>NC_082670.1:42375183-44812866 GCF_025265405.1 Mesoplodon densirostris | reverse complement strand
ACACTACCAGCAAATGGGTGAGGGGTAGAATCAGCTCACCGATTACCCTTCATGAATAACATTCATGCACTTTAACAGTCTCCAGCGAGATGGGTTTCTCCTTCAAGCACTAAGTTGTCCTACCACAACACAAAGCACAGCACCAAGGACAGACCCGAGGTGCAGAACTCAATTCAAAGGGCTACTTCATTGTGGCTGAACTAACAACTCACCAGCCTCTAGAGTGCCCCACAACCCCTAATGCCAAATGATCTCCAGTCCCATCTTCAAGGTCAACTTCCTGGCCCTGACTCCAGGCTTGCAATGCTTTACATCTGAACTAAAATCAGAAACAACTTATTCACCAGAGGACAGAGCGATGGCAAGTAACTGAAAAGATACTAACATCATTAGCCATTACAGAAAGGCAGATTAAAGCCATGATGAGAAACAAGTACACACCCAGCAGAATGGCAATGATAAAAAATACTGCCAATACCAAGTGCTGCTAAGAATGCAGAGCAACTGGACTCTCACACATTGCCAGTGGAAATGCAAAATGGTTGAGCTACTCTGGACACGTGCTAGGCAGTTTCTTATAAAGTTAAACATACACTTACCACATGACCCAAGAATCTTATTCCTGCGTGTTTAGAGAAATAAACACGTACATTCTCACAAAAACCTATACATGAGTATTCACAGCAGTTCTATTCAGAAAGGTCAAAAACTAGAAGCAACCCAAATGTCCTTGAACGAGTGAGTGGATAAACAAGCTGTGGGACATCCACACAGTGGAATTCTACTCAGCAATTAAAGGAAAGAACAGCTGATACACTAGTAGATGGAGAATTACGTTGAATTTTTAAAAATTTTAAAGGTTATAGACTCTGTATGTATTAGTTTTTCGAGGAATGCTATAACAAAATACCACAGACTGAGTGGCTTAAACAACAGAAATCAATTTTCTCACAGTTCTGGAGACTAAAAATTCAAGATCAAGGTTAGCAGGGCTGGTTCTGGGGCCTCTCCTGGCCGCCTGCCCTCTCTGTCTTCACAGGGTCTTTTCTCTGTGTACATGCACCCCAGGTGTGTCTTTGTGTGCCCAAATTTTCTCTTCTTATAAGGACAATGGGCAGATTGGGTTAGGGCCCATTCAAACAGTCTCATTTTAACGCAATCACCCCTTTAACGGTCCTGTATCCAAAAACAGTCACATCCCAAGGTACTGAGTGCTAGGGTTTCAACATGTGAATTCTGGGGAGACACAATAAAGCCTACAGTGGTATGCTTCCATTTATATAACATTCCCCATATGACAAAATTGTAGTGATAGAGAACAGATCAGTGGTTGCCAGGGTTGGAGGAAGGGTATTACTATCAAGGAGTAGCATGAGAAAATTTCTTAAGCCTGATGGAAAAGTTCTGTATCCTGACTGCGGTGGTTACAAGTATCAATGCATGTGGTAAAACTTCACAGAACACAAACACACACACATACAAAGAGTACATGTAAAAACCAGTGAAATCTGAAAAAAAAAGGTCTGTAGTTTAGTTGATAATAGTACTGTGGTGAGGTCAGGTGTTATCTTTGGGGACGGTTAAGTGAGGAGTACAGCAGAAACTCTCTGCACTATTTTTGCAACTTTTATGAGTCTAAAATCATTCCTAAATAAAAAGTTTAAAAATAAATATCCATAGCTACTAGACTCTCGGGGGGAGGCCTGGAGAACCATGCTTAGTGGCTGTGCTGCCAAGTTCATGCCCTCCCTCCACACAGCCCAAAAGAAACAACTGTGACATCAGGCTGCACCAACCCCCCACCCCGGACCACTCGAGTCCCACCACAGTAGTGTGGGTATGCTGTCAAGGGGCTGAGAAAACCTGGACAGGGAGCCTTAGTAGAAAAAATTAGAGAATCAATGTTTTAGGCAAAAATTATCAATGGTTTTATTATTTCTTTCTTCAAAATACCTTTACATGAGGACTTGATTAATTTACCTTGAAATATATAGTCCAGGATTTTAAGACCAATTTCACACCAATTTCTGTTTGTTAATTTTATTCTCCCTAGATTTAATTTTAGAAACAATGAAGCAAGGTGGAGAGGGAAAGTAAACAACTTTAAGTCTTGGTATTGATTCATATTCAATTACTGGAGAGTAATTGATTACATTTCAGCAATATGACAATGACAAATTTAACACATCTGTTGTGTGTATAATTTTTTAAGAAAACCACTTCCAGGGTATAAATAATCCTTGATTTTAAAAAATGTATACCAATTCCAATTGTCTAAAATTAAGCCACATACTTAATAAGTGGCTTTTTTAAAGTTAGTTTTTAATCTAGCTTCTCTACTGTCTAGATGTAGCCACAGAACTGAGTCCCCCTAAGAAACAATCACTATTTGAGTTTTCCATACAAATTTAAATTAATTGAAACAGCTTGAAATTTGCAGTTAATCTGCGAAGTTTCATTTATGAGGTTCAAATTTATAGTATTCTTATTTCAAGAAAAAGCAGCATTACAATACACAAACCATATGTAAAAGGAATTCTGACTTCTGATCTTACAATTTTCTACCATTTGAGTAAGTAGTCCTAATAAGGCTCTTAATTCATCATCCTTAAGAATTCATACAATACAGCTTAATTTCATTTATAAATAAACCACAAACCCAAAAATGATTATGACTGCAATACAGACAACAGTGATATAAATTCAGTAAGGCTAAGAATTGATACAGTTAAAATACAATTGAAAAGTTTTTGGTTTAAATCAATCTAACAGTTCTTGACATACCCATTCCCCAAATCATCTTGAACACTTATGAAATGTGGAAAATAAGAAAGCTTGTAACAAAATTAAGACTGAAAGAATATGAGAGGAAGCAAAACAAACTACTTCATTATTTAAGCCAATTTGTGCCGGGAATACAGAAGTCCATCTCATTTTGTAGATGATTCAGCTCTAACCCAGGAGAAGGGAACTATTTTCAGATAGAACATGGCTGAGCCACAATTTCAATCAGGTTCTGCAGCTTACTATAGGTCACATACACAGTGCAGAGAGTCACTGTTTTTTACTATGTTAGGAATGAAATGAAATAGGATTCTATTGTAGTTTTTGATATAACAAAGACCTGGCTATTTTTTTTTCAAGAATCTTGCAGTATTACATTTCTGAAAATTTTACACATTTCTAAGTTAGCCAAGGACAAACCTCAGGTACAAAAACAAAAGCAAATCTATATCAGAATGTATTGATCTACTGACTTGTTGGTGGACATTTGGGTTGTTTCTAGTTTGGAGCTATCAATATTATGTATAAAACTGCTATGAATATTCATGAACAAGACTATGTACAGACATGGCTTGCTTTCTTTTGGGTAAATATCTAGGAGTGAGATTGCAGCATCATACGGTAAGTATATGTTTAACTTTATAAGAAACTGCCAAGTTACTTTGCAAAGTAGCTGCACCATTCTACACCCCCTAAAGGAATGCATGAGAATACAATTTGATCACCAATACTTGGCGTGAATGGTTTTTTAATTTTAGCCATTCTAGAGGGTGTACAGTTGTATCTCACTTTGGCTTTAATTTCCACTTCCTTGGATGACACATGATGCTGAGGATCTTTTTCACATACTTATAGGCCATTAATATATATGTCTTTGTAAAATGCCTGTTCAAATCTTTTCCCCATTTCAGTATATTCACATGATGGAATATTACTCAGCAATAAAGAGGAATAAAACACAACAAATGATGAACCATAGAGGCATCTTGCTGAGCAAAAGTGATGAGACACAACAGGATACATACTATATGACCCCACGCATATAAAATCCTAAAATAGGTAAAATTAATCAATAACATTCAAAATCAGTGGTTGCTTGTGGCAAAGAACCAGAAAAGAATTACTACAAAGAGCACAAGGGCACTTTCTGGGAAGATGGAAATGTTCTATACTGTGTTTAGGGTAGTGGTTACATAGTGTATACTTTTGCCACATGTTAGAGACTTGTATAGTTTAAATGTATGACTTTCATTATATGTAAATTATATCCTAGTAAATACTACATGAGCTACTTTACATATCTTCAAACCTCATACTTGAATTTTAATGCTTGTGTGAAAAGAAGTGCTGAGTCAGCTGTCTACACATACATAAGTTTTAAAACTCCTTCATAACATAAAACTGATATCTGACTCTGAAGTCGAGGTACAGAGTCCATTCTGGGCACAAAAAGGTTTATATTTGACTAAAAGACCCTGTCATTCTGAATTTCCATCTATTGTAAAACACTTCAACTGACCATTGGAGAGAAAATGAATTAATAAGAAGGTACACTATTTTTGAAAAGCATGATTTACTGCTGTTTTTGCCACTCTCTGTCCGATCCTTGGCCTCCTGAAAGTACCATGGAGTTGTATTCCTAAATGACCCTCATCGTTACCCAGACTATTAACAACTTCTAGCTTCTGAGAATTATCTGGCCTTTAAAGAGACCATTAAACTTATGTTGACCACATGTTTCACATGCTTGAAGGAGATTTCCAGTCTTTGAGTCAAATGTCTAATGTTATTATAAATTAGACCACACGATAAAAAATTTAAAATTCCATGAAAAAAAATGTGTTTAGAATCCAAATCAAATGAACAAATATTATTTGCTCAAAAAGGAAAGGAAATAAAAATATAATTTAAATATACAATCAGACCAAAACAACTAGATACAGTACATACTTCGTGTCAGAAAAGTTTGAAAAGTCAAATCTATTCCTAAGTATAATTCTATAGTTACCTACTTAACCAAGAAAAAAATGTTTTATGTGTATGTATGTCTGTTTGTTCATTCATTCATTCATTCATTCATTCATTATTCCTCTACCTCGTGCTTGAGGGAACACCATTCAAGCATTTTTTTTTAGTTATCTGAATAGCATTTGTTTGTAAATATATAAAAGATCCAAAGAGACTCTTGTTAGCTCATTTCATAATAATATAGTTTAGTTGTCTCAAATTATACTGTCTGCATCAAGATTAATAGTAACTTTTTCATAAAGACTGCTGATGAAAAAAGTATTTTAGCATCAGTTGAAGTAACTTAAGTGAGAAATGGACGTTCCAATCTCTTCTAATTTGAATTATCCAACTTGATAGTCTTTTTAATGTATTATTCTGCATAAATAAGATCCCCTTAAATTACAGACCAGAATTACTGTGTAAGCATTTCTTTGATTTAATGGTAATTTAATCTCTTTAATATAAGAGTTTCCCAAATTTGATAGGGTCTTTTAGTGAAGCTATTGCAAAGATCTCTACCCTTGATCTGCTATTTACCAATTACTTTACAAGTTTAAATACCTTTATTTTAGCACTTTCACAGGTTATCTTCTGGAGTCAGGCAATTGCTCATATCTTTTGCATCTGTTCTCATTAACTAAATATTTAAAATCCGGTTGTTTTTCTCTGGCCAGACTTTCAATTTTGTTTAATCTCTCCTTTGATGCAGCTTAAAAAACTTTTACTATCCTTACATTAATAAGGTACATTACTTCAAGCACTGTAAGACGTCTTTGTGACAAACAAGTATGTGATTTGTGTTGGTCTTTTAGTTAAACTCCAGAGAGCTAACCTGAGTAAATAAACAGTGAAAAGAATCTCTACTTTCTGGGAGCATCTAATGTTTAAATTAAATCCATGTTTTGTTTGTTTTGTTTTTCTCATAATTTACTGAAATAAATGTGCTTTTTCACAATCCATGCTGGCTTAAAACACACCCATCTCTACCTCTGCATCCATCCACCCACAGCTGGCCTCATAGACAAAGATTTCTGGTCAGCCCAAAGTCAAAACACAAGAATGCTACTCCTAGGAAATAAGGTATTAAAAAGCAAATGCCCAGTACATAGTTTGAATAGAACTGATGGGGCTTCAATCAAGCCAAAACCTTGTGAGATACACACACACTCCCATGTGCACCCACAGGCATGCCTACGGCACACACACACGCAGGCACACACAAGAAGGACCTCCAAACAGAGCCAAAATGTCTAAGTCCACCTTCAGACACAGACTCTTCAAGCTCCTGCACTAACTGGTTGACTGACCGGCTGTGGCATCATTACTGAACTAACCTGCACCCTTCCCCACAGTGAGCAGCGCTCCAGGAGCTACTCCATGACAGCCCTGGTCCTTCAGCACTAAACTGTTCATTCAGGCAACGTGAAGCTTCCCCTGGCTTTGCACGTACCAAGCTTAGTTTGCTCCTTCACCATAATTATCTCAAAAGGACTTAGGCCCTGTACCTTTAACTTAAATCCTACAGCCCAGTGACTGTGGACATCTTACCAGACCCAATTCTGCTGCCCTCAGGTTTCCCGACTTCACCACAGCCTCACCCACTGCATTCACATTGTTCCAAATGTCAAGGTTCCTACCCTCAACCCCATTTGTGTTGTCTCATATTTGGCACTGGGGCCTTTTATATCTCTTCCGTGTTAACCATCAACATATTGATCCTGCTTAATTTTATATATTATCAACTGCAGCATTTCTCAGCACACTGGCCTAAAATGAAGTTTATATACATGCTAATTTGAATAATGATGAACTATGTGAAAATACATAAAAGTCTATTAAAATATGTTCCTAAACCTAGAACTTCTCAGACAAAAAAAGAATATATATACATATATATAATAAATATAAATTGTCAGAAGAATACCTCAAAACCTCGGTACAACGCTAATGAAGAAATGAAAATAAGCTTTCTGATAGGTTAACAAGTCAAATTCAAAGTGAAAAAGGCAACGGACATGAGGCTTTTATTGTGTTGCTTAATCACTACCTTACTATACCAACCTTGTGTGTTCATATTATAAAAATCATCCATTTGTGTTACAAGGAGTAACTCTGGGCTAACACTGTAAACAGGACCTGAAGTGAATCCCAAGTGACAAGCTCCTCATTAATCATCATTTTGCAACATTCATGCTTCAACATGGTCCTTTAGCTCATTGTTTAAAATTTCAAGTAAATGGAGCATCCCAAAGATTCACTGGCAAGAAACTGTTTTTCCAACCTTTCTTAGCTTTGACATGCTTGCCAATTTATTCTGAAAGGTCACAGTGTAAACAGAGTTCTGCTGCATCTAGAAAAAAAAACCTGTTTAGCATAAAAAGCTGTCATTTGTAGACTAGCAATACACTACAGGGAAATCCCATCAAGAAAAAATGTAAATGGTATTACTGCCACTGAATTCTGACATATATGAGTTCTAAAAAAATGATTTAAAAGTTTGGTGGGGTTTTTTTTGGTATAGCAACTTGGTGTCTAAGTAAAATTCTGGGGGCTTCCCTGGTGGCGCAGTGGTTGAGAGTCCGCCTGCCGATGCAGGGGACACGGGTTCGTGCCCCGGTCCAGGAAGATCCCACATGCCGCGGAGCGGCTGGGCCCGTGAGCCATGGCTGTTGAGCCTGCGCGTCCAGAGCCTGTGCTCCACAAGGGGAGAGGCCACAACAGTGAGAGGCCCGTGTACCGCAAAAAAAAAAAAAAAAATTCTGTATTTCAGTAGTTAGCAAACTCAATACAGCTACTGACAAAAAACATTTTTTAAATATTTAATTTTTAGACATATGAATTATCTTATAAACATCTCTGTCAGAATAGTTTATTACAACAAGACAGATATTAGGCTAGGAATTCAAAATCCCTAGCAGACCTCCATTTTTCACCAGATGCCACCCAGGTGCAAGTCAGCCTTGCCGGGCCTCACCTCCTTCATCTTGGGGACGGGGCAGGAGTTAACTCTAGCACTATGTATGCTGCCTAAGATCAGGTCACAGACAAAACCAATAACTAAAAGATACTTTAAGCTTTCATTTACATAAAGGAATAATTTATAGGAGGGTTTAGGTTCTGAACTACACGACCACTAAAGAATCCTTAAAGTTCTATGATATGTAATTATATTCAGATCTTCCACAAATTAAGAACAATTCATTTTAAAACACTCTACACAAAAATAATGACAGAACTTATAAATATATCTTTATTTTAAGAAACACTTTTTGAATTTAATGTCTTCTATTTGACTACATAAATTAAGGCAAAAAAATAGGATTCTATAAATTTAAACCGTATGTCTGATGAAATACCGTAGCTCAAATTACAATGCAAGATACATTTTTAAGACTGGTACAAATCAAGATCCAGTCTTGTTGATAATAAACCTTTGTAAGTGAAGTTTGGCATCTTGGCATCTTTCATCTTGCTCTAGTATCATATCTATTCTAGATGATTATTTTGAACCCAGAATTCAAGGAGCACAGACTTTCATTTTCAGCAGATAATTCTATCAGAATATCAAACATAAAGAGACAGCTCTTTAAAATAGAGAAAATGAAAATATAAAAAGACAGCACTTCAAAATGCAGAAAACACGAAAATCTTGAACCGCAGAGGTTCTAACCAACCACAGCAGTCAAGCCTCTCATTCAATAATAATGAAGTCACTGTTCATGAGGATGGGGAAAAACTAGAATAGAAGGAAGAAAAGACAGAATGCAAATAGCTATCATTGAATAGTCTGGCAGAAATATAGAGCGAGGTCAAACTGTTAACAATGATCACTGTAATACAAGAGAACACCTAACATTCATGATAAAAACACAGATGTCACAAACATTTAAGTTCTCTAACATTTG
Source organism: Mesoplodon densirostris (assembly GCF_025265405.1). Taxonomy (NCBI): domain Eukaryota; kingdom Metazoa; phylum Chordata; class Mammalia; order Artiodactyla; family Ziphiidae; genus Mesoplodon; species Mesoplodon densirostris. Next base: position 44,804,167 of record NC_082670.1, on the reverse strand, counting down.
TTTACAGCTTACATAATAATGTTTAATGAACACTAAAATCGTAAAGCAGAATATTTTCCCAAGTTTTCTGCACTAGAGAGCTGTTGCCTCATTAAAACAAAAGGATTTGATACATCGGTGCAATGACTCAGATGAACTTATTAGTAACCTGATTAAAAAAAAGCCTGATAAAAAACTGTTAAGGACAAAGATATGGGTTGTTCCCTAGTTTCATAGTTTATTTTATGATTTAGATTCTAAATCTGTCTAACAATATCTGACCAGAATCTCCACTTAACCTCTATTGTTCCAGATATTACCTCAGTCCTTCGCCCTGCTACTGTAAGGTTTTATTCTATTTTCCATGACTTTCTCCAAAGTCACAAAAATACCGAAGGCCTCTCCTCTGTCTTTACGCCCTTCATAGGAGCTGGTTCCCACCTGCTCCTGGGAGCTCTCTACCTCCCTTCAGCTTCCCAACAGCACACCCACTGAGCTCCCTTCCATCCTTCCAGAACACTTCTTTCCAGCCTTCTTCATGCTCTTTCCCCAATCTTCCCCACAAGTATGAACACTCCCCAAGGCCTGCCCTCAACCCTCCTCTCCTCATTCCATGTTGCTCTCATCCAACTTCAACAGAGCCTTGAAAGAACCGTGAGTTGAATAAATCACTTCTATCACCTATCGCTTTTCTGAATGTCAGAACTGCATTTCCAGTTACATGCCAGGTATCTCCAAAAATGAGTAATTCTATTGGAACCTCAAACTAAACATACCCAAAACTAAACTCACTGTTTCATACACTCAATAGCCAAACAGACCAATTATCAACACAGTTGTTTTCCATTTCTGTTCCAACTCACCCCCAAAAAGCAATCTGAAATGAGTCCTGGTGGATCTGGGAGTCAATCCCTAGCCAGCTTCACTCCTACTCAGCAGCAGGCACTGACTGGCTGACCCCACACACTCAGCTGCAGCCAGTTACTAGGTGCACTCTGATAAAGCCTTGTCTTCATTTGCTGCCTTATCTCCTAGGTAAGCCAGGCCCAGTCATGGCCCTTAGTTGAACACAAAAGAAGCTGACCCTGGCTGATTAGCAGAAAAGGAGTTTAAGAGGTTACTGGGCATCTCACAAAATTATTGGGAAGATGAAGAAATATGGTCAAAGTTAAGCTTCCAGAAACAAAGTCCCAACCATGTCACAATACAGGAGTGATTAGAAAATGGCCATCACTGCAATCAACCACTGGGAAGCCCCTGCTGCCACCCCCCACCTCCACCAGCACAAGGGGAAGCTCTCTGCAGAATCTGCTTCCTCAGTTCTAACCGAAGTCTCATGGGAAGTGAGTCTAACAGGTTAAGTCTAAGTCATATGCCTATAAATCTGGCTACAAAAGAGGATGAAAATTTGAGTACAGCTTTCCATGTTGGGAAGACTGACTCCTACATTAGCAAGGCTAGATCTATATTGGGAAAACTTGCCCAAATATAAAAAGACTATTCAAAAGGTGAGGTTAAATATAAACACAAGTACTACTACATCCCACCTGTCCTTCCTGCCCCTGCCTCCAGGCCCACAATGGTTCTGTCCAAGACCCTGCCAGACTGGGGTGAGCTCACTTCAACGCACTTGCTGGAATGGGACCCACTCTGGGGCCCAGATCGCTTGGCTGGAGCCCAAATTCCCTGCCTGGGTACTGCCAGTCACCAGGCGTGGAGAGACCACCCCTTGCTCCTGAGACCAACACCCAATCCCCCCAGCCATAGTTACTTCCTCCTCCACACAAGGAGACCACCCAAAACTGTATCAATGTCACCACAGACCTGGCAGCATTGGCAGTAAGACGACACTCATGTTGTTGTATCCCATACACCAGTGAACCATCCTGGACACTGACATCAGTCTGGAGTAAGTCCGATTGCTATGTACCCTCTGGACACTAGGCTTTGATGGCAACTCCCCACACTCTCCTTGCCCTGTCCTCCTGGGCCAGCCCTTCCCCATCGACAGTCAAGCTCAAGGGCACGTGGCTCACACTCCCCCCTCTCCTTCTATCTATTCTGGGTTCTCAGAACTTCATACCTGAATATTGCACCCGTGTCCTCACAAATTCTCCCACGTCAAAGCCCACCTTGTGCCACCTCCACCAACTCATGTGCATATAAAATTCACATCAAATATTTAATTCTTTGGAAAACTGAACATCTCAGAGAAGTAAACTGTGTACAGAAAGCACTGTGGAAAATGTGCTCCAGAATAATTCATCTCGGTGCCCTAAGGCACATCCCCAGAAGTAAGGAGACCTACAACTGGCTTCCCATCATCCTCATCACTTGTACATGTGAGTATGAGTAGATACATGGAAAAAAAAACAGGTTTGGCAAGCAAATAAGTTATCTCTTTTCTGACAACTAGGCAAACTTAAGTACGAAAAATACTTCCTAAGTTGCTCTTTACAGACTGTGGATTGAGGCGGCAATCATGAAGTATTAATGAATGAGTAAGAATATAAAAGTATAGGAGGGACTTCCCTGGTGGTGCAGTGGTTAAGAATCTGCCTGCCAATGCAGGGGACACGGGTTCGAGCCCTGGTCCTGGATGATCCCACATGCCGCAGAGCAACTAAGCCCATGCACCACAACTACTGAGCCTGCGCTCTAGAGCCCATGAGCCACAACTACTGAGCCCGTGTGCTGCAACTACTGAAGCCCGTGCGCCTACAGCAACGAGAAGCCACCGCAATGAGAAGCCTGTGCACCACAACGAAGAGTAGCCCCTACTCGCCACAACTAAAGAAAGCCCGCATGTAGCAATGAAGACCCGACACAGCCAAAAATTAATTAATTATTTATTTATTTTAAAAGTATAGGTAACATGACCTTATCCCATTACTATCCCAAGGTTCAGTCCTTATCCTCCCTCTAAATTCATCCCTTATCTTTTTAATTTAGACCTAGATTTCTTACCTAAAATCCCCTTTGACTAATAGAAATTTTCCCTACCTGAGTTTCCTCCCTAAAATTTCCCCTACATTTTGTCTAATGTAAATGTGGTCTTCTGCCCAGTTATCTTCTCCATTCAATCTTACTATTATGGCATTTGTATATGGACATTTTTAACCCTTCTTATTTATAAATACCTCCTATTCTTTGGTGAAGGATTTTTTAGCATTTATTTGACACTATAAGAGCTGCCTTGTAGCAACCTTCTGGCTATAAATATTCACCTATTTGCAAAAGGCTAACTTCCTGTTAAAATAATGATTTACAATTTTTGTGTTCAAACAGATTAGCAAGGCGTTAGATGGCTGCACACATACTTGTCAAAAGGAGTGCAAAAAGATGCATGCTTCCTTTTCTTTCTTTAACCAGTAAAAAGTGACTGAATAAATTAATGAATTTCTATCTTTGTTTTAAAGATTAATCAGTGTTTCCTTTAACACATTAGAGATCCTTTTCCTTCTCCAAACTGGCATAGCTGTTGAATTATGTTTTTACAATGCTATACTAATTGTTATCTGTGTATCTATTCATGTCAACTGGAAGAGTACATAAGTTACTCATATCAAGAATCCTGTTTTACATAGAGAACAGACTTGTGGTTGCCAAAGCGGGAGGGTGAGACTGGGAATTTGGAATTAGCAGATGCAAACTATTATACATAGAATGGATAAACAAGGTCCTACTGTATAGCACAGGGAATTACATTCAATATCTTATGATAAACCAAAATGGAAAAGAATATAAAAAAGAATGTATACATATATGTATAACTGAATCACTTTGCTGTATAGTAGAAATTAATACAACACTGTAAATCAACTATACTTCAGTAAAATTAATTTTTTAAAAAATTAATTAGAAAAAAAATGAATCCTGTCTTAAACCACTTCTACTCCACATCCCATATGTAGAAGGCACTTAAGAAACATTTGTTTACACACTGCATATATACTGTTGGACACTATACTAGGTGCCAGAAATATCAAATATTTAACAGTCCAGCAAGTTGACTGGTAATAAAGAAGGTAATAAAAGAACTCTGATAATTAAGGAGCAATGCTTCACCTGCAACTACATTCAGCTATTCGAAATCTGTGGTTTCTTTGCCAGGTTGGTGACAAGTGACTTCACACATGGGATTATTTTGTAAGTACATACAACTTCCTATAAATTAGTATTGTTTCACTTAAGCCCCAAAGATAAACTAGTTTCTAACAAACACAATACTGACAAGTTGTCACCATAACTGTATTAGAAAAATTAACAGCTCTCATCATCCAATCCTTTCTTTAAAACTCTTTAAAAAGATTTCTATTTTTATTAATATTTTACTTCTCTTACAAATGGTTATAAAACACCTCTCTCCCCGTTATTCTTTTTAGTCATTCATTCAATAACGTTTATTAAGTCTTTATAATACGCAGAGTAATATGGTAAACACTGAGAATTCAAAGATGAAAAAGAACCATCTCATCTTTTCAATCTATGTTTCTCAACTGTCATAAAAATATTCATGTTAATATTCATGTTCTTTAATGGGTATCAGTTGTGATCATCCTTTGCAGAGGGTATGAAAGTGGCCTCTGATTGTCCAGTCCAATGTTGTTTGGGCTCTGAAATGAACTGAAAGGATGAAGCCCAGGTGAACCTCACCTTTGCAGCAGCAGAACTCCTACCAACCCCACAACTTATTTCCCACTTAGCCAAATGCTTCAAGACCCAGATCCAGTAACAGTCCACATCAATGTATTTACAGCAAGTACCTTTGAGCTTATGTGTAATTATTTTCTAAGTGTTTCCTGTTGTTCATTTGCCTTTCTGTCTAGAACTTAAGCTTTCACGTTACAGGGACAACATTAAGTGCCTCTGTATCCTTTCAAAGCCCTGGCAACAATGCTGAGTGTACAGTTATCTTCTCAATGAACAACAGAAAGATGGGATAAGTACATAAATACCAAGATGTATAAAAAAGAGTTTAAAAAATTATCTGGTTAAAAATGAGCAGAGAACCTGAATAGGCATTTTTCTTCTTTTTTCATTTTTTTTCTTTTGTTTTCCTTTGATTTTTATTTTACATTGGAGTATAGTTGATTTACAATGTTGTGTTAGTTTCAGGTGTAGAGCAAAGTGGTTCAGTTATACACATACATATGTTGAATAGGCATTTTTCCAAAAAAGACATACAGATGGCCAAAAGGCACATCAAAAAATGCTCAACAACACCAATCATCAGGGAAATGCAAATCAAAACCACAATAAGATATCATATCACACCTGTCAGAATGGCTATTATCAAAAATACAACAAATAACAAGTGTTGGTAAGGATGTGGAGAAAAGGGAACCCTCATGTACTGTTGGTGGGAATATAAACTGGTGCAGCCACTATGAAAAACAGTATGGAGGTTCCTCAAAAAACTAAAAATGAAACTACCATATGATCCAGCAATTCCACTTCTGGGTATTTTTCCAAAGAAAACAAAAAAAGTAATTAGAAAAGACATATGCACCCTTATGTTCATAGAAGCATTATTTATAACAGCCAAGATATGGAAGTGCCCAATGACAGATGAATGGATAAAGATGTGGTATATACTGTATATATAATGAAATACTACTCAGCCATAAAAAATAATGAAACCTTGCCACTTGTAACAACATGGATGGACCTGAAGCTTAGTGAAATAAGTCAGACAGAAAAAGACAAATACCGTATGTGTTCACTTATATGTGGAATCTAAAAATCAAAACTAACAAATGTAACCAAAGAGAAACAGACTCACAGATACTGAGAACAAACCAGAGGGGAGATGGGTAGAGGCAAGAGCAAACTAGGTGAAGGGGATTAAGAGGTACAAACTACCAGTTATAAAATAAATAATCACAGGGATGTAATATACAGCACAGAGAATATAGTCAATATTTTATAACAACTTTGAATGATGTATAATCTCTCAAAATATCAAATCACTATGTTGTATACTTAAAGCTAATATGTCAGCTATACTTCAATAAATTAAATAAATAAAAATTGAAAAAAAAGAGTTCAAATCACTTATGTCTACTACAGTGTTTAACGTTAGAGTCTCAAATATACTGAAAGATTTTATCATTTTGGTGATTTAAATTTTTTATATTAACTCATACATCCTCCATCGGTAAAAATTTTTACTCATCTGGTACAGCACAGTTCTTATGTCTCGGATTTCAGAAAATGGTACAGCCCCCTCCTTTCTATGTAAATGACTGGTTTCCTTTTTGCCTTTATTCCCAGGAAGCTTATAGCCAAATACAAAGCTCAGTCCTACGATTGACACTTGAGAGTTATGATTTGTTCATTTATCCTAATTTTCTTTCCTTTTTCTTTTTTTAACTATTTTAATCAATGTGTTTTGTGTAAGCTGCCTCAGATGTGTTGTGGGAACAAAGAAGTTATAAATGAATTTACCTACTATGAAAAAGATATACACCAAGGTTCTATTTAAAAGTTCACATTTTCGGGACTTCCCTCGTGGCACCGTGGTTAAGAATCTGCCTGCCAATGCAGGAGAATCGGGTTCAATCCCTGGTCCAGGATGATCCCACATGCCACGGAGCAACTAAGCCCATGCACCACAACTACTGAGCCTGTGCTCTCGAGCCTGTGAGCCACAACTACTGAGCCTACGTGCCACAACTACTGAAGCCCAAGCGCCTAGAGCCCATGCTCCACAACAAGAGAAGCCACTGCAATGAGAAGTCCATGCACTGCAACGAAGAGTAGCCCCCATTCGCCGCAACTAGAGAAAGCCCGCACGCAGCAATGAAGACCCAACGCAGCCAAAAATAAATAAATAAATAAATGTATTTTTTTTAAGTTCACATTTTCTGTTGTCCACCAAAACATACGTCAATTCAAACTTATTCTCCTCCACTTTTCCTTCTCCTCTAAGTTTTTGTCAATCATCCACATTCTTAAATTGTATTGTCTATTAAATTTACTATAAAGGCCAAATTTTCTGCCCATCTCTTCACACAGTTTTGAGTTTCACTGCTATTTTCTTTCATTTCTTTCAAATTACTACTTTTGAGTGGATCAATATCGTAGTTATAAGGTTTAGTGTGGTCTCTCTCTGTGTTCCAGACACTATTTTTAGCTAACAGGTAGCTAATTCCCAAAAACCTTTCATCAATGACATAGGCCATAAAAAGCAAGCTTGTAAGTACTGAGATTCTTTCACTAAGTTTATGAAGTGTTGGTATATTTTGAAGAAATCAGAATATGAGACTCATGGCTCTTATATCACTCTATCCATTCCCTAGTAAACTAATAAGACCATTTAATACAAACTATTTCTTAGATAGAAAATGAATCATAAAAGAAAAAACTGAGGGCTTCCCTGGTGGCGCAGTGGTTGAGAGTCGGCCTGCTGATGCAGGCGACGCGGGTTCGTGCCCTGGTCTGGGAAGATCCCACATGCCACGGAGCGTCTGGGCCTGTGAGCCGTGGCCGCTAAGCCTGCGCGTCCGGAGCCTGTGCTCCGCAACGGGGAAGGCCACAACAGTGAGAGGCCCGCGTACCGCAAAAAAAAGAAAAGAAAAGAAGAAAAAACTGACAAAATGGACTTCATCAAAACTTAAAATTTTTGCTCTTCAAAAGAGATTGTTAAAACAAATAAAAACAGGCAAGTGTAGACTGAGCGAAAATATTCACAAAACATACATATACACATATACATATTTATATATGAATGTGTGTATACAGACATAATTTTATATATATATATATATATATATATACACACACACACAATTCTACACAGAGAGAATTGTATATATATAATATATAGAATTGTGTGTGTGTGTGTATATAGAACTCATAAAATCCAACAAAAAGACAAACAACCCAATTTTTAAAATGTGAAAAGGATATAAACAGACACTTTATCAATGGAAATATATGAATTACAAATAAGGGCTGAAAAGGTGGTCAACATCATTAGTCATTAGGGGAATTTAAAGCATAATGAGATGTCATCACACACCCATTAGGATTGTTAAAATCTTTAATTCTGATAATACAATCTTTTGGCAAGGTTGCAGCATAACTGGAACTCATACACTACTGGTGGAAATGCAAAAGACTCTAGCCTAGTGCCTCATAAAATTCAACATACCTTGTACATACTTAGCCTACAACCCAGCAATCCCATTCAGAGGTATTTACCCAAATGTTCACAGCAGTTTTATTCACTGTAGCCAAAAACTAGAAGCAATCTAAATGTCCATTAAGTGGAGATGGGATAAACAAACTGTGGTACATTCATACAATGAAATACTACACAATAATAAAAAAAGAATGAACTACCAAAATATGAATTGACATAGATGAATATTGAAAACATAATACAGATCAAAAAAAGCCAAACACAGAAGAATACATATTTATATGGTTCAATTTATATAAAATTCTAAAACCAACAAAATTATCATGACAGAAAGCAGATGAGTGTTTGCCAAAGGCCAGGTGTAGAAGGAGGAGATTAAATGCTTAAGGGACAAGGAATTTTGGGGGATGATGGAAACATTACATATCTTGACTGTGGTGATGGTTCCCACAACCGCATACACGTCAAAACTCATCCAACTGTACACTTAAAATTGATCAATTTTATGTATGTAATTTATACCTCAATGAAGCCGCTTTAAACATTCAAACATAATACTTATAAAAAGCAGAGTCCCAATCACAGAAGAGAGGAACAATTATTAAAAAGAAAAAATAGAAATCATAAACATTAAAATATAACCTGCATACATTACTAACCTAAGGTATAATGTAGGCATATGTAATTCTAATCTTCACTACACTTATTCTCCAAGAATATGCTGCAAATCTTTACAAAGTGAAAAAAAACCTACACTCTTATTTCAAATAGTTTCTATTCTGTTTGATGGCTTCTGTTTGATGGCTTCTGTTTGACAGTCATGGGAAAAGTATACCTGATCCTTAAAGAACAAGATTGTGAAACCAGTAGTGAGGGATTCTTAAGTGAATTAGGGCCCAGCTGCTGAAAAGGAGGCCCCATTGTAAGGCATTTCTTAACAAAATGTCAGTTTCAATGCCTCAGATGCCAAGGATGGCCTTAAAGAGAAAAATACGAAGCACAGTTAAAGCAAACAGACTAGTAAGAGCAAAGAAGATCACTAGCACTGTTCCTTTAGGGAAACACACACACACACGCATGCATGCGTGCACACGTGTACATACACACACACCTGGGAATAGGAGTTCTAACAATTTCCTTAGGATGACCTAGAAAGAGAAAATAGCCTGCAATGCATATAAAGGACAGAACAGTTTTCTACTAACAAAGCTTACAGTGAAGCAACAAGGGTACTTAACTTGAACTGCGGCATTCAAATTTCTCCTAATTCTTAAACAAAGTTCTCTACCAAAAGTAAAATATAATCAACATTTGGGTGTTTCTTTAATCAAGAACTACATATTAACATAACAGACATCATCTAAACTGAAGATTAGGCTTGTCCATTAGGCCTAAGCTACTCTAAACTACCTATTGTAAATCTAACAAAGCATGTATACTACTTGTAAGCTGAAAACTACAAAACTCTGATGAAGGAAATCAAATACAATCCCAATAAATGAAGAGACATACCATGTTCATGAATTGGAAGATGCAACACAGTAAAAATGTCAATTCTTCCCAAGTTGGTATATAGGATTAGTGCAATTTCTATCCAAATAATGGCAAGATTTTTTGAAGACATAAACAATATTATCTTAAAATTTATGTGGAAAGGCAAAGGAACTAGAACAGCTAAAACAATTTTGAAAAAGAAGTAGGAAGAATCAGACTACCTGATTTCAAGACTTATTATATAAGTACAGTCATAAAGACTGTTAAAGGCAGAGGATAAATCCATACATCACTATAACTGAACAGAGAATCCAAAAATAAATCTACACAAATAAGATTTTGATGAGGATGCAAAAGCAATGCAACAAAGGAAAGATAGTCTTTCCAACAAATGATACTGAAACAACTGAACATCCATGGGCAAATAAAGGAATGAATGAATAAACAAACAAACAAAAAAACTACCTATTACTGCCTAGTTGCATCTTCCAGTAGGTTGTTAATCTTTCTTACCATAACACTGTGATAAACTAGCAGAGTTATGAGGGGAAAAGTTTAAAAAATAAAACTGGAGAGTGTATGTAAGAGTGTGTGTGTGTGTGTGTGTGTGTGTGTAAGCACTGAAAAATGGATTCACGTCCAAGATACAGTGAATTATGAATTAAGTCTGAAATGCGTTGAAGTATTCTAGTAACATAATAAACAATGAACCAAGGGAGTAGCTGAATCGTTTAACACTATAATATGAAACCTTAAAAGTCCCATACCATATTTTTCAAAAAGATATGCTAGTCTATTTAACACAGATTTTTTTCTTTGTAAGTAAAACAGTGGGTTCAAATATATGGTATTCTTAGAAGTTGAAAACTTATTGAAGGCAAAATAAATGTCAAATTGTTGGCTAGTCCAATAACAAGCACCACTCACAGATTATTTTTTGAAAAATCATTCATGTATTATGTACTTTTAGCAACAGTACATGTAGAAATTACAACTAGGGATTGGAGGAACCATAAATTATATTTAGCCACAAAAACAAAAGAGAAAAGTTGTGATCATGCACTAAGAACTACAACTGTGGTTCATCACCAGAAGCAGAAAAAGAACCACCTGGGCTCCACAGCAGCAAGGGCAGTGCACGGGGGCTTTCTTCACAGCACTTTCAGAACCAGGTACAACTGTCTCACTTAAACACGGTTAAGACAGTAAATTTCATGTTACATGTATTTTACCACAGTAAAAAATACTGGGAAGAAATATGGATGAGAGAAGCAAAGACACAAGATGTGGAGCTGAACCCTCATACAATATGTAAATGATAATAAGAAGATGAGTATATGGAATATAAGACATGGGTGGGTGGGCTTTGGGATGGGCAGGAAAGTGGGAGTGAGCATACAAAGAGTGTAACTGAGAGAGAAGGCTGGAACAGTTTAGAATATCTATTGACATTTTCAAATCCAAGACTGAGAGGGTATAAATTACATCATATTGTGTCACAAAAATAAAAATAAAAACAAAGACACTACAAAGTCCCTGTTCTAAAACAGTAATGAATTAAAGGATCTCAGTCAACAGAGCAATCTAACATGCAAGAAACTACTTGTTTAAGATATTCCCAACTAGTAAAATTCCCAATCCTACCATCGCTCTACAGTAAGGTGTTGACTGACACATTTATGCTCATCAATGATAACCCAAAAAGAAAAGGAAAAAGGAATCATTGTGCCACTTCCCACAAAGAGGGATCACAAGCAGGGCACCAAGGATTCAGGTGCACTGGTAGAATTCTGGCTCAGCAACTAACTAGCACTTGATCTTGGACGAATTGTTTAACCTTTCAAAGCCTCAGTTCCCTCATTTGCAAAAATCATGCTAATAACCAGCTCAGTAACTACTGACAGGATTAAATCAGCAACGCATATAACAAATTTAATAGTGTCCGGCACCCAGTAAGTGCTTAATAAACAGAAATCTGCCTCCATAACCACAACCACCACCACCGAGCAGGCCAATTCTCCACCTAAAATAAATAAAGCTCAGAGGCTCCTGACCTAAGAAGAATGATTCAGCACCACCTGGAACTGAAGGGGAAAATACACTTTCAAATTTATTTGTGTGTGTGTGTGTGTGTGTGTAAGTGTGCGTGCGTGTGCACATGCACACCTGCACATGTAACATACTGCCTCAGGCCCAACTCTCATTATGCAATTGATAAATATTTGCCAAATGATAAATTCTTTGGCCAAAGTGTTAAACAAAAAAAATGAGAATTAGAAATACATAAAACATTGAAGCCATCAAGGTAAAGCAGTAATTTCTATGTATTTCAGTATGTAATTTTTTTCAGGCATCTTAGGAAGTAGAGATGATTTCCTTCTTAATATTTTAAACAAAACTCAAAAGTAGTCTGAAGGATTAATGAAAATGTACTTACAAAAGACTTAGAATAAGACTGTAAATGCAAACTGTTATTCTCTTCCTTTGGGATTACAGCCACCCTGCCAAAATCCAAAGCTGTATTAGTTAGTTTTTTCCTCAAAGATTGAATGTTATTTCATCTCCCCTCCATTATTTTAGCCTTTAATAGTCAATGTGAAAACTGGACCTGATTACCTGATTACGAATCCTGTTTGCGATTCTTCTGTTTCCAAGTTTATGAGAAAGAAATCTGTCTTCTATATCTTTTTCCATTTTCAGGTCTGTTTTTTCTAGATTATCACCCCATTCACATCTCAATTTAGTTGCTCACTGACACTGTGCCCTTAACTGCTTAGCAACTCAACAAATACAGTCTTGTATACGGACAAAATCATAGCTGCTCCAAGGACAACCATAATTTTTTTTAAACCAGAGCTTAAGTGCCTTCCATATTCCTGAAGTCTCGTAACTCTATATAGGTTTCTAATTTAAAATGTAGGCCTGAAAACACTGAAACTCACCTAATATCATGCTCTAAAATGCACCCTCAAAGTATAAAATTATTAAAAATAAAAAGGATTTTATACAAACAGCAAGAGTCTCACAAACATTTACTCCTATTCTTAATGCCTTTTTAAAAACTTAGGGGAAACCAAACCTGTGCATTTAGTGATTCTTAATTCTATCATTCCTTGATTATCTCTAGTATCAACTTAGTCGAGGACAATTTTCATTTGCTGTTTTTATTTTTGTTTTGAACTCACACATACTCTTGTTTCAGATAACATTCTCCATGCCACTCCAATGTTATATATGCTGCCTACTTGAGTTCACAGAGTTCTCTCTGTGTCACCTGGATTAAGACATTAAGCCTTAATAAGATTTTTATTTCTGAGACGCAAGATTCTCAATGCATATAAATCAGAAGATGTATTCCACATTCCCTGCCAATTTCCTCAGATATATGTGTGCAATTAAATAGACAAGCAGTGAAATTTGAAGGTACAGAATTAGTAGCTGGTATCTGGACAGTACTCACCTGCCTGTACAAACAGGGCGGGGAAGAGAAACATCAACCAAGGGTGTGGATAAGGAAGAAGCAAAGAGCCAACTTACAAATGAAGACAACTAATACTGGTCTTATTCACCACCCCCAACCCCCACCCCAAAAAAGACAAGGTCAAGGGATTGTTCACATCCAAAAAGAGCCCTGCAAAACTCAGCTCAAAGCTGACCTCTTCCTTGAAGGCTTCTCTGCGGTCCCCAGGCTAAGTCCATCACCTCTTTCCTGTGCAGGCTTCTCTGCAGTCCCCAGACTAAGTCCATCACCTTTTTCCTGTGCTACCGCTGCAGCCAGGACACACTGCTCCTTCACAGACCACAGCACAGGAGGACTGTTTACATCTCTGCCCACTGCTGCCCCCCTCACCATTCACCCTGAAAACTTAATCATACCTCTGCCCCTGCATATTTGCCTGGCACGCAGTGAATACTCACAAAGAGTTATTACTATGTTGAACCTGAATGAAAATCTTTTTCTAAATGTTATATAATTATGACAAAAATGATAGTCAGGTATAAAAGAAAGCCTAACATTATATATAACCAAACACTTCTTTTTAATATTTATTCTTTCTCTGGCACACCATTATTAAGTGTCACAGGTTAAAAAAAAAAGCTGATCTGGATTTAACACAGGATGTGGTCAATCCTATTTCTATGAAACAAAGTTGGTTTAATTAATATAATATTTTACTTTGGTTTAAATTCCTCTGTGTCGTGTGTGTGTAACTCTCTTATCCTCATTCTTTCTCATTAATGAGGAATCAGAAAGCTTTGAAAAAAAACTGAAACTCAAAGATGTACACATAATCATTACTTCTCAATGTCCAGTCACTGTGAAAAATTACACTCTCAAAATTTAATCAATCCTGGAACAAAACTGTATTCGTATTCCTAGCTCCCCCTGTGCAAAATTTTTTAATTGGAAAACTAACAGGTGATGCATCTTTCTTTGTAGAGACTGAATAAATTTTTGCTCTATGAGAGAACTGTCAAAGAACTGAATTTACAAGGACCCCCACCAAAAAAAAAACTATTTCAGTATTCAGCTGTTTCCTAGCAACTGAATCTGCAGATATTTTCTCATCACAAGTGAGTAATAGGGATAAAAATCTGTGTTTCAGTGCACTCGGGTGTCAATGAAAGCAATGCAGCTCAGTGGAAAAAAACACTATAAATAGTGTGTAAAAATACTAAGTATCTTCTAGCCAATCTGGGCTGAAGTGTTAAAAGGGGTAATTATAATTGTTAAATATGATAAATGATCTGAGGAACAGGAGTGTTTACAGAGGAATACAGGGGCATTCTTCTGTGAGCGGAGGGAAGAGTGCACAGGGGACACAAAGGTGACCACAGAAATAGTAACCTAAGAATTACTCTGGAGGGCCTCCCTGGTGGCGCAGTGGTTAAGAGTCCGCCTGCCGATGCAGGGGATACAGGTTCGTGCCCCGGTCTGGGAGGATCCCATATGCCGCGGAGCGGCTGGGCCCGTGAGCCATGGCCGCTGGGCCTGCGCATCCGGAGCCTGTGCTCCGCAACGGGAGAGGCCACAACAGTGAGAGGCCCGCATACAGCAAAAAGAAAAAAAAAAAAAAAGAATTACTCTGGAAAGTTAGTTCAACCATGAAAAGAGAAGCTGCTGTTCTCAAGTTAGACTTTAAACCTGGCTGAGGCTGCATCATAAATTTCTAGACAAAATATAACCTCACATATTACATACTCCAGAGAAAACCTGTCAAGAGAGTAACAACTGTAACCCCTGCAGCCAACTGCAGCGGTTCTCAGGAAGCAGGCTACTGCGGCCACAGACATTCCCAGCAGAGACTGCAGAAATATTCTGCATGCACAGCCCTTCCCACATCTGAGGCGCTTCACTCTTTCCTTTTATAAACAGGACACTGAAGTGCAACATCGTTTCACTTACTTTTCTCAACAAATCTGGAGAAAACACAAACATGCAGCTCTCACAGGGTAATTCACCAGATCCTGAGCACCTGCTCTTCTCAAGGTACTGTGCTCAGCATCAGAGACAATGAAGTTGAACAGGGCTGAGTCCCTAACCTGCAGAAGCCAAACAGGGCTCAGTCCCTACCTGGAGGTGTTGAACAGGACTGAGTCCCTAACCTGGAGAAGCTGAATAGGGCTCAGTCCTACCTGGAGAAGCTGAACAGAGCTTAGTCCCCACCCTGGAGAAGCTAAACAAGGCTCAGTCCCTACCTGGAGAAGCTGAACAGGGCTCAGTCCCTACCCTGGAGAAGCTGAACAGAGCTTAGTCCCCACCCTGGAGAAGCCTACAAGTAAAACATGTCATGGAACACTTGAGGGTGAATAAGAGAGCAGTAGAGGGGCAGAGGCATTTGACTGGGCCTGGGGAGAGGCAACAATCTATGAAGAAAAGGCACTGACTTTAAGGAGTTATGGGAGACCCACAGGGAAGAACCCAAGTCCTTCACCAATCAGCCACAGAAATTTTGGTAAGCCACCCAGCCTTTACGGGGCTAAACTTTCATGGGCAAAATGAAGAGGCCTGACTGGTAAGTTTTATTGAGAGCTCCTTATAAAAGAAAGCTAAAGCACTACCATACACAATAGGACAAACAAGCATGTCCACTGATATCGATAAACCTCAAGTTTGGATTCTAGGCGCCAAGAATGAGGGCAAGATAACACACCAATGATTATCACACAACTCTAAACTCCTGTGCTGCTCTAAAAGTCCTGTTGATGTGCTGCTAACATTTGCTAGCAACTAGAAATAAGTGAATCGTTAAAATTCTTGCCACCAATAATTTCCATAAACACAAAGTGAAAAACTGTACTGTACTAAGCACCACAGGGAGAAATAAAAGGAAAATTCCAAACCCCTTAAAATTCTATTCTTTACATGAACTAGCCCCTTCAAATGAACACCTGAAAAATATATAGCACTTTGGAATTTTTTAAGTACCGTATATATATATATATATATATATATATATATATATATGTATATATGTATATATATATATACATATATACACACACACGAACACACACACACACACACACACACACACACACACACACACACATATATATATATATATATATATATATATATATATATATATATATATATATATATATATACCTGATTTTTTTTCCAATGAATCTAAGCTAGCCTATCAAAAACCTAGACTAGGGAACCCTGGGAAGATGGCGGAAGAGTAAGACGGGGAGATCACCTTCCTCCCCACAGATACATCAGAAATTCATCTACACGTGGAACAACTCCTACAGAACACCTACTGAACGCTGACAGAAGACCTCAGACCCCCCAAAAGGCAAGAAACTCCCCACATACCTGGGTAGGGCAAAAGAAAAAAGAATAAACAGAGACAAAAGGATAGGGATGGGACCTGCACCAGTGGGAGGGAGCCGTGAAGGAGGAAAGGTTTCCACACACTACAAGCCCCTTCGCGGGCGGAGACTGCGGGTGGCGGACGGGGAAAGCTTCGGGGAAAGCTTCGGAGTAGCGGAGGAGAGCACAGCAACAGGGGTGTGGAGGGCAAAGCGGAGAGATTCCGGCACAGAGGATCGGTGCCCTCAGGCACACACCAGCCCGAGAGGCTTGTCTGCTCGGCGGGCGGGGCTAGGAGCTGAGGCTTGGGTATCAGTCAGAGTGCAGGGAGAGAGGACTGGGGCTGGCGGCAGGAAGAGAGCCTGAAGGGGTTAGTGCACCACGGCTAGCCCGGAGGGAGTCCGGAGAAAGGGTCTGGAGCTGCCAAAGAGGCAAGAGGCTTTTTCTTCCCTTTTGTTTCCTGGTGCTCGAGGAGAGGGCATTAAGAGGGCTGCTTTGGGAAGCGCCGGAGACGGGCGCGAGCCACGGCTAAAGGCGCGGACCCCGGAGACGGGCGTGGGACGCTGGGGCTGCTGTTGCTGCCGCCGCCGCGAGGCCTGTGTGCGAGCGCGGGTCACTGTCCGCCCCGCCTTCCGGGGGACCTGTGCACCCCGCCACTGCCGGGGTCCCGAGACCCGGGGACGGCTTTCCCGGGAAAGCGCACGGAGCGCCACGGGCTGCTGCAACGTCACGCTGGCCTCTGCCGCCGCAGGCCCGCCCCACACTGCGCGCCCCTCCCTCCCCTCTGCCTGAGTGAGCCAGAGCCCCCGAATCAGCGGCTCCTTTAAACCCATCCTGTCTGAGCGAAGAACGGACGCCCTCCGGCGACCTACGCGCAGAGGCGGGTCCGGGTCCAAGGCTGAGACCCGGGAACTGTGAGAGCAGAGAAGAGACAGGGAAATCTCTCTGTGCAGCCTCGGAGGCAGCGAATTAAAGCTCCATGGTCCACTTGATGTGCCCTGCGTCTGTGGAGTGCATGAATGGACACCGAATCATCCCAAATTAAGGAAGTGGACTTTGAGGACAAGATTTAAGACTTTCCTCCCTTTTCCTCTTTTTACAACGAATTATCCCAAATTAAGGAGGTGGACTTAGAGAGCAAGATTTCAGACTTCTCGCCCTTTTCCTCTTTTTACAACGAAGTATCCCAAATTGAGGACGTGGACTTGGAGAGCAAGATTTTTGATTTTTCTCCCTGCTCTCTTTTTGTGAATGTGTACGTGTATTCTTCTGTGTAAGATTCTCTCTGTATAGCTTTGCTTCCACCATATGTCCCAGGGTTCTATCTGTCCGTTTGTTTTTTTTTTTCAATAATTACTTTTTAATTTTAATAATGCTACTATATTTCATACTTTATTCTATTTTACTTTACCTGCTCTATTTTTTCCTACCTTCCCTTCCTCCCTCCCTCCCTCCGCCCCTCCTTTCCTTCTTTCTCTCTCTCTTTCCTTCCTCCCTCCCTCCCTTCTTCCTTTCACTCTTTTTTTCTTTCCTTCCTCCCTCCCTCCCTTCTTCCTTTCACTCTTTTTTTCTTTCCTTCCACCCTCCCTCCCTCTCTCCTGTCCTTCTTTCCTTCCTCCCTCCCTCCCACCCCTCTTCCTTTCACTTTCTTTTTCTTTCCTTCCTCCCTCCCTCCCTCCTGTCTTTCTTTCTTTCTTTCTTGCCTTCCTCCCTCCCTCCCTTCTTCCATTAACTCTTCCTTTTTCTTTCATTCCTCCCTCTCTCCCTCCTTTCTTTCTTTCTTTCCATCCTTCCTCCCTCCCTCCCTTCTTTCCTTCTTCCTTCCTTCCTTCCTTTCTTTCCTTCTTCCTTTCTTTCTCGCTCTCTTTCTTTCTTCTACTAATTCTTTCTTTCTACTTTTCCTCCCTTTTATTCTGAGCCGGGTAGATGAAAAGCTCTTGGTGCTGCAGCCAGGAGTCAGTGCTGTGCCTCTGAAGTGGGAGAGCCAACTTCAGGACACGGGTCCACAAGAGACCTCCCAGCTCCACATAATATCAAGCAGCGAAAATCTCCCAGAGATCTCCATCTCAACACCAGCACCCAGCTTCAGTCAACGACCAGCAAACTACAGTGCTGGTCACCCTATGCCAAACAACTAGCAAGGCAGGAACACAACACCACCCATTAACAGAGAGGCTGCCTAAAAACATAATAAGGCCACAGGCACCCCAAAACACACCACCGGACGTGGACCTGTCCACCAGAAAGACAAGATCGAGCCTCAACCACCAGAACACAGGAACTAGTCCCCCCCACCAGGAAGCCTACACAACCTACTGAAACAACCTTAGCCACTGGGGACAGACACCAAAAACAACAGGAACTACGAATCTGCAGCCTGCAAAAAGGAGACCCCAAACACAGTAACATAAGCAAAATGAGAAGACAGAAAAACACACAGCAGGTGAAGGAGCAAGATAAAAACCTACCAGACCTAACAAATGAAGAGGTAATAGGCAGTCTACCTGAAAAAGAATTCAGAATAATGATAGTAAAGATGATCCAAGATTCTATTTCCAAGATCCAAAATCTTGGAAATAGAATAGACAAAATGCAAGAAACAGTTAACAAGGACCTAGAAGAACTAAAGATGAATCAAGCATCGATTAAAACACAATAAATGAAATGAAAAATACTCTAGATGGGATCAATAGCAGAATAACTGAGGCAGAAGAACGGATAAGTGAGGTGGAAGATAAAATAGTGGAAATAACTGCTGCAGAGCAAAATAAAGAAAAAAGAATGAAAAGAACAGAGGACAGTCTCAGAGACCTCTGGGACAACATTAAACGCACCAACATTCGAATTATAGGGGTTCCAGAAGAAGAAGAGAAAAAGAAAGGGACTGAGAAAATATTTGAAGAGATTATAGTTGAAAACTTCCCTAATATGGGAAAGGAAATAGTTAATCAAGTCCAGGAGGCACAGAGAGTCCCATACAGAATAAATCCAAGGAGAAATACACCAAGACACATATTAATCAAACTGTCAAAAATTAAACACAAAGAAATCATATTAAAAGCAGCAAGGGAAAAACAACAAATAACACACAAGGGAATCCCCATCAGGTTAACAGCTGATCTCTCAGCAGAAACTCTACAAGCCAGAAGGGAGTGGCAGGACATAATTAAAGTGATGAAGGAGAGAAACCTGCAACCAAGATTACTCTACCCAGCAAGGATCTCATTCAGATTTGATGGAGAATTTAAAACCTTTACAGACAAGCAAAAGCTGAGAGAGTTCAGCACCACCAAACCAGCTTTATAACAAATGCTAAAGGAACTTCTCTAGGCAAGAAACACAACAGAAGGAATATACCTACAATAACGAACCCAAAGCAATTAAGGAAATGGGAATAGGAACATACATATCAATAATTACCTTAAATGTAAATGGACTAAATGCTCCCACCAAAAGACACAGATTGGCTGAATGGATACAAAAACAACACCCATATATATGCTGTCTACAAGAGACCCACTTCAGACCTAGAGACACATACAGATTGAAAGTAAGGGGATGGAAAAAGATATTCCATGCAAATGAAAATCAAAAGAAAGCTGGAGTAGCAATTCTTATATCAGACAAAATAGACTTTAAAATAAAGACTATTAGAAGAGACAAAGAAGGACACTACATAATGATCAAGGGATCGATCCAAGAAGAAGATACAACAACTGTAAATATTTATGCACCCAACATAGGAGCACCTCAATACATAAGGCAAATACTAACAGCCATAAAAGGGGAAATCGACAGTAACACAATCATAGTAGGGGACTTTAACACCCCACTTTCACCAATGGACAGATCATCCAAAATGAAAATAAATAAGGAAACACAAGCTTTAAATGATACATTAAACAAGATGGACTTAATTGATATTTATAGGACATTCCATCCAAAAACAACAAAATTACACATTTTTCTCAAGTGCTCATGGAACATTCTCCAGGATAGATCATATCTTGGGTCACAAATCAAGCCTTGGTAAATTTAAGAAACTTGAAATTGTATCAAGTATCTTTTCCGACCACAATGCTATGAGACTAGATATCAATTACAGGAAAAGAGCTGTAAAAAATACAAACACATGGAGGCTAAACAATACACTAGTTAATAACAAAGTGATCACTGAAGAAATCAAAGGGGAAATTAAAAAATACCTAAAACAAATGACAATGGAGACACGACGACCCAAAACCTATGGGATGCAGCAAAAGCAGTTCTAAGAGGGAAGTTTATAGCAATACAATGCCACCTTAAGAAACAGGAAACATCTCGAATAAACAACCTAACCTTGCACCTAAAGCAATTAGAGAAAGAAGAACAAAAACATCCCAAAGTTAGCAGAAGGAAAGAAATCATAAAAATCAGATCAGAAATAAATGAAAAAGAAATAAAGGAAACGATAGCAAAGATCAATAAAACTAAAAGCTGGTTCTTTGAGAAGATAAACAAAACTGACAAACCATTAGCCAGACTCATCAAGAAAAAAAGGGAGAAGACTCAAATCAATAGAATTAGAAATGAAAAAGGAGAAGTAACAACTGACACTGCAGAAATACAAAAGATCATGAGAGATTACTACAAGCAACTCTATGCCAATAAAATGGACAACCTGGAAGAAATGGACAAATTCTTAGAAATGCACAACCTGCCAAGACTGAATCAGGAAGAAATAGAAAATATGAATAGACCAATCACAAGCACTGAAATTGGAACTGTGATTAAAAATCTTCCAACAAACAGAAGCCCAGGACCAGATGGCTTCACAGGTGAATTCTATCAAACATTTAGAGAAGAGCTAACACCCATCCTTCTCAAACTTTTCCAAACAATTTCAGAGGAAGGAACACTCCCAAACTCATTCTACGAGGCCACCATCACCTTGATACCAAAACCAGGCAAGGATGTCACAAACAAAGAAAACTACAGGCCAATATCACTGATGAACATAGATGCAAAAATCCTCAACAAAATACTAGCAAACAGAATCCAACAGCACATTAAAAGGATCATACACCATGATCAAGTACGGTTTATTCCAGGAATGCAAGGATTCTTCAATATACGCAAATCAATCAATGTGATACACCATACTAACAAGTTGAAGGAGAAAAACCATATGATCATCTCAATAGATGCAGAGAAAGCTTTCGACAAAATTCAAAACCCATTTATCATAAAAACCCTGCAGAAAGTAGGCATAGAGGGAACTTTCCTCAACATAATAAAGGCCATATATGACAAACCCACAGTCAACATCGTCCTCAACGGTGAAAAACTGAAACCATTTCCACTAAGATCAGGAACAAGACAAGGCTGCCCACTCTCACCACTATTATTCAACTTAGTTTTGGAAGTTTTAGCCACAGCAATCAGAGAAGAAAAGGAAATAAAAGGAATCCAAATTGGAAAAGAAGAAGTAAAGCTGTCACTGTTTGCAGATGACATGATACTATACATAGAGAATCCTAAAGATGCTACCAGAAAACTACTAGAGCTAATCAATGAATTTGGTAAAGTAGCAGGATACAAAATTAATGCAGAGCAATCTCTGGCATTCCTGTACACTAATGATGAAAAATCTGAAAATGAAATCAAGAAAACACTCCCATTTACCATTGCAACAAAAAGAATAAAATATCTAGGAATAAACCTACCTAAGGAGACAAAAGACCTGTATGCAGAAAATTATAAGACACTGATGAAAGAAATTAAAGATGATACAAATAGATGGAGAGATATACCATGCTCCTGGATTGGAAGAATCAATATTGTGAAAATGACTCTACTACCCAAAGCAATCTACAGATTCAATGCAATCCCTATCAAACTACCACTGGCATTTTTCACAGAACTAGAACAAAAAATTTCAAAATTTGTTTGGAGAAACAAAAGACCCCGAATAGCCAAAGCAATCTTGAGAACGAAAAACGGAGCTGGAGGAATCAGGCTCCCTGACTTCAGACTATACTACAAAGCTACAGTAATCAAGACAGTGTGGTACTGGCACAAAAACAGAAAGATAGATCAATGGAACAGGATAGAAAGCCCAGAGAGAAACCCATGCACATATGGTCAATTTATCTTTGATAAAGGAGGCAGGAATGTACAGTGGAGAAAGGACAGCCTCTTCAATAAGTGGTGCTGGGAAAACTGGACAGGGACATGTAAAAGTATGAGATTAGATCATTCCCTAACACCATACACAAAAATAAGCTCAAAATGGATTAAAGACCTAAATGTAAGGCCAGAAACTATCAAACTCTTAGAGGAAAACATAGGCAGAACACTCTATGACATAAATCACAGCAAGATCCTTTTGGACCCACCTCCTAGAGAAATGGAAATAAAAACAAAGATAAACAAATGGGACCTAATGAAACTTCAAAGCTTTTGCACAGCAAAGGAAACCATAAACAAGACCAAAAGACAACCCTCAGAATGGGAGAAAATATTTGCAAATGAAGCAACTGACAAAGGATTAATCTCCAAAATTTATAAACAGCTCATGCAGCTCAATAGCAAAAAAACAAACAACCCAATCCAAAAATGGGCAGAAGGCTTAAATAGGCATTTCTCCAAAGAAGATATACAGACTGCCAACAAACACATGAAAGAATGCTCAACATCATTAATCATTAGAGAAATGCAAATCAAAACTACAATGAGATATCATCTCACACCAGTCAGAATGGCCATCATCAAGAAATCTAGAAACAATAAATGCTGGAGAGGGTGTGGAGAAAAGGGAACACTCTTGCACTGCTGGTGGGAATGTGAATTGGTACAGCCACTATGGAGAACAGTATGGAGGTTCCTTAAAAAACTAAAAATAGAACTACCATATGATCCAGCAATCCCACTACTAGGCATATACCCTGAGAAAACCATAATTCAAAAAGAGACATGTACCAAAATGTTCATTGCAGCTCTATTCACAATAGCCCGGAGCTGGAAACAACCTAAGTGTCCATCATCGGATGAATGGATAAAGAAGATGTGGCACATATATACAATGGAATATTACTCAGCCATAAAAAGAAACGAAACTGAGCTATTTGTAATGAGGTGGATAGACCCAGAGTCTGTCATACAGAGTGAAGTAAGTCAGAAAGAGAAAGACAAATACCGTATGCTAACACATATATATGGAATTAAAAAAAAAAATGTCATGAAGAACCTAGGGGTAAAACGGGAATAAAGACACAGACCTACTTGAGAATGGACTTGAGGATATGGGGAGGGGGAAGGGTAAGCTGTGACAAAACGAAAGAGAGGCATGGACATATATACAGTACCAAACGTAAGGTAGATAGATAGTGGGAAGCAGCCGCAGAGCACAGGGAGATCAGCTCGGTGCTTTGTGACCGCCTGGAGGGGTGGGATGGGGAGGGTGGGAGGGAGGGAGATGCATGAGGGAAGGGATGTGGGAACAGATGTATATGTTTGACTGATTCACTTTGTTATAAAGCAGAAACTAATAAAAAATAAAAAAATAAAAAATAAATTAAAAAAAAAAACCTAGACTATTCCACTAAAACAATAACTTTTACTCAATCCTATTTTGTGATGGTGCTAAAAACCTCATTTTCTAAAATACTGGGTTGGCCAAAAAGTTCGTTTGGATTTTCCCGTAAGATAGTATGAAAACCCCGAACGAACTTTTTGGCCAACCCAATACAATACATTTGAAGAAAAATGACAAGACTCACTTGTAATGACTTGTTTGTCTGTGGGATCCAGTGGGCCTGCCTGACCCCAAATTCTACCTTGAAATACTCACTTTGGTTACTAGGTCCTCTACAATCTAAAGAGCAACATTCAATTTAGCATCCTCAGTCAACAACCGTGTCTCAAAGTAAAAAGAGGATGTTTATTTTTTCCCCCAAAATGAATGGTTTTTCTGTTATCGATAGTTTCATGGCTTTTAACTGCACTGCTTTGTTTCCTAGAGCTCAGTACCAGGGGAGAATGAATGGGCTGGTGCCTGAGAGTAAAGGCAGAGGTGAAGGATTAGCAGCTACACTGACTGGTCCACTGCAATCACTTTAAAATAACATTAAATAACCAGGAAGTAATATTGGAAAAGACATATTAATCAATCTAAAACCAAAGGAAATCAACTAGACACAAATAAGACAAGGAAAATTCTTATGTGATTACAAAGTAAGTAACCATTCAAGAAAATTAATTATATTTAAGCACAGCTTAAGGAACTAAACTGAACACTGCTTTTAAAAAGAGGATAAAAGATTTAAGAGGATTCTAAGCTCTGTAGAAATAAAAAATTACTTGGTCAAGTGCCTACAAAGAATATTTTTCCAAAGCAACAAATATTGGTGAGTCACAGATCCAACTACTATTCTAAACATGTGAAAAAGAAAATCCTTTTCAAAAAAAGAAAATACTTACTTTCCTCTGTGACTCCAAGAAAGAGCTGCTTACTTGCTGTCAGTTATTTCCTAAGGAGCTTCTCGAAAGTCCTCTATCTCTAAATTAGAATAAATATATTTTCTGAAAGTCTATTTTCTAAAGTTTTACCAGCACCTTCTAATGATGAATCTCACCCACAGAAAGTGAAATTAGTCACATAATGTGAGAAGAAAAGAGAATCTGCCTTAAAGACATTCAGCTACAACTTAAGAAGCTGCCCGTTTTCTAAAAACAAAGCAAGCACGCTCCACCAGTGACACAGGTTGGAAGAGTGTGAAAACCCAAGCTCGGCTGTGTGACCCCCTACGTCTCAGGGCTTCACTTTATCCTCCCCAGAAATCCAGACTTAAACCCAACTTCACACTTGCCATCACCATCTGGATGACTGACAAGCACCTCCTGCTTAACGTGATCAGAGCAGAACTCCTGCTTTTAGCCTGTGGACTTCTCACACAGTCTTCCATATCGTGGTAAAAGACATCACCCTCTAATCAGTTACTCTGGCCAAGAGTCTGGGCAGTGCAACATAGTGGTCAGGAGTAAAGACTGAAGCCAGGCTGCACGGATGCAAACCCTCACTTAGCTGTGCAGACTGTATGCCTCGGAGAGTGAAAATAGTACCCACCTAACAGGATTACTGTGAACATGAAATGTGAAGCTCATGTGAAGCACTTAGAACAGCACCTGGCAAATATTAAATGTTCATTAAGTATAAGCTTTCATTATTGTTTTTATCCTGATTTCCTCTTTTTCTCTCACACCCAGTCAACAGCACTTCAAGAAAGTAACTGAAATCCAGCGAGTTCTCTGAATCATCACCACCACAACCAGCCTCTTTCCAGCCACCATCTAGATTAAAGTGATAAACTTCTGAACTAGTCTTCCTACTGCCATTCTTTCTATACCCTCCAAAGTGGTTTTCAGCCACAGTAACCTATTCTAAACATAAATCAGATTATATCACTCCCTTTTCCAAAATCATCCAATGGTTGTCCACTACATTAGGCTAAAAATCAATCTCTCTACCCTGGTTTATTCAAAGTCCTGCATCGCTGCCGTCATCCTGTACAGCTCCCTGCTAGCTCACTACACTCCAGCATTGTGCAAAAATGCCACCCCTCTCTCCTCGGGGCCTTAGCATCAGTGACCACTCCTGCCTAGAATGTACTTTCCTCTACTTTTGCTCTGCTGGCTCCTTTATGTCACATATAATATTGTTATTGTTTATTTATTTGGTAACTGGTACAAGTTTTATAAGAGAAGAAATTTCATCTATCCTATTAAGTATTATATCCCTAGTACTGAAAACAATACGTGGGTGAACAAATAAAAAGTTATTAAAAAAGAAAAAAAAACATTAAGTGAGAGAACTGGCTAAAGGCTCTAAAATTGTTATGTGAAGCAAAGAAATATATCTTTCCCTCATTCTTTTCCCTAACTGGTTATCAATTTATTGCATCTCAGCTCCAAATTCACCCTTTTTGCCTGCTCTGTAACTGGACCCTAATATACTTACCTTTCAATATTTCCTGAGTTTGAAGATCTAAATCCCCTGATAATACAACTACTCACAAAGGCACAGTTTTCATCAAAAGATCCTAAGAATCACAATTAGAAAACCCGAGATCCAGTTATGGCTGCAACAATTACCAGCCAACAAGACACTGGACAAACTACCTGGCCTCTCTGAGCAGCACTTCCCTAGCCTGTGTGATACAGACGGTCATCCTTGTCCATCTCAGAGGCTTGTAGTGAGGATCAAACGAGATCACACACAAGCAGTAAACTATGTGCGGACAGTAAGAGTCATCTTCATTATTCAGTATCTATCAGTCCAACAAAATGTTATTGAGCACTGACCCTATGTTACGTAGAGAGAAAAGTTTAACACCAAGCCCTTACTCTCAAAAAGCTTACATTGTAGTTGAGAAGAAAAATGCTAACTGGAGTAATCTCACTGCAGTTTGGTGGTGTGCAGAATGCTGTGGGGGCACAAAGGAGACACAGTACAATCCTGGGGCTCAGGGGGGGCTTCCTGGAGGAAGCGGTGCCACAGCTGAGTCTCACGGATCAGCAAGGTGAGAAAAGAGCTCTTATCAAATGAGAACATAATGCCCATGTTTTACTAGTCCTAAAGCATGCTCAAAAGCCAGATTTGTTATCTTATAATATAAATCACATGATCAAAGACTAACAACAAGCTTGCAGATGTCACCTGGCGTAAAATTCTTCTATCAACTTAGACTTCCCCCAGCACCATTTATTTCTTCCTCTACCACAAATTAGAATACCTTTTTCTAAATCTTTAGGGCAATTCTTCTCATCCTACAAGGATATTTTCAAATTCTTTCAATTACATACTTCAAGGTCAAAACCTTCCTCACTGGAAAGGACAGTAATCAAGAAACCATCACAATGGGTTTAATTTCCCCTTTGCCACAGCCTAAAAGCAACACCTTCCCTTCCTCCCAGAGCTTCAGACTCCAAAGCTGTCAGGACAGCTTCCCAGTCAACCCCCTCCATCCACTCTCCTTCACAGCGAGGCAAAGGGCTCTACGGACAACCTCTCAACCAGACTCGGCCCTGACCTACCCAGGAGAAAGCCAAGCACTTTTTGGCCAACCCAGTATTTTAGAAAATGAGGCTTTTGGCACCAATACAAAGTAGGATTGAGTAAAAGTTATTGTTTTCAGAATATAAACAATACCAGAAAAAAGTATAAGTTTTAACTCAAAAGGAAAGGTTGGCCCTTGCTTATACGGTAATCGGTACGGCTTAAAAAGAGCCACAGCACATAACTTTGAAGTTATGTACTAAACACTAAGTGCCCAAAAAAGTGTCCCAAAAAAGTACAAAAGAAAACTACACTCAGATTAACAAACAACACTGAAAAATGTATTTTTAAGATGTTATCACTTAAGTGTCTGTTTTAAAACAAATCTCTTAAAAAGCACTGATTATGTCATTTATTTAACTCAGCTACCTCCAATTTCACCCAGCAGCGGGCTGTTTATTGTAGCACTAACCTAGTACTGCTTTTCCTAATTAAACATAAAGACTTTCTTCTACATTGCCCTCTACTGACACAAAATAACAATTTAGAACAGAAATCTAGGGGTTATATCTACCACAGGCCACACTAATTGTTAAGGGTCACATATGACATCCATCTCCAAGGAAAAAAAGACACAACCTTGAAGAAACAAAGGCTGTTCACAAAATTAATCATCTCACCAATAGTATTACTAGGAGAAAGAAAAAATGACAAAATTAACCATGAGTAGTAACAAATAAAAACCTACTTAAAGGGACTTTCCTGGTGGCGCAGTGATTAAGAATCCGCCTGCCAATGCAGGGGACACAGGTTTGATCCCTGGTCTGGGAAGATCCCACATGCTGCAGAGCAACTAAGCCCATGTGCCACAAAGCCTGCGCTCTGGAGCCTGCGAGCCACAACTACTGAAGCCCGCATGCCCTAGAGCCCGTGCACCACAACTACCGAGCCCACGCACCACAACTACTGAAGCCCACGTGTTCTAGGGCCCGCGTGCCGCAACTACTGAGCCCGTGTGCTGCAACTACTGAAGCCCACGTGCCTACAGCCCATGCTCTGCAACGAGAAGCCACCACAATGAGAAAGCCTGCACACAACGAAGAGTAGCCCTCACTCGCTGCAACTAGAGAAAGCCCGTGTACAGCAATGAAGACCCAATACAGCCAAAAAAACACCTACTTAAGGACATAAATATAAGACATGACACCATAAAACTCCTAGAAGAGAACATAGGCAAAATATTCTCATACATAAATTATACCAATGTTTTATTAGGTCATTCTCCCAAGTCAATAGAAATAAAAGGAAAAATAAACAAATGGGACCTTATCAACCTTACAAGCAAAAGAAAGAAAAACCACCCTTGCACAGCAAAGGAAACCATCAACAGAACAAAAAGACAGTCTATGGACTAAGAGAAAATATTTGCAAATGATGTGACCGACAAGGGCTTAATTTCCAAAATACACAAACAGCTCATATAACTCAATAACAAAAAAAACAACCCAATCAAAAAATAGGCCGAAGATCTAAATAGACATTTCTCCAAAGAAGACATACAGATGGCCAATAGGCACATAAAAGGATGCTCATCATCACTAATTATTAGGAAAATGCAAATCAAAACTACAGTGAGGTATCACCTCACAACAGTCAGAATGGCCATCATTAAAAAGTCTACAAACAACAAATGCTAGAGAGGGTGTGGAGAAAAGTGAACCCTCCTACACTGTTGGTGGGAATTTAAGCTGGTGCAGCCACTATGGAAAACAGTATTGGAGGTTCCTTAAAAAACTAAAAATAGAGTTGCCTTATGATAGCAATCCCACTCCTACACATATACCCAGACAAACCGTAATTCAAAAAGATACATGCACCCCTATGTTCATAGCAGCATTACTAAAATAGCCAAGACGTGGAAACAACCTAAATGTTCATCAACAGATGAGTGGATAAAGATGTGGTACACATATAAAATGGAATGGAATGAAATAATGCCATTTGCAGCAACATGGATGGTTGCTAGAGATTATCACACTAAGTGAAGTAAGTCAGAAAGAGAAAGATAAATACCACATGACAGCACTTATATGTGCAATCTAAAATATGACACAAATGAGCTTATCTATGAAACAGAAACAGACTCACAGATATAGAGAATGGACTTGTGGTTGCCAAGGGGGAGGGATGGATTGGGAGTTTGGGGTTAGCAGACACAAACTATTATAGAATGGATGAACAACAAGGTCCTACTGTATAGCACAGGGAACTATATTCAATACCCTGTGATAAACCATAATGGAAAAGAATATATATATGCATAACTGAGTCACTTTGCTGTACAGCAGAAATTAACGCAACCTTGTAAGTCAACTATACTTCAATAAAATAAATTTAAAAAAATTAAAACCTAGGAGTTACAAATAACAGTACAGCATCATAAGCAATCTGAATATTATTATAAAAATTAAATTATTTTTTAAGAAGTACAGAACAAAACTATCAAGAGTATGTAACTGGGGCTTCCCTGGTGGCGCAGTGGTTGAGACCCCGCCTGCCGATGCGTGGGACACGGGTTCATGCCCTGGTCTGGGAAGATCCCACATGCCGCGGAGCGGCTGGGCCCGTGAGCCATGGCCGCTGAGCCTGCACGTCCGGAGCCTGTGCCCCGCAACGGGAGAGGCCACAACAGTGAGAGGCCCGCGTACCGCAAAAAAAAAAAAAAAAAGAGTATGTAACTGAAAACATGAACATATGGAAATAAAGTGAACATGGAAATATGGAAAAAAAGTAAAATACTTACAGCCAAAGCCTTGGACAGTTTGGTTCTAAATTCATTTAGGATGATAGCCACAATGTCCTTGAGTGGTACATAAGCAAAGCCATTTTCCAAATAGACTTTCCTTCCTCGGAACAGATCCAGAGCATCAGCAAAAGGGATCTGAATTTAGTGTGAAACAGGGAAAATAAGTCAGTACCTGTCATTACAAAATTTTCCTACACCTTCATAAATACTAAGGCTAAACAAAATCCCTCCAATGAGAAAGTCATTAGTCCCAGCAGATAAAAAGAAAAAAAAAAGCAAGAAGATCAATTTATACTCCTTGTAAGTAAACAACAGCATTAGGAAGGAGTGGCAGGCCAAAAATGTGTTTGTTTTAGAGTAGATCTTTCAAAAAATAATAAGCCAAGTTAAAATGCTTTATTTTCATTCTTAACTCATCAATTTACAAATTATAATTACCAGGATTTCAAATTCCCAGCTCAAGCCCTCTAGGTACACTGCATTCCCCTCACATGACATAGTCCACATTTTGTTCTGCATCAAGTGGAATCCAATGTGTATACAATATGTTCAGTGCTAAAAATTACTAGTAAGTAAAGTAATTCAAAATTTCTTCATCTATGTTTCCACTCTTTCTCCAGAGAAATATATTGGAAAAGCTAATCTCAACACTAAGAAATGGAAATAATAATAAATGTCCAGTTTTATCTTTAAAATAAGTACTTGCCAGTAAATATTTTTTAAAAACCTAATAAATACTATTCTACTTATACTTTTTAAAGTCCTATGAACTATGGTAAAATTTTAAGAGATGAGCAGATTATGGTAATGGTATTGATAAATTGCAAAACTCATCCTTACTCTTCAACAGAGTTTTTCTACTTCTTAAAAATGAGGTAAAAAACTAGGTTAAAAAAAAAGATCCCCAAATACCCTATTCGCCCAAGTTTTATGGAAGAGTTAAATCTATATGCCCATAATTCTTCAATGTACTCACTGACACCACACAATAATCAGATCATGTGTTTTTACAGAAAGTTTCTAATTAATTTACAGATTTCTACATCCAGCACACAGTCCTTGCCCTGAAGCAGTTCACCACTTGGTTGAAGAAACAAGGCGGACTCACGTGGACAGTGGCTCCCTGGCCCTGCAGGAGGACGCTGGCCAGACTGGGGCGGGGGTGGAGCGGGGGAGGTGGGGATGGAGTGCCCGTGGTGGCATGACCCGCACCAGGCGCCAGGCATAGGCAGCAGGTAGCCGCCCCTCCCCAGCTTCGGGAGGTCCTCAGCCCCGTAGCCCTGCACCAGGCTCACACAGTCAGGAGTCTGTGCTGAGGATGCGCGGATAGCGGTGAGGGGGCAGGGGCCGGACCCGGGCAGAGGGAAGGAGGCCGGGGCCCCAGGGCAGCTGGGAGGGAGGAGAGGCTCCCTCGCGGGGTCGGCATAGGGAACAAGGGGCCGGGGGAGAGGGGCGTTGCAGGGCTGCCCAGCCCCAGCGCGGCCCGAGGCTGAGCACAGTGAGGAGAGCGCGGCCCGCAGTGGGTTGACACCCGAGCAGCACCAGGGGTCCGTGCAGTGCAGCCCGGGGCGGGGAGCAGCACATCCCGGGGGTGAAGACAACATCCGAACAGGAGGGGGAGAGGCTGTGCCCACAAGAGGCTACACAAACGCGTCAATAAAACACGGATAGAAGCTCAATGTGATACTTTTAACAAAACTTAGGAAGTACTTTAAAAGCGTACCTACCTTATAAACTGACTCCAGCTCCAAATGAACCCCACCTAAACTGTATGATGAAGCCATAATATCCTGTTCTCGGAGGCTCTTCTCTTCATCACTTATCTAAAAGGAAACATACTTTATATCATTTAAAAATTAAAACTCTGCATTCAGTTTCAATAAAGCACTTTCCTGTTGTAGTGAAGATTCTATACTTTTTAAAAACTCTTAAAACTCTGATATCTGAAATCATTCCTAATATGATTATTAAGTCATTACTATCATTAATGAAGCCAAAATATGGAAGAAAATTTAAATTCAATATACTTTCAAATTTCTACTCTGCCAATTTCTGAGGACACATATCAAAAGAACAGTAGCAGAGAAACAATATCCTGGACTAGCTGCACCCACAGATTCATGAAAGTAGAAAATGAAAACCTTTCTGAAGAAATACACAATTCTCCTAGGGCTCAGTATAGTCCTCCAAATAACTCCCCAAATACAATCTCTAGCACACAGATAAAACACACACACAAGGAAACAAGACTCCATCAGTGGGAACCAGATTGGTACAACCAAAAGAAAAGTATAAGAATTGGAAAAAAGAAACAAAATTGTCATTATTTACATATTATGTGATTAGAATCCTTAGAAAATCCAGAAAAATCCACAGATAAATTATTAGACCTACTGACCTTAATTAAGCAAGGTTTCTGGCTACAATGTCATACAGAAAAACCAACTCTATTTCTATCTGCCAGCAGCCCAGTTTAATAATGGATTTTTTTAAACTACCATTCATAATGAGATTAAAACTATCAAGTATTTAGGAATAAATCTAACAAAAGATGTTCAAGGCCTCTAGAAAAAAAAAAAAAAAAACATGCAAGACCTTACTGAAGGAAACTGGAGAAAACCTAAATAACCGAGAGACATCCATAAACATGCACCAGAAGATGTCATACTATAAATGTACCAATTCTCCTCAAATTAACCTGCAGAATCAATATACTCTCAAGCAAAATCACAATAGCTTATGTGTCTGTGTTGCTTCTAGAATGTATAGGGACACACAAAGTGCCAAGGAAAGCCAAGACAGAAAAAGACAGTCAACCCAACAGAAAAATGAGCAAAAGATATGAACACACTTTACCACTGAGAAAATTTGAAGTGCCAATAAATACGATCATATCTCGTCTTATTGCACTTTGCTTTATTGTGCTTCCCAGATATTACTTTTTTTAAAAAAAAACAAATTGAAGGTTTGTGGCAACACTGTCTTGAGGAAGTTTATTGGCACCGTTTTTCCAACAGTATTTGCTCACTTTGTGTCTCTGTCACATTTTCGTAATTCTCAAAATATTTCAGGGCCTCCCTGGTGGCGCAGTGGTTAAGAGTCCGCCTGCCGATGCAGGGGATACGGGTTCGTGCCCCGGTCTGGGAGGATCCCATATGCCGCGGAGCGGCTGGGCCCGTGAGCCACGGCCGCTGGGCCTGCGCATCCGGAGCCTGTGCTCCGCAACGGGAGAGGCCACAACAGTGAGAGGCCCGCATACCGCAAAAAGAAAAAAAAAAAAAAATATTTCAAACATTTTCATTATTATTGTATTTGAGAGCACTGAACAAACAAACATGTATCATCAAAATCAGTGCAAGAGAGTCATCAACTGAAAACTACCACCTCAATTCCTTTTTGGTAATGAACAGGATAAAAATACAAAAACTAAAAATGTAATATAACTAGATGTCATGAGAAGTCTCATAGGCAAAAATTTTAAAGGGTGTCACAGCACACATTATATATAATCAACACTCATTCTAGAGTGTTTAAATTGAGTTTTAGCAATAGCAAACATTTCTCTAAGAGCTAACACCAGATTATTCTCCTTTAGTATTGGCTTTGTTTACATATACCTGTTGATAGTAACTTCTCTACTTAATTGACTATTTACCTTTTACTTTGCATTCCATAGGACAAATCCTTGGAGCTCAAATATACCACCAGATACACAATGCAGAGACTATTTGAGAAGAGGCAGGTATGTTTCAGAGCCAGGCTGTAATTCTCAAACAGCAACTGATAAAGTGAGAAACTGACCAGGGGGACATGGTGAAAGGGAACAAGATATCTGTACATCCTCATGATGATCTTTCACTATCTTTACATGATTTCCAATTTAAATATAAAAACTATTTCAAATTTGTACAGTGAACACTTACTTATTTGAAATTAAATAAAAATGAAATACACATGCCTGTTCTCCCCACCATTAATGGGGTTAATCATAGGTGATTGCATGAATCGTTTTTTGCCCAAATGGTTTTGACTGGATCTGGCAATACTGAAGTTGAGGCCAAATGTGTTAGCCCACCACGTCCCTTTTACAGTCACTTATTATAGCAACAAAGAATTAGATAACTCTGAACATACAGATGTTTGCCATGATAATATCTGGGGTTTTAACTGAACAAATCCCACAGCAATATATAAGAACCACTAAGACTTCTCCACGAATATAGGGGAATATAGTACCTCTCTATCCCTAAACTCAACTCAAATATTTGTATTAACAACACCACAGGTGTTTATAAGCAATTAACTGCTCACCAAGTAACTGTCAGGTAAGCAGAGGAAGCACACTTCAGCTCAACTGTCATACAACAGAATACTTTACTTACAAGAGACTTAATGTTCCAAACACTCTTCTGCCTTAGGTATATAGTCAAGGCTCAATTTAAACAAAATTCAAGGTCTAAATGAAAACTAAAGTAGATTATTAAAGAATGTGGTAAGACTGCCTTTCACTGAAATCTTCCCCCACCCCCCAAAAAAACAGAAAAAAAAATTATCTAGACTTTACTTAGATTAGAAATAATGAATAAAATTCTAAGGGATTCAATGTGTTTCTAAACTGTTCACCCAAAGTAACTGGGTGCATTCCGAATAATGCACATTCTAGGTGAAATTAATGTCATTTCCTACATGATAGCCTTTCAGTAAATACTGTTTTTCCTTGGTGAATTAAAAGTTCATCCATTTGCCACACACATCTAAACCTTCATTTAGCTATTTAATAATAAACAAAATAAGAGAATTGTCACTGAAAAATGTTGGATGACTGTTTGAAACTTTATTAATTAGTATAAACTTCTATTGACTTCATTATTTCAAATTTCTAAAGTAATCTTGAGTATTCTCTTCTGCTTCTGGTATAAAAGCTACTGGGAAAAATATGAACATATTTCACTTTCTCAGGCTCCCCTAATGAGGTTAACTACTGGTTGCCTAGAAAAAGCTCGTTCTCTAAAAGAGCAAGACAAAATTAAACAGCTTCCTGCTTCTACTAACAAAGGATCTCATGTAAGAGTTAAAAACAGCTACAGTGGAACAATTATAAAAGCAGAGGAACTGAGTAGAAAGTATATAGTTTTTGTAACTGCAGAAACCTAAGTTCAAATCTTAAAAAAGTGAATTAACCTCTTCATACCTCATTGGTAAAAGGAAGAAAATAATACCTGTTTCATGAACTTTTTTGTCAGAATTAAGTAAAATTATGTAAAGTGTCTAGATAGGCCTAACGTATAGCATGCCTTTAATAAATGGTAAACATTTATTATTACTATCAGTAATGTACATTTTGATTAGTTTGTTTTCCAGGAACACAGTGAAACATTTTTGATCCACATCATCATGATAAGATGGCAAAGTTGGAAGATCCGGAGTTCACCTCCTCCTACAAACACACCAAAACTACACATATATATATAGAACAGCTCTCTCTGAGAATGACCTGAAGACTAGCAGAAGAGCTCTTGTACAATTAAGGATATAAAGAAAGAAACACACTGAGTAGGGTAGGAGGGGCAGAGACACTATCTAGTCAAGACCCACATCCCCAGAGCAGCAAGCCACAAGCAGGAAGAGATATCACAAACTCAGAGGTCCTCCCTCAGGAGCGAAGGGTTTGAGCTCCATATTGGGCACACCAGACCCAGGGACTGGCACCGGGTAGGTGAGCCCACTTAACTAGCTTTGAAAAACAGCAGGGCTTGTGCACGGGAGAGCTGAAGGAAATTGAAATTCCACTCTTAAAGGGCTCATGCACAAACTCACTCACTGGGAGTCCCAGCACAGAGGCTGCAGTTTAAAAAGAGCCTGGTGCTCTAAACAGCTTGCCAAGGCCACCCCAGCAAACCCCAGGTCCACTCCAGCACCAATCATCCCACCAAGGCAGCAGCCCCAACATGTCCTGGAGAAAGCCCTAGCCCATCCCCACTACAACTCCACCTCGCCTGCCAAAGCTGACCAGCACATACAGTCCACACTGGGGATACTCCTATACAAGACCACACCTCCAAAAGCAAGAGACATAACGTTTCACCTAATTCACAGAAACAAACACAGAAAGTCAAACAAAATGAGGAGACAGAGAAATTTGTTCCAAACAAAAGAACAGAATAAAATCCCAGAGGAAAACTCTAATGAAATGGAGATAAGTAATTTACCTGATAAATAGTTCAAAGCAATGGTCACAAAGATGCTCGCAGAACTCAGGAGAAGAATGGAGGAACACAATGAAAACTTCACAAAGAGTTAGAGTATATAAGAAAGAACCAATCAGAACTAAAGAATACAACAACTGAAATGAAAAATACATCAGAGGAAATACACAGCATTTTAGATGATACATAAGACCACATAAGCAACAAGGAAGAGAGAATAGTGAAACTCAACCAATCAGAACAAAGAAAAATGAATTTTTTAAAATGGGAATAATTTAAGGGAACTCTAGGACAACATCAAGTGCACTAACATTCACATTATGGGCCCAGAAGGAGAAAGGGGCAGAAAACCTATTCAATAAAATAATGGCTGACAACTTCCCCAGACTGGGAAAAAAACACACATGCAGGTCCAGGAAGCGTAAAATCCCAAACAAGATGAACCCAAGAGATCCACACCAAGACATATCATAATTAAAATGGGAAGAGTTAGAGATAGGGAGAGAAATTTTAAGGCAGCAAGAGAAAAACAGTGAGTCACACACAAAGGAACCCCCAAAAGGCTATCAGCTGACTTTTCAGCAGAAACTTCGCAGACCACAAGGGAGTGGCATGCTGCATTTAAAGTAATGAAAGAAAAAAACTTACAACCAAGAACACCCAGGAAGGCTATTATTGTTCAGAATCAAAGAAGAGTTAAAGAGTTTCCCAGACAAGCAAAAACTAAGAGTTCATCACCACTAAACCAGCGTTACAAATGTTAAAGGGTCTTTAAGCAGAAAAGGCTATAACTAGAAATAAGAAAATATATGAAAGAAAAAAGCCTCACAGCTAAAGGCAAATACATAGTAAAGACAGTGGATCATCCATTTAAAAAGCTAGTATGAACATTAAAAGAAAAAAGTCATAAAATCAACTATAATTACAATAAGCAATTAAGAGACACACAAAGTAAAAAGATGTAAAATATGCCACCAAAACATTAAATGTAGATGGGAGGAGTAAAAAAGTAATGCTTTTAGAATGCATTCAAACTTAAGCAAACACCAGGTTAAAACAAACATATACACAAATACACACACACACACACACACACACACACACACACACACACATATATATACATATATGAACCTCATGGTAACCAAAAACCAAAACCCTACAAGAGATACACAAAAAATAAAGATAAAGGAATCCAAACATAGCACTAAAGAAAATCATCAAACCACAAGGGAAGAGAAAAAGAGAAGAAGAAAGGAACAGAAAAGAACTACAAAAACAACCAGAAAACAATAGCTAAATGGCAATAAGTACATAGCTATCAGAAATTACTTTAAATGTAAATGGACTAAACTCACAAATAAAGATATAAGGTAGCTGAATGGATAAAAAAAAAAGACCCATTTATAGCCTGCCTACAAGACACTCACTTCAGATCTAAAGACACACATAGGCTGAAAGTGAAGAAATGAAAAAAGATATTCCATGAAAATGAAAATGAAAAGAAAGTTGGGATAGAAATACTTGTATCAGATAAAAGATTTTTTAAAACAAAGACTGTAACAAAAGATAAAGAAGGACATTACATAATGATAAAGAGGTCAATCTAACAAAAGGATATAATGTTTGCAAATCTCTATGCACCCAACATAGGAGCATATAAATATATAAAGCAAACATTAACAGACATAAAGGGAGAAACTGACAGTAATACAATAATAGTAGGGGACTTTAATATCCCACTTAAATTAATGGATAGAGAGAAAATCAATAAGTAAACACTGACCTTAATCAACACACTAGACCAGATAGACTTAATAGATGTGTGTGTGTGTGTATAGAACATTCCATCCAAAAGCAGCAGAACTCACATTCTTTTCAAGTGCACATGTGACATTCTCCAGGACAGATCACATGCTAGGCCACAAAACAAGTCTCAATAAATTAAAGAAGACTGAAATCATATCAAGCACCTCTTCTGATCACAACAGTATGAAACTTGAAATCAATTACCAGAAGAAAATTGGAAAAACAAAAACATGTGGAGGCTGAACAACATGCTACTAAACAACCAATCAGTGAACAAATAAATCAAAAAGGAATTTAAAAAATACCTAGAGACATATGAAAATGGAAACCCAATGATCCAAAAACTATGGGATGCAGCAAAAGCAATTCTAAGAAAAAAGTTCATAGTGATACAGGCCTACCTCAAGAAACAAAAACAACTAAAATAAACAATCTAACTTTACACCTAAAGGAACTAGAAAAAGAAGAGCCAACAAAACCTAAAATTAGTAGAAGGAAGGAAATTAAGACTAGAGTGGATATAAATGAAATACAGACTAAAAAAAAAAAAAGGAAAGATCAATGAAACCAAAAGCTGGTTCTTTGAAAACATCAATAAAATAGACAAACCTGTAGCCAGACTCATCAAGGTTAAAAAAAAAAAAAAAAAAGAGAGGGCCCAAATAAATAAAATCACAAATGAAAGAGAATTTACAACCAATACCACAGAAACACATCCATAAAAGACTACTACAAACAATTACATGCCCACAAATTGGACAACCTAGTAATAATGGATAAATTCCTAGAAACACACAAATTTCCAAAACTGAATCAGGAAGAAATAGAAAATCTGAACAGACCAATTACCAGTAATGAAATTGAATCAGTAATTTAAAAAAAAATCCAGCAAACAGAAGTCCAGGATCATATGGCTTCACAGAGAGTTTGAACTGTATCAAATATTTAAAGAAGAGTTATCCTTCTCAAACTATTCCAAAAAATTGAAGAGGAAGAAATGTTGCCAAACTTATTCTACGAGTCCAATATCACCCTGATACAAAACCAGACAAAGACACTACAAAAAAAGAAAATGACAAGCCACTGCCTCTGATGAACATAGAATGCAAAAAAATCCTCAACAAAATATTAGCAAAACAAATTCAACAATACATTAAAAGGATTATATACCATGACTGAGATTTAGTCTCAGGATGCAAGGATGGTTCAATATCTGCAAATCAATGTGCTAAACCACAATAATAAAACAAAGGAAAAGAATCACATGATCATCTCAGTAGATGCAGAAAAAGCATTTGACAAAATCCAACATCCATTTATGATTAAAAAAACTCCTAACGAAGTGTATATAAAGTGAATATATCTCAACATAATAAAGACTACATACAACAAACCCACAGCTAACACTATGCTCGATGGTGAAGAGTTGAAAGACATGGATGCCCATCCTCACCACTTTTATTCAACATAGTACTAGAATCCTAGCCACAGCAATCAGACAAGAAAAAGAAATCAAAGGCATCCAAATTGGAGGGAAGAAATAAAACTGTTACTATTTGCAGATGACATACTACATATAGAAAAACT
Organism: Mesoplodon densirostris; assembly: GCF_025265405.1. NCBI lineage: Eukaryota > Metazoa > Chordata > Mammalia > Artiodactyla > Ziphiidae > Mesoplodon > Mesoplodon densirostris. The sequence goes on along the minus strand of NC_082670.1, from coordinate 44,764,279 downwards.
TAAGACTCCACCAAAAAAACTATTAGAACTAATAAATTCATGCAGTAAAGTTGCAGAATATAAGATTAAATTACAGAAATCTGTTGCATTTCTGTACACTAATAACTCTCAGAAAGAGAAATTAAGTAAATCCCATTTACAAATGCATCAAAATAAATAAAATACCTAGAAATAAATTTAACCAAGGAGGCTAAAAACCTGTACTCTGAAAACTATAAGACAGTGACGAAAGAAAATGAAGACAATACAAATAATTGGAAATACATACCATGCTCATGGAATGAAAGAATAAATATTGTTAAAATGCCCATACTACCCCAAAAAATCTACAGTCCATGCAATCCCTATCAAAATACCCATGGCATTTTTCACAGAACTAGAACACTCCTAAACAGTCCTAACTAGAATAGCCTAAAATTTGTATGAAACCACAAAAGACCCCAAATACTCAAAGCAATCTTGAGAAAGAACAACAAACTTGGAAATATCATGCTCCTGATTTCCAACTACACTACAAAGCTACAGTAATCAAAATAGTATGGTACTGCCACAAAAACATACACATAGATCAGTGGAACAGAATTAAGAGTCCAGAAATAAACCCATACTTTTTTGGTCAACTAATTTACCACAAAGGAGCCAAGAATTTACAATAGGGAAAAGACAGTCTCTTCAATAAATGGTGTTGGGAAAACTGAACAGCTACATGCAAAAGAGTAAAATGGACATTTTCTAACACCATATACAAAAATAAACTCAAAATGGGTTAGAGACTTAAATGTAAGACCTGAAAGCATAAAACTCATAGAAGAGAACACAGGTAGTATGCTGTCTGACATCAGTCTCAGCAATTTCTTTTTTTTGGATCTGTCACCCCAGTCAAGAAAAACAAAAGCAAAAATAAACAGATAGGACTACATCAAAGTAAAAAGCTTTTGCAGAATGAAGAAAACTATCAACAAAACAAAATGGCCACCTACTGAATGGGAGAAAATATTTGCAAATGATAACTGATATGGGATTAATATCCAAAATATATGAACTCATATAACTTAATATCAAAAAACAATCTGATTAAAAACTGGGCAGAGGAGATGAATAGACATTTTTTCCAAAGAAGACAAACAGACGGCCAACAGGCACATGAACAGATGCTGAACATCACTACTCACCAGGGAAAGGCAAATCAAAACCACAATGAGATATCACCTCACACTTGTCAGAATGGCTATTATCGAAAAGATAAATTTTGGGGAGGGTGTGGAGAAAACGGAACCCTAATACACTGTTGGCATATTAAACTGTAAATTGGTGCAACCACTGTGGAAAACAGTATTGAGATGCCTCAAAAAATTAAAAATAAAACTACCATGCAATATAGCAATTCCACTCCTGGAAAGAAAACAAAAACATTAATTCAAAAAGATATATGCACCCCTATGTTCACTGCAGCATTATTTACAATAGCCAAGATATGGAAGCAATCTAAGTCTCTATTGATAGACAAATGGATAAAGAAGATGTGGTATATATATATACACAATGGAATATTATTCAGCCATGAATGACATCTTGCTACTTGTGACAACATGGACTGATCTAGAGTGTATTATGCTAAGTGAAATAAGTCAGACAGAGAAAAAAAAATACCATATGATTTACCTGTATGTGGAATCTAAAAACCCAAACGAAAGAACAAACAAAGAACAGAAGCAGACTCACAGATACAGAAAACAAACTAGTTTTTGCCAGAGGGGAGGGGGACAGGGGGAAGGGCAAATAGGAGAAGGTGATTAAGAGGTACAAACTTCTAGTTATAAAATAAGTAAGTCACAGGGATATAATGTACAGCATAGGGAATACAGTCAATAGTACTGTAATAACTGTGTATGGTGACAGATGGTAAGAAGACGCATAGCGGTGATCACTTTGTAATGTATAAAAGCATTAAATCATTATGTTGTACACCTGAAACTAAAATGATGTTGTAAGTCAACTATATTTCAATTAAGTAAAGTGAAATGTTTCCTGAGACTAAACTGGTTTCTATGAATTTGTCATTTTATTAGTTAAACTAACACAGGACTGGTCTTTAGGGGGTATACAATAAAGTTAGCTAGGTTACCACTACAGCACCTTACAATCAAGGCATATTATGCTTCCCAAATTAACATCTTCCTGAAAAGAAGTATATAACAAACTGCTCTAAATGGAATCGCATTTCCAGAATGACTTACATTATTATTCCAGAGATGCTCCATCTTCAGTCTGGTTAATTTTCAATCAGCAAAGACCCTGAACATTTGAGCCTTGAGGTTCTCTTTCCACCACTACTCACAATTCCCCTACCTCAACCTCTATTTTCCACACCCACCCACCAAATAGTAAGTACCTGAATGTTTCAAATGGTATATGCAGTAGTGGTATAATCTTTTTTCAAGCAAAAATCACACAGAGCTCTAACAGTTTTGGTAAAGTTATACTTCCTTATTTTATAATCATGTTGTTTAACATGCTCCTTAGTAAAAGAATTAAGGATCTGGGTTGTGTGCATCTTTTTCTTTTTGGTATTCTTCATCAGACCAAGAATGGGGAGAGCAGGCTCCCTCTGCCAGCAATCCTGAAAGGGGATTAAGAGCGAGGTCTGGAGCGGCAAACGTCCCCACACTGAACAGGTGTCGGAGGCTGTCTGTGTAGACTGCCCTGCTGTTCACCCTGAGCAGAGTCCCTCACTGAGGGGGGATTACACATCCCCTACCTGCTGAACTCACATGTAGCCATGTGACTTGCTTCAGGCAGTGAGATGTGAGTAGAGGTGACACATGTCACTACCAAGCCAACAATTTACAAGCACGCGGTTTACCCAGTTCTCTCCTCCTTCCACCACAGCAACTGGTAAAGTTCCAGATGAAGGCTGCTCGATCGCCTGAATCATGGCGCCAAAATGACACAGAGCAGGGCTACCGCTGGCCCACAGGAGACGTAAAGCATGAACAAGAAACAAACCTTTTAGCAGTCTCTGAGGCTTAGGGGTCATTTGTTACCACTGCATAGCCTATCCTGACTGATAGAGTGATCTCCCTCCTCTTTGGATCACACATTTTCATCAATAAATTATTCTGAGCACATAATTCCAGTATGTTTATAAATTGCATACACATATCACTGTATATTAGGTACTGATAACATGCCTCCCCCCCAAAAAAAATGAAAAAGGAATGAGATTTAAAATATATAAGTTGTATTACTTACATTCTTCCCACATTCCCAAGTGATCATCTTGGGCACACCAGTTTGAAACCACTAGTCTATTACCCTGGCCTCTGAAGTAAAGATACGAACAATGCTTCCCAGAGATTTATTCTATAAACTTCCAATCAACAATATTCATTCATGTTTATAAACAGTTTGGCCAGTTTTCTCCTTGAATCCACACAGCTCTCTCTCTCAAGGCCTGGTCCTTAAACATAGCTGTACATCAGATTTGCAGTGGAGTTTTTCAAAATTACAGATTCTTGGTGCCACTGAGACCTACAGATTGAAGCCCAGAGGTGTATATTTCTTTAAAAGGTCCATTAATGACTCTGAAACACACCACTAGTCTAAAATACATTAAATCCCAGGGAAAGAATCCTCTTTTCTAAAATAAATTTACCATGTCCTAGAAATGCTACCATCAATTCTAGCATTTGATTTTTTTTTTTTTTCTGGAGAATGTTTCTTTCTGAAACACTGAGAACCTACTATATACCAAGCACTATTTCCAGCAGATGGGATCCAGCTATAAACAAGCCAAAAAAAAAAAAAAATCAAAAAACCGTTGTTGTCATGAAGCCTGTATTTTAATGGCATGAGACAGACAATAAACAATAAACTATCAGGTAGTGATCTATGGTGAAAATAAAACAAAGGGATGTGCTATGGATGGGACAGATTTATACTTCAGTTGTATAGTCAATTAAAGCCTCTCTGGAGAAGTGACATTTAATTGGAAACCTGAATGATAAGAGCATCCCAAGCAGAGGTAACAGTTAATGCTAAGGTGCTAGAGAGAAAAAAGGCTAGTGCGCTGGAGGACCAGAAAGAGGCGATGGAGCAGGGGTGGGAGGGGGACAGACAGGGCTCTGAGGCCTGCTGAGATAGGGTTTTGTACGAAGAATGATACAGTAAACTGAAATTTCAGGCAGAGGAAAGTTCCGATCTGATTTATACTGTGATTTTAAGCTTGCTCTAGTGCTGAATGGAGAAAGGATTGTGTTGTAAGGAATTGTACTGGAGAGAAAGAAAGAGATCTACTCTCAGTGGGCAATTTAGGGAAAAGATGACAGAGGCCTGGACTAGAGAAGTACAGGCAGGAAAAAAACAAGTGGACAGATTTGGGATATGTTTAGGAGGTAGCATGGGCTGATGGACTGCAAATGAAGGGGTGGAGAAAAAGACTCCTAGGTCTGGGGCTTCAGCCACTGGACAGATGGTGACACCATTTACTGACTCATCTTCTTCTTGATCCTCATCTCCACTGCCATTTATATTTTACTTCTATACATATTTATCGTAAGTGTCTTGTTGCAAGTCACCTCTAATCCTTTGTGGAAAGGGGCATGGCATCAATAAATATAAATAAATGATTTCAAGTACCAGTTTTTCTTAAAATTAAACACATCTGTATAGCAGGTAAAAAGTAATAATACCAACAATATTAACTTCTAATTTTATTAATATTAAATGTTAACATATTAATATTTATTAAAGTATTAATATTTTATTATTTACTACAAAATTAATTTAATATAAAATATTAATAGTAAAAAGCTAATTAAAACAAGTAATTGATGGGAAGACTGTTTAAAGTATCCAATGTATAATGAAACAATTAGGAATCACTTATTTTATAATGAAATTAAAAATCTGTGGGTAAAGCAAATACTGAAAGCAATTTTCATGATTTTTAATATTGTTATCACTATTTTTAATAAACATCAGTGCTATATCAGTAGTAAATATTGTGATCTGTAAAGGGTACATGTTTGCCAAATGCCCTGTGACCCAATCATTAATCCTACTGTGGGGATTTAGGATAGCAGCAAATTCCTTGACACTCTGTCCATTGAGAGCTGAGATCTATTCACTCTCCCCATGACTGGGCTGGCCTGTGACTGCTTGACCAACAAAGTATGGTGCAAGGGACACCAGGCCATCCCATGCCTCATCTTTGAGGGGACTGACAGCTTCCACCTTGATCTCCTGCAGTTCTGGGTCACCAGAAAAGAAGTCCAGCCCCCTTGTTTGCGGGATGCCATGGAGAGGATCCCCGCAAAGTCCAGCCTTCTAGAAGTCCTCACTCAGCAAGAGGAATGTGAGTGAAGCTGTCTTGGACATCCTAGACCAGACTAGCTACCAACCAAGGAGCTCCATGCAACACCATGTGGAGCAAAAGAACTGCCCTGTTGAGACCAGTCTGAATCCCTGACCCTCAAAATTGTGAGATATAATAAAATGGTATTGTTTTAAAACATTAGGGTTAGGCTATGGTTTTAAAGTTTTAATGTTAGGTTTCAGAATTGTTGTTTTAGGTTTGGAGACAGATGTTACACAGTAATAAACAACCAGAACACTTATCTACCTAAAATAAAAGTTAGTTTAAAACATTTTTTCTACTAATAATCCAATTCTTACAAAAAATTTCCTTCATTTAAATGTACAGAGGAGAGCCAAATAAAGGGGAAAAAAATTAAACTGTTAATAATTGGTAAATCTCTACGGGAAATTTTTACTTTACTTACAAATTCTTTGTCATTTTTATAGTCACCCAAAACATTCAAAGTTAGAAAAATGAACAATAATTTAATATCCTGACATTCTAATTAGTATGTTGATGTCTCAGTAACTCTGCCAACATGATCAATGTAAAAATCAATCGTCTGGTTATTTTATTACTGCTCTTTTTTTAACAGCACAGGCACATTCGGAATATACTAAAATTTAACACCAAAAAGGAAAGATTAATCACTTTTACTCAAGCACATTTCTTCTCTCCTACAAGAAAACAAGCCTCTTTTTAAAAAGAGCTGGGTAATTTATACAAAAGTTCTTCTAAGTCTCCTAAATAAATCAAAACAGCAGTAATTCCTGAGCTGCGCATAAGAGGCCCAGATACACATGAGAACATTATAATCTAACAGGACACATCAGGACAGCATTCCCCCCATCCCACCCCACTCAGCAAACATTCCTTCAGCACCTTCTAGAAGCCAGGTACAGTGCCAGCAGATAACACGAGCAAAAGTAAGGTGCTACTTATAAACTAACTGTATTATTCAACCATAGCAAAAGCTTATGAGAGGACAAATTGACTCCACCAACAATGAAATCTGAAAGCAGCAGCCACTCAGAGGGGAGAAGTTGTGACCTCCTGCATCAGCAGGAGAGCAGAGGTCTTGCGAGGACCTGGGTGTCCGCCAGGCCTCAGGAGAGCGGAAGTGGACCACATACCCCAGGGCTGCCCGGGTGAGGTGGGGACACCCTCCAAACCACCCAGGGCAGGCAGGACGCCACATGACCCGGTGCTCAGCCTTGGCTCACAGGAGCGAGAGGTGGGCAGATGGAAGGAAGCACACTCAGCACAGTGGAGGAGAGGCAACAAGGGATCCATCCCAGGAACCTACATTTAGAGTCCAGCTCAGAGACCGTTCACTCAAAGAGCCGTAGATAAAGCTGAAAGTCACCAATGACACCACTAGGGCAGTGGCTTTGCCTGAGGCTTATAGATCAGCACTAACAGGGTAGCCAGGCAGCACTTAACAGCATTAAACATTATGATTTACTGAGAATAGCTTGATACCACCCCAGAGGCCGGAAACCTAAGAAGCCACATGGGGCACAGAGGATGGAAGAAAGTCACTTCAATTAATCAATCTCAATCAGTCAACCTCTCTCTCTCGCTCTCTCTTGGACACACACACACACACACACACACACACACACACTCCACCCCAGGTCTGAATTGGGGAGCAGGACTCAACAGTGGCCAATTTATAGGCTGAATGACTCCCAAGCTGGTGTGCCCTAGAAAAATGCCAGTAACATAGCAAAACATAAAGTAACAATAAGTAAACAACGCATTATGTAATAAATGATGCTGAATATATAGAAAGCAATATTAAGAAAATTTATTTAAAAACTCATATCTATTCCTAAGAGCAAATGTAAAACTATATTACAAGACAATAGGTTAAATATAAAAATATAGGACCTTAGAGAAATAAGTGGCTGAGAAAAATCAGACTGTTCATATTATTCAATCCTAACCAAGAGGCTAAAAGCCTGAGTCGGAAACCCTAGAGTCAGAACTGAAACAACTTTGCACCAAAGATCTCAATGAATCTTTTGCTCAATTATTTTCATGCAAGTCCCTTGTCCTTGCCCTCAGTCAGTACCTAAAATTTAGACCCCTCTGGAGCCCCAGCAGTGCTCCTAGCCATTCTCATTTCTTCCAGCCCTGCCCCATCTATCCCCTCACTGATATGTATACTCCCTCTGAGCTCATTCCAAAATATTTCCCACTTTGCCCTCCTATCCAGCCCAGCCCACAGGTTGCCCTCTTCCCAGTCCTCCTGGACCTCTGCAGCCTCCTGAGGACACTGCTCTGGCCTAAGTCAGCACAGACTCATTCCCTCCCTCCCCCAACTCTGGCCAGCACCTCCCCCACACCATTCACAGCCCCAAATGCATCAGTCCCTCTGGCTCCTCCCCAGGGTGACCCACCATCCCAGTTCTCAAAGGACTTAGGGTGTCTCAGGACATGGGACTTTCAGGGCTAAAACTGGCACTGAGGCAGTCCAAACCCAAATCTTCCTGACATGGTAACGTCTCCCTTCTTGCCACTCTCCGAAGTAACTGCTGTATCCATGTGAAGACTGGTCCACACTATGCTCACAGCCCTGGCCCGCCACCCACCCCCACCCCACCTCAGCAGCCCACTCCCACAGCCACAGCACAGCCACAGCCCATACGCTCTCCCCAGCTGGATGCCTCACCCCACCGCTCACCCACTCCATCATCCCCAACACGCATGCTCTGTGGGCCCATCAAAGTCTTGTTTAACCCAGGCCTTGAAACTCTTCCTGGTTTCAATTTTCATTCCCCAAATACTCTGTTCTCCAATGATACCAACCTACATGCATTCCCTGTAGCACACCATGACTTTCATCGCTATGACTTTGCACACATTTTCCATATCTGAAATTTCCTCCCATACCCTGTGTTTCTACAGGAAAATGGCTATGCAGCTAACACATTACCTCCACAAAGTTTCCCCAGATTTCCTCAACAATAGTTATATGCAGTATTACAGTATTTACACACTGTACCATAAGCATGTATATGTGTATCTCCCACACCATAATATGAACCTAAGCATAGATAAATGTGTTATATTTACTTATATTTATTTTTATATTCCCAGATTTTGTCATAATACCTGGTGAAACGTTTACAGACTGGAATATATGAACTACAAAAGGCGACAATGTTCAAACTGAAGGAACACAGAAAAAGAGAAGAAAAAAAATAAATATTCTGTATGGTAAAACTCCAAGAGACTAAAAATTGTTATTGAGAGCATATGATAAAATAATTCATCAAATGATAAAAGCAGATAATTTATACAAGGAGTCATAAGAATTCATAAAAGCAAAAGGATGTTCAATTCTGGTAGTAATCAAAGACCAGTTAAGAGGCTACTGCAGTAGACCAACAAGCAGTAGTAAGGTAATCCTAGAATTAGGACATTGTGATATAAATGGAAGAAAAAGATAAGCAATAAGAAAGATGGAAAGGAAACACCAAGAAGAGAAAGATGACAGGATCGTGCCTGGGTGAAAGCATGAACACAGCACCTTTAATAAAGATGGTTTTACCTGACACAGTTACTCCAGATGAGCACATGGACAGTTCAGCAAATTAAAGCAACAGCACCCCTAAGAGCCATCCTCTCTGCAGCCCAGCCTGCACAGAGGCTGCACAGCACATGCTGGGGTGGGGGGGTGGGGGGGTGGGGGGTTTACAACAACATTCCAACAGCACAGCAGTAGACAGAGGCTCCTGGCTCCAGCCCTGGGCCGTTAGGCAGTTTCCAATTTCTTAAGTTATTTGGATCTACTTCCCACTGAAAACAATGAAAAATGCTGGATAAACCATTAAAAATATAATTAGTTTAAGAGCACTAAAAAATTGACAGAAAAAGGGAAACTGTCAGGCCAAATTTTGAGGACAACCTAAAGCCAGGAGAACCAAAGCCACTTTTGCCCTGAAGGCATCAGCCAGTGTCATCTGCTTGTGCTTCAGATCCACGGTCTCAAGGGGCAAAGGCAGCAAAAGTCAAGGATTAACACCCACCAACCGTGGGATCCTAAAGGAGACCCTCCCAAAGGACAACATCCCCAGGGGAAGAATGAACTAGAAGTGACTCACCATCTCTCCCTCAGCTACGCAAGAATAAAGAGCAGGCTCTCCCGGCACTGGACAAAGAGGAAAAGAAAAAGGCAGGAATAACAAAGTCTTTGAGAAGCTGTAGCCACCCTGTGCAACATCCCAGGCACACATCCACAGTGCACACAGGCCCAGGAGTCATGGTGCTAAAGATGGTTTAAAAAGAGTCCCTGACTGGTAATACTCCAGAAGCCAAGCAGAGGCCACATACTGCCTTTCAGAGAGAGCACATTCACCCTGGGAACCCCTAAAACTGTGTGAGGACAATAACCAGTCACAGGTAACCAGGCACACAGGAAGCAAGGCAGCATGAGTTAGAAACAAGCACAACAATAGCAGGAAAGGACTACACAGATTTTGAGTCTTAGAATTATCAGAAGCAGGTTAAAACATAACATACAACATTTAAAGAAAAGAAAAACAAATTTTAAAATATCAGCATGGAACAAGAATCCATAAAAAGTAACACAGCAGTTCTTTAGAAGAACTTCCAGAAATTACAATAGCCAAAATATAAAACACAACAGCAGCAAAACAGACAAAACAGAATAGAGAAATAACAAACTGGGAAACAGTTGAAGAGAAATCATCTGTAATTCAGCAGAGAGAAAGAATAAAAAAGGAAAATGCAGATACGAGAATGAGATGTGAAGGACTGACTAAGAAGGTCTCAAATACACTGATTGGAATCCCAGACAGAGAGGAGAATGAATGCACGGAGGGAAATTTTAAATCAATACAGCTGAGAATGTCCAGAATTAGTATAAGACACCAATCTACAGATCCAAGAAGCCTAGTAAAACCCTAGCAGGATAAACTAAAGAATTTCACTCCTAGTCAAACTGAGCATGTTAAAATTAAACAGAAGTGAATCAAACAGACTATCTTAAAAGGATACAATAAGCAGGCTGGTGATCTTACCCTCAAAGGAATTAGTTAGACCATCAGCTGACTTCTCAGCAGCAAAAGCAGAAGCCAGAAGACAGCAGAGTCATATATTTTCAATGTGCTAAAAGTATCTGCCAAGAATCTAGAATTCTTCATCCAGCAAAAATATCCTTCAATAACAAATGTAATCTCCCTTCTTGTTTTTGTTTGGGAGAGAGGCATTTTCATTCAAACAAAAGAAGAATAATAAAATCTAAAAAGCTGTACTTTACCTCAAGCTAATGCAACATGGGAACAGGTGGACATTTATGGTAAGATGAATATTTAATGTTTTCCTGCACATCTCTTCCATATATACAATCACATTTTCTGTCATTACTAATTGGTTACTTATATAATTGTGTCATGGTTCTTCAACAGATCAGAAGACCCAAGGGTCAGGCACCATTTACAGGCTTCACTGGGTGTCCCTCATATACACTCACAACTACTGTGCCCAGCCTGGGAAATATTTACTGGCTGCTGACGCAGTCAATGGTTCAGGACTGAACTCCTACCATCACAATTTATTTTCACCCAAATATATGTGGAATTTTATTTCAATGATTTAACATAAAATATTAGATTAAAAATTGTTCTGATTTTGCATTATTAAACTTTATAATCAGTAAATATTTTAAAGCAAAATTTTAATGAATGCTAAGGAGACTTTACAACTAAAGTAATCTGAAGTGTGTTCCCCTTCTCCAGTTTTCCTGTGAACTAAGTTAATCAAGTCTATGAAATCTGCGACTGTTTCCCTAATTCTAAACTATTTATTTAAAGCACCCAGTTAATTGGCACAATTTCTATATCTTCACACAGCTTTCTATTACTGAGCTTCAAATTTTCCACTTTATGACATCTCCCTTATGTTATCTTCTGCAATAACTTTTTGGTGCACAATTAAAGGCCTCCAAACTCCATCTTTGTTGGGGCTCCAACTGGCAAATGTCTTCCAAAAAAACAAAGGAAAGTAATTTTCCTTCCCACTTTTTCAATGTAGCCCAGTAGAAAATTGTTCAACTTTACTTAGTTCTAAGTTTTTTAACTATGCAGCATTTTGGACATTTTCAAGATCACTGGAAGAGAGGCAGCCAAACTCTGATTCATGAGAGACAGGATAAGACAGAAGCTTTCCAACATAAGCAGCTAACAGTAGGATACTACAAAAATAAGGCTTTACTTAGCTGGGGAGGAAAGGATGAAACTTGCTTAGAGTCAATACAGACTATTGGTAAAGTCATGTTTATTCAAGCAAATGGAGAATGAAATAAAAGAGTAGGGGAAAATAAGGTCCGAAAAAGAAACTGATTTGTTACATTTTCTGTTATAGGCCATGGGAAATCAAATCATTGGAAATTTAAGTTTTTTAAAAAGTTAGGTGTTATTAAATTTATATGTCTATCATGTATTTCAAATTCAAGCAGACAGTAGAATACTAGATATTTTTTGTGTCTCGATGAAGGAAAAGGTGGTGTTTATTCCAAGAGATGCTCAGATACATGTATTTGTAACTGAAAATATTAGAAATCAGTTTTACAGCTTTGAAAAAGGTGTCCTATTTGGTGACCCAATTCAACAATTTTCATTCCTCAGAAAATTACCCAGACATTTGAGGCTGCAGCTGGCACAGAAATCCACCATCAGAGCGTCTATGCTGCCTCCTTTCTGCCTTCTTTTAAGATTCAGATGAAATAACATTAGCTCGATGATGCCTTCCTAGATTAATCCAGCCCACAGCAATACCCTCTTTACTTTTTCATAACTCTTACTGACAGCATCAAACATTTTACCTTGTTCTGTTTCTTGAAAAGTCTCTTCCTGCTCCCCCAAACTATAAGCATGTTAATGCAAATCCTCCATCACGCGCAGCATACTGCTGGATATACATAAAGCCTTTATTAAATATTGGTTACAAATTAATATAAAGGATTCTATGTAGGATGGACTCAGGAATGAACTCTGATAGCTAGGGGATTTATCTTACAGACACAGTTGCCTTGCAAGCACACTTCTTATAAACTGTGTGTGAATCTGAGAACCTTAGTAGGAAAGAAGCTATAGTCAAACCCTTCCAAGCCACCTCCTGATGCTGATGGAGACGCAGACAAGTGTTCCCCACCATCTCACACAGGTGTCCTGCAGACGCTGCTCACCCATCGATCTTACTTCTGAGTCCTCCCCTTGGTTACATCCCTTCCCAACTCACAGTTCCATCCCTCATTACAGTCCTAAAATGTTCAAGTGCTCCATCTGCACTTAAGACATGGATTCAAACACAGGACGAAGCCGTGACGCCACCAACAGAGCGGGTTTACTCAGGGACATCCAGTCCTCCAGCTCTCCAGGGCTTCAACAGTGGAGTACAATGGGAAGCACCCTGCCTGCACCACCCAGGGGCCCTCTTCTGGGTCCCAGAAATTCACAGCCCTCCTTCTACTCCTCTACATCAGAAATTCAAAAAAAGAGCTCATGTCAGCCCTGAGGAACCTGTGACATTAATGTGACCCTCCCTGTAACAGCCATCATTCTTGTAATACTGTAAATACGTAACTCATCCACATTGTATTATAATTAGTCTCCCTCCAAAGCCTGAACTCCTACCCACCTAAATGGAGCCATTTTCATTCTATGTCCTCAAAATTGTAAAAAGAGAGAGAACACACTGAATTCATACATTATATTGTTCTCTGTAGTAAACTTGACATTGATCTTTTATTTGAAATATCAGTCACTTGGTTCCTTAACTATATTTTTCTTGCTACTGTTAATTTTAAGTTATCCCCAAAAAAGACAAAATTATTAATTATTACTTCAATTTTATAGAAATAAAGAAGAACAGCCTTGGAAACTTACAAGAGAATTTTATACTGCATTTCCTTCACTTTGTATCTTGCCTCCAGTAAGATCATTACAATCCAGAAGTGATACAGCTTAATGAATCCACAGAGCTAAGCAGCAAATTCAAACAGCTGTGTATGTGTTTGCGTACATCTATGATTCTCCTGTTCCTTAAGCAAAGTGTTATAATAGCAGCAAATGTGTCTGCCAATACACAGACGGGTTTTAATAGGTCTCAACTGTCCTGCTTCCCTGGACTTATGAAATAGTTTTTTAATCTATTTTCAGTTTTTCAATAAGAAATAATTTCAGTAGATTTTCCACAGAAGTTAAACCCTCCCCCTTACCTACCATAATCCAAACTCCATAATATGAAGAGCCAATAGAAGGCTATTGCTAAAAATAAAGAAGGAAGTAAAAATCTGGAACCATTCAAAAGGGCACACAAAAATCAAGGAGCTGTATGGTATGGTCTATAGTAACTTAAGATTGCTTTTATTCATTTATGAATGTCCCTTTCTATTTATGAAAGTGTTTTTAAATCCCCCATAGGAAGTACCCTGAATATATCTCTTAGCTCACTCCCTCTTAGCTGAACTGAATTTAGCAAGAATAAACAACTATCACAATCTATGCTATGAAATAAACACAATTAATTCAGTCTACTTTAAACTTCAGCAAACTCTGACAGGTAAGAGCACTGTATAATAAAAAGGTATCTTTGGAAGTAAAGAAGACCTCAAAGGATCCTGACACTCCGGGCATATCTCAGGGATGTGGCAAGCCTCTCTTCCTCAAAATTAAAAAGCCGAAAACTTCTCAATGAATTCTTTTTAAGCAGCTTCACCAATCACATTTCTGAAAGGTAGAAAGCATCTATCAACAACTTTCCTATTTCTGTCCCCTTTTTTTAAAATAGATTTATTTATTTTATTTATTTTTGGCTGCATTGGGTCTTCATTGCTGCATGCAGGCTTTATCTGGTTGCAGCGAGCAGGGGCTAGTCTTCGCTGCGGTGCGCGGGCTTCTCATTGCAGTGGCTTCTCTCGTTGCGGAGCACAGGCTCTAGGTGCACGGGCTTCAGTAGTTGTGGCATGCGGGCTCAGTAGTTGTGGCTCGTGGGCTCTAGAGCGCAGGCTCAGTAGTTGTGGCGTGCGGGCTTAGTTGCTCTGCAGCATGTGGGATCTTCCCGGACCAGGGCTCAAACCTGTGCCCCCTGCATTGGCAGGCGAATTCTTAACCATTGCGCCACCAGGCAAGTCCCCCATTTCTGTCCCTTCTGAGTAATCTACTCTCCCTCAGAATTTTCTGTACTCACCTAATTATCAGAATTTCATTTTCCATACTATTAACCATAGTTTTGAATTATATTATTGTGACTACATTTCATAAAGTCTTTCCAAGTCATGGGAGGGTTGTTTGAGGGTATTTGGGGCACACTATTTTGTTTCGTTTTCAGCTCAAATTCAAGAAGCCAGAAGCCTGAATTTAGCTCTGGATATCAGTTACCTATTACTGCATAACAAGTTACCCCAAAACTTGGCAGCTTAAAACAGTAACCATTTCATTCCATCTCCCAATTTTTTTGGTCAAAAATTAAGAAAAGGGGACTTCCCTGATGGTCCAGTGGCTAAGACTCCATGCTCCCAATGCAGGGGGCCCGGATTTGATCCCTGGTCAGGGAACTAGATCCCACATGTCACAACTAAAATATCCTGCGCGCTATAACTAAGACTCGGCACAGACAAATAAATAATTTTTTTAAAAAAAGAAAAAAAGGATGCAGCTGGCAATTCCTCCGCTCCGTGTGGCATCACATGAGGTCAACAGGGGTACAGAGCTAGTGAACAGCCAGATCTGAAGAGGCCAGGGGGCTTTGCTCCCATGCCCGGCCCCTGGTGGAGTGGTGGCTCCAGGGTTGGGCTCAGCTGGGACTGTCGAGGCACTGAGACACAGCCTCTCCCGCATGGCAGCTGCTGGTTTATGCTGGCTTCAGAACAGATCTCTCCCGCAAGCTGGTCTCAGCAAGCCTGGATGGACTTCTTACATGGCACCTCAGGATGCAGGAGGGGGAAGCTGCCAAGTTCTTAGGGGCTGCCCCCAGACCCTGGCAGAGCACCACTGCCACCACATTCTACTGATCAAAGTCCCTATAGTAACAAAACCCCTTTATCCTATTGCATAATAACTTGTTTCTAATCTTCCAGGAGCTAGAAAACAACTGAATTTTAAAGTAACTTCTCCTTTTACCCTTTGAATTAAAATGTAAGAAGTGCTCATGGTCAGAATTGTCTAGTTGTCTGTCCAACACTTACCTGTATGTATCACTAATCCCTCACACTACACACAGAATAGCAAGATTTGGACTAAAATCTGTGCTCATTCATTTTAATAAAACTCTAATATTCCAAATTCTCTTGGCTTATCTTACACAACTGAAGTTCTTATTTTTTGTTATTGTACATGTACTTGTAGCCATCATTTTTTAATTGAAGTATAGTTGATTTACAATATTGTGTTAATTTCTGCTGTACAGCAAAGTGACTCAGTTATACACATGCTTTTTTATTTAATATTCTTTTCCATTATCATAGGAAATGGTTTATCATAGGATATCGAATATAGTTCTCTATGCTATATAGTACATAGTATATAGCAGGACCTTGTTGTTTATTCATCCTATATAGAATAGTTTGCATCTGCTAACACCAACCTCCCACTCCATCCCTCTCCCAATCCCCTCCCCCTTGGCAACCACAAGTCTGTTCTCTATGTCTGTGAGTCTGTTTGTATTTCATAGAGAGGTTCGTTTCTGTTGTATTTTAGATTCCACATATAAATGGTACCATATGGTATTTGTCTTTCTCTTTCTGACTTACTTCACTTAGTATGACAATCTCTAGTTGCATCCATGTTGCTACAAATGTAGCCATCATTTTTAAATGGTTCAAACGGATATTGGGGGAAAAGCCAATATTCTCCATATACACCATCTTTTACAAATCTCATGTAAAAGCTAGAATGGCAACTAAACATAACAATAATAATAATAATAATGAGTTAACATTTATTGTATGCTTATTATCTGCCAGGCACTGTTCTAAGAACTTTACATACAGTAACTTATTGAAGCTTCCCAACTTGAGGAGGTAGTACTGTTATATTTTTTTTTGCAGGCAAGGAATCCACATCAAAGAAGAGAAACTAGTAAGTGGCAGCACCACATGTGGTATGGCACAGGAGCCTGTGCTCTGCACCCCCAGGCTGTATGACCTCTAGATTACCCCACTGAAACGGCACACTACCCTTGATCCTGGTGCATGTCAAAGCAGGATTCATACGTCTATACCTCAGGTTCCCTTTCCTAACACCCTAGGTCTACAGTGCAAAACCCCAAACATTTTCTGTTCCTGACTCAGATTAGGGGTAATGCATTCTTTATCTTAGATTCCCTAGTCTTAATCCTAAATCAGCCACAGACACTTGACCAGTCTATAAATGGTCTTCTGTCTTTGCTCTTCCTGATAAAAAGACAAGCTAGGAAGAACCCAAAGGCTGGGATCCAAATTCTTTTTTTTTTTTTTTTTTTTTTTTGCGGTATGTGGGCCTCTCACTGTTGTGGCCTCTTCCGTTGCGGAGCACAGGCTCTGGACGCGCAGGCCCAGCAGCCATGGCTCACGGGCCCAGCCGTGCTGCGGCACGTGGGATCCTCCCGGACCGGGGCACGAACCCCTGACCCCTGTCCCCTGCATCGGCGGGCGGACTCCCAACCACTGCGCCACCAGGGAAGCCCACAAATTCTTGCTCAGTTACTGAACTAAGATGCTCCCCCTGCTTCCTGGCATTAACGCTGACCCATACCTGCTGACTTATTTCCTGCCACATCTCTTAGACTTGTTAAGGGGAAGATCTGGTCAGCTGTGAGGGGAGCCTGGCATACCTGTCTGTGATGAACCTGCCCGTTTCTATGCTTGGTTTGAAGGCACCCACACAGGATTCTATCGGTTCCCTGTGCTGTCTGACTCACAGCAGGAGAAAAGAGCCAGTAAAAAAATCAGAAACCCAAAGGACCAACAAAGTTACAACTAGAGACTCTAATGAGCTCAGTAAAAATCAGTAAAAAAAAACAAAGTTCGGGCTTCCCTGGTGGCGCAGTGGTTGAGAGTCCGCCTGCCGATGCAGGGGACACGGGTTCGTGCCTCGATCCCGGAGGATCCCACGTGCCGCGGAGCGGCTGGGCCCGCGAGCCATGGCCGCGGAGCCTGTGTGTCCGGAGCCTGTGCTCCGCAACGGGAGAGGCCACAGCAGTGAGAGGCCCGCGTACAGCAAAAAAAAAAAAAAAAAAAAACAAAGTTCAACTCTAAAACTTGGGGAAAAATGAAATTCCTAATGACATTGTTATATTGTATATACTGAGTCTTTGGCCCACAGCATCTATGGATTACCCTGCCCTGTGTTACACTGAAAGTCTACAGATAACCACTGGTATTTGTTATCCCTTAAGTTTATATCTTAATTAGTCTGACAAGTTGATTTTAAATAAAGCCATCTTTGAAAGGTCCATTTAGATTTGTACAGATAATCAGCATCTGCTTCTAATCAAACTGAGATGATTAGCAAATTAAACCTTTTATTAGCATTTTGCATAATTTAGGCAAATTATGCTTCTTAGGTTTAAGAAGGTGAAACAGGGTAAATTTATCAGTTAGATATTCCTTTAAATCTTTATTAATTATCTAATTTTACCACAAATACCTCTGCCAGAGGTCAACTTTACCCAAACTAGGTTCAAATAGCATTTTTTTAAGAAAAAGGAGGGAAGGATGAGAGAGTGAGGGAGGGGGCTTCCTTCCTTCCACTTTAGCCATTCAGTACTGCAAAAGCTGAAGTTAATTTCACAGGCATTCAATCACAGTTTTAAAGAAAAGCACTCATAAAAAGGAAAGCAACCTGCCAGTTTTCTTTGTTAGACAAAGAGAAGCCAGCAGACAATAAAGTAGAAAAGCTGCCATCAGAACAAACCAAGCTAACCCATTACTTTTACCTAAAGCAACTATATTCTCTAACACAAAGAGTGATGCTGACTTTTTTTTTTTAAACAGCCCATTCAGCTGCATGAGTTTTTTTTCTTTTAAATTTATTTATTTATTTATTTATTTACTTATTTACTTATTTACTTATTTATTTATGGCTGCATTGGGTCTTCGTTGCTACGCACAGGCTTTCTCTAGTTGCAGGGAGCGGGGGCTACTCTTCATTTTGGTGCGCGGGCTTCTCAATGCGGTGGCTTCTCTTGTTGCGGAGCACAGGCTCTAGGCGCACAGGCTTCAGTAGTTGTGGCTCATGGGCTCAGCAGTTGTGGCCAACGGGCTTAGCTGCTCCGCGGCATGTGGGATATTCCCAGACCAGGGCTCAAACCCGTGTCCCCTGCATTGGCAGGCGGATTCTTAACCACTGTGCCACCAGGGAAGCCCCAATGCTGACTTTTTTAAAAAGCTGTTTCCTCTCTTAACTGACCCAAAACACCCCATTGCCTAACAAAAGTAAGCAACTCAGATTTGATAAACAATAGTCACATAATAAATAGCAAGCACTTGAGGGATGGTGGAGGAAGCATATATCATTTCTAACATATGGAACCCCAGCTTTTGATGAAGACATGGTCTTAGAGACAGCCCCTCTGTTCTAGAATTAATCCTCTTGCAAAAAAAAAAAAAGAGGCAGCAAAATCCAAAAGTAGACTTTTCTCATGACTTCAGATAGCAACCTACTGAAAAGTTCAAATAAATCATATCTTTATCCTGCTATAAATTCTACCCAAACTGTAGCTCTTTTATGTGTGTGTGTACACATGCCTGTGTGTCAGAGGAAGTGGTAAATAAAAAGAGGAGGAAAAAAAAAATCATGCCAAGGTTATATTAAAAAGGGATACTAAAATGAATTCTAATCCATTTTAAAGGGTATACAACAAACTAAACAAAAACCAAGACAGATAGAATAAAACAAACAAGAAGCTATCCTTTCCAAATCCAAATTCCAATCCATTTGTACACAGATCCTTTGCATCTCTGAACACCCTGTATCTAGAAAATCCAAACAACAGCTCTGATATACACTAATCAACCAAACAGTACCAAAATTGTTTCTTTACGGACTTACTCAAGTGGCAATATTTTTAATATAATTTACAGTGCTTTGCATCTAGAGGCCCTCAGAAAATATTAGTAGGTTCACTGACTGGAAAAATCAAGTCTATATTCCAAGGGCTGCTTTTTTTTAGGCATTTCATGGGGGGTCTCAATTAGACAAGGAATCAACAGCCTAATTCAGAGTAACTATAGAGCTCTGACGTAATATGACACACATCCAACTGAAAAATACTAATTTCTCTTAACCCCTAAAATACCAACTGGACAACTAAAATGCAAGTGTAAAAAGTTAAAACTCTAGGTATGTAAGTGCCTAACATTGAGTCATATGTGTTTACTATTTAATAAACCCCTCTAATCACTTACTATTAAGGCAGAAGGAAGAAACATATAAACACCTGCAAAGCATGGACTTCATTTCACTTTTTGCTTCCCTTTTACACTGAACGGACTGTTGCAAGTTAAAGCACAGTGCTTTGGCTCCCCCAAATGACACTTCTAGAGCATAATAATCCTGCCACAAAGAAAAGAAACAGATGCCAAATGCAACTGGGTTCCTGCAGCCCATCTGCATCAGAAGAAACCTGTCAAATACTCGATTCAGTTTTAGTATGATCACCCCTCATTTACCCAACTCTCAACCAATATATAGGACCAAGAGTTTATCTTTAAGTCCCAAAAGGTGAAGGAATTATACAATAAAAAAACAAAGAAGAAAAGTGAAGGTGAAACTACTACACCAAAGGTTGCGTCACAGAGGTTTTAACAGTCAAAAAAAATGAGAACTTTTTAAATAAAAATACCTTAAAGTGAATTATATACAGTTGACCCTTGAACAACATGGGTTTGAACTGTGTGGTTCCACTTATATGGGAATTTTTTTCCCAATAAATGTGTACTACATTTCTACACAATCTACTGTTTGTTGAATCCAAGGATGGAGAACTACGGCCAACTGTAAAGTTACATGTGGATTTTTGACTGTGAGAAGGGGGGAGATGTCATCACCCCTGACGCCAGAATTGTTCAAGGGTCAACTGTAATTATCACAAAAATTAGGTCCAAGACTACAACCAACCAGACCTTCAAAAACCAAACATAACAGCTAATTAGATCACTTGCTTAATTTGAAACATTCAATACAACTTCTGAAGTTAGAAGTATTATTTAGTTTTGTTTTTACATGCATAACCAAAGTGCTTAATAAATAATAAGATAGCTAACCTTTAATAAATAGTTACTACATGCCAAGCATTATGCAACTTACGTAAGTAATTTCATTTGGTTTCACATCAATCCTACAAGGGATATACTATGATGTTCTCTATTTTATGAGGAAGAAAATGAGGCACTGACAGGTTAGGTAACTTACCCAGGGACATAAGAAATCCACTCTGAGATTACTCTTCCCAGGTCTTCTCACTCACACTTTCTCCCTTAGCAATCTTCTTTTCCACCATTTCAAATAGTATTGTCATATGGTATTTTGATTATATATTTGCAACCACGACCTCCTGAACACAGCTTAACATTCTGAACTGTCCACTGCCTATCTTAACTGGCCGACCAGCACTCACAGGCAATGTTTTCAGAACCAAAAGCACTATCCTGCCTAAAAACATACTCCCATTTCTATACTCCCCACCATCAATAACCTCACACTATCTGTGTATTCTACACACCAAAAGCTTGGCCTCGTCCTCAGCTCACAGGCCATTAGTCGTCAAGCCCTCAGGCTCCTTCCCTAACGACTACCATCCCTGCCCACTCTGCCATCCCTGCCCACTCTGTCCACTGCCACAGCCTGGCTATGGTTCAGACTCTCATCAGGCCTTCAGCTGGCCAGTCATTCACTCAACAAACTCTCATCATTAACAAAGAAACTGGCAGTATCCTAACAGAACTCTACCATAAGTCTCAACATCCTACTACTTGGCAATCCTTTTTTTTTCAACTTTTAATTTTAAAATAATTATAGACTCACAAGAAATTGCAAAGATAGCATAGAGAGGCCCCACATACCGTTCACCCAGGGCCTCAATGGCCCCATCTCACATAACTGCAGTATAGCATCTAAAGCAGACAGGCGACTTTAGCACAACACATGTGCACAGCTCCATGCCATTTCATCACACCTGTACATTTGTGAAACAACCACAACTAATTATTTTACCCCGAGGGTCTTAGTGCTAACTAATTAATCCTTTAATAGACTCATTTTCACGTTCAGTTAGCAGGCAGCTTCACTATAAGATAAGTGAAGTGGTGTCAGTATTACTTGGCAATCTGCAATCTCAATTGGGGTCCCACCTCTCCACTTCCTAATTCACTCAGTCATCATCATCATACTAGATTATAACACGTCAGCCCACACCTCAAAACCCTTCACCTTGGGCTTCCCTGGTGGCACAGTGGTTGAGAGTCCGCCTGCCGATGCACGGGACACAGGTTCGTGCCCTGGTCCAGGAAGATCCCACATGCCGCGGAGCGGCTGGGCCCGTGAGCCATGGCCGCTGAGCCTCCGCGTCCGGAGCCTGTGCTCCGCAATGGGAGAGGCCACAACAGTGAGAGGCCCGCGTACCGCAAAAAAAAAAAAAAAAACCCTTCACCAATGCCCTCCTGCCCTTACCCAATCTGGCTAGCCCCGTCGTCCACTCTTCCCCGTAATTTAATGACAAACTTCCTTGTCATAAAAACATACAACCAAAACCAAGATTAACATGGGAAATACATGAATGTATTTCCTTGAAATAAAAAGGGGGAAGAAATCATTAAAATAACATAAAATGAAGAGAGTATGTGACATCTAGACCTCCAGAGGGTAGGGGTTACGTTATGATTAGAAAAGTGAGATGATGGAGCCATGTCTGTGTTCCAGCTGGAAAGGGGAGGAAGAAGCCCCCTGCATGAAGGAACAGCAGGCTAATGGTGCTAGAGAGAGAAAGGAAGGGACCGAGGCCTCCACCACCAACCAGTCCTCAGAACACAGGTCCAGCAGTCACTGAGCCTCCACAAGGGAGCAAGAGAAAAAAGAGACCACCCTAACCACCCAGCTCCAGCAGCCGCTGAGCTTCCACAAGGCAGCAAGAGAAAAAAGAGACCACCCTAACCACCCAACCCATCCCCAAGCATCCCTCAGGTCTATCTTCAGGACCTGTAGGCTGACCAGCTGAATGCATTTCAGAGGTCCTAGGTCCAAAGGCAACATTCTCTCAATGGCTTATGATGCTTGGAATTCCTCTGCAGTGCTGTTTATACACACCACCATTATCATCATGAACTACAATATAGATATATTTTGAAAAAATTAGAATTCTTTTTAGGATTAACATTCCTCAAGACTGGCTACTTTAAGTCATAATCATAAATTTATAATTTCTAGGAATCATTTCAAAAGTGATCCAAAGACCAGAAACCTCACTATATGGACAGCACAATCCCAAGGAAAAGACACCTTCACTGTATGTTCCATGAAGCGAAGAACAGAAAGAACTCAATGTCCTGACCCAGGCGCCCCAGAGGACCTGTGAGCAGCCAGCCAGCCAGCCCTAGTCCTCCTCATCCTAGGAGTGAGCTTGCCCGGCCCACTGGGAGACCAGGAAGCCCTGTGCACAGAGCTCTGCACTCTGCTGTGAGAGGACTACAAAGGAGCATGAATGAGATGCTGCTTTTGGCCAGTTCCTGCATCTGCAATGCTCACAAGTTCATGTGGGTCCTAGAAATATGCAACACTGTGGGTTTAAGAAGATTATTTTTTACAAAAAATAGGAAGACATCCAGATATAACTTTAGTTATGGAAACGATGTGTCTGGGATGATAGCTACTTTGGTATTAGCAAGGTAAACAATGTACTTTTTAAAGTGGGGTAATACCATAACTAAAATAACAAGAAAAGCAAAGTAATTTAAAACAAAATAACACTGACGTAGATAAATGATGAGGTCCCGTGCACTAAGCGACACAAGCAGGTAGTCAGATGCTGCACCCACTCCTAGAAGCGCCTGCAGGCAGCCCCGTTTGCAGACAGGCATGTGGGGGGCCACGAACACCACATCAGTGAGGAGCGTTCTTTCTCCTCTCCATCTGGGATTCCAGGAACAATCCGGGCATACAAACACCATGGGGGAAACATTCTGTGTTTATTTATAAAACATGTTTGGTTCTAGATTCAGATCATCAGAAACAGGTTTTTTTGGTCCAAATAAACATAAAAAGGAACATTAAAGAGTCGAGAAGGACGTGGACAAGTCACTGTGCAGAACTACCCGTCGCATCACAGGCGCTCTGTGCCCACCCCTCCTTGTTACAACTGCCACAGTTCCACAAAGGCGTCCAGAATATCCAGATGGTGAACACAGCCCCTACAGTCCAGAACCCCAAAGCTGGACCAAGAAGCTGTCCTCCTAAGGCCCGACGTGAAACAACCAGTGGCCTCCATAACTTCTCCTGATGGGTTCAATTCAATCACTCCCACCTCAGTGTAAAATCTGCTCTTGGATTTTAGTTTACACATCTTTGAATGTTACGTGAGTCTACTGTGAAACATGAACTAAAACATGCAATGTGATCAAAGAAATGTTTTTTAAAACATCCCAGAGAAGAAAAGCAACAAAGGGTATAGAAAAGCCATGGGCTGGATAATAGGGTGCAGGAATACGATGTTCCCCAAGAGGCAGCACACATATTACACTGGGAAAACCACTTATGGTATATTTAACACACAATATTTGGTTTCCATTTCTGCCAAAAACTGGCAGCTAAAATAAAACATCTTAGTAAATTAAGGTTAATGCTTTAATTTCCTACATTGTAAATGTCTCACCTCACACCTGTGTTTGTATATGCCTTTGATGGGCCATGTCAGCATCTACTCCACTTCATTTCACTGCCAGTGAAGGACTAGCTGGGAAGAAACCTGCTCACATATATTTAGTAAGAACCTTTGTGATTTACACATTTCAAAAAACTAGAGGTATGATTTTTGCATTCCAGTTCTACCACTCCATTCTGGGGAGGTCACCTAACCTCTCTGGAGCTTCAGTTTCCTCATGGAGCTGTTGTGAGGATTAAATAACATAAAGCATGGAAAGCATATAGCTTAGTGACTGCCACTCAGTAAACACATAACAAAAGTCACCTCTTAATGACTCTTTTCCTCTGTCTCTTTACATCACCAGGCAGAACAAAACCTTAGTAAGTTCACTGTCCATCCAGTCATCAACGAGTATTCCTTCCTTAGGGAGCAAGGACCCTGTGCGAGTTCTGAAACAGTCCTCCTGATTTTCTAGCATGCATGCAGAGGCCTTACTCCTCGGATCAACTAAAGGAAGCTGGAACATATGTGGCTATTAGGCTTCAATACAGAAGACAGAAAGATTCTCTTGCCCAAAAGCTGCATGGGACTCTGAAATTGGGAGAGCACACTTTAACCAGAGATGAATAGGGAAAAAAGCCAGACAGCTGGCAGGTATCAACAGCTGAAGTATGGCACCAGTAGTCTGAAAGCCAAGGAGATTAGCAATCAGGGGCAGGGAGAGAGTGGATGGAGAGAAGCCCAGAAATAAGGAGTTTAACGCTCTGTCAGTATGCCTCGGTGGGGGGTGGGGAGGTGGAGCAGGGAGCAGCAGGATGGACACACTGACAGGGCCTGGGCTAACTGGGTAACTGTCATGACTGCAACTACTTCCTCCTACATCCCTAGTTCTTAGATCTAGCCACTCAATGACTGGGAACACAATGATTCTTTTGGCAACTCCACTAGCCTTCCACATCCCTAGATCTTATTCTCATCCACAGACTAAGACAAAGCAATCCGACCTAGGCTCTGAACTAGTCCAGAACATGACTTCAACTGAAAAGTACTAAATTTTCAGGGAACCTGGGGGTAACGGGAACAGGTTAGAAAGATTATGGAATGAAAAAATAATGTAAACATTAAAAAACTAAGTATCTTTTTTGTAACACCTTCAGAAAACATGAGTAACACTTTACAATGTAAATGTTTAACTACAGAAAATATTAGAACACTAAAGATGATATTTAATAAAATTAATTTCATTCTTTTAAGAACTAAATAGTAACATATGTTATATATATATAAAACACTGTAAGACAATTAGGACATAGCTCTATACGTGGAAACTTCAGCTAATTTACAGTCATACATTTTTTCAAGGGCAAAGTCACAGGCATGGAGTCATCAACAATGAGAACACAAGGAATTCTAGAGTCAAAAGCCACAGGAAATTTTTTTAAAAGGTGACTTTCCCAAGTTATTTAAAAAATGTTTGCATATGTTAATTTTAGCCTTCAAGGGTAATTCAGCTTCACATTTAGTCATAGCATCTTTAGGTTTAAACTATCTCATAATGAGCAGAATCTAATTTTGTAGCTTGGTAAGGAAAATCCAAATTCTGTGAACTTCTAAAATACTGCCACTAAAGACCAACTGACAAGGTGTATTTTTACAAATATATACATAATGGATAGGCCTCAATTAACTAGAAAATTCAGTGAACCTTTTCCTAATTCTCCAAATATAACACTATAGCTACCCAACAAATATCTATAAAATAATACAATGTTGGCTTCCATAATTATTTGATGTCAAAAAACACTGTGAGAGGACTTCCCTGGTGGCGCAGTGGTTAAGAATCCACCTGCCAGTGCAGGGGACATGGGTTCAAGTCCTGGTCCAGGAGGATCCCACATGCTGTGGAGCAAGTAAGCCCGTGCGCCACAGCTATTGAGCCTGCACCCTAGAGCCCGCGAGCCACAATTACTGAGTCCGTGTGCCACAACTACTGAAGCCTGTGCGCAAAGAGCCCATGCTCCGCAACAAAAGAAGACACCGGAATGAGAAGCCTGAGCACTGCAACGAAGAGTAGCCCCCGCTCTCCGCAACTAGAAAAAGCCTGTGCACAACAACGAAGACCCAACACAACCAAAAATAAATAAATTAATTAATTTTTTAAAAAACCACTGCGAGGGGGAGCTTCAAGATGGCGGAAGAGTAAGACGTGGAGATCACCTTCCTCCCCACAAATACATCAGAAATACATCTACGTGTGGAACAACTCCTGCAGATCACCTATTGAACGCTGGCAGAAGACCTCAGACCTCCCAAAAGGCAAGAAACTCCCCCACGTACCTGGGTAGGGAAAAAGAAAAAAGAAACAACAGAGACAAAAGAATAGGGACGGGACCTGGACCAGTGGGAGGGAGCTGTGAAGGAGGAAAGGTTTCCATACACTAGGAAGCCCCTTCGTGGGCGGAGACTGTGGGTGGCGGAGCGGGGAGCTTCGGAGCCACAGAGTAAACGCAGCAACAAGGCTGCGGAGGGCAAAGCGGAGAGAGTCCCGCACAGAGGATCGGTGCTGACCAGCACTCAGCAGCCCGAGAGGCTTGTCTGCTCACCCGCCGCCGGGGTGGGCGAGGGCTGGGAGCTGAGGTTCCGGCTTCAGTCGGATACCAGGGAGATGACTGGGGTTGGCTGCGTGAACACAGTCTAAAGGGGGCTAGTGCACCAGAGCTAGCCGGAAGGCAGTCCGGGAAAAACTCTGGAGCTGCCGAAGAGGCAAGAGACTTTTTCTTGCCTCTTTGTTTCCTGGTGCACGAGGAGAGGGGATTAAGAGCGCCACCTAAACAAGCTCCAGAGACAGGTGAGAACCGCTGCTATCAGCATGAACCCAGAGATGGGCATGGGACGCTAAGGCTGCTGCTGCCGCCACCAAGCAGCCTGTGTGCAAGCACAGGTCACTGTCCACACCTCCCCTCCCGGGAGCCTGTGAAGCCCGCCACTGCCAGGGTCCCGTGATCCAGCGACAACTCCCCCAGGGAGAACACACGGCGCACCTCAGGCTGGTGTAATGTCATGCCAGCCTTTGCCGCCGCAGGCTCACCCCGCGTCCCGGAACACCCCCCCACCCTCCCCCGCCCCCCTCCCCTCCACCCCACCCTCCCCTGCCTGGCCTGAATGAGCCAGAGCTCCCAAAGCAGCTGCTCCTTTAACCCCGTGCTATCTCAGGAAAGAACAAATGTCCTCAGGCGACCTACATGCAGAGGGGGGGCCAAATCCAAAGCTGAACCCAGGGAGCTGTGCAAACAAAGAAGAGAAAGGGGAATTTCTCCCAGCTGCCTCAGGAGCAAAGGATTAAATCTCCACACTCAACTGGATGTATCCTGCATCTGTGGAACACGTGAATAGACAACGAATCATCCCAAATTGAGGAGGTAGACTTTGGGAGCAACAATATATATATTTTTTCCCCTTTTTCTCTTTTTGTGAGTGTGTATGTGTATGTTTCTGTGTGTG
Source organism: Mesoplodon densirostris (assembly GCF_025265405.1). Classification (NCBI taxonomy): domain Eukaryota; kingdom Metazoa; phylum Chordata; class Mammalia; order Artiodactyla; family Ziphiidae; genus Mesoplodon; species Mesoplodon densirostris. Next base: position 44,736,555 of record NC_082670.1, on the reverse strand, counting down.
CTTTTGTCTGTATAGCTTTGCCTTCACCATTTGTCCTAGGGTTCTGTCTGTCCATTTTTTTTTTTCTTTTTTTTTAGTATAGTTTTTAGCGCTTGTTATCAGTGATGGGTTTGTTTTTTGGTTTGGTTGCTCTCTTCTTTCTTTTATTTTAATCACTTTTTAAGTTTTTTTAAATAATTAGTTGTTATTTTTATTTTAATAATTTCACTTTATCTTATTTTATTGCATTTTATTATATCTTTTTCTTTCTTTCTTTCTTTTTTTCTCACTTTTATTCTGAGCCGTGTGGATGACAGGCTCTTCGTGCTCCAGCCAGGCATCAGGGCTGTGCCTCTGAGGTGGGAGAGCCAAGTTCAGGACATTGGTCCACCAGACACCTCCCAGCTGCACGTAATATCAAATGGCGAAAATCTCCCAGAGATCTCCCTCTCAATGCCAAGACCCAGCTCCACTCAACAATCAGCAAGCTACAGTGCTCAACACCCTATGTCAAACAACTAGCAAGACAGGAACACAACCCCACCCATTAGTAGAGAGAATGCCTAAAATCATAATAAGGTCACAGACACCCCAAAACACACCACCAGACGTGGACCTGCCCACCAGAAAGACAAGATACAGCCTCATCCACCAGAACACAGGCACTACTCCCCTCCACCAGGAAGCCTACACAACCCACTGAACCAACCATAGCCACTGGGGGCAGACACCAAAAACAACGGGAACTACGAACCTGCAGGCTGCGAAAAGCAGACCCCAAACACAGTAAATTAAGCAAAATGAGAAGACAGAGAAACAAACAGCAGATGAAGGAGCAAGGTAAAAACCTACCAGACCTAACAAATGAAGAAGAAATAGGCAGTCTACCTGAAAAAGAATTCAGAATAATGATAGTAAAGATGATCCAAAATCTTGGAAATAGAATGGAGAAAATACAAGAAACATTTAACAAGGAACTCGAAGAACTAAAGAGCAAAGAAACAGTGATGAACAGGGCTTCCCTGGTGGCGCAGTGGTTGATAGTCCGCCTGCTGATGCAGGGGACATGGGTTCGTGCCCCGGTCCGGGAAGATCCCACATGCCGCGGAGAAGCTGGGCCCGTGAGCCATGGCCGCTGAGCCTGCGCATCCGGAGCCTGTGCTCCACACCACGAGAGGCCACAACAGTGAGAGACCCGCGTACCGCAAAAAAAAAAAAAAAAAAAAAAAAAAAGTCATGAACAACACAATAAATGAACTTAAAAATTCTCTAGAAGGGATCAAGAGCAGAATGACTGAGGCAGAAAAACGGACAAGTGACCTGGAAGATAAAATAGTGGAAATAGCTACTGCACAGAGGAATAAAGAAAAAAGAATGAAAAGAATTGAGGACAGTCTCAGAGACCTCTGGGACAACATTAAACGCACCAACATTCGAATTATAGGGGTCCCAGAAGAAGAAAAGAAAAAAGGACTGAGAAAATATTTGAAAAGATTATAGTTGAAAACTTCCCTTACATGGGAAAGGAAATAGTTAATGAAGTTCAGGAAGCACAGAGAATCCCATACAGGATAAATCAAAGGAGAAACACGACAAGGCACATATTAATCAAACTATCAAAATACAAAGAAAAAATATTAAAAGCAGCCAGGGAAAAAAAACAAATAACATACAAGGGAATCCCCATAAGGTTAACAGCTGATCTTTCAGCACAAACTCTGCAAGCCAGAAGGGAGTGGCAGGACATATTTAAAGTGATGAAAGGGAAGAACCTACAACCAAGATTACTCTACCCAGCAAGGATCTCATTCAGATTTGTTTTTTTGTTTTTTTTTTTTTTTTCGGTATGCGGGCCTCTCACTGTTGTGGCCTCTCCCGTTGCGGAGCACAGGCTCCGGACGCGCAGGCCCAGCGGCCATGGCTCACGGGCCCAGCCGCTCCGCGGCATATGGGATCCTCCCAGACCGGGGCACGAACCCGTATCCCCTGCATCGGCAGGCGGACTCTCAACCACTGCGCCGCCAGGGAGGCCCTCATTCAGATTTGATGGAGAAACTAAAACCTTTACAGACAAGCAAAAGCTAAGAGAATTCAGCACCACCAAACCAGCCTTGCAACAAATGCTAAAGGAACTTCTCTAGGCAAGAAACACAACAGAAGGAAAAGACCGACAATAACAAACCCAAAATACTTAAGAAAATGGTAATAGGAACATACATATCGATAATTACCTTAAATGTAAATGGATTAAATGCTACAACCAAAAGAAACAGGCTTGCTAAATGGATACAAAAACAAGACCCATATATGTTGTCTACACGAGACCCACTTCAAACCTAGGGACACATACAGACTGAAAGTGAGGGGATGGAAAAAGATATTCCATGCAAATGGAAATCAAAAGAAAGCTGGAGTAGCAATACTCATATCAGATAAAATAGACTTTAAAATAAGGAATGTTACAAGAGACAAGGAAGGACACTACATAATGATCAAGGGACCAATTAGAGAAGAAGATATAACAATTATAAATATCTGTGCACCCAACATAGGAGCACCTCAATACATAAGGCAACTGCTAACAGCTATAAAAGAGAAAATCGACAGTAACACAATAATAGTGGGGGACTTTAACACCTCACTTACACCAATGGATAGATCATCCAAAATGAATATAAATAAGGAAACAGAAGCTTTAAATGACACAATAGACCAAATAGATTTAATTTATATGTATAGGACATTTCATCCAAAAACAGCAGATTACACTTTCTTCTCAAATGTGCACGGAACATTCTCCAGGATACATCACATCTTGGGTCACAAATCAAGCCACAGTAGATTTAAGAAAATTAAAATCATATCAAGCATCTTTTCTGACCACAACGCTATGAGATTAGAAATGGATTACAGGGAAAAAAACATAAAAAACACAAACACATGGAGGCTAAACAATATGTTACTGAATAACCAAGAGATCACTGAAGAAATCAAAGAGGAAATCAAAAAACACCTAGAGACAAACGACAATGAAAACACGATGATCCAAAACCTATGGAATGCAGCAAAGGCAGTTCTAAGAGGGACATTTATAGCTATGAAAGCCTACCTCAAGAAACAAGAAAAATATCAAATAAACAATCTAACCTTACACCTAAAGGAACTAGAGAAAGAAGAACAAACAAAACCCAAAGTTAGCAGAAGGAAAGAAATCATAAAGATCAGAGCAGAAATAAATGAAATAGAAACAAAGAAAACAATAGCAAAGATCAATAAAACTAAAAGCTGGTTCTTTCAGAAGATAAACAAAACTGATAAACCATTAGCCAGACTCACCAAGAAAAAGAGGGAGAGGACTCAAATGAATAAAATTCAAAATGAAAAAGGAGAAGTTACAGCAGACACCACAGAAATACAAAGCATCCTCAGAGACTACTACAAGCAATGCTATGCCAATAAAATGGACAACCTGGAAGAAATGGACAAATACTTAGAAAGGTATAACCTTCCAAGACTGAACCAGGAAGAAATAGAAAATATGAACAGGGCTCCCCTGGTGGTGCAGTGGTTGAGAGTCCACCTGCCGATGCAGGGGACACAGGTTCGTGCCCCAGTCTGGGAAGATCCAACATGCCCCAGAGCGGCTGGGCCCGTGAGCCATGGCCGCTTGGCCTGCATGTCCAGAGCCTGTGCTCTGCAACGAGAGAGGCCACAACAGTGAGAGGCCCACGTACCAGAAAAAAAAAAAAAAAAAAAAAAAAAAAAATATATATATATATATATATATATATATGAACAGACCAATCAAAAGTAATGAAATTGAAACTGTGATTAAAAATCTTCCAACAAACTAAAGTCCAGGACCAGATGGCTTCACAGGTGAATTCTATCAAACATTTAGAGAAGAGCTAACACCCAGCCTTCTCAAACTCTTCCAAAAAATTGCAGAGGAAGGAACACTCCCAAACTCATTCTATGAGACCACCATCACCATGACACCAAAACCAAACAAAGATACTACAAATAAAGAAAATTACAGACCAATATCACTGATGAATATACATGCAAAAAGCCTCAACAAAATACTAGCAAACAGAATCCACCGACACATTAAAAGGATCATACACTACAGTCAAGTGGGATTTATCCCAGGGATGCAAGGATTCTTCACTATATGCAAATCAATCAATGTGATACACCATATTAACACACTGAAGAATAAAAACCATATGATCATCTCAATAGATGCAGTAAAAGCTTTCGACAAAATTCAACACCCATTTATGATAACTCTCTAGAAAGTGGGCATGGAGGGAACCTACCTCAACAAAATAAAGGCCATATATGACAAACCCACAGCAAACATCATTCTCAATGGTGAAAAACTGAAAGCATTTCCTCTAAGATCAGGAACAACACAAGGATGTCCACTCTCACCACTATTATTCAACATAGTTTTGGAAGTCCTAGCCACGGCATTCAGAGAAGAAAAAGAAATAAAAGGACTACAAATTGGAAAAGAAGAAGTAAAACTATCACTGTTTGCAGATGACATGATACTATACATAGAGAATCCTAAAGATGCCACCAGAAAACTACTAGAGCTAATCAATGAATTTGGTAAAGTAGCAGGATACAAAATTAATGCACAGAAATCTCTTGTATTCCTATACACTAATGATCAAAAATCTGAAAGAGAAATTAAGGAAACACTCCCATTTACCAATGCAACAAAAAGAATAAAATACCTAGGAATAAACCTACCTAGGGAGACAAAAGACCTGTATGCAGAAAACTATAAGACAATGCTAAAAAAATTAAAGATGACACCAAAAGATGGAGAGATATACCATGTCCTTGGATTGGAAGAATCAATATTGTGAAAATGACTATACTACCCAAAGCAATCTACAGATTCAATGCAATCCCTATCAAATTACCAATGGCATTTTTCACAGAACTAGAACAAAAAATTTCACAATTTGTATGGAAACACAAAAGACCCCAAATAGCCAAAGCAGTCTTGAGGGAAGAAAACGGAGCTGGAGGAATAAGACTCCCTGACTTCAGACTATACTACAAAGCTACAGTAATCAAGACAATATGGTACTGGCACAAAAACAGAAACATAGATCAGTGGAACAAGACAGAAAGCCCAGAGATAAACCCACGTACCTATGGTCAACTAATCTATGACAAAGGAGGCAAGGATATACAATGGAGAAAAGACAGTCCCTTCAATAAGTGGTGCTGGGAAAACTGGGCAGCTACATGTAAAAGAATGAAAGTAGAACACTCCCTAACACCATACACAAAAATAAACTCAAAATGGATTAGAGACCTAAATGTAAGATTGGACACTATAAAACTCTTAGAGGAAAACATAGGAAGAACACTCTTTGACATAGATCACAGCAAGATCTTTTTTGATCCACCTCCTAGAGTAATGGAAATAAAAACAAAAATAAACAAATGGGACCTAATGAAACTTCAAAGCTTTTGCACAGCAAAGGAAAACATAAACAAGACGAAAAGACAACCCTCAGAATGAGAGAAAATATTTGCAAACGAATCAACAAAGGATTAATCTCCAAAATATATAAACAGCTCATGCAGTTCAATATTAAAAAAACAAACAACCCAATCCAAAAATGGGCAGAAAACCTAAATAGACGTTTCTCCAAAGAAGACATACAGATGGCAAACAGGCACATGAAAAGCTGCTCAACATCACTAATTATTAGAGAGATGCAAATCAAACCTACAATGAGCTTTCACCTCACACCAGGCAGAATGGGCATCATCAGAAAATGTACAAACAACAAATGCTGGAGAGGGTGTGGAGAAAAGGGAACCCTCTTCCTCTGTTGGTGGGAATTTAAATTGACACAGCCACTATGGAAAACAGTATGGAGGTTCCTTAAAAAACTAAAAATAGAACTACCATACCACCCAGCAATCCCACTACTGGGCATATACCCAGAGAAAACCATAATTCAAAAAGACACATGCACCCCAATGTTCACTGCAGCACTATTTACAATAGCCAGGTCATGGAAGCAACCTAAATGCCCATCGAAAGACAAATGGATAAAGAAGATGTGGTACATATATACAATGGAATATTACTCAGCCATAAAAAGGAACTAAATTGGGTCATTTGTTGAGTTGTGGATTGATCTAGAAACTGTCATACAGAGTGAAGTAAGTCAGAAAGAGAAAAAGAAATATCGTATATTAATGCATATATGTGGAACCTAGAAAAATGGTACAGATGAACAGGTTTGCAGGGCAGAAATTGAGACACAGATGTACAGAAAAACATATGGACACCAAGGGGGGAAAGCGGCAGGGGGGTGGCGGTGGTGGTGTGATGAATTGGGCCATTGGGATTGACATGTATACACTGATGTGTATAAAATTGATGACTAATAAGAACCTGCTTAAAAAGCATTAAAAAAAAGAAATTAAAGACAGGACATCAAAAACAAACACAATAAATATTGGCAAGGATGTGGAGAAAAGAGAACCCTTGTACACTGTTGATGGGAATGCAAATTGCTGCAGCCACTGTGGATACAGTATGGAGGTTTCTGAAGAAACTAAAAATAGAACTACCATATGACCTGGCAGTTCCACCCCTGGGTATATATCTGAAAAAAATAAAAACACTCATTCAAAATGATATATGCACCCCAATATTCATAGCAACATTATTTAGAATTGCCAAGATATGGAAGCAATCTAAGTGTCAATCAACACATGAATAGATACACACAATGGAATACTACTCAGCCATGAAAAAGAATGAAATTTTGCCATTTGCAGCAACATGCATGGACTTGGAGGACATTATGCTAAGTGAAATAAGTCAGACAGAGAAAGACAAATACTGTTAATGATATCACTTATACATGGTTACCAGCAAGGGGGCCGGGGGGGGGGGTGAGGGACAATATAGGAATGGGGGAGTGGGAGACATAAATTATTGAGTATAAGATAGGCTCAAGGATGTATTGTACAACACAAGGAATACAGCCAATATTTTGTAATAACTGTAAATGGAAAGTAACCTTTAAAAATTGTATAAAAAATTTAAAATAAAAATAAAAAATAAATATCTAGAAATTAAAGACAGGAGAGCAGGGGGAAAAAAAGATTTATAAAACAGTTGAAGAACTTTCCTAGAAAATAAAAAGATAAACTGGATCTTAAAACAAAAAGGAAAATAAGAGGAGAAATTCAGGAGGTCCAAATTCTAACAAACAAGAAATTATAAAGAAAGAGCAATGAAAAACAAAAGGGAAGAAATGATCAAATCCATAACATAAAGAAATGTTCTAAACAGAAGAACCCAAGTATTCAGATTAAAGGGCCCATGAAGTTCCCATCCGAGAATGAAAAACAATTCAGACATCATCACGCAATTTCACAAACCTGAGTGAGAGGTGGGAGGGCCAAACTACAGAAAGTGAGACAGTTCAAATGGAAACAAAAAGAAAGCTAGGGTAGCAATATTTATATCAGACAAAATAGACTTTAAAACAAAGACTGTAACAAGAGACAAAGAAGAACATTACATAATGATCAAGGGATCAATCCAGTAAGAAGATATAACAACTGTAAATACATATACACCCCACATGGGAGCACCTAAATACAAAAAAGCAAGTATTAATAAACATAAAGAGACAGTAACAAAATAATAGTAGGGGACTTTAACACTCACTTACATTAAGGGACAGATCATCCAGAGAGAAACTCATTAAGGAAACACTGGTGTTCGATGACACATAAGAACAGATGAACTTAACAGATATATAAAGAGCAATCCATCCAAAAGCAACAGAATACATTCTTTTCAAGTGCACATAAAACATTCCCTAGGACAGATCACATGCTAGGCAACAAAATAGTTCCAAAAAATTTAAGAAGACTGAACTCATAACAAGCATCTTTTCCGACCACAACACTATGAGACTAGAAATCAAGTATAAGAAAAAAAATACCAAAAACCCCAAATACATGGAGTCTAAAGAACATGCTACTAAACAACCAATGGGTCCCTGAAGAAATCAAAGAGAAAGTCAAATTACATGGAGACAAGTGAAAGGGAAACACAACAATCCAAAATCTATGGGATACAGCAAAAGCAGCTCTAACACGGAAGTTTATAGTGATATAAATCTACCTCAAGAAACAAGAAAAATCTCAAAACAATTTAACCTTACACCTAAAGGAAGTAGAAAAAGAAAAACAAACAAAACTCAATTAGTAGAAAGAAATAATAAAAATCAGAGCAAAAATAAATGAAAGAGACTAACTAAAAAATTAGAAAGGATCAATGAAACTAAGAACCAGTTCTTTGAAAATATAAACAAAATAGACAAACCTCTAGCCAGACTCATCAAGATAGAAAGAGAGGACCCAAATAAATAAAATATTAAACGAAAGGAAAAGTTACAACGTCACAGAAATAAGTGGATCATAAGTGATTACTACAAACAATTATACACCAATAAAATGGACAACATAGAAAGAATGGATAAATTTCTAGAAATGTACAATCTCCCAAGACTAAATCAGGAAAAAATAGAAAACGTGAACAGACCAATTATCAGTATTAAAATTGAATCAGTGGGGATTCCCTGGTGGCGCAGTGGCTGAGAGTCTGCCTGCCGATGCAGGCGACACAGGTTCATGCCCCGGTCCGGGAAGATCCCACATGCCGCGGAGCAGCTGGGCCCGTGAGCCATGGCCGCTGAGCCTGCGTGTCAGGAGCCTGTGCTCCACAATGGGAGAGGCCACAACGGTGAGAGGCCCGCGTACCACAAAAAAAAAAAAAAAATTGAATCAGTAATCAAAAATCTCCCAGCAAACAAATGTCCAGGACCTGATGGCAACACAGGTGAACTCTACCAAAGGTTTAACGAAGACCTAAAACCTATCCTTCTCAAACTACTCCAAATAACAGAAGAAGAAGGAACATTTGTGAGCTCATTCAATGAGGCCAGCATTACCATGATAGCAAAACAAGACAAAGACACCACAAATAAAAAAAAAAAATCAGTGATGAACACAGATACAAATATCCTCAACAAAATATTAGCAAAACAAATTCAACAATACAGTAAAAGGAGCATACACTATGATCAAATGGGATTTACCCCAGACATACAAGGATGCTTCAGTATCTGCAAATCAATTAATGTGATGTGCAACTAACAAAGAATAAAAATCCTATGATCATCTCAGTAGATGCTGAAAAAGCTTTTGACAAAATTCAACGATTTATGATAAAAATGCTCAACAAAGAGGGTATAGAAGGAATATACCTCAACATAATAAAGGCCCGATATGACAAACCTACACCAACAACATACTCAACAGTGAAAAGCTGCAAGCATTTCCTTTAAGATCAGGACAAGACAAGTGTCCACTCTCGCCACTTTCATTGTACATAGTATTGGAAGTCCTAGCCACAGCAATCAGACAAAAAAAAAGAAATAAAAGGAATTCAAATTGTAAAGGAAGAAGTAAAACTGTCACTGTTGACAGATGACATGATACATATACAGAAAATCCTAAAATGCCACTGAAAAACTGTTAGAATAAATGAACCCAGTAACGTTGTGGAATACAAGATTAATATACAGAAACCTATTGCATTTCTATACACTAACAATGAACTATCAGAAATTAAGAAAACAATCTCACTTACAATTGCATCCATAAGAATAAAATACCTAAGAGAGTAAATCTAACCAAGAAGGTTAAAGACCTGTACTCAGAAAACTATAAGACACTGATGAAAGAAACTAAAGATGACACAAATAAAAAGCATGCTGATGGACTGGAAGAATTAATATTGTTAAAATGACCATACTACCTAAGGCAATTTACAGAGTCAAAGCAATCTCTATCAAAATACCAATGGCATTTTTCACAGCACTAAAATTCTAAAGTTTGTATGGAAACACAAAAGATCCCCAATAGCCAAAGCAATCTTAAAAAAGTAAAACAAAACTGGAGGTATCGTGCTCCCTGGTTTCAAGCTATATTACAAAGCTACTGTAATCAAAACAGTATGGTACTGGCACAAAAGCAGATACATAGATCAATGGGACAGAATAGAGCATCCAGAAATAAACCCACACTTATGTGGTCAATTAAACTAAAACAAAGGTTTCAAGAATATACAATATGGAAAAGATAGCCTCTTCAATAAGTGGTGTTGAGAAAACTGGACAGGTACATGCAAAAGAATCAAACTGAACTACTTTCTCACACCTTGCACAAAAATAAACTCAAAATGGAATAAGACTTAAATTTAAGACCTGAAACCATAAAACTCCAGGAAGAAAACATAGGCAGTACATTCTCTGACGTTGGTCTTAGCAATATTTTTTAGAATATGTCTCCTCAAGCAAAGGAAACAAAAGCAAAAATAGACAAATGTGACATCAAACTTAAAAGCTTTTGCACAACAAAGGAAACTACCAAGGAAACAAAAAGGTAACTTACTGAATGGGAGAAGATATTTTAACAATATAGCTGATAAAGGTTAATATCCAAAATATACCAAGAATTGACACAATTCAACATCACAAAAACAAACAAACAAACAACCAGAGTAAAAAATGAAAAGACAAGCTGAATAGACATGCTTCCAAAGAAGACATATGGATGGCCAACGGGCACATGAAAAGATGCTCAACATCACTACTCATCAGGGAAATGCATATCAAAACCACAAGGAGATATCACCTCATACTTGTCAAAATGGCTACCATTAAAAAGACAAGTAACAAGTGTTGGTGAGGATGTGCAGAAAAGGGAGTCCTTGTGCACTCTTGATGGGATTATAAATTGGTGCAGCCACTATGGAAAACAGTATGGAGATTCCTCAATAAATTAAAAATAGAACTTCCATCATCCAGCAATTCAACTTCTGGGTAGTCACCTGAAGAAAGCAAAAACACTAATTTGAAAAGATACATGCATTCCAATGTTTATTGCAGCATTATTTACCTTAATCTAGATATGGAAGCAACCTAAGTATCCACTGAGAGAGGAATGAATAAAGAAGATACAGTGTGTATGTATATATATACACAATGGAATATGACTCAGCCACTGCCATTTGCGACAACACAGATGGATCTAGAAGGTATTATATTATGCTAAGTGAAATAAGTCAAACAGAGAAAAACAAATATGGTGTGATCTTATTTACATGTGCAATCTAAAAAAACAAAACTAACAAAGAAAATAAAATGAAAACAGACTCATAGATACAGAGATCAAACATCTGTTTGCCAAAAGGCAGGGGGCAGGAGGTGGGTGAAACAGGTAAAGGGGATTAAGAGATAACAAATAACTCATGGGGATGTGATTAAGGAATATAGTCAATAATGCTGTAGTAACTTTCTATGGGCACAGATGGTTACTAGACATTGTGGTGATCATTTCATAATATATGCAAATGCCAAATCATTATGTAGGACTCCTGAAACTAACCTAATATTGTACGTAAACTATATTACAATTAAAAAGAAAAAAAAAAGGGCCTCCCTGGTGGCGCAGTGGTTAAGAGTCCGCCTGCCGATGCGGGGGATACGGGTTCGTGCCCCGGTCTGGGAGGATCCCATATGCCGCGGAGCGGCTGGGCCTGTGAGACATGGCCGCTGGGCCTGCGCATCCGGAGCCTGTGCTCCGCAACGGGAGAGGCCACAACAGTGAGAGGCCCGCATACCGCAAAAAAAAAAAAAAAAAAGAAAAAAAAGAACAAACACCTTGAATCAGTAACTTAAACTTCCACCTTAAGAAACTAGACGGAAAGAGCAAACTAAACCCTAAGCAAGCAGAAGAAAGGAAATAATAAAAATTGTTAATGGATAATAATAAAGAGTAATTAAAGAAATAAGGAATAGAAAAACAATAGAGAAAAAAACAAAATCAAAATTATTTGAAAAAATCAACAAAATTGACAAACGTGTACTTAAATGATCAAAAAAAATAGATTTAAATGGGTAAAATCAAGAATGAAAGAGAGGATATCATAACCAACCTTTAGAAATGAAAAGGATTATAAGGGAACACTATGAACAACTGTATGCATCAATTAGATAACAGATGAAATGGACAAATTTCTAGAAAACAGGAATTACCACAACTGTCTAAAGAATTAGAAAATTTGAATAGATCTACAACAAGCAGAGAATGAATCAGCAATTTTAAAACACCCCACAAAGAGAAGCCTCCCTGGTAAATTCTAGCAAATTTTTAAAAAAATTAACACCAATCTTTCACAACTTCTTCCCAAAAATAGAAGAGGAAGAGACACTTCTCAATTCACTATATGAGACCCATGTTACCCTGATACCAAAACCAGACAAAGACATCATAGGAAAACTACAGACTAATATCCCTTACCAATAAACACAATCCTCCACAAAAGACTAGCAAATCAGGGGCTTCCCTGGTGGCGCAGTGGTTGAGAGTCCGCCTGCCGATGCAGGGGACGCGGGTTTGTGCCCTGGTCCGGGAAGATCCCACATGCCGCGGAGCAGCTGGGCCCGTGAGCCATGGCCGCTGAGCCTGCGCGTCCGGAGCCTGTGCTCCGCAACGGGAGAGGCCACAACAGTGCGAGGCCCGCGTACCGCAAACAAAACAAAACAAAACAAAACAAAGACTAGCAAATCAAATGTAGCAACGTATTAAAAGGATAATACAATACAGCCAAGGGGGATTTATCCCAGGAATATCCCAACAAGGTTGGTTTAACATCCAAAACTCAATTAACGTAACACACCATATTAATAAAATAAAGGCTAAAGCCCTATGATCTTTTCAAAAGGTGCAGAAAAAGCACAAAATCCAACACCCTTTCATGATGAAAATGCTCAACTAAAATTAGAAAGAGATTTCCTCAATCTGGTAAAGGGAATCTACAAAAACCCCACAGCTAACATCATATGTCTTGGTAAAAGACTGAATGCTTTCCCCCTAAAATCAGGAACAAGACAAGCATGTCCACTATTCCCACTTCTATTCAACACCATATTAGAGATCCTAACCTGGGAAAATAGGCAAAAATAAATTAAAAGCCTCCAGATTGAAAAGTAAGGATTATTTCTTTATAAGAGACATAATCTCCTAAGAAATCCACTAAAAACTATTAGAATAAATGATTTTGTAACGGTGCAGAATACCAGATATATACAAAAATCAATTGGATTTCTATACACTAGCAATGAACATTTCAAAAATGAAATAAAGAAAACAACTCCACTTACAATGACATTAAAGAATAAAATACTTAGGTATAAATTTAACAAAAGTATATAATTTCATTGAAAAAAATTAAAGATCTGAAGAAACAGAAAAAATTTCCATGTTCATGGATCTGAAGACTTAATATTAAGATAGCAATACTCCCCAAATTGATCCACATAGTCTTCAAAATCCTAAACCTGAACCTCAGCTGGTTTATTGGTAGAAACTGACAAGTTGATCCTAAAACTCATAAAATGCAAGGAACCCCAGAAGAGCCAAAATAATCTTGAAAAAGAACAAAGTAAGAAGAGTCGTACTTCTCAATTTCAAATCTTATTACAAAACTACAGGAATCAATATTCAAGAGCACACAGTACCAACACAGGAGAGACACACAGCTCTAACTAACAAAATTGAGTCCATTTATGGTCAATTGACTTTTGACAAGAGTGAAAAAACAATTCAAAGAGAAAAGAATAGCCATTTCAACAAATGATGCTGGGACAACTCGATATCCACATGCAAAAGAATGAAGTTGGGCCCCTAATTCACACCATACACAGAAATTAACTCAAAATGTAAATAGACCTAAACAGACCTAAATATAAGGACCAAAACTATAAAACTCTTAGAGAAAAACCATAGGAGTAAATCTTCATGACCTTCCATTAGGCAAATCCTTTTTAGATCCGACAATAAAAACACAAGTAACAAAAGATAAAAACAGGGACTTCCCTGGTGGCGCAGTGGTTAAGAATCCACCTGCCAATGCAGGGGACACGGGTTAGAGTCCTGGTCCAGGAAGATCCCACATGCCACAGGGCAACTAAGCCATGAGCCACAACTATTGAACCTGCACTCTAGAGCCTGCGAGCCACAGCTACTGAAGCCTGCATGCCACAACTACTGAAGCCCTCGTGCCTAGAGCCCGAGCTCCACAATGAGAAGCCTGCGCGCTGCAACAAAGAACAGCCCCCACTCGCCGCAACTAGAGAGAGCCTGTGCACAGCAGCGAAGACCCAACACAGCCAAAAATGTAAATAAATAAATAAAATGTTTTTTAAAAAATGATCTTACCAAGAAAATGAAATGACAATCCTCAGAATGGAAGAAAAAAATCTGTAAATCACATATCTTATAGTGGACTTGTATCCAGAATATGGAAAGAATATGTAACACTCAACAATAAAAAGATAACTCAGATAAAAAATAGACAAAGGATATAATAGATATTTCTCCAAAGAAAATATATAAATAATCAAATAGCACATGAAAAGATATTCAATGCCATCAGTCACTAGGGAAATGAAAATCAAAACCACAATGAAGTATCACTTCACACCCACCAGGATGACTATATTCAAAAAAAAAAAAAAAAAAAAAAGACAGCAACAATTGCTGGAGAATGTGAAGCAACTAGAACCCTCACACACTAGTGAGACGTACAATAGTGCAGGCACTCTGGAAAACAGTTTGTTAGTTCCTTGAAAGTTTAAATACAGAATTACCCTATAACCTAGCAATCCCACTCCCAGGTATTATATATATCTGAAACAAATAAAAAGATATCCACACAAAAATGTGTATGCAAATATTCACTGCAGCATTATTCATAATAGCTAAAATGTAGAAATAACCCAATGTCCATCAACTATTGAATAGAGAAATGAATATAAAATGAAGTACTGATACATGCTACATATACAACATAGATGAAGCTTGAAAATATCACGCTAAGTGAAAGAAGCCAGTAACAAAAGATCGCAAGTTATATGAAATGTCCACTAATATGAAATGTCCAGAATAGGCAAATTCACAGGGACAGAGAGCAGATTAGCTGTTGCCAAGGGATGACAGAGTGAGAAATCGAGAGGGACGACTACTGGGCACAGGTTTCCTTTTTAGGGTAACAAAAATGTTCTAAAATTAGATGGTTGGGCTTCCCTGGTGGCGCAGTGGTTGAGAGTCCGCCTGCCGATGCAGTGGACACGGGTTCATGCCCCAGTCCGGGAAAATCCCGCAGAGCGGCTGGGCCTGTGAGCTATGGCTGCTGAGCCTGCGCGTCCGGAGCCTGTGCTCCGCAAGTACCGCAAAAAAAAAAAAAGAAAGAGTGAAGGTCAAGGTATGTAAATTCTATCTCAATAAGGCGATCATAAAAGATTATACTTGTGATCTCACTTATATGTGGAATCTAAAAAAGTCCAACTCACAGAGTAGAACAGTGGTTGCCAGGGGCTGGGCACAAACATCCAGTTATAAAAGGAATAAGCTCTAGGGATCTCACGTACAGCTGCTGTGAGAGTTGATTCTAAAGGTTCTCACCACAACAACAAAATGGTAATGATGTGAGGTGAAGGATGTGTTAACTAACCTTATTGTGGTAAACATTTCACAACATATACGTGTATCATCACACTGTGCACCTTAAAGTGACACAACATTAGTATGTCCATTATATCTCAATAAAGCTGGGGGAAAAAACATACCATGTAATACTATTTACGTAAAGTTCAAAGACAGGCAGAATTACTTATCATATTAAAAGTCAGGATAGTGGTTATCAGGAGGGAGACGGGGTTAGTAAATGGGAGGAGGCACAAGGCAGCACAGGGTGACAGCAATGTTCTCTTTCTTAACCTTTGTGATACTTCACAGAGCTGGACAGTTATGATTTGTGCACCTTTCTGTATATGTTATACTTCAATAAAAAAGTTTTTTAAAAAAAGAAAGAAATATTATGGTTTTGGCTTAAAAAAATTTACCTGATCTATTGAGACAATCTAGAGTAAAGAATAAATCTTCTCACAAACACTTTTTCTCAACCTAATAAAACCATAATTTCAACAGCAAAAAAAAATGAATTATTTTTAATATGAGAGGACAAATGGACTGTAACTGATATTAGCAATAACGGACTTCACTAAGGATCAGCATTCTAAGCAAAGTGGAAAACGCAGGAGGTGTGGGTGAGACAGCTCTGAGACCGACACTGTTCTCTGCCCAGGTAGATGTTACTCAGAAACCTCACAGGGTTCACAGACGTGATACAAACTGTGGAAGTGCCTTGCTGGCATGTGACAGACACTAAATGTCCACCTAAGGTTTATTGACTTCCCTTCACACAATCTCCTTCCCCCAACGAAATAACCCACTCTGGTTCTTGCTGCAGTGGGCACATCCACTTCTCGGCAGGACAATGTCCTTCACTTACTCCAACTTCTACTTTTTTTACTTTATTTGGCCTCAAGACACCCATTCTAACACCCAAATGGAGTCCCAAACCATCCTACCGCCATCTGACTGCTCTAAGTTTTCCAAACAGAATTTTTCTCCCTTCCCACTGCAGCACACTCACCTAAAAGACAAAAATTCTATTTCCACCCACAATAATTATCCCTGCTAAATATGCGCCCAACATTTCTTCTATTTTGTTTAATTACTATATGTAACTCATTCAGATTTGTCTACAAAATTATACCTTAAAACTATTCAGATATTTTATCAACAACTGACTTCTAAAATAAAGTATTATCCCCCAAACCTCATTGTTGGAAATAACTACTACCACTTCTCTGTTTTCTTCAGAACATTATTAGCTTTAAATTTTTGGCCTGGAAGATTCTGGTTAAAGATAAACCTTTATAAATTAAACCTTTCTGTGCTTTCATAAATCACATATTTAATACAGCAACTGAATAAATGTGCAGCTCTGGTACTAAGGAGCCTCTTTTCTTCTAGTTATGGAAGGGAGAGGTTCACTGTTGTGCAAAGCCAACAGTTATTGTTTCAGGTGGGTACTTAGGAAGAAAATGTAAAGAGAACAAACCCCACACATTAACACCAACACTTAAGGGAGGGATGAACGGTGATAACAATCGGGAATGACTTTAAAAATATACTTACAGCCTCAAACTGCAAATGGCTATCCTTTAAGAAACTCTGAATTTTGTCCTTGGGTAAAATACTGAATCGAAATCGAAGGAGATCCATTTCTTGTTGAATGAACCAGCGCCTAAGCTCTTCACTAAAATGGAGATAAGAAAATTATAAGTGAAAAGTCCACTGACTATTTTAAAAGTCCACTGATTATTAAATCCAAGAAATTTATATGAAGCAATATTCAAACATGAGCAAGATGCCAAAAGACTAAAGTTAAAAGCATCAAGTCCTCTATTATGATAAGAGTGTGAATACATATCACATGCCACAATCTCCCTGGGATGAGTAGAATATGGGGGAGAAAGGTGTTATGAACATAAAATTAAAAGAATTAAATACAGAATACTTCAAGCCTAGCTGCATTATTATCAAATAACATAAAACAGTGCACTTCTTTTAATGTAACTACAAAAGAGCCATCTACATCAGAAAATAGGGTATCCCTTCGGTCAATGCCAAATAAAAATCAAAAGTTTTTAAAGGTAACTTCATCTCTGAATGGATTATGATCAGATAAACTATGCAAAGTAAACTTTGCTTACAGCTTTATAGTTTATAATTTCACAAAATTTAATACACACTAGGATATCTCAATTTTTTAAGTCAACATACACTAATTTATAAGACAGATGGGCATTATTGTTGTTGTAAAATAATTATGCTACTTCATGTAAAATATGATTTAATTTTCTTTCCCCAAATGACTTTCATATTGTCAGCAATTCATTTACTGCATAAATTGCATAAACTGCATGTGCTTTCTTACAAAAGAAAAACTCTGGGACTAAAGCTGGTGAATAATTTCTCAGTTATTATCTTGGGATAGTCACCAATTCAAGATTCCCATTTGATATTACCAAAAAGAAACAGAAAAGAAACATAATAATGAGTATGTAATTTAGCCAAAATTAATACAGGAAAAAAAAATTTTTTTAAAGCAACTAACTCCTTCTCCCTCTGGGTGGCGCTGTTGACCTACAAGACCAACTACCAAAGGAAAGATCTTAATCTAACGTGCACCAGCCCATAAACGTCAACATCTAAAAACCTGTGCAGAATGTGTTTGATTCATTATTTCTTATAAATACTACCACTTTTTTTCTGGGGAAAAAAATATCAAAAGTCTTTCCTAATGAAATTCCCTCTAATTTTAAATCCTAAATGAAGAGTCTCTCCCACAAAGTAAAAAGTGTTTTAACAGGCAAAATCTGAAAAAAAAAAAAAAAAATTTTTTTTAATTTTTTAGTAAACAACTTGTTTCAAACAATTCTCTGCAACAGTGTTCCGCCCACGAGCCACTGGTTTCTGACATTATTCTTGGATTTCCTACAATCAGTACAATACCTGTCAGCCCTCCTGGACCAGTTTACAACCCAAGATGTCAGACTTGACCATGGAGGACAAAGGTATACTTACGACTGGCAGTAAGCAAGGCGTAAAATAAAGTGAGAAATGTGATCTCTTCTTCGGGGTTCATATTCATCTTCCAAGTTTTCCTTAAAAACAATGGCACATGAAGAAAATAAATGCATCGGAACAGTAAAAGGTGTAAAGAAATACTGAGTCAGCATAAGCCAATGGTAAAGTACGAGTTTCAATAACACAGATTTCATAATATGCTCCCCAGGGTGAGTACCATTTTACTTAGGTTAGCAATCAGATGAAACAGAACTGAACAACAATACCTCCTGGGTTTGGACCCCACTATTTTCTTCCTCTTCTTAACTTTCCTTCTCATCCAGCCTACACCCAGGCACTCACCTCTTCTACTACTTCTCACATCAACCCTCAACTGCTTTCACTTCAACCGTTTGGCAAAACCTAGATTCTAAATAAATCCAAAGATACACTCTGCAGTCCTGTTCCCAAAATGCTGAGAACCTCTGGGAAAGATATATACAACTATAGGAATTTGGAACATTAAAAATTCACAGCCTCTAACCTCGACTGGACCTTTACCAATACCAAGGCATCTTTATTCAAGCTCAACAGTCAGAGCAAACACATCCTGAGCATTTCCAAGGTACCAGGCACTGTTATAGCATTTTTAATCCATTAGCCCATATAATCCTTTGAAAACCCCTATGAGGTGGGCATCACTATATCCCCATTTTAAAGATGAGGAAACTGAGGCAGAAAGAAGTTATATAATTTTGTCCAGGCCACAAAGCTTGTAAGCAGCAGAGCTGGGATCTGGCCTGTAACCATCTCTTTTCTCACGTCTTAAGAAAGCTGTTTCCATCTTCACTAGGTGGCCAGTGCTCCCTGCCACACCACCTTCTTCTCTCTCATCACATGACCTCACTTACTTTACAGAAGATAAAGGTCCCCAGGCCGACTCCTTCAGCCCCAAGCTCCTGTTGCCACATGCTGTACTGCCTTCCCTTCCCTCTCTATGGACAAATCTCTCTCCTTCCTCCTACATAAAGCTAATCCCTACACTGAAACCCCATGGCCCACCTGCTCTTGCCTCCTAAGGACCCTGACTTATCAAATGCTCTCTCAAAGTATCTTCAAGCTCCCTCCTCTTCTTTCTCTTCTAGATCTTTCTGCTCAGCTTATAAACGTGTTCAAGTCACCGCTGTTGTGTGTGTGTATCTTCTCTTTTTCCCCTGTCTTTTCAGCTACACGTTAGAAGAGGATGTATTCCACATCACCCTCTCACCTCTCCTCCAAACACCGCCACTGTTCCAGCTTCTGCCTCTACCTACAAGGTTCTACCCCGTTGATAAATCCGATGATTCTATACAACTAATCTTATTGGTTCTAAGTGTCTGAAATCGTTCCACCATGAAGACAAGAGGTCTAGATTCAGATCTTGGCTGCACCGTTTTCCATCTTATGAGCTTGGGCAAGGTACTAGCCTATCAATATCAGTTTCCTTGTCTATAAAGAGGGATGATGACAGAACCCACCCTCCTAAGACCACTGTCTGGATTACATGAGTTAATATTCGTGATGCACTTAGTACAGACTCTGGGACATGGTTAAGAACAATATGAATGTGTGCTGTTGTATCATTACCTGCGTATCATGATCATCAGTACTGAGACCCCAGCTTCCCTGGCTGCCAGGGTGGCTCATCTCCACCCCAAGGCAGCTCCTCCTCAATTGCCCTCCCAGACTCCCCCCATTCCACTCAAATGTTTCCCTGGCTGCCTCACCTACTCCTGATGATGCCAACCTTCCTCCTGAATGTGCACCCCCACCCCAGAGGTCCCCAAGTCCAGATCCGTGTGCACACCCTGCTGGCCTCAGACAGCTCCACAGCACCTCAAAGTCATGTTGAGATCTAAACTCAGCGTCTTCCCTCTAAAAAGACTTGCCTCCCCTCCTGTATATTATCACCAGCCAGCCGTCTCACCAGAAACCCGGGTGTCATTCAGAACTCTTCTCTCCCTTCTCTCTGCAGTCACTAAGATCTTCCTATTCTACCCTCTCACTATTTCTCCAATCAGTCCTCTTCCCTCCGTTCAATTAACTCTTGTCATCTCCAAGTTCCTAACTAGTTTTCCCCACCAAAGATGACCCTGTCCATCTGCTGTTGGCAGTCATCTTCCCAAAATAAAAACTGTATCACATCCATCAAGATTCGGTTCCAGCACCATCTCGTCTGGGAAGCCCTCCCAAACCTCCCCAACCTGAGCTAATTCTCTGTGCTCTTGGAGTTCGTCACCCTGTAATGCACAAAGCACATATGGCAATGTCTGGAGACATGGACTGGGTGGAAGCCAGAGATGCCAACGAGCCCCCTAAATGCACCGAGGAATCATCAGACCCCAAATGTCCACAGTCCCGAGGTCAAGAAACCCTGTGGCACTGTAGTCTGACTGCATGTCAATCACCCGTAGTGGACTGTAGGTTCCTTCAGAAGAGTCTTTTTTAAAGCCCTATGCCTAATACAAGACCTTTCCCACAACTGATACCCAGTACATGAATATACACAAACCAAAGAAACATCTTTTTCCCTCTTTTACTTACTCTGTAGGAAAACTTAAGCTTCCGAAGCTCAGCCTCTAGTTTACTCTGGTACTGCTCACTTCCTTTCACGTAGCTCACGCCAAGATTCTCGACTGCTTTTAGCACTAGAAAAATTTAAAAAATTTTTTAAAACAGAAGAAATGAATAAAACATGTAAATGCAAGATAATTTTAAAAAACTAAATCCAAATAAAATCTATGGCTACCAATTCCATAGTTACTTGTTTATAAAAGATGACAATATTTAAGCTTTATTTTCTGCAAGTACATTATATAAGTTATATATGTTTATCAGAGGATAATCTCCACCATGTGCAGAAAATACCCACATCCCACAGCATAATCTCACACCAGGGATTCTCAACCAGAAGGGAGAGAGGGATGGGGGGAGATCACTGATGGACTGAGCACCACTGCTGAGGGATGCAGAAGTGTGTTTGCATGTACAGCCCTCATGTGGAGCCGTCTGTGAGGCAGTCTGCTTCACTGACTCAGCACAGACTCATCAGAAGACAGCCCTTCCCTTCCTGATGAAACAGAGAAGGAGAAGACACAGCAGTGAAGAAGCAAACAAGCCACCGTGACTAGATGCTACACACTGTCCAAAGGTTCCTGAAGCCTCTGTCAACCCTTCCTGAGATGAATTCTTCTGTCATCGGTATGAAAAGAGACATTTTTTAATTCAAGAACGAAGAACTTCTAAAGTGAATCCTGAACATAAACTCATGTCCCCCAGGTACCTCCGTATTATGGTGTCCCGAACCACTCATTCTCTGCCCCTCAATCCCACTCCTCTTCCTGCCACCCCACCTCCATCCGAATTTCTATCCACCAGATCATCCACACTGGAACTTCAGCCACCCCCACCTGTTCCACCACTCCTCATACCTAAGAGTCGCCAAACCCTGTCAATTACACCTCCCAGTATCCCTTCAATCTCTCCCTTCCTGTCACTGCCTTACCATCTCACCTCCTAAGTGCCAAACCCAAGGGACGCTTTTCAATCATCACCTTAATCTCAATAAGGCATATGACACTGCTAAGCTTCCCAGAACCCGTTCTCCCTTGCCTTCACCTTCATTCAACAGGTAATACAGATACTTTGTATTAGCAGTTCTCACCCTGCTCCTCTAAGAATGATTAACAGTATCTCACCTCTACTTCTGATCTTCCCACCAGGATATCGTGGAACATAAACTCTACAGACAGTGCTGTTATTTGTTTCAGTTTACAACTAACTTATTTCTTTCTTCCACCAACACACAGAAGTAGGTCCCCAGTAAAACTGCTACATCCTTCTTACACCCCAATATTACACCATTAGCTTGGCACAGAATGCCCTTGCTTACCCATACTTCTCCATCTACCCTGAACTTGTCACTGTTCCCTCCAATATGACACTCTCTCTCATGCCTCCAAGCCTTTGTACAGGTCATTATCCCAGCTTGCAAAAACCCTTCACTTCTTCTCTGTTGAGAAATTGCTACTCATCCTTCAAGGTCCGGATCACATTTCAACTTCTCTTAAGAAGTTTTACTTAATCAGACTAGGACAATCACTCCCATCTCTATGTTTCAGTAGCCCTATTAGTTACCTCTACTAGAGCACTTAAAATACTAAACTACAATTATTATTTTGGACATCTGTCTCCATGTACTAGAATACAGCTTCAACGAAAATGAGAATTACATTATTCAGCTCAAAATCCCTACCACCTAGAATAAAGTGGAACTCAATAAGCAGGCACTGTACAAGGAATAAATGAATGAATAGCAAAATCTCAACAGAAAACCCTCAGTAAATATTTGTTGAATGAAGGAAATAAATTACTCTAATTCATTCCCACAAAGTATACGTGAGGTTCTCAAGAATATATAAATTCTAATTCAAATCACTCACATTTAACTCTATCGATAGCCAAGTTTTCAAATTCTATCAAAGATATGTTTCCAGAAGGCGGCTGCAAGTAAAACTGAAGGCTATGTGGGTAGCAAGCATTCCTCTGGTCATCTGCCAACCTCAGTTTCCTCCGATTTCCTCCAAGAAACAGCATCTTGTTACCTTGGAAGGAGGCACATAAAGTAGTTGAAATGATGGAAAATGGAGTTTTAAAAATGCAAAAAAATAACTCCACATGTAAAGGGAAAAAAAATTGAGGTTGAAGAGCACGTACGAAGTATTAACAGTAGTGTCCCTGAGTGATGGCTTCTGTATCTTCCAGACTTTCGACAATACACCTGTAACAATTGTGCAGGGGGTGGGGAGAGGTGTACGCTGGAGGAGACGCAGGCAGTGGTCCTAGCCTCCTGCAACATCAACGGCAGGTGATGCTGCCTGCTCACTAGAGGTCTGTGTGCCTCCGCCCTTAGGTCTCTGCCGTCCCAAGAGTCAAGATAAGATTTCACACGGGCAGCAATCCTGAATTCGGAGGAGAGCGCGGGAGATTCCGGCTAGATAAGAGACTCCATGCGCAGGGTCCATTACTCGCTTCCTCCCTTACATCCCCGGGAAACAGACAACTGTCTTTCGGGTCCCGTCTGTCGGAGCTCCTCTCAGGAGCGTCCACAGATGCCTAGTGACACCCCGCTCCCGCCCTCCCCGCCCCCCACGCAGGGCGGTCTGTCAGCACCGGCACCGGCGGCTCTGCCCGGACACGCCACCAATACTCGATACCCACCCTCTGCGCCCGTAGCCCCAAAGCGCTCTCCTCCTTCTCTGGACTCGCAAGCCTCAACACCAGGATTACTGTCCGTCCCAAACTCGCGGGGGCTTCTCTTACCTCCAGCCACACGAGACGTGAAAACACACAAACCCCAGCAAGCGCTTTCCCGGGTGGCGGGAGAGTTCATACAAGACCGGAAGCGGAAGTGGCTGGACCACCAAACCCGCCCCAGAGGTCCCGCCCACCTGCGCGGCCCCGCGCTTGCTCAGTGGGGCGCTCTGGGGATCGTGGGATTTGTGTCCACTTTGTAAGCTGCAGTTCCTGTGCATGGAGCCGCGCTGTCTGGGGCGGTGGGCGGAGAGCGGGCCCGGCACTGGCTCCCCGCTAGGGACTCTGGGTAATCTCTGAGGGCCCCGGCCTTCGGGGCTGCACGGCCCGCGTCTTACAAATGCGGAGGCAGACTCTGGGTCATCTACGTACAATGCCTAGGCCATCTACATACAAAGCCTAGACGGGCTTTTTCCTAGACTGCAGGCCCTCCCCTGGGGAAAGATTTACGTCCAGTGCACCCCCTACACACACCTGGTGCAGGGCGGCCACAGAAGATCTGCAGTGAACTAGAACGTATGCATCATGCACACGTGCACCCAGAAATCGCTCGGCGTCTAAAGTAGAGCAGGCCCAGAGGGGCATAGCGGCGAGCACGTGCAGAGCGCTGGGGAGAATGTGCCCTAGGGCTGCGGACCCGGAGCTACACCGGCTCCCCACTGCAGGACGCAAGGTTTTCAGAGCTGGAAATAAATTTCGCCTGCGGCCTCCAGGAGGCGTGTCTCGCTTACAAAAGGGGCCGCGGGAGGCTCTAGTAAAGATCGGAGGTGAAGAACCCTCTGAAATGCTCAAGGTTTTAGAGACGTAAACTGCACTGAAATAACGTAAATCTTCAGAGCACTTACCCAGCATGGACCAAACTGTGGCTGGCACTGACCTTGTACCAGGACGCGTTTTAAGTGACTTACATATAAGTTCATTTTATTTCCATAACCATTTAAGGTAGGTTCTATTATTAACCCGCTTTACAGATAAGGAAACCGTGCAACAGAGAAGTTAAGTGACTTCAAATATCGCACAGTAAATGGCAGAGCCAGGTTCAAAGTCTGGGAGACATGCCAAGCACCACAGTGCTAACCACCACACTGTACCAATTCCACTATCAGCACCTCCCCTTAATTCCTTATTCAACACACAACTAACATCACCTGGCCTGAAAAAGACACCTGAAGCGTAAGAACTGCCTGAAGAAACCTGGAGCACAGACCATAAGAACATTTATATGAATGTTTAGCTGATCTCTGGATAGGGAAGGAATTTAAATATAACAACTTACAAAGAAAAATACCTAAAGACTTGACTATACAAATGTAAAATTGTGCATCTAAAAAAAATCACAAGAATTTTTGCAGTCATAGCAATAGGGGAAAAGTTCACTATAAAAATAACATCAGGGACTTCTCTGGTGGTCTAGTGGTTAAGAATGAGCCTTCTAATGCGGTGGACGCAGGTTCGATCCCTGGTAGGGGAATTAAGATCCCACATGCCGCAGGGTAACTAAGCCGGGTGGGCTCTAGAGCCCACGCTGCAACTATTGAGCCCGCATCACAATTAGAGAGAAGCCTGCCCGCCTCAACAAAGAGCCTGCACACCACAACGAAAGATCCCACCTGCCGCAACTAAGACCCAATGCAGCCAAATAAATAAATAAATAAATATTTTAAAAATTAAAATTAAGGCTTCCCTGGTGGCGCAGTAGTTGAGAGTCCGACTGCCGATGCAGGGGACACAGGTTCGTGCCCCAGTCCGGGAGGATCCCACATGCCGTGGAGTGGCTGGGCCCGTGAGCCATGGCCGCTGAGCCTGCATGTCCGGAGCCTGTGCTCCGCAGCAGGAGAGGCCACAGCAGTGAGAGGCCCGCATACCACAAAAAAAATAAATTAATTAATTAAAATTAAAAAATAAATTAAAATAATATCAAAAAGGCTAATACCATCAAGATGTAAAGAATTATGTAAATTGGGGAAAAATCATAAGATACAAATGGGAAAAGAATAGCAATAGATAATTCATAGACAAAGCAACTAATGATAAAGTGTGAAAAAATGTCTATCATTGGCAGCAAAGAAAATTTCCCCTACAAAACTGGCAAAGATTTTACAATGAAAATACTCAGTATCAGGCAAAGCACAATACGATGGGCTCATATAGGAACTGACTGCCGTGCTACAGTTGTGGAGTATACTGTAGTTATATGTATTATGAGCCCTAAAAGAATTCATACAGTTTTACCAAAGTATTTCACTTACATGAATCTGTCCAGAAATAGACACAAAAATTTGTGTCCAAGGAACGTCATTGCACCATTATAAGGATGAAAACCCAGGAAAATAAATAAATGATGGTATGTTCATATCATGAGACATTACACAGACTTTTAAAATATATATGTTTTTGAACAATATTGACCTGGGAAAATGTTCAGGATGCTATGAAGTCAACAGAGCAGAATACATAAAACCACATATGCCAGATAATCCCAATTTTGCAAGAGCATAGCATTACAATTTTCTCCAGCATTTCTGACTACTACCAATAGGCTGCCCTCTGCAACTCCTATCCTCGTCTTGCAATCCAGGCATGTGTTATCCGTTGCAATCAGAATTTTACGTGCAAGACTGCCCCTCTGTGCTAGTGTTGTTTTTATTTCACTTTTCTTGGCTTCATCTTTGGCCTGGTCTTAAACTGGCCCTCTTTTAACTTGTGTCAATGCCCCTTTTTCTACAATAGATGATATTAAATACTTCTTTAGGCAATTTAAAAAATTAGTCTATTGCAAACAGAAAATTGCTTACATAAGTGGGAACTAAGACACTGACAATGGAACATTTGATGGTATTTTTAAAGTTCCATTTTAATTTTATATAAAGTTCTATATTAATTTTAATTCAAGAAACATTTGAAAACTTCCCACAGCATGGCCCCAGGATTTGATGACTTTCTTGCCTATGGCTGCCCCCAGCTTATAAGCTGAACTACCAGCTCTTCCCCAAAGAAGGCCTTGCATTCCCTACCCGTGTCTCTTTGTGGTGCTCTCCCCGCTTCAAGAGCCCTAACCTTCCCTCCTGTTGGAATCCTCCCTGTCCTTCAGCACTTCCGTTGTCAAATACTACCTTCTGTCCTGCTGAACCTTTGCTTATGCCGCATGGTTTAAACCCCCAGCACTTCCGAGTTGTATAATTCCTTCTCCAGCTCTACCCCTCTACTATAGAAGGTCTTCATCTTTGGGGAACAGGAACCACTGAATGATTTAATGAATGCACTCCTCAGAAAAATGCACCTACACACCAACTTTGTTCACTCTTTCAAAAGGTTTGTGAACACATGTGTGGCTGACTGTGTAGCACTACCAAATTTTCAGCTCTTTTGGGACAGGCCCCTTTTTTTGTCTTTGTGGTTCCTAAAATGCCTACCAGAGTATCTTCCAAATTAAAAGATGAGGTAATTAATGTCATTTTATGACATTTCAGAGAGAGCTGGAAAAATATGTTCACGTTTCACATTACCAACAGCTTACTAAACATGTCACGTAGAGCTGCCTTTTCACAGTGTTAAAGACGCTTTAAGCTTCAGAGTACAAAATAGCCTGTGTCTGTTCCAACTGTTTTAGCATCTTTATTGTTTTCCCATGCCACGGTTTTTGTCACTATCTCACTGTGGACAGTGTTTTTGGCAATTGCAATACGAATCTACGTATCACAGGACCAATAATGCACAATAATGATACATTTCAGTTAGCCATACTTGGTAAATCACTGTGAGCTCTTCCTGTATTTATTTCACCAACCAAATGGATTGACCCAATGCTCAGCTCTGGCAACTGTGGTGAATATAAATTACAGACCCCAACCTCACAATCAGGGAGAAGAAAACACAAATAAACATATAACTTTTACTTCCACTAGACCATAACCATCCCAAAATCAGGGACTACTGTGTCGTTCATCTTTGTAACCCTGGTGTCTGTGTCATTCATCTTTATAACCCTCCATGGGCCCTCAACAAATATTTATTATCCTGAGATGATGTAAATATGAGAGATGTATGAAAAAAGTGATGTGTTCAGCTGGATATTCAACAGATGGTTTGAATCAAATGGGATTCCAACCTGTAAAACTTCAAGTCCTCATCTGAAAACTTTGTACACATTCCTTCCAGAATGACTTGGCTCCCTAGTCTAGCCTGCAATAAAGCACAGAGTACTTTGTCTGATGGAATTTCCATGAATCATCACTGTTCAATTCATTGCCTGCCCTGGGCATTA
Source organism: Mesoplodon densirostris (assembly GCF_025265405.1). Taxonomy (NCBI): domain Eukaryota; kingdom Metazoa; phylum Chordata; class Mammalia; order Artiodactyla; family Ziphiidae; genus Mesoplodon; species Mesoplodon densirostris. Next base: position 44,708,345 of record NC_082670.1, on the reverse strand, counting down.
CCCAGCTGCTGACAGGCTGTCCCACAGAGCTTTCACCCTTACGACTCCATCTCCAGGAGTTCTGTCCTGTCGTATGTCACACTTAACAGCTGAGATTTTAGTTGTCGTGCTTGGTGAATCAAAGCGAATGTTCATTCTTTCCCTGTGCAGGGTGTGTTGCCCTAAAAACCAAAGGCCTGGTAAGTTTCTTTACCCAGTGAGGATGCTATAAACTCTGGGTCCTTTCAGCTCCACTTGCCATGGAAAGCAGAGGAACAGGAGGCATTCCCAGCAGGACAGCTGACCCATAAAAGTTAATGCACACTTAGCCAGACATAGGTTGTGAGGTCAGGGTCTGTAATTTATATGTATTTTGGTTGCCAGGGTTAAGCATTGTATCAATCCAGCCCTTTCCATCCTGGTCCCTCCACCCTTTCCATTTCACTGCCCAGCTCTGGGAAGAAACCTAAAACCTCTTTCTTTCTCCCTTTGTTTCAGATTGCTTTTATTAGCCTAGCATCAAGAAGCAAGAGAACTAAAGAAAAAACATTTCTTAAAAGAAAGTACACAGAGGGCAGGTTACCCTTCCATATATCAACAGTGCACGATTTGTTTCAGAAATACTAACAGAGCACCTGCTAAGTGCCAGGCAATGTTTTCTTTGCTGGGAATACAAGAGTGATGAAACAGCCAAAATCCCTGCCCTCATAAACCTTATATTCTAGTGGGAAAGAGAAATAATAAACAAGAGAATTATACACATTGCTATGTTAAATAAGAAATGCTAAGCTGGAAAATAAAACAGAGGAAGAGGATATTAAGTTTTTGGAGGAGGCATTGAAATTTTAGAAAGGGTAGCCAGGAAATGATAGCTAAGAATGTGAGCAGGAAGGAGAGACCAGAAGAAAATTAGGGATTTAGTCATGCGTATCTTTAAGAGAATAGCATTTCAGGCAAATGGAAGGCTTGTCATAACTCCATAGTATTTAAGACAATGTGATATTGGTATCGGGATAGACAAATCAACCACTGGAACAGAACAGAGAACCCAGAAATGGGCCAACACCTATGAAGAAACCTGGCATCTGACAGGTCCACTGTACAGATCAATGGAGAAAAGATGTGACAGTTCTAAATGGTGCTGGAACAGTTGGCTATGGGGGGAAATTATACTTCCTACCTCCCTCTGTACACAAAAATCAATTCCAGATGATTTAATGACTTAACTGTGAATGGCAAAACTAAGACTTTAGAACAAGTATATAGATAGCCTTGATGTAGCAAAGAATTTCTTTTTTTTTTTTTTCTTTTTTTTTGGCCGAGCCGCTTGGCTTTTGGGAGGATCTTAGCCCCCCAACCAAGGATTGAACCTAGGCCCTCAGCAGTGAGTCCTAACCACTGGACGGCCAGGGAATTCCCAGCAAAGAATTTCTTAAACAAGTCATTAAGAAAAAGCACCAGCAGTTAGGGAGATGGATGGTGGTGATGGTTGCATAATGATGCCACTGCATTGTACACTTTAAAACAGTGAATTTTGTGTTATGTATATCTTAACACAATTTCTTTATAAAAAGCACAAGCACAAAAGAAAGACTGATAATATTAACTACACTAAAATTAAGAACTTAACTTTAAAAATATATAAACATACATTTTTAAAAGCATTTGCAAGTTGGGAAAAGAAAGTTGTAAGAAATAATTAACATAAGAGTTAGTATCCAACTATAATCAATAAGAGAAAAGTAAAAACACAGTAGAAAAGAGGGGGAAAAAAAACCTAAACAGATGTTTCACAACAGAGGAAACATAAATGACCAATAAAAGTGTGAAAACATGTTCAACCACATTAGTAATTGAGGAAATGCAAATTAAAACCACAATGAGATAAATATTGTAAGCCCACCAGATGAACAAATATTTTTTAAGTCTGAAAATATTGTGTTGACAAAGAACTCATATACTGCCAGTAGAAGTGTTAATTGATGAAACTACTTTGAAAACAATTTGACATCTTCTGGCAAATTTGACCCTTTGTCCCAGTATTGTAATTCTACTGTAAGTATACTTACAGTATACTGTAATCTCTCTCTGAAGAGATTTTTGTACATAGACATCAAAAAACACTGATGAGAATGTTCATAGCAACATCAGGATAAACACTGGTAAGTACCCATCATCAAGAAAATGGCAAATAAATTGTAGTCAGTTCACACAGTGGAATATAAAAAACAGCAAAACTGAATGAACTACAATTAAACACATCAACACTGATGAATCTCAAAAATATAATGTTAACTGAAAAAGTAAGTCAGAGGAGAATCCATAGGTGCTGGTATCTTCCACGCCACCCCTCACCCTCCCTCCTGCTCTCTGCTCCTGGTTCGTGTGAATCGTCCTCTTGTGCCTTCTGCTTCCAGACCTTCTGAAGGCAATTAAGAGCCCCAACAGGATGCAGGAAGGAGAGAAGGAAGTGAGACAACGTATCTGTTCCCCTAGCTGCCTTCCCGCAAGGCTGCCTATGTCCCTCCGCCTGTCACTGCGCCCCTCAAGGTGACCGCCTTGAAAGGACTCCCTTCCTCCACCTTTCAGGTCTCCACACCATAACATGTTGACTTTGGTGAGGCCCTACCTGATTGCACTATCGACCCTCATGGTTCCCTACCCCCACACCTTCACAAATGGTCTCTGCAAAAAATCATCTTTGAATCAGCCTATTTTGAGTGTGCTATCTGTCTCTTCTTGGAACCTGATGGATACATATCAGCATTCATGTGAAAGCTTAAAAAAGTGAAATAACATATTGTTCAGGGATCCATACTGCAGGTGGAAATTGTCAAAAACGCAAGAGAGAAATTAACACCAAATTCAAGATAGTAGTTGACTCTGCGGGGAGGAAGAGGATGCACCGTTGGGGGCACATGGGTCTTCAAAGGTTCTGGTATGGTTCTGGGGCTTATGCTCAATACTGGGCACACGAACATTCCTTTTAATATTCTTCTTCAAGCAGTACATATATGTAGAGTGGACATCTAAAAAGGAAAAGGGACAGCCCAAGAAACAGGAGAGCACAGTTAGTCATCCTCCTCATGGGATCCCATTGGGAACACAGTAGTTTTCACTCTTATTTCCTGCTCCCTCCACCCCACACCTCATCCCCACTTCCTATCCCTCCAAACCGGTATGTTCTCTCCCTTCTCTCTTATTAGCCCCAAGACAGGGCTGACGTGGCAGGAGGGACTGAGGTTTCAGAGCAGCAACCATTGAAGGCCTGGTGTGGGCTTCCTGCAGACAACCATTCACACCTGATGTCCCTTGTCTTCTGTCCAGGGTCCTGGCACCAGGTGCTCACCCTGGCAACACAGGTCCTCCTCCTGCCTATCTGTCTCTGAACTGCTCAGGTGCATACATCCAGAGTCCTTTTCACTGAGAGTCACCAGCCTTACCTAAATTCTCACCCCCACTTGCTAGTGTAATTCACCCCTTCCTGTAATGACCTGGGAGGAGGATTGCCTGAGCCCCCCAAACAGCTCGTCCTGCCAGAAGCTTCTCAGCATCTGGACACAACTGCAGGGGGCAGGAGAGGTAGATTACTAGTCTGACCCTCTCACTTGGGGTAGCATCATGTGGACCAGAGCACAGAATCCTGAATCTGGGCCTGGGATGGAAGGAAGAGAGATGGGATGGGAACTATATGGGGTCTAATCCAAAACCTCTGCTTCGAGTTTATCTGTCTGGTAAGTGTGGCGGCTAGCAGGACATGGGCATGAAATGAACTCACAATGAACATAGTATCCAGTAAAGCTGTTCACTCTTGGTGCTGTTTATACAACCAGGAGACTAATAAAGAGCACAGAAAAAGATGTGACCTCGGGGGCTTCCCTGGTGGCGCAGTGGTTGAGAGTCCGCCTGCCGATGCAGGGGACACGGGTTCGTGCCCCGGTCTGGGAAGATCCCACATGCCGCGGAGCGGCTGGGCCCGTGAGCCATGGCTGCTGAGCCTGCGCGTCCGGAGCCTGTGCTCCGCAGGGGGAGAGGCCACAACAGTGAGAGGCCCACCTACCGCAAAAAAAAAAAAAAAAAAAGATGTGACCTCGGTTTAGCCACATGGAAGTGTTTTCAATACTGGTATTTATAAGCTCCACTTACCAGTTATGGATAATTACTTATGGACCATAACTGTAGGCATTCGATTACTCTGTGTCAGATTAATTTTTTGGCAGAATTTCTTTTATCACAGTACTTATTATTCATGCCAGCTCAGAGCATCCAAAGACAAGAAATACTTATTTGAGGTTAGCACACAACCCAATTTGGAGCCTAACAATTTAGTATTATTTTTCTTCCCATATTTAAATTTAAGCTGATTGGAATCCCTGTGCTAGACTCATCTACTTAGAATCATCTTTTGGTATTAAAAGGAATGTAGTTGAAGGAAGGGGGGATAAGAAAAGAATCTAAATAATCAAGCAACTCACCTCAGACACAATTTTGTCTTATGCTTTATAACTGATGTCATTTTCAATGTACTGTCTATTCAACCTGCTAAATGTGAACTTCTGAAGTGAATTGGTTATTTTACATGAATTCAACTAGGTCTGGGCAACATCCATTGTTCTTTGGGCCCAAGCTCTTCTGAATATATGAATTTTTAATATGAGACTGATGATTAGACCATGAGCTCCTCGAGGCCAAGCTGACCAGCTCCCAGCACACAGCAGAGATTCCAGAGTGTCTGCTGAACTGAATTGAACTCTTCTGTATTTATTCCTGATTCCAGATGGGCTCTCATATGCCTTATGATGTAATCGTTCACAGGAGATGTGTTTTCACTCTAGACTTTGGCTATCCCATTGAAATTCCTGAACAAAATATTTTCTCTCCATTGGCTGGTTTTTGGAAACTGAAGTAGTTGTAAATATGATCCTGCTGTGATGCCAAGATTTAATTCCAGCTTGACAGGCTCACTGATAATCATGTCCAAAAGTTAGCCTCCTCAGCTAGAAAATGATTTTAACATTTCAGAAAATGGAAATGTAAAAATAAAAATAAATCTGCCTTTACTCTGACTAATCTAGACACTTGAGGAGAAATGCTCAGGGTTATCCTCAGTGAGGAAAGAGAAGGGGCCTACCTGACACACGTGCGGTCACCTCATCTGCATTTTCTTCTCTTTGAGCAACAGAACAATCTGTTAGCCAAGGGCCCATGGGGTAAAAACTTCATCCATCTACAGGGAACATGGTTATTTCTTATGAGGTTAATATTTCAGGGTCAGTGCCCCAGAAGCAGTGTGGTGTGTACTTGGGACCCAGAATTGTCTTCTCACCTACTGCTCTCTTTCCAGCCTCTCTACCCCACAAGGTGCCAGACAACGGCCCCAAATCAAAGGCTTCAGCCTCTTCCTCAGGGACACTCACCACCACTTCCTCCTCACCCGACCCCCACACACACTCAGGCCACACAGGCTATGCTCAGAACCAAGGTCAGTGTTTCCCAGAGTACATTTATGAAGGAATTAGGTTATTTTTTCCTTTTTCCAGGGGAGTGATAGGAGCAGCTGTTTTCCTGGAAACTCAGTTTAATGACCTTCACCGTGGGAATTTTCTGTCTGCTATGTAGACTTAATCCGATATTTTTTATGTTATATTAACTCCAGACTTTTCCAATATATTTGTTTCCTAACAATCACAGTATGGGCATTTGTGGAACACATTATCGTTTTCACAGCAATTTCATTTACATGATCTAACCCAGGATTTCTCAAACCAATTGAATTTCTGGAGTCCTTTCATTCAAATATAATTTCCATTTTTTTCTTTCCATTTTCTCCTTACATTTTTTATGATAGGTGTTAGGTGAGCTGACGCAGGTTGTGAAAGAATTCATAGAAATATTAGCAAGGGAAGAAAAGAAAGTTTTTATTCACTTTCCAAGGGAGGAAAGGGGCCAGACACAAAGAATGGCGTTGGCACTTGAAGGGTGGGGGTTTGAGTCTTTTATTGGGCTTCAAAGAGCAAGGTGCAGGAAAAGGGGTGGGTTTATGTCTATTCTGGTCCACAGCAGTACTCGGGGCTGGCTGTGTCTCTATAGGATGTGCTTTTTGGAGAATAGACCTGCAGTCTTCAGTAGTTTTCCAGTTCTTGGGTGTCTGAAAGAGACTTAATAGGGGTCCTTGACAGGTGTTACTCCATTTTGAATCATGTTAGATAGGTTTACAATAAGCTTTAAAGAACTTTTTTTAAAGCATATTCTGAGTCATCTGGAAGCCTGTGTTATTTCCAAATATGCCCTCAGTCCAGCCATTGCTTGTGACATCAATCCCGTTAGTGCCGTGTGATCATCTGAAATGACACAGTTTGACTTGCCATGTACAGTCAGCCCTCCATATCCATGGTTCTGCATCCTTGGATTCAACCAACTGAGGATGGAAAATATTTGGGGGGAATGTTTTCCAGAAAGTTCCAAAATGCAAAACTTGAATTTGTCACATGCTGGCAATTATTTACAAAGCATTTCCATTGTATTAGGTATTATAAGTAATCTAGAGATGATTTAAAGTATATGGGAGGATGTGCACAGGTTATATGCAAATATCACACCATTTTATACAAGGAACTTGAGCATGCTCAGACTTTGGTATCCACTGTGGGTCCTGGAACAAGCCCTCCACGGATACAGAGGGATGACTGTATTGGTAAGCGTGTCCAGCTGTTCTTAGATTATTAGCAGTTTCTAAAGTCAAAATACCAGTCATCACCCTGCATTATCATTGTTCTTAATTTAGATTTTTATCAACAGTTATACAGACAAAACTAGCTTCTGTCTTGCAGTCATTATTTGCAATTGCAAGACATTCTCATGAAAAAGCCTTTAGTTTCTTAAGATATTCAACAAGTCAAGGTTTAGTTTGATATTGTGAAAACAAACCAGTGTAGAAAAGTCAAGTACTATTAAAAGCATAATAGAGGTGAACTTAAACATGAAGAGGATTCATTGGTGCCAAATAAGGTAAATGATACTTTATTTCACTGAACAAAGGAAGGTTTCACAGCATTTGGAATAGTGATTTGTGGTGAGACACTTGGGTTTTCACAGGGTTTATAATTCAAAAGACACTTAGTGATTTCAAAGAACACACCCTGCTCCTCCAGCCAGTGCTCCATCAGTATTGCAAGTAGAAGTATTGCTCTGATTTGGCCTATGTACAGATCAACCACAGAAAAGTCAATCTACAATGACATAGCAAACTTATGCTTACCAAAGGGGAAAGGGGTCGGGGGAGGGATAAATTAGGAGCTTGGGATTAACATAATTACAAAATAGATAACCAACAAGGACCTACTGCATAGCGCAGGGAACTCTACTCAATATTTTGTAATAACCTATAAGGGAAAAGAATCTGAAAAAATATGTACTTACATGTGTAACTGAATTACTTTGCTGTATACCTGAAAGTAACACAACATTGTAAATCAACTATACTTCAATAAAAAAAAAAGAAAGAAAGAAAAAGAAAAGTCAATCTACAATGAAGGATGTTCAGTTTGTTGTACTTCTAAATTTTTCCCTCCTGCATTTTGTGGTGAACAATTAACTTGATCATTCCTCCAATCAATTGTAGTGACTAAAAGCAAACTCATTTTTTAAAAATAAATAAATAACCAACTATGGTAATGACAATGATTCAGATGATGATCCACTGTGCTCAAAATAAAAATCATCTCGTAAAAAAGTGACAAACTCTTTCTATCATTAACCTTATCATATGCTCTTTAATTTTCACAAAACCTCATCCAGCAAATTAAATTAATATTGTTCATTGGAATTCTATCAGCTTTACAATTTTGTTTGTGTCTAACATGTAAATGTATTTAGGTTTTTTTGGGGGTATCTTAGCTATGCACATATAAAAACTATCATAACAAGAACAATGACATCAAAATGGTATAACATCAACTCTGGGTAACCTCAAAAATTTTCTTCCTCTTAAGGGTTTCTTTACATTACTTAAGTTTGAGAAATCTAGCCTAATCATAAATTAGATTAACAGTAAAGCTTTTGATTTATGCTACTTAGGATAACTTTCCCACAGTGATTTAAAACAATTTTCAACAAATTTAGAAATGTAAAATCAATTTAAATTTAAAATTTTTAAAATTTTAAAAGTCAGTTATTCCTTTCTGCTCCAAAGATTATTTTATTTGAATGAGGGATAATAGAATTTTATGACTGAGTTATTTCCATAATGTATTGGCTTAGGGATAGACGTACTAGACCTTTGGAGTGTTTATTTTGTGGGAGATAAACAACGTTGTTTAAAAACACTCTTCCAAAAGGCTCAAGGTTGTTTAGAACATCCATTAACCTTAATGGATTTACAAAATATTAAGGAAGAGAAATGTGTTTTAGTAGCTGTGTCTTTGAGAGATAAAGATAATACTTTCCTTGCTAAGAGATTTTATATCTTTATCTCTTAGCCATATATGAATAACCAAGCAACAATTTTCATATCTCTTATGGACACATAATTTTTAACCTACTGCTTAAAATTCAACAGCGGGGCTTCCCTGGTGGCGCAGTGGTTGGGAGTCCGCCTGCCGGTGCAGGGGACGCGGGTTCGTGCCCCGGTCTGGGAGGATCCCACGTGCCGCGGAGCGGCTGGGCCCGTGGGCCGTGGCCGCTGAGCCTGCGCGTCCGGAGCCTGTGCTCCGCGGCGGGAGAGGCCACGGCAGTGAGAGGCCCCCATACCGCAAAAAAAAAAAAAAAAAAAAAAAAAAAAAAATTCAACAGCTACCTTGAAATCAATGAAACTCTGAGAAAACATTCAAAAACCAAAAATGTTTGCTAATGATTCAAGGATGTACTTAAATGGAATACTTAAAAATTCAGGAGTTAAACGGCTTGGAAAGAATATATATATATATATAAATAAATTCTACTTTTATCTATATAAAAATGTAATCTGCTAAAAAAAGAACTAAATACTAACTAAATTATTTAACAGATATTCATATTTAAAGCTTTTTTTCCCTAAAAAATTTTTATATTGTCATCAAAAAGGCCCAGGTGAGGCAATGTTTCATATTTGGTGTCTCAAATTTGGAAGTGAAGTCATTTCAAATTTGGAAGCAAGAATCTTGTGTCCCTCTGAGGGTGGAGGCTGAAGGTACTATTGTAGTGCTAGAAGGTTCTATCCCAGCCAGTAACTGGGAGTGTCTTCTGAAGTGTCTGTCTTGAGTGGTTGCCACGGAGATTGTAAAGGAAAATAGAACCAGAATTGCATCAGGATGCAGTCTTAACTCAGCCTGCTTCAACACTCGTAAAACAAATAATCCGCAGGAGTCTTTTTAGGTAAACTCTTCCCTGATAGCACCCACCTGTAGGAGATCAGACTCTGGCTGGCAGTTTTCTACACTTCATTCTTTTTTTTTTTAAGATTTATTTATTATTTTATTATTTTATTTATTTATTTTTTGGCTGCGTCAGGTCTTAGTTGCGGCACACGGGATCTTCATTGAGGCACGTGGGATCTTTCGTTGTGGCCACGCCGGCTCTTCCTTGCGGTGTGCGGGCTTCTCTCTAATGGTGGCATGTAGGTTTTCTCTTCTCTGGTTGTGGCGGGCAGGCTCCAGGCATGTGGGCTCTGTAGTTGTGGTGTCCGGGTTCCAGAGAGCATGGGCTCTGTAGCTTGCCGCACGCAGGCTCTCTCGTTGAGGTGAGTGAGCTCAGTAGTTGTGGCACACAGACTTAGTTGCCCCGTGGCACGTGGGATCTTAGTTCCCTGACCAGGGCTTGAACCCCCATCCCCTGCATTGTAAGGCGCATTTCTTACCACTGGACCACCAGGGAAGTCCCTCTACACATCTTTTTTTTTTTTTTTTTTTAATTTACTTTTGGCTGCATTGGGTCTTCGCTGCTGCATGTGGGCTTTCTCTAGTTGTGGCGAGCGGGGTCTACTCTTTGTTGTGGTGTGCGGGCTTCTCATTGTGGTGGATTCTCTTGTTCAGAGCACAGGCTCTAGGCACACGGGCTTCAGTAGTTGTGGTACGCAGGCTCAGTAGTTGTGGTTCACGGGCTCTAGAGCACAGGCTCAGTAGTTGTGGCACACAGGATTAGTTGCTCCGCGGCATGTGGGATCTTCCCAGACCACGGCTTGAACCCGTGTCCCCTGCATTGGCAGGTGGATTCTTAACCACTGTGCCACCAGGGAAGCCCCTACACTTCATTCTTAATACTGATTTTTCAAATCATCAGGTATGATGTTTCCAGGACTGTTTCTCCCATTCTTAGGACTACCATACCAGTCGATGATTTGAGCTCAGGACCAACATGAGTTTCAGCACTGGCAGCAGTCTTTAAAAGGAGAGGGTGGGCTTCCCTGGTGGCGCAGTGGTTGAGAGTCCGCCTGCCGATGCAGGGGACACGGGTTCGTGCCCCGGTCCGGGAAGATCTCACATGCCGCGGAGCGGCTAGGCCCGTGAGCCATGGCCGCTGAGCCAGCGCGTCCGGAGCCTGTGCTCCACAACGGGGGAGGCCACAACAGTGAGAGGCCCGCGTACCGCAAAAAAAAGAAAAAAAAGAAGAGGGTAATGAAACCCAGAAGAAAAGGGGTCTTACCCAGACCAGGTACCAAAAGAATGGCTATCCTGTGCTTGGTGTAGACAGACATCGCTTCCGCTTCTTGCAACGAATACCTTTATGCACAAAAATAACAAACTAAAACAAACAAAAAAAAACACCTAAAACATCACGTGTTTGAAACCACCTACCTACTTCTCCAAAATCAGCTAGTCTCACCAACATTAATAGTAGGATGGCAAAGATAACTGGCAACCCTCCCTATCCCCTTTTGATAAGAGGGAAATCCTTTTAATTGAGCTACTTTAATACAGATCAGTACCTTGTACAAGTTGAGGCAGAGAGCAACCATTAAGGGTCCCTGTTTCTGCTGCTGCCTTACCTGGGGTGAAGTTGGAAGATGTCCAACTTTGCATCTAAGCTTGAGGATGAGGACTGTTGTTTCTAAAGGTAGGACCAGAACTCTGCCAGGAGGGAAAATAGCAAGACAAGTTTAAACCAAGATTTATCCAGAAAAACTAACGTCTCTGTTTGAAAAATGTGCTCACTTATTGTCAACTCATCAAAAAACCAACAGCCTCCTTACTCTTACTGGAAGGAAGGTTGAACTCAAACAAGTAGATACATGTTACCCCACACACAGGGACTGGACCCCATCTATGGCCCAGTCCCCAAACCCAGCACATGGGGACACTCAGCCATGGAATTGTCAGGACAAGAACCCAAGCTTTCTGATTCCAATCCCAGTGCAAGAACTAGTGTGAAGGCAGACTTGGCAGCTCCTAGTGACAGATGGGATGAGGGAGACCAGGACAGGGAGGCAGGGAAGAGAGTGCAGAGTCCAGATGATTCAGATTTATTTATTTGGTTTTGTCTTTCACTATTCCTATGCTTTATTATAAAATGCACTTTCTGAACATTATTTTTACATTTTCTGTATGTTATCTTTAACTTCCATAGCAATGTGTGAGTTTGGGCTTGACAATCATCTTACACAAATGAAAGTAACTTAATAAAATGACAATTTTTACTGTTTAAAAGAAGAAAATAGAAGACTTCTCTGGTGCCTCAGAGGTTAAGAATCCGTCTGCCAATGCAGGGGACACAGTTTCGAGCCCTGGTCCGGGAGGATCCCACATGCCATGGAGCAACTAAGCCCGTGCGCCGCAAGTACTGAGCCCATGTGCCACAACTACTGAAGCCTGTGTGCCTACAGCCCCTGCTCTACAACAAGAGAAGACACCACAATGAGAAGCCTGTGGACCCCAACAAAGAGTAGCCCCCACTCACCACGACTAGAGAAAGTCCACAAGCAGCAACAAAGACCCAACGTAGCCAAAAATAAAATAAATAAATTTATTTTAAATAAAAAATAAAAGAAGAAAATGCTTCTCATAATTTGGAGGGAAAGGAGACTGAAGAGAAGTCCACTGCTTCACAGGAAGGCCCAGTTTTGTCGCTGTTAAAACTCTGCCCCTCAGTGTGATATTTCACCCCTCTCGCATCTGGTCCAGGCCTGCTTCCAGGGCCACCTCCTTCAGGCACCCAGCATACCCACAGCCACTCCACACTTCCACTCAGCTCTTCAGTCTTGTCATTCTGTCAGCACTGAGTGCCAGTCTGCAAAATGATATATAGTTTAACTGATACTTCAATTTAAACTTTTCAGTTTGAAATAATTCAGTCTTATTAAAAAGTACAAAAAAAGCACCGAAAATTACCTATCGACCTTCATCAGCTGACCCCAAAGATATTTTCCCGCTGCTGTCTGCCTTTCCCATCCAGGATCCCACATTGCATTCAGTTGTCCTGCTTCCTCAGTCTTCTTTACACGGGACAGCTCCTGAGCCATTTCTTGTCCTTCATGTCCTTGGTACTTCTGAAGAGGACTAGCCAGTGATTCTGTTCCTCGCCCATGTTTCCTCATGATTGAATTCAAGTTGTACAATTTGGGCAGGATTATGTCCTTCCACAAAAGATGTTGTGCCCACTCCTGTATTCTATCCATCCAGATTTAGAGGTTACTTATCTGGGTGTTGGAGAGGATGGTTTTCTCTTAGATATGTTGAGGAATCAAATAATAGATGGCAGATTTGTGGGAAGAAAGTGATGCATTTGATTTTTAAATGAGGAGTCAAGGTGCCTGTGGACCCGTTCATGTGAGGATGAGCACCAGGATTTTGGCAAATAAGAGTTGCCAACCAAGTGGAAAGCCAGGAGAGAAACAGTCCTTCTGCTAGTGTCTGGAAATTTTGTATCTTCTTTTATCCCCTCCATGCACTTTCTTTTTATTTCCCTAAAGTCAGTCAGTTCATTAAGAACAAAGCTAAGGATCGTAATTCTAACCACAGTATGCCATGAACTAAATACATAACTGGCCTTTCCTCATGCCAGTTATTTCCTTTGGCACAAGAGAGATTTAGGGCTCACACTGCAATATTGAATAAAGGTGACAAGAGTGGGCACCCTTGTCTTGATCTTAGCTGAAATGCTTTCAGCTTTTCACCATTGAGTGTAATACTGGCTGTAGGTTTGTAATATACGGCCTCTATTATGTTGAAGTATGTTCCCTCTCTACCCTCTTTTTTGAGAGTTTTTATCATGAGTGGATGTTGAATTTTGTAAATAGCTTTTATTCCATGTATTGAGATGATCATATGATTTTTTTATTTTTTATTTTTTAGAAATTTATTTATTTATTTTTGGCTGTGTTGGGTCTTCGTTGCTGCGTGCGGGTTTTCTCTAGTTGCGGCAAGTGGGGGCTACTCTTCGTTGTGGTATGCAGGCTTCTCATTGCAGTGGCTTCTCTTGTTGTGGAGCACGGGCTCTAGGCACGCGGGCTTCAGTAGTTGTGGCACGTGGGCTCAGTAGTTGTGGTGCACGGGCTTAGCTGCTCCACGGCATGTGGGATCTTCCTGGACCGGGGATCGAACCTGTGTCTCCTGCATTGGCAGGCAGATTCTTAACCAATGCACCACCAGGGAAGTCCGATCATATGATTTTTATTGTTCAGTGTGGTGTATCATGTTGGTTGAATTACACATGTTGAACCATCCTTGCATCCCTAGACTAAATCTCACTTGATCATGGTGTATGATCCTTTTAATGTATTGTTGAATTCATTTGCTAATATTTTGTTGAGGATTTTTTGCATCTATGTTCATCAGTGATATTGGCCTGTAATTTTGTTTTTCTGTGGTGGCTTTATCCAGTTAGGGTTCAAGGTAATGTCCTCCTAGAATGAGTTTGGAAGCATTCCCTCCTCTTCAATTTTTGGAATGGTCTGAGAAATATATGTGTTAACTCTTTAAATGTTTCTATAATTCACTCATGAAGCCATCTAGTCCTGGGCTTTTGTTTGCTGGGTGTTTTTTTATTACTGATTCAATTTCATTACTGGTAATCAGTCTGTCGTATTTTCTATTTCTTCCTGATTCAGTCTTAGGAGATGGTACTTTTCTAGGAATTTGTCCGTTTCTTCTAGGTTGCCCATTTTATTGGCATATTATTGTTTGTAGCAGTCTCTTATGATCCTTTGTGTTTCTGTGGTGTCAGTTGTAACTTTCTCTTCATTTCTGATTTTATTTGGGCCCTCTCTCTTTTTTTCTTGTTAAGTCTGGCTAAAGGTTTGTCAATTTTATCTTTTTTTTTTTTTGCCGTACGCAGGCCTCTCACTGTTGTGGCCTCTCCCGTTGCGGTGCACAGTCTCCGGACGCGCAGGCTCAGCGGCCATGGCTCACGGGCCCAGCCGCTCCATGGCACATGGGATCTTCCGGACCAGGGCACGAACCCGTGTCCCCCGCATCGGCAGGCGGACTCTCAACCACTGCGCCACCTGGGAAGCCCTTGTTTATCTTTTTAAAGAACCAGCTCATAGTTCATTGATCTATTCTGCTATTTTTTTAGTCTGTATTTTATTTGTTTCTACTCTGATCTTTATTATTTCTTTCCTTCTACTAACCTTGGGTTTTGTTTGTTCTTCTTTTTCTAGTTCCTTAAGGTATAAAGATTTTTTTATTTGAAAAATTTCTTGTTTCCAGAAATAGACACAATTGTATCACTACAAACTTTGCTCTTAGAACTGCTTTTGCTTTATCGCTTAGTTTTTGGATTGTTGAGTCTCCATTTTCATTTTTCTCCAGGTGTTTTTTGATTTCCACTTTGATTTTTTCAGTGACCCATTGGTTGTTTAGTAGCATGTTTTTGCCAAATTGTCTTCTTGAAGTTGAACTATTTATTTTAAATTATTAATTTGTTATATTTATAGAATAGTTAATATTTATAATTTACTTGTACTCAATCTTTATTTTGTATTGTTTCTGGTTAAAATTGGCTTACATGTGGAAACGTGAGATTGGTTGGGTGAGAGGTAATGGAGGGGAGACTTTTTTTTTACTCTATATTTTGACATTTTAACTAATAACAAAAATGTATACAGATTACTTGGGTAATTAAAAACAAACAAAAACTATTAATATCAGATATAGACAACATATTTATCTTTTAACAACACAAGTTTTAGCTGTTTGATTAATAGCTTTTGAGCTGTACAGACTCCAAGTGTATCTGCCAAGAGTTAACTCAAAAACTAAACTTGGCAATATTGCAGTGAAGTGCAGCTGGTTTATCTCATCTGACATTCAAACATTTAAGGAAAATCCATTTACCCACGTGGTTTATAATGTCCATTAGCTGAAATAGTCTCCCAAGTAGAACTTGTACTTTTGGCTTCAACTGTCTTTATCTTCAGGCTTTTCTTCCTTTTAGGAAGTTTGCCCTGTGCCCCTTTTATCTTTGTGAAATAAACTACCACAATTCTGTTTAAGCAGAGTCATTCATGGGGAGGGTGACCATATAATTTATTGTCCAATAAGCACAGTTTTGAGAGTGGGGTGGTGCTATAATAATCAGGCTGGGGAAACAGAACCACTTCATGCAGAGTGGACTGAATAATCACCCACCTTAGAAGGTTTTTCAACTTCTGTGATTTTAGGAGTTAGCTTTTTTAATTTTTTCAGTATTTATTAAGAAACAACTAGGTGCTGTAGAAATCAGAAAGAATACATGACACACAAAATCAGTTTGCACAAAGGTTACCAGGCACTTGAAGACAGGGCCAGTGGCAATAAAAGGCAATATGGGAAATTTCAAGAAAGCCCACTACAGCAAATAACCTGAATATTGCTTTCTTAGTGCCTTACTAATCTATTTTTCTTCATAATGCTCAAGTGAAATTAAATACTATTATCTTTGCTTTAGAGTTGAGATTTTTAAAAAGTCATAGGACTCTCCCAAAGACTCAAAACTAATAAAACACTGAGGCTAAACCAAAACCTCTAACGTGACCCCACATGAATTGTTAGTGTCTGCTTCCTGTACATATGATAGAATATAAGGAAAAGTACCTCGTCAGTTACAGGGGATATTCAATGTTAATTTAATATTCTAAACTATAGCTGGTATGGAAAAAGAGCAGAAAGACAGATTAGGAGGCTGAGACTAGGGATGTTAAGGACATACACCAAAGTCAGGAGTAGAGGTCAAATGAGAGGTGAGCAAGAAGGCGTGGACTTACACGTCCAGAGCCACAGATGACCAAGCCCTGGAGGAGAGAGAAAAGGGCACCCCCAGCAGAGGCAACGACGTGGGCGAAGATGTGGTCCAATGTCAATCATTCAGTGTGAGCTGCACTCAGAGTACATTTGGGCCCATATCATAAAAGAGAAATCCGAGACCAAGATCTGTGTATGAAGAGAAATGTATAAAGGCTATTAAGTAAGGGTTGACACTGAGCTGGACTAGAAAAACAGCAGTGCCAATGAAGGGGAGAAAGAATGCACAACACACATTTAGTGATGATCAAATGAGCTGAGAGCTGGAAAAGAGACTTCAAATAGTGTGCCTGAGAGAAGGATGGCAGGTGGCAGAAATACGGAGGTTCCCTGGGAAAGCCAGTTCAGAGTTCGGGTGAGGGAAGTGTACTCGTTTGCTTGGGCTGCCATACCATAGAGTGTGTGGCTTAAATAAGAGAGGTATTTCCACACAGTTCTGCAGGCAAGAAGTCCAAAATCAGGGTGTCGCCTGCGTTGGTTCTTCCAAGGCCTCTCTCCTTGGCTTGTAGATGGCTGTCTTCCCTCCGTGCTTGTCTGTGTCCTAATCTCCTCTTCTTACAGGGACACCCAGTCATAGTAGATTAAGGCCCACCCAGGTGACCTTATTCTACCTCATTCACCTCTTCAAGGACCCCATCTCCAAATATAGTCACATTCTAAGGCACTAGGGGTTAGGACTTCAACATTTGAATTTGGGGTGGGGGACACAATTCAGCCCATCACAGGAAGAGACTGAAAGAGGGGATTATCTCAATTTTAGTCTTTTATAACTTGCAATTAAATTAGATTATTAAAGTAGAACCAGTTAGGAAGCAGTTGGAGATCCCAGAATTTATGTACTAAAATGTACGTATTAAAATGTATTCATTGAAGCTGTGAGACTCCATCACTTCTCCAAGGGAAAGGGTATAGAGATAATAAATTTAAATGAAAAAAATTTTTATTTAGCATGTAATAGCTAGGTACTGTTCTGAGCACTGTGCAATATGCAAAAATGAAACAATAATAAGAAATACACACACACACATGCACACACACACACACACTGCATAACATGAAAATGATCCTAAGAGAGAACAAATAAGTACTAAGAGTGTTTTTAAAAGGAAGAGCTTACACTGGATGGTGAAAGGTACAGACAGAGTCCAGGACTGGGGCTTGGGTATGGTTTATTTCCATCATGAGTGATGACTTTTGCCAGTACTTGATGCTTTCCTTGGATGATCTGTGAGGACAGAGTGATTTACCCCAGGACTTTAGAACAGATCGGAAATCATTTCATATTGGCTTTGAGCAACGCAGGTAAATGTTGGATCAGACTCGGGGTCTAAGCTGGTCAAGATCACGCAGAAACTCTGTTTTATTACTTTTCTATAATAAAATATCAGGAGAAGCATGAGCAGATCACTTAATATCTTAGCGAGTGAGGATTTATCTAGAAGTCATGCTGGCAGCTGCTCCCGCCAGGCCAAGCTGAGGGTCCTGAGATCTCATCTGCTCAGCAGCACCTCCCCGCCCAGCACTGCTTCCACCCAGAATCCCCTGCTCCAGGTCAATGCCTGGTGACTCCAGCAGTGCCCTGTCCAACTGCAGTTGTGTTTCAGGCCAGGAGTGTCCGTTGACTCACAGGACTATGGGTCAGTGTTCCAGGCTAGTAATCTGTCGCTTTAGAAACCTCAGGGGAAATATGAGGGAGATAAGTACATTTTGACAGAGATGAGAGAAAGTAAAAAGCTAACATTAGGGATAGCTGGTGAAGGACATACAGGAACTTTTTCATGGCTTTTGGAACGCTTCTGTAAACCTAAAATAATTTCACATTTTTATTTATTTATTTATTTAGGCCATGCCCCATGGCTTGAGGGATCTTAGTTCCCCCACCAGAGATCCAACCCAGGCCTTCAGCAGGGAGATCACAGAGTCCTAACCACTGGACCACCAGGGAATTCCCATTTCACATTTTTAATTTTATTAATAAAAAAATAGAAAGTAAGAAAATGTCCAGGAATTAGTATTAATGAAAAAAGAAAAAAACAGTTTTATATATAAAATGATCACAAACATACATGTAAAAACTTCTATAGCAAATATACCAAAATAGTAGCAATGGCTGTCTCTGTGTGGTGGGATTAGAGTTGGTTTTATATTTTCTCTTGACATCTTTCTAACCTCCACATTTTCTCCAATGAGATTTTAAAATTTTGTAACAGAAAATACAAAGACTAAAGAAATAAGCCCCCTCTGAAAGTTCATCGCCTCACTCAGGATCCCTGCATCTCTGTGGAATACCGAGGAGGCTGTCAGATTTCTCAGCACAGCAGACGTGGTACCGAGGCTCCGCCTCACCCTTCAGCCTCCTCTTCCTTTTTCCTCTGGTTGCTCACAGGTCCCAGCCACCCTTGTATGTGCAGGATATCTGCAAGCTGGAAAGCCCTTTCCCCACACCTCCCCCGGTCAAAGACCCCTCCCTCAGGATTCGGCTCAGGCCTTCCCTGACACGTACTCAACTCAAGTTTCACATGAAATGTCTTACCCATTTGTCTATGAGCTCCCTGAGGACAAGACTCAGTGTTACTTTCCACTTTGGAGCTTAGCACAGTGCTGGCAAAGAGAAGGGCCTCAAACGTTTTGTGAATGATACGAATTCCATTCACTGTATTCATTATTTCCCCTCTAGCCCACCCCACCCTGCTTTCCTCTAAGTCCCTATATGCAAAGAGGAACTTGCCTGGATCTAGTCTTATAGTTCTCCAAAAAAGGGATGACGGCATCTTGCCTGGGGTAGATAAATCCAGCAGTCACAGATTCCTGGAAATTCTCCCAAGGGCACTGCAGTTACTCATCCACAAAATGTTTCTGTGTTCAAAGTGCTGAGAGAAACTTCTCCAATAGTTCCCTAATCTATTTCCCTGCAGCTTAAAAGCAAACTATCCCATCTGAGAATTGCAAAGGAGTGAAGCAGAGATTAACTTTTCCTCTCAGACCTACAAAATGCAGCTTCCAGAAGTTTTTAAAAAAGAGTGAGAGAGAGAAACCAGTAAAGGAAGCAGTAAGATTTTCCAGCTCTAACGAGTGGTTTCCCCCATACAAAAACCTTTACGAACTCAAGTCCTTCTTAAGACAGGACTTGGAAACAGAATTTCAAACCATTTTGGAAGCTAAATGTCTAGTACTGTGGCTTTGATGGGTTGGGCTTAGGTTTTCACAGACCACGACTTCACTCCTGCAGCAGAACAAACACTATAGGTGGTAACTACCTACTGTTTCTAAAGTGCTTTGGGCCCTGCCCCTTGGGCCTATCACGGGGACCCGAACATACCTGGCAAGTAGTAAGCACAAAAAATCATCACTGAATGCATACATAGAGGGTTTTTTCTTATTTGCTTCATGTATCAAAACAATTGTCACTCAGAGAGGAAAAAATACAGAGTTCCAGAGCAATGTTGATGGAAAGGGTCTCTTTTCCATCATGGTTCACGACTAGGTCCCTTTTCCTTCCCCAACTGCTGATACCCTTTCCCACCTCCTTCATGGATACTTTCCCAGCTGAAGCCACTCTCTCATCCACAGCTCCTAAGAAAATAAGAGCAAACACACACTGTGTCCATATTTTATATTACAGTGTATCTCACAGAATGTCACATATATTTATGTGATTTTGTTAATGAGACATTTTAGAGCATAGTTCTTGTCAAAATATTAAAGTTACAAGCTAGAATATAAAGACTTTATTTTATAAAATATTTTTCAATACAATAGCTTGCATTCAAAATAATAAAAATGTATTGAAAAACTGTCACTGTTTGCAGATGGCATGATGCTATACATAGAAAATCCCCAAAACTACTAGAGCTCATCAATGAATTCAGTAAAGTTGCAGAATATAAAATTAATATACAGACATCTGTTGCAATTTTATACACTAACAATGAACTGTCAGAAAGAGAAATCAAGGAAACAATCTCATTTACAATTCCATTCATAA
Source organism: Mesoplodon densirostris (assembly GCF_025265405.1). Lineage (NCBI taxonomy): Eukaryota > Metazoa > Chordata > Mammalia > Artiodactyla > Ziphiidae > Mesoplodon > Mesoplodon densirostris. The sequence continues at coordinate 44,688,191 of NC_082670.1, read as the reverse complement.
GAATCAAATACCTGGGAATAAATCTAATTAAGGAAGTAAAAGGCCTGTACTCAGAAAACTATAAGACACTGATAAAAAGACATTGAAAATGACATAAATAAATGGAAAGATATACCATGCTCATGGATTGGGAGAACTAAAATTGTTAAAATGACCATACAAGCCAAGGCAATCTACAGATTCAATGTAATCCCTATCAAAATACCAAGGACATTTTTCACAGAACAAGAACAAATAATTCTAAAATTTGTATGGAAACACAAAAAATCCCAAATACCCAAAACAATCTTAAGAAAAAAGAACAAAACTGGAGGAATCATGCTCCCTGATATCCAGCTATTCTAAAAAGCTACAGTAATCAAAACAGTATGGTACTTGCACAAAAACAGACACATAGATCAATGGAACAGAATAGAGAGCCCAGAAGACCCCACACTTACATGGTCAATTAATCTAAAACAAAGGAGGCAAGAATATTACAATGGTGGGGGTGGGGGAGATAGCCTCTTCAATAAGTGGTGTTGGGAAAACTGGACAGGTACATGCAAAAGAATCAAACTGGACTACTTTCTCACACCATGTACAAAAACACCAAAAATAAACAAATGGGAAACATTTGCAAAACAAAAGCATTTTCTCATTTGTTTATTTTTGCTGTTGTGTACCAGGAACTAACATAGTGTTGCAGGTCAATTATACTTCAAAACCAAACAAACAAACACACTCAGAGAAAAAGAGGTCAGATTTGTAGTTACCAGAGGTGGGGGGTGGGGAAAGGGGGAATTAGATGAAGGCAGCCAAAAGTTACAAACTTCCAATTATAAGATAGAGAAGTACTAGGGATATACCGTACAACATGATCAATATAATTAACACTGCTGTATGTTATATATGAAAGTTGTCAAGAGAGTAAACCCTGAACTCCCATTACAAGGAAAAAATATATTTTTTTTCTATTTCTTAAGTGTTATATCTATATAAGATGATGGATGTTCACTAACCCTATTGTAATCATTTCATGATGTATGTAAGTCAAATCATTACCTGTACACCTTAAACTTATACAGTCCTGTATGTCAATTATATCTCAATAAAACTGGAAGAGAGAGAGAGAAATATCTTGAGGCAATGGAGTGAAGTTCTGGTGTTAGGAGAGCAGACATGAGGGTAAGGGAACAGGTTTTGGGTAACAGATTCTCCCAGTGCCCTGGTGCGTACAGCTAACCTTACCTATATACTCCACAGGCAGAATCTTTAATCCACGCTAATGAACTGACTCAACTCCCATCATGATTCCACAAGATCATCAACTCTATTTCGAAGCAGAACCTGACTCCCAACACCCACCCCCCAATCTTTGAGTTCCCAGGGTACTTCGTGTATTCCTCCAGCACCCAGAACTTCAACGTGTAAGTACATACCTGGCTCTCCCCAGTGCACTGTGAGCTCCTTGAAGACAAGGACTCATCCCATCTCCCCAGTACCCAGCAATGTTTGCCATCTCTTAAGTGTTCAGTACATATTTGTAGAATTAATAAATCTCCTTCTTTTCCTGGGTGCCTAGCTGGAAAGTTCACAACAGGTTGGACACAGAATGAATTTGTCTGCAACATCTCAGCCCCATCAGGGTACATTCTTGGCTGTTTTGTCCACTGCTGTATCCTGAAACAGGGTGGACCACACAGAGTTAACAAATACATGTTGAATGAATGAATCTGCTCCATTTGAAAGACTGCCTTCTTACCCACACTCTGACTGCAGACTCATCCTCTCAGTAGTCCCTCTTTCTGTGCTGAGTCTCTGTGATGGTGACTTCTTGACTAAACCAAAAACTTCCTGGAACTCACTGGCCTGCTAGTTCCTATTCCTGGTCCTTCCGAGTTGGTTTTCTTCCTCTTCCTTTCCTCTCCTCTTCTCCCCTCTTAATGTCCTCCTCATCTTCCCTCATCCTCCTATCCTCTTTCTTCTTCTCCCCTTTCTCCTTTTAATTATTTGAGACATGCAAAAAATCATAAACTGTGTCTTAATGGTCCTGTCTCCACCCACCACTCAGCTCACAAATCGAGGTTTACAGTTATAATTGAAGCCCCTGTATGTATCTCCCCCAAAATGCTTTTCCCTTCCTAAAAGTAGCTGCTATCCTTTATTTTTTTACTACATATATATGTATATAGTATTATTTCACAGTTATTAACTTATTGCATAAGTAATACTTGCTTGTTTTCATGGGAAACATGGAAGTCTAGTTCCTTCTTTGTCACTGCTGTATAATATAACATTCCATTGTACAAATATATCACAGCTGATCAATTCACTTTGTTCCTAACTGACGTGTAGGTGGTTTTCAATTTTGCTGTTAGGAACACTATTGCTATGCACATTTTTGTTACCCTTAGGTGGGAGCAAAGAGGGGGGTGCCAGTTGGCCCCTGGGGAGAAAGTCCAGTTGGCTTTTTCATGAGGACTCAGAAAGAGCTGGCACCCTCCAGCCACCTCAGACCCAGGAACTCAGTGGCTCAGAGGGAGCTGTGCTGGAGTGGCAGTGACAGTAAGGAAGAATGCATTCAAGTTGTCATGTTTCCAACCCTCTATACAAAACTTTGACTTTGTCATGGCACCAAGCTACCCTGCTATGAGATGCTTTTCTAGCAGCCTGGCAGTTCAAGTGTAGGACTGGAGAAAGCAAATATTTGGATTGGCCCAGGATTGGGTTTCGGAGAAAAAAATTATTTTAAGATTGTGCCTCAAGTAGTCTGAAACCATCCAGTAGTAATATAACAGAGAAGAACAAACCTGACTCCACATTGGATCTATTCCCTTAGCTCTAACCCTTGTGCTCTGTTACCTGTGCTTAGTCATGCTGGCTCTGCAGGTTTTGTAAAAGAATGTTGCCTATAGCCTGAAATATACAGGATAGCCTATTCTCAGTGCTCTAACCTTTAAAGGTCTAACACTTTTCATTCATATAGAGATAAAAATTTGCAGAACAGATAATAACTGTTGTCTTGTTGGAGGTTTACAGGAACATGGTGACCAGACCTACATGGACAGCTGCAAGAACAAAGAATTATCACATATCCTCTGGGGTCTGGTTGGCACCAAGAAGTTTGCAACAACCAGCCACACCTCCTCCCCTTTTAGTATAAAAGAAGCCTGAATTCTAACTCAGGTAAAATGCTTCTCTGGGACACTAGTCCACCATCTTGGTCTGCAGCCTTTCCAAATAAAGTCACTATTCCTTGCCCCAACAGCTCATCTCTCCATTTACTGGCCTGTCAAGCAGCAAGCAGTACAAGCTTGGACTCAGTAACACTGTCTACTTTTAACTCTAGGCTTGTCTTCTTAGTTCTGCAACTGGAATTTCATTCTGCTTGCCTTTTTCTCTTTTTCCTCCAAATCATTGCATTTGACAGAATTACTGATCCACGACTTACCCACTTTGGAGATGACATTGAAAGACTATGTATAAACATGGAAAAATGACTCCTTAGCAGTGTTGGTAGCCAAAAGATATACTAATGTAAGTTAAAATCCTCTTAAATGCTCCAGAACCTGGTGTATTAGAATTCTTCTTAAAGCTCAGTAGAAAAAAATATTGAATGAAATCCACTTTTCTACCCACAATGTTAACCTTGACTCTGAGGTAGCATTTTTTTTCACCTTTTATGCATAGACATTTTAATGTCACATGGTATTTTAAAAGCCTTGATAGTCCTCTCAATAGATGAAATCCTCACATGAGCTCAAAAGAATACATCCTGCCTTTGGTTCTAACATGTAACATCCTTAGATCCCACTAGATGGCACGGAATTCTCTGCAGTAATTGGAGCACCACCCAGCGGGCACTGAGGGAACAGTAATAAAATATCTTTGGACCAAGGAGGAAGATGCCCCCCCTCCCAGCCGCTGGAGACAGAGTAACAGCTTACTTGATTCACAGAACTTTCCACCCACTCCAACACTTTTATAACCTTTGTTGGGCTCTTCTAAACCCATCTCGTTTAAACTGCAAAGCCAGAAACAAGAGCTGTCATTCTTTTCAAGCCTAAACAGCGCAGAGTCCACTAACAGGATGGTGTTTCTGCCCCCACACGCCCACCTCCTACAGCTCAGCTGTCTCTGTTCACATCGGGCTTGTTTTGTGTGACTCTCACATCTTTCCTGAGACACAGTTCAATGTAATCTGTCCTTCTGCGTTTTCTGTCTGGACTTCTCTTGTGTTTCCATTTCTAGCCTTTATTAATTTACAACCTTTTCTTGCTTGATTATTTGTAATCACCTCCGATTCCCTAAACTGATTCAAACAGCCTATTTCAGTCTAATTAAAAAGAGATGTTAATAATGGATGCTGTAAACAATTAACAAAACAGGTGTTATTAGTATCAAATCAAAGATAATCCAAGGGGCTTCCCTGGTGGCGCAGTGGTTGAGAGTCCACCTACCGATGCAGGGGACATGGGTTCGTGCCCCGGTCCGGGAAGATCCCACATGCCGTGGAGCAGCTGGGCCCGTGAGCCATGGCCGCTGGGCCTGCGCGTCCGGAGCCTGTGCTCCACAACGGGAGAGGCCACAACAGTGAGAGGCCCGCGTACCGCAAAAAAAAAAAAAAAGATAATTCAAAAATCCTTAATATCCACTAAAATAAACAAGCACTTAAACTCTTAAGAAATAATTCTTAAAGGAAGGAATTTTGAGGGCTTAGCATAGGACAGCTATTTCACCAATTTATGGAATCGTTAATGGAAGAAAGCTTGGAAGTCATCTGGTTCTCTACCATGGTAGCAACCCCTCCTAATTTCCAGGTAGTCAACCAGTCTCTGCCTGAACACTTCCTGGGAGAGAGAACAAGTTTAGTCTCAAATAAAGAAAAGGGAATGGGCTCCAACACAGACAAACTCAAGTCCTAATCTGTGCACTTGCTGTTTCTAGCTTTGTGACCTTGGGTGAACAACAAAACCTCTGAAATGTCCTTTTCTCATCTACAGTATAGTTTGGTTGGGGGTTGCGGGAAAAAGTAAAGATCCCAATCGCCATGATTGTTATAGAATCAAATGAGCTAACACACTGCCCTTCCCAAGCAGTCCGTTTCACTTTGAGATGGCTCTGAAAGGAACTTGTATTTGCCTCCCTGTGTTTTCCACCAGTTGACACTGTTTTTACCCTAATTCCTCTTTCCCAGACAGTTTTCCAAGTAGACAAAGACCATAAGCCTCCACCTCTGACCTCACACCTTCTGACCCCCCACTTAACACAGATTTTCCCCTCTTCCAGTTAGGGCTCTACATCTCTCTCAGCCATTCTTTATATCAACGCTTCCCAAACTTCTTCATGTGGTAGCACTCACGGGAAGGGATGAGATTTGCACAGCGCTGGGCTAGATGGACGAGACTGCTCAAAGCCCACAGGTTCATGTATTGCACTGTCTCAGAGGGACCCCAGTGGGGTTGGGCCCACCTGCCCACTGCAGTGACTGCTCACCAAGGTGCCCTTGATGGCCTTCCTCTCCTGCCAGTCTCACTTCCCACTCCCTGATCACGTTAGCTGGGATTACCTCCCAAATGAGCTATTTGCAGCCAAATTCTTATCACATCCTAGTAAATAATGAATACCAAAATAACTGGCAAAATGGTAATAAAAATAATATCAAAGTAAACCTTTGTGCATTAAGCTCTTCTCCAAAGCATGTAACAACCACTAAGGTAAACAGTGTCTTGATTAATTAATGAAGGCAATTGCTTAAATTCTACACTTCACTTTGCATGTGGAGGTACTATATTCATTTTAAGGGCATTTCCTGACATATCGAGACATTATCTTTCATAGCTAAAGAACAAGTTTGCAAAAGATTTAATGACTTCCAAGTTCCCATCTTTAACAGTAAAGGTACAAATAGTTAAGATTTATTGACCATTTACTATATGTCAGGCCCTGTGTTAAGTGCTTTGCATCATCCCGCTACCACTGCAACAACCTTATATTATTTTAGAGGTGTTATTATACCCACTTCAAAGTTCTGAACTGGCAAATGGAGAGAAGCTTTGGCAGGATAAACTATTTTTACCCTACAAAATATTATTCTAATAAAGGCTACAATACACACTTGAAGTGAAGAGGAAGATGGGGGCAGGTAACCTGATAATTCAACAGCAACAAATTATCCCTTTCCTCCACAACTTAAGAACATTTTAAGGGCATTTCCTGACATATAGGAAATGTATGAATTATACATACATTTTGGGGGTGAATTATCCACATGGTTGAATCAAATCTTCACTATATATTTTATATTTAGCTAACTTTGAACCTCATCTTAAACAAATGGTAACTGTGATCAGTCCCATAAGCAACTGTGGCTGCAAAAACTGTCAAGGTGATTATTTGATTAGGTAGAACAGAAAATTCGGGTATTTTTAGAGCTGACATTATTGGAATTTTAATAAAATGAGTTGTTTATTCTTGACTTTGTACGACTTCTGGGTTTGTTTTCTAGACACAGAGATGGAATTTGCACCAAAATTCTAAATATAGAGAAATAGTCCTGAGTGTACGGCCAAGTTTTCATGTCAAGATGCTTAAACACTTGTCTGCCCTCATGAAATTGCTGTTGTCTTCCATGAAGCCTTGGCTCCTTGGTTTATTTATATTGACTCACATTACAGCTACTTGATATTTAAAATAAAATGGAAAGTTTGCTGCATTCTACTCAAAACCATGCAAATGGCAGATTTTCCTTTTGCTTCTGGGTGTCTCATTTGTTCAATCTTCTTAGAATAGTAGTCCCGAGCCTGGAAATTACTTAGGTTTCTGGCTGCTCTTTTTCTTTTTTTTTTTCTTATAATTTAAAAATCAAATTATCTGACTTCATCCTACTTTTGTAAAAGTAGGCAGAAAGCCTGTTCCCTGTTAATGATGAGTTGACCATATTCTGACAGTACTTTAAAAAGAGTTGGATGACATACTGGCAGGAGAAAGTCAATTGGAAAAAAAAAAAGTGTACTCGTATTTGGAAAATGAGTCAGTGTCTAGGAACCAACTGCATTCAACACACAAGATTTGCTCCAAAGGAGAAAATTGAAAATGCGTCAAGAGAAGCTGCATAATAAATATGTCTAGAGTTGTCAGGCAGGAAATTCTTTATAAAGAATTTATAAAGAGATGCTCAATCTCTGGAGCATCTCTAGACTAAATTGATAGATTTTTTTTAAAACTAAAATATATCACTAAATGCATTCAGAACTTTTCCCTAGAAATGTCAGAGTCTGCATGCCTAAATGTGTTCTGGTAAGTTGATGAGTGTCTCTGCTAAAACAAAATACATGAAAAAAAAAAACCACCTTTTTAGAGGAGCAAAATTATAATGGCCTATGCCAACATGCCAAATAAGCAGCAGATGCATCACAGAGACTGTATATTAAACAACTAACTTGAAAAAAGATATCCAAAATATCACAATTTTTTCTCCTTTTCCACCTAATAATTAAAGTCACATTATCCCTTCCCTCCCCAAAATAAAAAATGAGGAAAGAATAGACAAGGTTAACACACAAAATGACTTTGAAATGCTGCAAAATGGCCTGTTTGCCTGGATGGTTTAGGAAAGAGGCAAACTCGGGTCTTCACGGGAGATTAAGTTGCTTCCTATGGTCACCCAGTTCAAAGACAGAGCCAAGACTGTTAAGATTCTACTTGTTGTGACACACAATGACATTTGTGAGCATTTATAGCACTGTATAGCTTACAAATCGCTTTCACAGACATTAATCATGTGACCCTTATAACAATCCTGTCAAGCAGGTGGACATGTATCACTATTACTGTTCACATTTTACAGAAGAGACTAGAGTCCAAGTCTCCAGATAGCTCAGTTTTCTCTCCTCTAACCATTCTTCAAGTTCAACTCTTAAACTGTACGTCCCTAAAAGATTTCAAGTGCTTTCACTTAGATTGCCTCTCATAACACTGATATCAGAGGGATTGTATCTGTTTACAGATTTATTCTATGTCAAGAACATGAGGCTGTTCCCGTCATTACATTCTATGAAATGATGGGTTGATTATTCAAGAAGATGATGAGCGCTCCAGAGCCAATGAAGAAGAAAAAAATCAATGTGATAAATTAGGGGACCAAAATAAACATGCATCACTTCCCTCATGACAACCAGTTACTAGGCCAGAAAACTAGCAAATGAAGCCCCCGGCTTGGGCGTCATCAGGCACCCTCACTAAAGAGGCACCAGGCACTGCCCCACCCAGCACTGCAGGAAACATCAAAATACTTCTATAGCAACGGTAACTAAGGACATCATTAGGAAATTGAAAATGCAAAAGAAGAAAAAAGAGTCATAAACTGGGACAAACAAGATTGTTTCCTGGTAGCGTGAAGCCCACTGTTCACTCCCAGAAAACATAAATATTTAACCACCCGAGGCAGGCTGTAACCAGCTATTTCAGCTGGCCAAAGCCATCCTCCTGATTTATATTCTTTTTTTTTTTTGGCTGAACCGTGCAGCTTGCGGGATCTCAATTCCCCAACCAGGGATTAAACCCAGGCCACAGCACTGAAAGTGCCGTATCCTAATCACTAGTCGACCAGAGAACTCCCTGACCTATGTGCTTTTAAGAAAAGAAATCAACCAAAGAGTTGAAAACACAAGGAACTCAGAAATGCATGTCCCAAGCATGTCCCAAGCATGTGGTAACAGGCTCTAGTCTGATGGATTGGTCATGAGTCAGGAGAGCAGCCCAGTCACTTATTAACTATCAAAACTATTATAGTCAGGCAGGTATTGTCAGGGACAGAGAAGTGAATCAGAAATAGATTCTGTCTTCAGAGTGTTCAGTGTTGTAAGGAGAAATAAAAGATAAATACTATAAAATAAGCTAGAATGTGACAGATATCAAAAGAGAAATAAGATTATTGCTATTAGATTTTAGATTATTGGAAGGTCTTACGGGCTAAATTTTGTCACCCAAAAAGATATGTTAAAATATCCTAACCCTTAGTACCTCAGAATGCGACCTTATTTACAAATAGGGTCTTTGCAAATACAGTGAAGTTAAAATGAGGTCATCAGTGTGGCCCTAATCCACTATGACTGGTGTCCTTATAGGAGAGGAGAATGCCGTGGGAGATGGAGATGTAGGGAGTGGACGGCCGCGAGGCGGCAGAGGCAGAGACTGGAGGGGTGCGGCTACAAGCCAAGGAGTGCCGAGGATTGAGAGAAGTAGCAGAAGCCAGGGAGAGGCAAGGATGCATCCGTCCCTGGAGCAGACCAGGGAGAAGACACGTTGATTTCAGACTTCTAGACTCCAGAACTGTGAGAATAAATTTCTGTTGTTTTAAGCCCCCCAGTTATTAATACTTTGTAACTGCAGCCCTAGAAAACTAATACGGAGGGAGAGAACACTTTCTACTAAACAGATTCTTGTAAGAAGTACATCTAAATTGAACCTTGAAGAACTTGTAGCATCTGGATGGTAGGAAATGGGATTTCCTATTTATACGATCATAGCATCTACCATTTCTTGAGGACCCACCATGTGCCAAGTATTGTACCAGGAATCATTCGTATGTAACTGGCGTGGACACGTAGACCTCACCTCCCTAACTGACCCTCCGGTCCACCCCACAATGGTTGATACACATAGAAGCTTCAGTTTGGTAAATGGAAGAGGAAGGAGGGGTGGGGGTTGGGGAGGGCTGTGGAGGGAGGGGGTCGGAAATGGAGCAGATGGCAAAGTATCTGTTCCCATCCTAGCCCTGGCCGTGAGCCCCCTGTAGAAGAGAGGATGGAAACAAGTTCCAGAACCTCTTGTGAGATGTTTTGTTTTGATGTGAAACCCGGTGAGGAAGCAGTCAGAGGCTCCGGAGGCTCTGCATTTGGGGCTGAGACAGCTTCGAGCCAGGGAAGCCACTGTGCTTTCCTCCCAAAGCACCGGGCCACGAGGAGGCACCCAAGGACCAAGCTCTCTGGGAGCAGCAGGGGTCAGCATTCTGGGTGTGGGCTGTGTTCTCATGGTGGACAGTGACCCTGGAGACACTCCAGCCTTGGCAAAGCCACAGCTGGTGGCCTTGCAAGCAGATGGTGGACGTATGGAAGCCGGGGCAGGAGGACAGAGGAGGGCAGAGGCCCGTGGCAACTGCGACAGAGGCAGGTTGGCAAGTGAGCGTCTTCGGGAACTTCTAGAGCTAGCCGGAAATACTTTGAAGGGAGTTAACTGCCTGCAGCCAAGTATGATAGGAATTCATGCCATAAAAATTAGAATATGAAGAGAATGTGAGACCTTGTTTGGAGAGAGCAGGCTGATGAGGCTCGGAACACACTGCTTAGGACAGATTTTCCCACTTAATTCAACCGAAACCCATCATTATCCCCACTTTACAGGCCAGAAAACTGAGGCTAAGGAGGTTAAATAACCTTCCCATCCTGTGACCCAGTCACTAAGTGACTGAATCAGAAATAAAACCGGGACTTCCCTGGTGGCGCGGTGGATAAGACTCTGTGCTCCCAATGCAGGGGGCCCAGGTTCGATCCCTGGTCGGGGAACTAGATCCCACATGCATGCCTCAACTAAGGAGCCCACGTGTGGCAACTAAGACCAGGTGCCACTAAATAAATAGTATTAATAAATAAATAAATAAAACGTTAAAACAAAAACAAAAAAAAACATATCTGTCTGCCACTAAGGTCTGTGCTATTGCTGCTATTCCACAGTTGCTGATCTAGGCAGGGGGAAAGCATGCCACTTGCAAGGAGTCTGGGAAAGGCTGCAGTAGGTCAGGACACCAGCCAGGGTCCTGGCAAGAAACAGAATGCAACCCAAGTTGTTTGAATGAAGAGACGAATAAAGATACTACTGACACAGCTGTGGGCAGGATTAAGAGAACCGACAGGGGATAGTCAGTCAGCCAGAGGCCTGCAGTAGATGGAAGCCATTACAGTCCTAGTGGGTCCTAGCGGGACGTGGAGCCACGGAGGAAAGGCCACCAGCCACATCCATAATCCTGGAAGGACGTGGCCCTGCCAGAGACGCAGCAGCAAAGCAGGGAGAGTGGGGAAGGATAATCTGATCTCTCCTCTCACTCCCCATCTGCCCCTGCCACGTACCAGCTATGCCCCCTGGAAACCCGCTGTCGGGGAGCCTGGGAGAGGCAGGCAGCGGCGGGGATGGGAGACTCACAGAGACGGAGAAGGAAGACATTTCCATGGAGAGAAGGGACATAGAGGCCACATGCTGGGCTGGGCCATTTCCTGCCCTACTCTGCCCTGTCCTATGTCACAGAGGATCACTGCTCCCAGCCTCCTTTGCCCTCTGTTTTCTGCATCAGTTCAGCCAGAGGGAGGCCCTGACGGAGACTCTGGGGCAGGAGAGGAGAAGCCAGGGCATTTTCTCCTCTCTTGGTGCCTTGGGTGTTGTCTATAGCAGTAGCTGCCTCTCCCATGGACCCAACTCTTGCTGCAAGACCTGCTGTGGTTCCAGCTTCTTCCTGGCCACCCCAGGAAGAAGGTCCTTTTGTCCCTTAAGCTCTAGGCAGTGGCAGCAGCGTCTTGCTCTGAATGACCTCAGGGATGCCTCTCTGTCCCACTTCAGGCCTCTCTGCTCTGTCAATTCCCGTGTAACGAATCCCTTATACTAAATTCTGTCTATTTAAAGTATCAAGACTATTTGCTGGACCCTGACTGACATAGGAAACTCACATCAGAAACCTCAACCTTCCCAGAAAGTGGGGGGGAAATGAATGTAAGCATGACCTGCATATCATGAAAGCAATGAGTAAATCACTATTGTGAGCCAGTCCTTTCCTCTCACTGGAGGTCACGCCAGCGAGACTTTCTTACCCCTGGGGGTTGCACACAGCCTTGTAAGAACTATCCTATCAGAATTCTTGGTCTTCTTGCTGACTTGTCCTCCTGCTGCAGCTATCTTATCAACACCATCCTTGAAGCGAGCAAATTCTCTACTTTCTCTGTTCCTGCTTGTTTACCAGAGAAATAACTATTGGCCAAAAATCTCTTCTCCTGGAATGTTTGTCTGCTCTGTTCACTATATCCATAGCCCGCATTTCCAACAATCCTACACCCATGTCTTTCCGCAGAGTCCCTTGAATCCACTAAGGTTCCTCTCAGTTGATACAAAGGAAATCTACAAAGAATCAAAGCCCCCAAATTTATGACAACATGCTATAACTTCATACATGGAATTATAAAAAAACTGGAATGGGTTTTAAAAAATGAAATAAATGCTGATCTAGAAAACCTGACATAGAAAAATCAATACGTTATTAAAGTGATTATCCACAAAACAGTTTAGTACCTTTTTCACTTTAGAATACCACACTCCCACCATGCACTTGGAATTTGATTCAATTTACAAAGTTTCCATTTGCCCACAACTCTTCAGGACCACCTGCCTTTGCAAACTGAGTTCCAGCTCCAATCAAGGGTCCAAACACTTATTAGGACATTTCAGACAGAGGTTCAGTGTTTCTCGAACACATACTTTTTGTTCTAAGCTGGGATGCACTTTAGTTGTTGAATGCTGAGGTGTGGTTTGCAGGAAACCACATTCTTGGTGTGATTCTTTCCTACGCTCCACTCACGCCCTCTGCCACTGTCTTTGGAATTCCTCCCATGCCTAAGCCTAGATGTGCATGTGGTCATTATTATTATTTTTAATTTATTTTTGGGCTGCGTTGGGTCTTTGTTGCTGTGCGTGGGCTTTCTCTAGTTGCAGCAAGTGGGGGCTACTCTTTGTTGTGGTGCGCGGGCTTCTCATTGCAGTGACTTCTCTTGTCTTGGAGCACAGGCTCTAGGCTTGTGGGCTTCAGTAATTGCAGCATATGGCCTCAGTAGTTATGGCACCCCGGCTCTAGGGCACGCGGGCTTCAGTAGTTGTGGCTCGCGGGTTCTAGAGTGCGGGCTCAGTAGTTGTGCACGGGCTTAGCTGCTCCGCGGCATGTGGGATCTTCCTGGACCAGCGTTCAAACCCATGTCCCCTGCATTGGCAGGCAGATTCTTAACCACTGTGGCACCAGGGAAGTCCCACATATGGTCATTATTGAGGAGTGCTCTTAGGAACAGCCCTTACAGAGTGAGGAAGCAAGATCAGGCAGAAAGAAATGCGGAGCTAACTTAGATGCAACTGAGGTTTGGCCAATCCCATGGGAAGCTCTGGAGCCAGGGTGGCCCTTCAGATATGTTCTGAATTGAGGCAAGGGTCGGGTCTTTATCTTCCCACATCTGACCGCTCAGCCCAGAGTGTGGGCTGCCATGGGGGGCACCCTTGGGCCAGGCCATGTGCTTCAGCCAAGGGCCATGCCTGGTAGGCAGTGGGGATGGGGTGCCAAGGGTGAGGATGGAAGTAAGAGGGTGGGAGTCGGGGTGGGGCTGTCTGGGGCCATCATCAGCAAGCACTGTTCCCAGCTGCCGAGGGAATCAAAGCCTTGGTTCTGACCAGGGATCAGCAGGAACAGCACAGTGTCCACTCCACCCTAGAGAGGCAGAGGATGTGTCTTTGCTTCTTGACATCGGGCTCTGCCTGTGTGACTTGCCTTGCCCAGTGGAATGAGACAGAAGTGAGTGTGCAGTTCCAAGAGACCTTGCGTATTTCCAATCTCTTTCTTATACATGTGCAGGCTGACCTGCTAGGCACAGGCAGAAGGTGAGAGGCACTTAGAGCACAACTACCGGAGCAGACCAGCCACCAGGCCAAGCCCAGTGTAGACCCACAAACCCCCAGGGTGGCCCATAGTCACCATAGAAATAAGTGCTTGTTTGTATGATGTGGTTTGTTATGCATTGATAGCAAGTCCCTAGGACAGGCTCTGGCTCAGCAGATCTGGTCCAGTGTCCAGTACTTGTGACAGTTAAATCTATGTGTAACCGTGACTGGCTGTGGGTGCCCAGATTCAACATGATCCCTTGGTGTGTCTGTGAGGGTGTTTCCGGGTGAGATTAACATTTGAATCAGTGGTCTAACTTGTTCCCCTCAGTGTGAGTGGACAGCATCTACTTTTGAGGCCCTTAAATAGCACAAAAGGCAGAGGAAGGAGGAGTTCATCATTTTTCCCCCCACCTCACTACTTGAGCTGGACATCTCATCTTATCTTCTCCTGCCCTTGGACTGGGATTTACACCATCAGCTCCCCTGGCTTGTAGGCCTTTGGACTTGGACTGAATCACACCACTGGCTTTCCTGGGCTCCAGCATGCAGACAGCAGATACCACCTTCTTAGGGGACTTCTCAGTCTCCACAATTCCTCATAATAAATTTCCACAAGGCGAGTCAGAAGCACTTGATCACTATGAGTTATGGTCCATATACACACTTTTATTTCTAGGTGCACAAATAATGCCCCTGGAAGATACTGTGGATGAAGCAGTGTAGCAGAGAATGGGCCAGTTCCCACTGCCCTCCAGCCCCCTAGGCTGCCTCTGTCCTGCCCTCCGCCCTCCGCATGTGTAGGTTCTGGCCATGTAGGAGGAGCTGGAGTTGGGTGCAGCAGAGCCAATGGTAAACTGGAGTGTCTCCCTGTGGGTTCCTGGACCCTTGAGCCAAAGACAATATCAGATGGAAGAGGCAAGAAAGAACAGGGGCAGGTGTCTCTGGTCCTACGCTGGTCTTGCCCCATGGCTTCCGGGCTCTGGGGTTTTCTTCACTTTGCAGCATGTCATGTTCTGAGGCATCAAGAATGGTCTGTGGGGCCCTCCTTGTGCAGCCACTTCAAATGCTGCTATAGCCGGAGAGATTTTGTTCCCTGAAATTCTACTGCCAGGTTTTGGCAGCATGCTTTGCTTTTTTCCTCTTCCTTTTAAAGCTGACAAGGAGAAACAAAGTGCAGAAATAACGTTGACCAAATAAAGAGATACTATGCTTTTTTTTAAAACCTCATTTGCGTCAGAAAAGCCATTCCCAAATGAGCCATAACCAGATGAGACTATACATACCCCAAGTCTTACAAGAGAAAGTTCTAATTGCAGACTTCATATTTTATGAGCAGGGCGTCCAAAGGGAGTTGAGACTTTGAAATTGTTCACGTCTCTCGCTCTGAAATCTTCACTATGGCACACTGTTCCTAATTATTAGGTTATTTCATTTTAAACATGAGAGAAACTGAGAGTCCTCCCCCTTCACTTCCCAAATTCCTAAAACAGCTACTTGTTGTTTTTAATGGTGCTGAAAAAAAAAAAAAAGAAAGAAAGAAAAGAAAAGAGAAAAGAAAACAGTGCATTCCTGAAACATTACAAAAGACCAACAGAAGACAAGCAAGGGCAGCACACTGAAGAGAATCCTGGGGAAGGGCTTCTCAGACATTTACACCAACACCCTAGCGAAAGAGGAGAGGAGAATGGCCCCTGGGACATGCGGAGTATAAATAAAAGTGAAAATTCCTCACATCAGTAAGAGCTCACTATGCCAGCCGCTCTCCCCACATTTAACATGTGCTTGTCCTTTATTCTCATGATAACCTCATGAGGCAGGTGACACTATTACTCCCATTTTATAGATGAGAAGATTGAGAAACTGATACACAAACAGGTTAAGCAAGTTCCCAAGGCCCACAGCTAGAAAGTGGTAGAGCTGAGATTCAAAGTCCTGCTCCAAAGCCTGTGGTTTCAACCCTGAGTCGCCATGAATAGTCTGTCACCAGCCTAAAAAAGCGCATGGAGGATAGGAGACAAAGATGCAGGGTAGGAGGACTTGAGCTCACCTCCTCTCATGAGCACACCAAAATCACAACTAATGGCTGAACAACCATCAATAAAAAAGACTGGAACCTACCAACAAAGGTATTCTACATCCAAAGACAAAGAAGAAACCACAGTGAGACAGTAAGAGGGGTACACTTGTGATATAATCAAAAATGCATATGGATATTTCATTCTAGTCCATGATATTTACATGTTTGCTTTAAGCTAAAAATATTTCTTTCAAAGATTTTTATCTACATTTTCCAATGTCCTACTTCCCTTCTAAGTAAAATATGCCCCAAGAAGGTACACCAAGCATTTGAGGTGGTATGCTCAGTTTGAGGAACACTGGCCCAGGGTAGGTAACTTGCCCCCCAAAATAAAAATACCTTTATTGTATCAGTCATGATTAATGTGTTCAATTAACCAAATATATAAGAAAGATTAGTTTCTTCCCCAAAGTCAAAGCAACTAATTCTAAAGGGTTGTGGGTAAAATGGAATTGAACAAAATAGATTAACAGTAATTTAGCAGGAGAAAGGAGGCTGACACATGAGTTAGATGAGGCTCACCGTGGCTAAACTCAAAATAAACATAAGACTTGACATAAGGCAGAGCATCTTATGAGCAGGATATTTTTAGTTTGGACTGAGATATAAGGACATGTGAAAGAAAGAGAGAGGAAGAATGTGTGTGTGCATGCATGTGTGTGTGTGTGTGTGTGTGTGTGTGTGTGTAAGAGGGAGAGAGAAAATTTGGAGAAGGAGCTCAAAGTCTGCTTTTGTTATAAAAGATATTGCAATTTTTTTTTTTTTTTTTTTTTTTTTTTTTTTTTTTTGCGGTACGCGGGCCTCTCACTGTTGTGGCCTCTCCCATTGAGGAGCACAGGCTCCGGATGTGCAGGCTCAGCGGCCATGGCTCACGGGCCCAGCCACTCTACGGCATGTGGGATTTTCCCGGACCGGGGCACGAACCCGTGTCCCCTGCATCGGCAGGCGGACTCTCAACCACTGTGCCACCAGGGAAGCCCAAGATATTGCAATTTAATGGGGGAAAAAGTAGAAGATTTAGAGCAAATTCAGCCATGAATGAGAACTTTGTAAGTAATACTTAATGAGTGCAACTTATTTTATCAAATCTAAAACATCATCAGTTACAAAATTCATTCAAATTTCAAAGATCAAAAACGTTTTTTAAAAATTTCATCCTGGAATTAATGAAATACAATCATTTATCTGAACCCCATTTGCAAAATGAAGATAATATATATTACAGCCTTGCAGGGTGATGGTGGAGGATAAATGAGGTAACATATGCCTAACAAACACATAGTGGGTCCTCAGGAAACATAAGGTGATTATTATTTCTACCCCTTTTTGCCAAAAGCAAGTTGATTTCCTTCTTCAGAATAATATTTTAATTTTTACTACAAAAGCTTAAGTTACAAAAGGGGGCATTCACCTTATCACAAATGAAAACAATATGCTGATGGATAAAGCAAGACAGTATTTATCTTCCTCCCCAGTTTGTTCAATGTTTTATAGAACAAATATATGTATGTGAGTATCTACACACACAAAGACAGGGATAAATCGGTTTTTAAAATTTATTCACTTGAGCACTGCACTGCATAACAGATAAAGAATGACATTAGAGGAGACACAATTCATTAATTCTCTTTTTATTCTTTTTTAATTTTTTTTTTTTTTTTTTTGCGGTACGCGGGCCTCTCACTGTTGTGGCCTCTCCTGTTGCGGAGCACAGGCTCCGGACGCGCAGGCTCAGTGGCCATGGCTCACGGGCCTAGCCGCTCCGCGACATGTGGGATCTTCCCGGACCGGGGCACGAACCCGTGTCCCCTGCATTGGCAGGCAGACTCTCAACCACTGCACCACCAGGGAAGCCCATTAATTCTCTTTTTAAAAGTGTTAGGTACTATCGGTGAAATGAATATAAATTACACCATGCTTATATTTAAGGAGCTTTAGAGACTAGTAATGTCTTTCTTATATTTGTGTCTTGAAGCTTTTTCCAATCATCCTAATTAGACAGTCTTTCCCACCTTCACAAGTCTGTGGATTTCTGTATTATGCTTATCATTTTTATGCAACACGGCATACGGTGGTTATTTATGTTTATATCTTATCACCTCTCCCAGCACATTGAAAAAATAGACATGACAGGCTGTGGCCATGACCCAGCACTGGTCGCTGGAAAGAGCAGTGGAAAGATAAGATTGCAAATAAATGGAGAGTAATTCTAACGACCAGCCATGGGTTCTAGGCCATATAGAGAAGGGCTAGAAGCCAAGGCACTGAAAGATGAATTAAATAAAGGGATCGACGTGATCAAGCTTTCCTTGTGCTCAAGAGTAGGTGCAGCTTCAGTGAGATGTGAGAATTGGAAGGAATGGGGTTGAGAACTACAGAGAAGAAAAGGGACATTTATATTGTCACATGGGAGAGAAGTTCAGAGTGATGAAAAGGTTCCTGTTATGACTCTCCCAGTGGGTAATGGAAATAAGATTCAAGAGTTGAGGTGAAAATCTATTGAACTGAGGTGGTAAATACGTTCTAAAATCTAGGATGCTAGGTCCATGGTTGTTGAAACACCCAGGACAAATTCAGAAGTTAAAGTAGCAGGGACAACAGTGAGCTTGATGCCATTCGATCTTCTGAGAGTGTGTGTATGTCCGTGAACCACAGCCACAGGTTGGAGAGTGCGTGGCATAGCTCAATGTAGCAAAGGAAGAGGAGCATTTTCACCAGGATGAAAGTGTAATGATGTCTTACAGTGGTTCTCAAAGGGTGGTTCCTGAGCCTCAGTATCAGCATCACCTAGAAACTTGTTAAAAATGCACATTCTAGTCTCCACTCCAGATTGACAGAATCAGAAACTGAGGGTAGGGCTCAGAAATTGGTGTTTGGACAAGCCCTTGTGATAGCCGCTTGTCTTGAAGTGGCTGTGGGGAGGACTGAAGGATGAGTCAGCACCACCCACTGACCATCACAGCCATCTCTTGAGTCACCTGTGAAGTTCAGATTCCAATGAAAGCCAAGAAATGGAGGAGGGAGCATCGTGGAGAAAGTGTGGGGGGAGAGAAGAGACAGTTACAGTGAAACAGGTTTCCAGAGACAGCCTGAATGTGGACCCTACTCCTTGCTATCCTCAGCCCTTGCATGAGCTCAGCCGTCCACGACGGAAACTAGGGACAAGCTGGACGAATAACTATAATGTCAATGCTTTATAGTGACCATAGTTATACTGCTAATAACTATATATAATTAGTAACTATTAACCCAGGTGCAATCATAAAACCAGCAGGGGGTTAGGCTCCTGATCCCCCAGTGCTGAAGGGTGGGACATTGCTTTGTCAGATGGAACAGGTACAGCCACACGGACTAATGATTTCTCAGCTTAGCCTCACAGCCTGTTACCTAAGAAGCACTCAAGTTCATGGAGTGATTTATATGCCAAGTCTTGTACTCACAGCCTCCCGCTTTGCTGTGATACAAACCCCTCCTGAACCACCACCGGGATCATTCCCCAAATGGAACTAAGTACACTTCGGGTTGCTTCAGCCCTCATTACACAGGTTCCTTCACTGCTGTTTATGTCATTTGAATGTTGTTTTCTTAGGAAGTTGAGGAGGGGTCCTGAAACCCAGACCACGAGGCAGCACCTGCAGAGTTCATTATAGTTGGACCCTCCCCCGTCCTGGTGCACCGCAGCTTTGCTCTTGGCTCTCTGCACTTCTGAATCCCAGGAGTGTAAACACTGGGAAACCTCACCCTCTATCTTGTCTGAAACTTCCAATGGCCCCCTGAATTTACTGATCTATTTCAAATAACTACTAACCCAATACATTTCTTTCCTTCAATAAAATAGATCTCCTTTCTAATCAATACAACCCCCAATGGACAAGGCAGGAAGGTAGGATTAGGCATCCATAGTGAGGAGTGTGGGGTCTGAGGAAGTACAGAACCGCAGTGGGAACGTGCTTAAGGCGAGAGCTTGGAAACTTAGACAGACTCAGGTTCCAGAATGAGATAAGCCAGTTATTAGCTGTGTGATCCTGGAAATCACGATAGTGTTAAAGGTTAAGTGATAATGCATATAAAAGTGCAGAATTCCCAGTAGATGGGGAAACTCAATAAATGGTAAATTGATTTTGCATTTCTTATAAATAAACAACACCATCCTGCAGGCCAATTTTAAAAAATGCATAATGCAGAATCAAGTGATAATCGTGTATTTACTGCTTTCTATAAATGTAAAAATATTCCTAAGGAGGGAGATACTATTAAGTCTTTTGAATAAGATTCAGGAAGAAATATAGTCAGCACTATGCTGTGATGTATCCAAAGTGAGAAGAAGACATGTCTTCATCCTCAGTGGGGAAGACATGGAATTTTTTAAAACAATTTTTTTAGAGGAGTTTTGGGTTTACAACAAAATTGAGAGGTATGGAAATTTCCCATATACTCTCTGCCCCCACACATGCATAGCCTCCCCCGTTATCAACAAAACTCACCAGAAGGATGTTTTTTTACTAAGGATGAACCTACATTGATAAAACATAATTACCCACAGTTCATCATTTACAGTTAACTCTTGGTGTTGTATATTCTACAAATTTGGACACAAGTATAATGGCATATATCCATCATTAACATATCATACAGAGAATTTTCACTGTCCTAAAAATTCTCTATGCTCTGCCTATTACTCCCTCCCCACTTGTACCCTGGCAACTGCTGATCTTTTAATCTTCTTCATAGTTTTGCCCTTTCCAAAATTCCTTATAGTTGGAATCATACAGTATACAACATTTGCTAATTGCTTCTTTCACTTAGTAATGTGCATTTAAAGTTCCTCCATGTTTTTTCATGGCTTGATAGCTCATTTCTTTTTAGTGCTGAACAATATTTCCACTGTCTGGATGTATCACAGTTTATTTATCCATTCACCTACTGAAGGATATCTTGGTTGCCTCCAAGTTAGCCAGTTATAAATAAAGCTTCTATAAACAACTATGTGCAGGTTTTTGTGTGGACAAAAGTTTTCAACTCCTTTGGGCAAATATAAAGTGTAAATATCAAGCAATAGCTGAACTGTATGGTAAGAGTAGGTTTAGTTTTGTAAGAAACTGCCAAATTGTCTTCCAAAGTGGCTGGACCAATTTGCATTCCCATCACCAATACATGAGAGTTATTTCTTTGCATCCTCACCAGCATTTGGTGTTGTCGTGGTCAGCATTTTGGCCCTTCTAATAGGTATGTAGTGGTATCTCATTGTTGCTTTGATTTGCATTTCAGTGGTGACATACAATGTGGAGGTTTTCATATGCCTATTTGCCATCTGTATATCTTCCTTGGTGAGATGTCTGTTTAGGTCACTGGCCCATATTTTAATTGGGTGGTTTGTTTTCTTATTGTTGAGTTTTGAATCCTTTTACATTTTGGATAACAATCTTTTATCAGATGTGTCTTTTGCAAATATTTTCTCCCAGTCTGTGGCTTACCTTCTAATTGTCTTGACATTCTTTTTCACAGAGCAGACATTTTTTTATTTTAATGAAGCCCAATTTCACAATTTTTTCTTTCATGGATTGTGCCTTTGCTGTCGTATCTAAAAAAGCATCACCTTATCTAAGGTCATGTAGGTTTTCTCCTATGTTTTCTTCTAGGAGTTTGACAGTTTTGCATTTTACATTTATTTCTATGACTCATTTAGGGCTAATTTTTGTGAAGTTTGTAAGGCAACATATGGAATTTTAAAAGCTAAAGATTAATGCTAAGTAACTGTACCAGCAAGGTTACGGGTTGCTTGATTGGGTGGATTGAGTCATGTAGGAATTGAGAACCACAGACTAATTAGTAAGGAAAGGATTTAATTAAGGACCTCTTCTTAGAGGAGGTGAAGTTTGAAGGAAATATTTAACTGGAATTTTGGGAAGGATGTTGATGAGCTGGTCTAAATAACCTAGATTGTGCAGGCTCTAGAAAGCAGACAATGTTTCCTCTGATGAGAAAATAATGAAGCTGGTGGGAAAGCAGAAGCTTAGATGATTTTCTTCAACTATATGAAGATCTATTATATGAAGTAAAAGTGGCTGCCTGAGGAACACCTAGTTTGATGGTATCTGCCCAGATCCTTCCCCCTTCTGTGTAAATAGTCCCAATCCACAAAAATGACCACTACACCCATGTGTGAAGGACTTAACCACCCCCCTCCACAGACTCAGTTGACTGGACCAAAGAAAGCCTCTAATCCAAGCAAGGCATTCAGATTGTCTCTTCTGGAAATTTGAGATTGGTCCAGCAGAGGAGTCAAAGACCTAGGGGTGACTGACCCACCGAGAGGAAGTGACCTGAGCCACAGAATGACTCTGCCTGGAGAAGAGCAGCCCCTGCCAACCTACATTGGACGTGACCCAGCAGAAAACAACCTGTATTGTGTTAGGCCACCGAGACTCGGGGGCTGTTTGTAGCTGTGTTTCACTTATCTTGACTAATACAGTGAGTTAGACTGTCTCACCCCTGAATAATTCCTTTGAACGCTTGGGCTTCTTAATGAAAGTAAGATTTTTAAAAAAATCTAATCTATAGATGACCTGAAAGATGGATCAAAGGGAAAGAGAAGTTGGAAACAGAGAGATCAATTACAAACCCAACACAGAAATTTAGAATCCACATAATAGGGCCTGAATTGGGGAATAGGGAAGAAAATAAGATGTGGCTGAGAGGAAGATTACAAGAGATAAATCAAAATAACTAATTGTATTAATCATGCCCGGGCATAGCCTGTACTTCTGATGCTTTGGCATCCAGGGTCATTCTGACCCTGGGGAGATTGGCCCTCCAAAGGCTAACCAATCCCTAGAGCTGGTGAAGGCTGGCCTGTCAGCATACCTTTCCTATGGAAACCAAGTTGTCCAGACCCCGCACTCTAACTACCTGCTACCCACCCACCCTAATCACCCAAGGGCCAGGTACAGACAACTAGAGATGACTCCGATGCCCCAGAGCCTACTGAAATCACCCAAATGAGCCAGCCCTAAGCCTGCTCCCTCTGCCTCACTCCTTCCTCTCCATGAGCCACGACGAAGGCTCCGGCCCAATCCTCCCCTCGCTCCCTCTGCCTCCGACCACCCTGTTGCTTCCCCACGTGGCCCTGGGTGGCCTCATGTGCCCCTCCTCTTGTAACTGTAACAACCTACCTTTTCAATGGCAGTGGTCTCCCAAACTGTTGGCCTCACCATGTCTAAATAATAATAAAATTTACATCCAAAAACACTAATTGGGCGTGATGGGTGAGAAAGAGTCAAGTGCTACCTGATCTTGCAGCCCTCTCCACCTGCCCACTGATGTTAGTGGCCTTTCAGCATCTTGATCACATGAGCTGTTTCCAGACTCAGCCCTTCCTTCTGCTCCGAATTTTCTTTTTTTTAATTTTTATCTTATATTGGAGCATAGTTCATTGACAATGTTGTGTTAGTTTCAAGTGTACAGCAAAGTGATTCAGTTATACATGTATCTATTCTTCTTCAAATTCTTTTCCCATATAGGTTATTACAGAATATTGAATAGAGTTCCCTGTGCTATACAGTGGGTCCTTGTTGATTATTTTCTTGGAATTTTCTTATCCTCTCTCTTCATGTGGCTAACTCTCTCCTGACTGTCCTCAGGTCTCTGTTCAGATGTCACTTTCATGTGAGGCTTTCCGAGTCTCCTCAATCCACTTTATCGTCTTTCATAGTTCCCTGAATTTTTTTCTTTCACAGTATTTACCACAAATCACTGTTTAATTTGTGATTACAAATATCTGTAGGCGTTTATTTACTTACAGTCAGTCTGTCCCCCTGGATGGTTAACGTCATGAAGACAGTAGCTGTATCTCTTTCATTTCACTCCTTTATACCCAATGCCCAACATCATACCTGACACTAGTAAATACCCAATAAATATTTGCTGAGTGAATGAACAAATTCTCAGATTTCTAATCTGAAATACTGGAGAAATGATACAGACTGTCTGAGTCAGTATTCACATATTGAAAAAATAGCAATATTTGTAGAATCAAATAATTAAAAACTTAGGGAATAAAAATGAGTGAGTCAGGAAAGGTCAACAGTCTGACGCAGTGTCCAGTGCACCAGAGTGGTCAGTCAACAAATATCAGTTCCTTCCTTCATCTCTTAGGGCTTATGTCCCAAACCACCAGATGAACCACCTGCCTCAGTGGGACTTGCATGGAACAAGAAAGATGGGCTTTTCGATACTGGTTTTCCTAAATCCAGGAAGGCCAAAATCTAGTCCAGGTGGATGTAGGAGCTTTAGGAGCTTCAGGCCCATAACAGAGCAACACTCCACCTTGGCACTGACCAAGACTCCACTTTAAGCCTCCCCAGGTCCAGGCTGTCAAGGTCAGTGTGCCAGCTCGCCTGTCTGCACAACCTTTTGGCTCCGAGGCTTCAGCCAGCACTTTAACCTGGGTATCCCTTATCCCTCAATAGAGAACCTATGTCCCGTCTTAGGAAGGCTCACCTCACTCTGACCAGGCAGACTGGCGCGAGTCTTACTCCCAGTATCCAATTAGAAAAAGACTTCTTTCTTCCACAGCTGGCCTATTTTTCATAATAGGGAAAAATTGCTCAGCAAATTCATGGGGAAAATATGCTCTTTGCAGAAGCAAAGGAGGGGATAAAAAGCTAGTTTAGATTTTCCTAGAATATTTCTCTCCTTATGAAACATTCACTGAAACAGGCATGTCACATTCAAGAAGAAAATGTTTTTGGAGGACAATTTTTTTAAATTTGTGGCATCATATTCTAGCCTTTCAGCTTCACATGTTTCATAATTGTCCTCTGACCATTGTTCAAAGGGAACATGGCTTCAAAAAAGTGGGGGAGGGGAGAGGTGGCCATCAGTTCTCCAGAAATAACATGCTGAGAAAATTGACACAGTGCCAGCCAATGAATATTGGTGTTTTGAAGTAATAACTTAAGGGTATTGAGGAGTATCACTACCCCCACTATAAGGCACTTTTTGAAATATTGTATTCCCTCTCAAATGGCTGTGAAATGAAAGTTAAAGGGTTACAAGGCTGAATCTAATATTGCTAGCTAAGGACAATTAGGTAAGTTAATAGGTGTAATTTACCTCTCTCCATGGATAGCAAAATGAATTTGAAAATTGCTTTGTAACCCAAAGAGCTTGCCTCAAGTTCAGACTGCTCCCACCATCTGTTCCCAGTGTTAATTTGCCAAGTGCCTGGGTGCTGTGCTTTCCTGACCAGCTCTGCAGTCACACTTCAAAACCAGGTGCAGATACATATGGTTATGCCCTGTGACATACACGATATATGATTTGGATATGCCACTCGATGTGATCTATATACGCCAAGATTTTATGTACATTCCTTAATTTCACACTTTGTCTCATTCTAGCCATTGACACCTGTAATAGATCCAACTCTTTTTTGGTTAAATTCAAAATTCCCGAACACAGATTGAATGACATGCTGACTAGTGTTATTGCACCCAGTGTCTTAATTTTTCCTTAATCTCACTATTCTCTAAGGATTTCAGAAATAATCTCATTCTCACTCACTAGCTAGGGCTACAAATACATCCAAAGTGAGAGTTTATTTTTTAAAAGCTCAAATAGCAGCTTCCCCTGCTAGGGGATATCCTTTGAGTCATACAGAAATTACTCGCCAGAGGTTTCTAGGCTATGTCAAAAGAAAACCCCAAGATTCTTCAAATCACTACTTGAAAATGTTAGGATCCTAAACTATATATCCTTTTTAATTGAAGTATAGTTGATTTACTATGTTGTGTTAATTCCTGCTGTACAGCAAAATGATCCAGTTATACATGTGTAGACATTCTTTTTCACATTTTTTTCCATTATGGTTCATCACAGAGTATTGAATATAGTTCCCTGTGCTATAAGGTAGGACCTTATTGTTTATCTATTCTATATATAATAACATCTGCTAACCCCAACCTCCCACTCTATCCCTCCCTCACCCCTTAGCAACCGCAAGTCCGTTCTCTATGTCTGTGAGTCTGTTTCTGTTTGGTAGATAAGTTCATTTGTGTCATGTTTTAGATTCCACATCTAAACTACATTTTAAGACATAATTTTATAGCCCCATGAAACACTTTCTCACACAGATCATATAGAGAGCATTGCTGTTTCATCTGCAGCAGCTACAAATGTGAACTTATGCTATTTCAGCAGGTTTTGCTATTTCTCATTGGTTTCCTTGACATTTATCTGGTGCTCAAAATATACCAGAAATAATTTTGCCCTGAATAAGCCTCAATTATAACTTTGCTCTTTATTTCACAACACTTTTTATCTTCCTTCAAAGCTTACTCATTGATGGGTAATTATTAAGCACTTTTCAAATTCCTAACACTATGTGTGGTATGAAACAGAGCCTTGAAATTTGACAAATCCTAAACTCATTACAATGTATTCAGGCCAAAGAATTGATGAATAATCTTCCACCCTCAACCAAAGTCACCCCTGGATGTGATGGCAGTGAAGGAAGGCTGGCCTGAAAGCCTAGGGTTAACTTTTCCAGCACAGTGGGAGAGATGTTGGATACCCTGGCCCCAGGTGATCAAGAAATCGTGTCCAGAGATGTCAGCTGGAGAGGAAGGAGCACATGAAGACAATAAGGGCAGAAGCAGAAACTAGCAGGTGAGGGAATCCGCAGGAATGTTACCTTGTTATGCGTCTCCCTAGTGTCACCGAGCAGGACCACCGAGCAGGAGCCTTCCCAGAACAGACCCCCCTCCCCCCAACCATGTCCTCTGCCTGCCTCTTATCTGCAGAAAAATGTTAGCCTCCTAGGCCTTCCCTGAATTCCAAAGAGGAACTTTAGTCAGAGAAGTGAGAAAATGCAGAAAGAAAGGAAAACAGTCAAACGAGACAAAATAATAATAGTTTAGCCATTAAACAAACCCAAGGACCTTTAGTTCCTCCTCAAGGGTTGTAGAGAATATTCTGAGCCATGTCCTTTCAGCTGTTTTGCAGAGACTGAAACCCCCACCAGGTGGGAGAAGTTAACTGAGTGCTGACCACAAGCACATAGACCCCAGACCATTTGGAACCAGAAGGTTGATGTTGTTGACTCCCGATTACCTCACCACCAACCAGTCAGAAGAATGTCCAGGAGCTGATCACACACCCCACAACCCCCCTCCTCACCCCATCTTTAAAAACCTTTCCCTGAAAGCCTTCAGGGAGTTCAGGCATTTGAACACTAGATGCCTGGACTCCTTGCTTGGCTCCTGAAATAAACACTGCACTTTTCTTCACCACAACCTGGTTTCAGTGGATTGGCTTTACTGCATGCAGATGAGCAGACCCGAGTTTGGTTCGGTGACCCTAGCACTCCCTGCAGTGGTGAGCGACCCCTCCCTGCTCCAGCCTGGTGGTTGGGCAGGAGCTGCCTCTCTCCCCCTCTACTCCCCATCCTCCTGGGCACAGGCATGATCTATGGAACAGGCTGAGTAAATGAGCACCACTGCATCAGGGTTAATTGTGCTTCTGGTTTCTGAGCTGGTGTAACACTGCCCTGCCTTCAGCTCTTGCTCCTGCCCTTTTTTTTTTTTTTTTTGCGGTATGCGGGCCTCTCACTGTTGTGGCCTCCCCCGTTGCGGAGCACAGGCTCCGGACGCGCAGGCTCCGGACGCGCACGCTCAGCGGCCATGGCTCACGGGCCCAGCCGCCCCGCGGCATATGGGATCCTCCCAGACCGGGGCACGAACCCGTATCCCCTGCATCGGCAGGCGGACTCTCAACCACTTGCGCCACCAGGGAGGCCCAGCTCCTGCCCTTTTGCCAAAACAAGTATCACATAGGTGGGCAGAGACTGGCGGGGGTAAGTTGTTGGTAGCAGCTGGGTAAGAAGAGGAATGTGCGGTTCCTTTTTCTTCACTGGTGAAGCATCTCTTCAGCTGTATCTCATGAACATCTGAGGCCACCCAGGCACTAACGAAGGTAGAATGGCATTATCTCTAGTTTCACAGCCACTTTCTATAGGCCTCTGGGAGAAAGAAAATCAAATAATTTCCTACTGTTTGTCATTGAAGAGGGAAGAAGTTATACAGGAATAAAAAGAATTGATGCCTTTGAAATACAGACCAAGAAAACTTGGGTTGAAATACATTTCTAGGCCCAAGACAGAGCCACTCCTGCCAAAGGCCAGGTCAGCAAATCAAACTTCAATAATTTTCCCGCATCCCTGCAAATGCACCATGTGAGCAGAAACGCAGTGCATCCAGTCAGCCAATCCCCAAAGGCCAAGCCAACCTGGACCTTCCCACCCCAGACAACCAGATATTTTCTAGTCATCTCTTCCTTGTTCTCTATTCTTTATCCTGTAAAAGCTTCCAGCCTTCACCCCCACCCACCCATTGTGCAGTTCTTTGAATGGAGACTGTTCTCTTCATGGAGTATTAAAGTTTGTATCACCTAAATTGTTTACTTTGATCATTTTTTAACACTTGTCATACCTTTTCGTGCATAAGTGGCCTATCGAACAAACAACGCAGGTTTCTGCAACACAGTTTAACATTTAAATGAGTTACTGGAAAAAAATCTTAGAATAAAAGAAAAGGAGAAAATAAAAATTTATGAGCAATTTTTCAATTTTAGAGTTCAGTGATATCATATAAGGATAAATAGCCATAGATGTGATACAGTAAGTGAGCAACCGCTGACATAATAGGACTCCTTTGATACAAAACCAGAACTAGATTTGTATGTTTTCTGTGGTTACCTTAACACTCTAAATAATCACCTAGTCTTTCTCAATAATTTGAAAGTTGTGGGCTTCCCTGGTGGCGCAGTGGTTGAGAGTCCGCCTGCCGATGCAGGGGACACGGGTTCGTGCCCCGGTCCGGGAGGATCCCACATGCCACGGAGCAGCTGGGCCCGTGGGCCGTGGCTGCTGGGCCTGCGCGTCCGGAGCCTGTGCTCTGCAACGGGAGAGGCCACAACAGTGAGAGGCCCAAGTACCACAAAAAAAAAAACCAAAAAAAAAAAACAATAATTTGAAAGTTGTAATTAAGGATTAAAAATTGAGTGCTCTGTTCCCTCTCATTCTGTAAACAGGAATATTCATGTCTTACCGTTTATCATCAAGCACTGCAGGTGCCTCCTCTTTCCCCCACCCCCACCCCCTCCATACACATGCAAGGGCACGGGACCTGATCCTTATGTTCTTGCTGAGTAATTGTTTGATCCCTCGGAGCTCTGAGATCCCAGCACTTGTGCTAAACCAGGAACCTAGACTGGCCAATCTCTCGGAGCTAGAGAAGGAAAATCTAGGAAAAAACCTGCAAAACTGAAACCAGGGAGAGCAGGACTAAGAGGGTGGAAAACGGAGCTTTACTGCAGCTTCTTGAGATTACTTAGTTAATTGGTTACCACATCCCAGGCAAAGTCAACCCCATGAGTTATCGGGCGCACTTCCAGAGAGGACAGCTAGAATAGTCTATAGAGCATAACAGGAGGTCGGCCGGCTGGGCCTCATGGCTGTGGGACCTGGCCTACCCTCTCAGAAGGACTCACACTGTCTTGAAATTATTAATAATTTATTTTTGAACTCGTGCTTTGTAAACGAGGTGTGATGTATGGAATCTAAAATATGACACAAATGAATTTATCTACAAAACAGAAATAGACTCAGACATAGAGGACAGACTGGTGGTTGCCAAGGGGGAGGGGTGTGGGACAGGGAAGGACTGGGAGTTTGGGGTTAGTAGATGCAAACTATTATATGTAGAATGGATAAACAACAAGGTCCTACTGTATAGCACAGGGAACTATATTCAATGTCCTGTGTTAAACCATAATAGAAGAGAATATGAAAAAGAATATATATGTATAACTGAATCACTTGCTGTGCAGCAGAAACTAGCACCTTTTATTTTTTTATTATTTTTTTATAAATTTTATTTTATTTTATTTTATTTATTATTTTTGGCTGCATTGGGTCTGCGTTGCTGCACACGGGCTTTCTCTATTTGAGGTGAGCAGGGGCTACTCTTTGTTGCGGTGTGCGGGCTTCTCATTGCAGTGGTTTCTCTTGTTGCAGAGCATGGGCTCTAGGAGCATGGGCTTCAGTACTTGTGGCATGCAGGCTCAGTAGTTGTGGCTCACAGGCTCTAGAGTGCAGGCTCAGTAGTTGTGGCACGGGCTTAATTGCTCCACAGCATGGGGGATCTTCCCGGACCAGGGATTGAACCCGTGTCCCCTACATTGGCAGGCAGATTCTTAACCACTGCACCACCAGGGAAGTCCCTAACACAACATTTTAAAACAACTATACTTCAATAAAAAAATTTTTTTAATGCCATTGTATAAATTCTCATTGAAAACTAAATTCCCACTCAGGCTTACACAAAATGTATTTGTATGAATACAAATACATGTTTCTTTCTAGAAAAATTTTTCCATGAGAAGGATAAGATCTATATGTGTTGAAATTTGTATTTCAAAATAATTCATCAGAAATGTATCCCAACATTGTCACAGCTTATAAAATACTCTTAAGAGCTTCAGTAACTGTTGCATCAGCAGATTTCAAAAATTTTAATTATAACAAAATCATGTGTGATCTTGCATTTGCCGAGTGTGACTGACATTACTTTCAGTTATACCAGCTGAAAATGAAGTTGCTAAAAGTGTACTTTTTTTTTTTTTTTCCCGTACGCGGGCCTCTCACTGTTGTGGCCTCTCCCTTCGCGGAGCACAGGCTCCGGACGTGCAGGCTCAGTGGCCATGGCTCATGGGCCCAGCTGCTCCGCGGCATGTGGGATCTTCCCGGACCAGGGCACGAACCCATGTCCCCTGCATCAGCAGGCGGACTCTCAACCACTGCGCCACCAGAGAAGCCCTAAAAGTGTAAATTTTTTTTTTTTTTTTTTTTTTTTGCAGTATGTGGGCCTCACGCTGTTGTGGCCTCTCCCGTTGCGGAGCACTGGCTCTGGACGCGCAGGCTCCATGGCCATGGCTCACGGGCCCAGCCGCTCTGCGGCATGTGGGATCTTCCCGGACCGGGGCACGAAACCGTGTCCCCTGCATCGGCAGGCGGGCTCTCAACCACTGCGCCACCAGGGAGGCCCCAGAAGTCTTATAATCATTCAAGATATTATTCTATCAAGTGTTATTATTTATTGTATTAAAAAATTATGACATCAAAAACATTATTTTTCAGTTTGTAAGTTATGTTGTTACTCAGGTATCACTATTTCCCTGCTCATCTTTAGTAATAAAAGCATTTTTAAAGGAAAAAGCATTATATTTTAGTTCCTTTAGTGGCACTTTTCCCCTGCTTTTTGAACAAGGGGCTCCACAGTCTTATTTTGCACTCGGCCCTGCTGATTGTGTAGCCAGCCTGGAGGTAGCATTAAACCAAAGAACTGGATGTCTAACAGTTTAATTTTCTACATCATCCCAGAACTGTGGGAGTAATTTTTTATTCTTTTGAAAAGAGGTGGAACAGGAAAGCTTTCACAGTGTCTGTAAGGTTACATAATAAAATAACTAAACACCTGCTCTGCTTATTCATGATTCGTTCCTGGTGACCTTATTCATATGTATGGTTAAAAAGAGAACAAAAATTAATATTCAAAATATGGAAGAATAATTCATCGACAATTATGCTTAGGTTTTAGCAGATGTCGTCACATTTAATTACTTAATTCAACAAAGTATTTACTCAATGTTACCATGTCAAAAGTGTGTGGAATATAAAGTAAGTTTTAAAAATATTTAAAAGGATGTAGAGGTCAGGCTTTAGGATGTGGCCTGAGGTGGATATGAGGACCCACAGGAGCTTCTGCTTAAGCTTTCCTCACTTTCAGGTACCAGGAAGCAGCCCAGGTGATAGGATGCCCTAAGGGACAATTATTCAGTGTCAATTCTTTCCTTGCTACTACAAAGTTGAAGCTAATTATCTACCATACATCCTTTCTTATGTTGGATCCTAGAAATCCCAGTGCTTAACTTAAAGCTCCTTCCCAGTAACCATATTAGTTTCTTACATTTACTGTTCTCTTTCTGATATTAATATTTCCATTTTCATTTTAATTGTATTGATCTGTATGTGACATGAAACTTTGATGTATGTAGAGGAACTAACTTCCTCTTCATCTCCTGATCACAGTGATGGGACAAGGTGAGCCAAACTAGGTCCATCAGATGCTCTCTACCATGAATATGAGTCTTGAGAGGTTTTAAAGACAAATCAGAACTAGAACAAGGTATTGTTCCATGTGGTTGTTCAAAAAACAAGGATGGGGGCTTCCCTGGCGGCACAGTGGCTGAGAGTCTGCCTGCCGATGCCGGGGACACGGGTTCGTGCCCTGGTCCAGGAAGATCCCACATGCTGCAGAGTGGATAGGCCCGTGAGCCATGGCCGCTGAGCCTGCGCTGGAGCCTGTGCGTCTGGAGCCTGTGCTCCGCAACGGGAGAGGCCACAACAGTGAGAGGCCCGCGTACCGCAAAAAAAAAAAAAAAAAAACAAGGAGGGAGATGCCATGTTAAACAAGGATCGATTTTCTTTGCAAAAGAACCTTTTTTTTTTAAAGTCACAAAAAGCTAGCAATAAGATGCAATAATCTATGATATTATCTGTCTTTCCCTTTAGGGAAGATCATAGTGTTGTCTAATCACCGGATAGGCAGCTGTAAACTGATTGGTCAGATTTGGCAGTCTCAACAATGAACTGTAAATAATATCCTAAAAATATTCAATAACTTGTTGTTAACAGTAGACAACCAGCCCCCAAATGCTGTTATTACAGCCACAACAATATGGGAGTCTCAGGGGAGATCTCTTTCAGATGCCTGAGCACACTTCCATTTGGAAAAAAACAGTTTATTGCTTGTTGCTCACATTTTCTCCCTAAAATCAAAAGGAGATTCATAGCAGTAAGAGACACTGTATTTATCCAAATGCAACGCAAAAGAGAATTAATTTCCCGAAAAATTCCTTGCATCAACCATGTATTGCTTTGAAATCAGTGCCGACACTGGAGGAGCTGCCCCCCTGGGCTGGCCTGTTCCTAGAGATGATAATCAACTTGCCCATCCACACTCAGGGCTACTGTCCACCTGCCCCAATCACCCCAGAGACAGCTACCCATGGTTTCCCCCTACTCCCTCTGCCTCCTAATGGACCCTGATACTTTACCATGTGGCCTCTGTGGTGGGGGCGTGCCCCTTCCTCTTGGGATCTGTGAGTATAACAAACTATCTCTTCACTGGCAGTCACCTCCTGATCTAATGGCCTTGCCATATCTAATAATAAACCTATATTTTAAAACATTCCTGAAAATGTCCACTATAATTTTTCTTTACCTAATAAGACATTAGAGTTGAAAGATACTATGTAAATAATCTAATTCATCCCATTCGTTATACTCCGAGGTAAATTAAGCCACTGATAAGGTTAATAACATGCTCCTGGCGGCCCTGGCAGACAGTGTTCATCAGTCATGGCCTGGATTCCTGCTGAATCCACATGGGGCCCAGGACCTCTGACCAGGGCTCCCAAAATGGCTGCCACCAGGGTCTGTGTCCCCAGGTGAGCTGCAGTTGCCTCCTGCCTCTCTGGGAGGCTCTCCATGATCAGCAGGTGGGTCTGACGCAGGCTCCTTTCAGATTACTGCTTCTGCCCCGGATCCTGGAGTGTGTGAGATTCTGAATGCACAGCCCTCTGGCTCTCTTGTGTGCATGTCCCACTGACCTTCAAAGCCAGACATTCTTGGGGCTTGTCTTCCCAGTGAAGGACCCCAGGCTGGGGAACTCGATGTGGGACTGGGACCCCTCACTCCTTGGGGAGAACCTCTGCAATCATGATTATCCTGGGGCTGTGGGTCTTGACTATACTGTGTATCTGCCACTCCTACCCATCTTGTTGTGGTTCCTTCTTTATGTCTTTTGTTGTAGATCTTTTCTGCTAGTCTTCAGGTCTTTCCCATCAATAGTTGCTATTTTTGTGTAAGTAGTTGTGATTTGGTTGTGCCCGGGGGAGGAGGTGAGCTCGAGACATCTTGGCTACTCTCTTGATATATATAATGTTGGAAGTATTAACCAACACCAAGACTTTGAGAAACCCTCCTGATCAGCTAAATGTTTACCCAGTTAGGGGGCCATCTTGTTAGTGACAAGAAAGCTAAAAATACAGATTTTGATGCTTTGTTAATTATATCAATTCTTAATTATTAACATTAATTGGGTGAGTTATTTCTATCTTCACTCATTCTCTTCTTATTATAAATGTGTCCCCTTAGACAAATTTATCAGTGGTTGTGGTGTATAAAATAAAACAAAACAAAAAACTTCATTACCTTTCTAACTAAACAAGAAAAAAATCCATTTAAATAGTGTCATTTTTCCTCAGACTCCTGCCATGCTCTTCAAAGATCATCCCCTCGGTACAGCCCTCCTAGCTAGAAAAGCACACTCTTTTTTTTTTTTTTTTTTTTCTGCAGTACACAGGCCTCTTACTGTTGTAGCCTCTCCTGTTGTGGAGCACAGGCTCCTGACACGCAGGCTCAGCGGCCATGGCTCACTGGCCCAGCCACTCCGCGGCATGTGGGATCCTCCCGGACCGGGGCACGAACCCGCGTCCCCTGCATCAGCAGGCAGACTCCCAACCACTGCGCCACCAGGGAAGCCCCCGAAAAGCACACTCTTAATTGAATGTTTTGTGTCATTGGCCAATCTAATTTGTGTTGCCAGATAAAGGGGGAAATGTCACACAAAGCAGCATCATTCCCCAGGTTGCGGAAAATTGCTCCAATCAATAGGAGTGTTTCCCAACACCCTGCAGATGTGGCCGTGTGGGCTGTCAGCATCTGCAGGGGTAGGGATGAGGCAGGGCACTGACACACTAGCTTCTGCTGCTCACTGAGTGGCTCTGTTCTTCTGAGACCCTAGTCTAGGGAGTAACCCTGTTGTAAGTTCTCTTTTCACCAACATTTGATGGTTGATCATTTCCTCCTCGTGAAACATTGAAGTGGCTTCCAGGGCTCTTGAGATGTGAGTCTAGGATGATAGGCTCCTTTGCAGGTTCTTTCTCTCATCCCCAAGAACTGAACCCCATTTCCACTGTCTTCTCTAGCCAGACACACTCCTTAGGTCATCTTGCCCCATCCCATGACTTTAAATAGCATCTACACCATGATGACTCTCATATTTCTCACCCCCTATCTCTCCCCTGAACTCTGGACACAACTGCCTATTCAATAACTCCACCTGAATTTCCAATACACATCTCAAGCCCAACACGTGCACCATACATATTCTGCCGGTTCTCCTTCTATGGGTTGGGAGTCCCCCGCCCCTTACAGGGTAGAGCCACTCCCACTATAGAAGCTAAAAGTGCTGCGTTCCACTTTCCCAGCCTCTCTTGCTGCTAGACCACAACTATGTGAGCTAGGCTCTGCCAACCAGATCTACTTCCCCCAGACTTTGAACCCACAGCTAAGGACAGCTAGAGGCAGTGTCCACATCGGGTCCATTCCAGTGACAGATGTGGCGACAGCAGTGGCCACAGTTGGCCAGGACACTAATGTGAGCAACAGCAGCAGTGCTGGAAACTGCGTCTAGCTCTGCGTCCTGATAAAATCAGCAGTGGAAGTTGCAATGTCTGCCCAGAAGGGAGAGTATACCTTCAGGACGCCCATTTCTTACATGATCTACAGGGTTTGTTTTCTGGCTTTGTAGACTCCAAACCTTGCTTCCACAACCTCTCAGAGATTCTAAGAATTACTTAATGTTCATTTAATGAATTATTTTTCTTTAATCAGATCTTAAAGTACCTGTTGCTTGAAGCTAAGAATCCTGACTTATAGAAGGCAATTTATCCTCAAGTTAACAACCTCTTTTCCACTAATATTACTAAGAAATTTAAAACAGTTGCAAGAAACAGGTCCAGTGATCAGTTGTAAAGTAATGCAGCAGGAATCTCATGCTGGTTATCACACTAATCCTAAAATATAAGAAAATCCAGGCTCTGGTTATAAATTAGTGTGATTATGATAAACTTTAAACAATGAATTCATTACAGGTTTCTAGTAAAGAAAAAACTCCTTTGTTATACTGAAATTACGATATGATTTAATAAATTTTACTTAGCAGCAGTTATTCATGAGTACTACTATAGCCAAGAGCAAGGCACACCTGTACAGCTGCTGCACCAGAATGGGTGAGGACGGAACTGTGGCTGGTCAGCGTGGTGAATTCAATTTGCCTTCCAGTAAATTCCTCAACAGAGCTGCTAAAAAGTAGGTCGGAGTGTCCCGGGCAGGTCGTATTTACAAGAAGCTTATTCCACAATTGCTTTTCTGTTTGTACAGCTTTACTTCTCAGGATTTACAAGATCTGAACTGAATATGATATTGGGAGCCTGGATTTTTACTTTTTTCTCAAACTAGCGCTGACTCCTTGTGTCCTCAGTGTGAATTATTGGTAGCGCTCCAGGAGACCTCTGGCTACAGGATTCCCAAAAGATGTGTGAGGTGTGAGGCCTGGCTCCGGTTTATCATCCCTGCCTGTACCCCCACAACCCTCTCCTGATATTAATTGGCTGCTACAGCCCCCTTACCAACAAGCTGCCCTCTGGTGTTGGGGTGGTGGGTGGGGCAGGGGGCAGGGTACCAGCAAGATGGCTCCAGCCCAGCCCCCTTCAGCATTGTTCACTTCACCTGTTGTAAACCCATGAATCCTTGCAACACCAGATGATAGGCATGCAGGCTGCACCTCTGCCCTTCCATCTCTTCTCCTGCAAATTCACCCCTACTTCCCTTTCCTCATTCAGCTGGGCACAGGGAACATCAACAGTACCCTCCCTTCTTTGCAGGCACCCTCGATCTTTCTGAACTATTTTGTTAGCACTCCAAATGCCTTGTTTGGGAGGGAGGGTGAGCAGCATCTCCCCAGTCACAGAAAGGGTGTCCTCTCACCAGGGTGCCACCCCTGAACCCACGGCCCCTCTCCCTCCTCCCCAGCCTTCTGCTCAGATGGGCTGGAAGGAAGTGGGGTTATGTGTTGTCTTTGAGCCAATGCCTAGTAAGCCCTGGAGGTGCATATATCACAGTCCAGGTGTGGAAGCTGTCTTCAGGGTATAGGGTGCTTGGCAATGGTCCTGGAGCAACCTTCTTAGTCCTATTCATCAGCCCCTATGCAATTATTCCACCAAAGTGTACCAGTCACAAGTTGACCCCACTATGCTCGGGGGCAAACATGCCTCTTGGCAACAAAGTCCAAAGTCATCGTGAGAGAATTTTAGTGGTAGAATCTGTTTGTTTGTTTGTTTGTTTCCATAACAGTGATTTCTGTTGGGGTGAAGTGACTTTTCCAATTACAATGTACCTTATTGATTCATTCAATAAACATTGGTGGAAAATCTACCATGTGCCAGGCACATTGCCAAACACTGGGTTATAATTCTGAACCAGAAAAAAAGATGAGGTGCTTCTCTTTAGGGAACTTATAGTCTAGTGGGTGAGAATAATGAAACAAAAGAATCACATAAATATGTGTAACATTCAACCTTAATAAACACGTGGAAGAAAAGAATATAACTGGGAGGATTGGGGAGGCTGGGAAAGCCTTCTTAAGCAATCGAGGTAACAGTGTTTCCACATTATATTAGCTAGATTCAAATGATCTAGAAAGAAATAGATGATGAGTCTAAAAACTGAATCAAGGCCTAATCTGCCATCATTATTTGCATTTTTCACTATCTGTATTTTAAGAGGCTGTGTAATATTGACATTCGGAAAGTGTGAAAATGTGAAATGATTAATTGTAGATTGCAGATGAGAGTGGGCTGACATTAGGAACCATCTAAGACTCTCTTGTATATATACTACAGGTGCCTAGCCTTGATAAGTGGTATTGATAGTTGATACCAAATTGGGGAACAAGTAATACCATGTTGTTTGAGGATGTCTACGAAATTCCCCAAAACCATTTAAAACAGAATTTCTAGAAAGGTCTTCTTTTCCATGAGAATTCATTCCTGAAACACAAAACTCTACCTATAAGATGGCTTGTGATTACTTCATATACAAATCCAGGTCAGATCACATCATCGCTTAATTGCAATGTAAGGAGCCTGGACTTTTCACGGCTCTAAACAAAGTCTGGGTAGCAACTTGGTTAAAAAAAAAAAAATAGGCACATGATATGTTACTAATCTTCCTCTGAGAGTTGAGAAAATACACACCCTAAGATGTCATACAGTAAGAACTTTAAAATTGTTTATACCATATTAGGAAAAAACTTATGCTATGATTAACTGGCATGTTTTTCCTTTTGATTTGATGTTTTTCCTTTTGATTTTGTAACCATCATATTGGTTTGGGAAAACATGAAACAATTTAAGTCAATTGTAAGTTATTTGATTTCCATTTTGTATCTACAGAACTATAATTTTTCAGTATTAAATTATTGCTTTAAAAAATAACTTAATTTATATTATGATAATTCTCTCAAGGAATATTTGTTGGTAGACCAAAAAAAATTAAAACATCTCAATTTTTTCTCTTTTCTTTTTAAAATTTTGTATTTGTTAACACAACTATATTTTACAGGCAGGAAATTACTGCTGCTTTAATAAAGGCTTTTAATACATTTTGATATGAGGCAAGTTTTTAGGTGTTTTGATTTAGAGGTATAGAAGAAAGAAATCTTTATTTATTGATCTTGTATTATGTGCCAAGTAGTGTTCTAGACATTAATGTATATGATTTCATTTAATCAGCATAATTATTGTCTCAAACCAACTGAAGAAAGTTTACTGTTAATATTATGATTAATAATAATGATAGTCTTTATCTGTTGCTTTACAGTTTACAAAGAAATTTTAATGTAATTTTATCTTTATGAGCTTATATAGTCATAGTTGTTTTGTTGTGTTTTTTTTTTTTTTTGCGGTACGCGGGCCTCTCACTGTTGTGGCCTCTCCCGTTGCAGAGCACAGGCTCGGGACGCGCAGGCTCAGCGGCCATGGCTCACGGGCCCAGCTGCTCCGCGGCATGTGGGATCTTCCCGGACCGGGGCACGAACCCGTGTCCCCTGCATCGGCAGGTGGACTCTCAACCACTGCACCACCAGGGAAGCCCCACAGTCATAGTTTTAAAAATTAAATAGTTCCACAAAGTTTACTGTGAAAAATAGTAATGCAAAAGCTTCATGTGCTATACAAATAGAAGGAAGGAGCTTCAAGATGGCGGAAGAGTAACGGAGATCACCTTCCTCTCCACAAATACATCAGAAATACATCTGCACGTGGAACTGCTCCTATAGAACACCTACTGAACGCTGGCAGAAGACCTCAGACCCCCCCAAAGGCAAGAAATTCCCCACGTACCTGGGTAGGGCAAAAGAAAAAAGAATAAACAGAGACAAAAGGATAGGAACGGGACCTGCACCAGCGGGAGGGAGCCGTGAAGGAGGAAAGGTTTCCACACACTAGAAGCCCCTTCGCGGGCGGAGACTGCGGGTGGCGGAGCAGGGGAGCTTTGAGCGGCGGAGGAGAGCACAGCAACAGGGGTGCGGAGGGCAAAGAGGAGAGATTCCCGCAGAGAGGATCGGTGCCGACCAGCACTAAGCAGCCCGAGAGGCTTGTCTGCTCACCCGCTGGGACGGGCGGGGCTGGGAGCTGAGGCTCGGGCTTCGGAGGTCAGATCCCAGGGAGAGGACTGGGTTTGGCTGTGTGAACACAGCCTGAAGGGGCTAGTGCACCACGGCTAGCCGGGAGGGAGTCCGGGGAAAAGTCTGGAGCTGCTGAAGGAGGCAAGAGACATTTTCTTGCCTCTTTGTTTCCTGGTGCATGAGGAGAGGAGATTAACAGCGCCGCTTAAAGGAGCTCCTGAGACGGGCGTGAGCCACGGTTGTCAGCGCGGACCCCAGAGACGGGCATGGGACGCTAAGGCTGCTGCTGCCGCCACCAAGAAGCCTGTGTGTGAGCACAGGTCACTCTCCACAACTCCCCTCCCGGAGCCTGTGCAGCCCGCCACTGCCAGGGTCCCGTGATCCAAGGACAACTTCCCCGGGAGAACGCACGGCGCGCCTCTGGCTGGTGCAAAGTCACACTGGCCTCTGCCGCCGAAGGCTTGGCCTGCGCTCCGTACCCCTCCCTCCCCCCGGCCTGAGTGAGCCAGAGCCCCCGAATAAGCTGCTCCTTTAACCCCCTCCTGTCTGAGCAGGGAACAAACGCCTTCAGGCGACCTACACGCAGAGGCGGGCCAAATCCCAACCTGAACCCCGGGAGCTGTGCGAACAAAGAAGAGAAAGGGAAATCTCTCCAGCCTCAGGAGCAGTGGATTAAATCTCCACAATCAACTACATGTACCCTGCATCTGTGGAATAACTGAATAAACAACGAATCATCCCAAATTGAGGAGGCGGACTTTGGGAGCAAAGATATATATATATAATTTTTTCCCCTTTTTCCTTTAGTGTGAGTATGTATGTGTATGCTTCTGTGTGTGATTTAGTCTGTATAGCTTTGCTTTAACCATTTGGCCTAGGGTTCTGTCTGTCCATTTGCTTCTGGTTTTCTGTTTATTACTTAAAAATTTTTTTCCTTAATTATTTTTTATTTTAATAACTTTATTTTATTTTAATTTACTTTATTTTATCTTCTTTCTTTCTTTCTTCATTTATTTCTATCTTTCTTTCTTTCTTTCTTTCTTTGTTTTTTTTCTCCCTTTTATGCTGAGCCATGTGGATGAAAGGCTCTTCATGCTCCAGCCAGGCATCAGGGCTGTACCTCTGAGGTGGGAGAGCCAAGTTCAGGACACTGGTCCACAAGAGACCTCCCAGCACCATGTATATCAAATGGCGAAAACCTCCCAGAGATCTCCATCTCAACACCAAGACCCAGCTTCACTCAACAACCAGCAAGGTACAGTGCTGGACACCAAACAACTAGCAAGACAGGAACAAAACCCCATCCATTAGTGGAGAGGTTGCCTAAAATCATAATAAGGCCACAGACACCCCAAAACACACCACCAGATGTGGACCTGCCCACCAGAAAGACAAGATCCAGCCTCATCCACCAGAACACAGGCACTAGTCCCCTCCACCAGGAAGCCTACACAACCCAATGAACCAACCTTAGCCACTGGGGACAGACACCAAAAACAATGGGAACTACAAACCTGCAGCCTGCAAAAAGGAGACCCCAAACACAGTAAGATAAGCTAAATGAGAAGACAGAAAAACACACAGCAGGTGAAGGAGCAAGATAAAAACCCACCAGACCTAACAAATGAAGAAAAATAGACAGTCTACCTGAAAAAGAATTCAGAATAATGATAGTAAAGATGATGCAAAATCCTGGAAATAGAATAGAGAAAATACAAGAAACATTTAACAAGGACCTCGAAGAACTAAAAAGCAAATAAACAGTGATGAACAGCACAGTAAATGAAATTTAAAATTCTCTAGAAGGGATCAATAGCAGAATAACTGAGGCAGAAGAATGGATAAGTGACCTGGAAGATAAAATAGTGGCAATAACTACTGCAGAGCAGAATAAAGAAAAAAGAATGAAAAGAATTGAGGACAGTCTCAGAGACCTCTGGGACAACATTAAATGCACCAACATTCGAACTGTAGGAGTTGAGAAGAAGAAGAGAAAAACAAAGGGACTGAGAAAATATTTGAAAAGATTATAGTTGAAAACTTCCCTAATATGGGAAAGGAAATAGCTAATCAAGTCCAGGAAGCACAGAGAGTCCCATACAGGATACATCCAAGGAGAAACACACCAAGACACATATTAATCAAACTATCAAATTAAATACAAAGAAAAAGTATTAAAAGCAGCCAGGGAAAAAAACCAAATAACATACAAGGGAATCCCCATAAGGTTAACAGCTGATCTTTCAGCAGAAACTCTGCAAGCCAGAAGGGAGTGGCAGGACATATTTAAAGTGATGAAGGAGAAAACCTGCAACCAAGATTACTCTACCCAGCAAGGATCTCATTCAGATTTGATGGAGAAATTAAAACCTTTACAGACAAGCAAAAGCTAGGAGAATTCAGCACCACCAAACCAGCTCTACAACAAATGCTAAAGGAACTTCTCTAGTCAGGAAACACAAGAGAAGGAAAAGACCTACAGTAACAAACCCAAAACAATTAAGAGAATGGTAATAGGAACATACATATCAATGATTACCTTAAATGTAAATGGATTAAATGCTCCAACCAGAAGACATAGAATGGCTGAATGGATACAAAAACAAGACCCGTATATATGCTGTCTACAAGAGACCCACTTCAAACCTAGAGACACATACAGACTGAAAGTGAGGGGATGGAAAAAGATATTCCATGCAAATAGAAGTCAGAAGAAACCTGGAGTAGCAGTACTCATATCAGACAAAATAGACTTTAAAATAAAGACTATTACAAGAGACAAGGAAGAACACTACATAATGATCAAGGGACCAATCTAAGAAGAAGATATAACAATTGTAAATATCTATGCAGCCAACATAGGCACACCTCAATACATAAGGCAAAATGCTAACAGCCATACAAAGAGAAATCGACAGTAACACAATAATAGTAGGGGACGTTAACAACCCACGTACACCAAAGAGAAAATAAATAAGGAAACACAAGCTTTAAATGACACATTAGAACAGATGGCCCCAATTGATATTTATAGGACATTACATCCCAAAACAATAGAATACACTTTCTTCTCAAGTGCACACAGAACATTCTCCAGGATAGATCACGTCTCGGGTCACAAATCAAGCCTCAGTAAATTAAAGAAAATTGAAATCACATTACCCATCTTTTCCAACCACAATTTCATGAGACTAGTATCAATTACAGGAAACAAACTGTAAAAAATATAGAACATGGAGGCTAAACAATACTCTACTAAACAACCAACAGATCACTGAAGAAATCAAAGAGGAAATCAAAGAATACCTAGAAACAAATGACAATGAAAACCTGATGACCCAAAACCTATGGGATGCAGCCAAAGGAGTTCTAAGAGGGAAGTTTATAGCAATATAATCCTACCTCAAGAAACAAGAAAAATCTCAAATAAACAACTTAACCTTACACGTAAAGCAATTAGAGAAAGAAGAACAAAAAACCCCCAAAGTTAGCAGAAGGAAAGAAATCATAAAGATCAGCTCAGAAATAAATGAAAAAGACACAAAGGAAACAATAGCAAAGATCAGTAAAACTAACAGCTGGTTCTTTAAGAGGATAAACAAAACTGATAAACCATTAGCCAGAGTCACCAGGCAAAAAAGGGAAGATTCAAATCAACAGAATTAGAAATTAAAAAGGAGAAGTAACAATTGACACCGCAGAAATACAAAGGATAAAGAGAGATTACTACAAGCAATTATATACTAATAAAATGGACAACCTGGATGAAGTGGACAAGTTCTTAGAAAAGTACAACCTTCCAAGACTGAACCTGGAAGAAATAGAAAATGTGAACAGACCAATCACAAGCACTGATATTGAAACTGTGATTAAAAATCTTTCAACAGAGCACTGAGGAAGATGGCGGAAGAGTAAGACGCGGAGATCACCTTCCTCCCCACAGATACATCAGAAATTCATCTACACGTGGAACAACTCCTACAGAACACCTACTGAACGCTGACAGAAGACCTCAGACCCCCCAAAAGGCAAGAAACTCCCCACATACCTGGGTAGGGCAAAAGAAAAAAAGAATAAACAGAGACAATAGGATAGGGACGGGACCGGCAGCAGTGGGAGGGAGCCGTGAAGGAGGGAAGGTTTCTACACACTACAAGCCCCTTCGCGGGCGGAGACTGCGGGTGGCGGAGGGGGAAAGCTTCGGAGTAGCGGAGGAGAGCACAGCAACAGGGGTGTGGAGGGCAAAGCGGAGAGATTCCGGCACAGAGGATCGGTGCCCTCAGGCACACACCAGCCCGAGAGGCTTGTCTGCTCGGCCGCCGTGGCGGGCGGGGCTGGGAGCTGAGGCTTGGGTATCGGCTTTCAGTGGGAGCGCAGGGAGAGGACTGGGGCTGGCGGCAGGAAGAGAGCCTGAAGGGGTTAGTGCACCACGGCTAGCCCGGAGGGAGTCCGGGGAAAGGGTCTGGAGCTGCTGAAAAGGCAAGAGACTTTTTTCACTTTTGTTTCCTGGTGTGCGAGGAGAGGGCAGTAAGAGGGCTGCTTAGGGAAGCGCCGGAGACAGGCGCGAGCCGCGGGTAAGGCGTGGACCTCTGAGACGGGCGTGGGCCGCCGCCGCCGCCGCCGCCGCCCACCGCCCGCCGTCGCCCGCCGCCGCCGCGGCCCGCCGCCGCCCGCCGCCCGCCGCGGCCCGCCGCCGCCGCCGCCACCGCCGCCGCCCGCCGCCGCCGCGGCCCGCCGCCGCCGCCGCCCCCGCGGCCCGCCACCGCCGCCGCCTGCCGCCGCCCGCCGCCGCCACAGCCGCGGGGCCTGTGTGCGAGCGCGGGTCACTGTCCGCCCCGCCTTCCGGGGGACCTGTGCACCCCGCCACTGCCGGGGTCCCGAGACACGGGGACGGCTTTCCCGGGAAAGCGCACGGAGCGCCACGGGCTGCTGCAACGTCACGCCGGCCTCTGCCGCCGCAGGCCCACCCCACACTGCGCGCCCCTCCCTCCCCTCTGCCTGAGTGAGCCAGAGCCCCCGAATCAGCGGCTCCTTTAAACCCGTCCTGTCTGAGCGAAGAACGGACGCCCTCCGGCGACCTACGCACAGAGACGGGGCCAGGTCCAAGGCTGAGACCCGGGAGCTGTGAGAGCAGAGTCAGGAAAATCTCTCTGTGCAGCCTCGGAGGCAGCGGATTAAAGCTCCACGGTCCATTTGATGTGCCCTGC
Source organism: Mesoplodon densirostris (assembly GCF_025265405.1). Classification (NCBI taxonomy): domain Eukaryota; kingdom Metazoa; phylum Chordata; class Mammalia; order Artiodactyla; family Ziphiidae; genus Mesoplodon; species Mesoplodon densirostris. The sequence continues at coordinate 44,643,591 of NC_082670.1, read as the reverse complement.
GTCTGTGGAGTGCATGAATGGACAGCGAATCATCCCAAATTGAGGAAGTGGACTTTGAGGACAAGATTTAAGACTTTCCCCCCTTTTCCTCTTTTTACAACGAATTATTCCAAAGTAAGGAGGTGGACTTAGAGAGCAAGATTTCAGACTTCTGGCCCTTTTCCTCTTTTTACAACGAATTATCCCAAATTGAGGAGGTGGACTTGGAGAGCAAGATTTTTGATTTTTCCCCCTGCTCTCTTTTTGTGAATGTGTTTGTGTAATCTTCTGTGTAAGATTCTCTCTGTATAGCTTTGCTTCCACCATATGTCCCAGGGTTCTATCGGTCCGTTTTTTTTTTTTTCAATAATTACTTTCTAATTTTAATAACGCTACTATATTTCATACTTTATTCTATTTTACTTTACCTGCTCTTTCTTTTTTTCCTACCTTCCCTTCCTCCCTCCCTCCCTCCGCTCTTCCTTTCCTTCTTTCTTTTTCTTTCCTCCCTCCCTCCCACCCTTCTTCTTTCCACTTTCTTTTTCTTTCCTTCCTCCCTCCCTCCCTCCTGTCTTTCTTTCTTTCTTTCCTTCCTCCCTCCCTCCCTCCCTTCTTCCATTCGCTCTTCCTTTTGCTTTCATTGCTCCCTCCCTCCCTCCTTTCTTTCCTTCTTTCTTTCCATCCTTCCTCCCTCCCTCCCTCCTTTCTTTCTTTCTTCCTTCCTTCCTTCCTTTCTTCCCTTCTTCCTTTCTTTCCCTCTCTCTTTCTTTCTTCTACTAATTCTTTCTTTCTGCTTTTTCTCCCTGTTATTCGGAGCCGGGTGGATGAAAGGCTCTTGATGCTGCAGCCAGGAGCCAGTGCTGTGCCTCTGAAGTGGGAGAGCCAACTTCAGGACACGGGTCCACAAGAGACCTCCCAGCTCCACATAATATCAAGCAGCGAAAATCTCCCAGAGATCTCCATCCCAGCACCAGCACCCAGCTTCAGTCAACGACCAGCAAGCTACAGTGCTGGTCACCCTATGCCAAGCAACTAGCAAGGCAGGAACACAACCCCACCCATTAGCAGAGAAGCTACCTAAAAACATAATAAGGCCATAGGCACCCCAAAACACACCACTAGACGTGGACCTGTCCACCAGAAAGACAAGATCGAGCCTCAACCACCAGAACACAGGCATTAGTCCCCCCCACCAGGAAGCCTACACAACCTACTGAAACAACCTTAGCCACTGGGGTCAGACACGAAAAACAACGGGAACTACGAATCTGCAGCCTGCAAAAAGGAGACCCCAAACACAGTAACATAAGCAAAATGAGAAGACAGAAAAACACACAGCAGGTGAAGGAGCAAGATAAAAACCTACCAGACCTAACAAATGAAGAGGTAATAGGCAGTCTACCTGAAAAAGAATTCAGAATAATGATGGTAAAGATGATCCAAAATCTTGGAAATAGAATAGACAAAATGCAAGAAACAGTTAACAAGGACGTAGAAGAACTAAAGATGAATCAAGCATCGATTAAAAACACAATAAATGGGCCTCCCTGGTGGCGCAAGTGGTTGAGAGTCCGCCTGCCGATGCAGGGGATACGGGTTCGTGCCCAGGTCTGGGAGGATCCCATATGCCGCGGAGCGGCTGGGCCCGTGGGCCATGGCCGCTGAGCCTGCGCGTCCGGAGCCTGCGCGTCCGGAGCCTGTGCTCCGCAACGGGGGAGGCCACAAAAGTGAGAGGCCCGCATACCGCAAAAAAAAAAAAAAAAAAAAAAAAAAACACAATAAATGAAATGAAAAATACTCTAGATGGGATCAATAGCAGAATAACTGAGGCAGAAGAACGGATAAGTGAGGTGGAAGATAAAATAGTGGAAATAACTGATGCAGAGCAAAATAAAGAAAAAAGAAAGAACAGAGGACAGTCTCAGAGACCTCTGGGACAACATTAAACGCACCAACATTCGAATTATAGGGGTTCCAGAAGAAGAAGAGAAAAAGAAAGGGACTGAGAAAATATTTGAAGAGATTATAGTTGAAAACTTCCCCAATATGGGAAAGGAAATAGTTAATCAAGTCCAGGAGGCACAGAGAGTCCCATACAGAATAAATCCAAGGAGAAATACACCAAGACACATATTAATCAAACTGTCAAAAATTAAACACAAAGAAATCATATTAAAAGCAGCAAGGGAAAAACAACAAATAACACACAAGGGAATCCCCATCAGGTTAACAGCTGATCTCTCAGCAGAAACTCTACAAGCCAGAAGGGAGTGGCAGGACATAATTAAAGTGATGAAGGAGAGAAACCTGCAACCAAGATTACTCTACCCAGCAAGGATCTCATTCAGATTTGATGGAGAAATTAAAACGTTTACAGACAAGCAAAAGCTGAGAGAGTTCAGCACCACCAAACCAGCTTTACAACAAATGCTAAAGGAACTTCTCTAGGCAAGAAACACAACAGAAGGAATATACCTACAATAACGAACCCAAAGCAATTAAGGAAATGGGAATAGGAACATACATATCAATAATTACCTTAAATGTAAATGGACTAAATGCTCCCACCAAAAGACACAGAGTGGCTGAATGGATACAAAAACAAGACCCATATATATGCTGTCTACAAGAGACCCACTTCAGACCTAAAGACACATACAGATTGAAAGTAAGGGGATGGAAAAAGATATTCCATGCAAATGGAAATCAAAAGAAAGCTGGAGTAGCAATTCTTATATCAGACAAAATAGACTTTAAAATAAAGACTATTAGAAGAGACAAAGAAGGACACTACATAATGATCAAGGGATCGATCCAAGAAGAAGATATAACAATTGTAAATATTTATGCACCCAACATAGGAGCACCTCAATACATAAGGCAAATACTAACAGCCATAAAAGGGGAAATCGACAGTAACACAATCATAGTAGGGGACTTTAACACCCCACTTTCACCAATGGACAGATCGTCCAAAATAAAAATAAATAAGGAAACACAAGCTTTAAATGATACATTAAACAAGATGGACTTAGTTGATATTTATAGGACATTTCATCCAAAAACAACAGAATACACATTTTTCTCAAGTGCTCATGGAACATTCTCCAGGATAGATCATATCTTGGGTCACAAATCAAGCCTTGGTAAATTTAAGAAAATTGAAATTGTATCAAGTATCTTTTCCGACCACAATGCTATGAGACTAGACATCAATTACAGGAACAGATCTGTAAAAAATACAAACACATGGAGGCTAAACAATACACTACTCAATAACGAAGTGATCACTGAAGAAATCAAAGAGGAAATTAAAAAATACCTAGAAACAAATGACAATGGAGACACGACAACCCAAAACCTATGGGATGCAGCAAAAGCAGTTCTAAGGGGGAAGTTTATAGCAATACAATCCCACCTTAAGAAACAGGAAACATTTCGAGTAAACAACCTGACCCTGCACCTAAAGCAATTAGAGAAAGAAGAACAAAAAACCCCCAAAGCTAGCAGAAGGAAAGAAATCATAAAGATCAGATCAGAAATAAATGAAAAAGAAATGAAGGAAACGATAGCAAAGATCAACCAAACTAAAAGCTGGTTCTTTGAGAAGATAAACAAAATTGACAAACCATTAGCCAGACTCATCAAGAAAAGAAGGGAGAAGACTCAAATCAATAGAATTAGAAATGAAAAAGGAGAAGTAACAACTGACACTGCAGAAATACAAAAGATCAAGAGAGATTACTACAAGCAACTCTATGCCAATAAAATGGACAACCTGGAAGAAATGGACAAATTCTTAGAAATGCACAACCTGCCAAGACTGACTCAGGAAGAAATAGAAAATATGAATAGACCAATCACAAGCACTGAAATTGAAACTGTGATTAAAAATCTTCCATCAAACAAAAGCCCAGGACCAGATGGCTTCACAGGCGAATTCTATCAAACATTTAGAGAAGAGCTAACACCCATCCTTCTCAAACTCTTCCAAACAATTTCAGAGGAAGGAACACTCCCAAACTCATTCTACGAGGCCACCATCACCTTGATACCAAAACCAGGCAAGGATGTCACAAAGAAAGAAAACTACAGGCCAATATCACTGATGAACATAGATGCAAAAATCCTCAACAAAATACTAGCAAACAGAATCCAACAGCACATTAAAAGGATCATACACCATGATCAAGTGGGGTTTATTCCAGGAATGCAAGGATTCTTCAATATACGCAAATCAATCAATGTGATACACCATATTAACAAGTTGAAGGAGAAAAACCATATGATCATCTCAATAGATGCAGAGAAAGCTTTCGACAAAATTCAACACCCATTTATGATAAAAACCCTGCAGAAAGTAGGCATAGAGGGATCTTTCCTCAACATAATAAAGGCCATATATGACAAACCCACAGCCAACATTGTCCTCAATGGTGAAAAACTGAAACCATTTCCACTAAGATCAGGAACAAGACAAGGCTGCCCACTCTCACCACTCTTATTCAACCTAGTTTTGGAAGTTTTAGCCACAGCAATCAGAGAAGAAAAGGAAATAAAAGGAATCCAAATCGGAAAAGAAGAAGTAAAGCTGTCACTGTTTGCAGATGACATGATACTATACATAGAGAATCCTAAAGATGCTACAGAAAAACTACTAGAGCTAATCAATGAATTTGGTAAAGTAGCAGGTTACAAAATTAATGTACAAAAATCTCTGGCATTCCTGTACACTAATGATGAAAAATCTGAAAATGAAATCAAGAAAACACTCCCATTTACCATTGCAACAAAAAGAATAAAATATCTAGGAATAAACCTACCTAAGGAGACAAAAGACCTGTATGCAGAAAATTATAAGACACTGATGAAAGAAATTAAAGATGATACAAATAGATGGAGAGATATACCATGCTCCTGGATTGGAAGAATCAATATTGTGAAAATGACTCTACTACCCAAAGCAATCTACAGATTCAATGCAATCCCTATCAAACTACCACTGGCATTTTTCACAGAACTAGAACAAAAAATTTCAAAATTTGTTTGGAAAAACAAAAGACCCCGAATAGCCAAAGCAATCTTGAGAACGAAAAAAGGAGCTGGAGGAATCAGGCTCCCTGACTTCAGACTATACTACAAAGCTACAGTAATTAAGACAGTATGGTACTGGCATAAAAACAGAAAGATAGATCAGTGGATCAGGATAGAAAGCCCAGAGATAAACCCACGCACATATGGCCAACTTATCTTTGATAAAGGAGGCAGGAATGTACAGTGGAGAAAGGACAGCCTCTTCAATAAGTGGTGCTGGGAAAACTGGACAGGGACATGTAAAAGTTTGAGATTAGATCATTCCCTAACACCATACACAAAAATAAGCTCAAAATGGATTAAAGACTTAAATGTAAGGCCAGAAACTATCAAACTCTTAGAGGAAAACATAGGTAGAACACTCTATGACATAAATCACAGCAAGATCCTTTTGGACCCACCTCCTAGAGAAATGGAAATAAAAACAAAGATTAACACATGGGACCTAATGAAACTTCAAAGCTTTTGCACAGCAAAGGAAACCATAAACAAGACCAAAAGACAACCCTCAGAATGGGAGAAAGTATTTGCAAATGAAGCAACTGACAAAGGATTAATCTCCAAAATTTATGAACAGCTCATGCAGCTCAATAGCAAAAAAACAAACAACCCAATCCAAAAATGGGCAGAAGACTTAAATAGGCATTTCTCCAAAGAAGATATACAGACTGCCAACAAACACATGAAAGAATGCTCAACATCATTAATCATTAGAGAAATGCAAATCAAAACTACAATGAGATATCATCTCACACCAGTCAGAATGGCCATCATCAAGAAATCTAGAAACAATAAATGCTGGAGAGAGTGTGGAGAAAAGGGAACACTCTTGCACTGCTGGTGGGAATGTGAATTGGTACAGCCACTATGGAGAACAGTATGGAGGTTCCTTAAAAAACTAAAAATAGGGCCTCCCTGGTGGCGCAAGTGGTTGAGAGTCCGCCTGCCGATGCAGGGGATACGGGTTCGTGCCCCGGTCTGGGAGGATCCCATATGCCGCGGAGCGGCTGGGCCCGTGAGCCATGGCCGCTGAGCCTGCGCGTCCGGAGCCTGCGCGTCCGGAGCCTGTGCTCCGCAACGGGGGAGGCCACAACAGTGAGAGGCCCGCATACCGCAAAAAAAAAAAAAAAAAAAAAAAAAAAAAACTAAAAATAGAACTACCATATGATCCAGCAATCCCACTACTGGGCATATACCCTGAGAAAACCATAATTCAAAAAGAGACATGTACCAAAATGTTCATTGCAGCCCTATTTACAATAGCCCGGAGCTGGAAACAACCTAAGTGTCCATCATCGGATGAATGGATAAAGAAGATGTGGCATATATATACAATGGAATATTACTCAGCCATAAAAAGAAACGAAACTGAGCTATTTGTAATGAGGTGGATAGACCTAGAGTCTGTCATACAGAGTGAAGTAAGTCAGAAAGAGAAAGACAAATACCGTATGCTAACACATATATATGGAATATAAGAAAAAAAATGTCATGAAGAACCTAGGGGTAAAACGGGAATAAAGACACAGACCTACTTGAGAATGGACTTGAGGATATGGGGAGGGGGAAGGGTAAGCTGTGACAAAGCGAAAGAGAGGCATGGACATATATACACTACCAAACGTAGGGTAGATAGATAGTGGGAAGCAGCCGCAGAGCACAGGGAGATCAGCTCGGTGCTTTGTGACCGCCTGGAGGGGAGGGATGGGGAGGGTGGGAGGGAGGGAGATGCATGAGGGAGGGGATGTGGGAACAGATGTATATGTATGACTGATTCACTTTGTTATAAAGCAGAAACTAATAAAAAAAATAGAAAAAAAAAATCTTTCAACAAACAAAAGCCCGGGGCCAGATGGCTTCACAGGCGAATTCTAGCAGACATTTAGAGAAGAGCTAACACCTATCCTTCTCAAACTCTTTCAAAATATAGCAGAGGGAGGAACACTCCCAAACTCATTCTATGAGGCCACCGTCACCCTGATACCAAAACCAGACAAAGATGTCACACAAAAAAGAAAATAACAGGCCCAAATCACTGATGAACATAGATGCAAAAATCCTCAACAAAATATTAGCATACAGAATTCAACAACAAATTAAATGGATCGTACATCATGATCAAGTGGGGCTTATCCCAGGAATGCAAGGATTCTTTAATATATGCAAATCAATCAATGTGATACACCATATTAACAAATTGAAGGATAAAATCCATATGATCATCTCAATAGATGAAGAAAAACTTTGACAAAATTCAACACCAATTTATGATTAAAAACTCTCCAGAAAGTGGGCATGGAGGGAACCTACCTCAACATAATAAAAGCCATATATGAAAAACCCACAGCCAACATCATTCTCAATGGTGAAAAACTGAAAACGTTTCCTCTAAGATAGGAACAAGACAAGGGTACCCACTCTCACCACTATTATTTAACATAGATTTGGAAGTTTTAGTCATGGCAATCAGAAATGAAAAAGAAATTAAGGGAATACAAATTGGAAAAGAAGAAGTAAAACTGTCACTGTTTGCAGATGACATGACACTATACATAGAAAATCCTAAAGATGCCACCAGAAAGCTACTGGAGTTAATCAATGAATTTGGTAAAGTAGCAGGATAGAAAATTAATGCACAGAAATCTCTTGCATTCTTATATGCTAACAATGAAAAATCAGAAAGAGAAATTAAGAAAACACTCCCATTTACCACTGCAACAAAAAGAATAAAATACCTAGGAATAAACCTACCTAAGGAGGCAAAGACCTGTATGCAGAAAAGTATAAGAAACTGATAAAAGAAATCAAAGATGACACAAACAGATGGAGAGATATGCCATGTTCTTGGATTGGAAGAATAAACATTGTGAAAATGACTGTATTTCCCAAAGCAATCGACAGATTCAATGCAATCCCTATCAAATTACCAATGGCATTTTTCACAGAACTAGAACAAAATATTTTACAATTTGTATGGAAACACAAAAGACCCTGAATAGCCAAAGCAATCTTGAGAAAGAAAAACAGAGCTGGAGGAATCAGGCTCCCTGACTTCAAACTATACTACAAAGCTACAGTAATCAAGACAATATGGCACTGGCACAAAAACAGAAATATAGATCAATGGAACATGATAGAAAGCCCAGAGATAAAGTTCAGAGATGAACATATGGTCACCTTATCTTTGACAAAGAAGGCAAGAATATACAATGGAGAAAAGACAGCCTTTTCAATAAGTGGTGCTGGGAAAACTGGACAGCTACATGTAAAGGAATGAAATTAGAACACTTCCTGACACCATATACAAAAATAAACTCAAAATGGATGAAAGACCTAAATGTAAGGCCAGACACTATAAAACTCTTAGAGGAAAACATAGGCAGAACACTATATGACATAAATCACAGCAAAATCCTTTTTGACCCACCTCCTAGAGTGATGAAAACAAAAAAATAATAATAAACAAATAGGACCTAATGAAACTTAAATGCTTTTGCACAGCAAAGGAAACCGTAAACAAGACAAAAAGACAAGCCTCAGAATGGGAGAAAATATTTTCAAATGAAGCAACTGACAAAGGATTAATCTCCAAAATATACAAGCAGTTCATGCAGCTTAATATAAAAAAAAAACCAATCCAAAAATAGGCAGAAGACCTAAATAGACATTTCTCCAAAGAAGACATACAGATTGCCAACAAACACATGAAAAGATGCTCAACATCACTAATCATTAGAGAAATGCAAATCAAAACCACAATGTGGTATCACCTCACACCAGTCAGGATGGACATCATCAAAAAATCTACAAACAATAAATGCTGGAGAAGGTGTGGAAAAAAGGGAACCTCCTGCACTGTTGGTGGGAATGTAAACTGATACAGCCACTATGGAGAACAGTATGGAGGTTCCTTAAAAAACTAAAAATAGGGACTTCCCTGGTGGCGCAGTAGTTAGGAATCTGCTTGCCAATGCAGGGGACACGGGTTCGAGCCTGGTCCAGGAAGATCCCACATGCCTCAGAGCAACTAAGCCCATGTGCCACAACTACTTAGCCTGCCCTCTAGAGCCTGAGAGCCACAGTTACTGAGCCTGCGTGCTGCAACTACTGAAGCCCACACGTCTAGAGCCTGTGATCCACAACAAGAGAAGCCACCGCAATGAGAAACCTGCACACCACAACAAAGAGTAACCCCTGCTCACCACAACTTGAGAAAGCCCACGCGCAGCAACAAAGACCCAACACAACCAAAACTAACTAACTAACTAAATAAATTTATATTTTAAAGAAAACACTAAAAATAGAACTACCATATGACCCAGCAATCCCACTACTGGGCATATATATACCCTGAGAAAACCATAATTAAAAAAGATACATGTAGGGGCTTCCCTGGTGGCGCAGTGGTTGAGAGTCCGCCTGCTGATGCAGGGGACGCGGGTTCGTGTCCCGGTCTGGGAAGATCCCACATGCCGCGGAGCGGCTGGGCCCGTGAGCCATGGCCGCTGAGCCTGCGCGTCCGGAGCCTGTGCTCCGCAACGGGAGAGGCCACAACAGTGAGAGGCCCGTGTAACGCAAAAAAAAAAAAAAAAAAAAAAAGATACATGTACCACAATGTTCATTGCGGTAGTATTTACAATAGCCAGGATATGGAAACAACCTAAATGTCCACTGACAGATGAATGGATAAATACGGCATGGCACATATATACAATGGAATATTACACAGTCATAAAAAGGAATGGAATTGAGTTATTTGTAATGAGGTGGATGGACCTAGAGTCTGTCATACAGGGTGAAGTCAGTCAGAAAGAGAAAAACAAATACTATATGCTAACGCACATATATGGAATCTAAAAGAACGGTACTGATGAACATAGTGGCAAGGCAGGAATAAAGACACAGACGTAGAGAACGGCCTTGAGGACACAGTGGTGGAAGGGGAAGCTGGGAAGAAGTGAGAGAGTAGCACTGACATATATACAGTACCAAATGTAAAATGGATGGCTAGTGGGAAGCTGCTGCATAGCACAGGGAGATCAGCTCGATGCTTTGTGATGACCTAGAGAGGTGGGATAGGGAGGGTGGGAGGGAGGCTCAAGAGGGAGGGGATATGGGGATATATGTATACATATAGCCAATTCACTTTGTTATACAGCAGAAATTAACACAACATTATAATGCAATTATACTCCAATAAAGATATTTTTAGAAAAGAAAAATGACGATCACGTAGGCCAGACTAGGATGAGACGTTATATTACTTGTCTATCAGGAGAAACGAAAAGGTGTATGGTGAAGCCTGTAAATTATGATAAGGTCTGAGAGGTTACACAGGAAAAAGATGAAAACCCGGCAGTCTTCTTGAGCCAGGTGACAGAGGCATTCAGGAAGTACACCAATACAGACCCTGAGTCTGCAGAAGGGAGGACACTATTAGCCATGCATTTTATCACCCAGGCTACTCCAGATATCCGAAGAAAATTACAAAAGCTTGAGGCTGGGCCCCAAACCCCATTATACTTGGTAGAGGAGGCCCTCAAGGTCTATAACAACAGAGACTTAATGGAGGAGTCCAATAAGAATAAGAGGCTAATAAAGAAAATGCAGCTTTTTGGCTGCTCTGATTCACCCACCACCTCACATGGACCCTGGAGGGCCAAGGAGGCTGGACAGACCACCAAGAAGCTGCCTGGGCCGGAACCAGTGTGCCTTTTGTCCATAAGAGGGGCACTGGAAGGGGGAATATCCTGAGTGCCCTCCTGTGGGATGCCCAAAGGGCAAACCTGACCCACCCCAGTTCCTTGAGAATCTCTCGGATGAGAGATTCCCACACACCGACTGATGGGCCTGAGCACCTGCCAGCTCCAGATCCCACTTGATCCATCCTCATTACTCCAGCAGAGGCTCAGGTCACCCTCAATGTGGCAGGTAGGAGAACTGAATTTCTTGTAGACACTGGAGCCGCCTGCTCTGCTCTGACTTGGGCAGCCATCCCCCTCTCCAACCGTGACTGTGCTGTGACAGGAGTTGATAGACATCCAAAGGTAAGGCGATTTACATCTCCCCTTGCCTGCAGAATCGGGTCCATTATTATTACTCACTTCTTTTTGTATATGCCAGAATGCCCTGTTCCCCTCCTCAGAAGAGATTTGCTAAATAAGTTAGGAGCTAGTATATTCTTAGGACAGGGTGAAGTCCAAGGAGGTAAAGAATCTGAATGGAGAATGCATCTATTAGTAGCCCCAGATGACCCACCTGTTGGGCATCAAAATATTCCCCAAGACATTCCCCCAAGAAATTAGAGAACAGGTAGATCCTGCAGTTTGGGATACCTTGGTACCAGGAAGGGCAAAATATGTTCTCCCAATAAAAAGAAGGTTAAGGCCTGGGGATGAATACCCCTGGAAGAGACAATATCCTTTAAAGCCTGAAGGTGAATCCAACCACTGCTGAGGCGAATCCAACCACTGCTCAGCAAATTCCTAAAACACGGACTCATTAGGCCCTGCCAATCCCCTTGCAACACCCCCATCCTCCCTGTTCAGAAGCCTAACGGGGAGTATTGGTTTGTGTAAGACTTACGAGCAGTGAATGAGGCCATCATGCCTATTCACCCACTAGTGCCAAACCCATCTACACTCCTCACCCACGTGCCAGGAAGCACTCAGTATTTCTGTGTTTTGGACCTCAAAGATGCATTTTTCTGTATTCTTCTACATCTAGACTCTCAATACCTTTTTGCCTTTGAATGGAGGGACACTGACACCCAGGAAGCTACCCAATATGCATGGACAGTGCTTCCCCAGGGTTTTGGGACAGCCCCCATCTTTTTGGAAATGCATTAGCAAGGGAACTGAGGGAACTGAGCCTTGAGAAGGGAACTTCGCTACAATATGTTGATGATTTATTGACAAGTAGTGAGACCAAACAAGATTCAGATCAAAATACCATTAGGGTCCTAAATTTTCTGGCAAAAGGGGGATATAAAGTCTCCCCAACCTCCCCAATCTCCCCAAGGCTCAGATCTCACAGCAAATGGGTTCAATATTTAGGATTTGTTTTGACTCCAGGGGCACGAGCCCTGGCCATAGATCAAAAAATAGCAACTAGTGCATTACCATCTCCAACCACAAAGAGACAAATCCGAGGCTTTCTAGGTATGGCTGGTTTCTGACGTATCTGGATTCCAAACTATGGCCTTATTGCCAACCCCCTGTATGAGGCTCCAGAGGGAGAAAAAAGGGAACCCCTTTAATGGAATATGGACCACAGTGGGCCTTTGAGACTCTAAAGACAGAGTTGAGCAGAGCACCAGCACTGGGGCTTCCAGATGTGGACAAGCCCTTTACCCTATACATTCACGAGAGGTCAGGGATAGTTCTAGGGGTCCTGACCCAAAAGCTGGGACCAGATCAGAGACCAGTGGCTTACTTTTCAAAACAACTGGACTCAGTGGCCCTGTGATGGCCAAGCTGCCTTTGGGCAGTAGCAGCCACAGCCCCGTTGGTTAATGAGGCTTCCAAGCTCACCCTGGGACAACTCTTAGATGTGTTAACCCTTCATCAGGTACAATCTGTGCTGGAAGTCAAAGGACATCATTTGTTGACTGGTGGAAGGTTAACAAGATATCAGGCCCTCCTAATGGGTACCCCTGACATTCCCTTAAAGGTGTGCCAAACCCTGAACCCAGCAACTCTGCTTCCAAGTGGTTGAGAGTGGAGACCTACTGCATCAGTGTATAGAGACCATAGAACAAACTTACTCCAGCAGGCCTGATCTTCTAGATGAGCCTCTCGACAGCCCTGAGGTCGAATGGTTTACTGATGGGAGCAGTTCTGTAGAAATGGGAACCCCAAAGGCTGGGTATGCCATAGTTAGTCTAGATCAGGGGTGCCCAACCCCCGGGCCACAGACAAGTACCGGTCCGTGGCCTGCTAGGTACAGGGTTGAACAGCAGGAGGTGAGCGGCGGGTGAGGGAGCAAAGCTTCATCTGTATTTACAGCCGCTCCCCATCGTCACATTACCACCTGAGCTTCGCCTCCTATCAGATCAACGGCGGCATTAGATTCTCAGAGGGGCGTGAACCCTGTTGTGAACTGCGCATGTGAGGGATCTAGGTTGCGCGCTCCTTATGAGAATCTAATGCCTGATGATCTGAGGTGGAGCTGAGGCGGTGATGCTAGCACTGGGGAGCGACTACAAACACAGATCATCATTAGCAGAGAGGTTTGACTGCACAGAGACCATAATAAATAACTGCTTGCAGACTCATATCAAAACCCTATCAGTGAGTGGCAAGTGAAAACGAGCTCAGGGCTCCCACTGATTCTGCATTATGGCGAGTTGTATAATTATTTCATTATATATTACAATGTAATAATAATAGAAATAAAGTGCACAATAAATGTAATGCACTTGAGTCATCCCAATCCCACCCCCCCTCCCCTGCCCCAGTCTATGGAAAAATTGTGTTCCACGAAACTGGTCCCTGGTGCCAAAAAGATTGGGGACGGCTGGTCTAGATGAAGTCATAGAAGCCAAGGCTCTGCCACCCCAGACATCAGCCCAGAAGGCTGAACTAACTGCATTAATGAGTGCTTTGCAATTAGGGAAGGATAAGAAATTACATATTTTTACTGACTCTAAATATGGGTTCCACGTGCTACATGCTCATGCTGCCATTTGGAAAGAAAGAGGAATGTTAACTGCTAAAAATTCCCCCATAAAACATAAAGATTTGATTCTGGCTCTTTTAGAAGCAGTGCAGCTTCCAACACAGGTAGCAATAATCCACTGCAAGGGCCATCAGAGGGATGGCTCTTTTGTGAGCTAAGGAAACAGCAAAGCTGATCAAATTGCAAAACAGGCAGCTTGGCTGCAGGAACCCAAACAAGTTATGGCTCTAGTGATTGGCCCCCCTGAACTCTCTAGCCCTCCCCAGTATTCCCCACAGGAACATGAAAATGCTGAGAAGTAGAGCTATGAGAAGGGAAGCACAGGCTGGTATAAAAAGGAGGATAAGGTTCTAAGCCCTGAGGCCCAACAATGGAAACTCACTATGAGCTTACATGATGCCACCCACTATGGGAGGGATGCACTATGGGACTTGGTGCAAAAGGCTTTTTCAGGGAAGGGGTTTAAAAGAACAGTAAAACAAGTAACACTTGCCTGTGATTTATGAGCCCATAATAACCCACAGACCCATCCAATCCCCCCTTCGTTACTCAGGCCAATCCAACGCCAAGGGACATATCCAGGGGAAGACTGGCAGTTAGATTTCACCCAAATGCCCCCATGATCAGGATATAAATATCTTCTGGTGTTTGTTGATATTTTCACAGGATGGGTTGAAGACTTCCCCACCTGATCTGAAAAGGCGATGGACGTCTGTAAGTCCCTTTTAAAGGAAGTAGTTCCTCGGTTTGAACTTTCAAAGTCCCTCCAGAGTGATAACGGGCCCTCTTTTATAGCCAAAATCACACAGAGACTCACAACGGCCCTAGGGATAAACTACAAGCTACACACCTCTTGGCACCCCCAGTCTTCAGGGAAGGTAGAGAAAATAAACCATACTTTAAAGAAAACCTAGCAAAGCTCTGCCAAGAAACTCATGTACCCTGGACCAACTTGCTTCCTATTGTACTCCTCAGGGTCCATGTAGCCCCCAGGAGTGGTCTGAGGCTTAGCCCATTTGAAATGACCTATGGGAGGCCTCTTCTTACTACTGACATTCTACTAGATGAGGAAGTGAACCAGGCCCTGAGATATATTATTAATGTAGGACAAGTTCAGAGGGCAATCCAGGACTAGGACCACAAGGCACTGCTGACTCCCACTAAAATTACAGAGGAAGGAGTAGTTCCTTTACAAATAAACCCTGGGGATCCAGTTCTTCTTAAAACCTGGAAACAGGGGTCCCCCCCAACACCAACTAATGCCAAAATGGAAGGGCCTCTATAAAGTAATTTTAGCCACCCCTACTGCTGTCAAACTTCAAGGGACATCTAGTTAGGTACATTTGTCCAGACTAAAGCTTTTACCTCCAGAAACCCCGCAGGTCACAACAGAAGAACAATACACCTGTGAGCCAGTGGACAACCTGAGATACCCATTCAAAAGACAGGCACCATCAACAGATAAGTAAAATGATGTAGTGGGTTGGCTCCTATTTGAACCCTTAACACGACTTGGGACCTCTCTTCTTTCCTTGGCTGATGTGGTTCTTGACAATTTTCTGGCCCTTGATTACCTTCTGGCCGAACAAGGCAAGAGTGGCTTCATAATTTTGGCAGGGACGATATTGCCTCCCTTGTCTGGTCAACAGTTAAGGAAGCCCAAAGTTAACCCTGGTTCCTTCCCTTATTAAGCCCTTTAATGGCTATCATTGTTCTTCTCCTTTTTAGCCCTTGTTTGTTTAACCTTTTGGTTATGTTTGTGTCTTTCAGGCTCCAACGGTTTGAAGTAAGGCTCATGATGGCTCAAGGAATTCAGCCCATTCCAGTGGAAAGTGGCCCAGGTCCCTACAGGTCCTTGAAACAGTCAGCTAGGGACATCTAGGGCAGGCTAGGGTCTGCGGCCCCTGTCCAGCAGGAAGAAGTTTCAGAAGAAGAGACCTTTGGCCCCTTACCCTGAAGAATAAGGGTGTAGAGTCTCTCGGGGGGAATGAGACAGGCTGGGACCAGGGCCCCTTTGCTGAAGTGCTTGCACATGGACACACCTCTCCTCGAGCAACAAAATACAAATAAACTGTATGGGACTAAAAATAACTGCGTGCATGTGACATTGGGGCAAATTCTGGACCCCCAAAATACAAAGAGACCAAAAAAGCTAACTGCCACTCCTGGAGAGCCTGGAGCAAAAGCAGGGTCCTGCGCATGCCCCCTGCACTGAACACCACCTAAAGGGGTGGGCAGACCACCTAAGCCACACCTCTGGCCCAACCCTTGGATACACCCCTACCCTCACCTTATACAAGGAACAAGCTTGCTCCCCGTCCCCCGCCCCCCCCCCCCCAGCCAGCAAGCCAGCAAGCAAGGGAACGTGTTGCCTGTTCTCTCTCCCCCATGCTACAGCAGGGGTCCCAATAAAGCCTTGCCTGAATTTCTTATCTGGCCTCTAGTCAATTTCTATTGATTAGGGAAGGCCAAGAACCCTGGTCAGTAACACTTTCGTGTCTCACTTTTTAGGCTCAACTTTACGTTTCTGCAGTTCATCCATGTTGTCGCCTGTAGTTGCAGGTCACTCTTCTCATTGCTGAGTAGTATTCCAGTATATGAACCCTGTGAATGTATTAATTTATACTATTGTTGATGGTCTTTTGCGATATTTCCATTTGGGATTATTAAAACAAATGCGTCTGTGAACATTCTGATAATTGTTGGTGCCCCCGTAAGCACACGCTTCTCTTGGCTGAACACATAGACATGGAACTACTAGGCCATAGGGTATGCTTCTTTACTAGCACGCCAAATTGTTTTTAAAGTTATTCTAGTTTATATTCCAGCAGCAGGACAGAAGGATTCAGCTACTCCACAACCTCGCCAACACTTGGTATTTTCCTTTTTTTTTTTTTTTCTATTCTATTTTACAGTATTAAAACAACTGAAGCAAAGTTTAGGTTGCTTTGGGGGCCAACTTTTGGGTTTCTGTTTGGTTCTCTGAATTATTATGCATCGCAGACTTGCACTTGGTCCAGTCACAGAGTACGTACCGAGTGCATTTTCGACTTTGCTCCAGTTTTGCTCACTCCGCCACTTGGATGTCCTCCGGTCATGAGTATGAGGTGTGCATCCAGGGCGGGCACGTCCTGTGAGGACTCTGAAAGCTGACCACTGGGTAAGCGAAGGGTTTGCGGCCCTTCCTCGGCAGCGTCCTCTCCCGCCGCCTCCTGGAACCCCACCAGCCCCAGCTGCCTCACAGGGAACGCGGCGCCCCTCAGCCTCAGCCAACTCGGGGGCGGAGCAGCGGGGCGAGGCCGGCGGCGCGCGCGTGCGCACTGAAAGTCCGGCGCATGCTCCGAGTGCGGGGCGTCCGCCGCAGAGGGTAGGCGAGTCTCCCGCGCCCTACCCTCCGTGGCGGGGCCGCAGCGATCTGCTGGTTCCAAGTCCTTCTGCCAGTAAAGTTCCTGAAAAAAGTCACAGTCATTCTTAAAAGAGCAAAAGAGGGCGCGAGCCGGTCGGAGGCCCTGACGGGGGCTGGCGCACCGGGCGGCGGAGACGGCGGTTACACCGCGACCAGGAGGAGCGGTCGCGCCGGGCGGTGGGCGGCGGGCGGCGCGGGGACGGTGAGTAGCGGCTCGCGCCCGGGGCGGCTGGCCGCACTCATCGCCCTCGACCGGGGCTGGCTGCGGAGGACCCGCCCGTCCCCGCGGCCCGGGATGTGCCCACCGGGGGCCGGACAGGGGCTCGGCGGGAGCCTCCAGGCCGGGCGCCCCTCCCCGGCCCGGCTGCCGCGCGCCCACTTCGAGTGCGGGGCCCGGGTCCCCGCGGCAGGCGGTGGGCGCAACCCCCGGCGCCCCCTCCCCTCCCCGCGCCCCCGCCTCCCTGGGGTGGCCCTCGGGCGGGGAAGTGCAGCGGGGCGGTGGGGACTGGGCGTTAGGTGTGGGTTGGGGCTGGCGGGGAAAGGGCCTAAGCCCCACCCTGGCTTCCAGACCCCGTCCTGGGCGGCGGGCCCCTTTGCTGCCTGCGGCCCCACCCAGCCCGGATATTGCTCGGGTTCCGCTCGAATATGAATGAGCCTGACTACGCGGTCTCCTTGACACTGGCTACCGCAGTGTCACTTCACTCGGGGATCCCAGTGGCAGTACAGTCTGAAAAAAGCTGTCTACTTCTCCAGGTTTTATGTAACTCCTGACATCTTCTAGGTAACTTCATTGAACTTGAGAAGTTTTTCAGTGTTTTTATAAATATAATCATACCTGTGCTGAAGTACAGGCTGTGATGAAAAAGCCACCCTTTCGATCAGTGAGTTAACTCATCCTTTACTTTTCTAATGTATTGGACGGCTGTTGGTTGGCAAAAATCTTTAAAATTAAACTTGGAAAAAGAACACATGTAAAGTGTTACTGTCAAGCTTTTAAAGTATTGTACTCAGAATTATGCTGATTTTCTAAGAATTTAATTGTTTTGGTATGGTTCTTAAAGTCTGCAGAGTAGTGGCTGATAATCACAGGAGTCAGACTGCCTGTGTTAAAATCTGATTCCACTTACTTTTCTTTACAATTTATTATTTTAAAAATTATTATATAGTAAAATTGACTTTGTTGGGGGGGTGTGCAATTCTGTGAATTTTAGATATATGTAACCACCATAACAGTCAGAATTTAGAACAGTTCGATCACCTCCAAAACACTCATGCTACCCTTTTATATCCTCCCCCTTACCCCAACCCCTGGCAATTACTGATCTTTTCCAGAATGTCATAGAAATGGAGTCATGCAACATGTAACCTTCTTTCACTCAGCATAATGCCTTTGAGATTCCTTCGAGTTGTTGGATGTATCAACAATTTATTCTTCTTTTATTGCTGAGTAGTATTCTGTTAGATGGATGTGCTCCCAATGAAGGACATTTGGATCGTTTCCAGTTTTTTGTGATTATGACTATAGCTACTATAAACATTGCTATACAGGTTTTTGTGTGAACATAAGTTTTCATTTCTCTAGGGTACTGCTAAGATTGGGATTACATGATCATATAAAGTATGTTTAACTTTGTAATACACTGTCACACTGATTTCCAGAGTGGCTCTATCATTTTGCATTCTCACCAGCAACATGTGAGAGTTCCAGTTGCTTCACCTCCTCTCTAGCACTTTGTATTGTCGGATTTTTCTGTTTAGCCTTTCTAATAGGCATGTAGTGGTATCTCGTGGTCTTAATGTGTCTTTAACTAATGGCTAAAGATGTTGAATATCTTTTCATGTACTTAATTGGCATGTATAATCTTGGGTGAGTATCTGGCCAAGACTTTTGCCTATTTTTAAATTCAGTAGTTTCTTTCTTATGTTGAGTTTTGAGGGTTCTTTATATGTTCTGGATACAAGTTGTTAGATATGTTTTGCAAAAGTTTCTTGCAGTCTATAGCTTCTTTTCATTGTTTTAACAGTGTCTTTCACAGAGCTAATGTTTTTAATTTTGATGAAATCTAACTTATCCATATTTCCTTTTGTACATCTTTTGGTAGCATGTCTAAGAACTTTGCTTAATCCCAGGTCAAGAAGATTTTCATCTTCTAGATATTATAGTTTTATATTTAGATCTATAATCTATTTTAAATTATTTATATAAGGTATGAGATTTAGGGGAAGGTTTACTTTTTTGCATATGAATGTCCAGTTGTTCCATCACCATTTGTTGAAAAGACTGTCTTTTCTCCATTTAATAGTTTTGCACCTTTGTCAAAAATCAATTGGCTGTATTTGTGTGGGTCTATTTTGGCCCTCTGTTGTGTTCCATTGATTTCTGTATCTTTCTCTTTGCCAGTATCAAACTTTCTTGATGGATGTAGTTTTATAGTGTCTTAAAATTGGGTAGCATAATCTTCTCCAACTTTATTCTTTTTCAAAATTGTTTTAGGTATGCTAGTTCATTTGCCTTTCCATATAAAGTTTAGAATCAGCTTGTCTCTAACTACAAAATATTCTGCTGGTACTTTGGAATTATATCAAACTGTAGATCAATTTGGGGAGAATTGCTATTTTTACTTTGTTGAATCTTTCAATCTGTGAACATGATGTATCTTTCCATTTATTTCATTGTTTCATTAGTGTTTTGTAGTTTTCAGTATACAGATCCTGTACATGTTTTGTTAGATTTATGCCAAAGTATTTCATTTGGGGAGGAAACTATTGTAAATATCATTTTAAAAAATTTTGGCTTCAAATTGTACATTGTTAAGATATTAGAGGTACAGTTGAGTGTTGTGTGTTGCTCTTGTATCCTGTGTCCTTGCTAAACTCACTTATTAGTTCCAGGATTGTTTGTTTGAATCCTTGGAGTTTTCTAGATAGACAATCATGTCATCTGTGAATAGAGATAGTTTTTTCCCTAATCTATGAGCTTTTTAAGTATTTTAGTTGCCTGTTGCTCTGGCTAGGCCTAATGATAAACAGGAGTAGTGACAGTGGACATCCTACCTTGTTCTCAATCTAAGGGGGAATTAAATCTGTCTTTCAGAATTAAGTGTGATGTTAGCTGTAGATTTTTTTTTTTTAATGCCCTTTATCAGGTTGAAGAAGTCGTCTTCTGTTTCTAGTTTGCTGAGAGTTTTTTTCACAAATGGATGTTGATGTGGTTTTACTTCTTTACTCTGTTAATACAGTGGATTACACTGATTGATGTTTGAGTATTGAACCAGCCTTGCATTCCCAAATAAAGCCCATTTGGTCCTGGTTATTCTTTTTATATATTGCTGGATGCGATTTACTAATATTTTGTTGAGGATTTTTGCATTTGTGTTCATGAGGGGTTATTTGTTTAGTTTTCTTTTTTATACTGTCTTTGTGTGGTGCTGGTATCAAGATAATGCTGGCTTTATAAAATAAGTTAGGGAGTGTTTTCTCCTCTTCTGTATTCCGGGGGAGAGTATGTATCATTCTTGAAAAGTTTGGTAGAATTCTCCAGTGAAATCACCTGAGCCTGGAGATTTCTTTTTGAGTTTTTAAAGTTATAAATTCAGTTTTCCTAATGGTTATATCAATTTCACTGATTTCTGCTCTTTATTATTCCCATCCTTTTGCTTGCTTTGGGTTTGTTTTGCGATTCTTTTTCTAGTTTTTTGAGGTGGGGGCTTAGATTATTGATTGAGACTTTTCTTCTTTTCTAAGGTAAGCATTTCGTGCCATAAATTTTCCCTCTCAGCAGTATGTTAGCTGTGTCCCATAAATTTTGACATATTTTCATTTTAATTCAATTCAGTTATTTTTTGAATTTCTCTTGAGCTTCTTCTTTGGCCCATGGGTTGTTGAGAAATCTGTATTTTTAATTTCCAAATGTTTGGAGATTTTCCTGTTATCTTTCCATTACTGATTTCTAGTTTGATTTCATTGTGGTCCCTTTATTTGGCTTTTGTTGAGGGTTGTTTGATGGCCTAGAATATGTTCTATTTTGGTATATGTTCAGTGGGTGCTTGAAGTATATTCTGCTGTTGTTGCGTGGACAGCTCTATAAATGTTGATTGGATTTTGACAGTTTTCTGGTTTTAGAATTTCATTTTGTTTTATTGTGTTTTATAGTGTTTTTGAGTATCTCTTTGTGTAACTTGTTTAGCTGCATAGGTAATTTATCAGAGTCTGTTGGAGTCAACATTTTACCAGTTCTAGTGAAGTAAAGAAACCTTACCTCCCTTTTGTCCTCTTCCATGTACAATTTTTTTTTTAAATTTGGCTGCGCAAGGTCTTAGTTGCAGCATGTGGGATCTTTGTTGCAGCATGTGGGATCTTTGTTGCAGCACGCGGCATCTTTTTTTTTAGTTGCAGCACGTAAGCTCTTTTAGTTGCGGCATGCGAGATCTTTAGTTGCGGCATGCAGGATCTTTAGTTGCAGCACGCAGGATCTTTTTTTATGTTTTTATTATTTCTTTTTTTTTTTTTTTTTTTTTTTTTGTGGTACACGGGCCTCTCACTGTTGTGGCCTCTCCCGTAGCAGAGCACAGGCTCCGGACGTGCAGGCTCAGCGGCCATGGCTCATGGGCCTGGCCGCTCCACGGCATGTAGGATCTTCCTAGACCGGGGCATGAACCCGTGTCCCCTGCATCGGCAGGTGGACTCTCAACCACTGTGCCACCAGGGAAGCCCAGGATGTTTTTTCAGTTGCAGCATGTGGGCTCGCGGCATGCAGGATCTAGTTCCGTGACCAGGGATTGAACCTGGGCCCCCTGCCTTGGGAGCACAGAGTCTTAACCACTGGACCACCAGGGAAGTCCCCTCTTCCATGTATAATTACTTGTCTTAAATGTTTTCTCTACATATATTGAAAACCATATTGAACAGTATTATAATTTTTCTTTCAACTGTCAAATGTAACATAGAACATTTAAAAGAAGTCTGCTATATTTACCCATATTTTTGCTTCTGTCATCTTCTTTCTCTTGTTCCAGTACTTTAAGTTGTTGTTTTAATCATTTAATTATGTCTGAAGTGGAGACCTAGAACCTGTACTTTAACAAGTGCTCCTAGATGCTTCTTACAATCGTGCAAATTTGTGAAGCATTAGGGACAATTACTGCGACTCCATTAGGGGCAAAGAAAGGAATGTTCTTCACATTTCAGACATGTTTTATGTAGTGGTTGTATAAATGGATTTTTGGTTAAGGTAGCTGGAATATAATAGCTAAGTAGGCAGGAACTTAACTAATAATTTTAAGAAGAAATATGAACAAATTGGCTTTCTGTTCTTTTCAGTCTAAAATGCGAACAGTATACATTCTATTACTTTCATCATATGAGTAACTGTAACTAGTCTGAAACTAATGAAAAAAATGCATGGTATAAGATGATGTGTAGAGGATCCATTGTAATCTAAACACTAAAGCACTGTAACTAAGAGCCCGATGCTATCACGTGGTTGCATAGCATTATACAAAACCCTTCCTTAGGGTGCTGTTCTAGGGACATTGATTATTTATTACCTGTGAGGATGAAGAGCAGTTTCCTTAGATTTTGTATTTGTTGCCCATTTGGTGGTAACTATCCATGGAGGATTTATTATGGTATATGAAACTACCATTTTTTTGAATGCCTAACTTTCAGTGTGCTAAGGGCTTTGTATCTATCATTGATCAACAGTCCTGTGAGGTAAATATCCTCAGGAAACTGAAGCTTCAAGAGGTTAAGCAATAACTTCACTAAGAGCACAGAACCAGTAAATAGCAACTAGTAAGTCAGGCCTCAACTCTTAACGCTCATACTCTAGTCTCAGTGAAAGGCAGAACTATGTAATCTAGGCATTTATTGGTACCTGGAAGTCATACATTCTGCTGTTGTTAAGGATGCAAAAGTGAATGGTATTATTGTCTCTCTTTTCAAGGAATTTACATGATCTGAACAGGGTGGGGAGGGGGCCTTCATCACAGAAAAAAATTCTTACAGTTCATTATGATTATTTCTTGATAAAACAATTATAGCTTATTTTATTTTATATAGTTTTTATGTCATGAAAAAATAACTTCATTTTAAACCACAGATTTGAGAGAGAAGATCGGATCACCTGGAATTAAATTTGGCACAGAAACCTTTTCAACTCCAAAAATGTTGGAGGAAGATATGGAAGTGGCCATCAAGATGGTGGTGGTAGGGAATGGCGCAGTTGGAAAATCAAGTATGATTCAGCGGTATTGCAAAGGCATTTTTACAAAAGACTACAAGAAAACCATTGGAGTTGATTTTTTGGAGCGACAGATACAGTATGTACTTGGCCATTTTATCCTCTTGGTTTTGATATGTGAGCTGTGTCCAAGAGTTTGCTCAGAATAATAGTAACTGAGTACAATACAATCCAAGGCTAGGCATCTAGTGGCAGCGGGTTTTCAGTTATTCACTCCTTTGTGTGTCTTCGTCTTCTTTTTTCCCCTTCCCCCATCTCTTCCCTTCCTCTCTCATTTTTTCTTCTTTTTTTTCCCTACACTTCTCCCTTCTCTTTTTTTCTGTCTTACATCTGTTTTATATTTATTGGTGGCACCCTGGGCACTTCTTAAACACAAACTGACGCTTGATTCTACTGAGATTTCTGTCCACTATTTTATTTGGAAGGAAAGTTACCCGTCTCACAGAATAATTTTCATCTCTTATATTATGGGATCTGTTTGTGTAAAATGTCTCTTCTCTTTTTAAAACTGGGCATATAGAAGTTAGGAATTAATAATTTGTTTTTACTTTAAAGAAATAAGAGAAAGATTTGAGAGGATTAAATACTCCTGTGAAAAGGAAATCCAATTGGATTCTAAAACACATCAAAGTAACACTTTTTGTCATTAGTCCTGAGAACTTTTAAGGATATTTTAAATTGTAGGAGAAACATTAAACAAATCTGATTTAACTATCCCAGACACTAGCATCAAAGATAATTGTGTTCATTGTTTTAAAGATTGTTGAATTTATAATCTGTATTCTGTTACCCTCTTTTTAAAAATACTTCTCTATTTGCTTCCTTTCTTAGATATTTTAAGGGGATTCATTTTAAATCTTGATGATGTTTATTTTTTGCACTTGCTATCTGGACCAAATTAATATTTTAAGTATACAGTTGACCCTTATTATTCATAGATTCCATATTTATATTTTAAGTATGCAGTTACTTCTCATTATTTGTGGATTTCATATTTGCAAATTCACTGCTTGCTAAAATTTATTTGTAACCCCAGACTTAGTACTCCCAGTACTCTGGTGGTCATTTGTGGACATGCACAGAGCAGCAAAAAATTTGAGTCACTTATACACACACGTCCGGTTGAGGTTGAACAAGGCGACCCACTGCGTTTTTGTTTCATCTCTCGTACCGTACATGAGTGGCCTTTTCATGTTCTGTTTTTGTGCCACATTTTTGTGCTTTTTATTGGTAGTTTTGCTGTTTAAAATGGCCCCAAGCCGAGAGCTGAAGTGCCGTCTGGTAACCTGTGACGTGCCTTATGGAGAAAACACATGTATTAGATAAGCTTCGTTCAGGCACCAGTTATAGTACTGTTGGCCATGGGTTCAATGTTAATGAATCAACAGTGTATGTTAAATAAGGTGTGTTTAAACAGAACAATGCAAAAAACAAGGTTATATATTGATCAGTTGATGAAATTGTAACCAGGGGCTCACAGGCACCTCACCCGCCTGGTATTTTCCCTCAGAGGAATGGTTCAGGATTTGCTAATTCAGTGTTGGCAGTGACTCTGTAGAACAGAACTACTGCCTACGAATAAGACAACAGGTGTGACAGAACAGAGTTAATTTGGGGGTTAAAGGGCAACCAAGCAGTAAGCTGCTTCTTTCCTTTCTTACTATTCTCCCCCATTAGAATAGGGTAGCAGGAGGAGGGCAAGCACTGACCTAAGGGAACCCTTTCCCAGGACAGCTGACCCTGGGTGTCCAGGATCCCACGGACACCAGCGTCCACGGGCACTCAGTCCCTTGTATAAAATGGCATAGTATTTGCATTTAACCTACACACGTGCTCCCACAGACTTTCAGTCATCTCCAGATTACTTATAATATCTAATATAATGTAAATGCTGTGTAAATAGTTGCCAGGCACACAGTAAATTCAAGTTCTACTTTTTGGAACTTTCTAGAATTTTTTTTCCAAATATTTTCTATCCGCAGTTGGTTGAATCCTCAGGCGTGGACCCCTCGGATACTAGTCTTAGAGTCACCACTATCTGTGACTGTGGTTGAAGGAAAAAACATGACAGATAAATCCAAATCGTGTAAAATTACAGCTTTAGGGGAGTGTCTTTCACCCTTTACTCGCACTGTTGGTAATGGTATCAGCATTTAAAAGCACTCAGACTTTTTCAGAGTGAAACCAGCAATGTAGTTGTTTTTTTAAAATAAGTAAGTAAATCAATTTATTTATTTGTTTATTTATTTTTGGCTGCGTTGGGTCTTCGTTGCTGTACGTGGGTTTTCTCTAGTTGTGGTGAGCAGGGGCTACTCTTTGTTGCGATGCGCGGGCTTCTCATTGTGGTCGCTTCTCTTGTTGTGGAGCATGGATTCTAGGCGCACGGGCTTCAGTAGTTGTGGCACACGGGCTTAGTTGCTCTGCGGCATGTGGGATCTTCCCGGATCAGGACTCGAACCCGTGTCCCCTGCATCGGCAGGTGGATTCTTAATCACTGCACCACCAGGGAAGCCCAACAATGTAGTTTTAATACTTCCAGATTTGAAAAATAAAGACATTTCCTTTGCATATGAAATACATTCATCTCTTGTTTCAGAGTTAATGATGAAGACGTCAGGCTCATGTTATGGGATACCGCAGGTCAAGAGGAGTTTGATGCAATAACAAAGGCGTACTATCGAGGTAAATCATGGGTGTCTTTAGTTTGTTTTGACATGTTCTTTTAGCTGAACAAAGAACTTTGCTTTTCTTGTTTCCCATAGAAGGATTTCTCTTTAAGAATATTTAAATTAATTCCAAAGTATTTTTTAAAACCCCAGGCTATTATTCTTCTAAAGATCTTGTTGGGTGGTAAATAATACTCTGTGCTATAGACTGTTTATTTCTGCCTTAGAATTACATGACTCATATAGGCATTCCCAGACCTAATAAGTCAGAAGTTGTGAAAAGTCTTCTCTGACTCCAGGGAAATGACTACATAGTCAGAGTGGAAACTAACATAAGAAAAAGTAAAGCCCTGGCAGACAAGATGGCATTTTGTTATGATATTTAATGTGGGTAAAGCCTTCTCTAGGCTATACGAGTTCAGGGAAGTATGAGATACCTGTGAAAAGGAAGAGCTACAATGATAGGATCTAAGACTAAATAAACTGTGGGGGAAATTCCTCTTTTTACCTACCTAGCTTTCTTCTCTAAATTCTCAGCCTAAAACATATGTTCTTTTTGTGTGGAAAAAAATAGATTGGGTTATTTCTTTTTAAGCTTTTGACAATGTGATGTAGCAGTATTACTTTTTAACTAGTGTGGTTATTTTTGGAGAAAGTATTATCATTATGTCTCTCTAATTTAAAAGGACAAAACTGTGTGAGCCTACAATTATCTCAAAATAAAGTTTAACTTAAAAAAAGACAAAACTGGTCAAATGTCAAAATGATTTGATTCGTATATGAATAAAAAGGAGAAAACGTTGGAACTGTACAGTTAAGTAGCTCATTTGGGTTCCTAGTTTAAAGAAAAAGACCAGGTAGCTAAACATATTTTAATATCCACTGCCATAAGACTTTGTTCAACATTATTATCTTCTAATTTTTTTAACTTGACTCATCCAGTTTGTTGCAAACTTCTTGTTTTAACTTGTTAGATGTCCATGAATCATACCGTTTCTCTTTCATATGTTTACAAAAAACATTCTTTGCCAGAAACTAAAAAGAGAGCCCATAATTGTTAGTATTTACATCTTAATTTATATGGGTGATGTTCAAATTTCTTTTCACTTTGGTTCATTTGGACTAAAAGGCTTTAAACAGCATTGATTTCCCTGTGTTTAACATTTTAACTTAAAGCAATCTTAAGTGTATAAATAGATCTGTTAAAAGTTTTTTTTTAAATGTAACGTTTTTTAGCCAACTATGTTAAAATGGCAAAGAGGGTGGATACTGAGACAGGTCTTAAGCTTGAGCTTTTTCCCTCACATCCCTATTTGAATTAAGGAACAAACAGTGGCAATGTTACATGAATTTGAGAAATGGCATATTGGACTTATATGCTTTTTTTTTTTTTTTGAGGTTCTATCAGAGTGTTTTTGGTTGCTGACAGCAGAAAAGCAATTTCAAACCGACTTATTTAGCGTCTGTTGACTTGTTACTGGGAGTAGCTTTCATTTGTGGTTTGTTGGGACTGTAACCTTGCTGATTCTCCTGGCTGGCCGCCTCCCTGTTGGGGTTCCTCTTCATGCTGATTTTCCTCTTGTCTGCAAGTTTGCTACCATCGACAGTGCTTTTTGTTCACATTCTTGGGGACCGAGGGTTACTTCCCACAACAGTGGACCAAAAGTCCAGAGCTTTTACCTGATTAGACCACCTTTGACCAGATTACAGTGAGTAGTCAGAGGAAGGTGATTGCCCTAATGGGCTTGGCGCACTTGGGGCTCCCCCAAGGCAGTGGGAAGTTTAGCTGCCTAAACCATAGGCTATTGTACAGAGGGGGAGAGGTGTTCTTGGGGACAGGGCACTGGATGGCAGCTAGGCACCAGGTAATATCTGCTACTAATATAGATTCAGATGATATAATTAAATAAAGAATAGGAAGAAAAGGTAAGGTGGGCAGAATGAGTTAAGATAGAGATTTAGTGATAGAAACACTATGCCTTATAAAATTACGACCGACTTATGTCCTAAAAATGTGTTATTCAAGATGCATAAAAATTATATTTAAAAAAGAAAAAATTTTTTATAATTCATTTAAAAGACCTATTATAGCAAGACCATTGCTCCAAGGCATCGTTATGTTCTTAGAATGCTGGCTTAATTGTACAGTGAGACATGTGGAAACATGATCTCCTTATCGGTAGGTTAGAACAGAGCACAGATCATATTAGGAAGCCTTTGGAGCCCAGATGACTCCTGTTAAACCCTTAAGAAAGTCCAC
The DNA here is from genome assembly GCF_025265405.1 of Mesoplodon densirostris. NCBI lineage: Eukaryota > Metazoa > Chordata > Mammalia > Artiodactyla > Ziphiidae > Mesoplodon > Mesoplodon densirostris. The sequence goes on along the minus strand of NC_082670.1, from coordinate 44,615,266 downwards.
CCTAGGCAGTAGAAACCGTACTTAGTACAGAAAGTTACATACAACATGAAGTAGATTTTTATTACAGTTTTTTACTGAGACTTGGTTCTCAGAAAAAAAATGCTTCTAAGTATATGTAAATTAGGTTATAGACTTGAGACCTATTATTTGATATCATGCACATAAGTAGAAGGAAACCCTTATTTTCTTTTTTTTTTTTTTGCTGTACATGGGCCTCTCACTGCTGCGGCCTCTCCCGTTGTGGAGCACAGGCTCCGGACGCACAGGTTCAGCGGCCATGGCCCACGGGCCCAGCTGCTCTGTGCACACGGGATCCTCCCGGACCGGGGCACGAACCCGTGTCCCCTGCATCGGCAGGCGGACTCCCAACCACTGCGCCACCAGGGAAGCCCTGTTTTCTTAAAAAATAATTTTTTTCACAAATATAAATGAATATAAATTGTTGGAAATGAAACAGCTCTGGACAAGAAGCTAGTTATAAGTTATAATTATAAATGCAAGAATTAAGGAACAACAGAATTAGACTATGCAAGTCTGAGGTTTGTTTTGAAATTATGTGAGCATGGAATCTGTGACAGATTGGTTCATTGAATAATTTATGTGCTTTAGATTGTATAGAATGTCAAAAAGAATAAGGGACAGCATTTTAAATCCTGAGTAGTATCTATAATAGTATTTTTAAAGCCTTTGCCAGTGTTCGCTAGAGCAGTGTTTCTTAAACTTGACTGTGCACAGCAATCCCCTGGGGAGCTCATTAAAATGCAGACTGAATTTGTAGATCTGTGGGTGGCTCCGAGAGTCTGCATTTCTACAGCCTCCCAGGTGGCACTGATGCTGCTGTCGGCCACACTCAGGACCAGCCTACAGACCATCTTGTAGGATCTGTCAGTGATTTGAGGATAGAATTACTCTCTGCACATTATGTGTCTTGGAGAGTATTTTCTGAATTGCATTAAAATATAGTGACTTTTTTGGAATGATCTTATTAAGGAGGAATAAATACTTGCTATTGGTGATCTTATCATTGACACCAAAAATTTATTCAGAGCTCTGTATTTTTGATGCATGGACAAGTGAGGTAGTTTATTAACTGTTAGAAGTGATCCATTTATGGGTGACTTACTGTTATCTATGATAATGAAGAAACTTTTCCTATGGTGCAATTTTTAGGGTAGGTAGTATTGAAGGAAGATTGAATAGTAGGAAAATAAAGGTCTTTGTAAAATATATGGGTAGAAAACACTAGCTGCCTTTCACTATTAACAACAGAGAAATTAAAACAACTTTCCCAAAAATGGCTGGTACAAACACAGAGCTAGGGGTCCAAGGAAGAAAAAGAAGGGAGAGCAGTGTGGGGTGATTTTAATTTACTTTATTATTTTTTTAGGGTCATTTTACACCTCCCCCCCACACGCACACACACACAGCTGGGTGGGTGTGGGATGTAGAAGTGAGAGGCCAGGGAAAGAAGGGAGAACTGTGCATAAAGGGTGCAGTAATGAGCCAGTTACTACTGCAGGCGGGGAGATACGCCTCCGGGTGACCCCACCCCAGGGAAGCTGAGGTTTTTATCCCCCCTCAATCCTCCCCAGGCATCCAGTCTCCTTAGGGGGTGTGCTAGACCACCCCTGGCAGAAGAGCAGAGCGCCCCTGCAGCCTGTGCTGGAGGGTCGGGGCGGGGAACACACAGGGCACCTGTTGGGGGAGGGGGTACCGTGCTCACCTCCCTGGTGGCTTAACTGAATCCAGGTCCCTCCTCCTCCTCCTCAGAGGGCACTGTGGCCCACCCCGCCCAGTGTGGTCTCTCTACCCAGTCCTCCACTAAATAATTTTGGGTTTTATGGACAGACTTTTTCTTTTATCCTTTGCTCCTTGATTTTTCAAACAAAATTATGCTTTTCTTAGTTAATCATTCTTACTGCCCATATCTCTGGCACCATCTGCTTAGTTTTTTTTGTTAGTTGTTTTTGTTTTGTTTTGTTTTGTGGTACGCGGGCCTCTCACTGCTGTGGCCTGTCCCACCGCGGAGCACAGGCTCAGCAGCCATGGCTCACAGGCCTAGCTGTTCCGCGGCATGTGGGATCCTCCCGGACCGGGGCACGAACCCATGTCCCCTGCATCGGCAGGCGGACTCTCAACCACTGCGCCACCAGGGAAGCCCAATGTGGACCGTTTTTTAAAGGCTTTACTGAATTTGTTACAATAGTGCTTCTGTTCTATGTTTTTGGTTTTTTGGCCCCGAGGTATGTGGGATCTTAGCTCCCCAACCAGGGATCGAACCCGCACCCTCTGCATTGGAAGGCAGAGTCTTAACCACTGGACCGCCAGGGAGGTCCCCAAAAAAGTTTCTTAAAGTATGATTAAATAATGTTTTATTTGTAGTTTAAGTAAATGTTAGAGTTCAAGTAAATATAAATTTGTTGTCCAATATGCTAGTGTGATCTCTTCAGTTTTACTTCTCCTTCAATTCTGAGCAAGTCTCAGGCTGTGTCTGTCAATCTGCCTGTCCCCCACCCCTCAGTTTTGCATAATTAATTTATTCTTTGGTCCAAAGCCTGTTCTAGAGGAGAGAAGCCTCTGCTTTTACAGTCATAGTGAACTGCTGGTTTTTTCCTTCATCAATTGTTCTTTGGGTTTCTACCATATTCCCTCAGGTGATAAACCTTTTTTGGCCCTAGAGTGTCTTAGGTAGCCCAGGTATGTGTGTCTTGAGGTTTAGTAGGAAACTCTTACACCTGGGGTATCTGGAAGGAAGAAGTAGCAGTGAGGAACCCTCTTGACTCCAGGACGATTTTCTCTTCTCACCTGTTTTTGTCACTGTGCTGCCTGATTCAACAGCAAATCATTGGTAAAAACCCTCTTCCAGAAGGTTGATGCTTATTTTTAAAATGGGATATTATCAACCTAATGTGATAGTTGATAGTTAAAATATTGTCAACCTAATGTGATAGTTGATAGTTAAAATATTGCGAGTATGGTATGGGAATTATGCAGTTAAAGAGGGTGAAAAACTAAATTAAACTCTTTTCCTCTCTACTATATATAAATATTTTACTCTTGGCACTGGTTCCTAAATTACATTCTTTAGCATTGATGGTATTCTGCTACTAAAATAAAATAATATAGATTTTTTAAAATAAGTAAATAGAATGAGAAAATTATGATTTTTTCTCTCATAGACTTTCCTTAAATCTGTGCCAAAAGAAATTAAGAAGCAGGTGACAGATATTAAAGAGAAGAACTCAGCAACTCTGTCATTCATGCCTAGTTTACTGTTCTCTCTGGCTTTTACAGTGTTATTAAATATATCAGTATTTTGTGGTGTTCCACAAGGAATGTGAATAATTTTGAGGGTACTTTGGCACTTGCACAAATTTGAGAACCACTATTCTTTGTAAAAATTGGTTCTTTGAATTAGAAAATAGAGTTTATATGTTAAAAAAATAGGGCTGCCCTGGTGGCACAGTGGTTAAGAATCCACCTACCAATGAAGGAGACACGGGTTCGAGTCTTGGTCAGGGAAGATCCCACATGCCACGGAGCAACCAAGCCCATGTGTCACAACTACTGAGCCTGCGCTCTAGAGCCCGTGAGCCACAACTACTGAAGCCCGCGCGCCTAGAACCTGTGCTCCACAACAGGAGAAGCCACTGCAATGAGAAGCCTGCACACCACAATGAAGAGTAGCCCCCGCACACTGCAACTAGAGAACAGCCCGCGCAGCAACGAAGACCCAACACATCCAAAAATAAAATAAATTAAATTTTAAAAAAAAGCAGTGCTACAAAGATGAGTTCAACATTTATTTACATAAAAATTGTTTTGAATATGTAAAAGTTTCCCTCACCCTGCATAGGATTGTTTCATTAATGTAAATAACGTTTTTATTTTGTGAATTTACAGGAGCCCAGGCTTGTGTGCTTGTATTTTCCACCACAGACAGGGAATCTTTTGAAGCTATTTCCAGTTGGAGAGAGAAGGTGGTGGCTGAAGTTGGAGATATACCAACTGTACTTGTACAAAACAAGATCGATCTCCTTGATGACTCTTGTATAAAGAAGTAAGGTGGCTACTGTTGAGGGGGTGGCTGTAATTCTGTAAAGCTAAAACCTATTTCAGTTTTTGCATACACTTACAAAATTTAGGAAAGTTTTTAAAAAGACTGCCTTATACTTAAAAATTTCTGTGAGCTATTGTGTGATTGGTTTGGGTTAAAAAAGTTCACACTGAATCAGTAGTAAAGAAAATTAAAGGAGTACGTTTTGAAAGCCCTTTTAGAATTCCAGGTCCTTGCAGCTCAAATCCAACTCCTCATGTGAAGTCAAATCTAGACAGAGTAAGAATGTTAAGAGAAACATCCCAGAACTTCCCTGGTGGCGCAGTGGTTAAGAATCTGCCCGTCAGTGCAGGGGACATGGGTTCGATCCCTGGTCCGGGAAGATCCCACATGCCGCGGAGCAACTAAGCCCGTGCGCCACAACTACTGAGCCTGCGCTCTAGGGCTCGCGAGCCACAGCTACTGAAGCCTGCATGTCTAGAGCCCATGCTCTACAACAAAGAGAAGCCACCGCAATGAGAAGCCCGCGCACCGCAACAAAGCGTAGCCCCCCCTCACCGCAACTAGAGAAAGCCTGCGTGCAGCAACAAAGACCCAACGCAGCCAAAAATAAACAAATAAGTAAATTTAAAAAGGAAAACATCCCTAGATGTTTTAATATCTAGCATAAGTATGTTGATGAGTTTAAATAGGTAAGCAGTTCAGATTCATATTGTTTTGTATACCCAGAACCATTATGCTTACGTTTGTGAACAGAGTTTGGCATCCAGATAATTTCTCTGTATAAGTATTTGTTTACTGCATTATTAACGTTTTGCTGGCTTTGAGAATACTTGGTGTTTACCTTATTTTTTTATAAGTTCTTGTATTAGTTGTCTGATGCTGTATAACAGATTAGCCCAAAACTTAGTAGTTTAAAACAACAAACATTTATTATGTCACAGTTTTTGTGGGTCAGGAATTTAGGAGTGGCTTAGCTGGGTGGCTTGGTTCTGGGTTTTCATGAGGTTGCTGTCAATATGTTGCCGGGGCCTGTGGTCACAGGAAGGCTTTTGACTGGGGCTGGGGGGGTCTGCTTCCGGGATGGCACCCTCGCTTGGCCATGGGCAGGTGGCCTCTCCTTCGGGCTGCAAGTGTCCTCAGTGTGTGGCAGCCGCTTCCCCAGGCACATGATCCCAGAGGAGGCAAGGTGGAAACCACAGTGCCTCTTATGAGGAGTCTCAAAGTCACACGCCATCACTTATGTATGTCATTGATGACACAGACCAACTTGATTACAGTGGGGGAGGGGAGGCGTATGGTAGAATCATTGGGAAATATTTTAGAGAATTGGGAGTCACAATGAAACTAAAATTAGGAGTCCACTGTTCTAGACACATCAGTATACTGACTTGGGTTTTGGCAGCAAAGTAGTTTTGTAGCCAATAAGAGTAAGATAGGTAATGCAGTATAATAAGACTTTCAGAGTGTAATTAAATTCAGGTGTTTTTAATAACCGAAGAGAGAAAATTAAAGTAGTATATAAAGAAAAGTGACATTTAGTCATTTTAAGGCTAGAGTAAGTGACTTTATAGAAAAGTGTCTTGCAGTTACAGTGAGATGGCTGGTGTTTACCCCCCCAAGAGCAGTGACAGTTGAAAATCCTGCTCAAGCACTGAGTGTAGCTCTCACCTGTTCTGGAAGGGCTGACCGCCGTCCTCAGGCTGTATGCAGTAAATGTAATAAAACAAGTTCTCAGAAAGTACCTTTACATGCATTTTCTTCAAATTGATGTGTAGTGAGGAAGCTGAGGCACTGGCAAAAAAGTTGAAGCTGAGATTCTACAGGACTTCAGTGAAGGAGGATCTGCACGTGACGGAAGGTAAAGTGCCTCTTAACAGTTAACAGCAGGAAGTTTGTCTATTCTTCTTATGCCTTTTATTTTTGTTGTTTAGAAATCGTATTTGTAATGAGAATAGAATTTTCTCTTTGTCATGTATCATTAAGTAAAGTTTAAAGGCCGATGCTGCTCTGAGTTTGAGTCCTTGATTATTTACTAACGTCTTTGAATAGTTGTTACTCTACAGCAAAACTCCGGTGGGCTTTTGTTTTGTTTTTTATCTTTAAAAATACAACTGGCTATGTGTGTGTGTTTTTCAAGCGTACCTTCTAAAATTGCCGCGTTAGAACCCCGCAGCGGTGGACACCCCACTAGGTAGTTACAGTGACCTAAACTTGTTTAATAGTGTCCTAGTTTAAGAAAGTGAGATTAGAGAGAGATGGTGGTTATTTTTCTCATTCCGGAATTGCTGCTCATTTTATTAGATTGCAGCTCAGCTGTTGCTTCAGTGTCCCCTGAATAGTGGTTTTCAGCTAAAGAAAGAGTCTTTTTAAGACTGAGTCAGTTTAGTGTTGCTGAATATTAGTCACTATTCAGGTACTTAAAACTAAAGAGCCAATGACTACAAGTAATATTTTATTTCTTTACTAATAAAATGCCAGTATATATTTATTAGTATTACCATTGTAATTAGGTATTACTCAGATAATTTCTAGAAGTTGAATTTTTTCAACTAGATTGTATACTTCTAACCATAATTTTCAATTTGTTTTGTAAGTATAAATATTATAGTAAGTGATGTGAAAGAACAGGTTTTACATGCATAATTATACTGACCTGGCAAGGGTTTTGGTTTTGTTTTCATTCCAGTTTTTAAATATTTGGCTGAAAAATATCTTCAAAAGCTTAAACAACAAATAGCTGAGGATCCTGAATCAATGCATTCAAGTAGTAACAAAATTGGTAAGTACCCAGGAAGTTTTAGCCCCATGTTTACCTGGTAAATTTATTTTCCATTCATTATTATCATATTTACTGGGTTTTTTTAAAGTACAGTGTGACTGGAAAGCGAGAGATGAGTGATTATTAACTTTAGTAGTATCAGCTCTCACTAAAAGGTATATTGAGTTAAAAGATTTTTTAACTGATGAATTTTCTAAAGGTCTGTTCTTTTTGAACACTTGTTTCTCTGACTTGACACTTGCACCATCTCCACACCTCTTCCCTTTCCTGCCACCTTGCTGAGCACCCATCCTGATTTTTAACATGAGATGCCAGCAGAGTTTAGTATTTCCTGGAGAACAGGAAGCACCTGTCCACGTCTTACTTTTGGCCATGGCTTCTGGGAGGATGGGCGCCGGTCCTCTGTCCTAAGGACCTCCTGCCTGCACCCCACTCCTCACTACACACACACACACACACACACACACACACACAGCATTTTCTTGGCCTGTTTTAACGTTTCTTACTTTGCCCTTTTTTTTTTTTTTTTTTTCTTTTTGCGGTATGCGGGCCTCTCACTGTTGTGGCCTCTCCCGTTGCGGAGCACAGGCTCCGGATGCGCAGGCCCAGCGGCCATGGCTCACGGGCCCAGCCGCTCCGCGGCATATGGGATCCTCCCAGACCGGGGCACGAACCCGTATCCCCTGCATCGGCAGGCGGACTCTTAACCACTGCGCCACCGGGGAGGCCCTTACTTTGCCCTTTTTATTGCATATGTTCCTACTGTCAGACACCTCACATGCTCTGAGAAACAACAGGGCAGTTGTGATAAGCCGTTGTCTGGTCTGGTCTCCTGGGCCCACCCTGTCTCCCTCCAGTCTGCTGATTAAGGCCCTTTGATAGATTCTGGTTGTGGAACACATTCAATGCAGGCTTTCTTCATCCCAGCATTTAAAGACAGTTTGGTCCATCCTTCCTGTGCGGCCTTGTGCCCCACTTTTGTAATGTACCCTGTTTATGGTTCCACCACAGGGCCCGCTGTTTCTTGAGCCTGCAGGGCTGTCTTACTCATCCCTTTGCTCATTTTGGCTCTTCCGTTAAGAATAGCCTCCCCTTCCCACCTTCTGTTGAGAACTGTGCATCCCTCAAGGTCTATGGAGAAAGCTCTCGACTATCTGTCTGGCTGAAGCACAGCCTTCACTTCTCTTAAATGAACAGAGACCTGAGTGCAGGGCATTGCCAGGGGTCCAGTCCCTCCATGTAGTTTGTCCTTTCTTATGAATTAGGTGTGGTTGACCCTTCCTTTGAACCATCTGTGGGATCTTGTCTCTTTTATGACACTTAACATAGAGTGTCCTGTAGCATCACTGCCTGTTTGTAGTGTCTCACCTCACTCATCAGATTGTAAGCTTCTTGGGGGCAGGAATTAGTCTTAGTAGTCTTTGTGTCGCTCATAGTATCTCTGGCCCAGAGTCTTGTGTATTGTGGACGATAAATAGCCCATAAACTGGAGATTACGTCTTAGAACCAACATTGTTCAAAATTAAAACTCTAACAATTGAAAGTTTTTCTTTAGTTCATCCCTTTTGTCTGCTCATCACTTTGAGTATCTGCAGACCATTTTGCTGTTGTTTTAGCCTGGATAGGAACATCTGACATCACTACCGGCTCTTATATACGCAGTATCTTTATCAACATATCACAAATTCTGTTGTTAACTACAGGCAGGTACTGTTGAGGAAGTTCTATGATGTAAAATTATTAAAATTATCATATTTACAGATTTAAAATTTCAAAACTAGATTGTTAGTGAAAAGAGTGTGTAGAGAAGCACACAAAGGGAGGAAAGAAGACCATATGTGCACTTCAGCCTACATGTGTGTACCACATCACTGCAGGGATGCGTGAGAACTCTAAACACGTGTGCCTTAGGCGAGGGGCTGGGGTGGGTGAGAGACTTCACTGTGACCCCTTTGGTTCCCTTTGAACTTTGAACCCTGTGTACTGGCTATTAAAAGTAAATGAAATGAAAACAAAAGCTTAAAACTGTAAATATTTGCATATGTTGCTGATTTACTAAGAAGCTGGGTGCACAGTCTGCAGTAGGTGACCCTGAGGTCCGTTAGTGTTAACCTCTGTGTTTTCCCTCAACTTATCCAGGTGTCTTCAGCACGTCTGCTGGGGGTCACTTGGGTCAGAATTCAAGTACCCTTAATGGTGGAGATGTCATCAACCTCAGGCCCAACAGACAGAGGACCAAGAAAAACCGAAATCCTTTTAGCAGCTGTAGCATACCCTAAAACGCTTCAGGGAGGAAGAAATTAATTGTATTGTGCAGTAAGATACATCCAGCTGTTACGGTAGGTTACACAATTTTTTCGCAGACTTTGCACCTAATGGTTCTCTGAAAGCTGACAGACGTAAACAGATAGCACTGCTCTGCAGTGCTTTTCAGAATGGAGCAAGATCTCTGGTGGAAAAATTACTGCCCTCTGGACTTATTTTAATTTTTTTACATTAGACGAAGCTTCTCCTGTTTTTGAAGGAATGCTATAAGAAACATCAAAAACAGGTTTTGCTGAATTTGAAATGCTGGAAAACGTAAATAAAATGCCTAAATATACTGGTACAGATTTTAATATCATGGGTCGAGGAAAGATAGCAACCGTTCTTTCTCTGAAATTGGTCATCTAGCTTTTCTAGGAAGTAGTATTGAATCTGAATACTGAAAAGAATAATACTGAAAGGCGAACCCTAATCTTGCCAGACTGCATTAGTATGTACTTTGGCAATGTTACTCGTGCAATATCTGTAGATGTGGAATGTGGAGGTACGTGCGCACGCAGATCCCTGGTTCTGGAGTAAACAGAAGGTGTGTGCAGTGTTTAAGGAAACATAGACTCTAACTCATTCATTCATGAAACCATTTACACATTTATGTGTATGTTACAAGTTTCTATTTTCAAATGAGAAATTCTAGACAGATATTTTGCAAAATGAGCTCAGATTTAAAAAATGCTTTTGTGCCAAAAATACCATACCTAATTTTCAGTGCTTTACCAGAATTTATACTGTTGATAATCTCTTTTAAAAGCAGTTTTCCTCTCTGACAGAGGAGATGAAAGAGTGTCTTAGTGCTAGAGCCCCTCCCAGGTGGCACTGGTTGCGTGCGGAATCTTTTCGTGTCCCTGCACATGCATGGCGGGCTCGAGCTGGCGGCTGCAGGACCCCCACCCTGTGCAGCGTGGCCGCCCTGTACCTAGTGCCTTTTGCTGTTGACAACGCAATTCTGAACTTTTAGGATTATGCTAACAATTTTTTTAAATACACAAGAGGTGATCTTTTGTCTTAAACCACATTACAGATTTTATAATGCCCTGCAACTCTAAAGCATCTTTTTGTTTACACATTTTTTGTATGGTATTTTGAGATTATCATTTAAAAATTTCTATAAACTTCAGTTTGTATAGCACTTTCTCAAGAGCTCTGTCAGCACCAAATGCAAAATAATTTCTTTTAATAAGTGATTTTAACATGTAATCATTGTGGCAGAGCATACATTTTGTGACTTGGGACAGTAGCTTTCCAACTCAGATCATTAATTGCATGAACTCTGGTAAAACTGATTATCATTCATCAATGACTTGTTTTTAACCCCTTGCAATATACCTGGTTTTTACAGGATTTAAGTATATGTAAAAATAACTTTTCTTGGAAAATGTGTCAAAGTCATTTTTCATTATTTCTACTAAATGCATAATGTTTTATATATTCCTTTTGTATGTTTTTTCTCTCTCGTTCTTTTTTTTTTAAAGTCTTCCATCTGCACCACCCTCATCCCCTGTCCAGATTAATGTTGAAAACATAATAGAATTTTGTAGGGCATGTCTTTAAGTGGTCAGGAGTGAAGGTTTGCTTTTCATAATATTGAAATAATCTGGCATTATCTATTTCAAAGTAATATGTTTATTTTTATGTCACCAGTTGTCACCACTCCCATTGCTGGCAGTGGGATAGGTGTTGGGGAAAAACTCTGTTCCTAACAATGGGTACCCGCTAGTGATTCCCTTTTCTACTCTCTGGAAATACAGTCCCTTTAATTTTTGCACAAAATATATTTTGCATCAAATAGTCTTTAGTAGCAGAAAAATCACGTTACATAAAATGCTGTAGTTCTATTTCACATTAATTAAATGTGTGTGGGTAAAAGTTTGTTATTTTTCTATATTAAAAAAATCTGATGATGGTTGCAGTTCCCCTGATATTTGTAATATAATTTTATGTATTTAGTTTTGTCCTTTTTTTTTAAACAAGAACTGAAGAGAGATCTTTGTTGCACATTTGTATTTTTAATTTGCAATTCTGTATTTTACCTGACCATAATTAGTCATTTTAAATAATTAAGTAGGCCTAAAAATCAGCCACAAGTAATATGTTAAATACTTTCTCAATTCTAAAAACCTTCAAAATTGACATTATATTCTTTCACCTTGAGGCCTTTAATTCTTTTAAATAACTACTAATTTCTAATGAGTCATGGATGCTGAAGAAGTACTAAGACCCCGGGACGTTGTGCATTTGTGCAGTAATAGCTTTCCTATGTCGTGGCTCATTTTTGGCTGTGGCGTGGCTGCCGTGTCGCAGAGTCCTCAGGATTCCTTTTCCTCTTTCAGTCTGCCTCTCAAATTAATAGTGTACAGATTAGGCCACATAAGGCGATATAATTAAATAAAACCAGGCTAACTGGTTTCCTTTTTATCTGCCCAGAGTTGACAGCACTCATGTACTTCTTCAAAATAAAGTAAAACTAACACTATCAGAAGAGCCCCTCCCCATTGTGGCCGCAGTCCTGTGCTTTCTGGGTGCCTCAGACGCTGGCAGCGCAGTGCTTGGGAAGAACTCACTGATGGGCTCCACTGTGCCCAGGGCTCCAGGGCTCGGGTCTCCTCTGGGATCCTGGGATGGGGAAGTGGCCTCAGGACCTGACATTCCAACTTAAAGGGAACTACTTTAATGTAAAATATTGTTAATTTTTTCCCTCCTTTTTAAAACCTTTGAAATAGTTACTGGTAACTTGCTAAAGTGCTCTCGTTACTGTTACGGTATCTGTTTCTCTGAAAACAAAATGAACTGACAGGTGAAAATCTGTCCCACACTGCAGTCATCTAATGAACAGAGAAAGTCTGGGCTGATGTGGAGTGAACAGGAAGGGGAGGATTTCCAGATGGTGACGGTCTTTGGGAACATGAGAAAAACTTGGTTGTCTGCTGAATTTTCAAAAAGCTGATAAAGAAAAAATGGCACAAAAAGAAAATTTTCTATCTCACAGTGAACCTAATGATAGCAAATTAGTCTGACAAATCAAGAGGATTTTACTAGTTATCAGTGAGAGTTAATGTTTCCCATGAAAGAATAGATTTAAATAAGGTGAACTTGGGCTGGCATCAAAACTATCATGAATGTCCTCAGATTGTAATTGCTTTTTATGAAGAGACATATAAATATATAAAACCAATCTGCAGCTTGACTGGTTTTTTTTCTTGAATTGTGAAAGAATACCTATCTTTTAATGAAAATTGAATCTGATATATTCATTCTGAAGTAGTATTTGGGGAAGCTAAAGTTTTTGTGTATCATCAGTAGCACTAGTTATTTTGAACAAATAAAAGTGTTCTATAGTTGCTGCATTTATCACAGATAAAAGAATAATCAATACACTGGTCAACCTTGTTAGTGAACAAAATGCAATCTAAATTAAGGTATTTCATATTTAATATTAGAAAAAAATGCTCAATGCTGAAAAGCTCTCAGTGAAACAGCTACTTTTTAATTATTGAAGACAGTATAAATTGATATAACTCTTATACAAAAAAACTTTGGAAACATATCAGGCCATGAAAATGTATATACCCTTTGACCCAGTAAAACCCATTGCTGGGAATTTATACAAAGAAAATCAAAAACAAACGAAAGAAGGAAAAAGCTCTATGTACACAAATATGTTGCAGTAATAAGCAACAAACTGGAAACAACCTAAATGTCCAGTAAGGGGAATGGGTAAATTGTACAACTACATGGAATAGAGGTTCTTAAGTTGAGAATTAAAAGCAGACTTTAAAATGGTATTTAATTTTTCCTTTTAAAGGCAAGTTACAACATTGTATTTCTGTAATGATTAAAAATTTAAAGAAATGATGCATTTGGAAAAAGATGAAGTGGATGTACCGTATACAGTTCAGAGTGGTAAAATTAGAGGTGAAGTTTCTACATTTTATGTCATGTTTTCACGTATTATCAAGAAGTACATTCATATTATGAGATGCATAAATGTTTAAGTTCAAAATAATTTGATATAGATGTCTAAAAAACCTGTTGAATGAAAGAGAAGACACAGGGAAGGTTCCCTTCCATAATTCCAAGCTCACTGCTTGGCTCACAGCAGATGCTTGGTCAGTGTGTGCCCGTGTGTCTTTGCAGACAAAGCCCAGGAGAGAACCATAATGCTTTTACCCCTAGCTGAGCACTTATTTCCCCCACATATTAAGTGTTCATCCACAGAATAGTAAAATATAGATATAGATATATATATGAGGTGCTAGATCCTAGTACAAGACAAGAATTCAATCTAAAAACTTCTAGAAAGGTAATCAAAATATTTCTAGTTTTAATTGTTATTCACAAACTAACAACACTGAGATATTTTCCTCATCGGAAACAACTATCAGTATCAAATGAGTTGTTATGTCTAACAAACAGAACTAGTTATCACTTAAGATAGTACGTTATCATTTTTATGTGATTATTTATAAGGGCTCTTAGGTTGGAACACTAGTTGAATCTGCTTTCAGTGTTTTGTAGCAGGGTTTTGGAAGCAGCCCCTTTAGAATGCTCCAGCAGCTTGATGGCCTTGTCAGAGTTTTCAATGTTCCTAAGCAGGGTCTCTAGTCTTCTCTTAATTTTCTTCTGATCCTCGAGAGCACAGCCGATCACGATGGACTGGAACTTCTGATCCACCGGCCCCGCAGGCACCTCAGAGGAACACGCGCTGTACAGCGACATCAGGTGACTCTTGGCATTTCCCAGATCATCCAGAAACTTACTGACCACCTCATCAATGACCCTGGTGGCGTGCTTGAGGGACTCCTGCTGCTGGGCGTTCCTAATTGTTTCTACTGAAACTTCCACAGTCAGGGTTCGTCCCATCAGACGGTTTGCAGTCAGATTTAATTCTTCTCTTTCTCCTAATCATGAAAAGTTTGAAATATCAATCAATATGAGACATACACGCATCTATGTCAAGAACACTAAGGCATTTTTGTGTGGCTGAATCTATCCTGTGAGCACCTATGAATTTCTTAAAGATACAAGTTAAAACTACAGCAATAAGATTAATTTATAAAGAGTATCAGATTGGACGCCAGATGACTCTGCGGTTGTCACGTCTGCAGAAGCTGGGGCAGGTGTGCGTCTGTACCTGGGGCTTTGTGCTGGTTAGAGCAGGAGACTGGATGCCCTGGAGCTACATGAGGATGTGCATTAGAGGAGGGAGATAACTTTCCCTTTACCTTTCTGAGCTTTTGGCTGAGACCCTCCTGTAATAAGACAGATTAACAAGAAAAAAACCCAGAAGCTTATTGACATGTATACCCCATGTATATACATGGGAGATCCCCAGGGAAACTGAGTAACTCCCTGAGATGGCCCAGCCTCCACCCAAAATACCCTCAGCTAGAGAAGGTGAGGAGGGAGGGAGGCAAGTTCTGGAGGTTCCCAGAAAAGGCACGATAGACAAAGGTAGGGTTCTTATGTAGATTCAGTAGGTGCCTTCTCCACTGGTGAAAGCTTCTTGTAATTTAGTCATCCTCCTCTTCCTGGTAGAAAGGGAGACACCCTTACAAATGATTTCCTTTACAAAATGTAAATTTCCCTTACAAAACAGTGACTTCTACTGTTTTCAGAGCTCCTCCTCCTGTGTCTGCAGTTTCTCAAAAATAGTTCGGAATAATCCTTAGGCCAGAGAGGCATATTTTGGGGCCTCACATTCTGTGTGCGTATCAGAATACAATGCCCCGATTCTGGCTGAAAAAAGCCATGACACGGGAGGAAAAGCTGGCCTCAAAATGAGGCACTGACTTCATCCCCTCCAGACTAATTTAGGCCAGTAGTCTGAGCCTTGGCCAGCATGAAGAGGGTGCTGGGTTATCATTTCACTATTTATATGGAAATCAGCAACCTGTCCTGCTCTGTAACCTCCTTCCCAATTCACTGCTCTATGGCCAGGGCAGTGAAGAGACAGACTAGATCTTGACCCCTCTGAGGATGTGTGACAGTGTGGGTCTGGCCGGGATGCACACTTAACCACACCAGCTGCTAGGCCCACAGGCCAGTCCTGTGCAGCCCCAGGGGAGCCCGGTTAGGAGGAGCACTGCCCACTGGTGCAGAGCATCACAGGCCACCCGGCCCTCCTGTGGAACGGGGTTCAGTGGGTCCATAACCTGTTTTCTCTGCCTTCCTCCCCTTCCCCTCTGTACGTTACACCTCTATTCATCTCCTTGTGTCTCTTCTCTGCTGCCGACCTTGTGCCCGTTTCCTCTGCTGTCACATCCTGCCCGGCCCGTCTCTGCTGGGCTGGAGGAGCGGCTCTGCGGCACCCCTGCCGCCCCCCCGGCCCCTGGAGGGGCCCTCACCGTCGCTGATCTGCCGCATGTCCTGGCTGTTCTGGATGCTGTGGATCATCTCCAGGAGGACCTCCTTCTCCTGCTCCACAGCCGTGGCCGCTTCCCGAAGAGCCTCCACCCTGCGGAGTGCGGGGGACAGGACAGTTACTGGAGGGAAGCCGCGTCTTCCTCGTCTCTCCACTGCTCAGTCCAGCTCAGGTGTAACGACGATTAGGAACACTTCCCCAAAACTCCTTACTCCTTTTTATTTTTTATTCTGTAATTGTTTTCTTTTTAATCCACTTGCCCTGTGGTTCCCAATTTCCTCCCCGCTCTCAGGGCACTCATTCTATTCAGTGTTTATCGATTTGTATTCGTTCTTACAAAAAAAATCTGTACTCATGGACTTGTCTGTTTTCAATTTACTTATATCTCACTGTTTTTTTCTTCACTCAGCAGCATACTTTATTAAGAATCACCAGGTTCCCATGTCCCTCACCTGATCTGCCCTCCCTGGCCCAGCAGAGACACGCCCTGTCCCCCAGCTTCTGCTCACAACCCATCCACGAGTACCCTTCCCCTTATGGCCCTGATGAGAGGATCCATCCCAGCGTGGAACTGCTGAGACACAGGGTGTGTGGACTGTCATCTGACTCCACCCTGCATTGTTCTCCAGAATGGCCAGACCAGGAGTCCCTGTGTCCCGACAGCCCTACCAGCACGCAGCATCTCCCAACTTTCTAACCATCTGTTGCCAGGCTAACAAGTGATAGATATGTCAGTACTTAATCTGCATTTCTTTCATTGCTAATAATTTTGGACATCTCTTTGTATCCTTGTGACCTTGTTCACAACCTTTTCCTATTTTTTAAACTGGGGTTACTGCCCTCTTGGTGATTTGGTGACAGACACTGTGACCATCTTCTCCCATCCTACCCTATATGATCTGTGTCTGGGAGGTCCTTCACTGAACAGAGAGCCTTATTCTGAAGTGAAAAGTAAAAAGATCCATCTTTTCTTGGTTTTGTTTTGCCTTGGCTCATGCTGTGAAGTTTTGTTTCAGGTCCTCCCATCCCTAGGTCAGGACATACTTTCCTACATCTCCTTCTATTAACTTGATTGTTTCACTTTTCTCATACTTATGTCTTAATTCATCTAGAATCCACCTCTGTATATGGTTAGGTAAGGATTTAACCATTTTCCCCAACACTGTGCACCCCAAATCCATCTTTCCCTCAATGATTTGTAGATTGTCTGCCTCTGAAATCTCTATTCCATCCAGTAGTATTTTGACTGTTCTTACACCAACACCCATTTCTTAAAAATAGCACCAGCTTTGTTTGTGATATGCCTTAGTATCTGGTAGACCAGTCCTCTAATCTTTTTTAAATTTATTTTTGGCTGCATTGGGTCTTCGTTGCTGAGCGTGGGCTTTCTCTAGTTGTGGTGAGCGGGGGCTACTCTTCCTTGTGGTGCGCAGGCTTCTCATTGCGGTGGCTTCTCGTTGCGGAGCACAGGCTGCAGATGCGCGGGCTTCAGTAGTTGTGGCACACGGGCTCAGTAGCTGTGGTGCACGGGCTTAGTTGCTCTACGGCACATGGGATCTTCCCGGGCTAGGGCTCAAACCCGTGTCCTCTGCATTGGCAGGCAGATTCTTAACCACTGTACCACCAGGGAAGTCCCCAGCCCTCTAATCTTTAAAAGTAACATAGCTATTTCGACTTTTATTCCTCCATAAACTCTAAAGTAAGTTTATTGGGTTTCTCAAAAAACTGGAATAAATTAGACAACTTTAGAAAATTGTCAGTTCCTCTAAGGGTGTCTCCTTCATCCAGACCCTCCTCTACGTTCTTTATTAGAGTTTTGAAGTATTCTTGATGGTAGTCTTACAGACTCTTCTAAGTGTTTTGAGTATTTTGGATATTGTTACTATTGTGAATAATATATTTACATATATACTACATTTTATAGTTGGCTATTGTTGATTAGAGAAATGCTGTTTTTGGTAGGTTCACGTCATAACTGGCAACCTTCATTTACACTTATTCATTTTTAATGTTTTTTTAATTTCTATTAGTTCTGGATTGATGATCATTTCATCTACAAAAAATGAAAATTCGCATCTCTTCCTTTTCAATCCTATCAGCTCCTATTTTTCTTTCTTATATAGCACTGACTAAAGTCCTCCTGTGCGATATTCAACAGTGGCACTAAGAGAGGGCATCTTTGTCTTTTCTCGAATTTAAAGAGAACACTTCTGTAGGTTTTTGGTGTAAAGCCCTGATAACCCTGCAACTATACACACATGCACTTACTACACAGACACACAAACACAACCAGTGACTAAAGAACAAGGCTGTGAAATTACGAGAGCGAAAGAACAAAATCCTGTGTGTTTAAAGTGCTGTTTCCAGGGCACTTTCTTGTTTTTTTATTACACCACAACTAAATAAGTTGCCAAGTGTTGCAAAATAAATAGTGACAGACCTACCTCCAGTACTCAGATGCTCTTGGAAACACAGATCACAAGGAGATCTAATCCCGTGTCTTCCTGGGCACGTGTTCTAGCATGTGTTCCTGTCACATGAGGAGGCCCTCACCCCAACCACACACGCGCCTTTTCCCCTACAGACACCCACCTGTTATCCCCCAAAATAGCACCGACACACTGTACAGTCACAGGGTCTCGATTCTCAAGATACTAAATACATTGTTGGATTCTGTGTTTATAAGAGCCAGTAGAAGCAAAGAGCTCGTAAGAATCTTATGTGACTAATTTGGCTGGAAAACACAATCAAAACCAACATTCTATAAAACAGTAAACACACAGCATCAGGCTGCCTTCCAGCCCTATTCACTATGTGCTTACACATTTCACACGAGCGGACTCTCAGGGCCCGGGACACATGAAAAGGGGTCAGGTTGTCACTAACATGAAACATTTGTGCAAAAACACAAACGTGACTCTAGTAAATGGCACAGATGAGTCATTTGATTGGTAAATGAGATGATGCTGAAAGAAGAGATTAATTTTCCAGCACTCCTGAGTTTATATTCAAATGTAAGATGATAGAGAATTGTTACTCTAAAGAAGAACGCTCCACTTATGATAATAAGTTATACTAGTAAGTTCATGAAGTTAACAAGAAAATCGTTTGAAAGGAGACACTCTAGAAAAAATATAATAAATCTGTCATATAAAGAAGATATTTTGGGGCTTCCCTGGTGGCGCAGTGGTTGAGAGTCCGCCTGCCGATGCAGGGGACACGGGTTCGTGCCCCAGTCCGGGAAGATCCCACATGCCGCGGAGCGGCTAGGCCCGTGAGCCACGGCCACTGAGCCTGCACGTCCAGAGCCTGTGCTCCACAATGGGAGAGGCCACAACAGTGAGAGGTCATTAAATGAGACCAAATATAGAGGCAATTAGATGGAACTTTTATTTTTTTTCCCACAAGGCTAGAAATTGCCAGGGCATTTTCCCTGTGAAAAACAGATTTCATCTTTTACAGAACTTCTTATATATGATTTTATGTAAACCTTTTTCATTTCATAGCAAAGGTAAAATTTCATTCTTCAGGACGTAAAGATTCCCAGGGGTTTTTTGGCATCTTGGCCCTTTCATCTTCTGTCCCCTGCTTCCTGAACATTCTTTATCCCTGGCCCACGTCTACTGAGTGATCCTTTTTCAAAACCCAATCCTTCTGGCAGGAACTGTTTCCTTAGCAGCTTCCTCCTTCCCCTCCCTTGAGGCCGTCAATACTACATCTGCCTAGTGTATGGACATCACATGCTTAGTTTTTTCTTTTAAAAAGCTGAACCTACATCTCTACTTAGTTTGCTTAAGTCATATTTATCAGCTATTGGTCTCCTTAAATTCAATTCATATACACATCTTTTTGTCTACATTAGTTCTAGAAAACTGTTAGCCATTAAACCTTCAAATATTTCCCACCTGCCCTTCTATGATTTCTCCTGGAACTCTGTTCAGAGGCGTGTTGGACCATCTCACTTTATCCTTCACGTTCTTAACACATCACTTGACAACACTCCTTGGCAGAGGCGGGCAGCTCTGTTTTTACCAGCAGATCCTGCAAGAGCTACATGTCCAAATTGGGAAAGAACTGATCCTCACGGCAAGGCTGGCCCGGGCTGTGCTCCTGGAAAACTCTCTGCATGAAATCACAACTAAGCTTTAACAGAGGGAACCTGTGCTCAGAATGTTCCCGCGAGGACAAATGTGGAGCGCACGCATCCTCAGCTGGTCCCCGGGGCCCAGAGATCGCAGCCTGGGGACCAAGGGACAAGGTGCTGGGAGGTGGTCTCCCAGGCCAGCCACCCCGGCACGTGCTCCGTGCCACGTGCGGGGACTGCAAGGGCCTCAGTCCTGCCGCTCAAGCCAGCGCTGCTGCCACTTACCAGCTGAGTGACTTCGAGTAGTTACTTAACATTCTCTTTGCCTCAGTTTCCTCATTTACAAAACGGGGATCATGAGATGCTGGGTGTGACTGAATGAAGTAAAGCAGGTCAAGAGTTTAACACAGTGACTGACAGCATTGACTAAACAAGCTATGAGTTAATAGAGACGCAGTACCCATGGATACGGATGGCCGACTCCTACACCATTTTATAGAAAAGATTTGAGCATCTGTGGCTTCTGGTACCCCACGGGCCCTGGAACCAATCCCTGCAGACACGGAGGGACCACTGCATGCAGTCCATGCCCAGAACTGGTGCCTTGAACACTAGCTTCCTGGTCGTTATTACATGCTTACCATTATGAACTCAGGCTTGTAAATAACAAGAAATTGTGCTTTCATCAAAAGGGGAAATGGCAAATGGACTTATTTCAAAGAAATTACTTGTAAAACAGGTTCTTAAAATCATAGTCCTGTTTCTTATTCAAAATTCTTGTATCAAAAGAATACTACAGGGACTTCCCTGGTGGTGCAGTGGTCTCCAGTGCAGGAGACACGGGTTCGAGCCCTGGTCCAGGAGGATCCCACATGCCATGGAACAATTAAGCCCGGGCGCCACAACTACTGAGCCTGCACTCCAGAGCCCACGAGCCACAACTATTGAGCCCGCGCGCCTAGAGCCTGTGCTCCACAACTAGAGAAGCCACCGCAATAAGAAGCCCGCGCACAGCAACAAAGAGTAGCCCCCACTCGCCGCAACCAGAGAAAGCCCGCGCACAGCAACGAAGACCCAACATGGAGAGGAGAGGGGAGGGGACGGGAGGGGAGGAGAGGGGAATAAGAAAGAATACTACAAAGATCACTTATATTTTAGGCAAGGTTAAGATTTTGAAGGGCTCCCTAATCATCACCAAAATGATAAATTACATTCACTACTGAGACACTCTGGTGTAAAAAAGGGTCTAGGCTTTAGTGTCAGGAGCTACTCATGAGCAGGATGGCCTCAGACCGGCCACTCAGTCCCTCTGGACTGGATTCGCTCGCTTCTAAAGGAGGGAACATACGTCCTCCTCCTGCCTCAGAGGGTTTTGGAAGGTTCACATGACAATGTCTACAAGAAGTAATCTTTTAAATTACAGGCTCTTATACAATATTAACTATGGTGCCATCTTGTCTTGTGGCTCCTGGGACGTTGGTGCAGTGAAACTGTCAGCTAAATGACCACATCCGCCCTTGCCCCATCCTTCATTCCTTGGCTGCCATGGAAGCAATGGTGACTGGCTGATGGCGGGGGAGGGAGCCACAATAGGACGAGTTTGGGGACATGTGAACAGCTGGTCTCCCAGTCCTGTCGTTCCCCTCGGCTGTTCTCCACACCCCACGTCCCAAGCATCTTCACCACCATCGAGAGCCTTCAGGGGCCACTCTACACCCTGCACAGAACAGGTGTTTAATAGTCCCTGAGATCACGGACTCAGGGACACCAATCTAAGTGGAATTTTCACCTTTCAGTAAAATCATATACTATCCCTACATTTTTGAAATATGACATACTTTACTCTAAGAAAATTCAGGCATGAAGTATTAAGCTCTATAGCCAGTCTTCCTGGGTTCCAGCTGTGTGACCTTGGATGGGTCATTTAACTTCTCAAGCCTCAATTTCCTGCCTGAAGAACAGAGGTGACGGTAATTTCCACAAAGGCACGGGGCCTGCAGAGTCAGTGCTCATTAACTAAATAACTGTTAGTGGGTATCATTTATGAATTATGATTACTGTTAAATTAGTAACAATCTAAGCAAAGTGTTTAGAGCCACTGACGAGTGGAAAAATCAGACACCATTTGAATTGGTCATGAAAACCGGGAGAGAAAGGCATCACCTTTTTAGGAGGAAGGAAAAAAGGAGGTGAGCCGGCGTCAAAAAAGAAAGGCTAGTGTCGTGCTAACATATTAGAAACAAATGGAGTTTCTTTAATGATTTCTCAGATGCTGCCAAACACCTGAAAGCACTTTAAACACCATGGACATCAGTTTACAAGGCAGGTCATAAAGCATTGAGCATAATTCTATTTTCAGTTTCATATAGAAAAAGGTCTGCCACAATTGACAAAACTAGTACAGTGGGGGAACAGTAAACACCAGCTTCCAGGTACAGCCTGTAATTTTCACCCTACTTAGTACCCTGCCATCCTCAATATGAAATTAAACTATTAGATAAGATGACACATGCATGTCACCTTTTCTTTTTAAACTTGATCTTATAGGCATGATTCTATCAATAGTTTCTTTTTTAAAAAATATTATTTATTTATTTATTTATTTATTTGGCTGCCTTGGGTCTTTGTTGCTGTGCACAGGCTTTCTCTAGTTGTGGCAAGCAGGGGCTACTCTTCTTTGCGGTGCACGGGCTTCTCATTGCAGTGGCTTCTCCTGTTGCAGAGCATGGGCTGTAGGTGCACGGGCTTCAGTAGTTGTGGCACACAGGCTTAGCTGCTCCACGGTATGTGGGATCTTCCTGGACCAGGGCTCGAACCCGTGTCCCCTGCATTGGCAGGCGGATTCTTAACCACTGCGCCACCAGGGAAGCCCGGCATCACTTTTTTTTTAAAGGAAGAAACAAAGCTCACAAAAGTCTAAAATTACTAGAAAAGGCCCTAAAATGAACAATTAGACACACATATTAATCTTTCTTAGCTCAAGGGTTAATTCAGCAAGTTATTATTTAATCACTTGCACATGGTAATCAGAATTCACTTTACATTAATGAAGCATTAGAATAATATTCAAAACCAGAGGCTTCCTTTTAAAGATGAGTACTTGACTGCTTCTGTACCTACCCTATGTGAGGCACCAAGTTTGAGGAAAGTGAATCAGCGTGAAGAAAGGTGGGGGCAGCATCCCACCTGTTCCTTTAAGAAAACATCCCTTCTTTCTAACTAGGGGAGAGAGACCCCTGAAATGGTTGAGAACATGCCCTCAAAGTTCTAAAGACCGGAGGAGATGCTGAGGCACTTGTTTCGCTGCTACATAAAAAGAAATCATAATCTTCCCAGGCACACTCAGGAGCTCTAGTTTTGCTCCATCTGGTCCAGCTTGTTTCATCATGCCTCATTCCAAGCAGGACCCCTCTATTACTCTCTATGAAATCATGGTGGTGGAGAACTTATTTTCTGAGAAGACGTCATTACTTCCCATGATCATGATAATAATAATAATAAACACGTATATAATAATAAATGACAATTTAAACATATATATTAATAAATGATAATAAATTATTCACTTGGTTATTAATGTACTTTATTGGCAAACAGACCCCTTGTTTTGGTATATTAATCCAGGGAGATAAAGACATATATGCAATGCTTCTTAAAATTTTTGTCTTACGTACTCCCTTGCTCACCCAGGACCAGGTGAAAACTATGCGAAAAAAATTCCTTGTTGTTTCAGGGAGTTGTGGGCGCCTCAATATGATTTTCCTGTAACTACACTTGCACACAACTTACACAGTAACTTCAGTGACATAAACAGTTATAGGAAGTACATACAAGTTTTCATTCACTGTTAAAGGAAAAAAAGTATTTCCCAAATTTCTTAGAAATTATTTAGGAATTCCATACAAGCCAGCCACTAAGGAGTGCCCGTGGTGCCCGGTTCTACAGGAATTGACAGCACAGCCTGGAAAGAATTCAGGAGAAGAGCAGGAATGAGGTACTCCGAGCTCTCTCTGGGAAAACCGGCAGAACAGGCACTCAGAGAGATTTTCAGGAAAAATCTTAGGAACACATTCTTGCATCTTCCCAAACTCAGAAAAACACTCAAACCATTAAGGGAGACATCTGCTCCTGGTCAGCAGTAACCTGTCACCCAAATGCGCGCCTGAGTGCACGGGCCCTTCTCTAAAGTCACATTCCCGGGACCTCAGCGCCGGGACCGCCCCCCCACCTTCCCCCAGTGGAACAACTCACACTCTCACCTTGCAAGTGTTTATCGCAATGGGCACACTGATTACTTAATAACACCGTCATTAGTTAAGAAGGGAAAACTGACTCGTGTTCTTGGGCCAGTGACCAGCATTTGGAAGGTGTGAGCGGCGACCTGGAGAAGGGCCCCCCCACCCCCACACACACACCCGGGCTGAAAGTGGCAGGGGGAGAGGACACGGGTCCTTCTCCTCTCCCGTCCTGGGATCAGATGGATTTTTATATTTTGCAAAGAAATCGATCATTCACAATGGGGACCACTAAACTGCCGCCTGTCTTAAAAATACACTATGGGAAAAGACTGGGCCGGAAACACCTGGCCCCCACACGGAACGTTCCAGAAGCTCTGCGGACGGCCAGTGTCACAGCCCCCATGTCGAGTAACGTACCCGTAACTTTCCCTTCTCGGTTCTCACGCTCCCGGTGCTCGGGTCTGGAGCCGCGAAGGAGCGTGGCCGCCGGAGCGTGCGGGGCCGCTGACCCAGAACACGGCCGCTCCTGTGAGGGGACCCACCGACCCAGCGCGGCCCTCCGCGGGGCCCGGGGCTGCCCAGCTCCCCTGCCAGCCGCTCCCCGCTGCCCGCGCGCTCCCTGCTCTCGGTCCCCGCGCGCCCTCCGCAGGCTCGGAGGGCCGGCCCGCGCACCTGAGCTCCAGCTGGTCCAGGCTCTCCAGCAGGCGGCTGGAGCGGTCGGCCATGGACGAGGAGCGGCAGAAGCGGCCCTCGTTGGCCTTGGCGCTGATCTTCGCCTGAGCCATCGGCGTCCGGCGGACGGCCCGAGATCACTGCCTTCCCCGCGCTCCACCCGCCTCCTCTGACGCGCCGCCCGCGAACCGGGGAACTGGGAACCGGGAGCGGGGGCACGAGAGCCGGCCGCTGCTCTGTCCGGCGCGGGCAGCCTCGAGGGCGGCGCAGCGGGGAGGCCTTGCTGGGCGCGGGGACGCGTCTCCGCCCCGAACACCGCCCGAGGCGGAGCCCGCGCCCCCGGCCCCGCCCCGCAGGGGCTCCAAGGGGAGCGGGCTTGGGCCGTGCTGTGGTGGAAACGGCCCTTCATGCAACCGCGGCTCCTGGGCACTTTCCCGAGATGAGAACAAGGAGCCTGGAGGCCACAACTGAAGCTGATAGATGTACGGAGCAAGCTGAACCTCTTTTTTTTACACGCGCTCTCATGAAGGCATTTTTAACGACTTTCTTTTCTATTAAAAAGTTACCAGTTGGGACTTCCCTGGTGGTCCAGTGGGTAAGACTGTGATCCCAGTGCAGGGGGCCGGGGTTTGACGCCTGGTGGGGTAATTAGATCCCCATGCAGGCCGCAACTAAGAGTCCGCATGCTGCAAGAAAGATCCCGCCTGCCGCAACTAAGACCGGGGGCAGCCAAAATAAATAAAGTACCAAAAGAAAAGATGATTAAGAAAGGAATTTTGGTAAAGCACTCACACGTTTAAAAAAAAGTTATTGGTTGGAATTTGAGTGAAATAATAATTATTTAAGGCCGTTTCACACCCCACTTATTTAAATCTCCAGTTATGAGAAGACGCAGTAGACCACTTGGTCAGACACTATAAAGGTCGGTGAGTGGAATGGGGCCGGGAGTACAAAGATGTATCGACTTAAATACTTGCGCTTTGCTCCCATCTCATTATAGCTCTCTGCCTCCAAGGATGAGAATGTACAGGACACCTGAAATGGAGATAATAACAGTTTAAAGCTGCATCACAACCTTTAATCTGAGATCAAAGGCATTGAAATACTTGAACAGAGGTGAGGCCTTTAAGGCTGGATCCCAATTCCTCTGAACTCAATACTAATAAACTGTTGCTGTAGGAGATTATCTGACCTCATTAAATGTTTTGTCCTATCGTGACACCTGGAATCTTTAGACATTTTGTGAATGGTCTGAAAGTCTATCACGTAGCTTTGGAAACGTGCTGGACGCTCTTTCTCTCACACCCTAGGCCCAGTGGGCTCCACCTTCAGAGAACACCCAGGCCCACTCCCACTTGCCTGTCCCCACTCCCCTACTCAGGTCTTGGCCAGCATCACTTCTCTCCTGCATCACCGCGATACCCTCCCACCTGGTCTTCCTTCTTCTGTTCTCATGTCTAGGCTCAGCACAGCAGCTACAGTCATCCTTCTAAATAAGGCACATCACACCACTTCTCAGAAACCTTCAGCGGCCCCTCGTTTGTGAAATGGGTAAAAGCCAAGGTCTTCAGAAGAGGCCTCAGAGGACTCCATCTCCTGCTGCTCTCCGAGCTCATCCCGCTCACTCGCCTATTTTAGCCTTCTTGCTTTTCCATGGATGTTTCAAGCTCACTTCCAGACTTTTCACCTCCACCTACAGCTCCTCCCCGTACACAATTGCTTGGCTCACTCCCTCGCCTTCAGGTCTTTGCTCAAGTTCACCAGAAGGACTCTGACCTCCCTATTACAAATAGCAAGCACTCCCGCCCCACCCCACCCCCATACTATCTTCCTCTTCCCTGTTTTCCTTCCCCATCTTGTCACCTCTCCCCCAGCTGTGCTCCAGAGAGGAGTGTAGGCATTGTTTCGCTCACTGGTGTGTCTCAAGTGCTTAGAACAGCCACTGACACACGGTAAGTACTCAATAAATACTTTGTGAGTGAATGAATAAATGAATTGTTTCAAAGGAATCTAAAAGAAAAAAATGATGGGAAAAAAAGCTCTTTAAATTGAGGCCCAGCCGATTGAGTGTCCCAGCTGCACTTGCTCAAGGGTGTCCAGAACAGTCCCTGTGCCTTGTTCTTGGGAGAGGCCAGAGTGGAGGGCCAGGTCGTCAGGGGGACAAGGAGTAGGAGAAAGGGCTGGTCTGGTAGGATACCAAGCATCCAGAAAGAAAGAAAAAAAGCTTCTTAACTGAGATATTTTTATTTAAGACAGACAATGGTACCACCAACCAGATACTATCAGTACATTATCTACATATCCTTTTTAAAATAAACATTATGTTATCCATCATTGCTTCGACAAAAGTTGTTATTCAGGTATAAAAATAAGGAATCACAATAAAAACTTTTTAAAAGAAAAACTCACAATAAAATAAAAAAATGAATAAAAACAAACAGGTAAGCATCACTGTCAATGTTAGAAACATTTACTCTTGATAATATTCCCCATAACTTTCTGTAACATCCAGACTACCTCTCCTCCTTGTGTCTAAATTAACTTCAAATTACGAAGTAATTTAAAAGTGATTTTTAATTCCTTAATAAGTAGAAATAGAATCAGTGACAATTATTAATTAAAACATTAAACAACCCAGTTACCTTATTTAAAGGATCATAATGAATTATCCCTTTGCTGTCATATGAAAAGCCTCGGTTACTCTTGACCACAGACACCACACAAGCGTCCTAATAGAACACAGGCTGCATCCCACCTGTGTGTGGCACCTTCCCTACATCTGCTGGACCGCTCTTCTTTCTGGAACACTCTTTCTGCTCCTCACTACTGAGCAAGCTCCTGCAGATGTCTTTAAGGTCCGGCTCCATGACTACCACCCAAAGCCTTAACTACTCTAACAAACAAATTAAAAATACAATGTGGTCACTTTGGAAAAATGACTAGTACATTCTCAAGCTATGATGTGTACTTAAAAAAAAATGCAAGCAGGTAGGACAGAACTGGCAGCTTAAGAAATAAAAACACAAATTGGTTTCCAATGTGGATTGAAAAGACTATATAATAATAATAAAAAAAAATAGTAATACTATTTCACGCTAAACTATCTAGTTACAGAGAAAGACCAAAGTTCTAGCCATGATATATTTTTTTTCTGTCTTAAAGAAAAATTTATATTTACAGAAAATTTTAAGTTTGGTAAGTAATTACTACTCGAAATTTTTAGGGATGACATTTCTGGGTCAAATAACATGAAGCATATACACAAAGATTGTATGACAAGCTGCTTCTTAGTCGTCTAATTAGGTAACATTTTTTATTATTCACAATGTGGCCTCAACATTTAAAAATTAAATATTTAATACCAACTATAGGAAACTAACATTTTAATGAATAACTAAAATGAAGATACCTCCATATGAAATAAAAATTTTTAAGGGTTAAGGAAGATTACTCCTGAGTAGACTTTCAACGTTATTTTCTGAAGAATACTATGTTTACACAAATATATATATAAAAGGACTAATATTATTAAAAATATGCCTAATTCTATGCAAATATTTTTTACATCATTCCCTTTAAACAGTAGATAATACAAGTCACATAAAAGTCTAAGCAGGTAAAAGGAATGGCAAAAGTTTCTTTTCACTATTTTCAAAGAAAAAATTTTTTTTATTCCAGCAATATGCAGCTCTAATTAAAGCAGGGATATACATATGAGTGAAACCCACAAAGAACATTGCTGATAAAATTTTTCATCCCTTTCCATGATCAGTTTCCATTACTCTCTCCCAATAATCATAAACAAAGATCTCAAAGGTATTATATATTAGTGCCACATGAGAAGTAGAATTTACAGAAAAAGTGAGCTATGACAGCTTTATTTATATTCATTTTCACTCCTAAAAAAATAAACTAGAATCATCTGTACAGTACAAATAAAATTAAAGAACCAATTCTATTTGGGAAACATATGAACAATAGTTAAGGGCTTTTCTAATTTTTAATTCTTGTAACCTAAATATATGAATTCAAAGTTAACTGGGAAACATGATACCTATATTAGAATACATGATTTGTATTTGCATTAACATGTATTCTATTCCTCTATACATTTTTGCAAAATAGCACAAAAATACAAAGCAATATCAGATTTAGAACATATGAAAGCAAAAAAAAGTTTTCAAGTACATTTGTACTGGTAGATTTCTGATCTCCTTTAGAAAACAAACTCAAGAATTCATTATCCTGAGTCTCTTCAAGGCCACTTACGCTGTGTGGTAATATCTTTAATTACATTTCCTCAAGACTTCTTCTAATCGCTTCTTCTAATTCCACATCTGCATTAAAAAAACATAGAATTTTGATATTTAGGGCAGAAAACTAATAAAGATGTGTTTTATGTAAGTCTCATCAACTACATCTATATTTTCAGGAAGGAAAGGAAATACAAATTGGAGAAACTGAGGGTAACTTGGCAGTTTCTTCATCATAAAATATGACTATTTTGACATATGAGAATCTGAATATAATCTCAAACTGAATTATAATATATCTGAGCTTAATTATGCTAAGAAACTTGTAAGTAATTTCCATTGAGGGACGTAGAAAGTCAACAAACTTCTAGAATCACTAACAGGTAATCACCAGACTCAACGTGGAAAATGAGTATGTATTTCCAAAAAGATTTGAAGTAATGCATATAAGACTTAAAGCAGAAATAGAAAGCCAAAACCATGAAATGGCAAAATCTCAAAGGCTATTAAAATTTTAGTTTTAAGCTTTCTAGTATCTAAGGCAAAGAGTCAAACTCATGGCTATATAATGTCCTCTGAGAAGCATATACACATATACACTCACTGAACAAATATTTATTGAATGCCCACTGTATACCAGGCACAGAATACAACAGTGAACAAGACTGACATTCTTGTGTTCACAGGTCTTTTTCTCCATTTCCCAAGAATGATACTAAGGTCCAAGAGGGTGGAACTAGGTGTCAGTTTCTTGGCCTTCAGTAGTTTCTCACACCAGATTTATCTCATCCTGTCCAGTCCATGGTCTCCCAGAGCCTACTTGGTTCACAGACACTGGTAATTCTTCTAAGATATAGCTGCATCTTCCTCTGAGCTGGGGCACTAGTGTTATGTAGTTGGCAATTTAAAACACTACAAGCTACTCTACACTGTATTAAGTTAAAGCTAGATTCTGGGTCAGTGAGTTGCCCTAAGATGAATTCAAAGGGATGAAGAAATGCACAGAAAAGCCAAGATGCTCTTAGCAAAGAAGAAAAAGGTGACAAGATTTATTTTATGAAAACTTATTACAAAGTTACAGTAATTAAGAGTGTGGGGGGCTTCCCTGGTGGCACAGTGGTTGAGAGTTCACCTGCCGATGCAGGGGACATAGGCTCGTGCCCCGGTCCAGGAAGATCCCACATGCCGCGGAGCGGCTAGGCCCGTGAGCCATGACCACTGAGCCTGTGCGTCCGGAGCCCATTGCTCCGCAACGAGAGAGGCCACAACAGTGAGAGGCCCACGTACCAAAAAAAAAAAAAAAAAAAGAGTGTGGTACCAGTGTAAGAACAGATGAACACACCAAAGGAACAGCATAGACAGCTCAGAAACAGACTCATGCATATATGGAAACTTGATTGATGACAAAGGTGGTGCTGCAGAAAGGTGGGGAAAGATGATATTCTTAACAAATGGCCAACTGGTAGGCCATATGGAAAAAAAATTAACATTTACCTCTACCTTATGGAATATACAAAAATACATTTCAGATTTACTGTATATTTACTATATAATTGTGAAAGGCAAAACAACAAAGCTTCTAGAAGATAATACATGGGAATATCTTCATGACCTTAGTGTAGGGAAAGATTTATTAAATAGGATTCAAAAAACATGAAAAAGAATCATACTTTGGAATGTATTAAAAGTACTTTTATCCATCAAAAGCACCATTAAGTGAGTAAAAAGACAAGACAGAGTGAGAGAAAATATTTGCAATACATGGATCTTGCTTGTACCCAGAGAGAACTAAAAGATTTTCAACCCAGGAAAATCAATAAAAAGATCATCCAGTGTTTCCCTGGTGGCGTAGTGGTTAAGAATCTACCTGCCAATGCAGGGGACACGAATTCGAGCCCTGATCCGGGAAGATCCCACATGCCGCAGAGCAACTAAGCCCATGCACCACAACTACTGAGCTTGCGCTCTAGAGCCTGTGCTCAGCAACAAGAGAAGCCACTGGAATGAGAAGCCCATGTACTGCAACAAAGAGTAGCCCCCGCTCGCCACAACTAGAGAAAGCCTGCGCACAGCAACGAAGACACAACATAGCCAAAAAATTAATTAATTAAAAAAAAAAAAAAAAAGAGATCATCCAAAAGAAAACTGTCAAGAAATCTGGAAAGGCACTGGCAAAAGATGTGAAAATGGTCAATAAACATTACTCATCAGAAAAATGTAAACTCAAACCACAAAGAAATGACCATCATTAGCTAAAATTAAAAAGACCAATAATTCAATGATTAGTGAAGATGTATCAGTAGATCAACGGGAACTCACATTCAGTACTGGAAAGAAATTGGAACAACCACTTTGGAAAAAAACTTGGCATAACCTACCAAAGCTGAATGTCAGCAAGTCCCCGCCTCAGTATATATTCCCAGAAGTGTCGGAATTACTTGTAACAGCCAACCAAATGTCTATAAATAACACATGAGTTGTGATATATGTGTAAAATTATTATAGAGGTATTGGAAATGAACAAACCAAAGCTATATGCTAACAATCAGATGAATCTGTAAAACAATGCTGACTGAAGGCATCCAGACCCAAAAGAATATAGACTATGCCTGTGCTGTCCAGTATGATGGCCACTAACTATATGTGGCTATTTGTATTTTAATTAATTAAAATTAAATGAGGGGAATGCTTCTAGGGTACTAGTTGTTATGGGTTGAATTCTGCCGCCCGCCCAAAACAGATATGTCCTTACCCCTGGTACCTATGAATGTGACCTAATTTGGAAATAGGGTCTTTGTGGGTGTAAACAAGTTAAGATGAGATCGCTAGGGTGAGCCCTAATTCAATATGACTGGTGTCCTTATTGGAAGAAAATGCTATGTGAAGATAGACTCATAGGTAGAAGATGGCTCCATGATGATGGAGGCAGAGATTAGAGGGATGGATGCATCTAAAAGCCAAGGAATGCCTATAATTGCCATTAACAACCAGAAGCTGTGTGTGGAACAACGACCCTACCAACAGCTTGACCTTAGATGTCTAAACTTTAGAACTGTCAGACAATTTCTGTTGTTTTAAGCCACCTAGTTTGTAGTACTTAGTTGAGGAGCCCTAGGAAATCAATACATTGGCAATATTCTGTTTTTCTTAACCTGAAAGATGGTCACCTGCTTTGTGAGATGTTTGTACAATTTTTGTGTGCATTACGTACACATATACACACAGAGAGAACCAAAATTCTGGAGAATACCAGCATATAAGTTGGGGGAAAGGATCAGAGTTGAAGTGTTCCAGAGTCCTCGTACATTGCATAGAGGTAGACAACATGTACCTGTACTTTAGTCTTTAAGTTATATATAAAAAATGTGGTAAAATGTCAAGGTGACCACAAAAAGAATAGAAACATGAATTTTGGGGCCAACCCATACATAGCTTATAAAATAATTTGAAAAAACAAAAAGAGGAAGCTAAGAATGAAATAGCAAGAGTAAATACAAAAATATTAATATCTGCAATGCACTTATATGAATTAAACTTGCCAGTTAAAAGACTGGATAAAAACAAAACCAGTTCTAAATGGTTCCACTTCTAATAATAGTGGAGTAGCTTATATTGGATTAACTCTTCCATAGATAACAATTATAAAGTATTTTAAGGCACTGAAGAGCAACAAAAATCAGGTACAAACAGGACAAAAGTTGATCACTGAAAGAAGTGAATTGCATGGGGTTACATTTGCAGCTTTATGGTTTTCTTTTGGTTTATTTTTTGCCTTACGGCATACCTCAATCCTTGTGAAACAAAATGGCAGAACTTCACCCAGAAAGCCAACTTCTTTGTGGCTTGAGGAGTCAAAGACAGAGTCTGAGTCTGACAGAGAAGCTGGAAAGTGGAGTGGGCGGCAGGAGGGGGGCGGGGACGTGGGAAGGGTGGGTAGGACGAGAGAAAGAAGAGCTCCCAGCAGAAGTGAGAAAGTAACAGAAGAGGATCCTACAAATCCTTGGTTGCCTTCTGTGTGCTTATACGGGAGAGGAGCCAAGATTCTCAGTGAAAAGCAACAGTTGGAAAGCTAAAAGAAGCAAGCAATTGTAGCGTTGCCTGCTGTGGAGGAGGCAGAGTTTGGAGTTTGAGTCTAGAAAGTTAACTACCTACAAGGGGAAAAAAACAACTAACTTTCCTCAAGTAAAGTTAACAGAATTCAGAGAATCTATAACTTACATCCACAAACATCCAGTATACATCAAAAATCACGGGACTTGTGGCACTTCCCTGGTGGTGCAGTGGTTAAGACTCCATGTTCCCAATGCAGGGGGCCCAGGTTCGAGCCCTGGTCCGGGAATTAGATCCCACATGCATGCTGCAACTAAGGAGCCCGCCTGTGCAACTAAGACCTGACATAACCAATTAAATAAATAAATATTTTTTAAAAAAGAGCTTTCCCATGTATTAGCTTATTCAAAAAAAAATCACTTGACTTGTAAAGAAACAAGAAATGTGACCCACAGTTCATGAGGAAGAGCAGTCAAAAGAAACTAACCCCCAAGATAACCAAGCCACTGGAATTAGCAGAAAAGGGATTTTAGAAAAGTTATAAATATTTTCAAGGATTTAAGGTTGAGTGGATAGGAAATCTCAACAGAGAAATGAAAACTATTACAAAAAAAAAATAAGTGGAAATTCTGGAACGAAATACAATATTTGAAATGGAAGATTTACTAGGTCAGCTTAACACTGGAGGTGTTAGAAGGTTGAACAATAAACTTGAAGTCTGAACAATAGAAATTATCAAATATGAAGAACAGAGAGAAAAAAAACTGGAAGAAAATGATAAATTTTAAATTTATCATTTAAATAAATTGGATAAATTTGGATAAATTGGATAAATTTAAGCTAACATATGTAAACTGGAGTTCCAAAAGAAAAGAAGAGAGACAGAGAGTGGGGCAAAAACTATGAAGAAATAATTGGGAGAACCTATAAACTTACAGATACAAGAAGCTAAGAAAACTCCAAGTAGGCTACAAAGACAACCACATCTAGGGGCATTATCAAAAACTGCTAAAATCCAAGG
This sequence comes from Mesoplodon densirostris, assembly GCF_025265405.1. Lineage (NCBI taxonomy): Eukaryota > Metazoa > Chordata > Mammalia > Artiodactyla > Ziphiidae > Mesoplodon > Mesoplodon densirostris. Next base: position 44,581,426 of record NC_082670.1, on the reverse strand, counting down.
ACAAAGAGGAAATATTAAGAGCAACCAGAGGAAAAAAAAATGACACTTTACATATTAGGGAACAATAATACAAATTACAGTCATGACAAACAATGGAGGCCACACGATAAGACAATGGAATAACATCTTTAAAGTGCTGAAGGGAAAAAATACTAGTCAACCAGAATTCTAAAGCCAGAGAAAATATCCTTCAAAATTAAAGGGAAAATAAAGACATTTTTATATAGATGAAAACAGAATATTCAACACTAGCAAAACTTCAGTGTATAAAACAGAAAGGAAGTTATTTAGGCTGAAGAAAAATGACATCAGATGGAAACTGTAATCTACTGGAAAGAATGAAGGTCATTTGAAATGGTGACTATGTGGGTAAATATAAAAGAATATATATTTCTTCTTCTCTTTCCTTAAAACTTTCTTTAAAAACTCTTTCTTTAAAACTCACTGTAGGGCCTCCCTGGTGGCGCAGTGGTTGAGAGTCCACCTGCCGATGCAGGGGATACGGGTTCGTGCCCCGGTCTGGGAGGATCCCACATGCCGCGGAGCGGCTGGGCCCGTGAGCCATGGCCGCTGGGCCTGCGCATCCGGAGCCTGTGCTCCGCAACGGGAGAGGCCACAACAGTGAGAGGCCCGCATACCGCAAAAAGAAAAAAAAATTAAAATAAAAAAATAAAATAAAATAAAACTCACTGTTTAAAGCAAAAAGTAACATTTTTCTTGTAGAATTTATAACAAAAGCAAAAAAAATATATATTGCAACCTTTAGAGCAACCATAAAAATTAAAGAAAAGAGCTAAAACATCAATAGGTATATTAAAATAGTAAACATTAAATAAATATAATGGAGTAAAATATAGATATTATAATAATCCAAAAGAAGGCAAGAAAGGGGGAACTAAGAGGTAAAAGAGGGAACAAAAAGAAAATAAAATGGCAGAGAGGAATCCAACCATGTGAGAAATTACATTAAATGTTAATGGACTAAACAACTATTAAAAAATAGAGGTTGTTAGAGTAAATCAAAAAGTAAGATTGAACTTTATGGTGTCTATAAGAGATGTAGTTTCAAAGTAGAGACATAAATAGATTGAAAGTAAAAGGATGGAAAAATATATACCGTGAAAACATTAAGCATAAGAAAGCTTGAGTAGCTATATTAATATCAGAAAAAAAGATTTCATGATAAAAGGTATTACCAGAGATAAAGAACATTTTATAATATCATAATGATAAACAGGTCATTTCATTAGGAAGACACATCAGAAATTTATATGCAACTAAAAACAGAACTCGAAAATATAAAAATATAAAATGATGGAACTAAAGAGAAAAAATAAATCTACAATCATTGATGAAGAAGTTCACTGTTCCTACTGTAGTAACTGAGAGATCAACTAGATAAAAAAAAAAAATCAAAGTAGATCTGATATTATCAACCACCTTGACCTAATTGACATGCATAAAATACTTTACTTAGTAAACACAGAAAATACATTCTTTTCAAGTGCGTATGGAATGTTCATCAAGACAGCCCACATGTTGGGCCATAAAAGTCCCAATAATTTTCAAAAGATTTAAATTTCACAGAGTATACTCTCTTACCACAACAAAATTAAATTAGGAATGAATAATAAGACATTCAAATATTTGGAAATTAAACAATATACTTCTAAAGAGCCAAGAGATCAAAGGAGAAAATATAAGGAAAATCAGAAAATATTTTAAACTGATAGCAAAAATACAATATGAAAAGATGTGGAACACGGCAATAAGTAGAGAATTGACAAACTACAGTCTGTGGGCCAAATCCAGTCCACCAGCAATTTTTGTAAATAAAGTTTTACTGGATACATCCACACTCATTTATGTATTGTTTAGGGCTGTTTTCATGCTATAATAGCAGAGTTGAGTAATTGTAACAGACACCACAAAGCCTAAAATGTTTACTATTTGGTATTTTACAGGAAAAGCTTGTTCACCCTGGCTTAGAGGGAAATAAATACCTTTAAATGTTTACATTAGAAAACAAGAAAAAATTTAGGTCAACAATCTAAGTGTCACATTAAGAAGCTATAGGGCTTCCCTGGTGGTGCAGTGGTTGAGAGTCTGCCTGCCGATGCAGGGGACGGGGGTTCGTGCCCCGGTCTGGGAGGATCCCACGTGCCGTGGAGCGGCTGGGCCCGTGAGCTGTGGCAGTTGGGCCTGCAAGTCCAGAGCCTGTGCTCCACAACGGGAGAGGCCACAACAGTGAGAGGCCCACATACCGCAAAAAAAAAAAAAAAAAAAAAGAAGCTATAAAAGATGAGAAAATTAAACCCAAAGTAGAAGAAAGGAATAATAAAGAGCAGAAATCAGTGAAATGGAAAGCAGACCAAAAAGAGAGAAATTACCAACTAAAAAAATTTCATTCCTGGAAAAGACCAAATAAACTGATAAACTTCTAGTTAGTGATCAAGAAAGAGAGAAAACAAAAATTACCAATATCAGGAAAAAATGAGAAGATATCACCAGAGATCCTATAGAAATAAAAAAATATATAATAAAGGAATATTATTATGAACAACTTTACATTGGTACATTTGACAATCTAGGTAAAATGGACAAATTTCTTAAAAAACACTATTCTCGAACACTAACACAAGATGAAACAAAATCTACCTATAAATATATTAAAGTAATTATTTTTTATTTATTTATTTATTTATTTAATATCTTTATTTGGAGTATAATTGCTTTACAATGTTGTGTTAGTTTCTGCTGTACAACAAAGTGAATCAGCTATATGTATACATATATCCCCATATCCCCTCCCTCTTGAGCCTCCCTCCCACCCTCCCTATCCCACCTCTCTAGGTCATCACAAAGCATCGAGCTGATCTCCCTGTGCTATGCAGCAGCTTCCCACTAGCCATCCATTTTACATTTGGTACTGTATATATGTAAATGCTACTCTCTCACTTCGTCCCAGCTTTCCCTTCCCACCCTGTGTCCTCAAGTCCGTTCTTTATGTCTGTGTCTTTATTTCTGCCCTGCCACTAGGTTCATCGGTACTGTTTTTTTAGATTCCATATATGTGTGTTAGCATATGGTATTTGTTTTTCTCTTTCTGACTTACTTCACTCTGTATGACAGACTCTAGGTCCATCTACCTCATTACAAATAACTCAACTTCATTCTTTTTAAGCACTGAGTAATATTCCATTGTGTATATGTGCCACATCTTCTTTATCCATTCATCTGTCGATGGACACTTAGGTTGCTTCCATGTCCTGGCTACTGTAAATAGTACTGCAGTGAACACTGTGGTACATGTATTTTTTGAATTATGGTTTTCTCAGAGTATATGCCCAGTAGTGGGATTGCTGGGTCATATGGTAGTTCTATTTTTAGTTTTTTAAGGAAACTCCATACTGTTCTCCATAGTGGCTGTATCCATTCACATTCCCACCAACAGTGCAGGAGGGTTCCCTTTTCTCCACACCTTCTCCAGCATTTGATGTTTGTAGATTTTTTGATGATGGCCATTCTGACCGGTGTGAGGTGATACCTTAATGCATTTTTTAAACATAAATTTATTTTATTTTGGCTGCATTGGGTCTTTGTTGCTGCATGCAGGCTTTCTCTAGTTGCAGCGAGCGGGGGCTACTCTTCGTTGAGGTGCACGGGCTTCTCATTGCGGTGGCTTCTCTTTTGTGGAGCACAGGCTCTAGGCGCACGGGCTTCAGTAGTTGTGGCCTGTGGGCTCTTGAGCGCAGGCTCAGTAGTCGTGGCGCGCAGGCTTAGTTGCTCTGCAGCATGTGGGATCTTCCCGGACCAGGGCTCAAACCCATGTCCCGTGCATTGGGAGGCAGATTCTTAACCACTGCACCACCAGGGAAGTCCCTCATTGTGGTTTTAATTAGCATTTGTCTAATGATTAGTGGTGCTGAGCATCTTTTCATGTGTTTGTTGGCAATCTGTATGTCTTCTTTGGAGACATGTCTATTTAGGTCTTCTGCCCACTTTTGGATTGGGATGTTTGATTTTTTGATATTGAGCTTCATGAGTTGCTTGTATATTTTGGAGATTAATCCTTTGTTGGTTGCTTCGTTTGCAAATATTTTCTCCCATCCTGAGGGTTGTCTTTTTGTCTTGTTTATGGTTTCCTTTGCTGTGCAAAAGCTGTTAAGTTTCATTAGGTCCCATTTGTTTATTTTTGATTTTACTTCCATTACTCTAGGAGGTGGGTCAAAAAAGATCTTGCTGTGATTTATGTCATAGAGTGTTCTGCCTATGTCTTCCTCTAAGAGTTTTAAAAATATGGAATGCTTCATGAATTTGCATGTTACCCTTGCACAGGGGCCATGCTAATCTTCTCTGTATTGTTCCAATTTTAGTATATGTGCTGCCGAAGTAGGCACAGTAAATTTATTAAAAGACTCCCCAGAAAGAAAACTCCAGGCCCAACTGGTTTTACCAGTGAATTCTCTGAAACATTTAAAGAAGAAATAAAATCGGTCTTACAGTGAATATACAACAAAATGGCAGAGTAGGCAGCTCCAAACACCCATCCTTCCACAGAAACACTGAAACACAAGCAGAAACTGTCAGAAACGACTTTGTCAGAAGTCTGGAAAATATTCACAGCAACCAAGCAAACACTGAATCAAGAAACACACAAGAACTTCCGGGTAAGATGGCGGAAGAGTAAGACGCAGAGATCACCTTCCTCCCCACGGATACACCAGAAATACAGCTACACGTGGAACAACTCCTACAGAACACCTACTGAACGCTGGCAGAAGACCCCAGACCTCCCCAAAGGCAAGAAACTCCCCACATACCTGGGTAGGGCAAAGCGGAGAGATCCCCACACAGAGGATCGCTGCCGAGCGGCACTCACCAGCCCGAGAGGCTTGTCTGCTCGCCCGCCGGGCGGGCGGCGCTGGAAGCTGAGGCTCGGGCTTCGGTCAGAGCGCAGGGAGAGGACTGGGGCTGGCGGCGAGAACTCAGCCTGAAGGGGGCTAATGTGCCACAGCTAGCCAGGAGGGAGTCCAGGAAAACTCTGGAGCTGCCGAAGAGGCAAGAGACTTTTTCTTCCCTCTTGGTTTCCTGGTGTGCGAGGAGAGGGGATTAAGAGCGCTGCTTAAAGGGGCTCCACAGACGGGCATGAGTCGCGACTGAAAGCGCGGAGCCCAGTGACGGGCGTGGGATGCTGGGGACGCTGCTGCCGCCGCCAAGAACCCTGTGTGCGAGCGCAGGTCACTGTCCACACCGCCCTTCCGGGAGCCTGTGCAGCCCGCCACTGCCGGGGTCCCGGGAACCAGGGGCGGCTTCCCTGGGAGAACGCACAGCGCGCCTCGGGCTGGTGCAACGTCACGCCGACCTCTGCCGCTGCAGGCGCGCCCCGCACTCCGTGCCCCTCCCTCCCGCCCGGCCTGAGTGAGCCAGAGTCCCCGAAGAGGCTGCTCCTTTAACCCTGTCCTGTCTGAGGGAAGAACAGACGCCCTCCGGCGACCTACACGCAGAGGCGGGGCCAAATCCAAAGCTGAGACCCAGGAGCTGTGAGAACAAAAAAGAGAAAGGGAAACCTCTCCCAGCAGCCTCAGAAGCAGCGGATTAAAGCTCCACAATCAACTTGATGTACCCTGCATCTGTGGAATACATGAATAGACAACAAATCATCCCAAATTGAGGAGCCAGGAGTCAGTGCTGTGCCTCTGAGGTGGGAGAGCCAACTTCAGGACACTGGGCCACAAGAGACCTCCCAGCTCCACATAATATCAAACGGCGAAAATCTTCCAGAGATCTCCATCTCAACACCAGCACCCAGCTTCACTCAACGACCAGCAAGCTACAGTGCTGGACACCCTATGCCAAACAACTAGCAAGACAGGAACACAACGCCACCCATTAGCAGAGAGGTGGCCTAAAATCATACAAAGTCCGCAGACACCCCAAAACACACCACCAGACGTGGACCTGCCCACCAGAAAGACAAGATCCAGCCTCATCCACCAGAACACAGGCACTAGTCCCCTCCACCAGGAAGCCTACACAACCCACTAAACCAACCTTAGCCACTGGGGACAGACACCAAAAACAACGGGAACTAAGAACCTGCAGCCTGCAAAAAGGAGACCCCAAACACAGTAACATAAGCAAAATGAGAAGACAGAAAAACACACAGCAGGAGAAGGAGCAAGATAAAAACCCACCAGACCTAACAAATGAGGTAATAGGCAGTCTACCTGAAAAAGAATTCAGAATAATGATGGTAAAGGTGATCCAAGATTCTATTTCCCAGATCCAAAATCTTGGAAATAGAATAGACAAAATGCAAGAAACAGTTAACAAGGACCTAGAAGAACTAAAGATGAATCAAGCATCGATTAAAAACACAATAAATGAAATGAAAAATACTCTAGATGGGATCAATAGCAGAATAACTGAGGCAGAAGAACGGATAAGTGAGGTGGAAGATAAAATAGTGGAAATAACTGATGCAGAGCAAAATAAAGAAAAAAGAATGAAAAGAACAGAGGACAGTCTCAGAGACCTCTGGGACAACATTAAATGCACCAACATTCGAATTATAGGGGTTCCAGAAGAAGAAGAGAAAAAGAAAGGGACTGAGAAAATATTTGAAGAGATTATAGTTGAAAACTTCCCTAATATGGGAAAGGAAATAGTTAATCAAGTCCAGGAGGCACAGAGAGTCCCATACAGAATAAATCCAAGGAGAAATACGCCAAGACACATATTAATCAAACTGTCAAAAATTAAACACAAAGAAATCATATTAAAAGCAGCAAGGCAAAAACAACAAATAACACACAAGGGAATCCCCATCAGGATAACAGCTGATCTCTCAGCAGAAACTCTACAAGCCAGAAGGGAGTGGCAGGACATAATTAAAGTGATGAAGGAGAAAAACCTGCAACCAAGATTACTCTACCCAGCAAGGATCTCATTCAGATTTGATGGAGAAATTAAAACGTTTACAGACAAGCAAAAGCTGACAGAGTTCAGCACCACCAAACCAGCTTTACAACAAATGCTAAAGGAACTTCTCTAGGCAAGAAACACAACAGAAGGAATATACCTACAATAACGAACCCAAAACAATTAAGAAAATGGGAATAGGAACATACATATTGATAATTACCTTAAATGTAAATGGACTAAATGCTCCCACCAAAAGACACAGATTGGCTGAATGGATACAAAAACAAGACCCATATATATGCTGTCTACAAGAGACCCACTTCAGACCTAGAGACACATACAGACTGAAAGTAAGGGGATGGAAAAAGATATTCCATGCAAATGGAAACCAAAAGAGAGCTGGAGAAGCAATTCTCATATCAGACAAAATAGACTTTAAAATAAAGACTACTAGAAGAGACAAAGAAGGACACTACATAATGATCAAGGGATCGATCCAAGAAGAAGATATAACAATTGTAAATATTTATGCACCCAACATAGGAGCACCTCAATACATAAGGCAAATACTAACAGCCATAAAAGGAGAAATCGACAGTAACACAATCATAGTAGGGAACTTTAACACCCCACTTTCACCAATGGACAGATCATCCAAAATGAAAATAAATAAGGAAACACAAGCTTTAAATGATACATTAAACAAGATGGACTTAATTGATATTTATAGGACATTCCATCCAAAAACAACAGAATACACATTTTTCTCAAGTGCTCATGGAACATTCTCCAGGATAGATCATATCTTGGGTCACAAATCAAGCCTTGGTAAATTTAAGAAAATTGAAATTGTATCAAGTATCTTTTCCGACCACAATGCTATGAGACTAGATATCAATTACAGGAAAAGATCTGTAAAAAATACAAACACATGGAGGCTAAACAATACACTACTTAATAACGAAGTGATCACTGAAGAAATCAAAGAGGAAATTAAAAAATACCTAGAAACAAATGACAATGGAGACACGACGACCCAAAACCTATCGGATGCAGCAAAAGCAGTTCTAAGAGGGAAGTTTATAGCAATACAATCCCACCTTAAGAAACAGGAAACATCTCGAATAAACAACCTAACCTTGCACCTAAAGCAATTAGAGAAAGAAGAACAAAAACATCCCAAAGTTACCAGATGGAAAGAAATCATAAAAATCAGATCAGAAATAAATGAAAAAGAAATGAAGGAAATGATAGCAAAGATCAATAAAACTAAAAGCTGGTTCTTTGAGAAGATAAACAAAATTGATAAACCATTAGCCAGACTCATCAAGAAAAAAAAGGAGAAGACTCAAATCAATAGAATTAGAAATGGAAAGGAGAAGTAACAACTGACACTGCAGAAATACAAAAGATCATGAGAGATTAATATAAGCAACTCTATGCCACTACAATGGACAACCTGGAAGAAATGGACAAATTCTTAGAAATGCACAACCTGCCAAGACTGAATCAGGAAGAAATAGAAAATATGAACAGACCAATCACAAGCACTGAAATTGAAACTGTGATAAAAAATCTTCCAACAAACAAAAGCCCAGGACCAGATGGCTTCACAGGCGAATTCTATCAAACATTTAGAGAAGAGCTAACACCCATCCTTCTCAAACTCTTCCAAACAATTTCAGAGGAAGGAACACTCCCAAACTCATTCTACGAGGCCACCATCACCTTGATACCAAAACCAGACAAGGATGTCACAAAGAAAGAAAACTACAGGCCAATATCACTGATGAACATAGATGCAAAAATCCTCAACAAAACACTAGCAAACAGAATCCAACAGCACATTAAAAGGATCATACACCATGATCAAGTGGGGTTTATTCCAGGAATGCAAGGATTCTTCAATATACGCAAATCAGTCAACGTGATACACCATATTAACAAACTGAAGGAGAAAAACCGTATGATCATCTCAATAGATGCAGAGAAAGCTTTCGACAAAATTCAACACCCATTTATGATAAAAACCCTGCAGAAAGTAGGCATAGAGGGAACTCTCCTCAACATAATAAAGGCCATATATGACAAACCCACAGCCAGCATCGTCCTCAATGGTGAAAAACTGAAACCATTTCCACTAAGATCAGGAACAAGACAAGGTTGCCCACTCTCACCACTCTTATTCAACATAGTTTTGGAAGTTTTAGCCACAGCAATCAGAGAAGAAAAGGAAATAAAAGGAATCCAAATCAGAAAAGAAGAAGTAAAGCTGTCACTGTTTGCAGATGACATGATACTATACATAGAGAATCCTAAAGATGCTACCAGGAAACTACTAGAGTTAATCAATGAATTTGGTAAAGTTGCAGGATACAAAATTAATGCACAGAAATCTCTGGCATTCCTATATACTAATGATGAAAAATCTGAAAGTGAAATCAAGGAAACACTCCCATTTACCAATGCAACAAAAAGAATAAAATATCTAGGAATAAACCTACCTAAGGAGACAAAAGACCTGTATGCAGAAAATTATAAGACACTGATGAAAGAAATTAAAGATGATACAAATAGATGGAGAGATGTACCATGTTCTTGGATTGGAAGAATCAACATTGTGAAAATGACTCTACTACCCAAAGCAATCTACAGATTCAATGCAGTCCCTATCAAACTACCACTGGCATTTTTCACAGAACTAGAACAAAAAATTTCACAATTTGTATGGCAACACAAAAGACCCCGAATAGCCAAAGCAATCTTGAGAACGAAAAATGGAGCTGGAGGAATCAGGCTCCCTGACTTCAGACTATACTACAAAGCTACAGTAACCAAGACAGTATGGTACTGGCACAAAAACAGAAAGATAGATCAATGGAACAGGATAGAAAGCCCAGAGATAAACCCACGGACATATGGTCACCTTATCTTTGATAAAGGAGGCAGGAATGTACAGTGGAGAAAGGACAGTCTCTTCAGTAAGTGGTGCTGGGAAAACTCGATAGGGACATGTAAAAGTGTGAGATTAGACCACTCCCTAACACCATACACAAAAATTAGCTCAAAATGGATTAAAGACCTAAATGTAAGGCCAGACACTCTCAAACTCTTAGAGGAAAACATAGGCAGAACACTCTATGACATAAATCACAGCAAGATCCTTTTTGACCCACCTCCTAGAGAAATGGAAATAAAGACAAAAATAAACACATGGGACCTAATGAAACTTCAAAGCTTTTGCACAGCAAAGGAAACCATAAACAAGACCAAAAGACAACCCTCAGAATGGGAGAAAATATTTGCAAATGAAGCAACTGACAAAGGATGAATCTCCAAAATTTATAAGCAGCTCATGCAGCTCAATAACAAAAAAACAAACAACCCAATCCAAAAATGGGCAGAAGACCTAAATAGACATTTCTCCACAGAAGATATACAGACTGCCAACAAACACATGAAAGGATGCTCAACATCTTTACTCATTAGAGAAATGCAAATCAAAACTACAATGAGATATCATCTCACACCAGTCAGAATGGCCATCATCAAAAAATCTAGAAACAATAAATGCTGGAGAGGGTGTGGAAAAAAGGGAACAGTCTTGCACTGCTGGTGGGAATGTGAATTGGTACAGCCACTATGGAGAACGGTATGGAGGTTCCTTAAAAAACTACAAATAGAACTACCATATGACCCAGCAATCCCACTACTGGGCATATACCCTGAGAAAACCATAATTCAAAAAGAGACATGTACCAAAATGTTCATAGCAGCCCTATTTACAATAGCCCGGAAATGGAAACAACCTAAGTGTCCATCATCGGATGAATGGGTAAAGAAGATGTGGCACATATATACAATGGAATATTACTCAGCCATAAAAAGAAATGAAATTGAGCTATTTGTAATGAGGTGGATGGACCTAGAGTCTGTCATACAGAGTGAAGTAAGTCCGAAAGAGAAAGACAAATACTGTATGCTGACACATATATATGGAATTTAAGAAAAAAAAATGTCATGAAGAACATAGGGGTAAGACAGGAATAAAGACACAGACCTACTAGAGAATGGACTTGAGGATATGGGGAGGGGGAAGGGTAAGCTGTGACAAAGTGAAAGAGCGGCATGGACATATATACACTACCAAACGTAAGGTAGATAGCTAGTGGGAAGCAGCTGCACAGCACAGGGAGATCAGCTCGGTGCTCTGTGACCACCTGGAGGGGTGGGATAGGGAGGGTGGGAAGGAGACGCAAAAGGGAGGGGATATGGGAACATATGTATATGTATAACTGATTAAATTTGTTATAAAGCAAAAAATAAAAAGTAAAATAAAAAATTTAAAAAAAAAGAAAGAAAAAGACAAATAAAAGCAGTAGGAAAGCCTCATGGTATTTTCACTTGCCCTTTCCTCACCACCTCCCTGTGCCTCCACAGCAGTCTCAAAGATGGCAGCCCATACTCCTAGTGTGGGACCCTCGTCCCTGGTTCCAGACAGAGCAGAGCAGAACTCACAAATTATTGTGTTTGTTCTAATCTGTCGGGGGCTACCTGAAGGACTGAAACAAGACATTCATCTCTATTTTACAAAGCTCAGAACCCACTCAGGGAAGAAAAGCAGCCTGCATTGCTCAGAAACACCGTAAGACAAACAAAAAGTCCACAGCCTAGGGTAAAAGATTATGGTTGAGACATACAATAGAACACTTAATATCTGAGAGGAAAAGCCATGAAGAGAATTTCCTTGGGAAATCAGGTCATTCAAAAGCACCTATGAGTACTGGGGAATTTAGGACCCAGGACACGATGCATGCTCAGAAAATACCTCAGAAGACACCAAGCCTTCACCACTGGCTGATCTGTAGGCTCAGTGCAAGCCTGGCTAAATGCTGAAGGACCCTAGCACACAGCCAATCTGCAAAACCAGAGAGAGCTTGTTTTTTGTTTTGTTTTGTTTTGTTTAGCTCCTGGTATTCAAGGAAATCTCTGTTAAAACACTAATTGAACAAAAGCTTAAAGGAACAGAGACTTCAATGACCAGATGTGACAAGAAATACAGTTATTGCAAAAATAGTTTGGAAAAGTAACTAAACAAATGGACAACTGCAGCCTTTGACAATCACAAACAGCAAACTCTGAGGAAGAAGTAGAATCTGATTTCCAGAGGTACTACATTATAATATTTGCACATCCAATTTTCAACAACAACAAAAACACAGATAATACAAAGAAACAGGAAAGTATAGCCCATTCAAAGTGAAAAAAAAATTCAGTTAAATTGTCCCCGAGGACACTAAGACATTGTATTTACTAAACAAAGACTTTAAACCAACTGTCTTACATATGTTCTAGGAGCTACAGTAAACCATGGACAAGGAAGTAAAGGAAACCAGTAAAACAATGTATGAATAAAATGAGAATATCATAAAGAGATTGGAATTATGAAAGGCCACCAAATAGAAATTCTGGAGCTGAAAAGTACAACTAAAATGAAAAATTCATTAAAGGAGTTTAACAAAATTAAGCAGACAGAAAAAAGAATCAGTAAATTTTAAATGTCCCAAATTTGATGAAAGATATGAATCTATACACCCAAGAAGCCCAACAAACTCCAAACAGGAGAAACTCAAAGAGATCCACACTGAGACAAATTATAGTCAAATTGTCAAAAGCCAAAATCAACAGAAACAGCAAGAGAGAAGCAACTCATCACATGTAAAATTTTTAATAACACTAACAGCTTATTTCTCATCAGAAATCACAGAGACCAGAAGGCACTGAGATATATTTAAACTGCTGAAAGGGAAAACAAAAACAAAACTGTCAAGCAAGAATTCTATATCCAGAAAGAATGGAGAAGAAATCAAGACAAAGCTAAAGGAGTTTGTTACTAGCGGATCTGCTCTGCAAGAAATGCTAAGGGAATCCTTCAGGTTGAACTGAAAGGACATTAGACAGTGACTCAAATCTATATGAAGAAATAAAGAACATTTATGGCAAATATGTCCTTGTTTTTCTTTTATATGTCTAAGTCTATGTTTCTCTTATTCTCTTTTCTCTCTGCCTTAATTTCACTCTCTTTGAAAAAGAGGTAATATGACAAAATAAGAAAGAACCCAGTAATAGGAGTTAGAAGACCTATATCGAACCATACTCCATTTTGAGACTGTGAATCTGAAGACAAATTACTTAATGTTTGGAAGACTAAGTTTTCATGTAAAATAAGGAGAATATTCTGACTCTCATAAGTTGTTAGGATTAAGAGCAGTTTTCAAAGTATTAGATTTTTCATAAGCATTAATTGAAGTAAAAACTGAACACACTAGTCTCTTATCCTTTCTTTGTTCTTTAAACTGGCCACAGTATAGAGTTTTACTGTTTATGTTATATTATAATATTAATAATTATATTGATGACTGCTATTAATTGAAGGAACTCTAAGGCAAATTGCTGACATTTACAGAAAGATTGTTTTGCATTGGCAATCATCCACATAATGCTGTCTTCTTTCTTTTCCAAGGATTTGAGTCAGAATACCTCTGTTAAGTGTGCATACTTCCAGAGCACACCTTAGATGCAGGTAACAGTGACTAATGATAATGATCAAAATCATAGGGAATTCTCTTGTTGGTGGTTAGGACTCTGCACTTTCACTGCCAAAGGCACACGTTCAATCCCTGGTCGGGGAACTAAGATCCTGCAAGCTGTGTGGCCAAAAATAAATAAATAAATAAATCACAATAACAGCAGCAGCAACCAATACATACACTGCTTACCATGTGCCAGGCTACTCTAGTAAGGTAGGTATACTAGTATTCCTGAGGAAACTGACACACAGTGAAGTTAAGGGACTTGCACAATATTATATAACTTGTAAGCAGCAGAGCTGAGATAAAATAGGACCTTTATGATTGACTTGGGTAGTTACAATCTGATACTGGTCTACAGAGAACAACAAAGAATGAGACAGAAGACTGGAGATAAATCATGGTGGGGGGAGACGGGGCAACAAGAGAAACTGCCTTTCCTCAAGGCAAAAAAATCACAAGCAAATTGATCCTGCTTTTTGCCACCCATTTGTCAGGCTTTTAAAGTGTTGTGTTGGGAAGGGAAGGAATGAGAAGAGATTTGAGAAGTTATTTATACTTTTTTGAGTTTTGCTATTAGGTCTAGACTAGAACATCACTTTGCTCCCATGGTGCAGGGTCAACAAAATCACCCAATATTCTCCCAGCCAAATGGCCTCTGTCTTAATTTCCTTTATTCAGTTATAGGGAGATGGGTCCTGGTAGCTCTAATATGTTATAAGTTTATTCATTCAACAATCATTTAGTGCTAAACACTGTGCTAGGTGTTGTTGAAATAAAGATAAATGAAACATGATCCTACTCCTTGAGAAGCTCATAGTCTGGTGGGGATGAGACATGCAAACCAAAAAAAATGTTTAAATTGGAGGGATTCTAGGAGTGGTAGTGGGTAGCTCTCTCTAAAAATGGAAGATCTAAGAGGCACTGATCAAACAAAATTGTCTACAAAATTGGTAATTCTATATGGTTCAACCTAAGAGATGATATTTGAGCTAGTTCTTGTTGGGGGAAAAGAAGGGGGAAAGGAAGGTATTAGAGGCAAGTACAGAGGAGGCCACACTCCCTAACTTACAAGTGGAACACTATGTGCTTCTCACACTCATTTTACATAAAGCATCAGGAAATGAAAGAAAACACACACGTAACACCACTTTGATTTTTCTTGAAATTAGAGCATTATGTCCTTACTTCATAGAACAACTAGTTAAAAGTTTGAAGTCTCTTTTCTTGAATCCATTAATGGTAATCCTTTTTCCAAACTAAGACATGATAAAGATGTAAAAACTCTCAAAATCTCCCAACCATAAAATGTATTACATAGATAACAAAACACTAGAAATTCTGGTACATATTCATTTATACACATCTCAGATTTCCTGGGTTAGCTAGGAGCCCACAGAACTGTGGAGGTTTCTCAAGTGTGGTTATTTTAAAAGTTATAATTTTGTTTGGCATTTTCCACAGGATTAGTCACGGGTAGTAAATGAGGGTTGCAAAGTCTGAACTACTTAGATGCTCAATGGTGTTCATCTTTTCATGGCCTTGACAAACAACTTAGCTGGCAGTTTTTGTTTAAAACTCACAAAATGTTCTTTCACCTGTTTAACTCATCATTATGTGGCTGCTAAGCATTAAGCCAGACCTTGCAAGATCATGTTGGGAAAACAAGTTGGCCAGAAAACTTGCTTCCAATTAGGCTGTAGATTTACTGCCAACTTTGTTTAACCAGTGAAATTTGACTATAAGAGAGAAAGATCAGTCTTCTACTTCACTGAATGGATGAATCAGTTCCACTGCCACACTGAAATTTCCAACCCCAGATAGCACGAAGATCCAGTGTGCTCCAAGTCAGACTAATTGCCCTCTAGGAGAGCGCAAGGAGACGCGCAGAAACAAACCAGGTGGCCATTCTGTGTGTGCTTGTTTTGCCACGTTTCCCTCCTTAATTACACATTTCCACTCTCAAATCTCCACCAACAAATACTACACTGGAACTATACTATGACTCCTACTGTCATCCTTGAATGTCAGAGATGCCAATATAAAAGTTTCAACTACTTTAGTGAAGGTTCAAGTATTTTCCAAAATCTGTTGTTTCATTTCCCCCCAGGGTTATTAAAAAGCACAGTCTGTTATGGAAAAACCATAGTAAAAACTGGACTTATGTCACAACCAAATAGTGGTACAGCAAGTAAATGATTTGATGTGAAGTAATATAAAAAGTTCTCTTTAACCTATGGAAGGAAATACCTTTTCCTTTAAGAGGAGGGAAACATAATTAATTTATTTTAAAAGTCCATTAATATTCAGATGTACGTGCTTGCTTTCATAGTTCTACTGCATAACTTTAATATTCTTAATTTAATACTACTCAAAATAAGTAAAAATTAGGACACCAAAATCTTCTCCTATCCCTGGGACAGCAACTTTTTCTGCAAAGGGTCAGAAAATATTTATTTTAGGCTTGGTTGTGGGGTGGGGGAGGATCTATACCATTTGTATCACAACTACTCACCCTTGTTCTTGCAGTGTCAAAGCGACAGCACAGACAATACTTACACAACAGAGTGTGGCTGAGCTCCAACAAAACCTTATTTACAAAACCAGGCAGTCGACTGGCTGATTCCTGTTTTAGCCCCTAAATCATCTTACACGAGGAAACGCAAACTATCCTTTAAATGAGAGAACAAATTTTTTTTTTTTTATACTCAGTGGTAGGAGGGATGAAGTGAAAGAGGGAGAAATTTTAAAAAAACATACAGATACAGTCAGGAAGGGATTAGGTTACCTTCTGTGGATCTGAATTCTTCTCCCATTGAAGTACTCTTCATACCCAGGTTATCATCACTGTCACATTCTGTAAGGAAGAATCAATAAATGCAAATGTACTTCTGAAAAAGTTATTGTGCCATAATTTATATATTCTAAGACAATATGACTTTCAATGACTTCTCCCATACCCAAGCTTACTAATTACAATCCATTAGTATTACACAACTTTCCTTAGAGGTTTGTGTGGTTTTTTTTTGTTTGTTTGTTTGTTTTTTGCGGTACGCGGGCTTCTCACTAGTGCGGCCTCTCCCGTTGCGGAGCACAGGCTCCGGACGCGCAGGCCCAGCGGCCATGGCTCACGGGCCCAGCCGCTCTGCGGCACGTGGGATCCTCCCAGACCGGGGCAGGAACCCGTGTCCCCTGCATCGGCAGGCGGACTCCCAACCACTGCGCCACGAGGGAAGCCCTTGTGTGTTTTTAATGCTTACCAAATAATATTACTTAAATTGAGAAAAAAATAAAAATGAATGAAATAGGCAATTTGATTTTGGCTCCATATTCAAAAAATTATTTGAAAAAGTTCTTTTTGCATGTTGAGGAAATATAAAATCCTAGTATATTTTAGAAAACTGTAAATTTTAAAAAGCTAGTATGTTTATTTGGATCTAGCAAATAAACTCCAAAGTTTCATTTGCATGAAATCATCTTTAAAAGATTTTTAATGATGACAGATAAAATTCTCCTGTATTTTGAAAATCATATGCATTCATCTCTATAGAGACCGTAGATTTATATTAACAGTGTCTCTGCATGGCACAAACTCACTTGATGGCTTATATGCTTACTGAGAGACCTAAGGCTTTAACATAATGACATGACTGACCGGGTATTACAAAAGTCACTTAAAATATGAACGCGGTACCATCAGGGACACAGTATTTGGCTTTTCACCTTAACTACATTTAAATCAATTTCTATCAGAGTGACTGAATCAGGGTTTAAATAACCCTGATTGTGTATTCAATACAAATCACATGGACATATTTACTTCTGTGAAAATATATAAAAACTTAAAATATACGTTTAAAATTTTATCAATATATCATTGTTTATAAATAAAACCCACCATATTTCTCTTATATTCCTTTGCTGCAAAAATTTATCACGAGTCACCTTTTGCTATTCCAGCAATAAAACTATTGCTTTTTCTACAATATGTTATATACACCTACTACTTCAAATATTTCAAGCTGTGTTTTAGTGAAATAAAACATTACATTTACAATTTGAAGAACAAAAACTTTAGTCTTTTTCTTTTTTTGCGGTACGCGGGCCTCTCACTGTTGTGGCCTCTCCTGTTGCGGAGCACAGGCTCCGGACACGCAGGCTCAGCGGCCATGGCTCACGGGCCCAGCCGCTCCACGGCATATGGGATCTTCCCGGACTGGGGCACGAACCCGTGTCCCCTGCATCGGCAGGCGGACTCTCTACCACTGCGCCACCAGGGAAGCCCAAAAACTTTAGTCTTAAAACATTAGAACAAAGAGAAAATACCCAAGGTTTCTTTTATTACAATTCAAAGTCAAGGCCAGGCAAAAGCAGCATGTGGTAACTGGCCTAAACAATTCATCATGGCAACCAAGACCTAAGGCAAAACTGCAGGTTTGACTCATAAGGTTTAGCTTGACACTAGGTTGTAAAAAGTTTTTAAAGGTTTTGTTTGCCTCAATCAGCCCCATCTGTAGAACAGAGAAAATCATGAATTTTTCTCCCTATTTTTCAGTACCTTGCACAGAATTAACTGTATCATATAGATTTTTAGGATGATGCCCAAAGCAACAACCTATATAGTCTCATTAACAGGCTGAGCAAGCAGGTAGATAGATGCTTAGAATTAGGTTCAACTACTATTTCATATAGGGCATGCCACTGCTTCAATCACCTACACTTTCACAGCATGGGTGAACTAGTATGTTCAATTTTTAAGATGGCTTTAAAAACCTGTATAATTGGGGCTTCCCTGGTGGCGCAGTGGTTGGGAGTCGGCCTGCCGATGCAGGGGACGCGGGTTCGTGCCCCTGTCTGGGAGGATCCCACATGCCGCGGAGCGGCTGGGCCCGTGAGCCATGGCCGCTGGGCCTGCGCGTCCGGAGCCTGTGCTCCGTGATGGGAGGGGCCACGGCAGTGAGAGGCCCGCGTACCGCAAAAAAAAAAAAAAAAAAAAAAACCCTGTATAATTGGTACCAACCATACTTAATGCCTCCATCCCATTCATTCCAAAATGAAGACACAAACCAAACAGACATAACAAAGTTCCAGGGCCATAAACCAGACAGCCCAAGGACAGTGTGCAGATTCAACAAAAATCATGTCAAAGCACAGTAAAGTCTGTTTTCAATTTAAATTCACTAATTCATAACAGCCTACGCTCAAGTCCCTCCTTGCATTACCTAAGAAAAAATATTATAGGAAAGTTCAAACTTTACATAAAACTGGAAGGAAGATGTTTAATTACTGAAGAACTATAAACAACTGAATACACAAAACTGTGTTTTTAAAAACTGCGTTTACATATAGCAAACAATATTCTTGAACTAACCTACAAGATACAGGCAAGTTCTATTACATAAACAGATCTTTAAGAGCCCAGAGAACTTTTTTATATAAGCAATGGCGGTGACTAATGAAATAGTAGAAAATGGCAACTCAGAAATTCAGTCATCAAGAATGTGGTTGAAGTAGGTGCAATAACACAACACTCTGGAAAGTAAAAGCAAACAAATAAACAAAACCTTAAAATGTATGGTCAAGACAGTAAAAACAAGTAGCATAGTTATTTTATTTTACAAAGAGCATACTACAAGCCAGGAGCAACGTCACAGGGTAAATAAAAATGGTGCTAGCGTGGTCCCTTTAACTCAGCCTGCCCTCACACTGAGACTGCATTTCTAGTCTGAAGAAAAGAAAATGGCGCTTCTTGGTTTACTTACAAAAGATCCCAGGGAACTTACAATGATAAGTTGGCTATGCTTGACACATAATCAGCTTACTTTTTAAAGTACCAGAACCCACAATCAAATCTTTTTACCTTCTACAAAAAAAAAAAAGCATCTTCCTAAATGTTATTTTTATCTACACACACTCTGCAATGTCGTTAGACTGCAACAGAGCTTCTCATCTTCATTCCTCAAGGACATGGTAAGAGTGAACAATTCACAATGGATTCTCTACATAATAAAATCAGAGCTTTGTGTCAGTGAAAGCCTCAGCCTTCACAGGTGATGGCTGTGTGGCCTCAGGCAGCTATTTTAACCTTGCTGGGCCTCTGCTCCCTCATCTATGAAAGGGGGCGATCTAATATACCCTAACTCACAGTGCTGAAAAGAGGATTAAACAACACGCAAAAGTTCTTTGAACATGTTTAAACATCTTCAAACACTACAAATACAAAAAGCAGCTAGCATGGTGGCTGGCACACAGTAGGTCCTCAATAAAGGTTAGTTCCTTTTACTTCTTTAAAACAACATTGAAATGACAAGTGATATCTGCATCTTTGAAACATGAGGCTTGAGTTAGAATGAACACATATTTGTGAATAAAGTGTGAAAAGTATAAAAGAAGAAAAAGTCTACCTGACTCCTCTGACTAGGATCACTAGAAAGGATCCATGTATCTTGGCAAGTTTTTAAAAAGTGAAAATGAGTACAATATAAAATAGAACTGATGAAGGATAAGGGGCCGAAGGGTGTCAATTCAGGACAGATTAATATTTTTACACATCTCTACAGGGATTTACACATATATCATAGCTGTAATCAAAACGTTGGTGCTGGAACCCTGATGCATAGAAGGAGAGTGAGTTTAAAGGGCAAAAACCATGACACATTCAAATCTCAAACTTAGTATAAAGGCTCACCTTGCTAGAGAGGGTAACTGATTTAACCCAACCAAGTCAGAGATCTAACAAAGTAGCAGCAGTAGCAGTACTTACCTGTCCTCTCCCTACCAAGCAAAGATATAAGACCTTATGACCAAATGACTGACATTCATACATGGAGCCAGCAACTTCCCAATACCTCTATTTCTACTGAAATTAGTATCTCCTGAAAAAAACTTTCAATTAACTGAAAAACTGGCAAAAAAGAAAGATACCATATGATCATCGATTCTGACAACACTATTCAACAGATTCTTCCTGTTTACTACACAGGAGTAATAAAACCACTTTATGGTCCTAATAATGGAAAATTTCTGAAAAGCTAGAAAGAAATAAGAGGTTCAAGCTTGTATCATTTGTCTATGCTATGGCAGAGATTTTAAAAACGTGAAAAATCATCACACTGCTTATAAAACATGAGAGCACTTCTCACTGTGTGTTACTTGTAAGAGAGTTTGTGGGGTGGCTGGTTGGTAACCAGGAGCCTTGAAATGACAGATCCCCGAAGCTGTACGTGATATTGTACGTACAGTAAGTCCCCTACATACAAACAAGTTCCGTTCCAAGAGCGCGTTCGTTAACAACAACAAAATTAGCCTAGGTACCCAACTAACACAATCAGCTATATAATACTGTACTGTAATAGGTTTATAATACTTTTCACAAAAATAATACATAAACACAAAAAATAAAGGTTTTTTTTGTGGGTTTTTTTGTTTTCTTTTTTTTGCAGTACGCGGGCCTTTCACTGTTGTGGTCTCTCCCATTGCGGAGCACAGGCTCCGGACGCGCAGGTTTAGCGGCCATGGCTCACGGGCCTAGCTGCTCCGCGGCACGTGGGATCCTCCCGGACCGGGGCACGAACCCGTGTCCCCTGCATGGGCAGGCGGACTCCCAACCACTGCACCACCAGGGAAGCCCAAGAAAGCATTTTTAATCTTACAATATAGTACCTTGAAAAGTACAGTAGTACCAGCTACATCACCGCTGCTTTTACGCTTGCTTCTGGACATCCTGGGCTTGAAATAAAGATACTGTACTACTGTAGTCTATACAGTAATGTACAGTAAAGTACACAAAAACACAACCACTTGTAGAGGATGCACACACGTGACAAGGTACGCCAGACAGGCGAACTAACTTACGCGATTGGACATGCGAATGCACGTTTATATCTTTGAAAGTTTGCAACTTGAACGTTCATACGTAGAGGACTTACTGTACATGTCCATTTGGGGGAAAGAGGTTTGGAAAGCTTTTTTCAGATTCCCAAAAAGGTCCATCGACGCCTACCCCCAAACCACACTGCCTTAAAATAACTGGTTGTCAGATCTGAAGATAGGACACTGGGTTAAGCTAGATGAAAGGAGTTACCCTGGCATTCTCGTGGTAACCAAAACTACACTACAGACCCTACATGAACTGCAGTATTTGTGGACACTGAGAGATGTTTCTCAGTCCCAATACATATTAAATATCATTTCTTAACAAAGACTATTATTCTACTAGTCACAAAGCCATTTATTAGGAAAAGTGAAGGAATAAAGTTACCCAAGTAAGTCACTGTTCTTTGATTTTTCTTATTATAAAGTTTATTAGCAGGCAGTTTAATGCCTTTCAGTCTTCCATGAAGAAAAAAACTTGTCTTAAACTGAATCTGAACATATTGTGATTCAGCATAATATTTTTTTAAATTTGAGTTATAAAAGCATCTTTAAATCCAGACCTAAATAAAGTATGTGACTTAAAGACTACACTTCTTTGGCCACTTAATTTTAATAATTTTCATTACTTTTAAAATGTAGTGGCTATAGCACATGAAAAGATGCTCAATGTCACTAACCATCAGGGAAATGGAAATCAAAAACAAAATGAGATACCACTTCACACCCATTAGGATGGCTACTATAAAAACAAACAAAAATCAGAAAATAACAATTGTTAGCAAGGATGCAGAGAAAATGGAACCCTTACGCACTACTGGTGAGAATGTAAAATGGTACAGTCCATGTGGAAAATTAGTATGGAGATTTCTCAAAAAATTAGAAATAGGACTTCCCTGGTGGGGCAGTGGTTAAGATTCCACCTGCCCATGCAGGGGACATGGGGTCAAGCCCTGGTCTGGGAAGATCCCACATGCTGTGGAGCAACTAAGCCCGTGCACCACAACTACTGAGCCTGCGTGCCACAACTACTGAAGGCTGCGCGTCTAGAGCCCGTGTGCCGCAGCAAGAAAAGCCACCACAATGAGAAGCCCACGCACCGCAACAAAGAGTAGCCCCCACTCACCGCAATTAGAGAAAGCCCTTGTGCAGCAACGAAGACCCACACAGCCATAAATGAATGAATGAATGAATGAATGAATGAATAAATTAGAAATAGAATTACCATATGATCCAGCAATTCCACTTCTGGGTATATACTCATAAGAACTGAAAGGAGGATCTTGAAGAGATGTCTGTACCCCCATGTTCACAACAGCATGATTCACAATAGATGAAGCATGGACGCAACCCAAGTGTCCATCAACGGATAAATGGATAAGCAGAAGGGGGTATATACATACAATGGAGTATTATTCAGCCTTAAAAAGGACACTTTGACATAGCCTACAACATGGGTGAAACCTGAGGACATTTTGCTCAGTGAAATAAGCCAGTCACAAAAATACAAAGGCTGCATGATTTCACTTACACGACATACTCAGGGTAGTCAAATTCATAGCCAGGAAACAGAATGGTGGCTGCCAGGAGCTGGGGAAAGGGGAGTGCGGAGTTGTTGTTTAATGGGTATGGAGTTTCAGTTTTGCAAGACGAAAAGAGTTCTGGAGATGGATGGTGGTGATGGCTGCACAACAATGTAAATGCAGTTAATACCACTCAACTGGAGACTTCAAAATGGTTAAGATGGTAAATCTTATGTATATTTTACTACAGTGAAAAAAATGGAAAGAAAAACTAAAAAAATATATAGTGGCTAGGAGCCATATTTCCTTTTTACAGTAGTAATAATTAATAATAGCTGCTATTTACTGAGCACCTATGATCTTTCCTATGCTATGCTAGACACTATACGTATCACTAATTCTTACAACCTTATAGATATGAAAAGTGAGACTCAGAAAAAGTTGAGTAACTTGCCTGAAATCGCACAGCTAAGAAGCAGCAAAGTCAGTATTCAAATCAAAGACCATGCCCTTCTTTATGTACTGCACGGTCTCTGTATTTCACAAAAATTCAGAATAAAGTATACATGTGCCCCCAAAGAGCAGTAAGTTCAAATGAGCACTGATTACAAATGAATGATTAAAAAAAAAATACCTAGAGAATTCTATCTTCTGACATAGAGAGTGGTTTATGACACTGATGAGTGAAAAAGGAAATTAAAGTATATTAAAGTATATGTCAAAAAAAAAAAGGCTAGAGCGTAAGAGACATTCAGAAAAGAACATCGGTATATAACAATAACCTATACTTTACCTCCAACCCTAATATACCCATGCAGACCTACTCATACGCAGCTCTCATTCCAAATAAAGTTGAAAGAAAGGCAAATCCATTACAAGTCTCATGTTCTAAATTACAGAAGAAATGCTCCCTAGAGCAGCAGCATAGGAGGAAGAAAATGCGGTTGGCCTAGGTAGCAAAGGTAAAAATTTAAATATTTTTCAAGATATTAAGTAGATGTTGTTAAGGATCGGGGAAGGAATGGTGAAAGAAGGGGAGAAAAAGAGGTTTAAAAAAGCCACAGACACACAGGGCCCTCCATTCAATACTCTGTAATGACCTATATGGGAATAGAATTTTAAAAAGAGTGAATAGGGACTTTCCCGGTGGTCCAATGGTAAAGAATATGCCTTCCAATGTGGGGGATGCAGGTTCAATCCCTGGTCAGGGAACTAAGATCCCACATGTCGCGGGGCAACTAAGCCCACCCATCACAACTACTAAGCTTGTGCACCTCAACGTGAGAGCCCACGTACCACAAACTACAGAGCCCACGCGCCCTGGAGCCCGTGGGCCACAACTAGAGAGAGAAAACCCGCACACCACAACTAGAGAACTAGAGAGAAGCCTGTATGCTGCAATGAAGATCCCACATGTCGCAACTAAGACCCCACACAGCCAAATAAATAAATATTTTTAAAATAAATAAATAAATAAAAGAGTGGATATATGTATATGTATAACTGACTTACTTTGTTGTACAGCAGAAACTAACACAACATTGTAAATCAGCTATACTCCAATAAAAAAAATTAATTAAAAATTTTAAGAAAAGGAAGAAAAGAAAAAATCCCGCCACAGACAGAAAAAGCAAGTGAATGAAAACAGAATAGGAAGACCAAATTCAGTACTAAATCATGACATAAATATGCAAAACAGAGCTGATTTTTCTTTAAAGAGCGCCAACTGTGCCAGTAGCTTAATGGTTCCTAACTTTGCAGAAGTGAATTGATCCAACGCAATGAATGGTTAGAGTGAAGTTCTTCAGAATAGATCTTCAATCAAAATGTGGCTCTATATATGTAGAAAGAAGAAAAGAGCTAGGAGGAGAGCACACTTGGACAATTTAAAGGCATATAATAAAAATTCCAAAAAGTAGTCAGTTTTTCATTGAGGTCATTCATCAATACCTTCAAACCATATACATGGCTGCAAATTATTAGGATATTTAAAAATTACTCTTTTATTCTCTGCTACCCACATTTCAGAAATTACAAAAACAAAAACAAAAACCCGGGCCTCCCTGGTGGCGCAGTGGTTAAGAGTCCGCCTGCCGATGCAGGGGATACGGGTTCGTGCCCCGGTCTTGGAGGATCCCATATGCCGCGGAGCGGCTGGGCCCGTGAGCCATGGCCGCTGGGCCTGCGCATCCGGAGCCTGTGCTCCGCAACGGGAGAGGCCACAACAGTGAGAGGCCCGCATACCGCAAAAAGAAAAAAAAAACAAAAAAAAACAAAAAACAAAAACCCATCTGGATCCCTAGAATTACATCCTTTCTTAAATACTGGTTAGTGAAATTGGACATCAGCATGCCCTTTCATTGAACAATCTCAGAAAGGCAGAGAAGAGTGTAGGACAGGGGGTGCCTAGCCCTTCAAGGCAATAAAGATCTCTCAGGGCATCATTTTGTCACTGTCAACCTCTTAAATTTTTATTTTTTTATTTTTTGGTATTGCCATATTAGCATTTATTGCTTTCTGGTTTCTCCTATAAGCACTTTGCTTTCTGAAAAACTAAAGATAAATTTAGAATTTTATAAATGAAATGAAGATCTGGATTCTGAGCTTTACAAAACTATACTAGCATATTTCAAACTATAAGTATATATTTTAAATATATGAATATAAATTTTATCCATTAGATTAAAAATGGGCTCTAAAATATTATGAATTCATTCTCCTTCTAATACACTCAAAGTGAAAGATAAGAGAAAAAATATGATAGAAGCATGAGCGCATGGCAGTTTAGTGAGCAGGCAGCAGGGCACTAGTGCAGAGCAGTTTAATGGTTTCTCATCAATAAGTGAAGTGAAGTCTCTTCCTCTTGGGCAGTTTGTACTGTGGCTGCAGCTGCATACCTTTGGTGGTATCAGATATGCTATTTAACAAGGCACACATCATATCTCCCTCTAAGTGGTGAGGGTTGAGTATATGTGCTGGCCTCTGAGTCTTCTTAAATTGATTCTCTAGCTCCAGAAAACCTTGATCTCCTGAGAGGATGGTGAAAGGAATCTGCTTGGGCAGCTGTTCATCCAGACGGCCAGCCTAAGTTGGAAAAAATGGCACAAGTTCATAAAAATCAGCATCTGAGCTTCCAGTCAAGTTACAGCTATTTCAGAATGAACACATACCTAGAAACGCGTATTTAGCTTGTTCCCTTGCTCCCACCAAAGCATGATATAAAGATCTCGTTCATAAATGAAATCTATCATATTTAATCAAATATAAAATGCTGTCAATTATAAGATAAGCTCTTTTATGTCATTAAGAAAGAAAGAAAAAAAAAGCCAAAAAGAGTATAACAGGAGGCCCCCACATAAAGGTGGAACACTAACAGGGCTACGCGCTCAACCTAAGGGTAAATAAAAAATGAATCTGCCATAGAGAAAAGGTAAGCAAAGTAATTTGCATAACTCAATCTTAGAACTGGCTAGATGGAAAAAGAAACTATCTTGTGGTTTAAAACATAAGCAGCAGTCAACAAGTTTGCAGAGAATCAGTATGACAGAAACCCTTAAGCAGAGAATTTAATTTAAACTGGGTCTCAGGTGGGTTGTTTCTCCAGGTGACTAGCAAGAGACAGAAGCAAATGCAAATTCCATCTGGGTCAACAGTGACTGCTATGGTGCCCCCCCATTTCAGAGATGTTAAAATGTGAAAGTGCCTCATGCGTCAAGGAGTGTCATCTCCTGATAATTTATTCTAGAAATAGCTGAGGGTCTACTATGAGTAGCTGAGAGTCTGCTGGAACTGGGGATGAAGCAGTAAACACATGCTATGGGTTCCTGCCCTCAACAGTCATAAGTAGAACCTGATGCAAAAGGTTTTATACAAAAAGCACAACACTGAAAAGGAATCTACAGTGTCATTATGATTCAAGAGGGGAAAAAATCCAAATGGGTCCTAGCTTCACATCTGATTTTGAATAAAACAATGACTCACATGCATACATATGGCAAAATCAGCAGCATCTTTTCTTTTACTACAGCGAGGATGAAGGAAGAAGCAACCAATCCTGTTCAGGTAATTATAGATCTTACAGTTGACGGGAGGCTTCCAGTTGGTGTTTCCTCCTATTATGTTTAGAAAAGGCATAAATGATGAGTCAAACAAGAGAAAAAGAACAGAACACTAGATACAACTGAAAACTCTATAAGGAAAAATAAATACTAGAAAAAAATGTTTCTAGAGGAAAAGTACCAGATTAGAAGGCAGAACAAGGCAGTTCTCGTGCAGGTAACACCAGGTTGTTGCTTAAATCTTGGGGAAGTAGACCGACTTCCCCAATCTGCCTATTAATCTGAAAACTCACAGGGATGTTAAGCAGAATCAAAAGTAATGTGCATGAAAATTCTTTGCCTGCTGTTGTTCTATATGAATGTACACATTAGTGGTTTTTTTACAAATATGTCAAGGCTGCTCAGTGAATAAAAATGATGGGCAATCAGGAAAGCTGGACTTACTAAGAGGTACTGACTACCTTATCCAGGTCAGCATGTTTCTATCTTAAATCCTAATCCTCTTCTTTATATGCTGCTTCCTGTCAAACATGGCATGCATACCTTGTTTCACTGCACTTTGCTTTACTGTGCTTTGCAGATACTGTGTTTTTTACAAACTGAAGGTTGGTGGCAACCTTGCATTGAGGGAGCTCATCAACGTCATTTTTCCAACAGCATTTGTTAACTTTGTGTCACATTTTGTTAATATTCGCAATATTTCAAACTTTTCCATCATTATTTTATTTGTTATGGTGATCTTTGATGTTACTATTGTAATTGTTTGGGGGTGCCATGAACCATGCCCATACAAGATGGCAAACTTAACTGATAAATATGTTGTGTGTGTTCTGACTGCCACACCGACTGGCCCTTCCTCCGTCTTTCTCCCCTCCCTTCCCGCCTCCCTTTTCCCCGAGACACAATATTGAAATTAGGCCAATTAATAACCCTACAATGGCCTCTAAGTGTCCAAGTGAAAGGAAGAGTCTCACGTTTTTTAAAATCAAAAGCTAGCAATGATTAAGCTTAGTGAGGAAGGCATGTCAAAAGCCAAGACAGGCTGAAAGCTAGGCCTCTTGCACCACAAAGTTACCCAAGCTGTGAATGCAAAGGAAATGTTCTTGAAGGAAATTAAAAGTGCTACTGCAGTGAACAAATGAATGACAAGAAAGTGAAACCACCTTATTGCTGATATGGAGAAAGTCTGAGTCTCTGGATAGAAAATCAAACGACCACAATATTCCCTTAAGCCAAAGCCCAATCCAGAGCCAGACCCTAACTGCCTTCAATTCTATGAAGACTGAGAGCAGTGAGGAAGCTGCAGAAGCAAAGTCTGAAGCTAGCAGAGGTTGGTTCATGAGGTTTAAGGAAAGAAGCCGTCCCCGTAACATTAAAGTGTAAGGTGAGCCAGCAAGTGCTGATGTAGAAGCTGCAGCAAGTTGTCCAGAAGATAATTCCTAAGATAATTCATGAAGGTGGCTGCACTAAACAACAGATTTTCAGTGTAGACAAAACAGCCTTCTATTGGAAGAAGATGCCATCTAGCAGTTTCACAGATAGAGAGAAGTCAATGCCTGGCTTCAATGTTTCAAAGGACAGGCTGACTCTCTTGTTAGGGGCTAATGCAGCTGGTGACTTTAACTTGAAGCCAACGCTCGTTTACCATTCTGAAAATCCTAGGGCCCTTAAGAATTAAGCTAGGACTTCCCTGGTGGTGCAGTGGTTAAGAATCCGCCTACCAATGCAGGGGACACGGGTTCAATCCCTGGTCCAGAAGATCCCACATGCTGCGGAGCAACTAAGCCCGTGACCCACAACTACTGAGCCTGTGCTCTAGAGCCCGCGAGCAACAACTACTGAGCCCGCATGCCACAACTACTGAAGCCCGTGCGCCTAGAGCCCGTGCTCTGCAACAAGAGAAGCCACTGTAATGAGAAGCCCATGCACTGCAATGAAGAGTAGCCCCTGCTTACCACAACTAGAGAAAGCCCGCATGCAGCAACAAAGACCCAATGCAGCCAAAAATAAATAAGCAAATAAATAAATAAATTTATTTTTTAAAAAAAGAAAGAAAAAGAATTAAGCTAAATTGACCCTGCTTATGTTCTATAACTGGAACAACAAAGCCTGGATGACAGCGCACCTGTTTATAATATGGTTTCTTGAATATTTTAAGCCCACATTTGAGACCTACTGCTCAGAAGAATCCTTTCAAAATATTACTGCTCATTGACAATGCACCTGGTCACCCAAGAGCTCTGATGCAGATGTACAATGAGATTCATTTTGTTTTTATGTCTCCTAATGCAATATTCATTCTGTAGCCCATGGATCAAGGAGCAATTTTGACTTTCAAGTCTTATTATTTAAGAAATAAATTTCGTAAGGCTATAGCTGCCATCAATAGTGATTCCTCTGATGGATCTGGGCAAAGTAAATTGAAAACCTTCTAGAAAGGATTCACCATTCTAGATGCCATGAAGGACATTCATGATTGGGAAGATGGGAAGAAGGCAAAATATCAACATCCACGGGAGTTTGGAAGAAGTTGATTCCAACCCTCATGGATGACTCTGTGGGGTTCAAGAATTCAGTAGACAAAGGAACGGCAAATGTGGTGGAAACAGCAAGAGAATTAGAATTAGAACTGGAGCCTGAAGATGTGACTGAATTCCTGCAATCTCAGGATAAAACTTGAATGGATGAGGAGTTGCTTCTTATGCATGAGCCAAAAGAAAGTAGTTTCTTGAGAAGGAACGCACTCCTGGTGAAGATGCTGTGAAGATTGTTGAAATGACAACAAAGGATTTAGAATATTACATAAGCTTAGCTGATAACACAGGAGCAGGGTTTGAGAAGACTGACTCCAATTCTGAAAGTTCTACTGTGGGTAAAATGCTATCAAACACCATTGCATGCTACAGAGAAATCATTCATGAAAGGAAGAGTCAACCGATGCAACAAACTTCATTGTTGTCTTATTTTAAGAAACTGCCGCAGCCACCCCAGCCTTCAACAACCCCCAGCCTGATCAGTCAGCAGCCATCAGCATGGATGCAAGACCCTCACCTAGCAGAAAGATTACGACTCACTGAAGGCTCAGGTGATGGTTAGCATTTTTTAACAATAAGGTTTTTTTTTTTTTGGCTGTGCTGGGTCTTCGTTGCTGCCTGTGGGCTTTCTCTGGCTGCGGTGAGCGGGGGCTACTCTTTGTTGCAGTGCGCAGGCTTCTCATTGCAGTGGCTTCTCTTGTTGTGGAGCATGAGCTCTAGGCGCAGGCTTCAGTAGCTGTGGCACATGGGCTTAATTGCTCCGCGGCATATGGGATCTTCCTGGGCCAGGGCTCGAACCCATGTTCCCTACATTGGCAGGTGGATTCTTAACCACTGTGCCACCAGGCAAGTCCCAAGGTATATTTTAATTAAGACTTCTTTTAGACATAATGTTGTTGCTCACTTAATAGACCACAGTATAGTATAAACATAACTTTTTTTTTTCTTTCTTTTTTTTTTTTTTGCGGTATGCAGGCCTCTCACTGCTGTGGCCTCTCCCGTTGCGGAGTATAGGCTCCGGACGCGCAGGCTCAGCGGCCATGGCTCACGGGTCCAGCCGCTCCGCGGCATTTGGGATCCTCTCAGACCGGGGCACGAACCCGTGTCCCCTGCATCGGCAGGCGGACTCTCAACCACTGCGCCACCAGGGAAGCCCTAAACATAACTTTTATATGCACTGGGAAACCAAAAAATTCATGTGACTTGCAGTGGTCTAGAACTGAACCCGCAGTATCTCCTAGGGATGCCTGTACATCAGAGGCTCACTGTACTAAGCCTCAGTTGATCAAAGAGGAGTCTCTCTCCCAGGTTTGGTCAATGGTTTTTAAAGAGATTTAGACTACGGCCATACCCTGAATGCACCCGATCTCATCTGATCTTGGAAGCTAAGCAGGGTTGGGCCTGGTTAGTACTTGGAAGGGAGAGTTATGTGAAGATGCACATTTATGAACAGTAAGGATGAACTGAAGAGGCATTTATGTTGAAAACACACTAGTCCTGTAGTCATGAGGCCCAAGTTTGAAAGCTAACTCTACTATTTATTATTTTTGTACTTTGTAAAAAATAAACTTCTCAGCCTACTTCCTTATATTTTAAAGGGAGAAAATTATAACAATCAGTAAGCATGCATTAGTACCAAGTACAGTATCTGGTGCATTGTAGGTACTGAATAAAGGCTCTTTCAATCTGTATCTAAAGATCCACAAACTGTGGGTCACCAGATAGAGCGAATATTTACCACAGAGAAATGTAAAGAGAAAAATATTCTAGCAGAGTAATTACAATGCAAAGTGACAAAATTCCAATTATGTTCCTATCTTCTATTCAGGAAGGTTCAAAAGGAGCCCTTTTAAAGCAAATCATATTCTAAGGGGGAAAAAAAGGGAGGTTGTCTCAAATGTGTTCCTTATTAACCATACCTTGAAAGCCCCAAATAAATGTTCCTTGGTTAAGATTCCCTGGTAGATGACCAAAAAAGTTGGACCAGTTATCAAAGTCTACAAAGACTATGTGAGTCATGGTTCGCAGGTAATCCAAGTCTGGGAGCTCAACAACCTCTTCATCTGAAGAAGAGAGAAACATCGACATGAATTTGATAAGAATTAGCTAAAAACTTTTTAATTTGTCAACTTAATATTAATCTTGCATGTTATTTACTTCTATCTAAACCATGTCGTGAAATCCAAACCTATATATGACACAATATATTTATATCAGATAAGAAATATTTTGAATATTTCAGAAATGATTATCCTTTCTACAAATGTGTACCATTGATCCTGGCTTTCTTTAAAAGTCACTTATAAAAGGAAGTTTTTTAAAAAATTAGTGTACTGGAAGATATGTAAGACCAAGTTTTAAGGCTAAATAACTAAAAATTTGCACCATCCATCAAAATAAACTTTCAGGGTTACTTGCTAAGAACTTTCTTGCCACCAGGAGTTTGTTCTTTTCCTAATGTAGACTGATTCATCAGCAGCCCTCTGGCTCTGTGCTCACACACCCGAAAGCAGACACGAGACAGCCCACAAGAGGCTCCTGTGACTCGTGCAAAACAGGGCCCGGTGCTCCTCCCACCAAGGACACCTCTTCCTCAGTCAAGTCAGGGCCTCTCACCTCCCACCATCTGCAACTCTTGTTCTCCCTCCTCTTCCCTTCTTTCATACCTTCCACCTTGACAGGGCCTTACAGTTTCGAGTGGTAGCAATGCAAGCCTTAAATGTTTATACTATTTTTAAAATGGATAGCTTCTACTCCACCTACTACAGACTCCCTCAGAAAGAGACTGCCATCTTCCCATTTCCAAACCACCCATCTTCTTATCTGTCTTCTTAAAATACTAAGTAATAGATACAACAATGACCTCCTATCAGACACAGACCAACACAAATCCCCCAAAAGCAATCACAAGAGCAAAAGGAAAACAACAGAACATAAAATAGTGTGACCACGGTTTCACTGTTTGACATCGAGTTGAATGGATCAATAGTATGTCATTTAATCATTTCTCACATAAAACATGCCGTGACTAAAGGCAATGCTGAGATCTACATGTGCTACAGAGCAAGCCTATAAAAACTCAGTAGTTCATAAACATATTTTATGAACCAAAATACTCACATATTTCATTTTTTCCACTCGACATTGTATAACTTATGAAGAGTTAATCTTTAAAAGAATATACTTAAAATTATACTCTAAAGAAAACAATTTACTTCTAAACAAAATGAAAACACTGCACTCTTCTAGACTTCCTTAATCTTATCATAGAAGAAGGGAAGCCTAGAGTAAGCACAGACAAGGGGATCCATACCTCAGCTGTCAGCCTGGTTTCTTGCTACTACTTAACAACTCGACTTCTAATTGCTATTTTAACTCTAAGTAAAAGCTTTGCTTCCGAAGACGGTAACAAAAATTTACAAATTCTCAAGTGACCTTTAAAACTTCTCATACTTATAGAATAAGGTCAAAATAGAAATAAAAAGAATTCACCTGATTTATCTTTTTATTGAACTTAAATCTAAATGACAGTAACGTGCAGGATAACTTTCAAATCTGACTTTCAGAAGGACCATCTATTCCCTCATCTTTCAAAATTCCCATGTCTTTTGGGAAAGAAAAGAAAAGGTTATCTAAAGTACCTATTATTTAGCGTAACAGATATTCCTTGTGCCCTTAGGTTGAGAGAGTGGCTGCCTGAAGCAGCGGGAATGCAGATCCCTCCCAGTAAAGTGCACACTGCGGTAACTCACTGGCCAACGTATCAGCCCATCAAGTCCCGGCTTCAACACTGGCTCCCTAGGAGCAAAGAGGGTGGCTACAAGTGCACGTGTTTCTAAACGGAAACAGGAAACGTGTACAGACGTCAGGGTTGTAGCGCCGTACCTGTACTCTGACAGCCCACGTCAGTCTCGGCTCCTCTCTCCGGGTCTGACGTCTGTGGACAGCTTGCTGCCTGTCTCAGCTTTCTCTCTGCAGGGGAGGAACTGGCAGCAAACGTGTACGGGCTCGTCTGCTCAGGCCCGAAGCAGGCCACGCTGGGCTCCCGCAGGAAGCAGTGTTTCCTGTGGAAGTGCTGCTGCGCGCTCTCGAGGTCCTGGAAGGCTCTGGTGCAGGTGCCGCACTTGATCAGGCACCGCCGCGCGCCCTCCGCGCCCTCCGGCTCCGCGTGCGCCTGGCGCACGTGTGCCAGCATGTCATCCGTGGCCTGCGCTGTGGCCGAGCACGCGCCGCAGCGGAACCACAGGCGGCCCTGGCCCAGAAGAGTCTGCAGACAGCGAGCTTGATCCTCCCTTCTGTTGACTTTGCAGAGGTAGCTCTCCCGGCAGCCGCACGTCAGCAGGTTACCGGTCTCTATAACTGGAAAATCACTCTCGGTTTTAATGGAAGTTTCCGTTTTTTCTGACACAAATACATAGTCTATGCTGTGGTGCTCCTTATAATGACTCAGAAACGCTTCTTCCACATTAAAGATCAGATCACAAAGCCCACAGAAATACTTCATCTTTATTTCGTTGTCATGCTCATCTTGGCAATGTCGATACAGTGTTTCTATCTTGTGAAAAGTCTTTTTGCAATGGGTGCAGCTATACCTATGAAACTGGTGACTTGCTAAAGACATGCAGTGTTGTTTCACACATTCTTGGGAGTCAAACATATCTTCACAAATTCGGCATTGCCATTTACCGCTTGGAGGACTGGTTGCTGGGGAATGATCAAGAATAGTAATAGTTGAAGAAGGATTATCAGCAGTCAGATCATTCACCAACGTTGTAGAGGAGGACGGCAAAGTGTCACCTTCTACCTCCTCTGTCTCATAAAAATACCTGTGTCCATTATGAAACTCAGTCACATGGGCCATTATAGCCTCTTTCCTTGCCAACTTCTTTTTGCATGTCCGACACCAGAAAAAAAAGTTATTTAAATGTGCCCCTCCATGAATGCGGCTCATATGTAAACGGATGACTCCTGAATCTTCACACACCTTCCCACAGACCACACACTTATAACACATCGTGTTTGCTGAGAAAACGTGCTTTTCTACTGCATCTTCACTTGGGAAGCGTTGCTGGCATTCACAAAACCAGGTTTTAACAAGTGACTTTTCCTTCTGAACACAAACCATACCCCCATGGCTTTTATCTCCTAAATTAATCTTCTTTTTTGGGACAGTGCTGCAATCTTGTGAGCTAGATTCTCGAACAGACATATTTCTTTTAAGTGATGAAAATTTTGACTTATCTTGCAACAGGTGCAAGTCAGAAGGGGGTTTGTTCCCTTCAGTGCTGTGGCAATAAAGTAAGACTGATTCTTCCATTGAGTTAATAACTCGGACTTTGTGTCCTGAATTCTGCTTGTGATTCCAGGTACTGGTTTCATCCACAAAGACATGGTTGCAATGTGGACAATAACCTCTCAGTAGGAATTTCTCTGCCACCTGAGCAATGCTCTTCTCAGCTAGAGCTACAGGACCAGCGTTTCGACAACGAACTCTAAATTGGACAAAAAAATAAACTCATAAGTATTTTCTAAATATAGTATCTCTGCTTTTTATTGTAGGAATTATAAAGTAAACAATGTATATATAAGCACTAAAAATTGTTTTTCAATAAAGTTGCAGGGCTTCCCTGGTGGCACAGTGGTTAAGAATCCACCTGCCAATGCAGGGGACACGGGTTCAAGCCCTGGTCCAGGAAGATCCCACATGCCGCGGAGCAACTAAGCCCTTGCACCACAACTATTGAGCCTGCGCTCTAGGGCCCGCGTGCCACAACTACTGAAGCCCACGCGCTTAGAGCCCGTGCTCTGCAACAAGAGAAGCCACTGCAATGAGAAGCCTGTGCACCTCAACGAAGAGCATCCCCCGCTCGCGGCAACTAGAAAAAGCCTGCGTGCAGCAACAAAGACCCAACAGAGCCAAAAATAAATAAAATAAATTAAAAAAAAAATAAAGTTGCAGATGATATAATAATATTCTATCTACCTGACCATTACCTACACTTCATCTGTTTCTAATCCATATACCAAAGGGTAAAACTAGAATAAAAAAATTTTTTTTTAATTCAGACAAATTTTAGACAAGTAAAAACTATATCAAGTGCACTGATAGGAACGTCATGAGACAAGCAAGTAATTAACTTCTTGCGGTAATTAAACAGTACAGAGGAGCACTACAGTGAGACTCTCAACAACCCTGTACCTATTCTTTAAGAACGAACTGATTTTACGTCAGGAAAATGCCACGCCCATGGTTGCTTTTATACTAAAGAAAGTGTCCAACATCATTGTTCATTAGGGAAATCCAGATTAAAACCACAGTGAGACTCTCAAAAGAACAACTAAAATGAAACAGACTGGCAACAGCAAACCTTGGCAAGGATGTGAAGGAATTGGAAGTCTCACACCTGGCTGGTAGGAATGTGCACCAGTGCAAACACTTTGGGAAAATGTCTAGTAGTGTCTTATAAAATTAAATACACACCTACTCTTCGATCCTGCAATTCCACTCCTAGATATTCATCCAAGAGAAATGAAACCTATGTCTATAAAAAGGCTTGTATAAAAGGTACATAGCAGCTTTATTCACACTAGCTAAAAGCTGTCCATCAACATAAGAATGAATAAACAAATTGTGCTATATTCATACAACAGAATACTACTCACAAATAAAAAGGAACAATGCACTAAACAATATGGATGAATCTTACAGATATTATGACAAACACAAAAGAGTGCATACTATATATGATTCCATTTACATAAAGTCCTAGAGGAGGTAAAACCAACGTTAAGGTGGAAAAAGTATCAGAATAGACTGCCTGGGGGTGAGAGGGTGGGAAGTGACCAGGAAGGGAACAATGGAACTTTTCCATGGAGAGGTAACACAGGATGGTAAAAGTGTGGGTTAACAGATGTATCAGTAGTCAAAATCATAAAGGTTAAGATCTGGGGCCTCCCTGGTGGCGCAAGTGGTTGAGAGTCCGCCTGCCGATGCAGGGGATACGGGTTCGTGCCCCGGTCTGGGAGGATCCCATATGCCGCGGAGCGGCTGGGCCCGTGAGCCATGGCCGCTGAGCCTGCG
This sequence comes from Mesoplodon densirostris, assembly GCF_025265405.1. NCBI lineage: Eukaryota > Metazoa > Chordata > Mammalia > Artiodactyla > Ziphiidae > Mesoplodon > Mesoplodon densirostris. The sequence goes on along the minus strand of NC_082670.1, from coordinate 44,544,841 downwards.
CGTCCGGAGCCTGCGCGTCCGGAGCCTGTGCTCCGCAACGGGGGAGGCCACAACAGTGAGAGGCCCGCATACCGCAAAAAAAAAAAAAAAAAAAAAAAAGATCTGTATACTTCAATAAATCGAAATTGTATCTCAGAAACAAGGAACTGTAAAAAATAGTTAAGGGCGGGGCTTCCCTGGTGGCGCAGTGGTTGAGAGTCCGCCTGCCGATGCAGGGGACACGGGTTCATGCCCCGGTCTGGGAAGATCCCACATGCCGCAGAGCAGCTAGGCCTGTGAGCCATGGCCGCTGAGCCTGCGCGTCCAGAGCCTGTGCTCCGCAATGGGAGAGGCCACAACAGTGAGAGGCCCGCATACCGCAAAAAAAAAAAAAAAAAAAAAAAAATTAAGGGCGGTAAGGAGCCTACAAGATATATAAATAAAAGAAGAATGGCAGTGTTGATTATTGTTAAAACTGGGTGACGGGTAAATGGAGGTTCATTATACTATTCAGCTGACTTTCATACAGTTGAAATTTTCCATAAAAATTTAGGAATAAAAATAAAAGGCAGAACCAGGATTTGAACTCATGAAATATAAGTCAGAACCAGGACTGTTAACATCAATAATTATACTGAGTATATACAGAGTGATTATACTCCACTGCCTCTGTTTTTTGAGAACATATTTTACTTGAAGGTTTGTGAAAACAACTGTTCTACTTAAACAAATGCAATTGTATCACTTAGTAGTATGATACAATTTTAATGCATTTTAAAGAAATAATGGGGAAGAAAGACCTAAGAGACAGAGCATCTAAATGCAAAGTACAGACTTTGAATTATGATTCCAACAAACCAAATGTAAAAAACTTCATGAAGTAATCAGGGAAATTTGACAACTGACTAGGTGTTTGATATTTAAAAAACTAGTTTTTTAAAGTGTGATAATGGTATTAGTTATTTTTCTTTAAAAAAAAGAGTGCTTATCATTCAGAGGTATATATTGAAGTATTTACAGATAAAATGACAAGATTTGCTTCAAAATAAAAACTTGTGGGGATGAGAGTATAAATAAAACACGACTGTCATGTGTTGATAACTATTGAAGCCTGGTGAAAGGTACACTGGGGTTCATTATACGATTCTCCTTACTTTTGTATAGTGCCTGATAATTTCCATTGTAAAGACAAAAAAAGCATACTTGATTGTTTGACAAATCCGGCCTTTCACTGACATGTAATTTTTCACTTGTGGTACTTTCCATGCTGGTTGACTCAAAGCCAAGGTTCTATCTTAACCCTCTCCTCCTCCAGGCACAACCGTCAAAAGCACACCCAGAACTTAGAACTGTTAGCTTGTTTTATGTTCACAGCAACATCAATATATATCCACTTTTCTCACACCTCTCACTTCTTTCATTATGCTAAGTTTGGGTAATGTCCAGGCAAATATACACTCTCATTTTAGAAGGAGAGAAACACGGAATAGAAAAGTATTTGTTGAGTCCTCTGGCTGGTGAGGAGCTTATTGGGCGGGAATCTTACAGCCCAAGACTAGCCCCTTACAAACCTGAAATGGGCAGTGAGCTCCATGTGGGAACGCAGTGTCTGGTGGCAGGCCACACACTTAACTTGAAATGGAACATCTTTGCACAGAGAGATCAAAAGTTTCTTTGCAAAAGATGGAAATGATATTGGTTGTGCCATTCCCTTGTCATCTGAAAGACAAAATGAACTATGACTTGCAAAGATCTGAGTAGAGTGACCCGGCCTTCCTCCCCTTTGCCTTTCTCAACATCACGTGAGATAAGTAAAAGAAGATGGTTATTTATGAGATAAAAATCTAAGAGAAGTCGTTTTCTAGCTCCAATTAAGTGCAATGGATGCTGAACTCATGCTCAAGTTAAAATTTGAGTCTTAAATGCAGAGAAATACCCAACTTCCCAATGGATATACAAAAACATTATCCTGCATAAATGTTTTCTTCCCAAGTTTCTCGTCATTCCTCCAAGTAAACCTTACTCTTAGGTGCAAATAAACAATGAGAATCTTTTTTGAAAAATAAAAAATGACATAAAAATCTTTTGCTTTCATGGTTCTCAAAACGAATGTGAAGATAAGTTACCTCAAGAATTATCTGAGAAGTATGGTAAATCAGCAAAGGTTAAAGTAGTTTAATAATTTTCAGCAGAAGAGAGTATTAACATACCACGCAGTTTAAAACGCTGATGGAAATGATTCTTTCCAGACATATGCTTCAAACACTCATCCTTGCTGCTAAAAAGAAGGAAGCAATTTGGACACGCAAAACACTGAATAATCTGAGGAAGAAGGTTGTTTTTATGTCCATCATCTGCAGCTTCCTAAAATATAAGGGAAAGCTTTATTGTAGACAACTAAAATCAATATTCAATTTCTTAAATCAACTTTCAAATTTTCCTATTTATTTGGAATATTTTGTATCAGTTTTTAACATGAAAACTTTTCTTCCCTGAGGGTGAACTGTGAATTTTTTTGTCATAAATGAGGTCCCATATATGAAATTTTAAATTATTTCTTAAAAACAAATTATTACCATCTTTCTGTGACAATAAACATACAAGTACATTTGCTTTCTATACATTTTTCTTTTTATATATACATCTATATGCAATATTATATAAATGCATAAGTGTTTTCATATCACATATACTTTTTCTTATGTTTTGCTTTGTTCACTCTACTCTGCAATATAACCTATGTTTACAAATATGTATTCTTCCATAAGTTTCTCCAAAAATAAATACACAAGGGGAATTGTCATTGTTTTATCAAATATTGTCATCTTACAGATTCTTCTGCCTCATAGTTTTCTTATTCCACAATAACTAATGGAAATCCCTAAAAATCAACTGGTGTCGCTCTGATTTATTCTTCTTAATGGCTACAAACTACTCCATGGTGTGGATCTACTGAGATTTAGTCAACCATTCATTTCCAGCCGTTTTTTTTTTTGCCACTGTAAACAATGGTTTTGTAAATATTGCTGACTATATATCCTCATTAAATAGTGCTTTTCTCTCATTATCAGGATTGGCCGCATTGGGTTAAAAGGTTCATTATTTGAATATTAAAAGATATTGTGTAACTGCTTCTCAAAAAGGCTCTGCAAATTCCGATTCCCTAGCACTGAGTGAGCCTGGCACAATAGCTATTACACATCTTATTTTCATGTTTGCAGTCTTACAGATGTGTGTTATGTTAATTTGCCTTTCCTGTCTACTAGTGAGTGTGAGCATTTATTTATACAATTCTGTGCATTGCTTATTCCATTCCAGCCTCGTGTTTTGATTGTTTTTGTTTTTTCCCCTCTGGTCAACTTGTATCCATTCTCTGTTATCAAAACTAACTCTGGGGCCTCCCTGGTGGCGCAAGTGGTTGAGAGTCCGCCTGCCGATGCAGGGGATACGGGTTCGTGCCCCGGTCTGGGAGGATCCCATATGCCGCGGAGCGGCTGGGCCCGTGAGCCATGGCCGCTGAGCCTGCGCGTCCGGAGCCTGCGCGTCCGGAGCCTGTGCTCCGCGACGGGGGAGGCCACAACAGTGAGAGGCCCGCATACCGCAAAAAAAAAAAAAAAAAAAAAAAACTAACTCTGTCTCATCCTCCATTTCTCAACTATTCTTCATCAAACGTCTATTAATTTAGTATATGGTCACCTTAAAATTCTGATACAAACACGTATGTCTTTTCTAGAGTCCAGGTTTCCAAACTTGGCTAAGAGTCTCCTCTATCCCCAAATTGGAAATATTTTTAAGTGTATATTTATATGTGTATGTATAACTGTATGTGTGTTGTGTATAAATATAATGTAACTTCTTGTTAATGGTCTTTAGAGTAATAGCCTTAAAAGTTGTAATGTGTCTTCTTAAATTTACTATCATTAACATTAGGGATATCAAAATAGTTTGTGTAATTGCTTATAAAATGCAACAGGAGAAGTGATAGGAAATTTACATTTATACTGAGCATATGTCAAGCACCACCTTATGGTTCAAATGTGCTTTTCCACTTAATCCTTACAATAACCCCGTGAAATACTATTTTCATTATTTACAAATGAGAAAACTGAAGTTTACATTAAGTCAACAAAATTATCACTCCCCTCCAAGTTGTACCCTCAGAAGAGACAAAGCTACCATTCACACCCAGCTTTATAGCTGTGGTGGTAAATCCTGTGCTCTTTCCACTACTCCTCACCCTATTTTATTTTGGTGAGAGCCATGCAGAAGATAACACCCAGTATGACACTCTGCATTCCAATTGCAAGGTTCCAAATAAGAGCACTAAAAGCATTTACTACCAACCAATTTATACAAATGACCTCTACCTGAAGAACTCTAATAAGCTTTAGTTCAACTGTGAGTTATAAGTGGTTTCAAAATAAGCTTGTTTAAACTGTTTGCTAAATAGAACAAAAACTGTGATTCTAGATAAAACTTTATTGGAATATACCTATTGCAAAAGTATAGCATATTTGCAAATAACTTCTACAAACCAGGGGAAGGAATGGGAAATAGGATGTCTGGGAAGTACTCAATTCCTTTTTACCATTATATTTCCAGTTATATTAAATCAAAACACACCACACAAACATGTATACATAAAAAAACTAGAACCACAATAAGATACCACTTCATAGGTACCCACTAGGATGGCTATTTTAAAAGACAGATAATAAGTGTTGGCAAGGATGTGAAGAAACTGGAACATTGCTGGTGGGAAAGTAAGCTGGTACACTGTGATGGATAACAATTTGGCAGTTCTTCAAAAACTTAAAGATGATAACCATATGGCCCAACAATTAACTCATTAGAGAAGTGAAAAAGTATGACCACACAAAGACTTGTACATTTGTTTATATCAGCATTATTCACAACAGTCAAAAAGTGAAAACAACCCAAGTGTTCATCAACTGAACTGATACACAGAAAGTGGCATATGTCCATACAATGGAATATTACTTGGCAATAAAAAGGATGAAGTACTGACATATGTCACAACATAGATAAGCCTTGAATACATCATGGTAAGTGAAAGAATCTTGTCACAGAAGGCCACATATTGTAAGATTCCATTTAATGAAATGTCTGGAAAAGGAAAAAAACCACAGAGACAGAAAGTAGTGTACTGGTTGCCTCGGGCTGGGGAGGGGGAAGAGTCACCTTCGATGACAGAATGGCCCTAGGAACAGAATGAGAGAGAGTTGTAATGCCCACCAACCCACAAGTGACACTGAGGCACCCTGGGCCTTACGATACATCCACCACCATCCCCACCAGCACCAAAAGGGAGAAAAGCAGGAAGTTACACAGTGACAGACCCACTGGATAGTCTTTTTTTTTTTGGCCATCCTGCGAGGTATGTGCGATCCGACTAGGGATCGAACCCACGCCCCCTGCAGTGGAAGCACAGAGTCTTAACCGCTGGACCACGAGGGAAGTCCCTGGATAGCCTGAATGTCAAAAAACACTAGACACTTGCTACCCAAAGTATGACTCAAAGACCAGCAGCACTGCCATCACCTAGAAGCTTGTTAGAAATCTTGAATCTAAGGCCCCACATCAGATCTACTGAGTCAGAACCTGCATTTTAACAAGATTCCCAAGTGATCTGTGTGCACTTTAAAGTTTGAGAGGCATGAGTCTAGACAGAAGAAACTGGAGATAAAAAGAAAAGGGAAGGGCAGCAAGGCAAAAAATGCAAATTGTGGACAGTTTCACAATTTCATTGAAGAACATCATCTTCATGAAACAGAATTCACAGGTATGCAATCTTCTAGCGACCTCTTCTGGCTCATTTAAGATACGTAATGACTGGTTCCTTCCGAGTCCTTGTGACACTCCAAAGAATAAGCAATAGGGGCTTTTATTAAAAAATATATGTCAGGCCATAAGTGCTTTATATTGTATTATATTTTCTCTCAACAATCTTGTATGTAAGTATAATCATTCCACTTTAGAGATGAAGAACCAAGCTCACAGATGTGCTGTAACTTGGTGAGAACACATAGCTAATAAAAGTAACAGTGGAATCCAGGTCTGTCTGACACCAAAGCCTTTGCTCTGTTTTACCATATTGCTTCCCAGAAGGCTGAATATCATAAATTTACTTCCCGGAGAGACGGCAAAAGGGAGGGCAAAACAGCATAGGATGAGTGATTCCCAGAAAAAAAAAGGAAACAAATTAATGAAATTTGGGAAAACACAAATGAGAGTATTAATTAATTTTAAGGTTAAAATATCTATTCAGATTTATTGAAGAAAAAAGATAAATATGCTTACAGCATGGAATAGAAAAACATGCCCTGAAAGAACTCCAGTTCTGAAAAAGGTGGAATACTAGTGACCCACTGCAAACACTATAAAACTATGGAATGTAGTTGCACCCTTTTCCCTTCTCTCCCCAAACCTGTGTCAGGGCACTAGGCAGCCCTATCATTTCTTTCTTTAATGTGTCTTTTGGGTCCACTTTAAGGTCTTTATTTTAAATGTCATTACCTAAGTAAACGTTTTTCTCATCTCAAAGCTAAATTACTGCTGAAGTCACCTAAACTGGTCTCTTTGTCCACATCTTTGAATCCACCCTGAACACTGGTGCCATTCTAATACCACTCAATCTCTTTGGTGTCCCTAAAAAAGGAGAAGGAATTTGGTTCTAGAATTTCAAGTCCCTCTAGCTCTGAAGATATAAGAATTATTTTCATCATGTCACGTCCTGTGATAGTGCCAGTATCTTGCCAATATCAAGTTTAAATTTTGTGCCTTTATAGTCAAGTTACTGTTGTACTTGTGTTGGGAGTCCCCAGGACCATCCCCAGGCTTGGTGGTTGGCTAGGACTCACAGGACTTGGTGTACAGTTGTACTCATGACTATGATTTATTACAGCAAAAGGATACAAAGCCGGGAAAGCACACTGGGCAAGGTCCAGAGGAAACCAGGTGTAAGATTCCAAGGGTCCCCTCCCAGCGGAGACACACAGGACACACTTAACAATGAATTGCAGCAATGCACGTGAACAATACCTTACAGACTCACTGCTCAGGGGGCCGGATCACACCTTCCTAGTACAGACCAAAATTCCAGACCCCCACAAGGAAATTAGGTGTTCAGCATAAACCACACTGTCTGCACCAACAGTTCATGCACAAAGGGCCACTCATCAGAGACTCATAGGGACCCGCCAAATCTAAGTTCCCAGACAACAGCCCAGTGCCAACCTTGCAAGCAAGTCCGTCTAAGGATAGAAGTCTCAGGCCTGCTATGTTACCTGCTCTCTGCATGCTACCTATTCCCATATTTGCTACTCTGTGTAGGCTCTTGTTCAAACCGTCCTGTGATTATACCACTTGTCCTTTCCATCTATCCAAATCTAAGCCTGGAGGACCACTTCTCCTCTGCAGTGCTCTGTCAGCTTCTCCTGCTACTCCTCTCTCCTTCCTCTGAACTCCTGTTTCACCTGATGATGTACCATCACGGCTTATTCATTCCAGAGCACGTGGATTCCCTCGTACTACGGTGACTCATCAGCGTTGAACAAGACACAGGCTCCCCAAAACTAATGACTAACTATACAACGAACTCAGCGTCAAGAGGCACATCTATCCTGGGAACACTCTCCAGCACCAGAACAGGGGTCAGTCAACCACAGAACTCAACCAGAGACACCTGGGAGTGCAAGTCTTCATTTTCTGTGTGAACCTCTACAGAATCCAAGTTAATACCCACATGACTTTTCAAGTATAGGGCTAGAGATTAGCAAATTCTGAAAACATGGTTTAAAGAAAAACCCTAGTTCTCTCTGGACATTAGCATTTTACTACTTCAAAACCTAATATTTACTCAGCAAATACATCAAGTATGGATCTTCTCATAGGTTTTTAGCTACAAGGATATTTAATGTGTTATTGTTTTTAATAACAGAAAAATGTAAACAATTAATACATCTACTAGGAAATTAAATGAACTATAATACATTCATACAGAATGCCATTCATTGATTTTAAATGTACATACTGATTCAACATATATTTAAACATTTATGTTTACAACACACTGCTTTTCTTAATTACGAAAAAATTTACATACTTTATCCTATGTAAAAATATTTATATATGGAGAAAAAGCAGAAATATATACATAAAAATGTTAACAATGTTAACAATCTCTATAAGTGAAATCAAGAGCGATTTCTTAAAAGAAAGAAAAATACCATATGATATCACTTATATGTGAAATCTAAAATACAACACAAATGAACACATCTACAAACAGAAACAGAATCACAGATACAGACAGTAAACTTGTGGTTGCCAAGGGGGAAGGGAAATGCAGGAGGGAAGGACTGGGAGTTTGGGGTTAGCAGAGGCAAACTATTATATGTAGGATGGATAAACAACAAGGTCCTATTGTATAGCACAGGGAACTATATTCAGTATCCTATGATAAACCACAATGGAAAAGAATATAAAAAAGAATGTATATATATGTATAACTAAATCACTTTGCTGTACAGCAGAAATTAACACAACATTGTAAATCAACTATACTTCAAAAAAAATTTTTTAAAAAGTGATTTCTTATTTTCTTTTTGTTAGTATTTAAAAATTTTTCCACAGTGAACATATTGCACAATTAACATTCTGTAATGTTAACTAGTGAGATATCTAATATCAAGTGTGGGAAACACTTATTACACAGTTCTTCATTACATTGAATTTGCTAATATCATGAATCAATCTTATATCCCTTGAGATTTAACACTTAATGCGAGTGTTAAATACCAGTCTTTTAAATACCAGATCTATTTCTTAATACCAGCATTAATAAAGGAATCATTATTTACTACGTGGCTCCAACAATTCAACCAGCAGTGAACGGCAGCACACTTAAAGAATAATGTTCTGGTTATCATGTGACTAACTCACAGAACATCTTGAACAAAGTAAGTTATTTTCATAGAGCAACTCCATAAAAATGATATTCTTGGGCCTCCCTGGTGGCGCAAGTGGTTGAGAGTCCGCCTGCCGATGCAGGGGATACGGGTTCGTGCCCCGGTCTGGGAGGATCCCATATGCCGCGGAGCGGCTGGGCCCGTGAGCCATGGCCGCTGAGCCTGCGCGTCCGGAGCCTGCGCGTCCGGAGCCTGTGCTCCGCAACGGGGGAGGCCACAACAGTGAGAGGCCCGCATACCGCAAAAAAAAAAAAAAAAAAAATGATATTCTTTAAGACTGCTGGCTTTCAGCTATCAGGGTTACCTGCCCACGATAATTTAATGTTCCAAGTAATTTTATTCCCCATAGACAATCATAATTTTGATCTTTATGTGCATCACTGTTGAATGCAACCTTAAGAGCAGCAAGAAAACACCTATATCCCATTCCACGGTTCTCTAGAAAAAGAATACCTACTCTTAGCTTAGGATATGCTCTTACCTTAGCAAAAAGGTGATCCCTATATTGTTGTTGAGTAACAAAATGTTTATAACATACTACGCAAGCAAAAGAACTGATGAAAGGTCCATGCAGTGTAATTGTTGGATCACATGGAGAGTGATCAAACCTACTCAGCAAAAGAGAGGTAACATTAGAAAATCTGACATTCTAGGGGCAGAACTATGTTGCTTCATTTGTTAAGCTAGACACACACACACACACATTCAGGACTTTACACTTTTTCTACTGAAATATTAATGTTCTTTATATTCAAGAAATATCACGTGGTTCCCATATGCCATGCAATCTCTTCAAACAGTGACCAACAGCTTTACATTTCATAAAAGTGCCCAAGATCCAATAAAATGGATTTAAGCATGTCTTGCCAAACTGGTAAACTTCCAGTTTGAAAACTGTACAGCCATCATCTGTTCCTTCTTGCTTTATTTACCATAAAACTCACAAATAATTGTAAATGAACCACTGGAATAATAATCTCATGGCAAGATTTCTGGCACACACCTATTTCCTAAAAATGGCTTTTAATCCTTTTAATGTCGTTTTAACCATTTAACAAATTTGTGTCATTTAAAACTGCCTCAGAGACTTTTTTAAAATACTTAAAATATAGTTATCTGTAGAATGCTGAAGCCCCTCCAGAAGGCTCTAAGAGTAAGGTAAGGCGTAAGTAGGGTGAGACATCTGGAAAAGAGAGGGCTTAGAGCTCCAAACTCTCAATTCCCATCTTTAAACTATGAGAAGGGGAGACTGAAGATAAGACTATTTAATGCCTTTAATATTGCCTTCCCTTGATATTTACTTTCTCAAGCTCTACTATTCAAAAATTCAGTAAATTAATAAGATGGATTTCATAAATAGAACATTTATTGTTAACTTTGGTACATTTGGTTTGCCTTTAGCATTTATTTTGTAATGCTAAACTAGCTTTCTTTAGGCTAGCCCAAATATCTGCAAGTGCTTTGTGTCTCTTCAAATTTGCTAAATGCTGGATTTTCTAATGGACTGCATTTCTCTAAAACTGATCCAAATGCATATCAATGCAAAAAGGCTGGTCAGAATTTTATGAGACATATTAGGATTGAGTATCACTAAAATAATCTGATTTCAAGCCTTCTAGGAAGCCTAAGAAATGTAAATTAGAAAAAATTATATCATAATAGCACAGAACAATGAGTTTGGAATATAAAGCTATAATCACAATGGCAGAGGTGCATCACGCTTTCATTTCATCTTCAGCATCCACTATTCTGAATATCACACTTACCTTTTCAAATGTCCTAAGAGAAGGTGCCCATTATCGAACTGCTTGTTACAGTGCATTATGGGACATGAAATTGGCTTCCCAGACACTTGTATTTGGCCTCCTCTTCGGAACGAACCTTTTGTTCCAGAATTAATTGTGCCTGTTTTGAGTCCTGCATCATTGGAATATAAATTCTTAAGTTTCTATTTCAGATACTTGTCCTTTGGACTGGTAATCAGAATTATGAAAAAACAATGAAAAACATGTGCAGCATCAACTGGGTGATCCTACTTGTAATTAGGTGTTTACAAACTTTCTTATAAAAGGTACAACAACCTACAAGTAAATAGCTATTTGGGACAAGGGAAGCCGTTAACATCCCCAAGTAACATTACCTGAGGAAAAAAACTGTTCCCTTAAGTTCAACAGCCAGGAAACATCAAAGATGGAATATATTAGAAAACCAGTTGCTCTACAGAACCCCTATTCCTGCCTCCCTTCTTTTCATTTATGCAAGTTGGCCAAGATTTTTTCTTCTAATTCTTATTTTCTCTTTTAACTATCTTAAACACATCGTAAGGTTTAGTTATATTATAGAGGATCTGGGTTCTATGAATATTATGTCAAACAATGTAACTGGGAGGGCGGGAAGGAGTGAAGAGGACAGAGAGACAAGGAGAATGCCTGAATTATCCCTTTATCCTGGTCCATTCTTCATCCCTTTTCTTTCTTTATAATCTTGGTCTTAACAGTCACATAACTTTCTAGACTTAGCCAAATTTTCTTCCCAGGCAAACTCCCAATACATGTTACACAATGAAAAATTTAGAGTTATGTTGTATAAACAAAGAATTGTAAAAACTGCCAGGAGGATTCTAATATATACTCTAGATAGTTTATTATCTTTTATTATTATTTCTTGTAAATTGTTTCACTCAAATACCTTGAATATTTCATACAACAAAAAGCTGTGTATTTATCTTTATGGCAATTTCTACGAAGTCCCTAAGCATTTAACTAGAATAAATGTTATTCCTTTAATATCATCTAGTTAAGATCCCCAAATGGTTATATATGTTGAAGGTTTCCATGCTTTTCTGCTGTTTATGGGGGAAATGCCTCTATTAAATGCTGCCAAAATGCTTATAAATGTGTTCTACCAATAAACAACGACTAACATAGCATTAATCATATTAAAAGAGGCATTAACAACAATATACTTTTTTATCTTTAATTTTTAAATGCAGTCAGAATTATAATAATTTTTATTTACTGTCCATCCACATTCCAGGTGTTGCCTATTAAAACCTTTATTTAGCCAAACAGAGGTTCTGGATAAAAATCAAAGTGGAGAAAACAAGCCAGAAAGAAAATAAGCTTTATCTATGGAAAGGCAAAATACAGAGAGATTTAAACAGCTCTTTTCCTTAAATAGTACAGAGTGTTGTTTTTAAATTACTAAGTATTCAAATGTGTGGAAACTGGCCTAACTATAAAAGTCTATAAAAAATAAAAGATGGATTTCCAGTTTGAGTAATTATAAAGTACTCAAAGTATTTCTAATCAAAGAACTGAATTATAATGGTTGGATACTTTGGAACAGATTGAAGAAGTCCCTTAATGCTACTGAGAAGTAGAATCTCACTTTTTATAATTGACGAGAACAATGCCATCTCTATTCTCCCCAGCTCTCCTCTCCTCAAAGATCTCAGCATTCTCTGTGTGGAACGGCACCACACCAAGTATAGCCCAATGCTAAGGCAGCTGTGCTAGCAAAAGACCCCAGACTTCAGCGTTACGGAGTGGCAGGGACCAAGTACAAAGATAAAACAATCACATAAAAAGAGCATAACTAAAGACCTTAACTCAAGGCACAAGATTATCAGCCACCACTGAACCAGATGTCACCTGAAGTGACTGATACAATACCACATCTTGCAAAGAATCCTAAAGACACAGCTAAGTGACTCATTTGTTCCCCGAAATATATAAACAGATGCTCATGAATTCAATTTACAATGAACTAAAATATTGTGACAATCTGGAGGCCAGGGATTAGGCCTAAAGGGACATATTACTGGCCCAGCAATCATTCTAGACAAGACTTGAAAGTGTTAGATTCATGAGATGAACGATTTTTACAAAAGATCTTGTAGATTGAGCCTTGTAGTTCTAGCCCATTTTCCTATCAAAATCACGTAGGACTCTTCCCAAATCTACAGATGCCCTAGAATTATCTCTAGCGGTGAGGCCCAGACATGGGTATTTAAGACTCCCAGGTGATTCTGATGCAGCTAAGGACCATAATTTCTAAGTATTTTTCCTAAAGTAGGTCTGGAATGCCAAACAATTCTTTTCTTTAGTTGAATGACAGTCACATTTGGTACCCGAGTTCTAGGCTTCTTTTCTGTGTTCATATGCAAATCCTACAGCCCACTCTTGTATAATATTCAACCAATACTTATTGGACATCTTTATGCTGAGGCTTCTTCTTAGGCACTGACACTGAAAAGGATTAATAAGCCTTAGTCTCTGTCCCCACGGAGCATATAAATCTGGTAAAAGACACAGACACGTAAACTTATCAATGCAACTTAACAGGGAAGAAACTATTTGAGAGAAATGACTACAGCACTGTGGGATCAAAGACAGCTGAACAACCAAACTTATGCAGACTAAATAAACCTAGCAACTTCTAGTATTGAATGTTATCCGTAGGGCTAACCCCATAGGCAACTAAGAAGAATAAAAGAGGAAAGGGTATTTAAAAAGGAGGATGGGGCACGGTGGGAGTTTGCCAGGCACAAACACATTGGGAGATAAGAACAAAATACAGTTTCAGGGAGTGGCCAAGTGTTAAAATATCTACAAATTATTGGAATTATTTTAAAAGTGGCAATTTGATTCTATTCAAAGAAAAGCCCTCTGAAAACTACAGAATAAGATACCTAGGTTCAAAGTTGAGCACTGCATACATAGATATTTTTAAGACTTTTTGTAATTAAACTTTCTGCTGGATTAAATCCACAGCTAAGGTTTCTGTGGATATCCCAAGCCTTTAAGGGCTCAGTGGGTCTTCTACAAGACAAGCTAGAAAAGCTGCCATGGTGGCTCTTAAAAATTCTACCAAATTATCTGGTAGGAGAAAACACTGCACAGTGACTCTTCCAGGAATTTCAGGTCTGCAAAGAGTTAGCAATGAAGAAGCTACCCACTGCTTTAGATGAGCCTCACACATGGACATTTCCTTAACAAAGTATCTACACAGGCTGCACTGACAAATACGTAAATGCTAATCCTTTCCATCTCAGCTTAAATTCCACTTCCTTAGAGAAGCCTGACCTCAAGTAACCTGTTACACGCCCTCCCATAGAGGGTAATAACTAGGAGACATAGGAATGAATAAATGATCAGCTCAAGGATTACTCATACTCAAAATACACTTTTGCCAAAGTAGGAAGACAACTGGTAAAGTAGGCCTTCTGTTAAGTATTACTGAACTAAATTTCAATACTTTATATACTTAGTAGCAACTGAGTAAAACAGACACAATGCTTTAAGGCTTTAGGGAAGCTTGGTAATCTTAGTTCCACTCTGATCTCTAAAGAATACCTACCTGGCATTTTTAACCATTGGTCCACACACAGTCTCGCTGCTTCTGTATCAGAATGTCCTCGAATAAATTCCAATTCTTGTAACCCATGAGCATGTTGAAAATCTATTTTTTCCTAAAGATATTAAGAAAAAACTCAATTAACCTATGGTTACTAATCCGGTTTCCTTAAGAAAATGATTTTGTCACAACAGCGATCAGAAAATATTGATTATCCTTTATCCCTGTAACTCCACACCTAGAACTCTATCTTAAAGAGGTAAGTCAAACCAAAGGTTCATGCTCTAAGATGTTGATCCCAATGTCATCTACATTTGCACAAAGTTTGCAACAAATTAATCTCCAACAATAGGGTACCATTTAAGTAAATTACGGTGTGTACATTTCATGAAAGTCATTAGAAACACTAACAAAACTTTTTCATTGAAGCAGAAATATACTTTTGATATCAAGTGGGTCACCAAATAGTATTAAACAAATAAGGCCAAATATAAACAAAGATTATTTCAAGCTATATGTAACTCTATCTGCAGAGAGGGAAAAGGCAGAAAATAAATATGATAAATGTCAATTGCTATCTCTGGAATGGAAATATGAATTATTATTTTCATCTTTAACCTTTTTTACATTTTCCTTCAAATTTTCCATATATAGTCTGAAGTATACAGAAGCCTATTAAATATTTGTTCAGTGAATAGTATAAGAGCAGACACACATTAGTACTTAAAATGTGCCAGTATAAAGCATCTATTGCGTCTAAATCAAAGGCTGGCAAACTTTTTCCATAAAAGGCCACAGTGTAAATATTTTAGGCTTTGCAGCCCATATAGTCTCTTTTGCAACTACTCAACTCTGCTGCTGCGGCATGAAAACAGCCATAGATAATATGTGAACAAATGGGCATGGCTATGTTCCAATAAAATTTTATTTATAAAAACAGGCAGTGGGCTAGTGCCAACCACTAAACTAGATGCTTTAGACTGTTACAGTCTCTAAATCTTTCTAGTTATGTTACTGATAAAGCTATTTGCATACTCTAATCATGCTGTATTTAACAAGTAACACTTATTAACCACTTACTACGTGCCAGGCACTATTCTAAAAGCATCTTAGATCTAATTCTCACAATAACTCTATGAGATTGGTATATTATTGTTCCCATTTTATGATGGGAAAACTGAGGCACATGAAGGTCAAATAAATTGCACAAGGATAAATAACAATGCCAGGATTTAAGCTCTCATTCTCCAATCTGATTCTAGAATCCATTCACTTAACCAGTACAGTAAGTCCCCTACACACGAACCTTCAAAGATGCGAGCTTTCAAAGATACGAATGTATGTTTGCATGTCCAGTCAAGTAAGTTAGTTCATGAGTCTGGCGTACATTGTCACATGTGTGCATACTCTACAACTGGTTGTGATTTTGTGTACTTTACTGTACAGTATTGTATAGAGTATGGTAGTACAGTATCTGTATTTCAAGCCCAGGATCTCCTCCAGTCAGTAACTCTTCTTGCCTGTTCACTCGATGCCAGCCCCTGTATGCCATCTGTTGTACTGTACTACTGTACTTTTCAAGGTGCTGTACTGTAAGATTTTAAATGTTTTCTTTATATTTTGTGTTTGCTTGTTTCTTACATATTATTTGTGTGAAAAGTATTATAAACCTATTACAGTACAGTACTATATAGCCGATTGTGTTAGTTGGGTACGTAGGCTAACTTTGTTGGACTTACGAACAAATTGGACTTATGAACGCGCTCTCAGAACGGAACTCGTTCATAAGTAGGGGACTTACTGTACAACATACTGTGTCTCAAAAAGGTTGTTAAAAAGAAATCACAAATCCACAAATGCTGGATTTGCAAGAAATAGACCAGAATATTGAATGACCTACTTATCACTATAATAGGATCTTCTATCAGCAAGGGTAAGTAGGGGGACAGGGAGATTCAAGATTTTACTCTGAAAAAAATCTTCTACACAACTTTGTTCTAAGTATGGCCATAGAATACTAATTTTCCAAAGATGTTAATATGCATTATATACATTTTAAAAAATTCTCTTAATCAAATTAAGTATAGAACCACTGGTTTCAATACAGAGTTCAAAAGGTCCCTTCTGTGCAGGACTTCCAAAACCTTGAAGTGCTAACACACATGTGATTTTCCTTACAGTGAATACACAGTATCCCAACTTGATAAGTCACCAAATTACCTTTTTTTTTTTCTCAAAGTGTATCCTATAGGATCAGTGCTCTGGATAACATGCCATGGGAAACAAAATTAGTTTATCCAAAGAAAGTAATATGGCAAGGCTCTGGTAGACTATAAAGACATTTTCTTATGTACAAAATTAAACCATCTATCAGAGTTCCTTACAAAAATCTTTTAAAAAACACCTGAAAATAAATATAATTGAGATTAAATATTACTATATGCCAGCCAATAGCCTACTTATTTTAAACTACTGTCAGTAATTAAAAATAAGCAGGCTTTTTAAAAAGAAAGTTCTCTGGCATTTCTTACAATAGAATTTGAACTCTGTAGCCATACGTAGTCAATGATCAAAAAACATTTGCTGGCTAAAATCACCCCCAAATTAGTCATCCTTTTCCTGTCACCCAGCTATTTCCACACACATTAGGGGTACATCCCTTCATGCAAGTCATCTTAATTCCTGGAATATCAACAAGCAAAGCTGGTAACTGATCAACTAGTCAAGCACAACACATTATCTCTGAAAGTGATTTATCCAGTGAAGATTTTAACAAATTTTCTTTAAAACCTTTCCATCACAAAAGATGGGACAATCCACTCTAACAGTGAGACACCAACAATTCACAAAGGCCTAGAAGAGCTGGAAGACATTTTCTACTATATTTTTAGTCACAGTTAACACCTACTAAAATTCTGCAAGAATTAGTTTTACTTTAGTTTCATTATCTTCCTTTCGGGTAGTTTTGTTTTCTTTTTGTTTTCTGTCACCTAGTTTTAAAAAACAAGTTATATATAAGGAGAATCAAACAAGAAAAAAATCATGAATGGATAGCAAAAAACAAGCTAAAGTATCTGTGTGAGTCAGTTTCTTTCTTAGAAAAGAATGAAATCTAGATAAATTTATTCTTTACAACTGGATAAACAAGAATTTCAAAGTTTAAAAAAACTTTCTCAAATGCTAAGGTGAAGTCTTTAATACAATGAATGAACATTTACATGGGTAAAAGCTGAAACTACCCTTGAGAAAAACCCTACCTGTCACAGTGACTAACAGATTCTGAACTCATCTCAAATGCTTTATTACCTATGTGGTGTTAACACATCTGTAACATCTGATCTGGGAAAAGAAGTGAGCATACTGAAAAAATGGGCAGAAAAGGGGGACAACTTGCAAACCACTCCTTTCTCAAAGAGACTTTGCCCATGACCCATAAATAACACACTTAACATAGTCTGGGGAAAGGATCTTCCTTAAAATTGAATAGTGTTTTTGTTGTCATTTGTTTCTATGTATTTTTTTATTTCTTCTTTGATTTCTTCAGTTATCTCTTGGTTATTTAGTAGCGCACTGTTTGGCCTCTATGCATTTGTGTTTTTTACAGTTTATTTTTCTGTAATTAATTTCCAATCTCATAGCGTTGTGGTCAGAAAAGATGCTTGATACAATTTCAACTTCCTTAAATTTTCCAAGGCTTGATTTGTGACCTAAGATGTGATCTATCCTGGAGAATGTTCTGTGTGCACTTGAGAAGAAAGTGTATTCCACCACTTTCAGGTGGAATGTCCTATAAATAACAATTGAATCTATCTTGTCTACTGTTTCATTTAAAGCTTGTGTTTCCTATTTATTTTCTGTTTGGATGATCTGTCCATTGGTGTAAGTGGGGTGTTAAAGTCCCCTACTATGAATGTGTTACTGTTGATTTCCCCTTTTATGGTTGTTAGCATTTGCCTTATGTATTGAGGTGCTCCTATGTTGGGTGCATAAATATTGATAATTGTTATATCTTCTTCTTAGACTGATCCCCTGATCATTATGTAGTGTCCTTCCTTATATCTTGTAACAGTCTTTATCTTAAAGTCTACTTTATCTGATACGAGTATTGCTACTCCAGCTTTCTTTTGATTTCCATTTGCATGGAATATCTTTTTCCACTCCTTCATTTTCAGTCTGTATAGTCCCTAGGTCTGAAGTGGGTCTCTTGTAGACAGCATATACATGGGTCTTGTTTTTGTATACATTCAGCCAGTCTGTGTCTTTTGGTTGGGGCCCTTAATCCATTTACATTCAAGGTTATTATCGATATGTAGGTTCCTATTACCATTTTCTTAATTGTTTTGGGTTTGTTTCTGTGGGTCTTTTTCTTCTCTTGTGCTTCCTGCCTAGAGAAGTTCCTTTAGCACTTGTTGTACAGCTGGTTCGGTGGTGCTGAATTCTCTTCCTTTTGCTTGTCTGTAAAACTTTTGATTTCTCTATTAGATCTGAACGATATCCTTGCTGGGTAAACGTAATCTTGGTTGTAGGGCTTTTTCTTTCATCACTTTAAGTATATCCTGCCACTCCCTTCTGGCCTGCAGAGTTTCTGCTGAAAAATCAGCTGATATCCTTATGGGGATTCCTTTGTATGTTATTCTTTGCTTTTCCCTTGCTGCCTTTAATTTTTTTTCTTTGACTTTAATTTTTGTTAGTTTGATTAATATGTGTCTTGGTGTATTTCTCCTAGGGTTTACCCTCTATGGGACTCTGCACTTCCTGGACTTGGAGGACTATTTCCTTTCCCATGTTAGGGAAGTTTTTCACTATAATCTCTTTGAATATTTTCTCAGACCCTTTCTTTTTCTCTTCTTCTTCTGGGACCACTATAATGCGAATGTTGGTGTGTTTAGTGTTGTCCCAGAGGTCTCTGAGATTGTCTTCAATTCTTTTCATTCTTTTTGTTTTCTTCTGCTCCTTGGCAGTTACTTCCACCAATCTACCTTCCACCTCACTTATTCATTCTTCTGCCTCAGTTATTCTGTTACTGATTCCTTCTAGTGTATTTTTCGTTTCAGTTATTGTGTTGTTCATCTATGTTTGTTTTTTCTTTAGTTCTTCTAGATATTTGTTAAACATTTCTTGCATTTTCTCAATCCGTGCCTCCATTCTATTTCCAAGATTCTGGATAATCTTTACTATCATTACACTGAGGTCTTTTTCAGGTAGGATGCCTATTTCCTCTTCAGTTATTTGGTCTTGTAGGTTTTTACTTGCTCTTTAATGTGTGACACGTTTTTTGTCATCTCTTTTTTTTTTTTTGATGGGTGGGACTGTGTTCCTGTCTTAGAAGTTGTTTGGCCTAAGGCTTCTAGCACTGGAATTTGCAGGCTGTTAGGCAGAGCTCGGTCTTCATGCTGAGATGAGGACCGCTGGGAGACCTCACTCTGATGAATATTCCCTGGGGTCTGAGGTCCTCTGTTAGCCCAGTAGTTCAGATTCAGAGGCCCAAAACCTATGGGACACAGCAAAAGCAGTTCTACGAGGGAAATTTATAGCAATTCAAGCTCACCTCAAGAAAGAAGAAAAATCTCAAATGATCTAACCCTACACCTAAAGCAACTAGAGAAAGAAGAATGAAGAAAACTCAAAGTCAGTAGAAGGAAAGAAATCATAAAGATCAGAGAAGAAATAAATGAAATAGAAATGAAGAAAACAGTAGCAAAGAATAACCAAACTAAAAGCTGGTTCTTTGAGAAGATAAACAAAATTGATAAACCTTTAGCCAGACTCATCCAAAAAAGGGGGGGGGGCGGACACAAATCAATAAAATTAGAAACAAAAAAGGAGAAAACACAACTGACACCGCAGAAATACAAAGGATTATAAGAGACTAGTACAAACAACTGTATGCCAATAAAATGGACAACCATGAAAAATGGACAAATTCTTGGAAAGGTATAATATTCCAAGACTGAACGAGGAAGAATTAGAAAATATAAACAGACCTATCACAAGGAATGAAATTGAAACTGTAATTAAAAATCTTCCAACAAACAAAGGTCCAGGACCAGATGGCTTCACAGGCAAATTCTATCAAATATTTAAAGAAGAGCTAACACCGATCCTTCTCAAACTCTTCCAAAAAACCGCAGAGGGACAAACACTCCCAAATTCGTTCTACAAGGCCACCATCACCCTGATACCAAAACCAGACAAAGATGTCACAAAAAAAGAAAATTACAGACCAATATCACTGATGAACATAGATGCAAAAATCCCCAACAAAATACTACAAACAGAATCCAACAGCACATTAAAAGGATCATACACCATGATCAAGTGGGATTTATCCCAGGAATGCAAGGATTCATCAATATATGCACATCAATCAATGTGATACACCATATTAACAAATTAAGGAATAAAAACCATATGGTCATCTCAGTAGATGCAGAGAAAGCTTTTGACAAAATTCAATACCCATTTATGATAAAAACTCTCCAGAAAATGGGCATAGAGGGAACCTACCCCAACATAATTAAGGCCATGTATGACAAGCCCACAGCAAACATCATTCTCAATGGTCAAAAACTGAAAGCATTTCCACTAAGATCAGGAACAAGACAAGGATGTCCACTCTTGCCCCTCTATTCAACATAGTTTTGGAAGTCCTAGCCATGGCAATAAGAGAAGGAAAAGAAATAAAAGGAATACAAATTGGAAAAAAAGAAGTAAAACTGTCACTGTTTACAAATGACATGATACTATATATAGAAAATCCTAAAGATGCACCAGAAAACTACTAGAACTAATCAATGAATTTGGTAAGGTTGCAGGATACAAAATTAATGCACAGAAATCTCTTGCATTACTATACGCTAACAAAAAATCAGAAAGAGAAATTAAGGAAACAATCCCATTTACCATAGCAACAAAAAGAATAAAATACCTAAGAATAAACTTACCTACGGAGGCAAAAGACCTATACTCAGAAAACTATAAAACACTGATTAAAGAAATCAAAGATGACATAAACAGATGGAGAAATATACCATGTTCTTGGATTGGAAGAATCAGTATTGTGAAAATGACTATACTACCCAAAGCAATCTACAGATTCAGTGCAATCCCTATCAAACTACCAATGGCATTCTTCACAGAATTAGAACAAAATATTTCACAATTTGTATGGAAACACAAAAGACCCCAAATAGCCAAAGCAATCTTGAGAAAGAAAAACAGAGCTAGAGGAATCAGGCTCCCCGACTTCAAACTATACTACAAAGCTACAGTAGTCAAAACATTATGGTACTGGCAAAAAAAATAGAAATACAGATCAATGGAACAGGACAGAAGCCCAGAGATAAACCCATGCACAATATGGTCACCTAATTTATGACAAAGGAGGCAAGAACAATACAATGGTGAAAAGACAGCCTCTTCAATAAGTGGGGCTGGGAAAACTGGACAGCTACATGTAAAACAATGAAATTAGAACAATACTGAACACCATATACAAAAATAAACTCAAAACGGATTAAAGACCTAATGTAAGAGCAGACACTATAAAGCTCTTATGAGAAAAACATAGGAAAAACACTCTGAAATAAACCACAGCAAGATCTTGTTTGACCCACCTCCTACAGTAATGAAAATAAAAACAAAAATAAACAAATGGGACCGAATTAAACTTAAAAGCTTTTGCACAGCAAAGGAAACCAAAAACAAGACGAAAAGACAACCCTCAGAATGGGAGAAAATATTTGCAAATGAAGCAACGGACAAAGGATTAATCTCCAAAATATATAAACAGCTCATGCAGCTCAATATTAAAAAAGCAAACAACCCAATCAAAAAATGGGCAGAAGACCTAAATAGACATTTCACCAAAGAAGACATACAGATGGCAAAGAGGCACATGAATAGATGCTCAACATCACTAATTATTAGAGAAATGCAGATCAAAACTACAATGAGGTATCACCTCATATGAGTCAGAACGGCCATCATCAAAAAATCTACAAACAATAAATGTTGGAGAGGGTGTGGAGAAAAGCGAACCCTTTTGCACTGTTGGTGGGAATGTAAATTGATACAGCCACTATGGAGAAGAGCATGGAGGTTCTGTAAAAAAACTAAAAATAGAATTACCATATGACCCAGCAATCCCTCTACTGGGCATACACCCTGAGAAAACCATAATTCAAAAAGACACATGTACTCCAATGTGCATTGCAGCACTATTTACAATCGTCAGAACATGGAAACAACCTAAATGTCCAATGATAGATGAATGGATGAAGAAGTTGTGGTATGCATATACAATGGAATATTACTCAGCCATAAAAAGGAACAA
Source organism: Mesoplodon densirostris (assembly GCF_025265405.1). Classification (NCBI taxonomy): domain Eukaryota; kingdom Metazoa; phylum Chordata; class Mammalia; order Artiodactyla; family Ziphiidae; genus Mesoplodon; species Mesoplodon densirostris. Next base: position 44,522,179 of record NC_082670.1, on the reverse strand, counting down.
AATTGGGTCATTTTTAGAGATGTGGATGGACCTAGAGTCTGTTATACGGAGTGAAGTAAGCCAGAAAGAGAACAACAAATACCGTATATTAACGCATATTACGTGGAATCTAAAAATGGTACAGAGGAACCTATTTGTAGGGCAGGAATAGAGATTGTGAGAATGGACTTGTGGACACAGTGGGGGGAACAGGAGGGTGGGACGAATTGAGAGATTAGGTTTGACATAAATATACTACCGTGTGTAAAATACATAGCTAGTGGGAACCTACTGTATAGCACAGGGAGCTCCTCTTGGTGCTCTGTGATGACCTAAATGGGTGGGTGGGAGGGAGGTCCGAGAGGGAGGGGAAACAGGTATACACATAGCTGATTCACTTCATCGTACAGCAGAAATTAACACAACATTGTAAAGCAATTTTGCTCCAAAAAAAAAAGATTTGATCATAATGAAACTAACACAACACTGTAAATCAACTACACTCCAGTAAAAATTAAAAAAAAAAAAATTGAATAGTGTCTCTACTAGGAAAGAAAGAATCTTTTAAAAAGTATCACTAATTTGGGCTTCCCTGGTGGCGCAGTGGTTAAGAATCCACCTGCCAATGCAGGGGACACGGGTTCAAGCCCTAGTCCAGGAGGATCCCACATGCCGCGGAACAACTAAGCCCGTGCTCCACAACTACTGAGCCTGCACTCTAGAGCCCGCAAGCCACAACTACTGAGCCCATGTGCCACAACTACTGAAGCCTGTGCGCCTAGAACCTGTGCTCCGCAACAAGAGAAGCCACTGCAATGAGAAGCTCGCGCACCGCAACAAAGAGTAGACACCACTCGCCACAACTAGAGAAAGCCCACGTGCAGCAACGAAGACCCAACACAACCAAAAATAAATAAAAGTATCACTGATGTATTAAGCATTTTAAACATACAATTAGAATACTATGCTCTAATTTAACTGGTATTACATTATAAAGTTTAAAGTCCCCAAACAAAGCTACTTCTAAATTTAAAGAAGACTAATGTATTCTACATTAGATTAGGAGATACTAAAACAGAGGCAACAGAAATATATAAATTCCTTTATAATAAGCAATGGAACAAGGAATCAAAAACATACAACGTAAAATTATGCCATGATTTCTATTTCCATTTTTAAACTCCCAGTAGGATTTTTTTTTACCCAACTTGCCAACATTCTACTCCTAACAGACATTTGGCAATATTGGGGGAGTTCTTTAAGGTAATTTCATTTGGTGCCTTCTAAAGCAAGTCAAGGGACTTCCCTGGCGGTCCAGTGGTTAAGACTTCGCCTTCCAATGCAGGGGGTGCGGGTTCGATCCCTGATTGAGGAGCTAAGATCCTACATGCCTCATGGCCAAAAACCAAAACATAAAACAGAAGGAATATTATAACAAATTCAGTAAAGACTTTAAAAATGGTCCACATCAAAAAAAAATCTTAAAAAAATAAATAAAGCAAGTCAAGGTTTTAAAAGGTTTATATCATGCAAGAGTCTAAATTAGGCTTCATTTTCCACGTAGTAGCTCTTCTACCACACTAATTCAATAATCTGAAGGGAGAGGCTGAAGTGAAAGTGGTCTGGCTCTACTTAGTAGAAAATAACCTTTCAACAGCTTATATCTACAGAAGCCCTAATAAACTGTGATAAAGTAACTAGAAACCCTTAACTGCTCACCAGCTTAAGGAATCCCATGATTTTTAATTCCCAAAAGTAAAGTCCACTTAATTCTATTTTTTCTTTTTTTGTCTGTATACATATATGAGTAGAATCCAACAAACAAAAACAGATGTAAAAGGCCGTCATGAATTACTACTAACTCAGTGAGCTATGTAGACTTCATGCTGATCTTGGATCCAATTATACATTTTTTGATTATACAAGCACCTCTTTAACTTTCTTATAAACAACTCTATAATCTGGTAAAATATCAATTAAAACAGCCACATACCCTGAATGCTCTATTCTTCTCTTCTTTCTGCTGTTTCTCCACTTCGACATGGCGGGCTAGACGAGCCAGAGTCAAGGCGACTTTATCCTTCTGATGGTCAATATGGTCTTTATGCTTAATGTTATCCTATAATTGACAAAACAAGTTTCATTCCTTCTAGTTAACAAAATTAGCTTTGGAATAACATATATCCACTTACCAAAGAGTTACTGTACTAAAGAAGTATGGATACCAATGGGGGAAAGAGGCTGGGGGTGTGTGATGAATTGGGAGATTTATACACTAATATGTATAAAATGGATAACTAATAAGAACCTGCTGTATAAAAAAATAAATAAAATAAAATTCAAAAATTCAAAAAAAGAACTATTTACTTCTTTTTAATTTAATTTTTATTTTATATTGGAGTATAGTTGATCTACAATGTTGTGTTAGTTTCAGGTGTACAACAAAGTGGTTCATTTATATTGATACATATATCCATTCTTTTTCAGATTATTTTCCCCCACAGGTTATTACAGAATATTGAGTACAGTTCCCTGTGCTATACAGTGGGTCCTTGTTGATTAAGGAACTAATTACTTTTATCATTATCAAATTTCTAAGAACCTGTCTTGTTTGTTTTATATTTTAAAATTGTGGTATTTTGTAGGACAGCCAGTCACCCACCAGCATCTTTGTTTTTTGAAAAGTTACATAACCTATTAATCATCCTTATTTACTTTATAATCATCTGGATATTGAAAAGTTTGGCACTGCTTTGCTCTGAGCCTATAAGGTAATGCCAAGCCATTGGTCCACCCCCTAAAAGTCTAATAGCACCAACCCCCTTGGTTCCGGCTTTTCAGCAATTCCTGGACAGTATTTACATAAGAAAAATTATTGATTAAAAAGAATAGCTCTTACTTCTGTTTTCTGGCTCAACATTTAAGGAATGAGCTTAGAAGTCACCACTCCATCCTAACAAGTAAAAAGCTTGAAACAAACTGTAAAATTAACAGCCTCTCTTAGATCCACCATAGAAGTGAGGTCACAGTGTAAGTGACTGATGCAAAAATGGGAGAGACAGAGGGGCAGATACAGAGAATCACAACTGAGTGGAGGAGGAACCCACAGGTGGAAACCTCAGCGGGACCACTGCTGGGGAGGAAAACCTGAACTGTAACTGACCAAGTGCTGGAAGCTCAGTGTGGACAAGTATTAACAAGACTTAAACTCCAGGGGGACCCAGTCAAGGAGGGGGACCTTACTCTTTTTGTGAGTTTACCTTCAGAAGCTCTACCAGGTTCTCACAGTGACGACTGGAGAAAACTCCCACCATGTTTCCAGCAGGCGGAGAAGAAAAGTAAGCATTTCGAAATATGTCAGAGCGTTGTCCTTAACGATGCCTGGTCTCAAGAGAAACTACTTCAAGAGAGCCTGACCGACCTGGGAGACGGGAAATAGGCCATTTCAGGCCACTGCAGCTACCCTCCCAGGTGAGGGGAAGGCCTGAGAAGCACCGCCGGGGTTCCCAGTCCAGGCGCACAGGCTCTCCAAGGCTGAGACCAGTCACACAGAGCACCAGCCTTACCACACATCACTAAAGGCCTGTTTACCAAACTTCCCTTGACCCACGACAGCACGTCCAACTTTCAAAGAGAAAATTACAAGGACACCAAAGGGCAAAAAACACAGTTTGAAGAGTCAGAGCGAGCAAAGAATGGTAGACCTGGCAAAGATGCTGGAATTATCAGACCAGGAATTTAAAACCACCATGATCACTATGCTGAGGGCTCTGATGGAAAAAATAGACAACTTGTAAGAACAGATGTGTAATGTAAGAGAGATGGAAATCCTAAGAGACAACCAGAAAGAAATCAGAGATCAAAAACACCACAACAGAAATGAACAATGCCTTTCATGACTCACCAGCAGACTGTACACCACCAAGGAAAGAATCTGCATGCCTGAGACTATGTCAACAGAAACTTCCAAAACTGGAAGACAAAGAGAAAAAAGACTGAAAAAAAAAAAAAAAAAAACCCAGAATATCCAAAAACTGTTACAAAAGATGTATGCATAATGGGAATACCAGGGGAAGAAAGAGAGAAAGGAACAGATGAACTATTTGACGCAATAACGACCAATAATTTCCCCAAATTAATGTCACACACCAAACCACAAATCAAGGAAGAAATAAAACCCTCTTTCTTTGCAGATGAAATGTTCTTCCTAAGAAAAACAACATGCAAATAAACCAAACAGTAGTTAGGAGTGAAGTAACCTGTGTTATGAGATATTTATAACAGCTTTATTCATAAACTTTATTTGTAACAGCTTTATTCATAAGCAACAAAGCACCTTTAGTAGGTTAATTGATAAATAAACTGTATACATCCAGATGATGGAATATTATTTAGTGCTAAAAAGAAATGAGCCACCAAGCCATGAAAAGACATGGAGGAAAACCTAAATACATATTACTAAATGAAAGTAGCCAATCTGAAAAGGCTATTTACTGTATGGTTCCAACTATATGGCATCCTAGAAAAGGCAAAACTATGGTGACAGTAAAAAAAGATCAGTGGTTGCCAGGGGTTAGGGGAGAGGGAGGGATGAACTGGCAGGGTACAGAGGATTTTTAGGGTAGGAAATCTATTCTATATGACACTATAAACGTAGATACCTTATTACATTTGTCCAAATGCATAGAATGTACAGCACCAAGAGTGAACCCTAATACAAACTACAGACTTTGGGTGATAACGTGTCACCACAGGCTCACTGATTATTCCCAATGTACTACTATGTTGGGGGCAGTTGATAATGGGGGAAGTTTTATTGAGGGGTGGGGAGGTATATGGGAGATCTCTTCCTTTTTTTTTTTTTTTTTTTTGCTGTGAACCTAAAACTTTTCTAAAACATAAACTCTATTAAAAATGTTTTTCTAGGGCTTCCCTGGTGGCACAGTGGTTGAGAATCTGCCTGCCAATGCAGAGGACATGGGTTCGAGCCCTGGTCTGGGAAGATCCCACATGCCGCGGAGCAAATGGGCTCGTGAGCCACAATTACTGAGCCTGCGCGTCTGGAGCCTGTGCTCCGCAACAAGAGAGGCCACGACAGTGAGAGGCCCGCGCACCGCGATGAAGAGTGGCCCCCACTTGCCACAACTAGAGAAAGCCCTCGCACAGAAACGAAGACCCAACACAGCCATAAATAAATAATAAATAAATTTAAATCATATGGGCTTCTATTAAAAAAAAAAATCTTTTTCTAGGGACTTCCCTGGTGGTCTAGTGGGTAAGACTCCACGCTTCCAATGCAGGGGGCCAGGGTTCGATCCCTGGTCGGGGAACTAGATCCCGCGTGCGGCAACTAAGAGTCCGCATGCCATAACGAAGATCCCGCATGTCACAACTAAGACCTGGCGCAGAATGAATGAATGAATGAATGAATGAATGAATGAATAAATAAATAAATAAATAAATAAATTTTAAAATGTTTTTCTACCAGAAAGATTGTGTTACTAAAATATATCCCTTTTTAGGCAAATCAATTATATATGTACAACCCAAATTTTATCTAAATTGGGATAGAGTTGCATCAACCAAATCAAACAGCAGGTGTGATTTTCCAAGTACACAGAAGTTCCACTGAAGTGAGCATATATAACAAGGCAGAGGTGGTATTTTTAGTACAAGGTTACATCATTGCAGTAAAGAATGTTCACAGGATCACTTTGGGTAAAAGTAGTCCCAAACTAACTTTCTGACCACTTGGCCAGCCTATACCATTGCACCAGGTAGTAGGTGGCATCTTAGCAACTTCAAAATGTCCTTTTACAAGTCATAGGACAATGCAGCTTATTAAAAATGATAGTCATAAAAATTCATTTATCTGAGCTCTGATCCTGAGATAAGTTTATCTCTTTGTCTTAAAAGCAAATGAAATTTACTCTTTGGGAAGATAAAAAATTAATCTCTTTAAAATGTGGGTACTACCTTGAGAAGGAAATGTAGAGTAGATTCTAAAAGAATTTTTAATTTAAAGAAGTTAACAGTATTTAAACATGGACCTAGAGTGTGTTAGTTTTCCGGACAGAGATGACATTTTATTTAAGTTTTAAACGCTAGCAAAAGTCATGCTTGGAAGGCCAGGTAAACCAAGGTCATGTTAACACATGAGGCAGACGAGGTGCAAATTAGGATTTACTGACAAAATATGTTGTTGTGTCACAACAATGTGAATATTCTGGAGACAGGAAGAAGGCCATGTTTTGGGTTAATTAAGGTTAATTAAGGTAATTAAGGTAATCCTAACCCAGGAAGTTACCTTGAATTGATGGTTCCACTATCATTTTACTTTTTCCCAAACCACGACAAAATAACCATTCTGAATTACTTCTCAAGTTATACTCATTCAGGAAAACTTTACATAATATTTATTCTTCTTAAAGTTTACATTAAAGCACAAGTAATGATCCTCTGATTTACACTGTAAATATAAACTCTGGATGCAAAGCTAAATGAAAACTAATGCCAGAAATACAGCAATTATATATCCTACAGGAAAAAGTTTTAGTAATCCACTAGTCAAAATATAAGTATGCTCCTAAAACTTTACTCCCTTCAAGCTATACACATATGCTAGGAAGATAAATTATTTAGCCCTTTAATCAACATTTAAACTTTTGTTTGGATCTCTTCAACTTCATTCTAAAATTAATCTCTAGCCCTAGAACTTTACCTTTTAAAGGTCAAGTAAGTATAACCTGTTGGTATTATTAAGTTGTTAAAATTATTTTTCTTATATTTAGCTATCAGTAGCCTGTTGTCTTTTATTTAACTATATGGTTATGTCAATAACAGGATTACTTATGTTATTTCCAATTAATTCTGCTGATCTGTTTATTAACTTTCATGACTTTGAAGGGCTCAAAAGACCTTATGGTCCTGATGCTGAAAACAAAAGGCATTCAGAATTGTGTTTGGTCTCCTTCTCCTTCCCCTCTAAGGTGGGTTCATTTCCAGAAAAAAAAAAGAAAAAAAGAACTCTGGCTACCTACATTGAAAGCAGAAAAGCAGATCTGAAAGACAATCAGTTGGGAGTAGATGAAAAGAAACGGTAGCTAGAGAAAGGAAGAACTTTAACTTTGAAATCTTTGCCATTTAAAAATGACAAAATGGAAATACTTTAAACAAGAATGTGTTAAAGAGGAAAGGAATTAAGCATGTGCAGCAGGGTGATATTCATTTGATATTTTTCCATCACAAACTTGGGTTTGGGGATCAAGGTTGCTGGTTAAAGCCAGGCATGAGTAATAGGTTATCTATGAACACTCACTCTCTCCAGAAAGCCAAGTCCCTGGGATTTCCATTGTTAGTGATCCAAAATGAGGGCTGGCCTCAGATCTCACTGAATTACATTCTTCTGTGGTTCTGGAAGAACATATCGGCATTGGAAAAACAGAGGGATCATTGATATTAAAATGCATGTTAGCAATTTAACCCATTAGGTCACAGAAGGCCTTATTTTGCACAGAAGTTTAACTGTTAATTCAAAGGATCAATATGTTCAGAAATAAATTTTAACTGATCAGAACACGGGGGGAAAACTTACTGCAGGCCACCTTGTTACTGACCCAACTGCAGAACCAAAGCTACAGTACTGTCAGAATATGGGCAGAAAGTGAACTGATTTCAGGCTACATGAAAATGTCTTAAATGTTTCCTGTAGAACTAAGATGAAAAGGGGCCAATATATCTTTCAGTTTGCGAATTTCCACCATTCTGTTAGTGCCACAATGCTGAATTGTAATTTAATGTGAAATCACAAAATTCCAGGACTCTTCTTAGGCTAGATTTGCCTATCTCCCCCAAAGCCTATAGTCTAAAGAAGCTTTTAGGCCTTTGGAGTTTTTCTAAGGAAGGTCAGGCTTTCAGATATGTAACTTCTCAAACTAGAAATGGAATTGGCTCCCAATGGTAAGAATAATGGGCTCTCAGTTTCATTTCGAATGTTAGCAGCTACAGATCTTCAGTCATCCTTCTTGAAGCACTTGTTGTGATTACCCTGGATTAACTTCTATATTAAATACTACTAAAGAGTAATATTAAAGAGTCCACAATGATAGCAAATGACCAGCAAGAAAGTGTAACCGCTCAGTTATCTGGGGGGAGAAGCATAGGAAAGGTAAGTCCTAAGAAATATATTGGGGAGGGGAGAGTCTCTATTTCCCTCTCTCCCTCTCTCCCTCTCTCTCTCTCTCTATATATATAATTTTGGCTGTGCCACATGGCATGCAGGATCTTGTTCCCTGGCCAGGGATCAAACCCGCACCCCCTGAAGTGGTAGCATGGAGTCTTAACCACTGGACTACCAGGGAAGTCCCTATTTGCCAATATTTTAGATCACTTCTCTGAGTCAGTTTTTCTTCCATACCCACCCCCTCCCCTTGGGGAAGTTTGTGGGGTCCTAACAATTAAGGAGAAAGCTGTAAAGCCAGAAAAGATTAAAAAGCAGATTCTAGTTCAGTCCCTATGAAATTTTTTTTAACTAAAATGATGGTTTTGAAAAATGGGAAGCAGAGGTATGATTCCAATGACATAGTCCAACATACCAAAATCCGTGGGTGATCAGGAGTTGGAAGGTTACAAAATGAGGGCCACACTGGGTACAGGAAGGAAAGCTGTTCCAGAACCTCAGAAGCCAGGTTAATATGGCCTTTCCCTGCAACCCTGTCTATGCTCACCCCTTGACACTATGAAATTCTTATGTACAAAGCAAATTTGGGTTGTGTCCTAGAAATGACAGCAGATTAAGGATACTAGTTATATCTGAGTGCACATATCCATGAAAGCTAAGCATATTTAGGAGAAAATAAGCAAGAATTCTTCTGTTTTACAGGACAAAGTTTATCTTTTAATGGAGCTTGGCAGTCACAGCAAAAATTCCAAGTCCAGAAATAGATAACTTGGGCGGGAAGGGAAGAGGGCTTTCTTCTGGTATCTAATCTGTAATAGTGGGATTCAGTGGGTCTCTATAATTGGGGAGGGGACAGGGGAGGAAGGAAAGCCTGATATAGGATTCCCTTCTTTTGTCAAGTAAGGGTATTTTTTAAAAAGGAACTAATATCAATGGTCAGCATTGTGACTTTTCATTTCATAAGAATGAAGACACAAACTTGAGCTAACACTTCAAAATTTCCCTCAGTAGTCTCATTATTGAATAAACTTAACCTTGTGAAAACTAGTTGCACTGTCCTGATTTTTCCCTTTTTGCTACAGACAAATAACCACTTCAAACTTGAAATCAGTTCAAGTGAACGTGAAACCGGTTCTGACCATGAACTCACAATCTTGCTCATAAAAGATCATCAGGAATAATGTCCAATGAGAATTCCACTATTTAGGCAAAAATTTTACCAAAGCAATTAATGAATACTTTCATATACTAATCAAGTTTAATGAGCTAACAAAGATTTCCTGGAAACTATTAAAATTTCTAACATTGCTATGAAACTGTGACCTGCTATGTGAACCATAAACTAAATGCATACCAAATCTTTAAATAAGCAAATTAATGACACAGCACAAAATCCCACGTCAATGAAGCTATAACGTATATATTTCAATGTCTTTTTTCCATATCATTTGTATTTGTTTTTAAGTGAAAATGATCCCATTTTTTGTAAAAATAATTTAGAAGAGACCAAATCTAGAAGGCTATAAATCAAAATGTTAACAGTAGTTATTTCTGTCTAGAGGATTTCTTTTTCCTTTTTTAATCTTTATTTTCTAATATTTCTGCATTTGAATATGCCATAAAATTGTTAAGAAAATTTTAATTACTAATGAACAAGACTGTATAAAGACAAAAAGTCTCGAGGATCTCAATCTTTTTTTTTGGAAATGTAACGAATTTGGCTTAAATCACTACTTTTTGCCTTTTAAAAATATAAGTTTAACATCTATCCTTCATAAATGCAAATGGAAACTTTGTCTCTAAAAGGAACATAATCTTGTATTTAACTTTTTCCCTCCAAGTTTCTTTTTGTATCTAGAAGTGCAGTGACTGGATTACGTTATTGCCCAAACATAACAGAAACATATTAATCAAGAATTAGGGCAAGTCATTTTCAGTTCAACAGGCTGAACAGAATTCCTGAAACAACTGCTTTACTTCATACAAGCTCCAGTTTCAAAGCCTGCTTCTCATTGCCCATCACTACAAAGCTTGGGTCTCTAGTTTGGTCTTATGAGGTTTACACTCCCAGAATAAGTTCTGTTTACCAGAATCTCCTTGTACCCACCTTAGAACTGAAACCACACCCCAAATAACATTTTGAAAAGCAACAATTTTTCTCAAGAATTTTATATTCAAATACAGATAGAACAGAAGAGATAAACACAGCAAAGCTGTACAATATTTATTTACCATCTCCAGCAGCAAAGCTTTAAAACCAGGAAACCACCCTTTTGTACAAAGCAATCTCCTTCCCACCCCCAAACTGGTTATTGTTTACAAATACAAAGTACATGGAACATATGCCTTATAGGAACAAACTTTAAAACATACATATAGATATACACCATTCTGTAAAGTACTATTCAGTGAAGAAGGCTCGTACCACCAAACCTCTTCAATAAGATTCTTCCTACAATGTCTTTTGGGTTAATTACCAATATCTGTATTTGTAAAACTCCCCTCCTAGGCAGAATGATTTTGATTCTCTTTAGACACAGGACCCCCCCCCCAACCCCCAAAAAACAACCTTGGAACTTAGGAGAATTTTTTAGTATCTCCTACTATGAAGCTGTGACAAAACAAAAGGGAGTTACAATGTTTCAACCCTGAGTGCCACTGCTCTACCTCTGGCACAGTAAGAAAAGAAAGAATTGTGGAGAGAGATAAGAAAAGGTGACAGTGGCAACCAGAGCAAGTAAAAAAACTCAAAGCAGAGAAAAAACAAAAAGGAAGTTGACAAAATGTGCTCTAGGTGCTGCCACTGGCACAAGGTCCACAGGCCCTGTGCAACACATCTCCAATCTCCAAAGAAGCAACATTTTAAAGAAATACCTTCATTTTCTCCAAGTCCACGCTCAAATTATCTGTAAGCCAATGCACAGGGAAACAAGCCTCACTGAGCTGCAGTGAGGAACATGGCCCACAGGTGGTCCTGCAGTGTGCACCTGCCCACCATGATGGAATGCCCCTCCCTCTTCAGCAGCAGCATCCTGTTCATCATCAAAGCTGTTCTCCCACAGGGCCCCAGTTTGTTGTCACTGCTGGAGCCGTCCCTGGGGCTAGAGGTGCAATGATGGAGAGCCTTCCTTTGGCTCAGTTCAAGGAAAAAAAAGAACTGCCTAGATGTCCATAGTGGACAAAGAAACTTCTAGACAAACTACTTCTACGACCTTACAAGTAACGGCTACATATCTTAGTATGCTTGGAATAGGTAGGAACCAATACATTCTCATGTACCTTTATCCTTTCTTCAACCTGATCTCCTACAATTGCACCCATAGCGGCTGTTCCTTATAATTCTGAAAAACCAGATACACGATGTTCCCCACACTTGTGCACACACTGATTCCTTCATCTGAATGTCTGGCTCCTGTTTCTCCACTAGCCCAGGTAAATCTTCTCCAATCACGTTCCAAACCACAGCTCAAGCATCTGGTAAGAAAAGTTTTCCTGGACCACTTCAGATGGCCGTCTCTTTTGTTTCAACCTCATCACAGGCGTTCCTCTAAATAGGACAATTACACTGTGTTGGTATTTCTTTCTCAAGAGAATATACCATCTCTTATTAACTCCCAGTATCCACAGACCTTCCTCAGGGCCTGCTCGCACATAGCAGGTACTGATTGTTTCCATCAGAGACACAAAATGACAAAATACCATCCATCAAAAATTGTATACACATACCTATACATTCTAGCTCTTCATTCTATATTCTTTTAATTTTTTTCTTATTATTAGGAGCATTTCTTAGCTTGCACTTAAGAGACTATTTTAAATACATCTTTCAATGACTTATCCATTGTTAGGCTTGTATTATATGTAGCTTAATGGTTCAGCCTTAAAAAAAACTGTAAACAAGGGGAACATGACGTGATGACATGAACTATTATATATTATTAAATACATCTTAAGGTATATCTGTATTTATATCCAATACCATCCCACAGTTATGAGAAATCTACAAATGTGGGTAGAAACAGCATAACCACTATAGAAAGGAAATTTGTAACAGGCTTTGAAGTTCCAGGCATTATTACCTCATTTGAGAGTAGGAAAACTTAGTCTCAGAGAATAATTGACTTGCTAATACTCAGGTCAAGTTCTTTGGAATTCAAATACCATGTGCTTAGCATTTCACCTTCCTTTCATTAAGCCAGTATCCTCAAGACACCAGTTAAAAAAAAAATTTAAGTGTATATCTGAAACAAAAAGCATGTAACAAACAAAAGAGGTACAACAAAGAAAAACACAAGCATCAAGAACCATGACTGAAACGATCAGTGCTGAAAATGAATGGGACACAAATAAGGAATCCATGAAACAGAAGCCAACGACAACGTAGCCAGAAATCATCTCAGTCCAGCACAGTGAAAACTCAATGTGAGAATGAAGGTTAGGGTTTCTGATTGGACAAGTGAAATAACCAGGAATTAGTTAATAAAGACATCAAGTAATAAGGGATAAGAGTACAGCCATAAACACAAAATCCAGGGAAGAAGGGTAGTTATTTGACAAATTACCTTCTCAGAGAGGTTAAGATTTGAGTGGCGCTTGAAAGACAAAAGAAGGCCACTGAGTACAACATTGAATTGAAACTTGGAGGAACAGAGTGTATATTCAAAGCTCACCACTTGAGCAAATCGTGTTTAATGTAAGTTCCATTTTCTTATCTGCAAAATAAGAGTGCATTTCTGCCTCAAGAGTCCCTTGCAACCAACAGACAGCCTGGTACATATACGCTCTATCAATGGAGGTTCTCTCCTCTAATCCTTCCCAGGTAGGAAGATGCCAATTAGACCCAATACTATCAAAGAGCTTCCAACATCTGTCAAAATATATTTCTGTCAAAAGCAAAAGAAAACAGGAGCTGTTATAAACCATTAGGCAAAGACCAACACGCATTCAACTCCGTGTTAAGAATCTAAATGAAAGTAATTACAATTATTCTCCCTAAGGCAGAAAGGAATGGGCTGCACACCTAAAAGCAGAAAGCTTAATGTAATTAAATGTTTTTTAAAATAGAACTGAAAATTTTAAACTATGTTTAGTGACTTGGAAAATGTCTTTTTCCCCTATCATCCACATCACTGTTGCCTCACTAAATAAAAGCAGTATAGATAGAAGGACCACAAACATAATTATTTTAGCACATCACTACACTGTAAGTCAAGGCAGTGTGAAACACAGCCATAACATAAAACCAGGAGTTAACAAGAGGTCTAACTGTAGCCCTTAAAATTGAATGCTGTGATAGAGCCACTTTTATGGGTAATGAAAGAAAACAGAAAGCACAGGATAGCTCATGGGGAAAAAAAAAGCATATGAAAGTTAGTCTTACAAAGGGACTACTAACAGAACCACAAGATAACACTTGAACCATTTAAGGTCAAAGAATTTCTTTGAATATTACCAGATATAAAGGATCTGCTTTCACTTCTACCAAGGAATACACTACTCAGGAATATTAGAAAACGCAATACAACTTGAGAGATCTCCAAAGTCCTAAAAGAAACTACAGACAACCTGAGAACTCTTACTGAATTGACAAGGCATCAGAAAATCCAATAGACCACTTGAAATAGACAGTTACCTCAACAAAATCAGTAAAGTTTTTACGACCTAGAAAAAAACCTGATTGTTAAAGATACAGTGTATGTCAGGGCTGTACTATAAATCCATGATGATGAACTTAAAATTTTTATTAAAGAGAAAAAATGCAATTGACCACAAACTACATGTAATAATATGTTTGCACAAAGACTCTACAGAAATGAGAAAATACTACCACCAGTAAACAAGAAGGCATTAAAAACTGATGAAAGTTCAATAGCCAAATAGTGTGAGACTGGACTGGCTATTTTTTTTAAAAAAGGACATTTTTAAGAGAAAACTAGAAAATCTCTTACAATAACGCTGAAGGCATTGTATTTAAACATAAAAAGCCACATCAAAATCCTGGCTAGTATAGACTGGTAGAATAAAAAATATAATCTCCATCAAAGAGATTAAGGAAGATCAGACATCCTTTTAGAAAGAGGTTTTACATAAAGGGGAAGAAAAGACCCAATACAAAGAACGAAATAACTGAGATGCTAACATCAAATGGACGTGGTTGGCCTGTGATCACTTCCAGATATATCCACGGGAAGCAAACCTAATTTTGAGGAGTATCTCAATGGTACCAAACACTACTATAAAAAAGATTTCATTCTTATAAAGTCAAGCAAACGAAAAGACAAAGTAGTACAAAGATATCGTCCCACTAATCAATACAAGAAAAAAAGATTTAATAAAACAATATTCTCATCATTCACCCAGGAAGAGACATTCCATAACATATTTTAATGGCTTACAAAACTTGTTATATCTGGATAAATAACTGAAAGATTTGCATTCAATACAGTGATCGTCATCAGCTTACTGACGACTTCCACCTGTTTATTTTCTTAAGTGAAAAATGAAGACCTGATTGGTGTAAACACTAATGAAGAACTATATAGAATAGGTCCAGCCAACTAAATGACAGGAAGGAGATGCATACAGATCTGACAGTCAATTACTGGACTAGCCACTAACACTAAGTAAGAATGGTAAATTTCAAAAGACAATGGAACCTAAACAGTGCAAGTCTGGGCAAAACATGCCTCACATAAAAAAAAAAAAAAAAAAAGTTTTCAGTTATTGCAGTCTTTAAACTATTTCTACAAATATCTAATCCATAATTTCTAACCTTTACCAGAATCCCAATTAAGTATGTCCTCAAGAATACTGAATGTGGCATTTAACTCTGATCATCCATGTCATTTAACTCTGTATCCAAGTTTACAGCTAGAAGGGATTCTAGATTGCGTCGATTCCAACCTCCTTGTTCACGGTACCTGAGAGGTTATCCTGGATGGAGCAGGCCCTTAAGGACATTATCAATCAGGTCACTTAGGTATCATTCAGTAAATTATTAGTATAATAGTAATGTAATATACTAAACAGTACCCAAGTAGCCTGAGTTTATGCTCCCCTCAAAATGTTTTTTTGAGGGCTAGGTAAATAAATGTAATTATACTGATAAAGAAGCTGCCACACAGTAAATAATAATAATCATAACAATGTTTAAATGCAATTACACTGATAAGCTGTCACACAGTCTTAAAAAAAAGATAAAGTGTCAACAAATGTACTCATTTTCCTAATGTCCTTGTTACTTATTACCGAGTAAACACACCCACTTATCAAATTGAAGTTGTGTTACCATGGCTAAGAACAAGGTTAGACATGAGACAAATGGTTCAATCAGAAACCTAGAACCTAGATATAGAAAACAAAGCTGCCTCAATGCCCAGAAAACTGAGCCAATCACTAAAAACTAAAATAACTACTGTGAAGTTATTTAAATAAAGGGGGAGGGACATACTCTACAACCTTCTGAAATGAATCAATAGTGCTGTAATGAAAACAAAGTAACATTCAGAAGGAGAGTACATTTAGATAGTGCAATTGTACAGAAGATGAATAAACTACAAGATAAAAAAATCACTGTACAGAATTTACATAAATATCACCAGCAACATATGCAACACATTAAAATGTTAAGTTTTAAACAACAGTGTGAAATTTAAAAAGGCACTTCATATAACAATGAATAGAAACAGCATTTCTGTGTACACACAGTAACCATGAGAAATCATATCATTTCCACATACATTTTACGTCTAGTCAAACAATAACATTTTAAAGAAAAAGGATCATTAGATGCATCCCTTTCAAGAACACCAAATCACTCAACTTGCGATGATTGCTAGGCCTCCAAGAAGACCTAGAGCTGTTCAAACATCAGAGGCTGGCCTGATGGAGAATCTTGTTGAAGGCTCTGCAAATGGCAGACATGATGTGAAAACTTGTTATCTAATTATGAATTCCATACACTACTATGGTTGTCTATTAGGGCTGTTTCCCTACACCAAATCCCCGTTTTTAGTTTTATAACACCATCATCATTCAAGTATGCCAGAGAAAGACTTTAAACTAATCTTAAAAAAACAGGTTGAGAATAGTTTCTTCTGCAGTCAAGCACCCCATCTACAGCTAAACCTGCTCCCACACTTCGGTGCTCTGCCCCATCCCCACGCAACTGCCAAACCCCTTCAGAAGCTAGCCGCCTGACCACCAATTCCATGATATCTCAATACCTTTTTATTTTTAGGAAAGATCTCTGGAGATGCTTGGGCATATCAATCAGAGAGTGGCAAAGCTATGCTACCTGTTGCTTCGGAGCAACATAACACAAAATGAAGACAGCAGCAATGCTGCTCTACAAACATTTAGGAAAGGAGGAGGTATACAACAACGTGAGTACAGTTAACACTACTCCACTATACACTTAAAAATGGTTGTGATGGTAAATTTTATGTTGTCTTTTTTTAAGCACAATTAAAAATAAAAAAAAATTAAAAAGAGCAGGTTAAGTGGAAATGCCAGAGCAGTTTCAGAGAACCAGGTCTTCAAGCAACGTAATTTTGCTTTGAATTTTGGAAAATAAGAGTATCTCAAAAATCATCAAGTTGGTGACCCAGTATGCAATTCAGGGAAGGGACAGGGAGAAATGGAAAAGTGGGACAACTGCAAAGTAGCCTCAGACAACTGGGAACATCTATGTGCAGCCGTACAGAAAAGTATCAAGGTCTCTCTCTCTCCAGCAAGTTCCCTATGGATAGTCCTTTCACAGAAGAAAACTACGGTGCTACAGCAAGGGCACATGAGACTGCTGAACTGGTAGAGTACACATCGTGAACTATAAAAATCTTCGTATGATTTCTTAGGCCCTTGTTTCTTTTTAGACAGTTACCAGTGCTCTTCTAGGGTTCAATTTGAATGAATCTTTAGAGCACTGGCACAGACCTAAAACAGAAGTAAAACTTTGTGAAAAGTATAGAAAAATTAAAGGTAAATGTTAACTCTAGATATGACTTGACCAAATGTGCCAAGAGGAGACTCTATTAAGACTGCAGCTTAAGCTTCATCTACAAATAGGACAAACAGAATCAATACAGTACCCTGAAACTATCTGACAAAATAAAATAACTTCTTCCAAGTAGAGATATTTGCATCTTCGACCTCTACAGCACAAACAGGGAGAGGAAGAAAAGTAAACAAAAAGGGTGCTGAATATGGTTATGATGAGGAGGGGGAATGGGCTTCCAATAAACTATTAAAAAGTGGGGCACCAGGGAAAACATCAGTCACCACTGTGCAGGAACCATGGCAAGAAACAGAAACCATATAAACCCGAAAACAGTGTCACGGTCCACTAACAGTAGACCCAAAATACTACGGTCAAGCAGATGAAAAAAAAAAAAATGCAATGTTCGACAAACCAAGAAATTACAAAATTATGAGTCTATTGATAAAATTTTTTTCTATTTGGCCAAGCAAGTAATTCTAGATGATGTATTCAGACCCCTCCAATTTGGCAGTTTCTCCAACACTGAAGTCATGATGTGAAGACAAGGGTCTAAGGGCTGGGCACTGCACAGCCGCTGCCTCGAGATAGATACTGTAGGACATGTAACTGAGGTATCTGCTGCCAGTTCCAGTCTGATGGAGAAATCATAATGTGAAGAACTGAGAACGAAAAGATGACAAGTCGTCTCTCATGGTAAGAGTCTGACTAGATTAAAGGACCAATAAACCAAGAACACGCCACTGAAGTCTTGAGAAATCATTAATGGACATCCAGAAAGAGAAGTGCATGAGATGTTCTCTCTACTACATCCACAGTTACACTCTGAATCTGAAGGATTTCTCAGTAAAATCTAGACTGATGGCATCCCTCTTTATTACAATCAGAGGACCAGATTGTCAGGCATGTTTGGAATTCTTGCTCTTTCAAGAGTTCAGATTTGCATGCCTGGATGGTATAACATCCTTGATTTCCAGGGCACTAATGTGCGTTATCTTTTTTGTATTTAGAGCGTGATGAATTACGGAGCTCAAGAGTTTAGAAGGGAGTCAAGGTCATCTTGGTGAAAGGCCCAGATTATTCTGTGAGAACACCATGACCAGGTCTCACAGCTTGTGATACATGAGAGCTTGACAGACTTAGGAGTGACAACTGCAGAGAATTCTCTGTGTAGCTTTGGGTGGTGAAGACAGTTACTGTGAAAGTTTCTACAGAGATGTCACAGGTAGGAAAGTCTTCTTCCAGCTGGTGTCCACAGTAGACCTGGGACATCTAGCCACCCCACTGGAAGCGAACTGGATTTTGCAAATTTTGATTTGAATTTTAGTTCTTGATATACAGCTTCAAGGCTGATTCTGAAGTCTCACAGAGCTTGACAGTAGTATGGACACTGGTGAGCTGATCACCCTGACATAAAGAGATTATAACAGATTTGTCGTTTCATGAAGATCTGACAAACGAAAGCCTAAACAAGGAAGCACTGATGACCTAAAAACGAAGGATCTGCCTCTGGTGTTAGAGGTCTAGTAGTAGGTTATTTCCAGATCCAAAATCTCCTAGTCCTCGGTTTACCAGTGAGGTTTTCCTGAGGGGGGAAGAAATATTTATATTTTTCCTTAATCATAAGAGGATTCAGATTCCTGAGTACCCTCCTCTAGACTTATTTTGGACTAGAAATAACGGGTAAACCTTTGTCCAACCCTACTGAACGTCTCTACCACTCACTTGGCCAAGAAAGCATGAGTCTCTTTATTTACTTCATTCTAAAAGTCTAGAATTCAAATGTCAGCTGTCATCATTCCAGCCATGCGTTCACATTCTGAGGTGCCCTCCTACCTGTAGATCCTGTGTGGATGGGAGGAGCAAGTAGCACAGTCAGCATCTTGGACAGGTGCACTGCTGAACGGGAATGGGTTACTAATTCTTGTACCCATGGCGTTCTGGAGATTCTCCCTTTTTCCTGTATCTATAGGGGTGGTTTCGGGGTTTGTACCAATCCCCTCTGGAGTATCCTCTACTGTGATAATGTGCTTTCTGGTCATGACTATAGAAGTATCGATGTTGGTTATAGTATTTGCTGTGGTCTTTATAGTCATTTTCCTTTATACTGTTTTCTTCTGCAACTACAGCATTCACATCTTGTCCAAAGAGGGAAGTACCATCAAAGGGCAAGTGTGAGATCTTCTCTTGGGTTTTCTTAGTGAGGGATGTGAGTCGAAGCCAAGCCTGCCTTCTGTAGTCTATTGCCATTGCCATAACTCTGACCACAGAGTCCATTATATCCCTAGTAGTACAAAGCTGCCAAAGGCCCGCATCCATACCATCAGATATTATACATCTTGCTTTTCCACGATCAAACTCTGGGTCATGGACCAGATCCTCCATGTCTTCCCAGAGTTTACGCTGATACTGAGTCATATAGGCCATGTAGCTAGCAGCTCGGGCTGCAATGGAAGCAGCATGGTAGAATCTACAACCCATGACCTCCATCTCCTTCGAGGTAGAATCCAGAGGTGATGTTGTGCTTCCTCTCCTGCTGTGCTCTAATGCTTCTACGATGGGGCCCCCGGCCGGTGGATTTGGTTGGAAAGGAGAGGTATCCTTGGCCACAGGATATACCCTGTGACCCATGAAGGAAGAAGGATGGCAATCAGCTGGGTCTTTAAAAACCTCAGTGGTGGCAATTCTCAGAAGAGGATGCAGTGGAGGGACCAAACGTTTCTTAGAAGTCACACAATCAGGTTTCTCTTCACATGGTTCTGCTTCGGACTGTAACGTGACTCTCTTGATAATACCTCTTTGTTCCATTCTTTTCAAAAGCCCTGTGAAACTAGACTGACTAGGGTCAGTTGGCTGCCCTTTGTCATCAGCTGAGGGGGATTTGCAGTCAGCTTCTTCTTCCACTGTGGATAAATGTTCTTCCTTGGAGGTAGAGATGTCCCAAGGAACCGAGGAATTCTTACTTGGCCTAGAATGATGAAATCGAAAACAGCTCCTGGACTGCAGATCACGTATCACTCGGGACATCTCAGCCACTTGTGTCTGGAGATAGAGGATGGCATCCTGTCCGTGCTGTGAAGCAGAAGACTCTACAGGTAAATCCTCCTTGACCTCTGAAGAGGCCAAAGATTCCTGGGGGACCAGAAGTGGAGATGAAGGCAGAATCTGGCAATTTTGTGATGGCTTAAGTGTCTCTGTCTCAGAGATCTTAATAACTGAATTACTTTGATCACTTTTCTGGTTCTCCAATGGGTTCTCAACAGAAGAAGGTTGAGAAACTATCCTGTGTGGACTGCTGGTACAGCTCCCAGAGGAGGAGCTGCTGTCTCCACTGGGAAGAGGAACACTGCAGCTAGAGCACATTTCTGGGCGATGACTCTCAGAGGATGGCACCTTAGACTCAGGCATTCTCTGGGTTATCCACATGAACAAGAAAACCAAGGAAGAAAAAAAATATGCTTTTAATATGTTAATTTTCAAGGGCAGAGATGCATGTCCAGTAAGTAGAACTCAATTTTTAAAATTATTATAATTAACAATGAAACATACAATCCACTTCAGGTCAGCAAGGGGACCACAGAAGTCAAATCCACAAATTTCACTACCCCAAAGGCCCAAAACCAACTACTGGCATTAACCTGGTACTGTGTCTATGAAAGAGTAAAAACAAGCCCAGGTCAAGGGGTGCCATCCTAGCCTGCTGCTTGTTCCCATGTTAGAGTAAGAAGAGGCAGCAAGACTACTGGTGAAAATAATTTTTTTTAAAAATCCCATTCAACATATGTAAGGCAACAAGTAGAAGTTAATAACGGCAAAGAGAACTTGGGAAAAGTTCCACTAAGAAGAAAAAACGTTTCTAGAAGTCCTGCACTGCAGAGTCACTTTTAAATCCCTTTAAAAATTCTCTCTCATTCACTCTCCATGAACAACAAAATTTTCCAGTTGCACAGTTCTACTCTATGGTTTGTAGTTTTCAAGGAGCTTTGTTACCTCATTTCATCCTCACAACAACCCTGTGAGGTAGGTATTATTCTTATGTGGTAAAGAAACTAAGGTTAAAAGGCTACTTATCCAAATTCACAGACTTAAGAAGTAAAGCTGAGACTAAAACCTAGGTATTTTGATTGCAAGTTCAAGTCCCAATACTTTATATCATACAGCAAGTAGCTTTCTGGCCGCCTTGAACACACAGCCAGTTCTCTAATGAATCAAGAAAACAGCCCATTAACAGAAATCCGGGCTAAGACAAATGAAAGACAAGATTGCTACAAAGTGCTCAGCTACTTTGGTTCTCAGAGTAAGGGAAGCATAAGTTTAAAGGTCAAACCCACAACCAATAAATCACAGGTCAGAGAGAAAACCCCAAATACGAGGGGGAAAGAGGAGGTTAAAAGGATGACGCCTGAATAATCCACAACCCTTCCCCATATTCCATTTCTAAAGGATCTTCACATAACCTTTCTTCCAAGATACAACAAATTTTCTGTGGCCACATGGTTCTGGAAGAAAAGGATCCAGTTCTACAGGGCACCTGAGGAGAGACAGGAAAGGAGAAGGGAGCCAAAAATCTTGCAGTTTTATTCCATTTCCCTTTTATCAGATATGGCCTCCAAGGCTTAGAACTTTCCTGTGTCACATAATCCTTTCACATCCTCGCTGAAAGTAGAGGAACAAAGCTGGAAGCAGGAGATCTTCTGGGCAGAGGACTCCCTGGACTACCTCTCAGGGCCATTCTAACAGAAACAGGCCATTCTCTAAAGCACAATAGCACCTAAACACAGCCATCGCTGATTTGCTGACTCTCTTTAGAGAATGCTTCTTAAATGCCAGAAGTGAAGAAATGCAAGTCAAATGTAATATACTTACCTCACTCTGAGAGGTGCTAGGCTCTTCATCATCACTGCTGACCAGATCAATGTATTCCAGAACAGGTCTTAATGGTCCTTCCTAGGAAAAAATGAACAAATTAACAAGTCATGGAGAATTATTCAAACTAAATTAGCATTTAAAACAATCCTTTTTGTCGATGTTGGGATTGATTGTCAAGAACTCTTCTGAAGAGGAAGCCTTATGGGTGGTAGAAAATAATCAGAACAAATGCAGATGGAAATATTCATAGCACAAGACTAAGAAATGATGACAAGACCTAAAAGAGACTAAGCCAAGGTAGGGTATTAGGCCTGTGTTGATTCCTTGGGGAGAGGATTATTAACACAGGAATAGTGCTACAAGGTCAGATACTGTAAGCCAATGCTTTTCAGATGGGATGGGTATCTCTGACTAGGAGCTAGGCTGTACTTCCGACTCCTACAGAGTCACACATCAAACCTGGTTCTCCTTCATCTTTTCTTTCCATCCATACTGACTCCACTGCATACCAAGCCTTGAATGCTAAGCTTAAAAGCCTAGATTTTATTCTATAGGCAAAAGGGAATCAATAAATACTAAGATGGGAATAAGATCATGAGAGCTTACCTTCAGAAGATTAATCACATAGAGAAGTATGGAAAGCAGGATAATTAATCAGTCTACACACATAATAATGCAAAACTAAAATACTGTTGATGGCAAAAATAACAGTGATGCTGTGGTGCATATACAAAAGGATATACAGGTAAGATGAAAACAAAAAACAAAAAATGATTGACTATAAAAACAAAACCCTAACAACCACAAGGAGTCAAAGTGGTCTCTAAGGTTTCAAGCTTAGGAGACTAAAGGATAGACATAAATTTGGAATACAAAGACAGAAAGCTGGCATTCCTTTGGCCATAATGGGATGATGTATGAAGACTACACAGAGGCACCTGGCAGACAGCTGGAAATGCAAGTCTGTAATCTGGGTATAGGAACGTAACTGGAAATGGAGACTGGAAAGATGCTCCCCTACAAGACTAGTAACTCTAGAACTAAACTGAAACTATGATATTGCCAAGGAAGAAAGCAAAGAAGAGAAAGAAGGGATTCAAGGAGGCTCTTGAGGAAATGATGGAATTTTAGGATTTAGTAAGAAGAGCTAAATAGGTAATCAGAGGTCTGAGAAGAATCAGAAATGCACAAATTCAAAGAACCTAAAGACAGAGAAAACCTCAATGAAAAGGTGTCAATGCTAAATGTGGCCAAAAACACTGAGCACCGGAAAAAAAAAAAAAAAACCAAAAATGCCACTGAATTTAGCAACAAAGGAGATTTCAAAATGTCTTTGACAGAGCAACTTTCAAGATAGTAGTGAGCATACAAGTCAGGCTCTAAAAAATTAAGCTGAAAATGAGGCAGTAAAGGCCAAGAGTAAAGATTATTCTTTGAAAAATTCTACTATGTTTAAAACAAGAGAAAGGAACATAGGGGGAGAACATGGCTGAGGGAATGATTTCTCAGGATTGGGAAAGACGGCTGTTGGGAAGCCAAAGTGATATATTCAGTGGAAAAATTAAGAGAAAAAGACCCCAGGTCAAGAGACAGAAGCTAAGATCTAGTTAAAGATCCTCTTCCTGAGATGAGGCATCCAGTCTCAAAGACAGTGTATTTCTCCCCTAGGCTGCAACTTCTCTCCAAGCAGGAAACTGTTTTCCCTACAGGTGGTGATTTAGCCACTAAGATAAAACCAGAGAGCAAAACTTCTAGGCAGGGCTCATGTAATAAAGTAATTAGGATTTCTGCCTGAGCTGTAAAAATGGACATTTAAAAAAGAGGATTAGAGGGACAGATATTCTGCAATGTGTGGTCAACAGAGATGAATCACCTGCTTTAAGACCCAAACCTACCATTTGTAATAAGGTTATCAAAATCATACACTCAATCCAAGAAGGTAGTAGAGGAGATAAAAATATAATAGCTTGCTCTCCTCAAGAAATGTACGTTAGGAACTTTTATTACACACCCACTGAAGCAGCACACCAAGAAAGTCCCCAAGGTACCAGAAACACACAGAGGCTGGGGCAGAGCTTCCATGAAGGGTTGGCAGGTAGAGAAAAAAGGGAGATGAAAGGATAACTGGGCACAAAGCACAAAGCAGAATGGGCAGGAAAATGGTCACAAACAAGATGAAAAAGTAGCTGCAGAAACAGGAGAAAGGGCAGGAGTAAGGACTAAGTAGCATAAATATCCTGCTGGGGTCAACCACTAAACTGATACCCAGCCACCTCTGAACTACTGAACAATGACAACTTATGATTCACACTAATTAAGAGAGCAGAATAAAAAGAATCAGATAGGAAGTCCATACAAGAGAAAAAGCAGGGGTCATTGAGAGTATTCATTCACTCAACAAATATTATGGAGTTACAAGTGACAGAATGGTAGGAGAAGACAGCATGTGTTTGAGACCTAAAAAGGCAAAGAGGCTGAGTGGAAAAACAATGGAAGATAAGTATTCCAAAGGAAAATATTACTTACAAACAAACACTCTATACTTTAGCTAATTTTCACAGTGGATATGGCCAAACTTCCACCATAACGAACCTGGAATCAAAACCCTTTGGCACTCCGTTGATTTTACTCTAATCGGGAACATGTGTCACTGAGCCCTGTACAGGCAAAGGTACTAAACTTTTCATGTATGTTATTTCATTCAATCTCCACATTACTTCACTATTGTGCCATTTAACAAAGGAGAAAACTAAGTGAGGTCCATCTGGTTCTCTAATCACATCATTGGCCATGTGGTCTCTAATCACATAATTCTGAGGCAGTTCCAAGTATACACACTATGTTTAAATCAATGCTTATTTCCTAAGTTTCGGAGATAAGATACTTTCTCTTCCTTCAATTTGAGGAAAAAGTCTACCTGCTACTGTCCCCAACTCTGAATAACTCACAACACTAGCCAAAAAAGAAGTTATTAATTCTCCTCAAACAGTAATAATTATAATACAAATATCAAGAAAAGGCAATTTCTTACCATGTTTATAATGGCTGCTTATATTCTTAAAAAGTATAAATGCAAGTGGTCCTCCAATTAAAAGGTATTTTATTTAAATTTGCTTCATCCATCAACCAGTGAACCATCATTCTCATCCCCTCTGTACCAGTAACAAAATCAAAGGATTCTACTCCAAAGCCACACAATTTAGGGGCAGGAGCCCAGGCAGAAGCAAAACAGTTTAGAAACACAGTTTAATTAATATTCTAAGTTTTAAAAAATATTTTTAATGAAATAAAAAGCTTTCATTCTTGTTATAAGAAAACTGATTTCTCATACAAAGCCAAAACACCAAATACCTACTGATTGGAAAGTGATGTCAATACACTAAAATACAGTCTACGGAAAAACTAGTTTATTACCCTAGTCTAAAACAAAGAAGATGGATTTGAGCACAGATGCAAAAATCTAATCTAAAACCCTAAATAATTCACGGGTTTTTTTCCCACATAGAGAAGTTAGGGACATAGTTTACTTCTGCAGTCCCGCCCGATTCAAACATTTCAAATGATTCCCAAATGCCTGCTCTAAGTTCAAATTTAGTCCACAATTCAAAATCTATACTATCCGGCCCATCCTTCCTCCTCCCACTTAAAAAAAAGTACCCTCCAGAACTAAGCATAATCCTCTCTGCTCTCCCATTTTGATGACTTTCCTTGTTTCTTCTCAAAATACTCTTTTAAACACATACAAACACTAAATGCTACCTATGAAAAATAAACTGAAAATCGTATTTTTTTTTTTTACAGCACCTTGTCCTTTTTATAAAAGAACTTTCTACTTTCTGCTAGAACTATTTACAAAGTTCTCATCCCTATCTCATCTCTCACACTGAAATACTGACACTTATGGGTAGGATGTACTTCCAAGTAATCTCTGTAGCTCTAAGGTACTTAATTCAGGACTTTGCTCCAACATTATTTTTACTTATTAAGCTAATACAACCCCAAGACACCCAGCCAAAAGACACCCTCATTATTTGTCCATGACCCCCCTGAAGTAATTTATGAAAATATACAAATATTCCACATGTTCAATGATTCCACATTATACCAATCATCTTGGTTGAAGCCTAAATCTCATGTGCTGTTATCAAGATTATGACAGGCTGTCTCAGCAGTTTTTATACCTTTATATCTAGAGTAGCACTGTGAAAGATCATGTCATTAGCCCTGAGTTAAAACAGTTTTCTGGGAGTAAATTAACTAACATATCTGCAGTTTCAAAGAGTGCAAAGAATAAAGATGGTGGCTGAATAAGGGATCATATTACTAAATTAAACAGAAAATTAGAGCAAAAGACCTAAATGAAAAGTTTGTATAGTAATATTCTGTCTCTTGAGTTAAGCACTGTTTACACATGTGTACTGGCTTTGCAAAAATCAGAGGGTACACTTATGAACTGGGCAATTCTCTGTATGTGTATTTCAATAAAATTTAAATGAAAGGGCTCATTTTTGCACTTCCACATCTATATCCTTCCTTTCCTTCAACCTGCTTAGTTTCAAACTCTGTATTTTCTAAACCACACAAAAACTACTGTGCCACCATGCGGATTAAAGATGGGAAAGTTAGACTAAGAATGAACTAAGAAATCCAAACCAGTGTAAACCAAGAAGTAATATCACAATGTTCTTTTTGTATCTGAAGAAACCTTAAGCACAGACTATTTATTATTTTTATTGAACAAGCACTACCTGAGGAGTCAAGTATAAGATTGGGTTAGAGAGAGAAGATACTGTCTCCAATGTATTTTAAAATAGAATTAAGGTATCATTAATTCATTGAAGTGTTATCACCATAAAGGCATAAGGAATGTTTTTAATAGGTTTCTTCTAGTACTGTAATTGCATTCAATACATATAATTCACTTCTCCATTTGGAACTATCAAATGTTTGAACCTGTATTTGGAAACAGAGATAAATATAAGATGTATCAAGATGGACACAAATTCACTGATTGGATATTTTTTACTCTGGATGCAAAGATTTAACAGATTCTCTACATTTAAAACAATATTTAAATTAAAAGAATATTCTTAAACTTCAGTCTAATACATGCTTATATTAAGTACTGACAAGCTACACCACAATTCTTCACTCCACAGAGTACCTATATATACATATTTTTTAATCTTATCTTTGTAGACTCCATCTGTCATTCTCAAAGTAAGCCCAATAGTTCATAAAGAAGTGTGTCCCTCTTAGTTTAATTTCCACAAAATACCAAGGTAAATATTCTCCATTCGCAAATATACCCATATTCAGGGAGAACCTGAAATATTTGTCCTGAAGAGTCAAACATACTTCAATTCACAGTGAAGGAACAGGCAGGATACAATTTCTTCTACTACCACCCCCAAACCTTTAAAGTTTAAAATGAAAAGGATACAGCACCATATGCATGGGCAAAGGCAAAAAAACCCAAGAAAGGATCTTGTGAAAGACTCCTAAACAAACCCACTGAAACACAATACAGCATCACCACAATAGCCTAATGTTGGGGTACATAGAAGACACTTTAATAACCAGTTTTTCAAAACTGTCCAAGAACCAACAAATACAAATACACATCAGACAGGGAATTAAAGAAAGATTATACACCTTTAATAGCAAACCTCAACTACAGTATTCAAAAAGAATCATTTACAGTAGAAGGATTCTCTAGCTAAGTGAGATTACTACTTTAAGCAGAGCCTTTATAAAACTTTAACAGTGTGGGGTGGAAATTATCCTCAAGTGTATCATAGCACCCCCTTCAGTTTTTGCAACCAATGTTTTACAAAGTGTGTTCACAGCTTCATTCACCCCTGCATTTGCACCAACATGAAGATTCCTGGGCCCCACCTCCCATTTCTGATTCCATAGGTCTGGAGTGAGGTCCAGGAATCCACACACTTCTACTTACTCATGCTTGAAAACTACTGTCCGAAGGGAATAAAAACAGAAAGATACAGGATGCTCCTGGTGATACGGGCCCTTCACTGTGAACCTCGCCTGCTGGACTGTGCTGTAACAGGATGAGCTCGGAGCTTACTGAAGTCTTCAAGCCACCCACCTTCACGTTATGGAGACACACAGGCTCAGAAGGTGAGTTCCTGCAGCCCTTCTGGTTTTCTACCTCATTCCTCATCACTAGCCGCCCCTTCTCCCTAACCTGTGTGCTATCTTTTAGAAGTTACTCTTGTCTCATTTCAAAACAGTCTTAGGAGACCACAACCCTGCGTACATGAACGGCTCTAAGTGCAGGGGGACAGGCGAGATTCAGGGTACAACACGCACCGCAGGCCACAGGCTTTGTGATGCCTAGTGGGGCTGCTCAGACACCTCTTCGGGCAAATTCCCTACTCCTATGCCCTGCTCCACAGTGTACAGTCCCTATCAGACATTCACACACGTTTGCTGCATGATGAACGAACAGGTGAGGGGTAATCAAATCACGGCTTATCACGCATAGTCTCTGATTCAGAAAAACCCGAATATCGTCGCTACTTACACTAACAAACTGAATGTCATCTTCATTTTCCTCGGGTGTTGACTCGGACGCCTCAGGCCCAGCTGGAGGGACACATTCTATTATCTATAAAAATAAGCCAAAACACGGTTATCTAGACAACCCCGCACTTACAGAAGATTTTTCCAAAGGGAACCGAAAAACGAAAGCTCTCTAGGAGACCTAAAGGAGCCCCAGCCTCCGCGAGCCCGAGCTCGCGTCCGTGGACCGCAAGGGCCCCTCCGCATCCCTTCTCCCCGAGGAGCAGGGAGCACGCTCCCCCAAGAGGCAGTCGGCCTCGGAACCCACGCCGCGCCCGCGCCGAGCAGTGGTTCCAGATACGGGCCGGGCGGCCATTGTTGCTGAGGGGCCCTCGTCCCCCAGGCCCCCAGGCCCGGCCCAGCAGCCCTCGGACCCCGCACCACGCCATGCCCAGCCCGCTACTCACCTCCGACCCTGGGTCTCCCATCTCCCCGACGGCCCGCCTGCCGGCACCTGCGCTGCCGCCGTCCCCGCCGCCGCTTCACCTCCCCGCCGGCCCCGCCGGCCGGCCAGCCAGCCACGCGCCGCCGTGACCCGCCCCCGCGTGCGCGCCGAGCCGAGGACGCCGCCGAGCCGCCGACACCACGGGCGGAAAGGGCTCCAAAATCGCTTCCCGGGGAGGAGCGGCCCGCTAGGCCCGCGGTGCCTGGCCTCCCTGGCACAGTCCCGGCCTCCCCCCTCCGCCGCGCCGGCCGCTGGGAACTATAGTTCCAAAGACACCGAGACCACCCTAACACTTAGTGGAAAAGAACGGAAGAGGACCCCGAGGCAAGGCGCATGCGCTCCTCGAGGCTGACGTCACTGCCGCTCGCCAGGCGGTGGGCCGGCTGGGCTCTGTTTTACAGTAAAGGGCGGGGACGAGGATGGGGAGGAGGGCGTAGGCATGGGTTTCGTGTGGTTGTGGAAGTGACAGGCGGGTGATGGAGACTAATTTATCAGTTCTCCTTTTTCCCCCGAAGGATCGGAGATGTGGATGCTTAGCTGAATTCTAAGATCACAGCAGAAATCTGAGGCAGCCTTACACTGCTCACCTGTTCTCCATCCTCAGTCTCCACTCAGAGCCTGTATTAATACACCTGAGGAGGAAAACTGAGGCCCTGAGCGCCCATCTCCAGGTTGACCTGAAGAAAGCTGGTGAGGCTAGAGAATCCTGGGCCCAGTAGGATAGGGAGCCGAGGCTCAGACAACTTTATCACTGGGCCTTAGGCCAGTGATGTTACAACGTACTTTTTAAAGACGTTCTCAGATAGTATCTTAGTAAAATAGAATAGTTGACTGTTTTCCAGTGTTCACGCTCAAAAGCCCTGTAAAATAGTTCACTCATGTTCAAATATGTGTTCTAATTTTTTTCACTTAAATGCCTTACCAAAAAGCCCCATTTTTTTTTTTTTTACACATCCACAATTGTTAGTAAAGGTTTTGAAAAGACTTTAAGTTGGAAAATTCTTGTAAATCTTAGATGCCTTTTTTGCCTGTCTGCATACATGCCCAACATATGATTACCTATATTGGTAGTAATTATTGCTTAATAGTCCATACTTCCTTTCAGTTGCTTTTCTACTTCGCAAGTTTGAGAATTGTAGAGGCAAACTGAGAATGAGAGACCTGTCTGTTGTATTCCTTAAAAGCTGTATGTAAAGTAAATATTTCTAAAATTTTTAAATGTCTAGGCAAAACTTGTATTTAGGATTCTCCTAACGTGCTGGTGAGAGTTCAGTGGAACATTTACTTTAACCATTTGCAGGTAGGAGTTAATGTGTAAAACTTGGAAAACAAGAGCCCACATATGCTCATAACTCTTCATTCCTTGTGCGCTCCCAAAACAGGGGGCCAGGGTTCAATCCCGGCCAGGGAATTAGATTCTGTGTGCATGCCACAACTAAGAAGTCCCGCATGCCACAATGAAGACCTGATGCAGCCAAGGTAGATAGATAGATAGATAGATAGATAGATAGATAGATAGATAGATAGATAGATACTGGTGTTAAGATTGAACCAGTACAATGATTCTCTGAGGAAGGTATAAAAAAATTTTCTAAAAGCATATTTTTTAAAAATGCAAGGTATATATAATATGATCAGAACCACATCAAACCACCAAGCAAACCATGCCTGAAATAGGAACCCGACTTAAGTACTAATAGTAATTTTCTCTGGGGAGCTGGACTATGTGTTAATAAGAAAATCTTTTGAAACCCATTAATATTTAAGTGACATGCCTGTAGTTCCCGTAAGGCCAGTTTTATTTAGCTTGGTGTAGCAGAGGAGAACAAACTATAGGCAAAGCTTGGGAGTTCCTTAGTCTTAGGAAATTAAGAAGAGATTGGGTGGGGTGCTTTTAAGGCCAGTCGGTGTGGTAGGGAACTGGTTAGAATTGGAAAAAGCAGAGTTCTTTGCTGATTGGTTCAGGGTTCAAAATGGAAACTTTTAACCATGGGAAAATGTTTTTTTATGTTTCACTGTGGATCCATTATGTTGCTTTATGAGTTAAGATCTTGAAGGGAACCCATCAATGGGTTTGTTAACCCCTCAAATTCAGTTCTCTTAGACTTTGTCAGACACATTATAATAATTTCCAAATCTACATGTTGATATTCTTCCTTCAACTCACTGAAACAAATAGGTACAGGCTTCAAGTTTAGCTTTGATTTCATCAGTTTTCTATTGACTTTCTAGCTGGTTTTGTTGAGTGATTATTTATAGAATCATCTGTTTGAACATTGGCTGCATCCAGGATTTAAGATTCCAAGTCCTGGTTCTTGACTAAGGGAATGATACCAAGAGGAAATTAAATGCATCAGTAAGTCTCAAACCCTCTTTAAGAATCATTGTTCAGGGAATTCCCTGACAGTCCAGTGGTTAGGACTCAGCACTTTCAATGCCGGGGCCCCGGGTTCAATCCCTGGTCAGAGAACTAAGATCCCACAAGCCACCTGGCCAAAACAAACAAAAAAGAATCATTGTCCAATATTCATAAATCTCAAAAAAGGGTAAGTATAGCTACCATGAGCCTGTCATTTATTTAAGGAGCATTCAACTTGGGGAAAGGAGTTAATGTATACACAGCACCAAATATTATGCTTTAGAAAAGGAACAAATACTTCCAACGCATTTGTATTATTAAGAACCATATTTGGTTTGGAGTAAATGCTCTAAGACCTGGCAACTGGAATGGTCTCTTTAATAAGTTCTGATAAAGAAATAGATTTATAGGCATTTATTCCAAAATAGAATATTCTTTAGGGAAGAAAAATGGCTCTTAATATACTTTGGAACCAGTCGTCAGTCATTTTCTGGGAGTTATGAGGGCAAAACAAAGAGCATTTAGGTCTGAAAGAGTACAAAAGACTATCCACTAGGTCTGTAGTGCAATTTATTTGTTCCTCTCAGATCTGGAATTCTGTACAAGTGTTGCACACAAGGAAAAGAAGCGCAGGAAAAAAGGGGTGGTTCATATCTATGGTTGGGTCATATGTACAAGCCACTTTTCTCATCAGAGGAAGCTGTGATAATTACTTCTTTTGAAAAGGAATTCTCCCCTTCAAGCAATCATGTATTTGCCCTTATGAGTAAACTGGGAACAGTAGTTTGGGGTAACATTACTACATATTGTGAGTATTTGCAAAACTTCCCACCCTCTTTCTAGAACTATTTGGAGGATCATCTTTCAGTATTTGCTTCATGGCAGTACTACCCCTCCATATAAGGCCACTGAACAAAACTTCTGATGGTTCAACTTGTAGTGGGTCACAAGGGTTTTGAAAACACCATGGACAACCAAAATATTAGAAATGGTTTGTATCTGATAAAGGAATTGGTCTGTGGCACAGTTTAACTGTAGGTATATTTGTAACAATCTTGCTGGCTGGTATTAAGATGTCATAAGTATTAAGATCTATTTAACCTCTTTTATGATAATCTACATGTTAGAATAGTTGTTAAAATCTATTTACTAAAGAGTGACTATGGAGGAATTTAAGGCAAGTATAATATTCTTTCTTCCCGCAAACTGAAGGGTGAAAAATCCTAAGCACGAGCAAAACTTCTATGATTTCACACTTACAGAAAAATTGCAAGAATAGTATGTTTTATCGTGTTCTGTATTTCTATCTACATAGAGATATACACATACTTTTTTTTCTGAATCACTGGAGAGTAGGTTGCATATATCATGCCTCCTTATCCCTTAATAGTTCATTGTGTACTTCTTAAGAATCAGGATTTTCTTTGACATATGTACTTGTTTTAGTCCTCTTGGGCTGCTTTACTAATTTAGCATAGAGTGGGTGGCTTAAACAATTTATTTCTCACAGCCTGGAGGCCGGGAAGTCCCTGATCAAGGTGCCAGCACAATCAGTTCTTGGTTAGGGCCCTCTTCCTGGTTTGCAGACAGTCTTCTTTTACTTTCACAGGGTGGAAAGCAGAGAGAGAAGCAAGCTCTCTTGTGTCTTTCTTGTAAGGACACTAATCCCATT
Organism: Mesoplodon densirostris; assembly: GCF_025265405.1. Taxonomy (NCBI): domain Eukaryota; kingdom Metazoa; phylum Chordata; class Mammalia; order Artiodactyla; family Ziphiidae; genus Mesoplodon; species Mesoplodon densirostris. Next base: position 44,489,096 of record NC_082670.1, on the reverse strand, counting down.
GTGAGGGCTCCATCCTCATGACCTCATTATCTCCCCCGAACTCCATCTCCAAATACCATCCTAATGGGATGAATTTTGAGGGGTCATAAACATGTAGGCCATGACAGTATTATTATCAAAATTTGGAAATTTAACATGGAATGATCTTTTTTTTCCTAATCTGCAGTCCTTTATCACATTTTATCAATTGTCCACTCCAGGATCACATAGTGCATTGAGTTATGTCTCTTTATTCTTCTTTAATTTGGAGCAGTTTTTCAACTTTGTCTTTCATGATATTGATGTTTTTGAATTCCCAAGGCCAAATATTTTATAAAATGTTCCCCAATTTTGGTTTGTCAAATGTTTCCTCATGATTTGATTCATGTTATGCATTACCAGACAAAATTATCTAAGTGATGTTGAAGTGTTTTAGGTGATCACATCCAGAGACCCATGATGGCTATTTGACCCTTATTGAGGGTATTAATTTTAATCACCTGGTCAAGGTATCATCCCATATCACCAATATGTAATTTCCCCTTTATAAATAATAGGCCATCTGGGGGGATATACTTTTAGACCAAACACTATGCCTCATGAAATGTATTGCCTATATATAGCATATTCTGATGATTTTTGCCTTTCCCAAACTTTACTATGATGTCCACAAAATAATATTCCAACTCTACTGTTCCCTCAACTTTTTTTTATTAAGAAAAGGATTTTAATTTTTTAAAAACATTTTATTGTATAGTTGATTTACAATGTTCTGTTAGTTTCTGCTATACAGCAAAGTGAATCAGTTTTACATATACATATATCCACTCTTTTTTAGATTCTTTTCTCATATAGGTCATTACAGAGTATTGAAAAGAGTTCCCTGTGCCATACATAGGTCCTTATTATCTATTTTCTATATAGTAGTGTGTATATGTTAATCCCAAACTCCTAACTTATCCCCCCCGCCCTGCTTTCCTCCCAGTAACCATTAGTTTTCTGTATCTGTTTTGACTCTTTGACTGTTTTGTAAGTTCATTTGTACCATTTTTTTAGATTCCACATATATTTGTCCTTCTCTTTCCAACTTCTGTCCTTTCCTTACTTCACTTAGTATGAAGTAAGGTCATCTCTAGGTCCATCCATGTTGCTGCAAACGGCATTGTTTGTTTTTTATGGAATATTACTCAGCCATAAAAAAAGAATGAAATAATGCACCTCTCAACTTTTTTCAGCTGGCGTTCTTCTGTAAGTCTTGCCTTCTCTTTTAAAATAATGTTTTATAAATTTATTTTTGGCTGTGTTGGGTCTTCATTGCTGTGCACAGGCTTCTCATTGTTGTGGCTTCTCGTTGCGGAGCATGGGCTCTAGGCGCGCAGGCTTCAGTAGTTGTGGCTTGCGGGCTCTAGAGCTCAGGCTCAGTAGTTGTGGTGCACAGGCTTAGATGCTCCACATGGCATGTGGGATCTTCCTGGGCCAGGGCTCAAACTCGTGTCCCTTGCATTGGCAGGTGGATTCTTAACCACTGTGCCACCAGGGAAGCCCTATAATAATTTTTAATGTATGAATTCATTTCTAACCTTTCATTGAATGATTTTTTGATGTTTGTACAGAGTGCAGATACAGTCACATCAAGAGCCTTCCTAGCATGTTACCTGGTAATCACTGTGGATATTAGGGGTTCAGAATATCAGAGGTCATTGATTCACAACTTCCTGTGCATCTACTTTTTCTACCTTGTGACCTATAACATTTGTTTTAGATATAGCTTGGCCATGCCATGTATCTATGCTCTGATTATTATTTTTTTCTTTAGAGACAATTTTACATTCACATGCAGTTGTAAGAAGTAATAGAGTACTTGTGACATGACAATGTGTAGAGCTATGCTGATGTGGACAAATGATGTCACCTGTTGTTCCAGTAAACACATGTTGCTGGATTCAAGCAGTGCACGCTGAGAGGAATTCAAGGTGGAGAAACAAAGGGTACTGGCCCTAGATCGGTAAGATGTATATTAAAGGAATAATTTCAATGAGCCAAGATTCTTACATCTTCCCATATATAAAAAAGCACTGAAATCATTGAGATGTCTTTTTTTGTGTGTGATTAGCAGTTATCTTGTGATGTTTGCTACATTTTTTTTTTTCAGCAAAAACTCCTACATATCCTGGCTCTCCTCTCGCCTCTTTGGAACAGTTCCTCAGAGCTGTCTGAGCGGTTGTTTCCCCAGGCTACGGTCCTCAGTAAGGTCCCCAAATAAAACATGTAACTTGAAACTTTTAGGTTGTGTTTTATGTTTTTTCTGTCAATAATTTTGGCAACCACTGAAGAGACCCAGAGCAGACTTCTCTCTTTTGCCTAAACTCTATGAGGATCCAGAGCCTGGGTACCAGCAGAGGCCTCTTGTGCCCATCCGCCTCCTCTGAGGGTCCAGATGAATTTGAGTGAGTCTCTCCTGTGTCTCTGACCTCCCATTGTTGGCCGATGATCCTAAGTTTTGTTTGGTGATGTTAAACTCCTCACTGGAGTAGCAGGTTTCCTTGAACTTAAGTACCTGGGTTATCCTCAGTTGAAAGACACTGGGAAGATTTATTATGTTCATACAGAATTTATACTTACAAGTACTTGCTTAACTGGGAATTAAATGAAATCTTGCCCTAATAATGGCCAAAACCAAAAATAAATAAATGAATTAATTAATTTTTTAAAAAGTAGGAGTGGTTTTATTTGTTTGTTTATTTATTTATTTCACTGCATTGGGTCTTTGTTGCTCGTGCAGGCTTTCTCTAGTTGTGGCGAGCAGGGGCTACTCTTCGCTGTGGTGTGCGGGCTTCTCATTGTGGGGGCTTCTCTTGTTGCAGAGCACAGGCTCTAGGCACACGGGCTTCAGTAGTTGTGGCACACGGGCTCAGCAGTTGCGGCTCACGGGCTCTAGAGTGCAGGCTCAGTAGTTGTGGCACACGGGCTTAGTTGCTCCGCCACATGTGGGATCTTTCCAGACCAGGGCTCAAACCTGTATCTCCTGCATTGGCAGGCGGATTCTTAACCACTGAGCCACAAGGGAAGTCTGGGAGTGGTTATCATTAAAAAACAACAACAACAAAAAAAAAACAGTCAACAGAAACTGCCTGTGAGAACAGATTTGTAAGAAAAAGCTGCCAAATCAGCCATTATGTACACATTCACAGAACTACAGGAAACATGATTAAGAAGTAAATAAAGGTATGATGACAATGTTACATCAAATAGAAAATATCAATAAAAGATAAAAATTATACAAAAAGATGGAACTTGTAAAGTACAACAAATGAAAATTTTTAAAAATCACTTCATAAACTGGACTTCACCAAAACTAAAAACTTTTGTGCTTCAAAGGACACCATCAAGAAAGTGACAAGGGGGCTTCCCTGGTGGCGCAGTGGTTAAGAGTCCGCCTGCCGATGCAGGGGACACGGGTTCGTGCCCCGGTCTGGGAAGATCCCGCGTGCCGCGGAGCGGCTGGGCCCGTGAGCCGTGGCGCTGAGCCTGCGCGTCCGGAGCCTGTGCTCCGCAAGGGGAGAGGCCACGGCAGTGAGAGGCCCGCCTACCGCAAAAAAAAAAAAAAAAAAAAAAAAAAAAGAAAGTGACAAGATAACCCAAGAAATGGGAGAAAATATTTGCAAATCATATATGCGATAAAAGACTTGTATCCAGAATGTAAAGCTATACAAAGATATATAAAGACATACAATGATCAATAAGTACATGAAAATATGCTCAAATCATTAGTCATCAGGTAAGTGCAAATCAAAACCAGAATGAGATACTACTTCACACCCACTTGGATAACTAAGATTAAAAAGTCAGATAACAAGAGTTGACAAGGATGTGGAGAAACAGTAACCCTCATGGTACTGCTAGGGGAATGTAAAATTTTGCAGCCACTTTGGAAAGTAGTGTAGCAATTCCTCAAATGATTAAACATAAGAGTTAACATATGATCCAGCAATTCCCCTCTTAGATATATACCCAGGAGAAGTGAAAACATGTTCATACAAAAACACTTCCAAGAATGTTTATAGCAGCATTATTCATAATAGTTAATAGGTGAAAGCAACCCAAACGTTCATCACTTGATGAATGAATAAATAAAATGTAGTATATACACATGCAATGGGATATTATTCACCCACAAAAAGAATGAAGTGCCAATACATACTACAAGATGGATGAACCCTTAAAATGTTATGGTAAGTGAAAGACGGCAGTCACAAAATACCACCTCACTGCACCTCCCAGCCCATGATGCATGCCTGCTGGTGTGTGTGGCAACTGGGGGATGAAACTCAGGCTTCAGTGGACAGACCCAGGGAGAGGACTCAGTTTGGCTGTGCAAAGACAGTCTGAAGGGCCTAGAGTGTGGTCTAGGCTGCAACTGGGCGTGTGTGCAGGACAGAGCCCAGGTCCATCATGCGAAGGGAGGGGCAGGCCCCACCATAGCAGTGTGTTCACAGGGGAATTCAGGCAATCAGCTCAGACTTCAGCCCTGTCTCCATGTGTGGGCAACCTTCCAGAGCTTGTGCATTCCCAGAGCTCGGAGGGGTGGAGCTCATGAAGAAGAGGGAACATTCCCAAAGTCATTCTATGTAACCACCATCACCTTGGTACCCAAACCAGACAAAGACACTACCAAAAAACAAAAAATTACAGGCCAGCATCTTTGACAAATATAGTTAGAAAAATCCTCAAAAAAATATTAGCAAACCGAATCCAACAACACATAAAAATGATCATATACCATGATCAGGTTGGATTCATTCCAGAATCACAAGGATGGTTCAACATTATGCAAATCAATCAGCGTGATACGCCAAATCAAAAAAAGAAACGACAAAAACCACACGATCATCTCAATAGATGAGAAAAAGTATTGATAAAATTCAACATCTGTTCACGATAAGAACTCTCACCAAAGTGGCTATATAGGGAACATACCTCAACATAATAAAAGCTATCTATGACAAACCAAGAGCCAACATAATACTCAACAGTGAAAAGCTGAAAACCTTCCTGCTAATATCTGGAACAGGACAAGGATACCCACTTTCACCACTTTTATTCAACAAAGAATTGGAAGTCCTGGCCACAGCAATCAGACAAGAAAAAGAGACAAAAGGTATCCAAATTGCAAGCAAAGAGGTAAAACTGCCAATATATGCAGATGACATGACACCCTCTATAGAAAACTATAAAGACTTCACACTAAAACCTATTAGAACTGATAAACAAATTCACCAAGGTATTATGATACAAGATTAACATACAAAAAGCTGTTGTACTTCTTTATACTAACAATGAAACAACAGAAAGAAAAAGTAAAAAAAAAAAAAAAAACCCTTTTAAAAATCACATCAAAAAGAAATAAAACACCTAGGAATAAAACTGACCAAAGAGGTGAAAGACAGATGCTGAGAACCATGAAACACTGATAAAGGGAACTGAAGATGATTCAAAGAAATGGAAAGAAAACTCATGAGCTTGGATTGGAAGAATTAATATTGTTAAAATGGCCATACTACTAACCAAAGCAACCCACAGATTTAATGTGATCCCCATCAAATTTTTCACAGAACTAGAACAAATAATCCAAAAATTGATATGGAACCACAAAAGACCCAGAATTGCCAAACCAATCCTGAGGAGAGAGAACAAAGCTGGAGGCATAACCCTTCTAGACTTCAGACAATACTACAAAGCTAGAGCAATCAAGACAGCATGGTACAGGCACAAAAATAAACATAAGGATCAATGAAATCGAACAGAGAGCCCAGAAATCAACCCACACACCTATGGTCAATTAATCTTCAACAAAGGAGGCAAGAATATGCAACAGAGAAAAGACAGTGTCTTCATCAATCAGCACTGGGAAAGCTGGACAGCTGCATGTAAATCAATGAAGTTAGAACACTCCTTCACACATACACAAAAATAAGTTCAAAACAGTTTAAAGACTTGGGACTTCCCTGGTGGTCTGGTGGCTAAGACTCTGTGCTCTCAATGCAGGGGGCCTGGGTTCGATCCCTGCTCAGGGAACTAGATCCCATATGCTGCAACTGAGAGTTCACATGCCATAATTAAAGATCCCACATGCCACAATTAAATCCTGCATACTGCAACAAAGATCCCGCACGTGACAACAAAGATCCTGCGTGCCGCAACTAAGACCCGACACAGCCAAATAAATACATAGATGTTAAAAAAATAGTTTATAAGCTTGGGGCGGAGTCAAGATGGTGGACTAGGAGGATGTGGAATTCACGTCTCTGCACAACTAGTGCACCTACCAGGCACTGGTGGGGGACCATGGACACCTAAGGGAACGGGAGGACACCTAAGGGAACGGGAAAACACCCAAGCGACTAGGCAGGATGTTGGGGGGAGGGAAGGGGGAGGAGGAGTAGAGGCGGGATGGGACCAGTGGCCCTGAGGAGCAGCTGGGGGAGGGGAGGGGTTCCCACACCCAGAGGGGGAACAGGGGAGACCCTGGAGAGGGCAGAGAATCAGAAGGGAATGTGGCCAGCATTTACCCTGCCCACTTGGGCCCTGGGGAGCCTGCTGAGGTCCTGGGCCTGATCCTCTGCTCACCAAGACCTCCTCCAGCCACGTGGGTCCTGCGGGAGTGGGAGGGAGAAAGCGGGGAGAAAAAGTAAAGGCTGGCCGAATTGGACCAGCACCCATGAGGGGCAGCTGGGGGAGGGGAAGGGTACCATGCCTGGAGTGGCCCACCCACAATTAGGGATCAACGGGGACAGGGGAGACCCTCAGGAAAGCGGAGGATCGGAAGGGAGTGCAGCTAGAGTTTTCCCTGGCCACTTCGGCCCTGGGGAGCCTGTTGAAGTCCCGAGCCTCATCTGGGACCAATTACAAGTATTGAAATTGAATCTGTGATTTAAAAACTCCCAACAAACAACACTCCAGGACGTGATGGCTTCACAGGTGAATTCTACCAAACATTTAGAGAAGAGTTAACACCGATCCTTCTCAAACTCTTCCAAAAAATTGCAGAGGGAGAAACACTCCCAAACTCATTCTACAAGGCCACCATCACCATGATACCAAAACCAGATAAAGATATCACAAAAAAAGAAAATTACAGACCAATATCACTGATGAACATAGATGCAAAAATCCTCAAAAAATACTAGCAAACAGAATCCAGTCCAGGACCATAAACCATGATCAAGTGAGATTTATTCCAGGAATGCAAGGATTCTTCAATATATGCAAATCAATCAATGTGATACACCATATTAACAAATTAAAGAATAAAAACCACATGATCATCTCAATAGATGCAGAAAAAGCTTTTGACAAAATTCAACACCCATTTATGATGAAAACTGTCCAGAAAGTGGGCAAAGAGGGAACTGACTTCAACATAATAAAGGCCATATACAACAAACCCACAACAAACATCATCTCAGTGGTGAAAAACTGCAAGTATTTCCTCTAAGATAAGGAACAAGACAAGGATTAAAGACCTAAATGTAAGACCAGACACTATAAAACTCTTAGAGAAAAACATAGGAAAAACACTCTTTGACATAAACCACAGCAAGATCTTGTTTGACCCACCTCCTACAGTAATGAAAATAAAAACAAAAATAAACAAATGGGACCTAATTAAACTTAAAATCTTTTGCACAGCAAAGGAAATCAAAAACAAGATGAAAAGACAACCCTGAGAATGGGAGAAAATATTTGCAAATGAAGCAACGGACAAAGGATTAATCTCCAAAATATATAAACAGCTCATTTACCTCAATATTAAAAAAGCAAACAACCCAATCAAAAAATGGGCAGGGCCTCCCTGGTGGCGCAGTGGTTGGGAGTCCGCCTGCCGATGCAGGGGACGCGGGTTCGTGCCCCGATCCCGGAGGATCCCACGTGCCGCGGAGCGGCTGGGCCCGCGAGCCATGGCCGCGGGGCCTGTGTGTCCGGAGCCTGTGCTCTGCAACGGGAGAGGCCACAGCAGTGAGAGGCCCGCGTACAGCAAAAAAAAAAAAAAAAAAAAAAAAAAAATGGGCAGAACACCTAAATAGACATTTCACCAAAGAAGACATACAGACGGCAGAGGCACATGAAAAGATGCTCAACATCACTAATTATTAGAGAAATGCAAATCAAAACTACAATGAGGTATCACCTCATACCAGTCAGAATGGCCATCATCAAAAAATCTACAAACAATAAATGCTGGAGACTTCAATAAAAAAAAAAAAAAAAAACTCCAATAAATGCTGGAGAGGTGTGTGGAAAAAAGGGAACACTCCTACACTATTGGTGGGAATATAAATTGGTGCAGCCACTATGGAGAACAGCATGGAAGTTCCTTAAAAAACTAAAAGTAGAGTTAGCATATAATTCAGCATCCCACTCCTGGGCATATATCCAGGGAAAATTCTAATTTGGAAAGATGCATGCACCCCTATGTTCAAAGCAGCACTATTCACAACAGCCAAGACATGGAAGCAACCTAAACGTCCATCAGCAGAGGAATGGATAAAGAAGATGTGGTATATATATACAATGGACTATTACTCAGTCATAAAAGAGAATGAGATAATGCCATCTGCAGAAACATGGATGGACCTAGAGATTATCATACTAAGTGAAGTAAGTCAGAGAAGGACAAATATATATCACTCATTTGTGGAATCTAAAAAAAAAAAAAAGAGACAAATGAACTTACTTACAAAACAGAAACACATTCACTAACATAGAAAACAAACTTATGGTTACCAAAGGGGAAGGGGTGAAGGGATAAATTAGGAGTTTGTGATTAACAGATACACATACATTATATATATATAATAATATACATTATTATATAGTAATATATAAAATAAACAACAAGGTCCTACTGTATAGCACAGGGAGCTATATTCAATATCTTGTAATAACCTATAATGGAAAAAATCTAAAAAACTATATATATGTATAACTGAATCACTTTGCTGTATATCTGAAACTAACATGACATTATAGATCAACTATACTTCAATAAAACAAAACAACAGAAAAAATGTTTAGAGCAACAACCTACAAAATATAAAAATATAAAAAACGTAGGATTTAAATTCGTGTAGACCTATATAAAAAAATGCAAATATTTACTAAAAAAAAGAAAAGCTATAATTTAAGCTGAACTTGTTCCTGAATTGGAAGAATCAGTTTTGCAGAGATATAACTTCTTTCTCAATTTGAAAACTGCTTAAGTGTAATTCCAATCAAAATGATCATGAAACTAATCTGGGGGCTTCCCTGGTGGCACAGTGGTTAAGAATCCCCCTGCCAATGCAGGGGACACGGGTTCGAGCCCTTGTCCGGGAAGATACCATGTGCCGTGGAGCAACTAAGCCCTTGCACCAGAACTACTGAGCCTGCGTGCCACAACTACTGAAGCCCATGTGCCTAGAGCCCGTGCTCTGCAACAAGAGGAGCCACTGCAATGAGAAGCCCACACCACAACAAGAGTAGCCCCCACTCATCGCAACTAGACAAAGCCCGCACACAGCAACAAAGACCGAACGCAGACAAAAATAAATAAATTAAAAAACAAAAAAAACCCTCATCTGGACTAATAAATTATAAAAATAGTCAAAATATTCTTAAAAAACAAAGAATTTCGAGTTATAATTATCAGGTGTTATAATCTCTAGTAATTAAGACATTAAAATGGCAAATTAAAGCATGAATTTATTTCATTTCTCTCCCAATTTTTTTTTCAAGATGAATATAAAAAAATAAATAAGTCCACAAAGACAGCAACAGAGGAGATTTTTCTTTTGTCTTCATCATCTAGGGAAGTAATCTGGGATTTTGAGAGGTCATTTTACATGTATAACTACCACTTATAGAATGATTACTCCATGCCAGGTGCTGTCTTATGCATCTTAACACATGTAACTTCATTTGATCCATACAACCTTACAGTGTATTATCTGGTATTATGTGCATCAGCCATTTGAAAAAAATTTGTGAGAAATTAAATAGAGTAGTAACTGATTTCACAGGGCAGAGGAAGCAAACCAGTTTGCCCCAGAAAACCCAGGAGGGGCTCAGAACTGACCTGGTATAATGGATGATTGTAGATAAGGTTCCATATAACAAAGAGAGGTTGAAAGACTGCATACAGGAGCCATAAATCCCTCCTCCTACACATCTCCACACCTCTACTCACAAGACATTCTCTGCATTAAGTTAAAAGGAGACATCCAGGGCCCAGGACACCAGGTGCAGTTGTGGGCATGAGTGAGAGCTGAAAAGAGAATTCACTGAAAGTCTGTTTTGGGAACACTATCACTTCTAGCCCCTTTTTGCTGTCACATGTGCAAAGTATTAACAGCTGGAAGAACCACAGGATCTTCTGGAGAGCAATGCAGCACCAAAGGACTCAGTCTCAAGACTGATACGTAGGATACCTGCCCAAACAGATGGCTTTCTACCCAGTGATTCAAGAGTGAAGTTCCCCATAACATTTAAATATGAAAGACATCCAAGGATCAAATGGAAAGGCCCTGGAGAGAAAAAGTAAATCTAAGGTAACGAGAAAAAGAGATCTTGGTTCAGTGAAACAGATACTGCCCAGAAAATAATATTTAAAAAGAATTTTTTTCTAGAGGGATAAATAAAGGGCATCCAGAAATAAACATAGTATTTTAATGAAAAAGAAATAATCAGGGAACAAGAAACAGGTCTTGGAAATTAGTTTTGACAGTTGAAATCAAAAATTCAATAGATGGCTGGAATTTACATAGGCAAGGAAATGTCCCAGAAACAGAAAAAGCAGCCTGGGAGACTCACAAAAAATTGCAGAAGAAGATATAAGACAAAGAGATTCAGTTCATGGTAACTGGATTTCCAGGATAATTGGACTTCCAGAAAGAGATAAACTGAAGGGTGGGAGAACATTATAATTTGTATAAAAAGTAATAAAATAAATTTTCCCAGATCTGAGAGAACCATCATGTACCCAGTACAATAAATTTTAAAAGCTAAACAACAGGCACGTGTTCTTCCAATTCCAGTATATCAGAGACAAAGATTACAAGAGCCCCAAGGAGTATGAGGACACAGGTTCTGAGTAAAAGGAGGAGAATCAAGAGTTGCGCTGGGCATCCAAATAGCAACAGTAGATGTAACTCTGGTATAAACGCTGGTAAACTTGCTACCTCTCTACTCCTCCTCTGAGAAAGCAAACAAAACAATGAGGAAAAATAACAAATAAGTAACCAAATAAAGATTCTTTTTAAATGTCCCACTTTCTCAGCAAATAGGTGACAGAAAAATCTGCAAAACTCTAAAGAAACATGGACTTGCCTGGTGGCAACAGTGGTTAAGAATCCGCCTGCCAATGTAGGGGACACAGGTTCAAGTCCTGGTCCGGGAAGATCCCACATGCCACGGAGCAACTAAGCCCATGCACCACAACTACTAAGCCTGCGCTCTAGAGCCCGTGAGACACAACTGCTGAGCCGCGTGCCTAGAGCCCGTGCTCTGCAACAAGAGAAGCCACTGCAATTAAGAAGCCCACGCACCGCAACAAAGAGTAGGCCCCCGCTCGCTGCAACTAGAGGAAACCTGCGTGCAGCAACGAGGACCCAACAGAGCCAAAAATAAATATAAATAAATTAAATTAAATTAAAACTCTAAAGAAATGCAATTAAAATTAAACAGAAAATGCAAAGGAAATGTCAAGGGGCCTCATGAGTGGCAGATCTCAGAAAGTACCAGGCAAGTATACTTCCTGAAAGGCAGAAACTCCTCCAGAAATGCAAAATCTAGAATCTGTAAATCTAACAACTGAGGGGGGAGGTGAGCTGAGCTTCAGCAGAAGTCAGAGGCAGAGAGAACAGGCACAGAGAGCATCTGGAGGGCTCCCGGCAGCAGATCTCAGAAAGGTCCAGCAAAAACATACCCCCTGAGGTGCAGGGCTCATCTGGAAGGGCAGGGGCTCTGTCCTCTGTCTGCTGTGCTGGTGAAGGACCTGGGGGTGCAGGGCCAGTGACAAGTCCTCTCCGACTGAGCCTGGGTCAGACGACAGAGGAAGCAGGGCTACACAAAACTTTCCTTAGAAGAGTCACAGCAGCAGAGTCAGTGGTCTCTGTGAAGCAAAGAGGGCCCCTCCTACCATCCACAAACCCAGATGCAAATAGCCGAGCTGGGAAAAACCAAGTCATTAAGAAACAAGTGTTCATGAAAGGCTATGGCACAGCATCGGTAAGTGATTTTATAAGAAAAAATGTGGGAAAGAGCTGCAAAATTGTCAAACGCAAGAAAGCCATTCACAGAAAAACACTGCCATAAAACAGATGAAAACACTGAGCGCACCTTCCTGCACAGGGGAGAACTCTCTGTGACACTGTCATCTCCACGGAGGACGCAGAACACAGGGCAGGAACTCAGATGTTAATAAATTTTTCTTTGGCACTTTTGTTGCACTAACTATAGGCTTAGGAAGTTCTTTTCCTTTAGAGAACATAAAAATATTCACCACTGTTTACTTTTCTGTTATGGCTTCACTTTTAGCTCTTTACTCCATCTTTAATTTTTTTCTGGAATTTGGTTTGAGGCAGGAATATACTTAAATTTTTTCAGTATACCTATTTTATCTGGGGATGGGGAAATGCGTATTTCCAAGAAACGATATTGCATGCTCATGGGCCTGCTAGAAATTCTCTGGTTTGATGCGTCACTTGTACTGAGGGTGGAATCTACTTGCAGCTTCTTCACGAGCTTGTGCTCCGATCAGCACAGCACAGCGATGTCATGGCTGTCTCCCAGCCTGTCACTGCACCTGTCCTTGTGCTCACTGCCAGGCAGGCTGCAGAGTCTCCAACAAGATCCAACGTTAAGACTTACAACTGAAGGTGCTTTTGTTTCAGGTACCTGTAAAACCTATAAAAAGCAAATTTAAAAAAACAGGGCAAATTTATGGCAGTTTTATAATACTTTTAATAGTTACATGTTATTTTTATATCTACTACATTTTTTTTGCTCAAAAATGCAAATTCTTAATAAATATTATTCATGAGGAGAATTGGGAACTGTATAATTTATTCAGAAGAATTCCAGCATAGAAACTAAAGTATTTTAGATATATTTTATCTCAAGTGACATAAAAAAAAAGTATTACAGAAGTTTTAAAACACAAAGTAAAATGAACCCCCAGTACACCCATACATAACCATCATCTTTAAAAAGTTATCAACTATTCTTTCATTCTTCAAGTCACATTTATTGATTGCTTGTTAAGTTTCTGGAAAATGTCCAAGCCTCCCTTACCTCATTTAAAGCTAACAAACCCAACAAACGAGGTTGTGGCAGAATTAGTGTGAAGCTAACAGTTTACTTGCATTGGATACCTTCCAACAAAGGGGCCCTAGAAATATGTTCACATGGTTATGTTTTTGTAAAATTTGCAAAAATCACACATTTTAACCATTGAGACCGCTGTCTCTTTCCACTTCAACTGCTCCTTTGTGCCTTCTCCTGCTCCTCCACAAAGTGGCAGTGAGCACTTCTAAGATTTTATTAAGGGTTGACTGGGATATACTTTTGTGTTTTGTAATCTCTTCCATGTGTAATTAATTACATTATTGCTGGCCATCTCAGTTTGGGATGTCTTCTAGAAATACTTTGAATGTGGTCAACTTAAAGAATATTTGCGAGCACTCACTCCATAGAAAATTTAAAATGCACCAAAGTCTTACAGCTCAGATTTCAAAGAAACTCAATAGAAGTTTCCTCAAATTTGACATCAAAAAAAATTACACCATATTACTAACAAACGGTTGAGAATTTGAAAGAAACCTCTGTAAACTGTCAAAAATAGAAAGCGAATTTCCATCAACTATGTTAAAAGATACTCAAAATGAGCTTCCTATTACTCCTATTACTATAGAAAAGTATATTACAAAGTTGTTAAATGAAAAGACAATATGTATGCTTTTCTTGGTCTAAATGGTATTTCAAATTGCATCTAACACTGTATTCATAGTTTTGTGGGGGTTTTCTTAAACAGAGCTTGCCAAATTCAATAAGCAATAAGCCCCACAAAACCTGGAACCATTTATGAGGTTATTATATTAGCCTTGTTGAAAGATCAGTTCTTCAAGGTCATATAGATATTAAAAGGCAGAACATGATTTAAAATCACAGTTTCAAAATACTGGATAGTAAATACAAAAAACGATATGGTTAAGTGTTGGTTATCTGTTCATGACAAACTCTGTGATTATGGCAATTCATTTAACCTCCTGAAACTTCAGTTTCACTGTGTACAAAAGAGATCCTACTAGATCATCTTTAAGTTGTCCCTTCAAAACTAGACCAATGGCAGCTACCTTGAACTCAGTACTGGGTGGAGGACATAGTCTATCACAGGGCATGGAGCATGGGTTGCTAGGCTCTTGGACACGTAAAATTTGTAGAAATTTGGTGATTTTCTTGGTTTATATTGCTTTCCTAATAATGACTGTAGGAAAACAGCCTGCCCCCCCCACACCAAAAAGAATATATAGGGGTAAAGAAGTGTAATTACATTTAGGGTTCTGTTGAGTTAACCAGCCTCGAAGAGAAAAAAATACAGCCGTATACTACTGGGAAGTGCTGTATTTGACTAACTCATGAAGCATGTCTAGATGAGGGGTTTTTTCTTAATTCAATTTATTTTTGAGATAATTTAGATTCACATGCAGTTATAAGGATTTCAATACCCAGAGACACCATGTATCTTATATCTTCTTCTCAGTGTTCCCTTGGTGAATCTTGCAAAACTATAGTACAATATCACAACCAGGATACTGAGTGACACAGTCAAGACACAGAATATTTTCATCACCACAGATCCCTACCACCGTCCTTTTATAGTCACACTCACTTCCCTGACATCCTCGCCACCTCCTTAACCTCCTTAACTCCTTAATCTTAAGAATTTTGTCATTTCAAGAATGTTATACAAATGGAATCATATGATACGTAATCCTCTGAGATTGACTTCTGTCACTCAGGATAATTAAGTTGTTTTAAATGACAAAAGTCTGTTCCTCCTTACTGCTGAGTAGTACTCTATGCTCTGGAAGCACCACAGCACTCTTGTGCATGTGGATGTTTGGTGGTTTCAGCACCATTTGTTGAAAAGACTACCCTTTCTTCGCTGAATTGCTTTTGCTCCTGTCAAAGGTCAGCTGATTGTATGTTTTATGGATCCATTTCTGGGTCCTGTGTTCTGTTCCATTATCTATTTGTCCACTCTGTCACTACCAAACTGTCATTTTTTGGTGAGTCATGAAGCTGGGTAGTCACTCCTCCAGCTTTGCTTTTTTTCTTCAATACGGTGTTGGCTATTCTGGGTCTTTGCTTTGCCATATAAACTTTAGAATCAGTTTGTTGATATCCACAAAGTAACTTGCTAATATTCTCATCTGGATTACACTGAATCTACAAATCAAATTGGAAGAACTGATATCTTAACAATATTGAGTCTTGCTATCCATGAACCCAGAATATCTCTCTACTTACTTAGATCTTCTTGGATTTCTTTCTTCAGAATTTTAGTTGTCCTCATATATTTCTGTACACAGTTTTTCCTTACGTATATATTTCCTAACACATATATTCCCTTACACATATTTTGTTAGATTTATACCTAAATATTTCTTGTAGAAAACACACAGTTGGTTCTTACTTTTTTTAGTCTACTCGACAATCTCTTTTAATTAGTATATTTTGACCATTCACGTTTAAAGTGACAATTGGGGGAATTCACTGGTGGTCCAGTGGTTAGGACCCTGTACTCCCACTGCAGGGGGCCCAGGTTCAATCCCTGGTGGGGGAACTAGGATCCCACAAGCCGTGTGGTGTGGCCAAAAATAAAAATAAAAAAATAAAGTGACTATTGGTATAGACAGATTAACATATACTACATTTGTAACTTTTCTACGTGTTACCTTGTTCTTTTTTCTTTCTTCTTTTTTTGTTTTTTTTGGTTTTTAAAAAAAATATTTATTTCATTTATTTTTTTGGCTGCATTGGGTCTTCATTGCAGCACGCGGGCTTCTCTCTAGTTGAAGTGTGCAGGCTTTCTCTCTCTAGTTGTGGTGCGGGCTTCAAAGCACGTGGGCTCTGTAGTCTGCGGCTCATGGGCTCTCTCGTTGAGGCGGGCAAGCTCAGTAGTTGTGACATGTAGGCTTAGTTGCCCCACAGCACGAGGGATCTTAGTTCCCCAACCAGATATCAAAACCACGTCCCTGTCACTGGAAGGCGGATTCTTTATCACTGGACCACCAGGAAGTCCCCTTTTTTTGTTTTTGCTTTTGTTTTCCAATCTTTTCTCCCTTCTCTGGTTTTAAATGAGCATTTTATATGATCCTATTTTATCTTCTTTCTTAGCATATCAATTATACTTAAAAAATTTTTTTTAATTTTAGTGGTTTCTCTAGTGTTTGCAACATATATTTACAACAAATCTAAGTCCACTTTCAAACAACACAATACTGCTTCATGCTTACCCTTATTTTTTACTTACTATATTTTCTTCCTTCCTGATGTTCCAAGATTCCTCCTTTTTGTTTACAGAACTTCCCTTAAATGTTCATTTTAGCATTGACAAATTTCCTTAGTTTTCCTTCATCTGAGAATGTTTTGATTTCTCCTTCATTCCTGAAAGATATTTTCACCAGATAATCTATGTTGACAGTTCTGTCAGTATTTGAAAAATGTTGTGCCTCTTTCTGGCCTCTTCTGTCATTCAAATTATTTTTCTCTATATGTAAGGTGCCTTTCTTCCTCAGTGCTGTCAAGACTTCTGTCTTTAGTCTTCCAAAGTCTGACTCTGATATATACTGGTGTGGATTTCTTAAATTCACTCAGCTTCTTGAATTGAGATTTGTCTTTGCTTAATGGGGGAAGTTTTCAGACAATATATCTTCAAATACTTTTCTAGCCCTGCCCTCCTCCTTTCCTTCTGGTTCTCTGATGACATGAATATTAGCTTCTTTGTTAGTCCCACAGGTACCTGTGGCTGGATTCTTGTTTTCCCCAGTCTATCTCCTCTCTTGTTCAGATTGTGTAATTTCTATTGTTTACCTTCAACTTCACTGATTCCTTCCTCTGTCCCATCCATTCCTCTCGAGTCAATCCACTAAGTTTTTTATTTTGGTTATTGTATTTTTCATTACTAAAATTTCCATTTGGTTCTTTATATCTTCTACTTCTTTGCTGAGATTTCCTCTTTTTTGTGCGGAGATATTCTATGTTTTCATTTGTTTCAAAAACATGTTTTAATTGCTTGTTGAAGCTTTACAATCTGTGTCAAGTAATTCTACCATCTATGGCAACTCAGTGTTGGTATCTATTGTCTTTTTCACTCAAGATATTCCTGGTCCTAGGAATGACATGTGACTTTTTATTGAAACAGACATAGACATATTGGTTATTATATTATGAGACTCTAGATCATAAACTTACTGCTTCAGTTGGTTTCCGCTGACACCACTTTAGGAGCAGAAAGAGGGATGTTGTTTGTTGCCTGGTTACTACCAGGTAGTAAGGAAGTCCAAGCTCCCTAGCTAGCTTCTGTTAATACCTGAAGTTGGGGGAAGGGGCTCCTTAATGCTGAGCAAAGGTAAACGTCATGACTCTCCATTAGGCCTCCTCTGACATCAACCCAGTGGGATAGGATTCAGGTCAGCGGTACTTCATTATAAGCTGGCAAAGATGGAAGCCCAGGCTCCCCACTTGGCCTTTGGTGGTTTAGGTGAAGCTGCAGTGTTCTCTGTGGTATTTGGCTGAAGCAGAGAGGTTATTGTGTAAAATAATATGTTTTCTGTCTTGCTAACCTGCCCCTCCCTGATCTTTTGAAGAGAAGACAGGCTTTTTGCAGGGCTTTCTTGTCTGCATCCATTGGCATTTCCAGGTTGCTAGCTTCTTCAGCTCCAAGCCTGGGATATGAGGCAAACAGAAAACTCAAGGAACTCACCATTCTATCATTCTGTGAGTTCTAACATTCATAGCTGGTCTGCCTTCTCTCCATCTTTTCAGTCTCTTATGTTTATAAACAATGTTCAGGGTTTCTAGTACATAGCAGGAGGAATCCCAAAGTACATTCCCCATCCATTTACCCTCAACTTTTGATTTTATATCTACCTCCTTCTAGACAGACATTATTGGGTCTTGCTATTTATTCATTTTGGTTCATCTCTGCCTTATTAACTGGTGTGTTTAGACCATTATTATTATCTTTTTTAATAAATTTATTTTATTTATTTATTTTTGGCTGTGTTGGGTCTTCGTTGCCATGCGTGGGCCTTCTCTAGTTGTGGCAACCGGGGGCTACTCTTCGTTGTGGTGTGAGGGCTTTCCATTGCAGTGGCTTCTCGTGTTTCGGAGCACAGGCTCTAGGCATGCGGGCCTCAGTAGCTGTGGCACGTGGGCTCAGCAGCTGTGGCTCACAGGCTCTAGAACGCAAGCTCAGCAGTTGTGGCACACAGGCTTAGTTACTCTGCGGCATGTGGGATCCTCCCAGACCAGGGCTCAAACCCGTGTCCCGTGCATTGGCAGGCAGATTCCTAACCACTGCACCACCAGGGAAGCCCAGACCATTATTATTTAATGTAATTATTGCTATGGCTATATTTAAACATAATTGTAAGTTTTGTTTGTACTCACTGTTTTGTTCTTCTGTACCTTTTCCTGCCTTTTAAAAAAATATTTAAACATTTTTTAAACTTCCATTTTATTTATATTTTTTAGTTATACAATCTTTTCTTTCTATGTAGTTAATACTGTGCCACTTCATGTAATATATAGAAACTTTGCAACCATATACTTCACTATACCTAACCCCTACTATTTTATGCTCTAGTTCAGCAGTCCCCAACCTTTCCGGCACCAGGAACCGGTTTTGTGGAAAACAATTTTTCCACGGCAGGGGGCGGGGGGGTGTTGTGTGTGTGGGGGCGGGTGGTTCAGGCGGTAATGCAAGCGATGGGGAGTGGCAAATGAAGCTTTGCTCGCTCACCCGCCGCTCATGTCCTGCTCTGCGGCCCAGTTCCTAACAGGCTACGGACCAGTATCAGTCCATGGCCCAGGGGTTGGGGACCCCTGCTCTAATTGTCATGTGTCTAGTACAAATGACAAAATAATGTTACAACTTTTGCTTTCTTTTAAAGAAATTAACAAGAAAAAATGGTATTTTATATTTGCCTATTTAACCATTTCTCATGCTTTTTGGTCAAATCTGCACCACTTCTCAAAACTTGAGGATTACCAAAGTGCACCATTTTCCTCTAATGTGGATGAATATAAATTTTATATTACGACTGTTCCTCACCTTCCTCATTAACTCATGACAAGTAAAGAAATATCACTTGGCACCAACATGCTTGTAAATTAAAACACAAACTTAAGCAGTAAAACCAGGTAGCAGTACTGATTATAAGGTAAGTTGGTTATAAGATGTTTTTGTTTTTCACACTATCAACTACAATTAAAAAAAAATGCTAAAGGGCCTCCCTGGTGGCGCAGTGGTTAAGAGTCCGCCTGCCGATGCAGGGGATACGGGTTCGTGCCCCGGTCTGGGAGGATCCCATATGCCGCGGAGCGGCTGGGCCCGTGAGCCATGGCCGCTGGGCCTGCGCATCCGGAGCCTGTGCTCCGCAACGGGAGAGGCCACAACAGTGAGAGACCCACATACCGCAAAAAGAAAAAAAAAAAAAATGCTAAATATAAAAATCTTGTTGAAAATTCTGTCCAAACCCTGAACATCTCTATAATATTAAAAAAACAGTAAATATTTTCAACTCATTTTTAAGAGTACCTCAATTTCTCTTCAAAGTAAACATGAAAGGTTATATAAGGCATAACTATATACCTGAAATTTAAAACAGAAGAGTATCTTATTTCCCTTAGAAGTTCACTGGGAAATAGGAATATTGGGAGATGTAAACGATTCATAAAAATGAACTGGTATGTAGGAAATGTCCAATACTATGCAAGCATTTACTGAGCTTCTACTATGTGCTAGGCATTGCTAATAACCAGGGTTATAGACTCTTTTCAAGAAACTCACTACCTAGTAGGGGAAAAAGACAAAAAAAATGAACTCTTATTATAAGGAAACCAGAAAGGTTGAACTTTACTATCTTGAAGAAAGTGTGGAACTAGTGAAGGATTTTCAGCAGGGGAGAAAAATGGTAAACCTCACAGACTGGCTAAACTACCATCCACTCCACTTGCCCGCCTTGCTTACCTTTATTACAGAAGCTAGGAAAGGTAAAAATTCACATTCCAAGCCTCTACTGCAATGAGGGATGGCCACATTGACACAGTTCTTGCCAGTGAAATGCAAATCTACTAGAAAAGGCTTCTGGCAAACCTTTTGATTTTTTGATACCCAGGGCTTGTTCCACCTCTTGCCTTCTTGCCTTAAATCCAGCATGTGTAAAACTGTGCCAGTCATGCTATAACCCTAAGGGAAAGGCCAAAAGCATCCCAGGTAACACAGCAATGATACCACTGAGCTACTCAAGCAAAGCCTGCAGCCATCTCCAGATTTCTTGTTATTCAAAATGATAAGTCCATTCAAGTGATTTAAGTTGGGTTTTCTGTTATGAGTCTGAATGTCTTCTTGACCAATAAAAGTTATAAGAATAAATGTGTATTTCAGAATGGCCATTTCTGAGTTACTGTGGAGGATGTATTAGGAAGGGACAAGAATGAAGGTAGTGAGAGTTGTGATGCAGTTATTATTGTATTCTAAGCAAGAGAAACAAGGGCAGTGATGATAACGAGGAAAATATAGATTCAGAGATATTTAAAAGGTGAGAGAGAAAAGGCAAGATAAAGAAAAGGTTTCAAATATCTTCTAAGTTTCGAGTTTGAGAAACTAGGTGGATAGTCATGCCATTCTCCAAAACACATATGGTGAGGCATAAGTTCAGCTTTGGACATATTCAGCTTGGATACCTATGGGACAACACGTGAAAATGATAAGGCAGCTGACTATGGATCTTGAAGTCAAGAGTGAGGTCTGGACTAGAGAAACCCAGATTTGAGAGTACCGTCAGATACAGAGTACTGTCCAGAAGAATTATAATGTGCTTCTAATTACATATGTAATTCTAAAGTTAAAATAAATAGATGGATTTAATTTTAATATTTTATTTAACTCAGTTTTTCCAAAGTATTATTTCAACATGTTATCAATATAAAGTTATTGATGGGGATGATTTACATACTAAGTCTTTAAAATCTGATGTGTATTTTATACTTAAAGCTCATCTCAATTTATCTGAATGCCTTTTTCCTCACAAATACTTGATCTATACATAAATTTCATAAAACTTACAGTTGAAAAAAGTAGATTCACATACCCATACTGTTCCAAACACATTTAAATTTGCCAGTACCTGAAAGAAAATTTTTCCTTTACTTTTTAAATCCACACCAGAAAAATCCTGCTCATCCATTTAAAAAAAATTGATTTGCCTTCAGAGCAAAAGCACATCAGTTTGAAAACTACATTTGTCCAAGTTAAGTAAATTCAATAAATCTTGTGTCAGCTCAGTATTGCTAACACT
Organism: Mesoplodon densirostris; assembly: GCF_025265405.1. Taxonomy (NCBI): domain Eukaryota; kingdom Metazoa; phylum Chordata; class Mammalia; order Artiodactyla; family Ziphiidae; genus Mesoplodon; species Mesoplodon densirostris. The sequence continues at coordinate 44,467,491 of NC_082670.1, read as the reverse complement.
GAACTCAGAGTTACTGGGTAAATTGAAAAGCAACTCTAAACTTATCAGTAAGTAACATTTTTCAAATTTTTCTTGTAGTTTTTGTAGTAAATTTACCTGTCAAAAACAGTTAAAATCTTATGCATACCAATTCATATTAGAAAAATGTGTAAAGTTATTCTTTTATTTTTTAAAGTTTCATTTTCAAAATAAATTCTAGAGGCTTCCCTAGTGGCGCAGTTGTTAAGAATCCGTCTGCCAATGCAGGGAATACGGGTTGGAGCCCTGGTCCGGGAAGATCCCTCGTGCCACAGAGCAACAAAGCCCACATGCCTCGAGCCCGTGCTCCCCAATAAGAGAAGCCACTGCAATGAGAAGCCCGCGCACCGCAACGAAGAGTAGTTGCCGCTCACCGCAACTAGAGAAAGCCCGCGCGCAGCAATGTAGATCCAGTGTAGCCAAAGATAAATAAATAAATAAATAAATAAATATTAAAAAATTTTTTCTTTAATAAATAAATAAATTCTAGTACTTGTCTAGGTAGCACAAGTAGGCTTTTTCCCTTACTTGGAGCTTCAAATTTAGATCATTCATATTCTGTGTAATACTGAGCAGAAAACAAATGGCCCAATTTTCTCTTTGATTATTAATTAAATATTTGACTAGCATTTCTGTTGTTGCAAGAACATCTTGAACTGGTGTTAACAGTACAGTAAGTTTTGTAAAACTTTTCCACAATTCAACCAAGTGGCAGAGTACACAAATCACTAAATTCATTGTCTTTTAATTTGTTCAGCAATCCTGTAAGCTGATGTTGACTCATAGCACTTAACACCTAACAACTGTACCCATGACACTATCATAGAGACCATTTCAGAAAACTGAGCACAGGTACTCTCAAACTGTATCATACAGTGGAATGAAGAAATAGGGGAAACACCAAGCCCATTTAAAAATTCCAATGAAATCTGACTTTTGACCTAACCTAGCTGGAATGCCATTTATTGTGACAAGAAGTAATTTTTTCTCATCTAGATGAAACTCTTGATAATTTAAAGATTAAAATATAGCTATACAGGCCATGAATTGAAATTATTTCTTTGTAAATTTTTAAGTCCTATGAGACAAAATGCACTCCAAGTATTACTCGGACAGCACATTTTCTATTACATAACTCATCTAAAACTAAAGAAAAGTACCTGTAATTTTTCAGATTTTGAATCAATTAATCTTTAATATTGTTAAAAATTCCTGTATTCTACAAGCAACATTTGGTGACTACTGAAGACTCTGTACTTTTTTATAAGACATTTTTAGGCTTTAACTCATAAATTTCTAACAATTTCTATAACTAAAATAATGAACTTTACTATCCATCTATCTAAAACTAGTTCTTTTTCATGCAAGAATCCAAGCTGTTTTATATCTGGCCAAACTTAACAAACTCAATCCTTTTAAAAATTGTTCAAAAAAATTCTGTTAGACATTTCATTGTGATTTCAGGCGACTAAATTTCAACTCTTTTTTGACTTTTGAAAGGTAACTTCATTCACTCATTCATTATGCATTTGCTGGAACTGTCTCAATATTGTTACTTTACTGTCTTATTTTTTGTTAAATTATAGCTTGTTTTTCTCTGCCACAACAAACTGCAATCGTCATTCACTGTGAATTCTGCAACATACCTTCTTCCAGTCTTTCTGTTTACTGTCCCAGTTGTAGGACTAGCTTCTGCAGTTCTACTTGTTGCTTTTTCAGTATGCCTTCATTTTAAAATTTAAAGTTCGTTCATATTCATGTCTAAACTAGAAAAATAATAAGTAAAACAAGTATATCAATTACCAATTATGATTTACAGAAGTAATCACTGTAATTCCTGTTGTCAGCATAAAATATTCAGATAAATACACTACGTTACATTGATTCATAGGAAAAAATAATTTACACTGAATCCAACACCAACTCAATCAGTGATGTTTATATGTAATACCAGACATAGCACATGGAGTCTGACAAGCACATTCCAACAATCACACCTTAAGCAAGATAACAAAGTTAAATGCATTTTTAAAAAAACAAATAAGTTGAGTTCAACAAAAATATTTCACACTGCTTTAGTTTTTATGTTTAATTAAAATTAATTTTAAAATCTACTTTCTTAGTCCTACTGAACTCATTTCAAATGCTTAATAGCCACATGTTGCTAGTGGTTACCATATTAGATAGTGCAGATATAGAAATGAGAAAGACAAAAGTCACAAGGCTTGTAGTTTTTATTCCATTTCTCTTTTATTTGATATAACTTCCAGGGCTTAGAAGTTATCTGGGTTATATTACTCTTTCATATCCTCACAAAAAAATAAAACAAAGCAAAAATGGAATTGTTGGATGTTCTGTATAGGATTCCCTGAAATATGTATTTGGCCCACTCTAGCAGACATGGACCAACCTCTAAAAACCCATTGCTCCTAAAAACAATCAACTTTATCTCTTTGGAGAATGCCTTTTAAACAGCAACGTGCTGAATAAAGTTTAACAACTGGCTTTTGAAATAAAAATGTATGTATATAAAAGATGTGCAGCATACAATTTACAAATGATAAAATCATATACATACTTTTTTCTTTGTCCACGCCATGCGGCTTGCAGGATCTTAGTTCCTTGACCAGGGATTGAACCCAGGCCACGGCAGTGAAAGCACCAAGACCTAACCAGGGAATTCCCACACAATACTCTTTACTGTACGTTCCATATAGCCAACTGATTCTCATAGGCTTTTGTTGACTTTTGCCGAACTCTTGTATCTGTAGCTAACCTGTGATTGCAATTTGACCAGGATTTTACAAAGGGAGTTGCATCCCAATCAGCTCTTTTCCCAACAAACTTATAGTCATTAAATCTGATATATGACCTACTGTTAAACTATTTCTCACCCTTGTACAAATTATGTTCATTAAATTGAAACCTCTTTCAGCTTCAGCACTATTGACGGCAATGGTGCTAACTATCTTTTTAGCTTTTTGTACGGTTGTAGGAATTGAAACATTGTTTGACTTTACATTATTATTTACAAATTCCCGAAAATCATTCAAATCAATTTCGAATTTTAAAATTTCACACAAATGAAATAATTTTTTTCACCAGTTATCCACAGTGAAGTTATTTCTTCATAAGGCCATGTAGAAGGTTCTAGCAAATCAAAATAATTAAAAATACTTTCATCATGGTTCCTGTCAGATAAAAGACGTAAGTTCATGTGTTGAATTATATTTTCTAGTAACATGTTCCTAGGAAGGGCATTAAATTTATTATTTTTATTAAACGGAATATCTTTAAACTTATCTGACTTAATCAAACCTTCAATTTGAGATTCATGCTTTCCAGCACCAATTTTTAAATTTTCCAAGGCTTTTATGGTGTGTTTGATCAATTTTTGTGCTTTCTGAATGTTAGTTGAGCTTGACTAATGCAGTTGAAAGTAGTGAAAATTCTTCAAGAATGTCAATCATTAAAGCAAGGTCTTGCAAGAAATTAATGTTAGCTAATCTCTTGGCCAAACCAGAATGAGAATGAGAAAAATGCATATATAATACAGGATATGCACGCCATACAGCAGTAGCAGCTTGAAAACTACATGCTGCCCATTTTGGTCCCAGTATCCGGCCAATTTTAACAATTTCAATTTCAAGATCTTTAGCTACATTTTCTAAAAGCTTGTTTTGATTTTTATTAGATTGATGATAATTAGAATAAATTTTATCAAGAAATATTTTTAAATGATTCACCTGTTTTATTTCAGATATTGAATCATCAAGGGACAAGTGCAATCGATGGTTTAAACAGTTCCAAATAATGATTTCAGGAAAATTTTCTAACAACTTTGTAGCTACTCCAGACTTTCTTCCCAGCACTGTATTAGCACCATCAGAACAAAATGCAATTAAATTTACTTTCAAATATTCATTAGTGAAACCACAATCATTTAAAGTACTCAATAATGTATTGAAAATACACTCTGCTGTGGTTGACACCAGTTCTTTTATTTATTTTTTTTTTTATTTATTTTTTTTTTTATTTTATTTTTTTTTGTGGTACGCAGGCTTCTCACTGTTGTGGCCTCTCCCGTTGCGGAGCACAGGCTCCGGACGCGCAGGCCCAGCAGCCATGGCTCACAGGCCGGAGCGGCATGTGGGATCTTCCCGGACCGGGACACGAACCCGTGTCCCCTGCATCGGCAGGCGGACTCTCAACCACTGCGCCACCAGGGAAGCCCGACACCAGTTCTTTTAAAGCAACAAATAACATAATGGGTGCAGGAACCGACTGAACTGTGCACTGGAGATCAATCACGAGGGTCCTTTTCTTTGAAACTGTGGATGCCTCATCAACTACAACACAGATTTTGGCATTTTCTTCTATAATATTCTTAAATATTGTCATCTTCATTTCTTTTGCCATATGCTCTGCTATTCTTGTTGCACTGTATCGTGTATTTAAACAACTGACCTCTCCATTTTTCTCTTGTAATTCTATTGCCCCTTCAATATCAGATAAAGGTCTATTATGTTTTATTAAACTATAAACAGTATTGAAAACTTTCACAGTAGCATCAATATTTTTATTACTTTGTTTATGCACTAAATTAGAAACTGAGTCATTAATTGATTCCTTTAACAAATCCTGAATTTTACCATGGGCTTTAGAAACATCATGTTCCCTAATTTTTTTTCGCAGAGAAGCTTGTCTAGTAGTTTTATTACTGCCGTTAGGGGTTACTAAATATGCAATCCACTCCTTGGACACATGGACATGCTTTTCTGCTTTCAACCCCAAACGCCGAACTGTTGAGCAATCCTTACATCCTAATTTACCTTCTTTTATTTCAAGCCATTTGTACTGTTCTGTAAACATAAATGCTTGTTTTTCATTCCAACAATCTGGAAGCACAAGATTATCCATTTCTTCCTTTGGTGAACATGATGGCTTTTCTTCAATGATTGGTTGTTCAACATATTTGAAATTTGATTCCTTAGACTTAGACAATCCACAATAGTTTTTGTTCCTATTGTTACTTTCTGTGCCTATTTTCACTTTCTTCGCATTTAAAAAATGCAATAAATCACCCTGTCGTTTTGGAATTTTAGGGAACAAAATCTGAAAAATAATTTTACATATGTAAGTAAAAGTCATGATAACACTTTTAGAGTTAATGTAAAAACTTCTGTTAATGATTTCTTTATATAATTTTAGAAATAAATTTTTTAAACTAGAATACTTACCTTGATTTTCAGTTTATACCTATAACTTCAATATGACTTGCTATTTCTTGAAAAATGCACTATCAGTTTTTTAAATTCTATAGCCAATAATAATGTCACAAAATCTGACTGAACTTTTGATGATCACCCAATTCAACAGAAAAGTTGCTCATATGATTTACAAGTATGGTTCTAGTGTGAAGCGTGGTTGATACTTTCATTTACATTATTAAGAATATAAAAAAAGATGTATATCAGAACTCCACTCATTCATCAATGATAACATCAACATCTTTGTTGAATCAATGAAGAGTTTTCAAATACTGCAAGATATCCTCAATTTTTTGTATAGCATAGAGTCTAGTAGTTAGAGACCTATGTTTTTAGGCTTAATCTATATTAACATTTCATCCATCACTTCCTTCAGTTTAGACAATGAACAAATAATAAATCACGACCTGCTCTGTACAATAGTTTGCCAATTACCTCGCTGTAAACACTTCCATCTTCCTTCAGGAGCACATTGTTATACCATATTTCTACCACACAGTACAACAGATGTAAATAACCTCAAGTGTGTAGATATTAGGGTATGAAGAGTTTTGAGCATCTATTACCTTAAACATGATAATCTATTTACTTTTAAATTTTTATATACTTAAATTTTTAAACTGATGCATAGTTGATTTACAATGTTATGTTAGTTTCTGGAGTACAGCAAAGTGATTCAGTTATATATATCCTTTTTTCACTTTCTTTTCCATTACAGGTTATTACAAAATACAGTAGGACCCTGTTGTCTATCCACTTTATATACAGTAGTTTGTATCTGCAAATTCCTAACTCCTGATTTATCCCTCCCCTATCTTTCCCCTTCGGTAACCATAAATTCGTTTTCTATGTCTGTGAGTCTGTTTCTGTTTTGTAAATAAGTTAATTTGTATCATACTTTAGATTCCATATATAAGTAGTATCATATGGTGCTTGTCTTTCTCCTTCTGACTTACTTCACTTAGTATGATAATCTCTAGGTCTATCCATGTTGCTGCAAATGGATTATTTCATTCTTTCTTATGGCTGAGTTATACTTGAATTTTTAATAATGGCTATGTTTAACAATCAGCTCAAATTTAACAAACAATTCTTGCAATCCAGTTCAAGCCACCTCCAGCACATACTGCACTTAATGACACAACTGAAGGAACACAAATATAATATACTTACATCACTATGATAGGTACTACACTCTTTATCATCACCACAGACCAGATCAATGTATTCAAGAACAGGTCTTGATGGTCCCTCCTAAAAAGGAAGTCAGCAAATTTACAAGTCATTAACAATCATTCAAACCAAATGTGCCTTTACAATCACTAGGGGTTTTTTGGTTGGAATTAGCAAGAATTCCTGTGAAGAGGTGGCCTTACCAGTGGTGCAAAATAATCAGAAACAGAACCAGCAGAGGTAAAGATTCAGAGAACACCAATATGCAATGATGACAAAACCCAAAAAGAGCCTAAATCTATATAGAGGAAAAAAGCCATGTACTCCTTTAGAAACGGGAAGTAGACCAGGGATAATGTTAAAAAGACACAGATATCATGGTACAGTATTTTTTAACTGGGATGGTTATCAATAATCTTTTACAAATCTAAGCTCAAAAGCATGGAGTTCTTTGATATCTCTGCTTCATCCTCCATATCCTTATGCAACCAAATATCAAATCTCTTCAATCTTTTCTTTACATACATACTACCTTCAACATACACCAGGCCTTAAATACCCCAGTTGAAAACCCAGATTTTATTTTACAGGCAAAAGAATCAACTAGTAGTGTTGAGACGGGAACCACATTAAAGCTGTGCTTCAAGAAGATTAGGAGACAGGACTTCCCTAAGACTCCATGCTCCCAATGCAGGGGGCCCAGGTTCAATCCCTGGTCAGGGAACTAGATCCCACATGCCATAACTAAGATCCCATGTGCCTCAACTAAAGATCCTGTGTGCCACAACTAAAAAAAGATCCTGTAGGCCACAACGAAGATCCCACATGTTGCAAAGAAGATCCCGCATGCCGCAACTAAGACCCAGCACAGCCAAATAAATAAATATTTAAAAAAATAAACTTGGGGCCTCCCTGGTGGCGCAGTGGTTGAGAGTCCGCCTGCCGATGCAGGGGATACGGGTTCGTGCCCCGATCTGGGAGGATCCCATATGCCGCGGAGCGGCTGGGCCCGTGAGCCATGGCCGCTGGGCCTGCACATCCAGAGCCTGTGCTCCGCAATGGGAGAGGCCACAACAGTGAGAGGCCCGCATACCGCAAAAAGAAAAATAAATAAATAAATAAATAAATAAATAAATAAAATAAACTTGAACTGCTAATTATTTTTAAAAAAAAAAGAAGAAAATTAGGAGAGTATGAAACGTGGGATGATCAGTTAAGAAGAAAACCAGGGCTTCCCTGGTGGCGCAGTGGTTGAGAGTCCACCTGCCGATGCAGGGGACGTGGGTTCGTGCCCTGGTCCAGGAAGATCCCACATGCCACGGAGCGGCTGGGTCCGTGAGCCATGGCCACTGAGCCTACGCGTCCGGAGGCTGTGCTCCGCAACGGGAGAGGCCACAACAGTGAGAGGTCCGCGTACCACAAAATAAAATAAAAAAAAAAAAAAAGGAAGAAAACCAATGCAAACAAATGGTAATTTAATACTAAAGTAGAGTGAGGGCAAGGATAATAATGAGCAAGTGCCCTCTTCTGTATGTACACTGCACTTCAGGAAAATCTACATCAAAGATAAGAGCTCTTTCTGTACTCCCCAATTTTCATCATTCCTTTTTTTTCAGCATATTGTGTTTAGTTTGGGGCTTATGTATATGGCAGCATACAAAGAGGATGCTGTGCCACAATGCAGACTGAGGCTGGAAAATAAGATTTATATGAAAAAACTAAGAAATCCAAACCAGAATATGTCAAGTAGTAACATACTTCTTCCCCGCCCCCCCCCGGTATGCGGGCCTCTCACTGTTGTGGCCTCCCCCACCGCGGAGTACAGGCTCCAGACACGCAGGCTCAGCGGCCATGACTCACGGGCCCAGCCACTCCGCAGCACGTGGGATCCTCCCAGACCAGGGCACGAACCCGTCTCCCCTGCATCGGCAGGCGGACGCCCAACCACTGCGCCACCAGGGAAGCCCAGTAACATACTTCTTGATAAAAAATATAAAAAGAACACAAAAATTGTTTTGTATCTGAGAACCCTCAAGCAGAGCATTGTACCCAGTAGCATTTCATCTTTTTTGGATGATACTATAAAAACATAGTAATAAACACATCCTGATGGAACCCAGCATAGGATGGGGTGAGAGGAAAGTAAATTCTGATCTGAATGTAGTTTAAAGTAGAATTAAATGATCATTTTTATGTGGCACCATTTAAATGCAACAGGAATATTTTTACTAGATTCTTCTCGTATTGCAATTCCACTCAGTGCATATAATTCATTTCTTATTGAGCTGTCAAATCTTCAATCCTCTAATTGTAAACAAGGCTATTTCTAAGAGGTTCTATCAAGCTGGATGTACACTACTCTGGATGCGAAGATACAAAAAAATTCTCTATATTTAAAATAAAATTTAAATTAAGATTTCTAAACCTCACCTGAACACAAGCTGATTTATTAATATTAACTCAGTCAGAATTTACCACATGATTATGCATTTAATCCTGAGAGTATGACACAAAATTACACCTATTTATTTCTCCAACCTTAATTTTGTAGAATCCTACTGTGTTTCTCAAAATAAGGCACACAAATCATAAACACTTGTGTCACGCCTAGCTAGAGCTGCACAAAACACCATCAAGGTCATCATATCCTATTCATTGTCTTTATACCACGGTCAGGAAGAACCTAAATTATTTTTCCTAATGACCCCTGCAATCCTCTTTCCAAATGTTTTTCAGTACAAAAACAGACATCATGGCTCTTCAATTTCCACAGCTACATCGCTTACTCCTCACCACATTGGGAGGCAAAGTGAGCATACAATCCTTCTTGGTATCCCCAAATTTATAAAAGTTCCAAGTGTCAAGAAAAAAGTACCACATGCACTATTGTGGGGAAGAATGTCAAGGAAATGATCTTGATCTTTTAAAAAATTTCTATATAACCCTACTAGAACATAAAAACAATGTTACCACAACCTTTAGGGAGGGAATTTTGTTTGATTTAAAAACAAGTCATTTGCAAGAGGGAGGAGATATGGGGATACATGTGTATGTATAGCTGATTCACTTTGTTATAAAGCAGAAACTAACACACCATTGTAAAGCAATTATACTCCAATAAAGATGTCAAAAAAACCTGAAAAAAATTAATATAAAAATAAAAACAAGTCAATTACATGGTTGTCTTAAACCTACAGCAACTAAGAAACACACAAACATTAAACAGGCAAACCTTTAAAAAAGATTATACACCTTTAACAGCAAACCTCAACTAACTACAATATTCAAAAAGAGTCGTTCACAGTAGAAATATTCTCTAGCTAACTAAGATACTACTTTAAGCAGAGCCTTTATAAAACTTTAACAGTGTGGGGTGGAAATTATCCTCAAGTGTATCATAGCACCCCCTTCAGTTTTTGCAACCAATGTTTTACAAAGTGTGTTCACAGCTTCATTCACCCCTGCATTTGCACCAACATGAAGATTCCTGGGCCCCACCTCCCATTTCTGATTCCATAGGTCTGGAGTGAGGTCCAGGAATCCACACACTTCTACTTACTCATGCTTGAAAACTACTGTCCGAAGGGAATAAAAACAGAAAGATACAGGATGCTCCTGGTGATACGGGCCCTTCACTGTGAACCTCGCCTGCTGGACTGTGCTGTAACAGGATGAGCTCGGAGCTTACTGAAGTCTTCAAGCCACCCACCTTCACGTTATGGAGACACACAGGCTCAGAAGGTGAGTTCCTGCAGCCCTTCTGGTTTTCTACCTCATTCCTCATCACTAGCCGCCCCTTCTCCCTAACCTGTGTGCTATCATTTAGAAGTTACTCTTGTCTCATTTCAAAACAGTTTTAGGAGACCACAACCCTGCGTACATGAACGGCTCTAAGTGCAGGGGGACAGGCGAGATTCAGGGTACAACACGCACCGCAGGCCACAGGCTTTGTGATGCCTAGTGGGGCTGCTCAGACACCTCTTCGGGCAAATTCCCTACTCCTATGCCCTGCTCCACAGTGTACAGTCCCTATCAGACATTCACACACGTTTGCTGCATGATGAACGAACAGGTGAGGGGTAATCAAATCACGGCTTATCACGCATAGTTTCTGACTCGGAAAAACCCGAATATCGCCACTACTTACCCTAACGAACTGAATGTCATCTTCATCTTCCTCGGGTGTTGACTCGGACGCCTCAGGCCCAGCTGGAGGGACACATTCTATTATCTATAAAAATAAGCCAAAACACGGTTATCTAGACAACCCCGCACTTACAGAAGGAGATTTTTCCGAAGGGAACGAAGAAGGAAAGCTCTCGCGGAGACCTAACGGAGCCCCAGCCTCCGCGAGCCCGAGCTCGCGCCCGTGGACCGCAGGGGCCCCTCCGCACCCCTTCTCCCAGGAGCAGGGAGCACGCTCCCCCAAGAGGCAGTCGGCCTCGGAACCCACGCCGCGCCCGCGCCGAGCATTGGTCCCCGAGCCGGGCGGCCCTTGTTGCTGCGGGGCCCTCTCCCCCAGGCCCACTAGGTTCCCAGGCCCCAGACGCTAGGCCCCAAACTCTAGGCCTCCAGACCCCCAGGCCCCTAGTCCGCCAGGCCCCAGATCCCAAGCCCCCCAGGCCCAGGCCCCCAGACCCCCAGGCCTCCTAGGCCCCCCAGGCCTTCTAGGCCCCAGGCCCCCTAAGCCCCCCGGACCCCAGGTCCGGCCCAGCACCCCCCGGACTCTGCACAAGGCCGGGCCCAGCCCGCTACTCACCTCCGACCCTGGGTCTTCCATCTCCCCGCCGCCGCCGCCGCCACTGGCGGCAGAAAGGGCTGCAAACCGCTTCCCGTGAGCAGCAGCCCAGTAGGCCCGTACGGCCTGGCTTCACTCCTAGAGTCCCGGACACACTCGCCCGCCGCGCGGGCTGCTGGGAACTGTAGTTCCGGCCGCGCCGAGATCGCTCCGCGCGCGGAGGGGCGCGGGAAGACTGAGCTACTGCGCATGCGCTCCTCGAGAAGCTTCTGCTGCTCAAGTGGAATCATTAGGTGACCTTTCTCTCCCAACTTCTCTCTCTGTTTTCTGTTTTAGAACAAAATTGTGGTTTAGATAATAGATCAATGGTGTTAAAATGCTTTCTAGTGAAATAGTGACCAACCGTTTTCTTTAAAAAACACGCAAACAGGGGCTTCCCTGGTGGCGCAGTGGTGGAGAGTCCGCCTGCCGATGCAGGGGACACGGGTTCGTGCCCCGGTCCGGGAAGATCCCACATGCCACGGAGCGGCTGGGCCCGTGAGCCATGGCTGCTGAGCCTGCGCGTCCGGAGCCTGTGCTCCGCAATGGGAGAGGCCACAACAGTGAGAGGCCCGCGTACCAAAAAAAAAAACAAACACGCAAACAATTGTGAATAGATAAAATGTGTGAAAACAGGTATTATCTCAGGACATGTAAAGCTTTTCCTCCTTTCCCCATCAGCCTAAGATCACCTGTTGTCCGACGAACCTGTATTCCCACAGAATCACCTTTATGATTCTGACCCTGGCCTGCAGTGAGCGAGGCCATACAGCGGAATAACCTCAGGAGACAAAGGAATGGAGTTATGAGATTTTAAGGAAGGGTTTAGGTAGGTGAAATGTCAGTGAAACTGTTCTGATAGGGTCAAAAGCAATTATAGGGCCGCGTGTAAAGAGTTCAACATTAGGTCTGGACTGCAAAGGTCTTGGTAACTTGGGAACTACAAATTAAGATAGATACTAAATGATGTATCCAGAAACCCCTGTGCCAGGTGTGAGATGTGAGGCTGGTTCTCTATATCAAAGAGACCAGCCAAGAGAGGGGCATTTCATTCTTGCTGATACATTTTCAAAGAACAAAGTGTCTCATAGTCTGATTTTAGAGAACAAAGTTTCTCATTGAGCAAATAAGAAAGCAGTAGTTATCAAAGTCACTTTGACTTTGTGCCGTATATCTTTGGTAGAGATACTGTCCCTTGTTAATGTTTAAGCTGACTTTGTGTGTGATATTTAAGCCCAGCAGACATTTAATTTCTCGTCGGAGGTCCGTTTTTGCCGGTCTAAATGAGCACATGACATTATGTTCGTAGGTGGTATTAGATACAACTGTTATATTTTTTGCATTTTCACAAAGTGCACTTGTTCCAACTAAATTTGGGGCTTGTAAAAGAAAGCTGAGAACAGGAGGGACTGACCATGATGATCTCCCCAAAAGCCACAGGTAAATTAACCATTTCTAAATCCCGTAAATGTCTAGGAGAGGTTTGCATTTAAAAGATTTTCCTAGTCTGCTGGTAAGAGTTCAATAGAAACGCACTGTGATAGGTTGCCTTTGGGAGTTTTTCAGTTAAGCTCTTGGTAAACAGCAGCAAGTATGTGCCTAGAGCCCAAATGTGCTCATGCCCTTCATTTCGGTAATTGTTGAGGGGATGATCTTTTCCATTTAAGATATTCTAATAGGTATGTAGTGATATTGCGATATTTTTTTAAAATATGTATTTATTTATTTGGTTGCAGCAGGTCTTAGTTGCAGCAGGTGGGCTCCTTAGTTGCAGCTCCAGGGCTCCTTAGTTGTGGCATGTATGTAGGATCTAGTTCTCTGACCAAGGATCGAACCCAGGCCCCCTGCATTTGGAGCACGGAGTCTTATTCACTGCGCTGCCAGGGAAGTCCCCTGCATTGTGATCTTAATTTGCATTAACCTAATGACTAATAATGTAATAATGTTGAGCATCTTTTTATGTGTTCCTTTGCCATTGGTATGTCTTCACTGGTAGTGTCTGTTAAGACCTTCTGTCTGTTATTTAAATGAGTTATTTATTTTCTTATCGAATTTTGAAAATTGTTTATTTATTCTGGGTACAAGTCCTTAACAGATATGTGATTTGCAAATATTTTCTCCCAGTCTGTGGCTTTTCTTTCCATTTTCTTAAAATTGTCTTTCAAAGGGAAGTTCTTACATTTGATGAAGTCTAATTTATCAATTTTTTTTTTTTTTGGTGGTGTATCTAAGCAAGATTACAAATATTCTTCTTTGTTTTCTTCTGAAATTTTTAGAATTAGGTTTTAATTTTAGGTCTGTGGTCCATTTAGAATTCATTTTTGTATATGGTGTGAGGTATGCATATGTATATACCATTGTTCCAGGACGAGCTGTTGAAAAGAATAGTTTTCATTTGAATTGCCTTTGCACGTTTGTCAAATACCAGTTGTCCATATTCATGTGGGTCTGTTTCTGAACTTTCAGTTATATTCTATTGATGAATTTATCTATCTTGACACCAGTACCACACCATCTTGATTACTGTAGTTTTTCAATAAGTCTTGAAATCAAATAGTGTTAGTCTTTCAGCTTTATCTTCTTGTTTATCTAATTGTTGTAGATGTTTAACTTATCTCAGCAACGTTTTGTAGTTTTCACTGTCAGATGTTATCTGTATCTTGTATTTTGTATCTTGTTATCTTATATATCTTGTCAGATTAATTGCTAAGTATTTCATATTTTTTGATGGTATTGTAATTGGTATGATTTCTCAAATTTCAATTTCTGATTGTTCATTGTTATTACAGAAATAAAACAGATTTTTTTCTAGCTTTATTGAAATATAATTGACAAATAAAAATTGTATACATTTAGGTGTGCCACATGATGTTTCGATATTATTACGCATTGTGAAAAGATTACCACAGTCAAACTAATTAAGATATCTGTCACCTCACATAGTTACCATTTCGTGTGTGTGTGTGGTGAGAACACTTAAGATCTACTCTCTTTGCAAATTTCAAGTATACAATACATTATTGTTAACTATAGTCACCATGCTATCTGTTAGGTCTCCAGAACTTACTCATCGTATAACTGGAAGTTTGTACCCTTGGACCAACATCTCCTCATTTCCCCCACCCCCACAGCCCTTGGTAGCCACCATTCTGCTCTATGTTTCAATGAGTTCATCTTTTTTAGATTCCACACATGAGATCATGTAATATTTATCCTTACGTGTTTGGCTTATTTCAGTTAGCATAACGTCCTCCAGGTTCATCCACATTGCTGTAAATGGCAGGATTTCCTTCTTTTCTAAGGTGGAAGAGTATTCCACTGTGTATGTGTACCATATTGTCTTTATCCAGTCATATGTCAACAGACATTTAGGTTGTTTCCATGTCTTGGTTATCATAATAATGGTGCAATGAACACTGGAGTGCATATATCTCTTTGAGATACAGATTTTATTTCCTTCGCATATATACCCAGAAGATATATGCTAGATCGTATGGTAGTTCTATTTTTAATTTTTTGAGGAATCTCCATACTATTTTCCATAGTGACTGTACCAATTTACATTCCCACCAACAGTGCACAAGGGTTCCCTTTTCTCCACATACTTGCCAGCCCCTATTATTTCCTGTCTTTTTTATAATAGCCATCTTAACAGGGGTGAGGTGATATCTCACTGTGGTTTTGCTTTGCATTTCCCTGATGATTAATGACATTAATCACCTTTTCATGTAACAGTTGGCCATTTGTATGTCTTCTTTGGAAAAATAAGGTCAGGTCCTTTGCTCATTTTTAGATTATTTGGTTTTTTGCTATTGAGTTGTATGAGTTCCTTATATATTTGGATATTAATCTCTCTTTAAAGAGATTTGGTTTATGGTTTACAAATATTTTCTTCCATTCTGTAGGTTGCCTTTTTGTTTTGTTGATAGTTTCCTTTGCTGTGGCAGAAACTTTTTACTTTGATGTGATTCACTTGTTGATTTTTGCTTTTGTTGCCTGTGCTTTTGGTGTCATATCCAAAAATATCATTGCCAAGACCAATGTCAATGAGCTTTTCCCCTACATTTTCTTCTATTAGTTTTTCAGTTTCAGGATTTACATTTAAGTCTTTAATTTAGTTTGAATTAATTTTTGTGTATACAGTAAGATAAGGGTCCAATTTTATTTTTTTGCATGTGAATATCCAGTTTTCCCAGCACCATATATTGAAGAGACTATTCTTTCCCCATTGTGTGTTCTTGATGCCCATGTCAAAGATTAGTTGTTGATATATGGGTGGTTTTATTTCTAGGCTTTCAATACTGTTCTGTTGGTCTTTGTGTCTGTTTTTATGCCAGTACTATATTGTTTTGATTACTATAGCTTTGTAATATAACTTTAAATCAGGAATTGTGATGTCTTCAGCTTTTGTTCTTCTTTCTCAAGATTTCTTTGGCTATTCAGTGGCTTTTGTGGTTCCATAGGAATTTTAGGATTGTTTATTCTATTTCATGAAAATGCCATTGGGATTTTGATAGAGATTATAATTGAATCTGTAGATCATTTAAGGACACTTTAACAATATCATTCTTACAATCTATGAACAGACCAGTGGGGGTGTCTCATTTGTGGGGGTCTGCATGTGAGGTGTCCCAAGGGGCTGGTGGGCAGGCCTCCTGGTGGAGTCTGTCCGTCAGTAGGATCCTCAGCCCTTTGTTGAGTCTGAGTCCTGGTTGCTGTAATTCCCATCTCTCTTCCCTGCACCCAGCCTCTCCCCTATCTAGCCATTTCAAATACCTCGGGATTCTGGATAGGCAAGAAAGAAGTGGGCCTCTTAGGCAGCGTTCAGCATGGCTTGGGTGGACCAGCTCATTCACTACCTCTCACTTACCCCCATGGGAGAAATTATGGGCCAAGGGGGTTTCTCTTGGTACTAAGCTGTGCCACCTTGGGGGAGTGGTGATGTGGGTAAAGTGAAACTGTTCTTACCATCTTCAGTATATCTGTTCTTGGATTTTTTTGTTCAATGGTGTGCTGGAACCTCTCTGCTGGACCCCTGGGCTCCCACAAAGATAGTCTCATCCATGGGTGAAGATGATGGTAGAAAACTCCTATTCTGCCACCTTGCTGACCCGACAGCTGAAATACAATGATTTCTGTAAATTGATCTTGTATCTTGCAACTTTGCTGAACTCATTTTTTAGTTCTTTTTTTTTTTTACACTTTTTTTACTTTTTAGTTCTAATACTTTTTTGGAGATTCCCTTAGATCATCTGCATAGATAAACTTGTTGTCTATGAATAAAGACAGTTTTTCTGCTTCTTTTCCAATCTGAATACCTTTTACTTATTTATTTTTAAAGACTTTGCACATTCCACTGACTCTTTTTTTGGTTGCACCAAGCCTTAGTTCTGGCAGGCAGTCTCCTTAGTTGTGGCTCGCAGGCTCCTTCGTTGTGGCTCATGAGCTCCTTAATTGCGGCTCCTGGGCTCCTTAGTTGTGGCAGCATGTGGGATCTAGTTCCCTGACCAGGGATCAAACCCAGGCCCCCTGCATTGGGAGTGTGGAGTCATCCACTGCACCACCAAGGAAGTCTCCTGAATACCTTTTATTTCTTTCCTTGGTTTATTGAACTAGTTAGAAGCTCCAAAATAATCTTGACTATATGTGGTGAGAATGAACATTCTTGACTTGTTTCTGACTTTAGAGGGAAAGTATTCAGTCTTCCATCATGAAGAATAATGTTAGCTGTAGGTTTTAACTGCTTTGTTAATTTTCAGATTTGGGACTTACTGAGACATGTTGACTTTTTGACCCTGTATTTGACTATGACCAGGGAACAGGAGCACTGATATTTGTTATTGACCCCCAAGATGATAAGCCCTGGCCAGGCTCCACCTCACAGTGACCAGAGCCCACAGAATGAACATGGACATATACTTCCAGTGGATGGTCTATCAGGTGACCACAAAATTGAAACCCAGAGAGCAGACAATGACGTTGCAGATACTGAATTAGAAAAAATTCACCTCAGCTCTTATTTGACAAGCATATATGATCGTTCAACATATGAAGCTTTTTATTTTTATATTTTTAGGTTTTTAAAAATCTTTTTAAAAAGTCTACAAATATTAAATGCTGGAGACGGTGTGGAGAAAAGGGAACCCTCCTACACTGTTGGTGGGGATGTAAATGGGTGCAGCCACTATGGAGAACAGTATGGAGGTTCCTTAAAAAACTAAAAATACAGTTACCATAGGATCCAGCAATTCCACTCCTGGGCATATACCCAGACAAAATTCTAATTTGAAAAGATACAGGCACCCCTGTATTATGTAAAGAAGCCATCAGCCTAGAAAGTGATTTTCTCCCTGGATTTTATACATTAATAAGAAAAAAGCAAATGCTTTTTTTGTTTTCAATGGGATTTATTTATATTTAAGTAAAAGTAGCAAATGTTAACCTAAGTTACTTCCTTAAGAATATTTATTTTGTAGAACCACATTGTTATCAAGCAACATTTATGGAATGTTCCTGGGTCCACAGTACTGGACTTTTTCAACCATCATATTCACCCTCCTTTCCAAGTTTGAACATGGCCTTGTGCACTGAAGAAGCATGGCTTGACATTGTACAGTTGTCACGTGTGACAACCTGATATCAAACAAGAAGCCTGTTGATAAAGAATGTTTTATCTTTTATTCATTTACAAAATGGTATTTGTATATGTGTATGATTACTAAACCCATATGATTTTGTTTTCAATTATTTTCTCTTCTGATACTATGAAAACAAATCAGTTAAAACTAAGCAATGTAGCAGTTTGATGTTTTGTATTACACATGCATATTTAATATACTTTGGGCAATAAAAACTTAGAAGCATGTAAACAAACAAACATGAAAAAAGATTTTTTTAAAAGTTGATGCATTGTTTTAACAATCACGAAAACTTGGGTTTACTTCTTTTTCAGGAGCACAGTGGGATAGTTTAATATGCAAATAAGAAGGTCTTGCTGTTCTCATTTTTTCAGATTCTTATTTTATACAATTTTATGTAACAGAATAATCCTGTAATCTTATTGCCAAAACTCTATTACTTCATTAGATATGATTATCAGATTTTAGGCTGATTTTGCTGCCGTCATGTTTGTGAACATTGATTATTTCACTGTATACTTTTCCAAACATGTGCTTATACTAAAGATCCAAAAGCTAAAATGGAGAGTCATTGGTAATAATAAACATACAGGGATTGATTAGGACAATGATGAATCTTAGGGGTTAAAGTTTTTGTTGCTAGGATAAGAGCTCTGATTGTCCTGTTAGGTTAGCTGTACAAAGGACCACTTTGGGGCGGGAAAGTGCATATTTCCAAGAAACCATATTGCATGCTCATGGGCCTGCTAGAAATTCTCTGGTTTGATGCGTCACTGGTACTGAGGGTGAAATCTACATGCAGCTTCTTCACAAGCTTGTGCTCCATCAGGGCAGCCCAGCAATGTCACAGGTTTCTCCCAGCCTGTCACTGCACCTGTCCCTGTGCTCACTGCCCGGGAGGCTGCAGAGTCTCCAGCAAAATCCAATGTTAGATTTACTACTGAAGGTGCTTTTATTTCAGGTAACTATAATACCTATAAAAAGCAAGTAAAAACAAAAACAAAAACAGAGCAAATTTATGTTAGAGTTCTTATAGTATTTTTAACAGTTTTTAGGTTATAATAATATGTTATAATAACAGTATGAGTTATTTATCTTTGTGTCAACTACAAATTTTTGCTTAAAAATACAAAATTGTTAATAAGAACAGTTATTATTGAGGTGACTTAGGAATTATTTTATGATCTATTCAGAAGAATTCCAGCATAGCTAACAACTAAAATATTTAACATATATTTTTATCTAACAAGACTTTTAAAAAACTCAAACACACATAGGGGCCTCCCTGGTGGCGCAGTGGTTGAGAGTCCGCCTGCCGATGCAGGGGATACGGGTTCGTGCCCTGGTCTGGGAGGATCCCATATGCCGCGGAGCGGCTGGGCCCGTGAGCCATGGCCGCTGGGCCTGCGCGTCCGGAGCCTGTGCTCCGCAACGGGAGAGGCCACAACAGTGAGAGGCCCGCATACAGCAAAAAGAAAAAAAAAAAAAAAACTCAAACACACAAAGGAAAATTAATGATCCCCACATACCCATCTTAAAATATTATCAACAATTCTGTTTGTCACTCTTTGGTAACACTTATTTATTGTTTAAGTATCAGGAAATTTCCCAAATCTGCCTTGCTTCTGTCATATATATATCTTCTTTGTCCATTCATCTATCAATGGACACCTGGGTTGCTTCCATATATTGGCTATTGTAAATAATGCTGCAATTAACATAAGGGGTGCATATATCATTTCAAATTAGTGTTTTTGTTCTCTTTGGAAAAATATCCAGAAGTTGAATTGCTGGATTGTATGGTAGTTCTATTTTTAATTATTTGAGGACTCTCCTTAATGTTTTGCATAGTGGTTGCACAAATTTACATTCCTATTGACAGTGTACGATGGTTCCCTTTTCTCCACAATTTGTTATTTGTTGCCTTTTTGATAACAGCTATTCTGGTAGGTGTGAGGTGATTGCTCATTGTGGTTTTGATTTGCGTTTCCCTGATGATTAGTGATGTTGAGCATCTTTTCATGCGCCTGTTGGCCATATGTATGTCTTCTTTGGAAAAATGTATGTTCAGGTCCTCTACCCATTTTTTTTTAACATCTTTATTGGAGTATAATTGCTTTACAATGGTGTGTTAGTTTCTGCTTTATAACAAAGTGAATCAGCTATACATATACATATATCCCCATATCTCCTCCCTCTTGCATCTTCCTCCCACCCTCCCTATGCCATCCCTCTAGGTGGTCACAAAACACCGAGCTGATCTCCCTGTGCTATGCAGCTGCTTCCCACTAGCTACCTGTTTTACATTTGGTAGTGTGTATATGTCCATGCCACTCTCTCACTTCATCCCAGCTTCCCCTTCCCCTTCCCGTGTTCTCAGGTCCATTCTCTACATCTGCATCTTTATTCCTGTCCTGCCCCTAGGTTCATCAGAACATTTTTTTTTTTTAGATTCCATATATATGTGTTAGCATATGGTATTTGTTTTTCTCTTTCTGACTTACTTTACTCTGTATGACAGACTCTGGGTCCATCCACCTCACTACAAATAACTCAATTTCGTTTCTTTTCATGGCTGAGTAATATTCCATTGTATATATGTGCCACATCTTCTTTATCCATTCATCTGTCAGTGGACACAGGTTGCTTCCATGTCCTGGCTATTGTAAGTAGAGCTGCAATGAACATTGTGGTACATGACTCTTTTTGAATTATGGTTTTCTCAGGGTATAGGCCCAGTAGTTAGATTGCTGGGTCATATGGTAGCTCTATTTTTAGTTTTTTAAGGAACCTCCATACTGTTCTCCATAGTGGCTGTATCAATTTACATTCCCACCAACAGTGGAAGAGGGTTCCCTTTTCCCCACACCCTCTCCAGCATTTATTGTTTGTAGATTTTTTTTTTTTTTGCCTTTTTTACTTTCTTTATTTTTTTATTTTTTTTTATTTTACAAATTTAATCAGTTATACATATACATATGTTCCCATATCCCCTCCCTTTTGCGTCTCCCTCCCACCCTCCCTATCCCACCCCTCCAGGCGGTCACAAAGAACCGAGCTGATCTCCCTGTGCTATGCGGCTGCTTCCCACTAGCTATCTACCTTACATTTGGTAGTGTATATATGTCCATGCCGCTCTTTCACTTTGTCACAGCTTACCCTTCCCCCTCCCCATATCCTCAAGTCCATGCTCTAGTAGGTCTGTGTCTTTATTCCTGTCTTACCCTTATGTTCTTGATGACATTTTTTTCTTAAATTCCATATATATGTGTCAGCATACAGTATTTGTCTTTCTCTTTCTGACTTACTTCACTCTGTATGACAGACTCTAGGTCCATCCACCTCATTACAAATAGCTCAATTTCATTTCTTTTTATGGCTGAGTAATATTCCATTGTATATATGTGCCACATCTTCTTTATCCATTCATCCAATGATGGACACTTAGGTTGTTTCCATCTCCGGGCTATTGTAAATAGGGCTGCTATGAACATTTTGGTACATGTCTCTTTTTGAATTATGGTTTTCTCAGGGTATATGCCCAGTAGTGGGATTGCTGGGTCATATGGTAGTTCTATTTGTAGTTTTTTAAGGAACCTCCATACTGTTCTCCATAGTGGCTGTACCAATTCACATTCCCACCAGCAGTGCAAGAGTGTTCCCTTTTTTCCACACCCTCTCCAGCATTTATTGTTTCTAGATTTTTTGATGATGGCCATTCTGACTGGTGTGAGATGATATCTCATTGTAGTTTTGATTTGCATTTCTCTAATGAGTAAAGATGTTGAGCATCCTTTCATGTGTTTGTTGGCTGTCTGTATATCTTCTGTGGAGAAATGTCTATTTAGGTCTTCTGCCCATTTTTGGATTGGGTTGTTTGTTTTTTTGCTATTGAGCTGCATGAGCTGCTTATAAATTTTGGAGATTAATCCTTTGTCAGTTGCTTCATTTGCAAATATTTTCTCCCATTCTGAGGGTTGTCTTTTGGTCTTGTTTATGGTTTCCTTTGCTGTGCAAAAGCTTTGAAGTTTCATTAGGTCCCATGTGTTTATTTTTGTCTTTATTTCCATTTCTCTAGGAGGTGGGTCAAAAAGGATCTTGCTGTGATTTATGTCATAGAGTGTTCTGCCTATGTTTTCCTCTAGGAGTTTGATAGTGTCTGGCCTTACATTTAGGTCTTTAATCCATTTTGAGCTAATTTTTGTGTATGGTGTTAGGGAGTGATCTAATCTCATACTTTTACATGTCCCTGTCCAGTTTTCCCAGCACCACTTATTGAAGAGACTGTCCTTTCTCCACTGTACATTCCTGCCTCCTTTATCAAAGATAAGGTGACCATATGTCCGTGGGTTTATCTCTGGGCTTTCTATCCTGTTCCATTGATCTATCTTTCTGTTTTTGTGCCAGTACCATACTGTCTTGATTACTGTAGCTTTGTAGTATACTCTGAAGTCAGGGAGCCTGATTCCTCCAGCTCCATTTTTCGTTCTCAAGATTGCTTTGGCTATTCGGGGTCTTTCGTGTTTCCATACAAATTGTGAAATTTTTTGTTCTAGTTCTGTGAAAAATGCCATTGGTAGTTTGATAGGTATTGCATTGAATCTGTAGATTGCTTTGGGTAGTAGAGTCATTTTCACAATGTTGATTCTTCCAATCCAAGAACATGGTACATCTCTCCATCTATTTGTATCATCTTTAATTTCTTTCATCAGTGTCTTATAATTTTCTGCATACAGGTCTTTTGTCTCCTTAGGTAGGTTTATTCCTAGATATTTTATTCTTTTTGTTGCAATGGTAAATGGGAGTGTTTCCTTGATTTCACTTTCAGATTTTTCATCATTAGTATATAGGAATGCCAGAGATTTCTGTGCATTAATTTTGTATCCTGCAACTTTACCAAATTCATTGATTAGCTCTAGTAGTTTTCTGGTAGCATCTTTAGGATTCTCTATGTATAGTATCATGTCATCTGCAAACAGTGACAGCTTTACTACTTCTTTTCCCATTTGGATTCCTTTTATTTCCTTTTCTTCTCTGATTGCTGTGGCTAAAACTTCCAAAACTATGTTGAATAAGAGTGGTGAGAGTGGGCAACCTTGTCTTGTTCCTGATCTTAGTGGAAATGGTTTCAGTTTTTCACCATTGAGGACGATGCTGGCTGTGGGTTTGTCATATATGGCCTTTATTATGTTGAGGAAAGTTCCCTCTATGCCTACTTTCTGCAGGGTTTTTATCATAAATGGGTGTTGAATTTTGTCAAAAGCTTTCTCTGCATCTATTGAGATGATC
Source organism: Mesoplodon densirostris (assembly GCF_025265405.1). Classification (NCBI taxonomy): domain Eukaryota; kingdom Metazoa; phylum Chordata; class Mammalia; order Artiodactyla; family Ziphiidae; genus Mesoplodon; species Mesoplodon densirostris. Next base: position 44,444,326 of record NC_082670.1, on the reverse strand, counting down.
ATATGGTTTTTCTCCTTCAACTTGTTAATATGGTGTATCACATTGATTGATTTGCGTATATTGAAGAATCCTTGCATTCCTGGAATAAACCCCACTTGATCATGGTGTATGATCCTTTTAATGTGCTGTTGGATTCTGTTTGCTAGTATTTTGTTGAGGATTTTTGCATCTATGTTCATCAGTGATATTGGCCTGTAGTTTTCTTTCTTTGTGACATCCTTGTCTGGTTTTGGTATCAAGGTGATGGTGGCCTCGTAGAATGAGTTTGGGAGTGTTCCTCCCTCTGCTATATTTTGGAAGAGTTTGAGAAGGATAGGTGTTAGCTCTTCTCTAAATGCTTGATAGAATTCGCCTGTGAAGCCATCTGGTCCTGGGCTTTTGTTTGTTGGAAGATTTTTAATCACAGTTTCAATTTCAGTGCTTGTGATTGGTCTGTTCATATTTTCTATTTCTTCCTGATTCAGTCTTGGCAGGTTGTGCATTTCTAAGAATTTGTCCATTTCTTCCAGGTTGTCCATTTTATTGGCATAGAGTTGCTTATAGTAATCTCTTATGATCTTTTGTATTTCTGCAGTGTCAGTTGTTACTTCTCCTTTTTCATTTCTAATTCTACTGATTTGAGTCTTCTCCCTTTTTTTCTTGATGAGTCTGGCTAATGGTTTATCAATTTTGTTTATCTTCTCAAAGAACCAGCTTTTAGTTTTATTGATCTTTGCTATCGTTTCCTTCATTTCTTTTTCATTTATTTCTGATCTGATTTTTATGATTTCTTTCCTTCTGCTAACTTTGGGATGTTTTTGTTCTTCTTTCTCTAATTGCTTTAGGTGCAAGGTTAGGTTGTTTATTCGAGATATTTCCTGTTTCTTAAGGTGGGATTGTATTGCCATAAACTTCCCTCTTAGAACTGCTTTTGCTGCATCCCATAGGTTTTGGGTCGTCGTGTCTCCATTGTCATTTGTTTCTAGGTATTTTTTAATTTCCTCTTTGATTTCTTCAGTGATCACTTCGTTATTAAGTAGTGTATTGTTTAGCCTCCATGTGTTTGTATGTTTTACAGCTCTTTTCCTGTAATTGATATCTAGTCTCATAGCATTGTGGTCGGAAAAGATACTTGATACAATTTCAATTTTCTTAAATTTACCAAGGCTTGATTTGTGACCCAAGATATGATCTATCCTGGAGAATGTTCCATGAGCACTTGAGAAAAATGTGTATTCTGTTGTTTTTGGATGGAATGTCCTATAAATATCAATTAAGTCCATCTTGTTTAATGTATCATTTAAAGCTTGTGTTTCCTTATTTATTTTCATTTTGGATGACCTGTCCATTGGTGAAAGTGGGGTGTTAAAGTCCCCTACTATGATTGTGTTACTGTCGATTTCTCCTTTTATGGCTGTTAATATTTCCCTTATGTATTGAGGTGCTCCTATGTTTGGTGCATAAATATTTACAATTGTTATATCTTCTTCTTGGATTGATCCCTTGATCATTATGTAGTGTCCTTCTTTGTCTCTTCTAGTAGTCTTTATTTTAAAGTCTATTTTGTCTGATATGAGAATTGCTACTCCAGCTTTCTTTTGGTTTCCATTTGCATGGAATATCTTTTTCCATCCCCTTACTTTCAGTCTGTATGTATCTCTAGGTCTGAAGTGGGTCTCTTGTAGACAGCATATATATGGGTCTTGTTTTTGTATCCATTCAGCCAGTCTGTGTCTTTTGGTGGGAGCATTTAGTCCATTTACATTTAAGGTAATTATTGATATGTATGTTCCTATTCCCATTTTCTTAATTGTTTTGGGTTCGTTATTGTAGTTCTTTTCCTTCTGTTGTGTTTCTTGCCTAGAGAAGTTCCTTTAGCATTTGTTCTAAAGCTGGTTTGGTGGTGCTGAACTCTCTCAGCTTTTGCTTGTCTGTAAAGGTTTTAATTTCTCCATCAAATCTGAATGAGATCCTTGCTGGGTAGAGTAATCTTGGTTGCAGGTTTTTCTCCTTCATCACTTTAAGTATGTCCTGCCACTCCCTTCTGGCTTGTAGAGTTTCTGCTGAGAGATCAGCTGTTATCCTGATGGGGATTCCCTTGTGTGTTATTTGTTGTTTTTGCCTTGCTGCTTTTAATATGATTTCTTTGTTTTTAATTTTTGACAGTTTGATTAATATGTGTCTTGGTGTATTTCTCCTTGGATTTATTCTGTACGGGACTCTCTGTGCCTCCTGGACTTGATTAACTATTTCCTTTCCCATATTAGGGAAGTTTTCAACTATAATCTCTTCAAATATTTTCTCAGTCCCTTTCTTTTTCTCTTCTTCTTCTGGAACCCCTATAATTCGAATGTTGGTGCGTCTAATGTTGTCCCAGAGGTCTCTGAGACTGTCCTCTGTTCTTTTCATTCTTTTTTCTTTATTTTGCTGTGCAGCAGTTATTTCCCCTATTTTATCTTCCACCTCACTTATCCGTTCTTCTGCCTCAGTTATTCTGCTATTGATCCCATCTAGAGTATTTTTTATTTCATTTATTGTGTTTTTAATCGATGCTTGATTCGTCTTTAGTTCTTCTAGGTCCTTGTTAACTGTTTCTTGCATTTTGTCTATTCTATTTCCAAGATTTTGGATCATCTTTACCATCATTATTCTGAATTCTTTTTCAGATAGACTGCCTATTACCTCTTCATTTGTTAGGTCTGGTGGGTTTTTATCTTGCTCCTTCTCCTGCTGTGTGTTTTTCTGTCTTCTCATTTTTCTTATGTTACTGTGTTTGGGGTCTCCTCTTTGCAGGCTGCAGGTTCGTAGTTCCCGTTGTTTTTGGTGTCTGTCCCCAGTGGCTAAGGTTGGTTTAGTGGGTTGTGTAGGCTTCTTGGTGGAGGGGACTACTGCCTGTGTTCTGGTGGATGAGGCTGGATCTTGTCTTTCTGGTGGGCAGGTCCACGTCTGGTGGTGTGTTTTGGGGTGTTTGCAGACTTTTTATGATTTGAGGCAGCCTCTCTGCTAATGGGTGGTGTTGTGTTCCTGTCTTGCTAGTTGTTTGGCATAGGGTGTCCAGCACTGTAGCTTGCTGGTCGTTGAGTGAAGCTGGGTGCTGGTGTTGAGATGGAGATCTCTTGAAGATTTTCGCCGTTTGATATTATGTGGAGTTGGGAGGTCTCTTGTGGACCAGTGTCCTGAAGTTCGCTCTCCCACCTCAGAGGCACAGCACTGACTCCTGGCTCCTCAATTTGGGATGATTTGTTGTCTATTCGTGTATTCCACAGATGCAGGGTACATCAAGTTGATTGTGGAGCTTTAATCCGCTGCTTCTGAGGCTGCTGGGAGAGGTTTCCCTTTCTCTTCTTTGTTCTCACAGCTCCTGGGTCTCAGCTTTGGATTTGGCCCCGCCTCTGCGTGTAGGTCGCCGGAGGGCGTCTGTTCTTCGCTCAGACAGGACAGGGTTAAAGGAGCAGCCTCTTCGGGGACTCTGGCTCACTCAGGCCGGGCGGGAGGGAGGGGCACGGAGTGCGGGGCGAGCCTGCAGCGGCAGAGGTCGGCGTGACGTTGCACCAGCCCGAGGCGCGCCGTGCGTTCTCCCAGGGAAGCCGCCCCTGGATCCCGGGACCCCGGCAGTGGCAGGCTGCACAGGCTCCCGGAAGGGCGGTGTGGACAGTGACCTGCGCTCGCACACAGGCTTCTTGGCGGCGGCAGCAGCAGCCCCAGCGTCCCACGCCCGTCTCTGTGCTCCGCGCTTTCAGCCGCGACTCGCGCCCGTCTCTGGAGCTCCTTTACGCGGCGCTCTTAATCCCCTCTCCTCGCGCACCAGGAAACCAAGAGGGAAGAAAAAGTCTCCTGCCTCTTCGGCAGCTCCACAGTTTTCCCGGACTCCCTCCCGGCTAGCTGTGGCACATAAGCCCCCTTCAGGCTGAGTTCTCGCCGCCTGCCCCAGTCCTCTCGCTGCACTCTGACCGAAGCCCGAGCCTCAGCTCCAGCGCCGCCCGCCCTGGCGGGGGAGCAGACAAGCCTCTCGGGCTGGTGAGTGCCGCTCGGCACCGCTCCTCTGTGCGGGAATCTCTCTACTTTGCCCTACCCAGGTATGTGGGGAGTTTCTTGCCTTTTGGGAGGTCTGGGGTCTTCTGCCAGCGTTCAGTAGGTGTTCTGTAGGAGTTGTTGCACGTGTAGCTGTATTTCTGGTGTATCTGTGGGGAGGAAGGTGATCTCCGTGTCTTACTCTTCCGCCATCTTACCCGGAAGTCCTGTTTGTAGATTTTTTGATGATGGCCATTCTGACTGGTGTGAGGTGATACCTCATCATAGTTTTGATTTGCATTTCTCTAATGATTAGTGATGTTGAGCATTCTTTCATTTGTTTGTTGGCAATCTGTATGTCTTCTTTTGAGAAATGTTTCTTTAGGTCTTCTGCCCATTTTTAGATTGGGTTGTTTGTTTTTTTGACATTGAGCTGCATGAGCTGCTCATAAATTTTAGAGATTAATCCTTTGTCAGTTGCTTCATTTGCAAATATTTTCTCCCATTCTGAGGGTTGTCTTTTCGTCTTGTTTATGGTTTCCTTTGCTGTGCAAAAGCTTTTAAGTTTCACTAGGTCCCATTTTTTTAGTTTTGGTTTTTATTTCCATTTCTCTAGGAGGTGGGTCAAAAAGGATCTTGCTGTGATGTATGTCATAGAGTGTTCTGCCTATGTTTTCCTCTAAGAGTTTGATAGTGTCTGGCCTTACATTTAGGTCTTTAATCCATTTTGAGTTTATTTTTGTGTATGGTGTTAGGGAGTGTTCTAATTTCATTTTTTAACATGTAACTGTCCAGTTTTCCCAGCACCACTTATTGAACAGGCTGTCTTTTCTCCATTGTATATTCTTGCCTCCTTTATCAAAAATAAGGTGACCATATGTGCGTGGGCTGATCTCTTGGCTTGCTATCCTGTTCCATTGATCTATTTTTCTGTTTTTGTGCCAGTACCATACTGTCTTGACTACTGTAGCTTTGCAGTATAGTCTGAAGTCCAGGAGCCTGATTCCTTCAGCTCCGTTTTTCTTTTTCAAGATTGCTTTGGCTGTTCGGGGTCTTTTGTGTTTTCATACAAATTGTGAAATTTTTTGTTCTAGTTCTGTGAAAAATGCCAGTGGTAGTTTGATAGGGATTGCATTGAATCTGTAGGTTGCTTTGGGTAGTATGGTCATTTTCACAGTTTTGATTCTTCCAATACAAGAACATGGTATATCTTTCCATCTGTTTGTATCATCTTTAATTTCTTTCATCAGTGTCTTATAGTTTTCTGCATATAGGTCTTTTGTCTCCTTAGGTAGGTTTATTCCTTGGTATTTTATTCTTTTTGTTGCAGTGGTAAATGGGAGTGTTTCCTTGATTTCTCTTTCAGATTTTTCATCATTAATTTATAGGAATGGAAGAGATTTCTGTGCATTAATTTTGTATCCTGCTACTTTACCAAATTCATTGATTAGCTCTAGTAGTTTTCTGGTAGCATCTTTAGGATTCTTTATGTATAGTATCATGCTCTACCCAGTTTTTAATTTGTTGTGTGCTTTTTTACTATTTGATTGTATGAGTTCTCTGTATATTTTGGATATTAACTCCTTATTGAGTATGTCATTTACAAATATTCTTCTCCCATTCATTAGGCTGCCTTTTTGTTGGTAGTTTCCTTCATTCTTCCTTTTTTTTCTTTTTCTGTTCTTTTCTTTGCTCTTCTTTTGCCTCTCTTCCCTTGTGATTTGCTCACTCTCTTTAGAGTTACATTTGGATTCCTTTCTCTTTTTTGTGTGTGTATCTATTATAGATTTTTGCTTTTAGTTACCATGAGGTTTATATATTTTATATATACATGTGATTATTTTAAGTTGATAGTCTCTAAAGTTCAAACACATTCTAACAACCCTGCATTTTTACTTCCTCCCCAGCATGTGTCATGTTTCTGACATCATATTTACATCTTTTTGTTTTGTGTACTCCTTAACTACTTATTGTGGATATAGATGATTTTGTCCTTTAACTTTCCTACTAGCTTTGTAAATGGTGGATATACTACCTTTACTGTATGTTTGCCCTTACCAGTGAGATTTTTTCCTTTTGTAATTTTATATTTCTAGTTGTGGTCTTACTTTTCCACTTAGAGAAGTCCCTTTAACATTTCTTGTAAATGTTAGTGCAGTTTAGTGGCACTAAACTCTTTTAGATTTTGCTTGTCTGGGAAACTCTTTATCTCTCCTTCAAATCTCAATGAAAGCCTTGCTGAGTGGAGTATTCTTGATTCAGGTTTCTCTTTTCATCACTTTGACTGTATCATGCCACTCCCTTTTGGCCTGCAAAGTTTCTGCTGAAAAGTTGGCTGACAGTGTTATGGAAGTTCCCTTGTGTACAACTAGTTGGTTTTCCCTAGCTGCTTTTAAGATTCTCTCCTCATCTTTAACTTTTGTCATTTCAGTTATAATGTGTCCTGGTGTGGACCTGTTTGGGGTCATCTTGTTTGGGACTTTCTATGCTACCTGGACATGGAAGTCTGTTTCCTTTCCTAGGTTAGGGAAATTTTCAGTTATTATTGCTTCAAAAAAGTTCTCTCCCTCTTTCTCTCTCTCTTCTGCTTTTGGGACCCCAACAATGTGAATGTTAGTATGTTTACTGTTGTCTAAGAAGTCTTTTAAACTGTCCTCATGTCTTTTTATTCCTTTTTTTTTTCTCTTCAGCTTGGGTGATTTCCACCTCTCTGTCTTTCAGTTTGCTGATCTGTTCCCTGTATCATCTAATCTACTGTTGATTCCTTCTAGTGTATTTTTCATTTAAGTTATTTTATTCTTCAGCTCTGTTTGGTTCTTCTTTATATTTTCTAAGTCTTTGTTAAACTTCTCAGTGTGTTCATCCATTCTTCTCCCAAGTTTGTTGAGCATCTTTATGATGATTACCTTGAACTCTTTATCAGGTAGATTGCTTATCTCCACTTCACTGAGTTCTTCCTTGGGGGTTTTATCTTGTTTCTTCCTTTGTCACCTCATTTTGCCTAATTCTCTTTGTTATTTGTATGGTATGTAACCTAATGGTAGGTTGGTTACATTTGATGATCTTGGAGAAGTGGCCCTTTGTAGGAGTCTTTCTGTGGGGCCCAGCAGCACACTCCACTCTGGTCACCAGAACTATATGCTATAGGGATGCCCCCATGTGGGCTGAGTGGGCCCTCTGTTGTGTTGGGGCTGACTACTGTGGGTGCCATGATACACAGGACTGGCCTCTGGTCCAGTTGACTGCCAATCCCTACCTGCTACAGAAGCTACCAGCTGTTGGTGGGTGGGGCCACATCCTGGCACAGCTGGCTGCATGGCCTGGGGAGTCCTGGGGATGGTGCTGGCCCACTCTTGGGTGAGGCAGGGTCCTGGCAATTCTGGCTGCAGGCCCAGGGTGTCCCAGGTCAGCTGGCTGCAAGGCCCAGTGGGTCCTGGGGCTTGTGCCAGCCCACTGGTGTGTGGTGCAGGGACCTGGCACGCTGGCTGTGGGGCTTCGGGCTCCCAGTGCTGGTTCTGGCCTGCTAGTGGGTGGGGCCAAGTCCCTGTTCAGCCTGAGGGCGTCCCAGGACTAGGGGTGACTGGCTGGTGGGCAGGTAAGCCCCAGCGCTAATAGGCTAGAGGGAGGACTCCAAAATGGTGCTTACCAGTACCAGTATCCTCATGGTAGAATGAGCTCCCAAAAGTGGCTGCTGCCAGTGTCTATATCTCCAGGGGAGTTCCAGTTGCCTCCTGCCTATCCTGGAGGCTGTCCAAGGTCAGCAAGTGAGTCTGACCCAGGCTTCTTTCAGATTGTTGCCTCTGAGCTCGAACTCGGAGCATCCGCGATTCTGTACATGCCCTTCAAGAACGGAGTCTCTAAGTCCTACAGCCCTCTGGCTCTCCTGAACGCAAGCCCTGCCTTCAGAGCTAGATGTTCTGGGAGCTTACCTTCCTGGTGCAGGACGCTAGGGTTGGGAAGCTTGAAATGGGTCTTGGACCCCTCACTCCTTGGGAAGAACCTCTGCAATTGTGATTATCCTCCTCTTTGTGGGTCACCTACCCGGGGATGTGGGTCTTGACTGTACCACAACTCCGCCACTCTTACCCTTCTTGTTCTGGTTCCTTCATTATATCCTTAGTTGTAGAAGGTCTTTTCTGCTAGTCTTCAGGTTGTTCTCATAGACGGTTGCTCTGTAAACAGTTGTAGTTTTGGTGTGCCCCATAGGACGAGGTGACCTCAGGGTCTTCCTACCCTGCCATCTTGGTGACCAGGAAATCATTTAGATCAGGATTTCTCAACTTTGGCAGAAATGACATTTGAACTGGGTAATTATTTTGTTGTGGGGGCTGTCCTATATATTGTAGGATGTATAGCAGCATTCCAGGCTCCTGTCCACTAGATGCCAGTAGTATCGCCCAGTTGTGACAGCCCAAAATATCTGTGTTTTCAAACCCCCTCTTTCAGGGGCAGGGAACAAAATCCCTCCCACTTTGTTTGAGCACTGCTGTATTAGATCACCTTTAAGTTATGCATATGTAATATTATGGTAGAGATTATGTAAACTGTGGCAGCTTTGGACATTTCAGGAGAAGGCTGTTAGACCACTTAGTGGGATGTTATAGAGGTGATCTTCTAATATTCTGTAATTCTCATAAATAAAATTTTCTTTAGCTCTTGTAAGAAAACAAAAAAATGGAGAAAGGTCAGAAAGATTGGGAACATCAAGCTCTAGGCAGAGTGTGAGCTGCTAGCAGGTTGAGGGCAGTCACAGGAGTGAGAACAAATAGATCACAAAGGAGGCAGGATGGGATTTAGCTCTTGCTTTCACAGAAATGAATCTTAGCAGGGAAATGGTTGTCCTTTCAAATGCAAGCAAGTGGCAACTTCAAGCTCAGTCCTGAGTGGAGGGCACAGTCTACCAGGGCCCCTGGTGGGGTTGCTGGGCTTCCTGGATGTATTGGAATTTGTAGAAATCTACATGGTTTCACAGTACCTATTGCCTTGCTTATAGTAATGGGAGGACAGTTGTTTTTCCAAAGAATACTTTTGAGGGCAGGGGGAGGAAGGGTATGGTTTGCCTGAATAAATGTGTTCACTTTAGACTCCTATTAGTTAAATGAGCAAGAAGAGAAAAGTATAGCAGCATTCCACCAGGTGGTGCTATATCTGACTCATTCACCAAGCACGGCTGAATTAGGTTTTCTGTGACCCTGTCTCTCCCAGTGTATTTTCTCAGTCCTTTTGAAATAATGTAGATTGAGCTATACTTCAAATGAAAGATATCTGCTGGTTGAAAAAAAATTTCCATTCTAGTGTAAATCTCTACTTCTGACTCAAAATATATGCATTTATATTCCAAGGATCTATCTTGACAACCAAGCTCAGGCGCAGAAGGCGCTAGAACATATTGTGTTCATAACAAAAGATTTCTCCCTTTTTTTTTTTTTTTGCGGTACGAGGGCCTCTCACTGCTATGGCCTCTCCTGTTGCAGAGCACAGGCTCTGGACGCGCAGGCTCAGTGGCCATGGCTCACGGGCCCAGCCGCTCTGCAGCATGTGGGATCTTCCCAGACCGGGGCACGAACCCTTGTCCCCTGCATCGGCAGGTGGACTCTCAACCACTGCGCCACCAGGGAAGACCTCCCTTTTTCCAATTTTAATTAATGCTATCGCCAGGTGATTTGATAACACTGCGACTGGCCAGTACAAGCAAAACTGATATAAATATTTTTAACTTCAATTTCTTCAGTACTTTGCTGACTGTTATCAGAGATGAGTTTCATGCCTACCCTCATCAGCCTGGGATATAAAAAAGGCAGAGGTTAGGATATTAAAATGCGTTGCAGAGCTCTGAAATACAATGTGCTCCAGAAGACAGCCCTGTGACCTGGAGGTCTGGTTACATGGCATTTAAACAGGGAACTTGGCCGTGATACACCAGGACAACTGGATAGCCTAACATCAAAATGAGAAGTTCTATATATTCAATATACTGTGATAAGCCATAATGGAAAAGAATATGAAAAAGAATTTTTATATATGTATAATTAAATCACTTTGCTGTATAGTAGAAATTAACACAACATTGTCAATCAACTATACTTCAATTAAAAAAACAAAACAAAACGAGAAGTTCTAAGGGCTCATTTAAGCAATTATCTCTTAACTGGGAAGTTGTGCAATTCACCATGTACTGAAATTTTTAATCCCTTGGGGAGAAAAAGGATACAAATATGTTTATCTTTTATAAATCTTCAGGTCAGTCTACCAGTATGTATGAACCAAGAGAAAGAATTTCGCTGCAGCTGTTATAAGTAGGTTTTTGGTTATTTTGTTTTGTTCTTTTAAGGAAGAGAGACTATTATTGACCATCAGCAGAGGTAGCCTTAATTGAATAGTAACATACTAAGGGACCCTCCAGGAGGATGGGGCAGTAGTTAAAACAGTGGGTGGGGGGTGGGGTGCGTCCACATCCCATTTAAAACATGGTCAGAAGAAAAAGACAAGTGACATGGTCTCAGGCGAAGAGCAGGCAAAATGGAAATCAAAGATAGAAGTAAAGAAAATGGAAGGAAAACCTGCCCTCATGTGTTTATCATATATGTCTGTTTATCAATTAAAATATTAATAGCACAACAATGCATATTTGTCATATATTTTCCATCAAAATAATGGAGAGGAAGGGTGAGGACAGGTGGAATGGCCAGGACTTTGAGTTGCTAAAGCAAACACAAAGTTCCTCATCACAGGCTTGCCTAGGGCAGGGCCTGACCATAAAGTGTATTTCCTTTAGAACTCGCTGAAAACAAATATTTCTTCCTTTTAGTATTTTAATACAAACATATTGGTAAAAATCCTTATCAAACAAATACAAACTATAACAACTGACTTAAAGATTTAAAGACATTGAGAAGCAGGATGGGGATGGTAGAGTGCACTGATGTACCTCAGAGACCTCCTAAAGGTCTGTATCTCCCTTATTCTAGAGAAGCACTTCCTAAATTGCCACGTGTCCCTCCTTTGGCTGCTTTCTACCCTTACCCACAAGATAACATGTGTTGTGTGAAGAAAAAGAAAAGTTACATAGTGAAACACATTTGGAAAACACTATACACTATATGCCCTTCTTAGAGATTTCTGGTGCACTTGGGCATATTTAAAGGGCATCAAAATATTTGAGAGGCTCTAGGAAAGGAGAATCCGTGTAACTGACTCAGCATTTCCCAAGTTTAAATCCCCATCCCCGTCCCTACCTTCACCCCCAGGAATACTCATTATCATCTCACAGGCCTCTAGTCTCCTCTAGTAGAGTGTTTGGGAAATGCTATTCCATAGATACAAGTATTGTGTCTTCTTGCTACATTGAAAGGATTGTGAAGATTTACAAGACTTACCAAAAGGATCTACTTAATATCCTGAGAGTTCAGATTTTTGCTCAAATTTGGCTTCTTGGTACAATTGTTTAGCTTTTGCCCTATCATTCTCCTAATTGAAACATCATCTGTGTTGGGAAATAATTGTTTTGTGATTCCTGTAAAAACAACAACAAAACACAGAAAAACACTTTGTCAGAAGGATGTAGACTCACAGATGCAGAGAACAAACCAGTGGCTGCCAGTGGGGAGAGGGATGGGGGAGGGGCGATATTGGGTAGTGGGGGTAAGAGGTACAAACTACTATGTATAAAATAAGTTATAAGGATATATTGTACAACTGGCAATATAGCCAATATTTTATAAGTATAAATGGAACATAAACATTAAACATTGTGAAATACTATATTGTACACCTGTAACTTATGTAATACTATACATCAACTATACTTGAATAAAAATAAATTAATTAATTTTAAAAAACCACTTTATCAGGCCTTTGCATCTTAAGGTATGAACTGAAATAAAACACCAAGCAATTCACATTATAATTTTGTCTCTATTTTGAAAAAGCAGCCCAACACCCATGAGATATTTAAATAGATGAATCCGTAGGCAGAGTTTTCAAAGCAAAGCAAGAGATAACAAAAGTCTATATCATAAACTGAGAGCATACATATACGTCTTCCTATGGTACCATTCAGCTTTAACCTTGCTGCTTGCTCTGAATGCTAAGTGCCCTTGATCCAAAATGCTGGGAATTTATTTTTACCCATTCCCAACATCAGTTGAAACAAGCAGATTCTGACTCTTTTCCAACTAAGAAATGATGCACTATTAAAATATAGAGAGCTGTGATTCAGTGAGTCCTTAAATTTGTTGGATATTTGCAAAAAAATTACTTGCTAACCTAAATTATCATATTTAAGGAGATTAACTTAAAAACCATAAGTAGGATGGTTAAATTAACCTCTGTTTTTTTCTGAATAAAAGATAAGGGATATTTCTAACCAAGATAAGAAAAAGAAAATAAGACATAAACTGTTACTAAAATTTTGTTGGAAAGGATTTTGAAAATTTACTTTTCTAAAGCTATGAATTTTATGAATCCAAACTTTTCAGTAATATAAAATTCATTTTTATTTAATAACCTTTTTTTTTTTTTTTTGCGGTACACGGGCCTCTCACTGCTGTGGCCTCTCCCATTGCGGAGCACAGGCTCCAGACGCACAGGCTCAGTGGCCATGGCTCACGGGCCCAGCTGCTCCGCGGCATGTGGGATCTTCCCGGACCGGGGCACGAACCCATGTCCCCTGCATCGGCAGGCGGACTCTCAACCACTGCGCCACCAGGGAAGCCCTTAATAACCCTTTTTAATGTAAAGTTTTTCTACAAAATTCCCCATATATCATAAGAGGTTTAGGCTATCCTCAGATTTTTCTCTCATAGAAAAATAAACTTGAAGAAAAAAAAAGATAATGAAAGAACAACTTAAAGTTGAATGGTAAAATAATTTCAGATTCATGTGCCAATATAATACAAACACATTATCACCTATGATTTCTTGAACTTCATTCTGATTCATAGCTGGTTTCACTGCCTTGTCCCTTGAAGTAGAGGATTTTGCCCCCGTCAGGCTGTGTGTGGCCATGTATTCATTTGTGTAGAGCACTTGCATTAAATCATTAATAAACTTCTGAGGCTTGCTCTTGTTGCAACGGGCAATCTGCCATTTTTCAATCTTGAACTAAAAAATTAAAAATAATAATTGAAATAACTGAAAAAGGAAAGGAAAGGAATATCTGAAGAAATATATTACTCAATGAATACAGACCAGAAAACAAAACCAAGTCTTTAGGTGATGTATGATACTTTTAATATATATTGTACATTTCAGGGGTTAGAGTTAGATGTTAACTTTGAGATAATTCCCAACATTTATGAGGTATTTGTTCTAGAGTGTATACAAATTCTTGTCGTGTAATCTGGATTTGGTGCTTTAAGGATTAATCCATACTTAACATTTCCTACTAAGTGTGGTAGCATAATAATGGCCCACTGACAATATTCACATCGTTATCCCTGTAACCTTTGAATATGTTACCTTATATGGGAAAATCAACTTTGTACGTGTCATTAAAGTACCTTGAGATGGGGAGAGTATGCTGAGTTATCCAGGTGGGTCCAGTCCAATCATGTGAGCCTTTTTTTTTTTAACACTTAAAATTTGTGTACTTTATTGCAGGTACGAATATGTATATTTACATACACATATAACTATGTTTATAAATATATACACACAGTATCTGGTACATAGTAAGCACACCATAAATGTTAATAATAATAATGAAAATGGCTAACATTTATTGAGCACTCACATGAGCCCTTAACTGCAGAAGAGGGAAGCAGAAAGAAGACACAGAGGAAGGAGGAGAGAATAGAAGAGTGAGAGGGCTTTGCCTGCCCCGACTGGCTTTGAAGATGATGGAAGTGGACTATGAACCAGGGAAGGGGGCTGCCTCTAGAAGTGGGAATGGCCTTCAGTTTATAGTCGACAAGAAAACAGAAAACAGGGAACTCGGCTCTAGAACCATAAGAAACTGAGTTCTACAACAACCCCCATGGACAGGAAACAGATTCTTCTCCAGAGCCTCCAAAAAAGGAGAGTACCTGCCAACACCTTGATTTTACCGCATTTCTGACCTACAGAACTCTGAGGTGGTAAGTTTGTATTATTATAAATCACTAAGTTTGTGGGAATCTGTTACACAGCAAAGGAAACCGGTACACTAAGATTCAAATATTCTGAATGTTAGATAGTGAGCATTTAATTATTGCTCTTGAAAGCATAATTTCCCAGGCCAATTCTAATAAAACATGTATTTTTAGCTTCTATTTCTTGATTAAGAGAAGTCGGGAAAGTAGAAGAATTGTGTTCTGCCAGCATGTACAGCCTAAAATTCACCTTGTCTCAATGATACAGTTTTATAACCTTTAATGCATAGTTGTCCTTCTGTCACTGGTTTAAGAATTTCCTAGTTTAATAACTTCATCACTGTCCACCATTTGACTTTAATTTTCTGAACTGGATATTCATTTCACAAATATTAGATTTATTGCAAAAACACTGTTTTATGTAGTCAGAATATTATGATTGACCTAAAGTTACATAAAGTGATCTGATAAGGCAGTGATTATGTTGTACAGTAATTTTAATTTTGTATGTAACTGTATCCCAGAGAAAGATGGGATGGTCTTCCAGCTGACCTGTTTCTCATCCACGTGATGCTCTTCCTCAGCTTTCAAGGAAATTGGTGAACTGGAATTAGAATTAGAATTACTACATGTGGAGGCAAATGAATCTGGTGAGGAGTTATTTGTTGCTCTCCAGAGGGTGGACGCAGACGTGGACAGGGTTCCTCCACCCTTGAGCAGGGTCTCCGCCATACCAACCAATTCTTCAAACTGGGTGACGGCCTGTGGTAAAACTAAAATGGCAAGAAAAAGTAGTACTTTACAAATACTTGTCATAGCAGCATAGATACATATTTTCTATGATGTGTATATGCATAGAAGTATGTAGAACAAACTGTTAACACTTGCTATCTTTGGAAAATAAACATGGTAAGAAGAATGGTTGGAACATATTTACTTTTTTTTTTTTTGCTGTATGCGGGCCTCTCACTGTTGCGGCCTCTCCCGTTGTGGAGCACAGGCTCCAGATGCTTAGGCTCAGCAGCCATGGCTCACGGGCCCAGCCACTCTGCAGCATGTGGGATCTTCCCGGACCGGGGCACGAACCCATGTCCCCTGCATCGGCAGGCGGACTCTCAACCACTGCGCCACCAGGGAAGCCCTAACATAATGTTTTTAAGACTTGATTCTTTTTCTAATTGCTAATGATATTATTTGAAGGTGTTTAAGGAGACATTACTGATTTTATCACCTTCCATCAGGCCAGTTTAAGTGACAAGATAAAATAAACTGTTTCTCACAGATTGAAATAAATTTTCTATGGCCTTAGTGCGTGATTTCCCAGGGAGTCAAAGGCTAAAAATTCATGGCCACAGTTCAAATCTATGTGTTCACATATTAAAGATGGATTTTGGTAATCAACTGAATGTTCTCTTTGTTCCTTTTTTTAAATGGAAACTTACACATTCAAAGCTTTCATGCCTCCATGTTAAATGGTCTTCTCTTGTTATATCTAGTTTGTTTCCTAAGGACAAATAACATTTTGTTGGAGTTGGAAGACACCTTGAACCCTGTCTAATTCAACTCCTCACTCTATGGTTGGGAGTAATGCCTGCTGGAGAGGCGAAAAGAGTCTGAAACTTTTTTGTACTTTTCTAAGCATATTATTGAGCTATATAATCTTTGGAATAATTGCTGATTGGAGACCTGAACATCAGACATATTGATGACATGTCCAAATCAATACATTTAGTACTATGTTAATAGAAAAATTTAAAAATCTGCTAAAGAAGAAAACCTTATTTTATATTTTTTTCAATTAATATTTGCTAAGCACCTCTCATGTGCCAGACAGTTGTTCAATCAGCAATTATTTATTGAGCACTTAATAATATTAGACATTTATCTAGCTTCTACTCTGTGCCAGGCACTATTCTGGGAACTTTACTGATGTTCACTTGTTTACTCCTCATTGCAACTGTCTGAGATAGGTATTATCATTACCCGCAATTTACAGATGAGGACAGTTAGGCAACAAGAGGTTAAATAACCCATCAGGGTCAACTCAGTGAAAAGAAGAGCCAACATTCAAATTTGGACTCTGCCAATTCCATGCTATAAACTTCTATGTCATGCCAACTCTCAACATTTGCCCACCACTCTGTTAGGTGCCAAGGATGAGACTGGGAGCAAAACCAGATGTGATCCTAGACTCTTGGAACTGGGAGCGGGTAGAGAGTATTGTTTACCTACCCATGCTGTGTGTAAGAATTTGGCCCGCTCAAAGAAGGTCTGGCCACCTGCCCTAACCGCCACCCACCACCCCCCAGTTCCTGGGAAGTAACCTATCAACCCTTGAATTTCCCGAGCGATAGCAGGAGTGTCTTTGTTATTCATGGTGAGCCCCTTAGAACACACCTGATTTATGTTTATGCTAAGGAGTTTCTCAGGGTGGGGACAGTCACACCCAATAATCTTAGGGTAGAAGCTGGCCATAGCCAGAAAGCCAGAAAGACCATGTGGGCAATCAATCAGTGAATCAATCATGCTCATGTAATGAACCCTCAGTAAAAACTTTGGACACCCCAGCTCAGAGAGCTTCCTGGGTGGACAATCCTCTGTGCATTTTGTTGTAACATATAAAGACTAGTAGGTAATGTATCCTGAGGACAGAAGTTCCTCACTTGGAAACTAACCAGACTCTGCCCTATGTGTCTCTTCCAACTTTGCCTGGTTCTAATTTGTATTCTTTCCCTGTAATAAATGTAAACATGAATAAAATAGGTTTTGGTGAATTAAATTTCTCTGGCAAATTACTGGACCTGAGGGTGGTTTTGGAAAACCCCTAAACTTGCAGTCAGTATCAGAAGTCTTAGAAGACTTGGCAGTCTAGAGGACTGTGCCCTTAACCTTGTGGTTTGGCTAACTCAAGGTGCATGCAAAGAAATGAAAAATCACAGTTGTTAAGGTCACAGAGAAGAGGCAAACAGCCTAGAGAGGGAAGGGCCACAGAGGGCTTCTCTTAGGAGCTCAAGATTGATCTGAAACCTGAAGGCTGAGCAGGAATTAAATAGCCAGAGGGAATGAGGAGGTCATCAGAAGCATAGGAAACACAAGTTCTGTATTTGAGGAACTGAAGCTGGAATGTAAAGAGAAAAAGGGAATTCTGCATTAAAGTGGGGTTTAGAGAATATTCACTGTTTTTTCTAATAATGAAAGTTATACATGTTCATTGGAATATATCCTTCTTGCCATTTCTATCTTTGTATATCTCTATCTATATTTTCTTTTACATAATTAGGACAATGCTATATGCATAGCATTGTATCATGGTTCTTTTTTCCAATTAAGGCCATAAACTGAATATTTTACCTATTTTATTAAATTTTGGAAAATATGATCTTTTGAGGTCTAATTTGCTTAGAATCAAAGTCAAGATCTTACGTGAAGTCTGAGCAGAATTTAAGTAGGTAGAGGGGGATGAGTTTGACAAAAGGATATACCCAATTAGCTCACACTAATATGTTCAAGATATAGAACATTTCTGCCCACCCAGAAATTTGCCTCATGTTCCTTCCAAATCAATCCCTGGACTCACCTCAGGGGCAACCATTAATGTGACTTCTTTAGTCACAGACACGTTTTAACTGTTCTAGAATTCCATGTAAATGGATACAAACAGTATATTCTCCGTGTTTTGGTCTGACTTTTTTTTTGTTGTTTTTCTGCATAATGTTTTGAGATTCATTCATGTTGTTGTGTCAGTTAGTCATTCTTTTTTCAGGAGGATGAATATTATTTTTATTTTTTATTGAAGTATAGTTGATTTACAATGTTTCAGGTGTATAGCAAAGTGATTCAGATATATATATATATATATATATATATATATATTCTTTTTTGTTGCTGACTGATATTTAATTACATGGATGCTCCACAATTAAAGTATCCATTCACCTTCTGATCGGTTATTTTCCACTTGAACACACGACTTTAAGGATTCCCTAATATCTCAAGGTATTGATGTCCTCTAATTTATTCAAATGCTTCTTTTTTTCTTTTTGGAATTTAGGTTGCTTCCAATTTTTCTTGATTACGGACAAAACTCTTATGAACCACCTACCACACACATCTTTATATGCATCTCTTATCGTGTCAATGCTATAAATTCCTGAAAGCGAAACAATAGGCTCAGAGGTATACATGTTTCCAAGACTCAGTTAATGTCACTGAATGGCTCTCCAAAAAGGGTCTTCCAACTTAAATGCCCACTAGCAAGGTAAGAATTCAGCCACATCACTGCACCATCAACAAGAGGTGTTCATAATTAACAAAAATATTCACTATTTTGATAGGTTAAAATTTTAGTACAATTATTTAAATTATTGCAATTATTTGATTATTGTGAAGTTGAATACATATTTATTTGTTTATTGATTATTTGAACTTATTCAGTGAGATACCTATTAGACCAAAGAATGTTAGTACTTTTTTTATTTTATGATAGCTTAGATGGTTTTTGTAAAGTGCTTATAGGAATGCCTAGTGCATTATAAACACAATGTATTAGCTATTATTATTAATTCCCTTATATCTTAAGCACTTTAACCTCTAATTTGTCATAAGTTGCAATTATTTTTCTTAGAGTATTTTAATTTTAGTATGTTTTAATGTACACATGTACAAAATAGATAACTAATAACAACCTGCTGTATAAAATAAATAAAATTTTTTAAAAAGCACACACATATTTTTAGTTTTTACTTAATTAAAAGTAGCAGTCTTATGGAAGCAACCTAAGTGTCCATCGACAGATGAATGGATAAAGAAGATGTGGCACATATATACAACGGAATATTACTCAGCCATAAAAAGAAACAAAATTGAGTTACTTGTAGTGAGATGGATGGACCTAGTCTGTCATACAGAGTGAAGTTAGTCAGAAAGAGAAAAACAAATACCGTATGCTAACACATATATATGAAATCTAAAAAAAAAAACTGATCATGAAGAACCTAGGGGCAGGATGGGAAAAGAGACACAGACCTACTAGAGAATGGACTGGAGGACACAGGGAGGGGGAAGGGTAAGCTGGGACAAAGTGAGAGAGTGGCATGAACATATATACACTACCAAATGTAAAACCGATAACTAGTGGGAAGCAGCTGCATAGCACAGGGACATCAGCTCGGTGCCTTGTGACTACCTAGAGGGTTGGGATAGGGAGGGTGGGAGGGAGGGAGATGCAAGAGGGGAGAGATACGGGGATATATGTATATGTATAGCTGATTCACTTTGATATAAAGTGGAAACTAACACACCATTGTAAAGCAATTATACTCCAATAAAGATGTTAAAAAAAAGTAGCAGTCTTTTCCTTAGTTCATTTCCTTAGTTCATTCATTTACTTTATGCTTAGCAAGTCATTCAGATCAGTTAAATATTCACTCATATATTTCATACAGTTTAAACATCTTTTCACAAATTTTTTTCCTCCCTGGATATAATTTTTTCTAACTTTTAATGTAAAAATTTAAACACACACACAAAATAGTAAACTCCCATGTACCCCATGCCCTAGTTTCCAACTCATGGCCAATCTTGTTCCACCTGTATCCCCACCCACTTTCTCCCCACCTCCAAAATTACTTCAAGCAAATCACAGGCATCATTTCATTTTGTCTGTAAATATTTCCATGTATATCTCCAAAGGTAAGAAATTTAAATATATATATATAATATATGGTTATATGTATATATATATATATATATATAACCATAACACCACTGTCACAGCCAGAAATACTTAGCAAGAGTTCTTGAATATCATTTTAAAAAAAAACAAATTAGCAAGTGTTCAAATTTCTCTGATTGTCTCGTTTTTGTTCTTGTTTTTAGCTTGTTTGAATCAGAATCCAAATAAAGTCCATACATTACAATTAGTTGCTGTCTCTTTTACAAACTGTAGGTTTCCTTTTCATCTCCTTGTTTTTTCCTTGCAATTTATTAGTTGAAGAAACTGGGTCCTTTGTCCTGCAGGGTTTCCCACAGTCTGGATTTTGCTGATTGCACCCCTAAGGGGGTGTTTAACATATTCTTCCCTGTAGTTAGATCTAAAGGCTTGATCAGTGTTTTAACTTCCAGCAGGTGGCATTGAATGCATGGTTACCTTTTGTTGTGATATTAGCGGTCACTGATGATCACTGCCTAGATTCATCAGGGGTTGCAAAATGGTGATATCCTAATTCTTCATTTAGCTAGAATTCTACCAAGGGAAACTTTCTCTCATCAACTATTTGGCTACCCTGAGGTTCATTTCATATAATAATGGCAGGGTAAATGCTTGATTTTTCGGTCTGTATTTGCCAGTTTTCAAAATAATGAGTTGGTTCTTTCAGATGACCATTAAGTTTTTTCTCTTTTGAATGAAGTCATGCATGTAAATATACATGATAACCAGTTGCCCTGATCATTATTATTGATGCTCCAATAATAATGATCTTTAGCCAGTGGGAACCTCTTCCAGTTGACACGTCCACATGGTCTTTGCTGACCTCTTTGCTTTCTGGTAGGACAAGATTTTCATCTGTATTTCCTGTTTGAGGCTCCTGACAAATCTTGTCCATTTCCTGTGCAAGTCCTGGAATCAGCCGTTTCTCCAGGGAACCCCAGCTCCCTTTAGTGGGGAACGGTATTTCAAGGCCACACCCAAGTGCTGGGAGTGCTCTTTGCTATTGGGTTCTTGTTTCTAGGCCTCTTTGGTGAACAGTATTAGAATATACATACTATTAATTTTTAAAGATAAAAATTCATCCTGTGTCGAAACCAGTACTCATGCAAATTCAGAACATGGAGTTTTAATTTAAACTGCACAGTTATGTTTTTAGTACGCCACATGGTGTGAAATGAGAACCTAACTTAAACCTGCCCCTCCCCGCCACATTGGAATATCAGTTTTCCCAGCACCATTTGTTGAATAATTCATCCTTGTCCTAAATGGCTTGCAGGACTTGCTATGTAAATTGTCAGGCCCATTGCAAATGGAAAATGCAGGACTCCTTGTTCAAAGCTTCTTCAGAATTTTAATATGGTGACAGTATTTTTAACCAGTATGTGGGGCCTTCCTAGGAGCAGGGCCCAGTGTGACTGCACTGGTCATCCTACAGTGATAAGCAGACACTGTATGGCAGTCACCTTACCAGGTTCTGCTCTGAAGACTTTACATGTCACCCAGGGAAGTACTTTTATCATTTCCATTCATCTCACACTCAGTTACACAGCTAGTAGGTGGCAGAGCCAGGATTTGAACCCAAGTGGCTTGGCCCCTGTAAACCCTCTGTGCCACAGTGGCTCCGGGACATTTCTTCCCTGTATGGGAGGTATTATCCAGGGATGTGTGTTCTGTTCCATCGACCTGCTGGCTCTTATCCTAGTAAGTTGCTTTTAATTATCAGAACTTTATATGATTTCATGTTGACAGTTATGCCCTCAGATTCTTTTTCAGAATGTTCTTAATTGATTTTGCCTATTTATTCTTTCAGGTTAACTTTAATATAATTATTGTCAAATTACCACAAAAATAAAAATCAAAACAAAACAATTATGGGCATTTGATTGGGATTCTAGTCAAACTGTGAGTTATTTTGAGATGAATTGGCATCTTCTCATCTATGAATTTGACGTCTCTCTATTTAGATTTGTCTATTTCTCCGCTGACTTTTTAATTTTTCATCATAGATCCTACACATTTCTTGTTAGGGTAACTAGTAGATATTTTATAGTTATTTGTAATTAATGTGTAGATTCTTTTTTATTATTTTTTTAGGAATAAAATCAGCAATTTCTGATCTATAAGGAAATTACTGATTTTTTTTAAAAAAATGGTAGCTATTAGATTTGGGGCACCTATTATGTACCAGGCATTTATTATTTTTTAAATACAATAAGGCTTATAATGAAAAATAGCAGTCCTCTGCCCTACCGCTCACCACCCTGGATTACCTACTACTCCTAGAGGGAGAACTTCTGATCCACTTACCTGTTTCTCTGGTAGTTACCTTCATAGTCTTAAATAATAATAAGCATATACAACTATTCTTTTATTTTTTCAGATTCATATAATTATTTTTTGACTTTCAACTATGTAACATGACAAGGCAGCCCTCTTTCAACTCCTCCCCCAGCCACATAGAAACACACACACGTCGTACCCACATATGCAAACACATACACACTCTTCTTCTCTCCATCATCCCAGGATAGTTGTAACACAACTGCTAGTTCAATAAATACTGTGCTTACATTATTATAGTGATGTAATTCTCAATTCCTTTCCTTTAAAACATGACTTTTTTCCTAGAGTTAAAATGATCTCATTTTTAAAAGCTTGCTTATTATTATTATTTAACTGTTTCTCTGGCTTAAACATCTCAAAACTTCCTACCAGAGGTGTAAAATCTCCTTGCAGTATGTTTGGTAGATGACATCATGTCATCTATCAATTTCATGTTTTTCTCAGTGATCTCTCTCCTGTAACCCCTGTACCTGTCCACCTCTAGACCAGCTGCTTCCAGGCTACTGTGGACCTGTCACCCTGGAGTGTCCCCTCACTATTATTCTGTGGCTACATCCTGTACTGGACTACCTGTTTTCTGATTGACTTTCTAGATTCACTCTCTCATTTTGAAGGAGCACACCCTCCGTTAGCTTTTGAAAAAGAAAGCACAGGAAGTACATTGAGACTTCATAGGTATGAAAATATTATTATTCTGCCCTCACACTTGGTTGATGGTTTCACTGGGTATAGAAGTCTAGGTTTAAATCATTTCCCTTTAGAATTTTAAATGCATTGCTCAATTATCTTAGAGCTTCCAGTGTTGCTGGTGAAAAGTCCAATGTCATCTGACTCCCACTCCTTAGCGGGTAACATGCTCCTTCTCTCTGAAAGTTTCTAGATTTTCCCTTCCTGGTGTTCTGAAATTTCACACTGTTATGGCTTAGATAAGCCTTTTTGCTTTTGGTGGTATCTTTTTGATGTGCACACAATAAACTTTTACTAATTACTACTTCAGTGATTCACTGGTTTTACTTTGGCTATTTCTGAAACTTTGACAGCATTCTACTATATTTAAATGAACCTGGGCAAAACCTACTTGATTTTTCCTTCCTTACTCATTAGTTAATAGAGTGGAGTTTTCGGCTGAGACATTGTTTTCCCTGGGTATACATTCATTCTTTACAAATAGTGGTAATTTAATACCCTTTTGTACAATAGACATGCCACTTTTTTTCCTTTTATATCTTATTGTGCTGGTCAGTTGTGGTCCACAAGATATGTTTCAAATGTTTAACACATGCACGTAGAGCACACACACGTCTGTCATTCTGAATGTCTAGAATGGCATATACATTCTGCTATTTTTCTTAGTTAGTAGGCTTTATAGACAGATAAACAGCTCTGATTCTTAGTTCAAAGAGGACTATTGCTGAGCAAAGGTTAACTAACCACTCTGCACTCTTCTCTCAGACCCCCTTCTTATTTGGATTATACGTTAAATTTCAACTTTCTGACATCTTCCTAGTTCCCAACTGTAGCTTCACAAGGAGACCTACTATGACCATGTTATTTTAAACTGTAAAACACCCCCTCTCCCTCAAATCCCCATCCTCCTTTACCTCTCCTATTTTTTCCATAGCATTTATCACTAGCTGACATATTGTATAATTTACTTAATTTTACTTAATTGTTATTTTTCATGATTTTGACTGCTTGCCTCACTGGAATGTGAGCTCTGTGAGAGTGGCGATCTTTGTTTTGTTCACTGGGTTTTCCTAGGTACTTAGAGCAGTGCCTGACATATAGAGGACCTTGTAAATATTGACTGAAAGAAGAAATGCATACATGAATACTGCAGTGGCAGTTGGCAGTTCCTGACTCTTCCTGTTGCTTGAAGTCTAACCAATAGCCAACTTTACTTTGGTTTCTAAGGGTACATTCTAGTGTGTGTGCATGCAGAGGGGCAGACAATATTAAATACAGAATAGGGTATGTAGGCTTTTAAGTGCCAAAGAGGAAACGAAATGGGAAGGGATAAAAAAACGTTGCAGGGGGAGAGAGGTTGAAAGTTTAGATGGAGGGAGGAGGTCAGGGCAAAGATGAATTTACAGTGAAGATTTGAAGTATGTAGGGTGCAAACTATGTGGATATCTGGGGAAAGAATATCCCAGGCCAAAGGAACAGCCAGTACAGAGATGCTGACATCAGGTCACGTCTGATGTCTTTGGAGGGAAAGCAAGTGGTCCGGTGTGGCTGGATCACAGAGAAGGATGGGGAGAGAGTAGAAAACAAGGCCAGAAAGGTATGTGGAGGGGAGGTGGCCGGATCACGTAAGGACTCAAAGATCATAAAACTGACTTCAGTTTTACCCCATGTGAGGTAGACATGCACTGGAATTGTCTGCAGAGAGGAGTGACGTGAGCTGGCCTACAGTTAGCAGGATGTTCTTGCTGCTGTGTTGATAGTGGACTGCACAGCAGCATGAGCAGAAGTGGCAACACCAGTGAGGAAGCCACCATGATCACCTGGGTGAGAGATGCTGGTGGTTTGGACCAGAGTGGCTGTAGTGGGGGTGGTACAAAGAACTGTATTCCAGAGATATTTTGAAGATGAAGCCAGTAGGATTTGCCAATGGACTGAGTGTAGGGTGTAAAAGAAATACAGAAATACAAGACAGCATCGTGGTTTTTGAGTTGAGAAACTGGAACAATGAAGTTAGCATTAACCGAGGCGAGGAAGAAAGAGAGGAGCAGGTGGCAGGGGAAGGGTGGGAATGTGGTCGGGGTGGGGGGTGTTTGTCTGAGATGCCTGCCAGTCTTGTCAATACACAGTTAGCCCATGAGTCTGGAACTAAAGGGAGAAGTCCAGACTGGAGATAAGTCATAGTTATTGATGGATTTAACACCATAGAATTGGATATGATCCCCTATGGAGTGAAAGCAGATAGAAAAGAAAGAAGCCCAAGGACTGAGCCTGGGGCATCATCAAATATTTAGAGGGTAAGATGATGAAATGAGGCAGCCATATAAACTGAGACGGAAAGCTCAGCAGTGGAGGAGGAATGTGGTGCCCTAGAAGCCAAGGAAGGAGAGGTAGCCAAGGTGTCAGATGTAAGAGGGCACTTAATATGACCCTTGAGAAATTACCTTCGGGGTTAGCAATATGAAATGTTATGGGTTAACTTGTGTCCCCCCAAAAAGAGATGTTGAAGTCTAACCCCCAGGACCTTAGAATGTGACCTTATTTGGAAATAGGGCCTTTATAGATGTAATCAAGTTAAAATGAGGTCATTAGAGTGGGCCTTAATCCAAAATGACTGACATCCTTATAAAAAGAGGGAAGTCTGGACACAGAGACAGACAAGCACACAGTGAGGTCATCACATGAAGACTGGTCTTAATGCTGCCTCAGGCCAAGGATCAACCAGAAGCTAGGAGAGAGGCCTTCCCCAGCGCCATCAGAGGAAGCGTGGCCCTGCTGACACCTTGATTTTAGAATTCTGCTGTTTAAGCCACCCAGTTTGTGATACTTTATCACGGCAGCCCTAGGAAACTAATACATGGAGGTCACTGGCAATCATGAGAAGAGACATTACAATGGAATGACAAGGACTTAATTGAAGTGGGATCCAAAGGGAGTAAAGGGGGGAAACTTGAAAACCGTGTATAGAGTCAACATGTAAGGAGTTTTCCTACAAAGGGAAGGAGAGAAACAGGGTGAAAGGCAGAGAAGCAAATGGCCTGAGAAAGGTGGGGTTTTTTTGGTTTGTTTGTTTTTTTTAATGGGAGAAATAAATGTATGTCTGATGCTAATGGGCTGATTCATTAGAGAGAGCAGGGGAGGCTCTCTGGAGCTCTGTCCTTGATTAGCAGAAAGAGGATGCACAGATGGACATACTGCCTTTGACTGGACAAGAGGACAGGCCACTCATGGGTGACAGGAGAGGACGTGGAAGTTAATACAAGCACAGATGCAGGGAGCTGACAGTCTTTTCACATCCTCCAAGTTCTCTGTGAAGCAAAGGCATCAGCTGAGAGCGAGGATATGGAAAGTGTGGGAAGCTGGCAGAGAGAGGAGAAAATGAAACAGCAACTCCAGAGTGAGGGACAGAGAGAAACTGTTCATAGTGATGATTCTTTTCATATACTATTTTTTTAATTTTATTTTTTGTCCGTGCCACGCGGCACGTGGGATCTTAGTTCCCAACCAGGGATGGAACCCTCATCCCCTTAACTGGAAGCATGGAGTCTTAACCACTGGACTGTCAGAGAAGTCCCCTTCATATACTATTGAAACTGATTTGCTCCTCTTGCATTTAGAATTTTCTCATCTAAATTTACGAAAAAAATTGATCTAATTTTCTTTTGGGGGGGTCCATGTGTCAAGTTCTGGTGTTAATAAAAACAGAGACAGAAACAATAACGATGATTACTGAGCACCTATCACGTATCAGGCCCTGGTAAAGCATTTCTTCTAATTATCTAATTTAATCATCTTGGCAAGAGGGACATGAGAGATTGGCTCCACTGTGTAGATGAGGAAAGTGAAGCTGGGGCTGAGGGCAGGACAGTGACAGGGCCAAGGCTTACAGCTAGTAAGCAGGGTTGGGATTCAAACCAAAGTCGGAGACTTCAAGATCAATACTTGAACCAGCAATGTATGCCAACTTTATCAACTAGCTTTTCATCTTACTCTACGTTCTGGAACAGATGATATAAAAATAAGAACAATCTGTTCTTCGAAAATTGCAAAAACCTCACCAGGAAAAACCATCAGTTATAAAGATGCCATATTTAAAGCGTAAAAAATAAGGAGAGAATGGCTTGTTGGTGGAATAAACATCTTATTTCCATTCATGTCTGCCTATTTCTACTTAAAACTAGGAAGCCTTCAATTTAATCAATATTTGTAGGAACTCGTCTGAGCCATTACTCTGTCAATCTAGCTCACCACAATGTTCTGTCTCCTACCATTTCTGCCTCCCCAAATATTGTGGAATTGTCTTCTTTATTTCCACAGCCATTGCCCTAGGCAAGGCTGCCATCCTGTTACTCTGATGACTGTAATACCTTTCAAAAGTGGTTCTCCCCCACTCTCCTTTCTGTGCCCCTTGTACTCATTTTGTACACAGAAGCCAGAGGGATTTATTTTTAAAATACTCTGTGTATTTACTGTTTTATAACAGAATGCTGCCCCACATAGGATATATTGCCAAATATTCAGCTATACAAAATAGTGCATGATGCCTAACTACAAATGGAAAACATAATTTAAAAAAATAAACACTTAAACACAATATAGGATTCTGCAAAAAGGCATTATTCCAGGTTGTTTTTAATTTTCTTGGGCCTGTCTTTCCCCTTTATGTCTTCAATGGAATGTGATTATTTTCCACACCACTGCTCCCAACCCCAAACCTGAAATTTAATATATGGAATCTTTAATTCCAGTGAGTCTATAAGAGATCACAACAGGCCCCATTTTCTAGTGCTTTCCTTAGCAGAGGAGAATGAGATAAGTACGAACACCTTGACATACCTGTTGTCTTACTGATCTTTTCTCTCTAAGCCTATATTAAACACTCCATAAATATTTGTTGGACAGTATTAAATGAATATGACATTTGGTATTTTGTAGGAATAATCTAAAATTTTTTAATCAATAAACTAGAGGCTTCAATAGAGTACATCCATATTAAATTATGCAATCATAGATTTTCTTAAAATGTGGTTTTTGATTTTTTTTCTCTAAGGTACTGTTTTTTTCATTCTTGACAGCTGATTTCAATACCTTCCCTCATCAAGTATTTTTCCTTTCATCTAAAAAAGTCAATTTTCTCTAAGTTTACCTTGAAGCATGACCAAAGACTGTCGAAGGCGGCTGTTTTCTTTCCGGATGTTTGTTAGTTTTTGTTTCAGGCCTCTTATTTTTGTGCACAGTTCCTCCTTCGACAATTCTGCTAGAGGCTCTTCATCCTCACTGGAGCTCTCACCGGGCAGAAAGGCATTTCCCGAATATGGGTCTCTCTAAAATACAAGGCAGGCACAACAAAAGCATCAAGGGAGCTCTCATGGTTTATCCTGTGTTCCGGATGCTGCTGGGACTTAATTAGACCTACAGGCTCCTGCTCTTCCAGGAGGCGAGTGATCTAGCCTCAGCTTGGTCCTCCACTATCCAGGGGAACTCAGAATAAAAGAGGACATCAAAGTTTCATGCACACATCTCTTTCAAAACAGTAATCAGGATTCTGACTTTCGGCCTAACTTCATGAAAAACACAAAGTAGAAAAATAGTATAACAGAGTAGAATCAACCAGGCCACCATTCAGATCTTTGTAACTCATCTACGTCCTCCATTTCTCTCCCGACACCTCATCCACAGCCTCTCTGTTGAGACTATGCCATGAGGCTAATTTGGGGGTTGATTCCATCAGAGAAAGGAGAAAGATTTACCCAGAACAAAGCACTGATGTCTACCTTTTAGTTTAAAAAATATTTTTTAAGGACAGCAGGACAATAATCCGAAAACATATGCATTTGAGTCGTAAAACCCAGGCTTTGTTGAGGCAGAAAAGAATTTTCTCCAATTACTAAGCTGGCCTTTATATTTATATTAATCCAAATCTGGAAAATTGGAGCACAGAGTGAAATTTATAAAGATCCAAATCTAGAAGCCTGGAGTATGATGTTTATAAAAATAAACTTTAGAGTAGAAGAGATAAAGGCACATGTACACCAGAACACAACATTGTGAATCAACCATACTCCAATAAAAATTTTGAAAATAGAGATCAAGAAAGTTCCTGCTGAATAGGAAGCGAAGAGACCTCCTGGGGCCTGGCTGAGGAGCAGGAGGAATTCGGAACAGGAAGAACAGAAGGTCAGATTCCAGTGTCTGCTCTTCCTGCCCCGACCTTTGTGGGGAAGCGAGGTGGATCCAGGGGTCAGGGTAGGTGATAGAAACATCCAGATGAATGAGGGGCAGTCCCAGGGCAGCAGGGCTGGCTCCGTGCTTCTCAGCACATCATAAATGCCCTAAAGGGGCCCCAAGTCCAGCAACATCAGGGCAACACGGCACCTTCTGGGCCACAGATCAGAAATGGACAAAATTGGTGTCTGGGCAAATGGACCAGAGACAGTGTCCAGACTCCCCAGAGCTCATGCAAAGCAGCTGGAGAATCCGGAGGATCCCTGTGTCCCGTTCAGGAACTGGGTAAGTGCTGGGGGAACTGGTGAACAGAGAGACTACAGGGTGCCAGAACCTTACAGAAGTTGGCAGCAGGTCCCAGCACAGCAAACATCAGCAGATGGTGCCAGCAGAACTCCCTGGGAGCTGGAAGGAATGCTGTGCCTCAGCAGTAACAGTACTGGACACTAAGGAAACAGGCAGAAATCTTAGAGCCTGGGCAGAAGACCAGCTGTCCCTCCCCAGAGGCTGGATGATATGTAAGACTCCTCAAAACTTGAAACACTTCCCAGGAAAAAAACAGGAAGTGGAGGAGAGTGAGAAGCTAGTCTCCATTGAGACTTAAACCCTGAAGTGACTGAAACTATACCAATACCTCAAAGGGATTTTAAACACCAGAACACTCTAACTGGGTTTCCCTGGTGGCGCAGTGGTTAAGAATCCTCCTGCCAATGCAGGACACACGGGTTCGAGCCCGTGTGGGAAGATCCCACATGCCGCAGAGCAACTAAGTCCCTGCGCCACAACTACCGAGCCTGCGCTCTACAGCCCGCGAGCGACAACTACTGAAGCCCATGCGCCTAGCCTGTGCTCTGCAACAAGAGAAGCCACCGCCATGAGAAGCCCGCGCGCCGCAACGAAGCGTAGCCCCCTCTCCCAGCAACCAGAGATAAGCCCGTGCGCAGCAACGAAGACCCAACGCAGCCAAAAATAAAATTTAAATTAAAAAAAAAAAGAACACTCTGTAATTCACTGTCAATGGACAAGTTCAAGCTTTTTTTTTTCTCCCCCTTTTCTTATCTACCAGGGATGGAGAATTGAAAGCCAGATGAGATCAGTTATAGAAAATACAATTATATTTTTGTATGATCAGCAATGTATACATTCAACCTCACTCCTTATTTTATAAGTATACCAATCTATGTATGTATACATATTTCATTATTCCACGTGTGTATGACATATATAATATATATAATGGTAATGAAAATTACTATTGTCCTATGTTGGCAAGTAGCTAAAGTACTCATGCTAGATATATAAATCTTTAATAAAAAAACTGATGCATTTGGTTAAAAGGAAATTAAATATTTATCTAAAAAACTGAAGGATGCCTACTGAGATCATAGTTCTATGCAGAGTAATTGGGAAAAAATAGAATATATGGTCTAGTTCTTGCAGGAATTTCCCACAAGAGAGAAATGAAATCAAGCATAAATCCATTTATAAGCATCATTGGAAGACAAAGTTAATAGACAATAGATTGGGATAAGATACTTGCAAAATCTAAAACCACATGAAACTAATTTCTACAGTAGATATGGTATATGTGCCAATCAATAAGAATAGAACAGGAACCCACCAGAACAGACTAAGAAACCCAACAGAAACTATAAAAACTCAATAGAGAAAAGGACAGTGGCAGAGACCGCTGGCTATCACCAGATATTTGTTCTCCCATTCTTCTACAGTAATAGGTTTTTAGCTCAGCAGGTAGGTGTCAGCTAGATTACATTTCCCAGACTCCCGGACAGCTCAGTGTGGCTATGTGACTAAGCTTCCGCCAGTCAAATAGGAGTAGGAACAATGTGTACCACTACTGGGTCATGACCTTAGGAGGAATGGGCCGGCCTTCTCCTGCCTGAATTCTATTTTTGTTGGCAGAGAGGAAGGCATGCAGGTGGGAGCTGGAGTAGTCACCTTGACCCAGGGACAGAGGCTGTGTGTTCAGGAAGGTAAATGAACAAGATAAGACGGATCCTCAGCATTTTGGCACTGCTACAGCAACCAGGACTGCTCTTGCTATTACGTGAAAGGGAAATAAACTTCCATCTTTATACGCCACTGTGATATTTGGGTCTTTGTTACAGCCTTTGCAACATGCATCTTAACTAATGCAGATTTTGATACCTAGAAGCCGGATACCCAAAACTTGACATATGTTTGAATTACTTAGAGCTCAGGTTATGGTCAAAAAGAGCAAAGGTATAACATGCTGGAAGGTTGTTGACTCTTGTTAGACCTTGGTGATGACACATTTGGTAAAACTGTCACCTGCAATGCCTTGGAAGGCACACCATGTGCTTACTGAGACTGGAAAAAGAATGTCTGTGTGTATGAGTGACTTCTTGTCAGTGCTAGCTAGTTTGCGGAAATGGAAGGCTTTCTCCTTCCGTCTGCATTTAGAATGTAGCATGCAATTTAAACTGAGTCCAGTCATGTTAAATCTCCAAGGTTTGAAAAAAATGAATGACGTCTACATCTAAATTGTAAGAGATAAGAAAAAAAGCCTGTGAACTCAAGGCTTTCTCAAGAGCTTCTCTTTAAGTGTTCTCTGCCAGACACTGAAATCCATCCCAATGGTAAGCCTCAGCTTCAGTGCATTATCTTCAAGCTTTTTGTTTCATATGGCAATTAAGTCACTGCCAGAAGTTGGAGAGAAAAGAGGCTGAGCAGCCGTAATAATAGAGGAGAGGTTTCAGGCTTATTTATGACCAAATAAGATCTCTGGCTGTAGTTACTTGCAATGAAACCAAGCAGAAAGAAATAGTTTGGAAGGCTATTAAGTTTTTGAGAAACACAAATTGCAAAAGAAACCGTACTACTGGCCTGCTAGAGCAGGTGACTATTTTGCCCTCAAGGAACCACTGGACAACCTCCCACCACCCAAAACCTGCACCAGCAAATTGAAACAAGATATCATTTTCTCCCATCAATTGCCAAATATATGAAATAAGGACATAAATGCTAAGTGTTGGCAGGGAAGCACAACATGGAACCCCTTATGCACTGCTGCTGGGCATGTGGACTGATGTAGACATTCTGGAAAGCAATTTCATTGTCATATCAAAGCCATTACTCACCCTTCTAAGTGTTTATTCCAGAGACATTCTCACGCTGTTTCTTAAATGGACATGTATGCGGACATTTATTTTGTCATTGTTTGTAGTACCAAGATGCTGGAGGAAATCTAGGTTTTCATCATTGGAGGAAAGGACAAGTAAAATGATGCTATGCTTTGTTAGACGCAACGTATCGTATATAATAGCAATATAGATGTTAAAAACAGTGCTGATTGAAAAACCAAACAGATTGAGCTATATATTATGATACCAATGTACTACTAAATGATGTGTGAAATGATGGAGCCATAAGGTTGTACAGTGCAGCGTGATTTGTAAACAGACAAAACATGGATATGGAAACAAGCCATATCCATGCTAGGGGACAGTGGGTGATGACGTACAAAAGAGAAAGTTCTTTATATACTAATGGAAAGATTGTCAGAATACATTAAGTAAAAAAGCAAAGTACAAAGCAGCCTATCTAGTAAGTTACTTTTTGTGCAAAAGAGGGGATAAGAATATCTATATTCATATTTGCTTTATTTGAACAAAGAAACACTGGGAGGATAAACAAGAAAGCCATAAAGTGGTTACATGTGGTAGGGGGCCAGGAGGCAGGAACAGGGCGAGTGGGGCAGCTGTGTGGGAGACTTTTCACACACAGATATGTAATTTTTAGGCTTTTGATTTTTTTATTACTCAAAAAAGCTTCATTTTAAATTGAGCTTTCTGACTCTGTGCTTGTGCCTTCAACACTTCCACAAGGATTTTCTGCCCCTCCATAGGAAAGCATATGTGACCGGTCACAGACATGCTTAGCAGACATGGACCCACCATAGGCCCGGCTGACATGTTGTTTCGTTTTAGGAAACCTCATAAGAACTTTAGGTCTCACAGCAACAACTTCTCAAAGTCGGCCTGGGCACATTCCACACGCAGATTTTGGTGCTTTCCCAACCTTCTGGGTTTAAGAGTAAACAATTCTATTGCCAGGGGTTCGGGACAGCCTCGTTTTGTCAGAGGCTGTGTTGTGGGGCAGCCTAGGATGTGTGGCATGCCAGATGCTGGACCGTCTCAGTGCCTCCAGACACTATCCCCGGAGAGTAAAATATATTCTAAACCATGAGAATGTACAGTATGTATTTTAAGAATTAAACGAAAATACATGCACATAAGCACTCCATGTATTACAAAGACACACAAATAAAAAATAAAGGATAAACAGGTGGATAGTTTGTCCAAAGTGTAAGAGGAGAATGGGAGTGGGGAATTCAGATCAAAAAGGAATAAATGAATAAATACAAATAAGAAAGGGGCCCTGGCCAAACCTGTGATGAGGATGGGCTGCAAACTGGAGTCAAAAAAAAAAAAAAAAAAGGCAATAAATTTTAGAAGAGGTGTTCCAATTTCTCCAGTGGTTTTGGGAGAAAAAAAATATTTTCTGACAGTTTGCTGATCTTTAATGTCCCAGGAGATCAAGTAACGTTTGAACAATGTATAGTTGGCCACACTTTAATAGAAGCTGGTAAAATGGCTTGTGAATACGTTTCTAATTCAACTTGTTTAACATTAAAAAGAGAACATGAAATTTTATTCCTTCAGTTGAATAAAGAATTAAAGGGAAGAATCTATTAATGCAAGAGGGGGAAATGCACTAATAAATTGTGAAAGGAATTATGGAATTATGGCAGAGCAAGGGAAGAAAGTACCACCACAACAGCAGCACACCAACCTGCCCTTTATCCAGGTCACTGTTCGCATTCTCTGAGTCCATCGTCTCCGTCCTTTTCCTCTTTCCTTTTCTAAGAGCTTGGGTATTGGTAATTTCCTCTGTTTGCAAGATCTTCTGCATTTTCTCAGTTAGTTACCAAAGGTTTTCTGAAATTGTAGGAGGAAGGAATGCCCATGAGATGGTGCTACTCTGGATGTAGATCCATAATATGTTTACAACTGTATGTTTCATAAAGGGACTAGCCACTCAAGTAAATTATTTTACTTAATACTTTCTGTCATTCCTTCTCCCACTGGCTAATTTAGGACACACTTTCACTTGGTTCAAAATCATGAGGATATCATGTTTCCAGAACGTGGGATACAGGAAGTTGTCATTTATAAAATCAAATGGCATAAATTTTTTCCATCTTTTCAAGTTTTTTCTTGTCAATCAGTTATGAGGAGTCTAAAAAACAAAGTAGAAACCTTGTAAAATTATGCAAATGATTTGAGGACTGAAGTTATATAACTTTAGGAAAAAGACATTAATAATAGCAGATCTAGGGACTTCCCTGGTGGTCCAGTGGTAAAGAATCTTCCAATGCAGGGGATGCGGGTTCGATCCCTGGTCAGGGAACTCAGATCCCACATGCTGCGGGTCAACTAAGCCCGCGCACCACAACTACTGAGCTCACGCACCTCAACTAGAGAGCCTGTGTGCCACAAACTACAGAGCCCACGAGCCCTGGAGCCTGTGCACCACAACTAGAGAAGAGAAAACCTGCTCGCCACAACTAGAGAGAAGCCCACGTGCCTCAATGAAGAGCCCGCGCACCTCAACGGAGATCCCGCAGGCCTCATTGAAGATCCTGCGTACCGCAACTAAGAGCCAACGCAGCCAAAGATAAATAAA
Organism: Mesoplodon densirostris; assembly: GCF_025265405.1. Lineage (NCBI taxonomy): Eukaryota > Metazoa > Chordata > Mammalia > Artiodactyla > Ziphiidae > Mesoplodon > Mesoplodon densirostris. The sequence goes on along the minus strand of NC_082670.1, from coordinate 44,409,574 downwards.
ATAAATAAATGAAAATAATAAATAAATCTTTAACAATAATAATAGCCAATCTCATCAGGACCAAAAATATTCCAAGGGAGATCAGTAAGAATGGCCTAGAAATTTGTTCTGTTTTTTTCCTGAAAAGTCTAAAGTTTTGAGATGGAAGATTTTCTTTGGTGTAAACTTAAGAGTAGCACCATAAAGAATGCAAAAAAATCTCAAAGGCAACAATGCATTTCATTAAAATTTTCAGGTAGAATCATTTTTTCAAAACCTGATAAAACAGATGATAGTTTTTAGGTTTAATAGTTTTGAAATGACCAAATCTAGCTTTTGCTGTGTATGGATGATTCAACACTTTTGGTCATAGCATTTTTTTTAAATATTTATTTATCTGCCTGTGCCGGGTCTTAGTTGCAACACGCAGGATCTTCCTTGCTGCCTGCGGGATCTTCACTGTGGCATGTGGGATCTAGTTCCCTGACCAGGGATTGAACCCAGGCCCGCTGCATTGGGAGCATGGAGTCTTAGCCACTGGACCACGAGGGAAGTCCCTGTAGCATCCTTATTACTTGCATATGTTGGTTTGTTTTCATGAAAAGATATTTAATTATAAATAATAAAACTTTACAGAAGAGACTAGCTTAAAGGGAGTTCGACAAATATGTGGATTGTTGAGTAGAAGGTAACTATACTCTTTACCAAATTACACCAAGTAATCCTTTTAGAAAATATGGTTCTTTTACCTATTTTAAGAGAAATTCTTTATTCTCTACTCCAAGCATAAAATTATATTTAGTCTTTCCAAGATTGCTTGTTGTGACTTTTTGAAAACTTACTTTATGTTTTCAAATACACGAATAGTGCTTCAGCTAACACATGGGACTGGACTGTAATATCTAACTCACAAATATCAGAGATCTTACTTAGTATCAAGCTTTATTAATAATTTCAAAGATACAAGCAATCAAAAGGCACAGGCAGAATGGGGAGGTCTAGGACATCCTGGCTTTATAGGTTCTTCCTTCTAGAACAAGAGGTGAGGCCTCTAACTGAGGTTTGGGGGTCACCTCACACAGTGGGTGTGCTTAAGTCGTGATACTTCTCCATTTTATACCTAAGAGTTGTACAGCTTGCATGACCTTCTCTAGGGAGTTATAAGTCCATAGATCCTGGGTATGTTTGCCATAGGCAATTTTAAATCAAGGATACACAGTTAAGAGCATTCCATAGACAAAAACTCCACTTGTAGCAAATATCAATCATCTGTTTACTCAGAGCAAGGTCAACACAAATTTTCTGTGAAGCGTCAGATAGTACATATTTTAGGCTTTGCAGGACAAAGGGCAAAATCAAGGATATTATGTAGGTACTTATAAGCAAGAAGAAAATAAATCTTCACAAAAGTTTTATTCATAAAATTGAAACTATACTACTAATAATTGAGTATAACTTTTTGTCAGACAGGCCTAAAAATGAGACTGGAACTAAAAAAGATATCTTGTTTAATTAGGGTTCAAAGTGTTCCCTACCATCAGAATTAATGGCAAATGCTCACTTGCCAATGCTGACCCATTATGAAATTGTATGAATTTTGTGACCTTGGGTTAGGCAATGATTTCATAGATATGACAACAAAAACGTTATTTTCACAAATGATACCATCAAGAAAGTAAAAACAACTTACACAATGGAAGGAAATATATGAAAATAGATCTCACAAGGGACATGAATACAAGATATATAAAGAACTCTTACAACACAATAATAAAAAGACAAATGCCCGAGTTTTTTAAATGGACAAAGGATTTAAACAGACATCACTTCAAAGAAGATATATAAATAGCAAATAAGCACAGGAAAAGAGGCTTAGTATCATTAATCACTATATAAATGCTCATAAAAACTACAATGAGAGGCCTCTTCATATGCACGAAGATGACTATAATCAAAAAAGAAAACAAAAAGTTTTGGTAAAGACGTGGAGAAATTGGAACCCTTATATCTTGCTGGTGGGATTGTAAAATAGTGCAGGCATTTTGGAAAAGTCTGGCAGCTCTAAAAGTTAAATATTACATCATCATATGACACATCAACTTCATTCCTACGTATATACCCAAGAGAAGCGAAAGCATACATCCATACAAAAACTTGTACACAAACCTTCATAGCAGTATTAGCCATAATAGCTAAAAAGTGGAAAAAAGCAAATGTCTATCAACTCATGAATAGATAAATAAAATGTGGTGCATCCATACAGTGAAATATGATTCAGCAATAAGAAGAAATGAAGTTCTGATACATGCCACAACATAAATGAGCCTTGGGAACTTTATGCTAAGTGTGAGACATCAGTCCCCAAAGATCACACATTGTATGATTCCATTTATGTGAAATGTCAAGAATCGTCAAATTTATAGAGACAGAAAACAGATTATTGGTTTCTTAGGAGTGAGAGATTGGGGGATTGGGGGAGGAATGCCTGCTAATGGGTTTCTTTCAATGGGGACAAAAACGTTTTTTAAAAATTGGATTGTGGTGTTTGTTGCACAAACCCTGTGAATAAACAAACAAACAAAAAAACATTGAAATATGTACTTCAAGTGGGCGAATTGCATGTGAATAATATTTCAATACAACTATTTAAATACATAGTAGGTTCAAATATTTTCTGCAAAATACCTTCTGATGAATAATAAAATGAATAACTGTAGGCTTTAAGGACCTTACATTTTCACAAGTTTTGTAAAATTTTCCAACAAACATTTCTCCTGCTCCACACACATTTTTTTGTTTTTGTTTTTGTTTTTTTTTTTGCTGTACGCGGGCCTTTCACTGTTGTGGCCTCCCCCATTGCGGAGCACAGGCTCTGGACGCACAGGCCCAGCGGCCATGGCTCACGGGCCCAGCCTCTCCGCGGCATGTGGGATCTTCCCAGACCGGGGCACGAACCCATATCCCCTGCATCGGCAGGAGGACTCTCAACCACTGCGCCACCAGGGAAGCCCCTCCACACACATTTTTAACCACCATCAATTGTATCACGTCTTAGCAGATTCCACCTCAGGTTGTACTGAATTTGTGTTTTCTCAACCTCTTTGGAAATATTCTCTGCCACAGTTGTTTCACAGACTATTTATAATGGTTAATTTGTGAGTCACTCTAAATTAATCAGCAATTACTCCTCAAATAAATAAGAACTGAGCAATATCAGTAACATCTGTTGATTTGTCAAGAGCCAAGAAAAACTCAGAGTCATTTGCCGTGTGTTTTAATTATGTTGCTCCTGATGTCCTCATTCCTTTGAATAACTGTTTTTGCTGAAAGGCAAATAGTCTTAAGTAATTTTATTTTTTTCTGGGCACATGCCTTAAGCTACTGCAATAAAACACGATTTAATTAACTCACTATTGGTAAATGGCTTTCCTTAATTGGCTAACAAACAAACCACCCAGAAACTTATTTTGGTTACAGACTCATTTTCATTTCTCATTTTTCTGAAGAAACTCTGCTGTGATATTTCATTAAAAATTTTCTAATTGTTGTGACTTGTCCTGTGAGTTGGATGAATGCTGAGTTTGGTAATGTGACATATATATGTTTTTTTTTTAAGCACAGCTATAGAGTCAGTGTTAATACACACAATGCTTTCCATCTAGTTTGGTAACAAAATAATCCACACGCCACTCTGCTTTAAAAGCACTAGGTCAGGGCTTCCCTGGTGGCGCAGTGGTTGAGAGTCCGCCCGCCGATGCAGGGGACACTGGTTCGTACCCCAGTCCGGGAAGATCCCACATGCCGCGGAGCGGCTGGGCCCGTGAGCCATGGCCGCTGAGCCTGCGCGTCCGGAGCCTGTGCTCTGCAACAGGAGAGGCCACAACAGTGAGAGGCCCACGTACCGCAAAAAAAAAAAAAAAAAAAAAAAAAAAAGCACTAAGTCAAATTTTCTCTTTCTTTTCTTGCTTTGGCATACACTGGTAGTAAAAAAATAAAATGCAATGTCATACAATGGTATGACGATATGCACGACACTAAAACAATGTCAAATTATTACAATGGCATCACTGTGGTTTGTGCTGCACTGAGCAGGCTACCCCGTGTGGTCTCTGTCACAACTACTCAGCTCTGCCCTTGCACCATGAAAGCACACAGGCAATCTGTAAACACAGCAGTGTGGATGTGCTCCAATAAAACTTTACCTGTGGACACTGAAACTTGAATTTTATACGGTTTTCACATATCATGATATGCTATTCTTATATTGTTTTTTTTCAACTATTTAAAACTGTAAAAAACATTCTTAGCTTACAGGCTGTACAGAAACAGGAGGCAGGCAGAGGGGCAGCAGGCTGCTGAACCCTGACCTAGGGGCTCAGTTATCACATTGAAAAGGAATTCAGATGTGTCACATGCTTCCTTTTCCGCCATCCTCATTTCTCTTCCTGGCATGCAGAACAACCGCTTTAACTTCTTTCTCCCCAGTGCCTTACTTCACTGCACATTATTACTAAACATTTAGAGCAGTACTTGAGAGACACAATATATAGCCAGTCAGATCCTACAGCAAATTGTTATTATTTGATAAAACTGGATTTTGCCAGATTTAACTGGTCACCATCACTAAATAATAAGTATTATTTAGTGATGGTAACAGATGCTAGAGTCCTGGTTCACAGGCTTTGCTGATAAGCCCAGGGTGGGAGAAGGGGGACTGGGAAGTTACTGATTAATGGGTATAGAGTTCAGTTTTGCAAGATGAAAAGCGGTCTGGAGACGGATGATGGTGATGGTTGCACAACAGTGTGAATGTACTTTAGGCCCTTGAACTATACGCTTAAAATGGTTAAGATGTAAATTTGATGTTATGTGTTCTTACCACAATAAAAAAATTGGAAAAGAATTAGTTTGCAAAAATAAAGATTTGTAATATCCTAACTGTACTAAAATTTTCTCCTGCTGATATGATTTCATTAAAGAGCAAATCCTCAAGTTTCTTCACAAACACACAATTCATTCAAGACCAACCAGAATGGACATATCAGACCTCTTTTAGAAGCTCTACTTTTCAGTAGATTTCAGGCCACTGTTCTTACATCCACAAACAGGTGGGTCAAGGTTTGTACTACCTGCCAATTAGCAAATTCAGAATGGGTATTATGAATATGGCTATATATTAAACACTACTAGTTCCTAAAGTTGGTAAAAAAATTTACCATGGAGTTATCTGCCACTCTTTATTTTTTTAAAAATAAATTTATTTATTTATTTTTGGCCGTGTTGGGTCTTCGCTGCTGTGTGCGGGCTTTCTCTAGTTGAGATGATCTCACTGCAGTGGCTTCTCTTGTTGCAGAGCACGGGCTCTAGGTGCCTTGGCTTCAGTAGCTGTGGCACTCAGGCTCGGTAGTTGTGGCTTGTGGGCTGTAGAGTGCAGGCTCAGTGGTTGAGGTGCACGGGCTTAGTTGCTCCACAGCATGTGGTTTCTTCTTGGACCAGGGCTCGAACCCGTGTCTCCTGCATTGGCAGGCGGATTCTTAACCGCTGTGCCACCAGGGAAGTCCCTGCCCTGCTTTATATTTTATTTATTTATTTATTTATTTATTTATTTATTTGCTAACAGAAACCATTTGATTAATTCCCAGGTAGTTGTAAAGGGCAAGATTAAATATAACCACAGCCATGAGACTCTCCCAAGATATGTGGTTGGATGAATAACATGTCAATGGCTTTCAATTTTTTTCCAATCTTTTGTAGCTCACGGCAAAATATACATTCTACATTTTGATCCAGAAAACACACATACACACATACACCCACACACAAAAAACTAAAACAAAATTTCAGAAAACATACTCACTTTTACTGCATGTGATGCATTCTTTCAGTTTCTATTCTATCTACTGTATTTTATTTCATTTATTAAGTGCTGACTGATCACAGCATGTTAAGTTGATTTCGCAACTCACTAATGGGTTATAACCCATAGCTTGAAAAATGTTCTAACCAGTCTCCAAGTTATGAAAAACACGTATGAGAAATAAGACATAGAGAATGGAGAACTTTGTAACTAATGAAAGCAAATGAAATTAATAAAAATATAAATTATTAATGCATTTAGGTTTACTTTTAATATGTCAATACTACAATTAATGCAGGAGTTTAAAAATACAAAAGCCGCTTCTGAAATTCTAAGAAACAAAAGGCATCATATTTTTTAAAAATAAATTTATTTATTTTATTTTTAGCTGTGTCGGGTCTTCATTGCTGTGCGTGGGCTTTCTCTAGCTGCGGCGAGCAGGGGCTACTCTTCGTTGTGGTATGCGGGCTTCTCTTGTTGTGGAGCACGGGCTCTAGGCGGGCAGGCTTCAGTAGTTTTGGTGCACTGGCTTAGTTGCTCCGCGGCATGTGGGATCTTCCCAGACCAGGGCTCGAACCCATGTCTCCTGCATTGGCAGGCAGATTCTTAACCACTGTGACACCTGGGGAAGCCCAAGGGACCACATTTAAGGAAACTAAATGAACATCAAAATATCATTCAGGTATCTCACCTCCCTTTGTATTTAAATAAAAATTCTCTTCTATGAATTAAATAAAAATCATGAAAGGCAAGTACGGCACTACAATAAAACTTAAGAACCCTTTCAAATGGCCAGAAGTTTTGGATTGTTTTCTATACATATCGGTTTTGGAATGTACAGACATAGAAGGTCCTCTTCAGTACTCAAGTCAGAGTATGAACTGAAGACTCCCCTCTAAATGAGTTCCAAAGTGCCAGGAAAAAAGTGCCAACATATTTCTAAATATCCAGTGGCTGGTTTAATGTTCTCTGTAAAATGGGCTACTAGTTTCAGCTCAGCCTTTGGCAAGGCATGGAGGAGGAACATGTCCATATTATTATTTTTTAATTATATATACACTAGAAGAAGGCAAATCAGGATTGGAATGGCTCTGAATCAACTACACTTCAATTTTTAAAAAAATTGAAAATCTGCAAAAAAACAAAAAAACAAAAAACACCAAAGATCAGAATGGCTCTGAAGGGTTGGGTGCCCTTTCCTGCAGCAAGCACAGCGCTCTACTGAGCAAAGCAAGTGCTTCCTCATCAAAGTGTCTGACTTCTGGAGAGAAATTGCAGGGTTTTACTAATATCTATTAGGGAGCATTTCAACTCACTCTTTTTCCTCTCGCCGTTTTCAAATGCCATCTAACGTGTTTTCAATTTCCAAGTTGTTCCAGAAATACCCCAACTAAAAAGATGATCAATATACTTTAGGATGATTCGGCAATGCTGCTAAACTATGATTGCATGACTTAGACTGACTGGAGACTGTGTGTGAACCTCAGAAACACTAAGTGTGTTTGAGGGACTCTAGACCTGAATCATTTTCAACTTCCCATGATGAGAAAGGAAAGAAAAACAGTCTCATCAGGCCAGAGTTTGTGGATGCACTTTTACTAAAGCTAATTTAACCAATGAGCTGTGATGTCATGCACTGTCATGCATGTAACCATTATCTAGGAAAGGAATTCATTTAGCTCCCCATCCTGCCCTACCTGACATCCTTAGATCTTTCCAATCCTGTCTGCTTCATTTAATAACAAAAAATATATAGTTAATATTTACTGAGTACTTACTATACCATTCAAAGCATTTAATCTGTACTACCTCATTTAATTCTCACTGTCGTGCTCCAGGGTAGGTCCAAGGATTATTCACACTTAACAGATGAGGAAACTGGGGCCTCAGTGGACCCTGGCAACCAATCCCAGTTGCTAACCCATAAGAAGGACTCAAGCCAGAAGTTAGAAACTAATCATCAAGTCAGCTTTTCAGCAAATTCTATCACCTCCAGTAACTAGCTTTTGCTTTCTTTGCTTGATGAAGCTCTTACAGGGCCCTCCTTGCCAAGTTCTGCCTCATAGTCCCATTTCCCCAGAGACTGGAGTCTTGACAGGATCATCAGAGCTTCTCAGGACTCTCATCCTGCTCAGCCACCAGGGCTGGAGACCCTCTCTTTGCCCCTCTGATCCCTTCTTCCCCCAATCTTTAAGCTGCTCTCTAAGCCTGGAGGTTGACACGCTTGGGCTCCCTTGCCCTCGTCCCAGCTGGGTTCAGCCAACAGCATATCCAAGCAGGAGATCAGAGGGAAGGAGAATAGGGAGTTAGGAGGATGTATCCTCCTGCCTCCCTTCCTGTGGGCTTGCCTTGTCTATGTGACCCTCTCCTTTCAGGTTGCGATAACCACTTCCTTCCCTCTCCCTGTAAGCCTACAGCTGGTGACATTTCCATTATGACGAGGCCTGAGGTACAGCACTGTTCCTCCTGGTTTGCCTACACCCAGCTGCTATGGTCAGAATGGGTCCTCCCAAAATCCGTATGTTGAAATCCTAACCCTCATAGGTAATGGTGTCAGGTGATGGGGCCTTTGGGAGGTGATTAGGTCATGATGGGGGGAGCTGTCATGAATGGGATTAGTGTCCTTATTAAACAGTCTCCAGAGGGATCCTCAGCCCCTTCTGCCAGGTGAGGACACAGTGAGATATCGGCAGTCTGCAGCACGGAAGAGGGGTTTCACCAGAACCCAACCATGCTGGCACCTGATTTAGGACTGCCAGCCTCCAGAATTGTGAGAAATACATTACTGTTGTTTATAAGCTACCCATTCTCTGGTATTTTGTTATAGCAGTTTGAACAGAGAAAGACATGAACTTCATCATCTGAACCAGAGTCTCTCTGCTGCTCCTGACCTGGCAGGAAAGCCAGATGCCAAATGGCTCAGCCTCTGTCTCATCTGTAATGAGACAGTGAGACCAGTTCATTTTCATCTCGATGTGTTCAGGAACAAGACGCCTACAGCAGAGAGATAATAGTGCAGAAATCAGAGGCTGGGAGCATTGGAAGATAATCTTCACCTGCTCCACAATGTCACCTGTCCCCTCAAATGTCTACGAAAAGCCTGTAGCCACATAGAGAACAGACTTGCAGTTGCCAAGGGGGAGGGGAGTTGGGGGAGAGATGGATTTGGAGGTTGGGGTTAGCAGATGCAAACTAGTATATATAAAAACGGATAAACAACAAGGTCCTACTGTAGAGCACAGGGAACTATATTCAATATCCTGTGATAAACTATAAAGAAAAGAATATGAAAAAGAATATATATATGTATAACTGAGTCACTTTGCTGTATAGCAGAAATTAACACAACATTGTAAATCAACTATACTTCCATTAAAAAATAAAAAAGCCTGTAGCTGTGTGTGTATGTGGGACCACCTGCAAGTCTGCACAAAAAAGTATATGCAAAACTCAGAGGGACTCTGGATAAGTTTTCCTATGGTTCTAGGGCCTCCAAAACCTTTTCTAAGGAATATCAATTTTTGTGAGTATTTTTCTCCTTGGCTATTCTTATGTTATTACCTGTCCCCACCCTTGATATTTATGTGCCTTTTCCCCATTTATCAGAAACACAAGTGCAGAGTTACACCTAAAGAAGAGTAAGAACAATGAAAAGTTCTATTTTAGGATGACTGTTAAGTCATGTAAACCATCTTCCATTTCACATTTTTTTGATTAATGTAGAACATTCTATCCATCTTGAAATTTGAGTGCAAGATGAGATCATTAAGATTTTTGCTTTAAGGAACCATATTCTAGAACATTAATAAGTTTCAGACCAATTTTTTTTTTTTTTTTTTTCGGTACGCGGGCCTCTCACTGTTGTGGCCTCTCCCGTTGCGGAGCACAGGCTCCGGACGCGCAGGCCCAGTGGCCATGGCTCACGGGCCCAGCCATTCCACGGCATGTGGGATCCTCCTGGACCGGGGCATGAACCCATGTCCCCTGCATCGGCAGGCGGACTCTCAACCACTGCGCCACCAGGGAAGCCCCAGACCAATTTTTAAAATTCACAAAATGTAATAATTTTGATGCAGGAATCAATGCCTATGCATAAAAATCAGGAGTGATGCAACTTTCAAATATTAATTTATCTTATCAGTTATAACATGAAAGGACAAGCTAATTTCTCTTTGAAATATCTGCCATGTTAATATCGTATATTAATGAAATTAAGTGTATACCATTTACCAATGTGTCTATTAATTTTGTCCTTTAATAGTCTTGAAAGTTTAGGTCTAACATAATTAATCTGCTGAGTCACATATTTCAGATAATTTACTCAATCAATCATCTTAACTGCTTTGCCCCCTCATCTACTACCAATATTAGATACTAATATTATTTCAATACAATATTATTACTACCAATTTCTTGCTCTAATATTCTTTTGTACCCTGTTGAAGCAACATTACATTCCCTGATGAGGAAACCCAGGACATGGTCCTGTGCCCTGTGAGTGAGGAGAAGTAAGCAGGGACCATACCAGCCGACTCCCGGGGTGCTGGTGCCCCTTAATCCAGGCACCTAGACCCAGACTCCATCAGCTCACCTGGGGCAGACCGCCAGGACGTGGGGGACACTAACTGTGACCCTGCAGTGTCTACTCAAGGTGGGTTCCTGCTTCACTGCAAATGGCCCCAAAATGAAACTGCAAAGAATAGACCCAGAGGGATCTGAGACACTCAGGAAATTGTGGTTCAAAGGCTGTCTCTGGGTGGAATGCATGAATATTGTACAAAACCCTTCACAGCCTACGGGGTCAGCAGGGAACCTGGAGGAGATAGACCCACCAGGCTGAGAGAGTAGGACATCCTGGAAACTGGACTTGCCCCCTGGAGTGAGGAAGTCCCATGATGAAATAACCAGCCTTGTAATGTGATCACAGTGACAGGACATGGGGACCTAGTGTCCTGGGAATATGGGGGGCGGGGTTCACAGGCACGGCAAGCGTGGGAAGCCAGAGACAGTGGGTGGATGGAGCTCAGCCACTAGGATGGGTGGGCGGTCTTCCACACCACAGGCAGGGTTATCCTGGTAGGATCCAGGGCCCCAGCTCCCAGGTGTCCGGGGAAGGCTGGATGTTGAAAAGCCTCACAGCCGAGGCTTAGGCAGGATGTAGGAGGAGTGGCCGCTACATTCACCAGGATATCCAGGAGTAGTTTCTGGGAGCCTAAGTCCTTGCCTCTCTTTTAGCCTTAAGACTATGGAGATCCTTGCAGACTCAGCTGAAGACTGAATTCTAGGACCAGTGTTTTTCGCTCAGAATGGGCTTATGCATTCAAACATCTAGATGGTTGTGGAGTGGCCCTAGATAGTTAATACAGGCTTCCCTTCTCAGGGCTGAAACTGACATCCCAATGAAAGTTACTGAGTGAACTCTCTTGCCCCTCTCCCAATCTGTTTAAAGTCTCGGGAAGACAAGGAAACTCAGAGAACACTGTCTCCACTTAGCCGTAGGGTGGGCGGTGTTCGCCTGCATTGGGGAAATGTCCCTGAACTTGTATAGGTTAGAGCTGAGTGCTTCCTGGGCTCATCCTAGGCTGACGGTGCTCCAGACCCTTCTCCCAGTCTCAGGGGAGGCACTTAGGTGATGTGATGCCGATGGATGAGAGAATGATTTGATGCTGCAGAAGCCTTGGTATCTGTGTGGATTTGTATGGTTTTGAGGATTCTCTTTTTCTTTTTGGTCATAACTCCTTAAGAACCTGGTGAAAACTATGGACCATGTCCCTCTAAAGAGACTCACAGTTTTACATATAATTTCAGGTCCCTAGAATCCTGTTCGTGAATTCCAGGTTAAAAGCTCCTACAGCAGAGATAAGACCAGCAAGAACAGGCTTTAGGTTTTTGGCTTTCTTCTTTGACATGTAAACTTTACTGTACTCTAATTCAGTGAGTTTGCTATTTGTTTCCCTGTCTTACTCCATAAAGTATTTTGGAACCACAAAAACATTTTAAGACATATTTTTCTTTCTGTTCCTAAATCCATGAGATGTCATTACACTGGGATAATTTCAATACTCTCTGGAACTGTGTGTGTTTGAAACAACTTTTACTAATTTTCGGTTACTCATCCCATTTTCCTTGATACGCTTGCTATCTCTGTTCTCTTAGTGACATTCTTTCAGGCCATCAGCGTGCTGATGCATTAGCATACAAAGCTACTACCACAAAATATTTAACGAAAAAGTCCTACAAAAAATTATTGTAAGAAATGGAGATAATTTAGCTATTAAATATTGCTGTTGTTTTATTAAGACAATCTGGAATTTAATTCATAAACATCAGTTAATCAAGAATTTATTCATCTCATAACATATTTACTATGTAACTTATAAACCTCTTACCTTACTTTTTTCCCTTAAGAATGTTAAAATGCTTGTAATGAACATGGCAACTCTTATCTTGGATCTAGAAGGCAATGACTTCTGCTTTCAAACTTGCTTTGTAAGTTGCCCATTCTTAGAAATGGTGGAAATATTTCACACTATCTGAATAATAATGAACAAGGCTGCACAGTGATTTATAACTCTGAGAGCTTTATAGTTTGATTTATGAACAGCTCTCAGATTTTCCACTGGCAGTTCATACAACTCTGAGTAAACTTTCTGGCCAAATGACTCAGTATTTTGCTGTATGACTAATCCCACACTCATTGTGGAAACTGTGGAAATGAATTCTATTTGCTTGTGGATAATAAATGATTACTTTACAAAAACTGTCTGCAAAGCATTATAGAGTAGATGAATTCAATTATACTGATGTTTTTAAACTATCAAACTCAGCAGACTTTTTTGAGAAGTCTGTAATGTTCACAAAAAAGAACAACCCCTCCCTCCAAGCATTATCATGGATTTTGCCACCCATAGGACAACAAACACTAATTAGGCTCTAAAATTTCTAAAACATTAAAAGAACAATTTGGGATGATGTCATTTGAAATATTTTCTCTTACAATGATGCCTTTAAGTTATTTTCCAAGTTTTTATTATTGTAAAATAAAGTCCTTTCCTGGGATATATTTGCTGCAAATATTTGATATTATTGCAAATAACAATTGTTTCTCCTTCAAAAATGCAAAATTTACAAAGACAATAGTGATGCATCTATATGATGGCTCCCCTGATTCTGGTGGCTGGAAATTGCCTCCAAGATTATGTTAGTTGCTGTAGGTGCTCCCAAATGATATAGTTCCTTGAACTTTCAATACAAGAACATGTATATGGTTGGCATAGGCCCTGGTCTCAGAGTGCCATGAAAACTATTTGGGAATAACCAGGCATACAACATGTTTCCTCAGATTCCTCCCAATTCCTTTCATGCCATTGATTTCTGAGAGTAAAAAACTTCACTTAGGATCAAGAAGGTTGCCAGTCCAAAGTCAGTATGATTTATTTCAAATCATTTATTGCTAGAGCCATTCTTACCCAAACTTTTTTTCAAGGGGGTAACATTCCAATGGAATGTCTCTGTGTGATTACCAGTTGGGTAACTTCTATCGAGGTTTGTAATAAACGCTTACAAACAGCCAGAGCTACATTCCAAGGCATTCGTTCTCTTTCCCTAAAAATCCTTCTTCTAGTCTGAGCATTAGTAGCCAGGGTTGGTGGGGAGGGGCCCAGGGGCAGGGAGCCATCACAACAAGTCAGGGTCAGTTTTAATTCTGCAGAGTCAAAGGCAGTCTGAGAGCAGAAAGAACCGGTCTCGGGGACCCAGGGAGCATGAGGACAAGTATCTAAACCACAAACGCATTGGAGAGGTCATCTTCTCCCCTCCCTTCAACTCTCAGTTTCTCTCCCACTGCTGGCTCCATCTCCCAAGTTGTACCCCTGTCCTGACAAAAGCCCATGTGCTGCCCTTTACTCAGGCTTTACTTGCATTTCTACCCATGCATTCTAGAGTTAAATTTCTCCAAAGACTGTAGACGGCGCTCTTGCCTCTTTCCCATGTCCTTGTCCCTCTCCAATCCACTCCCGTCTGGGTTCAGCCTCTCCCACTGCGATGAGCCAGTTCCCCGGAAGGTGTGCATAGGGCTCCTCATCACTGGTCCTCAGTCCTCAGGCTCCTTACCCCAGATGTGCATCTGTCCTGGGAACCCCTGAACTGGAAGCACTTCCCACATGTCATGTGCTCTCCTTCTCCAGTCCACAAAGGGAAGATATCTCCAAAGCTCTGATTCCAGTTTTTTTTTTTTTTTTTTTTTTTTACTTTCTGCACAAAGTGTAAAGGTTTTTTTCTTTTTATTAAATTATGTGTAACATAGGCAAAATTACTTCAGTCAATAAATTTTTAAGGAATTTCACATGTTCTGACTTTTTCCACTGCCAATCACCTTTGTTCCTCCAAAGCCAGAACCTTCAAGATAAGGTAGCCCTTGCAAAAAGAAGTTTTGCTCAATCCACAGTTGTCATGTCAGTCCGTCCACAGTCATTTTAGTTGGGCTTCTTTGATCTCCAATGGAATATGGACAAACTTCAACATTCCCCACCTGTAATCTTTGGGATCCAATTTCCTCAAGCGGTTTTCTTTAGGACCATGTTTAGGGTCAGGAGATGGAGCTGCCTGGTTCTGAATTTTAGATACCCTTTTAAAATGCATTAAGTTCAGGGCTTCCCTGGTGGCACAGTGGTTGAGAGTCCGCCTGCCGATGCAGGGGACACGGGTTCGTGCCCTGGTCTAGGAAGATCCCACATGCCGCAGAGCGGCTGGGCCCATGAGCCATGGCCGTTGAGCCTGCGCATCTGGAGCCTGTGCTCCGCAGCAGGAGAGGCCACAACAGTGAGAGGCCCGCATACCGCAAAAAAAAAAAAAAAAAAAAAAAAGCATTAAGTTCAAATCATATTCACTCCTAAGCTGTCACACCCTAGAACAGTAGAGATCATTGGGATGTGCCAATACCTAAGATAAAAAAAGCTTGACTGTTTGGCTTTTCACAGTTCACTTGGCAGCTCTGTCTTGTAGTTCTTCCCCACAGATCTAACACGTAGTTCTATGAGTAAAGGAAACCACATAGTTACTCTACGAGGCATTTCCAGCGTTGTAGGTTTACAGAAAAAGCCCCATCGGGATAGACCTCAACTGAAACGAGTTCTTTCTACACTTTCTCTTCCATAGTCATTTCGTCCACATCTGTGACTTCAACTATAATTGATGTGGGTGATTCCCATCTGTCTCTGGTTCTCAGTCTCCAGCCATGTTTTCATGGGTAATTTCACACGGATGACCTTCTGACACCTCTGCCCCTCAATGGGTCTGAAACTCAGTTTGTCACCTCTGCCTTCACAACTCTTCCTTCACCCGAGCCCAAAACTTGAGTCCTCTGCAATCCCTGCCTTTCCCTCAATTGGCCGCCACACAGCTTAGATGGATCCTTCTCTTCTTTTCTATATTTCTCCCTGACCCAAACATCAGGAATTTGTGCCATAACTTCCTACCTCTAGGGAGGTACTGCAGAAGATGTTTCTGTCATGTTATTAAAGCCCCTTACTCTTATCTTTGGGAGCAGAATGACTCAGTGATGAGGGGCCTTGGGGAGGGCCTGGGGCCACCAATGGGCAGGGCTGGTATATGAAAGTTCCCTCCTCACACACGGTCCTGCCTCTTGCTCACTCGTGCTGCAGGCCTCGTGGATTGGAGAGTGTCAGGCTCTTCTTAGCCTCTGGTCTTCAGGTGAGAAGTAGTACAAGTAGGGTTCTTTCCTGCTTTACTGTTGGGAAGGACTGTAATTCCTAGCTGTGACTGGACGGGGGTGCAGAGTTAGTGGAAAAGGAGTAAGATGCCCCATTTTGGCTTTGAGCCTAAGCTATGCTCTTCAATCTGACTTCACCCTGAATAAGGTTAACATTTTAATTTCCTTTTGGTTCCTCGTGTGTGTTCTCAATTTGGTTGAGCATCTAAAGGGAAAAAGGGCTGCAGGGTGGACCATCTTCTACATACCAGATACCAAACTCTCTTAACTAATTTCCCCAACTCATTTGTCTTCTCTTGGGTGACAGTGCTAGCTCACTATCATAAAAAGTCAAAAAATTATATATACTTTTCCATCTTCATTTTTTCATTCTTTGGTGTGAAAGATTTGGCCATGGACTTTCCTCCTCCACCCCTACCTCCATACTTTAAATTTGTGAATTTGATATAATGTTAATTATTCGTTTTTTAATGAAAATCTATCAGAAAGAAAAGGTATGAATTTTACTAAATTAACTTCCAAAAAGGATTGATTGGTTGATTTAATATTTATTGAATTCCACAACGCATTAGCATCACACAAACACACAGAAAGAAGCAATTAATAACATGCCATTATTTGGAGAAGGGAGTGACAAATTAGCAACAAACAAAGAGAAAACAATGGAACCTAAATACTAAATTCTTTCAACGATTTGGTTTGCTTATTATTAGTATCGTTGAGATAACTGATGCAAAGAACAGAAATGAACGCATCTAAAAAGAAATATCTATAATCCTACTGCAGGGCAGTTAAGTATTTGCCTGCCAAAAGAGATAAATGATGTTCTTGTGTGCACTTCAAACTTACAAATAGCTGCAGCAAGACTAAGAGTGATAACAATTGTGCTAAAGTCGTAACTCAAAATCATAACTGCTATTTAGTTGCTTTCTGTTGTTATAAATGCACAGTTTGGGGCAAATTGGTTACTATGCTGTATTTGCGGTCTTAGGCATGTTTCAAGGATATTTAGGGCCATTTCAGCTCACTCACAAATTTTCCTCAATGAGAAGTATAAAGTAACGATGACCTTCCTCATTAGTTATTTCTCCCAATGTTTGCAAAAGGTTAATTCAGTTTTGTTGTTGTTTTAAATTACTCCACCAGGCCACTGTGAGGCAATGCCATACAGAATTCTTCCTTTCCTGTTGTGCCCCACAGGGCAGACTCCCAGGCTTCTCCTCAATAATCCCTGCACAGTGGATGGGAATGTGGTCTCCCACTGCAGTGGCTGCGGTATCAGGAAACCTTTGAGCTACCTGCACAAATGCAGTGCTACCTGTCAGCCCCAGAGCCAGGGACCTTGTAAGCCCATCCTGCAGGCACTCTGATTCACCATTCTCACTTTATACAGCATCTGCAAGCAAGGTCCACCTTCAAACCAGAAAAACTGAATGAGATAATGCTTATTTTGTCGTAGGAAACAAGATGTGCATAAGAAAACTCAATCCATTGTTTCCCATGGTGATGAATCTGGCATTTAGGACGTGCATTAGTCAATGCCTTTTTGAGTGTCCTTTAATGCTTACACGTGGTAATACGTTAAAGGCCTTAAGAACATCAATGGTAAGCCTTTATGCAGAGCTGAATAGTGTATTTTGTATAGTTAGAAAACCACACTGATCTTGAGATCCTACAAGCAAATAACAAAATTAAGTATTGTCATCGATTTTTAAACTGCTTTCCGGAATTTTACAAAATACTTTATTAGGACACAATTTCTTCAGTCTCCGAAATATTCCAGAGTCCACCCTAGTAGTATAGTAGCAACTCCACAAATGCAGTAATGGGTTACCTTGTCACTATAATTGCAGTTTCTCTACGCGAGCAAACAAAACAAGCAAAACCCAGCCCCGCACGGGAAAAGCCAGCACTGGCTCGGGAGCAGCAGAAGGCGACAGAGCACCGGCCGGCTGAGGTCACTGTCGCAACTGGTCCGGGCCAGGTGGCCCGGCGGCCGCAGGGACAGAGTCCACTGCAGCGCCCCAGCCGCGCCTCCCGCGTCCGCACTGCGCCAGCGGCCCCGGGAAAATCTCCAACTGCAGGATTCCTTTTGCTGATTACGAAGAAAGGGGAGGGGGCAAGAGGGAGAAAGGGAGTGTGTGCGTTTTGAGTGTGATAGATCACTGCCTCCTCCTCACTCGCCCTACAAAATCTCTCCTCAAAATATTTACAAGCCAATCTCCAACTTCCTCCAACTGCTGGTTCCTAAATCTGAAATTGCCTCTCCCTCCAATTGCACTAAAGGAGGCAAGGTTTTAGGGTCAACATGGATACAAGAGGATGTAAAGTGCCCCCTTCTCGGCTGAGTGGCAGAGTTCAAGTCTGCAGACCCGAGCGCTCCGCCGGGGAGCGCGCCCAATTCAGGGGGGACGGACAGGACGGGCCCCCCGTTCCGGGGGACCCCGATTCCCAGGAAAGGCCCTGCCCGGGGCTCACGCTTCGGCGTGCAGGAACCCCCCGCAAGCAATAGCTCACCCAGCTGCATCCTCCGAAGCCCCAGCCTCGGGGTGGGGCGCGGGGAGGTGGGAGGCGGGGGCAGCACCGCCTGCAGGCTCCAGTCGGCGCCTCGCGGTCTCCCCCTGGCTCCGGGGCGCCCCCTGTCGCCGGGCTTCCAGCGATCTGGGCACGGGAGGCTGGAGAGGTGGCAGCCCGGGCGTCCGGGAACGGAGGGGCGCCCGGCCCGTGCCCCCCGGACGGTGCGGACCGGCGGGCGGGCCCGCGGGAGGGCGCTGGGCGCTCAGGCCCTGGCGCAGCCCGCGGCCGCCGCCGGAGCTGTAGCAGCCATGTCCGCGCGCCCGCGCTGCCGCAGCCCGGCCGTGATGTCATCCGTTGAGCCCCCGCCACGGCGCCCCACGCCCGCCCCCCGCGGGCCGCCGCGTCCCCGCCCCGCCCCACGTGCTCCCGGCTTCGGGGATGCTGAGGCCGGCGGTTGCCGTGGGACGATGCGCAGAGCCCGGGTGGCCCCGTTGCCGGCGGCGTTGCCCCTCCCCGTTCGCCGCGTCTCCGGCGGGGCTACGCCCGGGGGCTGCGCACGGGTGGGGGCGGGGGCGCCCGGGGAGGGCGGGGTGGGCTACCCGCGGCCAAGTCTCCGCCAGGTCGCCGTCTGCTGAGTCATGGCCAGCGCTCCCCGCAGCCCGGGCTCACTCGCGTAGCGCGGCGGGCGCGAGTGCGCAGCCATTGGGCCGGGCGCGGGGCCGCAAGCGTCGGGCATGACGCGCTGAGCCGCGCTCGCCCGTGCCCGCAGCTCAGCGTGCGCCCCGCGCGGGTGCCTGTGCCGCCGCCCTCCAGCCCCGCCGGCAGCCGCCCCCGCTTCGCCCCGCACCATGATTGCCGCCGCTTTCCTCGTCTTGCTGAGACCCTACAGCATCCAATGTGCCCTTTTCCTCTTGTTGCTTCTGCTGGGCACCATCGCCACCATCATCTTCTTCTGCTGCTGGCACCGCAGGCTCCAGAAGGGGAGGCATCCGATGAAATCGGTCTTTTCGGGTCGTTCAAGGAGCCGAGGTAAGACACCCCGCGACGGGCTTACTCGGGCTGGGAGGAACCTTTAAGCCGATTTGGAGAGGGAAGCGCAGCTCTCTGGCTTCCGCGCTGCCGCCTCTACCCCATCCGCGCCCGCTCCCCTAGCCCAGTGCGTTTCCGTGTTTAGCGTCCCTGTCCCCCTCCTCGGGTCTGCCGGATTGGGGTGACCGCGGCGAGGCAGAGCGCCGGGAGGTGGGGGGGGAACGCGCCAGATGCTTGGTGTCAGTGTGCTTAAGCCCTGGGGATGGCTGGAGCGGAGTCCTGGCTGCGGCAGCCTCGTCCACCCCCACCCTCCGGCCGGCGCTGGAGCGTGGGGCATGGAGAGTTCGGGGCTCCCCAACTCCCCCAGAACTTTCCCTGAAACTTCTCGCGGAGAAATCACGTAGAGACCGATGGCCTAGTAAACAGCCCTCCCTGCAGGCTGTCCCCACTGCGTTAGAGGCGTCCGGAACGCGCCTTCCCGACCCTTGTCCCCCGGGTAAGTCGTCGGTGACTCGGCAGGTGAAGAACAAGGAGTTAATTGAAGTCTCGTTTTTCTTTTTTTCCCCCAGATGCTGTTTTGAGATCACACCACTTTCGTTCCGAGGTAATTTATTTAGCGCGCACGCTCAAGGTCAGAAGAAGTTCTCTTTGCTGGGTACCAATATTAATCATATGGGTGTTCAGAAGCCAGTAGGGCGTTGAATGGCGAGCATGCTACCCCCAAGCCAAAAGGGACGTGTTTCCTTTTAAGTGACTCCCCAGCATGAGTGCCCAGTGAACGGCATTGGCAGATCTCTTGTGTCCTGGAGCCGCTGTGCTGGAAGGGGTGAGACAGCCCTTAAAAGCGGTCATACCTTAGGAACTGAGCCTTGGGATGGATCTCAGCTTCCTTGACAATCTGTAAGTCTCCCGAAGCTTTCTGGGTGCAGTCAGCTGGCCGTGGCAGTTCACTTGGGTATCTAACCTCAGCTGGGAGCTTTTAGGGAGCTGGTGCAGAGTAGCTTGATCCATGTGCATTTCCCTTTAGACTTTCAAGTTTATATTCCTATTCACCCAGAAAGAGCTCCATATTTTCCTGGGGATGTCTGATGATTTTTGCAGAGTGATGGTGGTAGTGATCTGGCTTTACTAACAAAACGTGGACCATCCCTCCATAAACAGGTGACCTGGCCTCGCAGCAATTCAGTGGAATTGTTGTAGGACTAGTTCCGCTGGAGACAGACGAAAATGAGAAACACAAGCTCTCCCTGACCCAGCATTTCTTGATGGATTTCCAGGCCAACCCCCCACTTAATGCGAGATGACTGTCCCTCTTTTCCCACGAGTTTCACACAGCCAGGAGGGTGCTGGTAGCAACGCTTGATGCCATTTGTCATTTTAGCAAAGACTTCATAGTTAGAAACGCTCCATTGACTTGCCATTTACCTGAGAAGTTATTTCACATTTCATTTCACTAGTTAATCCAATGTTTTGTTGCACCCTAGATGTTTGATTGGACTCTGGTTGCTTGAAAGCTTTTACTGCATTACTATCACATCGTTATAATGCGGCACAATGAATAATTCTACATGGAGCCCCAGTGGGTGAGAACTCTTAACTCAATTTAGGACTGTAAAGAGAATAAAATAACCAGTCAGATAATCAGAGGTTCCATTGCTGCCTTTACACTAACTAGCTGTGTGGTGCTGGGAAACTCTCTCAACTTCTCAGACCTTCAACTATAAAATAGGGCCAATAGTACCTTATAGGGCTGTAGGGGGAGGGCAGGGTTTACCAGTAATCATGTTAACAAAACCCCACTTAGTTCATAGTAGCTCTTCAGTACTGGATAGGTATCATTACATTTTGTAAAATTGAATTAAAAATGTGTAAAAATAGAAGATCTGTCCACAAATCTTAAAGTCTTTATTAGATTAATTAATTCAAAGTTATGTGAAACAGCATAAGCTGTGCATGTTATGAACCAACACTTTTTGAATACCTGATTAATTTAATAGAATAACCCATTTAGAGGTGACAAAAAAATCACAGTCAGGGTGCGAACACCAAAATTTAGGATTTTCATTTTAAAAGGAGATCACCAGTCCAGTACATGTAAATGATAGAACCAGAATAAGAATCCTGTTATGGGTTGTTAGATTAGTCATCAAGTGTTTCAGCTAAAGCATAGGCAGAAAAAATGAGATAGGTCTACGTTTTGTTTCGTTATCTGTCAGTTAAGCATTTGTCCTGAGCTTGCATTTGGTTAGGAGAGCTGGGAGTGATTGTTTAATGCCATAGCTCATTTCACAAGATTCCAGGTACAGGTTGACATCCTGTGTGTGCTTCGTATTTGCCTTGTCTGCTGGGCTGGGAACATCTTGACCGCATGGACCAGGTCTCTCTTGTTTAGGGCTATATCCCCACTGCCTGGTGTATAATGGGCTCTTAATAAGTATTTATCAAATGAGTGAAAAATTCTCTGAGTGCCAGTTCTCATAACTGGGCAAATACAACTCAGAATTGGGCCAAAAAGAAAAATGCACATTCTCAGGACATTGCTCAGAATTCAACATTTGCTGAATCCCAACTCTTATTTTATCTTTCTAGACTTTAAAACATTGCCCTGGAGTTTGTGTTAAAAAATGTAAATCACTAATTATAACAAAATGTATTTGGTTAGATTTTTTTTTCTCAGAAAGTTCAATGCAGTATTAGCTTCATTTGTTGATAGGCCCCCCATGTTCCTTTTCATACCATGTTCCTGTGTTAAACTACTCAAAGAATGTCATTTTATAAGTAAAAATCATGAGACTGTTCCATGAGAATGTAATATTTCATCATTGTTTCATGTTTGCCACAAATATGACATTTTCCTCTACGGAAAACAGAGGGGATTTTTTTTCCTTCTCCGTTTCTACCAAAATGCCATTTCTAGCAGGATTTTCTCCTTGAGAAATACCTCTGAAGTGTTTGGATTCTAGCGTGTTAGAAAATTAGAACTTGTGTCACATAATGACTATTCTTCTTGTTGCTTTTTAGCAGTAGCTGCTGCAAAATAAGTATCAAAGAAAATGTTTTGATTTTCCTACACGTTATAGTCCTGTCGAGTATTCTATTCCTCATCCCAATCTCAGTCAGTAGATAATTCACTCTCAGTATTTCCATAGCTGTCAAATGAGGAAAATGGGTTTAGGATCTGTGGACTTACATTGAAATGTGAAAGAGCTTTGGGAAAGCCCTGGAACACATGAGGAAATTCAGTTAGCTCTTGGCTGCTTTACTTGGCGGAGGATATTGCTTCTGCTTTCCACACGTCAGGGAAGGCCAGTTGGAGAGGAAATTTCAGGATGTTTCTTCCCAGGTAGGGAGAGAAATACTTCTCTAGGGGGGAAACCATGGCATCAGGACTCAGTGTGCTTTGGGGAAGTTCTGCAGCAGGAAAAAAAAGCCACGTATCTCTTGTGAGGGGCTGCAGCTTTTTCCCCCTCACTAAGTGGTTAATAAACACCTTTCTTCAACTCAGTTTCTTCCTCATGAAGCTAGAAATAAATGATTCAGAGATTTATGAGATGTTTGGGAACCATAACCACCAACAGCCCCTTTTTATTTTCATATACTTGTAAACTCATCTCTACTGGCTTAAGAGTTCTCTAAATTTTAATAATAGCATATGAGAATGTAAAATTATTAATCCACTCAGCAAGGGCTCAATCTCCAATTCTCTGACAGATAAAAGGCCCAGTTAGATAGCTAGAAATATGTGCTTTGTATATGAAAATAAAATACTTGTACCATATATATAGTAATAAACAATATATATAGTGATGAGAAGTGATTTCACATCGAGATGGGACACAGTCTGGAAACCAAGTGTTCATTCTGGGTCTCTAAGAAGGATACTTTTCCTGGGGACTTAATAATGTTTGATGCTGTGACTTCACACAATGCTTAACTGTTTCCCTAGATGCCTGTGGTGAAGATCAGACAGTGACAGTCCTGATTTTAAGGAAATCTCAGAAAGTGATATGGGTAATTGAGGTACCATTAGATTACAAGAAAGAACCTTGTGAGCCCTTCAGTAGAGTGAAGACAATTACATATAATGCCCTTGGAGAATACCCAGCATGAACAGTGGTACATGATCCCTATTCATCAGCTCGGTGGAATAAGGGCAGCCTTGTTTGATATCAGCAGAGGCAGGAGGGTGTTTTGTGTCCATCAGGACTGAGTAAATATCTTCACTTCCTGTTTAAGAGAAAGGAACCAAAAGAGTTAACTCTAGTTAACTCAAGCGAGATAAGGACTCAGTAAGACAAGAACCCCCAGCTACATTTTGTCTGCCGTGTAGTGTTTAACTGTGTCACTCACAGCTCAAAGAATCATATGCCCAAAATTCTCAATGAAAGAGAGATGCTAAGTGGAGTGAATTTTTAGTGGCCATTTCTTACAAAGCTGAATAGGCAAATCCTTTAGGTTTTTCCAGTGATTTTCCACGTTATCGTAGATGAAAGTATGGTCCACACTGACCCTCTTGGCTTCATCATGTTTCCATCATGTTTCCTGCACCAAACCATGGAAAAATGGTCAGTGGAATACCCATAGTTCACAGCTTGTTGTGGAATTTGCATCTTTCATTAAGGGTTACTCAGTGGATTAGAGAAACTGATAGTTTATTATTTAGCTCTCTTTTACAATTAGGTTATCTTTATAAATAAATTCTTTGCCTAGAGTTAAATTCTAGCTCTAAGTTAGTTTATGCTAATTAAATCGGTCTAAAGTTGAATTCCACACATGATACAGGGTTCATTTTGTTTCACGCAATTATTTTAAAAACAAACATTTATTTTTTCATCCTTTATGAGGTATGATATTAGAGGATAGGAATAACAATGGGTCTGAGGTATAGTCCCTGCCTTGATGATGACTCCCAGGTCACTCCCAATATCAGTGCTGAAATTTTATAGTTACTGGTTTCTTCTGCTCCAGTAACTGAACTGACATCCAACTATGAATCACAAATCTGGTGGGAGCATCAGAGGCCAAGCTGTGCAAGTAAAGCCAGTACATTTGTGAAAAAGACAAATTCACCCCATTCACCAAAGTCACTACCGCCATATAATTTACCCTTACTTCAGCTACGTGGCAACGAAGCAGAATGCTAAAAGCAAAAGAAGAAGAAGAAAAAAGAAAAAAAACCACTTTTTTTTTTCATGCATCCAAACCTTTTAAATCCAGTCTAGATGAAAGTGGAAACAAAAGCTTTTTCGGAGAAGTCTGAAATCTTTGTCTAACCTCAAGGTTTAGGAATGACTCTTGTTGAGATTGCAGTTACGACATAGAAACAGGCTAATAACAAGTATTGGTTTAATGAAAGGATTACAGGAATAAGAGTTCAAAGTCCTGGCTTTGGGTTCCAGCTCTGCCACTAACTGTGCCGTCTTGGTCTAGTCTTTTAGGGTCTCTGAGATTCAGACTTGCTGTTTTTACTGGTAACATTAAGATGATCTCTGAATCTCCTTCAGAGTAAACAGGCCCTGTTTCTGCTATGTGCAAAAAAGCATCCTGCTAAAAAAAGGCATCATGTAAAACGTGATTCCTTCTAGGAACTGAAGGCAGGTAAAAATAAAGATATAATTAGCATAAACACAAAGTAACAAATTATGTATAGAAAAGGAATGGTTGGAATACTTCTGATGACATGATTGCTCTGGCTGGGGTGATCAGAGAAACCTTCCAGGAGGAGGTGATATTTCTGCTGCAGCATGCAGGCTGAGTAGTACCTGGCTAGACAGACAGGGGCTCAGAGCAAACCCCCAGGCCAGCAGAACCGTTTAAGAATAGGCAACGATTAAGGAAACACACCTGCTTTCAGAGCTCAGAACACGCCAATATGATTAGAAGAAAGGGGTCTTGAGATCACATCAAGATGGAAATATAAGTAGGTGCCAGCTATAATAAAAAATAATTTTTGTGTACCACTTGACAGCTGACAAAGGCTTTGACAGAACATTATTTTACTTGAGTGCCTTAGGAGGGCACCTGCTATGAGCCCTCTCAAGAGAAGGAATGACTTTTGATTTCTTTTCTAGTAACTACGGTCAAACAGCCTGATCACTCTTTTTTCTCTGTCACGGAGAGTGGAGAGTTGTGTCCTCAGCTGCAGAGGCCTGGGACCATGATTGGCTGGGGGCCTTTCTGGTCACGCCGAAGCTGTGCTCTTGCAGGGCATCGCATGTTTCAGGTCTAGTGCTCAAGCATCACTGGGTTATATTTGACTGCAGACACCATATGTCCAGGGGTATGTGACAACCTGCTCCTGTGGTCATTACAGCTCCTAATGCAAAGCATAATAAATTTGCAGGCAATTTATTATGTACAAGGCTATGTAATATATTACAGTTTTTAAAAGTATTTGAAATGTGTCTCTGCTTTTAAACTTCTTCCTTGAAGAAAATCCCTCTCCCATAATAATCTGAATGTCTATTTCCTCCTCAAATCCTCAAGCCTAGCCCTTCGCCCTCAGCCAGTGACTTCTGTCTCCTAACTCACAGAGAACAACTTCTTGCCCCTACAAACTAAGTGGCATCTTAAATCTTCCCTCCCAGCCCAAGGAAAACTTCATCTGTCCTCCCTATGGGTATTTTATGCTTATGCCATGAATTCCTTGTCTTCCTGTCTCTTGGGGGCTGTTCTGTGAGTCGTCCCCTCCTTTCTCTTCTGATGCTCCCTCTCTCCTGGCCCCTGTTTCTAACACATAAACATCATAGGTGCATCCTTTTGAAAACAATGTAAACCTCCCTATACCACCAGCTCTTCTCTTAAGAAAAGTTCTCTGAAATCTGCCACCTCCTATTCCTCGCCTCTCATTTACTCCTCAACTTAGTAAAATCTGGCTTCTGCTGCTACAACTTGAAACCACTCACCCTTAGCTCAACATTGAGTTCTAAATTGTTACATCACATATTTCCGTCTTAGGTTTAATCGACTTATCTTGCATTGGACTTCGTTGGCCACTGATCCCTTCTTGAAACTCTCCCCCACCCCCCACCTTTTTTCTCTGGCCACGGCTCCCTCTGTTCCTGCACTAGACCCTCTTCCTACTTAGATGTTGACATTCCCAACGTATTCCCTTGCTCATAATTTTTCAAACAGCTTTATTGAGATATAATTCACATACTATACAGTTCACCCATTAAAAATGTACCATTCAGTGATTTTTAGTGTGTTTACAACGTTGTGCAGCCATCACACAATTTAATTGAAAACATTTTCATTACCCCCCAAAGAAACCCCACACCTGTTGACAGTCACTCCCCATTCACCTCCCACCTCCACACCCCAACCCTAGGCAACCGCTAATCTAGTTTTGTCTTAGTAGATTTGCTGGGCCTTGTTTTTGCTCACCCTATTCAAACTTTACTTGTAGGATCTCACCATATTTCCTGTTTTAGTTCATCCTCACAGAATGGTTACTCTGAAATCTCTATGTCAAATTCAGGCTACACTCTTGACCTCGAGATACAGAGTCAGCCCTTTTCCCTCCTTACATGGATGCACCGCAGGTCTTAAACTGAACATCTGCCGCTGTTGTGGAGAGTGGTACAGCCCTTACCCCTACCTCTGCAGTTGCCCAAACTAGTAGTCTGGAAGCTATGAAAGACCCCTCCTTATCCATCCTGTCCTCTTTTACATACCTCTGGAGTCTGCCTTTCTTACCATCCTCCTGATGGTACCTTGCTTCAGTCCCTGTAACAAGCCTCCAGACAAATCTCCCTGACTCCCCACCCCCAATCCATACACACTAATCTGATAAGGATCATTCTAAAATACAGATTAAGCCTTAAAACTTTTATTAGTCAGGGAGACATTCAGATTTAAGTGATCCCAACATAAGATGGGTTATTAATAACCAAGGATTTCTGTCCTCTCATGGCAAGAAGTCTAGACATGATGTAGGCTTTTCTGCAACAGCCCCACTGTGTCACTGCTGGGGTGATTGGGATAATCCTGGCCTTTCCCTCATGGTTGCAGGATGGCTGCACCATTCCAGACATTGTGCCCAAATTCAAGGAAGGAAGGAGGGGAAAAGGGAGAGCCAGTCAAGGAAAGATATTCATCAGGAAATCAAAATCTTTGCCGGATGGAGGACTTTCCAGTTACATTACTCCTTGCACTTCACTGGTCAGAACTGTGTCACAAAGCCATCTCTCACTGCAAAGGAAGCTTGGGATATGAGCTTTCATTTTTCCTGGCTTCTGTGGTAGAGGTAGGCAGGGAGAAAAGGTTGGGTAAGCCATATTCTTTCCCTACTTAAAATCCTTCAGTGGCTTTCCACTTTCTTCCAGGTGGTAAAGTTTGACCTTCTTAATGTGACATCAGAGGGATCCCTATGCTGATGTCCTGGTGATGGTTATTCTCCAAGCAGACCATGACTTTTTGGATTATTGTTTTTGACCATGTTATCTCCAGCTAAGAAAGCCCTTCTTTGTCTTCCTTTTCTTTCTTTGGCCACTCACCCCTGACTAAAGAGGAAATATTCAGGCACGAAAGGCTAACTCTTGTTCTTCCTTCAAAACCCAGTTCAGGGCTTCCCTGGTGGCGCAGTGGTTGAGAGTCCACCTGCCGATGCAGGGGACACGGGTTCGTGCCCCAGTCCGGGAAGATCCCACATGCCGTGGAGTGGCTGGGCCCGTGAGCCATGGCCACTGAGCCTGCACGTCCGGAGCCTGTGCTCCACAACGGGAGAGGCCACAGCAGTGAGAGGCCTGCGTACCACAAAAAATACCCCCAAAAACCCAGTTCATAGGTCATCACCAGGGAACTTTCTTAGCTCCCTCCTCATAATAATGATAATAATTGAGTTTTTTTATTTGTCTCTCCTACAAGATTGCACCTTGAAGGTAGTCTGAATCCCTGGTTCTTAGCTCAGTGTATGGTACAAAATAAAGCTCAGTAAATGTTTGCTGAAGGAATGAATATATTTGATGTTTTCTAAAGTCAGTTTAATTCTCAATTCTCATGGATTCTAACTTTCTAGATATTCCTGTATCCTTCTTTTACTTAAAGGGAGACAGATTCTTTTCATTTTTTATTTCAGACATACTCACAGTTGTGCCTTAGTTAACATCCTGTGTTTACTTCAAAAATACGCAGATTCAGGCACTTTTTAAAGTGAGTTGAAAATATTTCCTGACATTTTTATTTATTATTGAATAGATTTTTATACCTCTTCAATAATAAATAGGCAAATAGTATTAACAGAGATAAAGAGGGACGTTCCATAATGATAAAAAGACTGTTCAGGAAAACATAATTATAAATGTGTATGTACAGAGCCTTAAAATGCATGGAGTAAACACTGTCAAAATTAAAGCGAGAAATAGACAATTTTGGAGTCATAGTTGATGATTTTAACATCCTTCTCTCAGTAATTGGTAGAATATCCGTATAGAAAAACAGTAAAAATGTAAGTGATCTTAATAACCCTATCAACTATCTTGACCTAATTGATATTTATAGAACGCCATACCCACTTGACTCATTCCCAAAGACAGATTATATTCTAGGCCATAAATCAATTCACAATAAAATTAATTTAAATTTGAAAGGGTTGAAATCATATAGAGTATGATCATACTCTGATCATAACATAATCAAACTAGGAATCAATAACAATAATATCTCCAGGAAAACCTCACATATTTGGAAATTAAATAACATGCTTCAGAAAATTCATGCATCAAAAAAGAAACCATAAGGAAAATTAGAAAATATTTTGAACTGAACGATAATGAAAACATAGTATCTCAAAATTGTGGGTTGCAGCCAAAGCAGAACTCAGAGGAAAACATATAGCTTTAACTGCTTATATTAAAAAGAAAGGTCTAAAATCTAACAAACTTTCAACTGTAAGAAGCTAGGGGATAAAAAAGGAAAAGTAAATGCAAAATAAGCAGAAGGAAGGAGATAATAAAAATAAGAGTAGACATTGATGAAATAGAGAAAAGACATACAGTAGAGAAAATTAACAAAGCCAAGGTTGGTTTTTTAAAATTATTTTTTAATTGAAGTATAATTAATCTACAATGTTGTGTTAGTTTCAGGTGTACAGCAAATTGATTCAGTTATATATACATGTATATTCTTTTTCAGATTCTTTCCCAGTATAGGTTATTACAAGATATTGAATATAGGTCCCTGTGCTATACAGTAGGTCCTTGTTATTTATCTGTTTCATATATAGTAGTGTGTATATATTAAAGTTGGTTTTTTGAAAAGGTCAACAAAGTTTACAAATATCAGGCTAGACTGATCAAGGCAAAAAACCGCAAATCACTGGTATGACACATGGAAGAGAGGTTATAACTACAGAACCCACAGACGTTAAAAGGAAAAGAGAATTTTCTGTACAACTTTATGCCAAGAAATTTGACAACTTAGGTGAAATGGACAAGTATCTACCTATAGGTCTCTAATTATCTATCCACTCATCCGACCTGTGCATATTTCATCATGTATTAGAACTGCTCTAACCCCCAGATCTTGAGTTCTGAAATATCTCTCTTTGACCACATATCTGCCTGTCTATGCATCTCATTGTGAGCTGTTAGTGAGTTTCTTGCTTCCCTAGGTTTCAGCCTGTGAGCACTTTCTGATTTAACTTCACTTGCCTTTCTGCTCAGTAGAGACCCTTAATCAACTCTACAGAGAAACTTTCACTGTTATTCTCACTTTGCTCATCCAGTTAGTACCTCTGCCACAATGACTTTGACAATTACCAGATCTGAGTCAATCTCTTTGACTGCATTTCTATTCTTGTGCCTAGGAGGCCTGTCCTTACTGGACAACTTCACAAAACCCAGCCATTTCTTTCATTATGTTATCCAGCAGTCATGTCTGTCCTTGAGTGTATCAGCTAGCTTCTGCTTTGTAACAGCAAACAGCAACAGTTCAAACGTGAACTATTTAGCTCACAATTCTGGGGATTGGCCACTTGCGCTGTGCCCAGCCGGGCAGTGGTTCTGGTCTGAGTCAGGCTTGGCTTATCACAGCCAGCCCTCCGTCATGCATTGTTGGTCAGCTTCTGGCTGGCTCACAGTTTGCCTCTACATGGTCTGTCCTATTCCATCAAGCCAACCCAGGTTGGTTCACATGCAGTTAGATTCAGGTTCCAATAGCAGCAAGACTGGAAGTGCACTAGGCCTCTTGAGGTCTAGGCTCTCAGCTCATAGACGGCCTCTGCTCACACGTTGTTTTGGGGAGTGGGGGAAATAGAGTCCTGATGGGAGAAGTTAAATAGTGTTGTGGCCACTTTTGCAATTTTGTAGCTAATCTTTTGATTTATGTCTAGTTTGCTGCTGTCTACTATCTCTAAAGCACTCATTGTAAGCTTTTTCTATTGTTTTCCCTGGGCAGTCTTTTCTAATACCTTCGCTTACATCTGTATAAAAATTACTTCCACCTGAAATTTTTAAGCCTAACCATTTCAACAATTTTGGGGGCTATACTTTCCAGTTTTAGAATATTTTCCATCACCCCAGAAAGATTTCTCATGCCTGTTTTCCACTGATCCCTGTTCCTACCCCTAATCTGCTTTTGGTATCTGTGGATTTGCCTTTTCTGGACATTGTATATAAGTGGAATCATATAATAGGTAGTCTTTTGCATCTGGCTTCTTTCATGCATGTTAATGTTTTCTAGGTTCATCCATGTTGTAGCATGTATCAATAGTTTGTTCATTTTTATTGCTAAATAGTATTTTATTCTATGACTATACCACACTTCATTTATCCATTCACCAGTTGATGGACATTGGATTTTCCCCCAATTTTTAGCTATTATAAATGATGCTGCTGTGAATATTTGCTTGAAATCTTTGTGTGGGCATATGTTTCTATTTATCTTGGGCAGATACCTAGGAGTAGAATTCCTAGCTTGTATGGTAAGTATGTGTTTAATTTTTTGAGGAAATTGTCAAACTGTTTTCCAAAGTGGCTGTTCAATTTAACATTCTCAACAGCAGGGTATGAGGGTTCCAGTTTCTCCACATCCTTGACAATACTTGTTATTGTCTTTTTGATCATAGCTCTTCTAGTGGGTCTAAAGTGGTATCGCTTTAGTTTTCATTTGCATTTCCCTAATGACTAATGATTTTGAGCATTTTTTTTGTGTGCTTGTTAGCAGTTCAGAGATCTTCCTTAGTGAAATGTTCAAATCTTTGCCCATTTTTATTTTATTTTATTTTTTACTTTATTGAAATACTGAGTTTCGAGTTCCATCTTTAAAAATGAAACGGGCATTTTGGACAATACATTCGTTACAGAAACGAAATAAAATGGAAAGTTCTAGCAAACCAAGTCATCTTCTTAAAGAAATTTCCTCCACTGCAGGAAATCTTGAATAGTCTCCTGGCCAGTCATCTGGAGCAATTCTTCACATAATTGATGATTTTAATTTAAAATTTAAGTATTCAAATTCTTTATATATACCTCTTAAGATTTTCTATTTTTTCTTGAGTCAGTTTGATGATTTGTGTCTTTCTAGAAATTTGTTCATTTTATCTAAATTGTCTAATTTGTTGGCCTAATAGTATTCTCTTTTGCTCCTTTTAATTTCTGTAGGGTTGGTAGTACTTTTGTTGGTTCCTTTTGTGTTCATCCAGCCAGAAAGTTGGGGTTTGCTCTCCTGTTCTGTTGCACACTTCTGTGACTATGCTTGTGTCCAGGGCCAAGTGGCAGGAAGAGAGAGAAAGAATACAATGGGAGTTTGTCCTAGTTTCTTGGGATCAGAAAGGAAGGTTTCCTTCCTAAGAGTTTTATTTTCTCCTCCTTTGGGATTTCTAATGTCACTGCTCGTGGGATTGCTTGAAAGCTGAGGCTTAAGAGAACTCAGAGAAGAAAAAGATGGGGGATTTCTGCACTCTGAGTCTTAAGAATTCTCTTCTTCACTCCTCAAGCAAGAATGAGGGGACTTTTCCTGGAGCTGTCTCTGCCTTAGCTCAGTACCCAGCTCTGGGTTTCAGGCTGCGCTGCTGGCTTGCATTCAGTCTGGGGGCTACTGGAGAGCAAACATGGCAAACTTATCACTGGTTTGGTGGTACTTTGAATTCTGGCCTTTTTACTTCAAGCCTCTTGCTACTCTTTGCTTTTCAGGATCCTCAGAAGCTACTCAGTGCATTCTGTCCAGGTGTACAGCCATGCTCAGTGGGAGGCATGTGCTTGTTCTAATTTATTATAACCAGAACCAGTTGGTTTAAAAAAAATATATTTATTTATTTATTTTTGGCTGCGCTGGGTGTTACGGCACACAGGATCTTTGTTGAGGCCTGTGGGATCTTTTTTAGTTGTGGCATGTGGGCTCATAGTTGCGGCATGTGGGCTGTAGTTCCCCGACCAGGGATCGAACCTGGGCCTCCTGCATTGGGAATGTGGAGTCTTACCCACTGGACCACCAGGGAAGTCCCAGAACCAGTCTGTTTTTAATTAGTCTATCCACCCTCCACCTTAAGCCTGTTGCTTTCCTTCTTTTATTATTTAGTTTTTGGAAAATCTCATAGCATTTTGCCATCTAATTAAGATGATGTTGGCAGAGATGTGTATTGCTACATATAACTCATGCAGTACAGAAGAGTCCCCCTATTTCATTATTATGCAGAATTTTTAGGAATCTAACTTCAATACATTGTCATTTGAAAAAAATTTCTTTTCTTTTTGTTTGGTCTCGTCATTCTCCAGATTTTCTGGATTTCCTGGATTTCCCACTAATTCTTGAAAACCAAATAGATTGAGATACCTGCAGATTTTATTTACAAAGAGAATAGAACTCTCACATTAAGAAGTAATTTAGCAGGGGCTTCCCTGGTGGCGCAGTGGTTAAGAATCCACCTGCCAATGCAGGGGACACGCGTTCAAGCCCTGGTCCGGGAAGATCCCACATGCCACGGAGCAACTAAGTCCATGCACCGCAACTACTGAGCCTGTGCTCTTGAGCCCGTGTGCCACAACTACTGAAGCCTGTGTGCCTAGTGCCCGTGCTCTGCAACAAGAGAAGCCACCGCAATGAGAAGCCCACGCACGGCAACGAAGAGCAGCCCTCACCTGCCGCAACTAGAGAAAGCACACGCGCAGCGAGGAAGACCCAATGCAGCCAAAAATAAATAAATAAAATAAATTTATTAAAAAAAAAAAAAGAAGTAATTTAGCAATAGACTGTTAGGTTTCAATAACTAACTGACCAGCTCTGGAGAATCAAATCCCTGACCTGACCTGGTCTGTAGTAGTTGCAGCGAGGAGGCAGCAGGCCTCTGAGAGCATTTCCAGCAGATCTAGATTGCGACTCTGTTGTTTTGAAAGCCGCTGTAGGGCGGCCCGAAGGAATTACAGATATATTGGGGAAGATTTGGTGAGATTGTCCAACTTTTTTTTTTTTAAGTGAGTAGTCACCAATTGAAACTTAAAATTTTTAAAAATAAAATAATAATAACGAGGTCTAATGAATTTCTCCTGTTCTGAAGTCCTTCTACAGGATCTTAACTCTTGGTGGGCATTCTGAGAATCTGATGAAAGCTCTGGTCCACATCTCCAGAAAAATTAGAGCTACATAGACGTATACTTTCTCACATACTTTCAAGTGCCTTCAGGGGCCCTCTTCATGCTCATCTGGGGATCCTAGGGAAGAGGTAGACCCCAGTTAAGAACTCCTGCAGTGAACTGACCAGATATCCTGCCTAGTTAGGTTCGCCCTGGGCAGTGCCTTGGCAGGGCGGATTGAGCTCAGGTGTGAGATGTGGTAGAAAACCTCCTGTAAATTACCCGTGATACTTGGAGAAATAGTAACTCACCAAGTTTTCCCCAGTCTACAACTTGAAATGCCAGCTCAGATCTTTTTCCTGCAGCCAGGAGGTAGGAGGTACCCTTCAGGCTGATGCGATTGCTCCAAGTTTGTTTGTTTGTTTGTTTGAACTGAAGAAGTGTGTGTTCAGGAATATATGGGGCTACAGAAGCTCCCTGGGGAGATGTTTCTCAGCCCCCCTTCATCATGCTGCAGTGATAGGGCCGCGTGAGAGGTGTAGTGGGGAGGGTCCTGACTACATAGAGAGGTGGTAGGGAGGGTCCTGACTTAGGCATTGAAGACCTGCGGTCAAGCCTGTTCCTTAGCTCACCTTGTGGGTAAGTCACTTATTATTGCTGAGATTCCCTTCTCTTTTGGTAAACTAGAAATAGCAATGCCTGTTCTTTTTTTTTTTTACGATTTTATTTGTTTATTTATTTTTGGCCATGCCTTGTAGCATGTGGGATTTTAGTTCGCCAACCAGGGATCAAACCTGTACCCCCTGCATTGGAAGCGTGGAGTCTTAACCACTGGACCACCAGGGAAGTCCCTCTATCTTTTAACAGGACCTGTGAGAATCAGTGACAGTAATATATGTGATTTTTAAAATACCTAAGCCACTCAAATGGAAAGATAAAGGGATGCATAGCATAATAGCTATGACAGAATGGCACCTTCATTCACCACGCATTTATTCACCACATTAGATGATAGTAAATACCTGTCATCTAATACCACAGGACATATTTAATTTCCCTATGCTCCTGGTTGGGAAAATGGCCCTTCTATCTCTCAAATACTTTTTAGAATCTCTTCACTGTATATAGAAGAGAGAATAAAAGGAAGTTTGGTGATACAGAATGAGGAAGTCAAATGATTTGTATGACATTTAGGTTGGAAAGATCAGTAATTGAGTAGTTTATATTCGTTTTTTTTTAACATCTTTATTGGAGTATAATTGCTTTACAATGGTGTGTTAGTTTCTGCTTTATAACAGTGAATCAGTTATACATGTACATATGTTCCCATATCTCTTCCCTCTTGCGTCTCCCTCCCTCCCACCCTCCCTATCCCACCCCTATATTAGTTTTTAAAATGATAGTCAAGGGGAGCAGGATGATTTTAGGCTCTTCTGAAAATAGTGAGATCTCATCCTGCTCTACATCCTGTGCTGGAGATGACCTAGTTATGGGGAATGATAATAGCTGCCATTTTCTGAGAGTGTGCCTATCTTTATAGATGTTCTATCTATCTCATTTAATCAGCCCTTGCCCAGTGACTCCCAAAGCTGAAATCCCAGCCCTGGCTCTTTTACTTGCAGAGCCCATGCTCATAGCTACCGAGAAACAGGAAAGTGGGGCTGAATTACAATGAGCTGAACTGGCATTTGCCCTTCCTAAGGTTCATAGGGATCAGTGTTAATTCACAGCCTTTAACCTTGAAAACTGAGAATAACCTTTGAGCTTGCTCTTCAGGACTTAGAGATAGTGGTAATTGCCATCTGAAAGCAGGGTGGGGACTCAGATAGAAGCAAGTTTTCTTTTATTATTAATTAAAATTAAATTAATTAATTAAATTTTGGCTGCGTTGGGTCTTCATTGCTGCGCGTGGGCTTCTCATCGCGGTGGCTTCTCTTGTTGTGGAGCACGGGCTGTAGGTGCGCGGGCTTCGGTAGTTGCAGTATACGGGCTCAGTAGTTGTGGCTCACAGGCTCTAGAGCGCAGGCTCAGTAGTTGTGGTGCATGAGCTTAGTTGCTCTGTGGCACGTGGGATCTTCCCGGACCAGGGCTTGAACCTGTGTCCCCTGCATTGGAACATGGATTCTTAACCACTGCGCCACCAGGGAAGTCCTGGAAGCAAGTTTTAACTTAAAGAAGTAAGGTTCTCTGAGCTCCACTTGTTAATTTTTGAAATCCTCAAAGAAATGAATTTCCATTATTTAATTTATTTTCTGAGAGTTTTTTTTCCAACATATTGGAATTTACATTTCTGAGTTCTAAGATATAGAGCAATAAGATTATAACAACATGCAAATACAGTGCATTTTCTCCATTATTGTTAGAAAGAAAAATGTGCTGGTGTTTCCACAGACGCAGTCAGTGTATTTGTTAGACTGAATTCCCCCTCATTCTGGGTCTGCTGGTTACATTACCGACGTGGCAGAACAGAAGAAAGCAAAGGCTGAATTTTAAGTAACATTCCTAGTTGTTTAGACTCTCTTAAAAATGTTCGGAATACCTAGCTGTATGTCTGAGTCATCTGCTGTACTGGGTGGGAGGTAAAATTGGGAAATTTTGGCTGGCTACTGCTGTGTTACAATTTCTCTAGAAACCTCAAGAAAATAATGGACTCAAGCATGCCTCGAGCTTTTCTTGGAGAAACTATGGCAACGGGCTTTTTAATTAAAGCTGAAGTAGTGTGTGTGGCTTAGGAAAACAGAGAGATGCTGCCAACTGATAGGGAGAGTGTACAGGAATAATCCAGACAACTAAAAAAAATTCATCTTAAATCTGTTTGATAATTCTTTGTTCTCTATATTGTTCAAAGAAATGGAAACTTTTTTACTGGATATCAGTATTTGACTTTGGAAATGTTATATATATATATATTTAAGAGAATATAGTTTCCTGATCATGTTTTTTAAGAGTAATGTTCAAATGAATTTATATTTCCTGAGTACACGTTAACCGACAGATGGAAGGCCAGCCCGGAGGGTAGCCAACCTAGGGTGGTCACAGAATGGATGCTATTTCCATTTTGATAATGGAGGTTGTTTACATGCCCCAGTGGAATGCACTGGTGGGTTGAATATCAGCAAATCAGTAAACTGTTCCCCTCTTGAGCTGAACCGTTGACAGCCCACATGCTAGAATTTATAAACGCAGAGCGTACCAAACAGTAATTTAAAAGATAGAAACTAAATGGAAAAGCAAGAGTTGCCATTTTTCCCAGATCAAAATCTGTGTTGTGCTAACATGCCCCCCTGCCCCAGTGGTGGAGAGATTTGATCATCCTCTTTGCCAGAAAGAATTTGAGTTTATGCCTATTGTTTTGGTACTTCCACTCACTCTTAAGAGTGTACCTGTTTGGAAGATGAATTGTGTAGTCACCTGATAAGGGCAGTAGCTGGAGAGGTGAGGGGCATCTGATGAAACACAATGTCGTGGTGACAAACATAAAGCTGGGGACAGGGAAGGAACCGGCTCTTATCTGGTCTCCTTGCCTCTGGTTCCAGTCCGCCTCTTGCTATACTGTTGGCAGAATTAGTTACCTGTAGTCAGATCTGACTTCCCACACTGTCTGCCTGCGAGATTAGTAACTTTTCTGCAGCCTCAGCTTCCAACCACCTCCAACGGGTGCATACCCTAAACTCAGACAAGGCTCAGCTGCCCCATGTTCACTGTCCTGTGTTTTCATACTGTTGCCAGTGCTGGAACTCTACTCTTTTGTGTGTGTGTGTGTGGTAATTCCTACTCCTACTTCAAAAGGAGGTTTAAACATCGCCTCTTTCCTCCGTTTATCTCACAATCCTCCTGAACATCTCCCTCCGGGACCAGATGAGGACCCCAGGTGTGGGGACTGACACATCTGTCTTCCCAAAGCAGGTACTGTGTACTTTTCATCTTGTTTCTCCATAGCCTTGTGTGGCATTTGGCGTGTGATGGGTCCTTACTCACTGTGTGTTGAATATTTGATGTTCGGTAAATGTTTGATGAAACGATGAATGGGATTAAGTGGGTAAAATAGTTGGAGTCACTAGGGCATATGTGAGAAAACACAAAGTACTTGAAGTTTGGTTCTGCTGTTTTCCCTCCTCTTTCTCATCCTCCTTCTCCTCTGGGTACCACTGCTCTCAGGCTGTTTTTTGGTTTCCCAGAGCACTTTCCTCCGGGTCTAATAGGCTTGCCCTACCCCAAGTGCCCCTGATCTCCTACAACACCCTTTCCTCCCCAGACTTCTACCTTCAGCTCCAGTCAGAATGCCATTTCCGTACTGAAGAATGCAGCTAGACATAATTAGGGGATAATCACGTCAACCTAATTCATTCCACGTTATAAAAGACTGACAGGGAGTCCCCAGGAAGTGTCTGAAATTTCGATTTAACAATACACGGGGTTGCTTGTCTGTTCAGATTTCTGACTGAATATATTACCTTCCCTTTCATGCAGTATATTAATGCCCTCTCTACACAGGTTTTTAATGCCAGGATTTTGGATTATGTTATTCAGTCATGACAAAGGAATATTTTGAGAGCTGCCTTGCCTGTGACCCATTTCAGTAAAATTACTGCCTTTGTTCAGCAGCATTTGTCAATAATTTGAATACTTTTTTGCATCTTCTTTTTTACGTAAATGACTGAACATTGGAAAAATGACTGCTGATGCTGGTGTTGGGATATTAAATCTCATACAGCTAATGCACTTCAGACAGAGATGTACAAAATCATCAGGTGAGGCAAGAGAATCAATTCTTAGCCTCAAATGTCTGCTCATGGAATTGAAGGCCATCTACAGTCTTTTATTACATAGGAAAAAAAAGCCAAAGCAAGGGACCTGTCTGGAATTCTCGAACTCTGTCCTTGAAGGTTGTGTGTAAAGGGGGAGCTATTACTAAGGATTTTTTATCTTATGTTTTAGTTTCTGGGCCTCCAACCTAAATATCTCTTATGTGACTTCCGCACATTTCATTTCTTCTGTGCTTTCACAAACACATTTTGTACAGAGGAGGGGCTGCCTGTAAAAGGTAAGGAAGATGTGCCTGGGTTTCCTTTAAGCTGCCCCCTCTTGGATGTTATTAACTCTTGGTTTAAACCCTTCTAACAGCTGGAATCTCACCAATACCTTTGCTACAACTAATTTAGTAGATCCCAAGGTCAGGGCCCTGTAAGCCAGGCTGTGGCATATGCCCTGGGTTGGGTACTGGCACCCACAAGAAGAGGCCAGAGGCTCTGCAAACCATCACCACTTTCCTTACCTGTTTTCCTTACCCATCTGGGAACCACCAGAGCCTAGAGGACAGCTTACTCTGGACCATTATCTTCGAAGGGCTCAGTCTAACCAGAAGAGTGAACCCAGCTGACCGAGAGAGGCCTTCCATCAGAAACCTTGGAATAAAATCAAGTTGAATAAGACCTGCCCCTACCTTTGAGGAGCTCTCTTTTTCTTCTTCTTTTTTTTTTAAATTTAATCTCACAGTGATGTGTAAGCTGATGAGAAATTTGTCATTCATTGAAGTTAGTGTGAATGCTTCCTTTCTTCTCTTCTTTGGCTGTACCTGCACTTCCCCAAGTTTCTGTGTCTTGGATGCAGAGTCAAAGTGTAAACTGGGATTATTGTGTGTGTGTTTTTTCTGACTGTACATGTAAGATTTTCATAATGGGATTGGGGGAGAGGAGAAAGGTAACAGGAAAAACTTTCTGTGTGCTGGTGTCTCTTCCCTGTGGGATTAAAGATTTAGTTTGGTAGCATTTGCTGTTACTGTTTATTTTAATAGTATTTTAAGTTTTGCATAGGTATTCAAATATTCAATAGTCAAAAATTAGAACATATAAAAATATATCAGTGAAAATTCTTTATCCCATTCTTGTCCCTCACTTTTTAGGAAATTTAGATAACCACTCTTCTTAGTTTCTTGTGAATCTTCTCATTATTTTTCTATATATGAGGAAGTAGAAATTCATTTTATTTTCCTCTTACATGAATAGTAACTGTGTATGCTATTTGCATCTTGTTTTACTCAATGCACCTAGCTGAACTTTCCATTAGGAGTATTCTATTTCTTTTTATGGCAACATAGTATTCCATTAGATGCAAGCATATAAGGCAATTAACCATCCTCCTGTTACTGACACTTGGGAATTTTCTAATCTTTTGTTGTTATAAACAATGCTTAAATGTAAAACCCTAGTCATTTCACATGTGTGCAAATATTATCTGTAGGTTGAACTCTCAGAAGGAGAACTATGGGGTCAAAAGTTATATATTTCCATTTTGATAAATGTTACCATATGGCCCTCCATAAGGGTCTGTTTTAATTATTGAGGCTTCATAACATGTTGTAGTCCTCTCTTATTAAAATACACTTTTGCTTTGCTATTCTTTTGAATGATTTCCTTCTTGCAGGTTGTCTAATTCTAAGGGAAAACATAGTATTTTTATTTGAGGCCACA
This sequence comes from Mesoplodon densirostris, assembly GCF_025265405.1. Lineage (NCBI taxonomy): Eukaryota > Metazoa > Chordata > Mammalia > Artiodactyla > Ziphiidae > Mesoplodon > Mesoplodon densirostris. Next base: position 44,369,482 of record NC_082670.1, on the reverse strand, counting down.
TTGAATGGGAATTTTGCTAAAGGAGAATGGAATCTTTATCATTTTGAGTTTTCCTGTCTAAAAACTGGTATCCTTTTCTATTAGTTCAATTCTTCTTTTGTGGAGGAGTGTTTTTCATGTAGTTCTTTCACATTTTTGGTTAAGATTATTTCTAGTATTTTATCTTTTTGGTTGTGGTTAAAAGTGAGTCTTTCTTTTCCATTATATCTTCTATTTGTAGTTCTGTACAAACTGTTGGTTTCATTATCTTAATCTTGTAATCGTCTAATGTACTTCACCATTTCATGGTTTGTAGTACTTCTCCGTGGACTCCCTTTGGGTTTTCCAGGTATAAAACACATCGTCTGAGACCAGAGATTATTGTACATCCTCCTTCCCAACTTTCACATTTCTTATTCATTTCACTTGTATGTTTGCATTGGCTAGGACATCCCACAAAATGTTAAGTAATAGTAATAAGAGTAGGTATCCTTTTCCTGTTCCTGACTTTATGAGAATGTTCCTGGGGTTTCCCTGTGAAGCTTTTGGGTTGAGATAAATACATTTTATCATGCTTCAGAAGTATCCCTCTGTGCTGGTTTACCCTTGGCCTCCTGGCTTCACCCCGCCTTTGTATCCTGTACTCTGGTGTGGAGCTGGGGCTCTGTAGACCACATTCTCCAGATGCCTGTGATAGCTGCTTCCTGATGGGATCTGCCATTAGGAGGGAGGAACACTTCCTGTCTCCTCTGCTCCTGGCAGAGGTGCCCAGTAGAGGCTCTCAGCACAGCCTCCAGCTTCTTTAGACTTTGAGAACCAGCCTCACCTCTGCTCATAGGTACAGCAGCCAGGCTGTGTCCCTCCCTGGAGGTGTGAGCCCTCCTCTGAGCCCCTGAGGGGCTGACAGTACCTGAGCTGTGGGCTCTTCTCACAGGTCCGAGCTCCAGCTTTGTGGGGCCTCTCCTCTGAGCCCCGACATTCTTGTAACCTGATTACTTCCCCTCCCTCCAGCTCAATGGGTGTTAGCGGCTTCCTGCATTTGTTATCGCTAGGTTAACGTTCTACCGTTCCAGTCCTCTAGCACCTGTTTCACCAATTCCCTTTATTTAATCCCCTCTTTTGAAATACTTTCTGCTTTCCTGAAAGCACCCAGTCAGATGACTCATCTGTTCCTGTTTTATTGAATTTTTTTTTTTTTTTTTTTTCTTTTTGCGGTATGCGGGCCTCTCACTGTTGTGGCCTCTCCCGTTGCGGAGCACAGGCTCCGGATGCGCAGGCCCAGCGGCCATGGCTCACGGGCCCAGCCGCTCCGCGGCATATGGGATCCTCCCAGACCGGGGCACGAACCCGTATCCCCTGCATCGGCAGGCGGACTCTTAACCACTGCGCCACCAGGGAGGCCCTATTGAATGTTTTTATTAAGATTGTTTCCTGAAATTTTTTCCCCAATGCTTTTTCTGTGCCAATGGAGGTGATTGTGCGTGTGGTTTTTTCTTTAGACCCATGAAACATGATAATGGATTTTCTAATGCTGGACTTTTCTTGAATTACTGTAATAAATCTCCCTTCGTCATGTTGTATTTGTCTCATGGGCTGCTGATTCTACTAGCTGATATTTTCATTAAGATTTTTGCATTAACGTTTGCATATGAGACTGGTCTGAAGTTTTCTCTTTTTGGGTGGTCTGTGTCAGGTTTTCATTTCAATGCTGTTAGTTGCTTTGTGAACATTTGGGGTTTCCCATGTTTTTTCTAAGCTCTGGAACCATTCAGATAACATTTAACATGAACCATTCCTGGTTTCTGTTATTTTATCTCATTTTATTTCTTAAAGTTTGGTGGCATTCCTGTATGAGATTCTCTGGGATTGGTGCTTGTTTGGTATCATATAATGGGAGATCTATGATGTCTGATGCTGCATTAGCTGAGCTAGTTGAGAAAAGGTTTTGTGGGTGCCAGAGCTGGTCCAAACCAAGCTGTGAAACCCGCAGTGTGTCTCTGGTGCCCTTTTAATCCCATGATCATTGTACTCATGTGTCTAAGTAATTTCCCCTCTTACCTGCTCCTCTTTTCTGTCCTATTCTGATGCCAGTCCCTGCTGAGGTTTCCTGCTACTAACTGGTACAGTTTTGGGGATATGACCCAAATGCTTACAATTTTTTAATTTTTAAATTTATTTTATTGAAGTATAGTTGATTTGCAATGTGTTAGTTTCTGGTGTAGAGCAAAGTGACTCAGATATATATATATATATATATTATATATATATACTTTTTAAAATATATATTCTTTTTCATTATGGTTTATCACAGGATATTGAATATAGTTCCCTGTGCTATACAGTAGGACCTTGTTGTTTATCCATTCTGTATATAATACAGAATACAGAATATAATGCATCTGCTGATCCCAAACTCCCAGTACTTCCCTCTCCGCCACCCCACCCTTGGCAACCACAAGTCTGTTCTCTGTGTCTGTGAGTCTGTTTCTGTTTTGTAGGTAAGTTCATTTGTGTCATATTTTAGATTCCACATATAAGTGATATCATATGGTATTTGTCTTTCTCTTTCTTTCTTTTTTTTTTTTTTTTTTGCGGTATGCGGACCTCCCACTTCTGTGGCCTCCCATTGCGGAGCACAGGCTCGGGGCGCACAGGCTCAGCGGCCATGGCTCACGGGCCCAGCCGCTCCGCGGTATGTGGGATCTTCCCGAACCGGGGCACGAACCCGTGTCCCCTGCGTCGACAGGCGGACTCTCAACCACTGCGCCACCAGGGAAGCCCTGTCTTTCTCTTTCTGACTTCACTTAGTATGATAATCTCTAGGGCCATCCAGATTGCTGTAAATGGAATTATTTCATTCTTTTTTTTTGCGGTACGCTGGCCTCTCACTGTTGTGGCCTCTCCCGCTGCGGAGCACAGGCTCCGGACGCGCAGGCTCAGCGGCCATGGCTCACGGGCCCAGCTGCTCTGTGGCATGTGGGATCCTCCCAGAGCGGGGCACGAACCCGTGTCCCCTGCATCGGCAGGCGGACTCCCAGCCACTGCGCCACCAGGGAAGCCGTATTTCATTCTTTTTTATGGCTGAGTAATGTTCTATGGTATATATATGCCACATCTTCTTTACCCATTCATCTGTTGATGGACATTTAGGTTGTATCCATGCCTTGGCTATTGTAAATAGTGCTGCTATGAACATAAGAGTGCATATATCTTTTTGAATTATACTTTTGTCTGGATATATGCCCAGGAGTGGGATTTCTGGATCATATGGTAGCTCTATATTTAGTTTTTTAAACTGTACTGTTCTCCATAGTGGCTGCACCAATTTACATTCCCACCAACAGTGTAGGAGGGATCCCTTTTCTCCACGCTCTCTCCAGCATTTATTATTTGTAGACTTTAAAAAAAAATTATTATTTATTTTCTTTATTCTTTTTGGCTGCATCGGGTCTTAGTTGCAGCACATGGGATCTTCGTTGAGGCATGTGGGATCCTTTGTTGTGGCGCTCGGGCTTCTCGTAGTTGTGGCCCTCAGGCTTCTCTCTCATTGTGGCATGTGGGTTTTCTTTCTCTGGTTGTGGCAAGTGGGCTCCAGGGCGCATGGTCTCTGTAGTTGTGGCTCGTGGGCTCCAGAGTGCGTGGGCTCTGTAGTTGTGGTGTGTAGGCTCCAGAGCATGTGGGCTCTGTAGTTTGCGGCACGCGGGCTCTCTCATTGAGACTCACGAGCTCAATAGTTGTGGCACGTGGGCTTAGTTGTGCTGCAGCATGTGGGATCTTAGTTCCCAAGCAGGCATCGAACCTGCGTCCCCTGCATTGGAAGGCAGATTCATTACCACTGGACCACCAGGGAAGTCCTTATTTGTAGACTTTGTGATGATGGCCATTCTGACTGGTGTGAGGTGTACCTCGTTGTAGTTTTGATTTGCATTTCTCTAGTAATTAGCGATGTTGAGCATCTTTTCATGTGCCTGTTGGCCATCTGTATGTCTTCTTTGGAGAAATGTCTATTTAGATCTTCTGCTCAGTTTTTGATTGGGCTGTTTGTCTTTTTGTTATTGAGTTGTATAAGCTTTTTGTATATTTTGGAAATAAAGTCCTTGTTGGTTGAGAAATGCTTGCATTTTAATAGCAGAATCATGAATGTGGTCATGACAGATTCTTGGGTCCTAGTACTTCATTTTCTGTGTCCCTTCTGTCTTCTCTTTTAGGTTCTCCAAAAGTCTGAGGTGAGGCATAAGTGTACCAGGTTGGGGAGAGTGCATCTTCCCATGGACTCGGTTAATAAGCTTTCTGCTCAGGAACGTTAGGGGGTCCCCAACCTTCTTTAAAAAACCGATCAGGGTCACCACGTAGCTACCTTGGAGTAAGTAAAGGAAAAAATGGAATAACACCTTGTCAAGTTTCTGATCTCAACTCTAGCCTCCTATCTCATCAATTATTTTCATCCTTTCTCTGGCCAGCAGGCCTTTCCTTGCCCTTGACTCGTTTTTGAAGCTGTGACCCTGGCTTCTCACTCAGTGCTTCCCTCCCCCATGAACTGACCATCTCCTCAACTGCTGTGCAGTGTCTCCTGCGCACGCTTCACGTTACCTTCATTGCATCCCTTGCTTTACGTCTGCATTCCCCTCTGGACTGGCCACTCCTGGGCTGCGTTCTGTGTCTCTTCACTTTTGTTTCCAGGGCTTAGAGTACTGCACATAGGAGGCCTCAAATATCTTAGTTGAATTATTGAATAAATGAAACCCAAGTAAATGTGGACACAAAGAAAGATGGATAGCAAATGGACAAATGGACCCTGGAGGGGCTTTAATACCATGTGCCAGAAACTAAAAGGATTTTTAAAAATAGTTCACTTGCAACTGTATGAAAGCAAACATGGTGTTTTCATTCAGAGGGAATTTAATTTATATTTGATATGTTTACATTGCGGATGCCTTCCTGGCAACACACGTTTTAAATCTGCTTACTCAGAAGATGTACATCAGAATAAGTCAGAACGACGGTTTTCAAAATCTAAAAGCCTCTGGCGGCTTTATAATAATTCACCTTTTGTATCAGGAAATTTGTGTTTTTCCTTCCTGCTTCAGGAAATGATGATAGGAGAGGTAAGGGACACAAAGGGAGTAATATAGGGGCTAAGTATAGATCTTTGGGGAGATGGGCTGACCTGAGAGTGGAGGATTAAATTGAGGGGTTTGTGGGAAATCAAAGCTCTTTCCGTGATGCCTCCACCTGCAAAGTGTAAATATAAATAGAACATGGGATTAAGTTTTGCTTGAATGTGTTCCCATCTTGAGCTGCTGGAAAAATTTTATCTTATTTTATTTTTTATAAATTTGTTTATTTATTTTTGGCTGTGCTGGGTCTTTGTTGCTGCACGCAGGCCTTCTCTAGTTGCAGCAAGCGAGGGCTATTCTTCCTTGCGGTGCGCGGGCTTCTCATTGCGGTGGCTTCTCTTTGCGGAGCATGGGCTCTAGGTGCGCGGGCTTCAGTAGTTGTGGCATGCGGGTTCAGTAGTTGTGGCTCACGGGCTCTAGAGCACAGACTCATTAGTTGTGGCGCACGGGCTTAGTTGCTCCACAGCATGTGGGTCCTTCCTGGACCAGGGCTCGAACCCGTGTGCCCTGCATTGGTAGGGAGATTCTTAACCATTGCACCACCAGAGAAGTCCTGGAAAATTTTTAATTGGCAAGTGCTGTTTGGATGACAAAGGGAGGAATTTCAAATTCCTTGGACCCACTTTAGCCACGGAAATTATTCCAGACCATCAGAACCTGTTATCCTTATCTTATGGCTCCACTAATGCTACCTGCCCAGAGTACATCCCAGTGTATTCGTGTGTTTTTTATTCTTACTCTCTAGGTAGATATTTTATGTGCCAGTTTTTCTTATCGATGTACTAAGTTATGTTTAGTCATGCTGAATCGTGTAGGGACAGTTTTGGAAGAGATTTGCACATGTGTCTATGCTTATTACTGAATTGCTTAAGTGGTCAAAATTAATCTTTATAAAGAGTTTAGCATCACTCCAAAATGAAGGAAAATTATTCGATGGTGACAGTATGAATTTGCTGATTTTATAACTTGGCTTCAGAAGTGTTTTTCTTTTTCACTTTATCCACTGTGTTAGAAGAAGTTTAGTTCTTTTAAAATATTTTATTTATTTATTTATTTTTGGTTGCATCAGGTCTTAGATGCGGCCCACAGGATATTTGTTGAGGCATGTGGGATTTTTCATTGCAGCGTGCAGGCTTCTCTCTAGTTGTGGCCTGCAGGTTTTCTCTTCTCTAGTGGCGCTTGGGCTCCAGGGCGTGTGGGCTCTGTAGTTGTGTCGTGCAGGTTCCTGAGAGTTTGGGCTCTGTAGTTGGCGGCACGCAGGCTCTCTGGTTGAGGTGCGTGAGCCCAGTAGTTGTGGCGCGTGGGCTTAGTTGCCCCGTGGTGTGTGGGATCTTAGTTCCCTGATCAGGGATTGAACCCCGTCCCCTGCATTAGAAGGCAGATTCTTTACCACTGGACCCCCAGGGAAGTCCCGAAGAAGGTTAATTCTTACCTGTAAATCAATATGAGTGCTTCATTCTACCCACCAGAGCTCATTTCTGTCTTCTCTTGGTGGGGGATGAGGGCTGTGGGTGCAGGATGGAGCCTGTAGGGGGTTGATCTTGTGTTTTCTTCAGACAAAGTGTCCTCCCCTCCTCCCCAGGGAGACGCTCCTCCTCTCCAAGGGCACACAGTGTGGACACCCCTGTTGCCTCCTGTCCTTGACATCGATGCACATTGGATCCCAGTAAGATCCAGTAAGGCTTTAGCTGAATGCTCCAAAATGCGGGGGGTGGGAAGAGAGAGGGTCAAGGCTCTGTCAAGGGCCAGCCCAGGCCTTGCTGCCCAGACCTTTGGATCTCTTTTACCCTTTAACTCTCGTTGTTTTTTGGTCTCTCTACATCCTAAGCACACAGGTGTTTTCTTGTCTTTGTCCTAGACTTTGCATCCCCCCTCCCTCCCTCACCCCTAGCATCAGGCGTCCTGTGAAGGTCGGTGCTTTCTCCTTTTCTCATTCTCTGAGAAGGGCAGGGTGAGCTCTGGCTCATGATTCCTGGCTTTGACAGTCTCTGCAGGGTCTAGATGAGAAAGTCACACTCTTCCTGCTTAATGCTGCTTTGACTGTATATTTTTGTGACCAGTTGGCCTCACATTACTATGCTAAGAAAGCTTTTTAAATTAGCCAATCATAAGGGTACCCAAATGAATTATCCTTAATCCCCATAAAAAAAAGTACATAAAAATACAATGTCAACCAATTCAATCAAAGTTTGGCATGAGGTGGAATGTCGTGGTCCCCCTTCTCCTTCCTCATAAGATTGAAGGAATAATTTTTTTTTAAAGCAAGCATTTGAATTTCGGGTTTTCCTTTAAACTCATATGGCCACATATAGAACTCTGTAACCCCCACAATGCCCACAGAATTGAGATGCTCACTCTTCTGTCAGAGGTGTTCTAACCATACAGGTGAGAGAATCAGCCCGTTCCCATCGTGTAAGAGCAGAGCCTCTCATTTTAGCCTCCCTTGATTTGATTTTTTTTTTTACTGCAATGAGAAGTTATTTAGGAACATTTTAGGGCACAGAAGACAAGGTGAAGTGCGAGACCTTTCTCTACTGTGGAGGTAACCCATACTTTTGATGATTACATTAAAATAAGTGAGATATGTGTTCGAAAACAAGAAAAGAACACTTTTCTAGTTTGGACATGTTCAGTGATAAAAAAAAAGTCTGGCTTTCTAGATACGTTAAATTTATTGCCTTTGTCACATTTCCTCCACCAAAAAGAATATTAGTAGAAACCTAAGATGACCAAAGCTGAGAAGAAACAGTATAAATTGTGTCAGCAAGACACTGTCCTCTCAGATCTTCTTGTTTAAGCATATTAAGAATGTTCTTAGGTCGTCCTTGAACACAGGAAAACTGGAACTCTTTGTGTGTGTGTATATATAAATATATATCCGTATCAGTATAAAAAAAAAGGTAGAATTAGTCTCCATCCAGTGGTGGTCTGGAGCCGGCTTCTATCAGAGGGGGAGCCACTTGTATGCATCTCTTTCCCATTGTGTGTTTAGCGTTCAGAGACATCATGGCCGCAATGGGAATATTTACATCATGGAAAGTGGCAAACACGCCATCATAGACTCCCCCGCAACCACCCGCAACCAGTGAGCCCATTTACCAGCAGCCACTGTCTCCATCTAATCTAGGGAAAAAATCAGATATTCCCAAATAAGCACCTGCTAGTTACAAGACTGGTTATTGGAAAACAGAACTGTAACAATAAGCCAGTTAATATTTCAGTGAAATGCTTATTGAATTTTGTATATTTATTTCTTTGTATATTTATCCCTTTATCTTACCCAACTCAATGATTTCTGACAGTTTTTTAATTGATTGCTTAGATTTTTCTGCTACTCAGACACATTCATAAATGATAACTTTGACTTTTTTTTTTTTTTTTTTACTAATGCTCACACTACTTATTTTTTTGTGTCCTATTTCATTAGCTATTGTCTCCTAAAATTTTTAAAATAATTGTGATAGTGAGTACCCTTGACTTGGGTTTACTTTAAGGTAATGCCTTTACTATTTCACATTTATCATAATGTTTGCTGTTGATTCCTGATAGGTAATCCTTTTAAAATTTAGGAAGTTTCCTTCTATTTCCATTTCACTCAGTTTTTCATCAACAGTTGCTCTTGAATTTATTTGCAATTTTGGTGTGCCTATTGATATCATTATTTTTTCTTTAACTTATGACTGCAATAAATTATGATGATGGGTTCCCTGTTGTTGAATCAGCCTTTAATCATTGGAATAAACTATTTCATCTTGGAATGTTATTGTTTTCACTCACTGCTGTAGTTTTGGTAAGATTTCATTCAGGATCTTTCTATTTAGCTCCCTGTGTTAGATTGGTGTTGTTTCTTTTCTTGAATTTATCAAGTTTTGTTTTTACACAGTGTTAGCATCTTGAAATTAAGAAAAAATTTCATATTTTTCTATTCCTTGGAGTAATTTGAATGATAAAGTAATTATCTGTTTTAAGGTTAGATAGAACTTGAAGGTGCCCCTTTTAGCATAAAGTATATGAGAGTGTGAACTGAGTCAGTGCTGTTGGGATGTGCTTCCTGCCTCTGTAAGTCGACAGTCATTCTCCTGTTCTCCTCCGATTCTGTGGAGTAAATAATGTTTTGTAGCCATTCTTCTGGCTGTGGTTCATCAAGCTATTGGTTAGTCCTTCCATCAAGGATATCCACCAGGTTGTAGTTAGTTTCACATCTCTGTTCTCTGTTTCTTAAGTCGTTTCTTTCAAGGTGTCTTGAGTCTTTGTGACACTTCTACTTTGTTATTCAATGTATCCTATTTTGTTTATCTTGGCACACAGGTCTAGAATTTTCACTGGCACACTTCTTGGTCAGTAATTGTGGGTCAAAACTTTTAGCCAGAACACAAAATACAGACAGACCAGAGTAGGGTAATTGTTATATGTTGTAGTAGCATATGCTCAGTATGCTACAAAACCCTCTGTAACTGGGAGAGCTTATGGCAAAGTGCACACTGGTGCTTATCAGCTTGAAGTATATGTGCTGCCTGGGAGCTACACTGGCATATAGCATACGGGAAACACAGAAATTTTAATTGTTAATGGCAGTAGGAATTTAGAGTATATATATATATATATATTTATTTATTTATTTTTATATTTATTTTTAATTTATTTATTTTTGGCTGAGTTGGGTGTTTGTTGCTGTGTGAGGGCTTTCTCTAGTTGCAGCGAGCGGGGGCTACTCTTTGTTGCAGTACGTGGGCTTCTCATTGCGGTCGCTTCTCTTGTTGCAGAGCACAGACTCTAGGCATGTGGGCTTCAGTAGTTGTGGCACATGGGCTCAGTAGTTGTGGCTCATGGACTCTAGAGCGCAGGCTCAGTAGTTGTGTTGCTCTGCAGCATGTGGGATCTTCCCAGACCAGGGCTCTAACCCACGTCCCCTGCATTAACAGGCGGATTCTTAACCATTGTGCCACCAGGGAAGCCCTAGAGTATATTTTAAAAGGGATGTATATGTATATATATCAGGGGTCTCCAACCCCTGGGCCGTGGACTGGTACCAGTCCGGGGCCTTTTAGGAACTGGGCCTCACAGCAGGTGGTGAGCGGTGGGCGAGTGAGCGAAGCTTCATCTGCCGCTCCCCATTGCTCGCATTACCTCCTGAACCATCGCTGCCCTTCCCTGCACCCCGTCCATGGAAAAATTGTCTTCCACAAAACCAGTCCCTGGTGCCAAAAAGGATGGGAACTGCTGATATATATAATCTATTATTTTAATTAACATTATAATTAATATTAATTAATTTCCTTAAATACATACATACTCATACATTTATATCCATATATATCCCTTTACATAAAGGAAATTGTTTTAGAAACAAACTATAGTATAATAATTTAGTGCTCTGTGGGTGGAATTGAATGGGGGCCATGTGAATAAAACTCTTTATGCCTAGAACTTTATTTCATGTTATAGTGTCTGTCCTCTTTAGTATATTCTATGATTATCGGTCCATTTAGAGTTTTCTTCCTCTTTTATATGTTAAAGATAAATATACAAGATAATGAAGGTGTCCTTTTCTACCAGTAGTCCTCACAAATTTGCCTATATACTCCCCAGTAAGATATAAGTATGTACACTCAATATATATATGTATTCTTTTATAAATTATATACACATACCTCTATGTTAATGTATTATGTATATTATAACAAACTTCATTTGGAGAAAAATGTAAACATTCTTAATTTTTGAAAAATCTTTGCTTAATACTGTGTAATTCAGCAATTCAAATGTCAATTATTTTAAGCTCAATTTATTTTAATATTTGGTTTTAGCCATTGTTATATTTGAAAAAGATAACTGGAAAAATAGATTCAATTGGAAAAAGTGCACTGGTAACTGCTCTTACTAAAGATGACATTCATTTTTCAATTTCATTTGCTGATTATGCAAAATTATTTAAAAATAAAATTTACTAGTAAATTTTCATTTTTCCTGATGTCAGTTTGTTTTCTTATAAATGAATCTGATGGAACAGATTTTTGTGTTTTTAACAAATGATGCCAAAACTCACTGAAAATCTTCATTTGGGTGGTTTTAAGCAGATTGAAGAACTCTCTTGAAAAATTTAAAAATCTTTAAAATTAGAGCTTTTCTAGGTAATAAACTTACATTTTTTAGGGGAACAAAGTCCTGTGTTAGTAGAATTGTGTCCAAATATCCATTTTCAAAACACTTATTCTAGTCTACAAACTTAAAACAGCAGTTAACTTTCTCATTTGTTATTCAAACATCACCTTTATTTGTCTGATTTGTGTGAAAATATCTGCTACTCATGGCTTCCTGTCATCACTTAGAGTTAGAAATTTTGGAATTCTTGTCTTTCTATAATATGAAACAGCATAATTTGCTTTTAAATTTGATGACTCTTTTAAGTGCCTTTAAAGATAATCAATACAAGTCTATGGTACACAATTTTTACACTCTTTTTTATAGTAAGAACTGTGATTTTTCCTCAAAGTTCATCCTTCCCTTATTTTTGTAATGTAAATGCTGTGGTTATAACTGGGCATATGGTGAACTAGCGACAGCCTCCACTTCTCAGCCTCTCCTGCAGTTTTGTTCAGTTGAATGTTAGCGGAAATTATGCACACACGTTGCAGGTTGAGTCCTTCATAGAGAGTTGCTTGTCTCCTGTGGTACCTTCCTTTCCTCTGTTTGGAAAGGAATTGTGGTGGTGGGTGACCAAGTTCAACCATGTGGACAAGGCATGCCTTTGGGGAAGGCACAGCAGCAATGGAGTAGGATCCTGGTCCTTGGCTGATCTCATGGGTTGGAGGCACCTGGCAGCCGCAAGAATTAGCCGTGAGGAAGATGAATTTCTATCTTGTTTATATCACCGTACTTTTGGATTTATTTGTTACAGTAATGGGCTTGTATTTTACTATATTTTTCAGCTCATTATAATGTAGTATAAAGAGTATATTCCTGTTGTTTTTACAAAAATTTTTATGTGTTTCTATATTTTCATAAAAATAACCACGTTGATTAACGTGGAACAGAGCAGATTGTTCAGATGTATGTCCAAGTATACATAGAGGTTTAATAAATGATAAAAATGGCATTTTGAATCAAAAGGGATGGTTTGATAGTTGCTGAGGCTGGGTGGTGGGAACTTAGAGTTCTTTATACTCTTTTGTTACCAACCTGGGTCGTTGGACTCTTTATCAATAGAAATTGATAAGAAGCCAGACGAGAAATTCAGGCAAGGCCTTATTGGAGTTCGAGCAGCAGCAGGAGGGAGGGAAAACAAGTAACAGGTGCCCTTGCTCACTCCCTGAGGTGGAGCAAGCTGGTCCCTTAAATAGGGTTTGGGTGGGGGCAGTTGGATGGGTGGGGCTAGAGGGGTGGCTTAGGTGGGCTGCCCACCCCCTTGCTGGTGCCCCGCCTTGGTGACACAGGGATCATGCGCAGTACCCTGCTTTTGCTCTCCACACCTCAGAAGTTGATTCTTGGCCGTTTTGTTTCTTATTGTTCATAATTTGCCCCAACTGGGCATGGGTGTAGTTATTTTTAGTCCCTTATAGTTTCTTTATATCTGTTGCCGGGGGAGTCGTTTGTCCAGGTGCACGTGCAAGTGTTCAGGTAGAGGGCCCCAGGTCCCAGCTTACCTGACTTCTACTTCATTTTATATATTTTGAAATTTTCTATAATAAAAAATAAACATTTAAAAAATTAAAAATAAAATAAACTCTGGAGAAAGAATAGATAATTCAATGGATGATATTACCCATTGGAAGTAAAATTAGTCTATACTTCACACTATACTCAAAAATTAATTTCAGATGGATTAAAAATATGCATGTAATTAGTTCCAGATGGATTGTAAATGTGCACTTAAAGGAGGTAAGGAATCGAAGAAGATACAGGAGAACATTTTGTAATCTTGCAAGCTGGGAGAAACTTCCTAGGAAAAAACAAAATTTAGAAGTCATAAAGGAGGGGGGACGGATAAATTAGGAGTTTTGGATTAAAATATACACACTACTATATATAAAATAGATAACCAACAAGGACCTACTGTATAGCACAGGGAACTCTATTCAAGGAACTATACTCAATATCTTGTAATGACCTATAATGGAAGAGAATGTAAAAAAAGAATATATATTCGTATGTATATGTATAACTGAATCACTTTGCTGTTAGTTCCTGAAACTAACACAACATTGCAGATCAACTATTATTTCAATAAAAATTTAAAAAAAAGAAATCATAAAGGAAAAGATGGGCAGCTTTGAGTAAAAGAATTGTAGACTTCTGTACTGTAAGATTAAAAGGCAGGTTGTAACCTAGGCAGACATACTTGCTGCATATATAGCAAATAATTGTATTCGTATTATATGAAAAGCTTCCACAAAAGCAATATGGCACATACATACAATTTTTAGAAAAATGAGTAAAGGATGTGGATGGACAATTCAAAGAAGAAAACAAAAAAAAGGCTGATAAAAATATGAAAAGATTTCCATATTTGTTTACTAATAAAAAATACAAATTAAGACTTGTTTTTTACCCATCAGACTGGCAAGAAATAAAACGATTGATACTCTCCAGTGTTGATGGGGATAGGAGGAAACAGGGCTTTCAGAGCATTGCTAGAAATGTGGTTGGTTCAGCAGTTTTAGAGACACATTTGGTGGTATCTTTACAATGTAATTTTTCTGTGGCCTGGTAATTCCATTTCAAAGTAAAGATTTAGTTAAAGATATATATATATCTTATTTATTGCACTGTTTATAAAAGAAAAAACCTGAAATATTCCAAATTTTAAACAATAGGAGTATAGCTAACTAAAGTATGGCATACCAGTATACTGGAAAATTATGCAGCTGTTAAAAATAATGTAAATCTGAAATGTCTCTATCATTGTTAGATAAAAAGAGCAAAGTGCAACCCAATATGTATAGCAAGATCCTATTTTTGTGAAAAACTATTGTTTATTTGTCTGTAAATATCTGTGTAAGCATAGGAAAAAATCAGGATGCTATTTACTAACTTCCCAGGTATTACTCTGGAGAGATGTGTTTCGAGGTACAAAACAGGGACATCCATTGATTTATATACTTTGAAAAGAGTGTGGTATACTCCTTTGGGAGGGTTTAACTTTCTAATTTGTTCTTGTCTGCAATTTTTGGACAACTAGATCTTTAAAACAGAAAATCAAACCCCAAACTGAATGAGAATGGACTTTGTGCCATGTACAGGTAGGAGCAATGAAGGACAAAGAAAAAAGAAGCCTGTTTCTGACTTCATATCCACAAATACATTTTAAATGAGTCAAACTGTGGTAAATGCTGTTAAAAAAAAAAAGCCACATTAAAATAAACACCACTTTAATCAGTCTACTGGGAAAGTCAACAGGATCATATGATCTAGGTTAAAAAGTCCCTAGCCCTTGCCCAAATAACCGCAAGAGGGAGTAACCAAATCTCTTTAAAGCTTTTAGCTACTATTCAATAACATCATCTCAGGAAAAACAGTCAGTACAAGGTGACTTCTAATGCCGAGATTTTGCTGATGTCCTTGTAGGGGTCAAAGACAGCAGAAATGCACCATAAGTGATGCCGCAGCTACCCCCAGACTGGACTAGCTCACGTTTCTCGGTGTCTGATTAGCTGTTTTTGTTTGGCTCTTGGTCCTTTTAGCTCTCTGCTCCTTCTCTCTCTCTCTTTACTTAGTATCAGTTATCAGAAGATATTAGGTTGTGAAAACAATTATTTTCTTCTTGCTGATGAGTCGTTCTTCAGGGTAAGCAGACTTTGAGAGTAAACATGCTGCCCGAAAAACATTAAAGACTTGGAACACAGACCAAGTACGCATTCAGTTAGTTTCTTTAGGGGCAAAGGTTCAGCCTTCAGAGTGTGACTGGGAGCGCCCTGCGCATCCCCACTGGGGACTGGTGATACTTCGGAGACATTTCTGATCGTCGCCGTGTGTGCTGGAAGCTTGTACCCATCGAGTCTCTGGCTTGCTTCCCAGGCATGTGCCTGGGGCTTGGTGCTGAGCTTGGCAAGCATCCATCCCCTACTCCTGGCCCAGGGCTCAGTAAATGCCTCCTGCACTTCCCTGTGCTAGTGCTGTAGCTCACCTTTGGGACTTGAAATCCTGTCCTGAGCAGTGGGCACTGATCAGTCAGAACAGGTGCCAACCGAAGGGCTGATGCCTTTTAGTTGCTAGACCCTGGGGGAAGTTCGGGAGCTCAGAGTGGGAAGGAGGTGGGCAACAGAGAGGACACCCAGGGGTCTTGGGGCTTCTACCCCTTAGGGCCACCCAGGCCCCGCTCTGCCTGAGCTAATCAGCCGGTGCCCTAATACTCCTGCACACCCGACTGGAGCCTCCCACGGCTGTGCCCACCCACAGGATCTTTGCCTGTATAGACTTGTGACCCTTGGCAGGCCTGATTGCTACACCATCTGTCTCGTGCCTGAGTTGTCCTGAGTCATATCAGCCTCAATTTAGGAATTTCTCATGAAGCAATATCATATTGGGATTAAGTTGGACCTTAAGACGGAGTTGTTAATTGAGAATAACTTGTTGGGGACGCTGTGGATACAACTGTCCTTGTAAGGTTAATTTAACCACCGTTCTTTCTTTGTGTAGAGTGTTAGTTATTCAATTTGCATACACATTTAGGTCTTTTATTTTGTCTTGGTCATACGTAGTCTGCTGCCCTCGCCTGTGTCTTGAGTGGTTTCTGCTGCACTGTCTGATAAATGGACTTTAGTCTCGTAAAGACTGATTTTGTAACAGGTATTGAAGATGCTTACGGATGCCCTTGAAAAGACTGAGTGACCACTTGCTAGGACTTTGATGTGACTTGTTGCAAATGAGCACAAGTTGGATTTTTCCTCCCTTTCCTATTTTCCTTCTTTCCTTTCACGTCTTCATTTTCTCCTGCACACTCAGTGAGCACACGGTGTCACGTCTCCTCTGCCTTTCCTCCCTGTGCCCTTTTTGTTGTTCCTTTGGGCTGCCTCTGGGCTGATTTCTTTCTTAGGACTGATGTTTATGACCTCTGCTTTGTGTGACTGTTTACCACTTCAGTCATCTTGCTGTTTGAGTGCTGTTTGGCATCTTAGCAACTGGGAAGTTGTAAACACTCCACAAAACACGCTTCCTGTTTTATACTCTCTAGCTTTTTATCTTGAAAAGGACGGTGTCTCTGGCATATTCCTATTTTAAACTGACTATTTAGTAGACACAGTGGCTGGTTACTGTCTGTGAGTGGGTAGCTCAGAAAAGGCTGCCTGCAAGCTGACCGTGCTCATATCTAAAGAATCATCTGTGAGACTCCCTCAGTGTGTAATTACAAAGGCTGGGTTATGATTTGCTGGTTGCTTTGCTATTTATAGAGACTGCCACTGCACATGACTGTCTGCTCCCGGGAGCTCCGGCTGCAGGAGAGCAGATGGCAATGACTCTCCTGTTTTGCCCTCCTTAGCCTTGCTCTAGACCTCCATCTACCCCCCACCTCACTTCCCAGATGCCTGCTCCTTCTCTATCCTGATGCTACCTGTGTTTGATGTACAGACTGCCCAATGTTTTGCTGTTGCTGTCATTTTTTGTACTGATGGATTTGCTGTCCCCAGTATCTCTTTACTGCCGATTCTTTGCTGTCATGGATGTTAAATATGGCGCATCAGTTATTGATGGCACTGCTTAGGAAATCAGACTTCATGTTTGTTGCAGGTCAGTTTCCCAGGGAAACAGACTTTGAGATGAAAATTATGTGTAGGAGATTTACAGGGAGGGGAGGGTGCCCTCAGGAAGAAAACTTAAAGGGAACAGGGAAGCAGGATCCCGCAGAGGAGGAAGTTGAATTGCGATGCTGATGCTTATGCAGCAGAGGCCTCAACTGATCCCACAGTGTTCTACAGCTGAGGGCTCTTCAGAGTTCTTTGTAACTGAGGCAGCAAACGACTCTGACCAGCGTTTGCCCTGGAAGAGGGGGTGACAGTGGCCAGGCAGCTCGTGCTCAGGCTGAGGGTAATTCCCACATAGGGGTTCAGCTAAAAGCCAGGGGCTGCCAGCAGTCGTAGCATCTGGCTCATGAAGCTGGAGTTTGAGTGGTACCCCACAGCGTCCACTGAAATGCCCTTCTTCTAGTTTTGAGTAAGTAGATGCAATTTCTACCCTACTTTGAACTTGATTTTAATGTGAACGTAATGTAGGTTCCATATTCTGAGTCTTTTAAAAGCCAAGCATACTTATATTCTTTTTATGGTTCATTTTGGTAAAAAAAAAAGTGATGATGAATTCCATCAACAAGGCCAGTTTCAACAGAATAAGCCTTGCCTTACTGGACAGCCACTGCCCATAAAGTTCACTGTCACTCTGTGCTGATGGCTTTATCTTGCAAAACCAAAGCAGGAGGTGGGAATGGTGAAGGCATGAAAGCTGTCGTATCAAAAGCTGTAGGGTGGATAAATTTGTGCAAACCTTTGGCTTGGTGGTTACAGTCCAAATATAAAAAAATGGTCGGGGAATAGGCATAATCCTTATAAGAAAATAATGCAAGTGCATCCTTTGATAATATCATCTGTGTGTTTGATGAAACAGTGTAACAGATGTTGTTAAATCTGCCTGTGAAACCACAAACAGACGGAGTAGACCAGGCTGCCAGAGGGATATTAGACTGACCTGTATATTTCACAGACCAGGTTGTTGGGCCAGAGCACAGATTAGCCGACCCAAAACGCCGAGTCAGAGTCACTTCTCAGTCTATGAAAGAGGCAGAGTGCTCCAGGCCCTACAGGATACTGCAGAGCAGGGGTTGCTTGCTGTCTGTGTACTGCCCTGTAGTGCTTGTAAGAAGTTATTTTAAAATAGTCCACGTATATTTGGATATAAGATAAATCACAGAGGAGTGTATGATGGTGGTCAAATCTTAGAAAAATGTGAAGGTGGAATGAAGGTGACAGAAGTTTAGGAAAGACTGATTTAAACAGTTTCTAATTTTTATTGTAAGTAATGCTTGAATATCTTCTTGGGCCTACTTGCCAGAGTTTCTCCAGAGTAGATACAGGGGTGTGGATTTATTGGGTTATTGTTCTCCAGAATGACTGTACCAACATGTTTTACTTATTTATTTATTTAGGTCACTTTAAGTGAGTTTTATGTAGTTTTCCTAAGAGTTTCTAGAATTTGTAGGCCCTCGAGGACTATTGGTAATAATAGAAGTTAAGTAAAATTTGGTTGTTTGTTACTCCTAAGAGCATAAGAGAAGGAGAGTCTGCATATTTACTTAAGAAATATGCTTAGCTCACCCCACTAGGACAGAAGCTAGTGTATCATCAGAACACTCAGTTTATTCCACCAGAGCACATGTTTCTGGAAATCAGTGCCACCTAGTGGTGACTAAACCCCTCAGTAGCTATCAGAGTGTGGTGTATGTGTGCGCGGAGTGTGTGTGGGGAGGGAGGGCGTAGGGGGAAGACATCCAGGAACCTGCATATTTCAAAAGCAGCCCGGCTTAGCCATTGGCCCAGTTTCCCCTTCTCCATCCTTTTCACGGCACCTGCTGCACAGCCCTGGGATTACCTGGGAGTCTGGGCATGTTCTGGGCCTGTTTGGGGTTGAGGAACGCCTTCCCCCCAGGCCTGCACACAGAGGAGACGTGGAAACAGCCTCATGTGTTTGGGGTAAGAAGAAAGTGCCCAAACTGTGACCTCAGTTTTGCCAAATCCATTTGCATTTCCTCCCTTGTTGATTTCTCTTGACCTCCGCCCTCCTTTGACTTTGCGGCTCACCCGGAACTTCTGTCTTTTTCTCCTTCATCCTCAGCCTGGTGTCTAGGGCCCCATCATCAGACTGAAGGCTCTTCCCTCGTCCCTGTGTGAGCTCCCCTGCATGTGGGTGTACACATCATCAAACAGTGTTTCTTACTGCTACATAAACATTCCACCCACCCATCCATCCATCCATCCATCCATCCATCCATCCATCCATCCATCACTTTACTTCTTCATTCTTGCCTTATGTTGTTCCCTTGCCTGGAACATAAATTCTGTCCCTTCTCCACATTCCACTGATCCACTGAGCTCAGCTTCATCGACTGATTCCTCCTGTAGGGTCTGTCTGCACCTCGCTCCCTCCACTGCCCCTCACCGCGCATCGCCCATCCCAGTCTGCTCGTATACTCTGCAGCAGACTTCTGCTCTGAAGCAAATCGTCAGCTACTCCAGGACAGAGGTTATTTTATGTAATTCTTTGGTATTTTCCAAAACCGTGTGCACGTTCCCAGATGCACAGCTGAACTTGTTTCCTTGCCCAGCGAGTTGTCATTATACTCACCATACTGTAAAAAAGAAGGAAAATTAACATTTCATTGAGCACCTGGTATCTGCCAGATACTGTGCTTAGAATTTTACGTCTAAGCATAGTATCTGCTTACGTTTGCTTTTACGTCTGTTACGTTATTTAAAACCTAAAAACCCTGTGAGGAGAATGTTATGCATTTCTTAGGCTGGAAAAATTAGATCATCAGTGTTTAATAAATGTGTAGCTATAATGAACAGGTCAGCATTTAGACCCAAGCCCATCTGACCCCCCAAACCCATACGGTTTGCTGCACTGTCCTGCCGCCATTTGGTGTTAGACCCTCCCTTTAAGGTGTTTCATGATGAGGCCTTGCATTCCTGCCTTCCTCCCCGCACAGTCCACTTCCAGGGAAGCAGAGCATCCTTTTCCCTGGGGTAATGCTGGGTCCTTTCCCTGTACTATCCTCACGCCCACCTGGAGCCCCCCTTCTCCACACTTAGTTTGACTTATATCCACATAACTAAAGCAGTATGCCCGCCTACTTTTTTTTAAACTAGCATTTCTGGATTAAAACATCTCTTAAGGTAGAATAACTCTGGGTCTCGGAACACGAGATGCTTTGCAGGACACACAAACCTTGCTATGCTTTGAGCTCACTTTGGGTGGTCAAAGAGCTCACAGAGCTGGTGTCTTTGGACGTCTCTGTACAACTAGCCCCAGAGAACTGCCCAACTGACTCAGGACCAATCTGCATCTGTTCGCTTGTGTTTCCTGCCCCAGGGATTCCGAGCCAGTCCTCGGCACCTTAGGAGACGGGCCGCAGCAGCTGCAGCTGCCCGGCTGGAAGAAGCCAAGCCTGCCATGGAGGTTCACCACCAGAGCGAGCAGGAGATCTCAGTGAGGAAACGAAGGATCAAGAAAAGCAGCCGCGTCCAGCCAGAATTCTACCACTCCGTCCAAGGCGCTTCCACCAGAAGACCTGTAAGAAGGGAATTGTCTTTTCAAAGAATATTAAATACGTTGTCACATGGGGTGGTCCTTCTCTTAGTCTTCAAAAATGATCAGATTGACTTTAAGTAATTCGGTTATTCTCTTATTGTCCCAGCAAGTTGTCACGTTGAGTGCCAGCGAGGAATGTGGTTTCCCAGGAAGCGCTGGTCAGCGGTGGGCGGGGGGATTGAAAGCTGGTGAATCCTGACCACATGAGAGTGGGGTCTAGAGCCGGGATGGGGCCATGGAGTTACCCAGCTGAAGCCTGCAGTGGTGAGAACTGAGCTGGCGGTTGGGGGCTGACAAACAAAGCAGCATCGGGATGGGGAGGCGTGGAGGGAGGGGCCGACCCCCTCATCTGCAGCTGTCCTCCGGGTGATGCTGAGGGAGCTGGCCCCTCCGGGTGGCTTTTATGTTGCTCCAAGGCGGCACTGCTGTCCTCTTCCAGCAAGTGCCCTGGGTCTCTGTCAGCCGAGCTGCCTTACCTGGACAGTTACCAGGGAAGTTACCTGAACAGTTACCTGGGAAGCTTGGTGCCCACCTGGTCTTCACCCCTTCTCATCTCCTGAGCACACTGTTCCACGTGCTCTGACCTTCTGTCTTGGTTGGGGCTCTTACACAGGGACTTGTTGCCGGGGCTGTGACAGTTAAGGATTTGGGGCTTAGACACTGACATTTAAAAAACTTTCAAGGAGTATTTCATGACTGTAGTAATGTTGCATTGCTTCAGCATTAAAAAAAGTTTCCCTATGGGTCCCTCCTGTGCTGTGGAGAGCCCATGATTGTCGTGACTCATGCCAGCTGAGGGGAGCCAGCAAGATTTGATGTGATAATATGTCTCTGTAAATTATTAAAACAGACCTGCCCTTCTGTGGGGTAACTGTGTAGCAGACGCATGTGGAGTTTGCTGCCAGGCCAGTGACAATGGCAAGAAACTGAATTCCTTTACAGATAAGGTCCTGTTTAGCCAATGGTAAAATAAGCACATACTTAGAGATGAGAGCCTTCCTTTCATGATTGAATAAAACAAAGGCTAAGTAGAATTTGGTATCTACGTGGAGCAACAGGAAATTGTAGGAAAATTTATTCATTCAACAAACGTAAGCTTTTTTATGCAGGAAATAAGAGGTGCACAGGTATGTATTAATAACTAACGGTTATTGAGGGCTTACTTGTGTAACTGAAATTATTCACCTTCTGAATGATGAAAGTGAGGCCCAGAGAGGTAAATAACTTGCCTAAGTTGACCCAGTTGTTTGGGGGCAGAGTCTAGGGTTTGGGTCTTGGCGGTGGCCTCCAGGGCCCCAGCACTTCCTCTGCAACCTTCTGCCTTCCTGCGCCCCAGCACCTCGCAGCTGAGTCCACGGACAGACACGCACACGAGTAAACGGAGTGCAGGCATGTGTTAGGGAAGTGCTGCCGTGGACCGTGCACCTGGCACTAGGGAACATGGCGCACGGCCAGAAATACTTGCAGAGAAGCAGATGCCTGAGGTGCGTCCTGAAAGAGGAGGAGTTGATGCGGTGGGAAGTGGAGGGAGGCGTCTCTGACGAGGAGAACGTGTACAAGAGCACAGAGGCGTGACGGCGTGGCAGGCTCGGGGGACAGCAGCTCGAGGTGGTGCTGGTAGATGAGACCAGGATCATTAAGGGATATATTATGCTGAATCGGTGGGTTTATCTTCTGTGACGGGGCTCTGTTGAAGGTAGGGAACAAGCACGTTGGTTCTCCTGCTCAGAATCTAGGTCATTCTTCTAATCTCCCCATGTGGATGGAGAAGTATGTGATCATCATCAAAGTTTAGGAACCCTCCACCCCCCCTTATTCCCTCCTGAGCACTGTACCTAACTGCCTTGGTAATAAGACATAGTCCCCATGCCCGGTGACTCTGCCCTGGAGCACCTCTCCTTGTTCTCTGTTTGCCTGGAGAATTCCAGTTCACCTCTGAACACTGACTCGAGATCAGGCGGAAAGTTCAGGAAAGTCTTTTCTGATCCTTCGCATCACAGTGAGGTGCGTTCTGCTTTGGTCCTCGGTCCTTTGTACAGATCTCCAGCAGCACAGTTACTCAAGTGAAAGAGGCAGGCTCAGTAGTGAGATGGACATGGGTTCGACTCCTGCTCTGTATATCCGGCAGGAAACAGCTGGCACCATAAGAGTTTAATGGAAAGACTGTTTCCAGAAGCATGGGCAGGGCTGAGATGCTCCAGCAGCCTTCAGGTGGAACTACCTACGTACCTTCCACCCCTCGCCTTTAGGGGTGGCAGACGGCAGGGGCCTTGCTGGGTCCTGGTCAGAGGGCTGGAGCCAAGGAAGCAGCCTTCCCCAGGAGCTGTGGCCGAGGCGTGCAGCCCGGCCAGAACCCAGTGAGTCAGGAAGGGGGCAGGGCAGAGTCACCAAGGATGGGCAGAGTCTGAGGGGACAGACAGGGACCCTGACAAGTAAAAAACATTCGTGGTCATCTTTGCCAAGCTGTTCAACTCCTCGAGACTCAGCTTTCTTACTGTGAAGTGATAATAACAACAGCGACCTCACTGAGGGGTGAGAATGAACTGACGAGTGGAATTAGGTGGCCTGCTTGGCATAAATACTCAGTACATGATAATTCCTTTCTCTCCTTCCCCCCCAGACCTTGACTTCCTTGGGGTCCATATCATCATCTGGCCTAGCATATTTTCTGCATATGACATCTGATGCATTTTATTGAACAAATGAATGAATGATATTTATACATGACGTGTAGGTTAGGCACTTTAGGAATTCAGAGAATGGAGAGGTTTTTTCTTTTACCCCCGAAATAAGGTGGTTAGGGGGTAACTACTTCACAGAAGAGACGGGATTGAGTTGGGCTTAATTATGGGTAGGAATTGGAGAACCAGCAGACGTCAGCTCTGGGAAATAGAGTAAGCAGAAGTGCTGAGAACTGTTTGGCTGGTTGTGGGGGATTGTAAGAAATGTACAAGATAAAGCTGGAAAAAGAGATGGGGCCAGAATACCACTGTGTTTAAGCTTCATTTTCTGTGCTTCATGGAGACACTGGAAGAGATGAGTAGCATCATCATAGCAGGATTTTAGGAATTAAACCTGAGCAGGGTGGGTCAGAGGGGAGCAGGACAGGGCCGGGTCAGTAGCTACTGCAGACGTCTGGGTGTCCAGTGATTAGGACCTGAACTTGGACATTGCCTGTAGCTCTCTGCCGGCATCTGGTGGTCACTGCTGGTAGGGAACCTGAGGAAGGCCTTTGCCCTCTCTTCTTCGGAAGGATCATTTGGAAGGGAGCAGGGTTAGAGGACAGGAAATAGCAGTGGGGCTGCCTTGTTGCTAGGGGCAATAAAAACATTCCAGGAGCTTCTTCGGGGCGGGTAAAGCTCACTTCCTCCATCTGTGTGCTTCTCCTAGGGTCGTTGTTTTGTAGACTGGAAATCATCAGAGTTGGTAGCAGGAGGCTGTTGGCTTCATATGTCATGTGCTTCCTGCTCAGCCTCTAATGACATTTCCCTGTTTTCACGCTGTAGGTGGACTTGAGTGCCGGCCTTGGGTCCTCTTCTGGGTTTGGTTCGGTGCAGCCAGTAGGGCCAGCACATGAGCCTGGAACCTGTGCCTGTTCCAGCTTACACAGTGGGAGGGAGGGGGGCACGAGTCAGTGTCAACTCTGATGGTGGCCTGGAGATGAAATAAAAATAAATGAGCTGTGGTGGCTCAGGATTATTTGAATGACTTTATGTGAAGCACTCCAGGCGTTTCTAGCAGCAGTCTGAGTAAGAAACAGGTCCACGAGTCAAAAGACTGACACAGGACGTAGCAGTGAAGGAGATGACTCAGAAGCTGTGACAGTGCACTTTCAGCCAGGAAGTGGGCCCCGAGCCACATGGAATGCATTATACTTCAGCATCTCCGGCTGCTCCAACCTATTTACTTTTTCTGAATTCATCATTTATACTCCAACGTGGCTATAAGAACTAGTAACGGAGATCACTGACATAAACATAATTAGTAATATATATGTTTTCTTTCCCCCTCTTTTGAAAAATGAGATGTTTCTAAGAGTGAGTTAAGCCAAACATTTATCCTGATTTTCTCTCTTAGGTCTTGGGACTTATCCTATATATTGAGACATGTCACTGGAACATTTAGGAATTTTTACCACCTTGGAGCAGAAGAGATCATTAGATCCACATCTCCCTTGGTTCTTTAGTATTTTGACATTGCAATTGGGTCTGAATCCTAGAGCTTGAAACATCACCATCATCACCACCATCACTGGAGCGCTCACATCACTGCACGCTCGCCCACAGGCAGCAGGTGTCTCTGTGCTTCCCTGTTTTCTCCCCTTTCATCTTCCCAGCAGTTCTCTGGGGCAGGTGCTCACTCTCTGGAGGAGGAAACCTGTCAAGGTCACACAGCTGGTGGATGATGGAACGAAGATATAAACCCAAGGGTTCCGACCAGAGCAGTTGGAATAGATACAAATGATCATGTTTCTAGGCCTAGAGGTTTATCCTAAGGAACCCTCCTAAAGTACTTTCATCAGTTTGAGTCTCAGGTTTCCTAGCTGCAGAGAAGTTTTTTTAACTTTTGCATCAATCAAAATCTATTTTTATTTATTTTTTTAATTTATTTTTTTAAAATTAATTAATTCATTTACTTATTTTTGGCTGTGTTGGGTCTTCATTTCTGTGCGTGGGCTTTCTCTAGTTGCGGCAAGCGGGGGCCACTCTTCATCACAGTGCGCGGGCCTCTCACTATTGTGGCCTCTCTCGTTGCGGAGCACAGGCTCCAGACGCGCAGGCTCAGTAGTTGCGGCTCACAGGCCTTGTTGCTCCGCGGCACATGGGATCTTCCCAGACCAGGGCTCGAACCCATGTCCCCTGCATTGGCAGGCAGATTCTCAACCACTGCGCCATCAGGGAGGCCCAAAACCTATTTTTAAATGGTACTGAAAAGCATAGATAAGCCCCAAACCTCACTCTTGCCATGCTTTTCGTTCAGCCTCTCCTCCTGGGGCAGAGGACCTGGGAGGCAGCAAGAGTCCTTCTACCTAGTGCCCTCACTTGAGCCTGTTAATGTAGAACAACAAGGGGAAATCAAAACTTTAGAGCACCTGAAAATAACCAGGCACCCTGACTCTGTCCCTGTTACGTTTCACTGATTCCAGTTTTGTGCACATTTCAACCCCATCGCCTGCATTTCCTGGACTTAGAGTCTCTGACACTAGCTCATAGAGGTGAAGGACTATCTGATTAAAAACTGCCAGCGCCCCCAGGCACCGGCCAAGCGGTAGCCCTCTCCCTGTGCTGGCAAAACCGAGGCCCATGAGCTTCTGTCCTTCACTCTGGGGCTCCTTCCCCAAGTAACTGGATTATCAAGCCTGATACATTGTTTTAAAAAATTTTATTGAAGTGTAGTTGTTTTAATGTTGTGTTAATTTCTGCTGTACAGCAAAGTGATTCAGTTACACACATTTATATATATATTCTTTTTCATATTCTTTTTCACTCTGGTTTATCACAGGATATTGCATATAGTTCCCTGGGCTATACCTTAGGACCTTGTTGTTTATCCATCCTTATATAATAGTTTGCATTTGCTAATCCCAAACTCCCAATCCTTCCCTCTCCCACCACTCTCCCGCTTGGCAACGACAAGTCTGTTCTCTGTGTCTGTGAGTCTGTTTCTGTTCTGTAGATAGGTTCATTTGTGTCATATTTTAGATTCCACATAGAAGTGATATCATATATTTGTCTTTCTCTGACTTACATCACTTATGATAATCTCTAGGTCCATCCATGTTGCTGCAAATGGCATTATTTCATTCTTTTTTATGGCTAATATTCCATTGCATCTATGTACCACATCTTCTTTATCCATTTATCTGTCAGTGGACACTTAAGTTGTTTCCATGTCTTAAGCCTGGTACTTCTGACTCAGGTTGGAGGACAGGCAGGCTTAACGCAGACGATTGGTGGTCCTGCTTTCTGAAAGGTGAACACTGGGGAAGAAGCTGGTGTGGCCTGAGGGGTGGAAATCAAATTTCCAGTTTGGATATGTTAAGTCTGAAATATCTACTAGATTTCCTAGGGTCTGGATTTCATGGGGTTATCAGTACACGGATATTATCAAATTCAGGAGACTGATCGGGATAACCCAGGAAGTGAATACTGATAGCGAAGGGCATTGAGGGCTCAGTTGGGGTCCTCCAGAGCCAAGAGGTTACGAAGAGGATGGAGGTTCCCTTTAACTTCTGATGCCTTCCTTCAGAAAGACAGATGCAGAGAGCAGATTGGTGGTCGCCAGAGGTAGGGGGGTGGGGGTAGGGGAAAACACAGTTTAAAAAAGTACACACAGGGCCTCCCTGGTGGCGCAGTGGTTAAGAGTCCGCCTGCCGATGCAGGGGATGTGGGTTCGTGCCCCGGTCTGGGAGGATCCCATATGCCGCGGAGCGGCTGGGCCCGTGAGCCATGGCCGCTGGGCCTGCGCGTCCGGAGCCTGTGCTCCGCAACGGGAGAGGCCACAACAGTGAGAGGCCCACATACCGCAAAAAGAAAAAAAAAAAAAAAAGTACACACAGCTGAATACATCTGTTGTTTTCAGTGACACAGAAAAACACACCAAAAAAAAAAAAAAGAATGAAAGAAAAAAGGAAAAAAAATTACAGGTGCCTTAGGCAGAGGTGGGTCCAGGGCTCTTGACTTTCACTGAAGGATGTTCGTCTTCCACCAAGAAAAGGCAGCATCACAGGTAGAAACTTTAAAGAGCAGCAGGAAAGGATTTCCCATGCAAATGCATTACTCCTCCCCAGCCTTGCCCTTTCTCCTACTAGACCACTTCCTTGACCTCACCTTCCTTTTCCTTCTGTTGTTGGATTTTGTTTTCGAGTCTTGGGGAAATTTTCTGGTTTTCTCTTTGCAGCTTAGGTCATTGTAAGGCAGCAAGATACTTTGGAACATTGCACAGTTTTTTTTTTAAAAAAAATAATTAATTAATTAATTTGGCTGTGCCAGATCTTTGCTGTGGCACGTGGGATCATTAGTTGCCGCATGTGGGATCTAGTACCCGGACCAGGGATCAAACCCAGGCCCCCTGCATTGGGAGTGCGGAGTCTTACCCACTGGACCACCATGGAAGTCCCTTTGCATAGTTTTTCTTTGTTTTAAATTAATATTAACAGGTTTCAGGTCATCTTTGTAGTCGGGAGCCTGCTGCTGTGTAGAAAAGACTAGCCAGACATCCTTGATCTTGTTGAGAATGTAGGATGTTTCTCCGTCCCTTTCCTGCTTAGGTTGTTCAGTGGTCTTCCCTTTCCCTTTCCTTTTCCAGTGTGTAGCCCCATGCGGCTTTATTTGCATAACCTCGGGACACTTCCCTTTCTGGGGAAGGCTTGCTTACAGCTCACACCTTCCTTTGGGTTAATTAATTGGCAAATACAAAGCTCCTAAAGGAAATGTTTGTTTCCTTTTCCCTTTGGAGTTCTAGAGAATGAACTGAATGAATAAAGTCAAATTTCTTTTGCTAACTGCTTCGGAAGGATTTTGTGGAGTAATGTCTATTCAGCTTACTGAGTCTGTGCTCATTGCTACACCTCCCTTACAGGACCTTACCAAAGGTTTCATTTATTATAAAATTGCTATCAGTAGGTATAAGAATAATTGGTGCACAGGATCATGCAGGGTACGTGGTCTATATTAAATGAATGGTGCTAATGTAGATAGAGTTTAGTTTCTCAAACAACTCATGAAACCAAAATGAACTTGGTGAAGGGGTTCATGTACTCTGCTTGGAGAAAAATAAACACATTCTTCTAACTGATGATTCTTTTCGAAGCCAGCATTTGACTGAAGCAAGGCCTGTTGCCATTCTTTTTGTCTTTCTTATACTCAGCACCACCTGCTGTCTTGAAAACCTTAAATTCTTTAAGCTCCAAGCAAATACAACTTACAGAAATTTAATTAATTAATTTAATTAAAAATTAAAATTTAATTTAAAAAATTAAAAATTTAATTAGTTAATTATTTTTTTATCTTTTTATTTTTGGCTGCATTGGGTCTTCATTGCTGCGCATGGGCTCCCTCTAGCTGTGGCGAGCGGAGGCCACCCCTTGCCACGGCCTGCGGGCCCCTCACCACAGTGACCTCTCCTGCTGTGGAGCATGGGCTCCAGGCGTGCTTTAGTCTTTTTTTTTTTTTTTTTTTCCCCCGGAAAATTTTTAGATAGCCACTTGTGCCTTCAAAGTTTCCATGGACAGGATGGATAAAAGAGCTGAAAAGATAGCTCCTTTAGAGATGGTCTAGTTTATTACTTTACCAGAACAGTCTTTACTTTATTTCTAACCTAACCAGAATGTTAAATTGTTCCGGGAAGATGGGTATAAATTTCTTTATTTTAAAGGACACAGTTAGCTCGTCCCTTGGAATTCTGTTTGATGTTTAACAGCCGTGTTTGCCTGGGGTGACTCCTAGACCTTTGCCTAAATCCTGTGGGTTACAACTTAAAACCATTTCCTATTGTACCATCTGTGAAGAGGTACTGTGAAAGATCTAGAGCTTGTCTCACTTCTCTTCGTCCAGTGCTTTCAATGATGAGGTCTCCCCTTGTCTGATGGCTTGTATTCGTAGCCAGTTCATTGTACTTGAGAATCAAAGAGCTGCTTCTTTTCTGGGCTCATGGTTCCATCTCTCTGGACCTTTTCTCCTAGACCTAATTCTCAGTTTTTCCAAATATCACTGTTGTGCTCCTCTCAGCCCCCTCCTGGTGAGTGGCAAGAATCCATCTGATTTCTCTCAATAGTGCCTCTTTTTTTTTTTTTTTCTGTCAATTGTGAGGTGATGAGTGTGGTTCAAAAAAATCAAACTGTGGAAACTGAACAATCAAACATATCTAAACAGAATTTAGTTTGTGCCTTGGGAGAAAAGTGGTCAGTTCTGGAAACGACAGTGATGTTTCAGGAAAACTACTGCTTTGCAGTAACACTTGTGAATGAAAAATGCCGCCTGCCATATTAGTAAGCAAAAGATGTTGCAGCCATCAAGCCATCACATTACAGCCACCTGACGGTGAGCCCTGGGGGAACTCAGGATGGAAACAAAGAATGCCCGCCATCTAGCAGTCAGTCACTGCAGTCTCCCCTCATTGTGCACCCCACCAAAGGGACTCAGGATGAGAAAGCACAGGATACTGGCCCCAGATAGCTGAGGTACATATCAAAGGAAGATTTCAATTAGCCTAGACATAGGCTCTTCCCATACATAGAAAAGTGCTAAATTCCTTAACTTGAGATGTCTGGTTTTCTTTATTAACAGTAATCTTTTGATGTTCTGACTACCTGGTCTTTGTTGCAAAAACTCCTGTATATCCTGGCTCCCCCCTTGCCTCTTTGGAGCCGTCCCTCAGAGCTAGCTGAGAGGCTGTGTTGCTGGATTAAGTCCTCAGTTTTGTCTGCTGAATATAACATAACTCTCAACTTTTAGGTTGTGCATTTTTTTCACACTTCATATTTTGAAAAGTGTGTTCATATTCATGATCTCATTTAATCTGCACAAGCAATTTGTACCTTGAGTGGGGCTTATATTGTTAACCCAATCTGACAAAAGTGTTTCAGAGAGTAAGGACTGGCCCAGGTCATCAGACTAGATGGAAGCAGCTGTCCCTTGTCCCTGCCGTCTGTTAGGAAGAGCTTCAGCTCCAAGAGCACTTGGGGATTGGGTGAGAAATTTCAGGGACAAGAGTACAGATTCCAGTAGACTGGAGGAATTATGCATGTTTTCATCCTGACTCATTCCTGAGGAGTAGCTATATGTCTTTGAGAGCGTGCTCACAGCCTGCATTATCTGTACCGCCACCCCAGGGTACCAATATATTGGCAGGTCCACTTTGGTCTAATACTACCAGGTCCATGCCGCAGCCTCCACACTTTCTGCTCCATTATCACATGGTAAAGTAGCTAATTAACTCTGATGCTGGGGAATATCCTTGACCTGTCAGCACTGACCCCCCACTACGTGCAGCTCAGCATCTGTATGGTGGATGAAGATCAGATACCTAAATTAATGTTAAGATGAGATTTAAATACTCTTGTGTACTGTTCCTGGGAATGTGGAATGGTGCAGCTGCTCTAGAAAACAGTATGGCACTTTCTCAAAAATTAAAAATAGAAATTGTAAGGTCCAGCATTTCTACTTCTGGATATATACCCAAAAGGATTGAAAGCAGGGTCTGGGAAAGAGATGTTTGTACACCCATGTTCATAGTAGCATTATTTGTATTAGCCAAAAGGTAGAAGCACCCCAAAAGGTGCATTGATGGATTAATTGTAAACAAAATGTGATGTATCCATACGATGGAATATTATTCAGCCTTAATGAGGAAGGAAATCATGACACCTGCTGCAGCATGGATGGATCTTGAAGATATTATGCTGAGTGAAATAAGATAGTCACAAAAGGACAAATACTCTGTGAGGTTCCTCGAGTAGCAAAATCGTGGAGACAGAAATTGTTAGCGCAAGTTCCTGTGCCCGACGCACAGTGAGGCCAAACAAACCGAAACATCGGAGTTTGGAGCAGAGAAAGGTTTATTGCAAGGCCATACAAGGAGATGAGGTGGCTTGCCCAGAAAAGCCTTGAGCTCCCCGAAGGGTTTTGGCAAAGCATTTTTAAGGGCCAGGAGAGGAGGGGTCTCAGGGTATGTGATCAGCTTGTGCACAGTTCTCTGATTGGCTGATGGTGAGGCAACAGAGTGGTGTCACAGGGGTTCACATTATCAGTCCTTAGGCTCCAGGAGGCCTGGGACTATGTGCTCATGGTCATCAAGTAGTTCTTCCATTTGGTAGTGGTGGTGGGGTTTCACATCTGCAAAACCACTCAGGAAATTTGCATGAAATACTATTATCTAGGTACTTCAGAGAGGAGCTAAAGCGGAGGATATGGGGGGAAGCCCTGTCCCAGGAAGGCCCCATAGGGTCCTGCTCTGTTACAAAAGCAGAATGTGGTGGTTGCCAGGGGCGGGGGAGGAGGGAGTGGGGAGTTGTCTGATGAGTATGACCTTTTAGTTTTGCAAGATTAAAAGAGTTTGGGGGAAATTCCCTGGCGGTCCAGTGGTTAGGCCTGCTTTCACTGCCGTGGCCCTGGGTTCAGTCCCTGGGTGGGGAACTAAGATCCCGCAAGCTGCATGGCATGGCCAATAAATAAATAAATAAATAATAAAAGAGTTCAGGGCGGCAGGGAAGAGTTCGGAGATTGGGTGCTCAACAAGGTGAATGTGCTTAATAGTACTGAACTGTATGCTTTAAAAAGGTTAAGATGGTAGATTTTATGTTTTGTGTATTTTACTGCAATTAAAAAGAAATTGAGTTTAAACAGCAGCTGCAGGCAAGGAGGCAGAAGAATCATGGTAAAGGTTCACAGAATAAGGGCCCAAATGATAAGAACATCAGAGAAGATACATTTAGCTTATTTTAAATAAAAAGCTCATGGAGTGTGAGAAGCACAAGGTAATTACAAGTAGCAAATGCTAAGGAAGGACTCACTTGCTAATTGGAGGACGTGTCCTTATGTACCTGGTGCAGGCATGACTGTGGATTGAATGTCACATGGCAAGACATGCTGTTTCACATGCATGAAATGACAGTTGATATCATCATTCTTAGAAAAGAGAAACTCCTTAGAATGTAAAGTCTTAGTTGAGGTTTTAAGGGCTATTGTATAATACATTTGCATGAGTTAAAATATTATACTCCGGAATAAGCAAGATTGATCTAAAACAATGTAAACTTGCATTTTAAGTCAAAAGATTGTGTTATTTTGTGATCGGTTTGTGTTCTCGTGTCAGAAAAACTTCAGAAATAAAGTAGATATGTTGATGGTGTTCAGAGCCAGGATTTTCAGTTGGGAGAGAGAAGAGATGCAGGTGTGAAATCAGGAAAGTTAAGTAAATCCCTAATTGAATTGGAAATATTAGTTTGAACACACAGTGAGGTTTTTTCATTAAAAAAAAAATTTCCTGGCTCTGCCCACTGAACAGGACTAGAAACAGTGACCAACGCAGTAGAAATGCCCATACAGTATTACGGTATCCTAATGTCATTCCTTTTTCAAAATTAATTCATTTTTTAAATTGAAGTATAGTTGATTTACAGTATTATGTGAGTTTCAGGTGTATTGCATAGTGGTTCAGTATTTTTGCAGATTATACTCCATTGTAGGTTATTATAGGATAATGACTATAATTCCCTGTGTCATTTCCTTTTTTTTTTATTGGTAGATTTTATTTATTTATTTTTAAGATTTTTTTTTTCTTTTTTTCTTTTTTTTGGCTGCACCACGTGGCATGCGGGATCTTAGTTCCCCAACCAGGGATCGAAACTGCGCCCCCTGCTGTGGAAGCGCGGAGTCCTAACCACTGGACTGCTAGGGGATTCTCTTTCTTATGGAAACAAACCCAGGCTGTGTCTTGGGTCAGGTTCCTTAGGCACAGCCTGAGAGGGGTGCTGCGGCGTAAGTGATGTATTGAGGGGGAGGGTCAGGAGAGGAACAGGGGAAGCAGGGCGGGTGGGGGCAAAGTCAGATGCTGGCTTGGCAGGGGCCGGCTCTGCCTGGTCCTGCACTGGCTCCAGGGAACCAATGCACAGAGTTCATCTCAACTGGAAGCCAGCCTTTTGTCCCCACCTGAGTTAGTCACAGTCTCTGGGCTCCTGGAGAGGGAGGGTGTGAGGAAGCTTGGGGTAGCCCAGGGGAGTGCTGTGAAGAAGAGGCAGCTGTGAGCACAACAGCTGGATAGAGGGATGGAGGGATGGGCGGCCGGGCACTCAGCAGCCATCACAGGCTCCTTGGAGAAATGGCTGATTCCAGGTCTAGAATGAGAAAGGGAGGATGAGCCCGACACATCTTTTTTCTTTTTTGCCTTTTATCGACAACTCTTTATTTTTCGAAATTTCAAACTTACAAGTTCAAGAGTAATAACTATGAACACTATAATCTTCCTCTAGATCATCAGTAAGCATTTTGCCATTTGATTTCTCTGTACATATAAACACACACACACACATTTTTGGGAACAGTTTGAGGAAGTTGCACACATTATAACTCTTCATCCCTAAATACTTAAAATATGTATCACCTAAGAACAAGGACTTTCTCTTATATGTTACATTTCAGTTATCATATTCAGGAAATTTAACATTGATTCAATACTATTGTCTAACGTGTACCCGTGTTCAAATTTTCCAGTTGTTCCAGTATTGGCCTTTGTTTTTTCCATCCAGGATCCCATTCTACATTTAATGGTCAATAAACTGACCTCTTTAGTTAGTCTCCTTTAATATACACACTGGCTACCAAGTTTGGAACCATAGGAGAGTATGTAATATTTGGTTTATTAATATTACATTAAGATACATGTAAAGTAATAGTACCTGTTTCAAGACTTCATAAAGCCAGGCACATCTTGTCAAACCAGAAGACAAGGAAGCATCAAAGATGACTGTGGTCTTGTCAGAGGAGCCAGGAGTTAAACTTGGAGAGGCTCCTACTGCCTAGTCAATAAGAATAATGATCACAGTGGATTGAATATCACATCAGTATATTTAAAATCCGTGATGTATGACATTTCAAAAAAAACCAAACCCTCATTGTTGACCTTTGGAGAATGCTAAGTGAACTAACTCACTTTTCTGGAAAATAATAAAGAGAAAGAATCAAGCATTGTCATGTCTTTGCTGTAAGAGTTTATTCTACATGGTAATCAGATGGTGTTGTGGAGGGAAGGAGTGACGGAATTCGATGTCACCACTTTGCAAATCCAAGTGAATAATGACCTCTTCGACGGTGATGGTGATCGTCAGTGACCCTGACACTGCAGGAGAGACATCAGGTGCCTGCTGATGAAAGGACTGGTAGCACTTAGTATCAAACTGCTAGTACTAATTACAGAGTTACACAGAACATAGGGTGGAGCTATGTGTTAGGTGATATACTGAAGACAGAGTTAGCAAAATGCAGACTCTGGGGAACTTCGGGGCAAACACCCCAATTTCTTTGACGAATAAATTGTAAGAAATAAAAAGCAGGAGGAGTAATCTATAGATTAAAAGAGATTGAAGGGACCTACCAACCAAATGTAATGTGTAAGCCTTGTTTCAATGAGCAAACCAAATGTAAAAAGAATTCTTGAGAAAATTGGGCACTGATTGGATATTTGATGGTATTAAGAAATTTATATTAGTGTTTACATTGGTGATGGTTTTGTGATTTTGTTAAAAAGTCATTATCTTTTAGAGATATGTACTACAGTATTTAGCAATGAAATAATAAGATCCCTGGAGTTTGCTTCAAAATAATCCAGTGAGGGGCGACGGAGAGAAATGTGGGTTGGGGTCTCATTCAAACAACACTGACCAGGAGATGGTAATTGTTGAAGCTGGGTGTGTGTAAATGGTAGTTTAAAAAATTTTTCTATTGTTGTATAAACTTGAATTTTTTTTATAATGAAAGGTTTAAGACCTTTAAAAAAAAGAAGCACATCTTCATTTAAAATTTACCTCATCAACACTTTGCTTCATCAAGTCCCTCCTCTGGCTTTTGTTTTCCATAGAGTGAGCCTAAATTTTTGTAAATATCATTTCCAGATTTCAGATATTTACTTAGAAAATTTAAAGTATAGTTGATTTACAATGTTGTGGTAGTTTCTGGTGTACAGCAAAGAATATGTACATTTTCTTTTTCATATTCAGATATTTACTATGAGAAGGTTTTTAGAAAGACAGAAGGGGGCAATATTCCCATGGCTATCTTTTGATGCTTTTTACTTCTTTTTTCTCTTAACGAAGGACTATTTGCTAATTTGTTGGCTTTTCACTTGGAACATTTTATAAAACCATGTTCGTGAATGGTGGGAAAATGTGCTTATTATTTAAAATTTAAACAACTACTCTAAAACAGATGGGGCAATTATATAGTCATATTCTTCCACTGTAATATCTAAAAGCTGATTTTTCCCTGAGATTGCTATTTTGGTTCTTTGTAGATTTATTAATATGAGAACAATCATTATTGAAACAAAACTAACCTGAAGGCAACATGGCATCACATGGCATGACTTTGTCTTGCTGAAACTCAAATGATACCTAGTCTTACAGTCTTTTCATAGTAAGTGGAATTCTTCCATTCCAGTATTACTTTACTACAGCAGATTGCACTTATGTCTTCTCACAGAGCTTATGAAATTTTGATGAGGGCTGAAATGTGAGCAATTGAGTCGCCTAATCGATTTGAGTTAATCTTTAGTATTGACATCACGTTCCATTATGTGACTCTGCTCAGGAGATGGTTTTCCGGAGGTAGATTATTGCTTTCATTTTGCTGCTCATACTTGTACTTCTTTGTTGCTAAATAAGGCCATGAGCTGATCACATTTCCAGTTCTGTTCAAAGCTTGCTTAAGACAGCTTGAAACTCTCATTAACTCTGTGAATTTTATTTAGCCCTATTAGAAATGGGCATGGATAATTGAGAATGGATTATAATTTTTAGCTGCTTTGCCAAATGCAAAAAACCCCCCCAAAACAAAAAAAAAACACACCTCTGTTTACTTTTGCTATACTGGACAGCTAAGCGTGGATCTTTAAGAAGCAGTGGAGTTCTTACAGGATGTGTGCTTTCATGCTACTAATTTTTACAACTTGCTACTGCAGAAAAATAATTCTTTTTAAATAGGCAGCATAACTGTTGAAAGTGAGCTCCCTTTTTTTTTTAGCTGTCAGAGTAACCTTTCCCTTGAACCGTGATTATAATCAGTTGTGACAATTCACTATCAGCCTTTCCTCCTGCGTTCCAAGAAGGTTAAACATTTTTGAGCATCATCCTTTGTCCCGAGTTCACAAGGACAAAAATCATCTATTCAACCTGAACATACACTTTCAAGTGGGGTTCCATTGAGCTCTTGGGAATTTTAAAGAAGGGAGGTCAGAAAAGTCATTCATTGTTGGCACCTTTTCCATCCTTATGTTAGATGCTTTTTGTTTTTTGGTCTCTGTGAAACAGATTAGCCTCCCATTTATTTAATAAAGTGTGAACTAGACTTGACTTTTTCCACCGATGACAAATTAAATTTCACCAATAAAAAAAATCACATGGTTTAGATATGATTGTTGATTGCTTTTGAGTTGTGTTATTATCTGTTCTCAAGAGTAAAAAATTGAGTATGGCTGGAGAGTTTTAGAATTCTGTGGTCCATGGCCTGATCTTAAAAACCTGGATGCTTCTTTTTTTTTTTTTTTTTTTTTGCGGTACGCGGGCCTCTCACTGTTGTGGCCTCTCCCATTGCAGAGCACAGGCTCTGGATGCGCAGGCCCAGTGGCCATGGCTCATGGGCCCAGCCGCTCTGCGGCATGTGGGATCCTCCCGGACCGGGGCACCAACCCACGTCCCCTGCATTGGCAGGCGGACTCTCAACCACTGTGCCACCAGGGAAGCCCCGGATGCTTCCTTTTTTAATATAAAAATAAAATGGGTCTGAAGGTGGAGGCAGAGTGGGAAGATGAGTCAGTTGGATGTCAGGCATTGTCTGATTCTTCTGGGAGTTACTTGGTGTTTGCTTTAAATTCTTAGTTATTTTCACTGGTTCTTTTTGTTTCCCTAGGTATATATAATTTGAGTAAGAGAGCATTTTATATTGCTAGGCATTGTATAAGTATCTTATTAGCTGATGTTTTAAAATCTCTCTTTCCCTAATTGTGGAGCCAAGTAAGTTGAAAAACAGGACGGTACTGCTTTCTTAGAAACATGCGAAAATTGTCTTTACAAAGCCATTGCTTCATTGTAGTCTTGTCTCTGTTCTGACTTCAATAAGAAGAAGAATGGGAACTATATTCAATATTTTGTGATAAACCATAACGGAAAAGAATATGAAAACGAATATATATATATATATATATGTATAACTGAGTCACTTTGCTACACAGCAGAAATTAACACAACATTGTGAATCAGCTATACTTCAATAAAATTAAAAAGAAAAACCTAATGAGAGGAATGATGTTCCCTCAGAAGAAAAAGACTGGACTTTGTGTTCTAAGCCTCAGCCCTAGGGAATTGTGGGGTTTCAATAAATGTTTAATAATGAACCTCTGATCGCCTTCTTTTCTGAATGGTTATTGCTTAGTCATCATGGAGTAAGAGAAAAGTGAGAAATCAGGGCGAGGAGGCGTGGAGAAAAGGAAAATCATAGACTCAGTTATCGTGGCAAATAGCCAAGTTGGATTGTAGTTTATATATCCAAATGTACCTTTCTTGATACTCTTTTTTAAGTCATCTATTCATCCTGGGAACCGAAGTTTGTGAACATTTGTATATAATATGCTACAACAGCACCTGGTTTATCAGCAGGCTGGGCCTAATTTAATTTTGCTTGAGCTAAGACAAGCTTTTGAGCAGTGTAAGCAGTCTGATGGAGAGGCTGAGAGTGTGTGTTCTGGAGCCACATGGCTGTGTGAGTTTCACTTCTGGCTTTAGCACTTCGTAGCTCAGGGCTGTGGGTGCTGTGGCTTCGTTTACCTCCACTGGGCCTCGATTCCTCAACAATAGAAGGGCGGCCATAACTTCAGCATGTTACTGTGAGCATCATCTTTTCATTGTGCTCAAAAGAGTACTTGGCACATAACAGTGCTGCATCTGTTTACTGCTTTTCCTCATTGACATCCTGGCTTGGGATAGGGTTCCAGGTGGATTGGATCCTGGAGACATGGAGGGTGGGTGACATAATGCCTCGAACTCCAGGACTTTCGAGTCTCGTGGATGTGGACAAATAGCTTTTACCACGTAGTAGGATAGGGGTGTTCTAGGAGAGTATTAGACACTTAGCTCTAAGAAGGTCAGCAAAGGCCTCTTGGGAGAGGGGGTTGGTGAGCTGAGTAGGGAGGGACTAATTGAAGAAAGAGGGACGAGCCTTCCAAGCAGAAGGAGCTGCGTGCTTGAAGGAGCAGGAGGAGGAGAGAGCTCTGTCCCTTCTGGGAGCTGGGAGCAGTTCCTAGTGAAGCTGGTGTGGAGGGTGAAGCTGGGTGGATCTGGTCATGAAGGGCCCTGCTTGTCCTGCGACAGAGTTCGGGCCTTTATCCTTTGGCTCCAGGGTCCCTGAAGGGCAGTGAGGAAGGTGGGATGATGTGTTGTGATGGGAATTACAGTTTAGAAAGACTGGTGCCAGTGTGGCGATTGGATTGGAAGGGACAGGGTTAGAGTTAGGGAGACAGGTGCTTTGGTCTGAGTAAGAAATGATTAGGGGGCTTCCCCAGTGGCGCAGTGGTTGAGAGTCCACCTGCCGATGCAGGGGACACGGGTTCGTGCCCCGGTCCAGGAGGATCCCACATGCCGCAGAGTGGCTAGGCCCATGAGCCACGGCCGCTGGGCCTGCGCGTCCGGAGCCTGTGCTCCGCAATGGGAGAGGCCACAACAGTGAGAGGCCTGCGTACGGCAAAAAAAAAAAAAAAAAAAAGAAATGATTAGGGCCTGAATTAAGATAGTAATAGTGTAGGTGAAAAGAGAGGAATGAATTTGAGAGCTATAAAGGAGTAGAATAAATAAAACTTGGTAACAAATAATACGAGGGGTGAGAAAAAAAGAGAAATTATATATCTATAATATATATGATGATCATATATATATATAACTCATATATACATATTTCTTTTTTTATCTTTATCTCTCTATATATATTTGGTTTCTAGCTTTAGCAAATGAATAGATTCTAGAGTTTCTCACTAAAATGGGATTAAGCAAGATGAGAGGCATAGGGTGGTGTCTGGTGGAGAGCTATGTTGGATTTTGTGTGTGTTGATCTTGAAGTGCCTGCCGGAGACCTGAGCAGTGATGTCTAGGAAGCATTTGGGTATTAGAATACGGAATTCCCGGGAAAAGAGAAGGTTGGCAAGAGACATTACATAGTCACTTGTTGTTAAAGCTGAGAGTGAATAGGTTAGTCGGGGCTGTAGAGTGAGAAAAGGAGACGAGATCCCAGATACTATGCTGAGATTCCACATAGTAATATATGAGGGTATACACAAGGGTTCAATGGTGGAAGAGAAAGTCATCAGGATGAAACAGAAGAAGCAACCAGAGAAGAAAACCAGGGAGAATGGTATCATGGGGACCAAGAGAAGAGTGAATTCCAGGAAGAAAGTGGTAATGATAGAAAATATTAAAATATTAAAATTTAATTTATATTTTTAATTAACAATAACATTATTGTTAAGAAGGGTGAAGAATGAATTTGTGCTCTGGATTTAAGCCACAAAGAGGACTTGTGTGTTTTGCAAGGAGGAAATTTTAGTTGTATTTCAGTGGGTTAGAGTACACGGGACTTTTGATTTCAAGACACCAAGTGAAAACCATCTTATTCTTCTTGCAAAGTCACTCCAAACAACAAGGCCAGCAAGACACTGAGACAAAGTCAGTGTTTGACGAGCCTGAGAGACACTTGTAATCTTGAACCACAACAGGTGAAGATAAAAGAGAATGGAGAAGGTGAACGACTTCTCCAAGAAGAGGACTTGTTCACAGGGAATCCAACCATCAGCCCTCCTAGCACCCCAGACCCGTCAGGAGTAGGAATCATCAGGCTTTGTTGCAGGTGGAAGTGAGGTGGGGCCTGCAGATAGGAATTGTCGAAAAGTCTCCACAAGGAACATCGTCACCAGGCACCTTCATGACTCAGTCAGACACCTTCTTCCTCATTCCCGCAGGGGACGAGAAGTGTATTTTCTGAATAAATTGAGTCAGAGAGGCTGTGGACTCGAAAACAGGCACTGAGGAAGGCGGGAGTGAATTGTGGGCATGAGTAAATCTGATAGGGCTTCTGCCACTTTACCCCCATCCAACTCCCACACCCCAGATGCTGGCCTCCAGGCTTATCCTTCCTAAGAGGGGACTGGAAGACACAGAGATGAGTGGGTCCCTTATGAAAAGGCCAACTGCC
Source organism: Mesoplodon densirostris (assembly GCF_025265405.1). NCBI lineage: Eukaryota > Metazoa > Chordata > Mammalia > Artiodactyla > Ziphiidae > Mesoplodon > Mesoplodon densirostris. The sequence continues at coordinate 44,329,146 of NC_082670.1, read as the reverse complement.
GCCTAGTCTCCTGGTCATGAATCCCCTGGTTGACAAAAACTTGAGTCCTGAGTGTGAATGGACAGCTAAGTATCACCAGAAATTGGAGAAAGCCTCCAACATAAAGGAGAGAGAAGGGACTTCCCTGGTGGCGCTGTGGTTACGAATCCGCCTGCCAATGCAGGGGATGCGGGTTCGAAGATCCCATATGCCGTGGAGCAACTAAACCCATGTGCCACAACTACTGAGCCCGTGCTCTAGAGCCCGTGAGCCACAACTACTGAGCCTGTGTGCCACAACTACTGAAACCCACGCGCCTAGAGCCTGTGCTCTGCAACAAGGGAAGCCACCGCAATGAGAAACCTGAGCACTGCAACAAAGAGTAGCCCCCGCTTGCTGCAACTAGAGAAAGACTGTGCACGGCAACAAAGACCCAATGCAGCCAAAAAAAAAAAAAATTAAAATTAAAAAAAAGAGGAGAGAAGAACAACAAAGGTCCCAACTTTATTAAAAGAGGAAAAAAAAGAGGAACTCAGAAGAAAGAGTGACGATATGGGGAGCTGAAGGAAATTCCTAACCATTCTTAATGTCCTGAAAAGGGTAAGAGAAGATATTGCATCTATTAAAGTATAATTTTCAAAAAATTAAAACATGACCTTTATGCAAATATAAAATGAGCATGCATTAAAGATTTTATTCAACTCATTAATTAATGGGGGAGCCAGTCAGATAGTAAGATCAATTCAAAGGAGAATTTGAGGGACATATATAATCAGTCAAGAGTGCAGAAATGAATCTGCTCATAGATGCAAAACAGGTTGATATCCTATAGGGGGATAAGGTGTAATATTGAGGTTATTTTTATAGGGTGGAAGTAAAGTCCATTAGATAGATACTGGACAAAACTCATTTGTATTGCTTTGGACAAGAATCCTTTGCTTTACTTCAGTCCTTTATGCTTACAGGGATGTAATAGCCTGGTCTAGTGCTTCTCAAAATGTGGTTCCTAGTCCAGCAGCCTCAGAATCGCCTGGGAGCTTGTTCTTTGTTCTTATCTATGCATTAAGAAATTCTGGGAGTGGAGTCCAGCGGTCTGTGTTTTGGCAAGCCCTCCAGGTGATACTGATGCATGACGAAGTGGGACAACCACTGGTTTAGTCAACAGAAATTCAATCAGAGGTGCCCATTCCAGAAAAAGGAACCCTCCTACACTGTTGGTGGGAATGTAAATTGGTGCAGCCACTATGGAGAACAGTATGGAGGTTCCTCAAAAAACTAAAGATAGAGTTGCCATATGATCCAGCAGTCCCACTCCTGGACATTTATCTGGACAAAACTATAATTCAAAAAGATACATACACCCCTATGTTCATAGCAGCACTATTTACAGTAGCCAAGACATGGAAGCAACCTAAATGTTCATCAGCAGATGAATGGATAAAGAAGATGTGGTACATATATACAGTGGAATTCTACTCAGCCATAAGAATGAAATAATGCCATTTGCAGCAACATGGATGCAACTAGAGATTATCATACTAAGTGAAGTAAGTCAGACAGAGAAAGACAAATCCATATGGTATCACTTATATGTGGAATCTAAAATATGACACAAATGAACCTATCTATGAAACAGAAACATACAGACACAGAGAACAGACTTGTGGTTGCCAAGGGGGAAGGGGGTGGGGGAGGGATAGATTGGGATTTGGGATTAGCAGATGCAAACTATTATATATAGGATGGATAAACAACAAGCTCTTACTGTGTAGCACAGGGAACTCTATTCAGTATCCTGTGATAAACCATAATGGAAAAGAATATGAAAAGAATGTGTGTGTACATGTGCAGAAAAGATCCTCAGGGGTCAGGGAAGGGAGGGGGCACCAACCCATAATAATATGTCCTGCCAACCTCCCAGAGACTCTTGCGCTGAAATCCATCTTGGCTAAAAGATGCACGTGCACATCGGATAGGGCCCTGAGTCAGACCAGATATGAGCAATGAGCAAGATGATTGGCCAGAGGAAACCTGCAAGATGATTGGCCAGAGGGAACCTGGAAAACTGCCCCCATATAAGCAATTTAAGCCACCCCAAAGCACAGCTCTCTCTCTGAGCCCACTCATGTGTCCTTTTCGCATGTACTCTGCTTCTAATAAATGCTTTACCCACTTAAAAAAAAAGTGTGTGTGTGTGTGTGTGTGTGTGTGTGTGTGTACATAACTGAATCACTTTGCTGTACGGCAGAAACTAACACATTGTAAATCAACTATATGCCAATTAAAAAAAAACAAAAGAAATCATTAAAAAAGGTGCCCATCCCTACAGAATTAGATAATCCCCAGAGTGTTCACTGGACAGTGCTCCACACTCCATTGAAAGAACAGCTAATAGTCTTTTTGCTTATTTCCAAGTCTTGGGCACATTTTCCTGACACATCCATGAAGGAAAAACAATATGGAATTAAAAATAATAAGGAGAGACTTCCGGGTAAGATGGCGGAAGGGTAAGACGCGGAGATCACCTTCCTCCCCACAGATACACCAGAAATACAGCTACACGTGGAACAACTCCTACAGAACACCTACTGAACGCTGGCAGAAGACCCCAGACCTCCCAAAAGGCAAGAAACTCCCCACATACCTGGGTAGGGCAAAGCGGAGAGATTCCCGCACAAAGGAGCGGTGCCGAGCGGCACTCACCAGCCCGAGAGGCTTGTCTGCTCCCCCGCCGGGGCGGGCGGCGCTGGAGCTGAGGCTCGGGCTTCGGTCAGAGCGCAGGGAGAGGACTGGGGCTGGCGGCGAGAACTCAGCCTGAAGGGGGCTAATGTGCCACAGCTAGCCGGGAGGGAGTCCGGGAAAACTCTGGAGCTGCCGAAGAGGCAGGAGACTTTTTCTTCCCTCTTGGTTTCCTGGTGCGCGAGGAGAGGGGATTAAGAGCGCCGCGTAAAGGAGCTCCAGAGACGGGCGCGAGTCGCGGCTGAAAGCGCGGAGCCCAGAGACGGGCGTGGGACGCTGGGGCTGCTGCTGCCGCCGCCAAGAAGCCTGTGTGCGAGCGCAGGTCACAGTCCACACCGCCCTTCCGGGAGCCTGTGCAGCCTGCCACTGCCGGGGTCCCGGGATCCAGGGGCGGCTTCCCTGGGAGAACGCACGGCGCGCCTCGGGCTGGTGCAACGTCACGCCGACCTCTGCCGCTGCAGGCTCGCCCCGCACTCTGTGCCCCTCCCTCCCGCCCGGCCTGAGTGAGCCAGAGTCCCCGAAGAGGCTGCTCCTTTAACCCTGTCCTGTCTGAGCAAAGAACAGACGCCCTCCGGCAACCTACACGCAGAGGCAGGGCCAAATCCAAAGCTGAGACCCAGGAGCTGTGAGAACAAAGAAGAGAAAGGGAAACCTCTACCAGCAGCCCCAGAAGCAGCGGATTAAAGCTCCACAATCAACTTGATGTACCCTGCATCTGTGGAATACAGGAATAGACAACACATCATCCCAAATTGAGGAGCCAGGAGTCAGTGCTGTGCCTCTGAGGTGGGAGAGCCAACTTCAGGACACTGGTCCACAAGAGACCTCCCAGCTCCACATAATATCAAACGGCAAAAATCTTCCAGAGATCTCCATCTCAACACCAGCACCCAGCTTCACTCAACGACCAGCAAGCTACAGTGCTGGACACCCTATGCCAAACAACTAGCAAGACAGGAACACAACGCCACCCATTAGCAGAGAGGTGGCCTAAAATCATAAAAAGTCCGCAGACACCCCAAAACACACCACCAGACGTGGACCTGCCCACCAGAAAGACAAGATCCAGCCTCATCCACCAGAACACAGGCACTAGTCCCCTCCACCAAGAAGCCTACACAACCCACTAAACCAACCTTAGCCACTGGGGACAGACACCAAAAACAACGGGAACTACGAACCTGCAGCCTGCAAAAAGGAGACCCCAAACACAGTAACATAAGCAAAATGAGAAGACAGAAAAACACACAGCAGGAGAAGGAGCAAGATAAAAACCCACCAGACCTAACAAATGAAGAGGTAATAGGCAGTCTACCTGAAAAAGAATTCAGAATAATGATGGTAAAGATGATCCAAAATCTTGGAAATAGAATAGACAAAATGCAAGAAACAGTTAACAAGGACCTAGAAGAACTAAAGATGAATCAAGCATCGATTAAAAACACAATAAATGAAATAAAAAATACTCTAGATGGGATCAATAGCAGAATAACTGAGGCAGAAGAACGGATAAGTGAGGTGGAAGATAAAATAGTGGAAATAACTGCTGCAGAGCAAAATAAAGAAAAAAGAATGAAAAGAACAGAGGACAGTCTCAGAGACCTCTGGGACAACATTAAACGCACCAACATTCGAATTATAGGGGTTCCAGAAGAAGAAGAGAAAAAGAAAGGGACTGAGAAAATATTTGAAGAGATTATAGTTGAAAATTTCCCTAATATGGGAAAGGAAATAGTTAATCAAGTCCAGGAGGCACAGAGAGTCCCATACAGAATAAATCCAAGGAGAAATACACCAAGACACATATTAATCAAACTGTCAAAAATTAAACACAAAGAAATCATATTAAAAGCAGCAAGGCAAAAACAACAAATAACACACAAGGGAATCCCCATCAGGATAACAGCTGATCTCTCAGCAGAAACTCTACAAGCCAGAAGGGAGTGGCAGGACATAATTAAAGTGATGAAGGAGAGAAACCTGCAACCAAGATTACTCTACCCAGCAAGGATCTCATTCAGATTTGATGGAGAAATTAAAACCTTTACAGACAAGCAAAAGCTGAGAGAGTTCAGCACCACCAAACCAGCTTTACAACAAATGCTAAAGGAACTTCTCTAGGCAAGAAACACAACAGAAGGAAAAGAACTACAATAACGAACCCAAAACAATTAAGAAAATGGGAATAGGAACATACATATCAATAATTACCTTAAATGTAAATGGACTAAATGCTCCCACCAAAAGACACAGACTGGCTGAATGGATACAAAAACAAGACCCATATATATGCTGTCTACAAGAGACCCACTTCAGACCTAGAGACACATACGGACTGAAAGTAAGGGGATGGAAAAAGATATTCCATGCAAATGGAAACCAAAAGAAAGCTGGAGTAGCAATTCTCATATCAGACAAAATAGACTTTAAAATAAAGACTACTAGAAGAGACAAAGAAGGACACTACATAATGATCAAGGGATCAATCCAAGAAGAAGATATAACAATTGTAAATATTTATGCACCCAACATAGGAGCACCTCAATACATAAGGGAAATATTAACAGCCATAAAAGGAGAAATCGACAGTAACACAATCATAGTAGGGGACTTTAACACCCCACTTTCACCAATGGACAGGTCATCCAAAATGAAAATAAATAAGGAAACACAAGCTTTAAATGATACATTAAACAAGATGGACTTAATTGATATTTATAGGACAGTCCATCCAAAAACAACAGAATACACATTTTTCTCAAGTGCTCATGGAACATTCTCCAGGATAGATCATATCTTGGGTCACAAATCAAGCCTTGGTAAATTTAAGAAAATTGAAATTGTATCAAGTATCTTTTCCGACCACAATGCTATGAGACTAGATATCAATTACAGGAAAAGAGCTGTAAAACATACAAACACATGGAGGCCAAACAATACACTACTTAATAACGAAGTGATCACTGAAGAAATCAAAGAGGAAATTAAAAAATACCTAGAAACAAATGACAATGGAGACACGACGACCCAAAACCTATGGGATGCAGCAAAAGCAGTTCTAAGAGGGAAGTTTATGGCAATACAATCCCACCTTAAGAAACAGGAAACATCTCGAATAAACAACCTAACCTTGCACCTAAAGCAATTAGAGAAAGAAGAACAAAAGCATCCCAAAGTTAGCAGAAGGAAAGAAATCATAAAAATCAGATCAGAAATAAATGAAAAAGAAATGAAGGAAACGATAGCAAAGATCAATAAAACTAAAAGCTGGTTCTTTGAGAAGATAAACAAAATTGATAAACCATTAGCCAGACTCATCAAGAAAAGAAGGGAGAAGACTCAAATCAATAGAATTAGAAATGAAAAAGGAGAAGTAACAACTGACACTGCAGAAATACAAAAGATCATGAGAGATTACTACAAGCAACTCTATGCCAATAAAATGGACAACCTGGAAGAAATGGACAAATTCTTAGAAATGCACAACCTGCCAAGACTGACTCAGGAAGAAATAGAAAATATGAATAGACCAATCACAAGCACTGAAATTGAAACTGTGATTAAAAATCTTCCATCAAACAAAAGCCCAGGACCAGATGGCTTCACAGGCGAATTCTATCAAACATTTAGAGAAGAGCTAACACCCATCCTTCTCAAACTCTTCCAAACAATTTCAGAGGAAGGAACACTCCCAAACTCATTCTACGAGGCCACCATCACCTTGATACCAAAACCAGGCAAGGATGTCACAAAGAAAGAAAACTACAGGCCAATATCACTGATGAACATAGATGCAAAAATCCTCAACAAAATACTAGCAAACAGAATCCAACAGCACATTAAAAGGATCATACACCATGATCAAGTGGGGTTTATTCCAGGAATGCAAGGATTCTTCAATATACGCAAATCAATCAACGTGATACACCATATTAACAAACTGAAGGAGAAAAACCATATGATCATCTCAATAGATGCAGAGAAAGCTTTTGACAAAATTCAACACCCATTTATGATAAAAACCCTGCAGAAAGTAGGCATAGAGGGAACTCTCCTCAACATAATAAAGGCCATATATGACAAACCCACAGCCAGCATCGTCCTCAATGGTGAAAAACTGAAACCATTTCCACTAAGATCAGGAATAAGACAAGGTTGCCCACTCTCACCACTCTTATTCAACCTAGTTTTGGAAGTTTTAGCCACAGCAATCAGAGAAGAAAAGGAAATAAAAGGAATCCAAATGGGAAAAGAAGAAGTAAAGCTGTCACTGTTTGCAGATGACATGATACTATACATAGAGAATCCTAAAGATGCTACCAGAAAACTACTAGAGCTAATCAATGAATTTGGTAAAGTTGCAGGATACAAAATTAATGCACAGAAATCTCTGGCATTCCTATATACTAATGATGAAAAATCTGAAAGTGAAATCAAGGAAACACTCGCATTTACCATTGCAACAAAAAGAATAAAATATCTAGGAATAAACCTACCTAAGGAGACAAAAGACCTGTATGCAGAAAATTATAAGACACTGATGAAAGAAATTAAAGATGATACAAATAGATGGAGAGATGTACCATGTTCTTGGATTGGAAGAATCAACATTGTGAAAATGACTCTACTACCCAAAGCAATCTACAGATTCAATGCAATCCCTATCAAACTACCAATGGCATTTTTCACAGAACTAGAACAAAAAATTTCACAATTTGTATGGAAACACAAAAGACCCCGAATAGCGAAAGCAATCTTGAGAACGAAAAATGGAGCTGGAGGAATCAGGCTCCCTGACTTCAGACTATACTACAAAGCTACAGTAATCAAGACAGTATGGTACTGGCACAAAAACAGAAAGATAGATCAATGGAACAGGATAGAAAGCCCAGAGATAAACCCACGGACATATGGTCACCTTATCTTTGATAAAGGAGGCAGGAATGTACAGTGGAGAAAGGACAGTCTCTTCAATAAGTGGTGCTGGGAAAACTGGACAGGGACATGTAAAAGTATGAGATTAGATCACTCCCTAACACCATACACAAAAATAAGCTCAAAATGGATTAAAGACCTAAATGTAAGGCCAGACACTATCAAACTCCTAGAGGAAAACATAGGCAGAACACTGTATGACATAAATCACAGCAAGATCCTTTTTGACCCACCTCCTAGAGAAATGGAAATAAAGACAAAAATAAACACATGGGACCTAATGAAACTTCAAAGCTTTTGCACAGCAAAGGAAACCATAAACAAGACCAAAAGACAACCCTCAGAATGGGAGAAAATATTTGCAAATGAAGCAACTGACAAAGGATTAATCTCCAAAATTTATAAGCAGCTCATGCAGCTCAATAGCAAAAAAACAAACAACCCAATCCAAAAATGGGCAGAAGACCTAAATAGACATTTCTCCACAGAAGATATACAGACAGCCAACAAACAAATGAAAGGATGCTCAACATCTTTACTTATTAGAGAAATGCAAATCAAAACTACAATGAGATATCATCTCACACCAGTCAGAATGGCCATCATCAAAAAATCTAGAAACAATAAATGCTGGAGAGGGTGTGGAAAAAAGGGAACACTCTTGCACTGCTGGTGGGAATGTGAATTGGTACAGCCACTATGGAGAACGGTATGGAGGTTCCTTAAAAAACTACAAATAGAACTACCATATGACCCAGCAATTCCACTACTGGGCATATACCCTGAGAAAACCATAATTCAAAAAGAGACATGTACCAAAATGTTCATAGCAGCCCTATTTACAATAGCCCGGAGATGGAAACAACCTAAGTGTCCATCATCGGATAAATGGGTAAAGAAGATGTGGCACATATATACAATGGAATATTACTCAGCCATAAAAAGAAATGAAATTGAGCTATTTGTAATGAGGTGGATGGACCTAGAGTCTGTCATACAGAATGAAGTAAGTCAGAAAGAGAAAGACAAATACTGTATGCTGACACATATATATGGAATTTAAGGAAAAAAATGTCATGAAGAACATAGGGGTAAGACAGGAATAAAGACACAGACCTACTAGAGCATGGACTTGAGGATATGGGGAGGGGGAAGGGTAAGCTGTGACAAAGTGAAAGAGCGGCATGGACATATATACACTACCAAACGTAAGGTAGATAGCTAGTGGGAAGCAGCCGCATAGCACAGGGAGATCAGCTCGGTTCTTTGTGACCGCCTGGAGGGGTGGGATAGGGAGGGTGGGAGGGAGACGCAAAAGGGAGGGGATATGGGAACATATGTATATGTATAACTGATTAAATTTGCAAAATAAAAAAAAAAGGAAAAAAAATAATAAGGAGCCATCAAAAAATAAAAAACAAAGAGCTTCTGGAAATTAAAAATGATAGTATCCCCTCCCCAGGTGATAGTTGAGGATATCTTCCAGAAAGTAGAAAAACAGACAATAGGAGAGAAGAGATATGAACATTATAGAATGGCCCCAGGAGAGCCCACATCTGAAAAAAAGGAAGGGAGAAGAAAAATAGTGAGGAGAAAATTATCAAAGAAAGAAAACAACAACAAAAGTTCCCAGAGCTGTAGGATATGCATCTTTAGATTAAATAGATTTACTGACTGAGGGAGGAGGGGGAGGGACAGTTACAAACTACTATACGTAAAATAGATAAGCAACAAGGATTTAGTGTATAACACAGGGAATTATACCCAATATCTTGTAGTAACCTATAATGGAATATAATCTGCCAAAAAAACTGAATCCCTATGCTGTATACCTGAAACTAACACAATATTGTAAATCAATTATACTTCAATATAAAAAAAACGAAAGGGGCTTCGCTGGTGGCACAGTGGTTGAGAGTCCACCTGCCGATGCAGGGGACATGGGTACGTGCCCCAGTCTGGGAAGATCCCACAGGCCACGGAGTGGCTGGGCCCGTGAGCCATGGCCGCTGAGCCTGCGCGTCCGGAGCCTGTGCTCCGCAATGGGAGAGGCCACTACAGTGAGAGGCCCGCATACTGCAAAAAAAAAATAAATAAATAAATAATAAATAAATAAATAAATAAACGAAAGACTTACTGAGTGCCTAAAACAATGAATGAAACAAAGACCTATGCCAAGGCACATTTATATAATTACTGGATGTTAGGGGTAATAAAAAGATCCTAGAAACTTAGCGAAAAAGACAGAGGATGAGGAAGGATGGATAAAGCAGGGCACAGTAAGGGAGGAAGGAGGAGGGAAGAGGACATCAGATACAAAGAATGACTTGAAATCGGTGCACTTATTGTGTATAAACTATTCCTCAGCAGAGTTGATTTAGAAGAGGACACCAAGGATGAGAGGATAGTTTCCTTGGACTTAAGAACAATACCGGAAGCTTTAAGATGATAGAGCATTGCCCTTGAAATTCTGAGGGAAAATGATTTCCAACCCAGAATGTTATATCCAAGCTGTCAATAAAGTGTGAGGATAAACATCTTCATTCAGGCTTGTAAGGATTCACCAAATTCCTGTCAAGTGAACCCTTTCTCACAAGATTAATGGATGATGTGTTCTCTCAAAAGGTAAAATAATACAAGAAAGAGAAGGAGACGGGATCCAAGGAATATTGCATTGCTGATACTCACCCATACTGTTGTGTATCACTGTGGAGTTGAGGTCGGAGGTAGATGGGCCCCTGGGCTGAGCAGCTGGAGTTCATCAAGCAGAATAAATTGGAGCTTTGTTTTCCCTGGACACTCCAAGGACAAAGCTAGTGGCAGGAGCTGAGCTCTGAGGGGGAGTAAAGAGATAAAACGACCACATCTATCACTACTGAAGTCAAGGAAACCTCCCCAACTGCACATGCACAAGAAGTCTCCTTGGGGGTCAAAAAGGGAGGGGGCATCATCTCATAACATGTGTTGTCAATTTTCCATGGGCCTCTGCGCTGGATCCATCTTGGCAAAAAGATGCGCACACATAGCTGAGAGGGCCCTAGGACAGGTCAGGTGTGGGAAAGAAGCGAGATAATTGGCCAGAGGAGAGCGAAGAACCAGAAGAACTGCCCCATATAAATGATTTAACCGCCTCTTTATTGCACTCCTCATTCAGGAGGATGCCCGCACTCTTCTATGGGTGTGTATCTCTGTCTTGCTTCTGTTTTAAGTAAACTGTTTCTCTGTGTGCTGTCCCACATGTTGTGCTGTCTCTCTAATAATAAAGTTTGTACCTGTTTCTACAGTTTTTGCCTCCTTGAAACATTCTTGCTTTCAAACGGGTGTAAGAGCCAGGGCCACTTTGCTTCTAACCTTCAGCTCCTGGTGGCCTAGCAGCTATAGGATTCCTAGTTTTCACCCAGGCTACCCAGGTTCATTTCCTGGGCAGGGAACTAAGATCCTGCTTCAGGACTGTTCACTGCTGTCTCTCTGAGAACAGTGTCTTCATTTCTACTTTTGTGTGAAAGTCCCACAGTTTGTTCACACTGTCTTGTGAATGGGTGTTGGTTTCCAGGCCTTTACTCATTTGAGCACTACTTTGAGTTTTCTTGTACCTGCCTCTTTTTTGTTGTTGTTGTTGTTGTTGTTGTTTTTTGCGGTACGCGGGCCTCTCACTGTTGTGGCCTCTCCCATTGTGGAGCACAGGCTCCGGACGCGCAGGCTCAGTGGCCGTGGCTCACGGGCCCAGCCGCTCTGCAGCACATGGGATCTTCCCAGACCAGGGCACGAACCCGTGTCCCCTGCATCGGCAGACGGACTCTCAACCACTGCGCCACCAGGGAAGCCCCATGATGCCATTTTTTAGTAGGTTCATGAGCCATATGTGTTTCCTCTCCTGCAATATGTCTGTCCATTTCACTTGTCCTTTTCCTTGTTTGGTGTTTGTGCTTCTCTTATTGGTGTGTAGGAGTTCTTTATTTCTGTTCACTGAGTTTGAATTTCATTTATAGTTTTCATTGCTTGGTTATTTTTGGTAATCTCATTTTCTTAACTCCTACTTTTGATACACTTTTCTTTCTTTAAAAATATAAAATACAGGGCTTCCCTGGTGGTGCAGTGGTTGAGAGTCCGCCTGCCGATGCAGGGGACACGGGTTCGTGTCCCGGTCTGGGAAGATCCCACATGCTGCGGAGTGGCTGGGCCCATGAGCCATGGCCACTGAGCCTGCGCGTCCGGAGCCTGTGCTCCGCAACGGGAGAGGCCACAACAGTGAGAGGCCTGCATACCGCAAAAAAAAAAAAAAAAAAAAGGGCGGAAGACCTAAATAGGCTTATTTCTTTTGTAACGGGAAGTTTGTACCTGTGGATACCCTCACTCACTTTGCCCACCCCCACCTTTGTTTTGCAACTTTTTTCACGAGCTTTCCTTGGCTGCAACTTTGTGGTCATTTTTGAGGCTTGGATTGAAGGTACATTTTTCCATAGAGGATTTTATTTAATTTCTGCCAAGCTTTATTAACCCCAAGAAATGTAAAAATAAATTCCCAGCATCAAAGCCCTTCATCCTGCGGAGGTGTGTAATTGGCCACAAAACACACCTGAGAACCAGCCTGTGCTTTCCTACTCTGCCCAGTCTCAGGCTTGAGACACACCACTGTCTGGGTATCTCAGGGTGCTTTATTTTGTTTACCTAATGTGTGCTTTCCCTGGCTTTATTTGAGAGTGTTCCAGCCAGACTTCCTTGCTATTGTCTCCTGCCCCTGCCCAGGGACTTGGCCATCAAAGAGAGGCTTTAGGTCACAGGAATTAGTGAATCATCTCTGTGATTGTGCTTTTGCTTCATCTCTCTCGTTTTGAGTATTGACCTTACTTTCCTGCCACCTCACTGATGCATTAAAATAATCATAATATTATGGTTATTTTATCCACAATTTTTAGGTATTGTGTAGTGGGAAGGCTGGTTAGGATGTCATATCTGCAATAAATCTGAGAAACCCTTGTCTTATTTTTGTGTGACTAGAGAGGTTCCCCCAAATGGGTCTCTTAGATCAGAGCTACATGTCCCCAAAGTTCTACCCTCCATCCCTGTAGCTGGGTTGTGCCATCCATATATGTCCAAGTATGCCCTGCCCCCCATCCAGGAGCCAGGGCTTGACTTTTAATTCTCATTTCCAGTATAACTTCATTTCCCTTCCAGCTGGGCAGTATGTTGAGGCAATTGCTTCTTCTCTCTTCACCTTAAAGCAGATGACACAGTACCTTCATTTCCTGCAGGTGAATTCATGCTTACAGAGACTGAGAAGGACTTTAGTGACTTAACTTATTTTCAAGCCTCAAATCTCAGTACAGAATTGTCATTTCAGTTGGGCCAAATCAACTTCCTAACGGCACAGTGTTTGTTATATTTTAGAGTTGAACATAAAAACCTCAAGTGGAGAAAATATTGATGTAATATTTTTATGACCAAAAAAATGTAGGTACATCATGAAATAGCAATTGTGGTTGTCAAGCTATTTTATTTATTAATTTTTATTAATTGTTTTTGGTAATGAACAACTTCGTAAAAAAAATGTTGTAGTCCAAAAGGCACTTGTTTTCAGAGGGGAGGATGATTTATGGGATCAGGAGAGGATATTTTTTGTTTTCTTTCTTACGTGTGATACTCAGTACCTGATAACTCTGATTCATTAGCTTTAAAATTTGGTTCAGGATAAGTATATACTTAGGCTCTGTTTGAGGACAAAACATTAAAATGACTGGAATTAGGTCAGCAAATAAACTTTAGAGATGATGGATTCATGGACAATTTAGGAACCTCAAAAATCATCCAGCCCGAGTTGCCCCTTTGAGGAAATGAGGCCCAGAAAAGTGACCTGAGATGCCAGACATCATATATCCTGTGACTTTCAGACTCACAACTGGAAACAGAACCCCTCTTTGAACTCACTCTCTTGTGTGTTGGATTGTTTCTCAGTTTATATGCCCAGTTTAGCTAAACATTTCAAATTCTTTATATCTATAAATTTTTAAAAATGTATATTTATGTTTTGTAAAATAAACTAACCCCCCACTCCACGTTTGAAATTAATTTAGAAAACCCCGACATCTTACATTAAAAAAAAGTCTACAGTAATCTTTGGTATTTATGAGAGTATTACACAGACCACACAGATGCCTTAAGTTTATTTCTAGAATACATGTAATCACCATGACTCTGGGCAAATTCATCTTGTTATTAGAGCCTACGAATCAGGAAGTCTGAGATGTAGACGTTTCAGGATCCTGGGGAAGTGAAAAGTGGCTTCTGAAGTGAGAATGCTGCTTTTTATGAACAAAGGACTATCATTATTTCCCGTTTTTAGATCCTCTTAAAAACTGTTTTGGGACATCATTAGCTCCAGAGATAACCACAAATAAGTGAAACCGTCCAAGAAAAGAGGCTGCAAAGACACGCAGACCTTTCACGTCGACAGCATTTTTATTGGTGCTAGTTAATGATAACAGTAGCTGGCATTTCTCAAGCACTTCCTGGGAGCCAGGCGCTGGGCTCACTTAATCCCAGCAGCAACACTAGGAAGTCGATTCTCTTTGTAGATTAGGAAACCAAAGCTCAGAGCAGGTCAGTGGCTGGTCCACAGTTGTGTGGCAGGTGAATGGTGAGGCGGGTGTGGGGCCGGTGCCCTGCATCCCCCAGGGCTGTGTCTGACCTCGGGTCTCTGATCCTCCTCCCTGAGCTTGCTGAGAACGGTTTCACTTCTGCTGTGTGGTTAGAAAGTTTACTGTGGGTTGTGACACTAGGTGATGCTTTGAACCTCTTTTTCCAAGACAAGCTTCAGGGCAAGTCTGACAGGCAATGACTGTGGGGATCAGGGAGAAGGGACTGATATTTAGTGAAGGAAATCAGTATTTACTGAGCATGTACTGTGTGCTGGGCAGGACAGATGCTTTTGCAAATTCCACTCATTATTTATTCTTCCATTCCACAAATACTGACTGAGCGCCTGCTATGGGTTTGTCACTGGGCCAAGAACTGGTGACCAAACCAGGAAGAAAACAAAGTCCCTGTACTCCCAGAGCACATTTTCCAGTGGGGGAGACAGACAGCACACAGATTACCATGGATGTGTACAACATGTCGGGTAACGGGTGCTGTGGGGAAATTGAAGGAGGTTGAGGGGTGTGGAGTGATGGGGGGGTAATGTTATCATATCAGATTGTTTGGGAAGAACTTTCTTTAAAAAGATGACATTTGAGGGCTTCCCTGGTGGCGCAGTGGTTGAGAGTCCGCCTGCCGATGCAGGGGCCATGGGTTTGTGCCCCGGTCCGGGAAGATCCCACATACCGCGGAGCGGCTGGGCCCGTGAGCCATGGCCGCTGAGCCTGGGCGTCCGGAGCCTGTGCTCCGCAACAGGAGAAGCCACAACAGTGAGAGGCCCGCGTACCGCAAAAAAAAAAAAAAAAAAAAAAAAAAAAAAAGATGACATTTGAGTAGAAAGCTAAAGACAGACTATGAGGCATGTGGGCCAGGGCACAGGCTTTGGGGTTCACCCTGAGCTCAGTGGGACATCGCTGGAGGGTTTGAGGACAGGCCTGGCATACTCTGACTGGTGTTTTTAAAGACTCAGTCTAGCTTCTGTGTGGGGAATATACCGTTGAGAGACTTGGGGTAAGAACAGCATGGCTCTCATTTCTTCATTGCCTACTATGCGCTTTACATCTATCACTTCTGATCTTTTCAGTAAATCCCGTTGAATTAAGTTATTAAGTAAGATAGGAGTGAAGAGCTCCCAGTGGCTTAGAAGTTTGCTTAAGGCTGCACAGCTGTCTGTGACTGTAGGACTCTCTATCCATTGGTTTTGGTGTAGCTCTTTAAAATGACAGCTGTCACTTGGAGTGTCCTCCTGTGCGCTAGATGTGGTCCTCAGTACCTTGGGTATGTTCCTTTTCTGTAACAACTCTGAGAGGTATGTGTTATTCCCAATTGTAGACGAGGAATCCAGGGTTCACAGAAGGTGTGACTTAAGACTTCCTACAAGACCACGTAACTAGTTAAGTGACCGAACTGGGACTTGAAGCCCTGATCTGTAGGCCTTCTACTTCATAATGGTAAGGCAGAGAATTTACAAAATTGTGAACAATTTTACTCTTTTCACCCTTCTACCTTTTCCCTGTGGCTTTGATTGCTTTCAGGTGATCCACACCATTCTTTTTTTGGGGGAAATTGCCTACGGTACTAATAGCTTAGGGAGCCTTTATGTGTTTTATTAACCCTCCTGTAAGTATGTACAGTTTACAAGCCTATCACAAGGAGAGGAACACTGAAGAATGAGTTCCTAATAGAAGGATTCCAGACACTGTGGCACCAGGTTTGGTAGCAGATCTTCTGACTCTATCAGATCGCGTGAGAGATTGTGTTCTCCTTGGACAGTCAGAAGGCAGGAGAGAAGACGAGTCCGTCTGTCTGTATGGCTCAACAGAGTGGGAGCGAGAGTCTGAACTCTGAGCCAGGGAAGCAGAAGAGAGGACGGTCACATCTGAATTAAAAGCATGTACCTCAGGCAGTTTTTCTCTTAAGCTGTGATCTGAATTAGGACCAGGCTGCGGTTCTGTTAGGACAGAGACTCCTTCGGCTCCTTGAATCTCTGTGAGTCAGCACTGGCTCCAGGGGAAACAGTGAGGCAGACAGAGTTTATCTTGCTTTACATCTAAGACTTCCGTGTTCCCTCTTCCTTTTATCAAAATATCCTTCAGGATGTACTCTGATGACCTTATTCACACTAAAAGGTAAATGACTGATATCACTTACTGTTTCCTGTCTATGAGAAGTTGGATTAGAAATAAAAAGCTTTAAACTAAAAGAATGAATCTTTATTTTAACAGTCTTTAGAGTTACCATATGAGCATGCAGTCCCACTCCTGGGCATATATTTGGAGAAAACTATAATTCGAAAAGATACATGCACCCCAATATTCATTGCAGCACTATTCACAATAGCCAAGACATGGAAACAGCCTAAATGTCCATTGACAGATGAATGGATAAAGAAGATGTGGTATATATACAGTGGAATATTACCCAGTCATAAAAAGAATGAAATAACGCCATTTGCAGCTACATGGATGGACCTAGAGATTATCATACTAAGTGAAGTAAGCCAGACAGAGAAAGACAAATATCCCATGATATCACTTATTTGTGGAATCTAAAAAAATGATATGAATGAATTTATTTACAAAACAGAAATAGAATTACAGACAGAGAAAACAAACTTATGGTTATCAAAGGGGAAAGGGGGGGCGAGGAATAAATTAGGAGTTTGGGGTTAGCAGATACACACTGCTATATATAAAATAGATAACCAACAATAGCATGGGGAACTATACTCAGTATCTTGTAAAAATCTATAAGGGAAAAGAATCTGAAAAAGAATATGTATGTATAACTGAATCACTTTGCTGTATACCTGAACCTAACACAACATTGTAAATCAACTACATTTCAATTTAAAAAAAAAGAATGAATCTTTATTGCTGGAATTTTAGGCTTCAGTATGCAGGTGATGTGAAGGGAGGTGAAAAAAATCTTCAGGTCCTCAAAATGATATACTTTTTGTAATATAACTGTCTATGATCATTGCTATTCTGAGTACTTTCTACCTGGCTTTAATTTGATCTTTTCACTGTAGGATGAAATGCTGTAAAAATGTAATGAGGATCATGTGCAAGGCAGGCATTGTATTAGATGCTCTACACACATTATCTCATTTTAATGCTGTCTAACATCAAAGGAGGTGGGTTTGATTCACCGCGTTTAGAATATGGGCAAGTAAGAGAGACTAAGTGACTTTCTTATGGTAGTTTGGGTGGTGAGCCATGGGGCTGGAGGAAACACCTCCTACCTCAGCCTGGTGTGGGTCCTGCCTGGTCTTCCTTCCCGGGAAATGTGAATTATATGAGGTGTGAGTCAGGTTAGTGTTCTCTAGGGAAACAGAACCCACGGGACACACACACACACACATTTATTGTGAAGAATTGTCTCACCTGATTGTGCGGCTGGAAAATCCAACATTTGTAGGAGAGGTTGGCAGCCTAGAAATTCAGATAAGAGTTGATACTGCAGCCTTGAGTCTGAATTCCGCAGGACATCAGGCTGGCAGCTCAGATAGGGTTTCTGTGTTTCATTCTTGAGGAAAATTCCTTCTTTTTCAAGAAACCTTAGTCTTTGCTCTTAAGGCCTTCAACTGCTTGGATGAGGCCTACCCACACTATGGAGGGGCTTTGCTTGAAATCACCTTTAAAAAATACCTTTACAGCAACATCTAGACTGGTGTTTTGCCAAAAACTGTATGCCATGGCCTAGCCAAATTGACACATTAATAAACAGTGGTTTTCACTGAATAGATTTTTTTTTCAAGTTACCGGGATTCTTTACCTGCTAACCTTCCAGCTGGTTCTTGTTTTGCTGTGGATACAGGCACAGAACCAGTTTAGGAGGAAGTGCAGTGGGGCCACCAGGGAACAGCTCTTCATTTCTTCCATGGCGTGTATGTGTTTCTGATAGGAGTCATCGTATTGTTTCCTGGACACAGATGTCAACTTAGAAAACTTCTTGATCTTATGTTATTGTTGGAGGGAGCTCTCAGACTGGCTGGGAAAGCACCAGTTGAGAAGGAGAAGGGAGAAAAACCCTCAAGCAATATTTCAGAGTCAGAAGTGCAGCTGGGAAGGGGAGGAAGGTGGGGTTGGAATTCACAGAAATCCCAAGTGTACAGTATGACTCATGGTGTGGGGACACAGGAGTTGATAAGAGAACCGTGTGGTCGGCTCTGTGAAAGAGGGAATGAATTTGCTTTATAAGTGCAGGGGAAAGAGTTTGCCTGTTTCTTGTTACAGACAATAGATATCAGAAAAATTATGGGTATTGTTACTATTTTTAAAATTTTATTGAAGTCTAGTTGATTTACAATGTGTTAATTTCTGCTGTACAGCAAAGTGATTAAGTTACACACACACACACACACATACACACACACATTCTTTTTCATATTCTTTTCCATTATGGTTTATCACAGGATATTGAATATAGTTCCCTGTGCTATACAGTAGGACCTTGTTGTTTATCCATCCTATATATACTAGTTTGCACCTACCAACCCCAAACTCCCACTCCATCCCTCCCCCACCCCTCCTCCAATATTGTTATTTCTGTGTTTTTAAGTCATGTAATATCATGATTCATAAAATGTTACAAGAAATATGTGCGAACGGCACATCCGTTAGCTTCTCCAGTACCATCTCCGTGTGAAAGGGGACAGTGAGCCCGAGGGCTGCCCTTCGTGTGCGGGAGGAGGGGACGAATGCAGGATGCTTTGGTGCACGCGATGCCATCTCAGCAAAGCCTTGCAGCATCCCTGAGGACCGGGGGGGGGGCCAGGGCCTGAGTGGGAGGGAAATGCAGGTCTCTTGGAGGGTGGTGACCAGCCAGCCTTCTGCTCAAGCCAGTCTGGGTCGGCATGCACTTGGTGGCCATCTCGTGCCTCCTTGTATGACAGGCCTGTGGGACCCTCTCATTTCTCCTCGGCCCGCCTCTGGCTCCCCACTGGTGACACTGAGGCCTGACTCCTGACCTTCCTGCTTCTTCCAGGTGACTGCCTTAACCTCTTCCCCATCCGCCGCAGCGCAGCCTGCTCTCTCCTTCCCTTTTCCCCCCATCTCTAAATACTTTTTGTTTTTTAACATCTTTATTGGAGTATAGTTGCTTTACAATGGTGTGTTAGTTGCTGCTTTACAACAAAGTGAATCAGCTATACATATACACATATCCCCATATCTCCTCCCTCTTGCATCTCCCTCCTACCCTCCTATCGCACCCCTCTAGGTGGTCACAAAGCACCGAGCTGATCTCCCTGTGCGGCTGCTTCCCACTAGCTATCAATTTTACGTTTGGTAGTGTATACATGTCCATGCCACTCTCTCACTTCATCCCAGATTACCCTTCCCCCCACCCCTGTGTCCTCAAGTCCATTCTCTACATCTGCGTCTTTATTCGTGTCCTGCCCCTAGGTTCTTCATAAACATTTCTTTTTTTTTTTTTTTTTCCGGTATGCGGGCCTCTCACTGTTGTGGCCTCCCCCGCTGCGGAGCACAGGCTCCGGACGCGCAGGCTCCGGACGCGCAGGCTCAGCGGCCATGGCTCACGGGCCCAGCCGCTCCGCGGCATATGGGATCCTCCCAGACCGGGGCATGAACCCGTATCCCCTGCATCGGCAGGCGGACTCTCAACCACTTGCGCCACCAGGGAGGCCCAACATTTCTTTTTTTTAAGATTCCATATATATGTTAGCATACGGTATTTGTCTTTCTCTTTGTGACTTACTCTGTATGACAGACTCTAGGTCCATCCACCTCACTACAAATAGTTCAAATTCATTTCTTTTTATAGCTGAGTAATATTCCATTGTATATATGTGCTACATCTTTATCCATTCATCTGTCAGTGGACACTTGGGTTGCTTCCATGTCCTGGTTATTGTAAATAGAGCTGCAGTGAACATTGTGGTACATGACTCTTTTTGAATTATTGTTTTCTCAGGGTATATGCCCAGTAGTGGAATTGCTGGGTCGTATGGTAGTTCTATTTTTAGTTTTTTAAGGAAGTTCCGTACTGTTCTCCATAGTGGCTGTATCAATTTACATTCCCACCAACAGTGCAAGAGGGTTCCCTTTTGTCCACACCCTCTCCAGCATTTATTGTTTGTAGATTTTTTGATGATGGCCATTCTGCCTGGTGTGACGTGATACCTCATTGTAGTTTTGATTTACATTTCTCTAATGATTAGTGATGTTGAACATTCTTTCATGTGTTTGTTGGCAATCTGTATATGTTCTTTGGAGAAATGTCTATTTAGGTCTTCTGCCCATTTTTGGATTGGGTTGTTGTTTTGATATTGAGCTGCATGAGCTGCTTGTAAATTTTGGAGATTAATCCTTTGTCAGTTGCTTCATTTGCAAATATTTTCTGCCATTCTGAGGGTTGTCTTTTCGACTTGTTTATGGTTTCCTTTGCTATGCAAAAGCTTTTAAGTTTCATTAGGTCCCATTTGTTTATTTTTGTTTTTATTTCCATTTCTCTAGGAGGTGGGTCAAAAAGGGTCTTGCAGTGTTATATGTCATAGAGTGTTCTGCCTATGTTTTCCTCTAAGAGTTAGATAGTGTCTGACCTTACATTTAGGTCTTTAATCCATTTTGAGTTTATTTTTGTGTATGGTGTTGGGGAGTGTTCTGATTTCATTCTTTTACATGTAGCTGTCCAGCTTTCCCAGCACCACTTATTGAAGAGGCTGTCTTTTCTCCATTGTATAGTCTTGCCTCCTTTATCAAACATAAGGTGACCATATGTGCATGGGTTTATCTCTGGGCTTTCTATCCTGTTCCATTGATCTATATTTCTGTTTTTGTGCCAGTGCCATAGTGTCTTGATTACTGTAGCTTTGTAGTATAGTCTGAAGTCAGGGAGCCTGATTCCTCCATCTTCGATTTTCTTTCTCAAGATTGCTTTGGCTATTTGGGGTCTTTTGTGTTCCATACAAATTGTGACATTTTTTGTTCTAGTTCTGTGAAAAATGCCAGTGGTAGTTTGATAAGGATTGCACTGATTCTGTAGATTGCTTTGGGTAGTATAGTCATTTTCACAATGTTGATTCTTCCAATCCAAGGACATGGTATATCTCTCCATCTGTTTGTATCATCTTTCATTTCTTTCATCAGTGTCTTATGGTTTTCTGCATACAGGTCTTTTGTCTCCTTAGGTAGGTTTATTCCTAGGTATTTTATTCTTTTTGTTGCAATGGTAAATGGGAGTGTTTCCTTAATTTCTCTTTCAGATTTTTCATCATTAGTGTATAGGAATACAAGAGATTTCTGTGCATTAATTTTGTATCCTGCTAATTTACCAAATTCATTGATTAGCTGTAGTCGTTTTCTGGTAGTGTCTTTGGGATTCTCTATGTATAGTATCATGTCATCTGCAAACAGTGACAGCTTTACTTTTTATTTTCTGATTTGGATTCCTTTTATTTCTTTTTCTTCTCTGATTGCTGTGTCTAAAACTTGCAAAACTATGTTGACTAATGGTGGTGAGAGTGGGCAACCTTGTCTTGTTCCTGATCTTAGTGGAAATGGTTTTAGTTTTTCACCATTGAGAACGATGTTGGCTGTGGTTTTGTCATATATGGCCTTTATTTTGTTGAGGTGAGTTCCCTCTATACCTACTTTCTGGAGGGTTTTTATCATAAGTGGGTGTTGAATTTTGTTGAAAGCTTTTGCTGCATCTATTGAGATGATCATATGGTTTTTCTCCTTCAATTTGTTAATATGGTGTATCACATTGATTGATTTGCATATACTGAAGAATCCTTGCATTCCTGGGATAAACCCCACTTGATCATGGTGTATGATCCTTTTAATGTGCTGTTGGATTTTGTTTGCTATTATTTTGTTGAGGATTTTTGCATCTATGTTCCTCAGTGATATTGGCCTGTAGGTTTCTTTCTTTGTGACATCTTTGTCTGATTTTGGTATCAGTGTGATGGTGGCCTCGTAGGATGAGTTTGGGAGTGTTCCTCCCTCTGCTATATTTTGGAAGAGTTTGAGAAGGATAGGTGTAAGCTCTTCTCTAAATGTTTGATAGAATTCACCTGTGAAGCCATCTGGTCCTGGGCTTTTGTTTGTTGGAAGATTTTTAATCACAGTCTCAATTTCAGTGCTTGTGATTGGTCTGTTTATATTTTCTACTTCTTCCTGGTTCAGTGTCGGAAGTTTGTGCTTTTCTAAGAATGTGTCCATTTCTTCCAGGTTGTCCATTGTAGTGGCATATAGTTGCTTGTAGTAATCTCTCATGATCTTTTGTATTTCTGCAGTGTCAGTTGTTACTTCTCCTTTTTCATTTCTAATTCTATTGATTTGAGTCTTCTCCCTTTTTTTCTTGTTGAATCTGGCTAATGGTTTATCAATTTTGTTTATCTTCTCAAAAAACCAGCTTTTAGTTTTATTGATCTTAGCTACTGTTTCCTTCATTTCTTTTTCATTTATTTCTGATCTGATCTTTATTTCTTTCCTTCTGCTAACTTTTGGGGTTTTTTGTTCTTCTTTCTCTAATTGCATTAGGTGTAAGGTTAGGTTGTTTATTTGAGATGTTTCTTGTTTCTTGAGGTAGGATTTTATTGCTATAAACTTCCCTCTTAGAACTGCTTTTGCTGCATATAGGTTTTAGATCATCGTGTTTTCATTGTCATTTGTTTCTAGGTATTTTTGGATTTCCTCTTTGATTTCTTCAGTGATCTCTTGGTTATTAAGTAGTGTATTGTTTAGCCTCTCTGTGTTTGTATTTTTTACAGATTTTTTCCTGTAATTGACATCTAGTCTCATAGCATTGTGGTCAGAAAAGGTACTTGATATGATTTCAATTTTCTTAAATTTACCAAGGCTTGATTTGTGACCCAAGATATGATCTATCCTGGAGAATGTTCCATGAGCACTTGAGAAGAAAGTGTATTCTGTTGTTTTTGGATGGAACATCCTGTAAATATCAATTAATTCCATCTTGTTTAATGTATCATTTAAAGCTTGTGTTTCCTTATTTATTTTCATTTTGGATGATCTGTCCATTGGTGAAAGTGGGGTGTTAAAGTCCCCTACTATGATTGTGTTACTGTTGATTTCCCCTTTTATGGCTATTAGTATTTGCCTTATGTATTGAGGTGCTCCTATGTTGGGTTCATAAATATTTAGAATTGTTATATCTTCTTCTTGGATCGATCCCTTGATCATTATGTAGTGTCCTTCTTTGTCTCTTGTAATAGTCTTTATTTTAAAGTCTGTTTTGTCTGATATGAGAATTGCTACTCCAGCTTTCTTTTGATTTCCATTTGCATGGAATATCTTTTTCCATCCCCTCACTTTCAGTTCTAAATACTTCTCAAACCATCCTCTCCTCTCCATCCCCGAGAACAGTGGTTTAGCTTAGGTGTCTTCATTTTCTGGACATAAGGCCCTCATCTGCCACCTGCTTCCCCAGCCTCACCTGTGGCCACTTTTACTGGATCTTCCTAAGCACCCCATGCTCTCCCCATGTCCGGTTCTGGGGTACTGGCTGGAGAACTCGTGGGTCTCAAGCACCTTCTCCCCTCTTCCCACTGTCTCCTTATTAGTTACCTTAATACCGTTTTGGAATAAGGTGGCAACAGCAAGCAGATAAATTCCCTTCTTTGGTTCTAGAGTCATTCAGACAGCCTTAAAATGAAAACTGGTGCTGGAAAGGAGGAGGTGGAGCAGGAGGTGATTTTGTTGGTGGGCTGTGTGTGTGTGTGTGTGTGTGTGTGAGAGAGAGAGAGACAGACAGACCCTCAAGGCATTTTTAGCCCTCCTTGGCATGGCTTCCTCCTGAGTCTCTCCTCCCTTGGGACCTGCTGCCAAGGCCAGGCTGCTGAGCCAGTGGGTCCATTTGGCAGGCAGTTGTGGAGTCCACTCCTGAGACTGGGGTTCTGAAGTCGGGAAACAGGCAGTGCCCACAGAGTGAGTTTGAAGCTTAGTCTACAAGATAGACCACTTTTTTTTTTATCATCTCAGCTTAGTTTCTGACTCTCAGTCTCCCCTCTTGCCGCACCTGGTGGTCCTCACTTCTTCCACCTCCACCTTGGTGTTGTGTTAAGGTTCTGGGGTCTTAGAAAGATGCCAGAGTGGCAGCGGATAGGAGGTAATATGTGTGTCTCCAGGTTAGGGTGCCCCCCCACCCCCACTGCCCGTAACTGCTCTCCAGGCCCAGGAGGCCACTCCAGGTCGCTCTCAGGACAGCAGTCTTTTGGAAGGTTGACCAGTAGTCTGTCCCCTGGACACACCAGGCACCACCTGTCTCTGGGGAGTCCTCTGGGATTCAGGAAGCTGCCGTCTCCAGGATCCACAGATGCTCCCTCTAGCCTGAGGGCACAGTTTTTAGGCTGGGAAAGTCTTCTGCTCCAGAGCACTCTGCCTTTTTCTTTTTTCTTTTTTTGGAAGTAAGAACTTTATTACTAAGGAGAGCTTTTTTTTTTTTTTGCTTTAGGCATTATTTTTTTAAATTGAAATATAGTTGATTTACAATGTGTTAATTTCTGCTGTACAGCAAAATGACTCAGTTATACATATGTATATTCTTTTTCATATTCTTTTTCATTATGGTTTATCACAGGATACTGAATATAGTTCTCTGTGCTATACATTAGTACCTTGTTGTTTACCTGTTCTATATGTAACAGTTTGCATCTACTAACCCCAAACTCACAGTCCACCCCTCTCCCACCCCCTCCCCCTTGGCAACCACAAGTCTGCTCTCTATGTCTGTGAGTCTGTTTCTGTTTCATAGGTGAGTTCATTTGTGTCATATTTCAGATTCCACATATAAGTGATATCATATGGTATTTGTCTTTCTCTTTTTGACTTACTTCACTTAGTATAATAATCCCTAGTTCCATCCATGTTGCTGCAAATGTCATTATTTCATTCTTTTTTATGACTGAGTAATATTCCATTGTGTATATATACCACATCTTCTTTATCCGTTCTTATGTCGATGGGTATTTAGGTTGTTTCCATGTCTTGGCTATGGTGAATAGCGCTGCTATCTGCCTTTTTCTATAACCTTAGCCTAAACAGGTTTAGGTTTGTGGAAAATAAAAGTCGGGTATGCATGCAGGCTGTTTCTGCTTCCTGCCTGGATGCCTAGAGTTCCGTAGGAATAAAGTGAGGAAGATTTTCAGATTACCTTCTGATAGAGAGATCTGTTACAAAGACCAGAGGACACCTGGGTGGCCCTTATTGTAGATGTAGGGTCTTTGGACTACATGGTTGTTCTGCCTGGATCTGAAGTGTTCTGGGGTTGGGATCTTTGGGAAAACTCAAGTATCAGTGAAGGGCGTTTGGAATGCACATAGCACTGTGATTGGACTGGGTTGCCACCTCCAGGGTGAAGCATCCTGGTTGGGCAGTTTCCCATTCAGCCAGCTCTGTGGCAGTGGCTCTCCTTGTGTCAGGCCCTGCTCCCTGGTCCCACTCAGGTGTAGCTCACGGCACAGGGTTATTTTCACTGAAAGCACATGGAGCCATGGAGCCAGCCCTGTCTTCCTCAGGCGGTAGAAGCCAGGTACTTAAAGTTTCATGGACCTGTCTTCGGTTCAATAATAAAAGCTTTTTTTTTTAATGAAAAAATAATTCTTCCACTTCATTGCAGTAGTAACTGAAGTGAGAGAATGGCTTTGTATAAGCTGTTATCTGGAGTCTCATTAATGAAGACACGTAATGAACATGAAAGTGTAAAGACATAGCCTTGCTTATGTTTCAACAGGGAAGAATTGAATAGAATTGCTTTTTTTATAGATCGTGTTTGTCTAAGTTTTTGTTGTTGTCTCCAACAATGGAGACAATGAATTTAAAAGAAAAAAAATTGAATTTAAAAGAAAGAAAAAGGAAATTCCCTGGCTGCCCAGTGGTTAGGACCCCGCGCTTTCGTTGCCGAGGGCCCGGGTTCAATCCCTGGTCGGGGAACTAAGATTCCAAATGTTGTGTGGCGCTGCCTACAAAAAAAGAAAAAAAAAGAAGAATGCATTGGAAAGATACAAGGGCATCCCAAAGGGCTGAAGGCTCAGTAATCAAGGTTGGGAAGGACAGATGTGGGGACGACATGGGTCTGCCTCCTGAGAGCGGCTGTTAATGTGACCTAGTTCGAGTCACTTCCAGTCTCCGCGTCTGTTTGTTGTTTCCAGTTTCCTGGAGTGACAGTCGTATAGGCTTAACTGGACTTAGTGCTCTGCCCCGGGATCACACAGCCTTCTCCCCACTCCCCACCATCTTCTCATTAGTTACCTTAATGCTACCCATTGTGGAATAAGGTATGATAGGGTAAGGATGTGAATAGGTAACATCACGTGATGCTCAGGTTTGCTGAATGGTCTCTATGTGTTGGGCGCTTTTCAAGTATTGCTTATTCTGCCACCGCCCCCCCGAGCCCTGTGTCTTATGTACTGTTGCATCTCCTATTTCTCGGATGAGCAAAGCAAAGCCCAGAAAGGCCAAGCAGTTTTCCAAGGTTGTAAAGCTTTTCCCCGACATTCAATACTTGGCAGGTCATGCACATATCTTTAACTTTATGGCTAACAGTGTGGATGGTAGTTGGGGTTTGGTCTCTGCAAACATCCTGTGCTAATACCTTAGGGTTCCGGGCGTGATCATAGCCCACGTCTTCTTACCAGTGGAAGTCAGAGCCGTGTCCTGGCTGTCTGAAGAGCTTGGCATCCAAGCCTCCCCCTGACCTAGATCAGGGTGGGAGGAACATGTGGGGAGCAGGCTTGTGCATGGGGAGGGGCAGGAACAAAACCAAAGGGCTCAGCAGTAGTTGGGGGCGGGGTGGTCCAGCTAGATTCATGGAGCTCATGGGCCAGCACTTCCAGAGTCATACAGTGGGTCCTGTTTCCAGAGTTATTGGAGATGGAGCAGAATGAGATCAGCACAGGGGCGTCAGTAGGAATGGCATCACCCATTTCTTTTTTTTTTTTTTTTTTTTTTTTTGCGGTACGCGGGCCTCTCACTGTTGTGGCCTCTCCCGTTGTGGAGCACAGGCTCTGGATGCGCAGGCTCAGCAGCCATGGCTCACGGGCCCAGCCGCTCCACAGTATGTGGGATCTTCCCAGACCGGGGCACGAACCCGTGTCCCCTGCATCGGCAGGCAGACTCTCAACCACTGCGCCACCAGGGAAGCCCAGGCATCACCCATTTCTGTTTGACACTAATTTAACTGAGATCTTTCTTAGCCTTCTTCTTTTGGTTTGGTTTTGTAGCCTCCTCTTCAGTTCTCTTCTCCTTTATTTTTAAACTGCCAGCCCCTTTTTATTGATTACCATTATCCCTACATTCCCACCCCCCCACCGTCATTTTGTAATCTCTGAATGCAACAATGTCACCCCTGCCTTAATTTATGGCAGGGGCCCAAAGTCAGATGCCTGCAGGGGCAGGTGTCATAAATGGATAAAGAGGCTGGTAAGCTCTGTATCAGCCTGGAAAGCATACATTCCTTCTAAAAAGGGGAAACTACCTCTAGGATCTGTATTTTCATGTAAAATTCCCAACTTTTAAATGTTTGCCAACAGTTAGTTTTTAAAAGTGGGCAGGCCAAAGACATGGAAACAACCTAAATGTCCGTGGACAGATGAATGGATAAAGAAGCTGTGGTACATATATACAATGGAATATTAGTCATAAAAAGGAATGAGATAATGCCATTTGCAGCAATGTGGATGCAACTAGAGATTATCATACTAAGTGAAGTAAGTCAGAAAGAGAAAGACAAATACCATATGATATCACTTATATGTGGAATCCAAGATATGATACAAATGAACTTATTTATGAAAGAGACTCACAGACATAGAGAACAACAGACTTGTGGTTGCCAAGGATTGGGAGTTTGGGATTAGCAGATTCAGACTATTATATATGGAATGAATAAACTACAAGGCCCAAGAACACAGGGAACTATATTCAATATCCTGTGATAAGCCAAAATGGAAAATAATATGAAAAAGAATTCATATGTATGTATAACTGAGTCAGTGTGCTGTACAGCAGAAGTTAACACAACTTTGTAAATCAACTATACTTCAATAAAATAAATTCTAAAAAAATAAAATAAGGGACTTCCCTGGCGGTCCAGTGGTTAAGACCTCACACTTCCACTGCAGGGGGCACAGGTTCAATCCCTGGTTGGAGAACTAAGATCCTGCATGCTGTGCTGCACAGCTAGTAAATATAAAATAAGATAAATTAAAATAAAATAAAATGGCAGGCCAATACAACACATCTCTCAGCATTGCCAGTTTTGGATGATACTGTTGGAGGAAGGCAGGTGGCAGGGAACACCTGCATCTCCATCCTGGCTTCCAAAGGGACCAGAGATGCTCCAGTCTGTTCCTGAATCATCCCCCCTCTCCTAATTGACTTTAGGCTATAAACCATATTTTTATGTATGTATTTATGTTATTCCACGGGAAGACTTATTTTTTCAGCCTAATACGTGAAGATAAAATGATAATATTCAGTTATAAGTTGGCTCTCTTATCACGTTTACTCTCCCAACTGGCTGTTAAACTCCTCCAAGGCAGAAGCTTATGTATGGGTGCTTAAGATATATTTTTAATGGATTGATGTAAATAAACATGTTTGAAATATCACATTAAGTATTCTCTAGGTAAAGAGATGTTTTCAGTGTTTGTTGGTCTTCTTAATGTGTTTCTGTGTTGTGGGACGATTTTCAGAGTTATGTTTTGCTTTTCTTTTAGGCATATTATTTAAAATGTCCTTCCTCAGTTTGGAAAGACTACTTGCAGGTGCTCAAAGGCAAACTATTATTTTCTTCTTCATATTCTTTTCCATTATGATTTATCACAGGATATTGAATATATAATAGTTCTCTGTGCTATACAATAAGACCTTGTTGTTTATCCATTCTATATATAATGGTTTGCATCTGCTGATCCCAAACTCCCAGTCCATCCCTCTCCTATCCCCCTTCCCCTTGGCAACCACAAGTCTGTTCCCTATGTTTGTGAGTCTGTTTCTGCTTCATAGATAAGTTCATCTGTGTCATATTTTAGATTCCTCAAACTAGTTCTCGATGTCTCTGTTTATATAATTTTAACATGATCTCATTAAGGTGGACTTGCAAAAAAATTTGTGGTACTTTTGAAATATTTTTACAATTTTCATACAGTTTCATGTTTTGATACTTAAAACATGGTCTTTCTTTTATTTGTCCTGTTTGGAGAGAGGATTTGTGGAAGTGTGAGAGCACCCAGGACCAGAGTGTTGGTGTTGGAAGAACAGGGAGTCAGTGTGATGTTCTCCTCAGTGAAGGCTTGGTCCCTCGGGTAGGAGGGAGCTCCCTGCCCCCCACAGCTGTCCTTTCCTCTTCTGAGAAGTTGTATCTTTTTGGATGGTTTTTCCTCACTGTGAACTGATACCTGTCTCCTGGTCATTTCCATGCTTTGAACTGAATTAAACACAGAGCAAGTCTAACCCTTTTGGGCTCTCCACATCCATGGTAAGATCGTTGAGGGCTGTGAGCATGTTGTGTATTCCTCTGAGGGCCTGGGACCACATTCTAGGGCACTTGGGGGTCCAAAGGACCCAGATGGAACCCAGGCTCCACCTTGGACTGACAGAATGGCTGTGGACAAGTGACTTAACCTCCCTTTAGGGGAGGTTTCCTTATCGGGTTATGGTGAGTATTAAAGAAGATAGTGAGTGAAAATACCCAGTACAGCCCCTGACTGCAGTCACTCAATAAGTGATGCAGGGAGTTAGAACTTGCTGGTTAAACTGAAAGGAAGGAAGTCTTGCAGAATGCCTTAGAGCTGAGCCAAGACAGCCTAGAATCCAAGGCCAGGCTCCTCGGGAAATGAGTCTTTGGTGCTTACCTTGTAGAGCGTCCCACACAGCTGCCGGAGAGTGATGAGGAGCACTTCCTCCTGCCTGTATCCCATCAGTGAGCCCGGTTGCCCCAGAAACCTAACACCAAGAAACACTGTAACCAATGCACAGTCTTACACCCTAGAGAGTGTAAGAGAGAAAGAGTTTGTGTCCTGAATCCCAGCGCTTTTCTTTCAGAGGCTGATGAACTGGGCTTCTCCATCCAGAAGGAAACCTTGGTTTTCATTCACTCTCTCCCCCAAAACTCCTCCCTGATTCAGACACAAGAACCTTCCAGCTTCCCCTCCCTTTGACCACTACCTCCACCGTCTTCTCTAGCTTCACCAGGCTCCCCTTCCTCTTTGGGGTATGGCTCCTGCAAATCTCCCCTAAAAGGAGAGAGTGAAAGCCAGCCTAGGCCCCGCCAAACCAGAGTCCCCCCTTTACTATTTCAAGGTGGCTTCCAGTTAAGAGGCTGATTAGGAGTTATTTATTTGATGAGCAAGTACCTGAATTGTTCAACTAGTTTTGAAAAAAATTTAAAACTAAAATAAGCACGCAGCCCCGAAATTTTCCTTAGGTCATTTTGTCTTCAAGGGGTTAAACACATTTTCTTACATTTTCCTTAACTCTTTTCTTCTACACCTATATCTTTGTGGTAGAGATGGTTTTCCTTGGGATTTCTAAAATCAGATAATGTGCTCTTGCTTTTGGACTTACTTCCAAATAAAAAACTAGTATAGAATGATAGTCTTGGGCCAGATTGCATATTTTTATGCAATATATAAGAAGTTAGTATTTGTACTTACCGAATCAACGGAATTTTAAACAAAATTAGATCTTCACTTACTCTGAATTTTGGTGCTTTCTTTGGGTTTATATAAAATGTAAAAAATTATGTGATATTATACTAACTTTGTGTTCACTGGATTGTGTAGTAAGTGGATAACACAGAGGTGCTTTTTTAATATTCTTCCATCTAAATCTGTGATCCGGACAGAAGCTGGCAGATCACCTTGCTCTGGGGTCCCCTTGAAGTCAGCCCCTTGCTTCCTCCAAGTTTCTATGAGGAGATGCTACGGGAAATTACTTAGCTGGGTGCTGTCACCGTGGATGTAGACCCGGGTGATGTGATCTTGTGAGAGCAGGCCTAGACTAAGCAACACTTAAAAAAAAAACAAAAACAAAAAAGACCTTGCTCTGTGTTTCCCCAACCCTTTGTTTTGAAAATATTCAAAGTTGGGAGAGTAGTACAGTGAAGACTTACTGTTAACCTATTGCCACATGCCAATATAAACACAATTCTCTGTTTTTATTGAAACAACTGAGAACAAGTGCAGACAGCACGAGTTTAAATAAGGATGTGTTCCTACATAACCAAAATACCATTAGCACACCTTAGAAAATTAACAGTAATTTCCCAATATCAGCTGATAAACAATCCATGATCCAGGTTCAGATTCTCCCCATGGTCCCTAACATGTCTTTTCAGCTTAAAAAGAAATACAGGCTCCCATCAAGGTTCATAACTTTGTTGTTATGCTTCTGTAGTCTTTTTAAATTTAGAAGAGTCCCTGCTTTGGGGGGGTGTATGTTTCGTGACATTGACCTTTTTCCTTTTTGGAAGAGACCAGGATAATTATCTTGTAGAATGCCCCCCAATCTGGATTTGTCTAATTGATCCTTCATAGGCTTTTTATTTTTACTTTTTGGTTAAATTTTTGGAACTATGCTTACAGAAATGTGCATGAATCTCAGGTATGCGGGTTTGTGAAATACCACGTTCCAGCCTCTGGGATTCTGGGAGCCTTATCTGGAAGCCTCCCAAGGCCTTATCTCTGCACTTGTTTCTTGCTGCTTGGGGCAGAGGCAACTTCCTGGCACTTTCCTCTGGTTCATGGTACTGAGGCTGGGCAGCTTCCAGGGTAGGCAGCTCCATTGTACTAGTCTCAGATCCCCCACCGGGGTTTCAGTTAGAGGAGTTATTGTTTAGTTCCCCTTCTAAAAATGTCACATTATGTAATTATCCTGGCTTTAGGAGATTTGGGTTGTTTTTATACCATGTGAATGAATTGGCAATTAGGAAAGTCATTTTAAAGCTTTCGGTGATCTAATTCAATTGTTCAAACTGCCTTAATAAGTAGGTTGTAATAAGACACAATGCTTGGGTTTTTAGTTTCTCACAACCTAGTGGTTTTTTTTGTTTCTGTTTTTTTTTTTTTTTGGTTGTAGAGATCCAATATCAGGCCAGAGGTATTTCACAGTCCTTTATTAAAAAAAAAAAAGCCAAATGTTAAAAACATGATGACCTGGGCCAACTTTTGTCTTTACTATCCTAATTACCTTTCTCCTCTTCTGAATACTCCACATTCTTCCCACCCCCCCTTTTTTTTTTCCATTTTCAACACACATGCCAAATGGGGTTGACAGTTCATGGTTGTAAATTGGGGGCTTAACCTGGGGCTGTGAATTCCATAAAATCACATGCAAAGTTTGTGTGTATTTGCTGATGGGCTTTGATCTGAAGAGAGGCTTCCCTAGATTTCGTCAACTTTTCAGAGGTGTCTGTGAGCTTCAAATAGTTAAAAACACTGGCTTAAATAATTATTTCCTCCTACAACCTTTGATATTTTCTCTGACCCTTGACGTAGTATCTTTTTCTTCTTAGTAATCTTTTTGTGTACTATTTGTTTTGGATTAAAAAATTATAAGGAATACAATTAAATTCATTCATAGTATTAGTCATCACCCAGAAATAACTGCTGTTTACACATTTGTAGATAGTTACCTATCTACCTATCATGTATCTACCTATTCATCTAGAAATCACCTTACTGCCTGTCTGTCTACACACACACACAGATATTTTTTAAAGGAATCATTCTATATGAACCCTTCCCACTTTGCTAAATGTAGATCAATAACATTTTTGTTTAATTGCTGCAGGGTAGTCCATTGTATGGATATACTGTCACTTATTTAACCAGTCTTCTTTCATGGACATAGATATTTTTAACAGGAATCAAACCTTAAGCAACAGGAGTAGAGGAAGAGACAGGAGGAACTCAGGGTTTTGCTGGTCCCAAGAGCCCTCTTCCTTTGTCTTACCTTCCAAGCCCCACATCAAAGGTTAGGCTCTGGGGCTTCCCTGGTGGCACAGTGGTTGAGAGTCCACCTGCCGATGCAGGGGACACGGGTTTGTGCCCCGGTCCGGGAAGATCCCACATGCCGCGGAGCGGCTGGGCCTGTGAGCCATGGCCGCTGAGCCTGTGCGTCCGGAGCCTGTGCTCCGCAACGGGAGGGGCCACAACAGTGAGAGGCCTGCGTACCGCAAAAAAAAAAAAAAGAAAAAGGTTAGGCTCTGGACTTTGGGTCAGAGAATATGTTTGCTTTTTCCATAAGAAAGGAGAACTGTACTTTCACACTCATTCCTCTAACCCCCAAAGGTAGAGATGTGAATTGGCAAGTCATTTGAAATCAATAAAGAATAGTTTTAGAGGGTCAATTGACTTCAAAGCAGCTTCATTTTAATCCATTCTCAGAGAAAAGAATCTAAAAAAGAATCCTCAAACTAACACAACATTGTAAATCAATTATACTTCAATAAAAAAAGAATTAACAACAAAAAAGAAACAAAAAAAATTCGGCTATCTGATCAGCCAGTTTGCCTGATACTAGGAAAGAACAAGTTAGTGACAGAATTTACAGCATCCCACCTGGAATGCTTGTTTTATAAAGTCTATTTTATTCATTGATATGAATGCCACCGACATAACAGTGAACGAAAATTTATTAAGATTCCAAATATAATTTCCCAAAATTTGAAGACAGAAACCACAGACAACCTTTCATTCACTAAAGTAAGCTCATTTACTGAATCACACACTTGTAGCCTAAAAGACTAAATTCAGTAGCCCTTAAAAGGTGGCCAGTTTAGTCTCTACCTCATTGGCTGCTAAAGAGCCAACTTCAAACAAACACTACTGAGAAGAAAAAGAAACTTCAAATTAAATAAAGCAACCAAATAAGGCTAAAAAAAAGAAATTTCTATACCGAAGAGTGCATATGTCCAAAAATTCAAAAGTGAATTAAAAGGTAATTCTCAGAATATAAAACATATAAATGATAAAAAAAATCGATTTCCAAGGTTCAAATGGGCCTAATTTTGTATAGTTTACCTTATATTTAAGAAGTCTTCATGAAAATTATTGTGGGGAAAAATTGAATACTTTAATGGTTAAAACGCTCGAGTCACGTAGCCAGGGGAGAGACTTTGTCGTGTATAACTCAGCGTGCTTTTCCTCTGTCTGCGTGTGTCCGTATTTCCCTGTACCATGTTGTTGAAAGAGGTTTTGCCGATATCTTGTCTTCCTTTCTCTCTTATCCATTTACCAAGGACACGTTCAGATTAGAGGCTGCACCAGTCAACACCCTTGGGTCCAGGGTAGTAACTGTTCCCATCTGGCTATGTGTGATGAGTGGTGTTTATGTCATGGCATAAATCACATTTTGTTGTTCCATCAGCTGAGATGCTAACCATTAAAAAAATTTACTCTGTCTACAAAAATCAGTAACCAGGGATTTTTGAATGGGGGCAGTCCTTTAACAGTTATTCCCCAAGTCTGTCTGTAAAGATAAACAATCAAATTACTAT
This sequence comes from Mesoplodon densirostris, assembly GCF_025265405.1. Classification (NCBI taxonomy): domain Eukaryota; kingdom Metazoa; phylum Chordata; class Mammalia; order Artiodactyla; family Ziphiidae; genus Mesoplodon; species Mesoplodon densirostris. The sequence continues at coordinate 44,294,370 of NC_082670.1, read as the reverse complement.
CCTCACTGAAAGAGTGTAGGAAACAACAAGAAATACAAGCTCACAGATAAAAGATGACCTTTCATAAGGACAGGTAGGAAGCCATTTTAAGGAAGACAGAAGACAACCAAGGAAACCCAATATCCTTTTGAAAAAGTCTTTAAGAATGTCATCCTTTTTCACCAATCCAGCCGGCAACACAGCCTCAGAGAGCTCAAGATGAATTTTCAGAAAAGCATGGAAAATAAAGTAGGTTGATAGCATCCTGTGACTGACTTAATGCTCCTCACAACTCTCTGTGGACTCCAGCGAATACAGAAAATCAATTTTATTTAGTTATTTGCGTAGTACATGATTGCCACTAGGAAAACACACAAAATCTAAATAAGTTAATAATTAACCAAGGTGATGACATTTCATGTAAAGTAAAATGGAAGACTGCTTTTGGGGAGAAAGAATAAAGCTAAAGGTAAATCTTAGACACTTTACAGGAAATAGTATGTGTACTTCTAAAATGATGGTATTGGGTTCCTTAAAAAACTAAAAATAGAACTACCATATGACCCAGCAATCCCACTACTGGGCATATACCCTGAGAAAACCATAATTCAAAAGGACACGTGTCCCCCAGTGTTCATTGCAGCACTATTTACAATAGCCAGGACATGGAAACAACCTAAATGTCCAATAATAGATGAATGGATAAAGAAGATGTGGTACATATATACAATGGGATATTACTCAGCCATAAAAAGGAACGAAATTGGGTCATTTGTAGAGATGTGGATGGACCTAGAGTCTGCCATACAGAGTGAAGTAAGCCAGAAAGAGAAAAACAAATATCGTATATTAACGCATATATGTGGAATATAGAAAACTGGTACAGATGAACCTATTTGTAGGGCAGGAATAGAGACGTAGACGTAGAGAATGGACATGTGGACATGGGGTGGAGGGGAAGGGTGGGATGAATTGGGAGATTAGGTTTGACATAAATACACTACCATGTGTAAAATAGATAGCTAGTGGGAACCTGCTGTATAGCACAGGGAGCTCAGCTCGGTGCTCTGTGATGACCTAGATGGGTGGGATGGGGGGGTGGTGGGAGGGAGGTCCAAGAGGGAGGGGATATAGGTATACATATAGTTGATTCATTTCATTGTACAGCAGAAACTAACACAACATTGTAGAGCAATTTTACTCCAAAAAAAGACAAAAAAAAAAATGATGGTGTTGGCCACTAGAAGTGAATAAGGACTGTCATGCCTGAATAGATGGAGGCGAGGTCCTGATACACTTCTAGTTTATTCCACACACCTTGGGATGTTGTCACAGAGCCTGTTTTTGCTGCGTCACCACTGTTTTTGTGAGCAGCCCAGGGTTTCTACTCTGATGGGAGCACGCCACTGATTCCTTCCTGCCACCTGTAGGAATCTGAGGCTGCAAGTTCCATTTCAGGAATTCGAGTTACACCAGTTTTGCATCCTGAGCCTCGGCAAAGTTCTAAATGGGGAAGTGAAGATTTCCCTTGGATGCTTTATCTTGTTTAGAACCCTGTTCTCAGCACAGATAGTCAGCATCCTCGTTTCCATGGTAAGCTGGTGGCTCCCTGAATCATCACAAACTTAACCAAGGAGGAAGGGATAACGTCTGGTGCCTTTTCTCTGTGGGGAAGACAGAGCCCTTTAATGCGAGATACGCCCTGCAGACCGGCTCCTGTTCCTGGAAGGGAGACTGAGGTCAGGCCAAGCATGTGGGTCAAAGCCTCACGTTTCTCATTTCACTGTGTAATGACCAGGGGCGGAGGGGAGCTGCTGCATCATTCTCATTTCCGTCACTGGCAGCTGTTACTTTGCTAGGAGTTTAAATGATCTCAAGAACTCTAAGCTGAGTTCAGATGTTTGTTTATTGGCACTGCCTTTGGCTTCTGAAAACAGTCTTTTGTGTTCTCCCGGTCTTCAGAAAAGGCTCTTCTCAGAATCAGCCCTTCCTCCCTCCTTGCTCTCTTCTGGGAGCCAGCTTCAAGCTCAGGAAGAAAATTAACTAAAGAGGACGAGGGGCTCAAACCTGGTTAGAGGGGAGACTCCGACTGGAAACGGAAAGGAATTGGGACTCAGCATCCTGCATTTGTGCTTTATTTTTGCAACTTGGAGTGAGTTGCGTTAATGAATTAAGCAGCAGGCTAGTAATGGAAAATATCGGTCCTGGCCTGGTGGGGGAGCCAAATACTATAGGTTTGTAACAGGAAGGCTGTGGATTCTGGCTTCATTGTTGGGCCAGTCATTTGTGAGCTGGTGGCCGGACCGCAGGCCACACACTTGGGTGCAAATCTTCCATGAACTGGAGCTGCCCGGGGCTTGTGGCCGGTGTCGGAGCCGTGGCCCGGGGAAGATGGTGAGGCTTGGGTGTCGGTTCTGGTGTGGGTCCCCCGTCCGCGCTGAAGATGATGCAGGATGCCGGACTCCGTTTGGGGGCAGGGAGGGGGCTGCTGAGATGGACGAGCCGACGTGAGTGTTTTGCTGTTGATGCTTTTTTCTGTGTCATCCCCTGTAGAGTTCCGGGAATGCGTCCTACCGCTGCTCGATGTCTTCCTCTGCGGATTTTTCCGATGAAGATGATTTCAGCCAGAAATCTGGCTCTGCATCTCCAGCTCCTGGAGATACCTTACCCTGGAATTTGCCTAAACATGAGAGATCGAAAAGAAAGATCCACGGGGGCTCGGTGCTGGACCCTGCGGAGAGGGCAGTGCTTAGGATAGCAGGTAAGAGCAAGTCGGGGCGGGGGCAGGGGATAGAGGGAGGTGCGAGGAGAGTTGCGGAAATTCACCCACGGAATCCTCGGGGGCCCTGTCTCGCTGGGAGCTGATGCTCTGGGCAGAGATCTGCGCTCAAGGTGGAGGAGGAGGATGACCATGTTTATTTTCTGTCTTGATTTATCAAAAGAGCGATTGGCTCTGCCTGCTGGTGACTAAGCTGTTTGGCCCTGTCTTCTAGTTGGAAGAATCGATACCGTTGAAACCAAGGGGATATTTACAGGCACCTGCATTGAAGTTTCCTATTTATGTGCAGTTGCCACCGTGCCAATCTGAAAGTATTAACTCAGTGATTCCCAGTGTGTTTGCTGGAAGCTTCGTTTCCATGTTTGCATAGGAGCTCTGAGCGACCACATTTAACGGGGGTTTTGGGGGTAGGTTCCTGGGTTCTGGTACCCAGAATTGCGGAGGGTATTTTAGCAACCTGGATGCGGTTTTGTGTGTGTGTGTGTGTGTGTGTGTGTGTGTGTGTGTGTGTGTTTTAAGTGTAGCATCTCTGTCAGCATCATGTGTTTGTAGCAGCTTCTGCCCCGGTGCTTTTGAGGGTTTAGCCATCATGCATCCCTGATTAATTAATACCTGGGAGGAGCCAGTGTTTCTGTTCTGTTACCCAGTGTTCCCTTGCACTGCCTTTAGGTCCCAGAGGTGATGGCTTGTTTTACTTGGCTGAAAGCTGAGCCTGCTGTGGAAATCTATCCCCCCCGCCTGCAGTGCCTGTGTGGTTTGTGTGTATGTGAGCTGTGCTTTCTGGGGTGGTTGTTCCTCAGTTTTTTTTCTCAGAAATGGTAATGCGGTAGATTGGGGTGTGTCTTCGGGAGCTCTCTTGCAAAGGCCAAAGGCCAGGTGTTTATTGAAGTTGGTTTCTGCAGCGGATCGGGCCTCTCCCCCCTCCCCCACTCTCTCCCCCAGGCCCCTTCCCACTCAGTTTCGTTTGCCTTCCACCATCATGCAAAGTTGTTACTTGTACTCCTTTGGGGGTGGGGGGGCGGTGCTGGAGGGGACTAGCTCAGCTCCCAGCCATCATGGCGTCTGAGAGTCCCCCTAGTGTCCCCCAGTGGGATTTTCTGATTACGGGAAAAACAAACAGGGCCCAGCCAGCCATTCTCTAGTCCAGGTTTCTGGGGCAACAGCTTTGAGCTTCTTCTGGCTTCTGTTGTCAGATGCTGGCTGGTCTCACCCAGGCCTTCGAAGAGGAGGGTGGAGGGGGAGAATGGGGTGGAGGGAGGATGGAGACAGCTTGGGGGCCAAGTGAGAGTGGGCAGGGGTGGCCTGGGAGAGGCGCAGAGCTGGGTGAGTACCAAAAAGTGTTTGGCCACCGAGGCCTGATTCCTTGCCCTGTCAGGACACCGCCAAGGGAGTGGAGGAGACAGTGCCAGAACCAGGGTACCAGATCTGGCTCAGCAGAAATATCAGTGGGGAATGAGGTTATATAAACTAACAGACAGGAAGTCAGGAGAGGCTGGTGGTAGTAGTGGTTGGTGTACACTGCCGGTAGGGAAGGAATGGAGGGCCTGGGGGTTCTGCTGGGTGCTGTGGACAAGCGGGTGCTGGGGTCAGTGGACTGTAGGCTCTGGGAGGGCAGGGGCCATGTCTTACTTGTTGTAAAAGGTTTACTATGAAGTTACTGGTAGTTGCGGCACTGGAGACCTCTGAGTTACATACTTTTAAGATAATATCAATTCTTCAAAAATATAACAAAATAAAACAACAAACAGAATACGCAGCCCTAGTATGGACATGTACTACTTACTGTGTTTAAAATAAATATTGGTAAATAGGCTGTTGCCACACAAATCATAATCATCTCATCACTGGCCCTAGCACAGGCTCAGGGGCCAGTCTGCAGATATCTGTTTCATTGTCATGTGGCTAAACTGTGAAATCCAGATAGATTTTGTGTTAAATTTGCCAAAGATCATCCAGCGTGAGGATAAGGGAACAGGGCATCTGAGGGCATTTGGTGCAGTGGATAGTTGGAAAACATACCATTCAGATTTCAACTTCCCATTTTATTAGGCATTTTCACACTTGGCCTGAAACTCGGCCCGTCGGTGAAGTTCATCCCTAGTAGGAGACGGAGCAAGGGTCAGAAATGGTGTGAGGATGTCCATCCATCATGTTTGTTACTTAGTAATAAAGGAATTGAAAGTCTCATATTTTTATTTGTTTTTAAGGTCATAAAAATAAAATAGAATGAAAATGTCTAGAGTCAAAAAGACCATATGGTCAGGGGGAATCCCTTAAGTCATTCACATTTAATACATATTTATTAAGCCTCTGGAATAAAATGAAGATAAGCACACAGCTCTTCATTGAAAGAAGTTCTAGTCTAACATGACCATGGATGTGCTGTGAGACAACACGGTGAGAGATTAGCTGTAATGGCTGTGAGTACCTGTATTAAAAGAACCCAGTGGAGAATCTAATGACCTTGGGTGGAGAGGGAGGCATGGGAGGTTCCTGAGAGGTTCCTGAGGGGATCACCTTTTGAGGGGAGCTTTAACGAGCTTTATGGACTAGAGTGAAAGGGAAGGCCACTTCCGAGGGATGGAGCTACAGGAACACAGCAGGGAGATGGGTTCAAATGGAAACTGCAAGTCATCTGTGTAGCTAAAGCCTGGGATTTGTAGGGAAGAGCAGAAACTGTAAGGGTGCTTTCGGGCAATTCCAAGGAGATTGGACTATTTATGCTGTAACTGGTGGGGAATCACCTGAAGATTTTTAAGCAGTGCAGTGACATAATCAGATGTACATTTCCGAAAGTCTTTTTGGTGATGGTGTCACATGTCTGATACTTATATTTTTAAAAGTGCTTTTGCATTTATTGTAGTGTCTTCATTTTAAAATCTGAGACTATAATATATGCCCTTCTGATCTCTCAGGGTCAAAGTGAGAATGACATGGTAACATGGAAAGAAAGGGGCTTTGTACCCACTGTAAATGCCTTTAACATCATCGTAAGACAGATCTGCTGTTCTTACTTGCAGGATACTGTAAGTTGGGGTTTTCAGTCTTGAAGTGCCTGTAAAGGTACATGGTTTGTTAGTGACAGTGTTATTTATTTATTTATTTTTGCTGTACACGGGCCTCTCACTGTTGTGGCCTCTCCCGTTGTGGAGCACAGACTCCGGACGCGCAGGCTCAGTGGCCATGGCTCACGGGCCTAGCTGCTCGCGGCATGTGGGATCTTCCTGGACCGGGGCATGAACCCGTGTTCCCTGCATCGGCAGGCGGACTCTCAACCACTTCGCCACCAGGGAAGCCCAGTGACAGTGTTATTTTAAAGTATGGTTATTTGACCCATGTGAATTCTTTGAAGTTAGAATGGAAGGACCTTGGCAGAGTCGGACTTTGGACTTTAATTCTTCCTCTATCATGAACCAGTTGTGTTTTCTTGGACAACTTACTGAACATTTCTCAACTTCATTTTCTCTATCAAAAGATCATGGCTGTGGTGATTAAAGTAGTAAATGCAAAACATTTTGCAGATTCCCTGGCACATGGAAAATGCTCTATAAATGACAGCTGACTGATGGCTGGATGCTCTCATAAGCACCTAATATGTTATTTCATTTAGGTTTCCCAACAATTTTATGAAGTAGGTACTATTATTTTCTCCATTTTTCAGTCCAGAAATCTGCTGAGAGAGGAGAGACTCTTCCCAAGGTCATAGGAAGTGGTTGAGCTAGGATCTGAATTCAGGCCGTCTTGACTCTAGAGGCCAAGCTCTTAACTGCTCTGCTTTTGCTGCTTCCCTATGGAATACACTATTATTATTAGCAGATTGATCCTTTATTATCTTTCCAAGAATGCATGGGGTAAAGGCTGTTTTTACCAACATCCTCAAATGCTGCTTGTTCATTTTGACTGGTTCCTTCAACAGACAGTTAAAATCACTGCAGTGTGCAGTGATTGTATTCACAAAACTGGGTGCTACTGGGTGTCAATTTCTGATGAAGGATCAGACTGTGCCCTTAATGACCTTACTCACTGTGAGGGAGACAAGACAGTTTTGAGAGATCTCCATTTGTATATATGTGGTCTGTATATGGGATGACTCTTAGGGATCGAATTGCTAACCTTTTCATTTCCAGAAGGTGTCCCATATGATCCCTGTTTGTTACTTCATGAACTAATGTGTACATAAATACATGCCAAGTTGCAAGAAAACTCTAGTGATCCTAAAGGCTTAGTGGATCAAACTCAGATCAGTGGTCAGGACAGAAAAGAGAGGTGTGGTCTTGCTCTGTTTGGAGTAACAAAAATAGGCCAATTACTGATGAGAAGTAAAGCTTTCCAATTCTAACTCAAGTAAGTTTTATCAAGAGTATACAGTTTTCCAAGAGTACTCATTCCCATCTCACAATTCATGGAAAATGATCCAGGTTCACATCATTGAAAAAGAAAAAAGAATCATCAAGGACAAAAAGTCAGTACTTATGAAAGAAGAAATAGGAAGGGGAGATGTGGGCAGAGGTGAAGTTGTCATAAATCAGAGTCAACAATGAGCTGGTTCATCTAATGATCATAACAACAACAGCTAACACTGATAAAGTTATCATAAAGTTGAGATATCACAACTTTATGATATGATGATATATGATGAACTTTATGATATGATTATCCTGATGAAGGCAGGATAAGTAACTTGGCCACGTCACATAGTCAGTCAGGAGCCTGGATTCCTTCCAAGGCCGGCTGACTTCTGTCAGTCCTCTTAAACACACCTGCTTACATGTCTGGGTACCAACCGGTTTCTCCAGTGGACTCTTAAACTCACCACTTTAGTATATGATAGATGCTAAAGCGAAGGGAATTGTACCCATTTTACTCACATTCAGTGGAGACTAGTGCTGTGTGGGGTGAATAACGGTAGGGAGAAGGAGGGAGGTGGCAAAGTGAGATGGGTGCTGTGAATCGACTGGGGCTGTGGCCGCGGCAGATGCGCGGGCCGGCTCTGGGGGGCGGAAGGGAGGGACCGCCGTCTGGTCCCCAGGCCGCGGGGCGGCGGGCGCGCAGGCGCAGGCGTCTCCAGGCTGTCAGGACCCCCGCCCGCCCCCAGATGCGCCTGGGGCGCGGACCCCCGGCTCTCCCCACCTCGCGCTGTCCCAGCGACCTGGTCCTTCTGTGACACCGGCCGGATCGAAGAGTATTTCCCACTCTTCTCCCGGGAGCCCCGCGGGGGCTGCGCGCGCGGGTGGCGCGATCCGCGGCTTTGTTTCCCAGGCACCTGTTGTGGGTCCCAAATAGAAACCTCGCCCTTGGGAGCCGGGCCGGCCAGCCAGCGTCCGGGGTGGGCGGGCTTGGCCGCGCGGTGGACCTGGTGGGCGGGCCGGAGAGGGGCCCGGGCGCCGCGGCGCTGCCTGCGGGAGGGGCCGGGCGGCGCGGGCCGGAGCCGAGCCAGCCGGGGCGCTGACCGCCGCCTCGCCCCCTCCTTTCCGCCCTCCCTCCTCTCTCCCCCGCTGTGCCCTCCCTTCTTCTCCCCTGGGCGCGGGCGAGTGTCTGCGGCGCGGCGGCCAGGAAATGCCGCAGATGCGCCGCGCAGCATCCCGGGCGGAGGCAGCGCGCGCGTCCTCCCGGCTCCGAGCAGGCGCCCAGCGCAGAGCCAGGGTGGCGGCCGCCTCGGCCTCCGAGGGTCCCGGCGCCCGCAGCCCTCCGCCTGTCCCCGCCGGGTCCCGGGCTTCTCAGCGCGGCGTGGCGCTGCCGGTCGCCGCCCCCGGGATCGCCGAGATTGGCCGCTGCTGAAACCTGAGAGGACGGTGGCTCCTGGGGGCCGGGCGGCCCCGCACCCGCGGCCCGCCAGGGGGCCTGGGCGTCTCCCCGGCCGGCTCTGGCTCTGCTCTCCCGGCTCTGCGTCCCCGGCTCTGCGTCCCCAGCTCTGCACCCCGGCGCTCTCCCCCAGCCTTCCCTCCTTCCGCGTTTCCATTAACAAGGCTGCATCTTGCTGACTGCGATCCTGTCCGGGGTTCGAGCGGGAGAGGGGAATCGGCCAGTCGTCGCTTAGGAAAACTTGGGCATGGCGGGGTACCTATCCCCAGCCGCTTACCTGTACGTGGAGGAGCAGGAGTACCTCCAGGCCTACGAGGATGTCCTGGAGAGGTACAAAGGTATGTGGTTCCCCGCTCCCGGGCCGCGGGGCTTGGCAGGGACCAGAGGGGTGACCGTCGCCTTTGCTTAACCCGAGCCACCACTGCTTGGGCACAAGTAAACAGGTGTCTGGACCAGTCTTGGGAATGGACCAGGTCTTTTTGGGATGGAATTCCGTACCCCAGCGCAGGGAGGGTGGTGGGGTGGGCGACGGCCCGTAGACGCCCTAGGACGAGCTGTACAGTGCGGGGGAGGGGTTTGGTTTCCAAGAAGCACGTTGCGTTTTCTCTCCCTTGCAAAAGCTTTTAAGCACTACGCATCATCATAATTCTTCCTGGGAGGGTGGAGACCGATTAATTCTCCATAGGATTACTAAGGCATTGCTGCTCTTGCTTGGTATGGCGAATTGGTTAACCCTATCAAAAAGGTCCTTGGCTTCTTAAATAAATGGACTGTTTCACCACTGAGAGCATCACCAAATCATTTTTCTTAAAATGGTCTTATATGAAAAAAGTTTATGGTTTGTGACTGTATATCTATTCTTACGTATGATAAAGATTACTTGATAGTGTGATGCATGAAAGACTTTCGTCAGTGAGCCTGTGGTAAATTTAAACGTAAAGGAGTATATTTTGAGATATTTTTCTGCCTATCCTTTATGTTGGGGATATTCTATGATAAATAGTATTGATATTTTAGTATCATGTTTATTTTGACTTTATAGCTAAATGTGACGTTAGATAAAGAACATCTTCTCATCTTAAAGGGTATTTTTGTCTCTGGAAATTATTTTTCAGTGTGTCCAGACGGTCTCCTAACTGGCTTCTAAGCGCTCCACACCCAGGGGTAGCTCCCAGAGCCTTAATATGTTCATGGTGAATAGTGGCCTATTTCATCGGTTGCATTCTAGTGGTTTTGCATCTTTTGAATATTTGCTGTGGTCTTAAGAAACTCAATTTCTGTAAATTGAATGGGGATTATATGGTTAAAAATGCATGTATCACTAGTTTTCTGTTTGTAAAAAATAGAAATATAGAATCCTGAACTGAATAATTAAATTCCAAATCCCCCCAGAGCAAAATCTACCCATGAATATATTTCATCTCCTTCTAGAACATGTTTTATTATTGACATTCCTTTAATCCATGTAGAATTCTGTAAACAGCACAATCAGAATTCCTTTGTGCCAGGACTCTATTGTGTATGACACTACCACTGAGCAAGTGCAATGATATTTTAGGCTAAAGCACATTTGTAGCATCTGTGTGTGTGTTCATGTGCAATTCACTCATGTTTACATCTGTCCTCCCATTTAAAAATAAGGTTCTTAATCAGTTGTTCCAGAACCTTAAAAATGAGAAATATTGCAATATACTAATAAACCTCATGAAAGATGTACACCTATGCTCTTTAAGGTCAGAAAGAAAAATGTCTGAAAGTTTGAAAGTATGTACCTTTTTTACTTTTGAAAAAAATGATAGCTGTATGAATTTTTGTCCCACCAAGTTTTACCTCTGTGACACGTGGGTGATTGCAGGTGACTCGGAAAACAGACATAACTGAGGTGATTTGACTTGCCTTGAGGAAGTGGATGTTATTTAAAAGATGGTTTTTATTTGCCTTTGGAACTAAAGGGAAATTGAAGACCTGGAGGCCATTGCAGTCTTCACTACACTTCATTTTAATTATAACCTAATGATCAGTATTGCACTTACATGTACACTTTTTCAAACATATAGTCCCGAATTTCACCGAACAAGTGAAGGTCGTTTCCTTCGTTTTCTTTGTGGTTTTAAAATGCTTAGGTCATCAATTTGTCCCCGGCTTTATAGATGTTCTGTGTTTCATCTGGTCTTGGAAAGGAGAGTAAGAGTATTGGCCAGAGTATTACGTGGAAAGCTAGAGACCTGGAAAACTCATTGTTTCCCGATGTGTTTTGAAGCCGGTTATGATTTCCCATCAGTATCCAATTCGATGACTTCATTACAGAGCTTATTATCCTGATGACTTGCTGTGGGGGCTGATCTAATCAGAAAAGAATTGTAGGCTTTGAATAGGGAGTGTCAGTTCACTCAACTTTCAAAGTACAGTTGTTGCATTTTCTGAAATCGTCCATTGTTCAAAACATTTTCCATTCCTATTTGAACGTAAGAGAGCTTATTTTGATTTTCATTTCTGCCCGAGTTCCTTGGTTCCAGGATGACTTTGCATTTGGCTGGAGTGTTATCAGGTTGCCAAGTGATCATATGCCCCAGCTGTTGAATGTGTAAGCGGTGGGGTCAGCTGTAACAAATCCAGAGTCTGTGACAGAAACGTAGAATTACAATAACCTGTAATGTTAGCAATTATGACTGTTAGGTTTAGAAGTTGAGAGTTTAGTCCTCAGATGGCTTTGGAAGGACTTCAGACCTAGCCTTCTGGAGCAAAACAAGAATAGCGGCAAGTGAGCGAGCCTTTATTATTTATGGTGTGGTCTATTCTTGGGTCTTACTTTGGTCCTTTACTTCTGAGTGAAAATAGGCAACTGTTTGCTGAATTAGAATAACACAGAAAGAGCTATTTGCTGTAGAGAAGGGTGCAGTGTCCTGATTCATATTCCAATCCCTTTGCTTATAAAATATATTCATCGCCAGGATATTCAGGGCGTCTGATTAAAAAAATCTCATTACTTCAGCAGATTACCACAGTCAGGGTGAATAAAGACATTTATTTTCGAATAAAATGTATTTCTTTATTTTTGTTTATGCTAGAAATTGCCCGTGTCAGTGGCTTTCTTTAATATCTATAGTGAATTATGCAGTTTATTTACCATGTAAATAGAAAACATTTTTAGTAGGTTAGCACAAAAGATGCAGAACATCCCTCTTGTCTTTCCTGTCAGTATAAGGAAACTAACCTACGTACTGTTATTATAATTATTATATATTATTATATTATCGATATTAACTAGATGTCACTCTAATCTATGAAATTCTGCTGTTTGAGTCTATCATTGGGAGATTTTCTTTCCTCAACACATTGTTACTTTTTAAAATTGATACTAAGTGTGAAAATGAGATCACTAATGTGAACCCAATAAATTTTATTCTATACATTTTAGACTTAACGGACAAGGAAGGTAAATTATGTTGGTCCAAGAAAATGGATATTTTTCCATTGACTTGGAAATTAATTAGTTATCCCCAGAAAGCTATAAAAAGGGTTTCATTATTATTCTCTATGAAAGCTGAGTGGCAGATTTCTTACTTATCTATATCTATCTATCTATCTATCTATCTATATATCACTAAAAAACCCTTTTCGATTAAGAAAAAGGCAAAATTTTCTGTTTCTCATGAAAACGTTGAGGAATTGCTAAAGCAGTTGCTAAAGTCCCTTCTCTCATTAGAGCCGTGTGATTCTGCTTATGCTCATGGTGACAAAATGAACTGAGAACTACTCACAGCCAGTAGTTTTCATTTTCAGTTCAGTTTTAAGTCCTTATGTAGATATGTGAATGGTCAAAATCTTGTCTTTTACTGTGTAAATTAACTCTGGTGCCAGTTGAATTGAAGCTGGCGTGTAAAGGTTTCTTTACTTTGCTTCCTTCATACAGTGTGGCCTCAGTGGTTTTCAGCTGGCTTTAGGATTCTGCAAAATCTTGATTTCAGATTTCATCTCCTCCTGGGGCTTCATAGTCAGTTGTGTAATAAGTGACCTTTAACAGGGCTATATCATAATAGTGTTGCATTGTAGCTAGTTATGACAGTATTAGTCTGAGCTTTTTCTTTTCCTTTAAAAATGAAATAGGCTTAACTGGTAATGACTGTTAGTTAAGATTGTGTTTGACTGTTTGTAGCAGAAACAGATGATAGTGTTTTCTTTTTCTCAGGGACTGAGAGGCCTCAGGTAGGACTGGGAGGGCCGTAGGGCACCTCTATTTGCCAGTAGGACCCAGACTCCTATGTTTCTTCTTGGCCACTTGTAGTACATCACGTGGTTGTTCTCTCACTACAACATGGCTGCTGCTCTTCCAGCATTTGTGTCTCAATTCCATATGGAAAGAAGGGGAAGTACAAGGACAAAGGACAAAAGATCCAAACAAGTTTATTCAGCCTCCTTTTAAAGATCTTTTTTAGAAGCCCACTTAGCAGTTTTTGCTTGTATTTCACTGGCCAGAACTGTTATAGGGGCCAAGGCTGTCTGCAAGGCAGACTAGGAAAATAGACATTTTAGCTGGCCCCACTTAGTGCCCTGAACAAAAGTGAAATTCTGTTGGTAAAGAATAAGGAGGGAATGGATATCGTGTTTGCAACCTGCAATGTCTGTCCTGAAATTGGAAACCTAAACTCTGGACGCATTAACAAACCATAATACAATGTATGCGATTTTGCTCTAGTTGGAGAGAATTTGAGAGCTCCCTTGACGTCTCTGAGGATTTTGCAGATGACACAGTTGAGTGTTTTATAATGTTGCAACATGGATTTGAAAAGTAATTTCCACCAAATAATTAGGATTTAAATCGGCCAAAGATCTTGTTCATTGCCTTACACTATAAGGAACACATATCAGTTCAGGAATGTAATGGGTTATTAGCTACTGTTAGTGAATTTAACTTTGAACCCAAAACATCACTCTCATGCTCCTTCAGTTTTTTTTGTTGTTGTTGCTGTTGTTCTGATTTAGCCTTATATGGTTATCTCAACATTTATTTAGTCAGGGACTTAAAAAACTTCATGCTTTTAAAAACTTTTTATTTGAACAATTTGGAGATGCTTGTTTTTCTGGTGTAATGACGGTTTCAGGTACTAAATGATATGTAAGGAAAGGTGGTGAGAGCAATTTGTCTTAATGTTAATCTGCAGCCAGGCAGAGAATAGTTTGTGTTTCTGCCTCTGGGTCCTGTGTGCCCAGCAGCCTGGCTCTGTGGGGAGCTGGGGGCTTTGACCAAAGCATCTTGAGACTGAGATCTTAAGAACATCAGAAGTGGGCTTCCCTGGTGGCGCAGTGGTTGAGAGTCCGCCTGCCGATGCAGGGGACACAGGTTTGTGCCCTGGTCCGGGAATATACCACATGCCGTGGAGCGGCTGGGCCCGTGAGCCATGGCCGCTGAGCCTGCACGTCCGGAGCCTGTGCTCTGCAATGGGAGAGGCCACAACAGTGAGAGGGCCGCGTACCACAAAAAAAAAAAAAAAAAAAAAAAAAAAAGAACATCAGAAGCTACACAGGTAACACAGAGATGGAATTTCTAGGCTGTCATGTGTCCCTTTCCATTTTAGCTCCACAACTGAGTATACAAATGTATAAAACACACTGAGGCTGTCTTTTCTCCACTGTATATTCTTGCCTCCTTTATCAAAGATAAGGTGACCATATGTGTGTGGGTTTATCTCTGGGCTTTCTATCCTGTTCCATTGATCTATATTTCTGTTTTTGTGTCAGTACCATACTGTCTTGATTACTGTAGCTTTGTAGTATAGTCTGAAGTCAGGGAGCCTGATTCCTCCAGCTCCGTTTTTTATTCTCAAGATTGCTTTGGCTATTCGGGGTCTTTTGTGTTTCCATACAAATTGTGAAATTTTTGTTCTAGTTCTGTGAAAAATGCCAGTGGTAGTTTGATAGGGATTGCATTGAATCTGTAGATTGCTTTGGGTAGTAGAGTCATCTTCACAATGTTGATTCTTCCAATCCAAGAACATGGTATATCTCTCCATCTATTTGTATCATCTTTAATTTCTTTCATCAGTGTCTTATGGTTTTCTGCATACAGGTCTTTTGTCTCCTTAGGTAGGTTTATTCCTAGATATTTTATTCTTTTTGTTGCAATGGTAAATGGAAGTGTTTTCTTAATTTCACTTTCAGATTTTTCATCATTAGTGTATAGGAATGCAAAAGATTTCTGTGCATTAATTTTGTATCCTGCTACTTTACCAAATTCATTGATTAGCTCTAGTAGTTCTGGTAGCATCTTTAGGATTCTCTGTGTAGAGTATCATGTCATCTGCAAACAGTGACAGTTTCACTTCTTCTTTTCCAATTTGGATTCCTTTTATTTCTTTTTCTTCTCTGATTGCTGTGGCTAAAACTTCCAAAACTATGTTGAATAATAGTGGTGAGAGTGGGCAACCTTGTCTTTTTCCTGATCTTAGTGGAAATGGTTTCAGTTTTTCACCATTGAGGACGATGTTGGCTGTGGGTTTGTCATATATGGCCTTTATTATGTTGAGGAAAGTTCCCTCTATGCCTACTTTCTGCAGGGTTTTTATCATAAATGGGTGTTGAATTTTGTCGAAAGCTTTCTCTACTTCTACTGAGTTGATCGTATGGTTTTTCTCCTTCAATTTAGTTAATATGGTGTATCACGTTGATTGATTTGCGTATATTGAAGAACCCTTGCATTCCTGGGATAACCCCACTTGATCATGGCGTATGATCCTTTTAATGTGCTGTTGGATTCTGTTTGCTAGTATTTTGTTGAGGATTTTTGCATCTGTGTTCATCAACTGACAAAGGATTAATCTCCAAGATTTATAAGCAGCTCATACAGCTCAATAACAAAAAAACAAACAACCCAATCCAAAAATGGGCAGAAGACCTAAATAGACATTTCTCCACAGAAGATATACAGATTGCCAACAAACACATGAAAGAATGTTCAACATCATTAATCATTAGAGAAATGCAAATCAAAACTACAATGAGATATCATCTCACTCTGGTCAGAATGGCCATCATCAAAAAATCTAGAAACAATAAATGCTGGCGAGGGTGTGGAGAAAAGGGAACCCTCTTGCTCTGTTGGTGGGAATGTAAATGGATATAGCCACTATGGAGAACAGTATGGAGGTTCCTTAAATACTAAAAATAGCACTACCATATGACCCAGCAATCCCACTACTGGGCATATACCCTGAGAAAACCATAATTCAAAAAGAGTCATGTACCGCAATGTTCATTGCAGCTCTATTTACAATAGCCAGGACATGGAAGCAACCTAAGTGTCCATCTACAGATGAATGGATAAAGAAGATGTGACACATATATACAATGGAATATTACTCAGCCATAAAAAGAAACGAAATTGAGATATTTGTAGTGAGGTGGATGGACCTAGAGTCTGTCATACAGAGTGAAGTAAGTCAGAAAGAGAAAAACAGATACCATATGCTAGCACATATATATGGAATCTAAGAAAAAAAAAAAAGGTCATGAAGAACCTAGGGGTAAGATGGGAATAAAGACCCAGACCTACTAGAGAATGGACTTGAGGATATGGGGAGGGGGAAGGGTAAGCTGTGACAAAGTGAGAGAGTGGCATGGATATATATACACTACCAAACGTAAAATAGATAGCTAGTGGGAAGCAGTCACATAGCACAAGCAGATCAGCTTGGTGCTTTGTGACCACCTAGAGGGATGGGATAGGGAGGGTGGGAGGGAGGGCGACTCAAGAGGGAAGAGATATGGGAACATATGTATAAGTATAACTGATTCACTTTGTTATAAAGCAGAAACTAACACAGCATTGTAAAGCAATTATACTCCAATAAAGATGTTAAAAAAAAAACAAAACCGCACTGAGATTATTTGCCTCTATAAGCCTGATGATTGAGTGAGAATATTTGTAGTTTGCAGTGTTTAGTATTTCATATTAATTTAAAAGAGACTCATGTACTTCTTTTATATGGGGCCCCTCTTTTTACAGTGGCTTTTGAAGAAAGTCTTCTGTGTTCATTTTTCAGCTCTTAATAATTTAGAGCACATATCTGCCTTCTACCAAAGAGGAATTTCAGGCAGCTATCTGCTGAAGTATATCATTATATAAGCAATCAAATAAGGCTTTTATATATATATTTATTTTTGGTTTTTCTCTTTTTTTATTGGAGTATGGTTGATGTACAATATTGTGTTATTTTCAGGTATACGCCAAAGTGATTCAGTTTTATAAATATATAAAACTCCGTATATATTTCTCCATTCTTTTTCAGGTTCTTTTCCCTTATAGGTTATTACAAACTATTGAGTGTAGTTCCCTGTGCTATATAGTAGGTCCTTATTGTTTATCTGTTTTATATATAATAGTGTGTATGTGTTAATCCCATACTTCTTATTTATCCCTTCCCACTCCCTTGTTTCCCCTTTGGTAACCATAAGTTTGTTTTCTATGTCTGTGAATGTGTTTCTGTTTTGTAAATAAGTTCATTTGTGTCTTTTTTTTTTTTTAGATTCCACATATAAGACATAGAATGTGGTATTTGTCTTACTCTTTCTGACTAACTTCACTTAGTATGATAATTTCTAGGTCCATCCTTGTTGCTGCAGATGGCATTATTTCACTTTTTTTAAGGCTGAGTAATATTCCATTGTATGGTCTATCCCTTTAATGCAATTTTATTTGCTAGAGTTTTCCACCCTACTTTCTTCTCTCTCAGAAGAGGGAGCAAATAGTTCTGCTGGGGTTGGGTGTCGGAGAAAGCTTTGTCCTTTGAGTCAAATGGGATTTTACCCTGAGAGAGGCTGAAGGCAGCAGGGTGGGAATTCTCAGGAGGAGGGGCTGGCAGGGGTATTCCATTTCATTAGCAGAACCCATTTGGAAAGTTTGGCTAAAGTGCACAGTAAGCTTTAGTAGGTTTTAGGGATGGGATTGGACGGAGGTTATGGGAAGATGGATATGGGTGAATATGGAGGGTTATGTTGGACCAGATTGAAAAGAGCCTGGGATGCCACAGCCAGCACCGAGTTTGGGGTTTCTTCTCTAGGCAGGGAGGGGAACTCTAATGATCCTTTGCAGGATGTTACCAATGAGATCAGTTTTAGGAAGATGACTCTGGTAACGGTGTGGATGGTTAAATGGGAAGGGAGACTCAGGAAGCAGGGAGACAGGGCAGGAGGCCACCGTAAAATTGGGGTGGTTTGAATGGAAGGCTGGATCGAGAGAAACTTATTTCAGAAGCTGACAGCACGGCTGATGGTTGGTTCTGTGTGTGGGGACAGCATGGGGTGCAATGACTTCGTTGTTGAAGTTGCAGTCGAAGATACTTGGAGTGTGTTCTTTTTCATTTGTAAAAAATCATTTGTAGTATGTGTTCATTAGAAAATATGGTTTTGAGTTTTAAAAATTCATTTAAAGCTGCTATTAAATAGACATTTAGCTTAAGCTATAGATAGATGAATCCAGTAAATTCAGTAAATGCATAAATATTTCTCCAAAAAAATGGTTTTGAAACAGCAGTTTTTTCTTTTTCTTTTTTCTCTTTTTTTAAATTGAGGTGTAGTTGACATAACATTAGAAACAAATTCTTAATATTAATCATTGCTAGACCTCCCTTTTTAGAGAAATGGAGTCAGGGCTATTTGCTTGACATTGGAAATACAGCCATAGAGTGACCTAGAAAACTGGAATGTTCTATTTAATGTAGGTTCCTGAAGAAATATCTTACCAGTCTTCTTGTTGGCAGTCCTCTCAGCATGATTTATAGTATGTTAGAGCAGTGAATTTGTTTTCTAAAAGCAAATAAAATGATTGGTTTCAGATCCTTTTTAAAAGTATTAATGATTAAAAATCAATATTTTAATATATTTCAACAACTTTTTTTTATTTGGTTTTATTTCAGAACAACCTCTTTATTTGTTGTTTTTTTCTACATAAACTTTGGCAGATTTTTAGAGTCAGTTTTGTTTGGTCTATAAGAAGATCAATGGTTATATGATCATTTAATATAAGGTCTAAGCCATTCTTGAATTTATGTGTTAAGTGTTTAATTTTTAACTTAAAATAGTCAAAATAATAGCTACCACTTATATTCCTACCTACTTATATGACAGGCACAGTGCAGGGTCTTGCAAATGAGTTATCTATTATTTATAAATCTTGTAACTCTTTATCTTGACTACAACTACCACTGTTCTGCCAATATGGACATTGAGGCTTAGAGAAGTTAATTTTCCTGAAATCATATAGCTAAAAGACCGCGGTAGCAATGCCATTTGAACATCAAGTGTATATTCGATATAAACTACGTATTTTGAGTTTTGCTACATTGACCAGGAAATGTTGCAAAAATAGTGTTTATAAGCATATTTTTATTAGAATTATGATTTTGATTAATACTAAAACTTTCTGAGGTGTGTTAAATGGATACATGAAATAAAAATTAATAGTTTAAAAATCTGTAGAGATTTAGTTCAATTCAAATATTAAATAGACTTTGGAGCTTGAACTGTTATATCTTAGCTGGACTGTAAATTCTAATGAATAGATATCCATGAAAAGAAAAGAAAATTTTAATATGAGCTTTTCCATTGTGTATTTAGGTTGAGGAGATTTTTGAAAATAATTAAATTTTGTAAATGTCACTGATGAATGTGGCTGCTTTGATACATGCCTGAGATGTTTCCTGGAAAGAATCGTCAAAGGGAGTTGACAAAGTCCTGATTTTTCTCTAGTGGGTGAAAATATTTCCCAGTGAATCCTGGTATTAAAGACATTATACAAAGATACCATTGTCCCAGTGAATTAAAGACATGCCCCTATATTCAGTGTTACAGTTCTCTCTGCTGGCTTTGCCAGTGTGACAATTTGTATTCTTGATGTCGGGCATGAAATGATACTACTTGGTGGCTTACTTTATCCTTCCTGCAGCGAGAGGCACATCTTCACTCTCTACCTCACTGGGTTAATAAAGGTGGGATAAAATAGGGCATATGAAGTCTTTTGAGCAATAGAAATTACATAGTCAGTCAGTGAATAAGGAAGACCTAAGAACGCAAGTCCTCTGTCTGCTCTTAGGGCAGTAGCCTTAAAAAAATAGACTGTTTTTTAGAGCAGTTTTAGTTTTATGGAAAAATTGAGCAGAAAGTACAGAGTTCTTCAGTACTTCCTTCCTTCCCCACAATTTCCCTTTTTGATATTTTGCATTGGTGTGATACATTTGTTTTAATTGATGAACGAATATTAATACATTATTATTAACTAAGATCCAATTTGCATTAGTAACATTGCACAGTTCTTTCTGGGCTCTCTATCCTGTTCCATTGATTTATGTGTCTGTTTTTGTGCCCGTATCATACTGTTTTGATTACTGTAGCTTTGTATATGGTCTGAAGTCAGGGAGCCTGATTCCTCCAGCTCTGTTCTTCCTTCTGAAGATTGTTTTGGCTATTCAGGGTCTTTTGTGTTTCCATACAAATTTTAAAATTATTTGTTCTAGTTCTGTGA
This sequence comes from Mesoplodon densirostris, assembly GCF_025265405.1. Classification (NCBI taxonomy): domain Eukaryota; kingdom Metazoa; phylum Chordata; class Mammalia; order Artiodactyla; family Ziphiidae; genus Mesoplodon; species Mesoplodon densirostris. The sequence goes on along the minus strand of NC_082670.1, from coordinate 44,274,295 downwards.
AAAATGTCATCCATATTTTGATAGGGATTTCATCGAATCTGTAGATTGCCTTGGGTGGTATGGTCATTTTAACAATATTAATTCTTCCAACCCAAAAACATTGTATATCTCTCCAACTGTTTGTGTCACCTTTGATTTCTTTCACCATTGTCTTATAGTTTTCTGAGTACAGGTCTTTTACCTCCTTAGGTAGGTTTATTCCTAGGTATTTTATTCTTTTTGGTGCAATGCTAAGTGGGATTGTTGCCTTAATTTCTTTCTGATAGTTCATTATTAGTGTATAGACATGCAAGAGATTTCTGTATATTAATTTTGCATCCTGCAGCTTTACTGAATTCATTGATGAGCTCTAGTAGTTTTCTGGTGGTGCCTTTAGGATTTTCTATGTATAGTATCATGTCATCTGCAGACAGTGACAGTTTTACTTCTTTTTTCCCAATTTGGATTCCTTTTATTTCTTTTTCTTGTCTGATTGCTGTGGCTAGGACTTCCAAAACTATGTTGAATATGTAAAGTTCTTTGGGAGTTGACAGATGCATGTCACATGTCCACCACTGCAGTATCATATAGAATAGTTCAACAGCCCACAGATCCTGTGTTCTACCTGTTCATCCTCCCCATGCCCATGCCTCTGGCAACCACTGATCATTTTTTGTCTCCATGTAGTTTTATCTTTTCCAGAATTTCCCGTAGTTGGAGTTGTACAGTATGTAGCCTCTTCAGACTGGTTTCTTCCACTTAATAACATGCATTTAAGTTTCCTCCATGACTCTTCATGACTTGATAGCTCAATTCTTTTTATTGTTGAATAATATTCCATTGTATAGATTTACCACAGTTTGTTTCTTCATTCACCTTTTGAAGGACATCTTGGTTGCTTTCAGCGTTTGTCAGTTTTGAGTAAAGATGCTTAAACATTTGTGTGCAGGTTTTTGAGTGGACATAAGTTTCCAACTGCTTTGGGTAAATACCTGGGAGTGTGACTGCTGGATCATAGGTAAGACTGTTTTTATCTTGTAAGAAACTGCCAAACTGTCTTCCACAGTGGCTGTACCACTTTTCATTTCCCCCAGCAGTGAATGAGAGTTCCTGTTGCTCCACATCCTCACCACCATTTGGTGGTGTTAGTGTTTTGGATTTTAGCCATTCTGATAGGTGTGTAGTAGCATTGAATTGGTTTAATTTGCATTTCCCTAATGGCATATGATGTGGAGCATCTTTTCATATGTGTATTTGCATTTGTATATCTCCTTTGGTGAGTTGTCTGTTCAGATCTTTTGCCTACTTTTTAATTGGGTTGTTTGTTTTCTTCCTGTTGAGTTTTAAGAGTCCTTTGTATCTTTTAGATGTCAGTCCTTTATTACATGTTTTGCAAATGGTTAGTAGTCTTTTTATTTTTTTAAAAGTTTACTTAAATGTCAATTTTATTAATTAAGTTTGAGTTTTAATTCCATTTCAAAAATGTTTTATTTTTATTTTATATTAGAGTATAGCTGATTTACAATGTTGTATTAGTTTCAGGAGTAAAGCAAAGTGATTGAGTTATACATATGCATAAATCCATTCTTTTTAAGATTCTTTTCCCATATAGGTACTACAGAATATTGAGTAGAGTTCCCTGTGCTATACAGTAGGTCCTTGTCAATTATCTATCTTATATATAGTAGTGTGTATATGTTAGTAGTCTTTTTATATTCTTACCTCCTCTTAACACTTTTGAACCATTGCATATCATAGATATTATTTAAATAAATGAGGCCCTGGGTATTTCCTTTCATATGGGCATGTTATTTATAAGTACTGTTTTGTTTTGGGTACGTACATCCTGTGGACCTTGTAATGTGGACTTGCATGGGGTGGCTCAGAGTTCAGCAATCTGACAGTTTGCTTTGGTGTATCTACATGTGCTGCTGCTACAGTTCAGGTATCTGGCACTGGCAGCTATGACGCTTTATAACACTTGAGTCTAAAATTAGTTGAACTGTTCTATTTTAAGGATAGGCTGACATTAGTAGTCCAGGTCCTGCAAAATATGGAAAGCTGAACTCTTAGGATATTGAATTACTTCTTTTAAAATGTAATCAGAAGTAGGGCTACATAGATAGTAGTTTGTATAATTTTTTAGAGAATTTTTGTGATGGTGATTTGATTATAGCCTGGGTGTCATGCCATATATATATATATATATCTATAATGTCTAATAACACAAAGTTTTATGTTACCACTTAGAATTAAGCAGCAGGTAAATGATCATATTTGAGTTTTAAAACCGTGAGTTATGAGGTACAGCAAGGTTACTTGATTTTCTGTTTTTGGTTGTTCATTTTGTGATCTTTGTGATAACTTTATCTGCATAACAGAAACTAGAGAATATTGAAAATACTTGGTAGATAAAAAGCCAAGTGGTTGAAATTCAGAGTTTGATTTTGCATATAGAATAAATTTTATAATCTTTTTAAGGGAGGGCTTATGGTTATGAAGGCATTTGTAGTATTACTTGAATGTGTCTTTCAAGCAATCTCAGAAGCTAGAACAACTTAGTTACTACAGACATCTTAGTCTTTATACTTTTCTTTGAAGAACAGAAGAAGGATTGAAGAATTCTAAATTACAGAAAGCAAAATGCAAGCATGCTTTATATTTCTTGTGGAAAAACAGATGTACTTAATCTCTATGCTTTCCCATTTAGAAAACTATATAGAAATTAATATTTGTGCTTCAGTAGAATTAAAATAAACAGAAGAAAATAATTTTGTAATTAGTCTTTCATTGAAAACATTCAAGCAATATTGTTCCCAACCTCATCTTTCTCATATTTCTCATCAGGAATTAATTGATTACATGCTCAGTTGCACAAATTACTGTGTCACTTACACCCTCCCCAAGCCTCCATCACATGTTCTAATCATCTTTCCTTAGGAAAGCTGGACAGAGAGGAAGCACTGGGGCCAAGAAATTGATCTTCACCAAATTGAAATATGTGGTTTAATTCTAAATGGTTTTTGATCATATACTTTAAAAATGTTCAGAGGAACTGGGGCCTGTGGAAAGAAGAGGAACCCAGGCTACAGGACTGTAGCCTCTGGAAGAGCAGAGATGGGTGAGGATGCACGGCCAGCGCCACGCAGTGTAAGTTAGAGCCTCAAAGAGGACCCAGCCAAGCATCCACAAGTCTAAGGAGTGGGGCTGGCATCTGAAAGGAGGCAGATACCAGTGGGAGGAGGCTCTGTGTTGTGGATGAGGATGGGCAGTGTCAGTGGAGGGTTTTCTGCACCTGCCTTTTCATCTGCACAGTCTGACCTTGCACTTCCTGCTTTGCATTGTGGGAAGAGTATTATCATAATGATTTAATCAGTACTTTAAACCAGACAGATTTTGTTTGTAGGTAATCAGTGTTAAGCTGTAAATTTTATCCTCTGCTTTTAAGAACTCTGAATATATTATCAAATATATTATCAATACCATGAATATATTATCAAATCTGAGGATTCAGTCGTGAGAAGTAACTTTTAGGCATGGCTCAACAAATGTAAAGACTGATTGAGACATGTTGTTTTTTGAGGAAGGCCTGTATTGCTATGAACTTCCCTCTAAGAACTGCTTTTGCTGCATCCCATAGATTTTGTATGGTTCTGTTTTCATTGTTGATTGAGACAACCTTAACACAATGTAGGAAATTGTGAGTTAGATCGATGATCATAATTATAACACCTTGCATATTGATCATATTTTTATATACATGTTATAATTTCATTCTTACGCCTCCTCTCTAAGATAGGTAACATAAGCATCAGTTCCCTTATTTTGTAGCCAAGGAAACCAGGTTCCCATGATTGCATTGACTGGTGGCTGATTGGCATTCTGACAGCCAGTCCATAGAGCCCTCTACTTTTGGTAATTGTGGCCCGTCTTTATATGCGTTCACAGTTTATTATTAACGTATAGATTATAAGTGATGTATGTGATGAGAGGTGAATAGCCTCAGTTTAAGTAAACAGCTATTGAATATGTCCTGGAATTATTGGTAGAGACCTATATTTAAGAAGGAGATAAATACGGGTTCCTTTTTTGTGTAACTTTGTTTTGGGCTATCCTTAATCTATAAACTTCAGTGAAAAATTCTCGTGCTGGCTATTGGGGATTTAGGTACCTGAGGGAAAAACTCTGTTATCTTTTACTTCCATTGTTAATTGAAGCAGCTCTTAAAATTATAGAGGTTTATGTTTAGACAGAAAAACTATCCCATTGACTAAAGGTATAATTTCTGTATTAGTGGAAAAGGAGGAACTATGTAAGTTTTGTGTGGAATGTGAGAAGAAAAATCTATGACACAAACTAGCTAGCATGTTTGGAAAATAAAGAAATGTACAAAATAGGAACAAAAAATAATCTGTAGTTCCATTATCCAGTATACTAATTAATGTTCTGATATATTTCCTCTCCTTTTCCATTTCTCTTTTCTCCTTAATATGTAACATATAAAAATTTGGACCATGTATGTAAAACTGTATCCTGCTTATCTACTTAATCTATCATGGTATTTTCTAATGCTATTAAATATTGTTTCAAAATATTTTTAATGACTGATGCATGTATTCTGTTATGTATAGTGATAAATAATGTCATGACACCATTTAAGTAATTTTGTACTCTGATGGATTTGGTTAATATTACTACTTTGGTATCATTGCCTCTAATTACAAGCTTCAGAAATAGAAGTTTTCAAGATCAGAAAGAAATCATATGGATTATATAAGCCACTTAACAATTAATTGTTTATAAGATACTGCCTAATTCATGACTGAGTAGATTCTTGAGTTATAGATCCAATTAAAAAATTATAATCAGTCTGAATTCTAGAAATTCCACAATAAAGGAAGCAGTGACTAATAATGTAGAGATCTGGTTTCCATTCCTGGATCTTGATATTAACTAGCTAATCTTGGATGGGCTTATAAATTAAAGGAATGATTGCCTCCTCATCCTATAATACTTTCCTTAATGAATTAATTAATCATTTATTCATTTAGAAAACATTCATTGAGTGTTTCTTGTGTGATAGTAAGTATGCTAGATCCTTATGGTGATCGACATAAGGAAGTCAGTGGTCTTTTATTTTCCTTGTTGAGTTGTGGACGTATCACTTTATTCTGATGTGATGATCTATCTGGTTCTCCTTGACATCACTCTCTGACATACTTTCCATTTACTGTTTTTGGCATCCACGTCATTTTTTATTTGAGCTGATCACCATATTCGTAGTTTTAATTTATTTATGGAACTCTTATTGATTCCTTTTGAAAACCTTTTGAAAATGCCTTCAGGACTTTTGATATAGGCTGTAATCGTTGATTGCATTTACCTTTCATTACTTGTGCTAGTCTTCAAGATTATACTCTTTGTTAATGGTGCTGAATTTAGCAGTATTTGGGGGGACTAGGTTTATTGGTAACATTGATTGAAGTAGAACTTTGGAAGAAATTCATAATTTAAAACCTTTTTCCACCTTCTTCACATGCATTAATGATATGTAAACTTGGTGCCTTCGAGTGTGTGCAAATGACCTTTTTTGGGAGGTTTTAAAACTGTTCTCTGTCTTAATTGCTGTGTGCTGTACTTGTATGTCTAGCTTTGCATTTCTTTAGTGTTTGGTTAAATGATGGCCTTATACAACTTGAGAAAGGCCTAAATGTCATCCCCTCCAAGACTTCTCCTTCCATCTCTAGTTAAATGGAACATTTCTCTTGTACTTTTAATTCTTCACTTTGGGAATGAACGTGAACAGAAAATTCCTGGTTGCCCATTCTTTGAGTCTGAGGTGAAGCTCCCCCCTCAGGACTGGGGACTGTGGCCTTCAGTTTTGAACGCCTTCAATCTGGGGAGTTGCTTAAGCTGTTTTGATTTCTTTTCCTCTTCCCTCATTAACCGCTCCCCCCACCAGTAAACAGAACTGTACAGTAAGTCCCCCACATATGAACCTTCAAGTTGCGAACTTTCATACGAACACACGTTTCAAAGATGCAAACGTGTGTTCGTATGTCCAATCACGTAAGCTAGTTCACGTGTCTGGCGTACATTGTTATGTGCATGCATTCTCTACAGGTGGTTGTGCTTTTGTGTACTTTACTGTACAGTAGTGTATAGAGTACAGTATCTTTATTTCAAGCCCAGGATGCCCAAAAGCAAGCGTAAAAGTAACAGTGATGTAACTGGTACTACTGTACTTTTCAAGGTACTGTACTGTAAGATTAAAAATGTTTTCTTTATTTTTTGTTTGTTTTTTATGTATTATTATTATTATTATTTTTTTTTTGGCGGTACGCGGACCTCTCACTGTTGTGGCATCTCCTGTTGCGGAGCACAGGCTCCGGACGTGCAAGCTCAGCGGCCATGGCTCACGGGCCCAGCCGCTCCGCAGCATGTGAGATCCTCCCAGACCGGGGCACGAACCCGTGTCCCCTGCATTGGCAGGCGGACTCTCAACCACTGCGCCACCAGGGAAGCCCCTTTATGTATTATTTATGTGAATAGTATTATAAACCTATTACAGTACAGTACTGTATAGCCAATTGTGTTAGTTGGGTACCTAGGCTAACTTTGTTGGACTTACGAACAAATTGGACTTAAGAATGTGCTCTTGGAGTGGCACTTGTTCCTATGTAGGGGACTTACTGCAGTTCCGCATCTAACCCTGATTCTGCTCTCCTGCCGGCCCATCTTTGAGAATTACCATTGCTTGTGGTTGATACAGAGAAAAGATAGAAACGGTGAGTGTGCTGATTTTCCTTCCTTTTATTTTATACTGGAGAGAGCTGAAGTCCAGGGAAGGGGGTGTCAGCAGAGGGAAAAGCAAGATCTGCATTGAGGTCTCCTGATCTCTGTGTCTCCACACCACTCTGTCTCCTTTTCTGCTCGCTGGTAGATAGAAGAGGTGCTTTTATTGGCTATGTCTAAGCCACTTATTGAAAAAGCCATGCCTTATGAGAGAATTAGTAAGGAAATTAATGTAGAAGAAACGAGTGGAAAAAGTGAAGCAACAGGGAGCCAGAAGTAGTGTGGTAGTGTCATTCTAGACATGCAATGAAAGGGATGCTGAGGTTTCAGTGTTGCCTTTGATGTTTATGGACTTCGGGGACCAGTGGGATGTCAGTGAAGATAAATTGCATGCAGCAGGCTCATCACTGTTCCGGAGCTTTAAGAAAGAGATTAGGCATAATATAAATTGGATTCATAACATGCAGTTAAAATATTCCTCCATTTTGAAAGGTTCAGTGACAGTTTGGCTGCAGCTTTGAGTCAGCGTGTGGATACCTGGCTGTTTCCTAGTTAACTACAGGATTCAGGCTCCAGGCAGGCAGGTCTGGGCCACCGACCACTCCCACTCTTGCCCCTTCCCCATGGCCTGCCTTCTGAGGATGTGTGGGCATCTGGAGCAATCACTTCTGCTGTGGATGAGGACTGACAGAGGAGGAGGTGATACTTTATGACCTCAGTTCTAGTCCGCGTCCAGAGTGGGAGCGGCAGTGGAAGGGATGGGAAGTTTGGGTTTGCTCACACCCCAGAGGGGCATGTGGTGTGTGTGGGGGGTTGGGGGGTGTGTGTAGAAGGGAAGGGAATGGAAAGAGGAGAGGGAGCTTATCTCTTGGTGTTTCTGGGAAGTTGGAGGTGTAGGTTTTAGGTGAACGGTGGCCTGACTCCATTGCCCATCTTTGGTACTGTGTACTTAACATTTACCTCCCCCATACGCTCTATGCTCAGGTGTGCTTCTGCTGGCTGGTCCAGGCTCCTCAGCACCCCTGTGACAGCAGCAGACAAGTACGTGGTTGGGAGGATGTGATTTGGAAAGTGTGTTTCCAATAGGAACATGCCTATCGTATGTATTTATTAAACTTTATTTTGTATAGATCCAGTGTTATATATTTTAATTTTTCTAGATATGACTCCAAAATGTCAATGTATGTTGTACAGCAATAATGTTGTTTTACCGTTTTTAAAATTAAAAATAGAGCTTTGTACTACCGGGGTTATCTAATCTTTATTTAAAAAGCATTTTTAAGAGAAAATGTGTTCTAAGTTGGTTGTTTGGAATTTACAAGTAAATTTCTATAGTAAAATTTTCACTGGCAAATTTTTGACCGGGGGCAGGTCCAGGGAGAAATTAAAAGGATTTTAGAAAAAAGTTAGAAAGAGTATTTTTTTAAAGTTAGTAACCACTTTTATTCTTATCATCTTCCAAAAGCATTTAGTATAACATCCAGGACTGGCAGGGAGGGGTGGGGTAACAGTACTCCATGCATTGCTTCTGACACGTGCTTCATTACCATCTCTGTGGAAAGGAGGTTGCTGCTGAAGTCACACCTACTGTGACCCCAAATTTCAGCATCTTCCCTACAGGTAGAATTAAAGATATTTATTGTGGCATTGTTTATGATAGCAAAATACTAGAAACAACCTGAATGACTAGGGGATAGTTGAATAAATTTAGATACTTCGGTACCTTGAAGTGTTAAGGAACTAGTAAAAAATGAGTTAAATGTCTAATTATTGAACCGTAACATTTTACCGATGTATTATTATTATTAAAAAAATTATTTATTTGGCCGTGCCGGGTCTTAGTTGCAGCACACGTGATCTTCGTTGCGGCATGCGAGCCCTTTAGTTGCAGCATGCGGGATCTTAGTCGCGGCATGTGGGATCTAGTTCCCTAACCAGGGATTGAACCTGGGCCCCCTTCACTGGGAGCATGGAGTCTTAACCACTGGACCACCAGGGAATTCCCCCAATGTATTATTAAGAAAAATTAAAAGGCAGATGACTAATGTGTATGGCATTTTTATAAAGAAAAGGAAAAAGAAAAAATTTTATACTGAAACATAGGGAGAGAGATGAAGGTTAGAAACCGAACTGTTAATAGTGGTTAACTCCAGGGGGCAAGATTTTTTTTTTCATCTCGGTATTTAACATTTTAAAAAAGTAGCTATTCTGTAATAAATATAAATACCACCACTAATAAAGTAGAACGTTTAAAAGAAGAAAATTATTAAATATTAGCATGTATGTGATGAAACAGTGCTGGTTTCTGAGAATAACTTCCTCCATGTGAATCGGACAGGTATAATTTATAAGCATCATTGTGGGTATTAAGTGACGTTGGCTTAATAGACCATCTGGCACTTTCATGAACAATTTACAGACTTATGGTTTATGTGGTCCTTATGGCTGAGGTGGTTCATTATGACCTCAGCTATCATTCTTAGCATCTGATTTGATCAGACACTTGCAGGCAAAGTCCAGTGGGGCGAGAAGGTGCTGACTCAAATAGTCAGGCAGATGGAACCATGGTCTCTAAGGAGTGCTGTCCTTAGCCACAGTTCTGTGTGTTTTCTTATATGGCTTCATTTTTTACTCATTTATTTAACAAATTATCTGAAAATGTATTGAGTGCCCATGACATACACAAAGATGAAAAGAAATGGTGTTGCTTTTTGTTTTAGGAGATCTCAGTCTGTTGGGGAAAACCAGCAAGATGAATTATGGAACAATTACAATGCTGTACATGCAGTATGAATAAAGTATCCAATGGGTGACTTTCTTACACCCTTTACCTGGTGAGGCCAGAATGCCCTGTATTTCTTAGCTTCTTTCTTAAGGTTTTATTTCTCTGACAAGCAGGAATACAGAAATTATAGGAGAGTCCTGTTATAGTACAATATTTTCTTTTTCTGTGGATTGGAATATAACATAACCCCAGGCTTAGAAGGGAATACCTAATACTAATAGATGATATGGATATACAGCAGGGAGACTGAGGAAAATGAATTGCATATTTGTTTATAGGATCATCACATAAGGGAATATTGAATAGTTTTGACAAGTTGGGAAACTATAGCAAATATTTTTTAAGTCTTTTAAATATTTCTAGTGCTTATCATGGCGCTTGGAATATTGTAAATGCTTAATAATTATTTCATTTTTTAACTGATTGAATGAATGAATTTCTATTGAGGGTTTGGGCTTTAAGATTTTCTGAATTCAGTTTCTTAATAAAGCTAAATAGAGTTACTCTGTCTTAAGGTTCATTAATACTTTCTTTTCAGTTTCTAATCTGTTGTTAAGGCTCTGCAGTATATTTTTCATCTATAGAAGGTCAGTTTGGGGTTTTTTTCTCTTCTTTTGGGTCTTCTGTGTCTCTCCTTAATATGCTTATGCTTTTCTCTATCTTTTTGGACACATGGAGTATATTAATAATAGCTGTTTTAATATCCTGGTCTACTGCTTCTACTTCTTGTGTCATTTTCTGGGTCTGTTCCTTTGATTACTGTTTCTCCACATTATGGTCACATTTTCCAGCTTCATTGCATGTCTGGTAATTTTTTGTGTAGATGCCAGACATTGTTAATTTTACTTAGTTGGGTGCTGAATTTTTTAAATCTTCTTTTAAGTGTTTTTGAGTTTTGTTTGTGATACAGTTAAGTATTCAGAATAGACTGACCCTTTTAAGTTTTGCTTTTTAAGCTTTGTTAGGCAGGACCAGATCAGCTTTAGCCTAGGGCTCGTTTTCCCTGCGACTGAGGCAGCACCCTTTTGCATTCTGCCTGCTCTTTTCTGGTGGTTCTTCACCTGGCTCTGGTAGTTTCCTTACACACATGTACACACCTCAGGTAAATGCAACCCCTTGTGTATCTCCAGACTTGGCCTTTGTGCAGCTCTTTCCTGTTCTCTGCACTGAAATTTCTGATGGTCTTGACCTCCTCAGGTGAGCTGTCTCCTCCTCTGAGGGAGACCACCTTCTCCCTCCCCGACCCCAGTTCCCCCAACGCCTGCACTGTAGCCTGGAAACTCACTCCACGCAGTTCGCTGGTGGGGGTGGTGGTGGTGATAAAGGCGCACCTTGTTTGTTTCCCTTTTCTCAGAAATCACTGTTGGCGGTTCTGTCTATTGTGTAATGTCCAAAAACTGTGGTTCCATAAATTTTGTCTCTCTTTCTAGAGACAAATATAGTTGTGTCAAGTGGGAGAGTGAATCCAGTTACTACTCCTCCATCTCGCCCAGAGGTGGAAGGTCCTCCTTTTCTCTGTTTTTATTTTTTAAAAATTTATTTATTTTATCTATTTGTTTTTGACTGTGTTGGGTCTTCGTTGCTGCGTGCAGGCTTTCTCTAGTTGTGGCAAGTGAGGACTACTCTTCATTGCAGTGCATGGCTTCTCATTACGGTGGCTTCTCTTGTTGCAGAGTACGGGCTCTAGGTGCAAGGGCTTCAGTAGTTGTGGCACACGGGCTCAGCAGTTGTGACACATGGGCTCAGCAGTTATGGTGCGTGGGCTTAGTTGCTCCATCGCATGTGGAATCTTCCTGGACCAAGGCTCAAACCCGTGTCCCCTGCATTGGCAGGTGGATTCTTAACCACTGTACCACCAGGAAGCCCTTCTTTTCTCTTCAAAGAAGGCTTATGTGCATATAACTTGTGCATAAATTTTCTTTTGTTACAACTAGATGGATTATGGAAATGTAGACTTAAAACCCTCAAAGTCCTGCATATACAGTTCATCTACACGTTTATTACGTTCTTTCTATTTGGTGGGTGCTCTGGACTCGGCTGGTGAAAGTTGGGGAAGGAAAAAGCATGGTCCCAGTTCATGTGTTGCCTTCGTGTTAGTATGACCCTGAGATGAGAGCATGATTATACAGCCAGAGAATGAAGACATGACACATAGATTTCAGTATTTTCACATTAACAAAAATGTTTCTATTTATGTGATATTTAAACTTGAGTCAGTTTAATAAAAGGATGTTACCATAGTCAGGTGGGGAGGAGGGAAGGATTCTTTTTTTAGCGACAGCACATTGACTCTGAAAAATAGAGCAGAATCATAGAGCTGAGATTGCATCATTTAGCATTTGCATTTTATGGCTGAGAAGAATTGGGCTCAGAGATATTAAGCTCCTTGAACTAGTTAGAACTAGAGTTAGAACTGGAGCCCAGGAATTCTAATTTGTAGCATTTCCCACTTAGTCATGCTGTCTTTGTACTTCGAAGCACCCAGATGCATGTGCTGTACTTCTCTTCTTCCTGGGCCCAACCACGTGTAGTGTGAGTCTTAGGGCCCAGCAGCCTGTTTTCTTGCAGGCTTTGTTCTGTATTGTGTAAATTCTGCCGTACTTTTGGCTTGAATTGGAACATTTGGTTGGTCCCTCTGAACACATTATTCTGTATTGCATTAGGTCCTAACAGAGATAGACACTGAGCAGTTGGGAGACAGTTGAGTGCTTGACCATTATTTTGAAAGTTTATATTTGTGTTTCAGTCGGAGTGACTGTTTGATATTGACTTGACTTGTGAAGTAATGTCAGAAGGTCAAAACAATTTTCAGAGATGTATTGATTGTATCTGATGACGGTTTGGCACTTGACTTTTACCTCCTTAAGAAGGCCTTCATATTAAACCATGGCAAATTAGTCCTGTTATTTTTAAAGAATACTGACTCCATCTGGCTTTGGCAGTGCAGAAAAGGCAAGGCTGGCATAGTTATACACAAGAGTATGTGGTTCTTTGGGGACACAGTTTTGAAAAGGAACCTGAACTTGGCAGTCAGGTTTGTATACACACTACCATGTAGGGACAAGGAGACTAGAGATAACTAACATTTTGATTTGCCACCCTTTCTTTTTTTCCTGTGAAAAGGAAAGAAATGAAAGATGATTTATTATAATAAATCTGTAATAACAGGCAGTAGTGTGCTGGTAAATTTTTGACAACTGATTCTTCCAGGATAAAGTCTTGATTTATAGCATTTGTGCTTTTCCATGGTGTAAGTATTTTCACCAAGATTGATTTCAGGGTACCAGCTTGACATCACTGAATGCAGAGTTGGAAAGAGAGGTGTAGTATCTCACCATGACCTGGTGCTTCCACCATGCAGGTGCCATAGATGTAAATGGTAAAATGTAGTGACATCATTAGTAAGTGACAAGTTGTGAATATTTATCATCTTGGTTTTTAATGTAACTTGTTTAATTGTAGCTTTAGGTAATTTAATTTTTTAATGATGGCTGTAGTTAACAATTGGCTAACAAAATTCTGGAAATTCAGCAGTTCACTCAAGCTAGCCTACTGCTGAAAATAGGTAACATTTATTGAGCACATACTGTCTGCCAGGCATAGTCTAAGTGTTTTGCATGAATTATGTCACTTCAGATTAACCCTATGAAGTAGGTGCTTAGATAATCTCCATTATGCAGTTGATAAAGTGGAGGCACACAGAAGTGTAGTAATTGCCCAGGTCACAGATTGGGGGTAGCTGAGCTGGGGTTCAGAACCAGGCCACCTGTTCCTAGAGCCTGTCCTCTTAACCCTCTTGCAGTACTGCCTCTTGAGGTTAAAGATATTCTTGAACATGAGGCCGTCGTAGCTATGATAAATTTTAAGTAAAACTACTCATTCTTCAGAGTTATTTTATGACTTGTTTCAGTAATTGTTTAGATTTGATTTGAATTTTCATTTATGATAAAGTGTTACTGTCTTTAATATATGAAGTGTTTATGTAAATCAGCAAGAAAAGCAGCACTCTCTCCAGTAGAAAAACAGCCCAGTGATTTCAATAGGCAATTCATGAGAACTGGCCATGGCCTGTGGGCAGTGAAAGCAGGGACAGTGTCCATTCTCCTCACTGCGATGTCAGTCCCAGCCTTGCAGAGTACCTGACCCAGATCAGGGCTCCATAAAGACCATTTTATTCCTGTTAATTTTTTACGTGTCTTAATGAAGCATATATAAAGATTTCTTGACCTTCTCCTTATATAAGGCTATTTTCTAATGTTGCCTTAATTAAAGAAAGGAAGATTTTCAGGAAAGAGTTTCTTACTGTATTGTTAGAGACATTTTATTATTAAAAAACCCTCAGTTCAAACAAGGATGCAGAGGCCTAATCAGTTTTTTTCTTCATTATAATAAAGAATCAGTATATGCTGTTTTATGTAATTTCAGTATGTAGAATTGATATTCCTAAATTTGAGACCTAGTGGAATTATGAGAAATTGCTATGAAATTTCTAGAGCCTTTAGGTTACAGGTAGTGAAGTTTTAATGCATTGAGCTGCTTATCTACAAACCTTTTTGAGGAATGCACAGTACGCCCTGGACCGTTCAGAGACTGATGTTTCAGTGTGTCTTTTCTCAGCTTTCCATCTCTTTCTTCTCTCTGGAAGATGTAATTTTGGCCACCTCTGAGCTCACAGGGACTTCTGAAGGATGTTGTGAATTACCCCGATATATGGTGAAACATATCAGAATAATGTTTTTGGTGCTGACAGCTGAATTTTGGAGATTAGGAATTAGAGCTTTTTGAGTTGGTTTGAAAGAAGCGTTTTGGTGATGTTAATAGACTTGTCATCTCTTGGTGTGGGCAATCAGGGACTTCCAGTAGCATTTCCTTCTGAAGATGGAAAAGGCAGTAAGGGGAAGAAGGAAAAGGGACAAACGTTGATTGAACGATGGTGACCCGAGGTCAGATCCAGCCCAAGTGTGTACATGCATTACGATTAAAGTGAAAGCTGTCTTTTTCGGCACCTGGGAGAGATGGCATGGAGCGGGTTTCTTTAGAAAGTATACAATTTACTGAAAGGTAATCATATTCTCTCTGTCGGGGCTTACATATCAGAGCACTTGAAACTCTTGGGGTCTGGACCCTTCTCTGTATTCCAGAAACCTCCCAAATAAGGTTGGTCAGATTATCAAGTTCTTTTGTTTTTAGCTGAGGTTATATTCATTTATTCTGAGTTCTATGTTGATGAACGTATCTAATTGACTCTGCAATATGTCTAATTGAAAAGAAAAATGATTACTTATTAAGTGTAATTCATTTGGGAGGTGGTGAAGGGTGGAGCACAGATAGAGTAAAAGGGATGTTAAACCTAGTCACTCCTCCTGCCATAGACCAGCCCATCACAGGTAAAAACACTATGCTTCACTCCAGTACCTGTTTCCTTTGCTGAGTCCTCCAGAGGCAGGAACCTTTCCTTCCTACCCTTACTTTTCCCCCCTCCCGCCCTTCCTTTCATGATAGATAGCACTGGTTCTTGTTAAAAAACAAAAAGGGCAATTTGCTCCAGAGGAACTGGTGTTAGTTTCCTACTGCTGCTGTAACAAATTACCACCAACTTAGCGGCTTGTATAACACACATTTATTATCAAGCAGCCTTGGCGGTCAGCAGTCCAAAGTGGGTCTTGTTAAAATCTAGGTGTCAGCAGAGCTGTCCCTTCTGAGTGTTGGAGGGGAGAATCTGTTTCCTTGCCTTTTCTGGCTTCTAGAAGCTGCCCTCATTCCTTGGCTCATGGCCAAACCACTTCCACCTCTGTGTCTTTGTCACATCTTCCCTCCCTCTGTGAGGACCCGTGGGATGACGCTGGGTCCTCCCAGGTAATTGGAGGCTGGTCTCCCTGTCTCATGACCTTTAGCTTAATGACATTTGCAAATTCTCTCTTCCATGGATGGTAATGTATTTAGAGGTTCTGCAGATTAGGGTGTGGATATCTTAGTTTTCTGCCTGCCACAGAAGTTTTTAGAACTTTCTGATAAAATACCAGATAGCACAACTTCTTCTATATTAGTTGATCATAATGGAGACCAGAGATGGTGTCCACTAACCTTTAGAAAAATCGTCATGATTTCTTTTAACACATAAATATGATTTAATAAAAAATAGTATGACAGGGGCTTCCCCTAGTGGCGCAGGGGTTAAGAATCTGCCTGCCAATGCAGGGGACACGGGTTCAAGCCCTGGTCCAGGAAGATCCCACATGCTGCGGAGCAACTAAGCCCGTGCACCACAACTACTGAGCCTGCGCTCTAGAGCCTGTGAGCTACAACTGCTGAGCCCATGCGCCACAACTACTGAAGCCTGCTTGCCTAGAGCCCGTGCTCCGCAACAAGAGAAGGCCCTGCTCGCTGCAACAAAGACCCAATGCAGCCACAAATAAATAAATAAATTAATTAATTTAAAAAAATTTTTAAAAATTAAAAATGTTTGACAAATTTGGCCAATTTGCATTGTGCTGTTCTGAGTTAAAATGGGGGAAAATATTCAAAGGAAATATGGAGTTTGGAAATATTGGTATTTGGAGTTTAGTGATAAAATACTAAGGCTATTGAAAAAAAATGAAACATCTGTCCTACAGTATCGCATCAGAAGTCTTATTCTCACAAATTGCTTTTCAGATATCTAAATATGTATATATTAAGAACATCTTTCATCTTCATCTGAAAAGCAAAATAAACCGTTTGTTCTTCTACTTAGAATATATTTCTGGAAATACGACGTTTGAAATTAAGGGAGACATAGACTAACAGATGAGGAACTTTGAGGCTTGTCGAGTGTTTCCTGCTCACCGACCCGTGTGAGCCCTCACATGGGTGGGGGACTCCTTTGGCCCTTTATTTTATAGGTGAGACTCGTTGATAAACTGCCAGGAGGCCAGCGAGCAACCAGCGTGGTTGTTACTAGAGGCTGTTGCCACACGTCAATGTGCAGGCCTGTAATGATGCTTGTGGGACACAGGTGAGGGCTGTCACACGTGACCCAGCTCTTGGGGGCTCTGCCAGCTCACTGTGCTTGCCCTGTGTAACGTGGAGGCGAGGCAGCCTCCTCTCCTTGTGAAGCAGGGTGTGTCTAAGGGGCTGTAGAGACGTGAGTCTCACTGTCCTCCTGCAGGAGTAGTGAGCTTCTTTCCGCATTCATTTGGCTTTATGGGCTGCTAAAAAATATCAGGTAAGCTGTTTCCAGGGTTCATAAATTTCCATCCGTTCATTAACACCTCATTCCCTGTGACTTTGTTAGAGAACTGAATTCATTAAAAGGTGATAAAAAACTGGAGCAAAGTCAGCAGGCAGTTTTAGGGAGAAAGGAGTGGGCCTGTGACATGGAGGAGACCTTTTAGGGTGTTAATTTCTCTCCCCTAAAGTTACCCCTGTGATCAAAACTCAGGGATGCCCTGTACAGACATTTATTATTGGAACCATAAATTCTCATGGAAAGCAGAGGAAGAAAGAAAAATGAAGTAAACTACTCAGTCCTCATTTTGTTCAGGACTGGGGCAGGAGGCCTTAACCTTCGGTCATTTTACTACCCAGCACCTAAATCAGATGAAGGAATCATTGTGTTCTGAATATCTGTATCTGTTTAGATGCCAGCAAATATTTGTTAATAGGTTAAAATACATTTTATATAATGACTTTGCAGTGCTTTTTATTTTAATATAATTGATACCATTATTTGAGTCATTGACTAAAATATTTTTTAAATTTATTTTTTATTAGTTTTTTGATTTAATTTTTATTTTACATCAGGGTAGAGTTGATTTACAATGTTGTGCTAGTTTCAGGTGTACAGCAGAGTGGTTCAGTTATACGTATACATATATCCATTCATTTTCAGATTCTTTTCCCGTATAGGTTATTAGAGTATTGAGTAGAGTTCCCTAAAGAGTGGGAAATCGGATGTTTACAATATTTTATAGTTTACTTTCAGGGTTTGCTGTTCCAGTTCAACCTCATTGGCACTCCCCTTGTCCTCAGCAGTGGCCTCAAGCCCTCAAGTTAGGAGAGGTGGAGGTGCCTGGTTTGGGGCTTCAGGGGATCTTCCATTCCTCTTTGTGGGGATCGTCTTTAAAGGGCATGTGCACAGACCTTTCACCCAGTTCTAAAAGTGGAGCACTCCCACTGTGCTCTCAGAATTGCCTGGATCGGTCACACTCCTTTTTGGAAAGATGTGGCAAATGCCTGTCAGCTGTAGACAGTGCTTAATTGATTTGGCCAGTCAAGACATCATATACTAAAGCTGTCTTGTCCTGTAGCAATAGGATGGGTACAAATGCCCACAGTTTTAAATTTGAACTTTTATACCTTGTTTCAATGGTAAGTATGGATAAAATAAAAATACGACTTATCACATAGCACATTATCGAGGGCCGTGTGTGCTGGTCCTATATATGG
The DNA here is from genome assembly GCF_025265405.1 of Mesoplodon densirostris. Classification (NCBI taxonomy): domain Eukaryota; kingdom Metazoa; phylum Chordata; class Mammalia; order Artiodactyla; family Ziphiidae; genus Mesoplodon; species Mesoplodon densirostris. The sequence goes on along the minus strand of NC_082670.1, from coordinate 44,256,309 downwards.
ATTGTTTTCTGTTCCTAGTCTTGTTCCCTCCCCACCTTTCCTCCTTAGGCTGACATTTCTGTAAAAGATACGACTTGTCAGGCACTGTTCTAGATGCTTTACGCATGTTATTTTGCACAATGGCCCCACCAGCTAAGTTTCATCCTTCCCATTTTTCAGATGAGGAAATGGGCATGCAGGGAGGGTGAGGGACCGGCCCCTCATCCCCCGAGGTCACACGGGGCTGTAGCGAGTGGCACAGTGTGATTCCTGCCCCCGTATCTCCCGCCTACACTGCTCTCTACCCCAGTCCCACTTCTGTTTTATAACGTCTTGCTGTAATTTTGTAAGTAACTTCAAATCATTTTTGGAACATGGTGGGGGTACCAGTAAACAAACAGATGAAACCCTGCAGCGTATATGTTGCCCCTATTTTTGTTCAGTAATATTTTGATTGAGCAACTCAGCTTCTTAGGATAGCGTGAGATACCTTGACCAAAATATACCTCTAGAATCAGCCTTGGAGTCCTCTTAGATTCTGGCTGATATCAGATTGGTTTCCCGTTGTTCAGGGTTTGCTTTGGGTAATTGTGTTGTGTGGTCAGTTAGGGTTTCTTTCTCAAAGAACACAGTTGTGAGCGTTGTTGACAAGTGCTGTTGTGAGCGGGGCTGAAGGGGAGGCGGCAGGAAAGTGTCTCTCTGGTCCGTCATGGACTGAATAGGTCAGATCCCGCTTGGAAGGACTGTCAGGGGCAGGTGCCGCTTCTGTCACCAGGATGTTCTCTACTCATTTTTAATGCAGTGACAGCCCCAAATAGAAGCATTCTGTCATTCTCTCAATCCGTCCATTTGTGGAAGGATTTTGATCAAAGAGTGCTTTTTGCTTCTTGTTTATTTAGTGAGACACAGCATCGTATTTCACATAGAAATACCCTGTGTAACAGTAAAAATAAAATTTAAAGTGAAATAGCTCATTTTCTTTGCTCATTTTTCACAGACATGAATCTTATACTTCAAAAATGAAGTCATGTAGAAGCACACTTTCCCTATATCCACTTATATTTACATAATAAATGTAATAATAAATCATAACAAGTAATTTAGTTTGTGTGTTGATATCATCACAATTATATTCATGTTCTTAATGATTTTCTCTTTGGGAACCAGCTTGAGTTAGTGATACAGAAAGCATGTTTAGTCTCAACAATTTTAAAAAATGAGTAATGAAAGATAGTGATTTCATTTATGTTATTTGAGAAGATTGGCTGTTGGGGGATAAAAGAGCTAGAATATTTTTAGTGTTTGTAGTTTGTTTAGGCAAATACATATTTAAGTAGCATAAGAATTAAATATATTCAAATAGGATTTAAAAATATTTGCTTCATAAATGAAGAGCTCAAATGAAGCGAGTATAGTTGCATCAAGAGGTGTTTAAATATATGTTATTCTGAGGTTTGAAGATACTCAGACCATGTTGTAACTGTTTCTATTCAGTGTTTCACAGAAGAATTTGAGGTCTTCGATAATGTCCCACATTTAAAAAGTTAGTCAACTTTATTTAGCATAAATGTTTCAGAAGATTAGAAGTTATTTTTTTGGCAAATAGATTTTCGTTTAGATTTGCCCTTTGAAAAATTTTGCCCCTTATCAGCCTTACATCAGGATTTTTTCTCCTTTTGTGGAATATAGTTTATGTCTTTGGGTTACATTTTCTTCTGTTTTTAGACTTTTTTCTGAAAAAAATTTTACACTTATTAGTAAATTCTCATCTTAATTAGAATTAGTTATGATCTTTTTTAAAGCAGGTAAAAACATTTGAGTTTCTTTTACTTATTTTTTATTATTTTATATTTAATTGAAGTATAGTTGATTTACAGTATTATATGAGGAGTTTATTTGTAAAAGTGTAATTTTAGTTTCAAGTAAGCAATTAAAAAGAAAAGCTTAATTTAAAATTAAGTAACTGACTCACAGATGTAGAGAACAGATTTGTGGTTGCCGAGGGGAAGGGGGGTTGGGATGGATGGATTGGGAGTTTGGGATTAGTAGATGCAAGCTATTATATATAGAATGGATAAATAACAAGGTCCTACTGTATAGCACGGAGAACTATATTTAATATCCTGTGATAAACCATAATGGAAAAGAATATAAAAAAGAATGTATATATATGTATAACTGAGTCACGTTGCTGTACAGCAGAAATTAACACACTGTGAATCAACTATATTTCAATTAAAAAAATAAATAAAATTAAGTAACTGTTTAAAAGATATGCCTCCCACATTGTATATCTGCTGAGGACTTTTGTTAGACTTGTCTCCATCACCGTAATCATTAAGAAGTGCTGTATTTGTTGTTTTCTTACCAAGGAGCTTGTCTTCCTAATCACATTATCTATTAGAGAAGTAAGTGCTTTTGTCTGTTTACAACACAACCTTGAACTTGATGTATCAGATTCTGACAATGAAGGCGTCCTCTGACAGGTCACTGAGTTTACCTGGTAAAGGGGAGAATGAAGTTGACAGTTTTACCAGCTTGTAGACCCCCCCCCCTTTTTTTTCTTTAAAGAACGTTCAGTATCTAATTAACAGATGGGTTTGTTTCCAAGTTTCTTGTTAAATTCACTTTCTGGACCTCTGCACGGTTCCTTATTGCTGTTTAGGAAACCAGGGCAGCCTGTTGATGGCGCTACAGCCTCCTGCATTTCTGTGGGAGAAGCAGACCCTTAGTTCCATTCTTAGTCAGACACCTGGATGCATGGCCCTGCCTTGCAGCCCAGCCAGCCAGCCTGGGTCCTTCTGGAGCAGGTGGAGAAGGGCTGGCTCCTCTCTGATCCCTCCCTATGTCAACCACCTGAGATGCCCCCCCGGGGCCCAGTGCTTCTGGCCTCCTTGGGGCTGGGAATGTGTCCCCCACCTCATCTTCTCCCTGGCAGCTGCAGGGGAGGCAGGGCTTCCTGCTGGGGAGGGTCCCTTGTAAATTGGAGGTTGTCCAGCAGGACGAGGGCTGCCTCTTATTCTGTTTAATTTAGACATACCATGTAGCAGGAGAAATAAACCACGTGGAGTCAGCCCTTGTTGGTCACTGTTTGTATATTTTCCAGAATATACAAACAGCTCATACAACTCAACAACAAAAAAACAAACAACCCAATTGAAAAATGGGCAGAAGACCTAAATAGACATTTCTCCAAAGAAGAAACACAAATGGCCAATAGGCGTCAACATTGCTAATTATTAGAGAAATGCAGATCATAACTATAATGAAGTATCACCTTAACACCAGTCAGAATGGCCATCATTAAAACGTTGACAAACAACAAATTCTTGAGAGGATGTGGAGAAAAGGGAACCCTCTTACACTGTTAGTGGGAATATAAATTGGTGCACCCTCTATGGCAAACAGTATGGAGGTTTCTCAAAAGACTAAAATTAGAGCTACCATACAATCCAGCAATCTCACTCATGAGCATACATTCAGACAAAACTATAATTCAAAAAGATACATGCACCCTATGTTCACAGCAGCACTATTCACCATAGGCAAAACTTGGAAACAACCTAAATGTCCATCGACAGAGGAATGAATAAAGAAGATGTGGTATATATATACAATGGAATATTACTCAGCTATAAAGAAGAATGAAAAAAAAAACCCGTAAAGGGGACTTCTGTGGTGGTGCAGTGGTTAAGACTCTGCTCTTCCACTGCAGGGGGCATGGGTTCAATCCCTGGTCAGGGACTTAAGATACTGCATGGCTTGTGGTGCAGCCAAAAACAAACCAACAAACAAAAAACCCTGAAATAATGCCATTTGCAGCAACATGGATGCAACTAGAGATTATCATACTAAGTGCAGTAAGTCAGAAAGAGAAAGACATATACCATATGATACCACTTATACGTGGAATCTAAAATAGGGCAAAAATGAACTTATCTATGAAACAGAAACAGGGACATGGAGAACAGACTTGTGGTTGCCAAGGGGGGTGGCTGGGGGAGAGATAGAGTGGAGTTTGGGATTAGTAGATGCAAACTATTATATAGAGAATGGGTAAACAACAAGGTCCTAACATATAGCACAGGGAACTATATTCAGTATCCTATGATAAACCATAATGGTAAAGAATATAAAAAAAAGAATGTATATATATGTATAACTGAATCACTTTGCTGTACAGCAGAAATTAACACAACATTGTAAATCAACTATACTTCAGTTAAAAAAAAAAAAACAACCAAAAACCCACTTGGAGTCAGGATACCTGGAATTTATCCAGTTGCTGTTGTTTCCCTGCTGTGAGACCTTGGACACATCATTTAACTTTTTTTTTTGGTGATTGTAGTTAGTGTGTCTGGTGAGTAGATTGTATTAGGTTACCTCTAATGTTCCTTCCTGCTTTAACATTGCAATGATCACATAGTTCAGAAGGGGGTTTACAACTGATTCAGTTCTTAAAAGTTAGGAGAACAGGATTTTTTTAACATAGAATACACAAACTTTTACCCATCATTGAACAAGAAACTCCTTAGAATTAGGATGTTTAGAATGGAGTATATAATGAATAACTGACATTATAATCTCCGTGTATTACTAATGAAATGCCACGATGTCTGGTGGGGCTGATCTCATATTGTACAGAAATATTAATATATCAATAATATCTAAAATATGCTCTTTTAGCTGTTTACTGAAAGTACAGGTTGTCATTCTTTTATTTTCTGTAACCTAACATATTAAGTGCTCCTGGGAGGCAAACATGTAAGAAAGTGAAGTAATATTTATCTATAAACATGTTTAAAATTCCTAAAAGTTTGCAAAGTTTAAGTGGTTCATGGAATTTCTTATGTGAAAGTGAAGCAGAGAAAAGATTTTTAAAAGTTAGACTCTTGTGATTGAAAAACTATTTAAAATATGATCTCTCTCCTGGTGTTCCTTAATTCAAGGTGGTAAACATCACTGACGCTTTATGTTGGCAGAGGATGAGTTATCCGTGGAACATTCACTGTGATTTTACCAGCTGTCCATGTGGAAGGTGGGAGGTTAAACTAAATGTTTGCTGACATCCACCAACCATCAATTTGTATTTAAATCATTTGCATTTTTTCCTTTCAAGTGGAGCTGTGAGGGATGGTATACTGGAGGCTGTAGTTTGTTGGGTTTCTAATGTTTTACTGCATAATACATTAATTATAAGGTGGCAATATTTAAAAATTTAATTTATGCTACCACCCAGATGGCTAGGCTTGGAAACAGGGTTGTTTAATGTAGTCCTGAAAGGTTTGTATACCCCTTTTCAGACAGCACCCTGACTCTGGAGAAGATGCTAGAACCCTCTAGAAGTTAGCTTTGCTCAGGGAGAGTCAGTGCAGGGCTGTGCCCTGGGGCCGCCCCATTCCTTGCATGCTTGTGACTGGGGAGACTGCCTTGAAGGGGAGAGATGGAAGGAATTTGGGGTGGGGTGGTGTCCAGGAGCCTGGAGGGAGGGCAGAAAACAGCAAGTCATGGGGGCAAAAGAGGGATTAGTGTTTCCCAAGAGAGGGATTTGGGAGGAGTGACCAACAGTGGATAGAGGTGGTCATCACACCATTCTGCGTCCCAGCTGTTGCTTTGGCCCCCAGATGGCCTTGTAGGGCGGTGGGTGATGGGGAGGACCATGCAGCACCAAGGGACCCACATCACACAGTCCGGCACCTGCCGCTGTGTTGGGCCTCATGTAACACATTTGCCCACCAACCATTATTCAGAAATTATTGAGATCTTCATCACTGACTAAGAACCACAGACTACTAGCAGGTGGTAGAAAATGTTGTCCAGTGTCTATTATTAGATTGTACTTCATCTGCTAATTATAAAAATATCAGTGGTTCATTGTTTTTAATCTCTTAGTTAAAGCTGACTAAAGTAGACTGTTTCTTACTGGTTATGGGAAATCATTTTAATATATAATTTGAATAGCAGTTAGTAAATAGAATGATATTTCAGGCTAAGTAGCCACATCTGTAGTTTTCTTTATTAAAAAATGTTGGTTAGACTGAATTGCATATAATTTCATTATTTAATTTAGGAAATTATCACAAAATATTATCCTTTATTTCTTTATAATTATGGAAAGCGTATTTTAAGGGTTTTTTCCTCCACTGTCTTGGATTTTGTTAATTCGTGATTATGGTTTTCTTTGTTTTCATCTCAAACCATTCATTTCTCTTTGTCCTTTTTGTTCCCAGACTTGCTGGAGCATTTAGTAGCAAGTGTTAATTCTTGCAACAGACCTAAGCAAACTTTTGTATTTTTGAAAAAAAAAAAAAAATCAGTGTGGGAAAGTTCAGTTGATTTCTTAAACAAAGCACAGATTTTCAAAAGTACTGTTTCTTATACTTAAAAAATAGATAGAGGGAGAGAGACTTTACTAGGTTTGGGTGGGTGGCCTAGGAATCATTGGGCTGTTACTTGGATGAAGGCATCATAGCCCAGGGTCTAGGTTTAGTTTTGTGGGAGTAGAAACTGAGTCTTATTAATGCTCCCCGCCCAGGGAGAATGACTTTTTCTGGGTGAATGAACTTTCAGGACACTGATGTGTAAACCAGAATGTCAGTTTATTAATATACAGTGAAAATAATCCAGCTGTCAGGTGGATTGGACTTCCGTGCTGGATTCTCCCCATCAGAAAAGCTATAGGAGAGCCGTGCTGTACATGGAAGTGGGAATTACATAGATCATTTTGAAGAGCAAAATTTTTTATTTGATGACGTCCAGTTAATCAGTGTTTTCTTTTGTGGTTCATCTTTTGATGTCATATTTAAGAAGTCTTTGCCTAACCCAAGATCATAAAGATTGTCACCCATGTTTTCTTCTAAAAGTTTTTTTTTTTTTTTCTTTTTGCGGTATGCGGGCCTCTCACTGTTGTGGCCTCTCCCGTTGCGGAGCACAGGCTCCGGATGCGCAGGCCCAGAGGCCATGGCTCACGGGCCCAGCCGCTCCGCGGCATATGGGATCCTCCCAGACCGGGGCACGAACCCGTATCCCCTGCATCGGCAGGCGGACTCTCAACCACTGCGCCACCAGGGAGGCCCTTCTAAAAGTTTTATAATTTTGTCTCTTCAATTTAGAACTATGGTCCATTTTGAATTAATTTTTAAAAAATTTATTTTATTGAAGTATAGTTGATTTACAATCTTGTGTTAATTTCTGCTGTACAGCAAAGTGATTCAGTTATACATATATACACATTCTTTTCATTTTGAATTAATTTTTGTATATGGTGCTGGGTACATAAGGCTAGTTGTTCCAGCACCATTTGTTGAAACGACTATCTTTACCCAACTGGGTGACCTTGGCACCTTTGTTGAGGATGTATTGACCACGGATGGTTGGGTCTTTCTGGCCTGTTCTTTTTTTTTTTTTTGCGGTACGCGGGCCTCTCACCGTTGTGGCCTCTCCTGCTGCGGAGCACAGGCTCCGGACGTGCAGGCTCAGCGGCCATGGCTCATGGGCCCAGCTGCTCCATGGCATGTGGGATCTTCCTGGACCGGGACACGAACCCGTGTCCCCTGCATCGGCAGGCAGACTCTCAACCACTGTGCCACCAGGGAAGCCCCGGTCTGTTCTTTTCCAGTGATCCGTGTGCCTAATTTTATGCCACCCCCACACCATTTTGATGATTCTAGGTTTAAGTGTTGAAATTAGGTAGCACAAGTTGTGCGATTTTGTTCTTTTACAAAATTGTTTTGGCTTTTCTATTCCTTTCTATTTCCATATACATTTTTTGATCAGCTTGTTCATTTCCATAAAGAAGTTTGCTGTGATTTTGATTGTGATTGTATTGAGTCTCTAGGTCACTTGGGGAAAATTGAATGTTACCAGTGTGAGCCTCCTGATCCATGAACACAGTATTTATTTAGATCTCCTTTAATTTCTCTCAGCAATCTTTACAGGTATAATATTTTAATGGGTAGCAGAGCATAGACTGTGAAGTGTTCAGATCATGGCTCTGCAGTGAACATGTGATGACCTTGGGCAAGTAACTGAGCTCCTGTGACGCTTGGTGTCCTCATCTGTAAAATAGGGATAGTGCCTCGTGGTTTCGTGGAAGGGTTAGATGAAGTAATGTACGTGAAGGGCAGAGTCCAGTGCACAGTAAAAGTTAGTTGTCACCATCGCTGTCCCTGTCGTCCTTAATGCCCAGGCTGTTCTTGCTCAGCCCCCAGTCGGTTTGGGGCAGCTGCTCAGGCCCCCTTCCTGGTTGCATGGCTGGTGACCACTGCACCTGCCTGCTCTTTGGGCTCTCTGTGGGCTTTCTGACCTTCTCCAGTGGGTCCTGTGGCGTCTCTTTCTTTGTACTGTGTTCATACCATTGATTAGACTTCAGCTTTCCTTCGCATTCAGTCCAGTCTTTTCCCGATTTTCCAGTCTTGGTCTCTGCTTTTGCTTGGAAGATTTTGTCCTAAGTGTTCTTCTGTCCCCAGTGTGCGATGAACCCTCCTATCATGCGTTTGTTGGATGAGTTTCGCCTGTGGAGTCTGGGGGCTGCCTCACTCCCCATCATCTGAGTCTCCATTTGAATGCTTTGTAGATTGTGTAATAATTTACGTTGATTAGGATAGCATATTTTAAACGTTTATGCAGGATATGTATTTGTAAATTTTGCCTCATTTATGGGAAAGTGGGGAAAAGCAGGATGAGATTTTTATGTATTTTTCTTCTAAAATGTTTTAAAGATGTGAATGCTGCCGTAGAAAATAATTTGATGTTGTCTCAGTCAGCTTGTAGTTTTCATGTTCCTTCCAGTTGTCCTGATCCAGGAAGCCTGCTGTTTGGGAGTTAGACCCTGCCCTCTTATCCCATCCCTGGGTGGTTTGCTGGTGGCACTGTCCCTCCCAAGGATGATCCCAGGGCAAGGGTCATGTCTGCCTGTGTGTACATACTCAGGAAGAGTGTTCTACATTCAGCACTAGATATTCTACTCTTTTCTGAATTGTCAGATATTATTATGTTTATTCAGTATTGATTTTATTTATTTATTTATTTAATTGAACTATAGTTGATTTACAATGTTGGGTTAGTTTTAGGCCTACAGCAAATGATTCAATTATACACACACATATGTATATATGTGTGTGTGTATATTCCTTTTCAGATTCTTGTTCATTATAGGTTATTATAAGATACTGAATATAGTTTCCTGTGCCATACAGTAGGTCCTTGTTCTTTATCTATTTTATATAGAGTTGTGTGTATATGTTAATCCCAACCTCCTAATTTGTCCCTCCCCCCCTTCCCTTGGTAACCATAAGTCTGTTCTCTATGTCTCTGAGTCTGTTTCCGTTTTGTAAATAAGTTCATTTGTATCGTATTTTCTGATTCCACATATAAGTGATATCATATACTTGTCTTTCTCTGTCTGACTTTTCAGTATTGATTCTAGAACAAAATATGCCGCTCCCTAACCATGTAATTCTGGGCGAAGCATGTATCTCATCTGTGCTTGCTTCCTTATTTCTAAATGGGGATAAATGGGAACTGGTACCAGTCTATTTTGAGGATTACCTTGAGTGAAACTCTCAGAACAGCGCTGGACCGCGGCAGTTCTCAGTAAATGTTGGCAGCCTATTTTATTCCAGTTCTTTGAAGAGGGACATCCTATATTTGCTTTGTTCAGTATAAATCGTTTAGCCAAATTGATGGTTTAACTAGTTGTTTCATTGTTTAACCATTTTGCTTACATAGGAAATGCTGAGAGTTTTTTCCATTTAAAATGTGAATGTCGGGCCTCCCTGGTGGCGCAGTGGTTGAGAGTCCGCCTGCCGATGCAGGGGATACGGGTTCGTGCCCCGGTCTGGGAGGATCCCACATGCCGCGGAGCGGCTGGGCCCGTGAGCCATGGCCTCTGGGCCTGCGCATCCGGAGCCTGTGCTCCGCAACGGGAGAGGCCACAACAGTGAGAGGCCCACATACCGCAAAAAGAAAAAAAAAAAAAAAAAAAAAAATGTGAATGTCCTTGTTTTTACTTCTGAGCTCCTGTAGTAGCTCAGAGATAGTCTTTTGTCTCCATGGTGCTATTATTTTTCAAATACTAGGTCATGTCAAGTTCAGTTTTATTTTTTAAAATAACATGGAAATTTAACATTCAAATATTGAACCTGATTTTCCAAAGATCCTGTGTTTCACCTTGTTTCTACATAAACTCACCGAGTCACGAGGAAAGTATTTGATTTGCTCAGAGCCACAAAGGAAATCACAACTCTTGGCTCGTCGTTTGTTTCCCCTGTCCCATATGATTCAGTTTCCTTAGAAACTGCATGATACACATGATTTATGAATCGTGCATCAAGTTAGCTTAAGAGCTCTCTCAATTGTTTGGAACTTGTTTTAAAGACTTCAAAAATAATCTGAGTGATTCTAATGAATAAGTGCTCACTTATGAGTACGTATATATACATTTATTTAAAGATTTAAAATTAAAATATAAAATGAAAAAATATGGAAATGATCTTTATTAATCAAAACCCTCCACATTTTGTACTCCAGAAGGAAATCAGATGAAAAGTAATTCAGAATTGAAAGGGGTCGATATTTCTATGTTTTTGCACAGTGAATTCAAAATCAGGTAAGCAATTTCAGCTTGAAATGATAGATATGGCTTACTTAGTCTTACAACCACCCAGACATGATGACAAAAGTTTCATTCAGGACCATGGTGCTTGAAAGAAAGTGAACAACGTGAAATACTGCTGGGAAAAATATTCCATAAAGAAAAAGTAAAAAGGGGAATATAGAGCATTAAGGTAGAAACCAAAATTCAATTTTCACATGCAGAAATATGGTAGCAAAATTTTCTGATTCTACTTTTATGAATGGGTCATGGGGCAAAAGTGTTCTTACTTGTAAGGCATTACTGATTATTATTATCACCAGATTAAAAAACTTGCTCTAAGAAGATCTGTGGAGGATCAGAGTTTGGTTTAATACAGGTACGTCCATCTCCCCAGTGAGCATGTATGTAATGGACCTACTTCCATGTGGTCATTAGGGTCCTGCCTCTTTTGTGATATGGTCCTGGAGAAATGAACTATGGCAATAGAATTTCAGGTAAATCTATGTCTTACCTTTGCAAACTTTAATTGTCGAAAGAGACTGAGATATATTTATTTAAAAGGAAATGGAGAGGGCTTCCCTGGTGGCGCAGTGGTTGAGAATCCGCCTGCCGATGCAGGGGACACAGGTTCGTGCCCCGGTCCGGGAAGATCCCACATGCTGCGAAGCGGCTGGGACCGTGAGCCATGGCTGCTGAGCCTGAGCGACCAGAGCATGTGCTCCGCAATGGGAGAGGCCACAACAGTGAGAGGCCCGCGTACCGCAAAAAAAAAAAAAAAAAAAAAAAAAAAAAAAAGGAAATGGAGAAGTTTTTAGAATAAGCAGTATAATATTTCATGTTTCTTCCTTCTCTTTAAACTAGTATATCAGTGAAACTTCAGTAGTTCCAAAACATTGGTCTCTGTGTAACTAGGGTCGTAACTACCTTAAAACTATGTTAATTTTTTTTTCCTTTTTACATTTTAAATATCTTCTTTAATGACACCTTTTCTCAGAACTGGATTTCAAAGTCATTGCCATAACTTGTTCAAGATCAGAAATTGTCTAAATCCTGCAGATTGCCGGATTACAGATGATCTGTCTGATTACCATCTGTTCAATCCTTAAGGTCAAAGCTAGTTGTAGTTAGAGCCCCTGGCCTGTTTTGCTACTTAAGTTTTCAGTGTATATACGTGAGCGTAGCCTGTATCTTGATAGCTGGTTTCACGAATGAAACCTGTAGTTTAAATGATACGTTGAAATTCATGCAGTAAAGAAAATGACTAAATTGTAATAATTTGGAAGACTGACTTTGTTCACGTTTTCGGAGAGTCAGTGAGATGGGGTCTTGGCCTTTGACCTCTGTTCTTTGCGTTTATGTGATGGGAAAACTGTCTCCCTTTCCAGCGCCTTGATTCCCACTTTAGGAAAGTGGGTTACAAAGAAATTGTACCTGTGCTGCCAGACTCCCCATGAACCACACAAATCCCTGTGTATTGCATCCTGGGGAATTGTCCTAAATCTTTAACAGAGGAGGGTGACATCTTGGAATACTCTAAAGGTCTGGGTCTCCACACTATTAGTCAGTGTTTGATCTCTTGCTCTGTTAGGATGGGTGTCAACTTGCTGGCCAATTTGGCCTGCTTGTAAGATTCATATCAGGGGATGGAACAACATTTCCTCCTAGCTTTCTTATTGAAAGGGGTCCTGTCTCTGGCAGTCAGGGAAATGTTTGGTAGATGTTGGAGAATTTTATCAAAAGAAAATAGCATGGGTGAACTTCCATAGAAGATCTTATACTCAGAGTATTTAATTTAAGACGATCCTACAAATTCTTCCCTATTATATTTTGCAGTCTCTTGAACAAATAGAAGATGCTTGTACTCAGATTATTTGATCCTATAAATTCTTTCCTATTATATTTTTCAGTCTCCTGAACACTTAAGAGACTGAAGATGTATTTAAGCAATAGTGTCACTATTATAGAGACTAAGGAGGGGAAAGTAAAAAACAGTTCCCCTGGAAAATAAAGGAAGGTATCAACTAAAATTGTAGCATACATTTAAAAAAGTATTTCCAAAGGATTAGGCTAGTTTCAAACAGTTAATGTCATTACCCATGTTCTAGAGTTAATGGTAGATAGGCCGTAGTATTAGAAGAGTACCAGAGTTTTATAATCTTAGCTCTGCCAGTTTACCTCTCTAAATTTACCTTCCTCACCTGCAAAATATGGTTCATAACCACTTACAGGATTTTTGTGAGAAGGAAATGGGATGATATAATACATAGCAAACACCCCAAAATGGCCACTATTATTGCATAGATTATCACGTCTGCTACAGTAGAGTATTTTGGATCATTTGTCAGTATTGCACTTATACTGTGTGATATTTCTATGTTCTGGGCCTTCTTAAATATAATGATTTGCTTCTGGGCCTCCCTGGTGGCACAGTGGTTGAGAGTCCGCCTGCCGATGCAGGGGATACGGGTTCGTGCCCCGGTCTGGGAGGATCCCATATGCCGCGGAGCGGCTGGGCCCGTGAGCCATGGCCGCTGGGCCTGCGCATCCGGAGCCTGTGCTCCGCAACGCGAGAGGCCACAACAGTGAGAGGCCCGCATACCGCAAAAAAAAAAAAAAAAAAAATAATGATTTGCTTCTTTTCAAATAGAATTTTGACCTTTTCAAAAGTCTGGAATTCACAGAAGACAGGGAATTTTCCAGCACTTCATGAATGGTGATGTTTATATTGGATTGGCTGGAAGCCAGGTGGCAAACACCATTGAAAAGGAGACATAAATTTTTCCCTTTACAAGAGGCTGCATGGTGCCCCTTGCCTGCCCTTGCCCATGGATATCAATGGGTGTTATGTGTGTAGAGCAAGGGAAAGGTCTTGCTGCTAAACGTAGGGCCATGTGCTCTTTGAGATAAATTAGTATGTTCCCATGAGCTCATATTTATCCTAAAAGGTGTCTTTGTCTTGAGGTCCTTAGAGTCTAGCTAGTAGTAAAGAATCAATATTTGGTACGATTTTCAGTGGTTAAATGTTACTAGGATATACTGAGTTTGTCAAAAAACTAGTGGTATTAAAGCCCAAACAAAAATATTTATTAAAATTTTACATGTTAACACTTTGTTAAAGTGACCTTTGCTAAGAAGTTAATTCTTGTTACCAAATTTGAAAGACTGATTTAATTAACACAACACTGCAAATCAACTTATACTTCAGTAAAATGTAAAAAAATAAAAATTAAAGATTGAATTAAATCTTTTTCCCAAGAGTTTTAAGATAAGTGTAATTGAACCCATAAAGTTAAGAAAAATTTTTCTCATTGTCCATGGAATCAGAAAATGTAATTCTAATTATTTATAGAATTCTAAAATTTAAATATGTTCTCATTGTCATTTAATTCATGTCATAATTCATTCTACTTATAATGCTCAGTTTTCAAACCCATTTTCTGACTATTCCTTAAATATAAAAGATAAGTAGATTGATGAAAAAACAAATAATCAAGAAGTAGAAATGGGAGTGGATATTAAGAAATTAGAGATCAGCTTTAGTTTCTCCCTTAAGATTTATTATGTGACATGTATTAGCAAGATTAGAACATTTGGTAAGTTTTACATTGTTATTTCTCCAGGCTAATTATAACTTTTTTCCCTAGAGTTTCTCAAAAATTTCATTATATACAAGTCCTTTATGAACATGTCAAGAGTCTTTGAATTCTCCATGTTATTATAAAGATGAAGTTGCATGATCTAGGGAAAAAGGAGGGTTTTAATTCTTTTCTGGACATTTTATAAGATATTTCTTTTTTTATATATATATTTATTTATTTTGGGCTACTTTGGGTCTTTGTTGCTGTGTGCGGGCTTTCTCTAGTTGCAGTGAGCAGGGGCTACTCTTCATTGCGGTGCTCGGGCTTCTCACTGTGGTGGCTTCTCATTGCAGAGCACAGGCTCTAGGCGCGCGGGCTTCAGTAGTTGTGGCACGCAGTCTCAGTAGTTGTGGTGCATGGGCTCAGGTGCTCCGTGGCATGTGGGATCTTCCCAGAGCAGGGCTCGAACCTGTGTGCCCTGCATTGGCAAGTGGATTCTTAACACTGCGCCACCAGGGAAGTCCCAAAAGAAGATATTTCTGATCCTTGTCTAGCTTGTGAATAATATATATTAAACAAATACATACTTCGGGTAGGGAAAACAGTTTATAGGGCTCTTCATATCATTATCTTATTAGATATTCTCAATGGTATTTGCTCATTTTACAGCAAAGGACTCAGAGAGGTTAAAATGAGTTGTTTTGGTTTAACAGTTGGCATTGCTTAAACAACTTTCTCCTGAGTGTAAGCAAAAAACAGCCTTTGAGACTGGGAAGGTGTGTAAATGCATTGTTAAATGCAGCATTGTACTCTGGATGGGATCCTGGAACAAAAAGAGGACATTAATGGGAAAAGTACTGAAATCCAAATAAAGTCTGGAGTTTCGTTTTTTAAAAAATGTATAAGGAGTTAAAAAACTAGGGGTGGGGAAACACGAGGCAAAAAGTGTGAAGGCAGCTGAACATGAAAATATCACATGTGTGCAAGTAGATACAACACATTTTTATTGTACTGTTGCTTTTAATAGGGAAACTTTGGAAATAACCTGAGTGCCTGTCAACATTATAATGAATAAATAGAGGGCCGTGTAATTGGGCAGTGAGTGCTACATATCAGTTAGGAAAATGAGCTAGAATTGTGTCAACAGAGGTAACTCTAAACTTAATGTAAGTAAATAAAGTAAGTTACCAAAACATGCCTTCTTTTTGAATATTTTTAATATACTTTCTTTATACTATGTGTCCATCATTACAAAATCCAACAGTACAGAGCATTTATAATGAAAATGAATAGTTTCAGCTCCATTTCTTCCCTTTTTCATTCCCTAAAAGCCATTTGGAATCATGTCTTGGTTTTTCTGGTGGTTCCTTCCAGGTCTCTAAATAGGATGTTTTTGACGCTATTTTAAACAACTATACTAACTGTAGACATTTTCTGTTAATTCCTGTTATGATAGGTGAAGAATTACCCTGCTTATAGAATGCTTTTTTGTAATTTAGGGTTTTTTTAAATTTAAATTTTATTTTTTTAACATCTTTATTGGAGTATAATTGCTTTACAATGGTGTATTAGTTTCTGCTGTATAACAAAGTGAATCAGCTATACATATCCCCATATCCCCATATCTCTTCCCTCTTGCGTCTCCCTCCCACGCTCCCTATCCCACCCCTCTAGGTGGTTGCAAAGCACTGAGCTGATCTCCCTGTGCTATGTGGCTACTTCCCACTAGCTATCTATTTTACGTTTGGTAGTATATGTCCATGCCACTCTCTTACTTCATCCAAGCTTACCCTTCCGCCTCCCTGTGTCCTCAAGTCCATTCTGTATATCTGCGTCTTTATTCCTGGCCTGCCCCTAGGTTCATCAGAACACCTTTTTTATTTTAGATTCCGTATGTATGTGCTAGCATACGGTATTTGTTTTTCTCTTTCTGACTTACTTCATTCTGTATCACAGTCTCTGGGTCCATCCACATCACTACAAGTAACTCAGTTTCGTTTCTTTTTATAGCTGAGTAATATTCCATTGTATATATGTGCCACATATTCTTTATCCATTCATCTGTCAGTGGACACTTACGTTGCTTCCATGTTCTGGCTATTGTAAAGAGAGCTGCAGTGAACACTGTGGAACATGACTCTTTGAATTATGGTTTTCTCAGTGTATATGCCCAGTAGTGGGATTGCTGGGTCGTATGGTAGTTCTATTTTTAGTTTTTTAAGGAACCTCCATACTGTTCTCCATAGTGGCTGTGTCAATTTTCATTCCCACCAACAGTGAAAGAGTGTTCCGTTTTCTCCACACCCTCTCCAGCATTTATTGTTTGTAGATTTCTTGATGATGGCCATTCTGACTGGTGTGAGGTAATATCTCATTGTAGTTTTGATTTGCATTTCCCTAATGATTAGTGGTGTTGAGCATCCTTTCATGTGTTTGTTGGCAATATGTAAATCTTCTTTGGAGAAATGTCTATTTAGGTCTTCTGCCCATTTTTGGATTGGGTTGTTTGTTTTTTTGATATTGAGCTGCATGAGCTGCTTATAAATTTTGGAGATTAATCCTTTGTCAGTTACTTCATTTGCAAATATTTTCTGCCATTCTGAGGGTTGTCTTTTCATCTTGTTTATGGTTTCCTTTGCTGTGCAAAAGCTTCTAAGTTTCATTAGGTCCCATTTGTTTATTTTTGTTTTTATTTCCATTTCTCTAGGAGGTGGGTCAAAAAGGATCTTGCTGTGATGTATGTCATAGAGTGTTCTGCCTTTGTTTTCCTCTGTAGAGTTTGATAGTGTCTGGCCTTACATTTAGGTCTTTAATCCATTTTGAGTTTATTTTTGTGTATGGTGTTAGGGAGTGTTCTACTTTCATTCTTTTACATGTAGCTGTCCAGTTTTCCCAGCACCACTTATTGAAGAGGCTGCCTTTTCTCCATTGTATATTCTTGCCTCCTTTATCAAACATAAGGTGACCATATGTGCATGGGTTTATCTCTGGGCTTTCTATCCTGTTCCATTGATCTATATTTCTGTTTTTGTGCCAGTGCCATAGTGTCTTGATTACTGTAGCTTTGTAGTATAGTCTGAAGTCAGGGAGCATGATTCCTCCAGGTCCATTTTTCTTTACCAGGATGGCTTCAGCTATTCAGGGTTTTTGTGTTTCCATACAAATTGTGAAATTTTTTATTCTAGTTCTGTGAAAAATGCCATTGGTAGTTTGATAGGGATTGCATTGAATCTGTAGATTGCTAAGGGTAGTATAGTCATTTTCACAATGTTGCTTCTTCCAGTCCAAGAACATGGTATATCTCTCCATCTGTTTGTATCATCTTTTATTTCTTTCATCAGTGTCTTATAGTTTTCTGCATACAGGTCTTTTGTCTCCTTAGGCAGGTTTATTCCTAGTTATTTTTTTCTTTTTGTTGCAATGGTAAATGGGAGTGTTTCCTTAATTTCTCTTTCAGATTTTTCATCATTAGTGTATAGGAATGCAAGAGTTTTCTGTGCATTAATTTTCTATCCTGCTACTCTACCAAATTCATTGATTAGCTCTAGTAGTTTTCTGGTAGCATCTTTAGGATTCCCTATGTATAGTGTCATGTCATCTTCAAACAGTGACAGCTTTACTTCTTCTTTTCCAATTTGGATTCCTTTTATTTATTTTTCTTCTCTGATTGCTGTGGCTAAAACTTCCACAACTTTGTTGAATAATAGTGGTGATAGTGGGCAACGTTGTCTTGTTCCTGATCTTAGTGGAAATGGTTTCAGTTTTTCACCATTAGAACGATGTTGGCTGTGGTTTTTTCATATATGGCCTTTATTATGTTGAGGTAGGTTCCCTCTGTGCCCACTTTCTGGAGAGTTTTTATCATAAATGGGTGTTGAATTTTGTCGAAAGCTTTTTCTGCATCTGTTGAGATGATCATATGGTTCTTCTCCTTCAGTTTGTCACCATGGTTTATCACATTGATTGATTTGTGTTTATTGAAGAATCCTTGCATTTCTGTGATAAACCCCACTTGATCATCGTGTATGATCCTTTTAATGTGTTGTTGGATTCTGTTTGCTATTATTTTATTGAGTATTTTTGCATCTATGTTCATCAGTAATATTGTCCTGTAGTTTTCTTTCTTTGTGACATCTTTGTCTGGTTTTGGTATCAGGGTGATGGTGGCCTCATAGAATGAGTTGGGGAGTGTTCCTCCCTCTGCTATATTTTGGAAGAGCTTGAGAAGGGTAGGTGTTAGGTCTTCTCTAAATGTTTGATAGAATTCGCCTGTGAAGCCATCTGGTCCTGGGCTTTGGTTTGTTGGAAGATTTTTAATCACAGTTTCAATTTCAGTGCTTGTGATTGGTCTGTTTATATTTTCTACTTCTTCCTGGTTCAGTGTCGGAAGGTTGTGCTTTTCTAAGAATTTGTCCATTTCTTCCAGGTTGTCCGTTTTATTGATATATAGTTGCTTGTAGTAATCTCTCATGATCTTTCGTATTTCTGCAGTGTCAGTTGTTACTTCTCCTTTTTCATTTCTAATACTATTGATTTGAGTCTTCTCCCTTTTTTTCTTGATGAGCCTGGCTAATGGTTTATCAATTTTGTTTATCTTCTCAAAGGACCAGCTTTTAGTTTTATTGATCTTTGCTATCATTTCCTTAATTTCTTTTTCATTTATCTGATCTTTATGATTTCTTTCCTTCTGCTAACTTTTGGTTTTTTTTATACTTCTTTCTCTAATTGCTTTAGGTGTAAGGTTAGGTTGTTTATTTGAGATGTTTCTTGTTTCTTGAGGTAGGATTTTATTGCTATAAACTTCCCTCTTAGAAATGCTTTTGCTGCATCCCATAGGTTTTAGATCATCGTGTTTTCATTGTCATTTGTTTCTAGGTATTTTTTGATTTCCTCTTTGATTTCTTCAGTGATCTCTTGGTTATTTAGGAGTGTATTGTTTAGCCTCCATGTGTTTGTATTTTTTACAGATTTTTTCCCTGTAATTGGTATCTAGTCTCATAGCATTGTGGTCAGAAAAGATACTTAGTATGATTTCAATTTTCTTAAATTTACCAAGGCTTGAGTTGTGACCCAGGATATGATCTATCCTGGAGAATGTTCCATGAGCACTTGAGAAGAAAGTGTATTCTGTTGTTTTTGGTTGGAATGTCCTATAAATATCAATTAAGTTCATCTTGTTTAATGTATCATTTAAAGCTTGTGTTTCCTTATTTATTTTCATTTTGGATGATCTGTCCATTTGTTAAAGTGGGGTGTTAAAGTGCCCTACTCTGATTGTGTTACTGTTGATTTCCCCTTTTATGGCTGTTAGCATTTGCCTTATGTCTTGAGGTGGTCCTATGCTGGGTGCATAAATATTTAGAATTGTTATATCTTCCTCTTGGATTGATCCCTTGATCATTATGTAGTGTCCTTCTTTGTCTCTTGTAACATTCTTTATTTTAAACTGTATTTTGTCTGATATGAGAATTGCTACTGCAGCTTTCTTTTGATTTTCATTTCTATGGAATATGTTTTTCCATCCCATCACTTACAGTCTGTATGCTTATCTAGGTCTGAAGTGGGTCTCTTGTAGACAGCATATATATGGGTCTTGTTTTTGTATCCATTCAGCCAGTCTTTGCCTTTTGGTTGGAGCATGTAATCCATTTACATTTAAGGTAATTATCGATAGGTATGTTCCTGTTACCTTTTTCTTAATTGTTTTGGGTTTGTTACTGTAGGTCTTTTCCTTCTCTTGTGTTTCCTGCCTAGAGAAGTTCCTTTAGCATTTGTTGTAAAGCTGTTTTGGTGGTGCTGTATTATCTTAGCTTTTGCTTGTCTGTTAAGGTTTTAATTTCTCCATCGAATCTGAATGAGATCGTTGCTGGGTAGAGTAATCTTGGTTGTAGGTTTTTCCCTTTCATCACTTCAAAATGTCCTGCCACACCCTTCTGGCTTGCAGAGTTTCTGCTGAAAGATCAGCTGTTAACCGTATGGGGATTCCCTTGTATGTTATTTGTTGCTTTTCCCTTGCTGCCTTTAATATTTTTTCTTTGTATTTAATTTTTGATAGTTTGATTTGTATGTGTCTTGGCATGTTTCTCCTTGGATTTATCCTGTATGTGACTCTGTGCACTTCCTGGACTTAATTGACTATTTCCTTTCCCATATTAGGGAAGTTTTCAACTATAATCTCTTCAAATATTTTCTCAGTCCATTTCTTTTTCTCTTCTTCTTCTGGGACCCCTATAATTCGAATGTTGGTAGCTTTAGTGTTGTCCCAGAGGTCTCTGAGACTGTCCTCAATTCTTTTCATTATTTTTTCTTTATTTTGCTCTGTGGTAGCTATTTCCACTATTTTATCTTTCAGGTCACTTATCCGTTCTTCTGCCTCAGTTATTCTGCTATTGATTCCTTCTAGAGAATTTTTTATTTCATTTATTGTGTTGTTCATCAATGTTTGTTTGATCTTTAGTTCTTCTAGGTCCTTGTTAAACATTTCTTGTATTTTCTCCATTCTGTTTCCAAGATTTTGGATCATCTTTACTATCATCACTGAATTCTTTTTCATGTAGACTGCCTATTTCCTCTTGATTTGTTGTGTCTGGTGGGTTTTTATTTTGCTCCTTCATCTGCTGTGTATTTCTCTGTCTTCTCATTTTGCTTAACTTACTGCGTTTGGGGTCTTCTTTTCGCAGGCTGCAGGTTTGTAGTTCCCGTTGTTGATGTCGGCCCCTAGTGGGTAAGGTTGGTTTAGTGGGTTGTGTAGGCTTCCTGGTGGAGGGGACTGGTGCCTGTGTTCTGGTGGATGAGGCTGGATCTTGTCTTTCTGCTGGGCAGGACCAAGTCCGGTGGTGTGTTTTTGGAGTGTCTGTGACCTTATTAAGATTTTTAGGCAGTCTCTGTGCTAATGGGTGGGGTTGTGTTCCTGTCTTGCTAGTTGTCTGGCATGGGGTGTCTATCACTGGAGTTTGCTGGTCATTGAGTGGAGCTGGGTCTTAGCATTGAGATGGAGGTCTCTAGGAGAGCTTTTGCTGTTTGATATTATGTGGGGCTGGGAGATCTCTGGTGGACCAATGTCCTGAACTTGGCTCTTCCACCTAAGAGGCTCAGGCCTGACACCCGGCTGTGGCACCAAGACCCTGTCAGCCACATGGCTCCAAACTCTGGATTTCCACACTCCAGAGGCCCTCCTTTCTATGTCTGTAATTTAGTTTTAATTTTTATCAAAATTGTTCATGTTTATAGTTTAAAAGTCTACACTGCTTATTATAGAAATCAGTCCCTTCTTTAACCGCTCACCCCACCACCCCAGTCATTTTTAGTATTTAAATCATGTCATTACATAACATGTTTGTGGATGGACTTCTTGAATTTCTGTTTCATGTTTTGTCTGTTGGGCTCTTTCTGTGCAAGGTGAGTGTCTGTTCCCCTCCCCACCCCTGACCATCAGATGCATCCCACCCCATCCTCTGTTCTGGTGTGATCACGTCATTCATTTGTCCAGATCAGTGTATTCCGTGTTCACAGTGTTGTGCTGTAGTAAATGCTGTTCACAGCTGAGGCACGGAATAATTTTGATGACTTTCCCTTCCGTGGACAACTTTTTGTGTTGCTTGGAGTTAATAATTGTCTTGTTTTTTGCTTAGTTTTCTATGTGCTTATCACACGTGTTGTCTCCCAGTTAGAATTTTCTCTCAGTACATTCAGATACATAATTTTATCTGTTTGGATACTGTTCTCTGTTCTGGATCAGTTGCCCTGTATCCTGGGGTGCTCAGCCATCATTCAGGGACCGTTAGTCTGTTCCCTGATTGGATCCCTGTTTGCAGGGTCCCATGCTTTCCTCTTTCTTGCTTTGCAGCCAGGCTTTGGTGGACTCCCTTCTCAAGAAGCACCCTGAGGAAAGCGGCAGGGAGGATACATTTTGTGAGACCTCAGGGGTCTGGAAACTTTTATTGTGTGTTACACTTAATTGTTAATCTCCAGGTTGAAAATAAGTTTTCCTTCACAATTTTGAAAGTCTGATCTGTTGTCTTTGGGCTCTTACTATTGCTGTTAAGAAATCTCAAAATCTTTCCTCCTCCTTGTCTCTCTCTCTTTTTTTTTTTTTTCTGGGCAATTTTAGGACAGTGATTCTCAACCCTGGCTCCTCGTAAAATTGTCTGCAAACTTTGACCAAATCCTAGTATGAGAGATTTTGAAATAATTGGTCTGGAGTGGAGCCCAAACATAAGTATTTCTGGAAGGTTCCCTGGTAGTTCTGATATGTAGCCAGGGTTGAGAACCTCTGTTTCAAGGTCTTTGTCTTGAATACACTGACTTTTCACAGTACACCGTGATGGGGGTCTCTTCATCCATCGTGCTAGGTGCTTGGTTGTCCCATTAATCTGGAAATTTATGTCCTTTAAATTTGGGAAGGTTTTGCTTTTCTTCCTTCAAGTTGTCCTGTTCTATTCCTCTGCTTCTATCTTCTGTTTTCTTTAACTTTTTCCTTTTTGTTTTTGTTTTTAAATGATTTCCTCAGTTTGATCTTACAACCCTTACATTGAGTTTTTCTTCTTTATTATATTTTTATTTTCCAAGAGTTTACTTTTCATGCTCTGAATATTCTATTTTTATGGACTCCTATTCTTACCCACCCACCCACGTATTTATTGAGATGTGTGGTAATTGATATATACCATTGTGTCAGTTTAAGGTGTACAAGGTGATGATTTGATACATGTATATATTGTGAAAAGATTATCACAATGAGATTAGTTAACACATCTGTCACCTTACATAGGTACCTTTTTTTGTGTGTGGTGACAACACTTAAGATTTACTGTCCTAGCCGGAGGGATGGATTGGGAGTTTGGGGTTAGTAGATGCAAACTCTTATATATAGAATGGATAAACAACAAATCCTACTGTATAGCACAGGGGACTATGTTCAATATCTTATGATAAACCGTAATGGAAAAGAATGCGGAAAAGAATGTATATATATATGTATGACTGAACCACTTTGCTGTACAGCAGAGATTAACACAACAGTGTAAATCAAGTGTACTTCGATAAAGTAAATTTAAAAATAATATTTACTCTCTTACCACCTTTCAGGTATATTATGCAGTATATTAACTATAGCCACTATGCTGTACATTAGATCCCCAGAACTTAGTCATCTTATAACTGAAAGTTTGTACCTTTTGACCAATACCTCTCCATTTCCCTGGCAACCATCAGTCTACTCTCTGTTTCTGTGAGTTTGTTTTTTTTTAGATTCCACATGTAAGTAAGATCATGTAATATTTTTTCTCTGTCTGACTTATTTTACTTAGCATAGTGCCTTCAAGGTTCATCCATGTTGTGGTATATGGTAGGACTCCCTTCTTTTTAGGGCTGAATAATATTTCATTGTATACATCACATTTTCTTTATTTATTCGTGGACACTTAGGTTGTTTCCATATCTTGGCTGCTGTGAATAATGCTGCAACAAACATGGGGGTGCAGATAGCTCTTCAAAATAGTGATTTCATTTTCTTCAGATATATACCCAGAAGTGGGATTGCTGGGTTACATTTTATTTTTTTGAGGAACCTACATACTCTTTTCCATAGTGGCTGCACCAATGTGTATTCCCACCAACTGTGCACAAGGGTTCCCCTTTCTCCACATCTACACCAACACTTGTCTTTTGTCTTTTTGATAACAGCCATTCTGACAGGTGTGGTGATACCTCATTGTGGTTTGATTGGCATTTCCCTGAGGATTAGCCATGTTGAGTATCTTTTCATGTGCCTGTTGGCATAGATGGCCTCCTATTCTTATTTTATGGATGCAGTGCCTTCCCTCCTTTCCAAAGATGTTAATAACTTTCTGTTAAGTTTTCACTTCCCTTCCTGGCTCTTTTTCCTCTAAGTCCATTTTTAAACATCCATCATTTGTTTCAGTGCCCTCCTTTCCTGTTAGAGGCTTTCCTCAGTGCTCTTCCTTGGCTGCCTGCTTGCTCATGTTTAAAAGGTGATCGTGAAGCTCTGTCTCTGTCAATTTTAGCCTTTCCTCTGGGGTGATCTGGCTGGGCCACTGCATCAGGGTGGGGGTGGGGGAGTCCCTGCTATCAGTGTCTTAGGGTCTTTTCTCTTAGGCTGCTCAGATTCTTCAGAGAATACGGTTTTCAGCTCCAGCTGAGGGAGCCCAGTGGGTGGAAGGTGGTGGGAGGATGTCCAGTTTTTTTTTTTTAATTTTTATTTTATATTGGAGTATGGTTGATTTACAGTGTTGTGTTAGTTTCAAGTGCACAACAAAGTGATTCATTTATACATATACATAGGTCTATTCTTTTTCAGACTCTTTTCCCATTTAGGTTGTTACAGAGTATTGAGTAGAGTTCCCTGTGCTATATAGTAGGTCCTTGTTGACGACCTGTTTATATATAGTAGTGTATATACGTTAATCGCAACCTCCTAATCTATCTCTCCCCTCCAGCCTTTCCCCTTTCATAACCATAAGTTTGTTTTTTAAGTCTGTGAGTCTGTTTCTGTTTTGTAAATAAGTTCATTGATCATTTTTTTAGATGCTACATATAAGTGATATCGTAGGATATTTGTCTTTCTCTGACTTACTTCACTTAGTATGATCATCTTTAGATCCAAGAGGATGTCCAGGTTTTGTGTGACCTCCTTTGTCATCTGTGTCCCTCGTGCAGATGAGACCCTGTCTCTCTAACCCTCTCTCCAGGGGATGAGCCTACAGCCTTTTTGTCAGTTGGGCCATCATGGAGGGAGGGGTATCTGCTTCTGAGGCTGTCCCTTCTGTTTCAAGGCCCGCCCCTCTTCCTTCCAGAGCTACCTGGTCCATTAATTTCTGGTGGGGACCCAGCAGGGTTTATGAACCGGGCTGCTTCTGCTGTTGGCTGAGGATTCAGCTCTTTGTCTGTTGGGTCGGACATCACCAGTTCTTTTGCCTTCTGGCTCCCAAATCTTGTTCTTTTTTTTTTTTTTTTTTGAATTTTATTGAAGTATAGTTGATTTACAGTGTTCTGTTAGTTCCTTCTGTACAACAAAGTTACTCAGTTATACATACATATATTCTTTTTCATATTCTTTTCCATTATGGTTTGTCACAGGATATTGAATATAGTTCCCAAGTCTTGTTCTTAACAATTCTTTTTCCTTTCTCCTTGTTCGTAGGGGGATATCATAAAAGTCAATCCCCTTACTGTCAATGGTAGTGCTTTCAGGAGAGGAGAGGAGAGCTGGGAGTTCAACCTGCCCTATTTAATCAGAACTGAATAATGTGATTGTGACAAGCGAAAGATAAAGAGATGGTAAAAGGCTTCAGATTGTCGTAATGATTCGACTTTGCACATCAGCTCTGACCTCCTGTCAGGTTACTTGCTGTATAAGTGTCTGCAGAGACCTGGCAGGAGCTTATGTCTGGTGTTCTTTCGTGGTGGATCTAGCTGCCGTTCGTTGGACAGAAGAGTTAAATTTGGAAAAGTTATTTAAACTCTTGTGCTGCAGTGCAGGTTGACAGCCGGTATTAAAATAAAATGTTTAGTTTAGAAACCCTAAAAATGCTGTGTCGGTTTCCAAAAAAAAGGGCTTACATTTTCTCCTTAAATTACTTGTTGACTGTGGCATTTTAAACATTTTTTTTCACAATATCAGGTCTACCTCACCCAGATGTCTCACAACTCATATCGATTCTTTTATTGTACAATTTAAAATAGAAACTGTGTAATGTAATGTTTCATTTTAAGACCTTTTTCTTCCTTTAGGGAATTGATAACAGCATCTCAAGGAACTTTTAATAAGAATATGTTTTGGGTGTAAGTTTTTGTCATTACTTACATATCAGGGACAATGTGTACATTCTTCACTGCATATTCTTTTTTTTTTTTTTTTTTTTTTTTCTTTTTGCGGTATGTGGGCCTCTCACTGTTGTGGCCTCTCCCGTTGCGGAGCACAGGCTCCGGATGCGCAGGCCCAGAGGCCATGGCTCACGGGCCCAGCCGCTCCGCGGCATGTGGGATCCTCCCAGACCGGGGCACGAACCCGTATCCCCTGCATCGGCAGGCGGACTCTCAACCACTGCGCCACCAGGGAGGCCCTGCATATTCTTTTAAATTGAGAAAACCAGTGTGAAGTTAAGCTGTATTTGCTGAACTAAGAAAAAGCCAGATTTTTAATGTTTAATGTTTATACTAACCAGAAACTTCCTTTTTTTGGTAAATATTTTTCTCCTCTTCGGTGTTCTTGCCTATCTCAGAACCTCTTTTGGTTGTTAGAATTCTCTGTGGGTAGTTTGTTTTCCCTCTATTTTATTTGGCAAAACTTAAAATCTGTAGGAAAGTTGAAAGAAGAGTTAAATGAACTCTGTGTATACCCTTCACTTAGGGTCACTGATTATTAACATTTTGGTGACTTTGTGCTCTGTCTCTATATTTTTAATTTTTATTGAACCATTAAACATTGTTTACACATCATGCCACCTTGTCCCTAAATAATTATGTGTGTCCTCAGAATATGGACTTTCTCTTACATAATCAGCATACCATCTTCATCCCTAAGAAAATGTCTGTAATAGTATCTAACATATAACACACATTCTTCCCCCATTTTTCCCAACCTTTAGCTCTCCACCCTCCCCTGGCCCCCAGGACCCCAAGATCCAGACAAGGATTACATATTGCACTTAGTTGGTATATATCTTTAGTCTCATTTTATTCTAGAAAAGACCCCCTCCTCACCAGTTGTCTAAAAGAATGTTCCACATCTGTATTTTTCTTATGATTCTTGCTTGATTCAATTATTATAAAAATGATGAACATTTCTTTCTCATTGATTAGCTGGTACTCTTCTGTAAAGAAGAGTTTTCTTCTCCCCACCCCCTCTTTTCTTTTTTAAACATCACTGTTGACTCACGGATTCATTTTTTTACTCACTGTGTTAGAATCCATTACCATTGCTATTCTTTTTGATGCTTAAATTGTCCCGGGTTTGGCTAGTGGGAGCCCCTTGCAGCCGGCTTCTGTGTCTTTTTACCACATTCTTATTAACCTTGAAGCATCCCTTTGCTTTCTGGCACAAGATGTTTACAGCTCACCTTGTGCTTTACATGTCCCAGACCTGTAATCAGTTATCTCTCTAAGGAGTCCTGGTTTATTTCAGTGGCGATTTGTTTTTAGAAGTTGAGATCTGGGTGCTAGATGCGTTTATTGTTACCTGGTTACCACTGCTTCTAGCTCCTTTCAATGGAAAATAGCTAGGAAATAGATATCTGTTTTCAAATCATAAGTTTATTAATGATGGTCACTATTTGAATCTGGTATCATGGGGTTCTTCTTTGGTTCCTAACAGCATTTGTATATTTACCTAATTGCTCTCTCACAGAATAGTGCCTCTGTTTCTACATCTTATCCTTAACAGTCTTATTTGGTTTCAAGGTACAGAGACTCGCCCAGGCTACCTACTGGAAAAGGATGAAAGGATAAAGGATTTAGTGTAGGGATACGTGGTGGCCCGGATCTAAGGCAGCTTTTGGCATCAGCTGCTTCTGTCCACCTGCTCTCTTGGCCTTGGTTGGTATTTCTTTTTCGTTCTAGACACCTCTGCTTCTCTTCTCCCACCTTCAGCCTTCCCAAGTGAGGAGGAATTTATCAGGTTGATTATTTACCCACTCATCAGTAGCATCTGTTGGATGGTACCTTTGGTATTGTTGGCCAAGGGCAGGGCGGTGGGATTTCTTTTGTTGAAAGCATCTGGCTGCTTTCTCCTGTTCGGGCAGTGTAATCACTGGACACTTACAGGTTTTGTGAACTGGCACAAACTGGCTTTTATTTTTCTTAGAATGGCTGTATATTCCTTCCCCCAGAAGTATGGTTAATGGTGTATTTTAAGCTCATGAGTAATTTAGAAAATAAGGTAGTAAAACGTGTTTAGTTTCCAGCTTGCCAACTAGCAAACTGTAGTCTCTTTCTGAACAAATGAAAGTCAATACACAGGGCAGATATAGTTAGCTACTGATGGCGTCTTAGAGGCATCCCCGAAGGAGGAAAAGGGTGTGTTTTCTCCCTCGATTTCTGAATCAGAAGAGAAAGTAAGTGCCCAAAGTGTGTGAACTTGATGTTCTAAGAAGAATAATTTTTTAAAAATCTATTATAGGTGTTAGTGACTGAGAATTAACAAGAAATTATGTGAAATGTAGCATAAAATAGTGAACATAAGCTTTCAAGTTAACAGACTTAAGTTCCAAATTTGGCTTGGCTTATTCGCACTTTGTGACATTGGGTAGTTGACTAATGCAGTCTGAGCCTCAGTTTTCCCTTTTGTAAAATGGGCATCCTAACACCTACTATCTACCATAGTAGGTAGTAACTGTAAGTGAGAAATCATAGAGGATTAGACCAAAAAAATTTTTTTAACCTTACTTTCTTATAAGTCAGAAATCCCAGCTCTGGAGAAATAATGGATCCCCAGTGAAAGCAAGTAAAAACATGGCCAGGAAGGGTAGCAGAAGGACCGTCTCTAAGAGGTGTGATCTGGACACCCAAGGAGCAGCAGTGAGAGAGGTTGGGGGCAGCCATGGTTGGAAGTGGACTTGCTGGGCTGCATGGTAGAGGCTGGAGCCTGACACCTTGTCAGGGCAGGTGAGGTGAGTTCCCATTCCCACCATTGACTCTTGAGTGACTCCATGCTCAGCATGGGAGCTCCAGGAGCTGAGAGGTGGGAGGGGTAGACAGTCTCATCCTCCCCTCCCCCCACCCAGGGAGATAATGTTTGTTAGTTTTTCTTGCCTAGTGTGTGATTTGTTTCTAAAATGTGTTCAGTGCGCTCACCAGTGGCACATTCTGGTCTAGCCAGTAAGTGGAAGTGGTAGACCATGTCAAGTGGAATTATCCTCTGTCCTTCATGGGGTAATTGGTGTTCTTTTTGCCAAGGACTTCTCCCATAGAGTTTCACTGTGTTGATGAATATTTGTAAATAAGCACAATATTTTATATGGCAGCACCATTCACAATAGCCAAGAGGTGGAAGCAACCCAAGTGTGCATCGACAGCTGAATAAACAGAATATGGTCTATACAGGCAATGCGATATTATTCATCCTTAAGAAGGAAGGGAATTCTGACACGTGCGACAACATGGATGGACCTTGAGGGCGTTGTGCTGGGTGAAATATGCCAGACCCCGAAGACAAGTACTGTGTGAGTCCACTGATATGTGGTACCTGGAGTAGTCAAATTCACAGAAACAGAATTACCCGGGATGGTGGATAGAGTGGGGGCAGAAATGAAGGAGTTGTTTAATGAGGATAGAGTTTAAGTTTTATGAGGTGAAAAGTTCTGGAGGTTGGCTGCACAGCAATGTGAATATATTTAACACATGAACCATACCCTTAAAAATGGTTAAGATGGTAAATTTTACGTTATACATTTTTTAATAAAATAAAAAAGCACAGGGGTTTAAAGATACTGTTTGTATTTATATATAATAGAGATATGTGTATATGTAAATATGGACTAACATGTATCTATATATGTATGGTTATAATACACAAATATTTAAAAACTAGTATAGACGTATGTATTTCATATTGTGATATTTTGAACGGTATTTCTAGAAGATAAAGGGCTAAAAGGTACACAGACTAAAAATGATACAATCTTTCCACAGGTTAATGTACATATTCATGTTGACTGAAATTTTACTTTTAAGAATTTATTATAAGGGAGAAGTCGGTATGCATAAAGGTTTAATAAGGGTATTGGTTACAGCACTATTTATAATAATAATGAAAAGTTGGAAGCAATTCTAATTGCTCATTGGAGAATTGGTTAGATTATGGTGTATCCATCATTTCATTGGAATAGATGGCTGTAGAGATATATCTTGACATTGAAGAATATCTTGATTCTGTTAATACTTGAAAAAAATGTAGGTTTCATGTATAAATGACAGAACTCAAGATTCTTAACTCTACATACTGTGCTGTAGCCACTGTAACAGAGGGATTCTCTTGATTATGCAGATTATTCTAGCCCTTTTTTCAAAAGCTGGACACCAATAGTGTATTTTATACAATTCAGTATTTCATAAGCTTTTGCTACTCAAAATATTTGAGGAGGAAGAACTTAATAACATCTTTCTTTATGACTATATAATTAAATTAAGTGTTGTTCAGGTCTGATTTTTAAGAGAGTGTATATTTCATGAGAGTTGCCTTTCCTAATATTCATTTATCAAGTTAACATTATTCACTTGTACAGAGAAAGTTATTAAACAATTCCATGTTAGAATCTCTTCATAGACATGCTTCTTTTTCTTTCTTTTTTTTAAAACAATGTCTGGCATTTATTTGGTCATTAATAATCTACAAATAAGATGATCAAGAAATACCCATGATTAATTAGTGTGCTTCTCTGTAAACTTTGAGTTTCATTCTGAAGAGATGGAAGTCTAATTTTATCTTTTGTGGTGTATGTTACAGTGTTTTATATTTTTCCATGCTAACTCTGGTGAGAATTGCAGCCTGTCTTAAATAATGAAATACTTAAGCCCATAAAATACCTAGGCTATTTTGTATCATTTTGTGCAGTGTCTATGAATGCAAAGCATTTAGTCTAGTTTGTTTTAGAGAAGACTGACCTTCCAAGTCAAGTCCTGATTTAAGTGACCTTGGTTAAATTACTGTATCTCTCTGAGAATCAGTTTACTCATCTGAAATTTAACTTTTGTGAATAAAGTATTATTCATCTGAGGTGCATTTATCTTAGGCAGTTCACTGTACAAGCCCAGTTGCCGGGTCCATTGTGCCATCTTGTGCTCTGAGAGTTTGAACATCCTCATGCCTCACTTACAAAATGGGAGGAGTCATTGTATGCATTTCATAGAGTTATTGTGAAGTGGATGTAAGTTACTGCATGTAGATTTCTTGGAAGAGTGCCTGGTAACTCAATCATGCCATAAATGCTATTGTTATTATCTTAGTTCAGAATCTGTGATGGTACTTTACAATTTAAAACTTTATGGTACTTTACAATTTAAAACTTTTAATGTTTCAGTAAATAAGAACTTACCAATTAGTGGATTTTTTTTTTTTTTTACTATGCAACACATCATGGTTTCAGGGAAATTGCGCTGTGCCTAGCGATCAATTTAGATTTTGCTTCTCCAGGGAGCTGATGTCCTATTGCAGTAGACTAAGATCAAAAAAAGGGCAGAAGATTCCTAAAAATCAGGATTCTGTCTGACCTTGGAGTTGAGAACTTAGGCTGTTTTCTCGTGAATATTCTGATGGCCACCAAGTCCTCCTGAACCCATTTTCTCAGCCCTTGCTTTCTGATCCAGCTAGTGTGGGAATTTTAAGAAGGCAGCACGTGGCTCACATTCAGGCGATGGGGGATGTTCTGCCCCATCACTGATGGACCTTTGGTTTCCGTGCTTAGGACAGTAGGACAGTTTGCTATTGTTAGGTACATCTCGGGTTAAAAATGTACTAGGACTGGGATGCTAGGAGCATGATATCAAGGGAAGGAATAATCCAGATCTTCAAGGCTTGGTGATAAACACAGAAGTCAGCAAGTAGGTCTTTGGCTCTTGTCTTTGGACTGATCGGGAACTCCAACACTGGAACGTGGTCAGACAAAGATTAGGGTTAAATGCTGAAGAATTTAGGGTTGTTACCTGCTAGTAGAACAAACACATGTTTATCAGATGCGAGGGATCCCTAAGAAATGGGTGAACCTGAAAGTTGTAAGGATTGTATCTTATCACAAGCCACATCTTGGGGGGGGGGGATGGGATCACATCCTGGAAGCAGCTCTTGTTGCTTTCTTTTCTTTTTACAAGATTTAAGACCCAGAGGCACTTACTTTTAACTCATGTGTGACAGGCACTGAGGTGAGTGGTGAGGATGAGCAGATGATTCCCTAGAGACTGAAGGATAATGGCACAGAATGAACATGTAGGTGTAGATGAAGAGGCTCATAGCTGCTGGGTGTCCTTCAAGTATAAGGAAACCGGGCTAAGAGCAAAATAACAAATAAGAAAGACTCCGTCAGTGGGCCTCCAGGTCTGTAATCCTTTTGTTATATTCCTGCCTCAGTTCTGTACAATGAGACCCTGGACAATTTGGTTTTCTTTTTGTTCTGATTTGTTCTAATTCTAATTCTAATGCCATCATTGCTTAGAGGAGGCAGAGATAAAGACTCCCAATTCCTTGGAATCCAAGGACTTCTTAGACTGACTCAGTCTCTGTGATTTTACATCCATGGAAGAAATTGGCCGTCGTGAAAGAGGCACAAGGAATATGGATATTTAAATTGTTAGACTTTCGTTTGCATTTTTATTTTTTATTTAAAAATTTTTATTTTGTATTGAAGTATAGTTGATTTACAGTGCTGTGTTAGTTTCAGGTGTATAGCAGAGTGATTCACTTATACATGTACATATATCTATTCTTTTTCAAATTCTTTTCCCACTTAGGAGATTACAGAATATTGAGTAGATTTCCCTGTGTTATACAGTGGGTCCTTGTTTGCATTTTAAAATATTCTTTGTAATACCTAACACGATGCAGCAAAATAAATGGTGATTGTTTCCCTGTTCCCTGGTGGGGGAGATGCTTCTTCCCCATTCAAGATGTGTGCTTCACATGGTGGCGATGCCGTCATGTAGCCCTCCCTGTCCGTTTCAGGGGAGTAGAGGTAGCCCAGCCTGTCTGGTGAGTTTGGGATGAAAAGGCAGGCATGTGCCCCTCCCCTCACTTTCCCCTCTGTCCTCCCTGCTACCAGTGCTACAGGGACACGCGGTCCCACCCCCAGGGCACCTGTCTGTTCAACCTGGGAGTGGGGTTCGGTGTTTGGAAACCACCTCCTTGTCTGCAGTAAGCAGTGTTCTCCAGTTTAGGTTTTATGGGGAGTAAACGTGACACTTCGGTCTCCCGTTTGCCTTCTCATTTCTCTCCTCTTATCCATCTAGCTATGTTATTTCTCTTAGTGCTCATCAGGTTTATTTCATTTCTGAATTGGTTTAGAGTTTGGACAGGAAACAGTGTTTCTTCTATTTGCTGGCTCTCCTGAAGACATAGATCCTTGCTTTCCTTAGGCCTTGCATTTCTGAGTTGAATTCCATGCCATTTATGATTTGTGTAGAGAAACCACGCTTCATTCAAGTAAAGTATTAGGAGCCATTGCCAAGGAAAGAACCATCAGCTGTGAAGGTGCATGTTCCTCTCTGCAGGAAGATGAGCAAGATTCGTTCTTAATTTCTAGTGAATTAATCTGTAGACGTAAAGGTCCCTGTGAGTGCCTGTTAGTATTTGCCCAGATGTTCCACTACCATAATTATTAGTAACATTTCAAATGAATGGTCATGGTGTCTGTATCCTTGAAACTTACTTTCCTCTAGGTCTTGATTTGACTGGGATCTTTGGAGAGACAATTTGTTTTTGTAATACTATTCAGGATAAAATCTCTGGATGTGATAAAGGGGGTTTAGTGAGCAAGAAAAGTTTTTAAAAGATTTTTAAAATAAAAATGAATAACAGGTTAGTGTTTAGTATAAAGATTTAGTATAAAGCTTAAGTTCAGAGTCCTCTTTTTCACTCAGAAAATAAAAAAAATTAATCACCTAGGAGCTCCTTCAGGGTGGTTTCTTTGTGTCTTTGACATGTCCCCTATGCTTTGTTTTTTGAGTACTACTTTTCTTTTCTGACATGACCAAATGTTCTAGGCTCTTTTTGTATCTTCCCTGTCCCAGCCTTGGAATCAACCATTTCTCCCAGGAGCCTTGGTTCCTTTTTTCAGAGACGGTTTGAGAAACCAATATCTCAGCACTGGGCCTTTGAAATGTTTTGTCATCTGATTTTAAGAGTACTGCTAGTATTTTGGAATCATATCTTATAAAACGTTAGACTGGTTTTCCGTTATTAGCTGACATAGTTACTGGTGGGACTTCCCTGGTGGTCCAGTGGCTAAGACTCCGAGCTCCCAATGCAGGGGGTCCAGGTTCGATCCCTGGTCAGGGAACTAGATCTGCATGCTGCAACTAAGAGTTCACATGCTGCAACTAGGACCTGGTGCAGCCAAATAAATAAATAAATATTTTTAAAAAATAGGTGAAATAGTTACTGGCACCCGTTATATGCATAATTATGGTGGTTATAGTTTCGTTTAGAGGTAAGAAGGAGACATTTAAGGTTAAGCTTCAAATTATGTGAGCTGTGGGATGCTGGCTGTGCCTGAGGCTGTAACCAGAGGCTCCCTCCTTGCTGAGCAGGGTTGGGGGAGGCTTCTTTATTGCGGTGAACCTTTGACTAGTCCCAGCGTCGCTCAGCTGTAACCTTTTTTTTTTTTTTTTATTGAACTATAGTTGATTTACAATGCTATGTTACTTTTGCTGTACAGCAAAGTGATTCAGTTATACATATATATACATTCTTTTTATATTCTTTTCCATTATGGTTTATCACCAGATATTAAATGTAGTTCCCTGTGCTATGCAGTAGGACCTTGTTGTTTTTATCCATCCAATGTAAAATAGCTTGCATCTGCTAATCCTAAAACTCCCAGTCCAACCCCCACCCCCCCAGCAACCACCAGTCTGTTCTCCATGTCCGTGTTTCTGTTTTTTAGATAGGTTCATTTGTGTCGTATTTTATTTTATTTTATTTTTTATTTATTTTATTTATTTATTTTATTTATTTATTTATTTATTTATTTATTTATTTATTTTACAAATTTAATCAGTTATACATATACATATGTTCCCATATCCCCCCCCTTTTGCGTCTCCCTCCCACCCTCCCTATCCCACCCCTCCAGGCGGTCACAAAGAACCGAGCTGATCTCCCTGTGCTACGCCTTCCCACTAGCTATCTACCTTACGTTTGGTAGTGTATATATGTCCATGCCGCTCTTTCACTTTGTCACAGCTTACCCTTCCCCCTCCCCATATCCTCAAGTCCATGCTCTAGTAGGTCTGTGTCTTTATTCCTGTCTTACCCCTATGTTCTTGATGACATTTTTTCTTAAATTCCATATATATGTGTCAGCATACAGTATTTGTCTTTCTCTTTCTGACTTACTTCACTCTGTATGACAGACTCTAGGTCCATCCACCTCATTACAAATAGCTCAATTTCATTTCTTTTTATGGCTGAGTAATATTCCATTGTATATATGTGCCACATCTTCTTTATCCATTCATCCGATGATGGACACTTAGGTTGTTTCCATCTCCGGGCTATTGTAAATAGGGCTGCTATGAACATTTTGGTACATGTCTCTTTTTGAATTATGGTTTTCTCAGGGTATATGCCCAGTAGTGGGATTGCTGGGTCCTATGGTAGTTCTATTTGTAGTTTTTTAAGGAACCTCCATACCGTTCTCCATAGTGGCTGTACCAATTCACATTCCCACCAGCAGTGCAAGAGTGTTCCCTTTTTTCCACACCCTCTCCAGCATTTATTGTTTCTAGATTTTTTGATGATGGCCATTCTGACTGGTGTGAGATGATATCTCATTGTAGTTTTGATTTGCATTTCTCTAATGAGTAAAGATGTTGAGCATCCTTTCATGTGTTTGTTGGCTGTCTGTATATCTTCTGTGGAGAAATGTCTATTTAGGTCTTCTGCCCATTTTTGGATTGGGTTGTTTGTTTTTTTGCTATTGAGCTGCATGAGCTGCTTATAAATTTTGGAGATTAATCCTTTGTCAGTTGCTTCATTTGCAAATATTTTCTCCCATTCTGAGGGTTGTCTTTTGGTCTTGTTTATGGTTTCCTTTGCTGTGCAAAAGCTTTGAAGTTTCATTAGGTCCCATGTGTTTATTTTTGTCTTTATTTCCATTTCTCTAGGAGGTGGGTCAAAAAGGATCTTGCTGTGATTTATGTCATAGAGTGTTCTGCCTATGTTTTCCTCTAGGAGTTTGAAAGTGTCTGGCCTTACATTTAGGTCTTTAATCCATTTTGAGCTAATTTTTGTGTATGGTGTTAGGGAGTGATCTAATCTCATACTTTTACATGTCCCTGTCCAGTTTTCCCAGCACCACTTATTGAAGAGACTGTCCTTTCTCCACTGTACATTCCTGCCTCCTTTATCAAAGATAAGGTGACCATATGTCTGTAGGTTTATCTCTGGGCTTTCTATCCTGTTCCATTGATCTATATTTCTGTTTTTGTGCCAGTACCATACTGTCTTGATTACTGTAGCTTTGTAGTATAGTCTGAAGTCAGGGAGCCTGATTCCTCCAGCTCCGTTTTTCGTTCTCAAGATTGC
Source organism: Mesoplodon densirostris (assembly GCF_025265405.1). Classification (NCBI taxonomy): domain Eukaryota; kingdom Metazoa; phylum Chordata; class Mammalia; order Artiodactyla; family Ziphiidae; genus Mesoplodon; species Mesoplodon densirostris. The sequence goes on along the minus strand of NC_082670.1, from coordinate 44,219,903 downwards.
TTTGGCTATTCGGGGTCTTTTGTGTTTCCATACAAATTGTGAAATTTTTTGTTCTAGTTCTGTGAAAAATGCCATTGGTAGTTTGATAGGTATTGCATTGAATCTGTAGATTGCTTTGGGTAGTAGAGTCATTTTCACAATGTTGATTCTTCCAATCCAAGAACATGGTACATCTCTCCATCTATTTGTATCATCTTTAATTTCTTTCATCAGTGTCTTATAATTTTCTGCATACAGGTCTTTTGTCTCCTTAGGTAGGTTTATTCCTAGATATCTTATTCTTTTTGTTGCAATGGTAAATGGGAGTGTTTCCTTGATTTCACTTTCAGATTTTTCATCATTAGTATATAGGAATGCCAGAGATTTCTGTGCATTAATTTTGTATCCTGCAACTTTACCAAATTCATTGATTAGCTCTAGTAGTTTTCTGGTAGCATCTTTAGGATTCTCTATGTATAGTATCATGTCATCTGCAAACAGTGACAGCTTTACTTCTTCTTTTCCCATTTGGATTCCTTTTATTTCCTTTTCTTCTCTGATTGCTGTGGCTAAAACTTCCAAAACTATGTTGAATAAGAGTGGTGAGAGTGGGCAACCTTGTCTTGTTCCTGATCTTAGTGGAAATGGTTTCAGTTTTTCACCATTGAGGACGATGCTGGCTGTGGGTTTGTCATATATGGCCTTTATTATGTTGAGGAAAGTTCCCTCTATGCCTACTTTCTGCAGGGTTTTTATCATAAATGGGTGTTGAATTTTGTCAAAAGCTTTCTCTGCATCTATTGAGATGATCATATGGTTTTTCTCCTTCAGTTTGTTAATATGGTGTATCACATTGATTGATTTGCGTATATTGAAGAATCCTTGCATTCCTGGAATAAACCCCACTTGATCATGGTGTATGATCCTTTTAATGTGCTGTTGGATTCTGTTTGCTAGTATTTTGTTGAGGATTTTTGCATCTATGTTCATCAGTGATATTGGCCTGTAGTTTTCTTTCTTTGTGACATCCTTGTCTGGTTTTGGTATCAAGGTGATGGTGGCCTCGTAGAATGAGTTTGGGAGTGTTCCTCCCTCTGCTATAGTTTGGAAGAGTTTGAGAAGGATAGGTGTTAGCTCTTCTCTAAATGCTTGATAGAATTCGCCTGTGAAGCCATCTGGTCCTGGGCTTTTGTTTGTTGGAAGATTTTTTATCACAGTTTCAATTTCAGTGCTTGTGATTGGTCTGTTCATATTTTCTATTTCTTCCTGATTCAGTCTTGGCAGGTTGTGCATTTCTAAGAATTTGTCCATTTCTTCCAGGTTGTCCATTTTATTGGCATAGAGTTGCTTATAGTAATCTCTCATGATCTTTTGTATTTCTGCAGTGTCAGTTGTTACTTCTCCTTTTTCATTTCTAATTCTATTGATTTGAGTCTTCTCCCTTTTTTTCTTGATGAGTCTGGCTAATGGTTTATCAATTTTGTTTATCTTCTCAAAGAACCAACTTTTAGTTTTATTGATCTTTGCTATCGTTTCCTTCATTTCTTTTTCATTTATTTCTGATCTGATTTTTATGATTTCTTTCCTTCTGCTAACTTTGGGATGTTTTTGTTCTTCTTTCTCTAATTGCTTTAGGTGCAAGGTTAGGTTGTTTATTCGAGATATTTCCTGTTTCTTAAGGTGGGATTGTATTGCCATAAACTTCCCTCTTAGAACTGCTTTTGCTGCATTCCATAGGTTTTGGGTCCTCGTGTCTCCATTGTCATTTGTTTCTAGGTATTTTTTAATTTCCTCTTTGATTTCTTCAGTGATCACTTCGTTATTAAGTAGTGTATTGTTTAGCCTCCATGTGTTTGTATGTTTTACAGCTCTTTTCCTGTAATTGATATCTAGTCTCATAGCATTGTGATCGGAAAAGATACTTGATACAATTTCAATTTTCTTAAATTTACCAAGGCTTGATTTGTGACCCAAGATATGATCTATCCTGGAGAATGTTCCATGAGCACTTGAGAAAAATGTGTATTCTGTTGTTTTTGGATGGAATGTCCTATAAATATCAATTAAGTCCATCTTGTTTAATGTATCATTTAAGGCTTGTGTTTCCTTATTTATTTTCATTTTGGATGACCTGTCCATTGGTGAAAGTGGGGTGTTAAAGTCCCCTACTATGATTGTGTTACTGTCGATTTCTCCTTTTATGGCTGTTAATATTTCCCTTATGTATTGAGGTGCTCCTATGTTTGGTGCATAAATATTTACAATTGTTATATCTTCTTCTTGGATTGATCCCTTGATCATTATGTAGTGTCCTTCTTTGTCTCTTCTAGTAGTCTTTATTTTAAAGTCTATTTTGTCTGATATGAGAATTGCTACTCCAGCTTTCTTTTGGTTTCCATTTGCATGGAATATCTTTTTCCATCCCCTTACTTTCAGTCTGTATGTGTCTCTAGGTCTGAAGTGGGTCTCTTGTAGACAGCATATATATGGGTCTTGTTTTTGTATCCATTCAGCCAGTCTGTGTCTTTTGGTGGGAGCATTTAGTCCATTTACATTTAAGGTAATTATTGATATGTATGTTCCTATTCCCATTTTCTTAATTGTTTTGGGTTCGTTATTGTAGGTCTTTTCCTTCTGTTGTGTTTCTTGCCTAGAGAAGTTCCTTTAGCATTTGTTGTAAAGCTGGTTTGGTGGTGCTGAACTCTCTCAGCTTTTGCTTGTCTGTAAAGGTTTTAATTTCTCCATCAAATCTGAATGAGATCCTTGCTGGGTAGAGTAATCTTGGTTGCAGGCTTTTCTCCTTCATCACTTTAATTATGTCCTGCCACTCCCTTCTGGCTTGTAGAGTTTCTGCTGAGAGATCAGCTGTTATCCTGATGGGGATTCCCTTGTGTGTTATTTGTTGTTTTTGCCTTGCTGCTTTTAATATGATTTCTTTGTGTTTAATTTTTGACAGTTTGATTAATATGTGTCTTGGTGTATTTCTCCTTGGATTTATTCTGTATGGGACTCTCTGTGCCTCCTGGACTTGATTAACTATTTCCTTTCCCATATTAGGGAAGTTTTCAACTATAATCTCTTCAAATATTTTCTCAGTCCCTTTCTTTTTCTCTTCTTCTTCTGGAACCCCTATAATTCGAATGTTGGTGCGTTTAATGTTGTCCCAGAGGTCTCTGAGACTGTCCTCTGTTCTTTTCATTCTTTTTTCTTTATTTTGCTGTGCAGCAGTTATTTCCACTATTTTATCTTCCACCTCACTTATCCGTTCTTCTGCCTCAGTTATTCTGCTATTGATCCCATCTAGAGTATTTTTTATTTCATTTATTGTGTTTTTAATCGATGCTTGATTCGTCTTTAGTTCTTCTAGGTCCTTGTTAACTGTTTCTTGCATTTTGTCTATTCTATTTCCAAGATTTTGGATCATCTTTACCATCATTATTCTGAATTCTTTTTCAGATAGACTGCCTATTACCTCTTCATTTGTTAGGTCTGGTGGGTTTTTATCTTGCTCCTTCTCCTGCTGTGTGTTTTTCTGTCTTCTCATTTTGCTTATGTTACTGTGTTTGGGGTCTCCTTTTTGCAGGCTGCAGGTTCGTAGTTCCCGTTGTTTTTGGTGTCTGTCCCCAGTGGCTAAGGTTGGTTTAGTGGGTTGTGTAGGCTTCTTGGTGGAGGGGACTAGTGCCTGTGTTCTGGTGGATGAGGCTGGATCTTGTCTTTCTGGTGGGCAGGTCCACGTCTGGTGGTGTGTTTTGGGGTGTTTGCGGACTTTTTATGATTTGAGGCAGCCTCTCTGCTAATGGGTGGCGTTGTGTTCCTGTCTTGCTAGTTGTTTGGCATAGGGTGTCCAGCACTGTAGCTTGCTGGTCGTTGAGTGAAGCTGGGTGCTGGTGTTGAGATGGAGATCTCTGGAAGATTTTCGCCGTTTGATATTATGTGGAGCTGGGAGGTCTCTTGTGGACCAGTGTCCTGAAGTTGGCTCTCCCACCTCAGAGGCACAGCACTGACTCCTGGCTCCTCAATTTGGGATGGTTTGTTGTCTATTCATGTATTCCACAGATGCAGGGTACATGAAGTTGATTGTGGAGCTTTAATCCGCTGCTTCTGAGGCTGCTGGGAGAGGTTTCCCTTTCTCTTCTTTGTTCTCACAGCTCCTGGGTCTCAGCTTTGGATTTGGCCCCGCCTCTGCGTGTAGGTCGCCGGAGGGCGTCTGTTCTTTGCTCAGACAGGACAGGGTTAAAGGAGCAGCCTCTTCGGGGACTCTGGCTCACTCAGGCCGGGCGGGAGGGAGGGGCACGGAGTGCGGGGCGCGCCTGCAGCGGCAGAGGTCGGCGTGACGTTGCACCAGCCCGAGGCGCGCCGTGCGTTCTCCCAGGGAAGCCGCCCCTGGATCCTGGGACCCCGGCAGTGGCAGGCTGCACAGGCTCCCGGAAGGGCGGTGTGGACAGTGACCTGCGCTCGCACACAGGCTTCTTGGCGGCGGCAGCAGCAGCCCCAGCGTCCCACGCCCGTCCCTGGGCTCCGCGCTTTCAGCCGCGACTCGCGCCCGTCTCTGGAGCTCCTTTACCCGGCGCTCTTAATCCCCTCTCCTCGCGCACCAGGAAACCAAGAGGGAAGAAAAAGTCTCCTGCCTCTTCGGCAGCTCCAGAGTTTTCCCGGACTCCCTCCCGGCTAGCTGTGGCACATTAGCCCCCTTCAGGCTGAGTTCTCGCCGCCAGCCCCAGTCCTCTCCCTGCGCTCTGACCGAAGCCCGAGCCTCAGCTCCAGCGCCGCCCGCCCCGGCGGGGGAGCAGACCAGCCTCTCGGGCTGGTGAGTGCTGCTCGGCACCGCTCCTCTGTGCGGGAATCTCTCCGCTTTGCCCTACCCAGGTATGTGGGGAGTTTCTTGCCTTTTGGGAGGTCTGGGGTCTTCTGCCTGCGTTCAGTAGGTGTTCTGTAGGAGTTGTTCCACGTGTAGCTGTATTTCTGGTGTATCTGTGGGGAGGAAGGTGATCTCCGCGTCTTACTCTTCCGCCATCTTGTGTGTCGTATTTTAGATTCCACATATAAGTGATATCATATGGTATTTGTCTTTCTGTTTCCGACTGACTTCACTTAGTGTGATAATCTCTAGTTGCATTCATGTTGCTGCAGATTGCACTATTTCATTCTTTTTTACGGCTCAGTAATATTCCATTGTATATATACATCTTCTTTATCCATTCCTTTGTCGATGGACATTTAGGTTGTTTCCATGTATTGGCTATTGTAAATAATGCTGCTATGAACATAAGGGTACATGTATCTTTTTGATTTAGCTTTGTCTGGATACATCCCCAGGAGTGGGATTGCTGGATCATATGGTAGCTCTATTTTTAGTTTTTTAAGGAAACTCCATACTGTTCTCCATAGTGGCTGCACCAACTTACAGTCCCACCAACAGTGTAGGAGGGTTCCTTTTTCTCCACACCCTCACCAGCATTTGTTATTTGTAGAGTTTTTAATGATGGCCATTCTGGCTGGTGTGAGGTGGTACCTCATTGTAGTTTTGTTTCAGCTGTAACCTCTTCTTTCTCTCCTTCTTGAAAGAGCTCCGTTGTTGCTTCACCTGTTACCCTCAGCACTGATCACACTGTTTGCATCTGGCTTTCCCAAGAATCTGTGAGCTCCTTGAGGGCAGGGATTGTGTCTCACCTTTGTATAATCTCTAGCACAGAGTATAGTAAGTGAGCACTTCTGGGTGTTATGGATTGTGAATGAACTGAATTCAGAGAATCAAATATACAGTATTACAGAATCGTTCCTGAACAATATGCAAGTTTGAAAAGCTGAGTGAATATACCAGGTTCAAATGAAAGTTCAAGATGGTAGTAAGAGTCACTGACCTGATCCGGGGTTAATGATTACATGAATGTCCTCACAGTTCTCTGCTGCAGGACTTGAGGAGGTGGCTGGGAGTTGGAAGACTTTGCCAGAGGAAGTGACATTTGGTTTGGTTTTATTTTTTTCCTTATTAATGATTTTAATATGATAATATTTAGATATATTAAATTATTTCACTTGTTTCTTTTTTTTTTTTTTTCTTTTTGCGGTATGCGGGCCTCTCACTGCTGTGGCCTCTCCCGTTGCGGAGCACAGGCTCCGGATGCGCAGGCCCAGAGGCCACGGCTCACAGGCCCAGCCGCTCCGCGGCACACGGGATCCTCCCAGATCGGGGCACGAACCCGTATCCCCTGCATCGGCAGGCGGACTCTCAACCACTGCGCCACCAGGGAGGCCCCTTGTTTCTTTTTTTAAAGTTTTTAAATAATTAATTTCTATTGGAGTATAGTTGATTTACAGTGTTGTGTTAGTTTCTATTGTGCAGCAAAGTGAATCAGTTATATATATACATATATCCACTGTTTTTTAGATTCTGTTCCCATATAGGTCATTACAGAGTATTGAGTAGAGTTCCCTGTGCTGTACAGTAGATTCTTATTAGTTATCTATTTTATATATAGTAGTGTGTATATGTCAATCCCAATCTCCAAATGTTGTGTTAGTTTCAGGTGTACAGCAAAGTGATTCAGTTACACATATACATATATTCATTTTTTTAAGGTTCTTTTCTCTTAGAGGTTATCAGAGAATATTGAGTAGAGTTCCCTGTGCTATACAGTAGGTCCTTGTTGGTTATCTATCTTATATATATGTTGTAGTGTGTGCATGTTCATTCTAAGCTCCTGATTTATCCCTCCCCCCCATGTTTCCCCTTTGGTAACCATAGGTTTGCTTTCTATGTCTGTGAGTCTGTTTCTGTTTTGTAAATAAGTTCATTTGTATCATTTTTAAAAATTAGATTCCACATATGAGTGGTATCATATGATATTTGTCTTTCTCTGTCTGACTTACTTCACTTAGTATGATAATCTGGTTGGTTTTAAACATGGATGGGATGTGGATGGGGCAATAGTCAGGAACGGCATGAGTGGGAAACACAAGGCTGTTCCAGAGGGAGTTCGACAGGCCTGTCTGCTGTAATAGAACATTCCAAAGGGGGCTGGAAGGCTGGAAGGGTAAGTTGGGGTCATGGGGACGAGGTGTGTCAAAGCCGGGTGGAGTGGCTTGGTCTCAGTTAAGTAGCTCTTGGGTAACCGTTGAAGATTTTGAGCAGGGGAATATGGATCAGAGAGAAATTCTAGAAAGATTCTTCTAGAGTAGAGGTTGGAAATTGGTAGCTCACAGGCTGAATCCAGACGGTATGTATGTTTTATCCCGTATACTGTTGTAAAAATTTAAACCAATATTTAAAAATTGGGAAATCTAAAAAAAAATTCAGAGTCTAGGCTCCTCTTGAAAAAACAAGCCATCTGGTAACACTGGGCCCACATCCTCCAAGGAGACAATTGGCAGAAGCTGAGCAGAAGATGCCCCTTAAGAAGGTCAAACATCCTGACCGTCACCCTGGCTCCCCACATCCCTGTTACCTTGAACTTAGCCCACATCACCTAGGTAGGTCATCGACACTGCCTGCGTGTCTCCTGTGTGTGTTTGAACGTGGGGTCCTTGGTTCAGAGGTATGTAGACGGCAACCTTTTGTGTGTAGGGTGTAGGCTTTTGTGGTATTTGTAATGGTGAGATACAAGGGACCAAGGTCTGGGTGGTGGGAGAGGAAGTGAAAAAAGTGTATGTATGTATGGTTATATAGGACACATGGTGAAAACAAAGTTAACTGGTGACCCATTACTTATAAGGGCCAGGAGGCTGAGAAAAGAATGCAAAGATAACTGTATGTTTTCTGTTCTGTATAAGAAATTTTTTTTATTGAGGTATAGTTAATTTACAGTGTTGTGTTAGCTTCAGTGTACAGCAAAGTGATTCAGTTATACATATATATACATTCTTTTTCATATCCTTTTCTGTTATAGGTTATTACAAGATATTGAATGTAGTTCCCTGTGCTACACTGTAGGACCTTGTTGTTTATCTATTTTATATATAGTATTGTGTATATGTTAATCCCAAACTCCTAATTTATTCCTCCCCACCACCTTCCCCTGTGGTAACCGTAAGTTTGTTTTCTATGTCCCTGAGTCTGTTTCTCTTTTGTAAATAAGTTCATTTGTATCATTTTTTTAGATTCCACAGATAAGCAATATCATATGATATTTGTCTTTCTCTGTCTGACTTCACTTAGTATGATAATTTCTAGATCCATCCACATTGCTGCAATGTTCTGTATAACAGATTACTCAACAACCTAGAAGCTTTACACAATCAATATTTATCATCTCACCAGGCATCTGTGGGCAACTCAGCTGGGAGTCTGTGGCCCCGGGTCTCCAGCTCAGCGGGAGCCCCAGGGAATCCACCTCCAGGCCCCCATGTGCTTGTCCAGGCCTCGGTCTCCGCTTGCTGTTCCCGGAAGCCACGTGTGCTCACAGCAGGGCAGCGGGCTTTCCGGGGAGCCAGAGACCCAAGAGGAGGGGGAGAGAGTGGGCCCCCGGGAGGATGGCTCTGTCGTTTGTAACCTAACCTTGAAGTGATGTGTCATTTCTGCCATGTGCCGGTAGTCACACATGGGAGTAGACTACAGGCAGTGTGAACTGCAGAAGGTGGGGAGTACCAGAGTGACCCTGGGGGGATTATTGGGGGGCACTGCCACCACAGTGACTCTGACAGACCACATACCCTTGGCTGCTGCCTTCTGAGGGCTCTGTCCTCTGTATGTGATGCCACTTTAGTCACCCTGGAATAAAATTATTTGTGATTCTAATTGTTCTGTTCTGCTAACTGACCCCGACTCTCATTGTTTACTTTTGATATACTCATAAATCTAAAATACAAATAATTAGGAGTTTTAAAGATCATGTTGTTCATTCCCTTATTTTTATAGTTTTTTAGAATTGAGAGGCTGCGAGATAATGAGTTGATCAGAGTCACGTGACTGCAAATCTAGTAACAGACAGCAGACCCTTGACTTGCAGGAGAATGTGATTTGGCTACAGCCTCATACCCTCCAGTACAGGGAGCATTATCACATAAAAACACCACTTTAAGAAACTTCTCATGATTCAGCTAATAAATAACTTACATCTTTTGGAAATCTTATTTTCCCTGCAGTGAAAGAATACAGATGTTATATTGAAAATTTACCTTGTGTCTCTTAATGTATACATTTGACATTTGGTTTTACCAAATGATAAAGTGCTTATAGAGCAGAAGTTGGTTAAACGTCTAAAATTATACCTACTTTAAAATTTGAGATTTGGATGGGTCAGCATTCTTTGCCTTGCCTAATACTGATGTTTAAAATAGCCCGACCCCACAGGATAAGGTGTAACTTTTCCCTGCTTCCGTTGTGATTTCTCTTTCAGAGTGCATTTTATTAGTCATGCTGCTGTTCCTTTATTTTCTCACTGGAATACTAGCACTTTACGTGTAAATCACTGTCCCATGATCTTACAGTCCGGAGCACTAGCCTAGTGACTCTGATGTAATTATTGCAGTGGGGTTTTTCTCCAGGTTTAAAGTTTTTAAGCTGACGTTAAAAAGTCATGCCTTCCCTAAACTTGTAGGTAAAATTTTGTGTTCGTTCACCATGTACTATGTGCATTTGGAAGAAAGCCCACAGGTTCCTTCAGATTCTTGAAGGAACCTACGATCCCCAAACTACTACTGACTCTCGGTGTTTAATGCAGTTTTGTCCCCTAGGTGTGATTAATTTTGCTGTTATGTATGTGTAGTTTGTGCACAGATATTTCTAATTTTCGGATCGGAAAATGGAGTCTCGGCATTTTGCCCATAAATACTCAAAACCAAAACACGACTTGAATATTTTGACCCAGGGGTTTTGCACTTCTTTGATGAGTACTTATATATTTAGAATGGTTAGAAATAATAATTTTTACAATGTAATGTTTTATAAACGTTTTAATACTCTACATTCAGTTCAGGAAATTCTAGTGTCTCCTTAAATGACACCACATTCTTTAACTATTACATTACAGACACGGCCAGAATGTCAGTTGAACAACTGCTCTTTGCAGACAATTTTAGTCACATAACCAGTGTGAGGATTAGTGTTAGTCTAAATTGGGGGCCCCGTGGAAGAGAATTTCTGAGCTTCTAAAGTAATACCCAGTTTTCTTAGGTAATGTTTATCATTCTCTTCCCTTTTAAAGAGACTTTATTATCTAACAGGAATGCTGTTAAGATGTCTCCTGGTAATTGTATGGTCAGGATCATTTTAAAAGATAAGTTATTCTGGGATGTGGTAGCTCTAAGGTTGTGTGTCTATTGTCCAGAAGAGATACTTTTATAAATAGAGCTCTCCTTTCTCCAGCTCCTACCTTACTCCTCAGTAATTTAGTTTCCTGGCTGGTTATTTCTTTGTTTCCATGTTTAAAGGCAGCAAGGTTTTACCCAGAGTCCCATTTTAAGGGTGCAGCCAAAACTAGTCTGGGGAATGTTTTAGTTCATCTTTTCAAACCCTTATTACCTTGCAGGACTGAGTAAATAAAGCATGGCAGAGTTATGTCCTATCAGTAGTGGACCCGGCTCTGGGAAGATGTAGGGAATAAAATAGGGCATCTCACACTCTGGGTTTTAATTTATTAACAGGCCTTAAAGTTAGGGGCAATTATGATCTTTTTTGATTAAATTAGGCTGGTTTCCAGCTTAACCACTAAGTTATGTTTATTTTATTTTCTAAATTTTATTGGAGTGTAGTTGATACAATGTTGTTAGTTTCAGGTGTGCAGCACAGTGGTTCAGTTACACATATATCAATACATATATCCATTCTTTTTCAGATTTTTTTCCCAGATAGGTTATTACAGAATGTTGAGTTCCCTGTGCTATACGGTAGGTCCTTGTTGGTTATCTATTTTATATATAGTAGTTGTGTTTATTGTGTCACTACCTCTGAGAGCTGGAAGGTAAAATATAGTACAAAAATTATATCATACTTTATGGTGCAACACCAGGACCAGGAGGCCCTGGAGTCTTAACAGTCCAGGTGTGGAAATCCTGGCTGTGCCATTTGTAAGCTGGGACTTTTTGTTATTTATTTAACTTTCCTGTACTTCAGTTTGTTTACCACATTTTTGGCTTCTTGGTTACTATGGTGTCACTAAACTCCTTTCTCTGCTCTTAAGGAGTCTAGTATGGGGCAGACACTGATGAAATCATCACATACCTGTAAAATTATCACTGGAGTAGGTGCTGTGAAGGGCAGATTCGTGCAGCAATGAGAGAATGTGATGAAGTTTGATGGAGGGAAGTCAGTGAAGGAATATTGAAAGTAACACTTAGCTTGAATTTTTGGAATAATTGTATCGCTTTCCTTACTCGTGGTTTTTGATTTTTTTAATAGTTTTTTTTAATATAAATTTATTTATTTATTTTTGGCTGCATTGGGTCTTTGTTGCTGCGTGCAGGCTTTCTTTAGTTGCGGCGAGCAGGGGCTACTCTTCCTTGTGGTGCTCAGGCTTCTCATTGAGGTGGCCTCTCTTTTTGTGGAGCATGGGCTTCAGTAGCTGTGGCTCGTGGGCCCTAGAACGCAGGCTCAGTAGTTGTGGCGCACGGACTTGGTTGCTTCGCAGCATGTGGGATCCTCCTGGACCAGGGCTCGAACCCATGTCTCCTGTATTGGCAGGCGGACCCTTAACACCGCACCACCATATTTTATTTTTACTTTTAGTATCCTTCTTCTGTGTGTGTTATCTGAGCTCCATTTTGGAACTGGGCAGGATATGGATAATAAAGTAATATGAGAATAAGCATTTTGAGGGCAGGAATAATTTTTTAAATTGATAGACTTTTACAGCAGTTTTAAGTTTACAGAAGAGCTGAGCATAAGGTATAGAGAGTTCCCCTGTACCCCATCCACCCCCACAGTTTTCCTTGTTGTTAACATTTTGTGTTAGTTGTGGTACATTGATTATAATTGATGAACCAATAGGGATATATTATTATTAACCAAAATCCACAGTTTACATTAGGGTGTTGTAAAGCTCTGTGAATAGAGATGCGTAATGTCTTACACCTACCATTACAGTATCATAGAGATGCATTTCACTGCCCTAAAAATCCTCTGTCCTCCACCTGTTTATCCCTCTCTTCCTCTCTGCCCTCACTGATCTTTTTTGTCTTTATAGGTTTGCCTTTTCCAGAATGTTCTGTAGTTGGAATCGTGTAGCCTTTTGTCTTCATTCACTTAGCAATTTACTATTAATGTTACTCTGTATCTTCTTGTGGCTTGATAGCTCATTTTTTTCTTTTATAGCATTTAAAATGAAAAAGAATAAATTTATACCCTGTTCACTCATTTTTTTCTTACTGCAGAATAATATTCCATTAAATGGATGTTTGTTCATTCACCTATTGAAGGACATCTTGGTTGCTTTTAGTTTTTGTCAATTATGAATAAAGCTGCAGTAAACATTCATGTGCACACTGTGTGTGGGCATGAGTTTTCAGTTCATTTGAGTAAATACCTATGAGCATGATAAATGGTTTGTATGGTAAGACTATGTTTAGCTTGGGAAGAAATTGCTGACCTGTCTTCCAAAGTGGCTGTACTATTTGCATTTCTATCAACAATGAATGAGAGTTTCTGATGCTCCACATTCTTGTCAGCATTTGGTGTTGTCTAGTGTTTTAAGATTTTGGCCGGTCTAGTAGGTGTGTAGTGATATTTCATTGTTGTTTTAATTTGCAGTTCCCTGATGACATATGATGTGGAGCACGTTTTCAGTGCTTATTTACCATTTGTGAATCTCCTTTGGTGAGGTGTCTGTTCAGATCTTTTGCTGCTTTTCAGTTAGGTTGTTTGTTTTCTTGTTGAGTTTTTTTTTTTTTTTTTTTTTTTTTGCGGTATGTGGGCCTCTCACTGTTGTGGCCTCTCCCGTTGCGGAGCACAGGCTCCGGACGCGCAGGCACTACGGCCGTGGCTCACGGACCCAGCCGCTCCGCGACATGCGGGATCTTCCCGGACCGGGGCACGAACCCACGTCCCCTGCATCGGCAGGCGGACTCCCAACCACTGCGCCACCAGGAAAGCCCTTCTTGTTGAGTTTTAAGAGTTCTTTGTTTTGTATAATAGGCCATTTTTATTATTTTATTTTTTTTTATTTTTTTTTTGCGGTACACGGGCCTCTCACTGTTGTGGCCTCTCCCGTTGCGGAGCACAGGGTCCGGACCCGCAGGCTCAGCGGCCATGGCTCACGGGCCCAGCCGCTTCGCGGCATGTGGGATCTTCCCGGACCGGGGCACGAACCCGTGTCCCCTGCATCAGCAGGCGGACTCTCAACCACTGCGCCACCAGGGAAGCCCCTAATAGGCCTTTTTTAGATATGTATTTTGCAAAATATTTTCTCTCAGTATGTGGCTTGTCTTTTTTGTTCTCTTAACTTCTGCTGAGCAGAAGTTTTAAATTTTAATGAAGTCCAACTTATGGCTTTTCTTTCTCATGGATTGTGATATTATATTTATAAAGCCATCACCCAATCCAAGGTCACCTAGATTTTCTTCTGTGTTATCATCTAAAAGTTTTACAGTTTTACATTAGGTCTGTGATCCATTTCGAGTTAATTTTTGTGGAAGGTCTGAGCCTAGATTCACTTCCTTTGCATGTGAATGTCTAGTTCTTCCAGCACCATTTGTTGAAAAGATTCTCCTTTCTCAGTTGAATTGCCTTTGCTTCTTTATCAAAGATCGGTTGACTATATTTGTGTTGTTCTATTTCTGGGCTCCCTGTTCTGTTCCATTGACCTGTTTGCTCTCTCGCCGACACCACACCGTCTTGATGACTGTAGCTTTACAGTAAGTCTTGAAGTCGGGGAGTGTCACTCCTCTGACTGTTCTTCTTCAGTACTGTGTTGGCTGTTCTGGGTTGGGATAGTTTTTTTTTACCTCAAGAATAAGCACTTGGTAAACATTATTTGTTGAGAATCTTTTTTCCAATAGAGCAGCTATAGTGATCTTTTTAAAACTTAAGTCCGATCTGTTATTCTGCCAGAAATCCCTCCAGTAGTTTCCCATTTCAGTGAGGGTCAAATTGAAGGTCCTTGAAATGACTTGCTGGTCCTCCAGTTCCCAGCTCTCCTGTTCCCTCTCCAACCTCATCTCTTCCTTCTGGACACTGTGGCTTCCTTGAACACACCAGGCGCACCTTGTCTTAGGGCTTTAGCAGGGCTGTTGCCTCCGCCTTGGATGTCTTTCCCCAGATGTCTGCATGGCTAAGTCCTTCATCTCTTTCAAGTCTTATTCATATGCAGCCTTCCCAATAATGATCTTTCTGATGATTTTATTTGAAATTCCAGCTTGCCCCTTCCTCTCCTTCAACCTCTACACTCTCAACCAATCTTTTTTTTTATTGGAGTAAAATTGCTTTACAATGTTGTGTTAGTTTCTACTGTACAATGAAGTGAATCAGCTATATGTATACCTATATGCCCTACCTCTTGGACCTCCCCCCCAATCCCACCCATCTAGGTCATCACAGAGCACTGAGCTAAGCTCCCTGTGCTATATAGCAGGTTCCAACTAGCTATCTATTTTACACATGGTAGTGTATTTATGTCAAACCTAATCTCCCAGTTTGTCCCACACTCCCCTTCCTCCGCTGTGTCCACATGTCCATTCTCTACGTCTGCGTTTCTATTCCTGCCCTACAAATAGGTTCATCTGTACCATTTTTCTACATTCCACATTTATGCGTTAATACACAATATTTGTTTTTCTCCTTCTGGCTTACTTCACTCTCTATGACAGATTCTAAGTCCATCCACATCTCTATAAATGACCCAATTTCATTCCTTTTTATGGCTGAGTAATATTCCATTTTATGTATGTGCCACATCTTTATACATTCATCTGTAGATGAACATTTAGGTTGCTTCCATGTTCTGGCTATTGTAAATAGTGCTGCAGTGAACATTGGGGTACATGTGTCCTTTTGAATTATGGTTTTCTCAGGGTATATGCCCAGTATTGGGATTGATGGGTCGTATGGTAGTTCTATTTTTAGTTTTTTAAGGAACCTCTGTACTGTTCTCCATAGCGGCTGTATCAATTTACATTCCCACCAGCAGTGCAAGAGGGTTCCCTTTTCTCCACACCCTCTTCAGCATTTATTGTTTGTAGATTTTTTGATGATGGCCATTCTGACTGGTGTGAGGTGATACCTCACTGTAGATTTGATTTGCATTTCTCTGATGATTAGTGATGTTGAGCATCCTTTCATGTGTTTGTTGGCAATCTGTAAATCTTCTTTGGAGAAATGTCTATTTAGGTCTTCTGCCCATTTTTTTTTTTTTTTTTTTTTTTTTTTTTTTGTCTTTTTGCGGTATGCGGGCCTCTCACTGTTGTGGCCTCTCCCGTTGCGGAGCACAGGCTCCGGATGCGCAGGCCCAGCGGCCATGGCTCACGGGCCCAGCCGCTCCGCGGCATATGGGATCCTCCCAGACCGGGGCACGAACCCGCATCCCCTGCATCGGCAGGCGGACTCCCAACCACTGCGCCACCAGGGAGGCCCATTCTGCCCATTTTTGGATTGGGTTGTTTGTTTTTTGATATTGAGCTGCATGAGCTGCCTGTATATTTTGGAGATTAATCCTTTGTCAGATGCTTCGTTTGCAAATATTTTCTGCCATTCTGAGGGTTGTCTTTTCGTCTTGTTTATGGTTTCCCTTGCTGTGCAAAAGCTTTTAAGTTTCATTAGGTCCCATTTGTTTATTTTTGTTTTTATTTCCATTACTCTAGGAGGTGGGTCAAAAAGGATCTTACTGTGATTTATGTCATGGAGTGTTCTGCCTATGTTTTCCTCTAAGAGTTTTAAAGTGTCTGGCCTTACATTTAGGTCTTTAATCCATTTTGAGTTTATTTTTGTGTATGGTGTGAGGAAGGGTTCTAATTTCATTCTTTTACATGTAGCTGTCCAGTTTTCCCAGCACCACTTATTGAAGAGGCTGTCTTTTCTCCACTGTATATTCTTGCCTCCTTTATCAAAGATAAGGTGATCATATGTGTGTGGGTTTATCTCTGGGCTTTCTGTCCTGTTCCATTGATCTATATTTCTGTTTTTGTGACAGTACCATACTGTCTTGATTACTGTAGCTTTGTAGTATAGTCTGAAGTCAGGGAGCCTGATTCCTCCAGCTCTGTTTTTCTTTCTCAAGATTGCTTTGGCTCTTCAGGTTCTTTTGTGTTTCCATACAAATTTGCAGTGACTTCTTACCATAGTTCTAGGATGATAATTTGAAGATAACACTTGCAAGTACTAAGTGTTGGCATTTCGGTGTTCATAACTGTTGTGAAACAAAAACTATTCTTGAAAAACAAAATTAAGGCGGAAATGGCATCTGCGGAGATGTGAAGTGGCAAAGGTGGTAGAGGCTTGGCTTTGGAAAATCTCACTGAAAATGGGTGTTTCCTCCCTGACCTTCACAAGCATGATGAGCATTTTTGTAAGACAGTAAGATACTGGAATGTACAGATCAGGGGGTCTCTGAGATCGTGGACCACAGCCCAGTCAATCTACAGATGGTGAACCCCGGGCCCAGTGACTAAGCTGAAACTGCCCATCCAGTTAGCCAGTGGGCGGCGATCACACACAGACTTGCTGAGTCTGAATTTTGTGTATTTGCTTCTTCCCTTGCTTGCCTCTTTCCTGACATTCTTCCTTCCTTCCTCCTTCCTGTCCTAATTTTCTTCCCTTTTTTTTTTTAACTAAATATTTGAATATCTTCTCTCTGCTGGGCAGTGTGCTTGCTGGGAATATAATGACGAATGAAACAAGATCCTTGCTCTCAAATTGTGTTGTGAGCTGTGAGGTGACTGGGCTTGTTTGCAGAGACCCGAGCCTGCAGTTGGGGATCCCAGGCCACTGGTGCTGAGGGAGCGAGGGAGGCCAAGAATGTGATGGCAGCGAAGTTGGAGAAGAGTGGTAGTGACCAAAGGAGGTGGCCCAGCAGAAGAGCAAACGTTATTTGCTGTTGAAGTGGTTTGACCAAAAAAAAAGAAACGTCCTGGAAGATCTGCTTGTTGCTTTGCTTGTTGGTCACTTGCATTTTTCACTATAGCCACTGGGGGGCGCGGGACAATTGGGCCTTGACTTTCAGAGATGCTCCTGTCCAGGTAGGAGTGGTTAGACCAGGACTGTGTCCCTGTGTCTCTTCACAGGGCATCTGGGACTGAGAGAGAGAGAGAGAGAGAGAGAGAGAGAGAGAGAGTGTGTGTGTGTGTGTGTGTGCGCGCGCGCGTGCGCGCATGCTGGGAAAGGCTTTGCCTTTAAGGAACAGGCGGGTAGAAGGGAATATCCTAATAATAACAAAAATATTCCAAATCTTAGGTAATTGTGTACTTACTGTAAGTACATTCTTGAATGGTAAACAATGTAGGTGTTATAACACTAGAGTTCCTTGTTTCTTGAAGTAAATGGTAGTTTACAAGGTGAATCCTTTAGCCTTCCCTCTTTCTCTTTTTCTATCAATTAAATTAATCTTAGAGAAAATCTAGGACATGTTGACTTGATCCAGGCAGAGAGAGGAGGCACTTTGACATAATTAGGCAAATGATCAGAGAGATGAGGCCTGAATTAATGCTTACGTGAATATGCCTAGAATATGTAAGGAGAAAATTAGAACACATGGCCACAGATGCCAAATTCCTAAGGATAAACAAGGAGGAACTACTTTCTGTAAAGGTATTTTTTTCTCATCAATTTCTTTTACCCATGTAATGGGACATAGTAGGTGTTAAAGTAAGTGCTTGTTGAGTGAGTACAATAATCAAGAAAAAATCACTTTCGTTTTGTTTTTACTGTGTCTTGTTCAGCAAACATTTATTGAGTGAATGACGCTGAAAGAAGGGAGTACAAAGGAGGTAAGGCAGGATTCCTGTATTCGAAGAGGTATGCTGAAGAGAGGCAGCCACGCACAGATAGTATTAAGGGATGCAGTACGAGCTGTGAGCAGAGGTAACCGTGTTTAAGGTTTGCAGATGGCAGCTTGGGGTCTAGAGCCTTGAGGAGCTGTGTCTTTGCTGGAGGCGGAGGAGGTAAGCAGACCACATACAAGGTGGCTTCTAAAGCCACTTCTGACTTTCAAGTTTTGTAAGTCTGTTTTAAAATTTCCACACCATTGCCTAGGGTTGACATCTGTGCCCCGAGTAGACAGAAGACTGGGTAATGAATAGAAATTGCTTTTGGGGTTTCAGATGCTCGGCTGTAACGTGCCTTAAGTAGTCATCAGTGAGTACTGAAAGCAAAAGTTGTATTCAGTTCATAAGTCAAGTTTCTGTATACAGTTATTTGGTAAAAAGTGATTGTGATATAAGATCTTATTCCTTGATTTGAAGTGTCAGTGAGTGAAAGCCTGATTAATCCTTTTCTGAGTTGTCAGAAGGAATTTAAGTGCCATTGGTGAGAGTTCAAGCTTGTTTTTTCACAGGTTTTAACCTGCCGTGAAGATACCAGGACCCTAGCCCAGGCCTGTATGAATCTTTGAAGGTGAAGCTTAGGCATCTGTATTTTTAAGAAGTTGCACAAATGACTTTCCCAGCTTTATTGAGATATAATTGACATATACCATTGTGTGGATTGAAGGTGTACTGTGTGCTGATTTGATACACTTGTATATTGCATGGTTAAAGGCATTTGGTACCAGGGTGATTTTGACTATAAGCAAGTATTATATTTGCCCCCGGCTCTTGCCTGTAGGACAGCAGTGAGATTGAATTCCCTAGACCACAGTGCGTACTTCCATGGCATCTTGTGAGCAGTATCTGACAGCTACATTCGATCTACGGGTACAGCTGGAATTCCCATTTAGTAACTAGCCAGAGAGAAGCCATTAAAAGAGTATACTGTCATTAAACGCCACGTCGACTTCTGATCTCCCCGTTTCCAAGAAAAGCTTGGGATTTATGGATTGGGATTTATTAATAATTTTTTGCTTCTTCTGTTACATCATTTTAGGCATTTTATGTCATTTTAGCGGTTAGCTAATATTATGATGGAGAAAGATCTTAACATTTGGGACATGCAGATGAAGCGGTATGTGGGAATTTTTTGTATGACTTTTGTGACTTTCTTGTAAGTCTGAAATTATTTCAGAATTGAAAGTTAAAAAAATTGCAAACGTAGTATCTGTAAGTAGATTTGTAATATACAGTGATTGCACATCTTCATGTATTATGATGGGTTTTACTTGAATTTAGGGAATGAGAGTCTGTCACTTTTCCTATATAAGAAATTAAGACAGAACTGGCTTTTCTCTATGTACTAAACTCATCAGTTAAGTCCTTTTTCTGTACTCTTGTTTAGAAGTGTCATCTTTCTATAGTCAGAATCTCATTTTAAGCATGAATTAGTCTACATCTTTGTTTCTGTAAGGAGCATGTGTATAGAGAACTAACTACCCCCTACTTCTTTAATTTGGTAGTAGATTTACTGAGATACAATTCGCATACTATACAATTCACCCGTTTGAAGTGTACAATTCAATGATTTTTAGAATATTCACAGAATTGTGCAACCATCACTATAATCAAATTTAGAATATTTTTATCACCCCCAAGAGAAACCCTGCACCCTGGGAGAGTTGATCCTTCAGTGAAAGACTATTGCTATGATGGGAACACCAGGGATGCCGGAAGGGCGTGATTGACAGATGACATCTGAATGACGCTCGCTCTGTGTAGGAGAACCATCCTTTGATTTTATCAGTTGTGTTGGAATCATTACGATTCTTTGATTCTTTTTTCCTTAAAAAGTTAGTTATAGTTTGTGCTATATTGGTGTTTATTTACCTGGTAGGTAGATTTTGGGTTAATGTATATCTGAATTCTGTTTCTGTAGGATATGTTTACATTTTCATTTAAAGGTTCTGAATGAATATTCCTTTGATTTTTTTCTGTTAGAGTCAGGTTCCTTTTGAATTCATTCTATCACAGCTGAGAGAAGTATCTTGAGTCCGTGGTCTTTAATGATTTCCCACCTTCATCTGGACTCGGAGCCCCCAGGGTGGCAGGGGCCAGCGTGACCTGTCTGTCAGCACAGCTTCTGGCTTCCTCCTTGTCTTTTCCTCCTCTCTGACTCCTTCAGTGACCCAAAGCCAGAGGTGGTAGCTTTCTGGTCGAGCAATTTGGATACACAGCCATAAATTGCTTTACTGCTTAATAAAGTTTTTTAAAAAACCCTTATTTAAATACCAAACAATTTTGTAATGTAAGTCATTGTAATACCATTTAAGAAAGCAAATGGAAACATTGCAAAGCTGTGGTGCCTACCTTTTTGACCTATAGGGCCTGTTGTCTTCCTAAAAGGAGGGTTAGTTATTCCTTTGAGGGTCTCCTGCTGTGCAGAATAAAAGGTGTTAGCTTATCCCTTATCCTGTCCTGCCCTGCGCTGGCTTAGGAAGTGGTTTCGTAGACTTTTGTCATTTTTCAGCCATCAGCACGTCAGCAGTGCCCACAGAGGCCCTGGAAATTCTCCTTTGTCTCTTCAGTGCTGGCTTATCATGGCAGAGGTGGCCTCTCAGCATCTGGAAGTAAAGGAATCTGCCATCATTCCTGGACTCTGCAAATGGCGTAGGTTGCAAATCGTTGCTCTCAGTCATCAGCTTTCAGTTTGGAAAGCAACACAAATTTGTCGCAACAAGCAGAGTTGTTTCCCTCTCTCCCCATCCTGCTTTTCCTGTGATAACTACTATAAATGTTTTATTTACATTCTCCCCTTAGTTTCTCATAAAATGTATGAAACCATGAATTCACACTTTTTTATTTTACACGCACACACACACAGTGAGTTTCTTTTGAGAAACAAGATCATACTCTTTTTGCAGAGTATTTTTTTAAAATTAATTAATTAATTTATTTTTGGCTGTGTTGGGTCTTCGTTTCTGTGTGAGGTCTTTCTCTAGCTGAGGCGAGTGGGGGCCACTCTTCATCGTGGAGCGAGGGCCTCTCACTGTCGCGGCCTCTCTTGTTGCGGAGCACAGGCTCCAGACGCGCAGGCTCAGGAGTTGTGGCTCACGGGCCCAGTTGCTCCACGGCATGTGGGATCTTCCCAGACCAGGGCTTGAACCCGTGTCCACTGCATTGGCAGGCAGATTCTCAACCACTGCGCCACCAGGGAAGCCCCTGCAGAGTATTTTTTTTTAACTTACCACTTAAAGGAGGAAGGAAAAGCCAACACATTATTTTCTAAAAGGTGAAAAATCTTTTAGCTTCTTTCTAGTTTCGTCAAATTTTCCCTTAGCAATTAGCATCTGGTTTACCAGAAAGAGTTACTAACTATAAACCAAAGAATATGTACCAGAACCAAAAAGCTAAAATGTAAGAGAAATTTAGACCAGTGTACCCACCCGTTTAACTTACTGTGGTCGGAATGGAGCATTTTCTTCCCTGTTACACTTTTCTTGTGTTTTCTCTAACTCAAAACATGGCTTATCAAAACCTAGAACTTTGGGAATATAAAGCTCTCCCCCTTATTTCCTCCTCCTATTTGTCTGTCAGTTACCTAGTCCTAGAAGAGTCTACGGAACCAACTTATTATTCTGAAAACTTGAAATAAAGGGAAAGAATCAAGCATTTACTTGTATGAACTGTACCTATACCTCAGGGCAAAAAATTTAATGAAAGTAAGATATCTTTATAGAGATAATTTAGCTTTCAAGTGAAGAATGAGTACAACATCTAATGCTGTCTCGACTGCTAACTTACAAAAAAGAGATAACCAGGTTTTATGTGCTTGAGTCTCACCAGTGGTCTCCATCCAACTTCTAATTTACAGGAAACATTAGGAATATTCTAAATGACACCATGGGGATGCAGTCACCAGAAGTCAAATTTGGGAAACCATGGGACAAATGCTCCCGTTACTTCAACAGATAAGTTATCTTTATCTCAACTGCAATGAGATAAAGGTGGAGAGAGAGGAGGGGACCCCATAGATTGGAAGAGACTGAGGACATGTATCTGGCAGCTGCAGTGTATGGACTCACCAACACCCTGAGTCAAAGGAAGAAACGGGAAAGAAACTTACAGATGCATGGGGAAGTTTGGACACTTTGTTTCATGGTATTAATGAAGTGTTTACTGCTAGAGATAAATGCTGAACTATTCCTGATGAAATAGCATGCTGTCTGAGATCTACTCAGACGGTTTTTGGTGGGAGGGACTGGGTGGGATATTGATGGATCAGGGTGGTCTGTGCATTGATAATGGTTGGAGCTGGTGATGGAGATCTGTGCATCCATACATGGCAGCTCATCGTACTTTTCTCAGTATTTTCGTTCAAATTCTTCTGTAGAGTTCTTTAAAAAAGATCTTTCCTGGGCAGCTAAATGCATAGTCATCTTGCAGGTGAGGTCTCCTTTAAACTAGGTAATAAACCTCCTTTAAATTATGTTCTACAAACCACAAACACAACTCTTTAAAAAATTTATTTTTGTTTTATTTTTTATTTACAAATTTTTTACTTTATATTGAGCTATAGTTGATTTACAATATTGTGTTAGTTTCAGGTGTACAGCAAAGTGATTCAGTTATACATATACGTATATCTGTTCTTTTTCAAATTCTTTTCCATTTTAGGTTATTACAGAACTTTGAGCAGAGTTCCCTGTGCTATACAGTAGGTCCCTGTTGTTTGTTTTATATATAGTAGTGTGTATATGTTAATCCCAAACTCCCGATTTATCCCTCCCCTCCACAAACACAACTCTTAAGTTCAATTGCTAAATACAGGTGGACACCTGGGAGAAAGATGAACTCCAAAGCCTCATGGAAAAGCAGTGCTGGCCCTACTTGACCACTGTGCTGTTACTGGTCTGTTCCAGCAGAAATCACCACGTGGACCCTTCGAGGACCATGTCAGTCTGTGGATGACACAGCGTTCTGCTGGCCGCTCTGTGATGGGCAGATAAAGGCAGTGGAGAGGATGCATGTTGGCTTTTTCTTGAGAAAAATATAGTGTGTGCCATCCAGCAGCAGCTCACGAGATGGTCTAATTCTAGCGCCCTGCTGTCAAAGAGCATCTATGCTTTTCTGTTTAAGTAAATATTGCCTCTTCTCCGTTAGTTAAAACGCCAGCAGAGTTGGATACAACCTTTTGGAAGTGAGGTGGGCTTTCTGTGATCTGGGAAGGAAACCGTGGAGAGGTTGGGGGGTGTGCCCGGTCATTTAGTGAGTCAGAGGTCCATGAATTGAAGAGGGTCTAATGCAGGGGTCCCCAGACCCTGGGCCGCACAGCAGGAGGTGAGTGGTGGGCAAGCGAGCAAAGCTTCACCTGCAGCTTGCCATCGCCCGCTTTACCTCCTGAACCATTCCCCCCCTCACACCATCCCCTGTCCGTGGAAAAATTGTATTCCATGAAACTGGTCCCTGGTGCCAGAAAGGTTGGGGACCACTAGTCTAACGTACACTGTGCCAGGCATGGTATTTAGTCCTGGCATCTCTGGTGGTTGGTTCCATCTTATAGATGTGGGTGAACCAGGACTCAGGGAGGGTTGGTTGAGTCACTTCCCTCAGGTTGCACAGCTGGGAAGTTGTGGAACTTGATTTTAACTCGACCTGTTTCTGAAGCCCTTATTTTTCTGAATTCTACATTCATAGATTTTGATATTAAAGTATTCTCCTCTAGGGACATATTTCAGAGTTGTATGTGGTTTTGAATATATTTTGAGATGATCAGACTTTCACAATTTTCTGTGAAGCTAGTATGCTCTCAGAGGTTGGTTTCTTTTTTGTTTTGTGGGGACATAAAGGAACCAATGTTCCTTTTACACGCTTTGCTTTGTATGGGTTTGGGGAGGTAGAAATCCTATTATTTGTTGATTTTTTAAAAAAGAATAATGGGGCTTCCCTGGTGGCGCAGTGATTGAGAGCCTGCCAATGCAGGGGATGTGGGTTCGAGCCCTGGTCCAGGAAGATCCCACATGCTTCGGAGCAGCTGGGCCCGTGTGCCACAGCTGCTGAGCCCGCGCTCTGGAGCCTGCGAGCCGCAACTACTGAGCCCACGAGCCACAACTACTGAAGCCCGCGCGCCTAGAGCCCGTGCTCTGCAACAAGAGAAGCCACTGCAATGAGAAGCCCGCACACCACAAGGAAGAGTAGCCCCCGCTCGCCGCAACTAGAGAAAGCCCGTGAGCAGCAATGAAGGCCCAGTGCAGCCAAAAATAAATAAATAAAATAAATAAATTTATTTAAAAAAAAGAATAATGACATATCCCGTGTATACTAAGTGATTAGAATGTGATGTGATTCTGTGAAGCTATTAGATTTGTAAGGATTTGCTTGGCTTAGTTTTACGAAGCTGACAAGAGAGGCAGGGGAGTGGGTGATTTCCTTGGCTTGGGGTGGGGTCTTTGAGGGGCTTCAGAGCCATTTAGCACATTCGCATCTGGAACTCTTTGTTTTCAGGCTGCAGTTTCTCGGCTACGTCAGCATCCTTATTGTCTGGGCTCAGAAACCCCTCAGTGCCCCAAACCAGGAAGGAGAATTGGCAGCATGCAAGTGACAGAAGAATTGTACTGTATTGGGGGTTTCTGGTGTTCATGAACATTTTTTGGATGAAGAAAATGTGCCAACCACTGATAACATAATATACATTATAGCTACAAAGTGATTCTAGTAGTTACAACATTAGTTTCTTGAGATAGACATTGTTGTTACTTGTGTTTGATGATTTATTTTTAAATATTGGGGTACGTTAATATTTCCCAAAATTTTGCCTCAGAGACCCACAATAACAGTGGCTTAAAAATGATCACTTTTGTTTGCACTTAGGTGGGTGTCCAGCCTGGTGTGCTACTCAGGGTCACGGACTGTGGTGGTTTTAAAACACCTGTGCAGTTTCTTCGCTGCTTTTCCCATTGAAGGGTTGGTTCTCATCTCCTCCCCTTCAATCTGTGGGTCACCTGCTCACTTGTAACCAGTAGACAGTGGGGTCAGTGATGCTACATGACTTGTGAAGTTAAGTAGGAAAGGTGATGCCGCTTCTTCCTTGTTCCCTGGAACCCTGAGGCCACCGTTCTGTCAGGCCACATGCTGAGGCCACCTGTCAGTGGTCTGCCTGGCTGCTCCCCAACTGAGGTCCCAGCTAATAGTGAGCATCAACCACTAGACATATGAGTAAAGATGCTTCCGCGTGATCCCAGCCTCTAGCCGTCAAGCCATTCTAGCTGTTGAGTTTGACCAGCTGAGGTCCGGACATCCCAGAGCAGAGACAAGACGTCCCCCTTGTGCCTGGTTTGAATTTCTGGCCCACAGAGTCTGTGAGCATAATAAAATGGTTGTTCTACAGAGTTCAGTGTTGGAGTAGTTTGTTACCAGCACCAGTGACTGGGACAGGGACCCAGGTGTCTTGTGTCACCTTGCTTTGCCTTCCTAGGTTGTTACCCTTGCATGGTTCTGAAATGTTTGGCCACCACAGCTGCTTCCCAGTCATCTGGACCAAGGATGTACAGAAAAGGCACTGCCTTTCTCCTGAAGGACATGCCCCAGAAGTAGCATAATAACTTCTGCTCACATCTCGTGGGCCAGAACTTAGCCACAGCACGGCCACATCTAACTCAGGAAAGCCTGGGAGGGGTGTACTTGTTCTTGGTAATCATGTACCTAGCTAAAAATTAGGGGAGCTCTTTCTTTCCTTGAGAGAGAAGGGTACATGTAGAGTTGTGTTGGCTTGATTATACTAAATTCTTCTTTTAAAAACCGAAGTATTAGTTGATTTACAATGTTGTATTAATTTCTGCTATACAGCAAAGTGATTCAGTTATACATATATATACATTTTAAAAAGTATTTTTTCCATTATGGTTTATCATAGGATAAACCATACTGCTATACAGTAGGACCTTATTGTTTATCCATTCTATATATTATGATAGTTTGCATCTGCTAACCCCACACTCCGAATCCATCCACCCCTCCCCTTCCCCCGGCAACCACAAGTCTGTTCTCTATGTCTGTGTGTCTGTTTCTCTTTCGTAAATAAGTTCATTTGTGTCGTATTTTAGATTCCACCTATAAGTGATATCATATGATGTTTGTCTTTCTCTTCCTGACTTACTTCACTTATGTACTAAATTCTTTACTTTGTACTTTGTAAATGGTGTCTGTTTCTTTCCTAGGAGATTTTCCATTTCAAAGAGCTCTCAGTAGCAGATTTGCTGGAAAACTGTATTTTGGTTAGGACTAGAATCAGCTAATAATGATGGTATTTTACAAATGAAGACAAAATAACAGCGGCTTAACAGGAATGAAGTTTACTTCTCTTTAATGTAGAATCCAGGGCTGGCTCAGCACAAATACTGGAAATACCACCACCATCAATAACCCAGGCTCCTTGAACCTTGCTCCTGCAGGAGCCTTAGGGAGCTGCCTTGTGGTCCAGGATGGCTGCTGGAACTTCATCCATCAGGTCAGCTTCCCAGCCAGTAGAAAGGAAGAAAGAGGGAAGAAGGGATAGAGGGGAACCAGGTATCTTTCAAAGAAAATTCCTAGAAGTCGCCGTATGACACTACTGCTTTCATTCCGTTGACCAGAACTTCATCATTTGGCCATGCCCGCCGAAGGAAGGCTGGAAAGCGTGGTTGCTATTTCAGGCAACAGTGCGACCCATCAAAATCAGAGTTTCTGTTACTAAGGAATCAGGCTCTGCTACACTCTGTCAATTTGGGAAGAACTATCATCCATGTGATACGCTGCAACATGGACAGAAGATGGTTAGAAAATGCAGAGTAAGATTTTGTTGATCTGTGTTTGTGTTCACATGAGGCTCTCAGCTGTTCCTCCCCCATCCTTTTAAACACTTGGGTTTGTAGGGACATCTGATGTTTACTGGCCGACTACACACGGCCGTGTACAGACTGTCACTGTTTTAGCTTCGACCCTCAAAGCCTTTCCTGAAAAAGAACAATCCCGTTTCTAGTATGTACATAATAGGGCTGTCTGTCACTGTCTTTCAGTGGTCCAAAGTTGCTTTGTTTGAGGTGCTGCTTTTCTAAAAGTGGACTCTTTTTTTTTTTGCTCCCTGGAAAGATTTTTCCCCTTTGTCTTAGAATCGAAATAGTCTGAATGACTATTTTAGCCATTTCTGGCTCAAGACTGAACTAGCTGTGAGACACTGATTCTTCCCTGGACCACATACAGTGGCTACAGAACTTTTGTCTTAAGACCTCTCCTGAGAAAATACCATGACTCTTTGTTGTTCTCTGTAAAAAGCAACTTTGTTGCATGTGTAGCAGGGTGGAAAGATTTGATTCACAATTAAACTTGGAAATGAAAAGATAATATTTTCTTTCAAAAGGGAACCCTCCTACACTGTTGGTGGGAATGTAAGTTAGTGCAGTCACTATGGAAAACAGTATAGAGGTTCCTCAGAAAACTAAAAATAGAATTACGATATGATCCAGCAGTCCACTCCTGGGCATATATCCAGACAAAACTCTTAGTTCAAAAAGATCCATGCGCCCCTATATTCATAGCGGCACTATTCACGATAGCCAAGACATGGAAACCACCTAAATGTCCATCTACAGATGAATAGATAAAGAAGGTGTGGTATATATATATATATATATATATATATATATATATACACATACATACATACATATATACACAATGGAGTATTACTCAGCCATAAAAAAATAAAATAATGCCATTTGCAGCAACATGGATGGACCTAGAGATGATCAAACTGAGTGAATTAAGTCAGAAAGAGAAAGACAAATACCATATGATATCAGTAACATGTGGAATCTAAAATATGACACAAATGAAGTTATCTATGAAACAGAAACAGAATCACAGACATAGAGAACAGAGTTGTGGCTGCCAAGGGTGAGGCGGGTGGGGGAGGGATGGATTCGGAGTTTGGGGTTAGCAGATGCAAACTGTTACATTTAGCATAGATAAACAACCAGGTCCTACTGTATAGCACATGGAAGTATATTCAATATCCTGTGATAAATCATAATGGAAAAGAGTATGAAAAAACCTGAAAATATTTTCTTTTATTTTCTAGCTGCTCTGGTTGTCTCAGTGAGTCTCACCCCCTGACTAGTATAGAAAATGTGCAAAGTTGAACCTGTTTTTAAGCTTAGTTTGGTGTGCTTACGTGAACAGCTTCTCTGGTCCTGTGTCTCCTGGTTAGGAATGCTTGGTCTGGCGGGTAGCACCCCCCTCCTTTTCTTCTGGGCACCTGTGGGGCGGGCGGTGGCTTCTGCAACCTCGCCTTCCTGGGGAAGCAGTGTGCCTGCACCACCAGAGTCTTTATCCTGCCCTTTTAGTGCCTCTCCCTCCCAGTGATGCCTCTTCCCTTCCTGATGCCTGGTGCTCTGTTGGCCACTGATTCCAAGTCAGTAACCGTGAACTTGGGGCCCATTCTTGTGCTCAGGCCACATCCTTCATTTACTTGACTTCACCTGGGATCCTTTGGGGGCTGCAACCCCTGGGAGGTCTGGCTGGGATGCTCCCGTGTTCTCAGCCCACGTGAACTGCTCTGTAGCCCAGTGACAGAGCCCCTTCTCCCTGCCAGGTGACCTTTGGCCAGCGCCCCAGCCGGGCTCACAGGTCCTGCTGTGTTCAGTCTTCACCAAGTAGAACCAAGGGTCCCAAATAGGGAGGAAGGCCAGGAGCTGCCTT
The DNA here is from genome assembly GCF_025265405.1 of Mesoplodon densirostris. Lineage (NCBI taxonomy): Eukaryota > Metazoa > Chordata > Mammalia > Artiodactyla > Ziphiidae > Mesoplodon > Mesoplodon densirostris. The sequence continues at coordinate 44,191,307 of NC_082670.1, read as the reverse complement.
CTGCCTCCAATGACTCCTCACCCCCTCCTCCCGCGGCCTGGACAGGGGAAGTTGGTCCGGCCCCTGACTTCCTCGCCTGTCTCCCACAATCTGTCCATTTCATAGCCCACACCGTGCTCCTTTTAGCTGGCCCTGTGGCTTTGCTGTCAGACTGGAAGGGTATCTTTTCTACCCTGGAGGAGACTTCTATGAACTCCTGATGCAACAGAGGCAAGGAGGGGAAAGGAATAAAGCAATTTGTAAAATTCTCTAGATAATAGCATGGCTAGCAGAGTTATGTAGTTTTGCTGAATAATCCCAGTTTGTAAATTGGAAGTGATTATCCATCTTTTGGTAGCATTTCTATAATTTCTTTTTTTTTAGGGTGATGAACACTTTATGTCTAGAGGCAAAGGAGAACATATGAATATTTTTCAAAATATGTTATGACACTTGATTTTAAGGTGTGTGGAAATTTCCCTGGTCTTTTAAAAAAAATTTATTGCAGTATAGTTGATTTACAATGTGTTAATTTCTGCAGTATAGCAAAGTGGTTCAGTTATACATACATATATTCTTTTTCACATTCTTTCCATTATGCTTTATCACAGGATATTGAATATAGTTCCCTGTGCTATACAGTAGGACCTTGTTGTTTATCCACTCTATACATAATAGTTTGCATCTGTTAATATCATGCTCCCGATTTCCCTGGTGGTCCAGTGGTTAGGACTTGGCGCTTTCACTGCCGTGGCCCCGAGTTCAGTCTCTGGTCAGGGAACTGAGATCCTGCAAGCCAAATGGCATGCCCCCCCCCAAAAAAAATGTCCAAATCAAGCTCCCAATCTTTCCCTCTCCCACCTACCCTCCCCCTTGGCAAACATAAGTCTGTTCTTTATGTCTGTGAGTCTGTTTCTGTTTTATAGATATGTCTATTTGTCTTATTTTAGATTCCACATATAAGTGATATCATATGGTATTTGTCTTTCTCTTTCTGACTTACTTTGCACACACCTTCTTTATCCATTCATCTGTAGGTGGACATGTAGGTTGCTTCCATGTCTTGGCTATTGTAAATAGTGCTGCTACATAGGGGTTGAATTATAGTTTTTTCTGGTACATGCCCAGGAGTGGGATTGCTGGATCATATGGTAGCTCTATCTTTAGTTTTTTAAGGAACCTCCATACTGTTCTGCATAGTGGCTGCACCAGTTTACATTCCCACTAACAATGTAGGAGGGTTCCCTTTTCTCCACACCCTCTCCAGCATTCATTAAAATTTCAGTCTTCTTAAACTTGGCATCCTCTAAGTCAGTCTCTTTGCTGGTAGTTTTAGCAAGAATATGGGGTTTGGTGATCCAGAAACGGGGTTCAAGGCCCGGTGGCCAGGTGGGTGGAGTTGGATAAATCGCTCTCATCTATTAGGGCCTCATTTTTTTGCCAGGAAGTGTGGGATGCAGTGTGACCTCACTCATGCTCATTCCCAGCTCATGTCTGCTTGTCCCAGGGCGACTTCTGCTGGTGGTCCTTCTACCCAGAGGGTCGCTGCTCCCGTGACCACGAGTCTTCACAAGTGCTCAGGATGATGCTGACCACCCCGCCCTGGTTCCCCTTCCTACTTGTGGTCAGTAGGCTTCTCATTCTGTGTCAAGTATCTTGTTTTTTGTTTATTTCCTCTGTAGATATGAAATGCCTTGCTGGCAAGAGCTATATTTTACATACTTATGTCATACGCCACAATATTCCTATGTCATAAGTTCCTTAAGTCCTTTCCACTTTTTATATATTTCATGCTTTTTGGGGTATTTTCTGTAGTTCTGGGGCACACTTTGCAGCTGAAAAAAAATAGGCATTGGTTGGTATTACCAGAAATTAGTGAACTAGAAAGGACAATCTGATCATATTTACTTTATAATCCTATTTTCTATCTGATACCTTTTGGATTCTGAAAAGTACCCAATCTCTGAATAAGTTGTAACTAGCTGAAGTTACTAAGGACTTATAAAATAAAGAACATACGTCTCAATTTAAATACTTTTTCCATATGCAGTTTTGACTGAGAAGTATTTTTAGGTTTAAGAAATTTATCTTAGGACTCCGAAGTCATTTCTTTTATCACACTAAAATATTTATGCCTCCGAGGTATTTTTTGACAGTTGGTTTGTGTGACTCCAGATCTAAAATATGTGACGTTTTGATTTTGGTGGCCATGTTTACATAGCTCTTGGATCTTCTCAAGGACTGTATCTTCAGTTACTGTAATTAAGCCATCTCTGATTTCACATATATTTAGCTAATAAATATTCATGAGGCTCAGGGGAGGATAGAGGAGATGGCCTATGTTCAGAGTCAGTTGAGCACATTACTCTTCAGGCCCTGTGGTGGATGATGTGCTAAAGTAAAGTAAGTCTAGATCTCTCAGCAAAGAGCACAGACTCCAGAAAGAATGAGTCCTACAGACCCCATCTGCAGAAATAGAATTTGAAAATTGTATGGATATAGAGAACGAACTAGTGGTGGAAGAGGGAAGGGGGGAGGGGCCAGAGAGGTGTAGGGGATGAAGAGGTACAAACAACTATGTATTAAATAAATAAGCTACAAGGATATATTGTACAGCACAGGGAGTATTGCCAATGTTTTACAATAACTATAACTGGAGTATAACCTTTAAAAATTGTGAATCACTATTTTGTACCCCTGTAACTTGTTTAATACTGTACATCAACTATACCTCAGGAAAAAAAACTATCAGTAAGAAGAAAGAAAAAAAATTTTATGAAGTCAGACAAAAATCTGCCTTTATTATGAACGTCAGGGTATTTTGTTTATACTTTTTAAAAGGTCAGCATCTATAAATAAGCTTTATATTTCTTCTGTTGAGTTAATTTCTTTGAAAAAGTTTCACTTTATAAAAGTTATAGTATTTTCACTTAGAGGGCATGTATCACGATTTAATACTTTCATTTATTTTTCATTCCTATTGCTAAAAGATACAGAAAGTTTTATTTCTTTTGTAATTGAAAATTTCATTTTCAGTAGAAGTGGATTTCTGAAATGGTTCATTTAAACAAAAAGTTCTGTTTTAAGAAGCATTACTGTGTTCTTTGATGCATTTTGGAGCTGTGGGCATTTAAGTGGCTTTGCTGTTGCACTGTTTCTGGATAATCAGACTTGTTTTTCATGGCAATAGTAACCTGTGATCAGGGTCGAGTTGAATATGTAGCCCTGATTCATGTCCTATTGCTACTCCAAACTTCATTCTGTTCGCTTGCGCTCACTCTTTTTGTATCTCCCTAAAAATCTTCTCCAGAGAAAATTGGTTAACTTAATTCAAAAATAGCTTCAAAAATTGGTTACTAGAGGTAAATCTGCAGTTTCTGAAGTGGTGTGAGATTAGCAGAGGCTCTCCAGGGTGCTTCTGATGGTGCTGTTGGTTAGATTCCAGGCCTGTTTGAGGTGAGTGCATTTAAATCCATCCCACAGCACTAGGAGGGGCTCCCATTTTATGCTAAGTGTTCTCTTAGCTGTGTGGCTTTCATGGTTTCTTTTTAGCCTCTTTACAGGTCTTTGAAATGGGTGGCATTTTCTCCATTTTACAGATGAAGAAAATAAACCTTAGGGAGTTTTATTAACTTGCCTCAGCCCACAGAGTTAGTAGCAAGAGAGGGATTTGAGGCTAGGTCTTTCTGCCTTCAAAATAGGTGTGCTTTGAAACCACCTCTCCGAGGTTGTAAGGAAAATTGAGGTTCTGTTCACTGTTCCTGATGCCTTCCTCATAGAGTCCCAGCTCCTTAGCTTGGCGTGTCTTTATAGGCCTCTGTCCTGCCCAGTCATCCAGGACTCTTTTACACACATCCTGTACTTCATCCATGCCTAACATCACACCTTTAATTTTCTCAGGATTTTGCCTTCTCCCCGATCTATCTTCTGTGCGAACTCTATTGGTTCCAACCGTAACACTCTCTGCCTCCTTGCCCCCTACATTAAAAACACATACAAATATAAATCAAAGAGATGAACCAAAACAGAAGAAACTCAACCTTAACTGTAGTAGCACAAGTTGCTATGATACTGTTGGAAAGTGCCCAGCCTCCATCAGCAGGTGAGTGAATAACCAAACTGGCAGGTCCATATGGTGAAATGCCTGTCAGCCATCACAAGGAACAAATCATGGATACACGCAGCAACACGGATGAATCTTAAAAAGCTAGAATCAGGGCTTCCCTGGTGGCGCAGTGGTTGAGAGTCCGCCTGCCGACACAGGGGACACGGGTTCGTGCCCCGGTCTGGGAAGATCGCACATGCTGCGGAGCGGCTGGGCCTGTGAGCCATGGCCGCTGAGCCTGCGCGTCCGGAGCCTATGCTCCGCAACGGCAGAGGCCACAACAGTGAGAGGCCCGCGTACTGCCAAAAAAAAAAAAAAAAAAAAAAAAAAAGCTAGAATCAAATAGGTTCTATTTATGTGAAATTTTAGAACACGAGAAACTACGGTGATAAAAATCATGTTGCCTATGGGAGGGGTGTGGGGATAGACCGCAAAGGGGCACAAGGGGGTGGAAATGTTTTCTGTCTTGTTTTGGGTGCCAGGCATAGGATGCAAACAACTGTCAAAACTCTCTGAACTGAACACTTAGTATTTACCTGTTTTATTTTGTTAGTTAAACCTCGATTTAAGAAATGAAATGAAATCAGGCTAAGGTCCTTTTACATAATTCTGTCATAGCACTTGTCAGGCAGTTTTGCGAATTCTTGGTTCCGGGTCTCTTTCCCGCTGGACCCTGGTAGGTGTGGGACTCTTCCCATTTTGTAGCACCCGTGCCTAGCACTTGCCTGACACTTCGTGGTATTGGGGAAGAAGAAATTCCTCTGCTCTTCTAGGTTCTGGCTGGTCTAAGAATTAAGTTGATAGGAAACAGATTAACAGGAGAAAATCAAACAAAATTTTAATAACGTGTACATGGGAGAGACCCAAGAGAAAACTTGCCTGTGTGGCTGAAGTCCTCCCCTTAAATACCATCTTCAGCTAAAGACAGAAGAGGATGTTGGGGGTAGTGGTTTGGGACTTCAAAGGGGAGGAAGGCAATTCCCATGAAGATGGAAAGGCAAAGGTTTGATAAATGTTTGCTGGGCCAGGCAGAGGCAATAGGACACAGAGTGGACTCTGACCTGTAGGCCCTGTTCTCCTGACCACACGTAACCCATATTCTTTGCAGATAACTCTGGAGATTCCTCTGTTCTGGGAACAGTCCGTCTATCTGAATTCTTCAGACAGTTATGGGGAGGGTCAGAGTTTCTTCCTGAGTCTTGTTTGGGCCTTGATTGTTTTCAGCTGGAAAGAATCCACAGGCCAAAGAGACACATTGGGTTGGCAAATTTTGTTCTTCTACTCTGGGTTCTCAAGAGATGCTTGTTGAATGCATGGAACGCTACCTTCTGAAGAAGCCTGGCTTGTTAAAAAAAAGAGTAGGTTTGGAAATAGTGGGGGCCCCAGGAAGAGGTTTAATATGATCTTTAAGTGCCTGGAAATCTAAGCTTCATGGGAGATGTAGTTCAAGCCATTATGAATTTAAGTAGTTACAGAGATTTACATACAAAAAAGTGGAGACTGAGTTTGTATATTTTTAGTGGTTTGCTTTGAGTGTTTTAGTCTCTAAATGTCAGGTGATGCCTGAAGTTTAAACTAACATCATTTCTCTAGCCATCTCTCCATTTTTTTAAGGAATAAGTTTGGGCTGGAGCAGATCGCTGAGTCACACCTCTGGCCTTAGGGGCCTTGAAAGAACTTCATTATTGAAATAAATTTGAGTTTACAAATTTCATTTCAGCAGCCAGGCAGAGGTACTGAATGCTCAGTTGGTTTCTGGCTAATGAGCCACGTGGTGGTGCTCTGCTTTCTGGGGGAACCCAGTAACTTTAAATGGAAAAATTCCCCAGCATTTTAAATGTCTGCCTGAGTCTGGCGTTTCAGTGTCAGCCACACGTGTTTAAGGTGACACCAGGAGGAGCCAGGAAGGGAAGGTCTAAGATATTTTTTAAAAGTATTGTGCAAATTGAGGGGTTCTCAAAGCAAAACTCTCACAAGAATGCCTACTACAGGGCTTCCCTGGTGGCGCAGTGGTTGAGAGTCCGCCTGCCGATGCAGGGGACACGGGTTCGTGCCCCGATCCCGGAAGATCCCACATGCCGCGGAGCGGCTGGGCCCGTGAGCCATGGCCGCTGAGCCTGCGTGTCCGGAGCCTGTGCTCCGCAACGGGAGAGGCCACAGCAGTGAGAGGCCCGCGTACAGCAAAAAAAAAAAAAAAAAAAAAAAAAAAAATGCCTACTACACAACTCTTCCTTCCAGTTGTAAAAAATAATGTATATTCCTTGAAGAAAAATGGAAAGAAAATAGTGATGTTGTAATCGGTATATTCCATGTCCCGGCAACAGTGCATTGTTTATTTAATGAAAGCACAATCATTTTGTGGCCGTGCCGTAACTGAGTTGCTCACTTTTCTGTCCTTGGATGTTGAGATTATTTCATGTTTTTCTGTTAATAGGTAATAATTAATACCTTTATACATTTTGAGTATTTATCAAGCAAGAATTATACTTAGTGGTTTTTTTGGTCATTAGCAGCTTTTTATTGTTACCCTCAATTTACAAATGAGGCAAAGAATTTGTAATTATCTAAAAATTATATGGCCAGAAATTTGTAGAGCCACACATAATAAACAAGGGAGCATGGCATAGAAGAAAGAATGTATTCTTTTTTTAATTTATTTTTTATTGAAGTGTAGTTGATTTACAATTTTGTGTTAGTTTCAGGTATATTTAGTGTTGAGATGAATATTTCCTTATGTAAAACATAGTCTAAATTTTGGATTTTCTATAGACTGTATTCTAGAAGCAGGGTGTCATTGGGGATTAAGAGTATGGATTGTGGGGCTTGATCCCAGATTCTCTACTAATCCAATTAGTAGGAAATATAAGTATATAAATTTTAGATGAAAAATCCTATCTGTTAGAAAGAAATATTTCTTCTCTATTGATTTGCTTATATTCTCACTTGAAATATTTAACATATTCAGGGAGAAACAGGGACAGGAGAGAAGCAGGTCCCTTACCTTTCTTGCCTTACCGTATTCCTTTTTGACCTTGACCAAATAATGTCCCGTGCCTTAGTTTCCTCCACTGTGAAGGTGGAGGATTAATAATAGACCTCTACGGTGAAGATATCAAATGATTGGGGCAGGGCCTGGCACAGGAAGTGTTGTATAAATATCAGTCATTTTCCATCTATGTCAGAATGCAAGAATATTATGAACATTCTAAAGGCTCCTTTATCACTGTTGCCAAATTCCCAAAGATCATACCAGTGGGGTCCCTCATCAGCACCACCTCAGGGTGCCCGTTTTCCCACACAGAATCAGCTATTAGCAAAACTTCCTCGTGAGCATCCATCGCCATTGGCACGTGATCATTCAGTTTCTCCTCTTTTCCCTTGGAGCCCTGACTTTCGTTGTATAATGTATCATTAATAGAAGTGTGCACTGACCAGCTTCTTATATTTTCTTCTTCTTTTTAGGGACTAGGATAGACACGTTGCTTTCTCATTAAAGATGGGTGGAGGGGTCAAGGAAGAGGAAAGTTTGGGACCACTATTCTAATAGTAGATACTAAAGGTACATAGAGCATTTAAAAATGCTTGGAAGGATCTCTGAGGATCCACTTCTTCAAAATTTGCCTTTGGTTTTCAAGGAAAAAAAACCTGTGGACAAAGCAAGATTTCTGCAGAAAGCAGAGGCATGGACATGATCAACCCAAGGTGATATTCTAGTGGTTACTAACTTGGCGAGAAGCTCTTTGCTCCTCTGACTTCAGTCAGAGCTATTTTATGTCCATCATCTGTGTCATCTGTGATGTTCTAGCTGAGCTCTAGGTTAGGAGAATGCAGCCCTGGCTAACTCAGGTTTGAAGGTCTTCTCTGCACAAGAGGAAGTAAGGCTGAGGGAGAACTCTCCTGGCACCCCAGACATTTAGTCAGCTGCCTGCCTCTCCCTTTTGCTCATCAGTGCTCCTGGGAGGGGTGCGGTGGTGGTGATGGGGTGGTGGCAGAGCCTTTCTGGGATGGGTTAGGTCACCTGGTGTGTGGCTCCTAAAGCCTACCAGGGCATGCTTGGTGATCCTGTAACTAAGGCACATGTCCCCACGAGCTATAAACTACATTTAAATAAAGCGAGGGAGGGAGGCACAAGAGGTAGGGGATATGGGGATATATGTATACATGTAGCTGATTCACTTTGTTATACAGCAGAAATTAACACACCATTGTAAAGCGATTATACTCCGGTAAAGATGTTAAAAAAAAAAAAAAACAGCCAAAAAAAAGTGAGGGCTTAATTGGACTAACATTAATTCTGTTTTAACCAGCAGCCCTGCTCTGTTTTAAGTTGAGTTACTGCCATAACTATGCAGACAAGAGAATAAGGAAGCTTTTCTTTTTAATTGTATCTTCAAGTGCTTCAGAGGCCTGGAAAAGTTTGTCCATTTCTACAGACCTTAAAACCCTGACTTTTCTTTCCATTTAGATGAACAAATAAATAAAAAATCAGTATGGAAAGAAAAAAAAAAAAAAAAAACCTTGGGCAGGAGGCAGTCTCAGTGTGAAACAAGCCTAGGTTGAAGGTTTCCCCAGTGCTTCAGGGTCTTGTCTTTGGTGATCTCCACCTTCTTATCCCCGCTGCTGACTCACTCTGGGTCTGGCCGGACTGTTACAGGAGGGAAAGTGTTGTGCGTGTGAGTCACCCTATATTTTCATGGACTTGGGAAGCTAGTGTAACACAGACAGAGAACTGCAGAGACTTTCTGTCCTGCCCAGTCCTGTCCAGAACAGCAGCAGTCAGCTCGAAGACAGCACTTACCTTCCAACAGTGTAGCTGTAACTGGAAGGTTCTTCATTCTCAGGTGGGAGAAAGATAAAAAGCAGATACTAGGAGTTTTATGTTCACTTCTTGGCCAATCATGAGAACAGATACCAGTAAATTCTTCTTCAGAGCAGAACCCATTAGCACCTGGTACTGTTGATCCGATCCTGTTAATCTGATCCTGTTGGTCCGCAGCCACTGTCCTGACAGCGGAGCATGTGATCTGATCATTGATGGGGACGGGGCAGCAGATACACAAAAGGGTGTTTGTGGCAAGGATTTATGGGGTCTATTGTTCTCCATCATCTATGCCTTAGCTTACTTATCACATTCCACCCCTGTGCTATTTCTGGATTCCTGACAACCAGGACAAAACCAGACTGCATTTTGCTGCATGGCAGTTAAACTTCGACCGAGGATGCCCTCCAAGCAGGGTAATTTCTGAGTATTTTCTCAGTTACTGATTCTTCTTTCAGAGACTCTCTAAAGACTCATCCTTTAGTATCCCAGCCTGGGCAGCCATCCTCTGAAGAGGTGTCACCAGCTGCCCCTCCTATTCTTCTCCTGGGCCCTGACTCCTCCCCTTTTCCCTCCTCCTCCCCTCCCTGCCCCTCCCCCTCTCCCTGTCCCTCCCCTCTCTTCTTCCTCCCCACTTCTCCACCCCCCTTCTCCGTCCCCTCCCTCCTCTTCTCCCTTCTGCCCCCAGCAGCCTAAGAACAAGCCTACCCACAGCTGACGTGCTTCTCTCTATCTTTGGATCTGAGTTGGGGGTGCTCCAGCTGTCTGTCTTTTCCCTGTATCTTCTGTAGAGTCTACCGGAGTATTGAATACCTAAATGAATAAAATAACTTGAAACACTTTTTTCCTCACAATTATTGTTAATAGTAATACACAGATACATCTTCCTTGTAAAAGATTGAAACAGTCCGTCTAGAAATATGCAGAATGAAATGTGAAATTTTTGACACCAACCCCCTCCTCTTTTAGCTTCCACTCTTACGATGAAATGGCTTTCTCAATTTGATGTGCCTCTTTTATGTGTATTTATTATTTTGCATTTTTTCCACTTAACTGTGTATCTTGGAATCTTTTTATGTCACTACGTACAAGTTTTCCCTTATTAATATTCTAGAAGGTGGGTGAAGTATATATAATTCATTCATCTAGCTTCCTATTGACTGACATTTAAGTGGCTTCATATATTTTGCTACAGTAAACATTCTTGTATGCTGCTCATATATATGCAAGTATTTCTTTAGTTTTACTACAGGTAGAATTGCTCATACAGAAAGTTGTATGCATTTTAATTTGTAGTGGATCCTGACAAATTGCCCTCAATTTTTTTTTTTTGCCATTGTACACATGGGGCTGCCTGTCTCTGCATTAGTTACTGTCATTCTTATAAAATTTTTGCCAGTACGAAATCATTTGCTTCACATGCATTTCCTGATTGGAAGGCTGGGGGAGCCTTTCCCTGAATCTTTTTCATTCCTTTGAATTGTGTAGTTGGGGAGGGGCTGCCTTTTTTTCTTGCTGAATATTAATAGGACTTATTCATCTATTTTGGATATTCTTGGTGTGTATTATATATGTAGCATATATTTTCTTTGTTGGTCATGTTTTTTTTAAACTTCATTTATAGCATCTGCTTTGTCAAATTTGTCAGCCATTATATGTCTAGTTTCTTTTGGGTTTTGTAACTTGTTTTGAAACACTCTTCTTACCCAACTATTTATAAAACATAATTTTCTATACTTTCTTTTAAATGGTTTATTTAGAATTAAAAATTTTTTATTTTAATTTTTTTCTTATTCTCATTTCTAATATTGTATAATTTCCTCATGTACTGCCAGGGAGCATAAATCTGAAGATTTTATTGTACTGTGTGTCTGAGACGTATTGTCAGTTCCATCTCCTTTTTAAGCTGCCTTCATTTCCTTGGCAGAAGGTTTAAGGATTTCTGAAAATGTAAAGAGCTTTTCTATGAAGATTATCATTTAGATATGCAAATAACTCCTTTTTAAATGTAGTTTTTAACCATGCTTAGATCTAGCACAGAAGCAGTAGGTTGATCATGCTCTGATCAAGGAGGGATGATGATAGAAAATAATGTCAATTTCATTTAGATTCAGATCTTAACAAATAATAGTTATAAAAAACAAATGCTAAGAAAATCATCAGCATTGGGAATTTAAGTTGATAAAACCAGTAATGAGAAAAGGACAGCCCTGGAGTTTTTTTTTTTTTTTTTTTTTTTTTTTGTGGTACGTGGGCCTCTCATTGTTGTGGCCTCTCCTGTTGCGGAGCACAGGCTCCGGACGCGCAGGCTCAGCAGCCATGGCTCACAGGCCCAGCCGCTCCACGGCATGTGGGATCTTCCCGGACTGGGGCACAAACCCGTGTCCCCTGCATCGGCAGGCGGACTCTCAACCACTGCGCCACCAGGGAAGGCCAGCCCTAGAGTTTTTGATGCTGTCATTTCTTGTAGAAGAGAAAGAATTCTGTTTAAGCTAAGAAGAATTGAACCTTGAGAATGAGAGAAGAGAACCTCTCTCCATCAAAGTGTTAAAGTGTGTCTTTGCATCATGCAAAAGCCTGAGGTCTGCTGTGGCCAGAAGTAAAGACAGCAGATCTGCAACAGGACTTCTTATTGGGAGAGCAGCTATAGGCTTGAAGTATTGATATATGGGACTTTGGAGTCGTGACTAAGCTAAAGAATGACTGGGAAATAACATTGGTATACTTTCATTCATGATGTTTTGCAACCTTTTATAAAATGATGGATAGATCAATGGCATAATTTTGGTGGAATTGTCCTGAAAAGAATCTTGCTTTTAACAAAATGGGGTAGGGGTGGGCCTGGCTATGCCTCAGAGATGTTCAGTTTCTTCCTCTACGTCCGTGGTCCCTCAGAAGCAGGGCACACAGACCAATGGGTGAATTGGAAATGGACATCAACTGTACCTCTGTGCTCATGGGAACATGATGCTTCTGTGGGAATATTTGGGAAGAGTTTTCAACCAAAACAGGAGCAAGGACTCCATCTCTTATCCATTGCACCTCCAACCTCCTGTCCCAGTGATGTTGGCCAAGACCACTGTGGGTGAAGGTCCTGTCAAGTGGGCAGGGCTGTTGTTACTGGGATGAGGCCAAGGGTCCCCAGGTGATGAGGGGTGAGGCTCACAGGGGGCCTGAGGAGTGATGATGGCAGCAGGTCTGACCCCCTCTCACCCAGCTCCCTGGTCACAGCTGGACATTGTCTTTCAGTTTTCAGGAGCTAGTCTTCTCACTGATCCCAACTATTTCTTCCAGCCAGTTTTCCTTCTTCTGTAATGAAAGAAATCTTACAGCTTTTCCCCTGTTGTTTTCACTGTATTGTATTACAGAGCTATTTCCCAGCAATAGCGGGGAAATTGCCTAGATCCCCTTTTTCCTTTTCCTCCCATCTTTTTTCCCACAAAACTCCACCACTTCATCTTTGCTTTTCCCTCCCTCCTTTCCCCTTCCATCCTTCTGTTCCTTCCTTCCTTTCTTCTTTTTCTCTCTCTTTCTTTTTTTAGATAGAGCCTTTTGCCAAGTGTTTCCCAGTCGTCTTCTAAAATTCACACCTGACCTTTATTAATAAATGCGGAAGTCTCGTCCTTATCCGAAATTCTGACCTCCTTGGAAACCATCCTGAGTACCCTTCCTCCACTCGCTACAATCACTGATGTGCAGAGTGTGAATTACATCTTCTGTGTATCCCCACTACTGAAGATTTGGCCAAGCCTCAGGTTTTCCTTTTTGTTAACTAATTTTTTAAAAGTTAGTATTTTGTTTTCCCAGTATGAAATTATAATATTGAACATGCTTTTGCAAACTGCGTTTTCTCCCCACAACCCCCTGCACTTAGTAGCTCTGTGATCTCAGGCAAATTTTTTTTTTTTTTTTTTTTTTTTTTTTGCGGTACGCGGGCCTCTCACTGTTGTGGCCTCTCCCGTTGCGGAGCACAGGCTCCGGATGCGCAGGCTCAGCGGCCATGGCTCACGGGCCCAGCCGCTCCACGGCATGCGGGATCCTCCTGGATCGGGGCACAAACCCGTGTCCCCTGCATCGGCAGGCGGACTCTCAACCACTGCGCCACCAGGGAAGACGCCAGGCAAATGTTTAAGCTTCAAGTGCCTCGGGTCCTTCTGTGAGTGGCATATGATCCTATTATGGTTGTGTGAGGATGCCATGCCATCTGTGTTACATGCGTGTAGGTGAAAACAGTACCTGGCACATAGCAAGCGCTCCGTGAGTGTTTGCTATTATTATTACTCTCTTTCAGGGAGATAGGTAGGCTTAGGCTTTTCGATAGTGGAGGTCAAGGCTCTGAAACAGACAATTGGAAAGGGAGAGAAAGTGAAGGATACTTTAAACTTTTGCAGAAGTTGATATAATTGTCATTTACAGTCTATTTAGAGTAGAGTTAGAAATCATACTTGAATGTTTCAAAGCACATTCAAGCCACTGTTAACATGGCATTGTCTCTTCCCTCGGCATGATCAAATTGGCTGATTCCCTGTTGCCAAAAATAAGTAGTGATCATTTCCTGTTTGTTGTTTGTGGAGTTACTGTTTGTACAGTTTCTGTTCGGGCAGGTCTGTTTGTCTAAAGTCTCAGGCAAACAGAGTCGTGCTGGGGACACTTGGTCTGGTGCTTCTTTAGAGCAAGGATTCTTTTCCTGACATTTTTCTTCATCCTCGAAAGTGAAGTCCTTATAAGCTGGAGACTCCTTGTTTTTCCTGCATTATTAAATTGGGGGCTCTGTTATTTGATGACATAGAAAAGTTCTGTTATTTGATGACATAGAAGAGAAGTGGGTTTTAGAATCAGATTTCAGATCCTATTTAGGCTGTGAAATCTCAGGCTAGGTTCTTAATCTCCCCAAACCTTGTTTGTTACATCTTTAAAATGAAGATGTACCATCCAGCTCAAAGAATCGCTGTGAGATTCACGTGGAAATGTGTGAAGGTGCAGAAAGAAATACCTGATAGTGGTGTTTCCCCTGAAGGAGGTGTGTCTAGCCTATAAAGTTGGGCTTCCTAAACCACCTTCATAGCACACATATCAGGGATGAGTGAAACTAGTTGAGCTGGTTGTTGTTTTGTTTTTTTTTATCCCAGGGGGATCCTGCCTGGGGTGTTAGAGGAGGGAATGTGATGAGCTGGTGCAGCGGTGAAATCCAACATCCGATTGGTTTGCCTCGTTGCAAAAAAGTTAGGCAATCAAAACTCTCTTTTTAAGGGACTTCATCTGAACAGCTTTAAGCGTCAAAGGAGAAAGAGATGATTTAGTTTCTTTTTAGTAAGTGTTGTCTGCGTCCCCTGCAAAATAGTGGCGGAGGCTGGCTTTGCTCATGTTTGTTTAAAAGGGGGAGTGGACTAGTTGTCAGCTTGTGAGTGGGAGTGTCTAGTCAGTGTTTTCCTTTCTACCCAGAAACTTACCAGGACTCTGACACATGAGCTTTGGTATGGAAAGTTTAGGGAGTTGCTGGACCGATTTCCCGCGCAAGGATGGGGCAGGTCCTGAAAGATGATGGCGCCTGGAACGCGAGGCTGGTGGGGCTGATGTGCTGCATGGGTCAGTAGCCTACCCGTTATCTCACTTTCGTGCTGCAGGATTGGAGAGGGAAGTTGCAGGACCTGAGTGGGTTCGCACAGCGGGGCTGTAGCAGACTGTGGGGCACCTTCTGGAAATCTGGACAGGCTCCCGTGACAACTCCTGAGGCTCCCTGGACAGAACTTCCCCCTGTTGTTGGGCATAGGATATGGGTTGAAATAATCTTAATAGTTATTTTGTGTGTGATATGAAGTGGATTTAGCTTTGATTGGATTTTACTGAAGACCAGACAGTGTAAGTTGTAATAATTGGTGCTCTTTTTGTACTTTTTTGTTTTTTTCAAATTCTGTTATTGTTTGCATTCTGTGTCCTTATAGAATGTTCAACCATGTTGTACTTTACGAGTTGATCATATATGTATATTTTCATTTAAAACGTACTCTCTAAATGAAATAATTTTCCAATAGAGGGATGTTATAAAACTTCATTCAGAAAAATAGATGGATAGTCTGTAAAACCAGTAGGATCAGTTAAAAACTCAGGAGTGATTTTTCCTTTTTGTTGTCTTAGCAGCGTTGCCCTAAATATAAATCTCAGTGTTAGACAACCCTCACTGAAGTGAAATAAAGAACCATTGAGACTTGGAAAATTAGATGGTGTCATCAGGAATACTCCCTTTTGAAATAATGTGTATGGAAAGCCGTAAATCACAGTCTCCTCAGGCTTAAAGTATTCCCGGATTGTAAGTTGCTTTCCTGAAGAAAGTTGAGCCCCTAATGTCCACATTAACTCTTTACTCATTCTTGTAGCATTGTGGGAAACTTCACATGTTAAAGAACCTCCCTTGGTGTACTTGAAGGGGAATCATCTAGGTTTATTGAAGTTTAAAAGAAAAGATTAGGTTGTTACTGTTAGAAAACAGTATCAGAATCTGTGAATCATGTGTTATTTAGTTCACTTTAGTCTTTGGACCTTAGCCAGTACTTTAGCTGTGGATCATAATCCCGAGGTGTTACCTCAGTATTAACCTGCTAGATGTTTAGCTCCCACCTTATATTTTCAGCAGGGCTTTTGAAAAGCTGCTAGCAACAACCACAACAAAACCTCAGTGATCAAAAAAGCTGTTTTATGGTTGTATAATTTAAGTGAATTTCTCATTATTTGATCCTTTGATTGAATCAGCTTTCTTGATCTACCACGTGGCTAAAAAATTAACCATTAAAAGATTATTTTTTAAGAACGTGTGTTCCATTCTTCATGTTCCTTAAAATATAGGACCGGTTTTTATTAATTTAGAAATAAGTAAATATATATATATATATATATATATATATATATATTAAAAGGACAAATCAGAATTTAATAATCCTCAAATATTAGATAATTAGATTCTTCTAATTTTTCCATCATAAATTATGCAATTAACATATCAATGTATATGGCTTTTCACAACCCAAAGAGATATATTTTATTTTTGTAAATTTATTTTTTAATTGAAGTATAGTTGATTTACAATGTGTTAATTTCTGCTGTACAGCAGAGTGATTCAGTTATACATATATATACATTCTTTTTTAAAAATAAATATATTTTATTAACCATTATGTACCAAGAGGAGTTTAATATAATACACATCATATGTTAAATTTAATGGGACAGAGTAAATTTGTTAGAGTTCATATTATTATGCGATGATTCAATAAATTAATGAAATTTTGGTAGATATTACAGGAATGCTTTTCATCTCATATTTCGTAACTAACTTGATATGGAAGCTGTCTATTCTTGAACAAGGATTTTTAATAGTACATTTTGTTTTTTACTTGACGATTTAACATTAGGGTCCTAGGTTATTAATTGGATGGTATTAATGTGGATATTGCCTAGGAAGTACTCTTTTTTTTTCCCCTCACTCTGTTTTCTTTGCTGGAGGTTAGAAAAGCACTGCCGAAATGTGATAGGAGCCCTAGACTTTGTTGAGCAGGTTCCCTTGTTTGCACTCGCTTGTCCAAAGTTCACAGCCGTCAGGAGGGCCTGGCTCCCCACCACTGTCTGTGATTGGGGTGTGCTCAGTACTTCCTTTTGAAAGGAAAGGTGGCAGGATCTTGGGGTAGTGGAAACACTTCTGGGGGGAATCACGACACTTGAGTTCTAACTAAGCCTCTTTCAACCTGAAATTATGAGATCAGGGTTTCTTTTTTTAAATTAATTTATTTTTATCAAATTATAGTTGATTTACAGTGTTGCGTAATCACAACACAGTTTTTTATACGTAAAGCTGAATCACTGTGCTGCATACCTGAAAGAAACTGAATCACTGTGCTGTACACCTTAAACTAACACAACATTGTAAATGTATTGGGTTGGCCAAAAGTTTGTTCGGGTTTTTCCATAACATCCTACGGAAAACCTGAACGAACTTTTTGGCCAATCCAGTATTATATCTATTCTTTTTCAGATCCTTTCCCACATAGGTTATTACAGAATATTGAGTAGGGATACGGTAGGTCCTTGTTCTTTATCTATTTTATATATAGTAGTGTGTATATGTTACTCCCAAATTCCTAGTTTATCTCGACCCCCCAACCTTTCCCCTTTGGTAACCATAAGTTTGTTTTCTATGTGTGTGAGTTTATGTCTGTTACGTAAATAAGTTCATTTGTATCATTTTTTTTAGGTTCCACATATAAGCTATATATATATATATATATATATATATATATATATATATATATATATATATATAGCTTACATATATATATAAAATATATATATTTGTCCTCTGTCTGACTTACTGTACTTAATATGATAATCTCTAGGTCCATCCATGTGGCTGCAGATGGCATTATTTCATTCTTTTTTATGGCTGAGTAATATTCATTGTATATGTGTATCACATCTTCTTTATCCATTCATCTGTCAATAGACATTTAGGTTGCTTCCATGTTGGCTACTGTAAACAGTGGTGCTATGAACATAGGGGTGCATGTATCTTTTTCAATTATGATATTCTCTGGATATATGTCCGGGAGTGGGATTGCTGGATCATATGGTAGCTCTATTTTTAGTTTTTTAAGGAACCTCCATACTGTTCTCCATAGTGGCTGCACCAGTTTAAATTCCCTAATTATTAGGGAAATGCAAATCAAAACTACAGTGAGGTATCATCTCACACCAGTCAGAACGGCCATCATCAAGAAATCTAGAAACAATAAATGCTGGAGAGGGTGTGGAGGGTTTCTTTTTGATGGAGAAGTCTGCACCAGGGCTGGCTTCTGTCTTGCTAATTAATCTCCTTGCCCTCCTTCCAGCCCCACTTGCCTGCCCTGGACAGGGGTGGCCTTTCTCTCCTTTGTACTGCTTGCCTGGTGAGTGCCACATCCTTTGCTCAGCTGGCGTGCTTGTCACACTACCTTCCTGTCAGGTGCCCTCTCTAGGTGACAGCTCCAGAGAACAAGGGCCAGTGCTCTATCTGTCCAGTCTGGGGGGCCCAGCACTGCACAGCACTGGGCTCATCCAAGGATCTGATGGATGCTGGGATGAGTGAGTGAGGGAAGCTGGGACTAGCAGATTGCTTCTTCTTTGTTCTTGCCTTACGTACTAATTATTTAGGTTCATTCTGACCTCTTTAGGAATAGCAAGGCTGAAAGACATTTACGACATCATTATTACTTTAAGAGATCCAGTAATATATACCACCGTGTCTAAGTATATAAGGAATTATACCTTGTTATCCTGAGTAGGATTATCCTTTGGGAAGCATAATTAATTCACATCATGGGCATTTGTTTGTTGAGTGCATAGAAGCATCATGGCATCTACTGTGGGTAGACAGAGATGACTGAGATCGAGATCATGCCCCAGAGGGGCCAACAGGGGAATTCATAAATATTTTGTGGATGATAATGTTGGTTAACAATTATTGATAAAATTGTTCTTGGCGGAGTAGTTATATGCAAAGTGCCTGGGGATTTTATGTTGGGGATCAGGCAAGTTTAATAATTTCAGCATAAATTCTGAGCATTTATATTCAGATTTAGCAAACTTCTGTCTTCTTGGTCAGCTTTTCCAATTTTAATACCCAAAGTGAAGTCAAGAATGAAACTAGAGGTTTGGGCACTGAAAAGGAATGTGTTATTGGCGGTACAAAATGCAAGGCCCTATTTAGGTGCCTTTTGGATTCTCCCTGATGGTGATCGGAAGTGGGAAGGGTTTCAAGGGGATACTCTGGAGAAGAAATGCTTGTGAAATACAAGGGAAATTACAGGGTCCCTCCCCTGCCCTTTCATGTCAGCATTAAAGGGTAGGAGAGCTCTAAATAATATGCCATCACTGGGTAGCTTTGCAAAGAATCGAATCTGAAGAAACCTTTGGATTGCTTTATTAAAATTTATCCATTTTTTAAAATCATTGAACATTTATGTTTTTTCATAAACTTTTATTTGGAAATAATAACACTGATTTATATTCTCATAGATACATTTTGTGCACAACCATGATGATAGTTTTAAGATAAATTTTAGAAGTGGACTTACTGGGAAAGGGTATTAAATATAATAATACCCTTTATTATTATAAAGGGTATAAAATATAATTAAATATATTTTTAAGGCTTTTGATATTTATTGGCAAATTGTCGTAGAGCAGCACTGTCCAGTAGAAATTTTTGTGACAGTGGGAATGTTCTGTATCCGTACCCTGTCCAGCGTTAGTTAGTGCACACTTGAATTGTGACTGGTGTTACCAAGGAACTGAATTGTTAATTTTATTTTATTTTGATTAATTTTGGTTTGAAGTTAAATAGCCACATCTGTGACTATGGGCTGCAGTATTGACAGTGCAGGTCTAGGAGATTTAAAACAAATTACATTTCCACTAGCCACATATATATATATATATATATATATATATATATATATATATATATATATATATATATATGCATATGCATATCCACAGATATATATAAATGTATCTGTTCCCCGTGCCCTCGTCAACATGAATTTCTTTTCATAAAATCTTGACAACTTGATAGGTGAAAAAGCTTATTTTTATTCTATATTATTATTTGTTAGTGAGGTTGAGTACCTGTGGGCATTTACTTTTTTTCATTTTTAAAATTAATTTCATTTCATAAATTTTTAATCATTTTCATTGTCTGCTTTTGCCCAGTTATACACTGATGCTCATCTTATTCTTTTTTATTTTTATTTTGTATTAGTATTAGTAATCTGTGTCCCATTTTACAGATATTTTTCCCAGTTGACATATTTAAGTATTTTAATTTATGTTTAAATTAGTGTAAAGCACGTAAATACTTTTCATGAATAGGACAAGCATTTTCTTTTCTTCTTCTTTTTTAAAAATTTTATTGGAGTATAGTTGATTTACAATATTGTGTTAGTTTCAGGTATACAGCAAAGTGATTCAGTTATACATATACATATATTCATTTTTTCTCAGATTCTTTTCCCACATAGGTTATTACAGAATATTGAGTAGAGTTCCCTTTGCTATACAGTAGGTCCTTGCTGGTTATCTGTCATATATGGTAGTGTGTGTGTGTTAATCCCAAGCTCCTGATTTATCACCCCCCCACCCATGTTTCCCCTTTGGTAACCATAAGTTTGTTTTCAAGATCTGTGAGTCTGTTTCTGTTTTGTAAATAAATTCATTTGTATATTAAAAAAATTGAATTCCACATAAGAGTGATATCATATGATATTTGTCTTTCTCTGTATGACTTACTTCACTTAGTATCATGATCTCTAGGTCCATCCATGTTGCTGCAAATGGCATCATTTCATTCTTTTTTATGGCCAAGTAGTACTGCATTGTATATATATGTACCATGTTTTCTTTATGCATTCTTCTGTTGGTGGACATTTAGGTTGTTTCCATGTCTTGGCTATTGTAAATAGTGCTGCAGTGAACATTGGGGTGCATGTGTCTTTTCGAATTATGCTTTTCTTCAGACACATGTCCAGGAGTGGGATTGCTGGATCATAGCATTTTCAAAGAAACTTTCGTTCCATTTAAAGTAGTTTATGGGGCTCAGGGATGAAGAATGAGCAGAGAAAGAGATGAAGAGAGCGAGGCCTGTTTGCCCCTAGGGGAAGGATGGAGATGTGGATCAGGGGTGGGAAAAGAAAGAGGACCACGGGGAGAAAGAAGAGCCGGCCCCAGATGTAGAGAGGAGGGAAGAGGACTCAGGAGAGTGGGGTTTGCTGCCTGGGAGCAGGACGGGGAGGGAGTGTGGCTTCCAGCATCCTCTCTAGATGTTGGAGATTAGGATTGTCTTTGAAATAATAACTTGATGAACCGGAACGTTCCAGTGCTCTTCCACCTGCATCATAAGACCTCCCCTCACCCTTCTCTGCACCGTGTCTAGTAACCAGGGCAGTATCACTCTCTATGGCAAGGATCTAGTGGGGCGTTTTGTTGTTACCAGATCGTTCAACACAGGGAATCTAGGAGAAGAGCAGCATGGTTCGTGATTAAACCAGTGTCCACTTCCAGCCAGAGGACCTGAATTCAGTCCTGCCTTTTATCACAGCTTTAAGCCTTTTTCAGAATAATTGTCGACAAGTCCTTTGACCTCTCGACCTCCTGGTCTCCTCTTGCATGAGATGGGAGTGACACTGCCTCCCTTCCCTCTTGTGGCCGTGAAGACCAGCTGGGATGTAATCTGTGGTCAGGTGCCTTGGGAAGTTCATGCAGGGGCTCAGTGGAGGCTGGTGGTGGCGGTGGAGGTGAGAGGACTTCCTGGTGGTGGCGGCGGAGGGGATGATGCAGCAGAGCGTGTGGAGGGCAGTGCTGGCAAACACCACACTGGGAAGAGGCCAGTCTTTCTCACAGGTAGTCCCAAGGTGCCAAAACTTACCAAGAAAATTCAAGTGCACCAAACAGTACTTTTTGAACACCTTACTCTTCTTTATTTGCATAGTGATAATGAAAGTCTCCTATTCATAGATTTTACCAACCTTCTTTTATATCTTTTTTCCCCCTTCCAGATGAACGGGACAAAGTTCAGAAGAAGACATTCACAAAATGGATAAATCAGCATCTCATGAAGGTCAGTGTATATTTCTTTTGCATCTTGGAATTGTTTTGCAGGTTTTAATTTATTGTGCAGTACTTGGTTGTATGGCTGTGAAGCACAGCTTTTCAGTATCAAGTGGGAAGTTTCAGTTCTAGAGCATTTCACATGCATTTCAGGCATCTCTTATTATTTGGTATATGGCCTGTGGGCCATGATGGGGGTGGTAGATGAGTGCCCAGTGACTGCAGTGTCTTCTGTGACATGAGTAAAACCTCTTATTATTGGACTCTAAAAAATCTCAGCAGGTTAAGAAATATGTAAATATTTACATGTTAGGGCAGCAAAAAACTGCAATTCTCAGTAATGTTTTTTCCTCTCAAGATTCCAAGCAAGTTCTGGCATTAGATTTATGCAGATGGCAGAGAGTTATGTGGGACTAAGGATGGTTTATTTAAAAAAAAAAAAAAAAAAAGGGACTACCCTGGTGGTCCAGTGGTTAAGACTTCGCCTTCCATTGCAGGGGGCGGCGGGTTCGATTCCTGGTCAGGGAGCTAAGATCCCACATGCCTTGCGGCCAAAAAACCAAAACATTAAACAGAAGCAGTATTGTAACAAATTCAATAAAAGACTTTAAAAATGGTCCACATAAAAAAAAATCTTTAAGAAAAAGATAAAAAGGACGGATTACAGACAGAAGTCTAGACAAATCAGTTTATCTCTTGTATTTAGTATGACCCAGAGATTGGTGCTTATGTGTATGTTTCTCTGTGAAGCAGTTAATAGTTGTGGTTCTTAAATTAATATTTATTTGTGTGCCATGGGTCACTTTGAGAATCTGATGTAAGCTCTTCCAAAAAATACACATGTGCACAACATTTGCATACAATTTCATGGAGTTATTGGGTCCCAATTCCAGTAGAATTATTGGATCGGTGGGACCCAATAACTCCATAAATCTCAGCTAAAGAGCCCATGGGATTTCACAGTTAACTCTAAGTCACTTTCTTCCCCTTTTATGGACAGTCCTGAAGTCGGAGAGAAGGTAATATTTTAAATCTGTTGTTTGGGACTTGCAAAGAGTCTTCTCGCATAGAAACATTATGTTAATGTGGTTATATTCCTAAGCTATCCTACAGATCTTATTCAAACCATCATGTACCCTAGGGGGATGGTGCCAGTACTATAATAGCATTTAATAACCTTCTCTAAAAGCGATTCTTATTTCAGGGAGCATATCAGATTACCTGAGAGAAGTTTTAGTCCCCTCTCTCTCATCACCCATGGACAGAATCCTTTTCCCAAATCTGTTACGTCCTTCTGGGGGGCCATGTCATTCACCCTGCAACTGAGACTCACTTCTGTAAGGATTTCTGTTACTACTGGGATTTCTGTTACTAATCCTCTGATGTGTTGGCTGGAGATAAAAGGTGGAGACCCTCTGCTTTATGATGCTCTCGTGAGGCAGTGTCTTGTGAATTCTGAGGAAGGTATCACACCAGCAGTTTACCTGCCCTCCCCCAGTCTTTTGTGTCATCTTTTGTGTCCCACGCACACCGTGTAAGCAGAACTCTGCTACAGGCTAGGGCAGAGGTGGGCTGATGTGAGGGTTGCACTGTGGAATTTTGGAGCTGAAGGCTCTGACAGGACTTCCCCATCTCTGAGCTGAGTCCAGGGGGAGCGAGGTTTTGGATGAAGAGATGTCCCTTTGGTGGCTCCTGGCCTGGCAGTCTTTGTGGCTGTGGCCATCTGGGGGTGGCTCGTCGGGGACACAGAGGGCTTCCTCGTGTCTTCGGGAGTGTAAGTCACAGTGTTGGCAGTGGAGGGTAGGAACCCATGAGGATGACTCCTGTGGGAACGCAGCACTGGCACAAGACGGATGTTCCTTGGGGACCTACTGGGTACTGGGAGTGTTGGGCTGGGCCACTCACCTTACGAGCAGCTTGTAAATTGGATGAATGCGTGTAAGGAAGCTGCCTTTGCTCAAAATTCAAAACACTAGTTGAGCTTTTTGAGGACAAGTCTGCATTATCCACTCCTAGGGCGCATCATGGGGCCTGGCAGGAATGTTCTCACCATGTGTAACGCCCATGGCAAGTTTTAAATCACTTAATCCTCCAACAGTCCTCCAAGGTGGTTTAATTTAGTGGTTAGGCCCACGAAGCCGGCACAGTCAGACAGCAAGGGTTCAAATCCTGATTTACTTGGAGCATGTGACCTCTTTTTTTGATACAATGACACATCTAGAAGATTTTAGGCTTACTTCTGCTGCAACCCAGTAAGAATTAGGAAAATAAGTATTTTATGCACAACAGCCATTAGATAGATGCCAGTCTAACTAATTAGGGTTATCATCAAATTAGCTTATTTGTTTCTTGAAGTAGGGCAGAATTTAAAATTCACTCTTATTGAAAAATTGTGCACTGAAATTTCTGACCCAAAACTCACATATGTGAGAACATAGGGTTTTTTTTTTTTTTAACACTTATTCTTTTATGTCTGGAAGCTAGAGCATTACCCTCAAGTGAAGAAAAATCATCAGATATCGCTAAACGTTTTGGGGCACCAGGCTCTTCAGGTTTGTGTTGTGAGTTGACCAGAGAAAGGCCAGATTTCATGTCATCTTTTCCATGTTTCACCCACGTGATGATAAGAGGAATGTTGGATACTGTTGCCGTTGGGGGCCATTTGGTTGTAACCCAATTAGTAGGAAATACAGAGTAAGTAAATGGATTTTAGATTAAAAATCTCTATATTAGAAAGAAATATTTCTCTGTGTTGATCTTATATTCTTCCCTTGAAATATTGAGCGTATTCAGGGAGAAACAAGGACAGGAGAGAAGCAGATCTCTTACCTTTCTTGCCTTACCTTATTCCCTTGCAACGAATGAAAGTATGTTATTTGAAGAGTTTTTCATAAAATTAGATTATGTTATATAAATGTTAAGGGAAAGGGTGACCATGAGGAACGAGTCAGCAAATTGAAGGAATAATTGATGGGAAAAGAGAGAAAAAAAATGGGAATAAAATCGTTTAGATAATGTTTGAGTAAGTTTATGTGTGTACTCACTCTGTTTTGTCATTTTAACTGTAGACCTTCCCCTTAAACAATGGGGAAGGGAGGGAGAAAAGGGGTTAGAAGAGAAAAGAGAGAAGAAGGGGTGGAGGAGGTTAAAGGGGGAAAAGAGGGGAAGGATGCCTACCTACCTTGTGCCCTGGGCTGCCCCCCATAGCCCGGGAGTTGTATGCTGGGACCAAGTTCCGGAGACTCTGCCCTGGGCTTATTAGCTGCCTGGGCTGCTGACGCAGGCCCGAGTGTGCTCCCCATCTTTTGAAATAATTCTTAAAAATTTTGCCCTTTCTGAGTGATTATTTTATGTGTTTATTGTGGTTTCATATTATGTAATTATTTTACCCAAGTTGTGGCTCCAAGGAGATCTGTTGTTAGTAGTTCTGCTCCTTTGGGCAGTGAGGTAATTGAGAGCTTAGTTCCAGAACAGACCTTCTTCACTGGATTTTCCTTTTCATTTGATAAATAGTATATTTTGTCTTCAAAAGAAGGCTGTCCTACAAGGTTGTCAGTCTGTGGCATGTAAGGCAAAGATGGAAGGTAGACAGCTCTACACTTTATCATTGGTGTGACTGTAACCTTCTTTGCCCTCATCTGTAAATAGTGGATTAGTGTGAGGATTTGATGAGATCGTCCATCTAAGCATAAAGTATGGTGTTTGGCAGATTGTCAGCACTCGGTCAGTGAGAGCTGGTGGAAGAGTGGGGCTGGTATGGATGGCTGCAAACCAAATAGTAAAGCAGGGGTGGGGTGCCTCTCGTGCCCTGCTACCTGCCTTATCCAAATCTCTTCTTTACCTCAAGTACTTCCCCTCTTAGTACATCTGTTTTCGAAAAAGCTAGGGTTTGGGGGTCAGAATCTATGGGGGAGATAGATTGGCCGTCTTGCCTTGGAGTCCTGCTGGGTCACTTGAGCCTCACCCTCTCTACACACCCCTCCCTTGTGGTCTTTGGGTTGATCTTGGGGGCCCAAAGGCCTGTTTTCCTCTTCTCCCACACACTCCCCTCGCAGAAAGGGTGTCTGTGAAGACTCAGCACACTCCTGGTCCTCGGTTGTACCTTCACTTGGATTCGCGCTTGGAGGATAGCTTTCGAATTGTCCAGTTTGCTTCCCTGATTTAAGAGAAGGGGCACCCGGGGCTTCCCTGGTGGCGCAGTGGTTGAGAGTCTGCCTGCTAATGCGGGGGACACAGGTTCGAGCCCTGGTCTGGGAGGATCCCACATGCCGTGGAGCAACTAGGCCCATGAGCCGCAACTACTGAGCCTGCGTGTCTGGAGCCTGTGCTCTGCAACAAGAGAGGCCGCGATAGAGGCCCGTGCACTGCAATGAAGAGTGGCCCCTGCTTGCCACAACTAGAGAAAGCCCTCGCACAGAAACAAAGACCCAACACAGCAAAAATAAATAAATAAATAAATAAACTCCTACCCCCAACATTTTCTTTAAAAAAAAAAAAAAAAGAGGAGGGGCACCCGCCACAGCCCCTCCTGGTCTAGCTGCATCAGAAGCCACATAGCGAGAGCAGGACTTGGCTGGGGGCCCAGGTCAGCCTTGGGCTCCTTCGTGCACTGGGACGTTTTGCAGATGCCAGCGGGTTCCCCTTGGCTGTTAGACTGTTTACTTTTCTCCTCCTTATACTTTCAGATAATTGCTAGTTAATCCCGGTGATTTAGGAAGTTAGGATTTATGCAGCAGTAAACTAGCGTGTACCAAGTGCCCAGGGGATGCTTCTAGCAAGGTCAATTTTTAAAAGTTTATGTGACTGAGAAAAGTAAACATCGTGGAGCTTTTAGATGATTGCTTAAGTTACTATTATATCCATATGTGTAAACACTGTTTCCTTAAAATACTTGGTTAGGATTTTTTAATATAGCTTTTTCTCCAGAAAAAAATTAATATAGACTTATATTTATCAGAGCTAAAATTACATTTGTTTAAACGGTTTGCTTAATTAAAACTCGTGTTTGTTGGTGAGCAGACGTCTTTGGCTTTTTTCCAGATGTATCTAAATTTTAGTGCTCTGGTATTTCAGTTTATGACTAAGCCTGTCCTTATTTAAACTGATTGTTCTGGCAAGAATGTTTTCCTTTTGATTCATCATTCTGCAAAATATATTTAAGGATGAAGCCCAGTTAACACATTCACATCTGCTGCCTCTACAAGATTCTTCCCATGCTAAATATATTGGATTGTTTACCTTGCAAGTTATGATCTCTAGGTAAACTATGGTTGTCAGAAACAATTATGTATTATTCTTTTGCATAATTTAAATTATAGTACTAAAACATGAGCTGGTTGTTATTGAAAATACCTGTGACTTCAGTTAGCTAAATTTTACCCAGAGAGTTGTTCTAAAATATAAAATTGTTGGCCTTCTATTATTTACAGTATTTATTTATGCCCATTATACCCATGGCACTTTATAAACTAGAGGGTCTTAGGTCACTATTTAATTTTTGTTATTCCTGATCACATGCAGTTCTGTCTTGCTGTCTAGAAATTGATGAGTATATATAACAGATGACACCCAGATCTAAGTACCAGTGATGTAGCTTTTGCCTTGCTCTGAGGAAACAAGAAGAAAGGAAGGCCTTTCTTTTCTGAAGCACTTTAAAGATCAGAAGATTCCTTTTTAACTCACTGTTTGCCTGGGCCCAGAATTAGAACTTGAGCTGTGAATGAGAGGCAGCATTGAAGAGGAATAATTTAAGGGATGAAAAATTTTTGCAAGATTGCAGTCTGGAGAATTCATATAATGTGCTTTACTTGTGTTGGATCCATCTAAATAACTGTTCATGGTGGAAATATATTCTTCAGCACTGGTTAGCTGTACTGTAAATGTATTAATTAACATTGTATAATTGGATGTTTGGTCTGAGTTTTACTTTATTGATACATAAATGCATTTGGAGAGGAAGAGGCCCTGGATTCCATATTGAACCACACCCTCTTAGTAACCTGCTTGGTTACCACCTGGGAGATACCTAACTGATGATTACACTTTTATCTCTGTTCCACCTTGTCTTTGGAAAGCTTGATTTACTTACAGCATAGACCTCCTTTGCACACATTGTAAAGGCAATGACTTCATGGCCCTGCTGAATCAATCACACTATTCTTTGTTTTGTGATTTGGTGGCTGGGAGGAAATGTAAATCCCCAAGCTGAGAACACAGTGATAACTTTTAGGGAATAGGAAGAAATCTCTATTTGCTCTGTGTTCTCGACCATTGCATACTTCTTGAGTAATTTTACCATCTGTGGGCACAGATGAGAGAGGAAAATTTTTGAAGCATTGACTTTTAAAGGGCTAATGAGAAATACCTTTTCTGAAAGTATAATGCAGGTTGTGGTTCTTAAAATTGGCAAATAAGGAATTTTTTCAAGACCTTAGACTTAAACACGTGATTCTTAAACTTTAGCTGCATCAGAGCCACTTGGAGGGCTTGTTAAAATAGATGGTTGGGCCCCAGCCCAAGGCTTCATATTCACTGGATCTGGGGTGGGACCTGAAAATTTCCCATTCTAATAAGTTCCAGGAAGTTGGGTTTCTAACAAAAAGCTGATGCTGCTTAGCTGGGGCAACACTATGAGAGCACCTGTCATAGATAAAATGATAAATATTGTAATGAACCATCAGTTGCATTTGATATAACCAACAAATATTCTGATAATGTTTAAAAAATAGTAGTAGCTATTGCACCTCTACTGTATGCTATGTTTATTAATTATTAATAATAAATTAATAATAATTAATTTATTGATATTTATAATATTAATACTATTACCACTACTACTAATAGCTGCTAATATTATTTGAGAGCAAACCACATGCCAGGCTGTCACTTTCACATCTTAATGTATTTCTCACAACAGTTCTTATGGACAGGACCTATTTTTTTTTAATTTATTTAATTGAAGTATAGTTGATTTATAATGTTATGTTAATTTTTGCTGTACAGCAAAGTGATTCAGTTTTTTATGTGTGTATATATATATATATATATATATATATACACACACACACACACACACACACACACACAACCATACATTCTTTTCATATTCTTTTCCATTAAGGTTTATCACAGGATATTGAATATAGTTCCCTGTGTTATACAGTAGGACCTTGTTGTTTATCCATCCTGTATATAATAGTTTGCATCTGATAACCCCAACCTCCCACTCCTCTTGGCAACCGTGAATCTGTTTCATAAATAAATTTATTTGTGTCATATTTTAGATTCCACTTAAAGTGATATCATATGATATTTGTCTTTGATTTACGTCACTTAGTATGATCATCTCTAGGTCCATCCATGTAGCTGCAAATGGCATTATTTCATTATTTTTTATAGCTGAGTAGTATTCCCTTGTATATATGTACCACATCTTCTTTATCAATTCATCTGTATCCTGACTGTTCTTAATCCCCACGTTACAGATGATAAAACTGATGCCCAGAGAGGTTCCATAATTTCCCCAGGTAATATAGGTAATAATTCTCAGGATGTGTATGGAAAACAAGGCTAAGGGAGAGTACACCTGTCTGAGGAGGAAGGGAGGATGACACCCCAGTCTGGCTGTCTCTGGATCTTGTTCTCTCTCTACTGCACTAAATTTTTAAGGATGAATTTAGTGATCAAAGCTAAAGGGGGAAGCTGAGCTTATGACGTGACATTTAAATTATTTCTGTTGTGGTGTAAGAGATAGTGTACATAGTAGAGGAAGGGTTGAAAGCTTTCGGAGGAAATGTCTGGTTAAAGGCTCGAAGTGTAGAATATAGAAGCAAATCAGGTTTTTGTAAATGTGAAAAAATAGTTGACTTGGTAATCTTGACAACTTCAAGATTGTAAGAGATAACATAGAGGAGTGTGAAGTCACCTGCTAGTACGTAGGTGACTAGTAGCTTGGGACTGAGAAACTCTGAATATCTTCTCATCATAAAGAATAACAGTTTCTTTGTGATAAAATTCCTCATCAATAAAAAAAGGTCCAGAATAACACTCAGTTCACTTTCAGCAGGGCTGTGTTGAACTTTGGTATAAGCAGGGCTGTATCTGAAATACAGTTTAGAAAGTACTGTTTTCATGCAGCTTCCTGTTTTGTTGGAGACATTAAATACATTTGTGTAAAACCATTACCAGTTATGCCAGGCAGCATAGGATGAAGTGCCAGAATGAGTAGGAGACGGTAAGGGTTTTATGAGATCAGAGCCAGGAGACTTGGGCGGCCCTGAGTAGTCAGGGACTGTGACAGGGTAGGGATGTTGGCTTAAGCTGGGTGCAGAGGAGGGGATGGGCTGGGGCTGTGTGCTGTGCGCCTGATGTACTGGACCACTAGGGTTTGCTGGAAGGAGACCAGGTTGGATAGAAATGGTGAAGCCACACCTGAAACTAACACAACATTGTCAGTCGACTATATTTCAGTAAAAAAATTTTTTTTTAAAAAGAAATGGTGAAGCCAGGTAAGAAGCAGATGTGATGGGTTAGCCAAGGATGTCATTGGAAGTTTTTGAGGACAAAAGCAACGTAATGTAACTGGCATTTTAGGCAGAACTGTGAATTTCACACATAGGCATTAAGGAGCTAGAAGTAACTATATTGTCAATTCTATGGAGGGACTGACTGTGTTTGCTGAATGAGGGAACCTACAGGAAGGGGACTACAGGGGCCTCTGTCTTAGTTCTTTCCTTTGTTTTGTAGCAGGTACTCAGATGGAGTCGGAGAATGCCTGCTGATCAGATTATAGGTTGGAGGGATACTTAGTGTAATAAATAGATCAAGAAAACTGGACCTCTAGTCTCATCAAAAAGACAGAACTTAACGGTGGAAAATGTAAAGTTCTGCTTAAAGATTGAAATATTTTCCTGTAGGACACAGAAGGCCTGGTGGGGCAGCGATTCATGCAATCAGAGCTGGGGGGTCCTGCTGACTGCAGATTGACAACAGTGATGCACCTGCATGCGGTCTCAGGCTGTCTTAGCAGAGCTGAATATTCTCTGGTCAGCCCACATCCAGGGTGTTTTGTTCAGGTCATGACAGTGCGTTTTAAGGGACAGTCAAAAAGAAAGTGACCACAGGAGGCAACCATGATGGTGAGCGTCTGGAAACCATCTCTCGGATGAGGGATGACAGAGACAAGTGGGGAAGGTGGCTTTGAGAAGAGAGGCTTACAGAGAAATGTGTTTTCAGATATTGACAGGGTAGTCATATAAGAAAGAGTGCAGTTTGGGGTTTATTTGATCCAAAGATTGATGAATACTTTCAAGTTTGAAGTGTAAAAGTTTGAAGTATTAAATTCAGTATAAAACCTCTCTCTAGACATCCGCAGTGCCCAGTAATAGGCATTCAGTTAAGTGCTTTTTTTTTTTTTTTTTTTTTTTTTTTTTTTGCGGTATGCGGGCCTCTCACTGTTGTGGCCTCTCCCGTTGCGGAGCACAGGCTCCGGACGCGCAGGCTCAGCGGCCATGGCTCACGGGCCCAGCCGCTCCACGGCATATGGGATCCTCCCAGACCGGGGCACGAACCCGTATCCCCTGCATCGGCAGGCGGACTCTCAACCACTGTGCCACCAGGGAGGCCCCAGATAAGTGCTTTTTGATCTAAGGATATATTATTAGTTTCTGATGGCTGCTGTAACAAATTACACACACTCGGTGACTTAGAGCAATGAAACCTATGCTCTCACAGTTCTGGAGGGTAGAAATCTGAAATCCGTTTTTCTGGGCTGAAATCAAGGTGTTAGCAAAGCCATGCTTCCCCCAGAAGCTCTCGAGGATAATTCCATCCTTGTTTCTTTCAGGGTCTGGTGACTCCAGCATTCCCTGACTTGTGGCCACACCATTCTAGTCTGCCTCCGCGGTCACAGTGCCTCCTCCTGGTCTATGTGTGTCAGGTTCCCAGTACCTCTCTCTTTTTTATTTTTATCTTAAATTTTTTATTTATTTATTTATTTTATTTTATTTTATCTTATTTTTGGCTGCATTGGGTCTTTGTCACTGCACGGGCTTTCTCTAGTTGTGGTGAGCGGGGGCTACTCTTCGTTGCGGTGCACGGGCTTCTCATTGTCGTGGCTTCTCTTGTTGCGGAGCACGGGCTCTAGACGTGTGGGCTCAGTAGTTGTGGCATGCGGGCTCTAGAGCTCAGGCTCAGTAGTTGTGGCACATGGGCTTAGTTGCTCTGCGGCATGTGGCATCTTCCCGGACCAGGGCTCGAACCCGTGTTCCCTGCATTGGCAGGCAAATTCTTAACCACTGCACCACCAAGGAAACCCTCCAGTGCCTCTCTTTTAAAAGGACGCTTGGGATTGGATTTTGGGCTCACTGGGATAATCCAGGATAATCTTCCCCTTACAAAATCCTTAACACATCTGCAAAGACTCTTTTCCAAATAAGACCACATTCAGTTTCCAGGGATTAGGACCTGATATCTTTGGGGCCACGATCATCCTATTACATATGAACTATTAGAACTGCCTGGTGTGAAGTCAACCATGGCTTCATGGGACAGGCACTCCCCAGCCGTTATGAAATTTCCACCAAAATCCTGTGGAGACGTAGTTAGAGTCTATCAGAGATGGAACAGAAATGGTTCATGCATTGGTTGGAGGGTGGACTAGGTGGTGTCAAAGATGCTTTCCAAGACCAAGATGATATAATCATATCATTTGTTTAGAGCAGTGGTCCCCCACCTTTTTGGCACCAAGGACTGGTTTCGCGGAAGACAAGTTTTACATGGTCGGGGGGATGGGGGGATGGTTCAGGCGGTAATGTGAGTGATGGGGAGCGATGGGGAGCAGCAGATGGAGCTTCGCTCCCTCGCCCGCCTCTCACCTCCTGCTTTGTGGCCTGGCTCCTAACAGGCTGCGGACCGGTACCCGTTGGGGACCCCTGGTTTAGAGGACAAGATGTGTGAAGTACTAATTAACAGAGATAGACCAGAGATTTATATATATATATATATATATATATATATATATATATATATATATATATATGTTTTTGTTTTTTTGTTTTTTTTTTTTTTGCGGTATGCGTGCCTCTCACTGTTGTGGCCTCTCCCGTTGCGGAGCACAGGCTCCGGACGTGCAGGCCCAGCGGCCGTGGCTCACTGGCCCAGCCGCTCCACGGCATGTGGGATCTTCCCGGACCGGGGCACGAACCCATGTCCCCTGCATGGTCAGGCGGACTCTCAACCACTGCACCACCAGGGAAGCCCTATTTTTATATTTTTAAATTGTTGGAAATAATTTTATGCTTTAACAAGTTGCCAAAGTAAAAATAGTACAAGGAACCCTGCCCTGGTATGCTCTTTACCCAGATTGACTCTTGTTGACATTTATCCTGTTTTCTGTATCATGACCCCGACACGGTGTGCGTGCATGTGTGTGTGTGTGTGTGTGTGTGTGCTTTTTTATCTGAACCATGTGGGGGTAAGTTCTATACCCCATGGCCCTTTCCCCCTCAATACTTCAGCATTTCCCAAGAGTAGGGATGTTTTTTCATAACCACACATTTACCCACTTCATAAAGCTACGCTGCTTTACAGTCTGTTTTCTATGCCCCAGTTTTGTGGTTGGTCCTTTACACCATTTCCCCAGGGCAGCGTCCAGGTCATGGTCAGCGTTGTATTTAGTTGTCATGTCTCTTTATTCTGCTTTAACTGGGACCAGTTTCACAGTCCTTTTACAGACTTTTATGACATGAGCATTTTTGAAGACTACAGAGCAGGGGTTTATTTATAGAGAATGGAGGATGAGTTAATAGTAAAATATATTTTGAACTTAAATTTATTTTATGACAAGAAGACAAACCTTTTTTTCCCAGGGAGAGTCATTTAAGTAGTTACAAGTGATTTTAGTGTTTTTTGATATAGTAGTGAATTACCTTTTCAAATTAAGAACACCAAAATTTGACTAATTTCATCAGATAACTTTAGTTCCATCTTGTGGTCAGTTACGATTTTTCTTCTTCTTGATTTCCTTATTGTTATTATTATTACTTGTGCTCCCAACACTGCCATTTAAAATGTTTAGGCTGTGCACATCCTGGATGGGATGCATAACGTGGGTTGTCTGGTTGAATCCTTGGTTAACCAGTGACATTTGGGAAGCTCAGGGAGCACCGTTACCTGCCCAGCGTGAAGGGGCTGGAATGTGGCGGAGCTGAGGGTCAGTCCTTGGTCCTTCTGGGGCCACAGAAAAACTCTGTCATCCTGCCCCATTTTGCCTCAGTAGGGTCACAGGGCTAAAGAATGATCAAGAAATGAAGACACAGGGCTTCCCTGATGGCGCAGGGGTTGAGAGTCCACCTGCTGATGCAGGGGATGCGGGTTTGTGCCCTGGTCCGGGAAAATCCCACATGCCGCGGAGCGGCTGGGCCCGTGAGCCATGGCTGCTGAGCCTGTGCGTCCGGAGCCTGTGCTCCACAGCGGGAGAGGCCACAACAGTGAGAGGCCCCTGTACCGCAAAAAAAAAAAAAAAGAAATGAAGACACAGAAGTAGGGGTAAAGCACTATGCTGAGGTACATTTCTGCTTTCCTCAGTTCTCATCTCTCCCAGCATTACTTCAAGTCTTTGCCATGATGCTTCAGCCATAAATTTTTATTTGCATTCTTCTCTAATCAATACACTTTGCAAGAATTTAGAGATATAGATAAAAGTATATGAAAAAGCCAAGCAGCATTCCTGAAGGTGACAGTTTAATCAGAGAAGGGCACTGACTAAGGCATTTTTCAAAGAAAAAATTACACTTTGATCAGCAGTGCTGACATCTCCTAAGTCATGTTATATAGGGCTTCACCTCAGCGCACGCGTTCTGTAGTGGGTGGATTTAAGCAGAAGACTTGGCTTGTTGTTTATACTGGACTCGAAGCCACATGAGGACTGCCCTGTGTTTGTCTCACTAAACAGGGCCTCTCAGCCCCAGCACAGTGCCTGATATACTGTTTCCCTTAGATCCCTGAGGAATTTTTTGCTTCATGAGTGAATCTGAAACCAGGTGAAACTTTCCCTCCCTAGTTTATAATACAGAACTATGATTACTGTGATGGGAAAGTAAAAAGATTGCTTTGTTGGGAGTGAGATAAAAGTTAGTCAGGAAGAAAAATAAATCTGTGATGACTTCCTTCTTTTAAAGCTGAAGATACCTATTGCACTATAGGGACAGAAACTGAGGCCCCAAGTCAAACAGGAGTATCGTCAGGACCACGTTTTTTTTTTTTTTTTTTTGCGGTACGCGGGCCTCTCACTGTTGTGGCCTCTCCTGTTGCGGAGCACAGGCTCCGGACACACAGGCTCAGCGGCCATGGCTCACGGGCCCAGCTGCTCTGCGCCATGTGGGATCCTCCCGGACCGGGGCACGAACCCGTGTCCCCTGCATCGGCAGGCAGACTCTTAACCACTGCGCCACCAGGGAAACCCAGGACCACGTTTTGATCATCCTTTTGAGGCCTCTGTGTGTTCTTTCCATGGCACAATTCAGTTTCTCCATTCGTGTTGGTAGTAGGAAGTTTACTCATATTAATAGACGAAATTAATGTATTTATCTAAGGTTAAATACATATAAATAAATAAATACATATAATAAAAATATAATAAAAATAAATTAAATACATATAAATAAATAAGAATACACATAATAAAAATATAATATAAAAATAAATTAAAGGCATATAAATAAATAAGTAAATAAATAAATTAGCTTTGCCATACTTACCCACCGTTATTTTCCTCAGTTCAGAATTTAGCAGATATTGGCTAGAGCTAGATTTTCCTCACTTGGGAATTCTCTAATAATATACTGATAATACTAGATTCTCGGGCTTCCCTGGTGGCGCAGTGGTTGAGAGTCCGCCTGCCGATGCAGGGGACACAGGTTCGTTCCCCGGTCCGGGAGGATCCCACATGCCGTGGAGCGACTGGGCCTGTGAGCCATGGCCGCTGAGCCTGTGCATCCGGAGCCTGTGCTCCGCAACGGGAGAGGCCACAACAGTGAGAGGCCCTCGTACCGCAAAAAAAAAAAAAAAAAAAAAAAATAAGTGATAATACTAGATTCTCTGTAGCCTTATTGCAGGTAGGGGAGGAAGAAGAAATCTTTTCCTTCTATGCTTCTATGTTCTTGGTTGGGCTGTAGAACAAAAGACAGATTAATAAGAGAAAAGCATACAGATGTATTTCATAAGAGTTTAATGTGATCCAGGAACCTTCATGAGGAAATGAAGACCCGAAGAAACCATTAAACCTGAGTGTTTTTAACACTAGATTTGATGCAGAGTAGAGGGTCCTGGGAAAACGTGACAGGACAGAAGGGTGTGAGCTGAGAGTAATAAACTGGGGAAGCTTAGGAAGGCCTGTCTGTTCAGATTTCTGTCACTGCAGAGATAAGGATGCTCCTTTCCTCCAGGTACAGGGAGGGCACCTCTCACATGAGGGTCTCATGACCTGCTCAGAGGAGAGGGGGGTGGGGGGAATGACAGAGCCCTGCCAGCACCTGCTGTTTCCCAGCTTCTTCAGCTTAAAGAAAACATTCAGTCTGTCCAGGTGCCCTGTTTGGGGTAGTGTATCCTGAGCCCTGTCATGCAGGTGTGGTTAGGTTTCTTTGAAGGTTATCTAAGATGCTCCTTCCCATAGAATCTAACAGAAAGCCTTGTTTCCAGGCCCTGGTCAGTGTTTGCTGTGCTGCAAACCTGAGGGAAGATTCAGAAACTGGTTTAAAAGGGGCTGATAAGGAAGAGAAGTAGGAGGCAGAAACCAGTGATGAGGGAGCACAGAGGGGCTGTGCTCTGCAGGGTGGGTGGGGGAGAACTTGACACAGAATGTGGTCAGGGTGTCAGGGGCCGCAGTGGGTCACATTGGTCTGGCCTAGGAGGTTGGAAACAGTTGCCTATATAATACAGTCATTTGATCTTAAAGTGATATAGAAGAGTTGTCTGTGTGTGAAAAAGGGAGAGAGGGATGGCTTCAGAGGAAAGCCGTTGAAGCTGGGAAGACTATTGTGTACGTCTAAAAGTGCTAAACTAGGGCTTCCCTGGTGGTGCAGTGGTTGAGAATCTGCCTGCTAATGCTGGGGACACGGGTTCGAGCCCTGGTCTGGGAAGATCCCACATGCCGCGGAGCAACTAGGCCTGTGAGCCACAACTACTGAGCCTGCGCATCTGGAGCCTGTGTTCCGCAACGCGACAGAGAGAGGCCCGCGCACGGTGATGAAGAGTGGCCCCCGCTTGCCACAACTAGAGAAAACCCTCGCACAGAAATGAAGACCGAACACACCCATAAATAAATGAATGAATGAATGAATGCCAAGCATTTGAAGCCCTTAAAAAAAAAAAAGTGCTAAACTAAATGCCGATGGTCTGGGCTGTGGATTCACAGTGCTAACATATTCTGACACTGATGTCGGCTTAAAGAATTTCTTTTTTTCCCTTCTTCCAGTTTTATTGAGATACAATTGACGTACAGCCCTGTATAAGTTTTAGGGGTGCAGCATAATGATTTGACTTGCATACATCATGAAATAATGATCACAATAAGTTTAGTGAACATCCATTGTCTCATACAGATATAAAATAAAAGAAAAAGAAAAAATTTTTTTCTTAGGATGAAAAGTCTTAGGATTCACTCTTAACAATTTTCATATATAACATACAGCACTGTTAATTACGTTAATCATGTTGTACTTTACATGCCTAATACTTATTTGAGAGTTTTGTTTAATTGAGATGATTGACGTGTGATTATAGGCTCAATTCAGTGCAGGTTTTTAACTCTTCTTTTATCTGTTAGGGATTCACATGTGTATTAAAGCTACACTACCCTAAGTGATCATGAAGGGTATAAAGCTGGTAACAGCTGTGGAATCTAACAAAGCTAAGTTTAAAGATGTGCAAATTTGTTCAAGTAATATGACATTTTTAAGGCTCTGTGTCCTTAGTTGTAAATTAGTTATTTACATTTACCTGACAGGTCAACTCAGTTACTTTATAATCTTGAAAGTAGAAATATATGAACAAATATCTCTCTTATTGATGATTTCCCTGAGTCTTCAGGTGCTCTTGTCACTTCACTTGAATAGTTCCCCTCAAATGACATGTTCTAAGGAGTTTTCATATCATTGGTTCAATTTATATTACATTAGTCTGTTAATGTTTAATCTTTCACTTATGATGTATTCATGTAAGACGTTCACTTTTTAATTTTAATTTTTTAATTTTTAATTTTTTAAAATTTTATTGAAATATAGTTGACTTACAGTGTTGTGTTTCTGCTGTACAGCAAAGTGATTCAGTTATACATATATATATTCTTTTTCATATTCTTTTCCATTATGGTTTATCCGAGGAGATTGTTTTTGGTTCCCTGTGCTGTACAGTAGGACCTAGTTGTTTACCCATCCTGTATATAATAGTTTGCATAAGATGTCCACTTTTTTTTTTTACAACTTTATTGGCGTATAATTGCTTCACAGTGGTGTGTTAGTTTCTGCTTTATAACAAAGTGAATCAGCTATACATATACATCTGTTCCCATATCCCTTCCCTCTTGCGTCTCCCTCCCTCCCACCCCCCCATCCTACCCCTCCAGACGGTCACAAAGCACCGATCTGATCTCCCTGTGCTATGCGGCTGCTTCCCACTAGCTATCTACTTTACGTTTGGTGGTGTATATATGTCCGTGCCTCTCTCTCGCTTTGTCATAGCTTACCCCTCCCCCTCCCCATATCCTCAAGTCCATTCTCTAGTAGGTCTGTCTTTATTCCTGTTTTATCCCTAGGTTCTTCATGACATTTTTTTTCCTTAAATTCCATATATATGTGTTAGCATACGGTATTTGTCTTTCTCTTTCTGACTTGCTTCACTCTCTATGACAGACTCTAGGTCTATCCACCTCATTACAAATATCTCAATTTCGTTTCTTTCTATGGCTGAGTAATATTCCATTGTATATATGAGCCACATCTTCTTTATCCATTCATTTGTCAGTGGACACTTAGGTTGCTTCCATGTCCTGACTATTGTAAATAGAGCTGCAATGAACATTTTGGTACATGACTCTTTTTGAATTATGGTTTTCTCAGGGTATATGCCCAGTAGTGGGATTGCTGGGTCCTATGGTAGTTCTGTTTGTAGTTTTTTAAGGAACCTCTATACTGTTCTCCATAGTGGCTGTACCAGTTCACATTCCCACTAACAGTGCAAGAGGGTTCCCTTTTCTCCACACCCTCGCCAGCATTTATTGTTTCTAGATTTTTTGATGATGGCCATTCTGACCAGAGTGAGATGATACCTCATTGTAGTTTTGATTTGCATTTCTCTAATGATTAATGAAGTTGAGCATTCTTTCATGTGTTTGTTGGTAGTCTGTATATCTTCTTTGGAGAAATGCCTATTTAGGTCTTCTGCCCATTTTTGGATTGGGTTGTTTGGTTTTTTGTTATTGAGCTGCATGAGCTGCTTATAAATTTTGGAGATTAATCCCTTGTCAGTTGCTTCATTTGCCAATATTTTCTCCCATTCTGAGGGTTGTCTCTTGGTCTTGTTTATGGTTTCCTTTGCTGTGCAAAAGCTTTTAAGTTTCACTAGGTCCCATTTGTTTATTTTTGTTCTTATTTCCATTTCTCTAGGAGGTGGGTCAAAAAGGATCTTGCTGTGATTTATGTCATAGAGTGTTCTACCTATGTTTTCCTCTAAGAGTTTGATAGTTTCTGGCCTTACATTTAGGTCTTTAATCCATTTTGAGCTTATTTTTGTGTATGGTGTTAGGGAGTGATCTAATCTCATACTTTTACATGTCCCTGTCCAGTTTTCCCAGCACCACTTATTGAAGAGACTGTCCTTTCTCCATTGTACATTCCTGCCTCCTTTATCAAAGATAAGGTGACCATATGTGTGTGGGTTTATCTCTGGGCTTTCTATCCTGTTCCATTGATCTATCTTTCTGTTTTTGTGCCAGTACCATACTGTCTTGATTACTGTAGCTCTGTAGTATAGTCTGAAGTCAGGGAGCCTGATTCCTCCAGCTCCGTTTTTCTTTGCCAAGACTGCATCAGCTATTCGGGGTTTTTGTGTTTCCATACAAATTGTGAAATTTTTTGTTCTAGTTCTGTGAAAAATGCCAGTGGTAGTTTGATAGGTATTGCATTGAATCTGTAGATTGCTTTGGGTAGTAGAGTCATTTTCACAATGTTGATTCTTCCAATCCAAGAACATGGTATATCTCTCCATCTATTTGTATCATCTTTAATTTCTTTCATCAGTGTCTTCTAATTTTCTGCATACAGGTCTTTTGTCTCCTTAGGTAGGTTTATTCCTAGATATATCTAGGTTTATCCTAGATATTCCTAGATATCTAGGAATATATTATTCCTAGATAGATATTCTTTTTGTTACAGTGTTAAATGGGAAAGTTTTCTTGATTTCACTTTCAGATTTTTCATCATTAGTGTATAGGAATGCCAGAGATTCCTGTGTATTAATTTTGTATCATGCTACTTTACCAAATTCATTGATTAGCTCTAGTAGTTTTCTCGTAGCATCTTAGGATTCTCTATGTATAGTATCATGTCATCTGCAAACAGTGAGATGTCCACTTTTAACAACTTTTTTTTTACCTATTTTATTTTCAATTAAAAGAGGGATATGTTTCACAAATGAAAGTAGCAAAAGATCTACCTGTTTTTAGGATTTTCCAACAAGATGTGTATGATATGGTATACAGGAAATACAGAGTATTACTAAAGTGCTGTTGCTTAATATTTACACATGGTATTCAGATGCATTTGTGACAGAATCAATAACTGAAATAAATGTAAGAACATCTACCAACATAATATGGACAAGAATATATTTTTATTTTAATTACTTCCTCACAATGCATTTTAC
This sequence comes from Mesoplodon densirostris, assembly GCF_025265405.1. NCBI lineage: Eukaryota > Metazoa > Chordata > Mammalia > Artiodactyla > Ziphiidae > Mesoplodon > Mesoplodon densirostris. The sequence goes on along the minus strand of NC_082670.1, from coordinate 44,150,856 downwards.
TCATTCATTGCCAAAATTTTCCAATTCCATTGGAATGAAAACAAAATTGATCCAGGAGTATGCCAACCTTTAAATTGCATGTCCATTATAGGGGTATGGGAAATGATATTTATTGGCAACCCATAGGTCTTTAAAAAAATTTTTTTTAAATTAAAAAACATTTTTTGACTTTGCTGTACGGCATGCGGGATCTTAGTTCCCTGACCATGGATAGTTCCATGTCCCCTGCAGTGGAAGCGCAGAGTCTTAACCACTGGACCACCAGGGAATTCCCCCCATATGTCTTTTATTAGGAACTTTTGTTGTGTTTTTTTTTTTTTTTTCGGTATGCAGGCCTTTCACTGTTGTGACCTCTCCCGTAGCAGAGCACAGGCTCCGGACGCACAGGCTCAGTGGCCATGGCTCATGGGCCCAGCCGCTCCGCGGCATGTGGGATCCTCCCGGACCAGGGCACGAACCCGTGTCTCCTGCATTAGCAGGCGGACTCTCAACCACTGCGCCACCAGGGAAGCCCAGGAACTTTTAAATATATTATTTTCTGGCTTTCTTACCTGCTTAAAGAATTTCTTATCAAAATTGTTCAAGTACTCTTGTTTGTGATTTAAAAAAAACTCTCACGGAAATATACAGCTAGTTTTTTGGGGTTTTTTTGCGGTATGCGGGCCTCTCACTGTTGTGGCCTCTCCCGCTGCAGAGCACAGGCTCTGGACGCACAGGCCCAGCGGCCATGGCTCACGGGCCCAGCCGCTCCATGGCATGTGGGATCTTCCCGGACCGGGGCACGAACCCATGTCCCCTGCATTGGCAGGCGGACTCTCAACCACTAGCGCCACCAGGGAAGCCCCACTACTAGTTTTCAAATAAAGTTTAGGGACACCGTGGCATTCGTGATCAGATCGTTTTTTGATACTACGCGTTTACACAGTCCTTCACATATGTCAGTCATTTTTAGAGAACTACATTTCCCCATGTGGTTGAACTACGGTACCGGGCTGCCCTTGATGCAATCTAGTGCTTGTCCTGGTTTACGGATGTTAAGAGCTTCATTAAGTTCTGAGATCAAGGAGCCATAACACACTAGAGTGCCCCCCCCACTCCCACAGAGGTGTAGGTTTCGAACATTGCTCCGTTTCTCTGTTCATTTCTTAGACTTCCCCCGCTGTTTCCCCAGGGGCCCAGCGCATGAGTGTGTCCTCCTGACTCTTCACATTCCATCCTGAACTCCCAGGGTAGCTGGTCTCTGTGAGGGTCTGGGGGAAGCCCTGATGGAAAAGACTGATGGGCACCAGATTCACTGCAGTCCATAAATATGTCTATGGTGGAATCTCAGAGAAGCTGGAGGAAAAAAAAAACGCCTGGGGGCAGGGCGGGTAGGAAGGCAGCATAGAAATAAGCTAGTCATGCCTGGAGTCTGTCCTGGTGGGTAGTTTTTCTAAGCTAGTCCTACTTGTTGCAGCATCTTCCCTCACTGTGCTGTGGAGCCCAGAGGAGGTGGTGCAGTGTGGTGGTTGAAAGCACGGGCCCTGGACTGAGCTGCTTGGGCTCACATGCTAGAGATGTGTGACCTTGAACCTTTTTTTTTTTTTTTTGATTTATAAAAGCCTCTCCCTCTTTTTATTTTTATTTAAAAAATTTAAATTGAGGGCTTCCCTGGTGGCTCAGTGGTTGGGAATCTGCCTGCCAATGCAGAGGACCAGGGTTTGTGTCCCGGTCCAGGAAGATCCCACATGCCGCGGAGCGGCTGGGCCCGTGAGCCATGGCCGCTGGGCCTGCTCGTCTGGAGCCTGTGCCGCGCAACGGGAGAGGCCACAGCAGTGAGAAGCCCGTGTACCGCAAAAAAAAAAAAAAAAAAAAAAAAAAAATTAAATTGAAATACAGTTGATTTACAATATTGTGTAAGTTTCAGGTATACAGCACAGCGATTCGGTTATACGTGTGTGTGTGTGTGTATGTATGTGTGTGTGTGTGTGTGTGTGTGTGTGTGTATAAAATTAACTTTGAACCTTTCTAAGTTTCTGTTTCCTCATCTGTAAAACAGAGAATAGTGCCCTCTTTAGGGACGTTTAAGATCATCAAAGAGCTTCAGGTTTGTACTCCTCTCTTCCATAACAGTGGCAGTGGTGGTCCTTATGTTTGCGTTTTTATGGGTTTGAGTCATATTATTGACTATATATTGGCAAGAGAAGATGGCCAGTATGTACAAGGGCAGTGTTTCTTTTCTATTACGGTGCTGGCTGCCAGTTAGACGATGAACTCTAAATAAGGGAGTGTGTTTTTCATGGTCTGGCCGAGGCCCGTGCTAACACCTTTTTCCTTCCTGTGGGTATGGCAGTGGAGGTGAGATGCTGTGAGTGCTGGCAGCCCACTGGATTATTTGTGCGCTATCACATCCCTGGTTGAGTTTAGCCTAGATAAAATAACCCACAGAGCAGTGCTTTAAAATCTCCAAAAAACAGTACTACTTAATAAATTCTTAAAGAATAGTGTAAAAATTCCATTTCTTAGATTTAAGTACAGTTATACCAAAAAGATATAATATAGGTGCCCTGACAGTTTCTAAAAGTAGAAATGTTTCCTATAGATCTTTTGTCCAAGTTAATGAGTTTCAGGGTTATCCTTTTATTAATCTCACAATATGTTATTGTTCCCAAATGTTTTAAACATCTAACTCTTATTATACATAAGCTTAAAAAACTTAAGAAGCCGGGGCTTCCCTGGTGGCACAGTGGTTGAGAATCCGCCTGCTGATGCAGGGCACATGCCCCGGTTTGGGAAGATCCCACATGCCGCGGAGCAGCTGGGCCTGTGAGCCATGGCCGCTGAGCCTGTACGTCCAGAGCCTGTGCTCCGCAACGGGAGAGGCCACAACAGTGAGAGGCCCGCGTACCGCAAAAAAAAAAACCCAAAAAACTTAAGAAGCCGTATTTGCAGACACGTTGATGTTACTGAGCATTGTATATAACAGAACAGTTTTTAAAAGTCAAGGTATAGTTGATGTATGATGTTATGTAAGTTACAGATGTACAAAATAGTGATTCACTATTTTTAAAGTTTATACTCCATTTATAGTTATCATAAAATATTGGCTGTGTTCCCTGTGTTGTACAGTATATCCTTGTAGCTTATTTATTTTCTACATAATAGTTTGTACCTCTTAATCCCCTACCCCTATCTTGCCTTCTCCCCTTCCCTCTCCCCACTGGTAACCACTAGTTTGTTCTCTACACCTGTGAGTTTATAATAGAGCAGTTTTAATGTTTCTTCTTGGTTGTTAAATTCCAAACTTTTGTCTTGTAAATTAATTTCTGATTAAGACTTTTCTTGCTGGATTTAAAAATTAATTTTCCAGAGTTGACAAGATCAAATAAAAACATTTTTTTTTTTTTTTTTTGCAAAGAGCAGCATTTTTCAAATCAGCTTCCCAGGGACACCAGTGTTGTGAGATGCCTTGTGGGGATAAAAAGGTTTCCTTTGCCAAGAGAGTTTGGAAAGCAGCCTTCCCAGATTGAAGAGATTTATGGTACATATTAGCATATTAAAGACTGAACTTCTGTGGTAAAGAACACTGTTAAATCCAGTGTTTCACAAATTCGCTTGGTCATGGATTCTTTTTATCAAAGAATATCTATTAACATCCCTTTGAGAAATCCTGCAGGAGAGTTTTGGAAATGACTGCTTTTAAGCAAGTTTAATTAATTTTGTGTTAATTCGAATCCCAGATTTGGACAGGATCTAGTTAATTTGGTTGTCATTGAAGGAATGTTTTCTCACAGCCTTTCTTATGGGTCATTGGTTTTCTAATTTATAGATAACTTACACTTTTGGTCTACTTGAGTTGTAGCTGAGCTATGTCTTTCATTGCCCAGAATTTGTCTATTATAACTCTCACCCTCTTATCTTGAGACAACCCCTCAGAATGGTATAAAACACGTAGGTCAGCTCTTAAATATGTGAAGAAATTATTTTGTCCCTTTCTTAAAACTTTTCTGTCAGTCGATACTTCCATCTCCTTTATTTCATTTTTATATGATAGGATTTTTATGTCATACTTTTCTTTTTCTAGCATGTTCTGTTTGAGTTTTTACTTTTGAAATTGTTAAGACTCTTGAGTTGAAGGCAGAGAATGAGTTGAAGGAAAGTCTACCCAGTAATCACAGCTGTACAATAAGAGCATGGGCCAAAGTTATCTACTCTGTGGGTCAACTCCTTTTACATTATCTGTGACCTTCCACCTCCCTACCTTAGTATGTGTTGACCTGTTTACCTGTTTACTTACCTTTACAGATTTTTTCTCCTTTGTGTAGGATAACTCCTTTAGTCTTAACCATTTTCCAGTTTTTCTACAAAGAACAAGTATTGATTTTATTTTCAGAAAAGAGCAAGATAATGTTATTTTGTAAATCTTAGTCTTTTCCACTCTGAATTTGCTATGGGAAGGGAAGGCAATTGAATAATTCATCTCCTTTGCAGGAATGGCCTGATAATGACTTATGTTTTGCTATGCCTAAGGGTATTTGTGTTTCAAATATCTTGGTGGTAGTTCTGGTGGGAGAGGTCTGCAAACATGGCCTGAGGGCCAAACCAGGCCACAACCTGTCCTTTGGAACAGCCCATGAGCTAAGAATTTTTTTTACATTTTTAAAGAATTGAAAACAAATCAAAAGAGGAATATTATTTGGGGACACATGAAAATTATATGAAATTCAGAATTCATTGTCCATAAATAATTATACTGAACCCAGCCAGAGCCATTCGTTTATGTATTATTGTACCACGTGACCCTTAAAGCCAAAAATATTTAACGTCTGGCTCATCACAGAAAATATTTGTGGAGCTCTATCTCCGGGTGAGGTTTTGTATATATTTAGGGTAAGGTTTTGTGTGTATTCACTTTCCTCCAAATCCATTTGTGAAGATGGCTTTCTTTCCCTACATGTAAGGCCAGCTATGGTTCTGTGAATGTAGTTTTATACCATAGCTGCATTGACCTGAAACAAATTAGACTGCCAGATACTTCTCCAGCAGAGATGGTTTATTCAAGATCTGCAGACAATTGCAGTTCAGGGCCTGCAGCCTTGAGGAGCCACGTTCAAGTCTCCACATGGCAAGGGAGGGAGCTGCTTTTATAGAGTGGAAAGGAAGGTGGGAGGGCTGTAATTAACAGAGTCCATGGCTTTTCATTGGCTGAGCCTTCGCCAGCAAGGAAGATAAGCCTTCTTCCTGTTGGGCTCTGCTGTCATCACAGGGCTTGAGAGCTCCCCCTGCTGGTCTCCTGACTCTATTTAGTTGAGGTTTTTGTTTATTAATTTTTTTACAGCTCCTTTGCTGAATGTGCTTCCCTCTTTAATTTACTTAACAAAATGGTATTTGAAAAGGCCAGCTCAGTACATTGCTTTATTTCTTAGGCAAAATTTTCTTTCTGTGATAATCCTCTTTGAGTCAAGATGTAGTCATGAAAGATACACCCACTTCAAATAAGAGTTTAGTAAGTAAGCTGATGGAAAGCCGAGAAAATGTGTCCCTTGTCCCTCAAATTTAGACGTTTCCCAAGTAGATCACTGGGTAGCCCTTTAAATTTGACTATCCCATTTACTCTTTGCTCTTCTAAGATAGATTCTCCTTTTTGGTTTAGGTGAAAGGTTTGGTAGTGGTTGGCATTGCCAGCTTTTCCAGCTTTATTAGTATTATGATTAGTCCTTTTATTTAATTAAATATTAATTGATTATTTTTGGAACTTTTTTCAATAAATACAAAGTATACATGCTTTTAAATGTATTTCTGTTGTGTTTACTTCCAGGTTAGAACAGTCTGACATCCTGTCCTATATTCTGGGCACTGTTATTAATTCCTGTTGAATTGTGATGAGTGTAGACATGTCCCATGTGCAACCATTTCTGCCACTCAATAACTCAAAGGGAGTGTGAGTTAAATATTTCTAAGACCAGCTTTTAGGAGATATATTTTACATACCATAAAAATCACTTTTTAAAAGTGTATATAAAATTGAATGATTTTTAGTAAATTATAGAGTTGTGACATCACCACCAGTCTAATTTTAAAGCACTTCCATTGCCCCGAAAAGAAACATTGTGCTCATTTGCTTTGTTCTTCCCACTCCCCTCAGCCCTAGGAAACCACTGATATCTCAAGAGATTTGCCTTTTCGGGATATTTCACATAAATAGAATCATTATGATATGTGTTTTTTTGGCTCTGGCTTCTCCCACTTAGCATTGGGTTTTTGTTGTTGTTTTGCTGTTGTTGTTTTTTGATGTTTGTCCATGTGGTAGCAGGTATTCATTCTTTTTTATTGTCAAGCAGTATTCCATTCTATGCATATATCACGTTTTGTTTTTCTGTTTAACAGTAGATTGACATTTGGGTTGTTTCCACTTTTTGGCTATTATGAACAATGCTGCTATAAACATAAACATACAAGTCTTTGTATGAACACATGTTTTCATTTATCTTGGATATTCATCTAGGAGTGGAATTGCTGGGTCATTTGGTAAATCTACTTAACAGTTTAAAAAACTGCCAATCTATTTTCCAAAGTGGTTGCACCATTTTGTATTTTCACTAGCAATGTGTGAGGGTTCTGGTTTCTCTAAATCCTTGCTAATACTTGTTCTTGTCTGTCTTTTTGATTTTAGCTATCGTGTTTCTCTAACAAGTAATGACATTGAGCCTCTTTTCATGAGCTTATTGGCCATTTTTATATCTTTGGTGAAGTATCTATTCAGATCTTTGCCTATTTTTTAGTTGGGTTATATGCCCTCTTATTACTGAGTTTTCTTTTACCACTTATGCTTTTGGTGTCATTTGTAAGAGATCTTTGCCTAAGCCAATGTCGCAAAGATTTACTTGTATGTTTTCATCTAACAGTTGTATAGTTTTAGCTCTTATATTTAGGTCTCTGATCCACTTTGAGGAAAAGGTCCAAATGAATCCTTTTGCACATAGATATTAGTTTCCCAGCGCCAGTTGTTGAAAAGATTCAACACTGAATTGCCTTTGTTCTTTCATCAAAAACCAGTTGTCCATAAATGTGTGAGTCTATTTCTGGATTGGGTTCCACTGATGTATATATTTTTACCAAAAACATTTTTTAAAAGATTCTTTACTAAGTCTTGAAATTTGATTTGTATGAACACCATTCTGTCATTGGTCATTTATCAGACCAATTTAGATGGGTCAGGGGGAACACTTAGAAGACTTGGTGTTCAGGAATGGCGGTCTCCCTCTGCGTGTTCGTCCTTCAGCAGCATTTATTTAGCTCCACCTTTGTGATAGGTACTAACTCTCACAGATGCCGTGGTGGGCCTTGCAGGCAAAGACAAATCCCCTGCTGGGAAGTAGGTGGTGGAGTTCATAATTTTATTTCCTGAGTTTCTCTTTTTTCCCCATCACTGGGCAGGCACTCAGGGGCCCACAGCCGAGGGCAAGGCTAAGGTCACAGGCAAAGTACAGATGACTAATCTTTTATTTATTGAACAAAACTTCTTTGACAGTCTACTGTGTGAAAGGTAATGTGCAAAGCATGAGGCATTTATAGTGAGGCCCTAAGACATAGCTGTGTCCTTTTAAGGGGCTTATGCTTGTGTATATCATATACGTAAAACTATTCTTTAAGGAAAATGATGATCGGTGTCTTGGTATAAACCAAGAAATGTGGGAGGGCAGAAGAGGGAAGCCTGCATGGTTTGGGCAACATTAGAGCTTGACCTTGAAGGAAAAGTAAGATTCAATAGCCGGAGGAGGAATGGGACAGAACAGCATTTTGGGTAGAAGGAATAACCATGAAGCAAGCAGAGAAATACAACCGACAGTGGGGGCTTTGAGAATATGACCTCAACTATTCAGCCAACATTCCTTTCAAATTCTCTTAGCTTTTGGGACTGGACGTGCAGCTGTCCCGTTAAGGCATTGGGACCTACATGTCCTGCAGTGTAGCCACAGCTGTGTCCTGGGTTCACCTTTGGAAATGTGACCCCTGATTTGCTAGGTGGTACCTGGCTCCAGCCTTCTCTTGGTGAAATGTGTCTGTTTAAAAGAGAGGATGCTCAGAACAGGGGCTGGAGGGGAAATAGTGTCCAACTTAGATTTTAGGCTTTAGTATGTGATATATACATGGGCATCGCCTCTGATTCTGGTCGTGAACACCTGTGCGGAGTAGCTGTTGAGCATTTGTGGTCCATGAGTCTCTGTCGAGCAGGTTGGCATCTGGAAATTTGGCAAAATTGTAATGTCGTTTAGGAGATGATCACTTTTTAAAAATTGAAGTATAGTTGATTTACAGTGTTGTGTTAATTTCTGCTGTACAGCAAAGTGATTCAGTTTTACATATCTCTACCTTCTTTTTTTAATATTCTTTTCCATTATGGTTTATCATAGGACATTGAATATAGTTCCCTGTGCTATACATAGGACCTTGTTGCTTATCCATTCTATATATAAAAGCTTACATCTGCTAACCCCAGCCTCCCACTCCATCCCTGGGAGGTGATCACTTTGAAGAAATTGATGGCATCTTTGCAAGTTTGAATCTTCCCACAGAAGATATAATTCTGTGGCAGAGATTTGTTTCAACAACAGTATATATAACATTTGTCAAAAAAGTTTTCATTAAGTAATTAATGGAATAATCCAGTATTTATGATTCCCTCCAAACATATCTGTTTCCTGGATATGTTTAGCAGTGGTTTTAGTTTGGAAAATATAAATCATGGTACTGGGGACCTTGGAGTTTCATCTGGATTTAAGGAAACATTTTAACAGGCAAGAGGTTTTAGGCATTAGCATGGATGAGAGCAGAAGCAGAGGAATTGCATCGTCTGGGGGTGTCTTTAAAAATAGTTTCCGTGTTCATCTCCCCATTGCAGTTGTCTTGGTCATAATCCCGGGTTATTTCAAAGGTTTAGTGAGGAGGATGCAACCAGTTGTTCTCAGTTGTTTACTTGTAAGGACTTGAGGACATGGGCTTATGTTTAAAGAAGGGTGAGTTAGTTGCATGTGAAGTATCAGAGAGCATCATCGTATTGTTAAGGCCTCAGAACTATAAAATGTGCTGCTGAGAGACCCCTGAGATTTTCCATTCCTTGAGACTTCAAAAGCCGTGAAGCAACCCCTTTGGAAGTCTCTCGCCTAGTGTTCTGAAAGCGACGCGGGAAGTGCCCGTGTTGGTGTGACCAGAAGGCAGCCCTACTCACCGGCTCCCCCGCCCTGGCACCTTACCCACAGTACCTGCCCCGCTCCCTCCACGAGGGTCCTGCTTCCTCCCCAGCCTGCAGCCTGACTCATGTGATAACCATTCCAGCAAGTGGCACACAAGTGGCTGTCATCCTCCGTGAAGGAGATGAAGTTAGTCCTTGAGGGCTCAGTTGGTTCTTGGCTTTTCTGTGTGCCCTGTGATTGTGCTGCTTTTTGCTATAAACAGCTATGTTGTAAAAGGTATTTTATTCATTAAAAATTTTTTTAATTGAAGTATAGTTGTTTACAATATCATGTTAGTTTCAGGTATACAGCACAGTGATTCAGTTTATATATATCTATATATATATGTAGATATGTATATTCCTTTTCAGATTCTTTTCCCTTATAGGTTATTACAAAATATTGAGTAAAGTTCCCTGTGCTATACAGTAGGACCTTGTTGGCTATCTATTTTATGTATAGTAGTGTGTACATGTTAATCCTAACCTCCTAATTTATCCCTCCCTCACGCCCTTTTCCCCTTTGGTAACCGTAAGTTTGTTTTCTATGTCTGTGAGTCTCTTTCTGTTTTGTAAATAAGTTCTTTTGTATCATTTTTTTAGATTCCATATTTAAGCAATATTGTATGGTATTTGTCCTCCTCTGTCTGGCTTACTTAGTATGATAATCTCTAGGTTTCTGCAGGTGGCATTATTCCATCCTTTTATATACACACACACACACACACACACACAAAACACAAAACACACACACACCCCATATCTTCTTTATCTATTCATCTGTCGATGGACATTTAGGTTGCTTCCATGTCTTGGCTATTGTGAATAGTGCTTCAGTGAACATTAGGGTGCATGTATCTTTTTGAATGATGGTTTTCTCTGGATACATGCCCAGGAGTGGGATTGCAGGATCATATGGTAGCTCTATTTTTAGTTTTTTAAGGAACCTCCATAGTGGCTGTTACCAACTTACATTCCCAACAACAGTATAGGAGGGTTCCTGTAAAAGGTATTTTACAGGGTGCCAAAAGGAAAGAGGACAGTTCCTATTTGGGGCAAGTGTCTACTTCATTGTTGAATTACTGTGGAACAGGTCTGGCATTGACAGCCTGTAGGGCTTTTGAAACAAGCCCCAAGGAGATGATTCAGCTCAAAAGTGTTCGGTAAGGAGAGTTTTTGTCACTCCCCTCTGTGCCTCTCCTGGACTCTTCTCTCCCCACTCAGCAGCTGCCGAGGGTCCTCCTGCCTCCTCAGTGTTCAAAGCTCTTACTCTGGATTCCTGGGTGCCCTGCGGTGCCTCCCGCCCCCTCCTCCAACCCCCAAAGTTATTCCATCTTATAGCCAACCATGGTCGAGGCTTCTTTGAAATGGATAATAGACAGGTGTTAAGAAGAAAATCAGTCTGCTAAAGTGACTTGGCATTAAGGGGCAATGACTGGTATGTTTCTCTATTCCAGGAGCTGTCTTTATTTTCATCTGGGAACTGGATATATTTACCTGAATGCATCTCCAGTTTCTAATAATTAATCTGAACCTAACTTACGATGTTGGAGTCATTAAGTGGGGGCTTATTGAGGATATACACATTGTTTGAACTAGTTGTAAATTTTGGTCATGTCTGTAACTTAAATGAAAGTTTAAGAAAATAATTTTACATGATTTTTCTTGAAAAATATGCACAATTCTGTTTCAAAACTTTTCCAGTAAAGGCTAGAATTTGACAATACAGTGGAATCTGTTTAAAATGTTGGTGATAATGGAGCAGGACTTTGATACTGTAGCTATGGGTTACCTGTGTCAAACAGGCTCATTTTACATCCAGTTCTGTTTTTAGGACTTGGCACATATGAGCTCATGTAGTGCATCACTGCAGAGTTGTCATCATTTGTCTTGTTACATCACTGTAGTCACACATTTACATTTATTTCAAAATTTAGTTTCATTGACTAGCTTATTAACTATTAATTAGAAGTAAGTGATTCTGATTCCCATTTTCCCAGCTTTTTCTTCCTTTTGCCCAAATTATGAGAAGGTGAATGGGAAAGAGGTGAGTATAAAAATGCCAGTGATTGGTACCTTTCCTTTTCCTTATGTTATCATTGAAAACTGTTCTGATAGATTAGGACTTGCTGTGATTTCTTGAAGTGATAAATAGTTTAAAGAAAGGTTTATGTAAGTAGTAAGCTAGGAAGATATTTTATAAACTTTTAAAAGGAGAGGCCCACATCCTCCAGCCAGAGCATCGCAGTATTTGACCCTCAGGACAGTCTTGGGCAGAAACATCCTTTAGTCTCATCTGAAAAAGCCCCCTCCTACCTTTTAAAGCCTACAAGGAGTGGATGACGCTGATGTCTTTGTGAACCCGTGCTCCTTTGTTTGACATTGTAGTATAGAGGTTGTTTAGACCACATCTTTTTAAAAAATAAATTTATTTATTTATTTTTGGCTGTGTTGGGTCTTTGTTGGTGCTCATGGGCTTTCTCTAGTTGCGGCGAGTGGGGGCTATTCTCGTTGCGGTGCGCAGGCTTCTCATTGTGGTGGCTTCTCTTGTTGCAGAGCACGAGCTCTAGGCACACTGGCTTCAGTAGGTGTGGCTCGTGGGCTCTAGAGCACAGGTTCAGTAGTTGTGGCGCATGGGCTTAGTTGCTCTGCAGCATGTGGGATCTTCCCAGACCAGGGCTCAAACCCGTGTCCCCTGCAGTGGCAGGTGGATTCTTAACTACGGCGCCAGGAGGGAGGTCCCTAGACCACATCTTTAATGAAAATTAACTTCAAAAACAGTGGGCAGATACAAAATAATTAATATGCAGAGTAATTGATTTCTAAGTTTATTTTTCCCTTTCAATTACATTATTTATAAGTGTTCAGCACCAAGGCCTATACAGGTCTGCAGGCAATAAAAGATCCACAGGACAATGGGGAGACTCATGCAAAAATAGATTTTTGTCTGTTTTCCTGTGGACTAAAGGGAAGACCTGGAAGGAAAGGTAGACCCAAATCAGACCAAACCAAACCAGAACCAGCCACCAAACCCCAAACAAATTGTTACAGAAAAGAGCTTCTTGCTTTAAAATTTCTAAAAATCGGAATCGCCTTTTGTAAAGGTTCCTACGACAATGGTGAAACTGTACAGAAGAGAGTATAAGAAGTACCTGAGTGAAACCATGACTAAAATGCCCCCAAATCATAAAGTGTTTATCAGTAAGAAAGATGCTCTTATTTTATTTAACAACCTATAGCTCTACCTTGTAGTGAAAGACTAGAGAAGACCTTGTTGTTTTTTGCTTGTTTTTTAATTGATTGTAGATCGTCAACCTGAAAGCTTAAAAGAGAAATCTTCTTTGTCCGAGAACTAATCAGGTCCAATATGGAGTAGACAGATTATTTGTACTACTTAGGGCCAACACTGATTTGTTTAAAACTCTTCATTATTTTATTCATTAATACCCTATGATGTATGACGAATATCTTTATTTTATGGTTAAAAAACAGTGAAGGAGATAAATTATGTATGGCCTTAATGCTGACCTAATATACTGCCTAGGAAAAAGCATGATCACCTTTTTATTACATCAGATAAGGATATTTCCCTTTTATATTTAGCTGCACCAATTTAGAATTTATGGTAATTTAGGAAGAGTCTGAGCTGTGGTTTTATTTTTTCACCATTCTTAAAGAAATAGTACTGAAATAAGTTTGTAATAACTGTTCAGATAAGGCACCTAAGCGAATACATTGTTTTGAAGCATTTCTGTGTATTTTTAAAGCATCAATTTACTTATCAATAATTTATATGGTAACATATTCATAGAGTAGGACTTGTAAAAGGAGCTCTCCCAGGAGAACGTGGTTGCTTATTTTTCCTGAGTGTGTTTGTTTGAAGTCAAAAAATTACATCGAAAAACGTTTTCACTTATAGTTTTCCCCGAAGCTGACTGTCCCCTTTCTCTCCACCTAAGGCAGTGAGGCGCTCTCACTTGGGACGAGGCTTCTTTTATTATTTATGTGGCTTTCTAAAGATAGGGGTTGTTTTCCAGAATACTGTGTCCTTCAGATGTAGGACTGCTTTAAGAGAAGCCTGGCAGTCCTTTCTGGCATTTTGCTCCTTGCTGCTGGGTTGGGAGGCGTGCATTTTACCAAGTGGCCTCTGTTTGCTCCCCCCCTCCCCCCCCAAGGTACCTTTCCTCCATCCTGTCTACAGATTGGACCTTTGGCGGCTTTATCTGTGCTTCAGGTTTGCTCAAGATAGTTAGAAGGTTTATATCGGTCAGATACTGTGTCCTCATTCTGCGTGGAAGCCTTCAGTGGCTGTCTTTGCTTTGCTCAGGGAAGGTCTGTCCTTGTTCAAGTGGCAGGTCAAGCCCCCTCCACACCCCGGCCCCCTTCCACCCTCATCCCCTACCTCGTTTCCTTGGTTCATGAGCGCTTTCCTTCCCTGAAACTCACCCTACAGCTGCACGCACCCTCAGCTGGCTCTTTGTTCTGGTTCTTTCTTCCACCTGGAACACTCCCATCTTTGTGGGGGGACTTCTCAGACTCCAGACCCCTCTGTAAATTTCTGTCATCCTAGCCTGTGGGCCTCAAGAGGTGGCATGCTCTTATTCAACTTTGCACCCTTAGAAGTCAGTTGATACCCTGGCATATGATGGATGCTTACTAAATATTTGGTGACTTGAACTGAACTGCAGCTCCACTGTGGCAGTAAGTTTAGGTATGGGAAGTAAAATTTTTGTGGAATTTGTCTAGATTGACATCAACCACTGCAGAGTCAGACTTTTGAAAAAGGTATCCTTGAACATTACATAAGCAGCTATATGATGATCTGATCTTCAAAGTTGAATTTGATTTAGCCCACGTAAAATCAAACAATTACAAGTTAAAAAAATAAAAATTTTGAGTGGTATTTTGAACAGTTAAGCCATTTAGATGATACAGACCTGGCATGATCTACTCTGTTCTCTATCAAAAATAAAACGGAAATGTTTAGTATGTCATCATCAGGACCTTGTTTGGAATCTCAGCCTAACCTCCTACTTTTATTTCCCTTCCTTAGGAAACTCTTCTTAAGCAGAAGATGAGCGCCCTCTAGGGGTGAACTGTAGGTGCAATGCTGTACACATGTTTTAAAAAGCACTGCAAAATTCTGGGAGTATTGTATGAAATATAGAAAAGGATGCTTCATCCCTGTTACGTAATTCAAGTTATATAATTTAACCACAGAGTGTCTCAAAGTGCTTTCACGTTGCTCATCACTTCCTCGAGCACTGTTTATTCAGACAGTTTTTTGTCCCACAGGGAGAGAATACCCAAAATGGGAAGAAAGAATGTTTTATTAAAAAGTGAAAGCGGAAGGTTGAGACTGTTGGCAGTTTGCAGTCATCTGTGAAGGAAAGTTACCAGGCCAAAAGTCTATGACTCAGACTTTGGACAAAATAAAAGGCTTTTCTGTGTCAGCTTAACTATTTAATCCCTTCCTTTTTTCACCCCCAGTTGATCACATGATCAGATATTTCTCTAGGACCCCAGTTATTACCATGCAGTTCATCCATTACCACTCCTTCCCCATAATGTTAATTTTTTAATTTTTTTCCATAATGTTGATATTTAATTTTTAATTAACATTCTCTTTTACCCTATTCTTTTGTGGTGAAGAAAATGAGCCATGACTTATAAAGCACTTAAACAGGGTCGGGTGCCTAGTAATAACTCATTGTTTATATATTTTTGTTTATTTTTGTTAATACTGGTGGCATTTGTTTTATACAGAGTGATAAAGATGAGAATAATGGTATCTTACATTTATGTAGTGTTTTTCATATACAGTATTTCTCTGGACCCTCAGAATGATCCTCTGAGACAGGAAAAACAAGCAATATTCCATGATAACCAATGACTCAGGATGTTTTCAAGCATTATAGAAGCTAAATTATTCTATTTATGTATTTTTTTCTAAAATTCTTAAGAAATTAAGCCAGAAGGCTTAAGAGCAGCTTTCCGTTTTACATATTTTCTCTTTTAAGTTGACACATTGATTTTTTTAAAACAATGACAATTTTATTTTCAGATCACAGAATTTTTGTTCTCTGGTTTGAACTTGAGGCCTTCTGTTTTCAAACTTTCATTTTGCAGGTGAGAAAATTGAGGCTCAGAGAGTTTGGGAAGTTGGTACTAGTTCATGAGACCTATGGCAGAAACATGACTAAAATCCTAATTTTTTCCCCCTTTATAACATGTTTTCTCTTTTCCTAATGTGGTTTTACTTGGCATAATCTGCTTCTCTAAACCTGCCTAATTTGATTTTTCTTTGTTGTTGCATAAATATGATGGTGGAAAAGGACACCTTGCTGTGGAAAGTTTCCCTGATGTAGATGGTTTTGTTCAATCTGGCAAGTTGTGAAATTGCTTTCCTGTGAAATATGTGTTCAGAATCATACCCATCTTTTTTTTTTCTTTTATTGAAGTATAGTTGATTATAATGTGTTAATTACTGTTGTGTATCAAAGTGATTTGGTTTTACATATAAATAATTCTTTTTTTATATTCTTTTCCATTATGATTTATCATAGGATATTGAATATAGTTCTCTGTGCTATACTGTAGGACCTTCTTCTTTATCCATTCTATATATAAAAGCTTATATCTGCTAATCCCAAACTCCCAGTCCATCCCCCCACCAACCCTCTCCTTCTTGGCAACCACTAGTCTGTTCTCTATGTCCGTGATTCTGTTTCTGTTTCATAGATAGGCAACCACTAGTCTGTTCTCTATGTCCGTGATTATGTTTCTGTTTCATAGATAGGCAACCACAAGTCTGTTCTCTATGTCTGTGATTCTGTTTCTGTTTCATTAGATAGGTTCATTTGTGTCCTCTTTTAGATTCCACATATATGTGATAGCATATGGTGTTTGTTGTTGTCTTTCTGACTTACTTCACTCAGTATGACAATCTCTAGTTGCATCCATGTTGCTGCAAATGGCATTATTTTGTTCTTTTTTTATGGCTGAGTAATATTCTATTGTATATATGTACCACATCTTGTTTATCCGTTCGTTTGTCGATGGACGTTTAGGTTGTTTCCATGTCTTGGCTATTAATTACACACCATCTTTAACTGTCCTGAAGTGAGAAAGACAGAGGAAGTGCATGTGGATTGAAGTGTGACTCAGGCAGGCCTCGGTGGGTAAAGGGGTCCAGAGCGCATGGTGTACTCAGCTCTGTGTGTTGGTTACTGCCCTGCGGGACCCCATCCTGACCGTGCTCTTGTGTCCTACTGTACCTTCTGAAGATGTCAGCGGTACACTATGGAGTTGTCTATTTTGAGGGATTCAGCAGCTGGCCAAGGGTCAGGAGCTGCATAATATTGTTTATGTATATGTGATCTCTCATGTCCCTGCTCAGGCTCTTAGAGTTAGTCTGCTTTCTGGTTACACTGGAGATACATAGAGGAGTACATAGATTTAAATGCAGTGATGTGCATGAAATTCACAAGCTTAGCTCCTCTGCCTTGTTTTTTTAATTGAGGTATAATTGGCAGATAACATTGTATTGGGTTCAGGTGTACGTCATCATGATTTGATATTTGTATACATTGCAATATGATCACCACAAAAATCTATAGTTACCATCCATCACCAGACAAAGTTACCTTTCAGGATTTATTCTCTTGGCAGCTTTCAAGTATGTGCTACAATATTATTGACTGTAGACACCATGCTGTACGTTACATCCCCATGACTTACTTATTTTATAACTGGAAGTTGGTATGTTTTGATCCCCTTTGCCTGTTTCACCCACTCCCCATACCCCTTCCCCTCTGGCAACCACCATTCTGTTCTCTGTATCTATGATTTTTGTTTTGTTTAGTTTGCTCATTTGTTGTTTTTTTAGATTCCACTTATAAGTGAAATCATATGGTATTTGTTCTTCTCTGTCTGACTTATTTCACCTAGTCTAATTCCCTCAAGGTCCATGTTGTTGCAAATGGCAAGATTTCATTTTACTGGCTGAGTAATATTCCACTGTGTATATACATCTTCTTTATTCATTCATCCATCCATGGACACCCTCTGTCTTGTTTTCAAGTAGGCCCTTAGGCTTATAAATTCAAGCTCATGGCTTGGAATGAGACCAAGTGAATTCTTACAGTGCTCTAGTATGTGAGTAGGAAATTAAGTATTAGGGCTTCCCTGGTGGTGCAGTGGTTGAGAGCCTGCTTGCCGATGCAGGGTACATGGGTGCGTGCCCCGGTCCGGGATGATCCCACATGCCGCGGAGCGGCTTGGCCCGTGAGCCATGACCGCTGAGCCTGTGTGTCCAGAGCCTGTGCTTCGCAATGGGAGAGGCCACAACAGTGAGAGGCCCGCATACCGCAAAAAAAAAAAAAAGAAAGAAAATTAAGTATTAGTACTCATTTCATAAAGTTGCTTTTCTGCACGCATGTGTGTCATGTATGTCATAGATTTGTTCCTGAAAAGATCCTTGGAAATTGGTTCATCTCTGAAATGTAATTGTACTTCAGGGGATTGTCATTTAATGGTATTTATTGAATGGAAGGTAAATACTGAGTTGGCCAAAAAGTTTTTTCCGTAGCATCTTATGGAGGAACCCGAACAGACTTTTGGGCCAACCCAATATTTAACGGAAGGAATCATCTCTTTGTAACTTATTTGGATATGTATAAATTTTCTAAATAAGGATTGCCTGAAATGTGTTATGATATGCTGTTTTTTTTATAAAAGTGAAGTATTTTTGAGCTTTCTATTACTGTTGTATCTTGTGACACCAAAGAGTCAGCTGATATTCCTTGGGAATTAGGAAATCAAAATAAAAATGTCAGCTTGTGAAAATGGGGACACTTGGTTAAAAGTAATTTGACTGTTTCAGTTTTCCTTGCCACTTTATAGGTACTATTGGAATTAGCAATTACTTAGAGCTGTTGGGCCCGAGTTTAATGCCTATATTTTTTGTAATAATGATGCATAGATGGATAATTGAATATTAAATTAATGGAATATTAAAAGGTTCTGTGACTTAGGCAGAAAGTCCCAAAATACTGTTATAGGAGGTGGTAAATTTGATACGAAACTCTTAAGGGAAGTTTTTTCTTCACTAATCAAAAATATTTTCTGACGATAAAACATACTGCAAAACATGTAGATAGTCAGTTAAGATAATAAAATTTAGTTTCTTTTTTAGACCCAGAAGACTTACCCATCAAAGGCTTGCTTCTAGTTTCCATTAGGTCCTTTCTTGCTGGTTGCTCTGTAGTCAGAGAGTTTTGACTATACTTTGGATCTCTGTATTACTTTCTGCTGTATATTCACCTGACATTTTGCAAGCGCAAAGGAGTTTGACTCATGTGTATAAACCTCCAGAGTGTACCACACAGACAGGGAGAATGTAGGGCTGTGCCCAAGTGATGCAAGGGGAATGCTGGTCTTTGCCTCTTTCTGGACCACTTCCTTGACTCCTTTCCTGAGAGCAGTGCAAAGTAACGCAGCCCAGAATCACCCAAAAGTGAGAACGTGGAGATGAACCAGCCCACTGTGGGACAGCCATTCTCACAGCCTGCTCTGTCCTTGTCTGTCTGGCAGACGCCTTACAGTGGGCCAAGCATTAATTCACAGGAAGTGTCCCTGTGTGGCCAACTAGCAGAGTTTGGAGGAAATCTTCAGTGGTTTGAGCTCTAAAATCAGAAACTTAAACGAGGCCTGTTAACTTGCAGCTAGTGTAAATGTGGTTATGAAAACCCTCCAATGGGAAGGATAAATTAGGAGGTTGGGATTAACATATATACACTACTATATATAAAATAGATAATCAACAAGGACCTACTGCATAGTACAGGGAACTCTGCTCAATACTCTGTAATAACCTATATGGGAAAAGAAGCTGAAAAAGAATAGGTATATGTATAACTAAATCACTTTGCTGTACACCTGAAACTAACCCAACATTGTAAATCAAATTACTTCAGTGTAAAGTAAAATATTAAAAAAGAAGGTATCAAAAAAAAAAAAAAAAAGAAAGATAGAAAGAAAGAAAGAAAGAAAACTCTCCACCACAGGAAGATTTACGCTGTGCAGAAGAATTTTGGACAGAGGTCTTATGACCTCACATATATGAATTTTTAAAAACCTTTTATTTTGAAATTATCATAGACTCACAGGAATTTTCAGAAGTAGTATACAGAGTCTCATGTACCTTTTCCCCAGCCTACATCAGTGGATTTTTAAAGTGTGGAGTGTGTGCCTCTGGCATCCTGGATTTTGTGGCCCAGAGATTAGGAAGACCAACGGGGGGATAAAAACTCACCCCTCTTGCTGAGGTGGCTTTGGTTGCTGTATCAGGAATCATGATTCAGGTCAGGGCATTGCCTGTATTTTAGAAATTGTAACTCTGTGTAGTTGTCCAGATTTTTATATATTCTGTTGTGTTAAAAATTTAACAGTTTTACTTGTATGAATTATTAATCTGAAATTTATTTTTTTAGTTTTTAAATTTTATTTTTTAAGTAGTGAGAGAATACTAATATTTTTAAAAACACTACATGAGTGAACACGTGTACATGAAGGAATGTTTTCTCCTTGTCCCCTTTCTTGTTTGAGTCTTAAGGGTGATCTGGGTTCTAGGACCGAAAATTTTAACTTGCTTTTTTCTGTGTAGGTTCGAAAACACGTGAATGACCTCTATGAAGACTTGAGGGACGGACACAATTTGATCTCTCTTTTAGAGGTTCTTTCAGGAGACACCTTGGTAAGTTTTAAATTTCGTAATTTATTTTGAAGAACATGTAATCCTTTTTGCATATGACTAATATGTTTTCAGCACAGACTGTCCAGAGTTTTGCAGCATTCGTCTTTTGAGCTGCTGTGAATTCTGCCTGGAAAAAGAGTTCTGGTTAGATTATGAAGCATTTTCACACTTTAACTGATGTGCATTTGGGAGATGGAAGTACTTTGATGACCTTGCTTATATAATCAATTCTATCATTAAAATACTACTTCTGTTCTTTTTTACCTTTGGGGTTTTTTTTGTTTTTTTTTTTCCTTATCAGAAGTTGGATGCATAGTATAACCCCCTGTTAAAAGACTCACAAATAGCAAGGAAATAAGCATCACTTTGTGACAGATGGTCTAACCCCCTCCACAGGTGTCATCTTCTTTTTTGTGAACATTTCTCCCCCTTCTTGGTTACCTGGTCTCCTTCATTAAGTTCTGTTCATGCTCTTCTTTTCATTTCTGGTCTGTCTTGTGTCTTTGCTGTCCTATCTTCTGTCTGTTATATTCATTAGCCAAGGGAACGAGATATTTTGAAGACCTTACGATTGGTGAGTGCCACAGAAGCATGCGAATATGAACAGCATGAGGATGTGGAGGATGAGGATAAGGGGGTAGGTGTCGGCCCCCGTAACTCCACTAACCTAGCTTTACATGCGGTGAGCGCTAACACGATAGAGTAACCCACGGGTTTGGGCTCCTTTTTAGAAAACTATAGAAAGGACCAAAACCCACAGGGAGATGGATGTGTGTGTACCAGCAACTTGGACAAAGGACATATTTTCTCTTTAAATTTATTTCTGTGCACTGCATGGTATTTGAACATATGTGCTTAAATTACAGGATGGCATTTGAGCTAAAGAAATTTATATACCTTTTGTATAAGTATGGAAATCTTACAACCAGCCCACTAATTTTAATACAAATCTGTTCCACTTCTGAAATTAATATTTCCAACATAACTGTCTTTTGTTTTATTTGAAGAAACTTACGGACATTTATTTAATGCTTAAGATTATGCTTTAAATCATTCCTACTGGCAGTAGGTATTTGAGGGACCTTCTTTACCTACCTTATATGTCTCGTTTTATTTAGGGGGGGAATATTTAAAATGCTAGAATCCTGACAGAGCTCACAGAGCTGTTTAATCCCGGTGACACTCAACTAACTCAGCCTACCTTTGCAAGACAGATGTGCTTCTTTTGTCATCACGTCCCTAGAGCCCCCTGATTTTATTGGAATTTGTGCTTTTGTGGATCCAGTGGGGAATTCATCACCATCATTTCTCGTGTTATATGGAACTTATTTTCCCATTCTGTGCTCTGCTGTCTGTTTTAATTCTGCTGCCTTTGGCTTCAGGAACCTATTCATGTTTGAGCAGCTCAGCTGTCAGTTTTCTTTTTTCTTGTTTTCCCTTTGGAAGATTTTATGTGGTAAATTTCAGCTCCATTCTTTGTATTTTTGTTGAACATTTTCTCAGGTCTGTTTCCTTATGTTTTCCTTCTGCTAACTTGTGACATTTCTTAAGGGAAATGGCATCAAGGAAAAGAGTTAACGGTTTGTCAGTTTTGCTGAGACAGCAAATCATCACGTCCATCCCCAAGCAGTGTAAAACTATTATCGAGTCCAACCGATTTGTGCAAAACGAATATAAAATAAAGAGGAAATATATTACATGGCCTTAATTGCTTTTCTCTCTTCCTCTATCATGGCTAAGTAAACCTCCACTGTCTTTCTCCTTCTTGGTGATTTTTATACCAACTGGTGCTACTTTACCTCATTTTCATTAACATGCCATACATATATAATTATAAAAACCTTCTTGATTTAAAGTTTATTAAGAAGGCAAAATGGGGAATGGTATTTAATTCTTTCTGTGCATCTGTAGCTAAATAACTGTAGGCTAGAATTATAAGATAGTGAATATGAAAAGTGTATATGTTCCGTGGTATTTTCTCTTTTTCTTTTGTTTAAATATTTGGAATAAAGGATCTGTTTAAAATAAAAAATACTCAGAAAAATCCCAAGTTTAAATTCAATCTCAGATAATGCAAAAAATTAAAAATATCATTAAAAAATTTAATGGATCTACCCAAGCAGTAAATACTGTTTTGACATATTAAGATGAGCATACAGTATATTTATATAGTATATTCAGCATACGTGTATTTAGCATGATCAGTGATATCAGAAAATACAGTGTTTTTTATACCCTGCATTTTTCCGTTCTTAGCCCAGAGAGAAAGGTCGGATGCGTTTTCACAGACTACAGAATGTACAAATTGCACTTGACTATTTGAAAAGACGCCAGGTATGATGTTTTTCAAAGACTGTAATCATATAAACATACGTGACTGAATAAATATGCATAGGACCATGTCAGGG
This sequence comes from Mesoplodon densirostris, assembly GCF_025265405.1. Taxonomy (NCBI): domain Eukaryota; kingdom Metazoa; phylum Chordata; class Mammalia; order Artiodactyla; family Ziphiidae; genus Mesoplodon; species Mesoplodon densirostris. The sequence goes on along the minus strand of NC_082670.1, from coordinate 44,128,481 downwards.
AATGAAAAGGTTAAAGTTGACTCTGAATTATAATCATTAAACTTGTGCTTTCATGAGACAGATGTTTTAAAATGTTTTTAAACATTTGTTCCAAAGAAAAGGAGGTTAATAGTAGGTGTAAGTGGCTACATTTCCATCTGAATAGGAGCTACTGAGTTTTCCTTCTGTTGGAACTGGAATGCTTTTGCTTAGGAATTTAATGACATTTTAGTAGCAACAGAATGTTAAGAATGTCTATGAACAGTTCTTAGTAGTGGGGAGACAATACTTCATTTTTTATTAAAATTACCTTATTTTTATAAAAGATAGTTTACATAATACTTTAAAAAAACTTTGCATATGTATTTTTAATACATAGTAGTGAGGAAGCAATAGTTTATTTTTTTTATAAGTAGATACAACTGGATAATCTAGAAGTAGTTAAAAATAAAACAGTTCTGACAACAATCCCCGACTGGCTTGAGGTTTCAGAAGAAATGGTGGAGAAGAATGAACAACGTATTGGGTGTGATCTTGATTTGGTAGCATTGTGTATTATAGAGATATAAGGCAAATAATCGGTCTTTTCAATTAGTAGAAAAAGGAGGAGTCAGAGAAACTCAGGATAACTGAAAGTTACTGAAAACAGTGAGAAATCAGAGGTGGCAACAATTTCGCTTTTTAATGGAGTGGGAAGAAGAGAAGAGAGGAGGCGAGGAGCAGGAAACACTGTCTGTTTATTAGACCTTCATTTAGTTTGTTATGAGCATCAAAGTGCCTTTAGTTACTAAATTCTAGCAAATACTCAGTGCTTATATTTTAAATGATATTGGTATTTGCCTTACTCTTCTTAATTCTAGTGGAAGTTTACAGAAGGATTAATGGTTAATTATGTCTCCTTGTCGAAATATTTTCGACAGTGATTTGTCCAGGAAGTAAAATGTTAGGTATCATTGTCTTGAATTCATGATAGATATTTAATTCTTTTACCAGGAAGTAAATGTTAAATATCATCCTTACATTTATTTACCTGAATGCATAATTGGACAGTTGATAAGCTTTAAGTCTGATTATTGTATTATTTTTAAAGTTTTGAACAGTCTTCCAAATGTCCAGTGAGTTATATAGTTACTTATCTTGGTAGCAATCTATGGTAGACAAATAGAACAATAATGCTAGTTTTTTTTTTTTAAACACTCTTTATGACCGAAGTGTAAGAAAGTTGTTAAAATTATTTGATGGTTCAGAATAGTTTCCTAGTTAATTGTAAAATAACGCTTATTTTCAAAAGGCAGAATTATTTCTAATTTAAAAATCTTAAGTATTTAGGACTTCGCGCTTGAATTGTGTTTTTGTTTTGACAAGTGTACTTTTAATACTTGCTGTAGAAGACAAAACCAAAATAATATTGATTTTTTTCCTTTGTAGTTCCTCTATAATTTGCAATCTAAAACGAGTGGGGATGGGAGTAAAACAGTAATTTAAGGATTACTGTTATTTAACTTATTCAGGCTTTTTTTTGTATCTGTAATTTCGAATCACTTTTATGTAGGTAAAAATAACTCGTGCTGGTTTGAAAAATATTTTGTTTTATCTCTTCTTCACATACAAAACAGGTGAAATTAGTGAACATTAGAAATGATGACATAACAGATGGAAATCCCAAATTGACTTTGGGATTAATATGGACAATAATTTTGCACTTTCAGGTAAGCCTGATTTTCTTAACTGTCATTTCTTTTAGCCTCATTGCTAGTTTTCAGGTGGTTCATATGAAGGGTGAATTACACATTCACATCCAAAGGAGGAAGATAAATTTCAGGCTTTCTTTCTTTCTTTTAAAATTTAATTTTAAATTTTATATTGGAGTATGGTTGCTTTACAATGTTATGTTTGGTTCGGGTGTACAGCAAAGTGATTCAGTTATACATATACATATATCCATTCTTTTTCAGATTCTTTTCTCATATAGATTATTACAGAATTTTGAGTAGAGTTCCCTGTGCTGTACAGTAGGTCCTTGTTGTTTATCTGTTTTATATATAGTAGTGTGAATATGTTAATCCCAACCTCCTAATGTATCCCTCCCCCCACCTTCCCCTTTGGCAACCTTAAGTTTGTTTTCTAAGTCTGTGAGTCTGATGCTGTTTTTAAATAAGTTCATTTGTATCATTTTTTTTTTTAGATTCCACATATAAGTGATATCATATGATGTTTAGGCTTTGTTTCTTAAACAATGTATTTGTATTGTTCCTCTCAGTAACATGCTGCTAATGAACTTGGCACCCCATTTCGTGTTGTTGAAAGCTTAAAATACTTGTAATCTCCGTGTTCGAAGACAGAGATTCCCTTTTTTTTGAATGTAGCCACATTTCTTTGTTTATTGGCCAGCATTACCTGATTTAGATACATAAAAGTTTTATGATTCAATCCTTGTTTAGAATGGGTTTCATTGATACTACAGTTTCTCAACTATGCCAGCTGTTTTCTCCTAGTTTTATAGACACTAGGTGGCAGTATCGTTCTCATAAAGACATCTCTTGAACCAGAACCATCCATGTTTCCTGTAGAGCTGCACTTTCTCAAACGAGGTTTAAGGAGAGTAAAGGCAAATGTATTAACTATGAATTATTATCTAATTACCAGTGCCAGTTAAAGGCTGATCTTGATCTTTGGTTTTTATAAAATGATGCATTTAAAAAAAATCTTCTTCATTTGATTTAAGGTGAGTCCTAGTTTTGGAACTGGCTTTGGGTTTGTCAATCCCTTGTGTGATCACGCAGCATTGTGTGTGCAGCGCGCAGAGCCTGGTCTGTAGTGGGCACACAGCGGGTCTTGATTGACAGCTGTGTGGTGGACCTTGCAGCAGGAAGAGAGAACTTGCCGACTTCAGAAAGGAGCTGGGGTTTTGGACCAAATTTTGGGAGGAAGAAGACTTATTTCTAATCTTTAAAAAATTTGACTGGGATACAGGGTTTGTAGGAGAATGGTGGAAAATAATGTAGTCAGGGCTCATTTGGGAACAGGATAAATCTGGCAGGGATGGACAGGTATAGGAAGTAGAGTCTTGTAGGTTCCAGGACCTGGACAGGCAACAGAGTTGCAGCGGTAGGAATTCGGAGGAGGAGACCCAGGTCCCAGGAGACCAGGTAGCCAGGTGTCAGCCTGCCAGACGACAGGGCAGCTAATACAGGTGAATGTCCACTCAGCTGGGCTATTGATGGCTGGGAGATCCAGTATCAGGAAGTGGAAGCAGGACCCTCATTACTAGAGGGCCCCATCCTTAGGGGACCTGGGGTGCTGAGTACTTACCCAAGGCAGGGATTTGGTCATGGAGCAGACCCCAGACCTTGTTACCAGCACAGGTGAAGTCTAGCTAGAACTGGCCAAAAAAAGCAGATTTCACATGGTGTTTCTCAGCAGCTTTCTCAGGGATCCAGAACTTATAGGGTTGAAAATGCAAGAGCCCCATATAGGGAGGTTAGAGGCCTGCAAACCAATCCCATCATTACTGACAGCTGGTGATACGGGCTGAGTCTGGATTTTGAAGGTCAGAGTGGGAACCCCTTTGGGGCACACCCAGGCTCTGGAGAGAGGGAGAGCTGAGTGTCATCATTGGCTCTTTTATCTGTGGCCATGAAGGCATCGAACAAGTCACCTAACCATTCTGTGGGCTCCAGTAAAAAAGCAAACAGAAATGATCACAGGCCATAGTCAGGGGTATAAGCTGAGAGGCTGAGGTGGCGCCCTCCAAGTGGAGTGATAGAGGCCGGGCAGGACTCAGATGGGGAAGAAAAGTTGAATCCAGGGGGTGGTGTTTTGAAGAAAGAAAGGAAGGGACTTGGTGACAGGGCGTGGAGGATGCAGGAGGGGGATTAAAGATGGCTCTGAAAGGTTAAGCCTGGGAGATAAGAACCAGTAATGGAGGTGAGGGTAAAGTGAAAGGTAATGACCTTCTGCGTGGGTTTGACGTTCTGGTGGGATACCCTGGGCTTCTGTCTGCTGAGCAGCTGGGAATGTGTGAGCAGAGCAGAACTGGGGAGTCAGAGGTACAGGTGATAAACCTGGGAGTTTCCAGAGCACAAGTGGTCCTTGAGTCTGTCAGAGAGAAGGGATCTTCAGAGGATCCAAGGGAAGAGCACATGTGGAGAAGAGCAGAGGGCAAAGGACAGAAATTTGGGGAAGGCCCATGATTAGGGGTGCAGGAGGAAGACGTTCCATCTGGGGAAACAGAAAAGGAACAGTTGGAGACCTCTGGCTGGCAGCTGGCATCCATCTGGCAAAGCCTATCTCTAATATCAGTGAGCATCTCCCTTTTTCTCTAACACCTTCCTGATCCTACAACACTCCTCTACATCCCTCTTTTTATTTATATTGAGATAGATTCATCACAGCCCTAGATGATAGTCAGTTTTACCAACATTCTCCCAATAGATAGAGCAAAGAAAATGTAGTATTGATGAAACCAAGGGAAGATAATTGCAAGTAGAAAGGAACGGTGAGCACTGTGAAATGCCACCGGAGAGCCTGAAAAAGTTAAGATTGAGTACGGGTTAGTAGTTTTGTCTAGGAAAAAGACATTGGGGACCTTGGAGAAGGTCCTCCCAAGTTCCTGGGAGCAGAAACCAGAAAGTAACAGACCAAAATGTGAGTAGATGGTAGGAAATTAAAGGCAGTATGGTTAGACCCTAAATTGAAAGAATTGTAAAGCAAAAGATCATTCAGAAAAGAATTACGGGCCTCCCTGGTGGCGCAAGTGGTTGAGAGTCCGCCTGCCGATGCAGGGGATACGGGTTCGTGCCCCGGTCTGGGAGGATCCCATATGCTGCGGAGCGGCTGGGCCCGTGAGCCATGGCCGCTGAGCCTGCGCGTCCTGAGCCTGCGCGTCCGGAGCCTGTGCTCCGCAACGGGGGAGGCCACAACAGTGAGAGGCCCGCATACCGCAAAAAAAAAAAAAAAAAAAAAAAAGAATTACATATTAAGAAAGCTCTTTGGGGTTCAGGTGTCTTTGGAGGACAGAAGAGGACTAGCCATAGAAGGACCAAAGAAGTTTTGTTTCTTTTCTTTAACATCTATTTTATTGAAGTATAGTTGATTTACAGTGTTGGGTTAATTTCTGCTATACAGCAGAGTGAGTTAGTTATACACATGTATACGTTCTATTTCATATTCTTTTCCATTGTGGTTTATCCCAGGATATTGAATATAGTTCCCTGTGCTATACAGTAAGACCTTGTTGTTTATTCATCCTCTATATAATAGTTTGCATCTGCTAATCCCAAACTCCCAAGAGTTTTGCTTCTTAATATGATCCTGTGGCATATATTATGAAATCCAGTGTATTTTAGGACCTGAGTTACAAGATATTATGACTGTTAAATTATCACCAGTATTTAAAAGTTAAACCAAGATTTATTTAAAATGAAACATATAAATTTTTTGGTACAATTAAAATGTTCCTTTTCATTTAAAGAAATACTTTTCTTAGTCCTATGATAATTTAAGATTAGAACGATTTTACTGGTTATGCCAAGACAGAGCCTTATTTATTGATTTAAAAATATTTGAGCATTGCAAATTGAATATGTTACAGAAGGTAAGCATTATCAATACAGTAATCCTGTATTATTTACCATACGCTAGATCCAGAGATACTAATTGTTACTAACCAGGGTTCTTGGCCTCCTTAATCAATAGAAATTGACTAGAGACCAAACAAGAAATTCAGGCAAGGCTTTATTGGGGCCCCTGCTGCAGCAGAGGGAGTGAGAACAAACAACAGGTTCCCTGGCTTGTTCTTGTTGCCTGAGGCCGGGGACAAGCTTGTTCCTTATACAGGGTGAGGGTAGGGAGGGGTGTGTCCAGGAGTTGGGCCAGAGTGGTGGCTTAGGTGATGTTGAGCTCAGGGGCACATGCCGTACCCTGCTTTTTGCTCTGGGCTCTTCAAAAGTGGCAGTTGGGTTTTTTTGGCTCTTTGTATCTTTTGTCCAGAATTTGCCCCAACTGCAAATGCACGCAGTTATTTTTAGTCGCATATAGTTTCTTTGTATTTTGTTGCTGGCGGAGAGATGTGTCCAGGTGCAAGCACTGTAACACTGCAGCAAAACCTATCTCATACAGATGATGAAGTATATTGTTCTATTGGGAGACTGCTTGTAAAACTGACTATATTCTGGGGTGATGAGTCTATCACAATACAAATAAGAATAGGGATGTAGAGGAGGGTGTGTTGTGGTAGGATTAAGAAGGTTTTAGAGAATAAAGGAAATTATCACTGATAGGCTTTGCAAGATGAATGCCAGTTACCAGGCAGAGACTGAAGTGGGGCCATTTCTGGGGGAGGGAGCAGTGTGCAGTGGCCTGAAAATGGGCATTTGCTCTGTTTGGCAAGGCTGGAAGCAATTGCAAATCACTGGTTTCGCCTCTATCATCGTGTTAGTGCAAATACCAGCCATTATACTTTGAAATTCTCTTGAATAATGTTCCATTGCCAATGAAGACATTGAAAATCAAATTAAAAAGAAACAAACCAACAAACCTGAAGCTTTATTTTTACCAGCTTGTCTTCTAGGATATTCAGGTTTTTTTTCTGTTGGAGATTAATTTCCCCTTGAAATGATTAAGGAAAACCTCACCATGCAAGTCTGTTATTGACAAATATCAGCCACATTGCTAACTTGACTATTTAATTGAATAATTTTATTTAGAAACATGAGTTCCATCTTTGATCAGTCTAACGACAACCTAGAGAAAGGCAATTATCAATTTTCTTTCCTTTTTTTAAAATAAATTTATTTATTTTATTTATTTATTTTTGGCTGCATTGGGTCTTCATTGTTGCACGCAGGCTTTCTCTAGTTGTGGTGCACGGGGGCTACTCTTCATTGTGGTGTGCAGGCTTCTCATTGCAGTGACTTCTCTTGTTGCAGAACACAGGCTCTAGGCATGCGGGCTTCAGTAGTTGTGGCTCGTGGACTCTAGTCAGCTTATGCATAAGACTAGTCATGTGATACTAATTTCCTTTTTACCATATTGATGACTCAGTGTTAGAAATATGCACACTTTAGGTCATCGGGTTCCATACTGATTTATTATGTATACACCATGGCCCTGGTAAAACTGTGTAATATTTAACTAGGGTACAATTATAAAAGTTACAAGTAAAATTCAACTGCCTTAATTCATGTATAAGTACACACAGATGTTTCTTTTGGCTAAGAGTTCCATGCTTTAAATCATAAAATTTATCAATTTCCTCATATGAAAATCCTAATGATCATAAAAAGAGAAATGGTTGGAAATTTGTCATATGAAAAATATGACAAACTATTCGAAGAGATTGATTTTAGAAATAATTTGAATAGGCTGCGGCTCTGAGTCAGCAAGATGGTGATGCCGCCGCCGGGCCTCCTGTGTCGTGGAGGGCCTCCTGGGCCGCTTCGCGTGGCTCGTGTGGTTAGAGGGGTCTGAGCAGCCGGTGCAGTTGCCCTGCGGTCGCGTCTTTTGCCCTGCATTCCTGCAGGGATGTTTGAAGGCAAAGAAGCCTGCCTGTGCGGCGCTTTGCAGCGCTCTGGCACCTGGCATCCGAGCTGTGGGACTCAAGCAGCCGGTGAAGAGCACGGAGACTTCTTGCGATGGCTGCCATAAAAATTTCTTAAAAAAAAAAAAAAAAAAGAACCTCTTGGAGAACTTGACATGTGTCCTTTGAAATTGGGTGGCCACAACAACTGTGTATGTCTCATATGTAAACAACTTCTAAAAGTCAAAGTCCGGCTGGAGCTGCTCGTGTAAAAAGAAACACGAAGTCTGCAGTAGGAATGAGGCACTCATCTACCACGGGCGGCCAGAGGTGCTTGTTTTTCAAGTCAGTCGTGGCCCCTGCAGAACTGAGCTAGAACTGAGTCCTCCTAAAAGGAACCCCATATGCAAGGCCTGAAGGGATGGTGGACGTCAACTCACTAAAAGCCAGGAGCTGAGGGAGGAGTCGCCTATGAGGACAAAGTCGACTGTGGGATGTCACAGGAACATAAGCTCCAGGAATGCCAGGGACCATGACTATCTACATTATGAAGTCCAGTGCCTGCTCACATGAGTAAACAAACCAAAGCAGCTGGATAGACTCCATGTTTTGAGGCTTTATGATACTGTTAGGGGAACCACTGACTGAAACTGCACCCTGGCCAGGCCAGATAGTAACTACTTGCATGAGTTATCTTAACAACAGGAGGTCCTGATAAGGAACATGGAACTAACAAGCCACCACCAACCGGAAGAATTCAGGAAATGCCAAATGGAGACAGGAGATGCCAGTCCATATGTCCTCCCAGAATCCTTCTCACTGGAATCCATCTTGGCTGAGTGATGCGCCAGGAAGAACCCTGAGTCAGAATGATTGGCCAGAGACAACCAGAAACTAATCCCATCACTGTAAAACCTGAGACTGTGAGCCACATGGCAGAGCAGTCCTCCCGGGTTCCCTAACCCTCCTGCTCTCCACCCAGATGCCCCTTCTCAATAAAGTCTCTTGCTTTGTCAGCAAAAAAAAAAAAAAAAAAAAAAAAAGAAATAATTTGAATAGAGTGTTTTAGGCATTTAGCATGTATTATCTCTCCTTCAGCTATTGAATCATCCTGTTCTTTTTTTATGGCTGCTGTTTTTGAATAAGGGTCAGTACAGTTTATAGAGGTTTTTGAGCCCTTTTTTGGGGGGCAAGTGCCAACATTAGTTTGTGTTTCTTAAGAAAAAAAAATTGTATGGTGGAGAATCTCTGAAACTAAATTTGAAAGGCACTTTGAAACTAAGTTTGACTGGGATTTGCTTTCTGTTTGTGCTCATGTTTGCTGAATCACCAGTGGTTCCAAAGGTTAATTCAAACTTTGGTAGTGTAACTGCATTTCAGAAAACTGAAAGTAAAGCAAGGGTCAGAATTTTTCGTGCAATAAAGTTAAGGGTTTGCCTTGAAAGCTCATCAGCGTGTCATTTGACAGTGAGCAGTGATGTTTGTCTAAGAGGATTGGTGGCCAGAAGTAAGCCACGGGGTGTCTAATGAGACCCAGGGACCGGCTGGGCAGGATGCCACGGCATTTCTTGCGGGTGCCTTTCTCATAAGCAAAATGGCCTCATGCTGAAAAGGATGGTCATGAAGTCTGAAGAATTAGACTGCATGGAGATCTGAGTAAGCCCTGGCTTTTGAAATGAGTGACACTGAGCAACTGTGATTTCCTGCAAATCACATGGGGAATGTCTGTGGATGTGTCCGAGCGGAGAAAGAAGAACAATATTTAGATCCTGCCAAAACTCCTCTGAGCCTTGAAAAATATTCTGCTGGAAGAAGAAAGTACTTTAGAAGAGAACCGACCAAGAAAACTGTAGGTGACACAGAGTCAGGAGAGCCAAACCATGAAAATGAAGGGAAGAGGAGCAGCATCCTGCTCTCCAGGGAGCAGGCAGCCCCCTGGTCCAAGGGGCTGGTGCAGGAGGGATGTGCCAGCCCCAGCCTCACTCGGGAAGCGGGTGTCCAGCATGAGACGGTGAGCGGTCGGTGTCACCCTGGGAGCCCTTCTCCTCCTCAACACCAGGAAACAGAAGTCAAAGTTAATGAACTAGAGGAAAGGATTTCAGAAAAAGACAGCACTCCCTACTGTGCAAAGAGGAAGGACCATTTCGATGATGTCAACCCAAGAGAAATAACATTCCAGAGAAGAACTGATAGTTTTTCTTTCCGAAAGGCAGCCAGCTTAAATTCCATTCACTATGGTACAGAGAGAGTGCTTGAAAAAAGTGGGTTTTCTGAAGACCCATCAAAAAATGACTGCGGTGTTCAAGAAAAGCAAAACATGGAGAGATCCTACCCTCATGCAACATGTCATTTCCAGTTTGAGAAAAAGAGATGTCCTTCCCTCTGTGATAACGTGTCCTTTCCTTCCAAGGACACAAGTGGAAAGGAGGTAAGTGCAACACAGAGCCCGAGTTGAACGTGTAAATAAGGACTCCAGGTGCTCACACCTGGCTGAGGTTCTGTAATTTGTCCTTTGTAAACATTCTTTTCGTATTCATTTATGTGAAAGCTGTAGAGCTCTTGGTGCATTTCATTTGTAGCCTTAGGTTTTGTTACTATGATTTTATTTTTGGTGGTACATTCTTTAATCCCACCTTTATTCCAAACCCTATACATTTTTGTTACTGTTGGAAGACTTAGTGAACCACTGCTCTAAGATAATGCACGTCTTTTGAATTTCTGTAGTTCATGTGTCTTGACTTTTCCGATGGAATAGCCTTTGGAAACAAAAGTTAAATCAAAAAGCAGTTATGACAAGACAGATATAGGGAGGATATGCTACAATGATCAGTCAGTCCTGACCTGCTGATCTGTAGGTTTGATCCAAAACCCCAATTCTAGTTCTCTGTCCGTTTCCATACACAGGGACACTGACATAATTGCTTTCAGTTCCGTGTGTGTATCTGTGTATGCGTGTGTGTGTGTGTGTGTGTGTGTGTGTGTGTGTGTGTGCTTTGGGGGTGACAGGCACAGATGAAACTGCCCAAATCTATTCTGTCTGTTACTTGAGTTACTCCCCGGCCAAGTCTAAAATCAGAAGTCACTTGGGCAGCGGGTCATAGGAATCTGAATATGACTCAGGCTGCCAGGAAGTTGTGATCTTTATTCCTAACATGGATATTTAGCTTTAGACAAGTTGCTTCTCTGGGGTTTTTACTTGTCTTTAAAATGTAAGTGAATATTGATTTACTTGCCTGAGAAGTGCATCACCCAAGCAACGTCCTGTACATGGTACCACTTGGCAGCTGATGGCTTTTTCATTTAAGCTGTTCCTAACTTTGCCTTTTAGGAAAAAATCTGGATGTTAAGTGGTATATGGAACATGAAACATTCATTGCAAGGTCGTTGTATTGCTGGGCAGAGATCCTTGGCCCAGTGGTCAGATGAGGTTTTAGTAGGGTCTGGGTGTGCAATCATCATTGGCCTTGGCCGCTGGTCCTCCTGAAGCTGGCTCCCCTGTTTGTATCCACGAACACGCCTTGCCAATGTTATGTCGTGCATTCTATTTACATTTTACAGTGGTTACATTTAAAAAGAAAGCATCCGGTCTAGGCCTTGTCTGCGTAGGTCTGGCATGAAGGTCAGTGAAAAAGAAAGCCGCTTGGCTGCTGTGTGTTTATGAATGTAACCACTTGCTTTGCTCACATATGTTTTCCATCTGTTTTTTTGCATAATTTGGCTTCAAGTAAGCCTCACATGTTTTCATTAGTGGAAACTCATAAAATCTGTTTCCTAGTGGTGCCTAAGCCTTTTTTCCCACTTGTATTATATTCATGCCAAGGATTTTACCCCTTCTTTCTACTTTGTGTAGCTAATGATTTTTGAAACGTCAATGGAAAATACATGTGAAAATAAGTCATAAACCTGTCAGTCAGATTTGTTAAATAATTGTGATATGGAGGTACTTAAAGCCTCATATCTTCTAGGGAAATGCTGAATGAGATAATCCTTTTTTTTTTCACTTTTAAAAATTTTTTTATTTTATATTGGAGTATGGTTGATTTACAATGTTGTATTAGTTTCAGGTGTACAGCAAAGTGATTCAGTTATATATTTATATATATCCATTGTTTTTCAGATTCTTTTCCTATTTAAGTTTATTATAGAATATTGAGTAGAGTTCCCTGTGCTATACCGTAGGTCCTTGTCGATTATCTATTTTATATATAGTAGTGTGTATATGTTAATCCCCAACTCCTAATTTATCCATTCCCCCCACTTTCCCCTTTGGTAACCATAAATTTGTTTTCTAAGTTTGTGAGTCTGTTTCTGTTTTGTAAATAAGTTCATTTGTATCTTTTTTTTAGATTCCACATGTAAGTGGTATCATATATTTGTCTTTCTCTCTCTGACTTACTTCAGTTAGTATGATAATCTCTAGGTCCATCCATGTTGCTGCACATGGCATTATTTCATTCCTTTTAATGGCTGAGTAATATTCCATTGTATATATGTACTACATCTTCTTTATCCATTCCTCTGTTGATGGACATTTAGGTTGTTTCCATATCTTGGCTATTGTAAATAGTGCTGCTATGAACATTGGGTTGCATGTATCTTTTTGAATTACGGTTTTCTCCGGATATATGCCCAGGAGTGGGAATGCTGGGTCATATGGTAGCTCTGTTCTTAGTTTTTTGAGGAACCTCCATTTCTGTTCTCCATAGTGGCTGCACCAACTTACATTCCCACCAACAGTGTAGGAGGGTTCCCTTTTCTCCACACCTCCTCCAGCATTTATTGTTTGTAGACTTTTTGATGAGGGATAGTCTTTATTTTATCTGAGGAGTTTGACATCTTAACTTCCCCGTGGTCCAGATAAAGACTCTTTGGTGGCAGAGTCAGACCAACAGCTCGGCTGTTCCTCGTAAATGCATTCTTCCCGGTACTTTGGAGGTGGACTCTGCCTAATTATCTTTGGTTAGAACTGTGCACGGCCCTCTTTATCTTGCATTGGATTCTCCATTTTTCATCGCAGGATTGGATGCAAATGAGAGCTGTCAGCCCCTTCACTAGTATTCCATCCCAGAAATGGCCTGTTAGCCAGCATTCCTTTGCAAGACATTGTCCCTTCAAAATCTTTTCCATATCTTCTCTATTTGAGCCATTTTTGCTCATTCATTTGTGTGCAGGGTTGGGCTCAGTGACTTTTGGGTTAATCTCCAAAGTAGAATAATGCACAATTCTTTGAACTTATCTTAAGCTTAGACTTAGTTTAAGCCTCTGACTTGAACTTCCCAGGTCCTGTGATATTTGTCATTCTTAGTCTAGGTGACCAGCCTGCCTCCTCTTTAATCCTTGCCATCGTAAGCCAACCTTGGATGGCCCTCCAGGCCCTGGGGTTCTGTGGAGCAGACTCAGCCGCCCCTTCTTGGGCATCTACTGAATGTAAATCTCATAACCTGTGATAACTTCACTAGGGTAAAGAGGTGTAAGTAAACAAAGGAAGTATCTTAGATTTGCATATTGCTTTGGAAGTGGAAAAACACTTTCAGACACATTGTGTCTTTTGATCATTCTTAACAACTGTATTAAATAGGTGAAATAGACAGTTCCTCTTTGGAAGGAAGAAATGGAAACTCAGGTTAAATAAGGTCCTTAAGGGAACACAGCAGATGGGAGTAGCTGAGTTTAAATGATGGCACAGCATCCTACTTTGATGAGCTGTCAGAGTTCTGAAGGAGATGCTGTGAACTTGGAGCAGGGGTTGATGTTTAGAAGAGCTGATGTTCATCTGGGGAGGATGAGTGTTACCAACAGAGGTGGCAGAGGCAGAGCACGTTTGGGGACAGGGAGTGATGAGCTCAGGGTCTGCACCTTGTGCAGGGTCCCTTCTTTTTCTGACTCACATGCTCCCCGGACTTGTGACGGGGAGTCCTGCCTTTCCCCTCGAGCTGTGCCCACAAAGCATTCTTCTTTCTTGAGTTTCACAAATCCCACCTCTTCCCAGTCTTGTGATGTTGCTCTCAGCCAAGATTGTTGTTTTCTCTATTTATAGGTCATTGGTTCTCTAGCAGACCACATGTAAGTGTCACCTAAGGAGCTTTTAAAAATATAGGTGCCTGGGGACTTACCAGTGGTAAAGAATCGACCTTCCAGTGCAGGGAACGAGGGTTCAATCCTGGTCGGGGAGCTAAGAACCCACATGCTTGGTGGCAACTAAGCTCGTGTGCCACAACTACTGAGCTTGCGCGCCTCAACTAGAGAGCTCACCTGCAGCAAACTAGAGAGCCCACTTGCTCTGGAGCCCACGCACCACAACTAGAGAGAGAAAACTCGCATGCCACAACTAGAGAGAAGCCTGTGCACCACAACTAGAGAGAAGCCCGTGCACCACAACTGGAGAGAAAACCTGCATGTCACAACTAGAGAGAAGCCTGTGCACTGCAACGAAAGATCCTGCATGCTGCAACTAAGACCTGATGCAGCCAAAAAATAAAAAAACAAAAAAAAAGATAAAGAAAATAAATAAATAAAATAAATATTAAAAGAAAAATATAGGTGCCTGGATGTCAACTCTAGTGATTCTAATATAATGGATCACCGTGGGCCAGTGATTCTGATGGTCAAGACTGTGGCTAGGCGCTCGTTACTCTTCATGTTCTCAAGTGGACCCCAGGGTCCCTGTGGTGCTTGAATCATCTCCAGATGAAGCTTTACCCTTCATCTTCCAGATGAAGATTTAACTGAATCAGAATATCTTATGACGGAACGTGAGAACACTGCATATGTTTCAGGCGCCCTCTCACATGTTTCTTGAAAATATGCTAAATTCTGAGAACCAGCTTCACCCTTCGTTTTCTCCTCATCGTGGGTTTTCTGACAAGCAGTGTGGATCACGGGCCTGGAGGCAGGAGGTGTGAGTTCTCGCCAAGCTTTGCTGCCAGAGAGCTGTGTGCCTTGGACGCCTTCTTCATTTCTCCGGGCCTCGGCTTCATTTTCCAGAAAAGTAGGATGTGGGACTGGATGACGACACGACTGTTATTAGGCATGGTATTTGTGGAGTCCTGCTGCATGCCAGACACCCCCCACTGTGCTGTTTAACCATCATGAAATGGTTCTGTTGTTTGCTGCATTTACAGAGGAGGACATGGAGCCTCAGGAGACATAGTGACTTGCTCAAGTCACTCAGCCAGGACGTGGAAGGGCTTGGATCTCACCCAGAATTATCTCCAAGCTGAACTTTGAACTGACGTCATTTCCCTACCTTTCCCCACATACAGCTCTTTCACTTTTAAATTCCTACAAATCCATGCATTTCATTGCATACCTTTTAGTTGAGTGTTTTCACCCCTTCTTCCATCCGTCTCTTCTTTGATTCCTCTACCAAACATTTCTTAGGCACCTGTTATATACTGAACCAACACTAGGCACTTATATCCCATTGTTTGTTCATTATAAATGATGGGGACAGTGGCTATAAACTTAGTCACCTGAAAGGCTTTGGGGATGAGGATGCTTAATATAGTTGTTCCCCCTTTACCCGCAGGGCATACATTCCAAGGCTCCCAGTGGAGGCCTGAAACTGGATAGTACTGAACTCTCTGTGTATATACTGTGCTTTTTCCTGTACTTACATACCTATGATAAAGTTTATACATTAGGTACATTAGGAGACTATCCAAGTTGCCAGCATCACTGCTTTTGCACTTTGTTATTAAGTTATTAAATAAAATAAGGGTTCCTTGAACACAAGCAGTGGGACACCGCAACAGTCAGTCTGATAACCAAGACATATACGAAGTGACTAGTGAGATGATTCCTGTTGGGGGTGGGGCAGACCGGGATGGTGCAAGATCTCATCCTGCTCCTCCGAATGTCGTGCCATTTAAAACTTAAGAATTGTTTATTCTGGGGGGCTTCCTTGGTGGCGTAGTGGTTGAGAGTCTGCCTGCCGATGCAGGGGACGCAGGTTCGTGCCCTGGTCTGGGAAGATCCCACATGCCGCGGAGCGGCTGGGCCCGTGAGCCATGGCTGCTGAGCCTGCGCGTCCGGAGACTGTGCTCCGCAACGGGAGAGGCCACAACAGTGAGAGGCCCGCATACCGCAAAAAAAAAAAAAAAAAAAAAAAAGAATTGTTTATTCTGGGAATTTTCCATTGAATATTTTTGGACTGTGTTTGACTTTGGTTATTAAAACCACGGAAAGCAAAACTGGATAAGGGGGACTGTTGTCATTTTAACATCCCACTCTGTCATATAGCTGTGTTAACTACTGAACACTGAACTCTTTTCATGTTCCTTTTCATCCTTTGGTGAATTGCAGTAAACAGGGCAGTGAAGTACAGGAGAGAAGCCAAGGAGGGAAGGGTGGCGAGGGGTGTGGATAGTGTACAAATTACATTATCAGCATCTGAGTAATGATGGGTTAGATATTTTCATTCATTGACTTTCTAAATTATAAAAACAAAATAATTGAGAACTATCTCAAAATGTTATAATAATACATTAATATTCAATCTCACTGAAATATAATATTTATTCAATATTTTTTTCTTTAACCGAGTCTTCTATGAATCTTAGGCTATAGAAACCTGCTTAGAATTCAAGGACTAGGGGTAAAATCTAAATATTTCCACTTTTCCACGGTACCTTTGCTCTATAGATCTTGAAAGCAAAGGTCATTTGGTTTATAGTTGACTAATTAACATTTCTTTCTGAACCATTTCATCTTTTTTAGTGAAAATGAGTTTATAGATTTTTAAATTTCTAGTCTTCATTTGGATTTCATGACCCAGTTTGTGAAAGTTCAGTTTTAAAATCGTTGCACAGAATTGGATCTCTATCAGCAATGGAATGCCTCTATCTTTTCAGTTAATTGAAGGACATGCCAAGTTTAAAATCCTTTACTGTACAAGAAAAATAGTCATATCTGTGTTAGTTTTCCCCCATAATTTGAATAAGAAATAAATGAGCATTTGCTAAAGGTAGCCATCAACGTAAAGCATTAGCACTTGAACTTTATCAACTTTTTACTTTTATCCTCAATTTAACTCTTCCTTTCAGGAAGGCAGTTTTTTAACCAGATAGCATTTTCAAAATGTGTGTGCTGTCTTTACAGTTAAGAATATTTTGTGGAGCCTTTTCACACATTTTTGAAACTTGGAAGCAGACACTAAAAATGTGTTGATTACATTGGTTTCTGCCAAAATAGTTGAAACATCGTTGAAGAGATTATCTTTGGAAGCAAACATCTTGGCTTGGAAATATTTGAGTGTTTTGACACATTCAATGTGGAATTTGCTTTTGCCTGAATACAGTGTCAAGCAATGTGGGCAAAAAAATGTAGGGGATAATCCTCAGTCTGGTGCAGTCACTTCCACTTATGTGGGGCAGGCACCATTCTGAACCATGTGTGCGTGTCGGCATCTTGATGAGAGGAAACCAAGGCCCAGTAAGCGGTGGGGTCGGGGATGGAACACAGGTCACCACCCTCCACAGCTCTGCGACAACCTTGCTCCCAATGATAAACTTTCACTCTTGAAATAATTATGTTAAAAGAGGTGGAAGCACCTTGAGATCACCTTTTCCAACCTGCTGCTTTCATCCCTGTTAATACCTGAACTCTCTCAATTAGAGTATAAACTGTCGTTTATTTTAACAAAAATATATGAAGGAATTGAAATTCCCTGGATGATACTCGTGTCTAGCCAGTAGGGATTTGGGTTCTGCAGGGAGAACATTTGACAGCTACCATTCCCATATCCACTGTGTATCCCTTAAATCAGTTTTTCCTTCTGTAAAATGAGCTGGTTCATTGATAGATAAAACTCTTCCTGAAATGCTGTAGGGTGTCGCTATAGATTTGGCTGTAGCAGAGGAAAGGGGACTTAGGAGCTCTTCAGTTTCATTTTTTTAATTGAAATATAGTTGATTTACAATGTTGTGTTAATTTCTACTGTACAGCAAAGTGATTCAGTTATACATACATTCTTTTTTATATTCTTTTCCATTACGGTTTATCACAGGATATTGAATACAGTTCTCTGTGCTACACAGTAGGACCTTGTTGTTTATGCATTCTATACATAAAAGCTTACATCTGCTAATCCCAACCTCCCACTTCATCCTTCCCCCCAACCCCCTCCCCCTTGGCAACCACCAGTCTGTTCTCCATGTCGGTGAGTCTGTTTCTGTTTTGTAGATAGGTTCATTTGTGTCCTATTTCAGATTCCACATATAAGTGATATCATATGTTATTTGTCTTTCTCTTTCTAACTTACTTCTCTTAGTATGATAATCTCTAGTTGCATCCATGTTGCCACAAATGGCATTATTTTGTTCTTTTTCATGGCTGAGTAGTATTCCATTGTACATATGTATCACATCTTCTTTATTCATTCATTTGTTGATGGACATTTAGGTTGTTCCCATGTCTTGGCTACTGTGAACAGTGCTGCTGTGAACATAGAGGTGCATATATCTTTTTGAATTATAATTTTGTCTGGATATATGCCCAGGAGTGGGATTGCTGGATCATATGGTAATTCTATTTTAGTTTTCTGAGGAACCTCCATACTCTTTTCCACAGTGGCTGCAACAACTTACATTCCCACCAACAGTGTAGAAGTGTTCCCATTTCTCCACACCCTCTCCAGCATTTGTTATTTGTAGACTTTATTTATTTATTTTTGGCTGCGTTGGGTCTTTGTTGCTCTGCATGGACTTTCTCTAGTTGCGGCGCGTGGGCTTCTCATTGCGGTGGCTTCTCTTGTGGCTCTAGGCTCACGGGCTTCAGTAGTTGTGGCTCATGGGCTCTAGAGCACAGGCTCAATAGTTGTGGCGCATGGGCTAAGTTGCTCTGCAACTTGTGGATCTTCCCAGACCAGGGCTTGAACCCGTGTCCCCTGCATTGGCAGGCAGATTCTTAACCACTGTGACACCAGGGAAGTCCCTGTAGACTTTTTAATGATGGTCATTCTGACCGGTGTGTGGTGCCTCATTGTAGTTTTGATTTGCATTTCTCTAATAATTAGCGATGTTGAGCATCTTTTCATGTGCCTATTGGTCATCTGTATGTCTTCTTTGGAGAAACCAGAAGACTTACATTTAATGCAGGTCATACTTCCCATGTCTGTGAACTAGGGTGGTTTCTTGTTCTGAGGATCAATGAAGTAGTATGTGGGAGAAAGACTTAGGAGGTTGTAGGCGCTTTATAACTTCCATCTCACCACTGTCTTCTGCTCCAGTTGAAAAGAGGACACATGTTGCGACCATCTGTTGTGAAGAGCACTTCTTTCTTTCCTTGGACATAAGGTATCCTTCTGCACCAGCAGAGCTGCCCCTCACCCCCCAGGTCCATTCTTCTTTTGACCGTTTCTTCAGCAGATGTTTAGTGAATACCTGTAACGTGTCAGACAGTGCGTTCCCTAATTCCACCATTAGCTTAAAATTCTGTCAACCTCTTGGAACAGAAATAACCCCTGGGGGGGGACCGAGTCGTAAAACTAATATGTTTATTTGCAGCTCAGTCCAGATGCATCCAGAGGGCCTATGGCAGCAGCTCTGGAAGAAGAGGAAGGATGTGAATCTAGGGGCAGCTCTGCTGCTCTGTGGCGAGCCTGGCAGTCAAGGGCATGTGTCTAGTCTAGTGAGGGGACCTCTGTGAACCCTGACTCTTGGTTCCTGTGAGAGATCCAGGGGTGGGTCCTCCTCTGAAAATGAGAAGTGTTCTCTGTAGCCGCTGCTTTGCCCGTGTAGACTCTGGCAAGCTCCAGGGGAAGGGTCTTGACCTTAGGGTTGAGGGGAGCTAGGGGATACCCCTAACCCTAACCCAACCTGGGTGCAGACATCTCCCCAGCCTTGAAGAGTGAGCACCCACTGGGCCTCCTGAGGAAAGATCAGTCTCAGTTGTACGGGTAGATTTCTTTTCTAAATATGAAGGAGAGATTTCACTCTCCTCTTGCAAATTCTGAGTTGGAATTTAGGAGACATAGGTCCATCCCCTCGGCCCCTGCCTGCTCGAGTGCTGAGACCCTGGGCCAGTCCCCTCACCTCCTTTGGCCTCAGCTTGTTCACCAGTGAAACCAGGGAGTTGCCAGAGGGCTTTGTGACCTTCCAGTTTGAGTTCCCCGGATTCCTTAATCCTTTACTATTTTTATAGCCTCCCTAAGTTAAATTTCTCAGTTCTCTTAACCTCAGACACATTGCCTTTCTGGTGTCACATGTCGATTATTTAAATAGTAAATTTGATTAAACTTTTTAACCTTTTCAATAAATTATAGTTATTTAAAATTTTTTTTAAGTTGCATATTTGCCTTGTATAGAATAAAATACAATAAAAATGTGAATAGTCTCCTAGGGAGTATGTGAGTCAGCTTTGGAAGTTGGCTGTTGGTGTGCCCTCCCCTCCCTGCATGCCAGAACCATGAAAACATCCATAAAAATCAGGTGTGGCTGTCGCGCAGTCGTCTAGTGGCATTGACTTTACTCAGAGGACTTCCAGGCTTGCAGCCTCAGCTGACCAGAACCCGGAGGCTGTGGCGATTCCCGCAGCAGATAGCGGGGCCAGTCCGCTGTCAGCTGGGAGTGAAATCAGAGTGAACTCTCAGATGGGGGGTGTTGGCTTGTTTTCTTTCATTGAAAAAGCATTTCAAGGCTATGTCCTGGGTCAAGTTTATGAAATTGTTTTACAGAAATGATTTCGATGACACTTAGGTAATGTGGGGCTCTCCCTTTTTTTTTTTTTTTTGCGATCCTCAGACGTTTTATTGGCAGCAAAACTTCTGGCAGTTGAATGTGAGCCACGTGAGGGTGGTGGGTGGGCGCTTGCGAGGCAGGGAGGGAGATGGGCAGAGGGCTCCTGGCAGGGATGCCCCTCCTCCCTTGGGACACTGTGAGGGGCGTGGCGGTGGCTGTCACAGGCTGGGGGAGCATAAATAACACTGGGGGCAGGACTGGGGCAGCAGGAGGGGGAGCGTGGGGCGGCCACCTCAGAAAGACCCACCCAGGCCACAGAGACACCCAGGGACGTGGGGCCACGAGACACAGACATGGGGACACGTGAGGCCAGGAGGACGCGAAAGGGGATGATGGGCTGCTGGAGACACAGAGGCGGACACACCCAGAGAAATGGGGATTGGTGGGCAGGGCTCTGGAGAGTAATCTCCTGGGGCTGGGCTCACCTCCCGGGCACTCCTGGGCCGTGGTCAGGGTGTTTGGTGATTATTGCAAAGTGAGCTTAATTGGCAGCCATTTACTTTGTAAGATGACAAGGTTTACATGAGAGGCTAAAACCCATTCATACCAAATGAAAACGTGACACGTTTTTCTGATCTTTCCTCCCCGCCTCCCCCCCACCCTCCTCCCTCCTCCCTCCCTCCCTCCTCCCTCCTTCCCTCCCTCCCTCTCTTCCTTCCTCCCCCTTCCCTCCCCCTCCCCTCCTTTCCTCCCCCTTTCCTCCCTCCTTCCCTCTTTCCTCCTTTCCCTCCTTCCCTCCCTCCCTCTCTTCCTTCCTCCCCCTTCCCTCCCCCTCCCCTCCTTTCCTCCCCCTTTCCTCCCTCCTTCCCTCTTTCCTCCTTTCCCTCCTTCCCTCCCTCCCTCCCTCCCTCTCCCTTCCCTCCCCCCTCCCCTCCTTTCCTCCCCCTTCCCTCTCTGTCTCCCGCCCCTTACTCAGCAGATGGTAAGTGAGCACCTAGTCTGACCACGTTGGGCAGGGTATGGGTAGGATGTTCCAAGGGGAGAAGTAGCCTGAACAGAGGACCTGAGGAGAGAGGGAGTGTGTAGTCCACATGGTCTGATGTTCGTATGGTTTGATCGTGGAATAGAAGGAGAATGGCTTGGGTCTGGGCAGACCAGCCGAGACTGACCTGGATTAATGTGTCTGCGGAGTGAGAGCAGGGCAGACGTGGTCCAGTGCAGCTGGTTAGGAGGCTGTTACTAGTCCTGACACCAAGGCTTAGTTCCAGAGGAAGGGGAAGCTCTCCTGAGCTCGGTATTGTTGGTATTGACACTGGAGACTAGAGGCGATGGTCCTGAGTAAAGATAATAGTTGCTTCAGCTCATCGTTGGCCATGGGGAAACGGAAGAAATGGGGCTATAAGACCTTCTTCTCCCTTGAAGACAGTCTTGGGGCAGCTCATGCACCCCTGGAATCAGGTACTAAGGTCTCCCTGGGTTCGTGGGCAATTCGCAGATGAGCAGTTTTGGCAGAACTGCTGCCTTGGCAAGGTCAGGATGGGGAACTGGAGGAGAGACCGGTGACCCTGTGCCGTCTCTCAGTGCCTGATCCCCTCCTGTGCCCACCACTTCCTCTGTGACGTTCCACCAACCGTCTAATTTCCTTCTTTCCTGAGAAAACAGAATCATGAGCAAGAACCCCCTCCCTTTTTATCTGGTCACCTCTCCTTACTTTTCGTGGAGTGTTTGGGGTGGAAGCCAAGTCTGGACGGGTTGAGGAGTAAAGATAAAAAAGATTATAAAACACAGAATGGTTTTTTTTCCAGTTGGTTTACTGAGAAGAGAGTTGGTGCTAAGTACAGAGGAAACTGGGTTTATGAGGGTTATTTGTTTTTATTTATTTTAGGATGGAAGAGCCTTGGGCATCTTATATACTCAGAGCAAGAGACCCAGGTGAGGGGAGGGTCACTGATAGTGAGACACCGCCCCTCCTCCCCCCACCAGGAGGTGGAGGATTCACAGGAGGGAAGCAGGTCAGGAGGAAGCAAAGGTCAAGGGTGACAGGGTGAGACAGTGAGGGGGCTCTTATGTGTGTCACTGTTTTCTCTGTAAAGAAGATGAAAAAGTGATGCCAGGTGTGGAAAGAAGGGTGGGTGGGGTACGAGCTTCAGGCATTTCGTGAAGAGTTGGCAGAGATGCTGTGA
The DNA here is from genome assembly GCF_025265405.1 of Mesoplodon densirostris. Lineage (NCBI taxonomy): Eukaryota > Metazoa > Chordata > Mammalia > Artiodactyla > Ziphiidae > Mesoplodon > Mesoplodon densirostris. Next base: position 44,106,123 of record NC_082670.1, on the reverse strand, counting down.
GGGATAGAAAACCCGGCTGTTTAGGACACTGAGAAGAAAAGGCAAGTTTCCTGGAGCCCCCTTCTGAGATCAGAGCTGGGATCCGTGGAGGCAGTGGTCCACGTGGTGGTATGGTTTCCTCTAGTTCAGGTGTATACTCAGGGCAGGGGTGGAGAAGACATACCGCTGCCTGGATCAGGGTTGAGGGTTGGCTGGTGGTTGCAAGGTGAGGACGGGGTGAGGGAGTTGAGGATGGTGCTTGAAGTGATGGATCATGTGGTGCAAACCGAATGGAGAAGGAGGTAAAGAGAGCCGAGGGCTCAGAGACGGGGCAGAATCAGGCCAGTGGAGGAATGTGAGATGTTGCTGAGCCTGGTGGTTGGTCCAGCTGGAGTTAAGGAATGAAAGTACTGGAAGAATGGACATTGCTATCAGAAGGTACAGACCTGAAGTGGACTAGGTCGGGTTCAATGTGACAAGATCCAGACTGTGGCCACAGGTGTGTGTGACCGGCTGACATGGAGGGAAGACAAAGCCTTGTGAGGATGGGTCCCTGGATGCAGACGGGGACAGCCAGCCCGGTGTCAGACCGCTGGGGAGTGTGGGTCATCTTGAGGACAGGAAGAAGATGGTGGCACAAGAGTGACCTGCTGTGTGAAGGCAAGGTCTTTGTGCCCGTGGATAATGGTTTGAAAACTACCGGTTTTCACTGGGAGCATTAGAAACACATGCCCTGCCCGTGGGCCCGGTGGTGTCCAGGACTTGAGTTAACACAGCGCAGTGGGCGGGCCTGGGTTTCAGTAAAAAGCGGGGCAGGGTAATGACGCTGAGGCGGACTTGGTTCGCCGTGGAATAGATACTTCTGGAAAGTTGGGAGTGGAGGCAGTCTGGGTCTGGGAGATGAAGCAGAGATGAAACGTGGCCGGAGAGGCTCAGTGGGAGGAAGAACTTGCGCTTGGGGGGCAGCAACAGTGACCCGGATGAGTGGCATGAGGGCTTCCAGTTTCGAAAGGAACTTGGGTCTAAAGTTTCTTGTTTGTGTTAGATGTGAGCTGACAGATCGCTGGTGAGAGGCTTGAAGCAGCAAGCACTGCTCATGAAGTTGTGGTGGGAGAAGCTGACATTTGTAGAGTTTTCTATCTGCCAGGCCCTGTGCTGAGATAATGCAGATTATCTTGTCTAAACTTTAGAACTGCTCCAGGAGGAAGATGTTATTATGGCATCATTTACGTTTTAAAAATGAGGAGAATCTTTTCTTTGTTTTAATTGAAGGATAGCTAATTTACCATGTGGTGTTGGTTGTAGGTGTACAGCAAAGTGATTCAAGTATACATATATTTATATATATATTTTTAGATTCTTTTCCATTACAGGTTATTACAAGATATTGAATAGAGTTCCCTGTGCAGTACAGTAGGTCCTTGTTGTTTATCTCTTTTATATATAGTCGTGTGTATCTGTTACTCCCAAACTCCTAATTTATCCCTCCCCCCCTTTCCCCTTTGGTAACCATGTTTGTTTTCTATGCCTGCGAGTCTCTTTCTGTTTTGTAAATAAGTTCCTTTGTATCATTTTTTTTTAGATTCCATATATAAGCTATATCATATATTTGTCTTTCCCTGTCTGACTTACTTCACTTAGTATGATAGTCTGTAGGTCCATCCATGTTGAGTAGCTCTGGGTCTTAATCCTCTTAGTGGTTGCAGTTGGGATTTGAATGCAGGCAGCAGGAATTGAAACCATCTCTGCTCTCTGTGTGCCTCCAGGATTCGAAGGCAGGAGCCTTGGCTACTTCCTGGAATCCCACCTGGCCTGCCCTTGATGGAAGAGTCAGGCTGTTTTGCCGAATGCACAGATTTTACATTAGGAGTCATGAGTGGCAACTGCAGACTTAACAACGTTTAGTGTTTGGTTTATTTTGCATTTTAATTTTGTTTACACTGTATCATGAAAAGTTTGATAAACTCAGATAGGTAGTGGCTAGTGGTAACAGTATATCTAAAAATGCCTTGATTTCCCTATGGGGTTACTACTCAGTTAATTGGAAATCCCAGGAGAAGCTGAAAGACTTAACGTAATAGTGGTCTTCGATATGTTAAAGTTTGGTGCATAATATATTTGAAAATACCCTTTAAAACTATAGCTTCTGAGTCAGTGTATGCATGTGTAATGGTCTGATACGGTGTGTGTGAGAATAACGTGCTGAAATATGATTTGGGAACTTTCGGGAACTTATTTAATAAAATATATTATTTTCTCCTGGTTGATGTTTAGCCATATTCAGACCTCTAAACTCTTCTTCCTTAATATCTTTCCCTGGGTGTGCTGGGCAGCGCTGCAACTATTAAACTTACCCTGTGGTTGAAACGTTTTGGCAGCCCTTGGTAACAGGCAGTTACCTTTGTGACTGGACTGGCATGGAACGTTCTTGACCCGGCAGAAACCAGTCCCCGCCTCTGCCCAGCTATCGCCCCTTTCTTCATATAGCTATAAATACCACCCACGTAGCTCCTGCATTCTTAGGGTTCCCAGAAGCAGCTGATTTTATATATATATATATATATATTTTTTTTTTTTTTTTAATTTTATTGAAGTATAGTTGATTAACAATGTTGTGTTCATTTCTGCTGTACAGCAAAGTGACTCAGTTATACATATATACATTTTTATATATATTCTTTTCCATTATGGTTTATCATAGGATATTAGATATAGTTCCCTGTGCTATTTATTATACAGTAGGACCTTGTTGCTTATATCCATCATATATATTCTAATTTGCATCTGCTAATCCCAAACTCCCAGTCCATCCTTCCCCCACCCACCTCCCCCTTCTCAACCACAAGTCCAAAAGCAGCTGATTTTACAATCTGTAAAGGCTCTTGTGAAATTTTACGTAGAGGTTCAACTTTTCATTTACAGTTTCCTAGATTCGTTTCTCTGAACCTTGTTTTCAGAGATTTCAATTGGTTTGAGGCAACAAATTTGAAAACTTTTATCTTTTACTCCTTTTACTAAGAGAATTGGGAGAATAATAAAGCCAAGTATTTGCTTCTCCCTTTGTCAAAAAAAAAGAGAATAACCACAGCAATAAAATAGCCAACAAATTGAAAGTGTACTTACTGTGTGCCAGGCATTACTCTGTGTCCATGTTGTTGAATTTGCACAACACAGTGTAATGTCTGTTATCATCCTTGTTTTACAAGTGAGAGAACGATCTTAAAGCAGATAAGTAACTTGAACATATAGGTGGTAGAGATGGGATTTGAACTCCTGGGATGTGCTGGAAAGGCTCCCCAGCATGATTTTAGGGCAGAATGTCAGTTGGAAGTTGGGCGATGTTTCTGCTCTTTTTTTCCCCATGTTTTAAAAAAAAGATTACCAAAGAGGAGAGGCGGGGGGAAGGGTAAATTAGGAATTTGGGATTAGTAGATATACACTACTATATATAAAAGAGATAACCAACAAGGACCTACCTTATAGCACAGGGAACTGTACTCACTATCTTATAATAATCTGTAAGGGAAAAGAATCTGGAAAAGAATATATAAATATGTAACTGAACCACTTTGCTGTACACCTGAAACTAACACAGCCTTGTAAATCAACTATACTTCAATAAAATGAAAACAAAAACAAACAAACAAAAAGAAATCCTTCCCATATATCCTATATAACATGTTCACGCACACAGTTCTTTCCTGTGCTGTGGAGATGAGCACAGATTCCTAGGAAAGATGACTAAATTGAGATACTCCTGCACTTTCAAATACTGGCCCTGTGTAGGGAGCCTTGCTCCGGCTGTGTCTGGGTGTGAGCTCCCTGGCACGGCTACCTCACCCAGTACCGGATGGAGAGAGGCGTGTGGGCCTACATCCCTTCCACGGGGTGCTGGCAGAGCTGGTAGGCCTAGGGTGGGCTTAACTGCCACGTGTTCCTGCCCCAGGTCCCTGGGTTGGCCTCTAGTCCTCTGGCTCCTGGGGCAGTGGTAGGAATAAAGGGCTTTCTGTTTGCACCTAGCATTGCCCAGTGTAAAAGGCTTTCTTTGTTTTATTTTATTTTTTTAAATGTTATTGAAGTATAGTTGATTGACAATGTCATGTTAACTTCTGCTGTAGAGCAAAGTGACTCAGTTATTATACATATATATTCTTTTTCATATTTTTATTATGGTTTATCACAGGATATTGAATATAGTTCCCTGTGCTATACAGTAGGACCTTGTTGTTTTTCCATTCTATGTATAATAGTTTGCATCTGCTAATTCCAAACTCCCAGTCCATCCCTCCCCCACCCCCCCCTCCCCTTGGTAACCACAAGTCTGTCCTCTGTGTCTTTGAGTCTGTTTCTGTTTCGTAGATAACTTCATTTGTGCCATATTTTAGACTCCACATATAAGTGATATCATATGGTACTTGTCTTTCTCTGTCTGACTTAATTCGCTTAGTATGATAATCTCTAGGTCCATCCATATTGCTGCAAATGGCATTATTTCATTCCTTTTTTAACGGCTAATATTCCACTGTGTGTGTGTGTGTGTGTGTGTGTGTGTGTGTGTGCGCGCGCGCGCGCGTGCCACATCTTCTTTATCCATTCATCTTTCTAGACTAAGGGCTATCTTTGGTCTGGGTTTTCTACTTTCAGTTGCCTGACTGCCTGTTTGGACCTGTGTTGTTTTTACAGTGTCTTAGCCTCTCAGAGTTTAGACTGAAAAGAGTCTTGAACATTATCTGCTTCTGCCTCCTTCTTCCTCATAGATGAGGCTGTTGACTCATGGATGTGAAATGACGTGTTCAAAGCTATGGGACTAGCAGCCAGGACTGGGGCCAGTGTCATGACTTCAGGGATTTTCTTTCTGGTGCAGGATGACTTGCCCCCGCTCCGTTTTGCTTCCCATCTGACCCTGGCTGGCCGCCTGTCCTCTTGATCCCCTGGCTTTGCTCCTGCACTGGCTGAGGGAACAGTTTGCTGGTGTTACTCCCAGTTTGGAAATCACTGTGTGACCCCTGCCGAAGTCACTTGGTGCCTCAATGTCATTATCAGCAGGTTAAGTAGGACCCTTATCAAAGGGCGACTTGCAGACGTAAATCGTGTGAACTGGGGGCCTGTTTTATTATTGTTTAGTGGAAGAGACTTTAAAAAATGAATGAAAACAAAGTATAGGGAAAATTATTTGATAAAAGTTTCCCATTGAGTAAGCTGAATGAGGATGCATGAGAAAATTAGAGAGACCTCAAGCCAAATTGTTATGTAATGTGGTTAATTGGAGAGGGTGCTGTTTTCCTTTTCTGTTCTTTACACAGAATACCTGTTGGATCAAGTTTTTCTCTGCAGGTAGTAACGTAGTTTAATTTTTAGGTTCTGCTTTGATCCATTTGAACTTGGAAAAACATGTGCTTAAGTTGTTTGAACAGATCTAATTAGTAAAGTGGAATGGAGAATTTTCAACACTGGGACATTTTGGAATGAAAAAAAATGAGATGCTTGGGTTAAATCCGACTTTTCCATCTGTTAACCTCTTTGAAACTCAGTTTCCCTATATGTAAAATGGGAAAAATATACTCCTCTTACAAGTGAGAGTTAGGAGGATTAAGTGAACCAGCACTTGTAAAGTGCTTGGCACATAGTAGGTTCTTAATCTGTGTTAGTTTCCTTCCTTCCTAATGGTTTAATGTTTTCTGTTCCATTTAGATATCTGATATCCATGTTACTGGTGAGTCAGAAGACATGTCTGCAAAAGAGAGATTGTTACTGTGGACACAGCAGGCCACAGAGGGTTACGCGGGGATTCGGTGTGAAAATTTCACCACCTGCTGGAGAGACGGAAAACTATTTAATGCCATCATTCATAAATACAGGTATGGAATTGGTTGGGTTTTTTCCCCCTTTGACAAATCTGAGAAGTGTTTCTTTCATTTCCAAATTTTAAAATAACCTTTTATTATTAGACAAGCACTGAATGTGTATGGCAGAACATTAGAAATACAGACAAGTGAAAAAAAAATCACAGTTCCACTACCCAGAGATCGTCACTCAGATAAGCAGAGCTATGGTGTGTCTTTGGATTTTGTCAGTGACTTAGTGGAGAGTAAGCACTGATGCGTAGAATCTGTAGGTGGAGGACCAAGATTGTGTATGCAGAGAGCTGATGATTAGTGAGGTCAAGGTTCAGACTAAGCCTCACAAGTTTCCACGTCATAGCCTCCTCATCTAGTTACTCTAGTGAGTAGCTGGGTTTAACGGTGGCCAACTTCGGGGTGGTAAACAGTTTCCCGGTGAGAATTGTGAACCCCAAGATCTGATTTAGCACTGACATAGCACCTACTAAGTGCCAGGTGCTGTCCTAAGCAGTTTACATATGTTCATTCACTCAGGCCACACAGCATCCCTAAGGGAATCTTGTCCTCCCTGAGTTAACAGACAGAAACTGAGACCAGAGTAAACACTTGCTTCAGGTCACAAAACCATGAGTGTCGGGCTTGATATTCAAACCCAGGTACTTGCCTGTTGAGTCCAGACTCCTATTGCCTTATAAGGAATGAAATCCCTGGAAATTCTTTACTGAAAATGATGTATTGATCTCCGTTATTTTTCTTAGTTTTGCAAGGATTATATCATGTCGTTGAAGAACTGAATATCTTCCTAAATAGCGTAGCTCACTAAACTGACAAACTTATTTGATTGCAATAAAAATATTAGGCAGAATAGTTCATATTTTGATAACTTTCTGCATGTGAGACGTTCTGTTAAATGCTTTCCTTATGTTATCTCACTCATCTCCCAGAGTCCCATAAAGCAGGAGCTGCTGTCACCCACTTTTATAGATGGACAACTTCAGGTTAGCCAGGGTCACACTGCCACCAGGTTGCAGAGCTAGGTTCTCACCCAGTCTGTTTGCCTGGAACCCCATCTCTCCCTTTCTCTTTCTTCCTTTCCTTTCTCTCCCCTTTCTCCCCTCTCTTTTTTATTTTGGAGACTTTGACATCTACAGAACTGTACTGAGTCTCCCATGGGTCCACACCCGAGTCCCCTTTAAATGCTGTCATAGTCTGCTTCCTTTACAGGACAACATTTCAGTAGAGGTAGGTGTAGATTGCTGAGTTAAAAAGAAAATCCTGTGCTTGCCCAGAGTAAAGTGCCAGCTCTCCTTGAGGGACACAGTGCCAAGAGGGTTTCATGGTCACAGACAGTGTGATGATCACACTGTGTCCCATGTGACTTAGAACACAGGCCGTCGGAAGTCACCTGTTCTGTACCTGGGATGGAAAGGTCTTCTTAGCCTTTGAATGACAGTATTTGGATTGTTACACCAAAGGATATGTGTCACGATGCATTTTGAGGGTGTGCTCTGCTCTCTGAAGTTTTTTAGCTTAGAAGCAAAACATTTAGAAGCCAGGTATTCTTCTAAAATAATTGACTTTTAAAAACAACTGGTCTCCAGGCACTGTCTCTTCAATACTTAGGAAGGATTATGAGTACCAATTGGTATATACCTGCTGTGCGTTTTTATACTTAAATAAGTCACTGCTGTGTCAAAGATCCTAAAATTTCCTGTTTAATGTTACAGAGCTCACGTTGTTTTAGGAGAAGATTTGGATCTTGTGAAAGTGATTTGTTTTGAACTTTTATTTTGACAGAGTGATCATTTTAGAACATTGCTTAGCTTTAACTTTTTTTTTTAATGGAAGTATAGTTGATTAACAATGTTGTGTTAGTTTTAGGTGTACAGAAAAGTGATTCAGCTGCATATGTATCTCTTCTTTTTCAGATTCTTTTCCCTTATAGGTTATTATGAAGTATTGTGTAGAGTTCTGTGTGCTGTCTATTTTGTATATAGTAGTATGTTAGCTTTAACTTTGAACTTGGATTTCCTAGTGTGCTTTGTTTTCCCTTGTTGGAGTTCATGGTAAAAATACTGAATATCAGGTTTAAATACTTCGAAGATTTCTTTGTTGCTGAAGTTTTGTTAAGTTACCCTATGCCTAGAATTACTGTGGTTTCTTTTACTAGAAGAAATCTTTCATCTGTAGAACTGTATTTTTTGTAAGTCCTTGGGCCTTTCTTTTTACTTAAAAAACAAATGAGTACTTTTTTTTCCTAGTATGTGTAAGAATTAAGTAGGTGGCATTGAGCTCCACATGGTTTTCTTTGTTGAGAGCCTTGATTTACTCTAGAAACAAAGGAGACAAAGTTATGAACAATTATGAAATCACTGTTAGCGGATTTTTGGCTATTGGGCAGTACTAATCACATTTAGAGAGTAGTGTTTTACTTAACAGTTGTCTTTACGTAATAATTATTCTCTTAAATTTTGTAATGTATTTATTTGGATTCACTCTGGAAACATACCAACTTCATTGGGCTTTTTGGATTTTTTCAGATAAGAAATTTTATTATTTATATGAATTTTACTTGACTTCCGTAATAAAAATCATCTGAGGTGGCACATGGGTTTGGTTTCTACTCAGATGCCAAGTCTAACCATACAGGATACTTTGTTGAGAAGGCCCTTAAGAGGGAAGGAGGGCTTCACAGGAAACAACCTCGTGACTGGGGCAGTGGATGGAAAGAGGGTTATGGTTCCCTGATGTGACAAGGTCACCTGCAGTAGATAGAATGCGAGAGATTTCTCTAGAGATGAGAAGGAAAACAGTGTTTATCATTTAAGAATAAACCAGTATTATTTGTAATAACTGATTTAGTAAGTTTTTTGTGTACAGTTGTCCCCTGGTATCTGCCGGGGGGATTGGCTTTAGGACCCCCGCAGATAACAAAATCTGTGGATGCTCAAGTCCCCTACGTAGCATGGTGTAGTGTTTGCATATAACCTCATACATCCTCCATATACTTTAAATCATCTCTAGGTTACTTCTAATACCTAATACAATGGAAATGCTGTGTACATAGTTGCCAGCACACGGCAAATTCAAGTTTTGCTTTTTGGAACTTTCTGGAGATTTTTTTCAAATCTTTTTGATCCGTGGTTAGTTGAATTTGAGGATGCGGAAACCGTAGATACAGAGGGCCCACTGCACTTAGTATCTTCTAAGATTTAGAATTAAGATCTGAAATGGGAAGGTAATAGCATCCTTCAGATTCTGTATTGATATGAGTACTGTCAACAGTTGTGAATCAAGCACATTAATTTGGATTGTCTAGCATATTTCTATTAGTGTCCCCCCCCATAGATTATGACTTTTGAAAGTGGAGAGCGTGTTTGTTAACCCCAGGAAACAGCACTTTACTAACAATTTACTAACTTTTATTCTAAAAGTTGCATAGAAACTTAATTTTCTAAAATTCTGTTTTTCTAAAGAACTATTATATGACTTAAAAATGAAGAGAAATTTTCATAAGACTGATTTATAGATGTTACACACTAAGAATGTTCCATGGAGGTGAAAAGAAAGTAACTGTCACATAGCAGGTACCCAGGAAATAGATGCAGGATGTTGACCAGGTATTAATTCCTGTCCTGCCTCTTTTTAATATATGGTAGCTTTTAAAATTATCACAGTCCAGTCCGGGAAGATCCCACATGCTGCGGAGCAGCTGGGCCCGTGAGCCATGGCTGCTGAGCCTGCACATCCGGAGCCTGTGCTCCGCAACGGGAGAGGCCACAGCAGTGAGAGGCCCGGGTACTAAAAAAAAAAAAAAAAAAAATTATCACAGTCCTGATAGATGGCACTATTTCCATTGTTATCAATTTGTTATCAAATTGTTAAATTATTAAACTGAGGCTCAAAGGGTAACTCATATGCTCCATATCACATACACTTTTAAATAATGGAGGTGATTGCTCTGGATTCTCAAGTCCTCGTATACTTCTGTGTAAATACTTAGGTAATTTCCTGTAGGCAGACTACATATCAAGAAATGGAACTTTTGGCCAGAGAAGCTGTGGTAGTGCATCCTTGAAGACTAATGATATTCAGCAGAGACATGTGAAAATTCTTGATGGATTTAAGAAATTGTTACCTGAAAACTGGGTTTGCCTTTTGTTGGGCATCCAGCCAAAAGACACAACCAAACCAAAGATCGGGAAGGATTTATTTTACTTGCAGCAAGTAAGGAGAACACTGAAGATCTTTCCAGAAGTAGTGTCTCCACAAACAGCAAAATTGGGGAAGTTTTAAGCTAACAGTACATGCATATTCATGAAGGGGCTTGGGTGGTGGACAGAGCCCAAGCTTTAGTTGATTGAAGTCACAAGGGTCAGAAAAGGTCACCATCATCATCTCTGAGGTTCTAGTTTATCTGGTGGTTGAGCATTTCAGGTTCATTGAAACAGAACTGGGAATCTTTACAACTGATATATTATCTTTGCTATTGTTACTTCTCTTGCCTGATAACAGGCAATGTTTCTGCTTTCTTTTGTTCCATTAAGATCATTAATTACTGAGATCTGTTCAAGGGCAAGCACTGTGGCCAGGCTTAGATCACAAGATGGCTTAGACCAAAAATGGCTCCTCTTATATCAGGAAAGCCGTGCCTGGTTCTCTTTCTCCGGGGACCCCCTACCCTATCTGCTTACAAGATGACCAAATGAGTAGTATCATACATAACTGCCAGCTAAGATCTTGGTTCCTTGTAAGAAATAAATGAGGACAGCATTAACTGTTTAACTTAGAATCAGCCATCTCTGAAAATAGCATCACCAACAACTGTAATGTAGTGAGGAAAGTTGTAGATAATAAGAGAACATTAAAATACTTAGTACCAGTAAGAGGAAAATCACAAATGGACTATTCTGTAGTTTTAGCGTGTCATGTTATCCTACAGAGGGTGGATAGCCTGGATTGTGCGATGGATAGTGATGCTGAAAACTCAGCCTCTGTGCACCAGTGCCAAACTGAATCTCAGAGGCAGGGTTTTGGGTAGGGTAGGAAAGGATAGCTTTATTGCTCTGCCAGGTAGAGGGCGCCAGAGCGGGCGTGTGCCCCTCAAAACTGCATGTCCCATCCCAGGAGGATTTGGTGAGTTTTATAGCAGTGGTACAAGGGTGGGGTTGCTGATAAGATTAGGGTGTGTGCAGGGCCTGCACTCCTTTAATCTGGGCTCAGGTGATCTCCTAATCTTGATGAGCTTCTCTGGTTCCTTTAATCTGGCCTCAGAGTCGAAGAATGCTGACATCTTCCATTTATTGGGGGTTTTAGTTCTGTAAAGAGCTCAAAGATATTGATATGTGTATCCCTTGAGGCGCAACCAGGACCCTGCCCCAGGGCTGGTCCTCTCTTGTCTCTGCATCCCCCTCCCTTCCCTGATTGGCAGCTGTTCGAATCTGCCCTTTGGGACTCAGGGAAGATCATGGAGGCTGGAGTCTGTTCCCTACAGACAAGAGACATGGGACAGAAAAGCTTCCATGCTCAGGAGCCCCACCCACAGGGTCCTGCTCGGTTTCAATAGTAAGGATGATAAAGTAATATGATTTAGTAGAAGAGATTACAAGGCATGGTTCTGTGGGTTCTATTTAAATAGGCCACTGATAAATACATTGTTTTTATATTGCTTCTGTCTTAGGAAATTCTGTTCCTAATTTCTTCTAGGCACGTTCATTTGTTATATTCAGTTTTCCATGCAAAGGGTTCAAATAATAAAAATACCACATATCTATACTAGTTTCTGCTTGTTTTGTTTATACAGTTTAAATTTTCTTTAAAGCGTATTAAAACCTTTTCACCAAAAACCACAACTGGTGAGACATCTTAGGTAAATAAGCCTCACTGTTGCCCCATACCTTACTTTTCATTTGAAAGAATAACAAAGCAGACTTGGATTTGATGGACTTAGATGACAAGGATGTCACAAGAGCATTTGATGAGTAAGGAGCTTAAAAGCGAGAGAGGATGAAGTAGAATTAACTGAGAACCAATAGCCAGGGGATTCTAGGAGTATCCTCTAGACGCCAGTCGATGGGTAAGTCACCAGGAGTTAAGACACACACAGAGGAGTGAAATTCCTGACAGTAGCACACGTTTTTTAGAGGCAGGTGATAACAGTAGAGGGTTCACCTGAGACTTCTGTGCTCTCAAGTATGCTTGTACACACAGGAAAATGGGCTTTTTCCTTTCTGAGAAATAAAGCTCTGATTTCCAGCATGAACTCAGCCCCCAACTTGTCTGACTTTATCAGTCCCTACCCTGGAGCACTGATGGAAGCCAAGTTCCAAGTCAGCAGCGCCCAGCATCACTCAGCGTGAAAACATTTCTGTCCGACAGGCAGAGACAAGAATGGGCACCCACGGGCCAGAACAAAGAGCACAGACTGTGCAGCGGGGCCAGGCGAGCCTCAGGTGGCCACATGTCAAGTTACTAATAAGTATGTCAGGACTGAAATGCTGGGGGTGTTTTGTAGAGAAATTATTTCAGCTCACTAGTTTCTGCTTGTCCCCTTCTTGTTCTTAAATTATCACATTCATTTATTTAACTCTCCTTTTCAAGCCCCTGGCATCCTTTTCACAAGCCTGTTTTAAATCTATTACCCAAGTAAGACAACGTTTTTGGAACACGTGTTTTAGAAGCATGCCATATAAATATTTTCTAATTAGGCAGCCAGGAATTTTTCACTTTTCTGAGTGTGCAGTTGGGTAGCAGTGATTTTGTTCATTGTCTTCATTTGGAATTAGAATTTAATGGGACCATCCTAATAGCATTCTATTAAATCTTTAAAGACGCTATAATTGGGAAGGTTAGGCTGTGAGGCCATTGTCACAGTCATCTTCTTTAATAGAACCTGGAGGCTGTGATTCAGCCTCATACCTGGATTCAGTCACACCTTACAAGCTATACTGGATTGGACTGGTTTAATACTGGGAGGAGGCCCTTTAGGGTTTGAAATGTTCCCATAGGAAGTTGGATTAGTGTTGACTAGGAATTTTTTCTCTCTCAGAACCTGGTCTGCCCTCAGGCTGCAGAACCCAGAGGTACGAGGGTGTGTGTGTGTGTGTGTGTGTGTACACAGGTAAGGTTTGTATGGCCCTGAGCTAGACACAGACAGAGCCTTGATGGTTGTTCATTTTTAAAAAAGTCACAGGGCTTCTCTGGTGGCGCGGTGGTCGGGAGGCCGCCTGCCGATGCCGGGGACACGGGTTCGTGCCCCGATCCGGGAGGATCCCACATGCTGCGGAGGGGCTGGGCCCGTGAGCCATGGCCACTGAGCCTGCGGGTCCGGAGCCTGTGCTCCACAATGGGAGAGGCCACAACAGTGAGAGGCCTGCGTACTGCAAAAAAAAAAAAAAAAAAAAAAAAAAGTCACAAACATTTCAGTTTGTGAGGCAAAATCAAATTGATTATTTACCTTACCAAATAAACTTAAAACACTTGAACTGTGAGGGCATATGTGGGTGACTTGTAAACATTATCACATTTTAAAATCCGTAGGGAGCTCAGGTGCATGGCTGGTAATGCATCTGTATCCACGAGAGGCGTGTGAGTTAGTGTTCATATCCGTTGACTGTTTTTAGTATCTTCTGTGTATTTTTTCTGTGTATTTAGAATACTAGCGGGGAGGGAGGCTGGTGTCTTGAGATAACAGATGAGAATGTGCCTGTCATGCCAGATTTAGGAAGCATGTAATAAATGTCAGTTTCCTTCCCTCCCTCCAGGCTGCTGCTGACCCACTAAATAACAGGGCTGTGGCTAGGAGGCTCAGGAGAAGATGGGCTTTGATTAAAGACTCCCCTTACTGCGAACCTGATGCATTCTTCCTTCATCAGCTTCCCCTCAGCATTCTCTGACCTCCTACCCTGAGATTTCTCCTGCAGTGCAGGACCAGTGGCTGTGTGCTCTCCATCTCTTGTTCTCTGATAGGTCCCTCTGTTTTGTTGCAGCACCTTGTTTATTTTGGCTCATTGATAGATTCATATTCTCATGTTATTCTCTGAAAGAAGTAGTTTAATATTTTCTCCCAGAGTAAATAAGTTGATTCATCCCACACACACACCCCTTTTTTTTGTGGGGGAGGGTGGTATCTAGCCCCTAGACTTACTTACAGTTTACTCTTTCTCTACAATTTAAGGTCACTTAAACATAGGAACTGAAGGAGTTACTCTGTCAAAACCAATACTGTTCTCTGTGTTTAGTAAAGTCTGTGAGGCTGTTATGGGGTTAATTGTTCTTTGTGAAGAAGTGAGAGTTATAATTCATTAGGTATCTTCTAATGTCTCGCGTTAGATTCTAATCTTGAGGTCCTAACAAAGCTTGCTGTGAATTATAGTGTTTCTTTTCTTTTTTTAAAAATTTCTTTTTTATACTGGACTGGAGCATAGTTGATTAACAGTGTTGTGTTAGTTTCAGGTGTACAGCAAAGTGATTCAGTTACACATATACATGTTTCTGTTCTTTATAGTGTTTCTCATTCTTTGCTTTCTGCCTTGTTGGTAGGAGAGAGTCACTTTGTAGGAAAAAAAAAGAAGAATATTGGAAGTAAATTCATACATCTCCTTTTGAGAAAAGGGAGAGTTACTTTTATAGCTTGTTGCTACCTTGGAGCTCTTGGCTTTGTTTCTTCAACAATATGTACCCAAATATGAGCATAAAGGACTGTCTACACCCAGTTACACAACTGTGGGTGGGTCTCCTGCACATTTGTAGTTATTTGCTGGGGGAAGGGAAGGACCATATTACAGGTCTTTTTTTTTTTCCCTCTTGCGGGGAAGGGGCCGAGGTGAGATGCTTTTTCCCACCGATAAGAACAGTAAGAATATGCTAAGCCTGAACACGATTTAGTCCAAACAGTCATCTTCAGGAATTTGTCATGGTGACTGTCCTGCCACCATAGACTAAGTGAGGCATCGTTAATGCATGTTTGTGTTGTGTGATGTATCTGAGAACGGCTGGAAGTGACACGGGTGGCTTCGTACATCTGTGTGTGAGTTGGTGTGCTGTGTGCTGAGCACAGAGGTTGGGCTAAGACTGATGTCGAGGTGAATGGAGTGAGTTTCTCCCTCCTTCCCTCCCTCCCCCTTCCTTCCTTCCTTCCTTCCCTCCCTCCCTCCCCTTCTCTCCCTCCTTCTTTCCTTCCTTCCTTCCCTCCCTCCCCCTTCCCCCCTCCCCCTTCCTTCCTTCCCTCCTTCCTTCCTTCCCTCCCTCCCTCCCCCTTCCCTCCCTCCTTCCTTCCCTCCTTCCCTCCCTCCCTCCCCCTTCCCTTCCTTCCTTCCTTCCTCCCTCCCTCCCTCCCTCCCTCCCCCTTCCCTCCCTCCTTCCTTCCCTCCTTCCCTCCCTCCCTCCCCCTTCCCTCCTTCCTTCCTTCCCTCCCTCCCTCCCCCTTCCCTCCCTCCTTCCTTCCCTCCTTCCCTCCCTCCCTCCCCCTTCCCTTCCTTCCTTCCTTCCTCCCTCCCTCCCTCCCTCCCTCCCCCTTCCCTCCCTCCTTTCTTCCCTCCTTCCTTCCCTCCTTCCTTCCTTCCTTCCTTCCCTCCCTCCCTTCCTCCCCCTTCCCTCCCTCCCTTCCTCCCCCTTCCCTCCCTCCCTTCCTCCCCCTTCCCTCCCTCCCTCCCTCCCCCTTCCTTCCCTCCTTCCTTCCCTCCTTCCTTCCTTCCTTCCCTCCTTTCCTCCCTCCCTGCATCCCTTTCAGTTCCTTCCATGCTGCTGAGTACACACCAGTTTCCCAGCAAAGCCTGACCTGTCTGAGCCCAGCTCTCTGCTTGTTCTGTGCCTGTACCCAGCAAATGAAGCACAGTGGAGAAAGTGCAACTTCAGGGTGGATTCCCAGCCTCATGGTTCTGCCCAGCCGTCTCTTCTATACATGTTAACTCACCCCTTCTCTCCCTCACACCCTCTGTCCTTCCTCACTCCTGCTTTCAGAAGATTTTGAGGCCAGAAGGTAGAAAGTCTTTATTTTGGCTCCCAAAGATACAAGCCTACCTTCCTCTACATCCATCTCGCCATCTTTTCCCCGGTTTGATGGGCGTCCTCCCTCCACCTTTCCAGGGCTGTCCTCTCCTCCCCTGCTCTGGACCCCATCCCAACTGTTGCCTCAGAAACCTTCTTTCTCCTTCTAGTAAACTTTTCTCTCTCAACAGATCTTTCTCACTGGATTTTAAGCCCACTGAAGCCTCTTCATTAATAAAACAATAAAAAAAAACCCTCTCTCAACCCCATGCTTTTTTCCATCTACTGCCATAGACCATTTCTTTCCTTAAAGGGAAGACTTCTCAAAAAGAATTGTCCGCACCTTCTGTTTTCATTTCTTCACCCCATACTTATTCTTCAACCCACTTGAATCTGGCTTCTGGCCCCCAAATCCACCAAAACCACTTCTTCTAGGGTCATGAGTGATTTCAGGATAAATGTGGGTATCCAGTACACATTTTCCAGGCCTCATCTTATTTGTCAGCATTTGACCCTACTGACTGCAGGTATCTTTTCTTCACGAAATGCTCTTTTTCTCTTCTGGCCCCACCCTGCCCTGGTTTTCCTCCGTTTCCTGGACCCTTCCTGCTCAGTGCCCTTTCCACACTCAGACTGTCTCACAGGCTGGTGGACACGGGAGTTCTTCAAGGTTGCCTGTCTGCCTTTCTCTTCTCTCTGTGTTGACTCTCGTCCGTACCTACACCCCTGGCTCTATGCATTTGACCTTCTGTCTCCCAGCCTGTCCACTTCTCCCCACTGCTGCCACGTTCCTTTGCAAGTCACCCTGACCTCTCCCTGGATTCTCTGGGAGTACTTTCACCCTTTTACATTTCTTCTCTGTCTGACCTCAGAGCTGAAAGCTTAATCTCTTAATCCTCCTTAATGCATTTTAATAGTTTTCCGTAGTTCTTGGGAAAATGTTCAAAATCCCTTAAGAAGTTCATGAGATTCTGCATCATCTTGGGTCCTGCTATTCATCCAGCCTCGTCTCTCCCTGTGTCCCCCTGCTGCTTGCTGGCTTGTTGCCAGAGCACTGGTCCCCTTGTACGCACGCTCCCTCTAACACAGTGCACGTGTGTGCTTTTGCCTCCTGCCTGGCACTCTTCCACCAGGTTTTCTCCTGGTTTCCCCCCAGCTCCCTTCAGAGCTCTGAGCTCTCCATACACAGAGTCCAATATTCTTTAAAATTTTTTTTAAATTTTGTTGAAGTATGGTTGATTTATAATGTTTTGTTAACTTCTGCTGTACAGCAAAGTGATTCAGTTATACATTATATATATTCTTTTCTATTTTGGTTTATCACAGGATATTGAATATAGTTCCCTGTGCTATACAATGGGACCTTGTTTATCCATCCTGTATATACTAGTTTGCGTCGAAAAATGTGCAGAAGACCTAATTAGATATTTCTCCAAAGAAGACACACAGATGGCCAGTAGGCACATGAAGACATGTTCAAAATTGCTAATTATTAGAGAAATGAAATCAGAGTCCTGTATTCTTATATATTTTTTTGTGGTATGCGGGCCTCTCACTGTTGTGGCCTCTCCCGTTGCGGAGCACAGGCTCCCGACGCACAGGCTCAGCGGCCATGGCTCACGGGCCCAGCTGCTCTGCAACATGTGGGATCTTCCTGGACTGGGGCACGAACCCGCGTACCCTGCATCAGCAGGCAGACCCTCAACCACTGCGCCACCAGGGAAGCCCTGGAGTCCTGTATTCTTAATGCCTTACTGCCAGGCACATAGTAGATGCTTATTAAATATTGAGTGAGTGGATGAACTCCTAGTTTGTCGCCTGGGAAGGATTATTTATAATTAGCATACCAAAGTGCCACATTCTGCTTCTCTGATTACATTGTGTTACCTTGTTTGTATGCCCATAGATAACTTCTTAATAACTTCTATACATTGCTCTGTGTACTTAGTTCCCCAAGTACTTTCATATGGATCTTCTCTTGAGACTTTGGGCAAATCAGTGGGGTTTTTCAAACCATATGGTGCAGCAGCCCCCAACGCCCTCCCTCCACCCTGTACACATTTTTTGTAGACGGGAAGTGTGACACAGGTGTCTGGATGTGTGTTCAAAGTCAAAGCAAGTTAGGACTAAATCACAGGACACCTGAATCACAGCCCTTTGACTTTTTCCACCTCAGTATAGCCTTTTTCCACCTCAGTATAGCCTTTTTCCCTCAAATATGTAAAAATCTGTCTTTAATAATTTTTTTTTTTTTTTTTTTCCTTTTTTGCGGTATGCGGGCCTCTCACTGCTGTGGCCTCTCCCGTTGCGGAGCACAGGCTCCGGACGCGCAGGCCCAGCGGCCATGGCTCACGGGCCCAGCCGCTCCGCGGCATATGGGATCCTCCCAGACCGGGGCACGAACCCGCATCCCCTGCATCGGCAGGCGGACTCTCAACCACTGCGCCACCAGGGAGGCCCTGTCTTTAATAATTTTTGGAAACTTTAAAAAACTGTGGTAAAATATACAGTCAGCCCTCAGTATCCGTAGGTAATGGGATCTGCAGATTCAACCAACCAGGGATCAAAAATACTACACGATCTGGGGCTGGTTGTATCCACTTATGCAGAACTGCCTATGCGAGGTGGCTTGTAAAGGAGTTGAGCATCCATGGACTTGGGTGTCCTTGTGGGTCCTGGAACTGATCCACCATGGATACTGAGGGACCATGGTACGTAACGTAAACTTGGCCATCTTAACTATTTTTAAGTATACAGTTCACTGGTATTAAATACGTTCACAATATTGTACAACCATCACCACCATCCATCTCCAGAACTGTTTTCATCTTGCAAAACTGAAACTCTGTGCTCATTACATAGTAACTCCCCCTCCCCCTCCCCCTAGACCCTGGCAACCACCATTCTACTTTCTATTTTTTTTCCAGCTAAGAAAGAAAATTATTGCTCAGTGTCCTGTCAGATGATCAGATGTCTCAAACCACAAGGTTTATTTCAGTGGTTTTGATTTTATTTTTAAAACAATCTGTTTTGAATCATGGACATAGAGAACAGACTGGTGGTTGCCAAGGCGAAGGGGGTTGGGGGAGGGATGGGGTGAGAGGTTGGGGTTAGCAGATGTAAGCTTTTATATATAGGATGGATAAACAAAAAGGTCCTACTGTATAGCACAGGGAACTGTATTCAATATCCTATTATATTCTGTAATGGAAATGGAAATATATATATATAAAAGAATATATATGTATCACTGAGTCACTGCTGCACAGCGGAAATTAACACAACATTGTAAATCAACTATACTTCAATAAAAAAATAAAAATTAAAAATTAAAAAATCTGTTACCAAATGGTATCTTTTCCCGACGTCATCATTTTATAGTGTCTTCCAGAGTTAGACCAGCATGAAACACCCCCGTCCGCCACTCCAGGCCTAAGTGTGTTCTTTGCCTCTAGATTTAAACAGTAAAAATCAACACTGGAAAAGAATGAAAAGGTTTGCTGTCTCCTGGTTGAGGGTATAAGGCGTGTTTGTGATTGTCCTGTTTGTCTTGTTATATCTGATATTATTGAGGATTTTTTTTCCAGTACAAAATGTTAATAATTTTGAAAGGAAAGATTAGAGACAAGGGGAATTCTAAGATGGTTTAGTTCCCAACTTCCCTGATAAGATTCACCTGGGGGAAGGGGCGAACCTTGTTAAAATAGAGATGACCAGGCCTTGCACAGTCTGGATCAAACCATTCCAAGTAAGGGAAGCGTTCGTATATTCGATGAATACTGTTTTGTTAACAAGCTGGAACTACATCTTAATTCTTACAGTTTATTTTTCTGAGTATGCCAGTGTGCGCACATACACTTTGTGGTGTTTCTTTCTGGAGGTTACCATCAGTATCGTTTTCCCCAGCAGCAGAAGCATGAATTCATCTGTATTTTCTTTATCCTGAGTTTTCAGCTTCATATTGGACACGACTGTTTGATGAGTTCTCAGTGTATAATGCCAGCAGAGTGCAGCATTTTGGCTTGGGCTTTGCATGGAGACAGACCTGGGTTCAAATACTGACTGCTACTTGTCAGATTCTGCCCTTGTCCCAGTTATGTAACGTCCTTAAGCTTCAGTTTTTCCGTCTGTAAATTCAGGACAATAACACACCCTGCTGCTCAGGGTTGTCAAGAAGATAAAGTGAAACAGTGCCTTTAAAGCCTGTAGTGCACTGCCTGCCACATAGTAGATATCAATACATATGAATCCCTATTGTTGTTTTGTGACTGTTATTATTTTATAAGGCATCCCAGCTGGGAACATGGCCAAAAGCTGAAGCTGAATGCACATGAGAACACGAGAAGGGAGGATTCAGAACCCAGGAGAAGTAATTAGTGCTTCTGAAAATGTTATAATTGATCCCTTGCATGTTGTTTTCACCCCACGCCTATTTTCCAGATTGTTTTCAGTAGAGAAAAGCCCTTGGGAAACCTCAAAACCATGTGTATTTGTTTGGGTGATGGAGGAGCTGTGACATCGGATCCTGTTCCCTATGGATTTTGATGAGGATTTCAAATCCTGATTGGAAGCCTTAGATGGTGGCTTTGTCTGTAGAAATTAGTGAAAAGAAAAGGATCAAACCTAAAATGGAGACTATCTCCAGAAATTGGAATTAGTGGTACTTTTCAGTCCACAAAGCTCATCTGTTCCTTTATTATCCATTCATTCCTCAAGTGTTCATGTGCTGGGCATTAGGCTGGATATTGAGGATAGAGATGTGGATAAAACATGGGTTCTGCCTTCAGGAAGCCCGCAGTCCACTGTGAGAGATGGACAAATGCATAGTTGTAACAAACTGTGGTAACTACAGAAATAAAGGTAGCACAGAACACTGGGAACAGAGAAGAGCATTTGCTGGAGGAGACAGTGCTGGAACCAAGTCTTGCAGGAGAATTTGAGTTGACCAGGTCATGTCATCTCGTTGGGGTGAAGTGTGCAGTGGACATTTCCTGAGCAAAGGAGAGACAAGAAAAACCTGATGTTTTTGTTTTGTATTGATAGACTCTGCTTCTCTCCCTCATGTTTGTAAAAGGGAAATTTCTCAAACATAGGTTGAGGGTTCAGATCCTGGGTAGCCAAGACTTAAGTCTATACTCACTCCATAAATGACTGCCGAGTGCCAACTGAGAGACAGTACAACCAACAAACTCTATGAAATTTCTTTTTGTATGTACCACATCTTTATCCGTTCATCTGTCATGGACATTTAGGTTGTTTACATATCTTGGCTACTGTAAATAGTGCTGCTATGAACATAGGGGTGCATGTATCTTTTCTTTTTCCTTTTTTTTAAGTGAAGTGTAGTTGATTACAGTGTTGTGTTGATTTCTGCTCTATTTCATCTGCTAATGGCAAACTCCCACTCCTACACTCTCCCACCCCCCACCCCCTTGGCAACCACCAGTCTGTTCTCTATGTCTATGAGTCTGTTTCTGTTTTGTAGATAGGTACATTTGTGTCCTATTTTAGATTCCACATGTAAGTGATATCATATGGTATTTGTCTTTCTATTTCTGACTTCTCTTAGCGTGATAATCTCTAGTTGCATCCATGTTGCTGCAAATGACATTATTTCATTCTTTTTTATGGCTGAGTAATATTCCATTGTGTGTGTGTGTGTGTGTGTGTGTGTGTGTGTGTATCACATCTTCTTCATGCATTCATCTGTCAATGGATATTTAGGTTGAAACAAACTCTATGAATTTAAATCATTTTTTTCCATACTTTGGAAACAAATCCTGATTTGGACTTTGACTATTGATATTTCTTATATATGTCCTTTCAGTAGTTGTCACATTTTTGGTTCAGGATTTGGTAATCTTGTGTCTGCACTACTGTATTCTTTTCTTAGCTAACTTTTATCAGTGCCCTCTCTGGTATGTTCCGATGGCAATTTCTAAGGACTTTCTTTCCAGGTATTTTGACTTTGCTTCATGCTCCTTGTAGTTGGGCTAATTGGTGTTTAACATGATAAAATATGGAAGCCTAATCTTCAGCCATTTGTGACACTAAGTCACATTTTCTCTCAGAATCATATCTAATTCTTATGTGAGCTAATATGTTAAAGTGTTTGAAGACTGTTTGGGGTGTCTATACCAAAAAATCTCTTATAGAATTTTAATGTTCCACTAGTTTGGCTATCAATGTGGGGATGATATCTTTATATTTTATATACACACACACACACACAAACATATATCTCTCTCCAAATGCCTCTATATACATAAATACCATACATATATATGTGTATATGCTTGTGGGTGTATATATATATGTATTTTGTCCAGGGAGAATGCACTTTTAATATGGGTGTTGTATGCAAGATAAGCATTACTTTTATCCAAAATTATTTTGCATTATGACCGTTACTGTTTCGTTTGATACCTTTTTGTCCTGTATTTTTGGGAATAAATCAAAGACACTAAGCATGCATAGAAGTGGCTTGCAATTTTTGGCCTTTCTTTCAGCTTCATCTTATGGCCTTATCTTGGTTTTATATTTCTAATTTAAAATGTATGTGACCATCTCTTGTTTTTATTAATTTGTAATCTGTTTTTACTCATTTAATGGGAAAAAGGTGGGATATAAATATGTTTTAAAAACTGCTATCCATGATGATCGAGTCATTTAGAAAAGATTACAGTATCATAGAATAATAATACAAGTAAGAGTCACAATGGCTTTTATTCCATAAAAGGACTAGTATATATTATTTTAGTGGCAGAGGATTACATTATACAATTTTCAGTGGTCTTCAGTGAACAGGGAAATTACACTAGTTAACACTCAACTATCTAAACTAATACAGGAACTTCATTGCTCACAGCCTTTGCTTAGTCAAACCTCAGATGGGAATAAAATTTCCTGTAAAAGTGCCCCGAAAGGGAGATGTTACAGTAAAATGGAACCTTTAGAATGAAAATAAAAATCTTCTGTAGGTGGAAAATAGTTGAAGTTTTCAAGGGTTATATGATCCCAGTGAGGCGATGAAGGAGAAAGAAAGGTAGGTCACAGCACATGTGACTTCTAGAAGCTCCAGACAAGCAGAGGAAAAGCAGGATGGGAGACTGAAAAGGGACACCAGGGGAGGGTAGAATTATGACAAGTTGGAGGCTGCTACTTTTTCACAGTAGTTTTAAAAAAACATTTTCCTTCATTAAGGCTTGTCTACTGCAGTCTTTCAGTGGAGGAAAACCATTGCAGCTTTTGTGCCATTAAAGGGTTAAATATCATGAAAAAAGAGATGACTTACCCCAGATTGATGCATTACACAGCTGCTTTTGTGCTGAAACAACTATGTCATTCTGAAGGAGGTTTTATGTTTTGTTCTCTCAGTGGAGAACTAAATTCTTCAATGACTTTATTCATTCTCGGGGATTACTCAGTGTTTACTTTCTTTGCTAATGGCAGGCTTTGCATGGTAACGTGCCCTTTCTTGTCCGGAGATTTGGCAAACTCAGAAACGTTGGTTTTTTATTTCTTTAAAATGTCAGAACTTTGTGGATGCAAAACAATTTTTTGAACTTCAGAGGTTTGTTTTTGTCTAGACTATCATCCACACTTGTTTAGTAATCTTGAAGTTGGAAGATTCTTCAAAATAGTTCTGTGTGAATAAAAAATGTTATTTTTAGGTATGTCATTTACCTCTGTTGTTGTCAGTAGATTCATAGTTTGTATAATCAATGTGGGTTCCCTTTTCAGTGATCATATGGGTGGCAATGTGAAAAGAATTAAAGAATTTCCAAATAATTCCTGGGAAATAGGTAGGTAGGTAGTTACATTTCAAGGTTACGAACACTTCTCGACTTCCCTGGTGGTGCAGTGGTTAAGAATCTGCCTGCCAATGCAGGGGACACAGGTTCAATCCCTAGTTCTGAAAGATCCCACATGCTGCGGAGCAACTAAGCCCATGCACCACAATTACTGAGCCTGTGCTGCAGAGCCCGCGAGCCGCAACTACTGAGCCCATGTGCCACAACTACTGAAGCCCGTGTGCCTAGAGCCCATGCTCCACAACAAGAGAAACCACTGCAGTGAGCAGCCCACGCACCACAATGAAGAGTAGCCCCCGCTCGCCGCAACTAGAGAAAGCCCACGTGCAGCAATGAAGACCCAATGCCGCAAAAAAAAAAAAAAAAAAAAAAAATCAGGGTTATGAACACTTCAAAGGGCTATAAAACTGTGACTAGATTTCTTTGGAGGTCTGCTTTCTCATCAGATAAAAATAAGAGTACAGATTGCTGTTTCCCTCCCTAAGATAAATGATATATTTTCCTCATGTAAACAGTCTTCTCATAGTGTTCAGAATAATTGTATTTCATCCTCCCATGCTACCTCTGAGCCCTCCCACTCTTTCTGCAGACCCTCAAAGGGTTATTTTGAGAAAAGCAGATTGCCCTTGGAGGTTGGAAAGAGAGCCTTTCCTTAGATGTTGAGAAACAGGTTCTTAGAGATTTTAAAGGTGGGTGCCACTCTTTTTGAAGACTTTACTGTTTTCACATTTGTTTCTGCATTCTTTTAATGCTTTGGTTTTGAGAGGAAAGTTTCTTGACTGGCTTCTGGCCTTGAGTTAAGTTTCCAGCTACTGTGTTTTGTCACTTTGTATTCAAGGAGTATTCAGGAAGTCTTTTCTTGTCTTATATGTAGATAGAGCCAGCCTCAGTTATCCCTGTGGTTTAGAGCATCATGGAAGTCTCACAAATTAGAGGTGAAATCTGGGGTGTGTATGTGTGTAATGTGTGCTTGTGAAGATATAAGCTAATGCTTATTTTAGTCGAAAGACTAAAATATGATTTATGATTCAATTTACTAACCAACCTACTTACCAATTTATTGGTAGATATTTATTGAGTGTCTACAATGTATATGCCACTCTTTATCTCAGCAGAAGGATAAAATACAAAGGTTCATTAAAACCACATGGTTCTTACAGTCATAGAGTTGACCAGTCGGGAGAAACAAGATGTGCCTGCACATTGAACAGTGAATTTAGAGGGCAAAGAAGTATGTGATTATTCCAGGTGCCAAATTAACTGGCACAGGCCCAAGACTATAAAGAGTTCAGGGAACAGAGGGGAAAAAAATGAGGGCTGGAAAGATGAGTGAAGGCACCACAGAGGAGATAGGGCTTGATCTCTGCTCCCGATGAGAAGAATTGAGGAATTTGTCAGTGACAGGAAAGGGCATCCTGCGTGGGGGGTGCCCTGAGAATGACAGTGCACTGGGCATAAGCTCTTTGTGTTTGGGGAGAAACCCTGAGAAGTTGCTAGTTGGATTAGATGGATGCTTTTGAGGTAGTGGGGTTTAAATAGATTGAATGCGACACATATTCATATATTGAGTAGGCCAAAAGGTTTGTTGTTTTTTTCCATTAAGATGCTGCTAGTAGTGCTTAGTTGTCTTTAACTTCATTCGAAACAATTTTGTTAGCTTGTATTGTGACAGCTATCATAGCAGCGTGCATTAAAAACAAAGAAACTTGTCAAAATTGGTGAATTTTTGTGTAGCCATTTTAATATTGAAGATGGAAGAAGAAAAGCAACATTTTTGGCATATTATGCTTTATTATTTCAAGAAAGGTAAAAACGCAACTGAAACGCAAAAAGAGATTTGCGTAGTGTATGGAGAAGGTGCTGTGACTGATTGAATGTGTCAAAAGTGGTTTGTGAAGTTTCGTGCTGGAGATTTCTCACTGGACAATGCTCCATGGTTGGGTAGACCAGTTGAAGTTGATAGTGATCAAATCGAGACATTAATTGAGAACAATCAACCTTATACCACGCGGGAGATAGCTGCCATACTCAAAATACCCAAATCAAGCATTGAAAATTATTTGCACCAGCTTGGTTATGTTAATAGCTTTGATGTTTGGGTTCCACATAAGTGAAGTGAAAAAAACTTTCTTGACTGTGTTTCCGCGTGCAATTCTGTACTTAAGCAAAATGAAAATGTTCCATTTTTAAAACAAATTGTGATGGGTGATGAAAGGCAGATACTGTACAATGATATGGAACGGAAGAGAAATGAACCACCACCAACCCCACCAAAGGCTGGTCTTCATGCAAAGAAGGTGATGTTGTGTATATGGTGGGATTGGAAGGGAGTCCTTTATTATGAGCTCCTTCCAGACAAACCAAACGATTAATTCCAACAAGTGCTGATCCCAATTAGACCAACTGAAAGCAGCACTCGACAAAAAGTGTCCAGAATTAGTCAACAGAAAATGCATAATCTTCCATTAGGGTAACGCAAGACCACATGTTTCTTTGATGACCTGGCAAAAACTGTTACAGCTTGGCTGGGAAGTTCTGATTCATCCACCATATTCACCAGATATTGCATCTTTGGATTTCCATTTATTTCAGTCTTTACAAAATTCTCTTAATGGAAAAAATGTCATTTCCCTGGAAGACTGTAAAAGGCACCTGGAACAGTTCTTTGCTCAAAAAGATAAAAAGTTTTGGGCAGATGGAATTATGAAGTTGCCTGAAAAATGGCAGAAGGTAGTGGAACAAAACAGTGAATACGTTATTCAATAAAGTTCTTGTTGAAAATGAAAAATGTGTCTTTTATTTTTACTTAAAATGTGAAGGAACTTTTTGGCCAACTCAATATATGCTGATCTTGAGGAATTTGTAGACTTTGCTGAAAGTTTGTACATTAAAATTGTTATATTTTCCTACATTTGCTTTTGGCACACAAAAGTTTCTGAGAGAAGCGAGTGTTGACTGAAAAATGTACAACCTAAAAGTTGAGAGTTATGTTTTATTCGGTGGACAAAACTGAGGACTTAATCCCAGGACACAGCATCTCAGATAGCTCTGAGGGACTGCTCTGAAGAGGCAAGTGGGGAGCCAGCAAGTGGGGAGCAACAAAGACCAGGGAGTTGGAACATCAAATGATTACTGTTAATTAAAGAGAAGCAGACATCTCAAGTTAAGGAATTTAGCGCTTTTCTATGGAAAGATGCAAGAGTCTGGGCTTACTGAAATCATTCCTTTGATATGCACCTCAGCTGTCTGGGGCCAGTATCCTGCTTTTCTCATTCTGAGTCTTCGCAGGGTGCATCATCAGGGGTGACTGCAGTGTCTAATGGTTTGATGGCGGGCATCCTGTTTCCTTCCTGAGTTCCTTTAGGTCTCAACGGGGTGGCTGTAATGTGATGGCTTCAAGGCTGCAACATCCTTTGTTTACTGATATGACAGGGGGCATTTTTAGTTCACATGGGCAGTGTTAAAGACTGGATGAAAAACTCTGTATTTCAACACAGGCTTCATAATAATATTTGCAGGAGTTGTTATGTCAATAGGTATACATGTAAATTTCATGTTGAATTGGCAAGTGAAAAACACCATTAATATGGTGCATTTTTTCCTAGGCCGGACCTGATAGACATGAATACTGTTGCTGTTCAAAGCAACCTTGCAAATTTAGAGCACGCTTTCTATGTAGCAGAAAAAATCGGTGTTATAAGACTTCTGGATCCTGAAGGTGAGTGATTATTTTGACCAGATGTCCACGGGCTGGAAAGTCTGATCCAAAGTAATTGATCAGCATTTTGAAATAATTCATGTTGCTGCTTTTAGATGTTGATGTCTCCTCACCTGATGAAAAATCAGTAATAACTTATGTATCATCTCTCTATGACGCATTTCCCAAAGTCCCTGAAGGTGGTGAAGGCATTGGTGCAAACGTGAGTATTGATTTTTCCATTCTGAAGCTGCTGACTCAGAATTGACTGAATTCTCTGATAGTGCTTTTTACAGTTTTTTTAATATGACTTTTTAAAATTGAAATATAGTCGATTTACAATGTTGTGTTAATTTCTGCTGTACAACAAAGTGATTCAGTTATACACACACACACACACACACACATTGTTTAATGTTATTTCCCATTATGGTTTATCATAGGATATTGAATATAGTTCTGCTAACTTCAACCTCCCACTCCACGCCTTCTCTAACCCCCTCTCCCTTGGCAACCACAAGTCTGCTGTCTGTGTCTGTGATTCTGTTTCTGTTTCATAGATAAGTTCATTTGTGTCATTTTAGATAGCACATATAAGTGATATCATATGGTATTTGTCTTTCTCTTTCTGACTTACTTCACTTAGTATGAAAATCTCTAGGTCCATCCATATTGCTGCAAATGGCATTATTTCATTCTTTCTTACAGCTGAGTAATATTCCATTGTATGTATATGTGTCACATCTTTATCCATCTGCCAATGGACATTTAAGTTGTTTCCATGTCTTGGCTATTGTAAATAGTGCTTCTGTGAACATTGGGGTGCATGTATCTTTTTGAATTAGAGTTTTGTCTGGATATACGCCCAGGCATGGGATTCCTCTTTTTTTTGGTTTTTTTTTTTTTTTTTTTATAGTTTCCTTTGCTGTGCAAAAGCTTTTAAGTTTCATTAGGTCCCATTTGTTTGTTTCTTTGTTTGTTTGTTTTCATTTCCATTACTCTAGGAAATGGGTCAAAAAAGATCTTGCTGTGATTTATGTCAAAGAGCATTCTTCCTATGTTTTCCTCTGAGAGTTTTATAGTGTCTGGTTTTACACCTAGGTCTTTAATCCACTTTAAGTTTACTTTTGTGTATGGTATTAGGGAGTGTTCTAATTTCAGTCTTTTACATATAGCTGTCCAGTTTCCCCAGCACCACTTATTAAAGAGACTGCCTTTTCTCCATTGTATATCCTTGCCTCCTTTGTCATAGATTAGGTGACCATAGATGTGTGGGTTTATCTCTGGGTTTTCTATCCTGTTCCATTGATCTATATTTCTGTTTTTGAGCCAATACCATATTGTCTTGATTACTGTAGCTTTGTAGTATAGTCTGAAGTCAGGGAGTATGATTCCTCCAGCTCCGTTTTTTTCCCTCAAGATTGCGTTGGCTATTCAGTGTCTTTTGTGTCTCCATACAAATTTTAAGATTTTTTTGTTCTAGTTCTGTAAAAAATGCTATTGGTAATTTGATAGGGATTGCACTGGATCTGTAGATTGCTTTGGGTAGTATGGTCATTTTCACACTATTGATTCTTCCAATCCAAGAACATGGTATATCTCTCCAACTATTTGTGTCATCTTTGATTTCTTTCATCAGTGTCTTATAGTTTTCTGAGTACAGGTCTTTTACCTCCTTAGGTAGGTTTATTCCTAGGTATTTTATTCTTTTTGTTTCAGTGGTGAATGGGATTGTTTCCTTAATTTCTCTTTCTGATCTTTCGTTGTTAGTGTGTAGGAATGCAAGAGATTTCTGTGCATTAATTTTGTATCCTGCCACTTCACCAAATGCATTGATTAGCTGGTGGCATCTTTAGGTTTATCTATGTATAGTGTCATGTCATCTGCAAAGAGTGACAGTTTTACTTCTTTTTTTTCCAATTTGGATTCCTTTTATTTTTCTTCTCTGATTGTGTGGCTAGAACTTCCAAAACTATGTTGAATAATAGTGATGAGAGTGGACATCCTTGTCTTGTTTCCTGTTCTTAGAGGAAATGCTTTCAATTTTTCACCATTGAGAATGATGTTTGCTGCAGGTTTGTCATATATGGCCTTTATTATGTTGAGGTAGATTCCCTCTGTGCCCACTTTCTGGAGAGTTTTTATCATAAATAGGTGTTGAATTTTGTCAAAAGCTTTGTCTGCATCTACTGAGATGATCATACGGTTTTTATTCTTCGATTTGTTTCTATGGTGTATCACATTGATTGATTTGCATATATTGAAGAACCCTTGCATCCCCGGGATAAATCCCACTTGATCATGGTGTATTATGTTTTTAATGTGTTGTTGGAATCTGTTGGCTAGTATTTTGTTGAGGATTTTTGCATCTATATTCATCAGTGATATTGGTCTGTAATTTTCTTTTGTTGTAGTATCTTTGTCTGCTTTTGAGGTCAGGGGGACAGTGGCCTCATAGAATGAGTTTGGCAGTGTTCCCTCCTCTGCAATTTTTTGGAAGAGTTTGAGAAGGATGGGTGTTACCTCTTCTCTAAATGTTTGATAGAATTCACCTGTGAAGCCATCTGGTCCTGGACTTTTTGTTTGTTGGAAGATTTTTAATCACAGCTTCAATTTCATTACTTGTAATTGGTCTATTAATATTTTCTGTTTCTTCTTGGTTCAGTCTTGGAAAGTTATACCTTTCTAAGAATTTGTCCATTTCTTCCAGGTTGTCCATTTTATTGGCACAGAGTTGCTTGTAGTAGTCTCTTATGATGCTTTGTAATTCTGCGGTGTCAGTTGTAAGTTCTCCTTTTTCATTTCTAATTTTATTGATTTGGGTCCTCTCCGTCTTGAGTCTGGCTAAAGGTTTATCAGTTTTATCTTCTCAGAGAACCAGCTTTTCATTTTATTGATCTTTGCTGTTGTTTTTTTTGTTGTTGTTCTATTTCATTTATTTCTGCTCTGATCTTTATGATTTCTTTCCTTCTACTAACTTTAGCTTTTGTTTGTTCTTCTTTCTCTAGTTCCTTTAGGTGTAAGGTTAGATTGTTTATTTGAGATTTTTCTTGTTTCTTGAGGTAGGATTGTATTGCTATAAACTTCCCTCTTAGAACTGCTTTTGCTGCACCCTATAGGTTTTGGATTGTCATGTTTTCGTTGTCATTTGTCTCTAGGTATTTTTTGATTTCCTCTTTGATTTCTTCAGTGATCTCTTGGTTATTTAGTAACATATTGTTTAGCCTCCATGTGTTTGTGTTTTTTATGTTATTTTCCCTGTAATTTATTTCTAATCTCATAGCGTTGTGGTTGGAAAAGATGCTTGATATGATTTCAATTTTCTTAAATTTACCACGGCTTGATTTGTGACCCAAGATGTGATCTGTCTTGGAGAGTGTTCCGTGTGCACTTGAGAAGAAGGTGTAATCTGCTGTTTTTGGATGGAATGTCTTATAAATATCAATTAAATCTGTCTGGTGTATTGTGTCATTTAAAGCTTGTGTTTCCTTATTAATTTTCTGTCTGGATGATCTGTCCATTGGTGTAAGTGATGTGTTAAAGTCCCCCACTATTGTGTTACTGTTGATTTCCCCTTTTATAGCTGTTAGCATTTGCCTTATGTATTGAGATGCTCCTATATTGGGGGTGCTTATATATTTATAATTGTTATATTTTCTTCTTGGATTGATCCCTTAATCATTACATAGTGTTCTTCCTTATCTCTTTTAACATTCTTTATTTTAAAGTTTATTTTATCTGATATGAGTATTACTACTCCAGCTGTCTTTTGATTTCCATTTGCATGGAATATCTTTTTCCATCCCCTCACTTTCAGTCTGTATGTGTCCCTAGGTCTGAAGTGGGTCTCTTGTAGACAGCGTATATTTGGGTCTTGTTTTGGTATCCATTGAGCGAGCCTGTGTCTTTTGGTTGAAGCATTTTATCCATTTACAGTTAAGGTAATTATCGATATCTATGTTCCTATTACCATTTTCTTAATTGTTTTGGGTTTGTTTTTGTAGGTCCTTTTCTTCTCTTGTGTTTCCCACTTAGAGAAGTTCCTTTTGCATTTGTTGTAGACCTGGTTTGGTGGTGCTGAATTCTCTTAACTTTTGCTTGTCTGTAAAGCTTTTGATTTCTCCATCAAATCTGAATGAGATCCTTTCTGGGTAGAGTAATCTTGGTTGTAGGTTCTTCCCTTTCATCACTTTACATATATCGTGCCACTCCCTTCTGGCTTGTAGAGTTTCTGCTGAGAAATCAGCTGTAACCTTATGGGAGTTCCCTTGTATGTTGTCATTTTCCCCTTGTTGCTTTTAGTAATCTTTCTTTGTCTTTAATTTTTGTCAGTTTGATTACTGCATATCTTGGCATGTTTCTTCTTGGGTTTAACCTGCCTGGGACTCTCTGCGCTTCCTGGACTTGGATGGCCATTTTGTTTCCCATGTTAGGGACGTTTTCAGCTATAATCTCTTCAGATATTTTTTCTGGTCCTTTCTCTCTCTCTCTTCTCCTTCTGGCACCCCTATAATGCTAATGTTGGTGCGTTTCATGCTGTCCCAGAGGTCCCTTAGGTTGTCTTCATTTCTTTTCATTCTCTTTTCTTTATTCTGTTCCATGGCAGTGAATTCCACCATTCTGTCTTCCGGGTCACTTATCCGTTCTTCTGCCTCAGTTATTTGCTATTGCTTCCTTCTAGTGTATTTTTCATTTCAGTTATTGTATTGTTCATCTCTATTTGTTTGTTTTTTAATTCTTCTAGGTGTTTGTTCTTTAATTCTTCTAGGTCTTTGTTAAACATTTCTTGTGTCTTCTCGATCTATGCCTCCATTCTTTTTCCGAGGTCCTGGATCATCTTCACTATCATTCTGAATTCTTCTTCTGGAAGGTTGCCTATCTCCACTTCATTTAGTTGTTTTTCTGGGGTTCTATCTTGTTCCTTCATCTGGTACATAGTCCTCTGCCTTTTCATTTTGTCTGTCTTTCTGTGAATGCGGTTTTCGTTCCACTGGCAGCAGGATTGTAGTTCTTCTTGCTTCTGCTGTCTGCCCTCTGGTAGATGAGGCTCGATTGCTGGATCTTATGGTAATTATAGTTTTAGTTTTCTGAGGAACCCCCGTACTGTTCTCCATAGTGGCTGCAACAATTTACATTCCCACCAACAGTGTAGGAGGGTTCCCTTTTCTCCATACCCTCTCCAGCATTTGTTATTTGTAGACTTTCTAATGGTGGCCATTCTGACCAGTGTGAAGTGGTAACTCGTTGTAGGTTTGATTTGCATTTCTGTAATAATTAGCGCGGTTGAGCATATTTTCATGTGCCTGTTGGCCATTTGTATTTCTTCTGTGGAGAAATGTCTATTTACGTCTTCTGCCCTCTTTTTGATTGGATTATTTTTTTTGCTGTCAAGTTGTATGAGTTTACAGTTTTTAATTATCAAATATTTTTTAAAGGATTTGAGTTAATAGGTCACTTAATTTAGAGATTTTCTTTTTAAACTTACTGCTGTTTTACAGCTGCCCTATTTGGTATCCTTCTCTGCAGAGAAGGTATGCAGAGAATATCTCACTTTTGAAATCACTTTCAAGTTTTTTAACTTATGTGATCCCAGGATATAAGGTAGCTCTGCCTTGGCTTCTCATTTAAAGGTGAGGCCCGGAGGAGGGCGATTTGATTTTGCCAAATTAACAGAGCTTCTTCGTAGCAGGGCACGGTCTCTGACAAGCAGCTTTGGGCTCTTTATTTAGTCCACTGCTTCCCAAAGTCTGTGCAGTTCATTTCAGCGGTGCGTTTTGTGCGGGTCCTGCTGACAAGTGCTGTGCGTTTCTGGAGGACAGGGCACCCTGTACATGACGTGCATTTGGGGGGACCCCCCTCACCCTGACTTCTCCACTCCTGCAGATTTCTCCTTTATTCTGTCTCACTTTGAAGGTTTGGGAGCTCCCCTTTCAGGTCTCTTATTTCGCCTCTGTGTGCTATTGCTTGAGGCTTGTTTCCATTCTCTCCTCATGTTCTTTCTCACAAAGGCTGGTGCCCAAGTGACTTGGTCCCATGCTCCTCCTCTGCTTCAGTGTCTGCCAGTGACTCAGGGTTGAGTGTTGCTCCAAAATGTTATTGTGGCTGTTCCTTGCTTGGTCTTCTCACTGCCTGTACCCAGTTCCTCACTCTTATCCCTTCACTAGAATAAGGATGAGAGCTTTCTTTTGGCTTTACTTTCTCCATTGTTTTTCTCTTCCCATGAACTCTGCCCATTGTTGCCACATTAGCTAGAAAAACTTCCGTGGCTCCATGTGGCTTGTAAGGTTCAACCCAGTCTAGATGTTCTGACGTCCACAATTCTGCCTTTTATCAGTTCTGCTTACCCACATCATTCCCCACATGAACTGTTTGTGGTGACCGGGGCATTTCTGTTTCAGAGTCCTGACTCCCTTGACTCCCCTCCCCCATCTTTTCTCTGCTCCTTCTGCCAGCCACCAATAATTACTGGTCATTGTACAACTGTTCAGGGATTCCCTCTCCTAGGAAACCTTCAGTGATCATTTTGAGGCACATTTATGCTCACCTAATTCTTACCTTAGCGCCTCACATGTACTACCCGTTTCTGTTATTTCGGCACTTCTTAAATGCTGCTTTTCGTTTTGCGTAACTGTTTATATTATGACTCTCTCTTGCCTCCTCATCTAGACAGAAACTCTTTGATAAAAGAGGTCATGTCTTGAAGTATTATATTTTTATTACAGTGCTTAGCACAATGCTTTGAACATCATAAGCAGTCATCAAATACTTAATTGAATATAGCAGTTTACAATTTTCCAGTCTCCTTCATTTTAAAAAATGTTTGCCTAACAGTACTTGAATCATCCCACATGTACATTTCCTCTAGTTTTCACTCCTGTCTGGTGTCCTATGTATCGCGTAGCTCTTTGAGTTTCAGATATAAGGTGGACTTAGAAAGGTTGGCAGAGAGGGCAACTGACCTGGCTTATGCAGGCTAAACCTTTTGAGTGCCTTTCTTGAGTGCCTGGAAAACACCTCAGATTGATCACAGTGTTCTTTTTTTTCTGCTACATTTCAATGCAGCCTCTGAAGCCTTTGTAACACAGTGCTTCAAGCAGCCTGGATCCCTGGATAGAGCTGGCACTCCTTAGGCTAGTCTTAGTGGTCAGATGTTGATAGTGTGTTTTGAA
This sequence comes from Mesoplodon densirostris, assembly GCF_025265405.1. Taxonomy (NCBI): domain Eukaryota; kingdom Metazoa; phylum Chordata; class Mammalia; order Artiodactyla; family Ziphiidae; genus Mesoplodon; species Mesoplodon densirostris. Next base: position 44,071,637 of record NC_082670.1, on the reverse strand, counting down.
GGCTGTTTAAGTAGAAAGGATTAGGACTGGGTGGAAAGGAAGAAAACATTGAGCTGGTCCTCTCCATCAGGCTTAAAGCCCCGCAAATCCACAGAATGACCTCTGGCCAGATTGTGTTAGACGTGAATGTTACAATCTGCAGATATAGACCTTCTCTGCCATCTTCTCGTTGTAGGATGTTGAAGTCAAATGGATTGAATACCAGAATATGGTCAACTACCTCGTCCAGTGGATCAGACACCATGTGACCACTATGTCCGAGAGAACATTTCCTAATAATCCCGTAGAACTCAAGGTCTGTGTCCCTATAGAAGTTAAGTAGGATTGAGTTTATTATTAAACTTTTAAATAATGCTGAAATGGTTCTATCATTTCAGAAATTGAAGAAAAATTGCCCTTGGCAAGGTACTAATCATCAGGCAAATTATTTATTTATTCGTCTCCTATTGTACAGAGAAAATGGAAGTGAACGTTAATAATTAAAAGATAATAGTGACAACATCTTAAAGAAATGTATAGTCCCTTTGGTTTGAATTGTTGAGAGTTTTAAGGTTTAATTTGGGAAGGTTTCTGGAAGTGACGTTGCCAGATTCTTTTTGGTGCCTGGGAGATGCCTGGAGCCAGCAGATGGCTGGGGCACGAGGCGGGCGGGAGCTTGTGCAATGTGACCGTGGCAGGGCCTGTGCCTGTGGTCACATCCTGTTAAAAAACGGCCTCAGAGGCTCATGTGGTACGGCAAGAGGTACATACCGTCTTTCACCACGAATTCAAAAATACATACCTGACTCCCAGAGTAAATGAGTTCCTGGTTTAGTAGAACATTTACTACTACCTAAGAACCTGGGTCCATCTCTTTGAGCAGAGACATTATAGAAATATTAAAAGATAGTACAGATATAGAAACGTATTGAAAATAAGTTGTCTCATTTTGTACATTGGGATTTGTCATAGCAAAGTAGTGTACTTTATTTCAAGAACTGGGTAATGCGAGTATGAACAACAAAGTCTAATTCCTTGAATTGCAGACTTTGCTTTCTGGATGAGACTAGCATTGCAAAAAACGGTCCTAACCCGGGGTGGGCCCTGTTAAAGTTAGTAATTGTGTCCATGCGTCTATATGGAACATCTGTGGAATAGCTTTTATTCACGTTGCCATGGGGGACTTGTCCTTGGCACAAAGTTCCTTGGTGTGTGTCGATGTGATGCTGTTTAAGTTCTCTCTGAAGCTGTTTGTGTGATGTCTGCCTCTGTGGCTGGAACCTCTCCTGGCAGGAAAGCTTTCCTCCCCCTTCTACCAGCATGTCTGCTGTGAACAGTGGGTAGTCCATGAGGGCATTCCGTGCTTATTCACCTATGGACATCCTGAAATGGTGCATTTTGAGTTTAAACCAATTTTCAGATTTCGAGTTCCATTTATTTCCAGATGGATTCCTTTTGTCCAGACATTTGAGTAAATTCTTGCTGGCTTCTGATTAATACAGATTCTTAAATTATTAAAGAAGTTCGAGCGACTACACAGATTACTGACTGGTGCCTGGGATAGGACGTGATACAGGAAAAAAGTATATTGTGGGGAAATACCAAATAATTTTATTAGCCAGCAAAACATGAAATGGAATCCTTCAAAGAAATGTGTCTGCCTGAATGTTTGCAGGGACTTGTTTTAAAGCAGCACGAATTAGGATGAAATAATTAGCATACACTTATTAAATGTGGAGATGCTTTATCAACATAATTTTTATAAGGTCCTTGTTAATAAATATAATAAACATATTTAAGAGATTCCCAAGTTAATATCTATAAATTAGATAGTGATTTAATTATATGGTCCAAACTTTTATAATAATAGCAGCGACCAATAGCATCTGTCTTCGTTTACTTATAAGTTCTGCTTAATTTGGTCAATGGGACATTGAAATGAAATTTTAGTCCCATCTATCTGATGAGAATTCTGTTTTCAAGGATAGACCATGAAATAGAGGAGAATGCTCCCCACCCCTTTTTATGGGAATTGCATCAGATGATTTTTCCAAAAACTAAAAGCTAAAGTACAGCATTTTGGAAGTGGATCTTTTTTTTTTTTTTTGCTGTACGCGGGCCTCTCACTGCTGTGGCCTCTCCCGTTGCGGAGCACAGGCTCCGGACACACAGGCTCCGCGGCCATGGCTCGCGGGCCCAGCCGCTCCGCGGCATGTGGGATCTTCCGGGATCGGGGCACGAACCCGTGTCCCCTGCATCGGCAGGCGGACTCCCAACCACTGCGCCACCAGGGAAGCCCGGAAGTGGATCTTTTAAAGTTTGTATCTTCTTGTTTGGATAATGAGAGATTGTCAGCGGAGCCATAGTAGATACTGCTGTGGTTTTCACTCTCCAGAGGGCTGGGTAGCCTATGTTGCATCAGGGCTCATAGCCATGATTACACCCTCCTCAGATCCCATACAGCCTGGTCACCGACTGGCTGGGCATCAGCAGCGTCCTTGAGTGTCTGTTTAGGAATGCCACCGAGGGCACTAGACAGAGTAAATAGCATTTGAAGTGGTGGCATTATGTGATAATGAAAACAGGTCTTTGAAGTTTGGCCCTTCATTTATTTTCCCTTTCTTTGTAGGCACTTTATACTCAGTATTTACAGTTTAAAGAAACAGAAATTCCACCAAAGGAGACAGAAAAATCAAAAATTAAACGCCTGTATAAATTATTAGAGGTAAGCAGAAATTTCCTTTGTACTGTCAAATGTAATATTTTCAAAGAATTTTATTGAAGTATACTTGATTTACAGTGTTGTGTTAATTTCTGTTGTACAGCAAAGTGATTCAGTTATACATATGTGTATATTCTTTTTCATATTCTTTTCCATTATGGTTTATCATAGCATAATGAATATAGCTCCCTGTGCTATACAGTAGGACCTTGTTGTCTATCCATCCTATATATAATAGTTTGTGTCTGCTAACCCCAAACTCCCAATCCATCCCTCCCTCACCCCTCTTCCCCCTTGGCAACCACACGTCTATTCTCTATGTCTGTGAGTCTGTTTCTATTCCGTAAAGTTCATTTGTGTCATATTTTAGATTCCACATATAAGTGGTATCGTAAGGTATCCAGTATTATCTTTAATAATCTACCTTGATGTAAGAAACATAATTTTTTACGTCTTTGCTTCACATTAACTTTTTTGTTGTTGTTTTCTCTAGATTTGGATAGAATTTGGACGCATCAAACTCCTTCAAGGTTATCATCCCAATGACATAGAAAAGGAGTGGGGAAAGCTCATCATTGCCATGCTTGAGAGGGAGAAGGCTCTTCGTCCCGAAGTGGAAAGGTGAGTGGGGATGTCCTCTGCCCTGGGTGTCCAGTGGGAGGGGTCAGCGTGTGTCGTGGAAAGAACTTAAGCTTTGGAGACCAACATTTACCTTTTTCATTCACTTGGCTGTGTGACCTTGAATAAGTCACTTAGCCTTTCTGATTCTCCATTTTCTTGTCTAGAAACTCTTCCAAGAGGTTTGAGGAGGGATCAGTGAAGTAGTGTTTGAAGAGGGCCTAGGTTGGTGTGTAAAATCTCATCTCATACGATGGTTACGGTTTTAAAGCCAGTCAGGATGACCCGCGAGAATTTCTCCAACTGACTTTAAAGTCGCCAAGGCCTGGATCCAGAAGGTCATCCATACATAACATAGACTAACCATGAACTTATCTTGTTTCTTGTATTTTTGGCTACGGCCCTCTTTTTACGGGGCAGTGAACCCTCTATTTGAAGGGCAGTGAGGCTGCTTCTAGAGAACACTCAGTAAATGCTGACTCAAGTTCCCTCTCTGCTTTTTTGCCCTGAAAACATCACTGACCTTCATCCTTTCTCTCCCGCTACACCCAGCTGCCGGGGAAGGTCCTCCTTGGTCTTCAGGACACATTTGTTGGATGGATGGGTCTCTGGGGTAGTCTTTACATCCCAGCCTGACTTGTGGTGTGTGTGGCTTGTGTGGCCTGAGTCCACGGGGCTGGCCTTACAGCCTGACTGGTGGCCAGACCAGGCATCGCCCTCAGACCCGACTGGCCCCACGCCACCTCGCTTCTGCAGTGTGGTCACGCCGTCTGCCTCTCAGGAGCTCTGACTTGCCAAGGTCCCAGCCTCCCCCATGTATGAGATCTCTGCACTGTCTGATCCTTTGGCTGGGAAGTCTGTTTCATCCCCTCTTTACTCCTCATCTTTCTCAGATCTCGGCTTCAATGTAATTTCCTCCAGAAACTTTCCACAGTCTCCCAGGTTGGTTCAGACGTCTTGGTGATAACGCTCCTGTCTATATGGATTCCTCCTTCATAGCCCTCATCTCCGTTGTAATTTTGTATATGTGTCTGTGATTGGTTAAGGGCTGCCCATTCTACAGTGTGAGCTCTAGTAACGTGGAGACAAATTCCTGTTTTTGTAGTTCCTTGTGTCGCCGACACTTACCACCCCACCTGCTATCAGTATCCTGATGCTCTCTGCGCCCCCTCGTAACTTCCACATGGAAGAAATATGAGCTAATGTGTTGAAGATACAGGGGCAATTCTAACTTGTCAGGCCTTTATTAAATCACTGATGACACTGTTGTTAAAGCAGCATGTTCTGTCTACATAACTAGGTCATTAGAACCAGAATAAGCTCGAAATACGCAGGATGGACCTTTTATGGAGGAGATAATTCTGGGTGGTTCAGATGGGATGCTCAGCTTCTCATCGGAAAGAGTGGAAAAGGATGCCACAGAAAAGAGTACACAGTAGATTTTAGTCGACAGAATAGCAGCTGGATTTTAATATATGTTAATGAAAGAATGCTATGGTTAAGAGTTCGAGGTCTAGGAGCCAGTCAATCCTGGATGAATTATTAGCTCAGTGTACAAGCCATGTAATCTTAGATTCAGTAACCTCTCTAAGCTTCAGTTTCTTCGTTTGTAAACAGGATGTAATAGTACCTACAGCATTCGGTGGTTCTGAGTATGTCTGTAAAATGATGAGTTAATTTCCTGGCATGTAACAATTGCTTCAGAAATGTTAGGTGCTGGCTGCTATTACTATTTGTGCTTTTCTTTTTCCTGACTATATCTGACATGGCACTCTCAAATTTCCTTTTCTTGCCTTCTGAAAAGAACAGTATCTACCTCTAGGTGGAGAAGCAACAGTTTGGTCTTGCAGTGTTAGGGATAGGAAAATACTTAGGAGCTTGGCTGATTCAATGCCTTCATTTTTCTTGATGCAACAAGTTTTTTTTTTTGGCATTAACTCTGTATTGCAAAATAATAGCTGTGCAGCATGGGAGTGTGTAAAAGACAGATGCGAAAGAGCCAATGATCTTAGGCCAGGTAATAACCTATAGAAAGGAAAAATAAGCACAGACAAATTAAATTTGCAAGCATTGCACTGATATTCTTCTTAACACTTTGGCTTTTAAAAATGTAAAGTAACTTTAGTACGATTAGACCTAACATTCCTGGGAGCGAATCCTATAAAGAAAGGTAAACGGACAATTTTCCAGTTAATTTAACCTAATCAACAAACACCATGGTGGTTAAAAAGGAAAAGTACTTTGCTTCTCCTCAAACTCATTTGTTTATAGGTGCCTGTAAGTATCAGTTTTTAACCCAGTGTTGTTCAGTACAGACCTGGCCTTTTCTAAAAAGCTGTGATCAGGGTCTGATTGACTATTTGTGTTCTTTTAGCTGATGATTTGCCGGAATAACCTTTTCTAATTGTACCTGGGCTCCTGGGAGGCATCAAAGTTGTTTTTGAGGCAGTTGCAAATGGATGACTCTTGGTGAAAATATTTGGCAAGTCTTCTCCAGTGACGCCCCAGTCAGCCTGCCTTGTCCATACTTGTAGGGCTTTAGTGCAGGCTACAAAAGGCAGACCTCAGCTAGTAAACCCATGGCTCTAGGTGAGATTCTTCTGAATAGCTATCAGTGTATTATTTGCTGTGTGTTGAATATGCACGTTGGGGCATATTTAAGGAGCCATTAAAAGCTGTACCATTCAGCTGCCACTCTTCACCATTAGAAGTAACACTTTTTGTAGACCTTCTACTTTTGAGTCTACTTTTAATGGTGAGGAAGGAACATCATTGCAAGGATAAGAATGCACAGCCATAGTTACAGTTACCGTAGCAGTGATTCTGTGTTTAGTAACACGACTAGCACACGAACCAGTCTTGATTCAAATGAAAATTTCCTCTCAGTTCATTGTGGTCCAACGCTGATCAATTCCTGCATTAGCTTTGGCAATGAATCCTTTGATGGACACAGGTATGGAGTCATTGATGTGGGATTGTGTTTTTTCTTTTGGTGGGCTGCATTTTTCAGGGATGGCCAACTCTACGACTTTAGAGGGAGAGGCTTTATTTTATTGCGTTCCTTCTTCTAGGTTGGACATGTTGCAGCAGATTGCCAGCCGAGTTCAGAGGGGCAGTGTCATTTGTGAAGACAAACTGATGCTTGCCCGAAATGCTCTCCAGTCTGTAAGTTCATTTTCGGAGCAGTTGGGATTGCAGTAGATGGGTCAGTGTGTTCGGATGAACTAAAACTTTGCATAACATTGGATAGATTGGTCTACTGAAACAAAGTTTGTTAAAGATTATGATTACTTTGCTTTCTTGAGGAAAAACATGTTTTTGAAGCAAAAGGGAAATCAGAGAAAATCCAAATAGCTTCTGTTCTAATACTTCGAGTTTTATATTTGAGGCTAGTCTTGAAACTTGTTTAATTAATTAATTAATGTAGAATTAATATTGAGTTCTTTTAAAAATACAGGATTCTAAAAGATTAGAATCCGGGGTGCAGTTTCAGAATGAAGCAGAAATTGCCGGTTATGTCCTTGAATGTGAGAACCTTTTACGCCAGCATGTAATTGATGTACAGATTCTTATTGATGGAAAATACTACCAGGCAGACCAGTTGGTACAGAGGTAAGAGTGCTTGTTAGTCAGCCCTGTCCTTCTGGGTGACTGTTTCATGGCACCTGCATTAAGAATGTAGAGTGTGACAATTTTATGAACTATTTCTTCAGCTCTTTTTTGTTGAAAACATGTGTCACGTTAATTCTGTCATATTTGGGTATGTTTAGTAGGTTTTGTTCTGCAAAGATAAGTAATAGAAAAAAATTTTATGATACATATAATATTTAATGCTGTAGTAACTAACATACAGTTGAAATATTCATGTGTGATATTTGAAAAAGGGACAGTATGAGAAAATTACCTTTTAAGTCAGCATGTCAGTATTCTGTTTATCTTATCATGAAGATGTTTCTAATAAAGTATTGGAAGGAATATATGTGCATAAACATCTGTATCTCTGAGAAGTAGGTTTGGGAGTAGGAATGGAACCTTTCAGGTTGAATACTATATATATTATATATGTAAATATCTAAATATATGAGATATATAAAGCAAAAATTATAAATGATGCTTTGACCCAGTAAGTCCACTTTTAGGAATCTATAGTAATTCTAAATATAGAAAATATCTAAATAAATATAGGAGAAAAAGCCTTTGTTCATGTCAGAAATATTTTATAGTAACAAAAATTTGGAATCTGACATGTCAAACAGTAGGAGAATGATCATATTATAGTGTAGTAATTGTGTTCGTTATAAATTATAGTTATAAAAATCGTGATAATATGCAGAGTACTTATAGTACAACATTCAGTGAAAAAAATTGTGATGCAAACTTTCATCAATATGATTACAATGACATTTTAAAATAGACTTTATTTATTTGGGAAGTTTAGGTTTATAGAAAAATTGAGTGGAAAGTCCAGAGTTCCCATATCCCCCCTCAAAGCCCTTTCTCCTGTTAGTAACGTCTTGCACTAGTGTGATGCATTTGTTACAGCTGATGAGCCAATATTGATACACGATTGTTAATTAAAGTCCCTAGTTTACATTAGAGTTCACTCTTTGAGAAGAATGCCTCTTATATTATAGCTTGTCCCTTTTGATTTTCTTTTCAGGGTTGCAAAACTGCGCGATGACATCCTGGCCTTAAGGAATGAATGTTCCTCAGTGTACAGCAAAGGCCGTGTGCTGACAGCGGAGCAGACGAAGCTCATGATATCAGGAATCACTCAGAGTTTAAACTCAGGGTTTGCACAGACCTTAAACGCCAGTCTGAACTCAGGGCTGACCCAGGGTCTAACGCCTTCCCTGACCCCGTCCAGCGTGACCTCAGGTCTGTCATCAGGGCTGACTTCCCGCCTGACCCCATCTGTCACTCCTGCATATACACCTGGCTTCCCATCAGGATTAGTTCCAAATTTCAGCTCAGGAGTGGAGACAAATTCCCTGCAAACTCTGAAGCTGATGCAGATCCGAAAGCCCCTTCTCAAGTCGTCTTTACTGGATCAGAATTTAACAGAAGAGGAAATCAACATGAAATTTGTCCAGGATCTTTTGAATTGGGTTGATGAGATGCAGGTAAAAGTATTTACTTTACCTGAATTTCAGGCTTTATTGCTACCAGTTTCTTTTTCAAACCTTATATCTTTCTATTTAAAGGTGCAGCTGGACCGCACTGAATGGGGATCAGATTTGCCAAGTGTTGAAAGCCATTTAGAAAATCATAAAAATGTTCACCAAGCTATTGAAGAATTTGAATCTAGCCTCAAAGAAGCTAAGATCAGTGAGGTATGTGAATTTGAAATCTGTATGTATTTCATCCCAGCTTCTTGTTTTGCTCTTTCTATAAAGACCCTGTTGTAACAGGGTAACGATACATTGCTTGTGAGTCAGAATTCCTTAAGATTCCTAACCTTGCTGTCTTTTTATTCCATGTTATAGATCCAGATGACAGCACCTCTTAAACTAACTTATGCAGAAAAGTTGCACCGATTAGAAAATCAGTATGCAAAACTCTTGGTAAGTTTTTTTTAACTTTCTGTTCCGCTTACCTCTGTGTGGCAAAGACACGATTCTTAAAATGATTCTCCTTGTAAAGAACACATCCAGGAATCAGGAACGGCACCTTGATACACTCCACAATTTTGTAACTCGTGCAACTACTGAGCTTATTTGGTTGAATGAAAAAGAAGAGGAGGAAGTTGCTTATGACTGGAGTGAAAGAAATACCAACGTAGCCCGGAAAAAAGATTACCATGCTGTGAGTATGACTTCTGTAACTGGATGTTAAAAATGCATTTCAGGTTTTATCATTTTCTAACATATTTCTTGCTTGTTTCTTTAAATTAGGAATTAATGAGAGAACTTGATCAAAAGGAAGAAAATATTAAATCAGTTCAGGAGATAGCAGAGCAGCTGCTTCTGGAAAATCACCCAGCCCGATTAACCATTGAGGTAAGTCAGAAAGTGTAATAGTCACAGTGGAATACAGACATTTGATTATTACCCTTCAGATTCTTCTATTGTTGATAAATTGAAAAATGCAAACTATCAAACTTCTATTATAACCTGAAACAAAAAGAATGTTTCTGACAGATCATACTGATTTGCCTTCAGTTCTGAAGTGTGTCACCCACTCATCACTTCCAATAAAGGTACTTTGTCAACCTCTATGGCCAAAGAGATGTAGTACAGTAACTGTGAAGGACCTTGACTTGACAGGCTTTGAGGTTGATATTTCTTCCTAACCATATGACACTGCCCCAGGGACGTAACCTTGCTCAGTCCCATTCACTTACCTAAAATGGGGGAAATGGTTTCTAACCCATAGAGTTGTGTGAGAAGGAGAAGAATGTACTCTTACTATTTAGTTCAGTTCTTGGTACACAATATGTTCTCAAGAAGTACTAGTTATTATTGTTTAATTTACTAATTGTATTCATGATCTGGTTTTGTGAGGTGTGTCCTCAGGGTATAACACACATTTCAGACCCAGAAGGGGAGGGTTGATCTAGGGTTTATCAGGCTGCCCGTGGGGTGGCGGTGGGGTGGGGTGTGTTTACTTTTGGGGCCTGATATCTACTGGTTAGAGTTAGTGACTGTCTGAATGTGCAGGGGGTGATGTAAGAGGGCGAGAAGCATGTAACGTGGACAGATGTGGTGTATTTCCGGAGGAAGAAGAATGAAGCTATGCTTACAATGGGACACACGCAGTTGAAGAAAGGAATCTGAGAGTCTTTGTTCCCTGAAATAAGTCTTCGTGACACAAAAATTAAGAAAATAAAATTCTAGGCCTCACTTGGTGGTCTTGGGAATATTATAGGTGACCTTCTTTCATATAAAAACGTGGTTTTCATCCCCAGGAAATGCTGCATAGGAATGTTAAAGACACAGAAGGTAGGGTGGCACTAGAGAAAGGAAATTAGAATCATGAAGGGTCAGGATATACTTTTCTATGATGATCAACTAAAAGTGGGATAGATATTCTTTGGAGTAGAGAGATGAAAGCTGTTAGGAAATATAATTGTAGGTTGAGAATTTTGATGGGAATGGAAAATGTGGATGTGAACCTGATTACTTTCAGGTAGAGCTGTTAGTCTGATTAACTGAAAGTCTGGAACAATAGAATTAAGCCGTAGTCGTCCTTATGATTCCATGGGCCCATCCAATGTCTTGTGGGCAATGGATAATAGTTAATTATTAACTCTTTTATATTTTATGTGAAAAAGAAACTAATAATCTGACCATGCACGATGTGTCTTTTATAGCCAGTTTACTCAAGTAGCTTAATTGGAGGGAGCAGGTAATGTGATTCGGATGTGTTGCCAGATTTCCAGTGCTGCCTTGTGCATTCCACCCAGAAAGCTGCCTGGACAGAGCTCAGCAGGAGTGTTTTTTCCAGGAGGAAGGACAGGCTTACATAAGACAGTCATTAGAGCATCAAGGGCGCCCTCTTCTGGAAGCCAGTGAACTGAACCTTAAATATGAAAGGGTGTTTCTTTCATGTTTTCTAGTAAGTAGGTGTCTTTTCTACAATATTTTTGCTCTCAGGAAAGAGACACCAAGTGGTAAATAAAAATTCAAGTAAAAACGTATGAAATAAAAATTCCTATGGGGACTTCCCTGGTGGCGCAGTGGTTGAGAGTCCGCCTGCCGATGCAGGGGACACGGGTTCGTGCCCCGATCCTGGAAGATCCCACATGCCGCGGAGCCTGTGTGTCCGGAGCCTGTGCTCCGCAACGGGAGAGGCCACAGCAGTGAGAGGCCCACGTACAGCAAAAAAAAAAAAAAAAAAAAAAATTCCTAGTGTTATCTTTTCTTTTTTTTTTAAATTTTTGGCCGTGTTGGGTCTTCGTTGCCGCACATCGGCTTTCTCTAGTTGCAGTGAGTGGGGGCTACTCTTCGTTGCAGTGTGCGGGCTTCTCATTGCGGTGGCTTCTCTTGTTGCCGAGCACGGGCTCCAGGCACGCGGGCTTCAGTAGTTGTGGCACGTGGGCTCTAGAGCACAGGCTCCGTAGTTGTGGTGCACAGGCTTAGTTGCTCCGCGGCATGTGGGATCTTCCCCGACCAGGGCTCGAACCCGTGTCCCCTGCATTGGCAGGCAGATTCTTAACCACTGTGCCACCAGGGAAGTCCCCCTAGTATTATCTTGAATGTAATTCCAGAATTACACTAATAATGGATTGCTTATGCCCTTTTCCACCCTCCCCAAACAGTCCCGGTAAAAAGAAACAAATAGGGCTTCCCTGGTGGTGCAGTGGTTGAGAGTCCGCCTGCCGATGCAGAGGACACGGGTTCGTGCCCTGGTCCGGGAAGATCCCACATGCCGCGGAGCGGCTGGGCCCGTGAGCCATGGCCGCTGAGCCTGCGCGTCTGGAGCCTGTGCTCCGCAACGGGAGAGGCCACAACAGTGAGAGGCCTGCGTACTGCAAAAAAAAAAAAAAAAAAAAACCCAAAAAACCAAAACAAACAAACAAACAAAACAAATAAATAACCCCCACCCCTGCCAAGAGCTTCCAGACTAGTTTGGAAGCAAAGACAGAGAAAACTACAGACCATGTATTTTTCTGTCAGGAGGGTTATTTTATGATCCAGTAATAGAAAAATTCAGAAAAAAGAAAGATGAAGGAAAATGTCATGAAGGAGACATATCTGAAGATGCCATATAGGCGAGTGTTGGCAGGAGGAGGGTTGGTTTTCTAAAAAGCTGAGATAGCTTGCATCCATTTCTAATATTAAAGAGGTTTTCATGGAAAAACATCCAGAGCTAGCTTTTTCCATATATTTTAAGAAAAAAAATGTCAAGAAGCTAAAAATTTGAAAGAAAGTGACTGGACTGATTGAAAAATTTATATTTAAACTTTTAGGGCTGGCTTTGTACAACTGGGAACTCGTAGTTTAGAGGGACATTTGACTACCCCGATTCTTCAAGTCTTACTCTGTTAAAGAATTCTCATCATCTATATAGACACTAGAGTCTTTTATGCTTGCGAAGTCAGTCGTGTGTCTTACTGTCCAGACGACAACAGTGGCTATGTTTTACCTGTCAGGCCTACCGAGCGGCGATGCAGACGCAGTGGAGCTGGATCCTGCAGCTCTGCCAGTGCGTAGAGAAGCACATAAAGGAGAACGGTGCTTATTTCGAGGTATGGAGGCAGAATCACCATGTCAATCGATGGTATTGAAATTTTGGCTGAGTTACAGAAAACATTTCCATGATGTACTGTTAAGATGCATGTATGTAGTGTTCAGGGGAAAGAAACCAAAATGTTTTCTTTGTAGGGTATAGGGATATATGTTCTTCAGGGTAAATGGAAGCATTCTAGTAAGGAAGAAATACTTTAAAAACCGCTTAAAATGTCAGAAAATCTTAATTTTGTCCATGCTTCTCTTATTAAGGAACTGTTTCATTACAGAGAGCTTCCTTTCTGTTCTTCAGAAGTTTTAAAATATTCTTGGAATTTCACTCCCGATTAACAGCTGTTTGGACCCTAAAGTGAAATAGAAGTTCAGTCAAAATAATTTCGAGCCAAAACCACAGTATAGAGAGAAACTTTGTTATATATATATGTATATATTAGTTTTCATGTTCTTTTCCATTTTGGTTTATCACAGGATATTGGATATAGTTTCCTGTGCTATACAGTAGGACCTTGTTGTTTATCCATCCTACATATACCGGTTTGCATCTTCTAATCCTAAACTTGCAATCCATCCATCCCTCCCCCACCTTCCCTCCCCCTTGGCAGCCACCAGTCTGATCTCTATAGACATAAACTTTGGATGGACAGTTAGAATTCATTCATCATCATCCAAGTTCAAGAATTGGTGTTCGATGAAAGGAATGATTTTGGCTAAGTTGTCTTGTGATCTTATTCTGTTCCCATGTAGGAGGTGTCCACACAGGGCTCTGGTACTCGAATGTGACAACTCTGGGCTTTGCTGACATTGCATACACTTTAACTGCCAGTTTTCATCTTTCCTTAGTTTTTCAATGATGCCAAAGAAGCCACGGATTACTTGAGGAATCTGAAAGACGCCATTCAGCGGAAGTACAGCTGTGACAGGTCCAGCAGCATTCACAAGCTGGAGGACCTCGTTCAGGAATCAATGGTATGAACAGGAAAACCTGCAAGTTTCATCAGTGATGTATAGTGAGGACTAGATTAGTGTTTTATTATATTTTCTATGTGCAGAACTTCATGTTTCATTGGTACTCTTGATATTTCTGCCTCAATCAAGCATTTAAACATTCAGTTTTAGTGTTTTTTGGTAACAAATACAACAAAAGTGTTTTTCATGTGATTGCCTCAATATTTTAAAATGCTTTCACTGTGTTGTGTATGTCTGTGTTTAGTCATTCATTCCATAAATACTTGTTAGCATTTCGGTATCCCAGACACTATTTTAGGTGCTGGGGATAGAACAGTGAAGAAAACAGACAAGAATCCTGCTTATATGCTGGGGATGGGGCTCAATAAACATGATAAATTAGTAAAATATACGTAGTATGTTAGATAGTGGTAAATGCGAAGGAGGAAAGAAACAACCAATCAAAACAAGGGAAGAGAGGTGTCAGCGGGGGTGGGAGGGATTGAAAGCTTAGACCTGGTGGTCAGGGAAGATTCTTCTGGTCAAGTTCGTTTAGGCAAAGCCCTAAAAGAAGAGAGTGCACACGTTTTTTACTTTAAAAATCCATCTGATGTATTCCCTAGGAAGAGAAAGAAGAGCTTTTGCAGTATAAAAGCACAGTCGCAAGCCTGATGGGGAGAGCAAAAACAATCATTCAGCTGAAGCCAAGAAATCCTGACTGTCCACTCAAAACTTCTATTCCGATCAAAGCCATCTGTGACTACAGACAAATTGAGGTACTTTAACTCCTAGAAACAGACCAGGTTCTGGCATTATTCATATATTTTAAAAATGAGGTCATATTGCTCATTAGTGGTAAAGTTTTCCACCTCAGAAATACAAAAAACATCCCCAGGTTGGATGTGGAAAAAGATGAGTACCACAGTGACCTCATCTTGTTATTCTGTTCTTCTTTTAAAACCAGATAACCATTTTCAAAGATGATGAATGTGTTTTGGCGAACAACTCTCATCGTGCTAAGTGGAAGGTCATCAGCCCCACTGGGAACGAAGCCATGGTCCCGTCTGTGTGCTTCAGTGTCCCTCCTCCAAATAAAGAGGCAGTCGACTTTGCAAACAGGTTTGTGCGCACTAGCTCCAGATGTAGGCCTGGCTGTGGAATTCTCTGAAGGTTAAAGAAACAATCAGTCAGTGCTTTGACAAGGCTCATAGGATCAGGAGGACCTAGAACTAGGAAACCTAGTATATGTCACAAACACAAAGAAAAATTGTAGCATGTGTTCAGAGGGAGTGGAAAGGCTGAATCTGACTTTTCTTTTATATATTTCAGAATCGAGCAGCAGTATCAGAACGTCCTGACCCTTTGGCATGAGTCTCACATAAACATGAAGAGTGTGGTCTCCTGGCACTATCTCATCAATGAAATCGACAGAATTCGAGCTAGCAATGTGGCTTCAGTGAGTATAAATCTACACATCCACCTAATCTGTCCAAAGATTTGGGGCCCCTTGTCACGAGGGGTGGGTTTTGTATTTTCTCTGGGGTAAGATGGAGTTGAGCAGATCCATGATAATAGTCATTCATTCAGTGAATATCTGTCCTATGCCTGCTGTATACGAGGCATTTTCTAAGGACTGGGGGATCTGGAAATCCCAAACTTCATTCAGGGCTTACATTTTCATTGGGAGACACGGTCTAGTGTTTGGGCATATAGACATGGGTGTAGTTTGATTTCATTTATTAAATTTTATAGTCTTGTTTTTTCTCATCTTTTAAAACCTAAGATTGTAAATGAAGAAAAAATTAATTTCCAGTGGTTTTCTATTTATGACTATTAACATAAACTCATGTCCCATGAGACCCACTTGAGATCTGTCCTTTGGAAATTTTACTCTTAGTTCTATAATGGATCACTGGTCTTCTTTAGATAAAGACAATGTTACCTGGTGAACATCAGCAAGTTCTGAGTAATCTACAGTCTCGTTTTGAAGATTTTCTCGAAGATAGCCAGGAATCCCAGATATTTTCAGGTTCAGATATAACACAACTGGAAAAGGAGGTTAATGTGTGTAAGCAGTATTATCAAGAACTTCTTAAATCGGCAGAAAGAGGTAAAGCATGGGAATCCTTGCCTTTTTTTCCCCATGGGTTTTTAGTCCAGGCTATTTTCTGCTATCAATGGGAATCTCAATCTTAGGTATATTTTGTCACTCCACCTGTAATAGGTAGAAACAATTATTGGAACATTAAATGCATGTTTGAGGTAGGAAGATTCAAGAAGGGATTCAGTTATTTCCAAATGATGAATTAATAAAAAGATGTCAACCAAGTCATATGACAATGAATTCTTAGTGTATCTACTTTTAAACATTTTCACTATTTTGCAGTGTAATGTTCAGAATGATGATCTTTTAGTTTCAGAAAAGTTTCAATTATTTTTCCGTATACCAAACTTGGATTTTTTTAAAGACTTTTTCTTAGAGCAGTTTTAGATTCACAGCAAAACTGAGAGCAAAGGGCAGAGATTTCCTATAACCAAACCTGAATTTTATACAGGGGTTGAAGGAAAAGATTTTATCTTGTTAACTTTTGTTAAATATAAATTTTATTCCAAACACTTGATATAACTTAGAGACCAAAAATACTTAGTAGTGATACTCTATTTAAAAATTTTTTAAACATTAACATAATCTTTACCTTTCATTTTAAAGGATTTTAATTTAGTTTTTATTACTAATCTGCTACTAACATAATTCACATTTTTGTGAACACAAAACAAAGCAATATATTACTTTCCTTAGAAAAAGGAAATATCATAAATCAGATATTGGTACTTTAAGTGGCATTGGGGAAATTTTATTAAATCTTCGTAAATTGTAATGTCCATGATTTCAAGGTTTATATCCTTGGGTGGATTTGTGGTGATAACTGGTAACATCAGTTTGACTACCTGTGTTTTAGTAGTAGTAAAACTGCCATGTTAAATCATGGACGAGAACATCCAAAAGATAGAAAATGAGGTATTTTCTAAACATTACATTTATTTTCACAGAGGAGCAAGAGGAATCAGCTTATAATCTCTACATCTCTGAAGTCCGAAACCTCAGGCTTCGGCTTGAGAGCTGTGAAGACCGTCTCATCAGACAGATCCGCACTCCCCTGGAGAGAGATGACCTTCACGAAAGTGTGTTCAGAATCTCAGAGCAGGAGGTGAGGCTGAGAAGCGCGTGGGGACAAGATTAGCACAGATTACTGTCTTAATGACCTTTACTGTCGACTCTGCGACCTCTCACATGCTCCCTTTGCCAGGGGTCACTTGGTGAGGTCTGCCTACGGACTTAACGCTGATGGCAGACTAGGATTCTGTAATTCAGTTCTGTCTCTCACTTGGGTAAACACAGGAACATGTACTTTCTCACCCATTTATGTGGAGGCTGCGAGGGCTTCTCACAGTTTCTCACCTGCTCTATGCACAAGCACTGAATTAGATGTTTGGGCCCGAGGAGATGGACAGTGAGGGAATGATTGATTATGAAACTTGACTGCTTTGGCTTCATTTCTTTGATAAAGAAAAAGTAAAGAGTATGTAAATGTTTTGCAACTAGAGATGATCATACTAAGTGAAGTAAATCAGAAAAAGACAAATACCGTATGTTATCACTTATATGTGGAATCTAAAATATGACACAAATGAACGTATCTACAAAACAGAACCAGACTCACAGACATAGAGGTCAGACTTGTGGTTGCCAAAGGGAAGGGGGGTGGGGGAGGGAAGTACTGGGAGTTTGGGATTAGCAGATGCAAACTGTTATATATAGAATGGACAAACAACAAGGTCCTACTGTATAGCACAGGGAACTATTTTCAATATCCTGTGATAAACCATGATGGAAAAGAATATGAACAAAATGTATGTATGTGTTTAACTGAATCACTTGGCTGTACAGCAGAAATTAACACAACATTGTAAATCAACTACACTTCAATTAAGAAAAAAGAATACGTACATGTTTAAGTCAAGGGTCATAATGGGAAATGTGTATTTTTAAAGTGTTTGAAGAAAGAGACACCATCTGGAGTGATAGCCTAATCCTTATGTTTGTTCTCTGTTGTGTAGAAACTAAAGAAAGAGCTGGAGCGACTTAAAGGCGATTTGGCCACAATCACGAGTAAATGCGACGACTTTTTCAGTCAAGCAGCCGCCTCTTCCACGGCTCCCACCTTGCGATCTGAGCTCAGCGTGGTCGTCCAGAGCATGAACCACGTCTATTCCATGTCCTCCACCTACATAGAGAAGTATGCCTTAATAGAAATCATCTAAACTGGCTTCATAAAAGTGCCACTTATATATATAGGCTGTTTAGCCAAAAATGTTCATTTTTAAGAATACAAAATTTTTTTCTTAATAACAAATATATTAAATATTTCTGTGGACTTATGATGCATCTTCATGCTGAAAGGGAATGTGAGCTTCAGAGACTAGAGCATTAATGATCTTCCCACATGTTGCCTATAGTTTTGGTAGCTCAGCTTTTGTAGCCTATAGGACTTTCCTACCAGGCTTGGTCTAAATTAGGTTTGAAAGAAGCCCCTCTGCTGTTGGAATCTCCTGCTGAAGACCACTGTGGGGGCAGGGCATGGGTTCTGTTAGAAGACAGTTAGTGGGATGTTAATCCTTTTTTAAAAATTTTATTGAAGTATAGTTGATGTACAGTGTTGTGTTATTTACTGCCGAGTCACTGCTACAGCAAAGTGATTCAGTTATACACGTATATACATTCTTTTTCATATTCTTTTCCATTGTGGTTTATCCCAGGATATTGAATGTAGTTCCCTGTGCTCTGCATTGGACCTTGTTCTTTATCCATTCACTATATAACAGTTTGCATCTGCTAACCCCAAACTCCCACTCCATCCCTCCCCTAACCCCCTCCCCCTTGGCAACCACAAGTCTGATCTCTGTGTTTGTGAGTCTGGTTCTGTTGCATAGGTAAGTTCATTTGAGTCATGCTTTAGATGCCACATATAGGTGATATCCTATGGCATTTGTCTTTCTCTGTCTGACTTACTTAGTGGGATATTAATCTTGTAATAAAAGTGTCAGTGTCTCGGGATGAAGAACATGCTGCATCATGCACCCTCATGGTGCTTTGGGACTGTATTG
This sequence comes from Mesoplodon densirostris, assembly GCF_025265405.1. Classification (NCBI taxonomy): domain Eukaryota; kingdom Metazoa; phylum Chordata; class Mammalia; order Artiodactyla; family Ziphiidae; genus Mesoplodon; species Mesoplodon densirostris. The sequence goes on along the minus strand of NC_082670.1, from coordinate 44,053,016 downwards.
CGGGAAAATAAATGCTTACCAAAAGGGGGTGTTGTTTAATTCTCTTTTTCAGGTTGAAAGTTGTCAACTTGGTGTTAAAAAACACTCATGCTGCAGAAGCCCTTGTAAAATTCTATGAAACTAAACTGTGTGAAGAGGAAGCAGTTACAGCTGACAAGAATAACATTGAGAATCTAATGAGTACTTTAAAGGTATGCGTTTCACTGCTGGCTATTTTTTAAGATTATCCTTTTAAAGTATTTCTCTAGCACTTGGCCCAGGTCTTCAGACCTCAAGCATTAAATATCTGAACTTGAATACATTTCTGTCCATTCCATGTCCTATCTCTGTAGTACCATGGCTTACTGTAAATAAGTGTGTTCATTCATTTTTAGTTTGAGGTGAGTTCTTTTCATTTGAAGTTTGGATCTTTTTGACGGTAGGTTTTTATAGTCCGTTCATATTGGCAGCAAGAGGAGTTGAAGCTAAAAAGTAAATTTTTGGTAATAGATTCTCTTGTGGAAAGAGGCAGTTATTTTAAGAAATCAAAGAGGTGAGTAGAGTAGTTAATCTAAGAAGGAAAAAGGCTGATAGTTATACTCGTCTGTTTCTCTTCTTCCATTTATAAAGCCCTGAGTAAAGATATTGTAAAACAATTGTGAAAAGTTTTCTCAGTGATTTTTTAATGCATGTGTTCATTTTTAAACAATGAGATCAGTAGATATTTTAAAAACAAACAATGAAAAAGACTTAACGAGGTAGCAGACTTGCTTATGAAATATATTTTATTTTACTGATATGCAAATTTTGTTAGACTGAACTCTATAAAACTGTTGGTTTTTTTAGGTCAAAGTACAGTCAAATATTGGCAATTTTATAAGGTTCAAGCTAATGTAATATTTTGTATATGAAAGATATTCTTTCCATTTTCTGATTTTATAGCAGTCATTTGTAAATGAATATTAAAATTAGGTGAATAATATGTTTACACAATGAGCGGTTGATACGTTTTTGTAACTTTATAAATTGATGTATTTTAGCAATGGAGATCTGAAGTGGATGAAAAGAGAGAGGTCTTCCATGCACTGGAGGATGAGCTACAGAGAGCAAAGACCATCAGTGATGAGATGTTTAAAACCTACAAAGAGCGTGACCTTGACTTTGACTGGCACAAAGAAAAAGCAGATCAGTTGGTTGAGAGGTGGCAGAATGTTCATGCTCAGATTGACAACAGGTTAGTACCATTTTCATTCAGTTTTAGCTCAGATTTAATCTCTGTATTCTGGGTAAAGTCTAAATGTATTAGGCTTTTTACTTCCATATGTAATTCATTCCATAGAGTTAATTTCCATATGTAGTTAATTGTGTTAATTGCAAGAGCTCTGTCCAATTACATTTCTTTTTTAAAAGGTGGCCTTTAGTAAGATATTTAACTTCCAAGTAAGTTATTTTTCCATTCTGTGTTATTACAACTGTTGATGTACTCTGGCATTTATATAGTTAATCTACTTGCCTTTTCTGAAGGAAAAAACAACGTAGTTCTCTAATTATTACCACTGATAATATCAAAATAACCATGAGTTAGTAAGAGGAGGGTGGGTCATGCATTTCCTAGGGCCGGATGTAGCATCTATACTAGACAGGAAGCGTAAAGAAACTGAAATGTCCTAATGCTCATTTTAATCAAAGATACAAGAAAGTCAAAATCATTTGCCCACCGATTGAAATAAAAAAGTGAAAAGAAATGGGATGGTTTTGGGGGCTCATCTTAAAAGAAATGGAATAGTGTTCCTTCTCATTCATTTTTTATGTTTTTATTAATTCAACTAAAATGCATTTATTATATAGTGCCATTTGTGAGAAATAAATTATGTTTAAATATTTAGTATCTAATCTCTAAAATATATGATCTGTAGGTTTAATGTAGTGGTTTTAAAATCATAGAAACTGGGGTGTTTAATCACAGCTCCTAGAAAGTACCCTCTGAGTCCACGTTGAACCATTCATTGCTACCATGTCATTTTTTCAGAAGTGAACTGCCATTGCCGCAAACTTTGGGTCTTCAAGACTTGCTGATTGATAATTATTATGGTTAACTTTCCAGTTTTCCTGCTTTTTAGCTTTAGTCTCTCGGGCTTGTCCCTAGAATAATCAGTACCGATAAATTGCGCAAGTCCTGGAGAAAAAGAATTTGTATTCAACCCAAGGCAGTGTAGGTGCCCTTGGAGATGGGCCTGGGATGCTGTGGCCTTGAATTCTTGACACACCCCTGTCGTTGTGCTTAGTGCATCTTAGGACAGTAATATTTTGTCCCTCCCTTTTTTTCTACACCTTCCACCTTCCTATGGGTTACTCTTGGAAACCGTGACTATTCCTTTGTTAACGTCTTAGGTTACGGGACTTGGAAGGCATTGGGAAGTCGCTGAAGTACTACAGAGATACCTATCACCCTTTAGATGACTGGATCCAGCAAGTTGAAACTACTCAGAGAAAGATTCAGGAAAACCAGCCTGAAAACAGTAAAACCCTAGCCACACAATTGAATCAACAGAAGGTGTGTAAACACAGTTCCTTGTGCTAGGGTTCTGTCTGCATCTGGTCACTCAGACCTTGACCTTCCTTTCTCTTGTTAGTACGATAAGTCAGCAGCTATTTCAAGGAAGGCAGGGAATAAATCACAAATGTTAAAAATTTGCACTCAAACCTACATCCATCCCTTATTTTGATTTAAGAAAGTTTCATGTTGGGACAGTTCAAGTTTCTAATGATCATTTAATCATAGGTATGGAAATCTCTTTGGTACTTTGCTGGCTGCAATAGTTTCATGGGATCCTAAATTTAAAAAAAAAATGGTGAGTCATAGAAAATTAAACAGCCACATGTGACCAAGAGTTAAATGCTTTGAGATTTTTGTTCCATCTTGAGAGGCCAGTAATTTCTAGCTCTCTTTAGATCAGGATTAGGTGGGGGCTAAGGGTTTCAAGTCTACTTGTGGATAATTCCCATGGAGTTTAGTAATTTCTGCTTTGGAAGCCTCATGAGGGGATGTCACATAGTGGCTTAATCTTGAAAGCTTGGACTTTACCCATGAGGCAGATGACATTAAGTGCAGTGGGGTAGAGGGAATTCCCTGGCAATCCAGTGGTTAGGACTTGGTGCTTTCACTGCTGAGGGCACAGGTTCAATCCCTGGTTGGGAAACTAAGATCCCACAAGCCATGTGGTGCAGCCAAATAAATCAATAAATCAATAAATAAAGGCTACAATTAAAAATAAAAGTGCAGTGGGGTAGAGAGCTGCAGTCTTAAGTGATGTAGATATTTCTTAGTGCCTGAGATCTCAAGTTGTTGGATAGCATAGGGTTCCTTGTCCTTTTTCTCCTAACCTGTGTGTGCTTATAGATGCTGGTGTCTGAAATAGAAATGAAACAGAGCAAAATGGATGAGTGTCAGAAATACGCAGAACAGTACTCCACTGCGGTGAAGGTGAGAAGACCAGTTCCTTGCATCAGATTTCATGTTCAGATACTCAGGGAGGTGCTTCTACGGTTCACTTTTAAAGCCTTTGCAGGTCATTCAATCTGTGTTAAAAAGTGAAACAGAGAATCTTCACTCTTTGTCACTTATCTGTTAATTCTTTATGAAAGTGTGAGTCACGTGATGACCCCTGGTTCTTTCATTCTCTCTCTGTGTCACACACGTGCACAGCCTGGCCACACCCCCATGTGCACCAGAATAAAATGTAGCTCTGTAATCCACCTCTTACCACTTTGCTTTCCCTCTCCCCTCCTTGCTGGAGTGTTCCATGCAAGTATTGCTGGAGTACTCCATGGAAGTATTGCTGGAATATTCCATGGAAGAACGTCTACCTTGTGCTCTAAGTCACCCACCACACCTCAGCTTCACCCATCCAGATCTGCAGTCCCATTTCCTAACTAAAGGAGAGGGAGGCTGAAAATAACTGGCACACTGTCCCTATATGTCTCCATGAACTCCTAAAGAGACTTAGAAACTTTCCTGGCCACCCTAAACGTTTCTGATTTTTATTACCACCTTGGAAACATGTCAGGATTGGATTGATTCTTGAAAATGTAGTTTTGCAATATTTTCTTGACTTATTCAGTGAAAGTAGATGCCCTTTCTCTGCATCAAATCACTCTAGAATGAAGGGTTAGTGCTTTGCTTTAATTAATCTTACCATTTCCTTTATACAGGACTACGAATTACAAACGATGACCTACCGGGCTATGGTGGATTCACAGCAAAAGTCTCCAGTGAAACGCCGGAGAATGCAGAGCTCGGCAGACCTCGTCATTCAAGAGGTGATACCCGTCCAGAGATGGGGAGGGTGTAAAAGAGAGAAGCAACACTTTAGCAATTTTACATTTATACGTTTGTATTGTGGTAAAATGTCCATAATAGAAAATTCACCATTTTAGCCATTTTTAAGCATACAATTCAGTGGCATTCAGTACATTCGTAATGTTGTACAACCTTGAATACAGTCCATTTCCAGAACATTCCATCATCCCAAACAGATGCTCTCTACCTATAACAATGCATCTTATTAAGGGTTTTAAAAAACCTTTGAAAATCTTCATTCAAGATGAATGAATTGCAGAGAATAATAAATGTGTATCATGATTAAATTTAGAGGAGGATTGTCATCACTGTGGTTTGCACAGCAGTAATCTCGTTCCTACTTGGTTATCACTGCTGGGGAGTCGTGAACTTCCCTGTTCCATAGACTAGTTAATATTTTAATTATTGCTCAGTGTTTTAGGGCAACTGGAGGTTCTGTTTTTATTTTTATTTTTCCTTACTTGCAGTTCATGGACCTGAGGACCCGGTATACGGCTCTGGTAACCCTCATGACACAATATATTAAATTTGCTGGGGACTCATTGAAGCGTCTGGAGGAGGAGGAGGTAACCATTAACCATGGGCAGGTTACTGAAAAGGAGCCACAAGACGGTTTCATGATAAACTCACGTGGTTGAGAGCTGATGTATAAGTGATTAATTATAAAATTACAGTGAAAAACAGTAGAGGCATAGGATTTTTTGGTTTGTTATTAAGATTCTCTCGAACTGAAAAACATTACAAAAAAAAAGGAACAAGCTTTTTGGAAAAAATTTTTTTTATTTTTACTCTAGGGCTCTAGTATGAGAGCGTTAATGTCATTAAGTGGTTCTATTTAAATTATGGAATGTTGGCAATTCGGCAGAATGTTTTTCAGTTTTCTCACAGTTGAGAAGTATTGTTCTTTGAAGTATAGTTACTACTGTTATGATATCTGCAGAAATATTACATAAACACATTTGTTTTATGCACTTTAAATTAATTTATATCTTCAAGGATTTAAAACATGAAAGCCATTAAGTTAGGAGTAGCAGGTGTTTATACAAAATGGTAGTACTTTTTAAGAATTGTGGGGGATTTTATTTTGTTTTTGTTTTTAGCTTTGCCAAAAAGATATGGTGTATGTTAAAAAGACGAAGTACCATTCTAATTTGGAGAACTTCAGTGCCTTTGATTATGCATTTAAAATATATTCAGAAACAGAAGGAATAAGGAGTTACTTATGGATATATTTTCATAAAAGGCTATTGTATCTAATTTTGAAAGTATGCTCTGCTCTATTATCTTGATATGCTTTCTGTTCCTAACCTCAGAACAGATAAAAATAGTAAACCAAATGCTGTAGTAAGTAAATTGTGGGGCATTAGCCATTTAAATTAGACCGTTGTTGAAATTCTGTAGGTGACTGTACTTAGTGTAACTCCATTCATGTAATGAGAGAACCAAAATGGTAGTAAATGTCTAATAGATGTTGCTTTCTTAGTTTCTAAAATTATGACTGCTTTGGTAAACTACTTTTGTCTGTTCAGAGTTAATAGTTTTCGGCAACTAAATCACTAACATGGCTACTTGCAACTCTTTATAACTAACTTCCTTTGGGTTTAGAAAGGAGAACCAGAATATTTTCACATTCAAATAACTGGCATACACTTCTCATCTTAATTCTTAAGAGAATTAATTCTTAATTTTTAAGAGATATGATTCCATTTTAAATGGTATACAGATCTTTTAAATTGTGTATTTTGTAGTTAAATGTAATATAAATAATTTAAGCCCTTCCCTTTCTTACAATGTATGTCTGCACATATATGAGCCAATTTGCTCAATGTATCTGATGAAGTAGAATAGTAGAAGTTGATAGAACCAAAAGATATTTCAAAAAGCCTGAAATATATCCAAAATTATGCTTGTCATCCTTTGAAATATAAAAGATTATGTTGAATTTAAAGTCAAAACAATGTAGCTTATGGAAGACCATGCAAAGATTATTATAATTTAAAATAGATTTTAAAATTCCTTGTTAAAAATTCACCACTTACGGATATTAATAATGGAATATCTTATAAAAGATACATAGCTCAGTTTTCAGATTCCAAAGAGTAGTGTTTCTGAAACTGGGTCTATAAAGACTCACATGAGAGATCTTGGTCAGAGAGCAGAATTTTCCATGATAAACATGAAATCAAAGAGGGATTCAAGTTAATTTCAAAGATAATACCAAATTAGTTACAGAAATATTAGTAGAGTGTCTGTAATAGATAGATGGATAAAGATATTTCTCTAGTCTTTGTTGATCGCAAAATATATTAGATGTTAATTGCTGAAGTTAAAGAACAGCATGTCTCCTTGGGGAACATTTAGATAAAGCTTGAAGTTATTTTTATTTGAATAAGTTTGAGATATACAAGAAAGCAAATCAGCAATAGGACTAAATTGTTTCTAGTAATTTTTCTAATATTTGCTAAAAAAATTCAGAGTTATCCAGGCAACATGAGATTATTATCAGTCACTAAAATGACTCCAAAACACTGAGATTTTGACAACAAACATTTTTTTCTGAGAGAATTTTCATTTTTTTAAACCTTAGAGCATGACCAAGAAAAAAAGGGAGGGACTTAAAACTTCTGAGCAACAGCTAAGTTTTAAACAGAGTTTGATGAGGAATTGAGAAAGACCCTTTTAGAAATCGTCTGCTGAAAACATGTTGAACACCTAATGTGTAAGCAGATAAAATGCTTCAGTATCACTGAGAGTTGACCCTGATAAGAAAATAAAGAAAATAGAACACTAAATATTGCAGACTGTGATGAGATTTGTTTTCATATGAATTCTTATTAAAAATCATATTTAGGTTAGCAAAGGAAACATCTAAAATTCTCATCAAAATTATTGGGGATGAAGAAATGAGAGGAAGAAAAATAAGATGCATGGTCTATAATACAAACTAAATTCTTGAGATGCACCAGGGCTTTTCAATGAAAATAAAATCTGCTATTTAGAATAATTTCCCTCCTTTTGTCTAAATTATTTCTAACTATGATGATTTTGAGCTGATGATATGACACTAAAAACCTTATGGTATTAATAAAGAGAAATTAAATTGTGATTATAAACTAGCCCTGATCATGTTCTGTAGTCGTGTATTTCTCCCAGCTGAGATTGATTCTGTAGTCAGTAGAGTAAAGACATTTTCCTAATTGGATCTGAATCCCTAAGTACACTTTTACAAGCATTTATATTTAACAAATATCTTTATGTTTATGGAGTAACTGAAGGTTCTTGTCAAGGTGGATTCATATGAGCCATGTCATTAAGGACAACAACAAAATCATTGAGTATATGAAGCACATCTTTTCTAAAGCCACCAGGGCCTATAGGTGCCTTTGCATTAGCAATTCTGACTTTTGTAAGTATCGTAGTAGGGCAAATATAAATTAGTGAGGCATTTGATTGTAGAAATTACAGGTTTGTATATAGTTTTCCTCCTTCCTTATGTTAAGTATTATTTCCTCAATTGGCTCTCTGTTCCAAAGTTCTGTATCTTGCTTCTTTCACTGTAAGACAGGAGAATGTAAATATCATTTCAAATTTCCATTGGGCTAGAAAATGAAAACTAAATTCTCTAATGTCATTCAATTCCTACACATTGTATGTTTCTTCTTAGCCCATAGGACTGAGTTGTGTGTGAAAGCAGAAAGAGGACTGTTGTGAGAATTTTGGTTCCTACTTTGTCACTTGCCTGTTGTGTGAGTTTTCAAAATTATTTAACCTTCCTAGACCTCAGTGTCCTCATCTGGGGTGAGGGTCATACTGTAAGGTTCCTTCTTTTTTTTTTTTTTTGCGGTACGCGGGCCTCTCACTGTTGTGGCCTCTCCCGTTGCGGAGCACAGGCTCCGGACACACAGGCTCAGCGGCCATGGCTCACGGGCCTAGCTGCTCCATGGCATGTCGGCCATGGCTCACGGGCCTAGCCGCTCCACGGCATGTCGGCCATGGCTCACGGGCCTAGCTGCTCCACGGCACGTGGGATCTTCCCGGACCGGGACCGGGACACGAACCCGTGCCCCCTACATTGGCAGGCGGACTCCCAACCACTGTGCCACCAGGGAAGCCCCTAAGGTTCCTTCTTGATGTAAAATTCTGAGCTAGCTAATTTTAAAAGCAGAATTATTCCTAAGAGACCCAAAAAGAAAAAAAAAAAAAAAGAAAGAAAAGAAAAGATGCCTTGATTTAGAAAAACCTGACATGCAGGGTTTTTCGTCTTCTGCGACTACTGACTTTCTGAAGCTTCTTCTCTGCAGATGGTGGTGGTGTTGGTGGTGGGGTTTGTTCTGCCTTTGGTTTCACTGGTCTGTGTAAGTCCTTTCACGAGCATGGCTTCAGATTCTTGAAGACAGATTGGAGTTGAACAGGTTTGACCCTTCTGAACGTCTCTCATAGATGAAAAGGTGTCAGGAGGCTTCTGAGCACGGGGTGTATTCAGATCTGCTCCAGCGGCAGGAGGCGACGATGCTGGAGAATCGCAAACTCACGGGGAAGATAACAGAGCTGGAGAGGATGCTGGCTGAGCTTGAGAAGCAGAAGTCCCGGGTTGAGGAGGAGCTTCCAAAGGTCAGGGAGGCAGCGGAGAATGAGCTGAGGAAGCAGCAGAGGGATGCAGCGGACATCAGCCTGCAGAAGATGCGGGCAGAGGGCGAGGCCCAGAGGTACCGCCGGGAGCTGGAGGCCGTCGAGGGGGAGAAGGAGGCGGCGCAGCGCGAGCTGGAGCACGTGCGGAGGCTCACGGCCGAGGCCGAGGCCCAGAGGGAGGCCTTGGAGAGGAACCTGCGTGGCTTCCGGAAACAGCTGGAGGAGCACACCACCACCAGGAGGGCCCTGGAGAACCATCTGAAGAGGAAAGACTCCAGCCTCCACGAGGTGGAGCAGCAGAAAGATAAGCTGATGGAGGAACTAAGGAGAAAGAAGGACCACGAAGAGGAGCTCCTGAAGCTGGTCGAGCAGATGGAGAAAGACCTCATGTTCCAGAAACAGGTGGTGGAGAAACAGCTGAAGGAAAAGCAGAAAATTGAATCGGAAGCCAGAAGAAAACTAACCGAGATGCAGTGTTCGTACAAAGAAAACACACTGCCAGCTTGTACGAGCACCCAGGCTGAGGAACTGAAGCAGCAGGTGGGTGAGCTGACAGTGGCCAATAGAAAGGCAGAGAAGGACATGAGGGAGCTGAAGTCTGAACTCAGTGCCCTGCAGCTCAAGAAAACTTCATCGGAGGAGAAGGCTCACTTGCTCAAAGAAAAACTGGGTGAAACCAGCAATGCATTGAGATGCCTCAAGCTGGAGTTGCAAAGGAAGGACGAGGCGGAGGAGGGGTTCTCTCAGCAGCTCCGGGAGCTGGGCAGGCAGCTGAGCCAGACCACAGGGAAGGCAGAAGAGGTCAGGCAGGAGGCCAGTGACCTTAAGAGGATAAAGCACAACTATGAGCTAGAACTGGAATCTCTGCATCAGGAGAAAGGGAAGCTGCAGAGGGAGGTGGACAGGATCACCAGGACACAGGCCGTCACCAAGAGGAGCATCCAGCATTTAAATTCACAAGTTACTTCTTTGCAGGATGACAAGGACTTCTCTGGCGAAAGAGCACGATCCTGCCAGAGAAAGTCAGATCACCTGAAAGAACAATTTGAGAAAAGCCACGCACAGTTGCTTCAAAATATTCAAGCCGAAAAGGAGAATAACGAGAAAATCCAAAAGCTTAAAGAGGAATTGGAGAGAAGTAATGACTGTGCAGACACACTAAAGCACAAAGTGGATGAGCTCACCGGGCAGAATAACGAAACCAAGTTAATGATGGAGAGAATTCAGGCAGAATCTGCAAATGTGGTCTTAGAGAAACAAGCCATCCAGCAAAGATGTGAAGCACTGAAAATCCAGGCGGATGGTTTTAAAGACCAGCTTTGTGCCACAAACAAACACTTGCACAAACAGACGAAAACGGAACAGGATTTCCAGAGGAGGATCAAATGCCTGGAAGAAGACCTGGCCCAAAGTCAACATTTAGTAAGTGAATTTAAGCAGAAGTGCGACCAGCAGGACCTCATCATCCAGAACACGGAGAAGGAGGTGCAGAGTCTGAGTGCTGAGCTAAGTGCATCCAAAGAGGAGAAACGCCTTGGGGAGCAGACAGTGCAGATGCAGTGGGCACAGGTGCAGGACCTGAATGACAGATTGAAAAAGGTGCAAGACGAACTGCACTTAAAGATCCTAGAGGAGCAGGTGACCCACAGGAAGATGGTTCTGTTTCAGGAGGAATCTGAGAAATTCAAACGTTCTGCAGAGGAGTTTCGGAAAAAGATGGAAAAATTGATGGACTCCAAAGTTATCACAGAACATGATATTTCGGGCATCCAGCTCGACTTTGCGTCTCTCCAGCGGGAAAACTTCAGGGCGCAAGAGAACGCGAGGCTCTGTGAAACAAATATCCGAGAACTTGAGAGGCAGCTCCAGCAATATCATGAGCAGATGCACCGAGGGCAGGATGGGGAGGCACATCACTACCAGAAATGTTGGAAGCTCACAGATGAGCTGGTCGCCCAGAAACGGGAGGTGGAAAACCTGAAGCAGAAGATGGATCAGCAGATAAAAGAACAGGAGCATCAGTTAGTGGTGCTCCAGTGTGAAATCCAGAAAAAGAACCCAGCCTTCAAGCCACATCTTGAGATGGCAGTGAAGGAGTATCAGCGCCCAGGGGACTTCTCCTCCTCTCCCCCCACGGCCAGGTCCCCTCTACAGAGGTGGACTCAGGAACCACAGCCTTCGGAGGAAAGATGGCAACATCGGGGTGCTGAACAGATGCAGAAGGAGGGCCAGGGTGGGCCGTCAGGGGCTCCGGTTGAGAAAGAGAAAAGTCAGCAGTGTTACTCTGAATACTTTTCTCAAACAAGCACTGAGTTACAGATAACTTTTGATGAGATGAACCCTGTTGCAAGACCGTCAGAAATCGAGAAGCTAAGAAATCAAGGTCTGTACAATTCCAGACCCGCTGTCAGGTGTCAAGATGACAAGTGTGAAATAGACCTGGTGACGCTTCTGGCGCCCTTAGAGGTATACCCTGGATTCTGGAACCTTGTCAGCTACCCTCTGTCAAGTTTCCGCTCTTATTTCCTTTCTCTGCTAGGCTACATTTTTTAACCGTGTTGAATGTGAGTGGCTCTTTGCAGTCCGATAGAAAATCATGCTATGATTTTCTAGTGATTTACTTGAATCATTACTACAAACTACAGTCTTCAATTTTTAAATGTTTGAGATGAAAAACACAGAGGTCATGGCTATCCTGTCATATCTGTGGGATTCTATTCCGAAAAATTTGACCCTAAAAAAAAAACTAGAAAGACCAAGCAGTTAACTTTAATTTCTAACACGTTTTGTGGACAGATTTTATCTCCTGTCTTTTTTAGACATAGCATTTTAATACCTTAATTGTCATCTAAAGTTTAAACTTCAGACTGTCAAAATAATATTTCTTGTTCCTGAACCCTCTTGGGCTTGAAAGTGTTTTTCTCTTATCTCATCTTTGTTATTCTAGGAATTATATTTGGATTAAGAGTGGGTAACATGACAATGTTCTTTAGATGACTTTTAACGTCTTATAAATTCCCGTTACAGATAGCTAAGAACAAGCAGTATGCTATGCACACAGAAGTCACGGCATTAAAGCAAGAAAAGAGCCCAGTCCCCAGTGCTGATGAATGGCTGCTTGAAGGGTGCAGGGCACTGGGTGGACTCAAAAGAGATTTTCTTAAGAAGGGCTCAGAACCAGAGACCTTTCAGAACTTTGGTGGTGATCATGCATGCTCGGTCAGGGATGATGATTTTCAATTCCAAGGGCTCCGGCACACTGTGACGGCCAGGCAGTTGGTCGAAGTTAAGCTTCTGGACATGAAAACAGTTGAGCAGCTGCGACTTGGCCTTAAGACCGTTGAAGAAGTCCAGAAAACTCTGAGCAAGTTTTTGACGAAAGCCACCTCCATCGCAGGGCTTTACCTAGAATCCACAACAGAAAAGATTTCATTTTCCTCAGCTGCCAAGAAAATCATCATCGATAAGATGATGGCTTTAGCATTTTTAGAAGCTCAGGCGGCCACGGGTTTCATAATTGACCCCCTTTCAGGGCAGACCTATTCTGTTGAGGATGCAGTCCTTAAAGGTGCGGTTGACCCCGAATACAAAATCAGGCTCCTTGAGGCAGAGAAGGCGGCCCTGGGGTATCCATGTTCTTCTAAGACACTGTCAGTGTTTCAAGCCATGGAAAATAGAATGCTTGACAGGCAAAGGGGCAAACATATGTTGGAGGTGCAGATTGCCAGTGGGGGTGTCATCGACCCCGTGAGGGGCATTCGGGTTCCTCCAGAAGTTGCCCTGCAGCAGGGGCTGCTAAACAATGCCATCCTGCAGTTTCTACATGAGCCATCCAGCAACACCAGAGCCTTTCCCAATCCCAATAACAAGCGAACGCTGTATTACTCAGAATTACTGCGCATGTGTGTCTTTGACGTCGACGGGCAGTGCTTTCTGTTACCATTTGGGGAGAGGAACATTTCCAATCTCAATGTAGCGAAAACTCACAGGATTGCTGTCGTCAGTACTAAGACAGGAGCAGAACTGACTGCCTACGAGGCTTTCCAGAGAAACCTGATTGAGAAAAGTACCTACCTTGAGCTATCGGGGCAGCAGTATCAGTGGAAGGAAGCCACGTTTTTTGAGTCCTATGGGCATCCCTGTCATATGCTGACCGATACTAAGACAGGATTACAGTTCAGTATCAGTGAGGCCATAGAGCAGGGAACCATTGACAAAGCCTCCATCAAAAAGTATCAGGAAGGCTTCCTCACACTCACAGAACTCGCTGATTCCTTGCTGAGCAGGTTAGTCCCCAAGAAGGACTTGCACAGTCCAGTGGCGGGGTACTGGCTGACTTTCAGTGGGGAGAGGATCTCTGTGCTGAAGGCCACACGTCGGAATCTGGTTGATCGGATCACTGCCCTCCGATGCCTTGAAGCCCAAGTCAGTACCGGGGGCATCATTGACCCTCTGACCGGCAAGAGGTACCGGGTGGCCGAGGCCTTGCACAGAGGCCTGGTGGACGAGGGGTTTGCGCAGCAGCTGCGGCAGTGTGAGTTAGTCGTCACGGGGATCAGTCACCCTATCAGTAACAAAGTGATGTCAGTGGTGGAAGCTGTGAGTGCAAATATCATAAGTAAGGACATGGGAATCCGCTGTCTGGAATTTCAGTACTTGACAGGGGGGCTGATTGAGCCCCAGGCCCAGTCCCGCTTGTCGATTGAAGAAGCCCTCCAAGTAGGGATTATAGATGTCTTCATTGCTACAAAGCTCAAAGATCAAAAGTCCTATGTCAGAAACATCCTCTGTCCTCAAACGAAAAGAAAGTTGACATATAAAGAAGCCTTAGAAAAAGCTGATTTTGATTTCCACACAGGACTTAAGCTCCTAGAAGCATCTGAGCCCTTGATGACAGGGATTTCCAGCCTCTACTATTCTTCACAATAGGATCTGTTTATAGAACCAGAGTCAGGGGTGATGCTGTCTAGTTCGTCTGCTTTGTCCACGGCTTGATGGTATGAGATCCACGGCCTAGTAATTGTGTGACATGCCTGAAGCACTGTTAATTTCTTGAGGGCTGGAAACACCTGACTGCTCAGAAGAGAGAATACTTTTAATTTTTAAAATTTTTAAATTTTTTTAGGTAAAGTTTTATTGGAATGCAGACACATTGTTGTGTACATATTGTCTTTGGCTATTTTTGGGTACAAGGACAGAGATGAGTAGTTCTAACAGTAACCATATGGCTCACAAAGCCTAAAATATTTGCTCTCTGGTCCTTTCCAGAATAAAGTTTGCTGTCTCCTGATCGGGAAGAATTTGCATCACTCCTTTAGACTAAACGTCAGGAGGCTTGGATTTTAGACTCCATTCTGCCCGAGAGAGAATACTTTTAAAATGGAAAATAAAAAAAGATTTACTGCTGTCTATAATGGTTCCATTTAGCTTTGAGATTCGTTTTTTGACTCCTACCCAAACTAAAATAAAAGTATTTTACCTGGAATATGGGATAAGCTTGAGGATTTCCAGCGAGTTTACAGCATCCTTTCTTCAGAACTCTGCATCACTGCCTGGATCCAGCCTGGTGTCAGGGTTCCCATTTGTTAAATGATTCATTACACTCACTGAAAGAGCACTTAAAAAAGAACCGTGGAATCACAGAGGAAAATGTAAACTTGTTCTCACATCCGTGAGGCTGTAGTGTTTCAGATTGCCTTGAAAAATGAACATTTTTAGTGTTTCCGTATGTTGTAATCTTCTTTACATATTATATTTTACCACCATCTCCCATTTCTAGTTATGACTTTGTAATTAAAAGCAGCATTATGAATGGGTTATGTGTTGGAGGAGAGGGAAGGTTTTTCTTTGTTCTATGTATTTTTTGTTTTGTGTAGACTTTATGCTTTCAGCTTTCCATTGTCTGATACTTTTCTGTCACTACAATTATGATTGTAATGCTAATGCAAAGGCAGCAATTCAGATTTCTTCTAGTGCTTCATGAATAAAGTTGAGTTTTTAAATGTGTCATATTAATAGACTAGCTGGGAGCTTAGGCTGATCATTCAAGACTATTTCTCACAGCTTGCTTTGCTACCATAAACATTTTGGAAGTACATCTGCTACGTGACGTGTTGAATATGGTAAAAAATGAATAAAATATCTCGGTAACCTGTGTGTGATGAAAAAATATTTTTAAATCCTTGTTTTCTGTGGAGAGATCACTTTAATGGCTCGGTAATTTACTGGAATATATCTTTTTTTTTTTTTTTAACCACTCACACCTGTCAGAAGTCACTGGAAGAAGAAAAGAAAGAGCATGTTGAAAAAGCCAAAGAATTACAAAAATGGGTGTCAAATATCAGCAAGACATTGAAAGACGGAGAGAAGGCTGAAAAGTCTTCCTTCTTTAAGCAAAAGGTACTCACCGAGGTCCTGGTTTAATAATAATGTCAATAATTATAGTGGGGATAATTTACTGAGTTGATACAGTCCACCTAAAAAAGACCCTTTAATTCTTTAGTTTCCCCCATTTCTATATGCAGTTATAATGAGGATCAGAGACGTTAAGTAACTTGCCCAAGGAATCACAGTATGTGACAGAAGAAGCTGTCTCTGCTTCCAAAACCTGGACTTCATCAATATTAGTCTCACTGTCAGTCAACCAGTATGTGGGACTGCTTTTCCTCACAGTGAGATCTGCTTCCTGATCGTTTTGATGAGCGTTGCAGGGGAGCAGAGTCGCTCTGTTTTGTGCCCTGAGTACATTCACGCACTCTGTGTCATGAAGAGTTGCAAGCTCGTTCTTAGAATAGAAACAAAAAGTTTCAAGAGCAACAAACTGCAGACCAAGATGTTAACATTTGAGGATCTCATTTAGTTGTGCTTTTCTGGGTCTTTTCTATTTCCGAAAGAAGTGTTCTCCCGTCGTCCACTGGAAATTCTAGATTCTTTCCCTTCCCTAAATGAAGTCTTTAGTTCTGTAGGCTGTGTTCTGAACCCCACTACTTGACATAAGTTGAGTGGCTGCATTTCGTGAGATGTTACTGCTCTGAGGTGTCCTTTGGGCTGTCCCACCTGAAGCTCTTAGGGCACTGAGTTAAGCAGTTTTGCTGCTGCTACTGATAATGCTGGAATTGCTGCTATATTTTAAAAAATAAATTTCCAGGGCCTCCCTGGTGGCGCAAGTGGTTGAGAGTCCGCCTGCCGATGCAGGGGATACGGGTTCGTGCCCCGGTCTGGGAGGATCCCATATGCCGCGGAGCGGCTGGGCCCGTGAGCCATGGCCGCTGAGCCTGCGCGTCCGGAGCCTGCGCGTCCGGAGCCTGTGCTCCGCAACGGGGGAGGCCACAACAGTGAGAGGCCCGCATACCGCAAAAAAAAAAAAAAAAAAAAAAATTTCCACTAAGTAAGCAGTATTTTTCTCGATTATGTTTCCTGCACTGCCCTGCTGCTCCCGCCTGACCTGTGGAAACTACAGAGGCTATCATTAGCTTTCCCTTCCAGCTCTGCATCAGTACACACTTGTCATCACTTGAAACAGACATTTTTGACATAATCCAATAGCAGAAAGCTTCAACATCTTGTCTCATTTTGTCTATGGTATGAGGCAGATGAACCTTATTTGAGGTTCCCCCGGGAGACGTTTATAGACCTGAGTATTTACTTGAATTCTCATTCAGTTGAAATAAAGCCAGCTTAGCTCATAGTCTAGCAAACTACATTTTGTAGAGTGTGGGGGAAATAAGTTGGAAAGGAAAATTACATTTAGTGCTGTAAACGCAAAACCTTCAAAGCAATTTTATGTGAATATTTAGTTTAAAACATCTTCATTTTCCCCCTGTGAAATAGGAAAAGAGCTAAAATAGGGACACAAACTTAGCAAGGATTTCTTGAGAGAACAAGTTTCTTTTCAGGAACGTGGTTTATAAACGCTTGGTATTTCCTCATTCTGTAGTTTTAAATTCTCCAAAATTTTACCGACCAGTTTTAGTTTTAGACCTAGCAGACATAAAAGTAGACAGATACCTTTGCAATGCAGATCATGGCCCCAGTTATAAATCTTGAATAACACTCGATGGTCTCTCTGTTGAAGGAAATTTAAGGTAATTTGATTTCAGTAATAAATGTGTCTTTCAAAAAATCAGTATGGCCTCATGATTACCTATAGCCATGAAAAATAGACTTTAGGTTGACTCTCAGTAGAATATGTCTGGGGAAAATACACCTTTTCATTGTCCCATCATTTCATTTTGCTCACTTAAAAGAATGGCATTTGCTTTCTGATATTATGTCTTCAGAAATGATACAGAGAGGAATTAGGAGAAAGTAAACAGGTCAATTTTATTTCTCTGTCTGTCACAGGCGACTTTTGCAAGTGAAGTCCTAGTAATAGAAATTATTTAATCTTGACCTGCAGACCTAGAGAGGAATACTTCTAGAGAGGAATTTTTTTCCAAAGGAGCATTGTATCCAGGAGCCTGGGGGAAGGAAGGGAAGGTTTTTGTTCCATGTTCATGTATCTTTTTTTTTTTTTTTTTTTTTTTTTTTTGCGGTACATGGGCCTCCCACTGTTGTGGCCTCTACTGTTGTGGAGCACAGGCTCCGGACGTGCAGGCTCAGCGGCCATGGCTCATGGGCCCAGCCACTCCGCGGCATGTGGGATCTTCCCGGATCGGGGCACGAACCCACGTCCCCTGCATCGGCAGGCAGACTCTCAACCACTCTGCCACCAGGGAAGCCCCATGTATCTTTTTTTTTGTTGTTGTTGTTGTTTTTTTTTTTGTTTTTTTGTGGTATGCGGGCCTCTCACTGTTGTGGCCTCCCCCATTGCGGAGCACAGGCTCCGGACGCGCAGGCTCAGCGGCCATGGCTCACGGGCCCAGCCGCTCCGCGGCATATGGGATCCTCCCAGACCGGGGCACGAACCCGTATCCCCTGCATCGGCAGGCGGACTCTCAACCACTTGCGCCACCAGGGAGGCCCCCCCATGTATCTTTTTGAGGATGGCGATGTTCTTCCAGTGCTGAACGTCTGGCCACCTGGGGTATCATTAAGGCATTCTCTATTCGTGGTTGGGCCGGAACAAATGCAAGAACCATATCATGCGGTATTATTATTTCCTCGTGGAAATGATGGCCTTAGGGTTAGAGGGAGTGACTTTCCTTCATCGTGCATTCTCAATAAAGCAGTCTTCTTATCCAGGCCTGCGAACCAGTAATAACTGATGGGTTATTGACTCAGATCACCTGAAAATATTCCCATCGTGTGGGTCTTGATGGAAACTTGGAGTTTTTTTAAATGACTGTTGTCTCGTCTTTGTGAAGGAAGAGCTTGAGTGTGTTTTCTTTACCTCGCAGATTTCCAGTGAGGAAATATCAGTCAAGAAGGAACAATTATCTGAAGCACTGCAAACTATGCAGCTCTTTCTGGCTAAACACGGAGACAAGTATGTTGGTTTTCATTAGGTCTTTTATTTGAAGTAGGGGGGTGGTCTTCAAAACTCTTAGCAAAGTAGAGGATGGTAAATTTCAATGTAGAGTTTAAAAATGGGACTCAATCACAAATTTACTTAGTAATATAATAACCTAAGACTATAAACTTGGCTATTTAATTGTCGCTTTTTGTCACTCTTGGTCTTTACCAAAACCCTGAAATGTACTTATTATCCCCATATATTGCTGATGAGAAAACAGGCTCAGAGAGTTTAGGATCTGTAGCTAGTGAGTTGTAAAGATGCCAAGCCAAGTCTTGATTCTGAGTAGTACTTACTCTCCAAGACCTACCTTCTGGAAAATGTGTGTAAATACGTTCTTCATTTTCTTAGCTGGGAATTGTGGCAACTTAATTTCTAGTGGTTTGGTCCTACTTTTTGCAACAAGGCACTTCATATATTTCAGCTAATGCCTCAGGCAGGGAAGGAATCTACGCGTTTCTTAAGTATTTTTTGTCTGTCATCTATAGAATTACTCTAGAATTATTTTATATTATACCTTAGGTTAAATTTATAAGGAAATTGGGTTAATTTCCTTATAAATTTCCTCTTTATTCATCCTTCTGCTTGAACAAGTTTCTCCTTGAGTCATGGTACCTTACTTGTCCCTTTTCCGTGTTGGAACTAACAGTGGGATCTTTCCCTCTGTCAGATAACGGCAGTTGTTATTTTAGAAATTTGTGTATGCTAGAGAGGTGCTGATATATTAGTTTACACTCTTTTCCTTTAGTCCTTTTCCAGGCAAGAGAAGGATTCCTGGATGTTTTTAGGGTCATAAGGGCCATCCTTAATTTTCATATACAACCATTCTAAGACCTGAGTAATCTGTGTATGAGATTATATTATATTTTATGACCCTATGCTAGTTTAGGAAAGTATTCTTTACAAAATCATCGAGGCTAGTGTGTCATCTTTATCACTTGAAGACTTATATTCGTCTTTTCGTACTTTCTGGTTATTTTAGAATGACAGACGAAGAAAGAAATGAATTGGAAAAACAAGTGAAAACTCTCCAAGAAAGTTATAATTTATTCTTTAGTGAATCTCTGAAACAACTACAACAATCAGAAACCTTAGGAGATATAAAGGTAGAGGAGAAGGTAATGTTATTTATTTAGAACATGAGGCTGTTTTAAGACTCTTAGTTTAACTGCATGATTGTAGAAATATATGTCAATGACAAAGAAATGACCTTGAGTTGTGTACGTGGAAGAAACATGGGTGGGGTTTATTTAAGTATTAGGAGATTTCAGTGTTGTTCATTAAATGCAGTCTTACACTTGCTGTCATCAATTTCTGTGACATCTTAATCTCTGCCTTGCATGGTAAAAGGAAAGAATCATTCATTTTTCTAACTCTTCTCTGTCAAAGCCATTCCTCTACTGTTATACAGATATATGTTATATAGATATGATAGATATTTTACTATATAAATATGATGGTATAAAATAGTCTGTGAGTCACCTCTAAAGGTGACATTGGAGTATTAGGGGATTTGTCTGATTTTCAGAGATATCCATGAGATTTATTTGAGAAATACTGGGCCATATGTTTTAGCGAGGATGCTCTAGCATCTTCTTAAAATATAACAGAAATAGCTTAAAATTTGGCCTATCCTTAAACTTTTAAAACTTGACAACACATATTCAACACAAAATCCAGTATTCAAAAAGTTACCTTTATACTCAATTCCCTCACTCCCTGGAGTACTTTACATACTATTTGTTGTATTTTGAGGGTATGTAACAATTTTTCTGGCTCATGGGTTTTGGCTATCTGTGAAGAAGTCTGTATGCTGTAAACATCAATAGCATGGGGTTTGAAACTCTCTCTTGTGTCAGGAGACTAATCTCACCCGATTGCAGAGAGCATGGTTTGCCTTCTAGGTGTGTGTCCTGTTTCCTCACCCTCATCATTTCCTGTGTCCTCACTAACCTTCTTAATGTACACGATATGAAGTTTTCAGTTCACAGATGCATGTCGTTTTCAAAGCTTTATCACATCCTGTGCTCTCGAATAGATCACTGACATAGATCACTTGTGCATTTGAGCTGCTTAACACTCACAGCCTTGCCGCGTCTCGGTAAGTAGAGGATTTTTATGTCGAAGTGTCTTTTTTATAAGAAAATGCAAAGTAAGTTTCATGACGCCCTGCCCACCCTCGTGTCACTGACTGAGACATCATGCTTTCCTTTCAGCTGGATAAAGTCATCGCAGGCACCATTGATCAGGGCACGGGAGAAGTCCTTTCTGTCTTTCAGGCCGTGTTAAGAGGCCTCATTGATTATGACACGGGCATCCGATTGCTTGAGACCCAGCTCATGATTTCTGGGCTTGTTTCACCAGAATTAAAAACATGCTTTGACCTCAAAGATGCCCAAAATCATGGCCTTATTGATGAGCAAGTTCTTAGCCAACTCCAAGAGCTCAGTGAAACGAAGGAGATTATTTCTGCTGTGTCGTCCACCACGGTTCCAGTGCTGGATGCTCTGGCTGAAGGTGTGATCTCAGAACCCATGGCCATCAGAGTCCTTGAGATCCTGCTTTCCACGGGCTCTCTCGTTATTCCGGCCACAGGAGAACAGCTGACGCTGCAGAAGGCTTTCCAGCAGCACCTGGTTTCCTCTGCCTTATTTTCTAAAATCCTGGAACGGCAGAATCTGTGTAAAGATCTTATCGACCCTTCCACCTCTGAGAAGGTGTCTTTAATAGATATCATGCAAAGAAGTATTTTACAGGAAAACACAGGGGTGCGGCTTCTGCCTGTGAGGCCACAAGAAGGAGGCAGGATAATGTTAAAATGTGGGAGAAACTTAAGCATTTTAAGGGCAGCTCACGAAGGCCTCATAGACCGTGAGACCATGTTCAGGTTACTGGGTGCGCAGCTGCTTTCAGGAGGTCTGATCCATTCCAAGTCTGGTCAGAGACTGACTGTAGAAGAAGCCGTGGCAGAGGGGGTGATGGACAGAGACACTGCCAACAGTATCTTCACCTACCAGGTGGAAACAGGTGGAATCATCCAATGCAATCCCGCCAAGCGTTTAACTGTCGATGAGGCAGTCCAGTGTGATCTGATAACATCCAGCAGTGCCCTTCTGGTGCTCGAGGCTCAGCGAGGCTACGTGGGCCTCATCTGGCCTCACTCTGGGGAGATATTCCCTACATCTTCTTCCCTGCAGCAGGAGTTGATTACCAATGAATTGGCGTCTAAGATCCTGAACGGCAGGCAGAAGATCGCTGCTCTTTACATTCCAGAAACATCTCAAGTCATTGGTTTGGACGTTGCCGCGCAACTCGGAATCATAGATAATCACACAGCATCGATTTTAAAAAGTATAACGCTGCCCGATAAAATGCCAGATTTGGGAGATTTTGAAGCTTGTGAAAATTCCAGAAGATGGCTCTCTTTTTGTAAATTCCAACCATCCATGGTCCATGATTACAGGCAAGAAGAAGATGTTTTTGATGGAGAAGAGCCAGTGGTGACTCAGAGCTCAGAACAGACTAAAAGATTATTCCTGTCTTATTTGATGATAAATAGCTATATGGATGCAAACACAGGGCAGAGGCTTTTGCTGTACGATGGAGACTTGAATGACGCTGTCGGGATGCTCCTGGAAGGCTGTGGTGCAGAAATTGATGAGAACACGCCTGTAAAAGAATGTCTTGATGTCATAAGACTCCCTGGTGTATTTCTGAATAATGCTGCAAGTAAAGAAACGAGTGAAAGTACAGCTACACTAGGTAGTTTTGATAGATGTCATTGCAGAGAACTTAAACGTAAAGGAACCTCTGAAAATGCCATAGATGAAGAGTTTCAGGAACTGGGAACTAATGTTACCAGGAGTGAATTTTGCCAGTCAGAAAACGTAGCAGATATGCTAGCAACTGATTATAAAGTTAAGGCTTCATCCAGCCTGTGTGTTCATAGTTTGATATCACATTTAACAGAGCCTGGATTTGCTGAAGTTAGCCTGCTCAGACAAGACTCTGAAGACAAACTTGAAAATGGTGAAAATCAAAGCCAAATAGAAACAAAGGACCATGCAGATGAATGTAGTCATTCTAAAAACCTTCAAAACTTTGCAAGTGATTTGAGAAGTCCTATAGTAAAATCAAAAGCTAGTAGAATCTGTGATTTGAATGAAACGGTGAATGAAGATAATATTAGCAGGGGTTCAACTCTCTTGGACTATTCCCCCAGGCTGAGTGCCTTGTTAAGTCATGATAAACTGAGGACCGGTCAGGGAAGTTTTCATGATGCACACACCGCAGAGAACAATGGAAATAAATGTGAAGCCTCTATGTTGCCATTCAATGACCAAACCGTGTTATTGGGTCAAAGAATAAGAGAAAAATTTCAAGACCAGTTTCTGGGAATGGCAGCTATCAACATCAGTTTACAGGGAGAACACACTGTACACAAATCTTTCAGTGTTGGTTATAGTAATCCTCAGGTACAAGATCAGAATGATGGAAAAATGCTTGCTGCTTCTCATCAGGAACCCGAAGACGAGCAAAGTGAGTCCACGGTGGAAGGGTCCTACTGTGCCCCACCCCTGAGGGGTGGTAGTCATCACATCAACATGGCTCACATTCATACCCCATCATTTGAAGAAACTGTCAGCGCCAGTGCTGGGGACTATGAAACATCACTGCTGGGTGATCAGCAGAGCGACACAGAAACAGATACAGACAGCGATGCTGACTTTTATGACACGCCCTTGTTTGAAGATGATGCCCATGATTCCCTGCCTCTGGAAGGTGATGACCATGATTGTCTGCAGCCCGAGGACCATGACACACTGCCAGAGGAAGATGACTGGGCCGCTCCTCCTGGAGAGGCTTTTTATGATGTTTCTAAAGAGGATGAACATTCTTTGGGGACCCAAGGGGGACTGGTTGATAGCTTAGGTGTGAGGGGAGAAGCACAGTCTCTGCAAGATTTTCTCATAGTTGCTGAGAAAGCAGAATTCGATTCTGGTGAAAGAATCCATTTAAATTCACTTGCCTCCTATGAGGTGAATGGATGGTTGATGGAAATCGTATCAGAAAGAGACAGCGCAGATGACCTTGAAGGTGACAAGTCTGACTCATTGACTGACCATGAAATTGTAGGAAGAAAAGAGAGCTTCAGGACTCCATTAAATTCTGAGGATGCTGGCTGTTGGAGAGGGAGAGAAGAGTACGTAGCTGGACAAGAATTTAAATCTGATCCTGATCGTTTAGATTCTGTGCAAAATGAAGAAAGTTACGGGGACTCTGAGTGTGACAGTAATGATCAGGACGACGATGATGACGATGATGGTGGTGATGCCCAAGAAGAAGGAGCAGGAGGTGAGGCTGGAAAGCCCATGTGCCAGGATGAGGCTGAGGATGTGGATGTCCCCGTGTGTGTCACCACTGCACCCAAACCGGGAAACAGCCGTGCAAGTCCAAGTAGCAATAAAACGATTCTCCCAGATCAAAATTCTTTGGAAAAACAGCAAAGTGTTAATGCTTTGCAGCCAGAGTCAAGTAGTAAAAGTAGCTTGGTTCCTGAAAGAAGTAACGTTCCAGAGTATGCAACTGAGGTTGTTCGAAAAAACAAAGATCTGTTCAATCATGAGGTGGTCCTTAAGGGTAAATTGCTGTCTGTCATGAAAGACACTGAATCGGAAAACGCTTTAAGCCCTGTTGGTGTTTTACATAATACTAGTGTTGGTTCAACTTCTGAACTAGCGGGTGATCTAAAGAACACAGGGGTTAAGGTGATTCAAGGGCCAGAATCTATGGGCTCTGTGAAAGGTGGAAATCCATATTATGAGACTGTGACGCTTCAGGGTGACTCATCTTCTGATAAAGATATTTGTTCTGAGCCCAGTTTCATGGTAAAACCTGCGGAGGAAAGCCATTTGTCATCCAGAGTCTCTGTAACTGACAAAGATCCTCAAGGCAATGGAAAAGATCTAATTAAAGTGAGAGCTGACAAAAACAATATACTAATAGACGATGAAACACTGGTTCATAAGATGTGTGCAGGTAAAGGAGAAGTGCTTATAGAAGGTCCTGTAGAAGATAATGAAGGTCTCAGACTTTTGCCCAGTAAAAGTACAAGGGAGAGTCTTGATTTAGTTAATAGTCCGTTTCCATTCCCACACATCACACACAGTGAAGAACATAATCAGGAAGGAAGCCTTAAAAAAGCAACAGTAGCTCTTAAAGATGAACCAAAGAATCTGCCAACAGTAGTTAGCAAAAGTCCCGTTCAATTTGAGAATCATGAAGAAATATTCGATTCCTCAGTTTCCCAAGTGATCACTGATGACATGACTTCAGACATGACCTTGTCTGAAAGGAATACAAGGATTGAGAAAGATTCATTCACCGATGGACCTGAAAAAGAGTTTGATCTGTTTACTTATTTAAAACATTGTGCTAAAAATCTGAAAGCAAAAGACATACTGAAACCAAATGAAGATACCCCAAGCTGTATTCTAGTAGCTTCCCCTCCCAGGAATGAGCACGTGCAATTAGGCGTTAATGCAAAAGAGAAGGCAGCTCTTGCCCAAGAAGACTTACCTCCAAAGGAGATGGTCCAACAGAAGGATCTTCCTACTAAAGAAAGTGTCTCAGAAGGAGGATCAGAAATTCCTGAGTTCACACCAGAAAGAGATGAAAGCACACCTTCAATCTTCCCTCTTAGAGATGCAGAAGGCCTTGGGAAACATACGGATTTTGTGCAGTCAGAACTCTGTGCAGATGGAATAAGAAATAACGCCAGTAACACTTTAAACACTGACTGCTCATCCTTAGAAATTAACAGTGAGAAAGGAGTAATTGAGCAACAGGCACGAAAAGAACCAGCCTCATCTCCAGGAATCCAGGAAAACGAGGTTCAGATTCCTGAGTTATCTCAGGTCTTGATTGAGGATGTCAAGGACATCTTAAAAGGTAGATTGAAAGAAGGTCATATGAATCCTCAAGAGCTTGGAGAACCTTCAGCCTGTGCAGATAGTAACATTTCAATTCAAAACTTAATTAAAAGAGTCAGCTCATCATCATTGGTAAGTGAAGCATTTGGTGCATCTGGCGACTCTAAAACCAGTGACTATGGCATTTCCCCCATGCATAACTCACCAGAACTAAAAGCAGAGGGCAGAGAGGATCCGCTCTGTACTGCAAACCTCAAGTCTGAGCTGCTTCTCGATATACCTAAGCAAAATCAGTATAGCCAGAAAATTACAGGAGCATTTGAATTGATGAAAGAATTAACTCAGATGGAGTGTGATCTAGAGAAAAGAGGTAGGACATCTGAAGTTCTTCCTCTGCAACTTGAAAATGTTTTCTGCAAGCTGCTTGCTGATGGATATTCAGAGAAAGGAGGACAGGGTGGAGAATTGAATCAAAACTCATCTACAGCTTCTGAGATGATGGATGAAAAGCCACACATTCTTGATTATCTTAACAGCAAGAGAGAAAACCCCCATTCCCTTAATTTACAAAATATGAAAGAAAATGGACCAGAAAACTCTCCTGTCTGTGCAGCAGCATTGCCAAGAGGCGGGAGGCTGGAGGAGCTATGCACTGAATCCCCAAACTGTTTGGAATGTATTTCAGGGTCAAAAGACATGGCTTCTGGAGACGGCTTGATGGAACAAGTAAGTGGACTTCACTGCATTTGGGAATAATCCCATACATTTTATTTGCTTGAAAAATCTGCATAAAGCCTATTGAATTGACATGTCCACATTTGTGTTTAGTTTTCCAATGAGCTACAGCAGTGTTTACAGCACAGATCAAAGATGTGCGAGTATTTGGCGTTGCTTCAAGATATGAGGCCTCCCTTAGGTAACCAGGATTCTCTGGATAACAATCTAGAAGCTTTGAAGAACCAACTTAAACAGCTAGAGGTAAGAATTGTCTGCTGCCGGCTATGGAGGGTAGTCAGCTGATATTAATTTGGAAAATTAAAAAGAGCATTTTTATATTTTGAGTATTAGTTATGTTTGTGTTTCTCACTAGATATATCTGGGATGTGTATTTTTTGCAGACATTTGAATTGGGATTGGCTCCAATTGGTGTGATTTTAAGAAAAGACATGATGCTGGCAGAGGAGTTTTTAAAGTCTCTGCCAGGTGACTTCCCCAGGGGACATCTCGAGGACCTGAGTGTAAGCCTCCAGAGTCTGCAGATGGCCTTCTCTTCCCTCCGTGCCTTGTCTTCGGAAAGAATGAACCACATCACGCTGGCTATCGACTCCAAGATGGTAGGTACCAGACTGTCTCACACTGAGTCAGAACTAGTGTTTGGGAGAAAATTGAGGGTTTGAAAATTTAGTCATAAGATGATAAACTGTTAAGCTCTTAACACAGGATCATTATCTGTAGGAATTTGAAATTTGGGGACAGACAGAAATGAACACGCAATTTTGTTTTCTAGTCTAAACTAGCAGTTTCCCATGAAGCATTTCTGCACAAACTTCAGTTGTTCTCACGTTGGATATCAGAGACGAGCACATCTGTGAAGGATGTGGAGGTCGTGATGGTTCAAGATACTGGACACGTAAAGCAAAGCTTGGAGTTTCTCAAGGCAAGTATCAAAGTCAGTACGACCAAGTACATCAGAAAACCTGTGGATTTAATGTAACAAAGGTTTAGAAAAAATGTGACTCTGCTGAAGCTATAAAGGATTATTTCCTTTTTCTCTAAGAGGTGTTTGTTCACAGCTGACTCAGCTATAAAATAATCACAACCTTACAGATGTCATTCTGATGAGGTCCCTGCAGCCTTTATAAAACTCTTACTACCGCTGCATGTTGAGGTTGGTATTTATGTACTTATGTATGTATCAGTCACATAGAGACATAATCATTTAACTCAGCCCTGTAGCTGCTTCATGGTATTAATCATTTTTGTCATGCCTTTTCCCCCCAATTCTTACTGTGAACAGCATCCCTCATGAATGGCGTGCAGTGACACTCCTGGCCTGCAAGTCAGAAAACTGAAACTCTGGCCTATTGGATTTATGTTTTAAATTCCTACGGTCTCGTGTATGTGCTGCCACAATTACATGGATATTATAAATATTAGCAAGGAATATATTTTTTGAACATCTTTATTGGAGTATAATTGCTTTACCATGGTGTGTTAGTTTCTGCTGTATAACAGAGTGAATCAGCTATACATATACATACCTCCCCATATCTCCTCCCTCTTGCGTCTCCCTCCCATCCTCCCTATCCCACCCCTCTAGGTGGTCACAAAGCACTGAGCTGATCTCCCTGTGCTATGTGGCTGCTTCTCACTAGCTACCTATTTTACGTTTGGTAGTGTATATATGTCCATGCCACTCTCTCACTTCGTCCCAGCTTACCCTTCCCCCTCCCTGTGTCCTCAAGTTCATTCTCTACGTCTGCGTCTTTATTCCTGTCCTGCCCCTAGGTTCTTCAGAACCATTTTTTTTTTTAGATTCCATATATATGTGTTAGCATATGGTATTTGTTTTTCTCTTTCTGACTTACTTCACTCTGTATGACAGACTCTAGGTCCATCCACCTCATTAGAAATAACTCAACTTCGTTTCTTTTTGTGGCTGAGTAATATTCCATTGTATATACGTGCCACATCTTCTTTATCCATTCAGTTTTTTAATGATGTTTCCCTTCAATGTGCTAAACGTACACAAGTTAGATCTTTACCTTTTGGCGGAGTTACATGTCAAGCAACTCTGCCAGACAAGGTTAATATATTCTGAGAGGGATTATTTTTTAATGTATTAATGACCATAGTATTGAAATAATTTCATCACTACCATTCAGGACGAATGAATGACTTGACTCAGTGAATTGTGAAAAAATGTCAATAAAAGCTTGAATCCCTGATAGAAGAAGCATATTTTGTAATAAATGTTATTGTTAATAGAAACGTTCTATTGTGGCTTAACTCACTGTTGGTAACTCATACTACTTTGTTCACAGAATGTGTTAAAAGACCTCGGACACACCAAAACGCAGCTGGAGACCACTGCCTTTGACGTGCAGTTCTTCATCTCTGAACACGCACAAGATCTGTCTCCCGCCCAAAGCAGACAACTGCTGAGGCTCTTAAATACAACTCAGAAGGGTTTCCTTGACGTGCAGGAATCAGTAACTACCCAGGTGGAACATTTAGAGGCTCAGTTACAGCTAGAACAAGATCTCGATCGTCAGAAGGTCCGCCTCTCTTTGCGGAGTGGGGATTCTTGGTATTTAGGTCTTCAGTGTGAAACCTGTAATGTAAACCCCAGGGGTTGTGGATAAGAGAAGACAGGAGAGATTTTCTGGACTGGCAATGAGTGAACAGGGTATAATATAGCGATCCTACAATATGTAAAAGTACTGTGTGCCATAAGAAGGCTATAATTAGTTGCTTTTAACTTTCATGACCTCCCTCAAACTACTGTTTTTAGAGGAGAGTTTTGATTTTTTTTCTAGGAGGAGGAAATGTGGATGCATTGAGAAATTTCCAGGGATAAATTGATGAACATGTGGATAGAGAAGGTTAAGGGTGTCTTTTCCCTTTGGGAGGTGGGCGGGCATGGCAGGGTAGGGCCAGGCTCTGGAGCCAGGCTGCCTGAGTTTACATCCCATTTATACCACTCACTTGCTGTGGGACCCAGGGCAAGTCACTGAACCAGTTTTCTCGTTGGGAAATTGGAAATCGTAGCAGTGCTTGCCTGGTAGTATTGTGGGCACTGATGAAAGAAAGAATTTAAAACCCTCAGGACCTTGCCTGGCATGTGTCAACATGATCTATGGCTATATGGCTATAGAATGAATAACTAGTATGTATATAAAAGGAAAACAAAAGATGCAAGTAATGGCTGAATTAATCTCTTAGGGTGATTTAACGAATTATATCGAGGTGGTCCATCCAATAGCAATAATGAGCAGAGGTGGGGATGGAATTAGCCACAGTGATTAAGGAGAGATACTGCGTGCAAGGCTCCTTTGATCACTTCTGGAAGCACAAGCATGGTCTCCAGCATGGTAACCTGTTTACACGTATCGAATATTTTAACAGACAAATCACGCCTAACTTCTGTTTTGATATCCTTTTGCAGAATTAATTGTGTGTGTCGCAGGTTTCAAGAGCTTCAGAAAGTGGGCTGTTTCTTCCTGTCGGTCAGAAGCTCCATCTCTTACACATATGCGTGGCCAGTGTTCTGTTGAGCTGTGTCATCCAAACGGGATCTCCTTCCTTGTACATGAGACATGCTCTCACTTTCTGTGTCCCTTGCTCAGTGTGTACCCCACTGCTATCATGTTTACAGCATACTTAGGAGAGCTTATGTAGAGGAAACTTGCAAAATGTGTTCTTGTAAAGAGCTATGACAGTAGTGAGTTGGTGACCGCATTCACGAGGCTTTGCTTTTGCTCCCTTCAGATGGTGGAGGAGCGTCAGCAGGAGTACAGAGAGAAACTCCAGGGCATCTGTGACCTCCTCACCCAAACCGAAAACCGCCTCATTGGTCACCAGGAAGCCTTCATGATTGGAGACGGCACGGCTGAGTTAAAGAAGTACCAGTCCAAGCAGGAGGTAGAATCTAGCTTTGCATTAGTGGGTTGAGTTGATGTTAAGACTGATTACTAGTATTTGGAAAGCAGTTCAGGTTATTGGAAAGTAGTCATCATTTCAGCTTTTTGGAGGCAAAGGTGCACCCAAGGCGCCCCCAGACCAGAGCTTGAAACTTTATACAAAGAGTCATACGTCCAGCTCCAACAAGCCAGGTAATTTTCCTGGCTTTTTTTTTGGTGAGACATCGAGTGGAGGTGATATAAAGGAGATTTGATAGTGGAAATACCTTGTGTGATGAGTTAGAATCTGGATCTGTTGAAGCCCAACTCACTTGCAAATCAGGAGACATAGCCACGACTTTGGGTTCTTTTTCTTTCTTAGCCCCATCCTATTCCTTTCACTGTTCTCTGGAATTTGTTTTTTTTTCACTGAAGGAACAAACAATAATGACAGATAAAGAAAGTTTTTTTTTTTTTTTTTTTTCTTTTTGCGGTATGCGGGCCTCTCACTGTTGTGGCCTCTCCCGTTGCGGAGCACAGGCTCCGGACGCGCAGGCCCAGCGGCCATGGCTCACGGGCCCAGCCGCTCTGCGGCATATGGGATCCTCCCAGACCGGGGCACGAACCCGTATCCCCCGCATCAGCAGGCG
This sequence comes from Mesoplodon densirostris, assembly GCF_025265405.1. Taxonomy (NCBI): domain Eukaryota; kingdom Metazoa; phylum Chordata; class Mammalia; order Artiodactyla; family Ziphiidae; genus Mesoplodon; species Mesoplodon densirostris. The sequence continues at coordinate 44,022,390 of NC_082670.1, read as the reverse complement.
GACTCCCAACCACTGCGCCACCAGGGAGGCCCCAAAGAAAGTTTTATTTTGGTGTCAGGAGAAAGAACATTCTCATTGTAACGAGATCACCCAGGTTCCAATCCCAGACTCTACACATTGTCAGCTTTGTAACTTAATCTCTCTGGGCCTCACTGCCTTTGCTCAAACTTCCACTGCCACGTTATTGTCAGACTTAAATAAATATTTTATGTGAAGTGACCAGCACAGTTAATGTCATATAGTAGTGGCTCAGTAAAGAGTGTTTCTTTCTTTTTTAAAAAATATTTATTTATTTTAAAGTATAGTTGATTTACAATATTATATTAGTTTCAGATGTACAGCACAGTGATTCAACATTTAATATTGGGTTGGCCAAAAAGTTCCTTCGGGTTTTCCTGTAACATCTTACGGAAAAACCAGAACGAACTTTTTGGCCAACACAATAGATGATACACCATTTAAAATTATTCTAACATATTGGCTGCATTCTCTGTGCTGTACAATATATCCTTGTGTTTTTTGTATTCTATACATAGCATTCATGGATTAGCAGAAGTAATATTGTTAAAATGTCCATACCACTCAAAGAAATCTACAGATTCATTGTGATCCCTATCAAAATACCCATGACATGTTCCACAGAACTGGAACAAATAATCCTAAAATTTATATGGAACCACAAAAGACCCCAAATAGCCAGAGCAACTTTGAGAAAGAACAAAGCTAGAGTTATCATACTCCTGGATTTCAAACTATCCTACAATGCTATAGTAATAAAACAGTATGATACTGGCACAAAAACAGACACAGAGATCAATGGAACAGGATAAATAGCCCAGAGATAAACTCACACAGCTATGGTCACTTAATCTACAACACAGGAGGCAAAAATATGCAATGGGGAAAAGACAGTCTCTTCACTAAGTGGTACTGGGAAAACTGGACAGTATCTCTTTCAATTCAAATATTTCCTGGAAAAATTTGGGGAGGCTTAAAATAAAACTATGGAGAAAAATAATATGAAGAGTTAAACATAGTACTCTATAGAGAATGAAAGTGTAAAGGAGGAAAAATTACTTAGAGAACTCCAGAAGAAGGAAAGCTGTAACTGTTGAGGAGAGATCTTACTCTGAGCTTCCTAGCAGCTAGGGCAAAGAAGCAAACATTTTATTTTATAGAGCTCTGGTATTTAGAAGAAGTCATCATCTTAATATAGAAATTACATTAGGAATAATTTAGCTCATAACTTTGAGAACTGTTTGTTTTTATCCTGAGCAGTACATATATGTTAAAATTAAATGTTTAAAAACAGAACAGATAATATTACCATGTATTTAAAAGCTTTTATAAATGTACTCACATAATGTAAAAAAATCTGTTATGTGCAAATCTGTATAGATTACATTTGTAAATACTTAATTTTCAGTGTTTTACAAACCACATCCATTTGTTAAACATGCAAATCTCATACCTTTCTTTAATGTTCTTTGAGGTTTCAAATTATATTAAATATTGTGATTTAAATAAACCAACTCAAATTAACAGTATTGAATATGCTTTTTCAACCTGTATGTGCTAGATTCTTCTCTGCACCCCCCCCCACCCTGTTTTAGAATTACAATTGTGGAAGAATTAAATAGGTAGTAATTTACTAAGATTTTATTTTTCTTTTGTGTTATAAGGAATTACAGAAAGATATGCAAGGAAGTGCACAGGCATTGGCAGAAATAGTGAAAAACACAGAGAAGTTCTTAAAAGAGAGTGGTGAAAAACTGTCACGAGAAGATAAGGCTCTGATTGAACAGAAACTTAATGAAGCTAAGATAAAGTGTGAACAGCTTAATTTAAAGGCAGAACAGTCGAAAAAAGACCTGGATAAAGTTGTGACGACAGCAATCAAGGAAGAAACGGAAAAGGTCCTTACTCAAATATGTGGTACCCTGTTCTTACGGCTCTGTTGAAAATGATGAGTGTAACAGCACCTTGATTTATTATGTGGTATCAGGTGGTCATAAGTGATGATTAGCACCAGAGACTAGAATTCTGGGTTTTCATGTATGCAATTGACCAAATACTACAAAGTTTGAAGAATTGGCTTTGTTGAACTTTAAAAAAAATTTTTTTATTGAGGTATAGTTGATATGCAATATTATATGTGTTAGGTACACAACATAGTGATTCATAATTTTTAAAGGTTATACTCCACTTCGAGTTATTATAAAATATTGGCTATCTTCCCTGGGTTGTACAATATATCTTAGTAGCTTATTTATTTTATACATAGTAGTTTGTAGGCTTTGTTAAACTTTTAAAAACAATTTAAGTGGGATTGTCAGGCTTTCTACTTGTGAAATGTGTGAGGTCCATTAATTACAGTTAAAACTTTGGAATGTGTTTTTAAGAACAGTGGAAACTTCAGGGTAACTGCCTGTCGCTGTAAGGCTTAATTTCAGTGTGTTCAGTTTTCATTGTGGGTCTGGTTTAATTTCCCTACTCTGATTTTCAACGATTTAAGTATTTGCTTTTGGAAAGTCTTGCCTCGGCCCACGTTCAAGGTTATCTATTGTGACCTTTCCTGCCTAGGTTGCAGCTGTAAAGCAGCTGGAAGAGAGCAAAACCAAAATCGAAAACCTTTTGGACTGGTTGGCAAATGTTGACAGAGACTCAGGAAGGGCAGGGATGGAACAGAAACAGGTCATTGAACAGAACGGGACTCATTTTCAAGAGGGTGGTGGCAAGTCGGTGGTGGGAGAAGAGGATGAAGTGAATGGTAACCTGTTGGATGTGGAGGTTGACGGGCACGTAGGGACCACCAAGGAGAACCTGAACCAGCAGTACCAGAAGATGAAGGTGAGTGGTTTTCAACAGATGATCTTGTTAAAGTCTATTTTCAGGTCTGTAAAGACAGGAAGCACTTAGCACGCGAGTTATCTTTTCAAACCTCAGGGACCCTTGAGAGTAAAGTCTTTGTTTTAGGGTCATCAGTATGTCCATGTAAGTTATGGTGAGAATTCTAAGCAAGTGAAAAACAGTGGGAAATACATCACTGGATGTGGTGTTCTTCTCCATGAAGCAGAGTTGTAAGGAATTAATAGAAATAACAATAATAGCTAATGTTCGTAGAGCAGTGACAGTGGGCCAGGCACTCTTCCAAGCTCTTCCCATCGTGATTCATTACTCTGTTCATTTAGTTCTCCCCACCACTCTGTCAAATGAGAATATCATTATTATGGTGATGAAATTATTATTATTAATGTTATTCTTATTCTCATTTTACAGATGGGGAAACTGTAACTTACAGAATGAGGTGTCTTGCCTGAGGTTACACTTTTAGTAAGGGATGGAGTTGGGATTTTAAACTAGGCTGTGAGCTCAGTCCCTCTGCTAAATTCCAGCCCGGGCTTGCTGTGCCCTCCTGAGTTTACTCAAGTTCTCTCCAGACTTCAGGTCATCTTTTTGGTGAAGGCTGTGGCTGAGAAGAGGAGTGAAAATTCACTGCGTGAAAAATCTAGGGCTAACATTAATGCTGCTACAGGAGCCAAGGGAACATTTGAAAGCCATTTTTAAAGAGTCACATAGTTGATCATTTTATTTCAGTGTGTGGCTTTTGATGGGCAGATGCCTGGGCCTCGGGAACATTTGCAGTTCTGCTGTTTGCCTCCGAGTCTTTGTCTTTGGTGTCTTGGGAATAGAATGCTTTCTGTGAAGCTCTTCTAGTACAGGAAGTAGAAAGGAAACCAGAAGAGCTGGGATATTCATTACATCACAATTTCAAGGGGCTATTCCAGAACCTGACTGTAATTGTGTCTTAAAATGAAAAATCTAATGAATTCCTAAAGGAACCTGTGAGTCAGGTACAAAGGAGTTAGGAAAGGTTAGGAACTTGACCAAAGGAGTGAAAAATACCAGGGTGGACCCAGACATACAGGTGCCTTACCGGAAACACTTGTTTTTAGCCACAGCATGAAGTTTGCCTTCTGAACTTTTCACTGCTAAGAGTAGGAGAATCTGAAAGTGCTTCACAAATTCCTGCTCTCCTGGCAAAGTGGAGAGATGGTCCAGAGGCTCGGGAGACACGAGGGCTCTCATACTAACTCTCTGTGCTACGTGTCCTGGGCCCAGTGCTTCTCCTCCTGCAGCCTGTCTCCCCTCATCTGTAAAAGGAAGGGATGGGTCAGGTGACTTTATAGGTCTTATATACATCTGTCTGACCTACCAGATGGAGATGGTGTATGAATATAATTCAAATACCGAAGAGAGAGAAAAGCCTGCAGGAGAAAAGTTATTTAGACAAAAGTATTTGTCCTGTGCCCACTGTGTGTCAGGTATTGTCACAGACGAGGGGACAAGGATTGATGAGTCTGTTCTCGGCTGGCAGCTGGGATCAGACTTCACGGGAACAGCTGTCCCACAGCGGTGCTTCTTGGCCCTTTTCACTTGATGGCATAGAGTGAGATTTTCTCAGCCCCTGAGTGCTCTCTTCTAGTTAGTGAGCAAAATAAATTCCCTGTCTTGGTGCTTGCCTGCTGGGGGGGTGACGATGATAGGGCAGGCAGTGAACATCCAAATTCTGTGGGATGCTGGAAGGTGGTAACTTTTTGCCAAGTTCGGTACGGGTGGGCGGATGGGGTGGGACCACCTTTCAGGGTTAATAGGCTCGTCAGAGTAGGTCCACACGAGGGGATGAGATTCCTGCAAAGACTCAGAGGAGGTAGGGGTTGCAGGCAGGTGTCTGAGGAGAGAGCCGGAACCGGACAAGAGAACAGCTGGAGAAAGAGGTCCAGACGTGCCCACGGGTTGGGGTGGGGTAGAGGTGGGAGGCCGAGTGTGTGGTGTGGGGATGGGGAAGGGCCAGGTCGGAGAGGGAGCTCGGAGGTGATGGGATCAGGCTGTATGGCTCCACGTAAGCCATTACAAGAAATGTGGAAGATGGCCCAAAAGGATTACTATGCTTTTTTTTTTTTAATTGAAGTAGAGTTGATTTATAATGTTGTATTAGTTTCTGCTGTACAGCAAAGTGATTCAGTTATACATATGTATGCATTCTTTTCTATATTCTTTTCCGTTATGCTGTTTACCACATTTTAATGGCATATTGGGGTGGATGGAAGAAGCTGGTTATGGCTGGAGAGGAAGGGACTCTAGCCGCTGAGGCCCACACGGCTGAGGGCTGAGGGCAGGTAGCTGTGCACACCTGTGACCTTTCTGCCCCACACCTGTGACCTGCCAGACGCTCTGCTCTTGCCTCCAGGGTGGACTTTGATCCCTGACATGTGCCGGGCTCAACAGGCAGCGTTCTCTGTGTGCGGTTTCCTGTGCTCCTTTCAGCAAACCTGTGATGTGTAGGGTTATTGTCCCCTTTTCCACATGCAGGAAACTGAGACCCAGTCAGCTGAGTAGCTCCAAGATGCTCCTTTACTATACGTGTTCCTCTAACTTCCTTTGGGCTTCTCCGAATGTATGTTGTTCTTCCTTACTGGTTATCATAGTGTTTTTATAGGTTTCAAATTATAGATTCTTTTTTTCCTATTAAATATCTTTTCAGGATCATTTCATAAGAAATGTACTTCCTTGATCAATAATTAGGTAAAGACATTGACAGTCCCTTCAGGGGCTCGTAAGGAAGGGATGAGTAAAATGAGAGCACATTGTAGATGCTTGTTTTAAGGCTGGAACAGAAATTTGTTCCATTTTTTCCAAACTTCTCAAAGACAGTACTTTCCAGAGAAGATTGGAAATTTTAAAATTAGATTTTAAAATTAGCTGCTCACAAAGCAGCTTTTGCTTTTAGGAAGTTCACCATTAAGAGGGAAACAGTGGGCACCCTAGACAGGTTGATGGGAAGCAGGCCTGTGGGTCCTGGGTCTGTGGGTCCTGCATCCACGTGATGCCTGATCTGCTCTCCTGCAGGCCCGGCACGCGGAGCTCGCGGCCCAGCACCAAGCTGTCCTTGTGGCCACCCAGGCGGCCCAGGCCTTGCTGGAGAAGCAGGGCCACCACCTCTGCCCGGAAGAAAAGGAGAAGCTGCAGAGGAACGTCAAGGAGCTGAAGGCGCGTTACGAAAGCGCGCTGGCCGAGTCAGAGAAGAGGATGCGGCTGACCCACTCCCTGCAGGAGGAGCTGGAGAAGTTCGACGCCGACTACGGCGAGTTTGAGCAGTGGCTGCAGCAGTCAGAACAAGAGCTGGAGAACCTGGAAGCAGGTGCCGACGACCTCGGTGGTCTGACGGCCAAACTGAAGAGGCAGAAGAGCTTCTCGGAAGATGTCATTTCGCACAAAGGAGACTTGAGGTACATCACGATCTCTGGAAACAGAGTGTTGGAAGCAGCCAAGTCTTGCAGCAGGAGAGAGGGAGGCGACCGGGCGGAGCGGGGCCACCTGGACACCTCTGCCACCCACAGGGAAGTCCAGGGCAGGCTGGACCACGCCACTGACCGCTTCAGGTCCCTCTACACGAAGGTAATTTCATTTTTTTAAAATTGAAGTACAGTCGATTTACAATGTTGTGTTAATTTCTGCTATACAGCAAAGTGTTTCATTTATACATATATATATATATATATATATTCCTTTTCATATTCTTTTCATTATGGTTTATCTCAGGATATTGACTATAGTTCCCTGTGCTATAAAGTAGGACCTTGTTGTTTATCCATCCTTATATAATAGTTTGCATCTGCTCATCCCAGACTCTGAATCCTTCTCTCCCCACCCCACTCCACCTTGGCAACCACAGGTCTGTTCTCTATATCTGTGAGTCTGTTTCTATTTCCTAGATAACTTCATTTGTGTCATATTTTAGATTCCACATATAAGTGATATCATATGGTATTTGTCTTTCTCTTTCTGACTTACTTTACTTACTGTGATCATCTCTAGGTCCATCCGTGTTGCTGCAAATGATATTACTTTGTTCATTATTATGCCTAAGCAATATTCCATTGTATATATGTACCACGTCTTCTTTATCCATTCATCTGTCGGTGGACATTTAGGTTGCTTCCAAGTCCTGGCTATTGTAAATAGTTCTGCTATGAACACAGGGGTGCACATCTTTTTGAATTATAGTTTTGTCTGGGTATATGACCAGGAGTGGGGTTGCAGGATCATATGGTAGCTCTATTTTTAGTTTTTTAAGGACCCTCCATACTGTTCTCCATAGTGGCTGTATCAGTTTACATTCCCACCAACAGTGCAGGAGGGTTCCCTTTTCTCCACACCCTCTCCAGCATTTATTGTTTGTAGACTTTTTGATGATGGCCATTCTGACCAGTGTGAGGTGATACCTCATTGTAGCTTTGATTTGCATTTCTCTGATAAATAGCGATGTTGAGCATCTTTTCCTGTGCCTCTTGGCCATCTGTGTGTCTTTGGAGAAATGTCTATCGTTCTCCTTCCCATTTTTTGATTGGGTTGTTTGTTTTTTTGTTGTTGAGTTGTATGAGCTGTTTGTATATTTTGGAAATTAAGCCCTTGCCGGTTGCATCGTTTGCAAATTCCGTAGGTTGTCTTTTCATTTTATTTATAGTTTCCTTTTCTGTGCAGTAAGGTAGTTTCATTTTAAGGCTTGAGGAGTCTGTGCGTGTAGTTTTCGTTCTGTCCTCTTTAGTTTTGGAATTAGAAGCAAGAAATCTGAAAACTGAAGCAGGGAAAATAAAGCATTTTCATCCTACTTCCCTCAGTCTTATTCATCTGCTTTACTTCTGAAAAATATGTTTAAAGATTAGGAACGTAAAGTTATTTATTAAGTTCATTTGGGGTGATTTCCAGGCAGCCCTAGCTGTAAAACTCTGTAATACCTCTTTTGCCCAGCAGGTGGCGGGTATATTTTGACTCTAAACAGTGGTTTGCTGTTTGCAGCCTCTGAAGCTTGAGAACTGAAGCTTCCTCTCAGATAACTCCCTTCACGAGGAATTCGTTTTACACATATATTTGGTCTGTGTATTATTTTAATACTTAATGGCTAACAGACTGTTTCAATTTTATTATTCTCATGGACCAATAAGAGAATTTTGTTTTAAAAAAAGCAAAACTGAGAAAACATGTCCCTGTTTAGAATATAAGCTGACCAGGCTGCACAAATGTCTTGAAAAGCATCGTTGGCTGTTGGCCTTGGCTTCCTTCTGGTCTAGATTATTTGCCCTCCTTGTGTTAATCAGTCTTGTGCAGCATATAGAAGTGATTTATGAATCACCTTGAAAACCTTTCCATCTGATGCATACTGTACACGTGGTGTGTAAACTCCATGGAGACGAGCCCCCTCTGATGATTGACACCTAAACCCTTCATTCTGGATTAAGATCCAGCCCTCGTGCAGATGTTTTTGAATTGGTTAGTCTTTGACTTGTTAGAGGAAGCGTCTTCTTATAAAGGAGAAAATCTTCACCCTACAGTTTTTGCTCACTTTGGTTGAAATCTGGTTTTTCACCCATAGGTCCTGAAGATTATATATAAAAGTAGTGGATTTTAATCCCCACCCTTCTCTCTTTCGATTTTCAGTGCAATGTCCTTGGGAATAACCTCAAAGATCTGGTGGATAAATACCAACACTATGAAGATGCTTCGTGTGGGCTTCTCTCTGGGCTCCAGGCTTGCGAGGCCACAGCGAGCAGACACTTATCTGAACCCGTTGCCGTGGACCCTAAAAATCTGCAGAGGCAACTAGAAGAAATGAAGGTAAAAAAAAGAGGAAAAAGAGAGATCCAGCCCCAAGGTAGTCCCATGGAATGCCCTCCACTCTCCCCCACTTTAGTGATCATTCCCCCAAGGTCAGAGGAGGAAGGGATGGGAAGGTGTGTGTCTCCCTCTGGGGGGAGTTACAACTTGACGTCTGTTCGTTTCTCTTTCTTCTACTGTGGTTAAGCTGGTCTGACATTGCTGTCATGGTTCGTATTCCCCACCTCCTCATCCCCAGGCAAAGACCAGTCCTGCCTGGGCCACTTGTGACCTTTACACTTTTTTTTTTTTTTAAACTTCTTATTTTATATTGGAGTGTAGCCGATTAACAACGTTGTGATAGTTTCAGGTGCACAACAAAGCAACTCAGCCATACATATACATATACATGTACCCATTCTCCCCCAGACTCCCCTCCCATCCTTGTTCATTGTCTTCTCCTGCATTACCACCAAGCTCCACAGGGCAGATGCTTGGTCTGTTTTGTTCACTGCTGTATCCCTGGGCCCTCGTAGGTCCTTGATGAACATTTGTTCATGAATGGACCGGGGGATGGAGGGGGTGTCACTGTCACACTCCGTGTGGGTTTCTGTTGGGTTATCCCCAATTCTCAGAAGTACACACTTCAGTTATCACCTTGCCCACTTCTCAGAGAGGCCGCCTGCCCTTTTGAACATTCAGACTTGAGGGGGGAATTGTGTAAATGTCTCAGCCCCACCCACAGTGGCAGAGAGAGTCTAGCCATTTCTTACATTCCAAGCATATTTTAAAATCCTCATGTGAGGGGAGAGAAGTTCTGAAAAATTTTATTCTTCTTCCATATGACCAATAATTTTGAGTTTGAAAGTTTCATGTCTTAAATCTTTTCTGTGCTTCCTTTTAGCAGGTGGGTAGCAATAGCTCATTTCTGCTTAGATAGAAAGCAAACACGGTAATGCCAGGGAAACTACTGCCTTTCAGAATTTGGTTGCATCTGTTAGTTACAGAGTCAGAAATCATTATTGTGCGTTAACAAGGGAAACAGATACCCTACTGACTTAGCTTAATGTTAGGTATTGCCTGAGACCAGTGTCTTCTGGCTGGAAGAAAGCTGCCTTACCCTGGGGTGAACTGTGGCAGGTTAAGGCCAAGCAGAGAGAAGGGGGAGGAAGCGTGGGGTGAGAGGAGGGAGCAGGGGCTGGGGCTGAAAAGATGGAGAGCTCTGTGTTTTCCTGGGCTGGAGTTTACCCAGCGCTACACAGGCACCAGGGCCATGTCCTGGGCCAGGTCAGCCCTGAGTTGATGCAGCTTCCCCACTTCAGGGGTGCATTTTCAGTCTTGAGGCTTTTTTTTTTTTTTTTTTTTTTTTGGTTTGTTTTTTTCTCTCTCTTTCCGACAAGCCCAAGAACAGATCTGTCTTAATAAAGCTTTCGGTCCCCATGGGACGACGGGTCCAAGGGCAGTATATGTTGGCAGAGGAGATGGTGTGACATAAAGGCCATTATTTTAATAGGAAATGCCAGGAGCAGCATAATTATTAAGATTGCTTGTATTACATTTAATTAGGAAGTTAGGTATTTTTAGCATCAGAAACTGTGAAATAGACATAACACATTTTAAGTTAGGTCTGTATTAGCAAACTGATTTACATCCTGTGTAAAAGTAGTTTTAATGTAACTAAAGCAAAACAAACAAACAAAAAAATGAAATGAATGCTATGGCTTTTTAATGAAATGGAAACATGGATTAATTGTAGAACTGGAATACTACCTTGGTATGTGCTGAGGAAAAAGACTCCTCTAGTCCTCAGGCAGCCAAAGTAATAGCAAAAGAGTGCAACGTCTCAAAGGCGAATTCATTCCAGTTAAGCCACAGCATAATTTTAGAATTAAATGCGTGATTAAAGTTGTTCCTGGCATATGGATGTGTTTTCCTCAAAGATGATCTCAGCAGGTAGAGAGGATACATTTTTATGAGGATTAAGGAGTCTCCATATCTTTCATTTTATTACCAACATCTTACAATCATTTTTCTTTTAACAGTAATACAAACACATAGGACTACTACCAAACAATCAGGCTTTTCTACATTTACAATACTAACTTCTACTTATATTCTGTTGTATGATAAATGTAATTTGGGGCACCCAGTGGGTACATTTGAAACATTTTTGGCCAATAACACATTGCTACTAGCATTATTATTATTTTTTTTTTTTTTGCGGTATGTGGGCCTCTCACTGCCGTGGCCTCCCCCGCCGCGGAGCACAGGCTCCGGACGCGCAGGCTCCGGACGCGCAGGCTCAGCGGCCATGGCTCACGGGCCCAGCCGCTCCGCGGCACATGGGATCCTCCCAGACCGGGGCACGAACCCGTATCCCCTGCATCGGCAGGCGGACTCTCAACCACTTGCGCCACCAGGGAGGCCCTACTAGCATTATTTTTAAAGTGGCTGTTGGCTGTGTTGTCAGCAGTCTGATACCCCTGGGCTAGAATGATGCTCTTCATAATCAGTGGACGAAACGAGATTTTAGCTTCATACGAAGCACAGAAAGGCAGGATCCTGGGACCCTTCTAGAGGCCTGGGTTTGGAGCCAGGCATGGGGCCAGGTAACATTGACAACATCAGCCTTCCAGGCTTGCTCTGATCTCTGGGAGGGTGATGAATGTCGGGAAACTTTTATGAGCTGGACGAGTGCCCACGGCTTTGTAAACTTCACCCTTTTCTGGTCCAGGCTGGAGAGCAAGGTCATCATCTTGCAGTGTTCCCTGTCACAGATGCTTCTTTCATGTTTTGATTTCATTGAAATCCATTAAAAACAATATATGGCACCCATTTGAATACTTTAATCTGCAGTTTTGTCCCAAAGTAGTGTTATAAACCACTACCATAGCTAAATTAAAACCTGATAACGTTAGGAGCTAAAAACTACTGACTCTCTTGAACATGATTATGAAGAGAAAAGGCATGGGATGTTTTGAAGAGAAGAGGTGCTTTTCTTGTAATCCATTTCTAAATTTTAGGATGGTAGGTAGGGCCATCTTTGGTACTGGATGTTTTATAAAACCATGATCACTTTTACATAAATTTATTCATTCAGAGACATTTATGTTCTAGGCCCACTGTTAGGGTTTGTGTCTTCAAAAAACCTATGTCTGTCCTTGGGGAACCCACATTCTAAAAAATAATTTTGGGAGGTGCTTTTAAATTTATTTCATTTCCTATATAACTGTGTGATGCAAATAAGCTGTACGTGTGGCTTAAACTTCAGTCCGTTATAGGTAAAGTTCCTATTTTGAGGAATTTCTTACACTTAACTGAAACTAAACTTGTGGGAGAATTTCCCAAACTGATCACTCTGATGCAGATTCTTTGGCCTCTTAGAACAATTGTAGGATCTGGTATTCAGATCACAGATCCCATGCTGGTCATAGATTGTTGGGCCTTTGGACATATGCACAGCTGCCTGTATATTATCACAGTTTCTTGGATATGAGAATTAATTGAGGAACATTTTGCCATTGGCTTTAGACATTTGCTGCTTTTTGTTGTTGAAGGCTGAAATGGAGGGGGACCTTTTAAAACCTTACACTTGATATCTTCATTTATTTACTTATTCATTCAGTTGTTGATTCCAGAAACTTTCGTTAATGCCATGTGCCCAGCACTGGGCTAGGCAGTGATAATAGAAAGCTGAATACTATCAATTTCTAGTTCTCAGGGAGGTTCCAGTTTGATAGAAGAGACAAATCAGTGCAGTGTTATTCACAGGGCATGTGTGGGAGCTTCTGGGAGCAGTGCTCCAACTCGGGGTGAGGAGAGACAGGGAAGGCCTCCTAGCTGAATGTTACAGGTAAGAGCCAAGCTCAGGGTCGCCTCCCAAGGTCTGTGTGTAGAGATGCTAGGGCCTTGGGTCCAGCAAGAGCAAATCGCTGAGGGATAGCTGTGTCGTGGGATGCTTCTGGAACAGGATGGGGAGAAAGATGAGATTGAAGATAGAATTAAGGAATAGATTCCCTTGGACAATTGATGGCAGGCTCCAGTATCCCCTTTATTCTGAAGCAAGAGGAAGCTATGAAAGATTTTAAGAGGGGAGTGGTGTAGTCAGGTATGTATCTTCCATAAAACATATCAGGGGCTGTATCAGGGGAGAGACTGGAGGCAGGGGCACAGTTAGGATGCTTTTTCCAGTTAAGTGAGAGATTGACCTGTAGTGATTCAGAAATACAGAACCAGAGCCAGATTTGAAAAAAATATTAAGCAGGTGAAATTGTCAGGGCTTGTGGTTGGTTTGCAGGTGGGAAGGAAAGAAGAGGCTCAGGTACCACCTGGGTGATGATGCAGCCCCAGGAGGACGCCCAAGTCCACACCTTCCCCATGACCTGCCCCAGGGCCACCCCATGGAGGAGGCCCCTCCTCCCTTCCCAGGTCCTCCCCCCTCAACCTTTTTCTTATTCATCTTTGGCACTTACCACTTCCTGCATTAGACTAGAAAGATCCCCATGGGTAAGTTTTGTGTCTGTTTGATTTTTGTATTTTCACAAAACGTAGCAAGCTTTTTTGTAATTTGTTAGATGTTAAGTAACTTTTGTTGCATTAATGGAAATAAATATGACTCAGCATTGGGTCAGGATGTGCAAGTCCTTAATTATCTCCTTCCCTGGAGTCAGAAATGGTCTCAAAGGGGTTCTGCTGCTTGTGTGTTTTTTACTTGTCTTTGTTTTCTGGTGGTGTGGGGGTATTGTGTAGAGTCTGGGAGTGGGATTGAGGGGAACTCAGGCTGAGGGTGGAGGGTTTCAGGATCAGGAATCAGGCCGGTTATCATGAGCATATGCTGAGGGTTTATTCCAGGACTGAACTTGAATGTTCCCGACTGGCTGATGGTTTTGCTAATGTCACTTTATAACTGGCCTTATTCTAAGAATTCTGGAGTAAGCTTCTACTGATGACACGTCTGCTCTGTCCAATTTATCTTACTGTGAATCTTTTTTTTCGTACTGGAAATCTGTTATTTAGTCCTACTGAATATAATTGAGGCGTTCAATCCTCCAGGCTCTACAGGGACAGATATCAAGTCAGCAGGTGGCTGTAGAGAAACTGAAAAAAACAGCTGAAGTGTTGTTAGACACCAGGGGATCTTTACTTCCCGCCAAGAACGACATCCAGAAAACACTGGGTGAGTGTGCATTTCCTCGCGTCTGGTCTTACATGTCCGTTCTAAATGCAAGTCTCATAGTAGACACGGAGACGTCGCTCGCTGGCATATTCTGCGTCACTCTGTCCTTTCACTGTGAAATGGCCCTTCTCGGTCAGGGCAGAGGCACGCCCTCCTTGGCAGGTGTATTAGGATCTTGGGAGTGGGGACTGGGCTGTGTGGTTTGCATACCTAAATTTTAATTTTTTATTTAGAAAATATAGCAAAAACTTTTTAAAAAATTTAAATTTAATATTAGAGTATAGCTGATTTACAGGGTTGTGTTTAGTTTCACGTGTACAGCAAAGTGATACAGTTACACATATACATATATCCATTCTTTTTCAGATTCTTTTCCTATATAGATTATTACAGAATATTGAATAGAGTTCCCTGTGCTGTACAGCAGGTCCTTGTTGATTTTATCTATTTTATATATAGTAGTGTGTATTTGTTAATCCCAAACTCCTAACTTATCCCTCCCTGCTACGTTTCTCCTTTGGTAACCATAAGTTTGTTTTCGAAGTCTGTGAGTCTGTTTCTATTTTGTAAATAAGTTCATTTGTATCATTTTTCTTTTAGATTCTACATATAAGTGATATCACATGATATTTGTCTTTCTCTGCCTGACTTACTAAACTCAGTATGATAACTTCTAGGTCCATCCATGTTGCTGCAAATGGCATTAGTTCATTCTTTTTTATGGCTGAGTATGATTGCATTGTATATATGTACCATATCTTCTTTATCCATTCATGGACATTTAGGTTGCTTCCATGTCTTGGCTATTGTAAACAGTGCTGCATGTATCTTTTCGAATTATGGTTTTCTCTGGATATATGCCCAGGGGTGGGATTGCTGGATCATATGATAGTTCTATTCTTAGTTTTTTGAGGAACCTCCATACTGTTTTCCATAGTGGTTGTACCAATTTACATTCCCCAACAGTGTAGAAGGGTTCCCTGTTCTTCACACCCTCTCCAGCTTTTATTGTTTGTGGACTTTTTGATGATGGCCATTCTGACTGGTGTGTGGTGAATACTTCATTGTAGTTTTGATGTCCATTTCTCTAACAATTAGTGATGTTGAACATCTTTTCATGTGCTTTTGGTTAATGTCTTCTTTGGAGAAATGTCTGTTTAGATCTTCTGTCCAATATTTGATTGGGTTGTTTGTTTTTTTGATACTGAGCTGCATGTGCTGTTTGTATATTTTGGAGGTTAATCCCTTGTTGGTTGCTTCATTTGCAAATATTTTCTCCCATTCTGTGGGTTGTCTTTTCATTTTGTTTATGGTTTCCTTTGCTGTGCAAAACCTTTTAAGTTTAATTAGGTCCCATTTATTTATTTTTGTTTTTATTTTTATTACTCTAGGAGATGGATCCAAAAAGATATTGCTGCGATTTATGTCAAAGACATAAATCGTTCATTCTTGCAGACATTCAGAAGACTATGTTTTCTTCTAAGTGTTTTATAATACCCAGCCTTACATTTAGGGTTTTTTTAATTTTTATTTTATATTAGAGTATAGTTGATTTACAAAAAACTCTTTATGTATGCAACAGTCACAGAAAGTAGAACCTAACAAGATTCTGTTGGTTGATGGGATTTGGCCGAGCTAGACTCTCAACCTAAGGCCAGAACAGACTCAACAGACTCTTGGAGGGATGTTCTTGTCAAAAGCAGGAGCAAGGGGTTAAGAGGTTGAGATGTTCCTGCTTCTCCTTTTCGTGGGGTCTTTGAATGGCCTCACAGGGTTCTTCCGTGATCCTAGAAACCCTGTCCAGTTACAGCGATGCTTTTGTGGCCTCTCATGTTAGGTGGTGCCTTTCTTGAGGAAAGAGCTGTTGTGTATTACCTTTGTATCGACTCACAGTATTTAGTTTAAACGCACAGTGGATTATCAACTAACATTGTTTATTGTCTTATTATACTTTTTGTTTTGACTTTGCTACTTTTCCTATATTTAATGTGTGGTTTCAGGTTATTAAATAATTCTCAGTGTGAAATAAAAACTTTAACATAGCAAATGATTAACATACCTTTCACCTCAAGAGAGCTGGCATTAAAACCTGAGTTGAAATTGTAGGTAAAGAGAAGGATGAAGCTTTGCTCTTCTAAAACCACTCTGTAGAAGTCAAACCTTTTTCTTTCTTACAGACATTCAGAATCTTTTTTTTTAAAATTATTTTCAGATGATTTGTTTCCAGCAGTGTATGATGTGCTTCTTCTAACCTAGAGGAAAAATATTTCATCTTACTTTGCCCAACGGGATTTTGTATTCAAAGAGGCAAAAACCCTCGAGGCGAAATATCAGTAATATGACATAAAGTCCTGCACTGTTTCAAGAAAATGTAAAAAAAAAAAAAAATTATACATTTTCTGTTACAATATTTCATCATGGATTTAAACACTGATATAGTGCAATTTTTTATCAATATTTTTAAAATAAATTTATTTATTTTATTTTTATTTATCTTTGGCTGCGTTTTGTCTTTGTTGCTGCTTACGGGCTTTCTCTAGTTGTGGCGAGCTGGGGCTACTCTTCGTTGCGGTGCACGGACTTCTCATTGCGGTGGCTTCTCTTGTTGCGGAGTACTGGCTCTAGGCACATGAGCTTCAGAAGTTGTGGCACACGGGCTTCAGTAGTTGTGTCTTGCGGGCTCTAGAGCACAGGCTCAGTAGTTGTGGCGCGTGGGCTTAGCTGCTCTGCAGCATGTGGGATCTTCCCGGACCAGGGCTCGAACCCATGTCCCTTGCATTGGCAGGCGGATTCTTAACCCCTGAGCCACCAGAGAAGTCCCTATCAATATTTTTAAATTGAAGTATAGTTGATATACAGTGTTGTGTTAATTACTGCTGTACAGCAAAGTGATTCAGTTGTACATATATATACATTCTTTTTTTAATATTCTTTTCCATTATGGTTTATCACAGGTTATTGAATATAGCTCCTTGTGCTATACAGTAGGACCTTGTTGTTTATCCATTCTATATATAAGAGTTTACATCTGCTAACCCCAACCTCCCACTGCATCCCTCCTCCAGCCCTCTCCTCCTTGGCAACCTCCAGTCTGTTCTCTAGAGACATTCAGAATCTTTTGATCATGCACCTTGTCACGTAATTTTCAGCATGTGTATATAGATGCTCAGAGGTGCACATGTATTTATTAATTACATAAACCTATTGCTATCTTAGCATATTATGTACATTATAAGACCCCAAAATATAAAATGTTAAAGTAGAAGATAAAACTGCGAATGATCCTGTGTCCCAGAACACTGTCTTCACCTCCCACTTTGGCAACCACTGCTCTTGGGACAGGGGCTTGGGGGAGAAAAGATGATATTATATGTAGTTCTGGTATTTGAAGAGGCATTTTGACACCTTCCCATTGTTAACTGTACACAATTTCACTTTCATTTGTTTAAAATCCATGTTACATTATTTTAAGACTAAAGCTTCTCTCTGACATAGTTTTTTAGGAATATGTGAAAGTATATTTAAGATATAGAGGAGTTTCTCTAAGATCTATTTGACTTCTAAGAAAACCAACCATTTAAAAAGTAACATTCTTAAAGTAAATTTTGTTTGTACCTTTTTCTAAAGTACTTTTTAATTACTAAAATCAAGAATGTACTTCAGTGACAATATTTTATTACTAAGGAGTCCAAAAATAAACTAATACAATGTGTTAATTAAAAAAATTTTTTATTGAAGTATAGTTGATTTACAATGTTGTGTGTGTTAACTTTATTAAAATAGCTGACTTTGCTTGGGAAATCACTTACCATAGCTAAACAGATACGATGGTGCCCTGTTGAAGCACAGAGCCGTCCATTTGAGAAACAGCTCACCTGCCATTCACAGCCTGCAGTTCAGATGATCTGCTCTGTGACTTTCAAATCAGGGCTGCACTTGAACCCGCTGCTTGTCTGCCCTCAGCATCTTGGTGCATATTAAACTCTGTCCCCTCCCTGTTACCCTTCTCAGGGGCTTCATTGTGTTTTTGTGAAAGGAGCATGATTGTCTCTTTCAGTCATCCAAGCTTAACCTCTCAGTTCAGTGAAAATTTGTCAAACTGTTTTCTCATGAGATAATATTAGAACAAGCAAAAAGAAATATTGTTTGTTTATATGGATTATGTACCATAAGCCAAACATAAGCATGTAAGAGGTTTCATTTTTATAGAGATGTCAATATTTTCTTCCATTGAAACATTTTACAGTGTATCAGAAATAATTAAAATTCTTTTCAGATTCTTGGACAGTAAGTGATAAATTGATGATTAAAAACATTGTTTTCCAGAGAGGTGGAGTCGGGGGAGGGAGAGGTGAATACATTAAAAACTACTGTTCTTTGAACTTCTCATTGGTCTTGCAGCATAGAATGTAGGTTGTTAAAATATAGAGCTTTATATATGAATGAAAAATAGCCAGAAAGGTTTTTTTTTTAAAGCATCTTAAGTCTTTAGAATTGAAAGTAAATCTTATCTGAGACAGGTCAGCCTGCTAACATTGTTTATTTTTCCCTTTGCCTGCTATTAAACTTATCAAATACATTCTATCTGTGTTATCTTGGAAGCATCATCTCAACCTTCTGTATTTTATGTGAATTTTCATTGTGTGTTGTCTGTTTTCTCAGTACATTTGCATCTGCTAACTTCTGTGCGTTTGAGTACTTTGTTTAGGATGTGAAGGATGAGAAAAACTTAAATCTGTGTGTGTGTGTACATGAGAGAGAGAGCATGCGTGAGCAAGAAAGATTGAAATAATTTTTATGCGTAAAGGTTAATTCTTAATAAATCTTTATAAGAGTATATTGTTTCTTGAGATTAGCTCTGTAAGACTGTCACCTTTTTTTTTTTTCCATGTAGTTATCAAGTGTGGCTAATTTGAAAAGTCAGGTTGAAAACCAATATTTATTCCAAAGATTGGCTGTTTGGATCACTTTCATTTCTCTGGACAATTCAAATGTTTATGCATCCAAAAATCTTTTTTTCAAATGAAGAATATATATATATATATATATATACACACACACACACACACACACACACACACACACACAATTATATTTACACATATATACTATTTAAAAATTTTTAGCTTTTTATTTTCCACTAGGATCTTTTCTTTCTTTTTTTCAGGTTTTGGTGGTGCTCTGATGATGCATTATGAATTTATCATTTCAACCTTTTTTCCTCTTCCAATTCTAGTATAGAAATTTTTGTGGCTCTCCTTAGTGTGTTTTGCAAAGGAACAGCGCAAAGAGAATTTAGTGGTTAAAATTTCCCGATCCTTTTGGACTAGGTGACATCGTCGGGAGATATGATGACCTGTCCAAGTCTGTCAGTGAACGAAACGAGAAGCTGCAGATAACCCTGACCCGCTCTCTGAGTGTGCAGGACGGCCTGGATGAGATGCTGGACTGGATGGCGGGTGTGGAGCGCTCGCTGGAAGAGCAGCGCCCCGTGCCCTTGAACTCCGCCGCTCTGCAGGATGTCATCAGTAAAAACATCGTAAGTGACTTCCAACAAACCACTTTTAGATGAAAATAAACCCAGCATCTCAGGTTATTCAAAAAGTGTGGATGTTTTCATGCTCTGCCCATATCAAAGCCTTTCACTGATTTTCACTACACATTTTCATCCCTAAAATTCATATATCCTGGGTTTTTCCATGTGCAGACATAAACCTATATATGAAGAACTTGAATGTTCTTGTTAGTGTAACATTATTTGCTCTTTTATCTGTGTATCTTCCTCAGCATATGAATCGTGGGTTATAAAGATCATTCTAGATGGCAGGGACCAGAACCTTATAATTCTCTTTAAGAAAAAACACAGACTTATTCTTCCCAGGAACTTGAACTGTATATACTATTGGGTTCTCTTGCTAAAACAACACTGGATATTGGATAAATTAAAAATAATTGTATGAAAGTTACTAAGAGAGTAGAACTTAAAAGTTTTCATCACAAGAAAAAAAATTGTAACTGTGTGTGGTGATGGACATTACCTAGACTTATTGTGGTGACATTTGGCAATATTTACAATTATCGAATCATTATGTTGTACACCTGAAACTAATTTACTGTTATAACATTATTATAACAGATAGTTATACAAATGTCAATTATATCTCAATTAAAAAATTGTAATATATTGAAAAAAATATAGTAAGCTCCAAGGATGGGTAGATTTAAGAGAAATTTAAGGCATGAAGAGATGTCTCCTGAATATAACAACGTGGAAAGTAGCGCTTGCATAAAGAGAAGTGTGTGAAGCGATTTTCTGTGAAGGAGCACAGAGGGACTTCCCTCTGTGTACTTTTCATGAACATCACTCATGGTACAGGGCATCCCTGCACACCGGGTCCTGTTTGTTCCTCACGGCTTTAGCCAGCTGCCCAGGAGGTTAATCAGATCAGTCTTGTTGTTGTCTAGCCTTTGAAAAATCAGGACCGTGGATAATCCCTGGGCTGCAGGAGATCCCGGGGTTGCTGAGTGGCGGCTGTCTCCTGCCTCGCCAGGGCAGCCAGCCAGCTGTTCTCCAGTCTCCTTGCGGGTACTGGGGATGGGATTCCTCTAGGGACCAATCAGCTTGTCTGTCACTCCCATTAGCTTCCTTAGTCACAGGTGGCTCAAACGTCTGTTGTTCTGAATAGTAATTTTTATAAGTCTGACGTTATTTGTAAATATCATTGTGTTACGTGCGCGGTATTTGGTTCATTTCAGTTGTTGGACCAGGACATCACGGGGCGGCAGAGCAGCATAAATGCCATGAATGAGAAAGTGAAGAGGTTCACAGAGACCACGGACCCGTCCACCGCATCCTCGCTGCAGGCCAGGATGAAGGACTTAGCCCTTCGCTTTTCAGAAGCAAGTCGCAAACACAAAGAAAAACTTGCCCAAATGGAGGAACTCAAAACCAAAGTGGAGCTGTTTGAGAACCTCTCAGAAAAGCTCCAGACATTCTTAGAAACCAAAACCCAGGCTCTTACTGAGGCAGACGTGCCTGAGAAGGATGTTACTGAGTTGTCTCAGTTTATGCAGGTATGTTTCCCATGGAATTCACAAGGCTGATCAAATATTCAACAGCAAAGACAAGCACATACATTTATTGGCAGGGTTATGACTAACAAGCATCATTTTCATTGCTGATGGATTGGTTAGATCTATGCTTTCCTCCTTTAAAAACTTCAAAGCTCATCTTCTCCTTGAAGCCTTTGGTCATTAATCAGAAGTGAACACCATCTCTCATTTTCTGTATATCATAGGTGATATACATATCTTATTCCAGAGCCCACAGAGGCAGAATGTAAAGAGTGCATATTTAAATTAAAAACTGTTCTCTTTGAAACAGCCTGCCTGCATGTTTGTTTATGCTTAGACCATAGGCAGGATCATTCTGTGAAATTCTGAGTGGAGCCATTCTGGTCCCATACCTACCTACATCTTGATGGGATGCCCTTTGAAGATCTAGCAACACCTTATATATTTTTTAATTTTTTTATTGAAGTATAGTTGATTTACAATGTTGTGTTAATTACTGCTGTCCAGCAAAGTGACTCAGTTACACACACACACACACACACACACACACACATATATATATATATATATATATATACATTCTTTTTTAAATATTCTTTTCCATTATGGTTTTTCATAGGCTATTGAATATATTTCTCTGTGCTACAGTAGGACCTTGTTCTGTATCCATTCCATATATAAAAAGCTTACACCTGCTAACCCCAACCTCCCACTGTATCCCTCCCCCAAGCCCCTCCCCCTTGGCAACCACCAGTCTGTTCTTTATGTTCGTAGCAACATCTTATATTATGAAATATCTAAATGCTTTGTAGGAATCAACTTCTGAACTGCTAGAACGCAGGAAAGATCTCGAAGTTTTGCATAATCTGTTGAAGGAGATCTCCAGCTATGGCTTGCCAGGGGATAAAGCTCTGGTTTTTGAAAAAACAAATAATTTGTCAAAGAAATTCAAGGAAATGGAGGATACTGTCAAAGAAAAGTAAGCACCACTTAAAAAATTGGATTTTATTCTACTTGATACTAATTGGAATGCATGATTTTTATTTAGTTATGTAGCTACCTGGAATAGTTTTTGGAAACTTGAGAATAAGCTTAGGGCTACTTTATAAGTACTTTAATATTGATAATTTTTTTGCTGTTAAAACTAAGTATAGTTTTTGTTAAAGTATTTAGGAGGAAATTCACTACTTCTTACATGAAAGTATTTATTTATAGAAAGCACTGTGTGAGGAAAATGGTGGTGGTAGTGTTTTACTGAAAGTAGTTTAAACTCACTGTAGTCTGAAGCCTTTGGCTATTACATTTTTATTTGCAAAGGCAGAAATAAAAGATGGCCCATGGTTCATTGCTTTCTGGGCTCAATTCAGAAATGATGCATCATTCCAGCCTAGTTCTGGATAGTTCTGTATGGCTTTTTTTTTTTTTTGTAAAATAGTTTCCTTTTTGAAGAGTTGTAGATCAGACATGATTTCACGAACAAACAAGGTAAGAAACAAGAGAATGAACCTAAATTAAGGTAAAAAAATGTACAGGGGTGTGAGCCTTGTGATTGAGTTTTATATTTCTGATCTCGTGCTAGTTGAGAATATACATCTGGTTTTGCCAAAGTTCATACAGAAGCCACCCAAAAGATAGAAAGTAGTCATTTCTCTTTCAGCTATTCTTCGTCATTTCTTTGGAATTGTCTACCTAAAACTTTTGAGTGCTGTCTGGACTACTCACAGAACTATCATTTCCATCCTATTTAATTCACATGGTGCAGAAGAAATATTCTTGGTTTCCTTGGGTAAACTCTAGGTTGTTTCTTCTGTCAGATGGGTCCAATTATAAAACCATGTGGTCATCGGTGATTAGTTTACCAGCCATGTACTCTCTGCTAATAATCCACACACCTGCACACGTGCACATGCCGTCTACATGGTATCCAGTTACCAAATCTAACTGCCCTCATAGCTGTACCTGTGCCAGTCGTGTGCCCTCCCTCTGTGTAGTGTACAGAGACTGTACAGAGAGATCCGTATAGTTCACTGTGGAGCTTTCTGAGTATCCATGGGGGAGGTGCACATTAAGTTCTGCATCACTAGGTCTCACCTCGTTTTTGGAAACTCAAACCTGTCCTCTCTCTCTGTAAAGACCCAGTTTACCCATCCACTAAAGTGACTGTAGTGACACTAGGTGGCGCTGTGTTTCCCTCATGTTAGTGACTTGTGTTTCCCCTCTGGTTCTCAGCCTGCTGGCATTTAGCACCATATAAAGCGGAAATCATGTTAAAGCTGTTTATATGGCTTTAGAGTGTACGTAGCATTATAGAGAGCCGTTACTCATGGGTTACAAATATCTTAACTGTTCCTGTCGTGATCCACAGACTTCACTGAGGAAATAGACAAGGAGTAATTTAGCTGATTTCACTTGCCACCTATGAAACCTTTCCTCCTGTATCTGAGGATTGAAGTGTGCCTGGGGGAAGATGTTTTCTTAATGCTAAGCTTGAAATGGGAATAGTAATTTACTCTTTAGTAATTAGTCCTTTGGAGTATCTCCCTTTGTGGCTTAAATTTGTCAATGATGTTTGTGATCTAGAAAAGAAGCTGTATCTTCTTGTCAAGAACAGATGGATGCCTTTCAAGTTCTGGTTAAATCATTAAAGTCATGGATAAAAGAAACCACAGAAAGAGTTCCCGTTGTGCAGCCTTCTTTTGGTGCAGAGGATTTGGGGAAATCTTTGGAAGAAACTAAGGTGAATCATTGTCCATGTCTGATAAGAATTTCTCATTTGCCTGTGTTAGGAATGAGAGGTTTCCTTTTATCTAATAGCATAAGTTAGAGCCTCATGTATGTACAGTGTATTTTGGTGATATTTGGAAATCATGACGGGTTTAACTGATCCTTTTGAAGAAGGACACAGACTTTCAGTTAATTTGCTTTTTTAAAGAGACGTATTTGTGAGTTTCTGACTGGTCCAAGTTTCTTTCCCCACCACATCTCTACTTCGTTTATTTTTTATACCATTTTTTCCTAATGTTAGTAAAACATCCTTCTCTTCAACTCAGCCTTTTGCTCTAGTTGGGATATATCACTCTAACCAGTATTTGAAGACGGAAGTTATTTGAATCTCTAGTGTGTCAGTCTTGTCATCTGACTCAGTCATAAAATGTATGACCAGTTATGGCAAGTTTTCCACTCTAAATTTGTGGAGTTGTGTGTCCTTTAAAATTCATTGAAGTTTTGATGATTAAAATTCACTATTAAATGGAATTCTGAATTTCCATTTTTTAAAATTGTTTCTACTCCTTTTTCTTTTTTTTTTTTTTTTGTAACTTGGCTGTTACCTAGTACAGTTTTGCAGACTTACCGTTGACAGTTACTTTGGAACCCGTGGCAGCTGGGACTAGCCTGGCTTCCACTGTGGCTGGGAGCAGAATTCAGGATGGACCCCACCCCACTCCTCACTATTAACAGTATTAACAGTCACCTGGGCCATTGGAACAAATAGAGATGCTGTCCTTTTCTTCCATCCCATAAGTCAGAACCCACAATCATCACTGTTTTAAGATATATTTAAGACATTGAATTATAATATGTAACTTGGAAAAGATTACAAAGACTGAAAAATAATGTGTTTTTATATCTCCAGAAATTACAAGAGAAGTGGAGCTTAAAGACACCAGAGATTCAGAAAGTCAACAACAGTGGTATCTCACTATGTAACCTAATAAGTGCTGTGATGGCCCCTGCAAAGGCCATAGCAGCAGCTAAGTCAGGTAAGTGCTTTATTTATTTTACATTTGTGGTAAAACCCATAAGAACTGGGTCCACCCATGTTGATTTTCTTTGTGTATGTTATTTTTAAAAATTAATGCATAGGGCTTCCCTGGTGGTGCAGTGGTTGAGAGTCCGCCTGCCGATGCAGGGGACACGGGTTCGTGCCCCGGTCCGGGAAGATCCCACATGCCGCGGAGCGGCTGGGCCCGTGAGCCGTGGCCGCTGAGCCTGCGCGTCTGGAGCCTGTGCTCCGCAACGGGAGAAGCCACGACAGTGAGAGGCCCGCGTACCGCAAAAAAAAAAAAAAAAAAAAAAAAAATTAATGCATAAAATAGCCTCAAACACGAAGGGAAAGTGACAAGAAAGATGGCATCTCTAAACAACCTAAACGCTGCCACGGAAAAGTGTCTGTTCTGGTCAAATTTCAGATCTCTTAGGTTTCATCTTATTAAATACTACAATTTAAAATGTAACCAAATTCATCTGTAAGAATAAGGATCATTATATTGGGGAAGGGGAAAGATCAGATTCCAGTTTGTTTGTTTTTACCTAATTGATGGGGATGTAGAAATTCTATTTGAAATCTTTGATAAAGAAATGAATCTGGTCTCCTGGGAAAGAAGGAAATAAGGAAAGGAAACAGGTTCTTTTCTGTTGAGTGAGCCCCTCTTAATTTCTTCCCATCTGCTTTATTCCATACACTATTCCCAAAGAAAACAGTTCTATACTGTGTTAGCCAGCATGTCTGAATCACAATCTTCCTAGGCTTCTCAGCAGAAGGGGAGAGTCATGTATAAATAATGGTTCTAAAATTAAGTTGTGGATAGAGTTTTAAGTTTAAAACATATTTATATTGTTGTCACTATCAGGTTTCAAATAATCCAAGAGTAGACCAAAGGCAGATCTCATATCTTTATTCTGAGGGTTTCTGACGATCCTCTGTGGTTTATCTGCCCTGCTCAGCCCCCAGCTGTTCCCATTGTGAGGCTGATGTTGAGCTGGGCCCGTCTCCACCTACCATTTATTCTGCTCTATTAATCCCATTTCAGGCAATCCTCATAGTATACGTGTGTGATGATCTCTTCTTTCTCTCCTAATCAGATTTCCTGAAATGTCAAGGTTTTTTGTTTTTTTTTAAAGGAAGGGAATTCTGTGGTGTTTTACATTAGTTCTTCATGCCCATTCTATATTAGTAATGAGTAAAAAGTATTTTTTTCCTACTCTTGACAACTCCCAAGCATGGTAGGAATTAATCTCAAGTATCTAAAGGGTATTTTCACTTCCATCTGAAATGCCACGGTGTGTGTGATTTTTTTTTTTTAAAGGGACAAAACTTAGATTAAGGTTCAGATATTTAAATGTTTTTGTTTAGGCTTGTTCTCATGTGGTTAGTTTGGGGAAATATTTTTGTGTTTTGGATAGAGAGCCAAGGCATACTAACATGAGAAGGTCTAATTGATTTTTTAATATTCTGGTTATGAAAAAGGAACCTGTGCTAGGTGTTTATGGAATTAAAGAGAAATAATTACTACGGCTCACCAAGTAGTTCCTATTTGCTAGGCAGTAGGGTAACTGTCTTTAATGCCCACAGTGGTCTTGCGAGATACGTGTTATTCTCCCCAGCAGAGGCTGCACAGATGGATTCACCTGTGCAGCCTCACAGGGAGTCATTAGTGGGGCTGGGGTTTAAGTTCAGGTGAGACATATGCCAGGGCCCAGGTGCCCCAGCCACTGTACCTTCTTCCTCTATGTTGATACAGTAATGGTTTCTTTTACTTTTAACTTTTCTTTCATGTCTTTTTACCTTATTCCACCTCCATTAAACCCATGAAAACACTGTAACTACAGCAGACAATTTTCAGTTTCTTAACTTGAGACAGACATTCTTTTGTCCGTCAGGCATTTATGCTTCAAGCAACACACGTAGTGACCAGCTTCTGTGCTTCAGGGACTGTATCACTAAAATAACTTCAGCTTTAAAACAACCTTATCCCCAAATTTTCATATAAATTAACAGTTAATGATTAATGTATATAATCTAAAGTTACTGAAACTCTACTGTTTAAGTTGATCATGTTATGACTTTAAGAATAAATTTTATGCAAAAGAGAGGATATAGCTTGATCTTTCAGACCTTCATTTGATTTTGAAATTGAATCAGTATTTTACATTTTCAAATAGTAATAACATTTTAAAAGAATAACTGTTTATGGCGTTTGCTTTAATGCCACCTACTATTAATATATATAAAATACAATAGAAATCTATGATGACTTCAGTTTTAATATTTTTGCAGGTGGAGTAATATTAAATGGTGAAGGAACAGCCATAGATACTCAGGATATTTTGGCAAATAAAGGTAAATGGTAACTTTAAGTGCTTATTGATTAAATTACTTGGTATGGTGTTTCTTTTGAGAGAGAGAGAAAATCTTTTTAGGGATGAAAAGTAGTTATATCGAAATTTCAAACTTGAATTAAAATGGTATGAGTATAGTCATGTTCTCCATAAATAACATGTTTATATAACATTCCATGCAATTTTGTTCATCTGAACTTAATGAAATCCAGTAATTCAGCTTGGCATTTGGTTTATGTTTCCTTCTTTCGGGTTAATTTGAGATATTTTCTCACTTGGGATAACATTATTTGAGCTATTTTTTTTAAATTTGATGCCTGAGGAATTAATAAGCATCATTTCATGATTTGGGTTTTTTATTCCATTTAAAATATCTATCTCATTTCACTTGTATTATGCAGTATACCTAAAGTATTTGTCATTAAGTAGCATTGTAAGATGATGTAACATTTTAGTTCTAAAAACTCTATGACTTTATCATAGTAGACTTAATATTGACAAAATAGAAGGAAATAGCACATGAAACAAATTTTTATTTCTAGAGCTCTAAACACTCTGAAAATGTGTCAATATAATTTTTCTTCTTACGTTTAGGATTAATGTCCATTAAAAAGGATATGACTGACATAAGCCATGGCTATGAAGATCTTGGCCTCTTACTTAAAGACAAAATAGCCGAACTGAGTACCAAACTCTCCAGATTGCAAAAGGCTCAGGAAGAATCAAGTGCCATGATGCAGTGGTTACAGACGATGAACAAAACTGCCACGAAATGGCATCAGGCACCTACACCTACAGACACTGAGGCTGTGAAGAGTCAAGTTGAACAGAACAAGGTATCTTATGTGGGTCCATTTACCGAAGATGTGAGAAAACAGATTAGTGCTCAGAACTGAGCCCTGGGGGTCAGGAGCCCCATTCTGGTTTCTGGCTCTATAACCTTCAACACATAGTTGCCAGCTTTGTTGAACATGACTTTCTGTAGAGACTGATGCTAATAGTCACTTATTTTTACACTCAGATGTTATAAAGATGAGTGAGCTGTTGGGTGCAAGCAACTTTGCCGCCTTCAAATTAGTTTAAGTCTTGGATTTTAACCAGTACTTACTGGAAAAGATGTATTTAAGGGCTAAGTGTATTAGGAATCTGTTCTGTCCAGTATAAAATAGGGGAGCTCCTGCTTTCCCTTTGTTTAATACACAGTATTTCTTTCTACAACTGTCAGGGTTGGGAAAACGGTTTTGCACTCTGGCAATGCTGGCAAAAATGTCTCCAGATGACTAACTTATCTTTGAACTCTGTAACGTGTTGTCCAGAAAAGTGCTTATTTGCTAGTAGTCTCAAATCTTGCAGCCTTTATCAAGACTGATTTTCTGATTAATTACAATCTTACTGATGTCATTTTCCTTTTTTTCCAAAGGGATTTGAGAATACCTTGAAATTCTTTCTAGGTGATGGGATGAGGGTCATTATCTCTGTAGCTCTAGCATTCCTCCTTGGGATTCTGTTATCACCTAGTCAAAGAATAGTTATGAAGAGGAAAAGAAAATATAATTAACTGCTGAATCCAGTCCTCACTCACTTCAGCCTTTAACAGTGGATTTTTTCCCCTCTTTTGGTCATGTTGGAGAAAAAAGTGCTCTATTGAAATTGTGTTTTTGTCTTTTGATGTTGACATACTTTAAAGAAGTTACTTTTTTTATTTCCTTGTTAGTCATTTGAGGCAGAACTGAAGCAAAATGTAAACAAAGTGCAGGAGTTGAAAGACAAGCTGACGGAGCTGCTGGAGGAGAACCCAGACACTCCGGAGGCCCCCAAGTGGAAGCAGATGTTGACGGAAATAGGTATGTTACCACTTACACCAGAGGCCGTGAACAGAAGCACAGTCATTTTTTAAAAATGATAATCTCTATCAGAAAACATCTATCCAACAATCTCACTGACTTTGGGATTTGCTTTCCTGTTTCAGAATCGATCTTTGCATATTCTAAAATGTTATTTCATATTACATGGTGCTAGGCCTTGGCATATCTTGTGTTTTTCTCACCAAACACAGTAACGAAATTTGTGTTTATGAAGAAGGTAGATACCAGTTAATAGAATGCTGTGTATTGAATCACATGTTTTCATTATGGTTTATTTTTTTACTAGGTTTTGGGTGCTTCTAATTTTTTATGCTTTGTTATATTTTAGTGTGGAGAGTCCTTTTTGTTTGTTTGTCTGGAAAAGGTGGGTGCCTTTCTCCACCATGGAGTTCCTGATGGCACCCCACCAGCCCCTGTTTCATGCTGCTGGACCCTTTCCCAACCAGCCTGAGAAGACTGCTCCCCACAGGAGTCTGGGGTTTTGCTCTGTACCCAGAGTCCTTCTCCCATCTCCATCCTGTCCCTATATAAACTGTTCCTCGGAGATGCAGAATTTCCTTCACAAGCTCTGTTATCTTATCACCCCTTTTCCTTATTGTAATGATATGGGAGTGAGTGTAAGACAGTGATACTCATTTTCCCTACTTCATAGTATTTGGAGAATTCAGTGAGTTAATGTGTGTGCAGCTCAGACAAACAGTATCTGGCACATAGTAAGTGTGTTTACTATGACTATCACAAGAATCATTTTACTTTGAATTGTTCCATTATATTTAGCTAAATCTTGTCCTTCCTCTAGAGTCAGATACGCTGTGATAAATTTAGAAGTTTCTAAGTACGTTTTAGTTTAATAAGAGTCATCCTTATACCTATAACTGCTTCACTTTGCTGTGCACCTGAAACTGACACAACATTGTAAATCAACTATACTCCAGTAAAAGAAAAAGAGTCATCCTAAGAGATCTTAATGTTGAAAGGTGTATTTAATCCAACAATAGAGACTCCTGTTGCATTATAATTAATTGGGCCCTAATTCAGTGGCTCTCACCTAGAATATCAGAATTACCCGAAGGAATATTTGCAAGGCATCTTAGAATAGCGGAGGGAGCAAGGAATGCATATTTCAGAAAAGCTTCCTGATAAGGTTTTGATATTTCTCCTTCTCCATTTATGGTTTGAGTTGCATTATTTCATTATCAGATTGTGATTGACTAGAACACGCCGTATAGTGTGACGTTGTTTAGGTAAACGTTTCAGGGGCTGGGCTCTAAGAGAAGCAGCCCTTCAGTGCATTACACTAGGTGAAAAAAATCTGTCAGATCAGCTCTTCACACCATCAGTGTTGAGTGACTCATGTGTTGAGGGATGGTCTGAAATTCTGGGCTTCAAGGAGCATGCCGTCCTCAGGGCTGGGGGAGCAGGCAGGGCATCCTAGCGGAGGGTGAGACCCAGTGGGATCGTGCAAGTGGGATGGGGCAGGGACGGAGGGGGAGGGATGGAGCATGTGAGCTGTGGGGCCCCTGTGCGCCCAGCCTGTTGCGATGAGGACGTGTGATCAGTGGGCAGATGAGGGCTTCCTCTCGGAGGACAGACCTTCTTGGATGAGCACATGAGAGCCCTTTTGTGGGAGACCCTGGAGGTCAAGCAGAGGTCATCAGATTTTGCCATCTAGTTGGTGACGAGTAAATTATTGAGGGGTTTGAGCCCAGAAGTGACATATTCAGTGATGTTTAAGGGAAATTATTTTAGAACCAAATTCATTGCAGCTGAAGATCATGAATCGCAGGTAAGCTGGTTAGAAGGCTCTTGGTCAAGGTGTGCAGTTCTGGAAAGGGTGCTCCTGGCAGCAAGAGTGGAGCATCCCCTGGGGACGTGTTAGAAATGCACATTCAGACCTCACTTCAGACCTGCTGATCAGTGCCTCCGGGGGTGGGCCCAGCACCTGTGTGACCAGACCCTCTAGGGGTCTCTGATGCAGCTCCAGCTTGAGAAATACTGGTCTTGGCAAAACACGATGAGAACCAACATGGAGTTGGGTGTTGGGAACGGAAGGACTGGGTTTAAGGGTTTGTGATTGAGGATATAGGAGAGTCATGAAAGAACATCCTGAATTATGGCATTTCGTGATGTGCATGAGAATAACCTGCAAAAGAAGTCTAAAAGTCGGAAAAACCTACCCATTTTGATAGGAATATCGTGAGTTTTTTCCTCCAACATTGAATTTTAAAGGGTTGGTGAGATTTCCTATTGTAACTTCTGAGCAGCTGGCTGCTGATGTGTGATTTGCGTAGAAGAGCATAGTTGGGTGTAGATACACACATTTGGGAGTCACTTACCTCCATCTGGTCGTTGAAGGTTTGCTATTAAAGAAAAGGATACAGGGGCTTCCCTGGTGGCACAGTGGTTGAGAGTCCGCCTGCCAATGCAGGGGACACGGGTTCATGTCCCAGACCGGGAAGGTCCCACATGCTGCGGCGCGGCTGGGCCCGTGAGCCATGGCCACTGAGCCTGCGCATCCAGAGCCTGTGCTCTGCAATGGGAGAGGCTACAACAGTGAGAGGCCTGCGTACAGCAAAAAAAAAAGAAAAAAAAAAAAAAAAAGGATACATGTTCATTGTTCTAGTGGGTCAGTTCTAGTTGAATAAACAGACTCTGTAGGACTTCTAGAAGGAATGAGCGTTCTCAGGAATATTCCATAATCTACAGCATCTTCCAAAATCAGATTCAAATCTATTTTTCTTACACTTCAGTTGACACAAACCATTGGGACCATAAAATCTGTATCGTTAAATGCAATTAACACACAGGTTAGTCTTTAATTGACTATGTAAGGAGAGTCCTGTCCTACAGTCTTCATAGATACAGTTGTATTAAATGTACAAAAAACAAACATCTGTTTCATCCTTTATCTTTTTTTCTTCTAGATTCTAAGTGGCAAGAACTCAATCAGTTAACAGTTGATAGACGACAAAAACTGGAAGAATCCTCAAATAATCTAACCCAATTCCAGACCGTGGAGGCTCAGTTAAAACAGTGGCTTGTGGAAAAAGAACTGATGGTCAGTGTCCTTGGGCCCTTGTCGATTGACCCAAATATGCTGAACACACAAAGGCAGCAGGTGCAGGTGAGTCCTACCTGACTTAACAAGACAGATGTTTTCATTAGAAATACATTACCTTGGATGGTATGTGCTCTGCCTGTCTCGGAGGGTATTTGTAATGTGTCAGATGCCCACAAGGTACTGTCATGAGGCTGGCAGGAAACCCCCAGAGAAGCAAAGCTCTGGAGCATCCCTGAGGGGTCCACCGAGCCCACGAGTATGGTCAGGTCCCTTGATCGTTTCAGTCATATTGTGGTTTGTAGGGACCCTGTTAAAGAGGACTTTCTTTGAAGTATTAATATGATTGCATAAGTAATAACATTTTTATGAGAAGCTAGTATATTGTTTAGAAATGACTCCTTTGAGGTTTTATTCATTTTGATTATGGTACTAGATAATGAAACTTATAAAGCTCATGCAAAACATCCCTGAGTGGGGGAGACAAAGTAAGAAGAGAAAGAAGAAGGGAAGAAGAGGAGGAACCTTGAAACCCGCAGGGTTAGTTAGACTCATCTAATTATGAGCAGATAAATCCACAGGGGGAGAAACATACGTAAATTGTAAGTCAGACGTAATCGCAGGTGCTCCGCTGTGGTCTCGGTGAGCTTTCTGTGCAGGTGGTGGTTTTGGGGCATGGAAGCTGATCTGTACTCTGAAAATACACAACAATCTGGGTAGTTGAGTCACATGCTGTCCTAGGCATGTATGTTCTTCATCTGAATAGATGGAAACAAAAGATATAAAGAAACATTTGAGGAGAAATAATTATCCATAGTCTCCCAGAGATAGATAAAATATTCTACTAAAAGAAGGACATTTGGGGATCATTCGTTTTATAATGAAAGCCAGTGTGAGCCCGCACGCTCGGAGCGACATGATTTATTGGCTAAATCTTTACAAAAAAAGACTGTAAACGTCGATCTTATGTTTAAAAAGAACCTTTGTAAATCAATACACCATGAGTTCGTATATCCTAACACTGTTATCACTGTGTATTTCCTTTGGTGTAAAATGCTATAGAGCATTTAAAAAATCCTGTAAAAAGAAAAATGCAAATAGGAAAAAATCAAATTGGTGTTAGTGCGATGTAAACTTGTCTAAAAGCAGTATTTCTCTTTGTGTGCGAAAATTTGTACATAAATTTTTGTTCCTTTTCCCCACACTAGCAAAAATATTTATTCTCTTTTGTCTCCCTTGGGGGATATTATTTTAGACAAAATGTTAATCTCTGAAGCACCATTGCTCTTTGGATTAGTTTATGATAATTGCACTGCCTTTGAAATAAAAGCTAGGAAAGCAGTAACAAAAATAAAATAAAAACTAGATAATTAACTACCATTTCTATCTGTTTAGAAACGTAAAGGTATGTTTTCTGTAATTAATTCTCCAGTCATTTGTGTGTTTATTCGCCCTTGTCACCTCTTTACCTTAGATTCTCCTGCAAGAATTTGATACCCGGAAACCTCAGTATGAACAGCTAACAGTGGCTGGTCAGGGCATACTGCACAGACCTGGGGAGCACCCATCCTTCCATGGGATTGTGAAGGAACAACTGGCAGCTGTAACCCAAAAATGGGACAGCCTCACGGGACAATTGAGGGACAGATGTGACCGGATCGACCAGGCCATTGTTAAAAGCACCCAGTATCAAAGCCTGCTGAGAAGCCTTTCCGATAAGCTGGCCGACTTGGATAATAAACTCAGCAGCAGTGTGGCCGGGAGCACACACCCTGATGCGATGAACGAGCAGCTGGAAACAGCCCAGAAAATGAAGCAGGAAATAGAGCAGGAAACGAAGCAGATCAAAGTGGCCCAGGCTCTGGGAGAGGATCTGGCAGCCCTGGTTAAAGAAGAGTACTTGAAAGCTGAACTTAGTCGACAACTGGAAGGCATCTTAAAATCGTTTAAGGACCTTGAACTAAAAGCAGGTTTGTGTGTCTTCTTTGAATGCATGTATTTCCTGGACATAGGGATCAGTGAACTCCCTATTTCCAAGCCGTTGGGGAAACCAGCCCCCTAAAGTGAACCTGCCCGCAGTGAGAGGTGCATGCAAGGAGGGTAGATTTGGGTTCACATGCACACACAGTGTTGCAGGGGCGGGGGGTTCTGCACAGATGACAGGGGGACCCCGTGCCGGCAAAGTCCACTTCGCATAGGCCCACGGAAACTTCAGGTACTCCAGATTGGTTTTTACAGACTTTCAGACATAGAGAACAGACTTGTGGTTGCCAAGGGGCGGGTGAGGTAGAAGAGAGATGGAGGGGGCAGTTTGGGATTAGCAGCTGCAAACTATTAAAACAAATTTTTTTTATTGAAGTAGAGTTGATTTACAATCTTGTGTTAATTTCTTCTGTACAGCAAAGTGACTCAGTTATACATACATATACATTATTTTTTAATATTCTTTTCCATTATGGTTTATCGTAGGATATTATATAGAATGGATAACCAACAGGGACCTACCGCCTAGCACAGGGAACTCTATTCAGTCTCCTGTGATAAACCAAAATGGAAAAGAATATGAAAAAGAATGTGTATATATGTATAACTGAATCACTTTCCTGTACAGTAGAAAATAACACAACATTGTAAATCAACTATACTTCAATTTAAAGAAACAGTAAAAAAAACCAAATTGGTTTTTAAAGGTGTCAGTGTTTATGCTATGCGACAGTCTTGTTTCACCAGAAAAGGAGACGAGTACAGTTATTAAAAAAGACTTGACATCATCTTCTTGATAACAGCTAGTTCGTCTGGTTCCATCATGGAAGCTTTTCCAGAGAAACGTGTGAGAGAGAAGCATTACGCACGGTTTCCTCTCTTGCCTGCTGTGGCCATCACTGTGTGGCCGCCGAGCCCGGGATGGTCCAAGGCAGCAGCAGCAGCAGCAGTTTCTGGGCCCGAGAAGGGCCGGCCAGAGGGGAGCCCGTTGGTTGCTGTGTTTGTCATTTGCCAAGTAACCCTAGGCACTCAGCTTATGTTTTTTAGTAATTGATTGGATTTGTTTAATGATCATGGCAACCGTTTCAGACTCACTCCCTGATTTTGACGTGATATGGATAGCAGACATTAGCTGTGATGGTTACAGTGAGGGTGACTACTGTTAGGAGCCCTTTTCTGTGCCAGGCATGCAGCTCAGAGCTTTCCTTGCACGCACTGTCACCTCATTGCCACGACAGCTTCTATCAGTGTCGCCAGCTCACACTTGGGGCAATGAGGCCCAGAGGTTTAACCGTTCACCCTAGGCCCTCCAGCTCTTGAGAAGCTGAGTTGGGATCCAGACCCATGTCGTCCCCATGGGCTGCCTTACATTGCCTCCGTGATGGGTAAAAATTACACAGGTGGAGAGTTCCCCGGCGGTCCAGTGGTTAAGATTCCACGCTTCCACTGCAGGGGGCACGGGTTCAGTCCCTAGTCGGGGAACTGAGACCCTGCATGCCGCAGGGCCAAAGGAAAAAAAATCACACACGTGGAAGAGTCACATTTAATAAGAGATTGGTTATTTATGAGCATCACCTAGAGCTTGGAACGGTTGTCACTTCCCCGCCCTGGGATGGAGGTGGCTCTAGTATCCAGCCTCCATTGTCTCTTTTCTTGCCGCAGTCCTCACCTCTTGCCCTTCCCCCACCGCCTGTCCATAACGTAAGCGCTTTTGTCGTTCTCATAGTCAGTGCTAGTAGCCCTTGCGTTTAGATTATTCTATGTATTTATTTGGTGGTTTTTCTCTTGGCTTTTTGCAGATTTATTCAACATTTTGATGTAAAATAAACATGTCTGTGGTTTTATTTTTTAGAGAACCATGTCCAGCATCTTCAGTCAGCCTGTGCCAGCTCTCATCAATTTCAGCAAATGTCTAGAGATTTCCAGGCTTGGCTGGATACCAAGAAGGAAGAACAGAACAAGTCTCCCCCGATATCAGCCAAAGTCGAGGTCTTGGAGTCATTAATGAAAGATCAGAAAGACTTCAGGAAAACTTTGACCGCCCAGTCTCACATTTATGAGAAAACCATGGCGGAAGGTGAAAACCTGTTACTAAAAACACAAGGGTCTGAGAAGGTAGCGTTACAGTTACAACTGAACACGATTAAAACCAACTGGGATGGATTTCAGAAGCAGGTGAAAGAAAGAGAGGACAGGGTGAAAGATTCACTGGAAAAAGCTCTCAAGTATAAAGAACATGTGGAGATGCTCCAGCCATGGATAGACAGGTGTCAAAACAGCCTCAAGGAAATAAAGTGTAGCTTGGATCCTGCTGAGACAGAGAAATCTCTTGCCCAGTTAAAGTCTCTGCAGAAGGAGAGGGACCAGCACTTCGGGATGGTGGAACAGCTAAACAGTGCAGCCAGCAGCCTGCTCCGTGTCTGTGAAGTGGACAAAGAAGTGGTGGCAGAGGAGAAGGAATCCCTGCTCCAGAAGCTGGACATGGCCACCGAGCAAGTGCACAGGAAGAAATTCTCTCTGGAGAACATGGCCCAGAAGTTTAAAGAATTTCAAGAAGTTTCCAAAGAAGCTCAGAGGCAGCTTCAGTGTGCAAAGGAACAGCTAGATATGCACGACTCTCTGGGGCCCCAGGCTCACAGCAGTAAGTCCCTGACTGTGTTGCAGACTCAGCAGAAAGCCCTTCAGACCTTGAAGCCTCAGGTCGATCTGGCCCAGGGCCTCGCCCGGGACCTTGTGGCGGGGGCCTCCGACTCCAAGGGCACCTCCGAGGTTCTCCTCCAAGCAGAAGCCTTAGCCCAGGAGCACAGCGCCCTCAGCCAGCAGGTGGATGAAAAGTGCTCCTTCTTGGAAACCAAGCTTCAGGGCATCGGCCATTTCCAGAACACCATCCGAGAGATGTTTTCTCAGTTTGCGGAGTTTGATGATGAGTTGGACAGCATGGCCCCAGTGGGGAGAGATGTGGAAACGCTGCAGAAGCAAAGGGAGGCTATTAAAGCCTTCTTGGAGAAACTGGAAGCGCTCATCGCAAGCAACACCAATGCCAATAAGACCTGCAAGATGATGCTGGCCACGGAGGAGGCCTCTCCTGACCTGGTTGGCATCAAACGGGACCTGGAGGCTTTAAGCAAACAGTGCAACAAGCTTCGGGACCGTGCACAAGCCAGAGAAGAGCAGGTGGAAGGGACCATCACGCGCCTCGAAGAATTCTACAGCAAACTCAAGGAATTTTCTACTCTACTCCAGAAGGCTGAAGAGCACGAGGAGTCTCAAGGCCCTGTTGGCATGGAAACAGAGATGATTAACCAACAGCTTGATGTGTTCAAGGTAGGGAGTGCTTCCTTTGTACTCTGCGTTTTGGTTATTCAAAGATATTACTGATCGGTATAGAAGGAGATGGCCTATTTTGTAGCATCTTCAAGTGGGATCGTCATGCAGTGTTGGAGCTTAAATGAGCATCCGTGGGCGGAGGGGATATCCAGGTACGTGGGGTGAGTCCAAGCTTCCTGGGGCTTTGGACCCTCATGGGATAAGGCCTGTGATGAATTAGGAAGTCAAAGGGTGCTTGGAAAGCTGGTATCTGTTTCTGATGTCACTCACAGCTGCCCTCTGGAGTGACCACGTCCGTGTTTTAAACTCGACCACGGAGGCCCATCCATCACATCAAAAGTGTGTTCTCTTCATGTTTGTGTCCCAGCATTTTCTTTCATGGTGAATTATAGTCTTTTCCTGCTCTTTCCCTTTTTATAGTCTTCTCCTCCTTTCTTAATTGAATTTCTTCCCCAAGTTCCTATTTTAAAAGGCAGGGTAGAGTTCCCTGTTGTAATCCTGGCCCCAGACGATTGGGAGTAAGTTATTTCTGATGGGACTCTGAGCGCCTTGGGGCTGAGAAATGTGTACCGCCCGGCAGCACCCAGTGATGCCCGATGATGGAGTCGGAGGAGAGGGTGGGCCAGGTCTAGGGTCAGCGATGTGGACCCGCTTAGGGTAGCAGGTGCAGAACGCGCATCTCATTGGGGACAGAGAGAGGGTCACCTGCACAGGGAGGGTCCTAGCTGTCCAGCCTTTGCTGCACAGGGCCGACAGGAACCTGTGGGGTTGCAGGGGATCCTGTTCTATTCATGAGGTACGTTTTACTTTCCAGTAAAGGCTGGTGTGATGCTGAGTCCCACCACCAGCCCGTGAAGCATCAAATAGGATCAAGTAGAAACAGAATTTGCAAAACAACAAATCATTTCCCAGGAGAAATGAATATAAATCAAATAGACCTCCTGAATTCTGTGCTGTTGTACTTGACAAAGTCTTTCCTTTGTTTCTCTTTTGTGGTGTTATTTTTAGGTGACTGAATTTTGAAAAGTAACTTCTTTTTCTTCTTTGTTACTATTTATGGTTGTTTGCTGTTTCTAGAGTGCCTTTGAAGCCCAGTTTCTTCAGGGCTTAAGAACCTGCGGTTCTGTATTTGGGTCTTGATTCTGGAAGGTGAAGGAAGCGGCCTCACTGTTCATTTAACTTCATTACTCTGTCACACTTTCACACTGTGGTATGCAAAATAAAGATTTCATATAAGAGAACTGTCTGTTAGAAAAACAAAGTTCTGTGGCAGTTGCTGCTTGGAAGACGGTGTAGGGGGGGTGCTTAGGAGTGAGTCTCTGGAATTTTCTGTGGAACCTGACAAAGCTTGAACACTTCCATGACAGTGATCAGGTGGTCTTTGTACTGATGAAAGTTGAGCATGCTTTTGTGAAACGTTATCATTTCTCTGGGTTTTCTGTGACTTTGTTTAGAAAAAGAGAGCAGGCCTTCACCTCTCTTCACTGCTTCAACTACTTATAGGAAAATGAGCAAAAGTAATAATATCGGTGCTGCTGCTTTGTCCACGCCCCCTCTTTGGGTCCCCAGGCATGAGGACAGTGAAAAACATGGCTCTGCTGTGGAGAAGTCTTTGGAAAGGAAGCAGAAGCAAGGGATAGGAGGGGCTCGCTCACACGTTGCTTTGAAATTATTTTGCAAACTGAAAAGCACTAAATAAGCATCGTTACCTTTCATGGTTACACAGATTGCTTTATTTGACCGTGAAGAAAAACAAAGTGGTCATGTCTTCTAAAATAAGCCACTTGGCGTGCTGTGTCTATGTGTTTTCTCATTACTTTGGAAGGAGTTGACTGATTTTAATGAAATTCAGTAATAAAGAATATCATGACATACCTTCAGTGTCATGAGACCCAGTGACTGAAATGAAAGTTTCCAAGCAGACAGTCATCTGCATTTGGTATATGCCAGTGCCATAGGTAAAAAACAATAAGAATATTATGGTAAATAAAGATGCTTACACAATCGCTGATTCTGTTTTCTGTGTGTGTGTGTGTTTGCGAGTGTATGTTCTAACAACTAACAGTTACAGCAGTTAACATTTATTATGGGCTTACTGTGTGTCAAGCATGACTCTAGACTGTCTTTAATCCTTTTGACAGTCCTGAGAACTGGGTACTATCATTAT
The DNA here is from genome assembly GCF_025265405.1 of Mesoplodon densirostris. Taxonomy (NCBI): domain Eukaryota; kingdom Metazoa; phylum Chordata; class Mammalia; order Artiodactyla; family Ziphiidae; genus Mesoplodon; species Mesoplodon densirostris. Next base: position 43,982,965 of record NC_082670.1, on the reverse strand, counting down.
CCCCATCTTATTGTAAGGAAGCAGAGACCCAGGGAGGGGAAGTGACTTTCCCAAGGTCACACGGGTAGTAAGTGTCAGAGCCTGGATGTTTTGGTGGATATAATGCAGTGTTTTGGTCAACTTTATTCATCACATTGTACATCTTACACTTCTCTGGGAAATTTTCCAATCATCTTTGCTGTAGACTGATTCGGGTGGCCTGAGTAACCAGCCATTGTTGTTGGTTTGTTTGTTTTTCTGATTTTTTAAAATTGAAGTATAGTTGATTTACAATATTGTGTTTGTTTCAGGTGTACAGTACAGTGATTCAGTTTTATATATATATGTATGTGTGTGTGTGTGTGTGTATATATATTCTCTCTCAGATTCTTTTCCCTTATAGGTTATTACATAATACTGAGTATAGTTCCCTGTGCTATACAGAGGTCCTTTTTGTTTATCTACTTTATGTATATTAGTGTGTATGTGTTAATCCCAAGTTCCTAATTTATCCCCCCCCCCAACCTTTCCCCTTTGGTAACCATAAATTTGTTTTCTATGTCTGTGAGTCTCTTTCTGTTTTGTAAATAAGTTCATTTGTATTTCTTTTTTAGATTCTGCAATATCATATGATATTTGTCTTTCTCTGACTTCACTCAATATGACAATCTCTAGGTCCATCCATGTTGCTGCAAATGGCATTATTTCCTTCTCTTTTATGGCTGAGTAATATTCCTTTGTATATATGTACCAAATCTTTTTTGTCCATTCATCTATCAATCAGCCATTGTTTGTTTTAACCCAGAACACCAGGAACACTCACTTAAGGAACGTGTTCTGTAAAGCCAGCCACTATGATAACAGGAGGTGAATGTGTGTGTGTGTTGTCTTAGAAATGGATCTCTAGATGTTGTGATGAGGATAATGACAGTTACCACCAGCACCAAACATTTCCTTGTCTTAGTGATTATGTCTTTCTTGATCGAAGTTGTAAATTATCTCAATTCAGATCTTCACTTAGTTTTCGTTGGAGATTAAGCTTTGGTTGGACATTAGTTTTTTGTTTCTTTGGTTTTTTTTTTTGCGGTACACGGGCCTCTCACTGTTGTGGCCTCTCCTGTTGTGGAGCACAGGCTCCGGAGGCGCAGGCTCAGCGGCCATGGCTCACGGGCCCAGCCGCTTCGCGGCATGTGGTATCTTCCCGGACCGGGGCACGAACCCATGTCCCCTGCATTGGCAGGTGGACTCTCAACCACTGTGCCACCAGGGAAGCCCATGGACATTAGTTTTAACATAATATTTTAGGAAGATTTTAAAAATTGCTTTAAGTGGAATAATTTGTATTGAGTAAAAAACTAGTATTTTGCTATTTTATAGTTTCTAAAAATGAAACAGAGAAGTACTGGGTCTATTTTCATTACAGACTTCGAAATATAATGCAGTTTGACATGACTCTACCTGGTAGCTTTTGTTTAACCTAATGTCATGGGTAAAATCTTATAACAGTTTTTCATACTATAGAATAAGCTGCCTTCAGAGTCTTTCTGGAGCTTCATAACTGTTACCCAGTTACTCAGTAGGGGTACGTTATATTCACTGGAAGCATAATGGATTATTTAAACTAGGTAAGACAGACCTCTTGGGTTCCATTCTTTTTTTTTTTTTTCCCTTAAACTTAACCTAGGAAACAGCAGTTAATGTCCTTGACAGGATAAAATTAATTTATGTTTAATACCAACCCAAACATAATGATTGAAAACAAATGCTATTCTGAACCAAAAGTCCTAATTCACTGTCAGTGAAAGCTATTCCAAGTTTCTGAAAAGAGATTGGTACTACCCTTTATGTTACTTTAGCTAGGTTTTTAAACAATTTGGATTGTTTTCCTACTTCTAAATATTAGTCATTGGATTAAAATGTCTAAAGACTGAGGTATTTTCTATTACTGTTGATAACCCAGAGTACCATTTTTCTACTTATACTTCTGTATTATTGCATTAAATTCTGTGTACACCTGTCATAAACTCCTAGGCAGAAAGGAAAAAGTCCCCCCATCCCTACCTCCTGTTAAAGATTCCTGCTCAAGATTATCTTCAAATCTAAACTACATTATCAGGTAATATTAACGTTTCCACATTTCTATTTTATTTTTCAAAGACATACCAACTCTATACAAGGAATACGTGCCACCCTTCCTATGATGTCATCAACAGCCAATTATCCCCACACTGAATTGATTTCATCTCAGTGAAGAGCACAGAAACTTGATGTTTTAGCGAACATATACAGTCACATCCCAGCTAAATATATGACCCTCCCCAGCTCCATCTAGGCCGTGGTAAAAAGTCTTCCCCCCAACCTGCTTACTGGCTTTTCTGGCCACTCTGTTGCTGCTCCAGTTGTTATTCGGTATGTTCCCACAAATGAACACATCCCTGGTACAAGTCTTTCTGAACCAAAGATTTCTTAAAGCAGGGAATTTTTAAGCCGAGTTGAAACCAGAGACAGAGACCGGAACACATGTAATTGTGCTGTGATAAATGTTCTCTGGTCCAGGGGAAGGCAGTGTGGAACCCAGGCATCCTCCTGTGCATGTTGGGTGAACTAGAATGCCAGGCGCCGTGAAGCTGGGGAAGCCGGGAGGTTTGCGTCCTAATTGTAAGTGGTATGGCTGAAAAAAATCAGTTTCCAAGTATCCTCTTAAGATACTTATTAAATGATCCTACAACAACCACTGTAATGTCACCATATTTTTAGAGATAAAATTAAACTGTCCAAAGAATGCTTTAACAATGATTTCTCAGTGGCCCGTATTGTTACACAGAGGTCAATGACGAATTGTTCTCTGTTTTTGTCAAAAACAGGAGCAAATTCAGTAAAGCTGTCGCAGAAGAGGTTTCTCTTGGGGAAATATTCTTACTTGACTGGATTTTTGTTAATGAACCTGTGTTATCAGGGAGGTTTCGTAACACCTTCCTGTGGTATTTTTAAAGGTGACAATGTTTTCACTATAGAAACTGTACTTTGATGCATGGGCTTTCAGTCAGCTATATCAGAGTGGCTTTAAGATGTTAGGAAGAAAAAATATCACCTATGCTGGGCAACAGAGAAGGCCCACCAAAGCAGAGGCTGCATGAGGCCACTATGATGGCGTTGATGTGATGGCAAGGTTCGTAAGACTCCGTGGTCCCACCACACACACCAGCAGAGCCGGTGGGGCCTCCTTCCTGCTCCGAAAGGCTGTCCTGGTGGGGAACATGGCACGAGGGCTCTTTCCATGTTTGCTTCTAACTAACGCCATGCTCTTGGTGTCCTGTGGCCTCTTAACTCCTATGGCTTCATTTAAGATCCAGGATTTTGACATAGATAACCAACTTATGGTTGGTTACCAAAGGGGAAGAAAGGAGGGAGGGAGGGATAAATTAGGAGTTTGGGATTAGCAGATACGTACTACTATACTATATAAAATGAAAAACAGGACTTACTATAGCACAGGGAACTATATTCAATATCTTGTCATAAATGGTATATATATACTATATATATTCAGTTACATGTATATAACTGAATCACTTCTTTGCTGTGCACCTAAAACTAATACAACATTGTAACTCAACTATACTCCAGTTAAAAAAAAAAAAAAAAAAAAAAAAAAAAAGATCAAGGAGTTCATGTAGGTTGTTCTGAATGCAGTTCCAGCCAGAGATTTTATACCAGGAGATTTTTTGGTGGTTTTGTTGTTAACCGGATAAATTTGTATCTTCATTTTAAAGTGGTTCTCCCCGCCACCCCCAGCCCAGACACAGCCACCGGCACACACCGGCACACACGAAGCGCCAGGCTGTAGCATCTCCTGTCATTATCATGAGCCTTCCTTAGATAAAAGGAGATCTACATAATTTATTTTACTCTCATGGAAAGTTGCTTAAAGGTGTGTGTGTGTGTGTGTGAGAGAGAGAAATGGGAGCAGAGAGGGAGGAATTTGCTTTGTTGTTGCGAAATGATGCGTTGGTTTCTTGATAAGAAAATTTGATGGGTTAATGTTTTTTAAATGTTTCTCTAGGTCTGTAATCATTCATTAAATAATAGCTTTGGGTAGGTAAATGCTGTGGTGGTAACTTCCAGGAAGAAGAGGAGTGCATATTACAGATCCTACTTAACATCCAAGATAAATTCCCATCAAGATCAGTCACCCTATTAAGTGTTTCTGAATTTGTTTGCTTTTGTCATGGGGTCTGAATATCCTATTTTCCTTCAAAGATAAATTATTTTCCACTGAAATAAATAGCTACTGCATGTTCATCTGATGACTATCCTTGAAAACCCTTGACCCATTTGTGTGAAGTTGTTTATCAGTTTGAAAACTAAGAACACAGGTTGCTTTCCATTTTCCTGAGCTAATGGCATATCTATTTTAGAAAGAATAATAGAAATTGTTGTTTCTAAGGCCTAGTTTTGTACTCACAGCAAAAAAACACATCTCTTGTTTGGCTTCTAATCCATATTTCAGGAGCAACTGGGCCAGGAAGATACTTTGGTCAGTTTTTATGGATAATAGTGCATTTACTCACAAACATTGTCCACTTACTGCACTTGAATTTCCTAATATCTCTAGCCTTTCAGCTCTAAAAACTCCATGTTTCAGTTGGTAAAATTAGTCTTTTATCTTTTCTATGATGTGGATCATTGTACTTTGTGGTAAGATTTTTCAGGAACTTTTCTTTTTAAAAGATTTAATTTAATTTTAGAAATATAGAATGAGAAAATTATACTATTTTGCTTATAATTCAATTAGTATTTGTGTACTTTTCTAATATCATCTGCCTTTAGAAGATTTTTTAACTGAATCACATCTAGTAGGCTGTGTAAAGTTATGTTTTGAGACCAGTTTAACATTGTGATTTCTGTATGTATGAAATAATACTGTTGACTACTTTTCAGAAAAACCTTGCTCATTTTATTCATTGTGTGTTTCTCTCTTACGAAAATGTGAGAGACCTAGGTATCATGATTAGTATTTAACACAGTTCAGTACATCTCGATTTTACTAACTTTAGAGACCATAGCATTGAAAGTAGCTGCATAAACCAAATTTAGGAAGAAAAGGTCAGCCAGTCCGGTTCTGCTCTAAACGTGAGTTTTTTTATGTTATCCAGATAGATCTTTGGAATCTGATTCCAAGTCACAAAGATAAATATGCAAGTTGTTGTCATCAATACCAATGTAATATTAAGAGTACAAATTTCAATTTGAATCAGAATCTATTAGGATCGTCCTTTGTAGAGTTAGTTGAAATCAGCTTAATAAAATAGGAATTCAATTATTAAATAAATGGCACATCCTTAAACATAATCAACTAGAGGACATTTTCCCATAGCACTTCCTGCTTCCCAGCTGTACTCTGCTCACTTTCTCATCCATATTCTCCACTTTACTGTAAGCCATGAAGGGGCGGGGGTGCTGCATCTCTGGGCACCAGCGCTTTGCCAGGGCTCTCCGTGCTGTTTGGCAATAGTGGGCACTGTTTAATGAATGGTTGAGTTTATGAATGAATTGTCTATGTAGCTTTAAAAGTGTACTATCCACCTGAAATGTGAGGTTGCTGTTCTTAGCTTTACAGAAGGTTAGAAGACTAGAATAGAATTGTGCTGATGATCCAGAGTTAGAGCCTAAGTTGGGCAGAATTAGGGCCATTTTTTCTTATGAAGAGTTCTGGGAGGATCTCTGTTTAGAGAAAGTCCACATTCTGTGGAAACATTATTCATGTAGCTACGAATAAATAGCTTATATGGGAAGGTAGTGGCAACTGACCGTCAAACCCTTAGTTTCTGCTGATTCCAGCCTAGTGCACGACCCACTGTTCAAACGTGGTAACTGTGGGCACGTTTTTCTTTGTCTTATGATCCACATGTCAAAACAGCCCGTGTGCTTAGACAGGATCAAGTGCTTGTTGCAGTATTTCACTTCTTGACTCTGAAGAGTGGTCTTTGATATTATCATGTTGATGGGTTGTTTATTATGTATATATTCCCTTATAGTTGGCTATAGATATTTTTTCCAACTTCATGATGGCCATATACTGAGTTGTATCTAATAATTGTTGAATGGGTGCGTAACCTGTAGAGTTCCGGTTATGGATAGATTTTTTTTTTTTTTTTTTAAGATTCAGTTCTTAGGTTTATAAAAATCATTTTGGAACATTTTCTCATGAAAGGTGCAAAAGGTCCATCCCACATCTTTTCTGTAAAATTATCAGAGAAAGTATAGGGTTGTTTTTTTTTTTTTTTTTTCTTTTTTCTTTTTGCGGTATGCGGGCCTCTCACTGTTGTGGCCTCTCCCGTTGCGGAGCACAGGCTCCGGATGCGCAGGCCCAGCGGCCATGGCTCACGGGCCCAGCCGCTCCGCGGCATATGGGATCCTCCCAGACCGGGGCACGAACCCGTATCCCCTGCATCGGCAGGCGGACTCTTAACCACTGCGCCACCAGGGAGGCCCTAGGGTTGTTTTTAATAGAACTGTCTTCACTTGGGGCCAGCACAGTTTTACTTATGTTCAAATGATTATTTTGTGAGATTGAGGAAAGAAAATCTGCCCTCTATCTGCTACTCTGGCATGGTTGCTTATTTCATAAGATAAGGAATTGATAGATTTTACTTTATTTAAATGAATCTATGAAATTTCCCCCCCCCTCCAAAGGCTAAGATTTGGCTTGCTGAGTTAATTTTCAAACAGTATTTTTAAAGAGTGTTTATTCAGTAGATTAAAAAAAGTGGATGTGATTTTGTTAATGAAATATCCAGAGTCATTTAACTGCCCTTCATCTTTGCCCGACCCTTGCGTCAAATTCAAGAGGAATGCATGGTTATTAGTAATGACTAATATTCATGTCCGCGGTGCCCAGGGCTCTGGGCCCTTAGGAATAATTGACTCTGGAGAACAGTTCTACTTGAACTTGGGTTTTAAAAAGAATGACACAAGAGTCGACTTGAAAGTGATGCGCGCTCTGCATTCGCAGACACTAAACGTCTAAGAGTCCGCAGCTGCAGCGCACGGGAGTATGGTTTCAGCTGAAGGATGGGGACCTGTTAGCCCTTATCCCTGTTTCCTATTCCCAGGGGTGCAGTCCCGGCGGGGCTCCTGGTGTCTGTTCCGCCTCTGCTCGCCCCTCCCCCACGTCCCCAGTTACCAGATACGCGAACCCGCGCCGCCCTCCCCGCGCCTCCAGGACCGGGTCTGGTTCGCGCTGATGTCACCACCAGGCGGTTGCCTCGCAGCCGCCCGCCTCTGGGCACCTCCCCCTCAAAGGCTCGAGGGCTCCCGGCCGGACGGGGCCGGAGTCCGGGGGATATGCCCACGGAGTCCGGTCTCGGGAGCGCGTAGCGGCGGAGTGGGAGCCCGGGCCCCGCGGCGGCGAGGGGCGCGCGGCAGATGCGCCCCCGGCAACGCCCGGGCTCGGGACGCCCGCCCGCCGCCTCCAGCTGCGTCTTTCAAGGCCGGCGGGGTCCCAGCTGCCCGAGCCTTAGAGGAAGCCCGGAGCTCTTCTCTGCTGCAGTTGCCTCAGGTGGATCCGTCGTCTTAAGGAGGATCAGATAAGAGTCTTTGAAAGTGGCTTTTTTTTTTTTTTTTTTTTAAAGGGGAGTTTATAGTACACCGTGCTTTCTGTTTACTTTAAACGGTCGCTGGATTGTACTGGCCTGGCCGCCCAAAAGCCTATTTTTTCCTCTTTGGATAATTCTGAATAGTCTCGAAGAAGCTTAATATGGGTAGAAAGACTTGCCTTTCGAATCAAGATTATTTATAGCTACTCCCAAAAAGAGTAAAAGAAAATTTGAACTTTCTTACCGCATTAGACCTAACTTATTTTTCTCTGAAGACTTGTTCTGTGCCTTCATTGGAACAGTCCATGGTCCCTGAGTTTGTCTTTTAAGTTTCTGAACCTTGGTTTATTTATAAAAGGGATGGAGTTTTGCAGCCGTCTTTAAGTGGATTACAGTTAACCAGAGCACTGCTGAAATTAGCATTCAGCCGGTTAAGATGCTGGCTCCTTTGGAAATTTTAACCTGGAAATCTCAGATGCAAAATTAGAATAAAAAGGGAAATGGACCGACAATGGAATGTTCTAAGTGTTTGAGCCACTGTTAAGTGTATTATTTGTTTTCTTTTTTCTGTGTTTTGGAGTTTGTGAAAGGGAACTCTGGGGGCCTTTCTGGGTAGGAGGAGGAAGGAGACTTCTATTCTCTGCTCTTGATGCACTTTATTTTTGAGAATCATTCTCAAACCACCAGGTAAAGGGAGGGTTGCAAAGTAGACCGGTGCCCTGCTGCTGGCCTTAAACACCTCATCTATGACGTGTGTTATGTGAGGTGCGTCCTTGGGCTGGAGACACTTTATAGTCCTGTTCAGAAGTGTGCTTTGCTGAAAGATGTGTTGCCTTATTTCCCACTTCCTGTGTCAGGAGCTGCAATATTTGTTTTAACTGTCTCCAAAATGGGCAAGCCGCTGAGCAGACCGGACTGTTTACGTCAGAATCCCCCCTGTGTAGGGAAGGGTGAGGAAGAGGAGGATCTCAACATCGAGGACTGTTACGTCCCGCAGCGCTCCATCTATGACACGGTTAGGCTGAATGAGCAGATTGACTCTGGTTCCAAGGGGAGCCTGTCTTCTAGGCATTTCACAGATCGGACTTTACCCTACAGTCACAGAACACTGGATGTCAGTTCTTTATGCTCCAATGGTGCCCTTGCTTCTTCCAGTGCATTTGAGCTGAGAGGCCGTGAAACTCACAAACTCGATGAAAAGATGATCTTCGATGCCCTCAAACTAAATAGCGATATCATCAGAAGCACAGGATTACCCAAAGCCAAATCTCACGCAGAAAAGAAAGAGCATAGACGGTCATGGCGAATGTTCGTCCCAGCCAATTTTATGGATTATGCAAACAAAAGTGAAAGCTCTTTTGTTGAACCTCCTGATCTGTCAGATGCTGTTACCAAGGCTGGCAAGTGCAGAGGGGGTAGTCATTCTCCCACGTCGGAGGAGGATGACTCTGGGTTATGCAGTCCTCCAGCCGAGAGGGAAGAAAAACAGGGCATTTTACCTGGAGACCCAACCCGAATTAGAAGCTTGTCTTCTGCTGAAGATATTCACATAGCAGAGCAATATAGACCCTTTTTTTCTGTTAATTCCATCAGCGAACAGAAAATCCCCTTGCTTTCATGCAGAAGCGCCCACCTTGATGACAACTTCAAAACGATTTTACATGATGTTTCTCCACCAGAGGAAACAAAACGTGTCAACGGTCAAAAGGAAATCCGTGGTGAAAATTGCTGCCTGCAGAATGATGTCAAAGAGAGCACTCTTAAGGCTGACCCATTCATTTTGCCAAGAGAGGGAGAAAACAAGTGTATTTCTAACCCCGGAGAAGAAGGAAAAACATATGGACCAGGAGAATTACAAAGCACAGCACGAAGTTGGGAATATATGGGAGGTTCTCCTGAGGATTTGGCTCTCCCTCACACAGATCTGGGGGGAAATGATGTAGATGGGGGTAGCGCAAGTTTAGTAGAAAACCTGATATTATTGACACAATACAATTTGGAAGAATCCAACGTAGCATCTCAAGAGGACATGGAGGCTCCCCTTTCTTCCCAGGAGATGGAGGCGATCCCTATGCAATGCTCCCCAAAGTTCAGAGCAGTAAGAAAGAAAGCCGCTGTCCACAAAACAAGGGCCCGGGCAGGAACCTTGGACCCTGTCTGTAATGGCTTTCACTCAGTTCAGGTAATTAACTGGAGATGGGAAACTCTGTGATGCCCAAGGTCTGTGGTAGTGTTGTCAAGTGGCCACTGGTGTTTCCAATCATGGTCAATCCGGTCTTGTCTTTGGTGGGGGTTGACTAGTACCCTACCAGATGGCAGATATTGATATGATCATAACAACAAATTAACTAGGGACCATTTTTGAGGAGCCTGATTATCCCCAGCTGTTTGGAGTCCTGCTCCTGGTTGTAGAGACGGTGGCTGTTCCCTTCCATTTGAATGCCTCCACTGTGAATTTATGTTAGGCTTAGGCTTTTCCACAAATTGTGGTTTAAGACCCTGCCATTTAAGGGCAGTTGTATTGGATTTATTAAGCTCGAACGGGCTTAGGAAGGTACCAACACAGTATTGTTATGGTCTGAGAAGTGCTCTCCTCAAATTGAGGACTTTTTACACGTTCTGAAAATGTTCTCTCAGTAGCTCTGCATGGGGGAGAGAGGTAATTGTGCTGTATTTTGCCCCTCACTTGTATAGCCCCTCACTTTTGGTAAGTGGTGAGTGAGGTAAGCAAGTAAAGCATACTGCCTTGTAATAGGGAGAGGTTGGTTGTCAAGCCTGTAATTTTTTTCTTCCCACTTAGATTGAAGTTCAGCTATTTTGGTCCTTTTCCTAAGCTCTTCTGGTAAACTTTGCCTCAGAGGTAATTTTATTTTATTTTAAGCTTCTGTTGTGTTTGTGTACTCATGGGTTCAATTGGGGGGAGGGTCTCTCTTCCTAGGTATTTTGTTACTGAGAGATAAGGAATTTGGACACTATCAGTCTATGAAATAATTGCTCTAATCAGGGATGCCCTTTCCCTGAGGTTGCATTAAATGGCATGCTAGTTTGAAAGCTTAGCAGAGTACCTTTTTTTTTTTTTTTTTTTACTGTATTTTGCAGTTTATTTGTAGAAAGTAATTAAACTGTTAGGAGTATATAGATTCTTTAGTAGTTATCTTTTTTTTAAACCCTTAGTGTATTTTTGTTAGCACTTGAGAAAATTACCACAGACTCACCCAGAACTACGCTGATAGGCAACCCTGAAATTCATTTCTTTAAAACCAAGTCCAGGGGTTAAGGCAATTTACTGGAACGTTTTTATTAGGTTTTTGTTTTGTTTTGTTTTGCACTGAAAATTAGCTGTGAGGGAGAATAAAACTTTTCCCTGCATCCTTATATACCAGACAAGTTCCTGGAATTTAAAATGTAGCAGTTTCCCTCCGCCCTCTTCTTCTTGGTAAGTAATAAAACATATCTACAGCTATTAGTTCCTAGAAATAGTAACTTGGAAAGTGGTATAGAAAGGAAGTAGGATCATAGCACCAAATTCTGTGTTCACTACCTTCCTGTAAGTTTCTATTGACTTATTAGGTAAATTAATGCCTTTTTTAAAAATCATGAAAGACATATGGTAATTTTTTCCCAATGATTTGGGGAATTCTTATAATTCTTTGTTTATGTGTAGTTGACTTTTTATACTGAGTATTGTTATATAGAAACAATTAGCCAGCGTGGAAACTGTCTGGATTTTCTGTGGAAGAAGTTTGGGCTTTTTGCTAAGAGGGGACTTTTAGAAGAGATGATCATTTATTTGTTTGCTGTTCTTTAATTTACTCATTCACACTATAACACAGAAGTATCCTGTGTGCCGGGCTTGCTTCAGAGTCAGCGGAGTTTGTGTCTGGCAGCCTCTACATCTTTCAAAATTATTTTCCATACTGTGCCTGTAATTTTTTCTTAAGTCCTATTTTGATATTTGTTTTTATTGTTTTCATATATTCTGTTTAACTGTTCATTCACTTGGACTGTTGATATACTTATATAGTGGCCTGTAGTATAATGACTCAGTGCCCCAAACCTTGTCTTACCTTAATCTCTAGCTGAAGCTTTCCTTCCTTAGTTAAATTAACTTATTTGCCCTCCTAGCATCCTTCAAGCCCTATATTAAAAACATTTGTATTATCTGTGAAAGAGTTGATGTACCCCCCCAGTATTATCTGTTGAGGGGTTATCATCATATACCCCAAGGTATAAATAAAATTTTCTATACTGATATTCATTTGGCAAATCATTAACAGGTCCATATTACAAGCTAGGTACTGTGGTAAGTCCAGGGTGTAGAACGACTATAAGGAAAAGAGAAATTTGTGCTTTCGTGGAACTTGCATTTTACCCTAATACATTAATTAGATCTTTTGCCAGTTACAGGCAGCGGGGCCTTTAAGTTGGGTGGGATGGAGAGTCGGCAGGGAGAGTGCTGGAAAACTGCCGACAGTGCAGGCAGTGATCCAAGGGTGACCAGGGTTGCTGTGCCGGCCCTGTGTGATCAGATCCATGGGGTGAGGCCTCCGTGCATCCTGCAAGCCCGTCGGCATCTTGACAGATGTTGAGGGGCTAGACGTGTAGGGATCCACACTATTGCAGTGCCCATCTACCTCTTTTTTCTGTTTCTTTCCCTGTATTTGCCCCTCTGGCTCACGTCATCTTCTTGTCAGTGACCCCCATTTCCAATTTGAGTCTCAAATGTCATTTGCCAGTTATCAGCAGGCATCCTTGGAAGGGCCTATAAGGATTCTTGCCAGGAAGGCTCATCTTGGGCCTTGTTACCATTTTGCTCCTTAGCATTTTCTATACCTTCTTTTTTTTTTAAATTGAAGTATAGTTGACTTACAATGTTGTGTTAATTTCTCCTGTACAGCAAAGTGACTCAGTTATACATATACATACATTCTTTTTTCTATTCTTTTCTATTATGGTTTATCACAGGATATTGAACATAGTTCCCTGTGCTCTACAGTAAGGGAACTCGTTGTTTATCCATCCTATACGTAATAGTTTGCATCTACTAACTCTAAACTCCCAGTGTATCCCTCCCCCCACCTTGGCAACCACAAGTCTGTTCTCTCTTTTTAAAATTAATTAATTAATTAATTAATTGATTAATTTTGGGTTGCATTGGGTCTTCGTTGCTGCGTGCGGGCTTTCTCTAGTTGCAGCAAGGGGGAGCTACTCTTTGTTGTGGTGCGTGAGCTTCTCATTGCAGTGGCTTCTCTTGTTGCGGAGCATGAGCTCTAGGCGCATGGGCTTCAGTAGTTGTGGCTTGTGGGCTCTAGAGCGCAGGCTCAGTAGTTGTGGTGCACGGGCTTAGTTGCTCCACAGCATGTGGGATCTTCCCGGACCAGGGATCAAACCTGTGTCCCCTGCATTTGGCAGGTGGATTCTTAACCACTGCGCCACCAGGGAAGTCCCGCAAAGCTGTTCTCTATGTCTGTGAGTCTGTTTCTGCTTCATAGATAAGTTCATTTGTGTCATATTTTGGATTCCACATGTAAGTGATATCATATGGTATTTATCGTTCTCTTTCTGACCTGAATGGTTTTGATAATATTGTGAATTTATATTTAGTTTACTTTCTCATTATTATTCGTAAAGCAGCTGTAACACATGACTAGGCAACAAAAATGATCTTTATTTCTAATAATCTATACCTGATGATTGGACAGATGTTTATATTTGGTGGCTGTTAGGTACTATAATTCATATAATTATTCTTTCCAATGCAGGTGTTCCAAAAAGAAGAGATTGAACCCTTGCAGGTTAAACAGCAGGAGGTGAACTGGCTGGGCCAAGGCCTCATTCAGAGTGCTGCTAAGGGCACCAGCACCCAGGCCTTGGAGCGGGACCTGGACAATGCCAGTGCGCGATGGAAGACCCTCAACAAGAAGGTGACGTTGCCACCCCCTTCGTTGTCATTTCTGTGGATTGTTCTTCTCCAGCATTTGCTGTGACCACCAGTTGTATTTCTAGTAGCCAAGCTTCCCTAAACCTGCCCGTTCCTTGCCATCCCCATGAACTGATAGCCCACCCTAGATGCCCCCAGGGCTTGCTGGGCAGCACAGATGCAGGAAGGACCTCCCCCACCCACCACCCCCATGCGGATAGGGACCCGGCCACACAGCTGTGACGGCAGGCGGCCAGGATCCTGGCCCTGGGCTGGTGGGAGCACACGCACCTCCAAGGGCACAGGGGCTACTTGGCTCCATAATCAGTGTCCCATAGGGACCTGGGCTCCCTGTTGCCATATCGTTTACTTATTTTGCAAAGAACTTGGAACTCTCACTTTTTATGTGAAACCTAATTTTCAGATGTCAGCAACTCACTCCACACTGTCATAGGTCACACAGTACAGCTCTGTGTCTATTTGCCCTGGACTAAGGGTTTGCACCTCGCTATAGATCATTAAGTCCAAATACCATTTTACTGATAAGGTGTAGATCCCGCCTTTTTCTAAATGCCCATGATGGAAAACACTGGAAAATAATGCTCTGATATCTTAAGAAGGTGATGCTGACTCACAGTGGCAGCTCTTTATGTGACAGAAATGATCAGAAAAGGATTTCGGGATGGCAGTGCTCATCTAGTGGTGGTAGTGGTGGGGGATTGTTCTTGGAGTTTTCCTTGCATTGAAATCTTAAGCAGTGGCTGGATCTCAGAATGACATTTATCCTTCTTTAGAGTTTGATTCGTACCGCAGCACTCCTCAAATACAACTGGGATGCAGTGTCAGGTGTGAATACTTTCCATGGAGCTTAAAGTATCTTGCCAACTACTTTTTCAGCCCAAAAAGAAAAGACCTTTGAGGGGGCAATAGGATATCTCTGTGCAGAACACAGAGACTCCATTTACTGGGCGACAAAGGCCCTGGCTTGTCAAGAAAGGACTCTATAGAGCTTGGATCTAGCAGAATTTAATTGGATACTTCATAGTTATTTTGCCTAGCAGAATGTAATTCTGATTCTCTCCATAATAATATTGTTGTTTAAATCTTAGTCTTTAAAAAAATATTCAACAGTAGGAAATAAAGAATGAATACCAGGGATAATGATAAAAATGAATAAGGCACTGTTTCTTTCAGTAACCTTAAAATATTTGAACCATTCATTGCTAATCATAAATGTATTGGATACTTCCAGAATCTCAAAGCTTCCCCTTTTGCACTGACTGGTTGAGATGGCAACCTTATCTCCTTGGCTTACTTGCTAAGTTTGAGTTTGTCTCCTTTCCATCTGTATCCTGCCCACTAGCAATGCTTTGGATGAATTTTAAGTGAGAAGGAAAAGAAAATTTGTGACCAAATGGGAAGATGAGCGTGGAAAGTGTTGGCTGGTGGGCAAATTTCATTTCTCATGAACGCAGTAGATAACTGGGGATCCCTGGTGCTGTGCAGGTGGCCCAGCGAGCAGCCCAGCTGCAGGAGGCCCTGCTGCACTGCGGGAGGTTCCAGGATGCCCTGGAGTCCCTACTCAGCTGGATGGTGGACACCGAGGAGCTTGTGGCCAATCAGAAGCCCCCATCGGCTGAGTTCAAGGTGGTGAAGGCCCAGATACAAGAGCAGAAGGTAAGTTAGCGGAGCTTCCGTACTGTTTCATGTTAAATCTTAACAATGAGAGTAAAAGTTCACCTTGTGACTCTCTTTGTGTTAATAGGATATCCTCGTTAACTGGTAATCAATGTTGTAGACATTGTTTTGTTAGTCATTCAACAAATATTTGTGGACCATCTGCCACAGGTCAGCCATGGTTCCAAGTGCTGGAGATATATCATTGAATACAAACCATAGAGGTTCCTCATTGAGTTTAAGGTTTAGTGGGAAGGGAGGAATGGGGAGAGAGAGACAATAAACAAAGTAAACACGTAAATGGTGTTACATTAGCCATCGATAAATAACACTGGGATGGGAGAGGAGTTATTAGCAAGAGACAGAGCGCAAGGGTGGGGGACAGGAAGTGCTGAGTGGGGGTGTGTGTGTGTACAATTTTAAAAAATAGTGTAGTTGAGTTCGAAGACATCACTTACCGAAAAGGTGACTTAGAACAGAAATATCGTTCTCCTGTGTATTAGGTTGATGCACATGCAATTGCCTATTTTATCGAGTCCGTATGGGCAGTTTGTTATGGTTCAGCCTGTACTGACATGGCAGAGAGTTGATTCACATACGCTGAGAACCATGCTGCTGTGTCTTTTGATTCTGCAAATACAGGACCCAGTTGGAAAGACACTTCTTAGAGGGATGGTGACTACTTGGGGCCACATGTACAATTTTTGTGGTCATTAGGAAGCATTTAGTGACTTGTCCAATATTGATTTGTCAGCCATGACTTGAAATGACACATGGGGGGGTGGCACCTGGCACACAGCACACTGATAAGGCTTCTCTTTAAAAAGACGGGACCTTTAGAAAGAAGAGACTGGATTAAGAGGCTTAATTGGGTTTTGACATCCAGTACTACTCTCTCTAAAAATTCTTCGAAGACTTTAGTATCTTGGGAAATTAACTTATTAGAAATAGATTTATAGGTATGGATTAAAGAAATATAACAGGAAACACATTGCATTTGTTTGATTTTTTTTTTTTTTCTTTTTTTTGCGGTATGCGGGCCTCTCACTGTTGTGGCCTCTCCCGTTGCGGAGCACAGGCTCCGGATGCGCAGGCCCAGCGGCCATGGCTCACGGGCCCAGCCGCTCCGCGGCATATGGGATCCTCCCAGACCGGGGCACGAACCCGTATCCCCTGCATCGGCAGGCGGACTCTTAACCACTGCGCCACCAGGGAGGCCCCACCATTTGTTTGATTTTTGAAAAAATATGGTAATATATAATAATATGTAATAAAATAATATATATGTATAATTTATATAATGTAGTAAATATATATAATCTGGTGTTAAATATAATAATTGCTACCATTCACGATTTAATTTATCTTATTATTATTTTTTTTTTTTGTGGTACGCGGGCCTCTCACTGTTGTGGCCTCTCCCCGTTGCGGAGCACAGGCTGCAGACGCGCAGGCTCAGCGGCCATGGCTCACGGGCCCAGCCGCTCCGTGGCATGTGGGATCTTCCCGGACCGGGGCACGAACCCGTGTCCCCTGCATCGGCAGGCGGACTCTCAACCACTGCGCCACCAGGGAAGCCCCACGATTTAATTTAAACATTTATTATTTGCCCAGAGTTAATGAACTATGCTTAGCCAACAAAACCTGTCTATTGATTTTGCTTTCTTAATTGCTAGAAGCTGTTAGTTAAAGTTTACCAAAAGTAATCCACTTAATTGTTCTCTTTACTGCCTAAACCACCTGTTGTACTTTGATTTTATGATGACTCTGACCTGTGTCAAGAGAGGGCATCTCTTCCCCTTCTCTTTGGCCCTGTTCCTCTCCCTTCCTGCTGTGGTGGCCTTGATCCCAAAGTGACAGTGAGAAAATACCCTTCCAGCTTGTTACTTCTGGGTGACTGTCTGTGCCTTTGGTCCTTAGGCATCAGTCAGGGTCAGGTTAAGGAAGCAGTGCGGTACTCAGCATTCTGTACACCTGTGCCTTCCTCACTGCTCTTCACACAGGGCCGGGGGATTGCACTTATTCCTGAAATACTTGTTTTGATTCATTGGAGGAACGGAATCCTGATTTCTGGCTACCTATGTCAAACACTCCCTTCCAGGCTTCTCAAAATGAAGCATTAAATTGAATTTTTTTCCACGGCTCAATCCTGAAATATTAGTCTTCTTTAGCCAGCTTTGGGGATTTCTGACATGTTTCCCCCTCGGTTCATTGTGGAAATGATATTTAAAGGCTCTTTTTAGTTTTCATCCTCGTAAAGAATTTTAGGAGCTATCTTACCCCCCTAAAAGCAACCAAGAGCCTCTAGCTGTAGCCTCACTAGCTTGTGAACTTGGTCTGACTTTCAACTTCCCTTCTGCGGTGGATTGTTTAACATGGGAAGAGGTTTTGAAAACAGCAGTGATGTATAATGACCTTTTCTATCTCAGTGGGACAGATCACTGTTGATTGTTTAGGACGTTCCCGCTTCATTATAATATTTGGGATTTTGCGCTATCAGTGCAGAGGAGTTATCCTAAGCGGCACATTCTACTCCATTACTTTATATTAACAAGTTAATAACGAATGGTGCAGTGGCCTTATCAATATTCGTTTTATTTAGTGTGAAAAGCCGCCACCACAATGTTTGACACAATAGTAATGAATCGTTAAACAAAATGAGTTTTTTTTTTTTTAAATCCTACTTCTCAGGTCCTTTTGTATGTGAATCCACACAAAGTGTACGCAGGCCTCTCACTGTTGTGGCCTCTCCCATTGCGGAGCACAGGCTCCAGACACGCAGGCTCAGCGGCCATGGCCCACGGGCCCAGCCGCTCCGCGGCATGCGGGGTCCCCCCAGACCGGGGCGCGAACCCACGTCCCCTGCATCGGCAGGCAGACTCTCAACCACTGCGCCACCAGGGAAGCCCCAAAGTTATTTTTGTTACATATCAAAAGTACTTTGTGTATGTTTTCCATATGTTGATAAAATTATCGCTTTGTTTCCTTTCTTTTTATTTATTTTTTTAAAAATTTACTATTTTGTCTTAAGCTTCTTCAGAGATTGTTAGATGACCGCAAATCTACTGTGGAGGTGATCAAACGGGAAGGAGAAAAAATTGCCGCCACAGCAGAACCTGCAGATAAAGTGAAGATTTTGAAACAACTGAGTCTCTTGGATAGCAGATGGGCGGCCTTGCTTAATAAGGCTGAAACAAGGTAAATGCTTCCAGTCTTTGGAAAGAGCACCAGTGGCGTTCATACTGATTTCTTGTATTTTGGTAATGCTTTTCTTCAAATTGTTATTTTCCTGTGTTTATCATGTATGTGAACATGGAGGGCAAGGACTATGGCACCTCTGTCCTTATTCCCTTATGGGGATGTCCTGTAGTCTCCAAATCTATCCCAACTCTTAAGAAGAGTATTTCCTTTGGGGGTCATTCGTTCATTCGTTTATAATGTAGTTATCGCCTGCCTACCGTGCATCAGGCAGAGCTGGGCCTTCCTCAGGGGTGCGCTGGTCAGATCATCCCTGCCCTCAGACAAGGGACAGCCTAGCAGGGTTTCGTAGCCATTGAAGACTAATGACAAATGTGATGGTTCAAAGTGAAACCTGGGCACAGGGTGCTGTGGAAGCAGAGAACAGGAGGAACCTGGCCTGGGGCAGGAAAGTGACAGCTAAGCTCTGTTTTAAAGGAGGAGTGGGAGTTATCTGGGAAGTGAGGCAGATGAAGGGTGCTGTGACGTCTACCAGGACCGGAAGCTGGAGCGTGGCTCCACCGGGCTTCATTACACTTCGGGTTTTTTTCTTTTTAATTTTTTTAATTGAAGTGTAGTTGATTTACAATGTTGTATGAATTTCTCCTGTACAGCAGAGTGACTCAGTTATACATACGTATACATTCTTTTTTAAAATATTCTTTTCCATTATGGTTTATCATAAGATATTGAATATAGTCCTTTCTTCATTCTCTTCACTGGCACCACATTGACTGATGTCATGTTGTAGCAACATTGAAGTGTACACTGGCTGGGTTGGAAATAGATGATCCACTGAAGAGAATGAGCATCTCCATACATTCCTACCTTCTTTGGAACTAAGATGGTGCAGAGAATGGTTTGTCCAATCTTGAATTACGGAGCAGAAGGAGTTATCCTTCTAGGACCATTGAATAAGGGGCTCTGAAGGAGGCTGGAAGTTTCATGTTATTTTTTAATGTGTGTCAGTAGATTATTCCTTCTGTGTAATGCCCCAGAATTACTGCCATGGGAGAGACTCTCAATACTTTTTTTTTAATAAATGAAAGTCGAGATCTCTGCTTTACTCCCATGACTGTCCTTTTTTTTCCCTAAACCTTCTTCACAGCGGTATTAAGTGGAGGGATGGTGGTGATGCTATGATTCACACACAGACTAATAGATTCCCTTACAATTTAAATCATAGTCAATTAAACCTAGTTGCAAAATAGTTCTTTCCAGTGATTCTAGGTGATTGGATATTAGAATTTTTAAAAAGAGTCATAAATAGTGATAATCCAGAAGTCAAAAATAATGTAGTAATTTTATTCATTTTTTTAAAAAGATCAAATGTATTTCAACTGAAGGTTTTAAAAATATATGCATATGTAATTTGTGATATGAAGGTATAGAAATTATGTTCGGTAGCATGTGCCAGTTGTCCATAATTCCCTTTGTCCCCATAGAAAGCTCATTTCTCAAATCATGTAATTCTCTACGAATTAAACATGATAACAGGTTAAGACAGCAGCTCTTGGTCCCAGCAAAAATAATTCACAGGATTGGATACAGAATCAAGTCCTCTGTATACAGACCAGCACAATCACTTGCCGTAGATAAAAACCGAGGACGGTGCAAGTAGGTTTTAACTTACGTGGTACCTTTTTAAGGGAGGAAACAATGGGTTTTCTAAAAGTGTTCAAACTCTGTTACAAGTTAAAGTCTGAGGAATATTTCTCCTCTTTCATGATATTTTAGTCCATAAAATATTAACTTTGGCCTTGGGGAAATATACCTGACAGTGTACTTTTTAAAGGAGGACTCACTAGTAATTCCAGCACAGGGGATGCTATAGTTATTCTTCAAAATTTAAATCTAATTTTGACCATTTGATTAAAGCAATCTCAGTAACTGATGCTCCGATTGAGGTTAACTATTACATAAAGCACAGAATATATGTTCAGTAAGTATTACCTATTACTATCATTATTATGGCTACTATTGTTATTATAACATTACTATGATTATACCTATTATTATTGTAAGTATTACAACCAGGTTACTTAAGACTTTCACAAGATTCAGGCACTTGAGGTTGATGTGTTGTTCAGCTTTACTTTTATTTAATAGGAGAACTATTTTTAAAGTTTTTCATAGATCATCCTTTTTTTTTTTTTTTTTTTTTTGGCCATGTCACATGGCTTGTGGGATCTTAGCTCCCCGACCAGGGATCGAACCCCAGCCCCCGGCAGTGGAAGCATGGAGAATAGGAGAAATATTTTAAAGTGTCCTCTCCGTGCGAGAGATTCTAATTTTAATGTTAGATGTTTTCTACAAAAACTGTTTGGAGTGGAACACGGGAGCACGAGTGAAGATTTCTGTTGACAGTTTCCCACGTTTCTCATCCCTGAATGACCTTCCTCTTGGCACGTTTTCAGGAATCGTCAGTTGGAAGGTATCTCAGTGGTAGCACAGCAGTTTCACGAAACCTTAGAACCACTGAACGAGTGGCTGACAACCACAGAAAAGAGGCTGGCGAATAGCGAACCCATTGGAACCCAAGCGTCCAAGCTGGAGGAACAGATTGCCCAGCACAAAGTAAGGTTCCCATCACACGTTAGTGAGATCCAGTTTTCTGTGCCCTTTGTTGGTTTTATGACATGCATTTGAGTTTTGTACTGTTGTGTGATGCATCCGTGCAACCTTAGACCCATTTCATGTGTCATCTTTTTGTTCAATTTATGTTGTCATTTTTATTTGTCCATTCTTTTTGTTTCCTTTTTTAAACTTTATTTAGGCCTTAGAAGATGACATCAACCATCATAATAAACATTTACACCGGGCGGTTAGCATTGGCCAGTCGTTAAAGGTTTTGAGCTCCAGGGAGGATAAAGACATGGTGCAGAGTAAATTAGACTCCTCTCAAGTGTGGTACATTGAGATTCAAGAGAAAAGCCACGGCAGGTCTGAGCTTCTCCAGCAGGCTCTGTGTAATGCTAAGATTTTTGGGGAAGATGAAGTGGAGCTGATGAACTGGCTGAGTGAAGTGCATGACAAGCTGAGGAGGCTCTCTGTCCAGGATTCCAGCCCTGAGGGGCTGTGGACACAGCAGGCTGAGCTGCGGGTATTTTGATTTATTTTACTTTATTTTCTCATTTCAGTTGTCCTCATTTTCTCAGTCTTCCTTATTTCTGTATTATTTTATGTTCACTGTGATTTAGGTGAGTTGCTGTACTCAAATAAGACATTGCCTATGTATACAGTGACTTTTTTGAATTGAAGTATAGTTGATTTACAATGTTGTGTTAGTTTCAGGTGTACAGCATAGGGATTCAGTGTATGTATATATATATATATATATATATATATATATATATATATATATATATATATATATATATATATATATATATATACACACACACACACACACACATATATATATGT
Organism: Mesoplodon densirostris; assembly: GCF_025265405.1. Classification (NCBI taxonomy): domain Eukaryota; kingdom Metazoa; phylum Chordata; class Mammalia; order Artiodactyla; family Ziphiidae; genus Mesoplodon; species Mesoplodon densirostris. Next base: position 43,961,128 of record NC_082670.1, on the reverse strand, counting down.
ATATGTATATATGTGTGTGTATATATATATACACTTTTTCAGATTCTTTTCCCATATAGGTTATTACGAAGTACTGAGCAGAGTTCCCAGTGCTGTACTGTAGGTCCTTGTTGTTTATCTATTTTATATAGAGTAAGTAGTGTTGTATTCAGTTACTTTTAATGAAGTCACATGTAAGAAGAGATTTAATTTATCCAATAGCTGGATTGTTGACTTTTCATTTTGTTATTTCATCTTTGTACACAAAGGCCCATAATTAACCAGTACTCCAGTGTCTCCACATCACCCATTTTCTGAAGAGGGGAGTGAATTATGATAGATGAACTGAGACATGGGCACAGTGGTGGAAAAAAGATGGGTAAACATGAGAACAGTGAGGAATATTTGCAAGGTCTTTCCTCAAAAAAGTTTAACTGATAATGCCAATGCTTATTTAAATTTTTCTTTCCCCCGCATAAAAATGATACCTGTGTTTTAGGTTCTGCAAGAGGACATCCTACTCAGAAAACAGGATGTAGATCAGGCCTTACTAAATGGTTTAGAACTACTTAAACGAACAACAGGTGAGATACCTTTCAAATCAACTCCTCATGACGTGAGCATTTTGTGTTGGTTTCAAAATATTTTAGAGATGGGGGAAAAACACAAAGCACACTCGAATTTTGGGGCCACTCCAAGATTTCATCCTGGAGAATGCTTTGAAGGCCGACCGAGGGAGGTTTAGACTATGATTTCATTGTTTTTCTCATGATCTCACTGAGTTTTTAATGGAAGTTTTGTGTATTACTCATAACACCAAGCATTGGTCAGAGAATCCCATGGCAGAGTGACATTAGTTTTCCACTTGTGGAAGGCAGTTGTTCTAGATGAGCACATAGGTTGTAGACAGCTTTAAAAATTTTTAAGATAGATGGCATTCAGTGACACATAGTGTGACTATGCCCAGGCTTCATTTCTCTGTGCTTGAACTCACCAAGAAAACAGATATTACCTTGTTTTAGTAATTCCTTTGGCTGTAGGGATGTTTCATTGTATTTATATCCAATTCAGCACATGTGTGTGGGGGGGGACAGGTACCATTCATTATGAATGGGAAGAATTTGATATAGTATCGAGAGCCTTGCACTTGGACTCTGAAGCCCAGGACACAATTTCTCTGTGTGTCTGAAAATTAAATAGAGGCAGGTGAGGATCTATTGGAATAGTACAGGTGAGTTTATTTTTATTTTTTTTTTATTTTTTTTTTGCGGTACGCGGGCCTCTCACTGTTGTGGTCTCTCCTGTTGCGGAGCACAGGCTCCAGACACGCAGGCTCAGCAGCCATGGCTCATAGGCCTAGCCTCTCCGCGGCATGTGGGATCTTCCCAGACCGGGGCACGAACCCGTGTCCCCTGCATCGGCAGGCAGACTCTCAACCACTGCACCACCAGGGAAGCCCCAAGTTTATTATTTTTAACACACACACACACACACACACACACACACACACGCATAGATTATACATATATAAATGTATATATGTGGCAGGCACTGTTCTAAACATTTTGCAAATGTAAACTCATTGAATTTTTATCACAACTTTATGAAGTAGGTTCTATTCGTAATGATAAGTAACCAGGGGCACAGAGAGAGGTGAAGTATCTTGTGCAAGATAGTGAGCCACAAACTCAGTATGCAAACCTAGGCAGTTTTTAACCCCAGTGCTTGAAAATGGAAAGACCATACAAATAGTTGCAAAGGTGGTGCTTTCCACATAGCCCTTTACAGTTTTTATATTTGTATTTTCAGAGCTGTTTACATTCGCCAGATATCCTCAGAAAAATTCAAACCTAGGAAAGGGCTTTTCTTGGGTCAGAACTTCTTTAGCTGAAGAACTCGTCTTCCCCTTTCATGAGATATGACATGCCTTTGAAATTCTAGGTGATGAAGTTTTAATAATTCAAGATAAATTGGAAGCCATTAAAGCGAGGTACCAAGACATCACTAAACTGAGCACAGACGTCGCCAAGACCCTGGATCAGGCACTGCAGCTCGCAAGACGACTGCACTCCACGCACGAGGGGCTGTGCACCTGGCTGGACAAGGTGGAGGTCGAGTTGCGTTCATACGAAACGCAGGTTCTGAAGGGAGAAGCCTCCAGCCAAGCACACGCAAGGCAAAAAGTACGCTCCGATTTATACACTCTTTGGATCCCCTTGTTATCTCTCAGGGAGCCTTATTCACACAGGGGCGAAGTGATATTTATCACGTGTCATTACTAATATACTTAAGGATGCCTTGGTGGGCGTGGACCCAACAAAAATTGGCAGCAGTCAGCTCTTTAAACTTTTAGGAGCCCAGACATGAAAACAGCATATTGTCATTTGTTTCTCGAATCTTATAGAAACAGAATGATAAAAACAGAAGAAAAAAAAAGGAAAATGATCACTGTTTTCAGAGATACACATAATTTGGTTAGAATAGTGATACCTTTATAAGATAGATGCCAAGCATGAGGTGGCTTTTCTAATTATATTGCACGAGTGGTATTCTCTCATGGTGATCATCCTTCTTAGAGTTGTCCGCCTCAGTTTTTATCATCCCTGAAGTACGATCACACATGGGTGAAGGCAGTCTGGGAGGTCAGGTCCGCTGAGCCTATAATGATTCAACTGGGATGATTTAAAGCCAGTGTGTCCTCGTTTTGAGGGTCCTTGATTCTGGTTTGGACTTTCCTCTTTAGTTTTCTGGTACTTGATTACTCTGAGGTTACCAGCAAGCTGGATTAACTTGCTGGGTTAACTTGCCAGGTTCGGGTTCCCAATTTTTAAACGTTTATATTACATTTCAAAGCTAAAGTCTTGCCATGTTGACAAAGGAAGTGTTCTTTGGAACGTCTCAGGGAACACTTTCCTTTCTGAAAAATAGCTTTAAGTAACCAAGGGGTATAGAACTAGGGTAACCGGCATTAAGGTGATCCGTGCATCACATTGGCCTGTGAAGGGCTTTAGCCCCAAGGACAGTTAGAGGAGAAGCCCGTTCAGACTTGGCGTTTCCCACAGGTTTGTGTTTTCTTCCTTCTGTTTTCAGGAGCTAAAGAAGGAAGCTAAGAGCAGCAAAGCCCTGCTGGACTCCCTTAATGAAGTGAGCTCTGCTCTGCTGGAGCTGGTGCCCTGGAGGGCGAGGGAAGGGCTGGAAAAAATGGTGGCCAAGGACAACGAACGCTACCGCTTGGTGAGCGACACCATCACACAGAAGGTGGAGGAGATTGACGCGGCCATCCTGAGGTCCCAGCAGGTAGGCGAACACTTGGGTGTCTGGGCAGTTTGTTTCCTCCACTTGCTCCCAGGGCCTCCACCTGATCAGAGATGATGGTGGGTGGTGTTTCCATTCATTGGTTATGCTTCCACAGCGGAAGGGGTTTGAAAAGCATTTAGCTGGGGTATTTGGACATCTGAGTGCTGGGCAAGGCTCATCTCTACATTGTTGGCAGCCATCTACCTGCTGGTCTCCCAGCCTCAGCAAGTCAGCCACTGGCAGGACTAGCGCCGTTCTCCTGCTGTCCAGACAAAATGCCTTTTGTGTACATGTGTGCATGCTGCTCATGTTAATTTTATGCCCTGGCTGCATCTAATCTGTGTGTGAGTAAATATTTTGAGTTATCGTGTAAGTCACTATTAACTGTTCCTTGATGTACATGGCAAAGAAAGGCTGAATTCTTTCTAAAAAGGAAACAGTTGTGTTGGTGATGTAGTTTTTTTCTGAAGATGACTGAAAGGGGAAAAAAATGATCGTTGCTGACCTGTCTGCAACTCGTACGGTTTCTGGTTCCAGAGAGTTTTATAGACCCCACCCCTTAGCCACAGCTCTCTCAGAAGACTATGGGCAAAAAGGGGGTGGAGGGGTCCTGGATCTAGAAGCTTGTAATACATGTTTTGATTAACTTTTATGGAAATCTCTGAAGATTTATATTAAGTCATCAGCCTCTTGTTGCAGACTTGCTCTGACAGAGTTAGTAGGGTTTTGCTGTGTACTGTGGAACAGGGCTTGGGAAGGTGGATGACTCAGCCTTTGCACATCCCAGCCAAAAGCAAGAAACACAAATCAAGCAGCTCGTGTGGAGCATCCAAAATTCATTCTCTAAGGTTGCTGTAAAAGTGTAATTTATCTAATTCTAAAACATGGCGCCTCACTTCTCATTTCAGTGCCGTGCTCTGGAATCACAAAAGCCGATGGAATACAACGATAGCAAAAGGCCTGCCTCAGACATTTTTGTGAGGGAGGCCTTCATGCCTGAGGAATGCATTTGCATGGCTCTGTTTTCAAAGTTTGGAGGAATTTGTATGCCTTATTATCATAGGATAATAAGCGTGTTTATTTGTGAAGTTTATTCAACTATTTGAAAAGAGTTGGATTGTTTTTCACCAAAATTTCTTTCGACCTTTCATAGTTGGCACTGAAGACTTCTCTAAATAGCACGACAAATATTCTGTCCTCTTGGGAGTAGAATTTTCTTGAGAAGCTGAGTGTGGTTGGCTAGTTCAGGGAAGGAAGACAGTAATAAGGGTGTAACCAAACCGAGGTTTGGCTGCTTGCTGCTCATAAGCCAATAACTCGAGAGGCAAGTGTCAGTAGAAAGGAAAGTGCTTTAATCAGAAAAGCCAGCAGTCTGGGGAGAAGGTGGACTTGTGTCCAGAGACCAATTCTGAAGATTCTCCTCAGCCATGACAGTTTTTAAAGGGAAAAGAATCTCAGTGAATCATCGAGGCAGGAGGTTGGGTTCTGCATCCTTGTCCATTGGGTGCAGGCTGGCTGACTCTCTCTTCACATGTTATCTTGCCCCCATGATCTCCTGCAGGATTGCTAAGGGCGCTGTTGGAGGTAGAGAGCTAGTCATTTTTAACTGCTTAATTCTTCATTCTTACTTCTTGAAATCTAGGAAAAGAATCCACAGGTTAGACAAGGCATGGTGCACATTCAGGAGAACATAAGTCAGGAGTTAGTTTCAATTGCTTAGTGATCTCATTCCTATAATTAGGCTCTCTTCTAAGGTTAGAGGGGAACAGAAATGGGCAAACAGGAAAGGGGCAAAGGAGCTGCTTTCAAGGGCAGGTGACAGGCTGAGCGCCTACCGGTTTGTAAGCTCTGCCAGGTGCCAAGGTCATTAACTGTAGCCCAGTTCTATTCAGAGTTTTGCAAATGTTTTCCACAGGTTGGTCTGTGTTTTCTCGAATCTAAAACATATACCCTGTAGGAAAATAACAATTATTGGGGCTTTTTTTCTGGATAAAACCATTCCTTACTGAAAGTTTCAAGACTTTGTGAAAGAATACAGAAAAACTCGTAGAAGCAAGAACGTGCAAACACTGTGGTCTCTATCCTTCAAGGCTTCCTTGTGAGAGAGGGGGAGATTGTTTAGTAAAAGTATCTCACTACCGGTAGGTCATAACTAATAATAGTGCTATTGATATATTAATATCTTCTGGTTGTTTATATGTATTTATTCTGTACTAGTATGTGCATTCCTTTGAAATGCCTGCAAGTCTGCCTAATGGAATACCTCCAGTAATAAAGGAAACCAATAAAATTCACTTAAGCCAATTTAAAAAAAAAGGAAAGAAGAGAATACCTTTCCAGTAAGGCTGAGAGGTACCGTTTAGAGCTGGGAGGAGCATATGCAGTGTGTGGGCAGGTGACCTGCCTGGGGTCCCACAGCTAGTGTGTGGTGGAGTTGTAACCAGGGCTTAATCCAGATCTCATTCTACCTCCCTAAAGGGCCTCTTTATAAATCAGGTAGAGAGGAAAAATCCTAAGGCAGGAGGTGATCCATTTTTTTCTAACCTCCTTCAGTAATCCGAAGGAAGGCGCCAATATTGCAGCAAAATAGAAGTATGAGGATATTTCCAACCATAAGGCCTGTGAGACTTGGGCAAGTAAACTGAAAGGATCAGGAAATCTCTCTCTCCCTCTGTGTCTCTCTCGGCAAATTTAAGAACACACTGGTACCTGTCTTTCTGGTTTGGCAGAGATTTAGTTTTGCACTCAAAAGAATAGTTTCTAAACTCATAATTAACAAGTTTAGAAAGGACCTAATATATCACTGAAAATTGTTTTATAACCTTGCCCACTTATAGATGTTTGGAATTAGGACCAGAGTACAGTTTGATACTAAAATACTTGTTTTCTCTTTATCCAGTGATAATGTGTCCATGAAATACAAAAGGAATGGTACAAAAAAAAAAATCTTTAGACTTGGATATGAACCGCATATTTTGTGTGATTTGTTTTACGTTGTATAAACAAATCATCTACCATTCTGTTTCTTCTCCACCTGAACCGTGGACATGATCTGATAGCAGTCCATCTTTTTCTGCATACCTTAGGCACATACATCTTGTTTTATTAAGAGCTACTCCTTCCAGATCCCTCCCCCGACATACCCAACCACGAGTGATGGAGTGAGGATATGGGCCTTGCAAATGACTTGGTAGTTTTTAAACTTATAGATTTGATGCTTCCTCCCCGAATAACTGGACTAAATTCGACTAGATTGAAAATAACTGAATGTCCGGTTTTCCAAGCAGCTTTCTCTTAAGATGTTTCCATCTTTTGACATTAAGATTGTTTATGTACAGGCCTGCTTCCTTTTTACGGGTATAACCTGCATTTTGGAATTCAGCAGCCGTGTAGGGACATAGTGAACAGTCAGGCCACCATCACAGAGGGTGCTGATTGACATGGCAGATGTCAGGCAAATGTGGAAAAGGGCTGAGGTCTGAAGAGAGGAGGGAAGGGGGTGTCCAGATACCTTCTCGTTAGCATGGGCTTCGTATCCGTCCGGTATACGTTTAGTTTTCAAAAAACTTCTGATGTGACGTGGTTAGATTTTTCATGTTAATTCTGTATCACATAGCAGTTTTGAAAAGATGTGTCATTGAATTTTGAGATCATAGGGCCAAGAGCCTTATGTAAAGTAGAGTGATGTTTATTATTATTTTGGAAATAATGGAACAGCCTCAGTTATTGGCAGATGCCTGAGGACGGTGTACATTCATTGTGACCAGTTAATAAGCTCCTGAGTCTGACTCTGCAGATTTGCCGGCATCAATATTCTGAAGAGGATTTTTTTTTTTAATTGGGCCCGTTCATAAGTTTTAAGAAAAATCTGAGTGGAATAAGGCAGCTTAGTAAACAGTGATTGTGAGCTTTAGAAAAAAGCAAAACAGCTGCCTCCTTCTCACAATGCCTGCCATTATCTGAGTTAGAAACTGTGGGTATTTTTGCATGTTAAACCTACACAAAGTAACTTAGCTTTGCTGCTTTCTTTCTCTAATTGCACACTGAACCAAATGACCCATGTGGAAATGGGGAAAGGAGCTTTTGCTTGAAAGACATACAGACTTACAGCCTGAATTCAGATCACTGTGATTGTTTAAACCCCAGAGCATTTTGTTGTGCTTTGCCTCTTATAAATGTGCAATTATCAGAAGGTGCTAAAGTGTGTATTTCACTGGGTCTGGGCATCCCAGGCACTCTCTGACAGTTCTAATTGCCTGGCTTATTTTATTGGGCCTTCATAACCCTCCAATATAAAGGCACACGGGTGCAATTAAAATAAACAGTTCATTGGGTCATTAGGGATCAGCTTGGGAGAAAAATAACACCTATTAATTTCTTTTAAAGAACTAGAAGGAAACCTCCCCCACGGAAGTGAGATTTGTTTACGGTGGGAAAATATGGGCTGGGTTATGAATAATGTGAAGAAAAATGGAAGGAAATGCTAATCAAAAGAAAGCAAGCGCTAAGACCCTCGCCAGGGGAAGGGAGTAAGAGGATGTCCTGGAGGTTAAAGTTTGCTTATCACTCTGTCTTTCTTAAACCTCTGCTTCCACGCAAGAGAAACTTTCTAGATAATTACAAAAGCAGTTTGTCAGACATGGGAGAAACATTTAACTAGTAAGTGAAAACCCACCACTTATTGACTGTTGTGGTATTTGAGCCGATATTGGTGAAATCCCATGAATATTTTGAGTGACTGAGCCCAAATTGTGTACAAGCACGAGGGATGTAACAGGGCAACCGCAAGTGTAGGCTCTGGGGTCAGACCACCATGGTTTGAATCTCAGACCCGACATTTACAAGCTGGGTAACCTCTGGTGAGTCAGTTAACCTCTCTCTGCCTTGGCTTCCTCGGCTGTAAATGGGATTAGTGGTAATACCCACATTATGTCCTTTTATCCTGACAGCAACTGTATATTCTTGCATGTTCAAGCACTTAGAACAGTGTGTTCAGTAGAATGTTGGCAGTTACTGTTTTACAGTGTGTTTTTCAGGAATATTTAGAGATTAGCCAATTAAAATGTTTTTCACCAACTTGTAGGAAGTTTCTGAAATACTAGTTCAACTATACTGGGAATTACAGTAACTGGGGTTGATAGTTGGACTCCAGGGATGATGCGTATTAGAATATTTCCCAGAATGCAGTTAAGGATGCTAACACTCTCTACAATTCATTTGAAGTCATTTTTTTGCTACTTGTATGAGTAGTAAGCAAATTTATTAAAATTTGGTATAGGGAGCTTGCTGTCCACGTTACTCACATGTGAAATAAGCCATTTCATGGTCTGTTAGAAATACTCATATTAAGTAGTTGTTTGAAAGAGTCACAGACGTAAATAAAAATGCCTTGCTTGACTGTAAATTGCTTCATGTAGACCCTGGGACTACTCCTTTCATTGTTGGACATTAAATATTTTCTAATGTAATAAAAAAACCTTTCAAAGGACAGAGGGAAATTTCTGCTTGAAGTCTTGTTTTCTTTTAGCAGAGCAAATATTTGCCTTGGTTCAAGAAACAGTGTTTGAGTTTCAGCTTTCTCTTTTGGCAACTTGGATGGTGTCATCATACTGGTTTTCATTGGATGCTTTTTGTTTTTTTTCTTCCAGAAAGGGAGACTTATTATTAAACTAATATTAACACCAGCAATCTGCCTTTCTTTATGAGGACTGTCATATAAATCCTAAAAATAGCCTGAACACAAACAAGAGGGGTGGGGACATCACTTTATTTTTTTCAGGGACCAGTAGAAGAAAAAAAATTCCTGTTAAATTTTATTCTTAATATCTTGCAGCATTTGCACTCTGGTAGAAAGGGCTGGACTATTTTTTCTCAGTTTTGTGCTGAGTGCATCACATAGTAGAGCTTTACCCTGGAGTTCCACCATGTGCGGCTTGAAAGCGAATGATCAGTCTCTTCCACTTGTTTGTTGTGACGATTTCTTTTTCCACATCTGAAGCTGCTGAATTAGTTGATGAAATTTTTTTTCGTTTTCACATTGATCAGCAATTGCTAATGAGTAGTTCCATTTGAAACTAAGTCATGTAACAATTATTGAACCAGATGAAGATAGAATTTTTCAAATGGCTTATCAGGATTCCTTCTGGAGTCCACATTGTTCTGACTTGTCCCCGTAGCAGCAAAAGTAATGAATTAGTGGGCAGAATATTTATTAACACCGCTACGTGCAAATCACGAGGCGGCTTCAGAAAACAGTGCATGCCGTTATGGGAAACAGAGGAAAGAGAAAGACTTCTGCTTGAATATATAAACGTGCGGAGTCATTTTAGAGGTACTGCCCTTATCGGGGAGCTCGCCCACTCTGACGACTAAAGCTCTGCATTTCTGTCTGGAGCAACTTTGCCTGTCAGCGATCCTCTCAGATGTGTGACACTTGGAGGAGGACCCATGGGATATGTGTCCAGTCCTCACACACGACAGTGTGACGGCTACCCCGACACCAGAGGAGTCTCAGAGCAGCCTGACTTTACATGATTTTTGGTTAGATGTTGGTTTATATTCAGATTTTGTTCGGTAGCACTTCTAGAGATTAAGTAAAGGTCTGTTACACCATATCTTCCTTTTCATATCTTTATGCCATTGGTTTTTAAAGGTAAATGTAAAAGTATTATTTTAACCCCTGTTATACTTCTGCTTTGGCCCATATTTAGATGATTATCTAAATTTTTTTCTATCTAAACTTGTTGACTAAGAGAACTTGACCTGCAAATAGCTTTAGTATTCATTTACTCATTCATTACTTAGTAAAGGTGAAAGCAAGTGGGTTCATGATAGGTAGAAAAAAATGTAAACAAATAATAATTCAGTAATATTAAGAAGTTTTCACTTATATAATTGGTAATTTTTTACCTGTGAGATTGGAACCATCACAATGACTTAATCAGTGCTGTCTTTTGTGCCAGGCTGCACTGGCAGGTTATGCCCTTATAATTAAGAAAAGTTCACTGAGAAGCTTGACAAAGATTATTAAAGAATAAATTATGTCCCCCATTTTGATGAGGGGATAGCCAAACTCTGCTCGTGGGAATATGAATCAGTACATCCAGGGCAACTTGGTAGCATAGATCTAAAAGAGAAAATGCAGACAGGACTTACAGATGAGAGGTTACCCACGCAGAGTTATTTTTTTTCAATTAACTTGTTTTAAGATAACTGTAGATTCACATGCAGCTGTAAAACAGAATATAGAGGTCCCGTTGTACCATTCACCCAGTTTCCCCAGTGGTAGCATCTCGCAAAATTATGGTACAACGTCATGAGCAGGGAATTGACACGGCTGCCGTCAAGACGGGGAACGTTTCCGTCACAGGGACCCCTCATGCTGCCCTGTTATAGCCACACCCGTCCCCTCCCACCTCTGCCTCTTCCTCAACTCCTGGCCACAAATCTGGTCTCCATTTCTCTAACTTTATTATTTCAAGAATGTTTGAGTACTTTCCAGCCATAGCCAACTTCTCCTCTCCTTCTGGGACTCAGTGACTTCAATTTTCTTTTATTATAGTTCCTCAGGCCCTGGGCTCTGTTCATTTTTTTCAGTCTATTTTCTGTTATTCAGTCTGGGTGATTTCTGTGATTCTGTTTTCTGCTTCACTCATTCTTTCCTCTGTCCTCTTCCTTGGTCTCATCAACTGAGCTTTTATTTCAGTTATTACTTTTTTTTTTTTTTTTTTTGCGGTACGCGGGCCTCTCACTGCTGTGGCCTCTCCCATTGCGGAGCACAGGCTGCAGACGCGCAGGCTCAGCGGCCATGGCTCACGGGCCCAGCCGCTCCGCGGCATGTGGGATCCTCCTGGACCGGGGCACGAACCCGTGTCCCCTGCATCGGCAGGCGGCCTCTCAACCACTGCGCCACCAGGGAAGCCCATTACATTTTTAAGTTCTAAAAATTTCCATTTGGTTTTTCTCCATACATTCTGTGTCTTTGCTGAGACTTGCTATTTTGTTGCCGAGGCCTTCTACTTTTTCCCTCATTTCCACTGCGTTCGAAATTGCTCATGGAACATTTTTATCATGGTTGCTTTGAAATCTGCCAGATAATTCTCACATCATCTTCTAGGTATTAGCCTCTGCTGATAATCCTCGTTAATTCGGTTTGAGTTCTTCTGGGTCCTCGGTGTTGTGTGTCTTGGGTCTTCATTAAGCCTTCTGTTTTAGCCGGCTTTCCTGACACCGCTCTGGCAGAGGCAGGAGGGATGCTGCCAGGTGGAGGGAGATCCCAGGTCCCCCAGGCAGCCTCGTGGGACACCTAAGGGCGGTGGGGCGGGCGCCGCTCACTGCTGGGTGGGAGTGGGAGTTCCAGCTCCCTGACACCATGGTGAAAATCCTGACTGTCCACAAGCTTTCCCTGATGCCACCCTGAGGAGAGGGGGAGGTCCAGGCTCCCCATGTGGTCTCCACTGACCCGGGAGCAGGGGTCTGTGTTCGCCTGTGGGAGTGAAATTTCCAGCTCCCGACTTCGCTGACATCACCCTGGCAGGGGTGTCGGGCCCAGGCTCAGGCGGGTGGAAATCTGGGCTCCCCATTCAGCCTTGCTTGGCAGCAGTGTGGGGAGACCAAGGCTTTTTTCTGTGGTGTTTGGTTGGAGTAGAATGGTTACTGTCTATACGTTTTCTGTCTTGCAAGGCTGCCCCTTTCCTGCTCCTTTGACTGGAGACAGGTTTTCCTGGGGCTTTTTCTGCACCTCTGGGTGCTCCTGGGTGGCAGTTTCTCCAGCATCCAGTCCAGGATATGGGAAGCCAAAGAAAACCCAGGGAACTCACCCCCGTGCTTCTCCTCGGGTCCAAGACTCATAGCAGCTCTGCTTTCTTCTCTCTCCTCCCAGAGGTTCCTTGTATGCGTTGTGTATAATGCCCAGGGCTCTGAGATGTACTTGTGAGATAGGGTAAAAGTAGGTCTACCCCATCCTCCTGTGAGTCTGCGGAGTGTTGCCTAGTGTCTTAAAAGTATGAACTGTTTTCCAGTTTAGTTCCTTACCTCCACCCTTGTCTCCCCTCCCTTAGTTATCCCCTGACCCCAATCTGGATTTCCAGGTGCTCTTGAAACATTAGAGGTTCGGCCAGTACTGGACTTGAAAATCGCAGCGTCCATCCCCCTGCACTTTTCCCACTGAGGCTTTGTTAGTTACCATTTAAGGTTGGTGCTGTGGTGTCACTTGCCCTCTGTACTCATTTCTGGTAACTGGAAGGCATGGGGTTTATCTGATGCAAGGTACTGAAAATGTTCATGCTCTTTGACTTAGAAGTCAACTTCTAGGAATCTACCCTAAGGAGCTAATTAGAGATGCCAACAGAGATTTATATACAAGGATATTCGTTACAGGCTTGTTTATATAATAGTGAAAAAATGCAGAGAACCTAAGTGAAAATATCCAGGTATGCTAGAATACAATGATGGTATTTAAAAAGTCACATTTATATGACATGGTAAATGTTCATGATAAATGAAAAAGCAGGATATGAAACTGTTTATACAGTATTATCCCAGAGCTTTCTAAGTCTCAACTTCTGGAAGAAAATTCACTAGAATACCAACGGTATTAACTCCAGCTTTTAATTTTCTTCTGTATATTTTTCCATACTTCACAAATTTCTACCATGAATTATTGTTATGCTCAAGAAAAGAAAATCCCTTGAAATATTTAAGAATGCTCTTGAAAATGTTTTCTGCTGTTATCAAATGAGATGTAAAAGAATGATACATGAGACATTTGGGGGTATACTCTGCATACATAGAAAGGTATTTCCCATATACACACAGAGTAAATAAATGGGAATATGTCATTCTTTTTGTTAGGGATCTTGTACTTTGATAACAGCATGCTACCTGCCTATCATATTAACGTGATAAAGTGAAGGATGAAGTGATTTAAAGATGGTGTCCAGCTACTGACTTTTATAGCTTTTCAATTTGTATAGTATTTTTTTTCCAGATCTCTTTCCATGTCAGAAAGATGCAGAGTTCCTCATTTTCTTCAGTTATTGCAGTACAGGATCATGAGCACACTGTGATTTTTTTTGTGTTAATTAATTTTTATTGGAGTATAGTTGCTTTATGATGCTACGTTAGCTTCTACTGCACAGCAAAATGAATCAGCCATACATATACATATATCCCCTCCCTTTTGGATTTCCCTCCCATTTAGGACACCACAGTGCATTAAGTAGAGTTCCCTGTGCTGCACAATTTGTATAGTATTGCTAAAGAGAAAATCCTTACCACCACCAGAGAGAAGGCAGCAGTGTTAGCTGTCCTCACATCATTAATGTCGTGTTATGGATCCAGCACGTTTTAAGAGGTTGTGTTTACTTTCTCTGTGGAAAGTTCTCCTTTCTTTATAACATCAGTCACTATCATGGATTATTTCAGGTTGCCATGAAGAGACCAGCTCACATTTTCCATTTGTGTGATAAGGGTATTTGAAAGAAACGTAGATAGGTATTTCTCTGGCACCAGTTACAGGAACTTGCTGACCTGATTATTTATCTTTTGTTTAGTTTGACCAAGCGGCTGATGCAGAGTTAGCCTGGATTAGTGAAACAGACAAAAAATTGACATCTCTGGGTGACATCAGGCTTGAGCAAGACCAGACCTCCGCTCAGCTGCAGGTTCAAAAGGTGAAGACACACATTTCCAGTTGCATCTACATGGTTTGTCAGTTTGCTCCAAGGAAATGCACTTGCATGATTGAATGTAACTTGGTCATTTTAACTGCTTTGCCTAATTGTTTTTGTTTTAGTCATACACTCTTTAAAAAAAAAATCTTTGTTTTGGTAAATACAGACATTCACCATGGAGATTTTGCGACACAAGGATATTATTGATGAGCTTGTTAAATCTGGACATAAAATCATGAGCACGTGCAGTGAAGAGGAAAAGCAGCCGATGAAGGTATGATCTTGTCCACGTGACTGATGTGAGACTTGTGAGCAGACAGCATGTGTGGGGCTTTCACTCTGAGAAAAGCGCTTTTCCTTTATCCACAGCTGCTGTTTAAACAGCTAAATCATTAGTTTCAAATAAGGCATTTTTCAAGCTTATAGAATAAGAGTGAAAGGAATACTCCTTAAGGGAATCACCCTGGGGATAATCTTTTTTAATAGACAGAAAAGCTGTTAAGGTTTGAGTCCTTGGGTAACTGGGATACATTAAGCATCCAATTAATGTTCTCTGTATTATCACTGTTATTATCAGTATAAATTGTTATTCTGTATGTCAGCTGTTGTTTATAGGCTTCAGGAACATTGGGGCCGCTGGAGCTGAAACGAAACTCAAAATATGTGGTTCTCTCTAACTGAAATTCATTCTGTATAAAGTTACAGTAATCTGTATAGGAAAAAAAGGAGCGGAATCGTTAAGGAAGTATTCAGTTTATGTAGTTTTAACGATCCTTTAGATTGATGGAAAACCAGCCATAAATAAAAATGTTTAGTTCAATTCATATTCAGACATCTGAGAAGCCTAAAGAAATTAATACATATTAATGCTTCTGGTAGGAAAATATCCCATGGCAAAAATAATATATACAAATGTATATGCGTAAGATCACATTTAAAAGACGGTGGGTGCATTGTTTCTAAGGTATACCATAGGCAAATAATAGAATGTGCACTGTATATTAATACTTAATCTTTTATTTAAATACTCTACAGTGGCACTTCACTTGTTTATAATTTAATCTTTCCTTTGTTATTTTTGTGAAGATCCTGGTGTGAAAAATACAGATGATCATGAGAGAATTTTTATGTTATTCTGTGGTTCATTGGATTGCTGTTGTGCTTTGTCTTTTGCTTTTGGCTTATGAAGTGAATTTGTACCATAATCGAGATCTCTGTGACCACCCCGTAAAATCAGTGGAGAGCATAATGTTCTATTTTGCTTCTCATCTATTTAATTAACTTTGCTGACCGGCAGCTCCTCTTAGAATTTCACTTGTGAAAGAGACTCCTTATGTTTTAACAGAAAGTAATGTCAGTGTTGCCAGGCTCATGCCAGACCTTTCTCTCACCTAGAAGACCTAGAAGAATGGCTGGAGAATTTTGCTTTTTATGTTTGAAGCTCAGTGTCTTAGTCATAAAAACTTGAGGCTTTTTATTTATTTATTTATTTTGTGGGTTTGTCACCTAATTTTTTTTTTTTTTGAGAAGTTCTCCATGTCATCCAATCCCCTGATTTTTGACAACTGCATAGAAGTCCACTGCAGGAATATATCATCCTTTATCAGCCTGATCTCCAGTTGTACTTTCAAGACATTTTTGCTATTTTCTACATGTGTATATGAAATTTTTTTATTGTAGTAAGAACACGCCATTAGCATACAATGGAATATTATTCAGCCTTGAAAAGGAGGGACTTCCTTATGCAACAACATGGGAGGGCCTTTCTTTAATTTAAAATGAACTTTTATACAAAGAAGCAATTAAAATCTAACTAGCCTCTGTTGAGTTATTCATTTACCATGCATTGTTGAGTGCTTACTCTGCACCAGGTATATTGTGCTGGACAAGCATTCTGGAGTATATATGTGTGTGTTCCTTGGCCTGCCTGCCCGGTTAAACACATTTTGTCATCTGATTTTCTAGAAAAAACTGGACAAGGTATTGAAGAACTATGATGCCATCTGCCAGATAAACTCAGAGAGGTATCTGCAGTTAGAACGGGCACAGTCCCTGGTTAACCAGTTCTGGGAAACATACGAAGAACTTTGGCCGTGGCTGACAGACGTACAGAGGATCATCACTCAGCTTCCTGCCCCTGCGCTGGAGTACGAAACCCTGAGGCAACAGCAGGAAGAACATCGTGTAAGCTTGGTGCCAGAGAGAGTGCTGGAGACCCCATGGAAAGGGAATCATGATTTTTAGGGTGTTTCTAATGCAGACACCTTCTGTGATGAGGAAGTTTTAGTGTTCTGGTCTGCACAGTTTGCTTACCTCCGAGTTGCTGCCCTGTTGTCCAGTTTTGCAGTGGGACGACTCATGTGGGCAGGCACACTGTGTATGTCATCATGATGTCACAGCTTTTACCCAGTAGTATGCAGTGTAAACTGAGTACAGAAACAAAATCCTTGTTTTAAAATGTTAGAGAAATAAGCTTTCAAAGTACTTTCAACTGATCATGTTGAATTGCTTTCAGTGTACACTAATTTGACTAATATATAGTGGTTAGAGCCATCCAGAATGTAAGCAAAAGGTAGCAATACATGGAAGCAACATCAAGCAGACAAGGACATTAAGCTTGGAGAAAATGTACGCTATAACAAATACGTCAAAATAGCATTGTTGTGAAATCGAATTCTGTGAAAAGGAAAAAATGCTGAAGTTTAAAGACAAATTGTCCCCCCACTTCTTTTTTTCTTTCCCTTTTGTACATGGAAATCTTTTGAAGTTCTCTGCTTCTATAAGTTTACATGAGTAAACGAGAGAGTATATTTCCATCTACAAATATGTCATGTTTTAAACACATAAAATGGCATTATGAGGCCCTCATTTCAGTAGTCTCCGAAATGTTAACGTAGCTTAAAATTTTGCAAGGGTTTGAGTGAAAGGATTCAAGACTGTCAGAAGAAAGTCTGGAATTCTTGTTATTTATGATCTTGTGAACCTAGTTGCTCTCCCAGATCTGTACAAGATGGATGTACAGATCATTGTGACTAATCATTGTGTGTGTGCATGTGTAAAGTTTAACTCAGGATATATTACATCATTGTTTGAAGTATGTAACATACTTATTAATCGTATTTGTTTACTTTTTTAGTGTATTGACATTGAAGAATATCTCTAAGTATTTGTTTAGAAGAGCTTTAGAGAACACTTTAATGCAAAATGGAAATTTTATGGTGTTCTATGTAAATAATTCAGTGGGAGAAAGACTTATAAACTAAGTAAAATTAAATTTAATTTTAGTAGAAAGGTTATTTTTGGGAGAAATCCTGATGCCTACCCACTGAATGATTTTTAGTATAAAATGTTTCATGGATTTCTTCTACTCTGAAGTGGGATCTGAATAGCTGTTTTCTAGCATAACATCAAATAGGACGAAAAGGATCATTATTGAATGGAAAATTTCAAAATTGAGTTAATTTTCTTGTTTGGCATCATCTTTCAGTTCTCAAAACAAATGTATGATTTTTATTTAGAAAGGGAGCTTCAAAACTTCGTAGCCAAGTCTTCAAGTTGTTCAAGCTAAATTGTTCAGGATATTTGCAGCATTTCTTCTGCAACTTTACAGCATCCTCTTCACTGTTCTTGGGAACATCTTCTAGTTCATTCTAGGCAGGAATGAAAAATGGCCCCGAGAGCCATGTTATAAATAAATGGTAGATCTCTTTTAAGTTCACATTAAGTATCTCCAGTATAAGTGGACTCTTAGGATAGCTGCCAAGAATCATTTTGTTACCTATGAGGCAAAAGACATCTCCTGCTGGGCCCTTTCTCCATGTGCACACATCCCCAAGTAGGTATCCCGTGGCTGTTTTCTTGTCTGTCATGGAATGGTCTTAAGAAGGCTCATCTGGCTACCTCCCAGGTGTCTCATGGTGATGCTACACAGGTGAGATCTACTGACTCCAGGCCACTCAAGAACTCTCAGCAGAGATTCCTCACTTTACTGAGAGTCTCTTGGTAATCAAAGTGTGAGCTTGTTTTTCAAACATGCCTTCGAGAATATTGAAGCCAGAGCTCGTGTGACACGTTTCTTCTCCATGAGATTGCATGGCGGCTGGTCTTACTGTCACCACCTCCATTCTGTAAAACAGCATGAAGATACCAAACAATGTAAAACACAAGTAGGAACTCACAGCCTGGACCACCCAGGGGCTGTGAAGAGCATGTTAGATTCAGTAGACATTCCTCCTTTTTTTTTTTTTTTTACAAGTTGAATTTGTGTTTATTTACCTCTTTTCCAAAAGAGTTTTGAGACCGTCTTCAGAAAAACTTCAAAACTAGAGATAGTACATTGGGGATTGTTCATGATGTAATGAACCAGTTTTCTCAACCACTTTGAAAATAATTTATATGACTGATTTTAGTGGCACTTTTAATAAAAATCCAGGTATGTGGCCGTCCTGGTGATTCTCCTTGATGAATGATGGAAAGATCGCTTTCCTCTAGACCGTCTTTCCTGAATAGAATTTCTCTCAGAGAGGCTTTTCTTAGGGGCTGGATAGCAAACAGTTTGGAGACACATCTTCTGGTGAGGACGAGAAACTGCTGATTAGGGAACCTCGTGAATAATGGAGTACAGTAGAGGGCACCTTAGTGCCGCACGGAGGTCTGCCTCAGAGAGACCTTCAGGCAGTCACGGGAGACCCTGGATTCCGTGGAGTGTAGAGATTCCAGATTGATCCATTTCCCTAGAAGGAATGGGGCTCCACCTGGATTCCACACCCCCTCATTAGCATCAGTATCATTGTATCTCTTGATTAGATGACACTGTATTATGCAGAATATTCATAGGTCACATATTTTTCCTTAAATACACTTTATAGATAATGCTCAGTATACAGCTGTGTATTTGATGGATTGACTATCCTTGCAGCCATTAACATTTAAAAATAAATACAGATAGATTTGTTTATGTTTATATATCATACATATCATATATGTACATAGAACAGACTCACAGATATATAATCTAATATATATGGACATTTTTTACATTGGTTTACATATAATGTAATGACAACCCCTTGGGGGCTTAAATCCCCTAACTTAGCTTTATCTGTCATTGTTCTCTCTCAGCATTGTGTCTACCTTCTACTGTGCTTTTTTCCTCTTCCTTTCTTCCTCTCCCTCCCTCTCCCTTCCTTCCTTTTGAATAATTTTTGTATGTATCATGAGTATGCAGAAAGGAATACAGAGAGTTATGGCTCGGTCTCTGTAGGTTGGGATGTAGTGAGTTCATAATCCTTTCATGTAATATGACCCTTGGCTAATACTCTTGTCAGACTGTACTGCTCTTGGTAGGAAAGGCATAATGAAACTGGGATTCATTATTTCACTCATCCAGCATTTTTGCATGTGCCCTGAAAAGGACTTTGACATGACCAGACTGTTGTTTAATCTTTGTGTCAGGGGATCTCTTCCTGGCAGAGGGTTGTACATTCAGTGCCTTGTGGTGGGAGGGTGTTTGTGTGGAGTTTCTTGCCAGCTGGATGCGCTGCGGATGTTGACAGCTGTACTGTGGAGGTGTGCCTCTGAGAAACTGAGACGCTGTTTGCTTTGTTATAGCAACTGCGAGAGTTGATAGCCGAACACAAGCCGCATATAGATAAGATGAACAAAACTGGGCCGCAGTTACTGGAATTGAGCCCGAGGGAAGGCTCTTCTATCCAAGAGAAGTACGTGGCTGCTGACACTCTCTACAGTCAAATTAAAGAAGATGTCAAAAAGCGGGCTGTGGCGCTGGATGAAGCCATTTCTCAGTCTGCTCAGGTAATGCTTTGCACCAGCAGTGCGACGGTCTCCCCGACAGCAGAGTGTGGAAGGACATTTCCCGGATCTGCTGATTCAATTCCAGCTAAAATTGTTTCACTGCATTAACTCTGAGTATTGACGTTTTGGTCTCTGAGGTGATATTTGCCAGTGTCCCATCCTTACATTTCTCTGCCTGCTTATATATAAATAAAACATAATTTTCAATGATTTAAGAAGCATACAGCTGTCATCGTTGTCCAGATACCTAAATAAGTGTGCATGCAGAGTAGAATGTAGTGTTTGCCATCGGAAGAGATGAAAGAAAGTGTTACTCTCATCATTAATGAAACATTCCCAAGACAGCAATAAGAAGAAAGACTATGAATGCTAGGCTGAATAAGAAGGAAAAAATTTGCAGTTGGAAATCGATTTTTTTTTTTTTCGTTTTGAAAATACCTTTTTCAAGAAGTTGATTTGCAGTTACCTACAGATTTTCCGTTTTGGTTTTTATCGTTAGATACACTGGCCTGAGAGCGGTCCATTTTCTGTAATCCTGACCGATGATTCCTTTAACGTTGAGGATAGTGTAGAATCTGTAAATGAACAAGTGTTCGTAACTTTGCTTCATTGTCTGTGGTGACTTTGCAAGTGGAAATATAAAATTCTTTCATGGATCTGACTATGTGTTTGGCCAGGAATTAAATATAAACTTCCATGACAACATCAGGAAGGTGTCTGTTTTTTTTTTTAAATTTTTTAACACTTTTTAGTTCAGGAAACTCATAACTTAAGAAATCCCTTTCATCTCATCAAAACTGCCCATGAATTTTACATTTAATAATACAACTTTTTGAGGATGCCAAAATAATCAGTAAAAGTGAATAAAACTATCAGTGTTGATAGACAAACACCCAGATTATTGAACCTAATTTTCAAAGTTAATTTGAATTATGGTAAGATGAAGCACTAGTAAAATGCTGCTGTCAAGTGGTCCAATTATATATTAACATATACAGTTTCTTAATGAATTTACTCAGTTATTTGCAAGAAGCAGTCCCATCCCCATAAGCAGTGTGACACAGAGAGGTGCATATGAGTTGTGATTTTAGGAGTGTCTTCACACACCAGCTGGATATAACTCTTTGGATGGATGTGTTAACAGAAAGGCCAAGGTTTCATTCTTGACTGTGACATTAGATAGGTGTGTTATCATTTTAAATCCCACCCTTGGCGTCACAGGTCTTTTCCCCCATAAATGGCCCTTCTCTTTCACTCCCAGTTCCACGACAAGATCGACCAGATCCTGGAGAGCCTGGAGCGCGTGGTGGAGCGTCTGCGGCAGCCGCCTTCCATCTCAGCAGAGGTGGAGAAGATCAAGGAGCAGGTCAATGAGAATAAGAACGTGGCGGTGGACATGGAGAAGCTGCAGCCTCTGTACGAGACTCTCAGACAGAGGGGAGAGGAGATGATTGCTCGGTCCCAGGGCACTGACAAAGACATATCTGCCAAAGGTAATCCTTTCAGGATAAGGGAACCACTGAACTTTACTCAAAACAATTGTGAATGTTCCTTGACAGTCCAGTTGCATATCAAGACACCAGATTTTAGAAAAGGTATTGCAGATGTGACATGTTTGGGGTGGAAGGGCTATGCACACCAGTCCCTTGTTAATGTCTTCCTGTGTTTGTGAAATCAGTTGAGTAACTACAACATGTGCCATGATACAAAAGCCATATGTTCTCCGGGCCCTTTAAATCAGTTGGTTAAGCATAATGGTAATAAGACCAAACCTAGGGGTATTTGTTCCTCTGACTACACTACTTTATGTCATGGGTACACTGTCCCATAGCCACAGAAATGGCAACCAGGACCCTAGCCAAGCACCTTAAATGTCTGAGCTGGGGTCAAAAGGAAGGGCCTGTGCAGAGGTCAGTGGAAATTCACGGTAAGAGGACACTAGAAGTAAGCCCAAAATATGTATCCTACTTTGTTGTGTTCCTGAGACTAAGCAGACATCTCTATTCTTGATTTGGAGAGCGTAAAGAATATACTAAGGCCAGCCTTGGTGAACTCAGGTCTCCCCTGAGTTCACATGCCTCTGAGCGTTGTCTTTTGTCAGGAAACCTTGGTTCCGGAGGGCAGGACACCCTCAGGTCCTGTATTTGCCTGGAAAGGCCGTTGGGCCCAGTGATACCCAGTAGACTGGGCTCAACCCAAATTTGGTCCAGGTTTAGATCCTTGGAAAATTGAATGATTGTTCCTGGGTGAATGAGAACGTTGTGCTTTATTGCTTAAAAGGTGTGTCTTTTTGATATTGTTCTGCTCTGTAGCTGTTCAGGATAAGCTAGACCAAATGGTTTTCATTTGGGAGAACATACACACACTGGTGGAAGAAAGGGAAGCCAAGCTACTGGATGTGATGGAATTAGCAGAGAAGTTCTGGTGTGATCACATGTCACTGGTGGTCACCACTAAAGATACTCAGGACTTCATCCGGGGTTTGGAGGATCCTGGGATCGATCCCTCGGTAGTAAAACAACAGCAAGAAGCAGCAGAGGTAAGCAGAGAATCTCATTTAAAGTTTAAAAAATAGGGCTTCCCTGGTGGCGCAGTGGTTGAGTCCACCTGCTGATGCAGGGGACGTGGGTTCGTGCCCCGGTCCGGGAAGATCCCACATGCCACGGAGCGGCTGGGCCCGTGAGCCATGGCCGTTGAGCCTGTGCGTCCGGAGCCTGTGCTCCGCAACAGGAGAGGCCACAACAGTGAGAGGCCCGCATACCGCAAAAACAAAAAAACAAACAAACAAAAGTTTAAAAAGTAAGTTGTGGTAGCATGAATGTTGGATTCCTTTGGTATAAATATTTGGAATTACGCTATTAAAATTTATATTTGGTTCTGAAAGTGGAATGCACAGAGATGTAGTAGGGGACAGAGTCCACCCGCAGGTTTCCCATGGAGAATGTTTATTTAGAAAGTTTCTCTCCATCCCCATTGTTTCTGCCTTACTTCGGGGCCTCGTCATCTCTCTTTCTTGTCTAAGAAAGTAATCTGAGCGGTACCCCTGCCTGTGGAGTCTCTCTTCCTGCCAGCCTCTAACCTTGTTGCCCGTTGTCCCTCTAGATCTCCTCTTGCTGTCCTGCTGGTTAAAAGCCCTCAAGGCATCCACTGCCTGCTGCCTAAAGTCCAAACTACCTGGAACATGGTATCAGCCTTTTCCATCCCAGCCTAGCCCAGGCCTGTGTTTCCAAAGCCATTTTTTTCGACTGCTCCTTTACCAAGCTCCTTCTCTTACGGCTTTCTCTGAAGCTGCCATGCTCTTTCTAGCATCTGAACCTTTGCACATTTTATTTCCTTAGCCTAGAATATCTTTCCTGCCACTCTCCTTGGCAGATCCCACTCAAGCTTCAAGGTTCAGTTGGATTGCCAGCCTCCACCCTCTTGTATACTCAGCTGAGTTAGTCCATCCGTATAACATTCTCATCACGCAAAGGACTTACCGCAGAGCATGACTTATCGTTGACTGTACCTGTGTCTTTCCCAGTGGACTCAGAGCCCCTTGAGTGGAATAGTCATATCTAATTTTCTCTGTATCTCCGATGCCTGGTTTGGGGCACGTTCATCCTTGGTCAATAAATGCATCTTGAATGAATAAGTGTATTTAACCAAGAAAATGAAAGCAAGGTAGAATACTGCATTTCTGTCATAGTTTTTGTTTGTTTGTTTGGTACTTTACATGTCCTGGGGTTAAAATGAAAATCTAGAGTTAGATTATCCTAAATCTACTAAGCAAATTACATTAATTTGTGTGAAGTCTCTGAACTCTTATGATACTTATGTCTATTTTAAATGTGTATTGCCAAACTAGTTGGTTTAAAAAACAAAAACAAAATGGCTTTCCATGCTTTTCAGTATTGTTGATTTTTTTTTTGAAAGATTTATTCTGGTATATGTTACATGGAATTATTTCCTAAATACTGTCTTTATAATAAGCATTTGACATTTGTTCCTCAAAGGACACTGTTTTTTCTTTAAAATGGCTCTTGTGTTCCCTTGTTGAAAAAATTTAGTGCCAAAACTTAGAAAACAGAACGAAGAAAATAAAAATTGATTACAATCCTGCCTCCTAGAAATAACTACCATCAATGTCTGTGTGCATCTTTTTAGTTTCATTGTGGCTTGGCTTAAAAGTAAGACTGTCGTTTCTTATTCTAGGCCATAAGGGAGGAGATAGACGGGTTGCAGGAAGAGCTGGATATGGTTATTAACCTGGGTTCTGAACTCATTGCCGCTTGCGGGGAACCCGACAAGCCCATTGTTAAGAAGAGTATAGACGAGGTACAACCTGCATATTTTCTACTCTTATCAGAATGGTTTTTTAAAGGATTTTGCTAACTAAAGCATATTTGATAGAAGTAGTCGGAAACTTAGCATATGATACTGAAAGAGTTCTAATATTTACATTGTAGTTAAATTCAGCCTGGGATTCTCTAAATAAAGCTTGGAAAGACCGGGTGGACAGACTTGAGGAGGCAATGCAGGCTGCTGTTCAGTACCAGGATGGACTGCAGGTAAGGCTTGCAGGGTCTCCTGGAGGGAGGGATCAGGTGATAAGTGATGCTTACAAATTCATGCATCAGTATGTCCCCGGAGCTGCAAGTGTGATGCAGTTAACTCACCTGCTTCAATTCATGCTTTGCCTTTTTGAAGAGATTTCTGACACTGGAGATATGTACAGATTCATATACACCCCTAATCACATTCTTATACACACATTCAGTGAAATTTACTTTGAAAAGAAATATTTTAACTTTTTAAAGTGAAAGTCACAGTATTTTTCATAAATGGCTCAACACCAGACAGTGAAATGGAGCTGAGTCTGAGTTCTGCTCTAGAGTTGAGTGGAATAAGATGAAAGGGGTAGACACTATCTAAAAATATCACCAAGCGTAGCACAAGTCAGATGTAAAGAAATTTGACTTGAAGCCAGTGTTCCCGGTAAAACTAAAATAGATTTCTATTTTATTAGGTCATAATCTGTCATGCAAAAAGTGTTTTCTTCTTTCCCATGTATATAATTCCTTTTAATGGTTGTTTTTCACATCCCTCAAGGGTTCTCATTCAGTTCATTAACTAGTTTTTAAGTTTATTTTTTTAATATTAAAAATTCTCCTGTCAGTTGAGGCCAACTCAGGGATATTTCTCTCCCTACCTTCCTTAACTTTATTCCATTTCCTAACAGACTGGCAGCAGTTGAATCCTTCATCCAACCATATGGAAAAGGCCTCTCGAAGTATTTCCATAACACCAAGAGAATATTATTTTTAAAGCTCAGATGAGAACATCTTTTCCCTTTTATTAGGCCACTTCATTTCTATATTTATAAAAATAAATATCACAAGCCCAGCTTTATGCCAGCAGAGAAGTGTTTTGAACTTTGCAAATATATAAAAAATTCACTACACGTGACACCTTATTATAAACCCCCCCTCCTTTGTATTTAACCAGAGTGATAATTTATTGGTTTGATAGCAGTGGCCAGTAACCAGTCAGGCTCTACGTCCATCTGTGAGGCCAGATGGTGATTTTCACGTTCGTTTGGTGGGTCACAGAGGTTGTATCCTCTCCCGGGGCTGGAGATGGCTCTGCCACCACTGCAGCCGTTAGCCCCAGGAGGTCAGGGTCACAGCTGGACACGAAGGCTTGGCTCATCACCGTTGCTAGAAAAACAAGGCCCATCACAGGTCCTGCTGGTCCTAGGTCAGTAGCATCACCTGTGTGGGGATGAAAGGCAGTGATGGATTAAAAGAGCTGTAGGTAAGTGTCCAAAGCTGCAGACACTCCAGAGGTTTCAAGGTTTGATTGTAAAGTGAAATGCATTTTATTTCCCAAGTTGCTACTTAAGTTCTTGGGGTTTATCATGATCAGTTTAAACTACCAGATATTTCCCAAGGTTTTTTTCTCAGTACTGTATGGCCTGGCAACTTCATTAAATGGCAGAATAATTTTGTTTATTCAGAACCTGAAAAAAAAAAATGTGAGTGGAGCCTTTTTAGATTGTTTGTGTTGCCTAAAACGAACAAGAAGATAGGAGATTTTGAAGTTTTGTTGCAGTTCAGAATAATGGTCTTAATCATTATACGTGCAGGATTTTAATGCTAATCTCAGTAATACAGAAGAGTTTACTTGAGACAAATTGTTTCACATTCCAAACAGTAAACTTCTTGATTATTTGAATGAACAGATGGGTTTGAATCTTTTTCTTTCAATATATTTATACAATCTGCCTTTTAGGCAGACAGAGTACAGAGAATTTTATTTTGTGTGGTGAATTTATAAAACTTTTTTTTTCAAATAGACTTTTCTTGAAAGTTCTCAATATTCTAAGATTCTATTCAAGATAGAATTTCTTCTGCAAATTTGGATGCAAAATTGGAGGTTTCATCTATTTCATATTTGGGATAACTGTTCCAGTATATTGCCACTTTTACCTTATTTTTAAAACAGGCTCATTGCTTAATATCTTTATAGATTTATGATTATACTTTGCTATCGCACTTGAAGTAATTTCAAATATACTGTTATAATAACATGACCTAACGTGTTTTTCAGGCAATATTCGACTGGGTAGATATTGCAGGTGGCAAATTGGCTTCATTGTCTCCAATTGGAACAGATCTTGAAACTGTCAAGCAGCAGATTGAGGAGCTGAAGGTATGGGTAGGGGCTGAGAAATTCATCAAACGTTGCATTTTTAAGTTCTTGATTCATGGGATGCTTTATGCAAATTTATTTTATATAATTGAAGTGTTACATTTTGATTATGGAACTGGTTTAATATAGTGCCCGCACATAATAGGTTATGTATAAGTGCTCGTTAAATAAAGGATACAAAATACTAGTAGTTTTTCTTACTAAATCAATTCCTGTTCATTATAGAAAAATCAGAAAATGCAAATTAGCAAAACAAAATGTTATGTACCAAGAGTCAAGCACTCCTAAGATTTGATTTATAGCCTTTTATATATCCTCATACTGGGTGTAGGATGAGGTCTGAGGGCGTGTGTGTGTGTGTGTGTGTGTGTGTGTGTGTGTGTTTGACATATTTCATATGTATACTATACTGTAAGGATTTTTAGAACTTTATTATTCTGTAGTGTGTTATTGTCACTGATACATATACAGCAACATTTCTGTTTTCTTCGTTGTGTTCAGAGTAATCCAATTAGTCCAACAGGCTAAAGAAGGATCCTGTGGGTGGATGGGATTGGATGGGATCATAGTGTTTCCCAAAATGTTTGTTTTGTAAATGCTTGTTGTTTCCCATCTGCTTTCCTCTGTAATTTTTTTTCCTTTGTGGTTCTTGATCTCCAGCTGTGAAAATGGCTGAACTGTTTCCTCTGAATTCCTCTGTGCTGATGCTCATTTATCAAAGTGGGAGCAGCTATTTCCTCCCTAATTTTAAAGTCTCTATCTACAGAGACATCCCAGCCCTTTCAATGAACTCTACTAGATTTTTACGTAAAATTATTATCTGGCTTTAAAAGAGTAGCATTTTTATCTCTAAGTGTGATATAGAATATTTCATTTAGAAAAAAATTGTTTCTTCTTGAGAATTTTACTGTTACCATCATTAGATTGTGTTTTTTTTTTTTTTTACTCTGTCGGCTCATGTAGTAAACACATGATATCCTTTATGTACAATTACAGGTGTGGAGGAGGGTTTATTTTGGGTTTTACATATAGCTCAGCAGTTTTCATACAGCACGCTGGATGAGGTGTTTGCCCTGAAATCAGGTGTCTGAAGTTGCATCTCCCTTCATCCACTTACTAGCCAGATGGCCTCAGAAAAGTTATCTAACTGCTCTCACTTCTGTGTCCTTAGCTTAATTGGGGATAAAATGATTTTCTTTATAAGTTTATTGAGAACAACTTGACTATAGCAAGTGTTCACTATGCTTTTGTTATTATTTTTAATTATTATTTTAATTTGCTTGAAAAAAATTGAGACTGCTTAGCCATTAATTGTTTATTATTTAATTATTTACTATTAGAGATTAAAATCAATACTTTATGAAAATACAGTTTCCTATTACATGTAACCACTGGTTAACCTGTATTGGTTGGCAAAGCCAGGATTATTAGCTACATGTCATTAAGCACCAAGTGAGAGTAATGTTATTCTGAGTCAGTGCAAAGGGTAAATAAATACTAATAAGCACAGCATAGCAGGGAACTCCCTGGTGGTCCATTGGTTAGGACTCAGCACTTTCACTGCCGGGGCCCGGGTTTGATCCCTGGTCAGGGAACTAAGATCCCGCAAGCCGCATAGCATGGCCACAAAGAAAAATAATATAAATAAATAAATAAACACAGCATAGCTACAGAAAACACAGAGTATTCAGTGACTTCAAGATGTGTGTGTGTGTTTTGAGCAGGAAATATTAATGTGAGTTTCTTAGAGATTTTTTTTTCTGGGTTTCATATATGTCAATATATATTTTGTTTTCTTCTTTCCTATAATTTCAGAGCTCATTTATTGAATATGTATAATTAGACACTGGAAGAAGTTCATCCTTGA
Source organism: Mesoplodon densirostris (assembly GCF_025265405.1). Classification (NCBI taxonomy): domain Eukaryota; kingdom Metazoa; phylum Chordata; class Mammalia; order Artiodactyla; family Ziphiidae; genus Mesoplodon; species Mesoplodon densirostris. The sequence continues at coordinate 43,932,805 of NC_082670.1, read as the reverse complement.
AATTTGTTAGTTCTTTATTATAGAGAACAGAAGTGAAATAGCAAAATTATAAATAAAAAATTGTTCCATCAGAAAACGTTGAATGAAGAGAAAATATTTCTTTTTCTTAATTTAATTTTTATTTTATACTGGAGTATAGTTGATTTACAATGTTGTGCTAGTTTCAGGTGTGAGAAAAGATTTCTTTTAATCATTTTTTATCTACAGTTTTTTCATCAGTAAACTCTGTGTTAATTCCTCTTCACCCCACCCCAATAAAAAGTGTGAATTAGAACAAACACCTAACCTGTAGAATTGTGGTTTGTTTAAAGTTACTGAAGAGAACCTGCTGTTTAAAAATATAAATAAAATAAAATTCAAAAATTCCAAAAAAATAAAGTTACTGATGTATAACAAATTTTCCTTGTATGCCTCCTTTTTTAAAAAAATAGCAATTTAAGTCAGAGGCGTATCAACAACAGATAGAAATGGAGAGACTGAACCATCAGGCAGAGCTCCTGCTAAAGAAAGTAACAGAAGAAAGTGATAAACACACTGTTCAGGACCCACTGATGGAGCTGAAATTGATATGGGACAGTCTGGATGAGAGGATCATCAACAGACAGGTAAATACCAATTTCAGGCTCATATAATAATGTAAAATAACTGTTAAAAAGTAAAATTAGGATCCTGGACATAAACTTCAGGAGCCCCTAAATTCTCTTATTTCCTTGGAACTTTTCCTGCTTCTCACATGCTGTTTTTTTAACCACAAAATTTCAAACTTAAAATATGTGAGGATATGATGATTGGGCTTCACTGGATTTGCTTAAAGACTTATGCAGCATGAAGCAATTGAACAGTTCACTCTTGTTTTATAAATATGGGTCATCCGTCCTGTCAGACTCGTGGATCAATTGTCTTCCTCTCCTCTCTGTCTGCAGCACAAGCTGGAGGGCGCTCTGTTAGCACTGGGGCAGTTCCAGCACGCGCTGGACGAGTTGCTGGCGTGGCTCACGCACACCGAGGGCTTGCTCAGCGAACAGAAGCCTGTTGGAGGAGACCCCAAGGCCATTGAAATTGAACTCGCCAAGCATCATGTACGTAGCTGTTACGGCAGCCTCTCCTTCTTCTCTCTGCATTTCTAGTGTCACCAGATGTTTCTGGTCTGCTGCTTTTTTAGGCATTTATGGTTTTAGCCCACGTTCCTATTTGACATTGGCAACATAAGGTTGAACTACTTAAAATGCACTTCTTAAAAGGTGATAATCAAAATGTTTTTCTCATCGGTCAAGGCAGTTATTGTCAAAAATAGCAAGAATGGGGAATTTCTGGCTAAATTTTAGGAGGACTGCATGACCAACACTGGAGGTTTAAATTTCTGATTATACCTGTGCTTGGATGAAGGTAACATAGTTTTAAAAGCTGTTGGGGGCAGCCTGACAAGTCACAGTTGTCCTGCAGCTTCTGTGTGTGTTTCCTGTGGTCACCCTTCCCTCCATGCGTCTCTCCCTTGCTGCTTTTTGGCTTGTCATATACTTCTGTCTGTCTGTACATCTCTCATCATGTTGGGGTTTGTCCTTCTGTTTCTTTCTCTTACTTTTCACTGGCTTTTTGTGTCTTAGTCCTTTTCTTTCCAAGGTAGTTTTTAAAACTATTTATTATGTTTAGAAGAGTTTTTACATGTCATGTACTTGATTGAAAGCTTATAAGTGGAAAATTTTTATCTTGAGATATATGCAAAATAGTTTCATATTGTTGTCATCTTTGTGGCACGTGGTTGATGATTATTAACAGAAAATTCCCCATCTTAAGTCAATGAGGCTTAATGAATAGAATTTATGCCCAGTAGAGTTTATCCTGACATTCAGCAGGCTTTCATAGTACTTTTAACATTCACATTATAGTTTTACCTTACTTAAAGTTAGGTCCTGGGCTTCCCTGGTGGCGCAGTGGTTGAGAGTCCGCCTGCCGATGCAGGGGACACGGGTTCGTGCCCCGGTCCGGGAAGATCCCACATGCCGCGGAGCGGCTGGGCCCGTGAGCCATGGCTGCTGAGCCTGCGCGTCCGGAGCCTGTGCTCCGCAACGGGAGAGGCCACAGCAGTGAGAGGCCCGCGTACTGCAAAAAAAAAAAAAGTTAGGTCCTTAATCCTAATCTTAAATAAGTTTTCCTTGATTATCATATAGGAGCATTTGATTATTTTACATATTAACAGCATTTTAAAATAAGAGGTTTATAGCACTTTAAGATCATGATATTTTTGATTATTCTTGCTTTAGTTCTTCTTCCTTCATGTGTTTCCCCACAGTAACTGTTCCCTAATTAAAATTTTTCTTCCTTTTTTACCTCTTTCTGTCTGTATTTCTAATCATTGCCCAGCCATATCTGATTGAGCAATTAGGACTTATTTTGCATCATTAATATTTGTCCTCATATAATATCTATATTATACCTTTGCTAAGAGCAATAATGACCAGTCAGACTGACTCTGCATGTAACCAAAATGTTTATTCTCATAGGGTGAGTTTATAGCATTTACATTTTCATAAACTCAAGCATTGTCCTAAAAGTCACATACATCAGTGACAGGAACTTTGTAGAAGATGGTAGAGGTGGGAACATGCGGCACCCTGGTCCAGTTATTTTGGCGGAGATGAGTTAGGGACCTTTAGTTTCCTTTAGTCAGGGATCTTTCCTCCTTCCATTTCTTTCTTTTTTAAAAAAATTTATTGAAGTATAGTTGATTTACAATGTTGTGTTAATTTCCGCTGTACAGCAAAGTGATTCAGTTATACATATATATTCTTTTCCATTATATTTTATCACAGGATATTGAATATAGTTCCCTGTGGTATACAATAGGACCTTGTTGTTTACCCACCCTCCATATATACTAGTTGGCATCTGCTGGCCCCAAACTCCCAATCCTTCACTCCCCACTCTGCTTCCATTTCTGAAGCTCAAGGTTCAAGGACTCAGAATTGCCAGCACAGTTGCTGGAGGAAGGGAGGGGAGATTCCCATCCCTGTCCCGCCTTCTTCTCTGGCTCCTAGGCCGTGGCTTATGTAGCAGGGCTCCGACCATTTATAAGAACGAATTTTATAGAATTATCTTTTATGTTTTGACTGTGAAAATATTTAACTCTTACTTTTGAAAGTGATGCCTACGTTAACATATCCAAGTACCTGCTTCTTATAAAGATCACTCCTTACTCAGTTGATTTCATAGCTTTTGAAAAACCTCCCTCACCAGATGCCCCAGAACACAAGTGGATGGAGTCAGAGGAACAGTGATCATGGACGGTTCGTGCCCTTGGCTGAAATCCTTCTGGTCTGGGTTTCCCAGATGTGGGTTGTCCCTCCCAGGATGACAGATGACACTCCTCTTCTCTCCTGTTGCCAACCCGAGTCTGAGTGTAGGGGGAAGGGTTATCACAGACTTTTACCAACAGTAGAGGAAGGTTTCTTCTGGTTTCCAAAAGCATAGCAGTCTTCTTGAAAGGAAACTGTTACTAAGCTGTATTTGTTCTTTGAGGTAATTCTTTTCAGTATAAGAAATTGTTTTTTTTAGCCTGCAGTTGTTCTTTGCACTTACCACTCTTGCCCCATGTTAGTGCATTTAAATGTTATTAATCTATTCTTATATTCCCACCAGATAATAGAATAAGAAGGCATTATTTACTGGGATCTGTCATAGGCATTTCATATTGTATTTTCTAGTAAGAGAACAGCTAAATTGTGGAATGCTGGACTCACGTATTCCCCAGTAAATGGTGAAATGTCTTTCCCTTTAATGTTAGGGCCTCCTGGGGTTCGTTCCTATCCCCTGAGCAGTTAATTCTAGCACCCTTAAAACCAGAGATGATAAAAGGGTATTCTGTGATCATTTGTTTCCTTTTTTTTTTTTTACATCTTTATTGGAGTATAATTGCTTTACAATGGTGTGTTAGTTTCTGCTTTATAACAAAGTGGATCAGTTATACATATACATATATCCCCATATCTCTTCCCTCTTGCGTCTCCCTCCCTGCCACCCTCCCTATCCCACCCTTCTAGGTGGTCACAAAGCACGGAGCCGATCTCCCTGTGCTATGCAGCTGCTTCCGCCTAGCTATCTGTTTTACGTTTGGTAGTGTATATATGTCCATGCCACTCTCTCACTTTGTCCCAGCTTACCCTTCCCCCTCCCCATATCCTCAAGTCCATTCTCTAGTAGGTCTGCACCATTATTGCCATCTTGCCCCTAGGTTCTTCATGACCACTTTTTTTTTCCTAGATTCCATGTATATGTGTTAGCATACGGTGTTTGTTTTTCTCTTTCTGACTTACTCTGTATGACAGACTCTAGGTCCATCCACCTCACGACAAATAACTCAATTTCGTTTCTTTTTATGACTGAGTAATATTCCATTGTATATATGTGCCACATCTTCTTTATCCATTCATCTGTCGATGGACACTTAGGTTGCTTCCATGTCTGGCTATTGTAAATAGAGCTGCAGTGAGCATTGTGGTACATGACTCTTTTTGAATTATGGTTTTTTCAGGGTATATGCCCAGTAGTGGGATTGCTGGGTCATATGGTAGTTCTATTTGTAGTTTTTTAAGGAACCTCCATACTGTTCTCCATAGTGGCTGTACCAATTTACATTCCCACCAGCAGTGCAAGAGTGTTCCCTTTTCTCCACACCGTCTCCAGCATTAATTGTTTGTAGATTTTTTGATGATGGCCATTCTGAACGGTGTGAGATCGTATCTCATTGTAGTTTTGATTTGTGTTTCTCTCGTGATTAATGATGTTGAGCATTCTTTCATGTGTTTGTTGGCAGTCTGTATATGTTCTTTGGAGAAATGTCTATTTAGGTCTTCTGCCCATTTTTGGATTGGCTTGTTTGTTTTTTTGTTATAGAGCTGCATGAGCTGCTTGTATATTTTGGAGATTAATCCTTTGTCAGTTGCTTCATTTGCAAATATTTTCTCCCATTGTGAGGGTTGTCTTTTCGTCTTGTTTATGGTTTCCTTTGCTGTGCAAAAGCTTTTAACTTTCATTAGATCCCATTTGTTTATTTTTGTTATCAATTTCCATTTCTCTAGGAGGTGGGTCGAAAAGGATCTTGCTGTGATTTATGTCATAGAGTGTTCTGCCTGTGTTTTCCTCTAAGAGTTTGATAGTGTCTGGCCTTACATTTAGGTCTTTAATCCATTTTGAGTTTATTTTTGTGTATGGTGTTAGGGAGTGTTCTACTTTCATTCTTTTACATGTAGCTGTCCAGGTTTCCCAGCACCATTTATTGGGGAGGCTATCTTTTCTCCACTGTATATTCTTGCCTCCTTTATCAAAGGTAAGGTGACCATATGTGCGGGGGTTTATTTCTGGGCTTTCTGTCCTGTTCCATTGATCTATATTTCTGTTTTTGTGCCAGTACCATACTGCCTTGATTACTGTAGCTTTGTAATATAGTCTGAAGTCAAGCAGCCTGATTCCTCCAGCTCCGTTTTTCGTTCTCAAGATTGCTTTGGCTATTCGGGGACTTCTGTGTTTCCAAACAAATTTTGAAATTTTTTGTTCTAGTTCTGTGAGAAATGCCAGTGGTAGTTTGACAGGGATTGCATTGAATCTGTAGATTGCTTTGGGTAGTATAGTCATTTTCACAATGTTGATTCTTCCAATCCAAGAACATGGTATATCTCTCCATCTATTTGTATCATCTTTAATTTCTTTCATCAGTGTCTTATAATTTTCTGCATATAGGTCTTTTGGCTCCTTAGGTAGGTTTATTCCTAGATATTTTATTCTTTTTGTTGCAATGGTAAATGGGAGTGTTTCTTTGATTTCACTTTCAGATTTTTCATCATTAGTGTACAGGAATGCAAGAGATTTCTGTGCATTCATTTTGTATCCTGCTACTTTACCAAATTCATTGATTAGCTCTAGTAATTTTCTGGTAGCATCTTTAGCATTCTTTATGTATAGTATCATGTCATCTGCAAACAGTGACAGCCTTACCTCTTCTTTTCCTATCTGGATTCCTTTTATTTCTTTTTTTCTCTGGTTGCTGTGGCTAAAACTTCCAAAACTATGTTGAGTAATAGTGGTGAGAGTGGGCAACCTTGTCTTGTTCCTGATCTTAGTGGAAATGGTTTCAGGTTTTTCACCATTGAGGATGATGTTGGCTGTGGGTTTGTCACATATGGCCTTTATTATATTGAGGTAAGTTCCCTGAATGCCTAAAGGGAACTTACTGTATGTTCTGAAGGGTTTTTATCATAAATGTGTGTTGAATTTTGTTGAAAGCTTTCTCTGCATCTATTGAGATGATCATATGGTTTTTCTCCTTCAATTTGTTAATATGGTGTATCACGTTGATTGATTTGCGTATATTGAAGAATCCTTGCATTCCTGGAAAAAACCCCGCTTGATCATGTTATATGATCCTTTTAATGTGCTGTTGGATTCTGTTTGCTAGTGTTTTGTTGAGGATTTTTGCATCTATGTTCATCAGTGGTATTGGCCTGTAGTTTTCTTTCTTTGTGACATCTTTGTCTGGTTTTGGTATCAGGGTGATGGTGGCCTTGTAGAATGAGTTTGGGAGTGTTCCTCCCTCTGCTATATTTTGGAAGAGTTTGAGAAGGATAGGTGTTAGCTCTTCTCTAAATGTTTGATAGAATTCGCCTGTGAAGCCATCTGGTCCTGGGCTTTTGTTTGTTGGAAGATTTTTACTCACAGTTTCAATTTCAGTGTTTGTGATTGGTCTGTTCATATTTTCTATTTCTTCCTGATTCAGTCTCAGAAAGTTGTGCATTTCTAAGAATTTGTCCATTTCTTCCAGGTTGTCCATTTTATTGGCATATTGTTGCTTGTCATAACCTCTTATGTTTCCTTTTTAATTGTGCTAATTGTAAAACATGGCAATGTATTAATTTTATGTTTGAATATATAGCAATATATATCTTCGAAACTGTTTATTCAAGACATGGAAATTAAGTTCAATTAAAGTGAGCTTGAATCAAATGAATATTTTTAGAGCCTTTTAACTATAATCTCTATATACTTAATGTCATCAATTGCAAAACTCTTCTAGTGGGAAGAACTAGCAAGGTTCTCAACATAATCATTTCAGGGGATGTTGTTAGATTGAAGAGATAGCCAATAAAGCTGCAAAGTTAAGGGAAAGGAAGTTCACCATTTTAAAAAGTTCATTAGTATTAAAACTCTACATATATGTTGTAGCTTCAGAACGTTTCATAACCAGGAAATAAAAGAATTTCATTAGAAGCAATGCTAGCATGTTACAAGCTAGCGAACATATTAAGTGTTAATCTGAATATTTTCAGGTGCTCCAAAATGATGTATTAGCCCATCAGTCCACCGTGGAAGCCGTGAATAAAGCAGGAAATGATCTGATCAAATCAAGTGCCGGAGAAGAAGCGAGCAACCTTCAGAACAAACTAGAGGTTTTGAATCAACGCTGGCAAAATGTTTTGGAAAAAACAGAACAAAGGAAGCAGCAGCTGGATGGTGCCTTACGCCAGGTGAATGAGAGAATAAATCCTGAAACTTTCTGGTGCCTTCAACACCAAGATGGCATGGCATTCTTTTATTGGTTTTCACACCCCTGTTTATTAGTTTTTATACTTCAAGGAGAAGAGTAAAAAAAAAGTGGGATAAAGGACAGAGCTGAGAAGAACACAGCTCTCCAGTTCTTAGCATGGTAGTTTTATTGCTGGTTCTCCTGCTGAAGAAAAGCAAGTGGTCCAGAGGCCCCTGCCCTTGTTCAGAATGCATGGAGAGGCTTAGCAGGCTGGGGTTGTTTAAGCTTCATTTTTGGCTTCAAAGTGACCATATCTGGGGCCCAAACTTGAACCTCTCTCTCACTCCAGGCTAAAGGGTTCCACGGCGAAATCGAGGATTTGCAACAGTGGCTGACCGACACGGAGCGCCATCTGTTAGCATCCAAGCCTCTGGGAGGTTTACCGGAAACAGCCAGGGAACAGCTTAATGCCCACATGGTAATTATATTATTTCCTACAGCTCTAGCCTCAGATTAAGAAACTGACTATTTTGTGTAGGCCCTGGTGATAAATAAACTGTGGGAGAAGGTTTAAAGGATATCCAGTTTTGCAGCGGAAATCTCTGTGTGTAAGTGCTAGAAACGCTGTTGATTAAATTTTTGAAGTCAGAACCTATTCTTTATTTTAAAGTTTAGTGTGTCAGTGTATGAAAAGAGGTTTTAGCGGTCTAGGCATTTTTTAGAAGCAAACCTTCCCCCATAAAATGATAAACTTGTATGGATAGTAATATAACATTGGGTAAATTATAAACTGTGGCTCCTTGAGTGGAAAGAAAAATCCCTAAAGGAATCAGAAGAGACTTAACAGTTACTGCTGTGAGCATGAGATTCCCACCCAGTTTCATGGAAGGCTGGAGAATATGTTCTTGTTCTGTGAAAACGAAGTTACATATTTGCTCCTTTTAATGGTGTTGGGGCCGTATCTTCAACCTCACACCCACCAGGTTTGGACAAGAGGAGGCTTCTGTTTAATTGTCTGACCTGGAGCATCACATCATGCCTGCGGGCTGTTCCCGCCCAGAGTCTGTAGGCTGTCAACTCTTAAAGATAAGGAGGAAAAATAATGAAACTTGAGACTCTGGCTTTCTTTCCTAGGAGTATGGGCTGAGAAATTAAATTTAGACTACATTTGACCTATTGACATTTCCTATTCATGTCCCATCATAATTTAGCTCTAAAAGTTCTAAGAGAAAACAGTCTTTTTCAAATGTTGAATGCTTCTTAGGAAATAAAAGTAGAAGTACTTAGGGATTTGGCAAAAGAAATGGGCCACTGTACGTGAAAGTCTGTACTCTTTAGTCATGCCTAGTGTTGTTGTAAGATCTTACTAATAAAACTGCACTTGTTGGGAATAATTTTGAATTTGATGATTTGGAGAGGAAGTGACCATCTTGTAGGTGGAGTGAAGAAATACAACAGAAGTAACATCTTATTCATTTCACAATTGCCATAAGCAGTTAAAATGAATCCTATTAATCCTGTAGAGAATTTTCTAGAATCTCTATTCCTTCTTTTAGAAAATCATTGTGTATGTGGTTTTCTTGTTGTTAATATGTTGTTTTCTTGGTGCCACAAGGGACCCATTTGTTCACTGAAAAAATAATTGACTAAATAACTTGGGAGCACTTGTCTTTTCCATAAAATTTGGCTGTCTTCCAGATACCTCCTTACTTTCCTAGAAGTACTTGCATAGCTATTACAGTCCATTAAGTATAAGTTTAATGAATTCTTGAACAAACATGCATGAGATGGTTCTCTAATAAACAAATATTTTTAAATGGTAATTTAGAAGAATATAAGTAAAAAGTTGGAAAGCAAAGAGCTTATCTTTAGAATATTTTATTTTAGAAAAATATTACTTATCAGCATATTTGGTTTGGGTAGGATGTTTGCTGATATCATTTGCCAGATTATAGAATTCCATGATTTAAGAAATTCTAAAGAGTTACTGATACTTGTAATAGTGTTTTAGTCATGTTCTTTTGATTTGGTTCTTTTAGACATGAAGGAAACAAGAAAACTTGGAGTATTACTGTTTCCTGAGATTTAGCTGTATTTAGAAGCTTTGCTTTGATTAAAAGCTTTCAGTGGGTGATATTGTAAATATGTTGAGAGAGGGATTTTTTTAAGGTTTAAGAAATTACAAAGTTTTGAGACAATAAAAATGTTCTAGAATTAGTAGTGATGGTTGCACAGCCTTATGAATATACTAAAAACACTGAATTTTAGACTTTAAAATGCTGATTTTTATGGATTGTATCTCAATTTTAAAAATTAAAAAGTTGGAAATGTTAGATAGTATGTAATTTTTCAGTGGGAGCTATGATTTGACTCACATTGTAATTGAATCAATGGAATAGAACTGGTCTTACTTTTGACGTGAGTGTAACTGGTGTTTCATTTATCTTAAATTCTAAATTTGTTTAAGCAGTATTTTTATATTCTCTATAGAAGATACACACTGCATTCTAGTGGAAAGCTTTAGAAATGTTATAACTGAGAAGAATATTCGTAGGACCACAAGTTTGGCTACTGTGATTCCAAAGTCTGTGTCATCAACTTAAATGTCTTACTGTACTGGGTCTTGACCTTCTATCCACTGTGTGTCTTCTGAGCATAGAATTAAATTGTACCAAAAAAACAATATTACAGTCGTTGTTTTGTGTTCCGAGGAGAGACTTAGAGAACCCATTTTACAGAGAAGGAAATCGAGGCTCAGGGAAGTTACGTTGCTCGCCCAAGTTCACAGAGCTGATTGGTTACTGTACATTGAAACCTTTCTTGATAACATTTAACGTTACTGCTTCACTTGTGGGGTGGATTGATAACAATAGCACCATTTCTAAGATTTCTTGGTAGGCAGAGTGTGGCTATAGGTTTAGGTGTTCTTTCAGTATAGTGGAAAGTTTGAATGTGTCAGGGTTATTCTGTGTGCTGGACGGAGTTGAGTATATAATAAGGGGCTTGGGATTGATGACATGGAAAAAGAGTTCTGAGATTTTGTTCTCTTAAAAATGATATAACGTCGGGGGTGGGGAATATCTCCATTTAGGAAATCTGTGCTGCCTTTGATGTTAAAGAAGAAACATATAAGAGTCTGATGCAGAAAGGCCAGCAGATGCTTGCAAGATGCCCCAAATCTGCAGAGACAAATATTGACCAAGACATAAATAACTTGAAAGAAAAATGGGAATCGGTGGAAACCAAGCTCAATGAAAGGAAGGTATGTGCCTTGATGAATATCATAGAGTGAATGTTTTCATTGTTTCATTTCATGGGTCTTACCTTATCTCCGAGTAGAATTGTCAGTGGAACATCTAATGATTCATGTTTAAGTTTTCTTTGTATATGTTTGGACATTTCATGGGCTCAGCTGAAAACAGTATTCTGTTTTAATGCAGGAGAACACAGTTGAAGGAATCTATTCAGACATAGATAAAGGTATATCATAGATCAAGTGTTAACTAGGTATAGTTTAAATCTGTGAACCACTGGAATTCTGGGTGGTTAAGTAATTCTAATCACATTTATTAAGCAAAAGGCAGGCTGTATGTAAGGCGGGGGTGGGGAGGGAGGGAGACCAAGAAAGTGAGATGATTGTACATATAATAAGCACTTACATAACAAAAATCCATGAGGGGGAATTAAAAATCTTGCTATTTAATGCTATAAAAATGATAGGCTAGGAATACTAGATTATAGGCCCTTGCTGACAGAGCATAATGTATATATATTCCATAGTATTTTGACCTCCAAAATGAATTGTATGCATGTCAAATTTTCTTTTTCTAGATTCTGTTTAGTAATTCTGTGATTAATTGTCCCCAAACCACAGTTTTAGTGTATATTAAAATGGTTTTAGCTGCAGTGAGATGCTTCTTACTAAACTTGAAGGGGCTTGGTTAGCCAGTATTCAAAAACTGTTTGGGGGATATAGACTATGCATAAATAAAGTATGGATGGGAAGGAAATCTGCCAGAGAGTGGTTAAACTTGTTGGGGCGGGGAGGGGAGAGGTGGGAAACCTTGAATATCATGAAATACTAAATAATCTGTCTTTGCAGGTTAAACTGGAAGAGGCCCTCACCTTGGCAATGGAATTCCACAGTTCCCTCCAGGACTTCATCAACTGGCTCACCCAGGCGGAGCAGACCCTAAACGTGGCTTCCCGGCCAAGCCTTATCTTGGACACCATCTTGTTTCAAATTGATGAACACAAGGTAAGCTGCATCCCGGATGGACAGCATTCCCTTCTCAGACCTTTTTAGACATCAGGCTGTTTTAATGGCAAAAGCATAAATTTGGTAGTTTGAACACTTTCTTTTGTCCTTTGAAACCAGCTTATGAGCCCGGAAGTATTTTCAAGATAGATGCGTTTTTCCTTTGTTTCTGATTGTACCCACCTTCCTTTTTTTTGGGAAAGGTCTTTGCCAATGAAGTAAATTCTCACCGGGAGCAGATCATAGAGCTGGACAAAACTGGAACCCACCTGAAGTATTTCAGTCAGAAACAAGATGTCGTTCTCATTAAGAATCTGCTTATCAGTGTACAGAGCCGCTGGGAGAAAGTGGTCCAGCGCTTAGTAGAAAGAGGAAGATCTTTGGACGATGCAAGGAAGAGGGCCAAGCAGGTAAACCTTTATAAAGATCCTCTGAACTTGGCAATGAATCAGGTCTATGTTATGTTATTAAATACACGTTATGTTATTAAAGTGCTTTTATGGCAGGCTGTGCTTTGTGTAACAATCATGGCATGAAGCCAAGGTGTTTATTTCCTAAAAAGGCCATGGCCTCAGTTTGGATGATGACATCACTTTCTGACCTGGCAGCAACTTCAGGCCCTGGGGACCAGCCTTGGAAAGACTGATCATATCTTGATATCACAGATGGACGGTTATCATTGGGGCACAAAAAAGGGCTCCACAGTTTTGTTGTTGGGTTGGTTGGTTTTCTTTGTCCTTTCAACCTCCACTCTCATACTTAGAGTGAGGCATTCTGCTTTATTATATTGCTACTTGTGTTTAGTTCCAAAACCAGACTTTCTCACGTGTAGCCCCAGACATCTTTCTGAAGGCATACTCTGGGTCTGAGCTGGTTGTTTCTCTTCACCTCTCCAAATCCGTACACTTGTTGGCAGGGCTTCCTTTCTTTTCTAATATTTGGATACAGCTTCATCCCACCTTTAAATTAACTGTTTGAATCTTGGGGGGCTGCTTTTTTAAATCTAGAGAATCTCACATGGAACTTTCCTTCCTTCCTTCCTTCATCTGTTATTCATATTCTGTTCTAGACTAAACACAGAGAAGTACAGTTATGCATTTCTGTGCTCCAGGGAAGAGGAAGATGCACCCACCTTGCTTGGCATATATCTTTGATTTTTACTAGAAACTTTGTGTAGTAATATTGAGGGTGAATTTTATAATGACTCTTTCTGCCCCATTCCATTGCATTTGTCCGGCATTGGTGTTGGGCGCGGTCATTTAGGGAGCTAGGCTCGGCTGGGCGATGCAGAGGATGACCTGGGAGTCCAGTGTTTCAGGATTTAAAGCTGTCCAGCATAAAATATTTAAAGGCTGGCGAAATGACACATTGCGCTGTGATTGGATTACAGGCCACGTGTCTCTTTTTGAGGGGGAGGTATGGTATGTCCCATGTAATAAATGAGTCTCTAGAACAGAATCGGTCTTGGATGTTTTTTTAAGACAGTCCTCATGCCAAGCCTGACGTTTTTCTCGCCGTGTGTGCAGCCCTGTAGTCTATAGTGGAGGCATTTTGAGTTATGAACATCTGATTTACTCAAGTCTCATGGGTGCCAGTAGCCAGTCGGCCACCTTCTTCCTCCTTTCTCTATCGAGTCAATTTTATTTTCTCAGTCTGTTGAATTGATAAGGATTCTCCACTGTTCTCGGTGCAAAAGGATGGCATTTCTTCTATTTGTACGGCTTCTAAATAGTTTTGAGAGCAGGACCAGCCTCAGAACCTGTGCGTTTGTACCATTGTACTTATCATCCAGTTGTTATAGGCTGTACTGTCTGTAGAAAGACAAGCTGACAGGGACTTCCCTGGTGGTCCAGGGGTCAGAATTCCATGCTTCCACTGCAGGGGGCACAGGTTCGATCCCTGGTCGGGGAACTAAGATCCTGCATGCCAAAAAAAAAGACAAGCTGGCATCACTAGCTGTTTATTTATTTATTTGTTCTAATACCTCAGGTTTTGGCTCAGATCTTGGCTGTAGTTCTCTGACTTGGGCAATTTATGTGCCTATTCTGGCCTCCCTGTTTTCATGTCTAAGTTGATTAGATTTGTGGGAGGGACGGCCGTGTGGGGAAAGCAGGTCTCTAACAAGACAGTCTCCAGTGGACCTTTGCAGCTTTGTGATTCTGTGCTCTCACTGTGTTTAGTATCAAATGTCTTTCCGTTATTTCACTATTAATGTTCTTTGATATAAAACAGATTTTATTTTGATTACTTAGGTTTTTGTCATGTATCTGTTCCCTTTAGTTCCTTGGAAGAAATAATTTATAACTAATTTCCCAGTTTGGTATCCAAAAATAGTACCTACTATTTCTTTATGATAAGCAGAAAAGAGACCACAGCTGAAATCAAGTATATATAGCACCAGAATAGTTCAAGGTTGTAGACGCGCAAGAGAATTCTATTTTGTTAGAACTCAAGTACTGTGGGTGCTCTTAAGTATAAAACCAGTATGTGAGGCTCAGGCATTGATGTGAGGATTTCTATAGCAGCAAGAAAGATGTTGAACTATCTTTGCATTAAATAGGAACGTAATGCCCTCTTTTTGTTAAAATGAATTTACAAACTTTATCCTTTCCCTTCTCCCTTTTTGTACCTCTTTCTTAGCATAAGAATTAAACACCACCTTAGAAGTAAATTCAGATCTGTCAAGAGACAACAGTGGAAGCTTACATTATTATTTTTTTAATTTTATTGACATATAGTTGATTTATAATGTTGTGTTTAATTTCTGCTGTACAGCAAAGTGATTCAGTTATACATCTATCTATTCTTTTTCATGTTTTTTTCCATTACGGTTTATCACAGGATATTGAATATAGGTCCCTGTGATATACGGTAGGACCTTGTTGTTTATCCATCCTATATATACCAGTTCGCATCTGTTAATCCCAAACTCCCACTCCATCCCTCCCCCACGGTCCCTCCCCCTTGGCAACCACAAGTCTGTTCTCTATGTCTGTGAGTCTGTTTCTGTTTTGTAGATAAGTTCATTTGTGCTGTATTTTAGATTCCAATCAGAACAGCAGACAGAAAGCCAAATGAAAAAAAATGAAAAGCAATGTAAGAGACCTATGGGATAATATAAAGCATGCCAGTTTACGCTTACATTATTTATTAAACAAAAGAAAGGGTGGGACGTTCTGCCTGATGCTCCCTAACTGCTTCTAGGCTCACTTCTATTTTTGTTAAAGCTGACATGTTTGAATGAGTTATAACAAAGTGACCACGGGGCATGACCACAAAAGTTGAGCGTCAACAGACATTTTGTAACCTGCTGATGAAAATATTCTTTCTTTTTCTTCTTCAGGGAGAATTTTGAATGTATAATTGTTAACATTTCCATTAATATCAATTTCTGTTTAGAAATGTACTAGATTTCAAATCTAGTGAGTATGTCTGAAAACTTTCTGGACAAAAATGTGAATTTCTTTTACAGTTCCATGAAGCTTGGAGTAAGCTTATGGAGTGGCTGGAAGAGTCAGAGAAGTCTTTGGATTCTGAACTGGAAATTGCCAACGACCCAGACAAAATCAAAGCACAACTGGCACAGCATAAGGTGGGTCTGCAGTTAAGAAAAGCACATTGTGTCGTTGTATATCTCAGGGTCACTTTTAAATTCCTACCTGATTGTGTATTTATTCATCACCGGAGAAAAAGGCTGTCCAACGTGGACCTATATTAAATGTAAAACCAATTGCCCTTTACATTGGTCAAGTGATCATTCCATTATGATTCCAGGGTTAATTGTTAAAAGAAAACACACTGAATTAAAACTGGATGTCTTCCACAGTCTAAAACACATAAAGGATTTCTAGAGGCTGAACATTGGCACTTCGGTTTATCACAACTGCCTCGTCTTGTAATTTCTTTCATAGACCAAATGCCATGCAGAACATAATTATGTACTAAAAGGAACGTAGATTTTGCCATATATATTCGTACATACAGTGCAGTGGGGAAAATTGGTTGCCACTTCCTAAATTGGTATTACTGTGTATGTGCGTGAAATTCCACCCCTCCCCTCAAAGACTCTTAGTCACTGGCTTCCTTGTGTAGACAAGAAGATATGGAAACACTGTGTTTTATATTTTTTGCCTTTTATATTCCTACCACATGCCATTCAAAGAACATCCCTCCCCCCATCCTCCCCAACTCTCTTGAATTTGGGTCTTTCTGTTATTCTGTTTGTAAAGTGATCATCGGCCCTCAGGGTGAGGATGTGGGTAAAAGGAGACCATCCCTGCAAACCATTTTACAATCTTAGGCATCTACATATAAATCACTGCTTGAAACATGATAGCTTTTAAAATGCTGGAAAAGATTGAATTATATAAGTTTTATCATCATCAGAAAATTCTAGCCCTCATGTTCATCCAGGCTGGTTGCTTCCGTCAGTGGGCCTGACCAGCTGCAGGGGTCAGGATCCTAGGATGATGGGGGAACATGCTGAGGTCCTTTCTTTGGCTGGATGAGGGCTTACGAGTGGCTTGTCCTGATGGCCCCTCTGCCTGGGAGCTGCCGCATCTAGCACTGGCAGCCCAGAGACTGTGATCAGCACCCTTTCCCCTCCCCTCCTTCTCAAAATAGAATGCCTTATTTGAACTTGAGCATAGACGTTGTGTTACGTAGTCTGATGAAAGCATACTGCATATTTAAAGTAGAGAATCCTGGGAATAAGAATGTGTGAAGAACCCTATTAGACTTCTTTTTCCTAGTGAGACCTGTCACCAGTCACCATTTCTCTGAGATAACAGGGTACGTTAAGCCTATCTTAAGAAGTCTTTTCTGTTCATCGTTTGGATACTTTTTGTCTTTAAAAAGTTTGACTCTATCCTGTATTCAGCTGTAACATTTGTTTTTTATAAGAAAATCTATGTCAATACCCTGATTCTAAAGCTAGCGTTCTGTTTCGAAAAACATGAAAAAAATAATAATTACAGAAGACAGACTACAGAAATAGTGACATATTGTGATGGGATTTATTGCCAAAAAATTCCCAGATGTAGTTGCCTCCTATTATAAAAGATATATATTGTGTGGTATTAGTGAAACACTTCAAGTGTGTAACATTTTTAAGGCAATACAATTTATTAGGTAATTGTAACCTCGAGGTTATTTTGGGAGATTACATTTGCATAGCATTTTACTGCCTGGGGTGATTCTAATGTGCTACCAGGATTGAGAATCTCCATGTTTGTGTTTCCTTGATATTTTATGAGCTTTTAAACTGCCCATGAAGTTGACCTTTTTTCTTCTCATCACCGAGATTATGTATTCAATAGCAGTTGTCTTACTCTTTCTATTAAATATTTACAAATACCCACAAAATGCAAGATGATAATAAGGGTCCTACAGAGATAATACCCCTGCTCTATGAAAGCTTATAACTGAGTTATATAGAAAGATTCGAATTCATCCCTCCCCCACATGCATATATACACACACAAACATGAAGGGTTCACTAACACTGTAAAAGCTGAAAAATACAGGTGTCATATTAGCCGTTTAGCTGTTTGGCAGTGGAAAGTCATCTATAGACCTTTGCAGACTTGGGTAGGGCATTGTGGATGTGAGGAGGAGGGACGTGGACTCCCCAGGTATGCCTAGAATGAGTGGGTCCAAACACAGAACCAGAGCTATGGTTCTTTTCCCCTTATCCTGGCTCACAGATAAAATACATGTAACATTACAGTGAGAATCCAAAATGTGTGACAGAAAATCTTTTTGACAATAAAAAACAGCTGTAGTAAATTTACACATTACTGGGTCATTCTGTGTCCAGACTGGACCCATACTTACTCATAGAGTATGAGCTACATTTTCCTCTCCGGACTCGTGGGTCTCTCAGTAGTTTATTAGCAATTCCACTTTACCATAACTATTTATACTGTTTGTAGTTTATGTCTACAAGAGATTCAGGATTTGTTTTGCTTTGAAATTGTTTTTTTTGATACTAGTAGGTGCTCTTAATAATAATAGATGCTTGATAATAGTCGGTGCTTGGCTTCTGCAAGAAGTTAATCCTTCCATTTGAAAGTTTAAAAGTTCTTCTCTACCCTGGTGTGTTCCCTGTTGAGCACACACTACACCATGTGACTTGATGATGGCTAATGTCTCCATTTATTTAAGAGGGATGCCTCTTTCACTGTCTCTTACCTATTTGTGTATCAGTCCCAAGTAGAAATACATGCTGCTCTCTTGTTGGATATACAGGAGTTTCAAAAATCCCTTGGAGCCAAGCATTCTGTCTACGACACCACCAACAGGACTGGGCGTTCTCTGAAGGAGAAGACCTCCCTGGCTGACGACAACCTGAAGCTGGACGACATGCTGAGTGAGCTCAGAGACAAGTGGGACACGATCTGTGGGAAGTCGGTGGAGAGGTGAGATGCGCCTGACACCCGCTCACTCACCTTGCTGGACCCCTGGCGGCTGTCATGGTCCTGGCACTCTGCAGGCAGGGTTTGGCACCTTGAATACACACCTCCTTTGCCTGGAGAATGTCTGCTCATCCTTGACGCCCCGCGCACACAGTGCCTCCCCCGAGAGGCTTTGCTGTTCAGTATTATTTACGTTTAAGTGCTCGGTTCATTCAAAAATGACATCCTTCTCCAAGCCTCCCGCATCTCGCATGCAACTACAGCACCTGCCTTTGGACTGGTCCCCAGGTCTGCCATGGTCCTCCTCAGTCCCGTTTCCACATCACCAGCAGGCCTGTCTTCTTAAAGTATAAGTGGGATCTTGTCACCCCCCAACCCCTCTTCATACCCTTTAGGGACTAACTCCTGGGTGTGGATTAGGATACAGGCCCCGTCACTGTGGCGAGCAGGGTCCTACCAGCCTGACCCCACCCACCCCTTCCCAGTCTCCTTCCTCCTCATTACACTTCAACCATGAAGACCCAAAAAGTTAAAAAAATTTTAAAGTAGCTAAGAAAGTTAAAATGGTATTTGAAGAGTTCACATATCTTATACATGTTTCCAAAATTTTCATCGATCCTTAGTCTTATTACTTTTGTCAGTATCCAGATTGAATAGAATATCATATTCCATTCTAGGGAACTTCATAATAAGTTTTTTAGTGTTAGTTGTTTTTTTTGTTTTTTTGTGTTTTTTTGTTTTTTTGTGGTACACGGGCCTCTCACTGTTGTGGCCTCTCCCATTGCGGAGCACAGGCTCCAGACGCGCAGGCTCAGCGGCCATGGCTCACGGGCCTAGCCACTCCACGGCATGTGGGATCTTCCTGGACCGGGGCACGAACCCGCGTCCCCTGCATCGGCAAGCGGACTCTCAACCACTGCACCACCAGGGAAGCCCTAGTGTTAGTTTTTCAGAATCAGTAAAATCTTCTCTCAGAAGGTTACATACTTTTTACAGTGTCCTATAAATGACTTCATGACAGTTTATATGACATTCTTGAAAAGACAGAAAGTCACAGTGATGAGCAGATCCATGAGTGGCAGGTGTCTGCCGTGGAGGCAGACTGTGACCAGGAAAAGCCAGCCTGAGGGAGATCTGGGGTTGATAGACTGTTCTGGGTCTTGACTGTGGTGATGTTACATGAACATATACAAGTTTTAAAATCCATAGAACTGTACACCCCAAAGGTCAAACTTACTGCATGATACTTTAAAACACAATTTAATTGAAAAGGCATATTTTTGTGAAGAAACTAAAGGGCCCGTGAGGTGATGATGAGGGAATTTTCCTGGAACAGGTGCCATGGATTTAAGCAATGAAAGGAAAATTGGAGAGAAGTTTGTTATTTTCTAAGGAAAGCAGAGAAACAGCAGTGAGTCCCAGTATACTGCTTTTCCTCTTGAGGTCTGCTAGCCTTCGTGGATGTTTTTTAGATGTTTGGATATAGAGGGCAGCTTTTTTGTTGCTCAGATTGATTTTTTCCATTTTTTCCCCTAGACAAAACAAATTGGAGGAAGCCCTCTTATTTTCTGGGCAATTCACAGACGCCCTGCAGGCCCTCATTGACTGGCTGTACAGGGTTGAGCCCCAGCTGGCTGAGGACCAGCCTGTCCACGGAGACATCGATCTAGTGATGAATCTGATCGATAATCACAAGGTATTGTTATCTGGGACATTTTATTTTATCTGGCTTGATTATTCTGAATGTAGAGGGAACTGTAACCACTTAATTTAACTTTATAAAAATCTACAGAGTATCTATCATACTACATAATAGTCCTTAATACTGAAATATGTGACATTTGAGGAGAACAAGAAAGCCAACTTTAAAAGTGATGCAGGAAAATTACTTCAGTATCAGTGAAATACTTTGGTTTTAAATTTCCCTATCTGAAACCTTGCTAGAACTTGAAAAGTGATTTCATTGTCTGGCACTTTAAAACGTGTTTCAAGAATGTTTTAGTATCTTTTGTTATTCATTTAAGTAATTATGTGATATAATTTAAAATCGTTCGTTCAGTGCCCTGGAACTAGGTCATTGCTGAAGTGCTGGATGTGTGACATGATCTGTGGGGGTCATGATCAGCTGCTTCTCTTTTTTTCAAAAACGGTTTTAACCTTGCCCCTTGACCTGTAGCAGTTTAAGAGGCAACAGCGTATGCCATTAGGGGTTCGGTTATTACTTCAAGAAAATTGGTTTCCTTGCCGTCTCCTGATATGTATGTCAATCTGTTGTACAAATCAAAGGTGGTATTTGAGACGTCCCAGAGATACACTGAGTGTAAGGTCCTAAATTATGATCAAATACTGTTACAACTTAAAAAACCTTGAAAACAGCATGAGGCCCAGTACTAATGTAGGATGGTTGGCTTTATATATACAATTTTCTTACAGCACTACACTTGAATTCATGTCATATTCCTCTCTATAATTTTTCAGTTCAGAAAACTTATTTCATCTTTAAATGTTCTCTTTATACCTCCCTGGTTATGCTATTTTGATCTTACCTGTTCTTTTTAAAATAATTGGTCCTTTTGCATATTTATTTCCCCTTTTCTCATTCCATTATCTCATTATACCCATAGAAGAGAGTTTGTTATGTTTGAACATTAACAGAAAATAAGAGAATAGGTGAAGAACATTGATCTGGCCTACAAACATTTTAAAAACTTTAAATTATGTTGCTTTGCCTATACGGAAACAAATGTTTTGTGCATGATTAATACAAACTTTTCCATCCCCTGGCACTCCTTCAATGACTGATGAATAATGTAATGTTACTTTGTACATAAATGCCATTTTTAGAAGCTCACTGTCTAAATATTTACCCCCCTAGGCACTTGGCTAGTTTTTTATATACTAAAGGTCAACAAGAATGAATTAATCATTCTGCATTAGTAATACAATTGGAAGCCCCAATAAGAAGTTTAAGTATACAAAGTACATTGGAAAGCCTACTCGGAACCGTGGGACTAGTCCTGTCACAAAAGGGAGAGTTAGACGCTATACCTTGTATCTGTGTGTTTGTTCGTGTGTGTGTGTGTGTGTGTGTTTATCTCTCTGCGGGCACACCTCATTTAACACTATCAGAGTGAAATCAGCAAAGAACTCATCACACTGTTTCTGGATTATTTTCGACAGTCTCACTTTTATGAATGATCCGAATATCAGAATAGAAACTCATGGATAGAGTCAAAAGGATAAAATGTGCTTGGTAATATTCATTTGTGGTGATTTCTAAGAAAAATAAGCTGATTTTAGTTTATATATGAAGTTGGTTATTTGAAAGATCTGGTTGCAGACAGACTCTTGGGTCAGAAATGGATTTAGTCCGGGACCAAAAGAAGCCACTTTAACCCTTGGCACATCAGAGTTCATCAAAATTGGGCGGGAGAGAAAAATAAAAAGCTTTTCCTCCAAGGTGACAGATTAAGGAGTCAAGCCTCTAAAATTTGACGTTATGGGTTAGTGCCCAGGATGCTGTGAAAGCTACAACAAAGGATTGTTAGAGGAAAAGAAACAGGATGTGCCAGCCCTGCTCTTGTCTCCAAGGGCTGCTTAGTTACCGGTCAGTCTCTTAGGTGTGTTTGCTGATGGAGAGCAGTGTGGTGGCCAGCACACACTGGGCGCACACAGTAATGATTCCGGAGGGATTGGGACACCCTCACAGAAAAGAAGTTGATGCATTTTTGCATGGGATTGAAATAAAGAAGGGCGACCACCATTATTTAAATCCAACATGTCATTTAAAAAACAACATTCACTCAGGAAAACATTACAAGATTGAGGAGCAAATTGATACAAGCCTAGACCTGATGGTGCCCTCACAGGAGCGGTGTGTCTTGTCTTATTTTCTGCAGATTCTGCGGAAAACGTGGGTCATTAAACTTTAGGTCTTGGAGAGCCATACATGATGTTATGTGCACATACATATTTCATATAGTATGTCTTACTGTTTGGGCTTTGTAATTTAAAATTAATTTTTTTAAATTTGGTCTTAGGTCTTCCAGAAGGAGCTGGGGAAGAGGACCAGCAGCGTGCAGGCCCTGAAGCGCTCGGCCCGGGAGCTCATAGAGGGCAGCCAGGATGACTCCTCCTGGGTCAGGGTCCAGATGCAGGAGCTGAGCACACGCTGGGAGACGGTGTGTGCACTCTCCGTATCCAAACAGACCCGCCTAGAAGCAGCTCTGCGCCAGGTAAAGCCCTGGGGTTACAGCTGCTGGGTGTGCTGACAAAGGTCCTGCACCCCTAACAGGAACTGCTGTCCTGAAGGACCACAGGGCTCCTGTGTCTCGGCCAGGATAGTCATGGGGAGGAAGTTCTTAGAGCATCATTGCCTGGGTCCGCTCCCCACCCAACGCCTCCCCAAAGAATTTAAATGACTCAACAGAGGGAGGCTTTCTAATCTTCCCATAAAAAGTCTTTTTTTCAGCTAGAATGTATAATGGGCCGCCATTCATCTCACATCAGATTGTTAAAATGGTGAATTATTCTTCATATAGGCCTTTTTGACGGATTAGATGTTTTCTTACATTTGTAAAATGCAGCACCATGTATCTTTATCTTTTTAACGGGAATAATGGATATAATGAATCAGTTTAAATTTAAGACTTTTTTTTTCCATTGAGAGGAAGACTCGACTCCACTAACAAGCATGTTTGGGAATCTTTTTTGGGGCGCATGTGAACTGTTAGGCAGAGGAGTTTCACTCAGTGGTCCATGCCCTCCTGGAGTGGCTGGCGGAAGCGGAGCAGACCCTTCGTTTCCATGGCGTTCTCCCAGACGATGAGGATGCCCTTCGGACTCTCATTGATCAGCATAAAGTGAGTTACATAAACGCTCAGTAAAAATAAGTGAGAAAGCCAAACAAAGTAGAGAAAATGGACTCATGATTGCAAATACCAACTGCATGAATATCTTCCTTCCTGAGAAGTAGTGAAAGATCTGGTATGTTTGAGAATTTATCTGTATCCTCCTTCCTTACATAGGTGTGTCCTCGTGCAACTGTGCACATGTATGTGTGGCTTTTTTTTTTAATGTCTTCTTTATAGAAGGTGGTTATTTTAAAACTAGTCACTCTGAAGGAACCCTCCTAAACTGTTGGTGGGAATGTAAGTTGGTGCAGCCACTGTGGAGAACAGCATGGAGGTTCCTCAGAAAACTAAAAATAGAGCTGCCATATGATCCAAGCAGTCCCACTCCTGAGCATATATCCAGACAAAACTATAATATACTTCAATTAAAAAAATAAAATAAAATAAAACTAGTCACTCTGTTTTCCTATCTCCAGGAGGCACATTTATCTAGGGAGCTCTTTGGCTCCTGAGCAAAACTGGTCAATTTTGTTGGACTTAGATGTGCATTTCAAAGATGAAACTTCCTTACTGAGCAGTATGACATTTATAAAATTATAGCCATTAGAATTGTCAATTAATGATTTTTACCTTTGTAAGCAAGACAAGCAAGTAGTTTAATAACTGGTCTTCAAATTTTATTTTTAAACTTCTGCCAATTCTGTTTTTAATCAAGAGCTGCTTTAAATTCTTTTAAGAAGTAACCCATTTATAAATTGTAAATAAAAAATGGATTATGTAAGTAGATATACTATTAAATAATTAACCAAGTAAAAATCTGGCCGTTGAATTTTCAGGTCAAAATTTTTCCTGTGACGATGCATAGGACTAGCAAAACCCTTAAGAGAGTGGTCCAGAGAGTTCTTAACAGATAATTTTTTTAACCTTTGACTCTAAAAGTCAGGAGTTAGCAATGCTAATATTCAGTGTAGTATTTTTTCCGCCTGGGGTGTAGTGTTCTGAAAATTACGTATCTTGAGGGTTTTTTTCTATTCTTTTTTTTTTTAAGTATAGTTGATTTACATTGTTGTGTTAATTTCTGCTGCACAGCAAAGTGATTCAGTTGTACACATATAAACATTCTTTTTTTAAATATTCTTTTATATTATGGTTTATCATAGGATATTGAATATAGTTCTCTGTGCATTACAGTAGGACCTTGTTGCTTATCCATTCTATATATAAAAGCTTACATCTGCTAACCCCAGCCTCCCACTCCATCCTTCACCCAATGCACTCCCTCTTGGCAACCACAAGTCTGTTCTCTATGTCCATGAGTCTGTTTCTGTTTTGTAGATCACTTATATCACATGATATAAGTGATATCATGTGGTATTTGTCTTTCTCTTTATGACTTATTTCACTTAGTGTGATAATCTCTAGTTGTATCGTGTTGCTGCACGTGGCATTATTTCATACTTTTTATGGCTGAGTAATATTCCATTGTATAAAGGTACCACCTCTTCTTTATCCATTCATCTGTCAATGGACACTTAGGTTGTTTCCATGTCTTGGCTATTGTGAACAGTCCTGCTATGAACATAGGGGTGCATGTATCTTTTTGAATTATAGTTTTGTCTGGATACATGCCCAGGAGTGGGATTGCTGGATCATGTGGTAGCTCTATTTTTAGTTTTCTGAGGAACCTCCACACTATTCTCCATAGTGGCTGCACCAACTTACATTCCCACCAACAGTGTAGGAGGGTTCCCTTTTCTCTACACCCTCTCCAGCATTTGTAGACTTTTTAATGATGGCCACTCTAACCGGTGTGAGGTGGTATCTCGTAGTTTTGATTTGCATTTCTCTCATAATTAGTGATGTTGAGCATCTTTTCATGTGCCTGTTGACTTCAGTGTATTTAGTATTGATATCAAAATTTCCTATAAATGGTAAAGGATCTTTTTAGTACCACTGAATAACCTGGTGTTTCAAGGTCAAGTTGGAAATACATAATTCCAGTGTAGCATGGATGACATCATCTGTGGTGACTTCTTATGTTAATTATGATGCTCTCTCAATGATTGGCTGCTTACTCTATAGCAATGAAATATTGCCTTGTTGTTAATAAAAGGGATGCAGGCTTGTATAACATTATCTGGAGGAAGGAAATGGTGTATACACTTTTTCAAGTTGAAGCTGGCCTGTAAGAACAGGAAAATTACATCACATTTACTGTACATTTTTGATTCAGTTAAAATTTTTGAAAATCTAGTTTATGTTACCATAGGCTGACCATCAGCTGCTTTGGGTTCCACTGACATACTAGGGTTTGGGTGTCAAGAGTGTCCCCTGAAGCCCAGGGTGCATATGTGCCCTACAGAACCGAGGCTACCTGTGGTATCACCACCCTCACAGCAGGGCCAGGAAACCCCCAGAAACATCAGGAGGCAGGCATCCCAGAAGGGGTAGTGGTTTCAAGAACAGATTATCTTTAAACATTTTAAATTAGCATACAATTTCATGCAATTTTTTTTTTTTGCCGTTCGCGGGCCCCTCACTGCTGTGGCCTCTCCCGCTGCGGAGCACAGGCTCTGGACGCGCAGGCTTAACGGCCATGGCTCACGGGCCCAGCCACTCCGTGGCATGTGGTATCTTCCCGGACCGGGGCACGAACCCATGTCCCCTGCATCGGCAGGCGGACTCTCAACCACTGCGCCACCAGGGAAGCCCCAATTGCATGCAATTTTATAAAGTGCTTCTCTGTAATAATATTTTGCAGTGATACTGTTCGTTCTGCTTCATTTCTTTTGCTTCCCTTCACACATTCTCACCAATAGAAGAAAAACAGAATATTTAATGTCTTAGACTAGAGCCCTCTCAGTATAATCCAGCTTCTAAAATTGGCTAATTTTCCCATGTGAGCACAAACCACTGAGGCAACACTCAGACTGGCCTGGAAGAGCCCGGGGTGCTGTTGGGAGTTGGTACCCAGTCCACAGTGTTTCCCGTGGGAGCTGGGCGCCCAGTGTGGGAGTGATTAAAAGTACATGATTGGATCAGCGCTCCTCTGGAAAAGCACAGCCATTCTTAACCTTCTGGTTTTCTCTTCCTAGTAAAGTTTGTTTCCTTTCACTTAAAAGGGGTCTGTTTTGGGGAAAATTAAAATATTTTTTAAGTAGGTCATGAATTTAAAAAGTAGGTCATCAAAGTCTGTGAGTCTGTTTCTGTTTTGTAAATAACTTCATTTGCTTATGGTTACCAAGGGGGAAAGGTGGGGAGAGGGGTGAGTTAGGAGTTTGGGAGTAACATATACACAGTACTATATATAATACAGGTAACCAACAAGGACCTACTGTAGTGTATAGCACAGGGAACTCTGCTCTACTCAGTGTTCTGTAATAACCTATATGGGAAAAGAACCTAATGTGAAAAAGAATGGATATATGTATATGTATAACTGAGTCACTTTGCTGTACACCTGAAACTAACACAACATTGTAAATCAACTATACTCCAATATGAAATAAAAATTAAATTAATACATAAATAAA
Source organism: Mesoplodon densirostris (assembly GCF_025265405.1). Classification (NCBI taxonomy): domain Eukaryota; kingdom Metazoa; phylum Chordata; class Mammalia; order Artiodactyla; family Ziphiidae; genus Mesoplodon; species Mesoplodon densirostris. The sequence goes on along the minus strand of NC_082670.1, from coordinate 43,906,232 downwards.
AATAAAAAGTAGATCATGTTAGCAGAGTAATTGAACCTGGACTCCCTAACAGTAAAAATGTGGAAATAAAGGTTAAAAAGCATTTATTCAGGGCCTCCCTGGTGGCGCAGTGGTTGAGAGTCCGCCTGCCGATGCAGGGGATACGGGTTCGTGCCCCGGTCTGGGAGGATCCCATATGCCGCGGAGCGGCTGGGCCCGTGAGCCATGGCCGCTGGGCCTGTGCGTCCGGAGCCTGTGCTCCGCAACGGGAGAGGCCACAACAGTGAGAGGCCCACATACCGCAAAAAAAAAAAAAAAAAAAAAAAAAAAAAAAAAAAAAAAAAGCATTTATTCACTCACAAAGGTACAAAATTTTTTTTTTTTTTTTTTTTTTTGCGGTACGCGGGCCTCTCACTGTTGTGGCCTCTCCCATTGCGGAGGACAGGCTCCGGACACGCAGGCTCACAGGCCATGGCTCACAGGCCCAGCCGCTCCGCGGCATGTGGGATCTTCCCAGACCGGGGCACGAACCCGTGTGCCCTGCATTGGCAGGCGGACTCTCAACCACTGCACCACCAGGGAAGCCCAAGACACAGTCTTTTTTGATCTTGTGGACCTTAACAATCTAGTAGCTGTGCATATAAACGAAAGATTTTATTAGAGCAAAATGCCAGGGTAGGAGGCGTATGACAGCTGCTTCAGAGGTTTAGAAACAAAAGGTCACTAGATGTGAACACCTATACTTTCTGACCCCCTGGTTATACGGCGTGGGTAACACAAGTGCCATCCATCCCATGGCACCCTTGTCAGGTGTGGAAGGAATCCCTCTTAGTGTGGGGTCCAGGTAGATTGGAGGGGTCAGTGGATGTTTGAAAGTCAGTGCAGGGTTTGGGAAGCATGTGCCCCACAAGCATGTGCCCAAATGCCTCACATTTTGGGGGGCAAAAGTCCTCATTTTTTTAGCCCCGCTTTCAGAGTTCTGTGATCCATGAATCTATGGGTACAATTCTGATGGTAGAAAGTAAAGTATGTGAGACATTTATAAAAAGGTTGATTTGACAGCCTTCCAAAGCCTGTTGAGGTGTATTCATCCTTCCAGGGCTGAGAGTGGCTCTTTTTACTGCCCTTTAAGGGACATTTTCTCCAGAGGCTGGCCGCTGTCAGGCCCACTTGCTCCAGACTCACCCGACTCCTTCCCCACTGGACACTGGACCTTCTCTCCCACCACCCAGGCCTTTCTAGTTCCCTGCCAGTCTGCTGTCTTCCTTGGCACTTTTTGGATACACATTCCTATCATTCCTGATATGGTTAATGCTACTTTAAATACTAACCTTCTCGTCTTATTTGCTAGAACATTTTTTTTTTTTTTGCAATCCATATTGTTTCTATCGCTGGCTTAGTATCTGTCCCAATTCTTGCCTCTATGAATCTAATTATAATATATTCAAATTTAGGAGAGTGTCTTTTTTGTTTAATGTATTTTGTAAAGCATGAGATAGTATCCCGTACTTGGATCTTGAGATAGTGTGAGAAGGTACTTTATCCGATTACTGTCCCTTCTCCTCCCTTAATTCCTCACTCGGTGGATGATTTCCAGCTGTGAATAAACCGATGTAAGTTCTTGCTTATTAGTTTAGCTCTGACAGTCCAGTGGACGTTGCTGGCCTTTTAGTTTCAGCCCGTGCGTCTTTGTTTATGCTGTAGGAATTCATGAAGAGACTGGAAGAAAAGCGCGCTGCCCTCAACAAAGCCACCAGCATGGGAGACACCATCCTGGCCATCTGCCACCCAGACTCCATCACCACCATCAAGCACTGGATAACCATCATCCGGGCCAGATTCGAGGAGGTTCGTGCATCTCAGTCCATCTTTAGAGCAGCTGGAGCTTTGAGAGTCAGGGGAGGGGGCGTGGAAACTCAGGCAATTAATGACGCATTTATGGCTGTGGGAACCTAAGGGCTTATGTTCTTCACAAGACCATTCTTCTGTGTGTTACCTGTCTCTGCCACCCACTTTTCTTTAAAAAGTTACAAGCATTCTGCAGCTATGTCCCTGAAACTATTTGGTTCACTGTAGGACTTTCTGTCCACTTCCAGATTACGTGTGTTGAATAGGTTTTTCAGAGCCGCCTATGCTTGTGGAATGAATTGCACACACAAGTGAACTCATTCTGTATTTAAGATCTTAGCTATTTTTATTTCCACTCTGTGCTACACGGAATGAGCATATGTGATTCTTCAGGGAATGCATATTTGAACTTAAATTAGCAGGCGAAGGGAAGCCTGGGTGATTGACGTACATCTACTTCTGAGGGTGACAACCATCACAAAGGGCTTCTGGGTCCTCCACAAGCTGGGTCTTGATACCACTGATGGGATCTAGAAAGACCAGAGAGTTATGGGTCTAGCCTGGGATGATCCTAATTTACATTTAAATGTGGTGTACGTTACATCAGTTACATTATTCACTGAGATGGAAGAAATTCAGAGCAGTTGTTTTCTCCATCAGGTACTGGCCTGGGCGAAGCAGCACCAGCAGAGACTAGCCAGTGCCCTGGCAGGACTCATCGCCAAGCAGGAGTTGCTGGAAGCCCTGCTGACCTGGTTGCAGTGGGCTGAAACCACACTGAGCGACAGGGATAAAGAGGTCATCCCGCAGGAGATTGAAGAGGTGAAAGCCCTCATTGCAGAACACCAGGTAAATAGATGTCATCCTAACCTGCCTTCTCAGACACTGTCTTTGCTTCACACTGTACTGCTCGGAAGACTGCTCTGTGCTCCTTACCTGCACTTCCTCAGACACACTCCTCAACTCCTCCGCCGGGTTTCTGCCGCCACTGCTGCCCTGGAGCTTCTCTCTGGAGAGCCACTTCGTTTTGCTGGTGTCTCCTGCCCTGTGTGACCTTCCCATGCTCCTCCTTTTCGGCCCCATCCATGGAGCTGTGCTCGCATCTCACATGGGCTCCCCGCCGTCCCTGTGCTGTGCGGCTGCTTCCCACTATTGCTATCGTATTTTAATAGAAGTATAAGATATCGATGCCTTTGATGGCCCTGAAGTGTCTCTGTCATCCGAGGTATTAAAGTGATCAGTGTTCTCCAGTGTGACAGACATTCCAGAAATGTGTTTCTTCACTTCTCACTTTTTTCTGCCTTCTCCTTTTCCCATCACTTTTCACCAGTCTCTGCCTTTGCCACAGATTCCAGATACAGGGACACCTGGTCAACCATGATAATAAGTCCAAGGAGATGAGATAAATGGCAACATAGTCAAACCTTTTAAATGTAAACTTGAACCTGAATGACTTTGACCCTCCTTGGTAGAGCAGATTTATTGATAGGGATATTTTAAATGTATCCACATTTATGTGGATGCTTTATGTCACTGTATATCAAAGCCATCTTAAGTATTTCAGATATGTAGGTGAGATGTGTCACAGGAAAGCCCTAGAGACACCTCAGCTAACTCATTCCTTTGTAGACAAATGCTCACTTTAAGATTCTTCAGGGAGAGCTTGGAAGCTTGGTCCTGGCTGGTGCACAGACAGGTTGTGTTCCTCATACAGCTGCTCCCACTGTGGTCTTCAAATAAAACAAATTGCTTTTGTAACACTGTAGTTACTTATCACCTATTAACATTTTGTAGTCTGTAAATGCTGTATTATGATGGTTAGATTTTTTTACCCTAGATAAAACATGTTTTATTCTTTTTTCAGAAATCATAGTATGGTCCTTTTATCTTTTTGTTTTTAGTTCATTTCTATAGATGGTTTTCTCTGATATACTTGTGTCTAGTTGACATCATTTCTTTCTTTCAGACCTTCATGGAGGAAATGACCAGAAAACAACCTGACGTGGACAAAGTCACCAAGACCTACAAGAGGAGAGTGGCGGACCCCTCCTTACATTCCCACATTCCGGTCTTGGATAAGGGGCGAGCAGGAAGTAAGCAGTGGCTAATTTCTTTAACATGAGGATGGTTAAGCAAGGAAGTTAGTTTCCTTTTATTTTGAGTTATGGTTTGATATTTTGGAGCCATAGGTGATTCTACACGAGCTCTCAATCATAAAAGGTTTTCTTTCTTTCTTTTTTTTTTTTTTAATTTATTTATCTTTGGCTGTGTTGGGTCTTTGTTGCTGCGTGCGGGCTTTCTCTAGTTGTGGTGAGCGGGGGCTACTCTTCGTTGTGGTGTGTGGGCTTCTCATTGCGGTGGCCTCTCTTGTTGTGGAGCACGGGCTCTAGGTGTGCGGGCTTCAGTAGTTGTGGCACCCGGGCTTAGTAGTTGTGGTGCATGGGCTTAGTTGTTCCACGGCATGTGGGATCTTCCTGGACCAGGGCTCGAACCCGTGTCCCCTGCATTGGCAGGCGGATTCTTAACCACTGTGCCACCAGGGAAGTCCCATAAAAGGTTTTCTTGAAAGAATATGTGGACTAAGTATTATAGCAACTTATTTAAAAATAAAGGAAAGGATAAATCCAGGTCTCTATATGTAACTTTATTTGCTCGAAGTGTATCTTTCAGATTAGCCAGAAGAAATCAGGAATAACTTTCAACAAGAACAGAAGTCATCACCCCCTTTGAATTGACTCATTCTGCTTCTGTTATATAAATAACCTTAAAGTGGAATGGAACAGGAATGACCATGACCTGGATAAAGTTCATGACCTAACTGTTCACTAGTGACCAGCAATCTGATAGATTTTCCTCAGGTTCATTTGACTTGAGGCTCTATTTACTGACTTCTCAGGCTGTCTTGACCCAGCGAAGTGACATTAAATACAATAATAGCTAGCTCAGATAAGATTTAGAAGCAGCACAATTTATACCAGGCAGTTTATATATTTCTGAATGTGCCTTACTAAAGAAAAGTGGTTTTGGATCTGTCATAGTCGTGTCTTGCACAAGGAGCCAGGGTAACAAGGTTGTTAGGGACTCTGGACACAGACTGCCTGGCTGTTCCTACCCCTCAGCATCTGGGAAACGCAACCTTGGACATGTTACTTAAACCCCCTCTGAGCCTCAATTTCCTCATCTGTGGAAGGGGAGAATTATAACCTCATTAGACTATGGTGAAGACTTAATGAGCTCATGTATGAAGTGCTTAGCATACTTCCTGGAATACTGTTAAATGCTCAATAAATATTAGCTATTGATATTTTTATGTAGCTCCATGGGAGTTAGGAATTCTGGGCAAATCTCAGCTTGGATGCTAACTTCCTATAAAAGCTTAGGCCAGTGATTTATTTTTCTAGGTCACATTGAACGATTTAGTTAGATGAGGAAACTGCAGTGAGATAATTGCTCTGTGAAGTTATAGAAACTTGTGAATAATAGAGGGAGGAAACTTCAGGAAGGCAGTAAATTAGGATATGAGATGATGCACAGGAAACACAATCTCAGTGGAAAATGAACCTGGAAGAAGGCTAGGACCATAATCACACACTTCCGTACTTGATTGGGAATTTGTTGGGTATCTTGGTCCGACGCTGGCGAGCCGCCCAGTGCCTCCTGCCCTCCTCTCAGCTGGGTTTGCCCAAACTGATTCACATACACTGCAGTGCCCTGGCAGTAGCAAAGAGGAGGATCGCAGGATGCTTTTTTGTCATTGAAGTGGCACGGATTTTAGACTGGAAAATGTTTGAAGCATCAGTGTATTGAGAGAACTTTCCAGTATTTCAGGGCTCTTGTCAAGAATATTTCTCTGCTGTCTCTGAACGACCCTTGTTAAGTAAAACACATTTGATCCTGGTATCGTGCATCATCTAAATTGGGGTGTTTCTACACGTCATAGCTAGTAATGAAGTTGATTTAGTCTGAACAAGGAACAGTAAAGGTCAAGCCTTAACGTATTTCAAAACCCCAGAGACTTTGCCATCCTAACTCAAGTTATGTTTGAACAGGAAAACGCTTCCCAGCATCAAGCTTCTATCCCTCTGGATCACAGACACAAATCGAAACCAAGAATCCCAGGGTCAACTTACTGGTGAGCAAGTGGCAGCAAGTCTGGCTGCTCGCCTTGGAAAGAAGGAGGAAGCTTAATGATGCCCTGGACAGACTGGAGGAGGTGAGAAAACTCATACAGTGGGTACCATATTGTCATCTGCCCTCATTCACCGGAACGCATTGCCAAGATCTAGATTTTTTTCAACGTTTCTGATAATAGATAAGAAAACTCTTGATGTCTGAGTGCTTATTTTACTTCTAAAATTAAAGCCACAGGTATGAATGTTTTTATGGTGGGGGGGAAACCCTGATATATGGGCCTTGGATTTAGGGAATCAAAGTCAAAAACAGGTATGTTGTAACATAATCAGGAGCTGACTCCTTCGGAAAAGATCTGGCTTGATGTATGTTTGCTGACAGCATCATCTGGCAACTATAATCATTTATAATGCAGATCATTTAATCATATATACTCTGTGATCTGAGGTGTAGGGTGTCAGATTCTAGAATTGGTAAATTTTTAGAAGGTGAGGAGTTAGGAGCTGCTGGTGGCAGAGACGTGAGGGGTAAGGTAGGTAAAATCGGTCTTGTTCAGCTGGGCCTGCTCCCTGGGGCACAGAGCTCCTGTCACCTTGGGCCACACCACCTTTGTGAGTTCGGCATTATCAGAAATTTTCAGTGTGACTTTTTGAGGAGTTCTGTTTCCTCTATTTGTAAAGAAAAAACAGTGACAGTAACAGAATAAACTTTAGAGAAAAAATGTTCAAGTCCCCTTTGCAAGATGATACCTTTCCTGGAGGGAATGATCTGTGTGTTATCTAAAAGATCATTAAAAACGTTTTTCATATTGTATAAGATAATAGTTTTTATTATCTAGAGGATCGTTATAAATAACATTATTCATATTGTATAAGGTAATTTTGGTTATCTAGAGGATCATTAAAAACGTCATTCATATTGTATAAGAGATAATTTTGGCTATCTAGTGGATCATTTAAAACATTATTCATATTATATAATTTTGGTTATCTAGAGGATCATTCGAAATAACGTTATTCATATTGTGTAAGATATAATTTGAGCACAGCAGTAACTCAGGCAAAATGCCTTTTACCCTCTTCAGCTAAGGGAATTTGCCAACTTTGATTTCGATGTCTGGCGCAAAAAGTACATGCGATGGATGAATCACAAGAAATCTCGAGTGATGGACTTCTTCAGGAGGATCGATAAAGATCAGGATGGGAAAATAACCCGACAAGAATTTATTGACGGGATTCTTTCCTCAAGTAAGTCCCAAGAGAGGTGGCCATAACATGTAATTTTTAAAGAAAATAAGCGCAGTTTAAAATTGTGGAGCCAGTAAACCTGTGTTACTAATAAAGCATCACCTTTAAACTTGGCTGTGAAGTCATTGCCCTCAAAAACAAAAACACAAAAAAAACTGTCCTTAGTTAAAATTTATGGCTTTGAAGTCAGGCACACTTACTAATTGTGTCACCACAGATAAACCCCTTTTCTCCACTGGAGCTGTGTCCCTATTTAGTGTAATCAGGTTAATAATACTTAATTCTTAGATTGTGTTGCCTGGCATAAAATGGGAAATCAATAAATGCAAGTCAGTCTCTCCCTTTTTCATTTTAGTTCACATTCTGATCTAATATTGTCATTAGTAGGAAATTAGAAGGCTATAAAAATTCTTAAGGTATGTGCCCCCTTCTTGTTTGATAGATTATTTTGATCACATGTATGTGATTTCTCTGGCAGATGTTACTAGAAGCACTCTTAAAGTAAATTTCATGTAAATTATTCCTTAAGTAAAGTGGTACTTGAACCATATGAAATTTGCTAATATTAAACAGTTTTTAGCCTAGAAAAACAGCCATTTCATAAGATTCATCCTAATAGTAGTTAAAGGTAAATTTAGGCCACATATGTAGTGGTTGTGCTTGTGTGATGTAAATCAGATTTTTGTTTTTGTTTTTTTTAAGGATTGTAATATACTTGATCATCCTAATCATTTAACTGGCCACACTACAATTAAAATGTGCGATCGAGAATGTCTTACAGCAGAATTAACAAGTTAATGCTACTTACTTTTTCTTTAAGGCGTAAATCTTTTTGTAAAATGTTATTGTAAATAGCAGCTCTTACCAACTTTCATTGCGACCAGAGTATGACTTATACTGAGAATATCTTAATTATCACTCATATGTGGAATCTAAACCCAAAGTGAAACTCACAGAGATAGGAGAAAAATAATTGCCAGGGGCTGGGAAGTGGAGGAAATAGGGAGAGGCTGGTACAAGGGTACAGATTTTCAGCAATAAAATGAATAAGGTCTGAGTATCTAATGTACAACATGGTGACTGTGGTTGATAACACCATATTGTATAATTGGAATTAGCTGAGGGAGTAAAACTAACTCTCACCCAAAAAAACCCCGAAGAGTAAAAGATAAATATGTGAGGTGATGGATGTGTTAATTAACTAGATGGGGGGAATCCCTCCACAGTGTATACATGTATCAAATTATTACGATTACACTTTAAATATCTTACAGTTTTATCTGTCAATTATTCCTCAATAGCACTACTTACCATTGTTTTGAAAATCTTAGAGTTCCCGACCAGTCGTCTGGAGATGAGTGCGGTTGCAGACATCTTTGACAGAGACGGCGATGGATACATCGACTACTATGAATTTGTAGCTGCCCTTCACCCAAATAAAGACGCATACAAACCTATCACTGATGCTGACAAAATTGAAGATGAGGTACTCGTTACCTTTCCACCGGGTAGAACAAGCACCGTGTGTTCTGCCCAGATACCGTGTACAATTCATGCAGTTGTTTTACTTCCATGTTTAGTTGTTGCATACAGGTTTTAAGGATGCCATGATGTAATATTCATGTGAAAGTAACTGTTTCATCATTGCTTCTGGCAGGTGACAAGGCAGGTAGCTAAGTGCAAATGTGCGAAACGATTCCAAGTTGAACAGATTGGAGATAACAAATACAGGGTAAGTTTTCAGAATAGCTGTGTCGTTCTTTCAAAGGATAAAAATTAAAAACTTGGTCTGCATTGTTTCCCAGGAATGCCAGTTATTTATTATTTTTACCTTCTATCAAATATAATGGTATATGAAATTCCAACTTTCGTCATTTTTAATCATATAAAGATAGCTTGCATTTTGTATATTAGGACATATCTCTGACAAGTATGATACATCCATTCAAGGAGAAAAATATTCACAGAAAAATACATCTCATGTATTTAGGTTGCTTTGAATTACTTTATATTTTATTGTGATTAGAGGTAAGTTGTCATATTTTCAGTAACAAAGCTTTTCCAAGCCAGGAAATGAAGTTAAAATGTTTACTCATTTTTGTAAATGTGAAAAAGAGGTAGTGTTTTCCACTGATGCAGAAATTTAAAAAAATTTAAATCTCAGTAACTCAGTTCACCTTCTTTAAAACAATTACTTGAAGACCCTTATGACTTTGTCACTCTTTCTCTATCTTTTTTCTCTTTTTTTGGAACATCTCTTATTTGTAGTAGCTAGATAGGAAATGTGCAGAGTTTCCCTCCTACAGTATATTACTTATAAATGAAACATTATTCATTTTGCCTTTATATTTCCACATTGAAAAATATTCATCTACATATTTGAATTTTTAACTTAAATTTGAAACCCAAAGACTTTCACAAACATTTGCAAAGAAAAATTTCTGATTATTTGGTTTGAAGCTGAGAAAAATGGGTACCTGCACATCTCTAAACTAGATACTATATCCAGAAACCCGAAGTGTGAGCGCATGTGTGTGTGTGTGTGTGTGTGTGTGTGTGTGTGTGTGTTCTAGTCATATAGAAAGTTTCCTGTTGAACTAATTATGTCTTTCTTCCATTTTTCATTTTTTATCAGTTCTTCCTGGGAAATCAGGTATAAACCAGTGGAATGTATTCTCAAGTTCCCAATAATTTTTTTTAACTTTAATTCATAGTCATTAAAGCTTGCCCTGGCCAATCTTTCCCATGCTGTCCCCCTAGCTACTACATTGTTGGTTGGCGTGGTGTTTCTGTATACGCTATAAGTGTCCTTGATCCAGGACTCCTTTTTGCCTTGTGTCTCAAATGAGGAGATTACCTTTAAGCAAACCAGATAATCAACTGTAGCTGGGCTGGGTACAGTGTTACAAATGCAATTTTCAGTTCCTGTCTTTAGTAATACTATCATCTATCATATACAAGTATTCATTGCAACACAAAGTTGATTGTCCACACATCTCTGTGTGGCCTCGTTGGTGTTTGGCCATTGAAGCTGTATGCTCTGGTATAAGGTAGCTAGCGAAGGGCCAGCATCCAGCCAGTGACCTGGGAAAACAGTGCAGGGGAGAGGTCACCATGGCACTCAGCCACGGTGATGTGATCTCTCCAAAGCAGCTGTTGTCCCTGTGCCCTAATTCATTGATTTAGGGCTTAGCATCCTGAGTAGAAACTTTAACTCTGGAGGTTTTAAATGATGTCATTCCTTTTGAGGAAATGTTTCTCTTATAACTTACACGAAATCTTAGTCATACTTCATGCCATTTTGACCTCACATTTAAGTCAAGATAAATTGTCCAGGGCACTGCATCATGATCAGAATTTTAGAACTGAAGACAAGAGAAATCAGATTTTGATTTAAACAAGGAGAGTTTTTTACTGTGTGCTTTTGGAAAGAACCATGCTATTTATAGTACCTGACCATATCCTATTAGCTGGTATTCTGCCCCTCAGTTTCTAAGCCATATTACATCTTAAGTTTCAAATTACCTATTCTCCCCATTTATTGCAAGCAAATAATTTTTTCAAATAAAAATTTTCAGTTATTTTGAATAGATGTTTTGAAAACTTCCATTAGTTTCCATAAAAAGTTACTTCTCCGTTCTTGTTATTTTCTGAGTTAGTAATTGGGATAGCATCTTTTGTTTATGGAAAGGATGAGATATTTCAAAAGGTTTAATTCACAGCACAAAGAACAACATTAGAGTCTCTCTTTTTTTTTTTTTTTTTTTGGTCTCGCAGTTTAGCTGTTGAGAAAATTACGGAAATTCTAAAGACAATGGTAGTTGTCAGAGAATGCCTTCTCAAAATAAAATTTTAAATCATTCGTGTTTATTATAATGGAAATAATTGAAATATCTCTATAAAATATGTTTATATTCTTTATATGATGATATAAATAAATATTTATATCCTTAAAACTTGTTTTGAACATAGTCTTGGAACAAAAGCGTATTGTCTAATTATCTGGTTCCTTAAGGGTAATTTTCTTTAAATCCCCTCCTTTCCCTTTGCTTATTAGCAGCACCAAATTTTTTCTAACAAAATAAATATGCATTTTGATTTTTAAACTTTAATTTACATTTCTAGAGCAGGTTCAACTACAGGAAAGTTGAAGTCTCAAGGCTTTAAAACCATTTTAGAAAAAGTGATGTGAAAAGGTTTGATGTAAACGCCTGAGTCCCACTGGTGCATTTTACATGCTTTCCAGGTCCTTTCTGAGTTTCAGGGTCTGGAATGGTTGGCTTTGGCCTAGTGTTCTCTTCCTGAAACTCAGTGTTAAAATTTATGAAAAACAGCAAATTGTTTCTACTTCACGTTTTCTGTTCATCCATCATGAGTCCAGAAAAGTAGTCACAATTGTATGTTACCTGCCTTAAAAAGAAGCTACTTATGTCTACTTGACTGCTCATTTTGCCATAGTATCCACCAGGTTGGCAACCATGAAATTCAGTCTGGTGGTTTTTATAAGTTGGACACGAGCTTATTAGAAATGATTTAAAAGTATAAAATCATTTCTCATGGGCTTTCATAATAAATAAACCTTATGATCTGAAACTACCTGTAGTCTAGACGTTTATTCAAGATCTGCAGAATCTGTAGTGTATATGATTGGAGATCCACTGAAAGGGCAAGAAAAAGACAAGTGCTTCTCAGTGTCAGCAGTTTTCATATATAGAGCTTTAAAGAAAAGCCTTTTAGATTTGAAAGCTGTATCATTCCTAATGTGTCAGTGACTGTTGTAATATTACAGTAATCTAAAAATGGCACATGAGTCCAGCCTTTAACAAATTAGCCTACCAGATCATTAGTGATGCAGAAGTTTTATTTAACTGAAATTTTTATTAGTCATGATCATTTACTACTTTATCTCTCAGGTCAGGACTGTTTAGAGAAAACAGAGTGAATTTATAAAGATTTCTCCCACGGATTTCAGTGGAAAACAGTTTCAGGTGTAAGAGGAAGTTTTCATGAAGAATAATCAGAGTTTATTAAATTTTCTTTAGAATCATCTTACCTCCTGGAAGCCCTGAGCGAGTGGGCCAGTGCTTATTTTCATGGCTGTGTTTAATCTCTAGAAACATTTTCCATTACTGCCTTACTAATGTTGTTTCCGTCATAAGAGAGAAAAATCATTTTTAGAAGAAAGCTTCAATATTACATGTGATAACCTTTGTGATCTTTTTCCACACTATTTCCTTTGGGCTAAATCAGCATGCAGCCGTCTAACGCAGATCATGATAAACCCCTTTCTCTGAGATTTTACTAATCGCTGCGAACTAAACAAGAAGTTAGAGTTGGTTGCTTACGCAGATCGCACCTCATCCTTTGAGATTTCCTCTTGACAATTAGAGGGTCTTCTTTCTTCCTCTTCCCAGTTTGGAGACTCCCAGCAACTCCGGCTTGTCCGAATCCTGCGAAGTACTGTGATGGTTCGTGTTGGAGGTGGATGGATGGCCCTGGATGAGTTCTTAGTGAAAAATGATCCTTGCAGGGGTAAGGAGATACTTATGTCAAGATAATAACACCACGAAAGTATATCGATCTTGTATTATTTTCCAGCATCAAAAACACAGTGGGGCTAATTTTGGTCATTTATTACAATAAGGAATGTTTCACATTGGTCTGTCAGCCTGAAGTTCCCAAAGAACTTGTGGCAATCGTGTAAACCGTGTTCCTCTCATCATTTTTTTTTTTACGTCTCCTGGATAACTAGGAGACTGGGAGGCAGGAAACACTAGAATAGATTTGCCTTTATGAGGCGTTCCCATCTGCAAGTTTCAAAATGAGCAATTCTACCAACCAGGGGAGGGATTTCCTCTGTCGTTAAGTAGCAAACTAAGGGGAAAGAAAATTGAGCGACGAAGATTGAAGATACCGTACAGTAAAAGTTTAAAAGCGGAAGTTTTTGTGAAATTAGGGGGAGGCGAGGAAAGCAGTATTGAAAATTTTTTTAAAATAATGAACCACTAATTTGACTCTGAATTTTGAAGTTACGGATTAGAGCCTCAACAATATGCACACATAATATACCATAGCTCTCAGGTATCTGGGAGTGCGTTCCCAGCAGCCAGTCAGCAGGCCTTCCTTCTATATTTTGGAAATAATGCAGCTGAAGGTAATGCAGCTCCATTTACGAAACAAAAATTGAGAACGCAGAGTGTTCTGTGGGGTAGCCTAGGAAAGTTAGCTCAGCTGGGGCAAAGTCTTCCAAATATATTTTTCATCCTGAGTCAGACCTTTGAGTGTTTGCCTTCCCAGTGCCACTTTTCTCCTAAATTGTGCGCTAAAGGCCCGATCTGAGCAATCCTTGCATAATCAACTACTGTACTTTGTTTCTTCTCCTGCTAACAGTTTTCTTGAATGTGATTGGTATCCTGTGTCATTTCTTCTAGTTCATCATCATGGGAGTAAAATGTTACGTTCGGAATCAAACTCTTCAATTACTACTACTCAGCCTACTATAGGTTGGCGACCCCTCTCTTTGCCTCTCCCCTCTGACCTCTCCTCTTTCCTACTTGGACATTCTTGCTTTAATCGTTTTGTTTTAAAATAACACGCTTCATCCATCGCGTATGGCTTAACTCACATCCAGCTGAGCTGGTGCTTCCAAATTGAAATTCTGGACTTTCAACACGCTTCGGGTGTTGCAAATGTAGGGGTTGTGTAAGTGATCAAACACAGGCTAACACCCTGCACACGGGGTTCTGGCAGCGCCTTCTCCGAGTGCACGTGTGTTGGTGTGAGTGTTGCATCACGGATGACCTCACGGATCCTGGGGTCTGCTGTTTGTTATTTTGCATGCTGTAAAACCAAGTTTTTAAGGCATAAAATAAAAATACCAGCTGCCTCATTGAAAGCGCAAAACCTGAAAGTTTCTGTGTCGTCATCATGATTAACAGCCCATCTCTCATTCTGTGTAATTGTCCAATTAATCCCAATGGTGAAAGACTGGCAATTTCCCGACCTCAGTAGTACATGCAAAAGACACAGTCCCCTCCTCCCTGGCTTGTCCCCCTCAGGGTGGGGATGGCATAGTGAAACCCTGCAGGCAACAGTAGTGGGTGGATTAACAATATTTGAGCATGAGCTTGTCATTTTCATGCTGACTCTCTCTTTAATAGTGGTTACTCTTGGCTGGTGTCTAGTGTTAGAATAAACACACTTTTATTTTTTTCTTTCCCCAACTGGCCTGTATCCGAAAGGAATGCATTGTAAAGGAATGCATTTGACTTTTTGTGAGGCTGAGTTGGAGTTGGCATGGCAAAAAGGTGTTCTTGCAAACCTCCACGTGGTCTGTGGCGCCAGGTGGCAGTTTTTCCCTCCCCCCGCACTCGACTGAGCCCCTCTTTTTTTTTCCCTTCCTTTCGTTTGTGTGCCTTGTGTGTTCCGTCATCCAGCTAAAGGAAGGACAAACATGGAGCTAAGGGAGAAGTTCATCTTGGCGGATGGAGCCAGTCAGGGAATGGCTGCTTTCCGGCCCCGGGGCCGGAGATCGAGGCCCTCATCCCGGGGAGCCTCGCCCAACCGGTCCACATCCGTGTCCAGCCAGGCTGGCCAGGCGGCCTCCCCACAGGTCCCTGCCACCAGCACACCCAAGGTAGGACTCGTTTCCTCTTCCTCTGCGCTCACTGTCTAGAGTATGCTTTTGAATGTTTGGGGGGGGGTCCCTAGAATTTGTAGGACCAGCTTTTTCCAAATGTGTCCCTTCTCACAATATGGAAGATGAAGAATTTAAAATGTGTGTGTGTGTGTGTGTGTGTGTGCGCGCGCTTTTGCCCTGTGGCCCATATAGAGACAATCTATTTAGGGGCTTTGGTTACCTTTCAGATTGGTTTTTCTTTTTAAAGCTTCCTTCATGTTTTTGGTGTGTATGATTTGCCATCAGACCTTTTCTGTTTGTTTTTAATGATGATCATTCTTACTGTGAAATGAATGGCTGTGAATCTCTTTCCGTGGCTTTGTTTTTTTACCTGCCGTCCTTTACGTTTGATTTGCCATTGTTCCATACAGATTCTCCATCCTTTAACACGCAATTATGGTAAACCCTGGTTGACAAACAGCAAGGTGTCAACTCCTTGTAAACCAGCTGAGTGCTCAGACTTCCCCATGTCATCTCCAGAGGTATCGTAAGGCCCCAGATTCCAGCCTAACAGCCGCCTTTAACTGAAACGATCACCTACTAACACTGCTTCACCTCACCCTAAATGTACTTTTGATAATACGTCGTCTTTTTACAGACTTCTATATAATAAGTCTCAACCCTAGGAACGTGAGAGTAAGGGGTGAACACAAAAGACAGTTTATAGCTCCTCGAAGGGTGTCAACCTAATCTAGTTACTTCTGCATGCTCTCAGCCTTTTTTGTTTTTTTGTTCTCTTTCTCATACTTAATTTTGCTTTTCTCCCCTGGGAGAGTGACATAACAGGAGATTATACCCAGACCTAAGTCAGGTTTCTTTTCAAGCTGATGCTATGCTTTTGCTTCTAGACATAATTTGGGCAAGAAATGCTGTAACCCTTTTTAGGTGAGAGTGAGAGGCAGTATCATTTGCAAGAGAATCACTTAAATTAAAAGAATGTGGACTGAGTGTTCTCTCTGGGCAAGGTCCTTCTGCCTGTCTGGTATGTTTATTTCTGCCCAAGAACACTGGGTAGATGAGACCCAAGCCTTTTAGTTATCAGTGCAAGGGGCTGGGGGCTTGGATAGGCAAAAAGTTATTGTCATTCTCAAAAGGTATGTATCTTTATTAGACTTAATGATTTTTTTCAGGACCCTCTCACTTTTTTAAATGACATGCTATATGGGGCTAAGATATTTAGGTGATATAAAATTTGCCGAGATTAACTTATATATCAGATCATTTATATTCAATTGGAAGTCAACCATACGTCTTTTAAAGAAAGTTCTCTGTAAAATGATAAACGTAGGCACCAAATAAATCACATATTTGATTAGAATCACAATAAGGAAGGGAGAAAAATCCCTAAAGAACTGTTACTGAAACCAAGGAGGTATTTCATATTAAAGGCAAGGACTCCTGGATAAAACTAATTTAGTACCTCTCAAAAGCCTATTGTGCTTTTCAAAACTCTTATCTGTTATGTAACCCTCACACTCATAATGAGAGGTAGGCAGAGAAAATGTCATTGCCCTCCTGACTCAGATTGAAATGATGGAAATGGAGATTGCGGATGGTGGTATAGAGTTGGGGCAGAAGCCCATTCCTCAACTCTTCCTCATCCCCCAGCCCCTCATTTCTCCCCTTTCCCTCAAGTGCGTGATGTTAGTATCCTATGTTATGTCTGAGGCGTCTGTCGCTTCTGATGGATCTGTTGTAGCCAAAACTGAGAGCAGCTGAAGGAACCTAAAGTGACATGTTTGCTTTAAATATTTAGAGCTGTGCTACTCTGTTAGTTCAAATTTTTGAAAAGTGGAAACCCCCCCAAATTTAAGTCTTATTATTTTGGCTAATACAAAGCTAGGTTTCATTTCAAATAGCCTCATGAGGCAAAGCAACAGTATCCTTCTATGGAAGGGTCTTTAACAGCATGGGGTAGGTTTGTGACTATAAAATCAGAAGATCAAGGCGTCTGAAAAGAATGCTCTTGGTCCTTCATGGTAATGAACTGTCATCTTGAGTGATATATTTCATCACCTGTGAGTCCTCACTCTCTCCTGGGTTGTTGAGATTCTGAGTTAGGAATTTAACTGGGGCAGAGCTGTCAGGGTTCGGGCAAACTACTGCCCTCTTCAGGTCCTCCTCTTCCACAATTGTGAAAAAGTGAGTAGGTAAGTGTGAGGATTAATTGTGGTTAGACTTGTGAGAGTATTTTCAATGCTTAAGCATCTTTTTTTTTTTGGCCGTGCTGAGTAGCATGCAGGATCTTAGTTCCCCCACCAGGGATCAAACCCCTGCCCCCTACCATGGGAGTGCAGACTCTTAACCACTGGACCACCAGGGAAGTCCCAAGTATTATATGTATACGAATTCTATATAAATTCTATACTTAAATGTATGTAGAGAATACATATGTAAATGAATTATGAATATCATTAATATTAATAAATTGCAACCCTGATAGATCCAAAGGTCTTACATATGCTTTATTATTAATCATTTAAAACTATTTAATAAAGGAAAATTAATTTTTCAAAAAGCATATGTAATTGTTTAGATCTGTTCCTCCAAACAGCTCCCTGACTGTGAGTTCATTGAGGAATATGATGTCTTTATACTTCCCAGATTTGTTTTTGGTTTTTGGTTTTTCTTAACTTTGGGAGAATTTCCAAAATGTTGTGGTGATCCAGAAAAAGTGAATGATTTCAGATTTAGAATAAAATGTCATAGTTTTGATTACTTTAGACATTCTCTGCAAACTCCTGTAAGAATTTTAAGAGAATCATCACCAAACATTGCCTAGGTATCTCGTAAGGACTGTAGACAGTGAAGGAGCCAAGAGAGGAAGTGACATCTTACCAAGTTATAGAATGTCGCTGTTTTTTCTTGTTGGCAGTTATGTTTGTTTAAATGGTGGCTGTCTAGGCATTCCTTATTTTCTTCCTGTTCGATTTCTGTTTGTTTATTTCTGTCTAGTTCCCTAAAAACCTTGCAGGCAGCAGAGAGTCCAAGCACGATTTTTTAGAGGCCAGTCTTCTCTTGGGACCATGCAGCCACCATCATCTTTTTGGCTGTACTCTCTCAACTCTGTGATAATTCACTGACAATCTGAAAGATACTAACGTACTCAGAGTTTGTCTTTGTTTCCTCGGGGAATCTCCACTTTTGTGTTTTCTCTCCAACATGAATTCATTTCCTTTAGAGGGGTCCCTCTGAATTTAGGGAGAGAATAAGAAATTAGTGGAGAAAAGCAAGTGAGAACCCCATGCCTCCTCACCTCCTGAGTGTCTAGTGGAGAGTTCCCACCAGTCTGTGAAGTGGTGTCAGTGGAGAATCACGGGACAGGAGCAATATCTGAAATGTCTTTTCCCTGATTCGACACAGGGAACGCCGATACAAGGAAGCAAGCTTCGACTTCCGGGATATTTATCAGGGAAAGGCTTCCACTCCGGGGAGGACAGTGGCTTGATCACAACCGCAGCTTCCCGAGTGCGGACACAGTTTGCTGGTGAGTCTGCTGCGTTTCTTCTCTCATGGCTTTGCAGTGTGATCTGATATGAAAATCCCATTTCTTCCTAATCGGGGAAGACAAATCAATGCTGCTGTATTCTTCTAAAATGACAAGTGGTCCCAGTCGTCCATCAAAGGTAGGGGATCAGTGAGCCATGGGCATAAGGAACTCAAACATCCCTTTTGCAAAGTACCAGAGAAAGATGAGACAGTGACTGTGGAATCGAAGAAAAACCGTGGCAGGATCTACCCCTTCCGACCGAAAGTCTGGCCTCCTCTGCTGCTTGGAAATTGCACTGGGTTCTGTTTGGGGTGGTTGGAAAAACCCAGATGCACTGGCCCTGACCCCGGGGATCCTAAGCACAGCAAGCCTGAAGCTTCTTTAAACTTTCAAGTCTTTTGTCTTCAATTCCTTTGTGCTTCGAATTACTTATCCTAGGCAAAACACACAAAGCTTGTGCTGTGTGCGTTTGTACTGCACACGTCCCTGGGTTACACCCGCCAAACTTTGGAAAACACAATCTCAAGTGATATATCTATTCCTTATGTCTGTGTGTAGTAAATGGAATTCCATTTTAAGTGGGGTAGCCCCCAACCTTCTTTTTGTTTGTAAATTGAGCTTTTTGTATATTTTGTCTACTTAGTGTGGGAGCAAGGCCATGAAATCAACGTGTATTTCTTGAGCGCCCACTGGGTGGGCAAACTGGCTGAGATTAAACGTGGCACTGAGTTTCAAGAATCGGTGGCAGCTGGATGCAGTAGGAAGGGTGACCCCTCTCTGCCCTCTCTCCTCAGATCCCAAGAAGACCCACAGCCGACCAGGAAGCCGAGCTGGCAGCAAAGCTGGTAGCCGGGCCAGCAGCCGCCGAGGCAGCGATGCATCAGACTTTGACATCTCGGAAATCCAGTCCGTGTGCTCCGACGTGGAGACTGTCCCCCAGACACACAGGCCTACGCCCCGAGCAGATTCTCGGCCGTCCGCAGCCAAGCCTTCCAAAATCCCCACACCCCAGAGGAAATCACCTGCCAGCAAATTGGACAAGTCCTCCAAGAGATAGTGCAGTTGGTTCTACCACTGTCCTTCCTAAAGCCTTTACTATTTAAGTCTGAAAGATGTAACATATGATGTAGAGACTATTGTGAAATAATACAAGAGGTGAGTTTAAAGTTCTGCAGATGGCCTTATTTGTGTATTTGTCTTTTTCTTTTATCTGTATAATTTGGGTCAGATAGTCTGGGGTTTTAGTCACATCCTCCGCGAGGGGGGAGAGAGTTTGATAGGCACTAACGTTTCTGCACTGAACGTGTGGAGCACACCTGAGACCACTATACCTGCAGGTAAGTCCACAACTTCCCGACAGCCAGCCCTCCACTGGGAGCTAACATGAAGGATACCTCAGGACACCTTCTTGCTTCTCTGGAAACTCTGAAAAGCCAAAAGACACCCACAGCCATCTATTCCGAGACGATCTAAGTGTAAACTGCAAGAGCGGGGGCAAAAAGACAAACACACCCGCCGCAGTTCTTAACCTTGTACCTGACGGAGAACTCACAGAAAGTTCCTTTCTGCACCTGCCCATGCTCTGAGATTCCCAGACTCTTGCGCATTTCTGTGCCATGGCTTCACCTGAGGCCAGAGGCATCCTGGACGTGAGCCCTCTTATCCTGTAAGAATATCATCATAAAGTGCATTCATGTAAATGTGAGGTTTTCTTTTGCTTGAGTGGACAGTAGCACCTGTACCATTGAACTCATTTTGTATCAAAGCAAGTTTGCTTGCAGAAAAGCTATGAAATAAAACATGTCCCTTAACTACATTGCTACGGAATTAATTTTTTTCCCCAGGGAAAAAAGTCAGTGTATTTTTTTATGAGCAAATATCCATTTGGAGTGACCAAACGAGACTTAAAAATGGGTTTATTTTGATTTTCTCATCTGAAGTAATCATGTTCTGGTATTATATCTATATTTAATAAATATATACCTTTTAATTTATTATGTATACTCACATACTATAGGAAGATATTAGTATGCATTTAATAAAACATATTCACTTGAACATATGGCATACCTGATTATTTAAAGTGAACTTTTTCTGTTCTAAATAAAGCTTATATGGATGATCTCTCTTTACTAACAGTGTGACAGGCTAAGTTTGGGGGACAAAAAACACAGGGATGTAATACATAAGAAATGATAAAATAACATTAACCATTCTATAAATATTTTTAATATGTACCAACCATGTGCCAGACTCTGTTGGTGACCCTGAGGCGCTCTTATATTCAAGGGGCAAAAGCTAATAAATAAATCACTAAAAAACATGAACTGAAACCAGGGGATGTATGACAGGGTAATGTAGTTACATTCCCTCCTGTGTACATTTAAAAAGCAAATGATAAAATTTTCTTAAATATAAAAATGGCATCAAATATAATTAGAAGGATGGCAGATGGTTCCTTTGGGTATGACTGGTCACAATTTGCCCCGTGACTTTGTAAATTCATTTCAGCACACGTCATTGGTGGCATTTGGATTCAGGAGTTAGTTAAGATAGTCGCGTGTTTTCCCCGCATGGTCATTTTCATGGAGGCCAGCGTTGAATTGAAGGGCCTGGAGTTTCCGGAGACAGAAATTAGGTGCCACTTCTAAGTGACTCCTTTCTCAAAGCATGGGTCTCAAGTGCATGCCCTTGATGGGAAGGGTGATTCTAACCTACGGGACCACTTGCCGTAATTCATGCATTTGATTGTAAACACCTGGTCTGAGAAGGCAGTTGAAATTGCTGTTACTTCTTTAGTGCTTTGCATAGGATCATATTTCCACTTCAAAGACAAATTTAAGGGAATAATTTTATCTGGGCTCATTTGAATGCTGCCCCTGATAAAGAGCTAGGGAATTTGGTTTTTGTAGTAGGAAGTGGTGAAAGATACTTCCAGAGTCCTAAGGAACTGTTCCCAGCTACCAGCAATTGCCCTCCTGGGGAGCTTTTCACACTTTGATGCCTGATATTTGTTTCCTCTTGAATGTTTGTTTCCCAGAGCCTCAGGCTGACTTCTGAGGTCCTCCTGTAAGTTTCCCTCCTCTTCGCTGCACACGTTCCTTCTCTTTTCTTTTTGTCTTTCTTTCTCTTTTTTTGTTTTCTTTCCTACTTTTTATTTTAAAAAAATGACATTGGAATGAATCGCAAAGCTAAAAATCTTAAAGATTGGTTCTGTTAGAAGATAAACTGAGGCATATTAAGAATTTTTAGGACATCTACGAAACAGAAACAGACACAGACATAGAGAACAGACCCTGTGGTTGCCAAGTGGGAGGGGAGGGTGGGGTTAACTGATGCAAACTATTATATATATGGTGGATAAACAAGGTTCTGTACAGCACAGAACTATATTTAATATCCTGGGATAAACCATAATGGAAAAGAATATGAAAAAGAATATATATATATAACGGAATCACTTTGCTGTATAGCAGAAATTAACACAACATTGTAAATCAACTATTCTTAAATTAAAATTTTTACTAAAGAATTTTAAGAGTTTACTTGAGCAAACGCCAGTACCAATCAGGCAGCGCCAAACCAGAAGTGGTTAGGAGTCCACCAACAGGAGAAAAAGCAGAGGCAGAGCCAGGAAATCATTGAATGGCTGTCACTTAGAGCCCAGTTGACTGTTTGTGATTGGCTGCCCTTAGGCTTTGATTTCGTAACCTCAAGGCATTTACAGAACTAGATTTGGGTTTTTGTTTTCCTAGGCCGCTGAGGCACTAGAGCCACTTGGGTCTAAAGGCCTCCTTGTTTAATTAATTGAATGGTTCTTAAGCGTTAAGGCAGCTGAATCATGGAGTCGATTTTTTGTGTCTTAAAAATAAAAACTACTAATTCTCATGAAAAAATGGAGTGCAGAAGGGGATGGGCCTGGACAAATCTCAGATCTGGCTCCTTTTATGGCAAATAAGGGTGGAGGGCCTTGGAAGTGCCCTGTTGGCTGCTGGGGTTTGACCTGTAAAACAATGAAAAGGAAGAGAGGCAGAGAAAGGATCTTGTTTCCTTTTTGATCATTTTTTAAGCTTGCTTCACGTATTTGCAACAAGGGAAATCGGGATGAGGTACAGTCATTTACAACTTTTTGGACAACGTGGTTTGAAATGCTTGTGCTTTTTTGTCAAACAAGTGATCTGATTGCGCCAACTGTACATTTGCAAGTGCCCAAGCTATTGTATGTGTCTCATGAGGTGGCCACCTGGCCAGGAACATACCTCTGGGGGCCCATGAAGAAGGCAAGGACACTTGTCTCTTAGTACTTTAGTAACTAGGTTTCCTTGAGTCTTGTTAGGGGTTAACTTGATGGTCACCAAAATCTACTTGGATGTGAATAGAGTCATAGATGAGTTGTATGACTTTGTGAAATATCTGACCTACCCTGCCCAACTGTACAACTTTGGTTGACTTCATATAATTTTGGTGAAATGGAGATGTCGAATATCTAGTTAGGATAAACGACAGCAAACATACGGAGTCTTTCTGGCTTCTGCTTCCTATGTGCTAAATTAAGAACACATGCAAGGCACCCTGACTTCAGACTATACTACAAAGCTACAGTAATCAAGACAGTACGGTACTGGCACAAAAACATAAATATAGATCAAAGGAACAGGATAGAGTGAAGTAAGTCAGAAAGAGAAAAACAAATACTGTGTGCTAACACATATATATGGAATCTAAAAAAAAAAAAAAGGTTCTGAAGAACCTAGGGGCAGGACAGGATTAAAGATGCTGACGTAGAGAACGGACTTGAGGACACGGGGGGGGAAGGGTAAGCTGGGATGAAGTGAGAGAGTGGCATGGACATATACACACTACCAAATGTAAAATAGATAGCTAGTGGGAAGCAGCCACACAGCACAGGGAGATCAGCTCCGTGCTTTGTGTCCACCTAGAGAGGTGGGATAGGGAGGGTGGGAGGGAGATGCAAGAGGGAGGAGATACGGGTATATATATATATATATATATATATATATATATATATATATATATATATATATATATATATATATATATATATATATATATCTGATTCACTTTGTTATACAGCAGAAACTAACACACCATTGTAAAGCAATTATACTCCAATAAAGATGTTAAAAAAAACATGCAAAGCAAAATGTGTTCAAAGGAATTTCATATTCATTTACCCACACTTTTATTGTACCCCATTACTTGAAATTAAAGCCTGCATAGGAGATGAGAATAAAAAGAGATGAAAAGTTTTCAAAAGTTATCCTCAGATAAAATATTCTTTTAAAAGTTCCTCACCCTAAAAGAGTGACTTTTGCCCCAGGGCAAAGACCAGGAATTTCAGTTGCCACAGCCTTATAGACTCTATCTTCTCTGCCAGTGGGTTCCCTACTTCTTTGACAGCGTATTTCCAGCAATAAGAATTTTCTGAGCAAACTCTTCCAATGTGTTTATCAGATATTTTTTTGCATATATTATCATTAGCTAATTTCTTAAGGTTCAATATAATCTTAGTGTCAGATTTACACTTAACAACATTGGTGTAGGAATATATACTTATTTCAAATAGTCTTGACAAGTTTTTGGTCTAAATCTTGTCAAATCTGATGAGACCCTCCCTGGTTTAACTCATGATGTGGCTGGGGGAGGCTTGTTCTAGGAGTGTCTTCTCTGCTTTTTTCTTCTTTGTTTCTTGCATTGTAAATGTCTTAAATCCATAGTTTATTTGCAGGGATCCGTTTAAGCCACATTTTGTAAAGATTGTTTCGTTAAAAAGAGATGATAAAATCTGTTCATTCACCCAGCTTGACACAGATAAAGTGCAGTCTACCACACATGCTGCGAGAACCACTGTGTCCTCCCGTCACCTGGGGACACAGACACAGAGGATGCTGTGGGTGCCACCATAGGGCACATGTTACTGTTGGTCTGTAGTATGTCCATGGAGGTTGATTTCCTCCCCCTCCTCTTAGGTGAAATGTAAATATAAACAGACATCTTGTTTTCGTGCCACATCCGAACTTAGAGATCACTGTTCTACACTCTTTCTTTCTCCTCTGCTCCCAGTTTTGTGAGAACACACACACCTGTGCCAGCAGTTATATGTGATTATCTCCCTGCTTAGGTGTTCTCTGAAAATTTGAATTTAGCTCTGGCCCTTGTTACCTCTCACTTGTGCTACTACAGGATGCCTGTTTATCGCCTCACTTTCAATGTCTTCTCCAGATGTCAGGCTGGAGGAATTGGTCCCATGGGGAGGGACAGGCCTTTCGATAATGAAGGACCAAAAGAAAGGGTGGTTAAGGTGGGAAAAGAGATAACCCTTTAAACTTACACAGTTCTGTACATCAGTTATATCACAATAAAACTGGAAGGGAAAAAAAGATGGAAAAAGAAGTTAAGGGAGTTACATTACCTAACTGCACTGACTTATTTCAGCAGATTAGAAGCCAGGGTGTCCTGCCTGGAGTTAAGGAAAAGGTCATAGGTTATGGTGTTTGAGTTGAGCCGAAAAGGTTTGAAATAGCTGAGACCAGGGGTCTGTAGTTACCCTGACCTACAGAGTGCAGCTGGGTGTAGGAACAGAGGGGGCAGAAGGTTAATTGAAAGTTAAGAACTGAAATCAAGAGGTTTACAGACAGACAAGAACTGAAAGAATTCAGCACCACCAAACCAGCTTTACAAGAAATGCTAAAGGAACTTCTCCAGGCAGAAAAGAAAAGACCACAACTAGAAACAAGGAAATTACAAAATGGGAAAGCTCACTGGTAAAGGCAAACATACAGTAAAGGTGGGAAATCATCCACACACAAATATATCAAAACCAGTAATTTTGAGAGTACAAATGCAGGATATTTGAAATGCATTTGAAATTAAGAGATGAGCAAGTTAGGGGGCTTCCCTGGTGGTGCAGTGGTTAAGAATCTGCCTGCCAATTCAGGGGACCCGGGTTCAAGCCCTGGTCTGGGAAGATCCCACATGCTGCGGAGCAACTAAACCCATGCACCACAACTACTGAGCCTGCGCTCTAGAGCCCATGAGCTACAACTACTGAGCACATGCACCACAACTACTGAAGCCCACATGCCTAGAGCCCGTGCTGTGCAACGAGAAGACACAGCAATGAGAAGCCCGCTCACCACAATGAAGAGTAGCCCCCGCTCGCCACAACTAGAGAAAGCCCATGCGCAGCAACGAAGACCCAACGCAGCCAAAAATAAATAACTAAAATAAATAAATTTTTAAAAAAATAGATGAATAAATTAAAACAGTCATATACATATAGATTGCTATACCAAAACCTCATGGTAACTGCAAACCAAAACTCTATAACAGATATACACACAAAAAAGAAAAAGGAATCCAAACATAACACTAATGATAGTCATCAAATCACAAGAGAACAAAAGTGAACAGGAAGAAAAAAGACCTAAAAAACAAATCCAAAACAATTAATATGGCAATAAGAACATACGTATCAATAATTACCTTAAATGTAAATGGATTAAATGCTGCAAACGAAAGACTGGCTAAATGGATACAAAAACAAGACCCTATATATTCTATCAAACATTTAGAAAAGAGTTAACACTTATCCTTCTGAAACTATTCCAAAAAATTACAGAAGGAACACTTCCATAATCTTTCTAAAAGGCCACCATTACCCTGATACCAAAACCAGACAAAGATACCACAAAAAAAGAAAATTACAGGCCAATAACACTGATGAACCTAGACGCAAAAATCCTCAATAAAATACTGGCAATCCAAACCCAACAATACATTAAAAGGATCATACACCATGATCAAGTGGGATTTATCCCAGTGATGCAAAGATTTTTCAATATCCATACATCAATCAATGTGCTACACCACAATAACAAATTGAAGATACAAACCATATGATCATCTCAATAGATGCAGAAAAAGCTTTTGATAAAATTTGACATATATTTATGATAAAAACTCTCCAGAAAGTGGGCATAGAGAGAACATACTTGACATTATAAAGGCCATATACTACAAACCCACAGTTCACATTATACTCAATGGTGAAAAGGTGAAAGCATTTCCTTTAAGATCAGGAACAGGACAAGACTGTCCACTCACACCACTTTTATTCAACATAGTTTTGGAAGTCCTAGCCGCAGCAATCAGAGAAGAAGAAGAAATAAAAGGAACCCAAATTGGAAAAGAAGAAGTAAAACTGTCACTGTCTGCAGATGACATGATACTATTTACAGAAAATCCTAAAGACACTACCAGAAAGCTACCAGAACTCATTAATGAATTTGGTAAAGTTTCAGGATACAAAATTAATACACAAATCTCTTGTAATTCTATACAATAAAAACAAAAGATCAGAAAGAGAAATTAAGGAAACAATCTCATTTACCATTTCATCAAAAAGAATAAAATGCCTAGGAGGCAAAAAAAATCTGTACCTACCTAAGGAGGCAAAAAGTCTGTACTCCTCACACAATAAAATGCTGATGAAAGAAATCAAATGTGATACAAACAGATGGAAAGATATACTGTGTTCTTGGATTGGAAGAATCAATATTGTCAAAATGACTATACTATACAAGGCAATCTATAGATTCAATCCATCTCTATTAAATTACCAATGGCATTTTTCACAGAACTAGAATAAAAAGTTTTAGATTTATATGGAAACCCCAAAGACCTCATATAGCCAAAGCAATCTTGAGAAAGAAAAACAGGGCTAGAGGAATCAGGCTCCCTGACTTCAGACTATACTGCAAAGCTACACTAATCAAAACAGTATAGTACTGGCACAAAAACAGAAATATAGATTAATGGAAGAGGATAGAAAGCCCAGAAATGAACCAACATACCTATAGTCAATTAATCTACAACAAAGGAGGAAATAGTATACAATGGAGCAAAGACAGTCTCTTCAAAAAGTGTGTGCTGGGAAAACTGGACAGCTACATGTAAAAGAATGAAATTAGAATATTCTCTAACATAATACAGAAAAGTAAACTCAAATTGGAGTAGAGATTTAAATGTAAACCTGATACTATAAAACTCCTAGAGGAAAACATAGGCAAACACTTTTTTTTTCTTTCTAATAAGGAAGGTGGGGAGTTCTCTTCCACCTTCTTTTTTTTTTAATAAATAAATTTATTAATTAATTAATTTATTTATTTTTGGCTGCATTGGGTCTTCGTTGCTGTGCAGGGCTTTCTCTAGTTGTGGTGAGCGGGGGCTACTCTTCGTTGTGGTGTGTGGGCTTCTCATTGTGGTGGCCTCTCTTTGCAGAGCATGGGTTCTAGGCACACGGGCTTCAGTAGTTGCAGCACGCAGGCTCAGTAGTTGTAGTGCACAGGATTAGTTGCTCTGCAGCATGTGGGTTCTTCCCAGACCAGGGCTCGAACCCATGTCCCCTGCATTGGCAGGCAGATTCTTAACAACTGTGCCACAAGGGAAACCCGGCAAACACTCTTTGACACAAATCGCAGCAATGTCTTTTTGGATCCATCCCCCAGAGTAATGGAAACAAAAACAAAGATAAACAAATGAGACCTAATTAAACTTAAAATATTTGCACAGCAAAGCAAACCATAAAAAGAAAAGAAAACCTATGGAATGGGAGAAAATATTTATAAATGATGCAACCAACAAGGGATTAATTTCCAAAATACCTAAACAGCTCATATAGCTCAATATCAAAATACAAAACAAAAAAAAACCCCAATAAAACAATGGGCAGAATGTCTATATAGACATTTCTCCAAAGAAGACACACAGATGGCCAACAGGCACATGAGAAAATGCTCAACATCACTAATTATTATAGAAATGCAAATCAAAACTACAATGAGATATCACCTCACACCAGTCAGAATGCCCATCATCAAAATGGCCACAAATAATAAATGCTGGAGAGGGTGTGGAGAAAAAGGAACCCTCCTATACTGCTAGTAGGAATGTAAATTGGTAGAGCTACTACAGATAACAGTATAGAGTATCCTTTAAAAACTAAATATAGAGCTACCATATGATCCTGCAATCCCACTCCAGGACATGTCTCCAGAGAAAACCATAATTTGAAAGGATACATGCACCCAATTTTTCATCGCAGCACTATTTACAATAGCCAAGACATGGAAGCAATCTAAGTGTCCATCGACAGATGAATGGATAAGGAAGATGTGGTACGTATATACAGTGGAATACTACTCAGCCATAAAAAATAATGAAATAATGCCATTTGTAGAAACATGGCTGAACCTAGAGATTATCACACTAAGTGAAATAAGCCATACAGAGTAAGACAAATCTCATATGATATCCCTTATATGTGGAATCTGAAAAAAAAAATGAACTTATTTCCAAAAGAGAAAGAGACTCACAGAATAGAAAACAAAATTTTGCTTACCAAAGGGGAAGAGGGAGGGGAGGAATAAAGTAGGAGGTTGGGATTAACATATACACACGACTATATATAAAATAGATAACCAACTAGGACCTACTGTATAGCACAGAGAACTATGCTCAATATTTTGTAATAACCTATGAGCAAGAAGAATCTTAAAAAGTATATATAGATATAGGTATAGATTGATATAAAACTGAATCCCTGTACTGTACACGTGAAACATGATATTGAAAATCAATTATACTTCAATTAAAAAAAAACTTTACCCAAAAGAAAACTCTAGTACCAGTTGTATTCTTTGGTGAATTCTAGCATTTAAAGGAAAAAAAAAAATTTACAAAACTCCCTCTAGAAAATAGAAAAGGAAGAAACACTTCACGATTCATTCTATGAGGCGTCACCTTGATACCAAAGTCAAAGGCATTATAAGAAAAGAAAACTTTCAGTATTGCTTATGAATGTAGACACAACAATCCTTTAAAAATTAGCAAATTAAATACAGCAGTATATGATAAGAAAAATACATCATGACGGTTATGGACTGAATTGTGTCCCCCCCAAATTCATAGGTTGAAGCCCTAACCCCCAATGTAACTGTAGTTGGAGATAAGGACTTTAAAGAGATAACTAAGGTTAAATGATATCATAAAGATGGGGCCCTAGAGACAAGAAAGATCTCTCTCTTTCTCTCTCTCTGCACATGCACAGAGGAGAGACCGTGTGAAGATTCAGCAAGAAGGACCATCTGCAAGCCAGGAAGAGAGGTCTCACCAGAAACCAACACTACTAGCATCTTGATCTTGGACTATAGCCTCAAAAATGTGAGGAAATAAATTTCTGCTCTTTAAACCATCCAGTCTGTGCTATTCTGTTATGCCAGTCCTAGAAGACTAATACAATGACCAAATAGAGTTTATCCCAGGAAAGTAAAGTTGGACTAACATTAGAAAACTAAGCACTTTTTTTCACTATATTAACCAACTAAAAAACAAGAAAAATTGTATGATAAACTCAACAGGTGCAGAAAAACCATTTGACAATCTTCAAAAATCACTCATGAGAACAAACGTTTCAGCAAACCAGGAGTGGAAAAGAACTTTCTCAACCTGATAAAGAACAGCTAACATTATACTTAATGGTGAAAGATTGATTGCTTTCCCTCTAAGGTCATAAATGAGGCAAAGATGTTCTCTCTCACCACTCCCATTCAACATCTTACTGGAAGCTAAGTCCAGTACAAAAGGGTAGTAAAAGAATAAAAGATGTATAGATTGACAAAGAGGAATGAAATTATTTTAATTCTCAGGTGACAAGTTTGTCCACATAGAATATCCTATGGAATTTACAAAAAAGCTACAGGTGACTGTAGCAAGGTCCCTGTATATAAAGTAAATATAGAAAAATTAGTTGTATTTCTACATACTAATAGTAGCTGTTGGAAGCTGAAAAACAATACAAATTATAATAGCAAAAATCCAAAGTACTTAGGGATACATTTGACAAAACGTACAAAAATTGTACACAAACTACAAAACATTGAGAAAAATGTAAAACAAAAAGTGGAGAGATGCTATATTTATGGATCAGAAGAGTTAATGTTGTTAAGATGTCAATTATCCTCCAATTAATCTGCAAACTAATATAATCTCAAGTCAAACTCCAGCAAATTTTTTTTGAGGAAATTGATAAGACTTCCTTAAAAAAAAAAAAAAAAAAAGGAGTTAGGAGCTGGAGTTTTTTCAGTCAGGTTCAACGGGAAGAGCAAGGGATTGAAGCAGTGGGAAGAAGCAGAGCGGGGAGGATGGAATCAAGTTTTAGGGTACCCAGAGAAAAGGGTTTGGGATACTGTGGATAGGAGTTTGGATCAGGTTGGTGGAAGGCTAGAGCATTAGGGCTGAGAGCACAGGAAAAGATGTATGACCAAGAGGGACATATTTTGGGACACTCTCTAAGGGCTGCAAGAATGTGAATTTTGGTGGCCTCAGCATTTCATTAAAAATTAGTCTCAGCTGTTCCAAGTCTGTTGATTTTTATTGTGCTTGTAGTTGAATCTCCATGAAGAAAGCAATAATAGTCACCTCATAGGGTGGGGGAGTGTGGAAGGGCCTGCATTTCAGCTGGGATTGGTTGGTTGTGCTTCAAAGCTCCAATGAGGCTGAAGTGTGTGCTTGACTTTTCAAGAAGACAGAAATCTCAGGAAAATGGTTCATTGATATATGCCTATTAGATCTGGCTGTGGGCATGACTTAAAAATGGATTACCATAAAAACTACATTTCTGAAAGAAGGATTAAGTAGGTAGAGAAATATACATGGTTATGTTTTTAATTCCTATTGTAGAAAAGTTTGTTTCAAAAGCAACCAGTCAGTGGACAAGGGATCTGGTCACCAACTGAGTCACAAAATACCTGCTTGAGAACTGACCAGTGAATTTGGGGGAACAGAATCGGTTTGAAGCAATGTCTTGAGATATGAAGCATAAACTTTACAAAGCCATATCTGATCATGGATTAATTTAGAATTCTTTCTCCTGGGTAACCTTTTGCTTTTTTAGGTAATTGATTACGCCCAGATTGATTTTTTAAAGTCAGTTTTGGTTTATAAAGGTCTTCATATGAATATATATCTTTTTTTTTTTTTTTTGTGGTACTCGGGCCTCTCACTGTTGCTGTCCCTCCCGTTGCGGAGCACAGGCTCCGGACACGCAGGCTCAGCGGCCATGGCTCACGGGACCAGCCTCTCCGCGGCATGTGGGATCTTCCCGGACCGGGGCACGAACCCATGTCCCCTACATCGGCAGGCGGACTCTCAACCACTGCACCACCAGGGAAGCCCTGAATATATCTTATATGAGGTTCCCAACCAGTCTCTGAAATAGTAGGTAAGTACTATTTGAATTTTACGGATAATTTAAACAAAGCTAGAGAGGCTGTTATTTCTCCAGGCTCACACATCTACAAATGATCCAGTAGATAAATATTTTCCTGCCGAGACCAGTAATCATCCCACTACACCTCACCATTACACCAGGGCCTCTGAGCTCCTAAGATGGTGACTTCATAAGGAAGGCATGGTCATGAACTCTTGGGAACCACACCACATCTGCATTTTCCAGAGCTGCAAGCTTCACCCTGAGATAGGTTTAGACTTTTCTCTGGAGTGTTGGAAATGTTTTGGGTTCCATAACTAGATTAATATTCCATTGTTTCATGTCTCATCAAATTATCTCCTCCAAAAACGTAGTGACCTTTTAAAATTGGTTCACTGAGTAAGACGGTCTGCTTCGAGGCAGCTAATATTTAACACTATTTTCTCTCTGACCATCAAAAGATGTGTCATGAGTTCCCCTGTGAAGTGGCTTCATCAGTTAGCTATCAAAGAGTCCTGACTCCTCTTGCGTCATATAGGTATCCTGAATGACTTAATACAAATGAAACTTTTGAATATTCTACTTTTTGCTTAAGTTCACTGGTAATATATGAGGATAAATGTTGGAACTCTTCACTGACTATGTCATGGTGTAGTGTTTTCAAAAATTTATTTTAGATGTGGAGGCATATATAATGTGACCTAACTAAAAAAGTTTTAATAAAAGTATAAAAGGAAGGATGTGCATTTTTCCTGCTTCATTTTTGGTTAGTTTGACTACAGGACTTTATAAGGTGGTCCAAGGCATTTACCTTGATTCTATCACTCAAATATATTTCAAATCATGTTAGTTCTTTTTTTTTTAAAAAAAGATTTAATTTTATTTATTTTTGGATACACTGGGTCTTCATTGCTGCACGTGAGCTTTCTCTAGTTGCCGTGAGTGGGGGCTACTCTTCCTTTTGGTGTCTTCTCTTGTTGTGGAGCACTGGCTCTAGGCACACAGGCTTCAGTAGTTGTGGCTCATGGACTCAGTAGTTGTGGCTCACAGTCTCTAGAGCACAGGCTCAGTAGTTGTGGCGCATGGGCTTACTTGCTCCGTGGCATGTGGGATCTTCCCGGACCAGGGCTCAAGCTTGTCTCCCCTGCACTGGCAGGTGGATTCTTATCCACTGTGCCACCAGGGAAGTCCCGTTAGTACTTTCTTTAGTGTATATTATTTTGTGTGTATTCTTTTGCTTACTCTTAATCTCACACACCTCTGAAAATGTATCTTTTAAGTATCAGTGTCAGAATAATTTGGTTTTTGTCAAACCATTTTTGAAATGTAGTTAATTCAGTGAAGAACTTTTATTTAGGACATTCCTTTGATTTATATTGATGGCATTTGGGGAGTAGGATATTTTATACATTCAATGATACATTTTATTATCAACTTCTGATTATAATTTTACACTTGTTAGTTACAGAAAGTGTAGTAAATACATAAAAGTACAAAGAGTAAATAAAATCACCTATCATCCCACTACTTGGAATAAATCACTGATAAATTTGAGGGGTGATCATTATTTTGAATTTCTGATGTCATACTGTATTTCCATTTTGGTATCTCCAATTACATATTTAAAATTAAAAAGGCCAAAGGCATTGTAATTTATCCAGTTATTTCAGTCTTTAAAACTGGAAATAGGGTGATACTTGTATTGCTTTTTATTGCTGGACAACAGTTGCCTGAGAACTCAGTGATTTCAAACAACTTATTTCGCAGTTTGTGTGAACAAGAATTCAGGCAAACTCGCCTGGGTCCTCTGCTTCAAGGTCTCTTACAAGGCTGCAGTCAAAGTTCCAGCTGGACCACAGTCATCGGTGTCTCAGTTCATTTGAGGCAGGATTTATTTTCCAGTTCACTCCTTGGTTGGTTGGTTGTCAAGATTCCATTCCTCGTGGGTTGTTGGACTAAGGGCCTCAGTTCCTTGCTAGCTGTTGGCTGGAGGCCACCCTCATTTCCTTGCCATATGGGCCCCTCCAGCATGGCAGCTTGCATCATCAAAATGGGCAAACCAAGGAGGCAATAGAGTCCAAAGTCACAGTCTTCCACAACCTAAGCTTAGAAATTATGTCCTATCACTTTAGCCATATTCTCTTAGTCAGGAGCAAATCACAAGGTCCAGCCTACATTCAAGGGCAGGGGCCTGAACCAGGAAGAAATAGAAAATATGAACAGACCAATCACAACTACTAAAATTGAAACTGTGATTTAAAAACTCCCAACAGACTAAAGTCCAGGACCAGATGGCTTCACAGCTGAGTTCCATCACACGTTTAGAGAAGAGTTAACACCTATCCTTCTGAAACTCTTCCAAAACATTGCAGAGAAAGGAACATTCCCAAGTTCATTCTATGAGGCCACAATCACTCTGATACCAAAACCAGACAAAGATATAATGAGAAAAAGAAAATTACAGGCCAATATCACTGATGAACATAGACACAAAAGACTTCAACAAAATACTAGCAAACCGAATCCAACAACACATTAAAAGTATCATATGCCATGATCAAGTGGGATTTTTCCCATGGATGGAGGGATTCTTCAATATATGGAAATCAATCAATATGATACACCACATTAACAAACTGAAGAATAAAAACCATATGATCATCTCAATAGATCCAGAAAAATCTTCTGACAAAATTCACCATCCATTTATGATTAAAAAAAAAAAAAAAAAAAACTCTCCAGAGAGAGAGTTTGGTAAAGTTGCAGGATACAAAATTAATACACATAAATCTCTTGCATTCCTATACACTAACAATGAAACATAAGAAAGAGAAATTAAGGAAACCATCCCATTTACCATCGTAAAAAAAAGAATAAAATAGCACTTCCCTGGTGGCACAGTGGTTGAGAGTCCGCCTGCCTATGCAGGGGACACGGGTTCATGCCCCGGTCTGGGAAGATCCCACATGCCGCGGAGCGGCTGGGCCCGTGAGCCATGGCCCCTGAGCCTGTGCATCTGGAGCCTGTGCTCCGCAACGGGAGAGGCCACAACAGTGAGAGGCCCACGTACCGCAAAAAAAAAAAAAAAAAAAAAAAAAAGAATAAAATACCCAGGAATAAACCTACCTAAGGAGTCAGAAGACCTGTACTCTGAAAACTATAAGATACTGTTAAAAGAAATCAAAGATGACACAAACAGATAGAGAGATATACCATGTTCTTGGATTGAAAGAATCAATAATGTGAAAATGACTGTACTACACAAAGCAATCTACAGATTTAATGCAATCCCTATCAAAATACCAATGACATTTTTCACACAATTAGAACAAAAAACTTTACAATTTGTATGGAAACACAAAAAACCCTGAATAGCCAAAACATTCTTGAGAAAGAAAAACAGAGCTGGAGGGATCAGGCTCCCGGACTTCAGACTACACTACAAAGTTACAATAATCAAAACAGTATGGTACTTGCACAAAAACAGAAATGTAGATCAATGGAACAGGATAGAAAGTCCAGAGATAAACCCACACACATATGATGACCTAATCTCTGACAAAGGAGGCAAGAATGATGGCGAAAAGACAGTCTCTTCAAAAACTGGTGCTGGGAAAACTGGACAGCTACATGTAAAAGAATGAAATTAGAACACCCCCTAACACCATACACAAAAATAAACTCAAAATGGATTAAAAACCTAAACGTAAGGCTGGATACTTTTAAACTCTTAGAGGAAAACATAGGCAGAACACTCTCTGACATAAATTTCAGCAAGATCATTTTTGATCCACCTCCTAGAGTAATGAAAATAAAAACAAAAATAAACAAATGGGAACTAATTAAACTTAAAATCTTTTGCACAGTGAAGGAAACCATAAGCAAAACAAAAAGACAAGCCTCCGGATGGGAGAAAATATTTGCAAACAAAGCAACTGACAAGGGATTAATCTTCAAAATATACAAATAGCTCACTACTCCCCCCCAAAAAACAAACAAACAAAAACCCAGACATAAAATGGGCAGAAGATCTAAATAGACATTTCTCCAAAGAAGACATACAGATGGGAAAAAAGTATGTGAAAAGATGTTCAACATCACTATTATAGAAATGCAAATAAAAACTACAATGAGGTATCACCTCACACCGGTCAGAATGGCCATCAACAAAAAAATCTATAAACAATAAATGTTGGAGAGGGTGTGGAGAAAAGGGAACCTTCCTACACTGTTGGTGGAAATGTAAATTGGTACAGCCACTATGGAGAACAGTATGGAGGGTCCTTAAAAAACTAAAAATAGAGCTACCATATGATCCAGAAATCCCATTCCTAGGCATATGCCTGGAGAAAACCATGATTCAAAAAAGATACATGCACCACAATGTTCAGTGCAGCACTATTCACAATAGCCAGGACATGGATGTAACCTAAATGTCCATCAACAGAGGAATGGATAAAGAAGAGGTTGTATATATATATATATATATATATATATATATATATATATACAATGGAATATTACTCAGCCATAAAAAATGAATGAAATAATGCCATTTGCAGCAACATGGATGGACCTAGAGATTGTCATACTGAGTGAAATAAGTTAAACACAGAAAGACAAGTAGCATATGATATCATTTATATGTGGAATCTAAAAAAAATGTACAAATGAACTTATCTACAAAGCAGAAGTAGAGTCACAGATGTAGAAAACAAACTTACAGTTACCAACGAGGAAGGGGGGAGGGACAAATTGGGAGATTGGTGTTGACATATATACACCACTATATATAAAATAGATAACCAACATGGACCTACTGTATAGCACAGTGAACTCAACTCAGTACTCTGTAATGACCTATATGGGAAAAGAATCTAAAAAACAATGGATATTTGTACATGTATAATTGATTCACTTTGCTGTACACCTGAAACTAACACAACATTATAAACCAACTATACTCCAGTAAAAATTTTAAAAATAAAAATTATGGCTTCCCCATGGAAAAAAAAGTATGACACATCAAAAGTCAATAACTTGTTCAACACAATCTAGATTGGAAGAGGAATGTTTCTTCAAAACTCTACTAAAGAGTTACTCATAATAATACTGGGAAATGAGCTACACAAACATCCAAAACAGGTTAGAGTACAAAAGGGCATCAGTGACTCCCTAAAAGGACAACAGAGAGGCACAGGGCTGTTAATGAACAGCATTCTCCAAATACGGTGAGAGGGTGGATGGGGGAAGTAACAAGAACCACCTCAGCCCATCTTGGTTAAATGTTGCCTTGCCTCATTCTTCTTCTCTGACTCCCCTCCCCTTGTAATGCTGGACCCTCCAAGTTGCTGTTACATGGACACATTCGACTCTCTCCACTGGGAACACCCAATTCTCATGGCTGGGGTACATGTGCTTGTGGTCATTGGCACATAAGTGTGCCTCTGCTGACCTAGGAACTCCCAGGAATTAACTAACTGGTGGGGGTTAATCTCACTCACATTTTCTTCCAAGGGATTCCACATATGCAGCACACACATTTTAAAGGCCCATACTCTTGTGAAGCAGGGGAAAAAAGTTTGGCAGCAGATAAAACGTGCCTCTAGGCCCTCCCCCCTTGTATCATGTCCGTGTGTGGTTTGACATTTGATTTGTGCCGGTGAGATCACATTCATATTCAGAGGAACTGCTTCATAGGGTTTCCTAGAAAACACCTTGTGAACAGGCAGTGTTTTGTGTACTTCGAACCAAAGTTCATCCAAGAAATTTTATATATAGTGAAGCAATGTTAGTTGGAGATTTTTGCAGCAGCCATGAGCCAGCTTGCCTATGAATTACTGTTAAACAGTCCATAAACAACTGAGATAGCACTTTTCATACCATATACATACATTGGCTTTCAGAAGCCAGAGTGGTTTCTCGAGTTTTCATTACTTCTAGAGAAAAGCCAAAAGATGCTGGCGCCATTTTGGAGAGGTTGACTCCTCCCATCCCCCAACACACTGTTGACCGTCCTGAAAGGCTGGCAGGAACCGGACATTCTTGCAGGATTCTCTGTGCCAAAAACTATGTTTTCTCAATTTTCATCCAACGCTTTCAGGAAGGAGTTATCCCAAACTGCTGGTTAGGAATAACCAGCAAGGTCACTAGCTAATAAGTAGAGGAATCCATGTTTACCAGCCCAGTTCTGGCTGAACCAAAGTCTATGTGGTCTTTCCATGGCAAGTACTATGTTGTGTGAGCTATTATTTTTCAGACTTATTTTTTGTGTCCTGGCCCACATCTTATTCATCAGTTTCTTGTCTTATTTGTTCCTAATTTGAGTGCTTTAGCAACTTAAAAAACCTGAACATATATTCTCCCCCATCCTGCTTCTCCCATCACCACCAACAAAAAAAGTGAAACAAAACACATATTTTAAAAAATATAATTCACCCAGTTTATGCAAACATTCCTTCCCTGAGAGTGACATATGGCGAGAGATCAGAAAGACAAAGGCAGAAGGATTTAAGATGCCAACTGGGAAGCAACAAGAAATGTGGGTCTTTAACACTGTGAAGTCAAGTCAAACTGCAGAACTGGTCTATGCTCAGCTTTGCAGGAAAATCCTTGGTTTTAGAGGATAATATGTAAACACTGTTTAGGATTAGGCTGAATTATGGTTCTAAGTGGGTGGAGGAGTCCATCTTCTGTGCCAAGAATCAGTGATCTTGGTTTAGAGTTCCCTCCTATCTCTTTGAAATGTGGTGCTTGCGTGTCTTAAGATTGAGGATGGCTTCTGGAGTAAAGCATCTTTTTCTTGCCCACTGCCAGATAGCTGCTTTCAACCTGGGTATATGGCTATAAATGTGAGAACTACAACATGATATCATGTGCACCTACCAACAGGTTTGTGGGAAAATACTAGGGAAGAACAATCAATCACCTGATTCTAGTACACATTCTAGAACACATATTTGAAAATGCAAAATAAATCTTATCTATTTTTTGTACGGAACTCAGAATATGCAAAGACCATTGATATTTGTCATTTACCTTCTGGTCATGCCTCCCTGTGAGGTAGAGGCACTAGAGTGATTAATCACCTGGTCACCCACGTTGTCTGGTAACTGACCTAAGTGATGGTGACCAAACAATTGCTGATAAGAACCCCCCACACACACACACTCCAATATAAATCTACATAGCGGGATCTCTTTTAGTTTTTTAAACCTAAAAGTCCTTAGTCATTCTTGGGTTTCTATACCATGGAGAATTTAAAAAACAAATAGAAGGAGATGAAGCATTAGAGGAGTGCAAAAGCAATCTGGACACGCAAGATTGATGACCTACACGTAGAAGTGAAAATTTAATAAGTTTTATAAATGAGAATGAGAAAACCAAATGTAGGATATAAGAGAGTTTTTCCCTCTTATTTATGCAATGGATAAATTTGAGTTGACAGCTCAGTGGCAGTCAGTTGATGATGTGTAAATGACCTTGAGCTACATTAATAGAAATGCAGTGCCCAGCAGAGAGGAGTTGGAGGAAGTCTTGCTCCACTGCGGTACCTCATTATAAGATGTGGGCACCCTGATGCTCTGCAGGTGAGGGGCCAGGATGCAGTT
Organism: Mesoplodon densirostris; assembly: GCF_025265405.1. Lineage (NCBI taxonomy): Eukaryota > Metazoa > Chordata > Mammalia > Artiodactyla > Ziphiidae > Mesoplodon > Mesoplodon densirostris. The sequence goes on along the minus strand of NC_082670.1, from coordinate 43,866,958 downwards.
CCCAACCATATCAGAAACGGACATCATAATATGAAAGAATGAGATTTTATGTGTGTTTTAACAGAAATACGTGCAAGTTAATTATTTCAAAGAAACCTATTTTTGCAAGAAAACTACACAGCTTGTATACTGCTTACTTTAATTACAAAACGTTAGTGAAATCACAGTTAACAAGTTACTTATCACAAGTTTGATGACAAAATTCTCTTAAACTTTTAAGTGTAATAAAAAATCATTTTCTGACAACTAACTTTTATTCTTATAACAAACAAACATACTCTCAAGGTTACAGTTACTGTAGTTGAGAAATAACTATTAAAACCTCTGAATATTACAGGAATACTCTTTATACTTTTAAGATGACAGACTTAGGAACCTGACTTCATGAAGACTAGAGACAGAATATATGTAGAGTAATCAGCTGGTAAACATCCTCTAACCATTTCTCTGACATTCCTCCCCATCCCCTAAGAAAGGGGTAAGAGCAAACTTAGTATTTTACCCTTGTGAAAACAGTCTTCTCTAGATTTCTGTTATTATTCAGAATTGTGGAATTGTGGCCCTTTTCACTGGGCTGAATAACATTCTGAAGAACCACCAGTGCATAGAAGACAGATCTTTATTTCATCATGAGAAACAACTTTCTATCCATTTCAGTTGTCCAAAGGTGGCTGCTTTGGGAGAAGAATTGCCAGATAAAATACAGGACACCAGCTAAATTTGAATAATGATGAAAAAATTTTAGTATAAATAAGTCCCAAACATTGCATTAGACATTCTTATACTAAACATCATTCACTGTTTATCTGATATTCAAATTTAATCCTGTATTCTTATTTGCTATATCTAGCTACCTATTTGGAAATGGTTGTATTTCCAGGTGCTGTGATTAAAAACACTACTGATTACATGGAGATGTGGTGTCAAGATTCCAAGAGTCAGAGAGTACAGTTGGGATTGTATGGAGAGTAGGGTCCAGATTTCATCTTCATGGGTGTCACCTTTGAGTTCAGAGCTGGGCTAGGTGTTGGGGGGAGGGACCAAATGACTCTACAGTTCATAACACTGAGGGAACAGTGGCTTTTTATGATCTTTCCATTTTCTTTGTTTCTTGTTCCTTTGGCAGGATTAACTCACTGCTCTCCAGCCCCTAGTAGGTCCAGAGGACAGTGGAGAGTGCAAAAGAGAATGACATTTTTCTCCTTATTAATATTTCTTGAACTGTGTTGGTGGTGGAAATCCTTGGGAACACATCTACATGGACGATTGTGTTCCTACCAGGAACTCTGGAGTTTTCACAACCAAGAGGCAGCGTCTCCAATAGATTTTTCTGTTTTGTTCCCAAAAGAATATGGCAAAAGAAGAATTCTTTCTAGAGAAGGAGATTAGAATAAATAAATTCTGGCAGACTCTCCAAATCACATAATAAGATAAGTTAAAAGTTGGCCCTATTTTGAGGTTGACGAATCCATTGCTTTGGAAACATTTCTTAATGTTTCTGAAGAAAACACTTTAGAAGGATTTTTGCTTAATGGATGCCTTATATCCATTAATGGATGCCTTACATCCATTAATGGATGCCTTACAGTATTATAGTATTAATGATCTGTCACATGAAATCCTGAAGTCACTCCACGCTGATAATTGACAAACAATGAAAAGTTCAACTGAAGCTCTTTTCAAATTTGGTTCTCCCACACAGGCTGATCTGTTTACTGGAGACTGTTGTTAAGACTGTAAAAACAATTGGTCTGGGTGCTGGGACAGAGTGCAGGCTGCCCAAGGCATGAAGATCCAGTTTGCCTATGCTTGCTGATAGTGATGTTGCTGTAGATGTATTTTTAGGTTACAATGATGAGGAAAATGACAATGCCTCCAGAAATTTGGGGCCACAGTCACAATGTGTTCAGGGAACCAATATACAAGAAAAATACCCAATTTTATGAAATGTTTTCATTATTTTAACTGGTAGAAACCTGCTTTCCCTTAAAATAAGACTGTTAATGTTCCCTGAAAACTGAAAAATCTGACAGTACAAGAGAGAATTTAAAATATATATACTTTTAGGAGTTTAGCCAAAGATGGTGGAGTAGGAACTCGAGCTCACCTCCTCTCACAAACACACCAAAATCACAATTAACTGTGGAACAACCATCAATAAAAAAGACTGGAACTTACCAAAAAAGATATTCTACATCCAAAGACATAAAGAAGAAACCACAATGAGATGGTAGGAGGGACACACTCACAATATAATCAAATCCCATATCACCCAGGGGCGTGACCCACAAACTGGAGAATAATTATATCACAGAAGTTCTCCCACAGGAGTGAGAGTTCTGAGCCCACATCATGCTCCCCAGCCTGGGGGTCTGGCATTGGGAGGAGGAGCCCCCAGAGCATTCAGCTTTGAAGGCCAGTGGGGCTTGACTGAAGGAACTCCACAGGACTGAGGGAAAGAGAGACTCCACTCTTGGAGGACACACACAAAGTCTCATGCACAATAGGACCTAGGGAAAAAGCAGTGACTTCATAGGACCCTGGGCCAGACCTACCTGCTGGTCTTGGAGGACCTCCTAGGGAGGCAGAGGGTGGCTGTGGCTCACTGTGGGGGCAAGAACACTGGTGGTAGAGGTATTGGGGAGTATTCATTGGCATGAGCTATCCTGGAGACCAACATTTTGGCATCAAGACCTGGCCTCACCCAACAGCCTGTAGGTTCCAGTGCTGGGATCCCTCAGGCCAAACAACCAACAGGGTGAGAGCACAGACCCACCCATCAGCAGAAAGACTGCCTAAACACTTTTTGAGCCCACAGCTGCTTCTAACCAGAGGCCTTGACATGGCCCTGCCCACCAGAGGGACAAGACCCAGCTCCACCCACCAGTGGGCAGACACCAGCTCCTCCCACCAGGAAGCCTGCACAAGCCTCTAGACCAGCCTCACCCACTAGGGGTCAGATACCAGAAGCAAGAAAACTACAGTCCAGCAGCCTGCAGAACTGAGTCCACAAACACAGGTCAGAAACTACCCTGGGACCAGCTGGTCCCTGGCCCTTGGGTGAGGAGAGAGGAGTGCACTCCTGGGACACATAGAACATCCCATAGAGAGGGCCACTTCTCCAAGGCCAAGAAACACTACTAACTTTTCACATACTTAAACATACAAATAGACATTTAGACAAAATGAGACAGCAGAAGAATATGTTCCAGATGAAGGAACAAGATATAACCCCAAAAGAACAACTAAGTGAAGGGGAGATTGGTACTCTACCCTAGAAAGATTCCAGAATAATGATCGTAAAGATGATCCAAGAACTCAGGAAAAGAATGGATGCGTGGAGTGAGAAGTTACAAAAAGTTTTAACAAAGAGCTAGAAAATATAAAGAACAACGAAACAGAGTTGAAGAATTCAATAACTGAAATGAAAAATACACTAGAAGGAATCAATAGCAGAATAAGTGAGGAAAAAGAACGGATAAGTGAGCTGAAAGACAGAGTGGTGGAAATCACTGCTGTGGAACAGAATAAAGAAAAAAGAAAGAAAAGAAATGAAGACAGTTTAAGGGATCTCTGGGAAAACATCAACTACACCAACATTCACATTATAGGGGTCCCAGAAAGAGACAAACAGCCTGAGAAAATATTGGAAGGAATAAGAGCTGAAAACTTCCCTATCATGAGAAAGGAAACAGTCATCCAAGTCCAGGGCCCACTGAAGAGTCCCATACAGGATAAACCCAAGGAAGAACATGCCAAGATACAGAGTAATCAAATTGACAAAAATTAAAGATAAAAGAGAAAATATTAAAAGTAACAAGGGAAAAGCAAAGCAGGCAAAGAAACAAAGCAGGCAAGAATATTAACAGAGAAAAGACAGTGTCCTCAGCAAGTGGTGTGTGGAAACCCCACCCAGACAGCTGCATGTAAATCAAGGAAGTTATAACACTCCTTCACACCATATATAAAAATAAACCCAAAATATGAAACCATAAAAGACATAGAGAACAACTTCTAGAAGAGAACATAGGCAAAACATTCTCCAACAGAACACGTAGCAATATTTTCTTAGGTCAGTCTCCCAAGGCAATAGAAGTAAAAGCAAAAATAAATAAGTGGGACCAGTCAAACTTGCAAGCTGTTGTACAGCAAAGGAAACCATAAACAAAACAAAAAGACAACTGACAGACTTGGAGGAAATATTTGCAAATGACGTGACTGACAAGGGCTTAATTTCCAAAATATACAAACAGCTCATACAACTCAACAACAAAAAAGAAAGCAACCCAATCGAAAAATACATAAGACCTAAATAGACATTTCTCCAATGAAGATATACAGATGGACAATAGGCACATGAAAAGATGCTCAACATCACTAATTATTAGAGAAATGCAAATAAAAACTACAATGAGGTGCCACCTCACACCACTCAGAATGGCCATCATTTAAATTATTACAAATAACAAAAGCTGGAGAGGGTGTGGAGAAAAGAGAACCCTCCTTCACTGTTGGTGGGAATGTAAGTTGGTGCAGCCACTACGGAAAAAAGTATGGAGGTTCCTCAACAAACTAAAAATAGAGTTGCCATATGATCCAGCAATCCTACTCCTGTGCGTATGTCCAGACACAACTATAATTCAAAAAGATACATGCACCCCTATGTTTATGGCAACACTGTTCCCAACAGCCAAGACATGGAAACAACATAAATGTACATTGACAGATAAATGGATAAAGAATAGGTGGTACATATATACAATGGAATACTACTCAGCCATAAAAGAGAATGAAATAATGTCATTTGCAGCAACATGGATGCAACTAGTGATTATCATACTAAGTAAGTCAAAAAGAGAAAGACAAATACCATATGATATCACCTATATGTGGAATCTAAAATATGACACAATTGAACTTATCTATAAAACAGAAACAGACTCACAGTGAACAGACTTGTGGTTGTCAAGGGAGAGATGGGGTGGGGGTGGGATGGACTGGGAATTTGGGGTTTGTAGATGCAAACTGTTATATATATAATAGATAAACAAAGTTCTACTGTATAACACAGGGAACTATATTCAATATCTTTGATAAACCCAAATGGAATATAGAAAAGAATGTGTGTGTATATATTTGTAAAACTGAATCACTCTGCTGTACAGCAGAAATGAACATAACATTATAAATCAACTATACTTCAATAAAAAATAAAATAAAATGTGTCTGCAATGCCAAAAAACAAACCAAAACAAAATAAAACATCCCAGAACCTATGGGACACAGCAAAAGCAGTTCTAAGAAGGAGGTTTATTGTTATATAAGCTTACCTCAGGAAACAAGAAAAATCTCAAATAACCCAATCTTTCACTTAAAGCAACTAGAGAAAGACAAACAAACAAATCATAAAGTTAGTAGAAGGAAAGAAATCATAAAGATCAGAGGAGAAATAAATGAAATAGACACTAAGAAAACAATAGCAAAGATCAATAAAACTAAAAGCTGATTCTTTGAGAAGATAAACAAAACTGATAAAACTTTAGTCACACTCATCAAGAAAAAAAAGGGAGAGGCCCCAAATTGATAAGTTAGAAATGAGAAAGAAGTTATAACTGACATGAGAGAAATACAAAGGACAATAAGACACTACTACAAGCCATTATATGCCAATAAAATGGACAACCTAGAAGAAATGAACAAATTTTTAGAAAGGTACAATCTCCCAAGACTGAACCAGGAAGAAATAGAAAATATGAACAGAACAATAACAAGTACTAAAAATGCATCTGTGATTTAAAAATCCCAAACAAACAAAAGTCTAGGACCAGATGGCTTCACAGGCAAATCCTATCAAACATTTATCAAACACATATCTTTCTGAAAATATTCCAAAAAATTGCAGAACAAGGAACACTTCCAAACTTATTCTATGAGGCCACCATCGCCCTGATAACAAAACCAAACAAAGATACCACACACACATACACAAAAGAAAATTATACGCCAATATCACTGATGAATATAGACACAAAAATCCTCAATAAAATACTAACAAACCAAATCCAACAATACATTAAAAGGACCATACACAATGATCAAGTGGGATTTATCCCAGGGATGCAAGGTTTTTCCAGTATTCACAACTCAATCAGTATGCTACACCATATTAACAAATTGAAGAATGAAAACCATATGATCATCAATAGATGCAGAAAAATCTTTTGCTAAAATTCAACATAAATTTATGATAAAAACTATCCAGGTGGCTTCCCTGGTGGCGCAGTTGTTGTGAGTCCACCTGCTGATGCAGGGGACATGGGTTCGTGCCCCGGTCCGGGAAGATCCCACATGCCACGGAGCGGCTGGGCCCGTGAGCCATGGCCGTTGAGCCTGCGCATCCGGAGCCTGTGCTCTGCAATGGGAGAGGCCACAACAGTGAGAGGCCCGTGTACCTCAAAACAAAACAAACCCCCAAACTATCCAGGAAGTGAGCATAGAGGGAACCTACCTCAACATAATAAAGGCCATATATGACAAACACACAGCTTACACCATACTCAACAGTGAAAAGCTGAAGGCATTTTCCCTAAGATAAGGAACAAGATAAGGATGTCCACACATGCCACTTTTATTCAACATAGTTTTGGAAGTCCTAGCCACAGCAATCAGAGAAGAAAAAGAAATAAAAGGAATCCAAACTGGAAAAGAAGAAGTAAAACTGTCACTGTTTGCAGATGACATGATACCATACATGGAAAATCCTAAAGATGCTACCAGAGAACTACTAGAGCTCATCAATGAATTCAGTAAATTTGCAGGGTACAAAATTAATACACAGAAAGCTGTTGTGTTTCTGTACAGTAGCAACAAAAGAGCAGAAAGAGAAATTAAGGAAACAATCCCATTTACCATTGCATAAAAAAGAATAAAATACCTAGGAATAAACCTACCTAAGGAAGCAAAACTCAAACGCTGAAAACTATAAGACACTGATGAAAGAAATCAAACATGACACAAACTGATGGAAAGATATACCATGTTCTTGGATTGGAAGAATCAATATTTTCAAAATGACTATATGACCCAAGACAGTCTACAGATTCAATGCAATTCCTATCAAATTACCAATGGCATTTTTCACAGAACTAGAACAAAACAATTTGAAATGTGTATGGAACCACAAAAGACCCCAAATAGCCAAAGCAATCTTTTTTTTTTTTTTTTTTTGCTGTACGCGGGCCTCTCACTGCTGTGGCCTCTCCCGTTGCGGAGCACAGGCTCCGGACACACAGGCCCCGCGGCCATGGCTCGCGGGCCCAGCCGCTCCGCGGCATGTGGGATCCTCCGGGATCGGGGCACGAACCCGTGTCCCCTGCATCGGCAGGCGGACTCCCAACCACTGCGCCACCAGGGAGGCCCCAAAGCAATCTTGAGAAAGAAAAGCAGAGTGGGAGGAATTATGCTCCTTAACTTCAGACTGTAATATAAGGGTACAGTAATCAAAACAGTATGGTACTGGCACAAAAACAGAAATGTAGATCAATGGAACCGAATAGAAAGTCCAGAGATAAACCCACACACCTATGATGACCTAATCTCTGACAAAGGAGGCAAGAATATACAATGGAGAAAAGACAGTCTCTTCAACAAGTGGTCCTGGGAAAACTGGACAGCTTCATGTAAAAGAATGAAATTGGCACATTCTCTAACACCATACACAAAAACAAACTCAAAATGGACTAGAGACCTAAATGTAAAACTGGGTTCTATAAAACTCTTAGAGGAAAACATAGGCAGGACACACTTTGACTTAAATTGCAGCAATATCTTTTCAGATCTGTCTCCTAGAGTAACGGAAATAAAAACAAAAATAAACAAATGGGACCTAATTAAACTTAAACCATAAACAAAGGAAAGAAAACCATAAACAAAACAAGAAGACAACCTACAGAATGGGAGAAAATATTTGCAGATGATGCAATGGACAAGGGATTAATCTCCAAAATATACAAATGGCTCAATTTCAAAAAAACAAAAACCCAATCAAAAATGGGCAGGAGAACTAGACATTTCTCCAAAAAAGACATACAGATGGCCAAGAAACACATGAAAAGATGCTCAACATCGCTAATTATTAGAGAAACGCAAATCAAAACTACAATGAGGTGCCATCTCATGCCACTCAGAATGGCCATCATTTAAATTGTTACAAATAACAAATGTTGGAGAGGGTGTCAGAAAAAGGGAACCCTCTTACACTGTTGGTGAAAATGTAAATTGATGCAGTCACTATGGAAAACAGTATGGAGTTACCTCAACGAACTAAAAATACAGTTGCCATATGATCTGGCAATCCCACTCCTGGGCATATATCTGGGCAAAACTAATTTAAAAAGATACATGCACCCCTATGGTCACAGCAGCACTATTCACAATAGCCAGGACATGGAAACAACCTAAATGTCCATCGACAGATGAATGGATAAAGAAGAGGTGGTACACATATACAATGGAATACTACTTAGCCATAAAAAGGAATGGAAAAATGTCATTTGCAGCAACGTGGATTTGCCTAGAGATTTTCATACTAAGTGAAGTAAATCAGAAAGGGAAAGACAAACACCACATGATATCACTTATAGGTGGAATCTAAAATATGACACGAATGAACTTATCTATGAAACAGAAACAGACTCAGAGACATATTGGACAGACTTGTGGATGTTAAGGTTGAGGAGGGGTGAGGGAGTGATGGGCTGGGAGTTTGGGATTAGTAGATACATACTATTATATATAGAATGGATAAACAACAAGGTCCTACTGTATAGCACAGGGAATTATATACACTATTCTGTGATAAACTAAAATGGAAAAGAATACGAATAAGAATGTATATATATGCATAACTATCACTTTGCTGTACAGCAGAAATGAACACAACATTGAAATCAATACATCAAGAAAATAAATTTTAACAACCTTCAAAATATAACCAAACCGAATCCCAAATCCCACAATACATAAAAAGGATTATACATCATGATCAAGTTGGATTCCTCCCAGGGTCCCAAAGCTGGTTCAACATACACAAAGTCAATAAGATATACCACCTCAACCAAAGAAGAGACAAAAACCACATGATCATTTCAATAGAGACAGAAAAAGCAAGTGATAACATTCAACATCCATTCATGAGAAAAACTCTTATGAAGTGAATATAGAGGGAACATATTTGAACATAATCAAAGCTCTTTATGACAAACCTACAGCCAACATAATATTCAGCAGTGAAAAGCTGAAATCCTTCCTGCTAAAATCTGGAACAAGACAAGTATGCCCACTCTCACCACTTCTATTCAATATAGTATTCAAAGTCCTCGACACAGCATCCAACATGGAAAAGAAATAAAACGTACCCAAATTGGAAGAGAAGTGGTAAAACTGTCATTATATGCAGATGGTGTGATGCTGTATAGAGAAAACCCCAAAGACTTCACACAAAAACTACTAGAACTGACAAACGAATTTAGCGATGTAGCAGGATACAGGATTAACATACAGAAATCTGTCACATTTATTTACACTAACAATGAAATATCAGACAGGGAAAGTAAAAAAAAACAACCCCTTTTAAAATTGCATCAAATAAAAATAAAATATTTAGGAAGAAAACTGACCAAGGAGGTGAAAGACTTATATGCTGAGAACTATAAAAACATTGATAAAGGAAATTAAAGATAATTTAAAGAAATGTAAAGATATCCATGCTCTAGGATTGGAAGAATTATCTATAATATTTTTTTAAATGGCCATACTTCCCAAAGCAGTCTACAGATTTAATGCAATCCCTATCAAATTACCCATGACATTTTTCACAGAACTAGAACAAATAATCCTAAAATTGATATGGAACCACAAAAGACCCAGAATTGCCAAGGCAATCCTGAGGAAAATGAACAAAGCTGGAGGCATAAGCCTTCAAGACTTCAGATAATACCACAAAGATACAGTAATCAAAACAGCATGGTATTGGCACAAAAACAGACATGTGGATCAATGGAACAGAAGAGAGAGCCCATAAATAAACCCACACACCTATGATCAATTAATATTTGACAAAGGAGGCAAGAGTATCAATGGAGAAAAGACATTCTCTTCAGCAACTGGTGTGGGGAAACTCAGAGAGGTACATGTAACTAAAGGAAGTTACAATTCTCCTTCACACCATACACAAAAACTCAAAATGGCTTAAAGACTTAAATATAAGACATGACACCATATAACTCCTAGAAGAGAACATAGGCAAAACATTCTCTGACAGAATTCATAGCAATGTTTTCTTAGGTCAGTCTCCCAAGCAATAGAAATAAAAGCAAAAACAAACATGTGGGATCTAATCAAACTTATAAGGTTTTGTACAGCAAAGATAACCATAAACAAAATGAAAAGACAATCTATGCCCCGGGAGAAAATATTTCCAAACAATGTGACTGCCAAGGGCTTGACTTCCAAAATATATAAACAGCTTATACAACTCTACAACAAAAAAACCAAACAACCCAATCAGAAAATGGGCAGGAGACGTAAATAGGTATTTCTCCAAAGAAGACATATAGATGGCCAATAAGCACATGAAAAGATGCTCAACATCACTAATTATTAGAGAAATGCAAATCAAAACTGCAATGCAAATCAAAACTGCAATGAGGTACCACCTCACACCAGTCTGAATGACCATCATTAAAAAGTCTACAAATAACAAATGCTGGAGAGAGTGTGGTGAAAAGGGGACCCTCCTACACTGTTGGTGCAGCCACTTGGAGAACAGTATGAAGGTTCCTCAGAAAACCAAAAGTAGAATTACCATATGATCCAGCAATCCCACTCCGGGGCATATATCTGGAAAAAACTAATTCAAAAAATATATGTGTCCCTATGTTCATGGCAGCACTATTCACAATAGCCAAGACATGGAAACCTAAATGTCCACTGACAGATGAATGGATAAAGAAGAGGTGGTACACATATACAACAGAATACTACTCAGCCATAAAAAAGAATGAAATAATGCCATTTGCAGCAACATGAATGGACCTAGAGATTGTCATACTAAGTATGTTAGAAACAGAAAGACAAACACCACATGATATCACTTATATGTGGAATCTAAAATATGATACAAATGAAATTTTTTACCAAACAGAAACAGATTGATGGACATATAAAACAAAACTTATGGTTATCAAAGGGAAAATGGGGGAGGGACAAACTAGGAGTTTAGAATTAGCAGATACAAACTACTATATATAAAATATATAGACTACAAGTTCCTACTGTATAGCACAGGGAACTACATTCAATATTCTGTAATAAACTCCAATGGAAAAGGAAGTAAAATAAAGAATATATATATTTATATATAACTAAATCAGTTTTTTGTTCATCAGAAACAGCATTGTAAATCAACTATACTTAAGCTTAAAAAAGCACACTGCTGAGTCATGGTGTCCTCATTACTTTAACTCTTCATAGTATGTGTGAGACCCTCCTCCAGTTTCTGCATTACATGGCACAATAGTGAGGGAGAGATGAAGTTAATAAATTTGCAGTCTGCTGAAAACCTCCATTATTTAAACGCCCCTGAGCACTGAGAACTTTCTTCTCCTCAGGGCTGGGTATTTTGTTACCTGCTCTTCCCAGGGGTCCACCTGGTTTCACCTGAACCTGGGTAGGTTCCCTTTTAGATGATCAATACTTCCACCCACTCTTGCACTCTGAAACTCACCTAATTATGCTTTAAATAACATGTCCTGTTCTTTTCAATCTTTCTTTCTCCAACCTGCCTACATCAGCTGTTCTCAATTTTGGCTGCACTTTGGAATCAACTGGAGAGATTTTTAAAGACTGACACCTGGGTTCCACACCCAGAGGCTTTTACTCAGTTGTAGCCTGGGCTACATTTTACATTTGTAGCCTTTTACATTTGTAGCCTGGGCATTGGGATTCTAATGGTGGGGGGGAGCTGGGCTGAGAACTACTCACCTAAATTTTTGGAACAATTCATTAATCTTATTAATGAATGGTATTAATACATCTTCTTAATCTCCCGTCTGTCAATAGTATCCTAGTGTGGGATCTCTGAGGGTTACCACAGGTGGCTCTCAGAGGTCTGGTCCTCTGCTAATTATCTTCTGCATCCCAGTTTTCTTCTATGATTTACTTACAAGTCCCTTTCTTAATTCCAGCTGTAAAAGGAGTGTGCCTCTTTTGATCTTTCATATCTCTCTAGCCTGTCAGGAACGGGAGTAGAGGAAAATATCTTTCCTACCTGACCTTGAACTATTTTTACAGGCAGGAATACACACTGGCAAATATTAAGTTCAAGGTTTGTTGGAAAACCTCTGGAGCGTGATCTCTATGATTCTAAAATTCTAATAAAAGTCACCTATTTCTAAATATATCCAGCTGGCAGCTGCTACATTAAAGACACATATGCAGCTGGAAAGGCAAGAAACTTTGAGGCTAGCAGAAAAAAATTGGGAGAATGTTGGGCTGCACACTGCAGGCCTGCAAACCTTGTGGTTGCCCAGCCTCAAGACCAAAGAAAGAGATAGGAGACAGCGTCAGGGACATCACTTGTTAGTACATGGAAGTGTCTTACCTGTCTGAAGCAAGGTCCTGGAGCGACACTCCATCGAGCACGGCAGCTGGTGGGCAGGGCATGGCAGCCATCTTCGCTACTTGGGGGAGGAGGAGGCTTCCACGTACTGGGGGAATTGACGTCAGATGGGCTCATCAGTTACCACAGAAACCAGTGGCTGCCGCAGGGGGCAAGCATATAGGTAGTTACTAATTGAGCCCTATAATTAAGAGGATTGGATAGTCATGTGAGTGAAGCAGGGACTGGCTGAGCAGGGGGTGTACAGAGAGCAAGAGAACAGCCATCTTGAGTGGCCTGACCACACAGAGGAAGACTGGCAATCTGAACACTTTGAAACTAAGTCAATTTCCCTCTTTGGAGACTTCAGAATTCTGTTCTTATGTCCATTCCCGTGATTGGTTTCAGGTGTACCACCTCTAGAATCTGTGATTCAGAGCATTCAACATTTTTTTCTTAATATTAATTAGGGTGTTTGGACTGCTTACTGATAAGAGTAGGAAGAAGGCCTTTTCGCCAATGTCTTCCCCTCCGCACTTATAGGTGTTGATTTGTGGAAGTTGTCTTTGCTTTAAGTCCCAACAGCAGCCCCGGTTCATGCTGTTTGGGCCATATAAGGACAGAAGGTGTCATGATAGACATGCCTCTAGGTAACAAGCCATTAGGCCAGAGCTCTCCCAGAAGTCAGAGGTTAACGTGGTTCAGCCAAAAACTGTAATTAGTCAAGATGCAATTAACCTGCTAACTGGAGCCTTTAAACTCTATTTCCCTGGAAGGAGTAAAGGGGTGTCTAGTCTCTGCCATTTCTTTGAGGCCCTTGTCAGCTCAGGCTGCTATAACAAACTACCACAGACTGGGAGGCTTAAACAACAGACCCTTATGTCTCACAATTCTGAAGGCTGGGAGGTCCAAGATCAAGGTGCCAGTAGGTTTAGTTCTTGGTGAGGGCTCACCTCCTGGTCTGTAGATGATTTTCTTCTCCTTGTATCCTTACTTGGAGGAGGGCAGAGAAGCAAGCCATCTCATGTCTCTTCTTCTAAGGGCACTAATCCCGTTATGCGGGCTCAACTGTCATGACCTAATTACCTCCAAAAGGCTCCACCTCCTAATACCATCACAATGGGATTAGGGTTTCAACATGTGAATTTGGGGAGGACACAATATAGTCTATAACAGTGCTTCTCTGTGCTCTGACTTCATCAGTTTCCAGGAACCCTGTCATTCATTGCTGTCCACCTGCCAGCCTTCCAGCCTACTCTGGAATCCACCATCACTGCAACTGATGGACAATCAACAACTTGGGTTAGACCTACCCAACCGCTTACCTCTGTGCCCCACACATTGAGTTCCTGCCTCCAGCTGAGCTCCTTCCCGGGTCACATTGCTGGGCATGGTACTTCAGAACCTGTCCCATTTTAGTGACTCAGACCAGTGCCCAGCCCCACACTGACCTCATCCTGCTGTAGGTGCACATGCCCATGCCTGGCTTTGTGGTGATGAAGAGCATCACCGTGGAACAAGGCTTTAGGGTTTAAGTTCAAGTTATGCTCTGCCACCTGCTGTCTGTGAGAACTTCCCAAGCCTCCTTTTCCTCAGGAGCAAATATTGAGAAACAGAAGTTACCTCATAGAGTTGCTATGAGGTTCCAATGAGAGAGTTCATATAAAGCCACTGGCACAATGCCTGGCACATCACGAGTGCTCAGTAAATGCAATAAATATTATCTGCATTATTACATTTGCAAGAAACATAAACTGACTCAATCTAGCTGTAGAAAAAAAGGGGCTTGTTGAAAGGGCTACAGAAGAACTTCACAGAATCTAGTTTCTATCACAGGAAGGACAGACAGGTGTCCAGGAACTGGGAAGTCACAGACACCCACTCCATGGCTCTCTGATTCCATCAGTCTCTGTGTGTGTCATTTCTGCTTCTTGCTGCATGCGGATTCCTGGCTGCTGATTCTCTCTGAGCACCTCCTTTCTCAGCTTCCTCCCAGCCTGAGATAGAGATCAGTAGTTGTTCTGCAATATCCATTTTTCCTTTTTGCTTTTAACAACACATGTTCTCCCAGCAAGATGGTATTTTACGGACTCTGTTGCAGCCAGGTGTGGCCACAGAGCCAGGTTCTCGTTTGGTGTGGAAGCATCGTATGCAAGTTTGTGATTATAGAAAGAGGCATGCTCCTTCCTACATCCTCCTGTCTGGAACAAGGATATGGTAGTGGTGCATATCTAAGGATGATAGGTTACAAGGTCAAAGGAGCCTGGGTGCCCAGCAATGAGGAGTTGTTATATCAAGTCTGGACTATTTCTGTTCAGACTGTTACTTGAGAGAGAAAATTTCTGTTACCTGGAGAGAAAAATCAAGGTCTCCTATCTTGTTTAAGCCATTTTATTTTTGTCCTTATTACAATGATTGAATCTGTGTCCTAATAGATGAATCATTTACTCTCATTGGCTTCTGACTTTGGCATCCCTTGGCCCAAAAGAAATATTACTTTTAAGTGCAGCTGCTCATCATTGTCCAACTGACTCAAAGTTTTGGTTTCCATTTCCACATTCTGATGAAAAGAAATCTGATTGGCTAAGCTCGTGTGAGCAGTCTACCCTGGTCCAATCATATGTGCCCGGGGCTTGGGGTGGCATGTCAGAGGATGAGGTCTGTGTGGTTCAGAGAATTCCTCTATCCAAAGACTATCAATGCTGCAAGATCATTAACAATAGGATATAGATATTCAGATAATCATTGGCATGCCTAAAATGCTGAGATGCAACACAAATGTCCAGAAAACAGGCTTTTGTTGATTTTTTTAAATACCTTCTAGGATAGGTCATGGATCAGGAAAGAGTCAAACTAAACCCCCAGAACCCCTAACTTTTGCAGGACTCTATAATTATCACTGAATAAAGTAAATATCCTACATAAATAAAGAACTCAAATCAACAAAACATGCTCAACTATATTTATTTATTGAATTGACAGAACCTAAAATGTATACTTATAGATTTTATGCATATTATAAATATTTGTACAATAAGTTAACCTGAATTAACCAGAAAACTCAATATAGTCAGGTATTTTGTACCCTGGGAAATTTAGGTTATTCAGATTTTGCCATCTATGGAGTTGTTTAGCTGTGACATTGTCAAAATGTTTTGATGATAATGTAATTACCTGGGTACAGCAGGCACATTTAGCTCCCATAATTTCATATTCAGGTTTACATGTCATATCGTACTTAAACTCCAGATCAATATCAAAGGAAAATGTGAGATTATTGGGGATACAGTCCCTGAAATGCTTTTTCTGTAGCAGTGAAGCCATTTCACTTCCACCAAGCCTATTCAGTAGCATTTCCAAACGTGTGTCCTTCAGACCACTGGGACCCACAGATACTCCAAGAAAAGAGGCATTCCATTGTAAAATAAATTTGGAAAATACACTACAAGTTAGAGTTCCCTCTTGGAGACTCACAATGTTATGCATAAATAAGTCTCTGAGACATTCTGCTGAAATGAAATATTTCACAACTGTTGAACATTGTTTAATCCTGTGTTTCCCCCACAGTTCACATTTTGGAAAATGCTGTGTACATTTACCTATTAGCATCGGGAAGGACAAATTCAGTGATAAAGCTGTGGATAGAATTGTAAGAAACAGAGCTCTGAGTAGCGTGATCAGAAGTGACGTTGCTCAAGAAAGACGACCTTTTCATGCTTTGAAGCTGTGAAGGGCTGTAGACAGGTCTAAATAGAACAAAAGTTGTGAAGAGGTGTATATTAATCTTTACCACCAGAGTTATGTCCATGCGTAACAACACAGCCATTTGTATTATACTTGATCATTTATAAGGCAATTATGTATGTATATAAACTTTTACTTTACCTTCATATTAACCCCAAGATATAAAGTGTTACTCCATCATGAAAATGAGAAATATGAATGTCTGAGTGTTTAATGACTGGACTGAAAACATGAGAACACACAGCAAGGAAAAGATGAAGGTGAGATACTCTGCAAAAGAAAAAAAAAAAAGGTGATCTTCAAATAAGTTTGGAGAGGAACAATACACAATAGACCACTGAACATTCTAAAATATCACCAGTAGAAAAACTCACCTTCGATTTCACCTGGCATTTGCCAAACCTCTTTGCCTGCAAGACCCTTTTTAAAAGTTACTTTTTCCCATATTAATTGCCTACCAACTTTCTGTGGAATGCAACTTTGAGAATGGCTGTTCATTTTCATGAACATTGCTTTCTTACTGGCCAAAGACAAGAATCATCATGGCCACAGACCTCACATAAATCATGGCTTGTTAGCGCACACTACATAAAAATCTACGAGGATTCCTGGAACTGGATTAAAGTTTACCTTTGTGGTTTATATAAAGGACTTACCAGTCCTTGCTAAGTAATTAGCATCAACCCCATCTCCCTCCCAACTGCAATTTGCCCAAATTATTCGGGTGTGACTAAGCTCATAGAGGTTTCTGTTGTAAGTCCTTTCCAAGAACTGAGCCATGTTGGCAGCTACCATGGGTTGCTTCAAGTATTTGGAATCTTATATACCTTCTGAAAAATAAATGGGAAGCATGGGCCAAACCTTAAAAATGAATATTCCAAATGAAAACAAACTGATAACCATACCCAGATGTTAATTCAGTGAATGCGTCTTACGTGATGCCATTGTAACAGCAAATTCCAAGTTTTGGGGAGGCTTCACGTCTTCCTGACTCCAGTTAAAAGTCATGTGCCCTTTGTTGGGGAGGTGCTGCTTTTTTCAGGTGCCATATTTCATTAGATCAGTCTCCAAACAGACTATGAGAAGGATAATTCCACATTGAAAGATAATTCCAGGAATGGTACTCAATAGTGTACTGTGCAAATGCAAATACAACAAGGCATATAAACCACAAACTAAACCCTGAAAGCATTTTTTGGGGAGAAAAAGTTAATGCTACTTCACTTCTTTCGATTCAAACTTTCCTTTAATTCATATTCATTCTAAGTGACTAACTGAACAGAATAGTAGTAACTTGGAAGGAATGTTTACATGTCTGATCTTTTAAGTACTTTTTTCAAGCTTTACTCAGATATAATTGACATATAACACTAGGTGTATAACATGTTGATTTGATACACTTATACATTATGAAATGATGACCACAGTAGTGTTAGTTAACACCTCTATCACCTCACATAATCACCTTTTTTTTTCCTGTGGTGAGAACCTTTAAGATCTGCTCTCTTAGCAACTTTCAACTATATAATACAGTATTGTTAACTATAATCACCATGTTGTACATTAGATCCCTAGAACTTATTCACTGAATACAAAATTGTGTAAGTTCAAGTTGTACAATGTGATGATTTGATACACATATATACTGCAAAATGTTTTCCACAATAAGTTTGGTTAACACATCCATCACCTCACATATTTACCATTTTGTCGTTGTTACTATGGTGATAATATTAAAGCTTTTTTAATATCATAGCAACTTTCAAGTACCCAATCTAGTGACCATGCTTTACCCTTAGGTCTCTGGAACTTATTCATTTTATAACAAAAGGTAAAAGTTTATACTTTTTGACCAACATCTCTACATTTCCCTAATCTCTCAGCCCCTGGAAACCACCATTCTGTTCTCTGTTTCTATGAGTTCAATGATTTTAGATTTCACATATAAGAGATCATACAGTATTTGTCTTTCTGTCTTACTTACTTCATTTAGCATAATACCCTCTATGTCCATATATATTGTCACAAATGGAAGAAATGCCTTCTTTCTCATGGCTGCACATCTTCTTTACCCACCATTCATCCTTTGACAGACACTTGTATTGTTTTCATATCTTGACTATTGTAAATAATACTGCAATGAACGTGGGAGTGCAGATATCTCTTCAAGATAGAGATTTCACTTCCTTTCAATTTATACCTAGAAGTAGGATTGCTGGATCATATGGCAGTTCTATTTTCAATTTTTGAGGAACTGTCATACTGATTTTCATGGTGGTTGCACCAATTTACATTTCCACAAATTGTACACAAGGGTTCCCTTTTCTTCACATCTTCACCAGCATTTGTTATCTCTTCTCTTTTTGACAGTAGCCATTCTAGCAGGTGTGAGGTGATATCTCATTGTGGTTTTGCTCTGCATTTCCCTGATGATTCATTATATTCAGCACCTTTTCATGTGTCTGTTGGCCATTTGTACGCCTTCTTTGGAAATATGTCTACTCAAGTCCTCTGCCCATTTTTTTTAAATTAATTAATTTATTTACTTTTGGCTGTGTTGGGTCTTCATTTCTGTGCGAGGGCTTTCTCTAGTTGTGGCAAGTGGGGGCCACTCTTCATCGCGGTGCGCGGGCCTCTCACTATCATGGCCTCTCTTGTTGCGGAGCACAGGCTCCAGACGCGCAGGCTCAGTAGTTGTGGCTCACGGGCCTAGTTGCTCCGCGGCATGTGGGATCTTCCCAGACCAGGGCTCGAACCTGTGCCCCCTGCATTAACGGGCAGATTCTCAACCACTGCGCCACCAGGGAAGCCCCTCTGCCCATTTTTTAATTGGATTGTCTGATTTTTTCTCTCTTGAGTTTGAGTTTATTATATATTTTGGATATTAACCCCTTACCAGATACATGATTTACAAATATTTTCTCTCATTCTGTAGGTTGCCTTTTCATTTTATTTTTCCTTTTGCTATATGGAACTTTTCTAGGTTGATGTAGTCTCACTTGATAATTTTTGCTTTTGTTGCTTGTACTTTTGGTGTCATATCTAAAATATTATTGCCAAGATAAATGTCAAGGAGATTTTTTTCCCATTTTTTTCTTGGAGTTTTATAGTTTGAGGTCTTATGTTTAAGTCCTTAAAACATTTTGAGATACTTTTCGTGAGTGGTGTAAGAAAGAGGTCCAATTTCACTTTTTTGCACGGGAATATCCAGTTTTTCAAGCACCATCTATTGAAGAGACTGCTCTTTCCCCCATTGTATATTCTTAGCTCCCTTGTCAATTATTAGTTGTGTATATGCAAGGGAACTGTGTGTGCCAGGGTTTATTTCTAGGCTCTCTATTCTGTTCTATTGGTCTATGTGTCTGTTTTTATGCCAGCGCCATACTGTGTTTATTACTATAGCTTTGTAGTATAGTTTGAAATTAGCAAGTGTGATGTCTCAGCTTTCTTCTTTCTCAGGATTGCTTTGGCTTTCAGATTCTTTTGTAGTTCTATATGAATTTTAGATTTATTTTTTCTATTTATGTGAAAACTACCACTGGAATTTTGATAGGGATTGCACTGAATTTGTAGACTGCTTTTAATAGTATGGACAATTTAACAATATTAATTCTTCCAGTTCATGAACATGGGATATTTTTCTACTTATTTGTGTCTTCTTCAATTTCTTTCACCAATGTCTCATAGCTTAGTTCTTTGGTTAAACTTATTCCTAAGTATTTTATTGTTTTGGGTGCTATTGTAAATGGAATTGTTTTCTTTCTTTTTCAGAAACTTCAGTGTTAGTGTATAAAAATGCAACTGATTTTCATATGTTGATTTTATACCCTGAAACTTTACTCAATTTGTTTACTGGTTTTAACAGTTTTTTTGGTGGAGTTGTTAGGATTTTGTATACATAAGATCATGTAATCAGCAGAGACAATTTTACTTCTTCCTTTCTGAATCGGATTTGGGTGCCCTGGAAGCTGCAGAGGTGGTGGCTGTCAGCATGCACTCCTGTGACTGCAGGATCTCCCCTTGGGTATGGATACAGCAGTGGAGTCTGGTGTCAGGAGTCAGGCCAGGGGTGCACAGCTAGAGAGGCTAGCTTCAAGCTCACGCATGGTGGTAGAGTCAGTCACAGGGTCTCTAAGCTTGCATTTTGCACTCCTAAAGCTGCAGAGGCCTGGGCATGCTGGCTGCTGGTGGGGATCCTGGGCTCTGGTGGGGGTAGGAGCCGTGGAGGGAGTGGGGAGCAATTCCTTGGCTGGTGTCTGCTAAGGCAGGTAC
Source organism: Mesoplodon densirostris (assembly GCF_025265405.1). Classification (NCBI taxonomy): domain Eukaryota; kingdom Metazoa; phylum Chordata; class Mammalia; order Artiodactyla; family Ziphiidae; genus Mesoplodon; species Mesoplodon densirostris. The sequence goes on along the minus strand of NC_082670.1, from coordinate 43,846,284 downwards.
TTGGGGGGTGAAAACCCATTGAAATCTGCAGGGTGGCGCTGAAGCAACTGTGCTGACCATTGCTTTCTTCAGTGGTGAAAGCTGCTGGGCTCCTCTGCAAAGTAGGTCACTGGGGACGACAGTTGCTCCTACTGTGTGGCTGATAACGGTAGCCCTGCTCTCTCCCTCATTCCTATTGTTTCTATCTCAGCTTTGCTTGTCTCAGGGTGGGGTGAAACCCAAGTCAGTTCCTTGAAAGGCTGGAGAAGTTACTCGATGTCCCTGCCCGCACTGTCCCCACAAGGGGAACGCTTTGCAGCTGGGGAGTTCCCTCTGGGCGCTGAGCAGTGCTGGCCTGGGGGGCAGGGTGATGCAGGCAAAATGATGCTGTTCTTCCTCACTCTTCCTTCTAATTATGTGTGGTTATTTTCAGGTGTTTTGTTCCTCTGTGTTTCTGAGGTTTCTTAAGTGGACCCTTAGCTCTCCTGGAGCTGCTTTTGCTTGTGGATAGCTGTCTCACTGTTGATCTTTGTGGGGGCACTGGAGGCTGAGGTTTACTACTTTGCCATCTTGGTGATGTCACCACTTAAACATTTTAAAATAAAAATCCATAGACTTACAATTTCTTCTGTTTTCTTAGCTTTGTCTCCCCTATATAACTGACAAAGATAGAATGACACTTTATTATAAAGTCCCTCAAATTTTGTGAGCCTCAGTTTTTGCAAACCTAAAATGTGATGATTGGACCAGAAGCATTTAAAGCCCCCTTGTTTTATAATTTTAGTGTAGTACCTGGCCATGGTGGGTACTGGATAAATACTCATTGAATAATTCCAGTTATTCAATCACATATTCTGACCTCTACCAAACACAATACTTCTGCCATCTAGCAGACCCAGGCTAATGCCATGGCTCCACAATTTATTAGTTCTGTGAAGTTGAGCAAATTATCCTCTCCAAGTCTCCGTGGATATATATGTTCTACATTAACAAATGCCCACACCATTATGTTAGCAGAGGATGAGGTGAGGCATCCTCCACAGCCCTTAGTGCAATGCTCCATCCAGAGCAAGCACGCAACAAATAGTTACAGCTATTATCATGTTAATAGGTACTTATGAGAAATAATTGTCCCTAACAGCTCTGTGGGAATTCTCTGAAAGTTTTGCAAGAATAGTTCTCTTTATGGGTGCTTTTCTGCCTCACATGGCATCCATTACCCTGGGGAATGTGTTCGCAGTCAGAAACTTCTGACATCTCCATGTTCGTGGTACCTAGAAAATCACTTGCCTCATTATGAATGCTCCCAATTTCCTCATCTCCACCTTGCCTTCTGCATCTCCACACACTGTCTCTGCCACCTGTCACCTGGTCAACTCCTGTGCATCCCAGTCTTGACAGCTTTGCATCCTGCCCTTTCCTGACCATGGCACTTTCACTCTCTCCTGGCTCTGAGTCTGAATGCGAGCTACTTGACCATTATGATTTTGACTATATTATTTACTACCTAAGCACATAATAAATACACAACAAATATTTGTTAAATAAACAGATTAATAATGTATCCACTGCTATTCTTTATTTTAGGAAAGTTTGGTCCTAGATGTTTTAAAATACAAAGACAGCCAGGTCTAAGCTCTTAGAGAAATTCATGGATGTGGATTATCCAAAGATCACAAGGTTGACTCAGAGATTAATTTTTTAATTTAGTCTTTCCATTTTCCCACTCTTTTCTCCAGTCTCTATTGGATATGGCACAGTGATAGTTCTGTCTGATTAACACACAACCTATCTGTTTTATCTTTACATTAAAGAACCTGAGGTTGGATAAGCATTTGAGCTCCAAAGCTTGCCTTCTCTGTTGTAAAGTGATAGAGAGGATATCTAGAAGTCATTAAGTAATCACTTAGGTGAAACTTATGTTGATTTGGTACAATTTGTACAATTTGTTAACAGTCAAGAAGACTGAATGTGCTTGTCTGCAGAAAGTAGCTGAAGTAAACTGCAAGACCAATTTGTTTTAAAGCAAAGAATCTTCCTTTGCTTTAAGAAGAAGAGATTTCACCTGTCTTTAGGTTAGGCTTTATTGGTTGTTAAGGCTGATGATTCCTGAGAAGGAGGACCATATCTTTTAATATCTGTCTAATAAATCTCCATTCTTTGGAAATTACATTAGGAAGTCAATTTATCTGAAAGCTAATTCCAAAGGAACATGTTTTGGCTTGGTTCATCTTTAATATAATAAATAACCAAAAAAGAATCTTACCTCTACTAATGTCTTGTGTTTAGATGCTTTTACCTGGATATATAATATGCAAATAGAGTTTATCAGAACCACTAACATGGTTAAGATAATGTTTATGCAGTGGTGAAACTTAATTTAAGCTAGAGGTCTGTGCAGCAGTCTGAATGGCATTGCGAACTTAGAAATAAGAGGAGGGGTCTTGTCAAGGAACAAGGTCACTCATTCACTCTGTTAAGCAGCTACTTTGTGTTAGATATGGCATTATGCTCATGATATACAATTCATTCATTCACTTATAAATTTCCTCAAAAGTTATGCATTGAATATAGAGGTTCTACATGCAATTCTAGATGCTGGGAATAAACAAGTCACATGTGGTCCCTGCCATCAAGAAACTTATGTGATGGAGGGAGATGGAAAATATAGATGTGTAAGAACCATATGTGCTACAGAGTAGATCGTCAAAGAACAACATGAAGACAAAAGCTAATCTTTCAACAAAAATTATGTAAGTAGAAGTCACTTAAAACAAAAACAATAGTAATGTCTTATGGAGGGCTTATAACATTTGTAAAAATAAAATATTAGAAAACAATAGCACAAAAGCAGGAGGAAGGTAAATGAGATTAAACTGTTTTGCATTATTCATGAAGTGGTGAAAATATTAATTTAAAGTAGATTGTACTTAGTCAAGAATGAGATGCATGTTATAATCTTTAATACAAAATCCTTCTTAACTAAAAGCTAACAGAAGAGATAAAATGGAATACTGAAAAATACTCGATTAATTAAACAGGAGTTTAGAAAGCAGGAACAAAGGAACAACAACAAAATAAATGGTGATTAACTGAAACAAAAAGCAATATAGTAGACTTATACTCAAATATGTTAGTAATTACATTAAACATTAGTGGACTAAATACTATGATCGAGAGAACAAGATTGCCAGACTAGATTTTAAAAATTATCCCAAATATTTCCTGTTTGTAATTTACACATTAAATATAAAGACACAGGGTGAAAGGAAAAGGATGGTAAAGATATACTATGCTGACACTGATGAGGAGAAAGCTAGTATGGCTATGCCTATCAGAGAAAGTACACTTTAAGTCAAGGCATATTACTAGAGATATAAAGAAGAGGATTTCATAATGATACAAGGGCCAATTCAACCGGAATGTATGTATCTAATAATATATACTTAAAATATATAAAACAAAATAAAAGAACTATACAAATCCACAATTATAGATGTAGATTTTAAAATACCTCTCTCAGTACCTGATAAAATAAGAAGACAAAAAGTCAGTATTCTGAAACTGTAGGAAACATATTCTTTTTAAATGTCCATGGTGGAACAGTCACCAAAATAGACCATATGCTGGAATAAAAAGCAAGTTTAAACCAATTACAAAGGAAGAGGGGAAAGGGGAGTAGGGTGAGGGTGGGGGAGGAGGAGGAGGAGGAAAGAGAAAGAAAAAGAAAGAAAACATTATTTACCAAAACTGCCCAATTAGAAATAGCCAGTCTAAATAATCCTATGTATATCAAAGTAGTTGAATCTGTAATTTAAAGTATTCTGACAAACTCCAAGTCATAACAGCTTTGCTGATGAATTCTTAAATATATTTTAGGAAGAAATAATACCAATCTTAACTGTAATCTTAGAAAACATAGGAAGAGGGAACACTTCCCAACTTACTTTATGAAGATAGTGTAACAATGAGACCACAAGCTGACAAAGGAGATAAAAGAAAACTATAGGCCAACATAGCTCATAAACATAGAGAAAAAATCCTAAACAGAAAAAAAAAAAATATATATATGTATATATATATATATATATATACCATGCTCATACATCAAAGGTTAAATATGGTTATTAGACCATTTCTCTCCAACTGATATATAGATTCAATGCAATCCTAATCAAAATCCCAACAGAGGTTTTTTTGTTTTGGTTTTGGTAGAAATGTACAAGTTGAAGCTAAAATTTATATGGAAATGCAAACGACTTAGAATCCCAAGGCAGTTTGAAGAACAGAATTGGAGGACTTGTGCAGTACCAAATTTTAAAACTTATGAAACTATAAAACTATTGTAATGAATTCAGTAAGGTATTGACAGAGGATAATCAAATATACCAAAGGAACAGAATAGAGAGTCCAGAAACAGACTGTCATGTAGAAGGTCAACTGATTTTTAGCAAAGGTACCTCAGCAACCAGTGGGGAAATGACAGTCTTTTCAATAAATTGTAATGATGCAATTATATATATATATATATAAAACTTTGACTTGTAGTTCACTCCATACACAAAAAATAGAAAAATATCTTTATGAAGTTCAAAAATTCGCAAAGTTAATTGATAGTGATAGAAGTTGGAAAGCAGTTACCTTTAAGGGGACTGTGGTTTGGGAAGGGGCAGGGGACTCTCTGGGGTGCTGGAGTGTTTATTCCAGATAGTGATCTTATGGTTGTAAGCATCTATGCGTATGCACCACTCATCACCCTGTACACTTAGATTAGGGAACTTTACTCAATAAACAAGTAGAAATAAAAATTAGCAAATGCAACAAAAAATAAATCTCCATGGAAATGAGAAATTATTTTGATATGTGTTTTCCTCTTCCCACTGCCCACTCCCACACTCCCACCCAAGGTGGACCCTTGTCAGTTCCTTTTCTCTAGACTGAATGAAACACTTTAAAAAAGCATTTAAGGTACTATGTCTAAGTTTCTGTGAGATTTCCCCTTGGTTCTAACTCTAAATAAACTCAAAAAATGTTCTCAGATAATCTAGTGACTTGGGAAAAACCCAAACTTATATCAACATTGATGAGAGAGCTCCTTGAATAAAATATTGACATCAAACCAAGGCAAAATTGCTTGGGAGTTAAGTCACCGAGACATATTCTGGGAGTCACTCAGGCACTAGGCTAAGCCCAGGAAAAGCCATAAAAATGAGCTGTGGCCTCTTCCTTGAAGGGGCTCACATTCTAAGAACAACAACCAAGGTTTATATAGCACTTCTTGTGAGCAAGGGATTATTCTAAGTGCTTTACCTTTATTGATTTACTTCATTTTCCCAAGAACCTAATATGGTGGGTCATCACCCCCCATTTTACAGATTACAGTACTGAAGTACTGAGGGGTGAAATAATTGATCTAAGATCCCACCACTAAAAAAGGGTAGGGCTGGGGTTTGAACCCAGGCAGGCTGGTGCTAATCCCTGTTTGTTACTCCCTTTTGTCCTGTTTCAGAGTGAGTGCTTCCTCTCCCTGAGGGTTGGGTAGGAGTATTTTGGGGGGTAAGGACCCCTCCTTGAGCTCCTTCAAATCCCAAGAGCATCCCGTGCTGAGGGCCCTGTGTAGCCAGGAAAGGGTTGCCATCTCTCCCCTCTCTGGACTGGTCTGCTAGTCTGCAGGGTTGGGCTCTGGGTCCATATTCAACTTCTAAAATAATGGATGCTCCTGACTAACAGATGTTAGAGATACCTAAGGGTATCTCTGGGGTAGGCTGGAAACTGAATCTTCCTCTTGCCAGCACACAGGCACTGCAGACGGCATTGGCCAAATTCCCGGTGATTAGATTAATTTGCCAATACTACCGATTCAAGGCTTATTTTGAACTTGATTTTATTTTGCTGTGTATGCTTTGCTTATTTCCTTATCAGTGCTGTAGTTTTTATTTTTCTCAACATTACATAGGTCTTTTCCCTGAGGGGTCCGAGAGGCACCCCCTAAATGTGAGCTTTTTTGTTTAACTTTGATTTTAAAAAATTGAGTTATATTTGAGACACAACACTGTGTAACTTCAAAGTGTACAACATACTGTTTTGATGCATTTATATTGCAGTTGTAACATCACCTAACACCCCTATCATGTCATATAATTCTCATTTCTTCTAGTGTTGGGAACAATTAAGGTCTAATATCTTAACAAGTTTAATGTTTATAATGCAATTTTGTTGTCTGTAATCACTGTACTGTGTATTAGGTTTCCAGGATTTATTTATATACTAGATGCATCTTTGATTTTTGGCACAGGGTGTTTTCTTTACATTTTTGGTACAGGGTTTCTCAACCTTGGCACTAATGACATTTGGGGCAGTGTAACTCTTTGTCATGGGGTCTGTCCTGGGTACCGCGGGATGCTTGGCAACATCCCTAGACTCTACCCACCTAATGCAGTATCACCCCACCCCTAGTTATGACACCAAAAGTGTCAACTGGGGAGGGGAGAATCACCCTGGATTGAACCGCTGCTTCAGTCATGGTTCACTGCAGAAAGAAAGCCATGTATAAAGTCCTGATAGCACATTTCTATACAATACCTTCCCCCAGTGCAAATGGTGGGCACCTGCAAGCTCTTCTCATGGGTGGTTGTGGGCTGTCGAGAGCAAAAACTCATGTGCTTTAGCCCTGGGCCTGGCACATAGTTTGTAGAGAATATTTGTTGGATGAACGAAAAAAGTGACTGATGAATACAAAAACATTCTTTATAATGCCATGAATTTGAGGCAACTGGATGTCAAATAAGCCCCAAACTATGACTGGCTTGGTTAATTTCACACTGAATTTGTTGCCTTGAATTCAATTTGTTGTGTATTCATTCATTCTTTGACTCAGAAAACACTTCCTGAGATCCTGCTATGTGTAGGCAGCCTGGTTTGTTGGTTCCTGGCCAAGCACTAGTGCTGGATTGTTTAACCCTGCCACTGCTACATGTGGGTTTTGTGACCCCAGGCAAATTTCCTGCCCTCTCTGTGCCATGGCATATACCTTATGGAGTTATTATAAGGATTCAGCTACTGAATACATGTACACTGTTTAGACTATTCCCAGACACCAAATAAGTAAGCCCTATATGTGTTTGCTGTTACTGTGCCTCATTGGGAAGGTAAAGAGAGATGAGGTACAAAGATGTGCATCAGAACTTCTCTCATTTGAGGCAGAATATTATACGTGTTATAAGAGAGGATCACACTAAATGTGAGAGAGAAGCACGATCACACCAGTGGAGGATGGAGAAAGCAGGGGTGGCTTTGTGATGTGGAGATATTTGACTTGGGCCTCTGGGGATGGGTGGGTAAGATGGGAAGCCAGGCCAGGGGTGGTCCTCAGGAGGAACAACAGCAGAGCCAAGTCGTGAGCACATGGGGAGGGAATCCTGGTGGTCCTGTTGAGTCAACTCTGGGGAGGTGATGGGAGATAAGTCTGATAACACAGGGTAGGCCTGATGGAGGGTTTTGCGTGAGATTCAGTTTGTTCTTCATGACGCAGCAGTGAAAAGTCTGAAGCCCAGGCCCCACTTTTGTTACTTACAGCTTGGTCCCAGGCACATCATGAAACTTCTTCAAGATTCAGATTTCTAACCTTAAAATGGAAAAATAATGCCTACCTCACAGAATTGTTATGAGAATTAGTATAAGTAAAGTATATAGGGGGAGCGATCAAGATGGCAGAGTAGTAGAACATGGAGCTCACCTCCTCCCACAAATACATCAAAAATACACCTACACATGGAATGGTTCTCAGAGAACATCTACTGAACGCTGGCAGAGGACCTCAGACTTCTGAAACGGCAAGAAAACCTCCACGTAACTGAGTAGGACAAAAGAAAAAAGAAAAAAAAAAAAGAGAAAGGACTCAGGATGGGACCTGAGCCCCTGGGAGGGAGCTGTGAAAAAGGAAAGGTTCCTGCACCCTGGGGAGCTCCCTCACTGGTGGGGAGATCAGCTGGGATGGAGGGGGAGCTTCAGAGCCTTGGAGCAGAGTGCAGCAACTGGTTTGCTGCAGCCAGAGCAGAGGGAGAGAACTGCACAGTCAGTGCTGCCCAGCACTCCCAAGCCTGAGACTTGTGTCTGCCAGTGTGGGGCAGGGCAGGGAGGAGCTGGGTGCTGACGCTTGGGCTTTGGAGGTTGGGCTAAGGGAAAGGACTGGTGTTGGCTGCATGGAGACAGCCTGAAAGGCTGGAGTGTGGGTGCTGCCACAGCCAAGGGTGTTCGTGGAGGAAGCCCAGGCCCGCCATAGAGGTGAGGCACCCTTGTTGGGGGGCACACAAGGGGAAGGGTGGGAACCGCCAATGCAGCCTCTTTCCCTGCATGTGTGCACTCTCAGGGGACAGTATACTGCCTACATGAGCTCTGCAGAGGTGGTCTCCGGTGGTGTGAGCCAGCCACCACCACCACTGTGGGCTCTGAGGGCAGGCGTGAGCCACCGCCATCATAGGCTCTGAGGGAGGGTGCCAGCCACCACATCTGCACAACCCCTATCAAGGGGATAATGGCCAGCACCCACCAAGGAAAGAGGCGGCAGGCACCCATACTAAAAACAGCCCTTGCACCAAAAACATTAAACCCACACAAGCTACACAGCGATGCTCCCACATATAAATAGCCCTCCAGTGCTACAGTAGATAATTGTTTCTCCTAAACTCACAGAGTAAGAGAAATATAAGCAAGATGAAGAAGCAGAGGAACCACTCCCAGTTAAAAAACCAAGAGAATTCCCCTGAAAGAACAAGCAGTGAAACAGACTTCTTCAGTCTAATAGACACCAATTTCAAAAAGGAGATACTGAAAATACTGAAGGAATTAAAAAAGGCTGTCAACAGAAATGCAGAGTACTGTAAAAAGGAACTAGAAACTATAAAGAGGAGCCAAGAAAAATGAGAAAACTCATTTGCTGAGACGAAAGCAGAGCTAAAGGCAATGAATAGCAGAATAAATAATGCAGAAGAACGAATAAGTGATCTGTAAGATAGAATAATGGAAATCACCCAATCAGAAGAGCAGACAGAAAGACAAATGAAAAAAAAAGATGAAAGCAATAAGAGGTCTGTAAGATAATATAAAGTGCGCCAATCTACGCATAATAGGGATTCCAGAAGGAGAAGAAAGAGAAAAGGGGATTGAAAATGTATTTAAAGAAATTGTGGCTGAGAAATTCCCAAATCTAAAGAAGGAAACAGATATCCAGGTGCAGGAAGCACAGAGAGTTCCAAACAGACCTACATCATGACATAGTATAATTAAAATGGCAAAAGTTAAAGAGAGGATTTTCAAGGCAGCAAGAGAAAAAGAGTTAATTACAAGGGAACCCCCACCAGGCTATCAGCTAATTTCTCTACAGAAACATTGCAGCAAGGTAGCAGGACACAAGATTAACATACAGAAATTGGTTGCATTTCTTTAGATTAACAATGAAATATCATAAAGGAAACCTAAAAAAACAATACCTTATAAAATCACACATACACACATACAGAAAAAGAAAACCTCAGGAATAAACCTGACCAAGGAGGTGAAAGACATGTGTTGAGAACTATAAAATATTAATAAAGGAAACTGAAGATGATTCAAATAAATGGAAAGATATCCCATGCTCTTGGATTGGAAGAATGCATATTTTTGAAATGGCCATATTACCCAAAGCATTCTACAGATTCGATGTGATCCCTATCAAATTACCCATGACATTTTTCACAGAACTAGAATGAATCATCCTAAAATTGATATGCTACCATAAAAGACCCAGAATTGCCAGAGCAATCTGAGGAAAAAGAGCAAAGCAGGAGGCAGAATCCTCCTAGGCTTCAGACAATACTACAAAGCTGCAGTAATCAAAACAGCATGGTATTAGCATAAAAACAGACATATGGATCAATGGAACAGAATAGAGAGCCCAGAAATAAACCCATACACCTACAGTCAATTAATCTTCAACAAAGGAGTCAAGAATATACAATGGGAAAAAGATAGTCTCTTAAGCAAGTGGTGCTGGAAAAGTTGGACAGCCGCATGTAAACTGTGAAGTTAGAACATGCACAAAAATAAACTCAAAATGGCTTAAAGACTTAAACATAAGACATGACACTGTAAAACTCCTAGAAGAGATCATAGGCATAACATTCTTTGACATAAATCTTACCAATGTTTTCTTAGGTCAGTCTCCCAAGGCAATAGAAATAAAAACAAAAATAAACAAATGGGACCTAATCAAACTTACAAGCTTTTGCACAGCAAAGGAAACCATAAACAAAACAAAAATACAACCTATGGAATGGGAGAAAATATTTGCAAACAGTGCAAATGACAAGGGCTTAATTTCCAAAATATACAAACAGCTCATACAACTCAACAACAAAAAACCAAACTACCCAATTGAAAAATGGTCAGAAGACCTTAATATAAACATTTCTCCAAAGAAGACACACAGATGGCCAATAGGCACATGAGAAAATGCTTAACATGGCTAATTATTAGAGAAGTGCAAATCAAAACTACAATGAGGTACCTCCTCACACCAGTCAGAATGGCCATTACTAAAATGTATACAAATAACAAATGCTGGCGAGGTTGTGGAGAAAGGGAACCTTCCTACACTGTTAGTGGGAATGTAAGTTGGTGCAGCCACTGTGGAAAACATTATGGAGTTTCCTCAAAAAACTAAAAGGAGAATTACCATATGATCTAGCAATCCTACCCCTGGGTATATATCCAGACAAAACTATAATTCAAAAAGACACATACACCCCTATGTTCATAACAGCACTATTCACAATAGCCAAGACATGGAAACAACCTAAATGTCCATCAACAGATGAATAGATAAAGAAGATGTGGTATGTATATACAATGGAATACTACTCGGCCATAAAAACGAATGAAATAATGCCATTTGCGGCAACATGGATGGACACAGAGATTATCATACAAAGTGAAGTAAGTCAGAAAGAGAAAGACAAATACCATATGATATCACTTATATGTGGAATCTAAAGTATGGCACAAATGAACATATCTACAAAACAGAAACAGACATAGAGAACAGACTTTTGGTTGCCAAGGGGGAAGGGGGCTGGGGGAGGGATGAAGTGGGAGTTTGGGACTAGCAGCTGCAAATTATTATATATAGAATTGACAAACAACAAGGTCCTACTGTATAGCACAGGGAACTATATTCAATATCCTGTTATAAACCAAAATGGAAAAGAAGATAAAAAAGAATGTATAAAAAAAGAATATAAAGGGCCTAGCACAGGGTCTGTAAGCAGCATTAATTATTACTATTCCGCAATAGGGCCTGGATTGGAAAAGAAAAGAAAGAGACGAGGCAGAAGCATTCAGGAGGAGACAATGCCGGCTGACTTACGTGGGTCTCTCCCAAGCCTTGTTGCTGACAGAGCTGGTGGTGATGGCTGGAACAGGAGGCCAGATGACACTTACTTAACAAAACAAAGTATGCTGAGTGAGCACCTCATGCTAGGCACCTCTGTACACGGGGGATTAAATAAGTAGGGTCCAGGCCCTGCCCTCAAGGAACCCACATTTCAGTAGGGGAGACAGACCTGATAATTAGAAATAATGATTCTGTAGGCCATTCTGCCTCACCCTCTGAGTGCTATATAAACACAGGAACGGGGGGTGGGCTCCGGAGAGGGCTGGGCTATGGGCAAAATCTAGGTACCCTTGAGCTGACGTTTTTGGCTCAGCTGTCATATGGCTCAGTCACTGGGGGGAGGGAGAACATGGAAAAAAGACCACCAACAAGAGATAATGAAAGGAAATCGAAATCTTTCCCACCTCTGTCCCCAAAGACCAAGGTGAACAGGGGAGAGAGGGTGGAGGGGCGTGTGGTACTTTTATAAAGCACAGGAAGGTTTCTTTTTTTTTAATTGGAGTCTAGGTGATTTACAATTTTGCGTTACTTTCTGCTGGAAAGCACAATGAATCAGTTATACATATACATAGATCCACCCTTTTTTAGATTCTTTTCCCATATAGGTCATTACATAGTATTGAGTAGAGTTCCCTGTGCTATACAGTAGGTCCTTATTAATTATCTGTTTTATATATAGTAGTGAGGAACATTTCTTTAAACTTCTTTTCCCTCCTCGTATCCACATCCAAGTTCTCTACTACTTCTCTTTCCTGGCTCTGAACTCATCTCCAAAATGGGCCCCTCTAAACCCAGCTGATGCAGACTTTCTTCCCTCCTGTACTTCCCCAGCTCAGCCCTTGTCGCATGGGCTGGTTTCACCTCCCATGAGTCTTTCATGTGCTTTCGTTCTCGCCCCTGCCCAGATGTGATACCAACAACGTCCCAGAGCTGATCAAGCCAGTCAGTATCATTGCTAGTTGGGAAGGTGGCCAAGGAGAGTGGAAGGATGACCTAGAATTCTCCTTAGAGGTAGAGACAGGGAAAGAGGCTACAAATACGTATTGACTAGTGATTTTTGATACTGTTTTAAAGAATGATTGAGTGACTCTTAAAAGAGAGAAATTTGAATTTTCCCCATTAGGTACCTGTTTGGATGATATGTATTGACACAGCACAAGGGAGCTGCCTGCCTCTGATTGAACTGTAAGATGGTACCAGCACTTTCTTCTGTTATTACACTGACAATGACCTCTGGACAGAGATGGCCAGGAATCCACCTGCAGTGGAAGAAAATTTGGGTTTATCAATGCGTTCAACAAAGGCAAACTTCACTCCATGGGGAACTGTGGGGCATCTCAGTAAGTGGAGATTAGAAAGAACTTCTTACAGGGTTTGGGCTGGTGGTAGGTGATTTTGGTGAGGGTTCAAGGAAGCAGGGTTTTATTCTGGCTCGGATGCTGTCAGAAAGCAGAGATAACTATGACTGGGTGGAATTCTCTCTAGAAGGCACAGAAATATACCTCCCAGGGCTTCAGTCACTCCCCTGCTAGCGCCTTGGTGCACAAAGCCAGGGTCTGAAAACAGCAGAGAAAAGAGTCTCTTAACTCGCTTATTTTTGGAGAGCCTTTAGATAACCCTCATTTCATCTCTAGTTCTGTAACTAGAAAGTTAAATGGAGTTATTTTCTTAGTCGCAATGAGTCTTGTCCCACAATGAAGCCTTTCTTATTTTTAATTTTTATGGAGTCTTTCCTATTTTTATTTTTTAAAGGTCATCCCAGAGGGGTTTCCCTGGTGGCGCAGTGGTTGAGAGTCCGCTTGCCGATGCAGGGGACGCGGGTTCATGCCCCGGTCCGGGAGGATCCCACATGCCGTGGAGCGGCTGGGCCCGTGAGCCATGGCCGCTGAGCCTGCGCATCCGGAGCCTGTGCTCCACAGCGGGAGAGGCCACGACAGTGAGAGGCCCACGTACTGCAAAAAAAAAAAAAAAAAAAGTAATCCCTGAAATTGATAGATGGTCTTCCTGGGCTTGGCCACAGTTTGCCTCCAGATGCCATTTCATGGCTTACTGGATAAATCTGTGGTCGGCAGGACAGTAAATGAATCGCTGTAGCAGGCTGTGACTGTTCTGTCACCTTGGGTACAGCCACCTCACTTAATGTTCCATGGAAAACATTTTCCTCTGTCATCTCAGCACATCTCCCTTTGAGTTAAATATTTGTTTGTGAAATTCCCCTTTTGCACTTACTCTGTTTGTGATACCGATTCTTTATTTGTTTATTTTTATTTTATTATTATTATTATTTTTTGCGGTACGCGGGCCTCTCACTGTTGTGGCCTCTCCCGCTGCGGAGCACAGGCTCCGGACGCGCAGGCTCAGTGGCCATGGCTCACGGGCCCAGCCGCTCCACGGCATGTGGGATCTTCCCAGACCGGGGCACGAACCCGTGTCCCCTGCATCGGCAGGCAGACTCTCAACGACTGCGCCACCAGGGAAGTCCCTATGATACCGATTCTTTAAATACCAGACTGCCAGCTTCATCTCCTCATCATACGGTCGTCCTTTAAGGAAAATACAAATGAGGCTTTCCACAAATAGCCTGTAATGCATGGTGTGCACTGCACAATTCTTGACCTCCTCTTGAACTCGATGACCAGCGTGACTGTATGCCTTTGCCAAGGTTGCCGCGCACAACTCTGTTATTCCATGGTTCGGGGCTGCTGGGGGCCAGTGATTCTCAAGGAGGGTTCAGTGCATCTGTCACCTCGTGTCCCCAGAGCATCAGCCAGACATAGCTCTCTCAAGGCTTCAGAGCCTTCCCTGTGCTCATGAGTGCACTTACAGACAGAGGGCAACAGAATCTCTTAAACTTATGTTTATGCATTTATCATTTGAAGGACGCTAAATGCTTTTGTATCTTTTAAATAACAGACTAAGAAGATTTCATAATCTCTTATCATTAGGCTTTTGACCAATAAATCTACCCCATGTGATACCAGATGATTCTTTCTGGCCTTGGAATGAAATTCCTTTCTAAAACTGTAAGGATTGCAGTTGCAACCAGGTCCTTGATGAAGGCTGCGGGTCCGAGCGGCTTGGCACCCGTGCTTGGCTTTCTAGCGTCCTTTGGGTTTTGTAACTAAAGCCAGAGCTTATCTAGCATCCAGATTTCAGAGAAATAGAAACAGCCTCCAAGCAGCGGAAGGAGGAGAGGGGTGAGGCTTCAGTGCTCTGAGGGCTCTGACGGCCCCTCCAGAGTTAAGGCGAGAGACCGAACGGACCATGGTCAGGTCACATACACAGATGGAACTTTGATCCTCAATCTGCCATTGAGGACTGGACCAATGAGGACCATCCCAGAAGCCAGCCGATGCTCTAATGGCCCCTCCAAGATGAAGGGATTCTATCAGCCCCAAGGAAGCAGTAGGACTTCTCAGTTTAGAGTCATTTCCAGCGGCAACCCCCGGAACCTTGTACACAAGGAAAATATTCTCCCAATAGGCCTTATCGGGGTGGGGGACGGGGGTGGTTATAGCGCAGAGAGCGTCGGCAAATGTGCGCATGCTCCGTCCTCGGAGCATCCGGTGAACACCCTGGCGCTGAGCGTCAGAAAGGATACCTTTAAACGAAGATACAAACCCCCCTCACTAAAAGTTCCCTGTGTGATCTAGCAGGGTCAGTCTAAAGAAGTCGTCATGCTAACTAACCATGCCTCTATCACACTGGGTAAATGTTTTAGTAATTAAAGTGAACCTGGGAGAATGGAACTTGTACAGAATCAGCAATTTTGACAAAAGTTTTTCTGTGTGGAGGCATCCGAGGGGTAAGAACAGTCCTAAAGTAGATTAATTCTTTTAGATTACTAATTTGAACTGACGCAGAGAAGGACAGGTTTTCCCCTGAAGAGAGAACGCTTATTTTTTCTCCTTTGCCAGCTGTGCCCATCCCCACAGGACGAGCCCCTAGAGGGGCTAGGTCCGTCTTCAATCACCAACCAACTTTGCCCCTTGGGTAAGTTGCCTCTCTGGGCCTGGGTTTCCTCATCTTTAAACGTGGTGAAATAGTACTAATAGGTAACATTAATCGAATGCTTGCTCTTTGCCAGACAGTTTTTAGCATATCATATCTATTAACTTACAGAAGCCTGACAACAAAGTTAACTTCACCTTGCTTTTCCAAGATGTGTGTATGTGTGTGTTTAATCTTGAAATTTTAAATAATTTTACTAACATCGAGGAATTGATGTATGTATTCAAGTGAAAACAAATGTACTGGGCCCTGCACATAATGAATCTGTGTGTGATAAATGGGTGTAAGAAGTACTGTGATGTTCCTTGTTCTTCGCTGGATTTATAGTGAGTGGAAATCTTACTTGAGAAATACTTCAAAGAAGCCTGATTTTTTCCCTTCGTGAATTAATAAACTTTTCCCATACTGTTGAGTAGTAACCTGTCTCAAGGTATTAGTTTTTGGGTCTTGCTCCTTCAAAAAGTTATTTAAACCTCCTTGCATACTTAATGCAGCACAGAGAAAAACTAAGCTGTTTGCTAATGATGGGCCCATAATCAGTTGGAAATATGTAAAACAGTTATATTGTGTTTATGAGGATGTAAGTGACAGGAGGACAGGGATTTTGTCCATTTCTTTTCCCACTGCTGTGCTCCCAGAGTTTAGAACAGTGTCTGGCACATTGTAGGCAATGAATATTTATTGAACGAATGAGTGACTGAATGGGACAGCAGACAGGAATGCACACCCTGTCTTTGTAGAATTGCTTGAAGCAGAGCTGCAAGAAGCTTAGGTTTGTTGTTTTTTATCAAACGAATTAATGCAAATGAATGAACGAACGTTGTTTATCGAATGAATGCCCATTAAAGAATTTTGAAAATTGTGAAGCACTATAGAAATAGAGGGTGTCACTTTTACTTCCTGCTGGGTATGTGGTTGGAAAAAAAGGTTCTATAGGGAACAGTATCCAGCTAAGTTTGTTCTGAGTTTATTTAAGGAAAATAATCAGAGCACTGTATTCTATTTGAAAATTGAAAAGGGTCCAGGAAGTAAAATGTGAGGAAAATCTGGCTTCTCTGATCGTTTGCTGAGTGTGTGGCAGATGTCTTTGTAATTCAGCATAATTGTTTTTCCACCCAAAGCCAATGCTAATCTTTTAACAGCTTCTTACCACATTAGACTCAGTCTTTCACTCTATCAATTCCATCTGAAGAGTCAGTTTCATCTGTTTGAAAGAAAGCAGAATGACATTCACCCAGATGCTCCAGGAAGTGCAGGGAAGCTAGTTAGGTCACAGTCCTCTATTCCTAACTTGATGTGTTGAATGTTATCCCAGCGACTAGCTGAAACCCATGACGTCCCAACACCACCTCTGACTGTTGGGCCCCTACTCCATGGTTCTTTTAAAATTTTATTTTATTGAAGTATAGTTGATTTACAATGTTGTGTTAATTTCTGCTGTACAGCAACGTGATTCAGTTTTATATATATGTATATTTTTTCATATTCTTTTCCATTATGTTTTATCAGCATATTGAATATAGTTCCCTGTAGTATACAGTAGGACCTTGTTGTTTATCCATTCTATACATAATAGTTTGTGAGACTTGTTGCCAGTGTCAACAAGTTGATCCAGTTCTCTGTAGACACCCCCACCATGTTCAGTAGTCCACTTAAAGAAGCATACATTGTAGATCTCAATGTTGATAATACACAACTGGTGATTAAGTTGTTTATTGCCCTTTTCCACTGGTGATTGTAAAATGTGATTTATTTAGAATTGAAATCTCTTAAGCAAAGTCTTTGAAGTTCTCTTGGTTGGAGAACTCTATCCTTTTGTTATATTTGCTTTTTTTCTTTTTAAATTAATGCCTCCCTACTTTATCCTTAATTCTATCACTTCTGGATAGTTCTTTTTAAAAAAGTATTAATTGTCACTTTTTTTTCTTTAAGCCCTCAACATGAATGGAAGTAATTAATCAAATGGTTATAGCCCACAAGCTCACTCTGCAGGAGTGCTACTTGACATCATTGGTAATTATTATAACTTAGTTTCCCAGCTTTTCCCAAAGATATATCTTGAGATTTTTTTAAAAGAAATCTGGCCCTATTTCAGATGATGTTAAGGGAAATTTTATGAGTGTTGTGGCCTAGGGATGTTTTCCCCTTTGGTTTAGCTACTTATTATACCCTGGGGGTGGGATTGTGAAAATACTAGCAAAGAACAAAGACCCAAAGAGGAATATCCCCTGGGTAAATGTCCTCTGGATTACCCTCTGAACACGTCAGGCTGCTGTCTGCTGCAAGGATCAGAAAACCCCAACCTAATTGGCTGGAAGAACAAGGGAATTCCTTAATTCACATCACAAGGTGTCCTGAGGGAGGGCAGGTTTCAGACACTGTTTGTTAGGTACTGTCTCTGACCCTCTTGGCCCCACCATCCATTGAGGGTAACAAGAGCCTACAACAATCGTAGGCATCACCTCCAGACATTGCCCAGAGAAAGTGTGGGTCTTTTGTTCTGTATGTCTTTTTGAAGAGCACGTCTTCCCATGCAAATTCCAGCAGACGTCTCTTGGTGAGTGAGTGGCCAAAATTGCATGATAAGACCATTCCTAAAGCAATCAATAGCAAGGGGACGGGATTGCCATGGAAGGTTGGTGAAACCTTTGGCTTTTTGGCAGAAGCAGGTTATTCCAATAAAATTGGGGTTTAGTGTAGGCAACCAAGAGCTTCAGCTGTGCCCTTGGAGGACCATCAAAGGAAGAGAAGAAATTTAAATAGAGTTCCTGACGTGTTCCAGGTGTATGTGTGTAGGTCTGAAAGAGACGAAACAGTCTCTTAGACATTTGAAGTTGAGGAGCATTAGGCAAGACACTAAAACACTGGGATTACAGAGCTGAAGCAAATGTATATCTTGGTCCTGCCATCCAGGAGAGAGTTCTAACTCTAAAAGGTTTGGTAGCTTCAATTCATCTTTCAGTTAGCAAAACCAGTAAATAAGACAAGTAGAGAAAGAGCTTTGGGGGAAGGGGGTGCTAATGACATTAGTGCAAATAGAGCTTCTGAGTGTATGGAAGATTTCATTTATTTTTCCAATTGCCCTTCCCCACTATTTAAAAAGTATTATTAAATACCCTCTTGCAAATTATCCTGTCCTGGGTACTGAGATAGATCAGTTAAAAGATGACTGATGGAATTAAAAATGCACTTCTACTTTGCCTCTGATTAATGGCATGTTGGCTGCGAGGTGGGCTGGCTGGGTTCTGACCCATAATTCTGAAGGTCATGGTGATTACAGGTATGGGGTGGCTTACAGCCCTCTCCTCTAAATGGCTGTTACAGAAGTACCTCTTAAGTGCTAAACCATTTGACATGCCTTTTATCATATCCTTATGACTCTGCATGTGACTAATATGAGCTTTTTCTGATTTTATTCTTACTTATTTTTTAATTCCTTTGGGAGTCTTTGTTTTTATTTAATGTGGAAAAACATTAAAGAAGCCTCTTAACTAATAGTGAAAAATAATTTCACAGTATATTCCTGCTTACAAGAGCTTTTATTGAAAAGAGCAAAGAAACTGAGAGGGCTTTGGTGAAATTCAATTGACTACAGACCCAAATATGGAAAACTAGTACTTTCTGAGGTAGCTTTTTACCTTTTTCAAAATATAATTGGGGAGGAGAGGGTAGTTTTGCAATTGACCAGTTCTAGAAAGGCTGAAAAAAAAAATTCTTCTCTGTTGTGTGTCTGGCAAAATCTTACTATTTCTTTCTTTTAGGTAGGGATGCCTGCCAACGTGCAAAAAAGAGCACCTTAAATATTCTTCTGCATTTTATAACTAATGTGATTCGGCGTCCCTTGATTTTGGCAGCAGGTTGTATGTGAATTGTAGATCACCAAAGAGAGCGATTGGTGGCTTACTCAACAGCCAGTTAATGTGCAACTGTGAAAACTCACTGGTTCAAAGCCACTCCGGACTAGAACTTCACCTAATGCTTCTTAATTTAGCGGGTTTTTTGTCTGTGTGTGTCTTCTTTAATATGTCTCACAACCCTAACATGGACCCTTGCAAAAGACTCAAAATCTGGGAAAAATTCTAAGAGCAAACATTCATGTACCAGATTCCATGGGGCCTTCATCATTTTTAATGTGAAAAGAATCTGGTTTTGGTTTCTTTCATCTTTTATGGCCAAATTGGGTCCAGAAGATGAAACCATGCACCAACACTTTCTGACTCAGCAGCATTGGTAATGGAGAGGAAATGCGTAGAGATTAGATCTGTGCAATCAGATGTCCAAGGTAGAGGTGAATTGTTTTCCTTCATTCTTGAAACAAAGAGAGGAACACTGTCCTCAGGTCTCAGGAAATAACTTCAGAGGCTCAGAGTCTGGCTCTCTTTGAGATCTGCTTGGAAGGGTGACCTGCATGAGAAAGTGTAATGGCATACCCCATGCCCACGATCCCCACCAAGGAAGGCCCCTCGGGGGAGCAGTGAAGCCCTTTCAGGTGTCTGCGTATTTATTACATTTCCTTCAAAGGAAGGGTTCTTTTTTTTTTGCGGTACGCGGACCTCTCACTGTTGTGGCCTCTCCCGTTGCGGAGCACAGGCTCCGGACGCGCAGGCTCAGCGGCCATGGCTCACGGGCCCAGCCGCTCTGCGGCATGTGGGATCTTCACGGACCGGGGCACGAACCCGTGTCCCCTGCATCGGCAGGCGGACTCTAAACCACCGCGCCACCAGGGAAGCCCAAAGGGAGGGTTCTTAAACTGTGATATGTGGATGTCCAGAAGATCCATAAATGGGCTTCAGGAAGTCTGTGGAACTCTCTGGAATTTTGAGTTCATCTTTTCTTGGTAGAGAGATCTTCATTTACATCAGATTCTGAAAGGAGTCCCTGTTCATTCTCTAAATAAAGACATATTCAAGACATTTTGAGCTTCTGTTTTAAGGTTTATCTCTTGTGTAAAGTTGAATATTGAATAGTGGCTAGAATTAAGTCAATTCTGAATATATATATGTATACACACATACATGTGTGTATATATTTATCTATTTATGTTTCTTTTAAAAATTTATATTTTAATCAAAGTTGTACCTATTTTCAAAGTCAAACAGCTCCACAATGTTCATTATAAAAATAAAGCGCTGCCTCTCACCCCCCATCTCTGCTTCACAGGGGCAAGCACTTTCAACTTTCTTAGCTATTTTTCTTGGAGTTTACCTCCATATTTCTAAATAAAATGACTATACTGCGAATCTTGGTTTTCGCAGCGTTAGCTGTTACCTATTGATGGCCTGCTTACAGAAGAGGATTTAGGTGTTATAGCTCTCCCCACCCCCAGAAAGGCAGGGGTCTTGCAGGTGTTTGCACACACAAGTATACACACACTCGCACAACCACCCACCCCCATTCCTCCAATATACTTATATAACAATATTTGGTTAGCTCAATATTCTTTGCTTCCATTATTATTCCTGTGTAAATTTTATTCATACCTGGGTCACATAGTATACTGTGATCACATTTCTTATTTTGTACAAATTTGTTTCTCTTGGTGCTAATAATTTTTTTAGTGTTCTAGAAAAACATCCTCAAAATAATTTTTTAGTGTGTCTTTTTCTAATTTATCCCCAAAACTCACTTCCAGAGACATGGCTCTTCTCTCAAAACGTCCTTACCTATCAGGTCGTCCATCACGATGATCATTTCTTAGAGAAAAGCTCTCAGAGCCTCTGTCCATGGCCAATCTCTGGGTCTGTTGCCCTTGGATCTGTTTTCGTCATGACCTTGCACTCCTCTCATCTCTCTTCTGATTGGACCACCTGCTGGACAGAGTTAGGCTTTCCATGATCTTGGTGTGCTCCCTTGGTTTATTATAACATATTTTTTGATACTGTTCCAAGAAAAGTTGCATGCATAATAAATGTTTTGAGAGTTTGCATGTTTGAAAATATTTTAGTCCTGCCCTCACAATTGTTTGGTTTATTTTAGAATTCCACGTTTAAAATGATTTTCCTTCAGAACTTTTGAAAATATATAAACAACAGTACTTTATTGATTAAAAATTTTAGTAGATATACATTTGTTGTGTAAAATAAGTAGTTTCCAAAGTACATTTTTATAGGTAGATATTAGTAATATCTTGGTAAAATAATGTAATATAATGAACAAAATCATTTTTCTAAATCTAGGCAGCAAAACAATGACATAAAAACTATAGGTTTGGGCTTCTGTGGTGGTGCAGTGGTTGAGAGTCCGCCTGCCAATGCAGGGGACACGGGTTCCACATGCCGCGGAGTGGCTGGGCCCGTGAGCCATGGCCGCTGAGCCTGCGCGTCTGGAGCCTGTGCTCCGCAATGGGAGAGGCCACAACAGTGAGAGGCCCACGTACCGCAAAACAAAACAAAACAAAACAAAACAAAACTATAGGTTCCCTCACCCTCATAAACATGATTAAATGTTAACTTCTGCTGAGTAGTAATTTTACTGGAGCGTCACAAGGCTTAGTTTATAGTGGTCATTTACAAATAGATAAAACAATTTAGTATAATTAACAAATGTCAAAATAATTTAAAAAATTGACCTTCTATGAAATCTACTGAAGTCATAGAATACTTCCTCTTGGTAAGAACATGCATAATAACTCAAATATAACATATTGATAGAGTTCCTAAAGGTAAATGCTAAAAAGTTCCTTAAAAGGAAACTATATCACATTTGACCATTCATAGTTACTAGAGGATAAATGTGCTGTATTAATGAGAAACTTGAGTATTTTTGTAGTAGTATACCTTCAAAGCTAATATTTTTAACTTATCCATTTTTTAGTTTTGGTTTGACCAAATATAAAACAAAACTCCCACCCTCTCCTTAAATTGAACTTCTTTTCAATCTCTATACCTCCCATTGATGAAAATGAAAATGAAAATAAACCAACACCCACTGCTGTCTTTACTCCCATTAGTTCCCTTATTATATCAATTTTGGGAGACTAACTTAAAAATATCAGTAGAAATGTTGAAAGAAAGCAAACACTTTGAATTTCAACTCCCATATTAGTGTACTACACAGTAAGGTACACTAAAGAAGAAAAAGGCCACATTTTGCACACAGTAGGTGAACATCAGTACCTTTGACCTTTGGCACCTGAAATCTACTGGCGTTGGTTTCAGATACATTTTATTCTTGGACAACATATGGAAAAATTTGTATTACTCAGAATGAAGGAAATAACAGCGGATGACAATGGTTGAGACCATCCAAACACGACACAGTGATCACTACTAATCTCATTCCATCAGAAAACTATCCAAAAAGGGAACAAAGTCAGGAAGGCCTGGTAGGTACCAGGGCTCCATTTGGCCAAACCCACAAGAGCATCCTGGGTCTGGGATCTTGAAGACTAACCCCCAAATGAACCTAATGAATAATGCTGAGACTGATCTTTAAAATGGTTTTGCAACAGGCCTATTAAGGCTTTTAAAATTCTTTAAAAAGAGAGAACATTATATTCAAATTTAGTTAATGAAAATATAGTTTACTGACTCTCTCATTTTGTAGGTAAGAATCCTAATTTAAATCCAGTAATTGGAGCTTATAAGCTATTTTGACTTTTTTTCTGTAGCACAATGTAACCAATATGAACTTTCGAGGAATAAACATTTTAGAAGATTATAAACTAAAAATGGCTTAGAAGATTATAAACTAAAAATGGCTTAGAATGAGTTTACTGCAATTGCTTTAACTTTTAAAATTATTTGACATCAGAATCCAGAGGACTTTAAAAATTACCCCCTGGAAGCCTCTTTTTTTTTCTCCAAAGCTATTTAAGTATGATTTTTCTCATTATATTGTTTTCCACTGTTTTACTTGGTAAGCGTATAGGTAAATTATCTGTGTTAAATGGTAGCTGCAAGCTGGCTTTAAGTGTTGTGCTCAAACATACACAGTAAGAACCAAGAAAGAGACAAAGTGGGACTGCATGCTCAGTGATGTCCTCATCCCAGGCCCCATCAGCTAGTCTTTCCGTAACAGTAGATAGACATCTTGCCACTCAAAAACAACTTAAAATGAATTTTTTTTAATTAAAAAAATTAAAAAAAAATTTTAATTGAAGTGTAGTTGATTTATAATGTATTAGTTTCAGGTGTACAGCAAAGTGATTCAGTTATATATATATATATAGATAGATAGATAGATAGATAGAGATAGATAGATAGAGATATCTATATATATTCTTTTTTGGAATTTTTACATTATAAGTTATTACAAAATAATGAATATAGAGCAAGAAAAAGACATTGAAGAACTAAAGAAGCAGCTCAGTCTCCTCTCTCAGGACAAAGGGGTTAAGGATGAACTGAAAGATGGGGGTGTGCCCTTCTAGCCTTAATAGGCTCTATAGGTATGGAAGTGGACTTAAACTCTTTAAACTAAATAGTAAACTGGAATGTAAATTTTCAATCTTTATTAGGGTATAGATGATATAACTCTTAATTGTATTTAGTAAGCCTGTACAAGCCTGTACAAGTCTTACAAGTCTTGTTGTTTATCTATTTTATATACAGTAGTGTTTATATGTTAATCCCAACCTCCTAATTTATCCCTCTCCCACACAGATTCCCCCTTGGTAACCATAAGTTTGTTTTCTATGTCTGTGAATCTATATTTGTTTTGTAAATAAGTTCATTTGTATCATTTTTTTAGATTCCACGTATAAACAATGTCATATGGTATCTGTCTTTCTCTGTCTGACTTAATGAAATTTTTTTCTTGATATAAATCAATAGTTCTAATCAACGATTAGCTAGTTAGGTCTATTGACCTCAAAGAAGTTAATTATTAATGATACTGTCTGAGCAGTTATTGAAAGCCGATTCCAGCATTCATGGTTAAATAGGAAGAAAAATGAAAAGAAACTTACAGCACAATTAAAAAACATAACAATGATAAATAATGTTAAAGTACCTTTTTAGAAAAAAAAGATGCTTTTATCTTTCATCTAAAAATGAAAGCAAAATTAAATTCCACAGGAACTGTTAAAAGGATGGGCATTCTTCCAACAACTGCATGAATAACAACATTCCTCCTCTGGCGGTTCCGTTACACAGATGCTCAGGAGCACAGCCATCTCCGTTTCCACCCTGCATTTGCTTTTGCATCTGTGTCTGCATTCATGAAATTCACTTGCATTCATCTCTTGCATGCAATTAGCACTTCCAGCAAGGTGTGGTCTTTATTCAGATCCTCGCTTTTTTGTTGTTCCTCTTAAGCCTTTCATAGTGAAAGTCCTGGGTTAGCCCCTTGAGGTCTGCAGGTGGGCGATGAGTTCTGTGCTCAGCTACCGTCATGTTGTCCTGGGGTCTTCATGCCTACAAAGCCCCACGGAGAGCAATGACTTCTAACCCCTCGCCATTCATGTCTATCTGCAGAAATTGGAATCCGAGACTTGAGAGAGCCTAGTCTGATCTTTAAACTCTTCATCTTCATCTGATTCTTCTCCTAGGAAGTGATAAACTTTGATGTTATGTTTTTCAATTTTATCAAGAATCTACTTCTTCAATGGTGGTCATTTTATCACTAAGGTTTTCAACTTTTGCAATTACACAATAGTTTATGTATATTATCTTCATAAATTTAGCTTCAAATAATTTAAGTTCATGCTCAAAAGGTGAAAATGTAGAAACAATAATGCATCGTGTTCTCTGTGATATGACCGTCTGTTCAAGACATGTTCATCACACAGATAACATTTGAACTGCTCATCAATGTAAGAGATAATATTCAACCCTGCAGTTGGCTATATCACCATATCTTGGTGTAACCACTGCTGTAAGTCACAGTTTGACCCCTTCTCTCTCTTTTTTTTTTTTTTTTTTTTCGGTATGCGGGCCTCTCACTGTTGTGGCCTCCCCCGTTGCGGAGCACAGGCTCCGGACGCGCAGGCTCAGCGGCCATGGCTCACGGGCCCAGCCGCTCCGCGGCACATGGGATCCTCCCAGACCGGGGCACAAACCCGTATCCCCTGCATCGGCAGGCGGACTCTCAACCACTTGCGCCACCAGGGAGGCCCCCTTCTCTCTCTTTGATCTTAACTCTTTAAGCCTTGATTTGGAAAGTTTTTTCAATTGTCTCTGTTCCATGTAAAATTATTTTGTGTTGGAGATCAGTCAAGGGTAGTCTATGAACATGGATTTTTAATCATCAGTATGAACTAAAAAAGCACTTTCACTGGACTTGACTGGGAAGATTTGCACATGCAAAATAGCCAAAAATTTCTGGATTAGTAAGTAAACTGAGCAGCCTGCTTGAACATCTTTTAAAAAGTTTGGTGGGTCAGCAGAGAAGTCAAAGAGTGGATGCCAACTGACTGAGCCACAGACCCCACTGACATCCATGGTCATGCTTTCAAAAATATTAAAATAACAGATTTATTGAGATATAACTCCCACATCCATTTAAAGTACACAATCAAGTGGTTTTTAATATATTCACAGGGTTGTGCAGTCATGACCACTATCTAATTCCTGAATATTTTCATTACCCTCAAAAGAAACCTTGAATCATTCACAGTCATTTGCCACTTCCCCCAGCCCCTAGCAAACACTAATTATCCTTACATTTGTACGAATTTGCCTATTCTGGACATTTCATGTAAATGGAATCATAAAATATGTGCTTCTTTTCTGACTGGCTTCTTTCACTTAGCATATGTTGGCAAAGGTTCATTCATGTTGTAGTATCAATAATTTTTCCTTTTTATGGCTAAATAATATTCCATTGTGAGGATATTGCTATTTTGTTTACTCATTTATCATTTAATAAACATTTGAATTGTTTCCACTTTGGAGCTATTACAGATAATGCTTCTATGAACATTCAAGTACACGTTTTTATGTGGATATATGTTTTCAGTTCTTTTGGGTCTATGCCTAGCAGTGAAATTGCAGGTCATATGGAAACTCCATGTTTAACAGTTTGAGGACCCACCAAACTGTTTTCCAAAGGGGTTGTACCATTTTACAGTCCTGCCAATAATGTATGTGGGTTCCATTTTCTCCACAGCCTTGCTAACACTTGTTATGGTCTTTTTCATGATAGCTAACCTAGTGGATGTGAAGTGATATCTCAATGTGGTTTTGATTTGCATCCTCTAATGACTAATGATGTTGGGCATCTTTTCATGTACTTATTTCCAAATTTGTATATTTTCTTTGGAGAAATGCCTATTTAAATTCTTTGCTGGTATTTTAATTGGGTTATATGTCTTTATATTGTTGAATTGTAGAAATTCTTTTTATATTTTGAGCACAAGTCTCTTATCAGTTATATGATTTGCAAATATTTTCTCCATTCTGTGAGTTGTTTCCTCAGAATTTTGAAGGCACTTCTTCATTGTCTCCTGGGGTCAAGTTTGCTATTGAGGAGCCCAGTGCCATTGTAATTCTTTTTTTTAATGGATTAAATTTTTTTTGTAATTCTTGATTCTTTTTATGTGATCTGTTCTCTCTTTCTCTCTCCTCCCCCCCTTCTCTCTCTCTCTCTTTCTCTCAGCTTTTAGGACTTTCATTTTGTCTCTAGTATATACTAATTTTTGGATACTGTACATTAATGATGGTAATAAAAAAATCCATTGCAGGGCCTCCCTGGTGGCGCAAGTGGTTGAGAGTCCGCCTGCCGATGCAGGGGATACGGGTTCGTGCCCCGGTCTGGGAGGATCCCATATGCCGCGGAGCGGCTGGGCCCGTGAGCCATGGCCGCTGAGCCTGCGCGTCCGGAGCCTGCGCGTCCGGAGCCTGTGCTCCGCAACGGGGGAGGCTACAGCAGTGAGAGGCCCGCATACCGCAAAAAAAAATTAAAAAAAAAAAAAAATCCATTGCATTTGGAGATAAATATTTTTATTACAGTAATTTCCAAATATATGCAAAAGTAAAGATAATAGTATAATGAATGTCTACATACAATCATGTGTAATCATATAGATTAAACAATTACAACATTTTTCCTGTCATGTTTTATCCATCCCCTTCTTTTAAATTTTTTGGTGGAATATTTTAAGGGTAATGCAAGACATCTATTATTTCACCCATAAATTCTTTAATATGCCTCTCTAAGAGATGAGTTTTCTTTTAACATATTTATGATGCCATTATTACCTGTATAAAACTAAATAATAATGCCTTAATATTATCCAATTTTCCTTTCATATTTGCATTTCTTCTAATAATCAAAATTTTTACTTAAAACTGGATAACATAGTTTATTCAATCACCCTCCTATTGATAAACATCTGGATTGTCATCAGTCTTTTATTACTACAAATAACTCTATAATAAATATCCTTGTGTGTATGTCATTTGGCATATTTACAAGTATCTCTTTTGGATACAGCCCTGGAGTGGGATTGCTTGGTCTAATGGTAAATATATATATATTTTGTTGGATATAGACCAATATCTTTACATGAGTGTTGTGTAATTTTGTATTCTCTTGATGCAGAAATTATTCTGGAAACACATGTCCTTCAGTTCTGGGAAATTTATTGAATTCTTTCTTTGATCAGCTTCTCCTTCTCTTCTCTTATCTCATTTTCTGGAATTCCCAGTATTGGGTATTTTCCTTTCTATCCAGCTCATTTTATTTTGTCATCTTTTCTCTCCTATTTCCTGTCTCTATTTTTTACCTGGGAAAATTTTCTCCACTCGATCTTCAAATTTGTCTACTAGATTTCAATTCCATCAGTCATATTTTAATTTTCAACAGCATTTTGGTTCCATTTTCTAGATGTTTTCTTTTGTTCTTATTTTGGTGATTCAACTTAATATCAATCAACCATTTTCATTCAACAAATATTAATTGAGCATTAATTATTATGTCCTAGGTAGTATTCTTGGCACTACAGAATTGGCAGTGAATAAACAAACAAAATCTCTGTCTTAAGGAGCTTACAATCAAAAAGGAGCTCACAATCAAAAACATTCAATGTGTCAATTAGGTAGTGATAAGTCTCTGAAGAAAAATGCAGAGTCAAGGAAGGCTGAGAGTGACTGGCAAGAGGGGAAGTCAAGAAAGGTTTCAAAGGCAAGGTGAGATTTGTGAACAGACTAGAAAGGAGTGAGGAAGTAAGATGTGATATTGGGGAAGAGTTTTTTAGGCACAGAAAACTGAAAGTACAAATGTCTTGAGGTGGGGATATGGGAAATTTAAGGAAAGTCAAGGAGACCAGTGTGGCTGGATCAGGATGAGTAAGGGGGTGAGTGATCAGAGGTGAAGTCAGAGAGGAATCAGGGGTGTGAAATCATGGAGGATTTTGAGTACAGGGAAGGCATGGTTTGACTTTTACACTTGGAAAATATTGCTCTGAACAGACTTGTGGTTGCCAAGGGGGAGGAGAGGTAGGGGAGGGAAGGACTGGGAGTTTGCAATTAGCTGTTCAACGTATTATATAAGGATGGATAAACAACAAGGTTTTATTGTATAGCACAGGGAACTATATTCAATATCCTGTGATAAACCATAATGGAAAAGAATATGAAAAAGAATGTATATATATGTGTAACTGAATCACTGTGCTGTACACCTGAAACTAACACAACATTGGAAATCAACTATACTTCAATTTAAAAAAAACTAAATAAACAAAAGGCAAAAAACTATGGCTCTGACTGCCTGGTGGAGAAGGGACAATAGGAGAGCAATGGTGAAATAGAAGGAATGTTTGGGAGACTGTTGCAGTAGTGCAGGCAAGGGGTGATGGTAACTTGGACCTGACTAATAGAGCAAGAAGTGGCCAGATTCTGAATATACTTCAAAAGAAGAGCTGACAAGAGTTGCTGAGGGAATTGGGGGAGCAAGAATGGATCCAAGGTTTTAGGACCAAGCATAGGAAGGGAATTGTTGCCATTTACTGTGACAAGGACAACATAGGAAGACCC
Organism: Mesoplodon densirostris; assembly: GCF_025265405.1. Classification (NCBI taxonomy): domain Eukaryota; kingdom Metazoa; phylum Chordata; class Mammalia; order Artiodactyla; family Ziphiidae; genus Mesoplodon; species Mesoplodon densirostris. Next base: position 43,816,944 of record NC_082670.1, on the reverse strand, counting down.
AGGTTGAGAGGGAGATAAAAAACTCGGTTTCAATCATGTTAAGTTTGAAATACATATTAGAGTTCATTTATCAAGAAGAGTTCATTTATCAAGAAGGCAGTTGGATAGATGAGTCTGGATTTCAAAGGAAAGGTCTGGACTAGAGATATAAATTAGGAGAGATCAATAGCCCATGCCATTTAGAGACAAGGAAAGAAAAGAGCTCCAAGGACTGCATCCTGGACATTCCAATATTCAGAGATTGGGAAGGTGAGGAGGAACCAGCAAAGGAGACTGATGAGGAGTGGTTGGCAAGGTTAGGAGGAAAACTAAGAGAGAGTCCTAGAAACCAAGAGAAGAATGGTCCTGGAGAGAGGGAGGGATTAACTGTTTTAATGCCACAATTAGAGGGAGTGAAATGAGGACTGAGTACTATTTCACTGACAACAGAAAAAGCTGTTCTGATTGAGTGACAAGGGCCAAAGTCTAACTGTAGTGGATTCAAGGGAGAATGAAGGAAGAGAATTGGACACAACTAGTATAGATGCTGTTTTCTGAGTTTGCTGAAAGGGTGGCAGAACGATGCAGTGACCACTAGGGACAGATAGGAGTTCAAGTGTATTTGTGCCTCCTCTTCCTCTCCCCCCCACCTGCCCTCATTTTTAATTTGAGGGAAAACTGATGATGCAGAATAGAGAGAGGGCAGTTGCAGCACATCACTTCTTGAGTAGGTGGGGGTGTGGAATTCGTAAATAAGGAAGGAATTGGCCTTGGAGTGGAGCTAGGACCACTCATCCATTTTTCATGAGAGTAAAGGCAGAGTGGATGGGCACAGATGCAGGTAGACCAGGAGATTTGGTGGTAGTAGCTTGTAGACACCTTCTTCTGACTATATCTCTTTATTTGATGAAATAAGAAGCAAGGACATCAATTGAGGGTAAGGATGGGGATGGAGATGTTGAAGGTTTGAGGAGAAAGGAAAATGTGTGAACATTTTATTTATTTATTTATTGGACTATCATTGATTTATAATATTGTGTCACTTTCTGGTGTGCGGCAAAGTGATTCAGTTATACATAAATATATATACATTCTTTTATATTTTCTTTTAAATTATGGTTTATTACAAGATATTGAATATAGTTCCTTGTGCTATACAGTAGGACCTTATCGTTTGTCCATTCTATATATAACAGTGTGCACCTGCTAATCAATCCCAAACTCCTAATCCATTCATCCCCCACCACCCCACCCCTTGGAAACCACAAGTCTGTTCTCTGCATCTGTGAGTCTGTTTCTGTTTCATAGATAAGTTCATTTGTGTCGTCTTTTAGATTCCACATATAAGCAATATCATGTGATATTTGTCTTTCTCTATCTGACTTACTTCACTTAGTATGATGATCTCTAGGTCCATCCATGTTGCTGCAAATGGCATTGTTTCATTCTTTTTTATGGTTGAGTAATATTCCACTGTATATATATGTCATATCTTCTTTTTTATTTAACATCTTTATTGGAGTATAATTGCTTTACAATGGTGTGTTAGTTTCTGCTTTATAACAAAGTGAATCAGTTATACATATACATATATCCCTATATCTCTTCCCTCTTGCATCTCCCTCCCTCCCACCCTCCCTATCCCACCCCTCTAAGTGGTCACAAAGCACCGAGCTGATCTCCCTCTGCTATGCAGCTTCTTCCCACTAGCTATCTATTTTACATTTGGCAGTGTATATATGTCCATTTCACTCTCTCACTTTGTCCCAGCTTACCCTTCCCCCTCCCCAAACTTCAAGTCCATTCTCTAGTAGGTTTGTGTCTTTATTCCCGTCTTACCCCTAGGTTCTTCATGACCATTTTTTTTTTTTTTTAGATTCCATATATATGTGTTAGCATATGGTATTTGTTTTTCTCTTTCTGACTTACTTCACCCTGTATGACAGACTCTAGCTCCATCCACCTCACTACAAATAACTCAATTTTGTTTCTTTTTATGGCTGAGTAATATTCCATTGTATATATGTGCCACATCTTCTTTATCCATTCATCTGTTGATGGACACTTAGGTTGCTTCCATGTCCTGGCTATTGTAAATAGAGCTGCAATGAACATTGTGGTACTGGACTCTTTTTGAATTATGGTTTTCTCAGGGTATATGCCCAGTAGTGGAATTGCTGGGTCATATGGTAGTTCTATTTGTAGATTTTTGAGGAACCTCCATACTGTTCTCCATCATGGCTGTATCAATTTACATTCCCACCAACAGTGCAAGAGGGTTCCCTTTTCTCCACACCTTCTCCAGCATTTAGTGTTTGTAGATTTTTTGATGATGACCATTCTGACTGGTGTGAGATGATATCTCATTGTAGTTTTGATTTGCATTTCTCTAATGATTAATGATGTTGAGCATTCTTTCGTGTGTTTGTTGGCAGTCTGTATATCTTCTTTGGTGAAATGTCTATTTAGGTCTTCTGCCCATTTTTGGATTGGGTTGTTTGTTTTTTTGTTATAGAGCTGCATGAGCTGCTTGTAAATTTTGGAGATTAATCCTTTGTCAGTTGCTTCATTGGCAAATATTTTCTCCCATTCTGAGGGTTGTCTTTTCATCTTGTTTATGGTTTCCCTTGCTTTGCAAAAACTTTTAAGTTTCATTAGGTCCCATTTGTTTATTTGTGTTTTTATTTCCATTTCTCTAGGAGGTGGGTCAAAAAGGATCTTGCTGTGATTTATGTCATGGAGTGTTCTGCCTATGTTTTCCTCTAAGAGTTTCATAGGGTCTGGCCTTACATTTAGATCTTTAATCCATTTTGAGTTTATTTTTGTGTATGGTGTTAGGGAGTGTTCTAATTTCATTCTTTTACGTGTAGCTGTCCAGTTTTCCCTGCACTGCATATTGAAGAGGCTGTCTTTTCTCCACTGTATATTCTTGCCTCTTTTATCAAAGATAAGGTGACCATATGTGTATGGGTTTATCTCTGGGCTTTCTATCCTGTTCCATTGATCTATATTTCTGTTTTTGTACCAGTACCATACTTTCTTGATTACTATAGCTTTGTAGTATAGTCTGAAGTCTGGGAACCTGATTCCTCCAGCTCCATTTTTCTTTCTCAAGATTGCTTTGGCTATTCGGCATCTTTTGTGTTCCCATACAAATTGTGAAATTTTTGTTCTAGTTCTGTGAAAAATGCCAGTGGTAGTTTGATAGAGATTGCATTGAATCTGTGGGTTGCTTTGGGTAGTAGAGTCATTTTCATAATGTTCATTCTTCCAATCAAAGAACATGGTATATCTCTCCATCTATTTGTATCATCTTTAATTTCTTTCATCAGTGTCTTATAATTTTCTGCATACAGGTCTTTTGTCTCCTTAGGTAGGTTTATTCCTAGATATTTTATTCTTTTGGTTGCAATGGTAAATGGGAGTGTTTTCTTGATTTCATTTTCAGATTTTTCATCATTAGTGTACAGGAATGCCAGAGATTTCTGTGCATTAATTTTGTATCCTGCTACTTTACCAAATTCATTGATTAGCTCTAGTAGTAGTTTTCTGGTAGCATCTTTAGGATTCTCTATGTATAGTATCATGTCATCTGCAAACAGTGACAGCTTTACTTCTTCTTTTCTGATTTGGATTCCTTTTATTTCTTTTTCTTCTCTGATTGCTGTGGCTAAAACTTCCAAAACTATGTTGAATAATATTGGTGAGAGTGGGCAAACTTGTCTTCTTCCTGATCTTAGTGGAAATGGTTTCAGTTTTTCACCATTGAGGATGATGTTGGCTGTGGGTTTGTCATTTATGACCTTTATTATGTTGAAGTAAGTTCCCTCTATGCCTACTTTCTGCAGGGTTTTTGTCATAAATTGGTGTTGAATTTTGTCGTAGCTTTCTCTTCATCTATTGAGATGATCATATGGATTTTCTCCTTCAATTTGTTAATATCCTGGATCACATTGATTGATTTGCATATATTGAAGAATCCTTGCATTCCTGGGATAAATCCCACTTGATCATGGTGTATGATCCTTTTAATGTGCTGTTGGATTCTGTTTGCCAGTATTTTGTTGAGGATTTTTGCATCTATGTTCATCAGTGATATTGGCCTGTAGTTTTCTTTCTTTGTGACATCTTTTTCTGGTTTTGGTATCAGCGTGGTGGTGGCCTCGTAGAATGAGTTTGGGAGTGTTCCTCCCTCTGCTATATTTTGGAAGAGTTTGAGAAGGATAGGTCTTAGCTCTTCTCTAAATGTTTGATAGAATTCACCTGTGAAGCCATCTGGTCCCGGGCTTTTGTTTGTTGGAAGATTCTTAATTCCAGTTTCAATTTCAGTGCTTCTGTTTGGATTGTTCATATTTTCCATTTCTTCCTGGCTCAGTCTCAGAAGGTTGTGCATTTCTAAGAATTTGTCCATTTCGTCCAGGTTGTCCATGTTATTGGCATATAGTTGCTTGAAGTAATCTTTCATGATCCTTTGTATTTCTGCAGTGTCAGTTGTTACTTCTCCTGTTTCATTTCCAATTCTATTGATTTGAGTCTTCTCCCTTTTTTCTTGATAAGTCTGGCTACTGGTTTATCAATTTTGTTTATCTTCTCAAAGAACCAGCTTTTAGTTTTATTGATCTTTGCTATTTTTTCCTTCATTTCTTTTTCATTTATTTCTGCTCTGATCTTTATGATTTCTTTCCTTCTGCTAACTTTGCATTTTTTTCTTCTTCTTTGCCTAATTGCTTTAGGTGTAAAGTTAGGTTGTTTATTTGAGATGTTTCTTGTTTCTTAAGGTAGGATTGTATTGCTATAAACTTCCATCTTAGAACTGCTTTTGCTGCATCCCATATGTTTTGGGTCATCCTGTTTCCATTGTCATTTGTTTCTACATATTTTTTAATTTCCTCTTTGATTTCTTCAGTGATCTCTTGGTTATTAAGTAGAGTATTGTTTAGACTCCATGTGTTTGTGTTTTTTACAGATTTTTTCCTGTAATTGATATCTAGTCTCATAGCATTGTGGTTGCAAAAAATACTTGATATGATTTCAAATTTCTTAAATTTACCAAGGCTTGATTTGTGGCCCAAGATATGATCTATCCTGGAGAATGTTCCATGAGCACTTGAGAAGAAAGTGTATTCTGTTGTTTTTGGATGGAATGTCCTATAAATATCAATTAAGTCCATCTTGTTTAGTGTATCATTAAGGCTTGTGTTTCCTTATTTATTTTCATTTTGGATGATGTGTCCATTGGTGAAAGTGGGGTGTTAAAGTCCCCTACTATCGTGTTAATGTTGATTGCCCCTTTTATGTCTGTTAGTATTTGCCTTATGTATTGAGGTGCTCCTATGTTGGGTGCATAAATATTTACAGTTGTTATATCTTCTTCTTGGATCAGTCCCTTGATCATTATGTAGTGTCTTTCTTTGTCTTTTGTAATAGTCTTTGTTTTAAAGTCTATTTTGTCTGATATTAGAATTGCTACTCCAGCTTTCTTTTGGTTTCCATTTGCATGGAATATCTTTTTCCATCCCCGCACTTTCAGTCTGTATGTGTCCCTAGGTCTGAAGTGGGTCTCTTGTAGACAGCATATATATATGGGTCTTGTTTTTGTATCCATTCAGCCAGTCTATGTCTTTTGGTGGGAGCATTTAATACATTTACATTTAAGGTAATTATCCATATGTATGTTCCTATTCCCAGTTTCTTAATTGTTTTGGGTTTGTTATTGTAGGTCTTTTCCTTCTCTTGTGTTTCTTCCCTAGAGAAGTTCCTTTAGTATTTGTTGTAAAGCTGGTTTGGTGGTGCTGAATTCTCTTAGCTTTTGCTTCTCTGTAAAGATTTTAATTTCTCTGTCAAATCTGAATGAGATCCTTGTTGGATAGAGTAATCTTGGTTGTAGGTTTTTCCCCTTCATCACTTTAAATATGTCCTGCCACTCCCTTCTGGCTTGGGGTGTTTCCGTTGAAAAATCAGCCGTTAACCTTATGGGGATTCCCTTCTATGTTATTTTTTTTTTCCATTGCTGCTTTTAATATTTTTTCTTTGTATTTTATTTTTGATAGTTTGATTAATATGTGTCTTGATGTGTTTCTCCCTGGATTTATCCTGTATGGGACTCTCTGTGCTTCCTGCACTTGATTAACTATTTCCTTTCCCATATTAGGGAAGTTTTCAACTATAATCTCTTCAAATATTTTTCAGTCCTTTTCTTTTTCTCTTCTTCTTCTCGGATGCTTATAATTCAAACGTTGGTGCGTTTAATGTTGTCACAGAGATCTCTGAGACTGTCCTCAATTCTTTTCATTTTTTTTTCTTTATTCTGCTCTGCAGTAGTTATTTCCACTATTTTATCTTCCAGGTCACTTATCCATTCTTCTGCCTCCGTTATTCTGCTACTGATCCCTTCTAGAGTATTTTAAATTTCATTTATTGTGTTGTTCATCATTGCTTGTTTCATCTTTAGTTCTTCTAGGTCCTTGTTAAATGTTTCTTGCATTTTCTCTATTCTATTTCCAAGATTTTGGATCCTCTTTACTATCATTATTCTGAATTCTTTTTCAGGTAGACTGCCTATTTCCACTTCATTTGTTAGGTCTGGTCGGTTTTTCCCTTGCTCCTTCATCTGCTGTGTGTTTCTTTGTCTTCTCATTTTCCTTACCTTACTGTGTTTGGGATCTCCTTTTCACAGGCTGCAGGTTCGTAGGTCCCCTTTTTTTCAGTGTCTGCCCCCAGTGGCTAAGGTTGGTTCAGTGGGTTGTGTAGCCTTCCTGGTGGGGGGGACTAGTGCCTGTGTTCTTGTGGATGAGGCTGGATCTTGTCTTTTTGGTGGGCAGGTCCACATCTGGTGGTGTGTTTTGGGGTGTCTCTGACCTTATTATGATTTTAGGCAGCCTCTCTGCTAATGCATGGGGTTGTGTTCCTGTCTTGCTAGTTGTTTGGCATAGGGTGTCCAGCACTGGATCTTGCTGGTCATTGAGTGGAGCTGGGTCTTGGTGTTGAGGTGGAGATCCCTGGGAGGTTTTCGCCATTTGATATTTCGTGGAGCTGGGAGGTTTCTTGTGGACCAGTGTCCTGAAGTTGGCTCTCCCACCTCAGAGGCACAGCCCGGACACCTGGCTGGAGCACCAACAGCTTTTGGAAGCTCTGAGGTCTCCTTGTACTCACACTTTTTATAATAAAGTACAGGGACTTCCCTGGCAGTCCAGTGCCTGGGAATTTGTGATTCCAGTGCAGGTGGTGTGGGTTCAATCCCTGGTTGGGGAGCTAGGGTCCCCCATGCTGTGTGGTGTGGTGTGGCTGTAGGTAGGAGGCCTCAGTTCCTTGCCACATGGATGTCTCCTTAGGGCTGCTTGAGTGTCCTCATGACATGGCAGCTGGCTCACCCCAGGATGAGTGATCCAGCCTGCAATCCCCAGGACTGTCGTGGCTTCGGCTACTGGGCCCCCTCCAGAGCTGGCAGCCTCAGTGAGGCTGCCCTCCCCTCGGGCTCTGGGACAGTTCAGTGATGGTGGAGGGAAGAGACCCCGAGCCAAGAGTTCCAGCTCTGCAGAAACACGAACTCCATTCTCCATATCTTCTTTATCCATTCATCTGTTGATGGACATTTAGTTAGTTTCCATGTCTTGGCTATTGTAAACAGTGCTGCTATGAACATAGGGGTGCATGTATCTTTTTGAATTAGAGTTTTATCTTGGTATATTCCCAGGAGGGAGTTGCTGGATCATATGGTAATTATTTTTAGTTTTTTGAAGAACCTCCTTACTCTTTTCCATAGTAGCTGCACCAATTTACCTTCTTACCAACAGTGTACAAGGGTTTGAAAAGATATTAACCTAGGAAAGTAGGAGAGGAAAAGGAAGAAAGAAGGGTGTTCATTCTGCTAATCAGCACTAAAGGCCCAAGTGGGGTTACTGATCACAAATTTAAATAAGGTCAGTCAGCCTGGTTACCTCATTTTCTTCCAGCCACTGTCAACCACATAGGTGCACATGTGGAGTGAGTGGAACTGAGGTTTGGCTGAGAGAGCTGGCAAAGTGAGAGAGCAGGGCATGGGTGCAGAGTAGTGATGAAGTGTTCTGGGGGCAGGGGAGCTGAGGAAATGGTTGCTTGGAGGAGGGAAACTTAAGGAACAAAGCAGCCAGGGTGTTGGTTAGACCATCTCCATACTGACATGCCAAATGTTACAGCTGGTTTAGTACTGGAGAAAAGGATCACAAGCCAGGTGCTAAGATCTTCATGGAATGAGGGGAAGTGACCTTGAGATAGTCTAATAAAGGTGGTGGCTGATGGAGTGTGCATACTTGAGCTTCAGAGGAACTTCAGAGGGGTGTTAGGGGGGAGCAGACAGAAATGGAAATGGTGAGGAGGCCCCGTGGTGCAGGGGGTGTGGGAGGGAAAACGGATACCACCTGTATCAGGCATGTGGAAAGCTATAGCTTTAGGAGAAGCCAGGTCTCTTTGAGGGTCAAAAAGTGAAGGGAATTTTCAGAAAAGAAATTGAGGATGTAGAGGTTTTGCTGGTGATGGACTTTGTATCTAATCCCATATTCCAGAGGTCAGAGTGGAGGTTCAGGGCTAGGAAACAAAGGGTGGGAGAAGCAGTTTAGAGAATTCAATGTCATTGGGCTGAGGTTCTTGTCCTGTTCTTCTCAGTGACTGAGGGACACAGGCTCAGGCCTAACGGTAGTGGAATGCCGGTGGAGGGGGAGATAGTTTCTGCCATGAGCACAAGAGCTCCATGGGATCCCCTAAGGTGCCTGGAAGGTGGTGCCAATTGTGCATGTGGGATCTCTCCAGAAGGGGATGTTCTTACAGACAGCACAGGATGCTGAGGGACCTCTGTTCACTCAAGCCAATGGCTCTGCCCAGGTTAGGGAGAGGCAGCCACTGGAAGGGGCTCAGGCTCCTTCCACCTCTTGGGCAGCATCTCTTATTATCTCTATGAGCATGTCATCTACAGTGTGGCTTGTTGTTGTTTGTTTGTTTCTGTTCCCTACACTGTCTGTGTTCCTCAAGGTTCTTTTATCCTGTTTGTTTTGAACTCTGTTTGTAGGACCTGAGGCAAGAGTACCCATGGAGGCCCACATACTACATCTCTATCAACATTAAAAGCATAAATAGAGCTAACAAATTGCTAATAAAATACGTTCTAGACTTGTGGTTGCCAAGAGGGAGGGGGTGGAAGAGGATGGATTAGGAGTTTGGGACTAGCAGATGCAAACTATTTTATATAGAATTGATAAACAACAAGGTCCTACTGTATAGCACAGGGAACTATCTTCAATATCCTGTGATAAACCATAATGGAAAAGAATATTAAAAATAATATATATATATATATATATATATATATATATACTGAATCAATTTGCTATACAGCAGAAATAAACACAACATTGTAAATCAACTATACTTCAATAAAATAAATTTTAAAAATATTTTCTATTTTTCTACCTGACTACTATACCTTCATAATAACTTGGAAATCCAGGGTCAAATTCAGGGTGGTAGTCATATTGCAATATATGACTGATCTAATTAACACATACACCTTAAACATACACAGTGTCAATTCTATCTCATTAAAAAAATCAAATTTAGAATTCTTGAGGAAGGATGCACCTTTCAGTACACACCTCTCCTGAGGCCCACATGTTTTCAGTGTCTCTCTTTCAACGCCTCCACAGATGACACTTCCTGTCTTTTACCCGAGTGCTGTAAGGCCAGCCCCCAGGTTACTCTGGGTTGGAAGGCAGGTCTGGATGTCTATTTCTCTGCCTATCTTTTGTCAGATTCCTATTTTTTGATTCCCTACCTAAACTCCACTCGAAGCCCTTAACGTTCATCCGTTCTGCCTTGATTTGACTTGCTTCTGGATCTCACAACCCTCGCTGGCCCAGTTTTCACCTTTCACAAGTCTTATCCATCTGCTTCCCAGCTTCCAAGATCTTTCTGCTGTCATCTCTTCTATGATTCTCTTTGTACTACCATGTTTATTCTTAAAATTATTTTTTTCTTACTGTCATTTTAGTGGGCTTTTGGAAGATAGATGAGATAAATATGTTGCCTCAATTGTGACTGGAATTATTAACCCTTCTTTTTCATTGGTGCTGACCCTCTTACTGGCATGATGACTATAGTGAGCTACTGCATTGGTATGTGTGATGACAGCATACCATTTGAAAAGAGAAATACTTGGAGTCTCCATGTTTCAACACAGTGCAAGTTTTCAAATGTTTTTCACTGACCTAATTTCTTGACTGAATTATTTCGTTTATTTAAACACAGTAGTTGAATAAGAGGGCTGAGAGTCAGATCAGGTTTGGAGGAATGCTTGATTCTCCAAACTGTCTACAGGGTTTAGTGGATATTTATTTTGTGTACTTCCCACAATATACCACCATTTTCTGGCAATCAGTTTGATCTTTCCATGGGAAATACCCCTCCCAACTCTCTGTCAAAGTGTTTGTATGGGCTTGGATTCAGGAGATTTACATGACCAAACTTGTTCAAGGGACAGGTTTCACATTCTGGCCACAGGGGTTGGTTCAGGGATAAGCACCTGATCCAAACCAGTCCAATGTAGTGAGAGATTGAGACTGAGACCTGAAGATACTGCTTGTATCTATAGCCCTTAGGTCATCAGTGCCTGAAAATCTGCCCTTGGAGTTTCTGGTTATTTGAACTAATGAATTTTCACTTGGTTAAATTTGTTTGTTTTGGGTTTCTGCTTTGTGCAACCACAGGGGTTACAACCAAAATAGAATATATACAAGGCCTTGAGAGAGAGAGTGAGAGAGAGAGAGAGAGAGAGAGTGTGTGTGTGTGTGTGTGTGTGTGAGAGAGAGAGAGAGAGAGAGAGAATTCCAAGAAATCATTGATCCTTCTCACTTTCTTAAGTATAAATATAATGCCATTGTACCTGTAGAAATAAGTAAAGCTAAACTGTTCATGTGAATATTGACTTTTTTATGTGTGAATAAAATAAGAAAGCACAATGCTAGAGGTATGACTCTTTGATAAAGTTCTTTTCAGAGTCTTTGAGGATGATTTCATCTAACACTAATGGCTCACAGGGGGATTTCAGAGGATAGGAAAAAAATGAACCTTACATGATCCCACCAGATGTGGGATAAGGGAATAATTTTAGAATTTAAATAATAAGAAGTGCCTCTGGTGTGCTTCTAATGTTTCAGTATATGCAAATTAGGTTTTATATAATGCATCTCATACTGTGGCCAACAATGGAGCAAAATTGAACTTTAATTGAAAGCAGAGCTAGAGGAAAGCTGGACTGGAAAGCACAATCTTCAGTTCCAACAAAAGCCATTTACACTGCATATCAAGACTAGGCCATACTTTCAAACAAAATTAGAAATAGATCAATAGAAAGGAATTCATTCCAAAGAATGCAAGCAGATTGAGAGGCACAGTGTAAAATCTTGTATATTTGGTAATCACTCATACGTAAGAGAAATTGTTATGCACAATTTAAAAAAATTGTCCACAGCAAAGCAGTTAATAGGCAAAGGAGTAAAATAATGCTATATTGAGAAGCACAACTGATATGAAATACTGTCAGGACAGACATCATTTTTTTTCAGACATCATTTTGACATGGATCCTGTTATTTTTTGAATTACATTTTCTCCAGTTTTTGCATTAGATATCAGCTGGTATCATAATCCAAACAAACATAACACTGAAACCTAATTATAGGATTATAGAATGCTTTCCCTTCCCTCATACCTCACTACTATTGATACATTGCTAAATGTCTATTTACAACAGTTGCTTTTACCCAGTACATCATTCTAGGCTATCAAGGAAAAATTACAAGACATACCAAAAGGCAAAAAACATAGTTTAAAGAGACAGAACAAGCATCAGAACCAGACTCAGATAAAGGAGAGATGTTGGAATGATCACACTGGGGATTTAAAACAACTATGATTAATATACTAAGAGCTCTAATGGATAAAGTAGACAGCATATAAGAACAAAAGGGCAATGTAAGAAGAAAGATGGGAATTCTAAGACAAAAACCAGAAAGAAATGATTGAGATAGAAAACGTTGTGACAGGAATGAAGAATGCCTTTAATGGGCTTTTAGTAAACTGGACATAGCTGAGGGAAGAATCTCTGAGCTTGAGGATGTCTCAGTAGAATGCTCCAAAACCAAAAAGCAAAGAGAACAAAGACTGGGGAAAAAAACAGAATATTCAAGAACCGTGGAACAACTACAAAAGGTTTAACATATGAGAACGGGAGTACTAGAAGGAGAAGAGACAGGAACAGAAGAAGTATTTGAAACAGTAATGACTGAGAATTTCCCCAAATTAATGTCAGACACCAAACCACAGATCTAAGAAGCTTAGAGAACACCAAGCAGGGTAAATGCAGAAACTAACAAACCACTCAAACTGCCCAAACCTACAACTAGGCATATATTTTCAAACTACAGAAAATTGAAGATTAAGGAAAACTCCTGAAAGAAGCCAGAGGGGGAAAACATTTTATCTATAGAGAAGCAAAGATAAGAATTACATCTGACTTCTCCCCAGAAACCATGCAAGTGAGAACAGATAGAATGAAATATTTAAGTTGTTGAGAGAAACCTGTCACCAACCAACCTAGAATTCAGTGCCCTGTGAAATCATCCTTCAGAAGTGAAGGAGATATAAAGACTTTTGCAGAAAAACAAAAACTGAGGGAATTTATTGTCAGTGGACCTGTCTTGCAAGAAACGTTAAAAGTTCTTTTAGAGAGAAGGAAAACGTTATAGGTCAGAAACTTAGATCTATACAAAGAAAGAACATCAAAGAAGGAAAAAGTGAAAGTAAACTATGAAGCTTATTTTTCTTAATCTTAAATTATCTAACAGTTAACAGTTTTCCCCCAAATAATAGCAATGAAACCAAAAGCTGGTGCTCTGAAAAGATCAGTAAGATCGATAAGCCTCTAGCTTGGCTAAATAATAAAGTGAAAACTCAAATTACCAATATCAGAAATGAAAGATGGCACATCACTACAGATACTGTGGACACTAAAAGGATAATGAAGAAATACTAGGAACAATTCTATGCCCACAATTTTGACAACCTAAATAAATCAATTCCTTGAACAACACAGTCTGCCAGAACTCACACAAGAAGAAATAAACCATCTGAGTAGACCTATATATATTAAAGAAATTGACTCAATAATTAATAACCTTTTAAAATAGAAAGCACCAGTCTCAACTGGATTAACTGGTAAATTCTACCAAACACTTAAGGATGAAATTATACCAATTCTCTCTTCCCCTTTTTTTTGCTGTACGCGGGCCTCTCACTGCCGTAGCCTCTCCCGTTGCGGAGCACAGGCTCCGGACACACAGGCTCCGCGGCCATGGCTCGCGGGCCCAGCCGCTCCGTGGCACGTGGGATCCTCCGGGATCGGGGCACGAACCCGTGTCCCCTGCATCGGCAGGCGGACTCTCAACCACTGCGCCACCATGGAAGCCCTATACCAATTCTCTAAAATTTTTTTCAGTAGAAGCAGAGGGCATACTTTTTTTTTTTTTTTGTGGTACGTGGGCCTCTCACCACTGTGGCCCCTTCTGTAGTGGAACACAGGCTCCGGACACACAGGCTCAGCGGCCATGGCCCACGGGCCCAGCCGCTCTGCGGCATGTGGGGTCCTACCGGACTGGAGCATGAACCCGTGTCCCCTGCATCAGCAGGCGGACTCTCAACCACTGCGCCACCAGGGAAGCCCCGAGGGCATACTTCTGAATGCATTCTATGAGGGCAGCTTTACCCTTCTATCAAAACCACACAAAAGCATTACACGAAAAGAAAACTAATATCTCTCATGAACATAGATGCAAATATCCTCAATAAAATATTAACAAATCAAATCCAACAATGTTTACAAAGAACTATATACAAAAACCAAGTGAGATTTATCCCAAGTATGCAAGGCTAGTTCAACACTTAAAATTAATTTATGTAATCTGTCACAGCAACAGGCTAAAGAAGAAAAATCACATGATCATATCATTAGAATTAAAAAGGCCATGTGACAAAATCCAACACCTATTCATGATTAAAACTCTCAGTAAGCTAGGAACTAGAACTTCCTCAACTTGATTAAAAAATCTACAAAAAGTCTACAGCTCATGTTATAATTGAGAGAAACTCAAAGCTTTCAGCATCACACTGAAAGTGTTAGCTAATGCAATAAGAAAATAAAAGGAAATAAAATGTATACAGATTAGGAAGGAATAAATGAAACTGTTTGTTTGCAGAGGACATGATTGACTATGGAGAAAATCTGAAAGAACAAAAAAAACCTCCTGGAACTAATAAGTTACTATAGCAAGTTTGTTGGATACAAGTTTAATATACAAAAGTCAATTGCTTTCCTAGATACGAGCAATGGACTAATCACAATAATGTAAAAACGCAATACCATGTATATTAGCACTCCAAAATGTAAAATAATTAAGTACAAATCTAACAAGATCTGTATGAGTAAAACTACAAAACCCTGATGAAATAAATTAGAAAAACTAAATAAATGGATATAAATTCCATGTTCATGGAGAGGAAAACTCAATACTGTCAAAGTGTAAGCTCTTTCCAACTTGACATATACATTCAATGCCGTCCCAATCAAAATTCCAGCAAGTTATAATATGGAGATTAATAAACTGATTCTAAAGTTTATATGGACAGGCAAAAGACTCAGGATAGCCAACACAATATTGACGGACAAGAACAAAGTTGGAGGACTGACACTATCTGACTTCAAAACTTACTATAAAGCTAAAGTATAATCAAGACAGTGTAGTGTTTACAAAAGAATAGACAGAGAGATGAATGGAACAGAATAGAAAGTGCAGAAGTAGACCCACATGAATACAGTCAACTTGTTTTTGACAAAGGAATGAAGGCAATACACTGGAGAAAAAGTAATCTTTTCAGCAAATGGAGCTGGAACAACTGGACATCACATGAATGTAGACACAGATGATACACTCTCCACAAAAGCTAACTCAAAATGGGTCACAGACCTAAATACATGATGCAAAACTATAAAACAGTTAGAAGATAGCATAGAAAATCTGGATGACCATGGATTTGACACAGACTTTTTAGATACAATACCAAAGGTATGGTCCATGAAAGAAATAATCAATAAGCTGAATTTCATTAAAACTAAAAATTTCTGTTTTGTAAAAGATACTGTCAAGAGAATGAAAACACAAGGCACAGACTGGGAAAAAAGACACATCTGATAAAGAATTCTTATCCAAAATATATGAAGAACTCTTAAAAGTCAACAATTAAAAAAAGAACAACCTGGGGCCTCCCTGGTGGCGCAGTGGTTGGGAGTCCGCCTGCCGATGCAGGGGATACGGGTTCGTGCCCCGGTCTGGGAGGATCCCATATGCCGCGGAGCGGCTGGGCCCGTGAGCCATGGCCGCTGGGCCTGCGCGTCCGGAGCCTGTGCTCCGCAACGGGAGAGGCCACAGCAGTGAGAGGCCCGCATACCGCAAAAAGAAAAAAAAAAAAAAAAAAAAAAAAGAACAACCTGATTAAAAAACGGGCCAAAGACCTCACCAAAGAAGATATATAAATGGCAAATAAGCATATCAAAAGATGCTTCATATCCTGTATCATTAGGGAAATGCAAATTAAAACAAAAAGCAGAGAGAACAACACAACTATAAGAAAGGTCAAAATCCAGAACCCTGACAACACCAAATGCTGGTGAGGATGTGAAGCAACAGGGACTTTTATTCATTACTTGTGGAAATGCAAAGTGATACAGTCACTTTGGAAGACAGTTTCTCAAAAAACTAAACATTGGCTTATCATATGATCCAGCAGTCATGTTCCTTGGTATACAACCAAAGGAGGTGAGAATTTATATTCACACAAAACCCTGCACACAGATGTTAAAACATCTTTATTCATAAATGCCAAAACTTGGAAGCAACTAAAATGTTCTTCAATTAGGTAAATGAATAAATAAACTCTGGTACATTCAGGTAATGGAATATTAATTAGTGCTAAAAATAAATGAGTTATCAGGCCAGGAAAAGACATGGAGGAAATTTTAATAAATATTACTAAGTGAAAGAAACCATTCTGAAAAAGCTACAGACTGTTTGATTTAATCTATATGATATTCTGGAAAACGCAAACCCATGGGGACAGCAAAAGGATCAGTGGTTGCCAGTGGTTGGTGGGAGGGATGGAGAAAAGGTAGAGGAATTTTAAGGCAGTGAAACTATTCTGTCTGATACTATAATGGTGGATACATGTCATTACTCTCTGAATATACTCTGTATGATATTATAATATGCTTATATATTATTACACATTTGTGCAAACCCCTAGAAGGTACAACACCAAGGGTGAGCCCTAGTATAAACTATAGACTCTGAGTGATTATGATGTGTCAGTGTAGGTACATCAATATAACAAATGTACCAAGTGTTGATAATGGGGGAGGATATGCTTGTGGGAACATATGGGAAATCTCTGCATCTTCTGCTTAATTTTGTAAAATTTCATAAAAAGTAAAGTTTCTTTTAAAGTATCTAGGGCACTTTTGCAGTAGATAGTCAAAACCTTAAAAATACATATCCCTTTCACACAGAAATTCTATGTTCCTGAAATTATCAAAAGAAAACAGAAAACTCTGTAATCATAGAGTTATCTATATAACAAAGTAAATGGTTTAAATATCTGACACTGAGTGACTGGAAATTGGTTAAATAAATTATGATAAATCCACAATGCAACTCTTAAAATCATGCTGTTAAATTATTCACTGATACAGGAAAATACTCATGACTTGTTAGGTCCATTCCAACAAATGTTTACTGCCACAGAAGGTATGCATTTTCTTTAATAGGTATATTTCAAGAATGAGATGGGCTATACTGCACACAATAGAAACAGATGATTAGTGTTAAAAGATTTTCACAACCTTTCTCAGAAGTGATTCATACTTCCCTATTCATTTATTCAACTATTCATTTAGTTGCTAAATTCCCTGGGGTTTTAAAACATGCTCAGAAACTCTTTGATATTCCTCTGAGAAGATGGATTCCAGTTTGCCCTCTCCATGTATATAGGCTGGTTCTAGTGACTCGATTCTAACAAGTGGAATGTGGTGGAAGTGATGCTGTGTGCTTTCAAGGCCAAGTTATAAAAGTGACACAGTGTCCCCCCAACCCCAGGCAGTACACAAGATTTGGGAACCCTAAGTTGACATGTAAGAAGTCCAGCCCACCTGAAGCTACCATGCTGGACACAACATGAGGGCAGAGCACATAGAAAACAAGAGGTGCCTGGGAACACCCAATTGTTCAGTCTCAGGTCTTAGTCTTCCAGCCCAGGCACCTGGCATTCAAACTAGGCAGCCTTCAGATAATGCCACCCCAGCCTTTGAGCTGCCCTGGCTGGAGCTAAGTGGAGCACAGACAAGCTGTCCCCATCAAGCCCTGCCCAAATTGCAGATTTGTGAGTAAAATAAATATTGATGTTTTTAAAACTACTAAGTTTGGAAGTGGTTTGTTATGCAGACTTAGATAACTGGAACAAACTCTCACCTGCCAGGAAGGTTACAAATATATGAAAAAATGTACAAAGGTATGATCAATCTTTCTCTCATGAACGACTTTAGAAGTACACAAAACAAACACCTGTTGCAAGGATTATATTTGGGTGGTGGAATTATGCAGAATTTTTGGCTATTTCCTTGTACTTTTCTGTGATATACCAATTATCTGAAATTAGTAATATAGTTATTACTTCCATCATTAGAGAAAGTCAACAAATGAATAGATGAGTAAATAAATAGGGAAGGATGAATCACTTCTGAAAAGGCCATGATAACCTTTTAACACTAATCACCTGTTTATAGGGTGACACGGTATAGCCTGTCTTATCCTTGAAATGGGCTTATTAAAATGCACATCTTCAGTGACAGTCACAGTTCTGAACTCTCTGGCTTCACAGAGCTGAATCTCAGCTTAGGAACCATGACCTGGGAGGAGAGAAACACAACTCCACGTGGCCTCCTAGTAACTTGTATCCACAGGAACTGCCATTAAACCTATTTTCATCAATATTTGTGTGCACTGAAAAAAAATAGCTGTTCTGACTCTGGGGGTTCTGGGTATTTATGATTATGTTACTTATCCTTCATATAATGACTCATGGAACAGAGAAGTCCACAACGCTCAGATGGGTGTCTTATTTACACCAGCTTAAGCTGATCATTGGTCTAAAGTGCATTCCCCAATGTACCAATTCTAGGAGAAGATTGTGGGAAGAGAATAATTAGTCTTCTCTACACACAGTTCAGATGCTACTCACACAGAGGAGAAAATATGAAAATAGTGTAGCTTCTTGGCTATTTGGGCTGTGATTGTGTAGAGCATTTGGTTGGTGATGACATTTGCTTTCTACTTCCACAACAAATAAGGCAGTCAAACGTGTTGGGGAAGCTGCTTTTAGTAAAAAGTAATTAACATTTTCATCCCCAGGGAAAGATGTCATGGTCACAAGAGGTCTAGAAGAATGGGGCAGTGCTTGTAGTAACCTGTGAAAGTGTGTTGCATACTATTACTATGTGAGGATGAGGACAAAAAGTAGACAAGAGTATGAAATTTATCTTTGCTTTCAGAACTCTGGAACATGTCCATTTTAATAATGCTTGAGGCAAGGGTGAGCTGGTTTCCCAGCACAGCTATAAATAGCTTGTTCTTTAGTCCAAGTTCAAGCTGCAAAGATCTTCTTTGGGCATTCTCTGACCAGCTGTGCCCATCCTCTCAACATTAAAGCAATTTCCTCCCCTTTCATTTCCTTATATTGTGAAAATATTGGCTGTAGTGTGACACCAAGTGTTCTGGAGAATGACAGCATTCACTTTCACTTATTTAGTGAGTACTATGTGCCAGATACTAAGTGTCTTGTGCATATTAAATATTTACTTCATCCTCCTGATAGCCTTGTGTGGTAGAAAACACCATTATCCCCATTTTATAGATGAAAAAACTAAAGCAAAGAGAAAACATGCCTAAGACCACCCAGCTAGTATGCAGCAGAGCTAGGATTATAAAGAATGAAATGATAAATATGCATATTTTCAGCACTTATTATGTAGCAAGCTCTGTGCTAAACACTTAAGGTGTATTAAGAAAAATTATCCCAAAGTTGGAAATAAGGCAAAATGATGACAGCATGTCTTTTCATGCTGGATTATTGTCTAACAGGACTACCCAAAGATTATCTAATTCTCTAGACATACATCTTTGTTTGACCTCCCATTTACTATTGATTCAAGCCCAGGAGGAATTAGATGCCAACTTGTAGCAGACTGATACATTTCAAATAATTTTTGGGTGGCAGAAATGCAAATAATTTCCATAGAAAAGATAACCCCAAATACTAAGTTTTATTACTCTGTAGGATATACCAGTCTAAAAATAATTTAGCAATCTTATTCTAGCACTTTTTTTCATTTATTATGTGTATCAGTCTCTCACATATGCCTTTGAATCAGCTTTGTGACCCTACTGGTTTCCTCATTAGTGAGTTAAATAACTGTGTCTCCCATTCAGTATAGGTTTGAAAGATAGTCATGTTTTCAACATTTGGAGAATTATACAATTTAACTGCCACCAAATCCAGTGAAGTAGATGATGTGGTTTTCCCTGTTTTACAAAGAACCTGAGGATTGAAGAGGTCAAATAGCAGGTCCAAGGTTTTATCTTAATAAGGAAAGGAGCTGGAGCACAGATCTAGGGCTGCCTGATTCCACAGACTGGATTTGAATCTATGTGTTCCATTCTCTGTTTCTGAGATGTTGGTGGAAGGGCCTTGCTCTATGCATTTATATAAAAGAGCCTGCCATCATAGACACTTGGTAAATGTTTGTACAAAAATAAATTCCAGAAATAATCTTAAGTGTTTTTGGAACAAAATAAGGTATAAGTTAAAAAAAAAAAAAAGGGAAACCATCCATCTCCAGAGGTGATCTAAAGCTACTGCTTTGAAACTCTCATTTCAACTAATGGCTTAAAATGTTCTAATTGTCAGATTTTTCTTTAAGGTTATTTGGAGTTGGGAAAGTTAGTCATACTTAGGATAATGTTCTTACTAAGATAAGGTTCTTACTGAGTTCTTACTAAGGGTGAGAACTATCTGGTCACTAAGTCCCAGCTTGCAGTCCTTTCTCTTGACTCCAGTGTAGTAACAATCTCTCCACTGGAAAATGAGGTATTTTCTCTTCTTTTTATTTTTCAATGTTTGGACTTGCCTGTTGTTCTCTCCTAAGTGCTTTTGAACCTGTAACTAGTTGCCTATTGTATAACTGTTCTCAGATTTTAAACAAATCCCTGGGTGACTCTTATACACACTCAGTAACTGGCTTGATTAAAACTCTGAAGACCTCGGCTCCAGTCCTTCATTTTCTGAACAAATTACTGCTCAATTCTGTGTTTTAATTTTCTTATTTATTTAAAACAGGAATAATGGCATTTGTCTTGAATCCAGTGATGTTGACCAAACCTCCAGGAAAGTTGGTAAGACAAGGTCCTGAAATCTCTCAGGAGGGATGTGCCTGGGGGTCAGGCTTAGGTCACCTCTGGAAGGCAGAATTGAATTGCTGGGTTTAGCAAAAGGAATTAGCAGGAAGTGATGAACTATTCTTATAGGAATCCACCAAAGGGATTCAACAGTGTATTTGGCTGGTAGAAGAAAAAAATCAGCAGACTTGAATCTAAATCAATAGAAACTATGCAGCTGAAAAACAGGGAAAAATATGAAAAATGAACAGATTTTCAGAGAAATGTATTACATCAAAATATTTGTAATGGGAATACCAAAAGGAGAGGACAGAGAAGAGGCAGAAAAAATATTCAAAGAAATAATGACTGAAAAATTTCCAAACTTGATAAAAACAAAACATTAACTTACTCTTCAAAAAGTTCAATAAACCCCAAGAAATTTAAACACAAATATATCCACACTCAGAAGCATCAGTTAAACAAAGAGAGAGAAAATCTTGAAAGCAGCAAGAAAAGAGTGACTCTACAAACAGAAGTGAATTCCATAAGGTTAACAGCTGGCTTTTTGTCAGAAACAGTGACATCTGGAAGAAAGTGGGATAATATATTCAATGTGCTGGAAAAAAACTTGTCAACCAAGAACTCTAGATCTAGCAAAATATCTTTCAAAAATGAAGGCAAGGGCTTCCCTGGTGGCGCAGTGGTTGAGAGTCTGCCTGCCAATGCAGGGGACACAGGTTCGTGCCCCGGTCCGGGAAGATCCCACATGCCGTGGAGCGGCTGGGCCCGTGAGCCCTGGCTGCTGAGCTTGCGCGTGCGGAGCCTGTGCTCCACAACGGGAGAGGCCACAACAGGGAGAGGCCCGCATACAGCAAAAAAAAAAAAAAAAAAAAAAAAAGAAAGTATAATTACATATTTCTTTCTTTTTCTTTTTTTTTTTTTGTGGTACGCGGGTCTCTCACTGCTGTGGCCTCTCCCGTTGCAGAGCACAGGCTCTGGACATGCAGGCTCAGCAGCCATGGCTCATGGGCCCAGCCGCTCTGTGGCATGTGGGAACTTCCCGGACCGGGGCACAAACCTGTGTCCTCTGCATCGGCAGGTGGACTCTCAACCACTGCGCCACCAGGGAAGCCATAAATATTTATTTTTGAAACTCGTTTAAAATTGCACAGAGCAATATCTATGAAATTATACTGTTGGACCTATAACACATAGAGGTATAATTTATTTGACAATAACAATACAGAGGAGTGGGGGGAGAGGAAATGAAACTACATCTGAGTAAGAAAGTGAAGTCAGCCAGTAACTCAAATTCACAGAAAGAAATGAAGAGAATGAGAGCTGGTAAATAAGTCAGTTAATATAAAGACACTATGAATATATTTTTTCCCTTTTATCTTTAGACATAAGATTATATAAAATAATAACTATAGCACTGTATTATTTGCATTTGTAACATACATAGGTTTAATGTATCTGACAATAATAACACAGCAAATTAGGGAATGGGAATGGAGCTATATTGGAGCAAAGTTTCTGTATATTATAGGAATTAAGTTAGTATAAATCTGAAGTAGATTCTAATAAGTTAAAATATTACTGACCCTCAAGCAAGCACTAATAAAATAACTCAAAAAAACCCTTAAAAATCATTAAAGGAATTTAAATCATGTGCCAGAAAATGTCCACTTAATGCAAAAAGAACACAGTGAAGGAAAAATGGAGGAACAAAAATGACATGAGACACATAGAAACTATAAAGCAAAATGAGACATAAATCCAGCTACAGGCAGACCTTGTTTTATTGTGCTTTGCTCTATTGCACTTTACAGATGTTGGTTTTTTTTTTTTTTTTTTTACAAATCAAAGGTTTGAGGCAACCCTGCATTGAGCAATCCTATTGGTGCCATTTTTCCAACAGCACTTGCTTATTTTGTGTCTCTGTGTCACATTTTGGTGATTATCACAATATTTCAAGTTTTTAAATTATTATTTTATTTGTTATGGTGATCTGTGATCATTGATTTTTGATGTTACTATTGTAATTGTTTTGGATGCCATGAACCACACTCTTGTAAGACCATGAACTTAATCAATGTTGTATGTGTTCTAACTACTCCACCGAGAGGCCATTTTCCTCTCTCTCTCCCTCTCCTTGGGCATCCCTATCACCTGAGACACAAAAATATTGAAACCATGCCAGTTAATAGCCCTGCAATGGCTTCTAAGTGTTCAAATGGAAGGAAGAGTCATGCATCTCTCACTTTAAATCAAAGGCTAGAAGTGATTAAGCTCAGTGAAGAAGCATGTCAAAAGCCGAGATAGGCAGAAAGCTAGTCCTCTTGTACCAATGAGTTAGCCAAGTTGTGAATGTAAGGGAAAAGTTCTTGAAGGAAATTAAAGGTGCTACTCCAGTGAATACACGATTAATAAGAAAGTAAAACAACCTTATTGCTTTTATGAAGAAAGTTTTGGTGTCTGGATAGAAGATCAAATCACCCACAACATTCCCTTAAGCCAAATCCTAATAAACAGCAAGGCCCTAACTCTCTTCAGTTCTAAGAAGATTGATAGAGGTGAGGAAGCTACAGAAGGAAAGACTGAAGCTAGCAGAAGTTAGTTCATGAGGTTTAAGGAAAAAGCCATACCCATAACATAAAAGTGCAAAGTGGAGCAGCAAGTGCTGATGTAGAAGCTGCAGCAAGTTATCCAGAAGATCTAGCTAAGATAATTAATGAAGGTGACTACACTAAACAACAGGTTTTCTATGTAGATGAAACAGCCTTCTATTGGAAGGAGATGCCATCTAGGTCTTTCATAGCTGGAGAGGATGAGTCAACGCCTGCCTTCAAAGCTTCAGAGGACAGGCTGACTCTTGTTAGGAGCTAATGCAAGTGGTGACTTTAAGTTGAAGCCAGTGCTCATTTACCATTCTGAAAATTCTAGGGCCCATAAGAATTATGCTAAATCTGCTCTGCCTGTGCTCTATAAATGGAAGAGCAAAGCCTAGATGAGAGCACATCTGTTTACAACATGGCTTACTGAATATTTTAAACCCACCGTTGAGACCTACTGCTTAGAAAAAAGATTTCTTTCAAAATATTACTGTTTATTGACAATACACCTGGTTACCTAAGAGCTCTGATGGAGCTGTACAATGAGATTCATGTTGGTTTCAGGTCTGCTAATGCAACATTCATTCTGCAGCCCATGAATCAAGGAGTAATTTCAACTTTCAAAGCCTTATTGCTTAAGAAATACATTGTGTAAGGCTATAGCTGCCATAGATAGTGATTCCTCTGATGGATCTGAAACAAGTAAATTGAAAACATTCTGGAAAGGATTCACCATTCTAGATGACACGAAGAACATTTTTGATTCATGGGAAGAGGCCAAAATACCAAAAAATCTTAACAGGAATTTAGAAGATGCTGATTCCAATCTTCATGGATGACTGTGAGGTGTTCAAGACTTCGGTGGAGGAAGTAACTGCAGATGTGGTGGAAACAGCAAGAGAACTAGAGTTAGAAGTGGAGCCTGAAGATGTGACTGAATTGCTGCAATCCCAGGATAGAACTTGAACAGATGAGTAGTTGCTTCTTATGGATGAGCAAAGAAAGGGGTTTTCAAAAAATGGACCTATTCCTAGTGAAGATGCTGTGAGAATTGTTGAAATGACAGCAAAGGATTTAGAATATTACATAAACTTGGTTGATAAAGCAGCAGCAGGGTTTGAGAGGATTGACTCCAATATTAAAAGCAGTTCTATTGTGGGTAAAACAGCATTGCATGATACAGAGAAATCATTCATGCAAGGAAGTCAATTGATGTGGCAAACTTCATCGTTGTCTTATTTTAAGAAATTGCCACAGTCACCCAACCTTCAGCAACCACCACCCTGACCAGACAGCAGCCACCAACATCCAGGCAAGACCCTCCACCAGCAAAAAGATTATGACTTGCTGAAGGCTCTTGGATGATGGTTAGCAATTTTTAGCAATTAGGTGTCTTTAAATTAAGCTATGTACATTGCTGTTTTAGACACAATGCATTGCACACTTAATAGACTACAGTACTGTGTAAACATAACATTTTTATGCACTGGGAAACTAAAAAATTCCTGTGACTCTGTTTATTGTGATATTCACTTTATTGTGGTAGTCTAGAACTGAACCTGTGATATGTTTGAGGAATGCCTGTATGTCAATAACATGTGAAATATGAAGGAACAAAACAATCAAATCAAAAGGTAGTAATTATCAAACTGGTAAAAAAAAGAAGATCCAACTATCTGCTGTCTAAAAGAGACATGCTTCAGATTCAAAGAAACAACTGGTTGAAATAAAAGGATGGTGCATGTTTTCTGGACACCAAATACATGTTATTTCCCATACCAATTCTCCAATTCTCTCATACCAACTGGATGTCCAACAATTCAATCCTATTCTGACACTACCTGCCTGAAGTTAGCATATTTTCCCACAAGTTAAAGGGTTTAGTCCCCAAAGTGGCTCCCACTCAAACACCAGCCGGAAGTGGGGTTCCCAGGCAACCCACACATCTGCCAAGCTGACAACAAATTTAGAGTTTCCACTGATCAGCACCCCCATCACCCCAGTTTCAATAATTTGCTAGAACAACTCATAAAACTCAAGAAAGTGCTCTACTTACTATTATAGTTTATTATAAAGAACATCAATGAACTGCCAGAAGAAGAGGTAGATAGAGTGGGGTCTGGAAGTGTCCCAAGCACAAGAGCCTCTTGGGTGTACCACCCTCTCTGCATGTGGATGTAGTTCCCAACTCAGAGGTTCTCCAAACCCCACCATTTAGGGGTTTTATGGCCATTTCATTATGTGTGCATGATTGATTAAATCATGGGCATGCATGATTGGACTCTGTCTCCAGCACCACTCCTCTCATCAGGGGTTGGGGGTTAGGGCTGAAATTCCCAACCCTCTAATCATATGGCTGGTTTTCTGGCAACCAGCACCCATCCTGAAGCTATTTAGGTACCATTTCCCCCTCCCCCCACCAACCTGAATCATTCCATTAGCATACAAAAGATGGTTAAGTTCCAAGTGTTTTAGGAGCTCTGTGCCAGTAACCAGGGACAAAGACCAAATATTTATTTTTTTATTACACCACAAATGGAAAAAGATATTTCATGCAAGAAGCAACCATAAGAGAGCTGGTGTATCTATACTAAGATGAGACAAAATAGACTTTAAGACAAAATGTGGCTAGAACAAAGGACATTTTATCCTGCAAAGAGGAGTTGGTGGATGGGAAGAAAGGGAGAGTCAGAAGTTAGGATGCTTGCTTCCCCTATAGGAAGGTTCAGGAACTTGGCTGGCCCCAGTACGAGCAGTGCCCGTTAAGGTAAAAATATTCCAGGTATATGATCTGGGGAAGGCGAGATCAGGAAGAAGACATTGCCTCTAATTCCTTTCCTCACCAACCTCACAGTTCAGCCTGTAACTTTAATCCTGGCCTCCCTGTGAACCCTCAGTGGAGAGGATTTCCTGATCATGCTGAGTCCTAAAAAAATGCACATTTTATATCTTATTAGGAATAAGATTGAGAGAATATAAACTACTTGGTCAGATGGTAGTTCAATTTAATGGTTGAATGGAATTGTGTGCCTTGAAGATGACTAAGCTGAGGAAAAGAAATGAACAAGCATGAATGAATGGGAGAAAAGCACTTGAGAAAATGAAAGCTTTTTTTTTTTTTTTTTTTGCGGTACGCGGGCCTCTCACTGTTGTGGCCTCTCCCATTGCGGAGCACAGGCTCCGGATGCGCAGGCTCAACGGCCATGGTTCACGGGCCCAGCTGCTCCATGGCATGTGGGATCCTCCCGGACCGGGGCACGAACCCGTGTCCCCTGCATCGTCAGGCAGACTCTCAACCACTGCGCCACCAGGGAAGCCCGAAAGCTCTTTTAATATAGTTTATGGGGGGCAAAATTCTTTCATTCTTTTGCTATCTTAATGACATAGTGATAATAAAACCAAAGGATGCATCGATCTTTCAAAAAAGATGTTTTATTGTGAGTGGGTGGGTTTTAGTGCATAATGTTATATAAAATATTATATCATGTGTTCACCATAGCACTATCAAATGGTATTTATTTAGCATTAACACAGATGATAAATTTATTACTTCTGTTTTTTTTTGAAGTAGGTGCAGTTCTTGCTTGTTGAGATTACACCATAAAAATTTACTTTATGAATTAGATTCATTCCTAAATTGTGAAGAGAAGATTGTATAATGAACAATTTTCTGGTGATTCATGCACAGCTTTGAAGAGGCATTCATTTTGGCTCCAATCAAGTCAGGTCTAAAGTAAGTTTGGAAGAATGACAACTTTGGCATTTTTCTGTAAGAATGGAGAAAAACAGAACCCAAACCAAAGAAACTGCACATTATAAAATCTGTGACTCCCAATGTAACCTTGGCCTTTCTTATCAGGGAATTATGCTACTATAAAATAAAACTTTTATGTCCTTAATTGGGAATTGGAGCATTGGCTTATTTCCATTATGCAAACTTTAAGAAATAATTCCCATTAGAATCTGTATTCCTGTTTTGATAGGGCAGTAGGCTTAATCAGGGCGACAAATCTTTGGCACTTGACTGGTGTAATATTATGTAAAACACGATGACTGATATTTAGAGGTTACATTGGTTTAAATTAATTACTTCAGTTAATTAGCAATTAATTTTAAATAAATTGAATTGTTTCCATTTAAATTGTGTCCTGTCTC
The DNA here is from genome assembly GCF_025265405.1 of Mesoplodon densirostris. Lineage (NCBI taxonomy): Eukaryota > Metazoa > Chordata > Mammalia > Artiodactyla > Ziphiidae > Mesoplodon > Mesoplodon densirostris. Next base: position 43,789,632 of record NC_082670.1, on the reverse strand, counting down.
AGCTGTCCCTGCACTGAGTAAGCCTTATTCTCAGAAGCAGTTAATATATGAGTGCAACGTCAATTTTATGGAGCTCTGAGTAAATTTCACCTCATAGGCCTCCTTGATATTTGCAAGGCAGAGTCCCTCTGAGAAGGAATGTCAGTGCTGGGTACATCCAGGGCACCTGGCCCTGCCCTCCCATTTTACAGATGAGGATGGTGAAGCCCTTTGAGTCTTCCTTTCCTTTAACCCCCATGTTAACTGGTCCCTAACATCTGACAATTTTGTTTTCTGAATTTTTCTCTGGTTGGTTTCCTCTTCTCTTTCCCCACTCCCATAGTTTATCCATGGCTTCATCAGATTTAATCTGTAAATCTGGTTTTCCTATTTTCTTTTCACTTCCTTTAATATTTCCTTCACATCCTCCAAATTCAGTTATTTATAAAGCAAATCTTGAAAAGAGGCTCAGCATCATCGTTAGTCATTAAGGAAATGCAAAATCAAAATCACAATAAGATACCACCTGACACCCACCACATAATACACACACACCAACAAAAACAGAGAAGAACAAGTGCTGATGAGGATGTGGAGAGATTGCAGCCCTTATACATTGTTGGTAGGAATGTCAAACGGTGAAGCTGTTTTAGAAAACAACTTGGTGGATTCTTAAAATTTAAATAGAGTTACGATATAACCCAGCAATTCTGGTCCTGAGAATATACTCAAAAGAACTAGAAACAGGCACTCAAACAACACAAATATTCATAGCACCACTCTTTACATTAGCTAAAAGTGGGAACAATCCAAATGCTCATCAAAGGATGAACAGTTAGACAAAATGCGGCATATCCATACAATGGGATATTTATGACTCAACCATGAAAACCAGTGATGTACTGATACATGCAACAACATGCATGCACCTGAAAAACATGCTATGTGAAAGAAGTCACGAAAGGTAACCTATTGTATGATTCCATTTATATTCACTATTTAGAATAGGTAAATCTATAGACACAGAAATAAGATTAATGGTTGCCAGAAGCTGGGGTGGGGGGAATGACTGCTTCTTGGGTACAGAGTTTTCTTTTTAGGTGATTCAAATGTTTTGGAACTTGATATACATGGTGGTTGTACAACATTGTGAATGTACTAAATGCCAGTGAATTGTGCACTTTAAAATGGTAATTTTATGTTACAGGAATTTCACCTCAATAAAAAAATTTTTTTACGTGGATGAGGGAGGCAGAAAAGGTAAGAGTGATGCCAGCGTGAGAAGGACTTGACTCGCCTTTGCTGGCTTTGACGATGGAGGAAGGGGTCATGTGGTAAAGAAGCTGGAAAAGGCAAAGAAATGGATTCTCCTCTAGAAATTCCAGAAGGAACTCAGCCCTGCCACACCTTGACTTTAGCCCAGTAAGACCTGTGTCAGACTTGTGACCTGCAAGATAATTACATCTGTGTTGTTTAAGCTGCTAAAAAAGGCCATGTTAAATTCCCTTCCTTGGCACCCTCATAGCAACCCGGATGTGTGGCTTTCCTTGCAGTTGGCTCTGGGCTGATTATGTGTAGCTTGAGGTCAAGGCATACATTTAAACCCCAAGGCCTATACCACACTCTCCCCAAATTCCTGCAGAGATAGTGCTTATAAAAGTTTGTTGAATGTATCAATGGACAAAATTTAGTCCAGAGAGGTGAAGTGGCTTATAGGGAATTATTAAGAGCTGGGAGTGAGTCTTCTTTCCAGGTTGGTGCTGTTATGAGTTGCCTAATGCAATTCAGCAAGAAGAACTTTCCTGCAATTGTATCACACATTTCTATTCAGGATGTGTTTTTTGTAGACCAGGACACTCTAGGAAAGTATTATTTTTTCTCTCTCTATTCTCCCTTTCCCCATTGTTCCACAAGTGTGGATGTTTGTTTTGGCTTAGAGAAAGGTTTTGTAATTAAGCCAGAAGCAGAAGTTGCCAGTGAGATATCTCTCTTTCTGGCTTTTGTTTTTTCTAATGCCTCAGATTTGACAGGTTTATGCTGAGCTCTTTTAAGTACAATCTAAGGAAGAGAGATTTATTTTCCTTAGGTCACAGGAGAGAAATGGGGTGCGTGTGGTGGTTGCACCTTAGGCCCTGTACCTACTTCTGGTGCAGAAGAAAAGAGCAAAGAGATTCTGTTTAAGGAAGCAGGTGGCCTCACCCATGAGGACATCGGGGTGCCGTGAGAAACTGACCAGCATAAGGTCCTGACATTTTGGATCCTGGTGTGACTGCATGCTAGAGGGGTTTTGGAAGGATGGATGTCACACAGATTGGCAGAAAAGGGGCTAGGAATTGTATTTCACTTAATCTAAGGAAAAACATTTTAAAATGAGTATTTCTTGCATCTTTGAATTTGTGGACTAAGATCCATACTCACATGTGGAAAAATGGAATAAAAGTATCAAGCTACTTGGAGGTTGTCTAAAAGATCCTCCTACTCTCTAATAAGAAGTCCTGTTCTGGGACTTCCCTGGTGGTCCAGTGGTTAAGACTTGGTGTTTCCACTGCAGGGGGCACGGGTTTGATCCTTGGTCAGGAAACTAAGATGCCCACATGTTGAGCAGCCAAAAAACAATAAACAAAAAAAACCCTGCTTCAACATCTGAAATGATCCCATTTTAGCTTTTTAAAAATTATGATGATCCTAAAATTACTGAAGGAGGCAATAGTGCAACTGGAAGGATGATTAAGTAAGAAGTCAAACACTTGGGCTGTTCCCAGGAACAGGGACCAGATAATGAAGGCAGTAGTTGGCCTTCGAAGGTGACCCTTCGGGTGGGTGCTTCTTCGGCCCATTTCCTCTGCCAGGCTCTGAAATAAGGTCAGCATTGGCAGGCTTGTTGGGCCCTTCTCAAAATCTGTGCGAGGATCTTGGATGGGTATCAAGAGACCTATTCTGCCTCTGGATACCTGGGTTAGAAGGGTGGGGAATGAATGTGATAATGAAGCATGGAGTAGTTGATCAAACCATCCATCACCTACGAGAACAGGGCTCCAAGGAACAGTAATGGGAGAAAGAGGAGCAGGAAGTTGCTGGAAAAGTTAAGACCATGGGTGCTATTTGAGGTGAGGCTGGGGGCCATGTGGGGAAATGTGTGGCCACACACAGGCTGTTCAGAACCAACATGGGAGAACCAGCCCCTTGAGTCAAGGAGGGGCTATGCCCTAGTCAGCTTGGGCTGCCACAGCAAAACACTGCAGACTAGGGGCTTCAACAATAGACATTTATGTCCACACAGTTCTGGAAGCCCGAAGTCAAGGTCAAGGTGCCAGCATGCCAGGTACTGGTGAGAGCTCTCCTCCTAGCTGGAGATGGCCCATCTTGATGCATAATTACATGACCTTTTCTCTCTGTGCGAGTGGAGAAAGCCAGATAGAGCAAGCCAGCTTTTCCTCTTCTTTAAAGCCACCAATCCTGTTGGATTAGGACCCCACCCTTATGACCTTTTTTAACTGTAATTACCCCCTAAAAACCCTAGCTCCAAATACAGTCACATTGGGGGTTAGGCCTTCAATATATGAATTTTGGGAGGACACAATTCAGTCTATAGTAGGCAGAAAGAGAAGGAGGATGGTGAATGGGGAGCAGAGAACCTATTCTCCAACCCTTCCTCCAGTGACACCTGCTTCTTCAGAAGACTGTCTTCTTTAAGAACACAGGTAAATCCACTTGGTTTGTCTATAGAATTATGGGAAAGTGGAGACAATAAAATGCTTTTGTTTCATATGAAAGACAAATATTTTGTAAAAATCAATAGTGAATTAGAAGGGAGGACTTGAGCATTCCAGGGCACTGAAGTTCACAAATGTGGGATTAATCACCAACATACCGTGAATCCAGTGGTACCAAATCGTACATGATAAAGCTCACAAGCCCTGAAGGCGTGGCCTGCTCATTGACCTACTGGTGGTAAACTTGACTACTGGTCAAACCAGATGCTTTTGTTAGTCTCCTTTTTACAGTTCCATATCCAGGTCATCGGGAATAATTTGCAAATAAGTCACAGATTCATATCTGTTGCTGAAGTCAAATTACTGGCCAAGAGGACTGTGGGCCAGGGGAAGTTTTGCCTAGTCCATTGTATAAGGGTGTTGCTATCAGAGTCTGAAAATAGGCCACCAGCTGAGATTTGACAAGCTGAGGTGCTAGAACTGTGATTCCAATTTGGAGTCATTTGTCACTTGCAACTTCATTAAAATACAACTTGTGGACTCTCTTAGCTGAAAATTGACAAAATACTCCTCACTTTGACAGAAGGTAGGTCTTCATTCTTTTGAGGGAAGATGATTACCAAAAGCAACATTTGTAGCTTATGTTGGGTGAAGGAAAATAGGACACCACAAATATGATAATATTCCTACTGTAAATTATGTAGAAATGGAATTAAAAGCTTTTATTCATTTCATGCATGCAATTGAGGTCATAGACTCATGCTGTCCCCAAATAAATATTTCAAGGGCAAAAGTGAAATAATACCCTGGGAGTCTAATTGCTCCTCTTTGAAGTAACTGTCATATAGTCTCTCTTTACCTCTCTATTAGGTGGGCTTTATTTGAGTGGATGGAGAGATGGCTTGTTTCTGTTTGGGCAGAGGTCTGCAGACCAGATGATGGGTAATACCTGGACTCAGGTGTTTATAACTCATTCATTTTTCCCCTTTTAACTAAATCACAATAACCAGAGGTCTATAGTAACTATAACTTCATAAATTAACCACATAAAAATAAAAATATCCTTGCCAAAAAAAATAAGCAAGATGAAAAGACAAATGACAAGCTAGACACAATTATTGCAACTTATGTCACAAAGAGCTAATTTCTTGAATGGCTGCATCATTCAAGGTAGTTAATGTTCTAAAAAGTCACTGTGAACACCGTCTTCGCAAATACTGAGCCATTGCTCCTGGGGAAACACAGGGGACGTTTCCTGAGAGCTTTTGGTCACAACATTTTTGTCAACCAATCAATATATAAGCTAACTTGTTTTATGTGTGTTTCTGTTTAAAAACACCTTATTTAATATACTTACAGCCAACAGCACTATAACTCATGCCTGAATGAAGCTTGTCAAACACACATATTTTATCCATAGGGCACTTCACAGCAGTCTTGCTCTAAGGAACACTAGACAGACCTTAGCACTGACATTAGGGGGTCATTTTAAATAGCCAAATCACCAACTAAAAAACACAAAAATGTAAAAGTGCGGCATTAAGTAGACCATGAAAAGGACATTTTTTATTGTATGGGAGCTGAAACAAGAAGGCAGGGCACAGCCTTGTTTGACCTTAGCTGTGCACATTGGGTGACAGAATTTTCCTCTCTCTGTGCGTATCTGTGAATGAACACAAAAGCACATTGAGTAAGGATTTGGGGATTACAAAAAAATTTTAACAAGAGGGTGAATTCACCAATCTTGACTCCATAAATAGTGAGATCTACTGTATATATAAAGAGTTTATAAAAATCAATAAGAAAAAGAACAGCTTGCTGCAGCCAGGAGTCAGTTCTGTGCCTCTGAGGTGGGAGAGCCAACTTCAGGACACTGGTCCACAAGAGACCTCCCAGCTCCACATAATAACAAATGGCAAAAATCTCCCAGAGATCTCCATCTCAACAACAGCACCCAGCTTCACTCAACGACCAGCAAGCTACAGTGCTGGACACCCTATGCCAAACAACTAGCAAGACAGGAACACAGCCCCACCCATTAGCAGAGAGGCTGCCAAAAATCATAATATGTCCACAGACACCCCAAAATACATCACCAGATGTGGACCTGCCCACCAGAAAGACAAGATCCAGCCTCATCCACCAGAACACAGGCACTAGTCCCCTCCACCAGGAAGCCTACACAACCAACTGAACCAACTTTAGCCACTGGGGAGAGACACCAAAAACAACGGAAACTACCAACCTGCAGCCTGCAAAAAGGAGACCACAAACACAGTAAGATAAGCAAAATGAGAAGAGAGAAAAACACAGAGCAGATGAAGGAGCAAGGTAAAAACCCACCAGACCTAACAAATGAAGAGGAAATAGGCAGTCTACCTGAAAAAGAATTCAGAATAATGATAGTAAAGATGATCCAAAATCTTGGAAATAGAATAGAGAAAATGCAAGAAACATTTAACAAGGACCTAGAAGAACTAAAGATGAAACAAGCAATGATGAACAACACAATAAATGAAATGAAAAATACTCTAGATGGGATCAATAGCAGAATAACTGAGGCAGAAGAATGGATAAGTGACCTGGAAGATAAAGTAGGGGAAATAACTACTGCAGAGCAGAATAAAGAAAAAAGAATGAAAAGAACTGGGGACAGTCTCAGAGACCCCTGGGACAACATTAAGCACACCAACATTCGAATTATAGGGGTCCCAGAAGAAGAAGAGAAAAAGAAAGGGACTGAGAAAATATCTGAAGAGATTATAGTTGAAAACTTCCCTAATATGGGAAAGGAAATAGTTAATCAAGTGCAGGAAGCATAGAGAGTCCCATACAGGATAAATCCAAGGAGAAACATGCTAAGACACATATTAATCAAACTGTCAAAAGTTAAATTCAAAGAAAACATATTAAAAGCAGCAAGGGAAAAACAACAAATAACACACAAGGGAATCCCCATAAGGTTAACAGCTGATCTTTCAGCAGAAACTCTGCAAGCCAGAAGGGACTGGCAGGACATATTTAAAGTGATGAAGGAGAAAAACCTACAACCAAGATTACTCTATCCAGCAAGGATCTCATTCAGATTTGATGGAGAAATTAAAACCTTTACAGACAAGCAAAAGCTGAGAGAGTTCAGCACCACCAAACCAGCTTTACAACAAATGCTAAAGGAACTTCTCTAGGCAAGAAGCACAACAGAAGGAATAGACCTACAATAACGAACCCAAAACAATTAAGGAAATGGGAATAGGAACATACATATCGATAATTACCTTAAATGTAAATGGATTAAATCCTCTCACCAAAAGACACAGAGTGGCTGAATGGATACAAAAACAAGACCCATATATATGCTGTCTACAAGAGACCCACTTCAGACCTAGAGACACATACACACTGAAAGTGAGGGGATGGAAAAATATATTCCATGCAAATGGAAACCAAAAGAAAGCTGGAGTAGCAATTCTCATATTAGACAAAATAGACTTTAAAATAAAGACTATTAGAAGAGACAAAGAAGGACACTACATAATGATCAAGGGATCGATCCAAGAAGAAGATATAACAATTGTAAATATTTATGCACCCAACATAGGAACACCTCAATACATAAGGCAAATACTAACAGACATAAAAGGGGAAATTGACCGTAACACATTCATAGTAGGGGACTTTAACACCCCACTGTCACCAATGGACAGATCATCCAAAATGAAAATAAATAAGGAAACACAAGCTTTAAATGATACATTAAACAAGATGGACTTAATTGATATTTATAGGACATTCCATCCAAAAACAACAGAATACACATTTTTCTCAGGTGCTCATGGAACATTCTCCAGGATAGATCATATCTTGGGTCACAAATCAAGCCTTGGTAAATTTAAGAAAATTGAATCTGTATCAAGTATCTTTTCCGACCACAACACTATGAGACTAGATATCAATTACAGAAAAAGATCTGTAAAAAATACAAACACATGGAGGCTAAACAATACACTACTCAATAATGAAGTGATCACTGAAGAAATCAAAGAGGAACTCAAAAAATACCTAGAAACAAATGACAATGGGGACACGACGACCCAAAACCTATGGGAGGTAGCAAAAGCAGTTCTAAGAGGGAAGTTTATAGCAATACAATCCTACCTTAAGAAACAGGAAACATCTCGAACAAACAACCTGACCTTGAACCTAAAGCAATTAGAGAAAGAAGAACAAAAAACACCAAAGTTAGCAGAAGGAAAGAAATCATAAAGATCAGATCAGAAATAAATGAAAAAGAAATGAAGGAAACTATATCAAAGGTCAATAAAACTAAAAGGTGGTTCTTTCAGAAGATAAACAAAATTGACAAACCATTAGCCACACTCATCAAGAAAAAAAGGGAGAAGACTCAAATCAATAGAATTAGAAATGAAAAAGGAGAAGTAACAACTGACACTGCAGAAATACAAAAGATCATGAGAGATTACTACAAGCAACGCTATGCCAATAAAATGGACAACCTGGAAGAAATGGACAAATTCTTAGAAATGCACAACCTGCCAAGACTGAATCAGGAAGAAATAGAAAATATGAACAGACCAATCACAAACACTGAAATTGAAACTGTGAGTAAAAATCTTCCAACAAACAAAAGCCCAGGACCAGATGGCTTCACAGGCGAATTCTATCAAACATTTAGAGAAGAGCTAACACCTATCCTTCTCAAACTCTTCCAAAATATAGCAGAGGGAGGAACACTCCCAAACTCATTCTACAAGGCCACCATCACCTTGATACCAAAACCAGACAAAGATGTCACAAAGAAAGAATACTACAGGCCAATACCACTGATGAACATAGATGAAAAAATCCTCAACAAAACACTAGCAAACAGAATGCAACAGCACATTAAAAGGATCATATAACATGATCAAGCAGGGTTTATCCCAGGAATGCAAGGATTCTTCAATATACGCAAATCAATCAACGTGATACACCATATTAACAAATTGAAGGAGAAAAACCATATGGTCATCTCAATAGATGCAGAGAGAGCTTTTGACAAAATTCAACACCCATTTATGATAAAAACCCTGCAGAAAGTAGGCATAGAGGGAACTTTCCTCAACATCATAAAGGCCATATATGACAAACCCACAGCCACCATCATCCTCAATGGTGAAAAACTGAAACCATTTCCACTAAGATCAGGAACAAGACAAGGCTGCCCACTGTCACCACTCTTATTCAGCATAGTTTTGGAAGTTTTAGCCACAGCAATCAGAGAGGAAAAGGAAATAAAAGGAATCCAAATTGGAAAAGAAGAAGTAAAGCTGTCATTGTTTGCGGATGACATGATACTATACATAGAGATTCCTAAAGATGCTACCAGAAATCTACTAGAGCTTATCAATGAATTTGGTAAAGTAGCAGGATACAAAACTAATGCACAGAAATCTCTTGCATTCCTATACACTAATGATGAAAAATCTGAAAGTGAAACCAAGAAAACACTCCTATTTACCATTGCAACCAAAAGAATAAAATATCTAGGAATAAACCTACCTAAGGAGACAAAAGACCTGTATGCAGAAAATTATAAGACACTGATGAAAGAAATTAAAGATGATACATATAGATGGAGAGATATACCATGTTCTTGGATTGGAAGAATCGACATTGTGAAAATGACTCTACTACCCAAAGCAATCTACAGATTCAATGCAATCCCTATGAAACTACCACTTGCAGTTTTCAGAGAACTAGAACAAAAATTTTCACAATTTGTATAGAAACACAAAAGACCCCGAATAGCCAAAACAATCTTGAGAACGACAAACGGAGCTGGAGGCATCAGGCTCCTTGACCTCAGACTATACTATAAAGCTACAGTAATCAAGAGGGTATGGTACTGGCACAAAAACAGAAATATAGATCAATGGAACAGGATAGAAAGCCCAGAGATAAACCCAGCACCTATGGTCAACTAACCTATGACAAAGAGGCAATGATATACAATGGAGAAAAGACAGTCTCTTCAATAAGTGGTGCTGGGAAAACTGGACAGGTACATGTAAAAGAATGAAATTAGAACCCTCCTTAACACCATACACAAAAATAAACTCAAAATGGATTAAAGACCTATATGTAAGGCCAGAAACTATCAAACTCTTAGAGGAAAACATAGGCAGAATGCTGTATGACATAAATCACAGCAAGATCCTTTTTGACCCACCTCCTAGAGAAATGGAAATAAAAACACAAATAAACAAATGGGACCTAATGAAACTTCAAGGCTTTTGCACAGCAAAGGAAACCACAAACAAGACCAAAAGACAACCCTCAGAATGGGAGAAAATGTTTGCAGATGAAGCAACTGACAAAAGATTAATCTCCAAAATTTACAAGCAGCTCATGCAGCTCAATAACAAAAAACAAACAACCCAATCCAAAAATGGGCAGAAGATCTAAATAGACATTTCTCCAAAGCAGATATACAGACTGCCAACAAACACATGAAAGAATGCTCAACATCATTAATCATTAGAGAAATGCAGATCAAAACTACAATGAGATATCATCTCACACCAGTCAGAATGGCCATTATCAAAAAGTCTAGAAACAATAAATGCTGGAGAGGGTGTGGAGAAAAGGGAACACTCTTGCACTGCTGGTGGGAATGTGAATTGGTACAGCCACTATGGAGAACTGTCTGGAGGTTCCTTAAAAAACTAAAAATAAAACTACCATATGACCTAGCAATCCCACTACTGGGTATATACCCTGAGAAAACCATAATTCAAAAAGAGACATGTACCAAAATGTTCATTACAGGTCTATTTACAATAGCCACGAGATGGAAACAACCTAAGTGTCCATCATCGGATGAATGGATAAAGAAGATGTGGCACATATATACAATGGAATATTACTCAGCCAGAAAAAGAAACAAAATTGAGTTATTTGTAGTGAGGTGGATGGAGCTAGAGTCTGTCATACAGAGTGAAGTAAGTCAGAAAAAGAAAGACAAATACTGTATGCTAACACATATATATGGAATTTAAGAAAAATAAAATGTCATGAAGAACCTAGGGGTGAGACAGGAATAAAGACAGAGACCTACTAGAGAATGGGCTTGAGGATATGGGGAGGGGGAAGGGTAAGCTGTGACAAAGTGAGAAAGTGGCGTGGACATATATACAGTACCCAAAGTAAAATAGATAGCTAGTGGGAAGCAGCCGCATAGCACATGGAGACCAGCTCAGTGCTTTGTGAGCACCTAGAGGGGTGGGGTAGGGAGGGTGGGAGGGAGGAAGATGCAAAGGGAAGAGATATGGGAACATATGTATATGTATAACTGATTCACTTTGTTATAAAGCAGAAACTAACACACCATTGTAAAGCAATTATACTCCAATAAAGATGTAAAAAAAAAAGAAAGTAAAAGAAAAAGACCAGCTGCCCAATAGAAAATGGGCAAAGGCCATGAAGAGACAGATCTCAGAGTAGGAAGCACAAATGACTCCTAAATGTATGAAAAGGTGCTCAATATCTCTCATGTTAAGAGAATTGCAAATTAAATTAAAATTACATTGAGATGTCATTTTGAAATATGTCAGATTAGTGAAGATGGAAATTTTTGTTAAAATACTGTGTTAGAGAGGCTGTGAGGGCATAAGTACTCTCATATTCTGCCTGTGGCAGTGTAAAATGATACGATATTAAATACGGGATCACTTGTTCCTTCACCTACCAATTCCATTTCCAAGAATTCATTCCATAGATGTATTTGTATCTGTGCAAAATGACACACATACAATGCTATTCACTGCAGCATTGTTTATAAAGGGAAAAGTATTGATAATCGAAATCAATAACTGTCTGGTTAAAGGAATGGAACTTACATTGAAATGCTCCATCTCTGCTGGTTTATGCCCTTCTGCATATAAAGATTCCCATGTTACTCTTATAAAGGAAAATTCTCTTCCCTTCCCCTTCTTCCTTTCTGGTTACTGTCATATCTTATTATTCTATCTTCTTTTCTCACCCAAGATGCCTGAACACAGGTCTCTGCATCCTGCATCCCTCCTCCTTTCCCTCCTTACTGGGGGATTCCCAGGCCCCTGGGGTCCACAGTCCTGCTCTTTGGAAACTGTTGTGACAGAGGTAATCAATGTCTCCTCAGATGTTGCAGTCAATGGATGTGTTTCAACCATTATTTTAAAAGATTTCTTCTTAGCGTCACACTCTTAACTAGTCCACTCTTTCCTCTTAAAGTCCCTACTTCTGCTACATGGGCGGCATGACTCCACTGTTTCACTCCTACTTCTTGGCTACCCCTTGTCGGCCCCCATTTTTCCTTTTATCCATTAAACACTCGTGTTCTGGGGAATACACCAGCTCCCCACAGCTCTTCTCATCCTAGTTTTTTCCTTTGAAAATCAATTCAAAAAATTTTGACAAATGTCTACACTCACGAATCCACCACTACAATCCGGAAGAAGAACCATCCAACAATGTTTCCATTGCTGCGTATTCCTCCATCTGATCCATGACTCCAGCAACCAGTGAAATTCACGTTTGGTCACTACTAATGTTTGCGATTTCTAGAATTTTATATCAGTAGAATCATACACTATGCACTCTTTTGTTTCTGCTACTTTCACCCAGTATAATGTTTTGATTTATATTGTTTTTGAGTATCAGTAGTTGGTTTCTTTTTATGGTGGAGAACTACTTCATTGTATGGATATGTCACATTTTGTTTCTCCGTTCATCTCTTGATGGCCATTTACGTTTTCTAAAGCCTGTTAGGATATTTTTTTCAAATCTTGTACTTAGTGCCATCTGCTAATTGTTTCATTCATCTTTTGTCATTTACTATACTACTTGGATATGTAGTTACTTTATGTGCTACAAAAAATATGATTAAAAGTATATAAAGGACATGTATAATTACTTAGGATTAAAATTTTTCTAGTTTTTAATGATTTCAGGAATACCTCATTTTATTGCACTTTGCTTTACTGGACTTCACAGATAATTGTGTTTTTTTACAAATTGAAGGTTTACAGCAAGTCTGTGTTAGGCAAGTCAACCAGTGCCATATTTCCAACAGCATTTGCTTAGTTTGTGTCTCTGTGTCACATTTGGTAATATTCACAATATTTCAAACTAGCTAATTATTATTATATTTGTTATGGTGATCTGTGATCAGTGATCTTTGTTGTTACTACTTCAACTCACTGAAGGCTTAGATGATGGTTAGCGCTTTATAGCAATAAAGTATTTTTTTTTTTTTTTTCGGTATGCGGGCCTCTCACTGTTGTGGCCTCCCCCGTTGCGGAGCACAGGCTCCGGACGCGCAGGCTCCAGACGCGCAGGCTCAGCGGCCATGGCTCACGGGCCCAGCCGCTCCGTGGCATATGGGATCCTCCCAGACCGGGGCACGAACCCGTATCCCCTGCATCGGCAGGCGGACTCTCAACCACTTGCGCCACCAGGGAGGCCCATAAAGTATTTTTTAAGTAAGCCATGTACATTGTTTTTTAGACATAATGCTATTGCACACTTAATAGACTACAGTGTAGTGTAAACAGCTTTTATATGCACTAGGAAACCTAAAAATTCTTGTAACACGCTTTATTGTGATATTTGCTTTATTGAGGTGGTCTGGAATCTAAACCATGATATTTCCAAGGTATGCTTATATTTCCCAAAGGAAATTGCTTCAATTAAGAATGTGTAATCTTTTCCTCCAGCGGTCACTTTTATCTCTGGGTCATTTTGTCACTTTGATGGCAACAACAATGAAGATTTCTGTAGAAATACATGCTGACATATAAGTAAACCAGAAGCCTCTGACAAAGATTTTCCTTGATTCGAAGAAATGGTACAAAACATTTACAAGAATTTCAGTTATAAAGGTTGATAAATGAAGTGTAGGGTTGTCTGTTACCCAATTGAAATGTAAGCTCTTGGAGATTTTCATTAGTTTTTTTTTAAATGACAATCATCTTTTCTCACCCTGTTGTTGTTTCCTAAACAACCTTGTCTACTTTCCTAGCTTTATTAACCACCGACATGTGTACAGTTCCTAAACCTCATCTCCAGTGGTGAATCCTCTATTCCATGCATATATTAATATTTTATGTCTCCACTTGGGTGCAATATAGGAACATGTCTGAACTGAATACAACGCCTCTAATATCCTCAGCCCCATTCTTGTTCTCTTCCTGTGTTTGAATTTATCCATTTGCACACACCCCCCCAACTCATCCTAAGCCACATGTGGTCAATCATTAAGTCTTTCCAAGAATGTTCTGACTTTGCATCAGTCATAGTCCCAGCAGGAAACTGATGGCTTGCTCACATGGTGTAATTAAAGTGTGTAAAAACCACTGTGTAAAGGAGCAGTTTACAAAGTGTGGCCGTGGTTTGGGGAAACCAACAAGGATGGAGCTGTGCACAGAAGAGAGCGCCTTCCACCCTGGTCCTGAAGGGTATGGAGAGGGGGCAGTGAACAGGACCCCCAGAAAGTGAGGGGACAGAGGAGACTGCCCGATAGGGGCTGTGACGTCCTGGGGAGGGAAGCAGGGAAGCAAATTCTCAGACCTCACTTCATTTTCTCTCTTCTCCTGGTGCCTGCTATAGGCAGAAACCACTGGAAGCAAGCAGACAGGGGCCAGTGAATGCAGTCAGATAGCTCAGTCTTCTAGGTCTGTGAGCAAAGTGGAGCGGTCTGGAGAGCAGGCCTGGAGAGCAGACCTGGAGAGCCAGATGGAAAACATCCAGCACAGACTCCTTCTGCAGGGACGCAGCAGACAGCTGTTACTATTTATATTAGGGTTTTACTGACCCTGATGCAATTAGTGCATGTGACCTTTCTCATTCTTTCTATCCTATTCCCTTTGGTTCTGGCTTTCTCTCACTTTTCTTCTAAACTGGCTTTCTGCCTCCGACTGGTGCATACTTCCCAAGAGTTTTAGCATCCACTCGGCATGTGGCAGGGGTCCTGCTCTCTGGGGCACAGTGGCACTATGTGTTGGTTGAAGCTGTATATTTCCCTCAGTAAAGGTCGGGTTCCTGGCAAACTTCCACCAGGGGAGTTATCTTCCCATAAGACTCTTGAGAATATCCCTATATTGTAGGTCACCTGAAATGGATAGATAATCAGGAAAGGGGGAGGTGAGGATTTTGTTTAGAAGCTGTGATTTCCTAATAATGTCTCGGTGTGACTAAACGTCTTTTCTACAAACTTTCATCGATTTGGAGACAAGGAAACATAATATATCTTATTTTGAGAAATTCCACACAAAAGAGCCCTTCTGCTTATCGTATTTTTTCGTTTCTTCACTTTAAGGTGTCCTATTTTGTTCTTCTGAGGAGGTGGAACTAGCAAACAAGACCTCTTCTTTCAATTCTTTGCAGTCTGGTATTTGTGAGTTTTAAAAGACTGGTAAATAATTCGGGAATATTCTGTAGAAAAGGAGAGCGTTTATCATGCACAGTTATTTCCTTGGGGAAATGTCACCTCCTCCATCCACAAGGTCCTTGTCAGGCCATCCTTCATGAGCTTCACAGTCAACTTCTCCAGACTGGGACAGTCATAAAGTCTCATTCCTCTCGTGACATGATTGGGAGAGGGGTGGCATATGACCCCCTAAGGACCAATAATATCCTTGCCTGGATTGATAGAAACTCTTAAAAGAAAGAAGTTCCTTTTCATCCGGGGTTGTTCAGCTGGGTTGGTGTGACTCTGGAGCAGCTGTTTACAATCAGGTTCTTATATGCACTCTGGATAATTTAAGCAGAAAAGACATTGAGGAAAATGTCACTGGGTATCAGAAAGAATCCCTAGGATGGCTGGAGAATCAGGTACTGTTGTCAATAACTGGGAATATGGCCCCCAATTATGCCCCAGAACAGGTCCGGTGAGGACACCATTGCCACCACGGCTGAGCCCCAAGGTCTCCAGGCTGCAGAGCTGACACTGAGCACAGGACCCCGAGACCACCAGGAATGTGAACTCCTCAGGGAGAAGCCCACTCCATGTTCCTGCTCTTCTTTCTTCTCTCTTTCTTTGCTTTTTCTGTGTCTAGTTCCAAATGTAGGACGGCTGTGTTTGGTCAGTGTCACCTGGGTTACATGCCTGAGCCCCAGCTGCAAAGGTGTTTGGGAAATGAAGCATCTGACATCATCAGTTTCTGCAAAGGGAGGGCATGTGCCCCGCTGAGACTCAGGACGTGGGAAAGTCCCTAAAGTGAGAGGAGTTCCAGATGCTATGGAACAAAAGTCACGGGACAAGCGGTCTGCAGAACTCAGCCTAGGTAGAGAGGGAAGAAGAGCCAAGAAATGGAGAGACAGACAAAACCCAGATGACATGACTGAAGCCCCTGAATCTAGATGTGCTTCAGCCTTTAAAAAAAACAAACAAACCCTGGCCTATTTATGTTAGCCGATGAATTCTTCTTTTGGCCTAAGTTACAAACTCCCTTTTGAGTTGAGCATCTGTCACTCGTCAACAAGAGCCTCCTGCCGTATATGGTGCTGCTTTCTTATTAGTGTCGAAATCATATTCTTGCCTCTTTATTGGGGCATTTTTCGTGAGTTTCCTCTGCCAGCACCTTCTGAATACACTTGATTTCTTGGCCCATGGACAGGCCTGGGAGGAGGAGGAGGGAAGTTACCCTGCCCGCCAGCCAGCCCCCTTGTGTGTGTGGGGGGTCTGCCTCATCTGGGGACATGCTCCCTCCCATTCAACCCCCCAGCTTTTCTCTCACTTTTCTTCAGTCTCCTGGAGCTGCCGCTGGAGGCTGTCAGCCAGCTGCACTGATGGGAGACTCCTCCTTGAAGGGAGACCCAGCAGCACCTGTCCCGGTGAGGGTGCATGGAACGGTGGGTGTCTTTCTTGCTGCCTCGTGAGGACACCTGACCCAACAGTGATGTTAATGCAGAGGACAGAAGACGCTTCGTGAGAGCATTAAGGACAGTGTTTGAGGTCCTGGATCCAGCCATGCTTGAAATCCATTCTTGGGCTCTTCTGTTGCATTAACCAATAAAGTCTTTCCTTTTCCTTAAAAAAAAAAAAAGGAATATTATTCTCAGCTGGTGAGCCTGTGAGAGCCATGCTCTGTGTCCAGTTGCAGGATCAAGATGTCCAGTTTGTCTCTCAAATGTGTGGGTTTGTTCAGGGGTCTGTCTGTAAGCACAGGACCAGGAGTCAGATCCTTCCCCTCCAGGAACTGGCATATCTGGGCCCTGTGGAACTAGTTTTTGAGTGTAGGATGCACCCCAAAGATTTATCTTCTGGAGGAGTGCATGTCTTGGAGCTGTGCCCTCAGACTCCAGGGCAGACCTCTTGTTGCAGTTCTCCCTTCATCCTCTGGTCCCCCTACTTCTTGGGCTTGCCCTGGTCACAAGGGGCCTTGTAACAGGGAAGAGCTAAATCGGACTCCATGTTGGATCTGTTTCTTTGACTTTAACCTTTGCTTTTTGTTGCTTTTGTTATTATAATCATACATAATGGCCTGCCTCAGGGAACCCTGCCGACCTGTTAGTGCCTGCAAGAAAAAAGAAAGGAACACATCCTCTCACAGAGGCTGGTCATTCCAGGAGATGTTTTTGTTTTGAAAAAGGTCATTCCTTTTACTTTACTTCCTCACCATCCTCTCCCTCTCTGATTCTATAAAAGAAACTGGCATCCAGACCCAGATAAGATGGTTTTTCAGAGACACTAGTCTGCCATCTTCTCAGTCTGCTGGCTTTCTGAATAAAGTCTATTCCTTGCCTCAATACCTCATCTCCAATTCATTGGCCTGTCATGGAGCGAGGGGAGCAAGCTTGGACTCGGTAACAGTGTCACCTCAGCTTCACAGAGCAGGGATGGGGGTGAGGGCTGGACACTCCTTCCTGTCTGTGGGAGGCCTTCCCTTCTCTGATGGCACTGGGGGTGAGGCCTTGAGACCTTTGGTCCGGGAGAAGTGGGTGAAAGGTAAAGGAATTTAGGGAACAAAACGGGGGAAGTCTAATATCTCCTTGGCCTTCCAGAATGTACACCTTCCTCCTGGATGCCTGAGACACTCTGTGGAGAGCCTGGCTCCCTCATCCCATCTACCTGGGAGGCTGGAGAGCAGATTCTGTACATACCCAGCATGTCTGGGGTTTCTGAGAACTGACTCCTCAACCCCAACTCTCCCTTCCTAGGGAACTGTGATAAATTTTGGACTGCCAAGAGCTGGCGAACGGGCAGAAGAGGGAAGGACAGGGTAAACCTAAGCTGGGCTGGCCTCACCTCACTCGCTGGACCCCGAGGCACCTGAGCCCTGGCACACATGTGAGCTGATGAGGCATTTTGTCGTCAGGAAGCAGCAGGTGGTCTATGGTGCTCTGTGATGCAGCCGAGCCAAAGCCAAACGACTCTTAAGACATCCCTTAGCACAGGGAACTCTGTTCAGTACTCTGTAATAACCTAAATGGGAAAAGAACTTGAAAAAGAATAGATAGATGTATATGTATAACTGAATCACTTTGCTGTACACCTGAAACTAACACAGCATTGTGAATCAACTATACTCCAATATAAAATAAAAATTAAAAAAATAAAATAAAATAAAAAGAAAAGACATCTCTTATCTTACCCCACCTTGGTGTCCGCATTTAGACTCTAAATCCCTCTCTCTGCTTTTGGATTCGCAGTGAATCTACTGAGTCAATAGCAGATGCTAAGAACTGAGTGATGATATGTTTTTAACTCTTCAAACACGGGGATGGCATTTAACTTCTCTTGAAGCCTCCAGACTCTGGGCTATCACACATGTGTTGGCCGCATTTCCCTTTGAACCTGGAAAGTTTTCAATAGAGGTCGTGGTCAGCAGGTGGTGTGGAGCCCGGAGGAAGTGAAAGCAGGTTTTGACAATGAGCTTTCCATTCTTTTTCTTTAAAAAAATTTTTTTTTAATTGGGGTATAGTTGTTTTACAATGTTGTGTTAGTTTCTACCGGACAGCGAAGTGGAGTTCCCTGTGCTACACAGCAGGTTCTTATTAGTTATCTATTTTATACATATTCGTGTATATATGCCAATCCCAGTCTCCCAATTCATCCTCCCACCCCCGCTTTCCCCCTGACCTTTCCATTCTCTAAGAGTTTTCCTTTGCCTATAAAAAATTATAGATTAACCTGATAGCAATATGTAAATCAGCTGTCTGCTTCCTCTCATTTTCATCCATTGCTCTGCAAAACCCATCCTTCCTCTGGAAATGGAAGGAACTGATGTAATTGTTCTCTGCCGAGGACAATGTAGGGATTTGGGCTCCTTGCCAAGTATGTTTCCTGCCAGGCCCACTCCTTCACTTGGTTTAATTATGAGCGATTGTTTGGGCTGTGATGTGAAGAAATATTAGAGAATGGAAAAAAAAAGAAGAGCAGAGTTCAGAATATCCTGCTGTAACTGATTCATGGTTTGGCAAGAACTCTTCACTAGATTTTATGCTTCAGCCTTGTGATGGGATCCTAGGGAGCAACCTTGCCATATAAGCACATAAAGCCCAATTCTCTGGTTTATTTTGAAAAGGGCCAAGGGGAAGCATTTGAGAAATGCAGGAATAATATCAGCCAGCCACAGGGTGAATTTCTGTATTAGTCATGGGCAGTGCCCTCCTCCGAGGGACTGAGGTTATTTCAAACTGGACATTCGCACCACCTATATTTAGCTGGTGTGTCACATTTTACTGCTTAGTTTTCATATATTTGACAAATCTCCCATTTTGCAGGAAGGCTCTGATCAGTTCTCATGGTTTGTGGTCAGGGAGGGACGTGGAGCCGAGCCTTGGGAGGAAGGTGGGGACAGAGGTTTTTATTCCAGATCCAGGTTTTTATTCCGAAGCAGAAGCATCAAGTGACCACTGATGGGAGGGGGATGTGGGTGAGACAGTCTGAGGTGAGACCACAGGGGCATTTATTGTTTCTGTTTGTTGATTAATAAAGTAAAAGACTGTGAATGAAACATGCCACCTGCCATATCAGTAAACAAAGGATGTTGCAGCCATCAAGCCATCACATTATAGCCACCCCCACAGTGAGCCCTGAGAGGGAAATCAGGATGGAAACAGGATGCCCGACATCAAACCATCTGACACTGTAGCTGCCCCCTCCCCAAGGGTGCACCTGAGGGGACTCAGGATGAGAAGGCACAGGATACTGGCCCCAGATAGCTGAGGTACGTACCAAAGGAATGATTTCAGTGAGCCCAGACTCTTGCGTCTTCCAATACATAGAAAAGCGCTAAGTTCCTTAACTTGAGATGTCTGGTTTCCTTTAATTAACAGTCATCTTTTGATGTTCCGACTACCTGATTTTTGTTGCAAAAACTCCTATATGTTCTGGCTCATCCTACCTCTTTGAAACCATCCCTCAGAGCTATTGGAGAGACTGCCTCCCGGGCTTGAGGTCCTCAGAAAGTCCTCCGAATAAAATGTAATTCTCAACTTTTAGGTTGTGCATTCTTTTTGGTTAACGAGGCAAATACAGAAAAGCATAAAAAGAAATTTCAAATTGCCTTGTCTCCCACCACCTGGAGATAACACCTGCAAACTTCAAGGCTTTCTCTGTGCATAGATTTGTGAATAATTACAAACATTTAACTAAACTGTTTTGTAAAATACTTTTTCAATTAAAATATATCATGAACATCTCCTTTGCTATTAATTCAAAGGAGGCAAGCTTTAGTGAGTGGATATGATTGTATTTAACAGCTGTACAAGCACTCTGAGAGTTAGGTTTTGTGTAAATGTATATTGTGTTTTTATTTATTTATTTTTAACTTTTTATTTTATATTGGAGTATAGTTAAGAGTGTTGTGATAGTTTCAGGTTGTGGTTGTTTTAATTGTGTATTTGAAGATCACTGAGGTTGAGCAAATTGTTTTCGTATTTATGGCCATTTATGTAATTCTTCTTTGGTGAACTACCTAGTCATATCTTTGTCCATATTTCTATTGGGGGAGCTTGGATTCATCTTAATTGATTGGAAAGATCTCTCTCTGTTTAACATATTAACACATATTTTGCAGGTTTTTGCCTTCTTATTTTGTTCAGTGTTTTTATTTTTTGTGGTACGCGGGCCTCTCACTGTTGTGGCCTCTCCCGTTGTGGAGCACAGGCTCCAGACGCACAGGCTCAGCGGCCATGGCTCATGGGCCCAGCCGCTCCGCGGCATGTGGGATCTTCCCGGACCAGGGCACGAACCTGTGTCCCCTGCATTGGCAGGCAGACTCTCAACCACTGCGCTACCAGGGAAGCCCAGTGTTTTTATTTTTAATTAGGAAGATTTAAAACTGTATGTGGTCACATACATCGGGTTTTTTTTTTCCTTTATATTTTCTTCTGCTTTTATGCCCAGAAAAGCTCTGGGCCCCGAGAGTGTGTACTTTTCACCCACTTTCTTCCAGTTTTTCCACAGACACAATTTTACATTCAACTCCCTCTTACATCTGGAATTCCTTTTGCTGTGTGATGTCAGGATGGCTTTGAATTGCCCTTGCATTTGTGGACTATTCTTTTCTGTCTTGAATTGATTTACATCTGTTCTCATACCATGACCACAGTGGTTGAACTCTTATAAATTTATAACGTGCTTTCATGTCTGAGGGGAAGTATTCCCTCTGTTTTACTGTTGTTTTGGAATTTGCTTGGCTGTTTATGCCAGTTGAGCTTCTTTTGATAAATTTTGTCAAATTTCCTTTGGAAAATTTTCCTCTTCAGGAACATAATGTTTCTCTCCATTCCTTATATTCTTCCTTGATATTTTTGTAGTTTTTCTCACCCACGTCTTAACACAGGTAGTCTGTGGGGGAAAAACAAACAAAAAATTAATTTAGTGTTAAAAAAAACAGCTTTGGGTACAATAGAATGCAATAGCTGATAATTTCTTACTCTACAGGCCACTTATGCACTGTTGAGGTATTCTGAGCCCTCATAGAGAAGAATGATTTCTAATATCTGAATATGAATATGGCACAGCAGGAGTTTTAAAAGATTTTTCTTTTTACCAAATGTGTCAAACAAGATCAGATATTTAAAGCCCTCTATACTTCATTGTGTTTACTGGAAAATTTTAATAAGCTTTCATGTTATGGTCTTACATATCCAATGAGAAAATGAAGATAATCCTTCTATTAATAGATTATCCCTTCTTTACAAAGCCATCAAATATTAAAATAATTTTTTAACTTAAATGAATGTTTCAATTGGATCAAAGGTCTAGTTAATAAATACGACTGAAGCAACTGTTTCTTGATGTTCAGCTCAATAGATATTCTGGATTTATAATTAGTGCTTGCTTGCATTGACTTCTAAGTGATTTATACTCAACCTGGTTTGTTTCCAAAGATGGAAGAAAATACTCTGCTGCCCATTCTACAGCAAGGAATGTACAAGATTTATACTAGAGGATGTTGACATGCTTCCACCCAAATAGTTACAGGTAAGTGAAATGAATGGTAAACCAGCATATATTTGAAGACTATTGTGGAGGATGAGAATCAGGCACCATTGAGAATTTGTCTTCCTCAGCACTGTTGAGAATAGGAACAGGAAATGCCCCAGATGACACTTGCTGTTAGGCAATTAATGTTAGGAAGAGACCTTGAAGCTTTGTTCCCAAGAAATATAAACAAACTTTCCCTGGCAGGTGAAGGCAGATCATTCTAAAACAAAGGGAGGTGTGAATGAACTTTGATGGGAGTGAGAAGAAAGTATGGGGTGAGGACCTGGTTCAAAGAATGACCACTTGGACTCTTAATCATGTGACAAAGTGGTTGCTGCCCTGCATGTCTACTTCTGCATCTTAACCTAGAGTCCTTTCAGCCACAGAAAAATCAAACCATTTAGTCTTTAGCTTTTTCCACTGCCATGAGTAAAGTTGTACCAATGTGCATCTCATCATCCATCTAAAATTGCTGTAAAAATGACATTTTATCTCTTTGTGATGAATCTACACACCTACAGGACATCCCTTTAAAGCTTATAGATGCAGAGATTTCAAATTTGATTTTTATCTAGTCCATGAATCATAAATTATAGTTAAACAAATAAGGGAATAATTGTAAAGGGTGAGTTTCTTCTAAAATAATTGATCTTAATATTTAGAGTCATTTATAAAGTATGAAAATACAAATACTCTGCACATACCAGCCCACCCTCACCTTGTTGAGTCATAGGAGAGATTGTTGAGCAGTTTCTGATCAGAGTATTGACATTAGTACAAATTTGAAATGCTTGATTTCACTGAATAGTGTTTTAGCTAAAGCAATTGTACTCAAATGCTCATGGGTATTATGATACACAGTTAAGAATTATTTCACTCCCAAGTAGTAGAGAACTGGATGAATAGGCATACATAGTGAGGACATTTATTATCTCATATAACAAGAGGTCCAGAGGCAGATGCCTCAGAGCAGGCTGGTTCCCTGGCTTCATGCCCTGGAGTCTTCCTCTCTGCTCTGGCCTCAGTGTGTTGGGAGGGGTTGGGCATCTCCCCTCACTGTCTCAAAGCATCATTTCCAGACACAAAATTATCCTGTGGAAGAATATGACTGTTTTCTCTTATTTGTGTTTTTTGAGAGGGTGGAAAATTTTTCCGGAAGTCCCCGGAAGACTTGCCCTCACATCTCATTGGCCAGATCCAGTCCATGTACCCATGCCTAAATGAATCACTGACCAGGGAAGTAATATGACCATTGTGGGTTTAGACTAATCAGGGTTTACACTCTGAATTACATGGGGGATGAACAAGCAGACGAAATTGGGGTTATACCAGCAAGAAGGAAGGAAGAGCCTGTTGACTGGACAACCAGCATTAGAAAGTAATTTCCCATATACCACACATGCAGGATAATCAAGGAATAATGGCATTTTCAATCAGTTTTAAATATTTTAATATTGACTGAAATAAAAAGGGAAAGCTACTAAAATTACACGTTTCTGATGTGCCGTTAAAATTTGTATTTATTTGGGAGCTCACAGAGACCTTACATCTTGAAATTTTAAGTTCCTAATCTAGGTGTATCTTTGAGAAATTATATTTTTTTGCTAAGTAAATTAAGGTAGAGTGTATACAAGTGCATTTTTAACAATACAAAGAACACCCCCAGACCTTAGAAGTGCCATTAGTCCATCGTGGTTGACTGGTTCTCCTTCTAAACACAAATTGGCCCAGTGGGAATGAAACCTCTTACAAACTATTGCTTCCTCAATTGCTAAACTCACTGTGCTCTTTTTCTTGCCATGAAACAATTTTCCACTCATGGTACTGTGGAAACACTCATCTGGAAGAAACCTGCGTTTGTCCCTTTGAGAGGTGCTGGTCTCGAGTTCAAACCAATTCCCATCAACCTAATTGCTCCTGCCCCATGGCCTCAGGAGTAAAGAATTTTCCCTTTGTTTGCAACCTGATGGAGGGGCAGGGCTCCCAAGATGTATTGCTTGCAAGAGAAGAGAGAAATATGACTATACATGACATCCTCCTCTTGGTTTTGTTGCTTTTCTGGCACTGCTTGGTTCTACATTTGGATGTTGCTGCATTTTACAAAACATATTTCTTTTCAAATGGGAGCAGCCCATGCTCACTCCTGAGCCTCAGCTTTTGAGCCATTGACATGATCTCAACCAGACACACGTCAGATTTTCCTGTTGTAAGACTTGGCCTTCAAAGTTAAAAGTCTGCCCGTGCACAGGCCCAGAAGTCTCCTCGATTTGCAGAGGGAGGTGTCATGGGAGAAATGAGCCTGCACAGGCTCAACTGTGGAAGGCTAGGCTGTACTCAGGGTTTCATCTGTGAGTCAGACTGTCCCACCTTTTAGTCCTTTTGCATTTCCACATTTCCTCCCGTTGCAGTTTTCCTATCTTTCATCCTTTTTAAAAAATCCCTTTCATTCTATCCAAATGTAATCTCAGAAAAGGAATCCAATAAACTCAGTAACATACAAAGTAAATGCTACAAGGTTAGGGACACATTTGCATTCATCCTTCCCTTGAATTTTCAATTGAGACAAACCTTTAAGTCAAAGGATACATTTCCAATTGTGACATTTTTGTCTTAAAAAAAAAGGCAGTAAGAAAGCTTTTCTTTCTTTCCTGTTTTCTTGTTTTTCTTATTTGAGGGGTTGGAATTTTTCTTGGGCACCCTGAAATCCTCCCATATACTGAGGTGTCTTCCTAGTATGAGAGAGGGTGCTGTGAGGAAGTGAAAACAGACTGGGAAAGAAATGATTGTTAAGATGATGTAAAGGTTCAGAGTCCAATCCTCAGATCAATGAAACTGCTCTATGGCAACCCAGCTCACCACCCTCCCCACCTGTGAGGCTCTGACAAATGAGGGCCATGAGAGCATTTTACTGCCACGTTGGGACTCATGGGCTTATAACTTTGGGTGATCCTTTGACTTTATTAGCAAACTAGACTATTGGGGATAAAGTTTAGATTAGGAATATCTTAGAATATCCTAAACACTGTATTTATGTCCTACCTACAGCCAAAGTAGAGTGGTGGCAGCTTACATTAAAGAAGATGTGGTACATATATACAATGGAATATTACTCAGCCCTAAAGAAGTATGAAATAATGCCATTTGCAGCAATGTGGATGGACTTAGAGATTATCATACTAAGTGAAGTAAGCCAGACAGAGAAAGGAAAATACCATATGATATCACTTATATGTGGAATCTAAAGTATGACACAAATGAACTTATTTACAAAACAGAAATAAACTCACAGACATAGAAAACAAACTTATGGTTACCAAAGGGGAAGGAGAGGGGAGTGATAAGTTGGAAGTTTGGGATTAAAATATACACACTACTATATATAAAATAGATAACCAACAAGGACCTACTGTATAGCACAGGGAACTATACTCAATATCTTGTAATAACCTATAATGGAAGAGAATGTAAAAAAGAATAAATATATTTGTATATATATGTATAACTGAATCACTTTGCTGTACACCTGAAACTAACACAACATTGTAAATCAACTATATTTCAACAAAAATTTTTTAAAAATCTCAAGCAATAAAATAGCAAAACCATTAAAACAAGGGGAAAAAAAAGATCCAAGAAGAAGAAGTTAGGGCCTCCCTGGTGGCACAGTGGTTGGGAGTCCGCCTGCCGATGCAGGGGATACGGGTTCGTGCCCCGGTCTGGGAGGATCCCACATGCCGCGGAGCGGCTGGGCCCGTGAGCCATGGCCGCTGGGCCTGCGCATCCGGAGCCTGTGCTCCGCAACGGGAGAGGCCACAACAGTGAGAGGCCCGCATACCGCAAAAAGAAAAAAAAAAAAAAAAGAAAAAAAAAAAAGAAGAAGAAGTTAAAGCGTAAGCGTTGTTTTATACCAGAAAATTATTTATATTAAACTATTCTTTGGAGCATAAAACTTACTGCTGACCTTAGAATCAAGAAGCAGGTAAGGGGTATACAGTTCTCATGATCTTCCTTGATAATCCATCAAGAGAAAAAAAGAAAACCTAGCTTTCAACTCAGGAAGGAATCTATCATGTAGGATTTTATAGGGGAACTGAACATACAGAAGAAAAGATGATTTACTCCTGGAGAGTCATGTTTGTCAAATGTGGATAGCTATTTAAAATATTAAGAGATTTGAGAAGTTTGGGGACAAAGAGGTTTATGGTGAGCTGTAATCCGTTTTTCCTGATAGATTTGACTCCTGATTGTTTAGGATTCCTGAGATTAAAGGAGGTAACGGAATCTATTTTAAGAACCTCAAAAAATGTTTTCTGGAATGTTGCCCAGGAACAAGGTTCTGGAGAGATGCCCCGAGCACCCCGGCATCCTCTTTTGGGGAAAGGATTTTACACAATCCCATGGGGCTGTTCGAGTATTCAATTTGCCAGCGACTCAGAAACAAAAATGGAATCAAATACTTTTTTTTTTTTTTTTTTTGCCTCTCCCGTTGCGGAGCACAGGCTCCGGACGCGCAGGCTCAGCAGCCATGGCTCACGGGCCCCAGCCGCTCTCGGCGGCATGTGGGATCTTCCCAGACCGGGGCACGAACCCGTGTTCCCTGCATCGTCAGGCAGACTCTCAACCACTGCGCCACCAGGGAAGCCCTCAAGTACTTTCTTGAAACTTATATAGTCCCTCTCGTATAAGCCTGAAAAGGTGCCCAATAATAGCTATGGTAAACAATTGCACCCTCGGCATGAGAGAACAGACAGCTTGAATTTCTGAATCTTTTTTTTCTGGGCTCTTTAAAGAGAGAGATAACGTCTAGGAAATTGGGTAGAGTAAGTTCAGAGCTGCTTTTGCTGTGTAGTCTTTACTCAGGGAAAAGCAAATTGTAGCCCCAAAGACATCCAAGAGAAACTGAGAGGCACCCAGCTCAACTATCTGAGAACCGGGCAAGGCTTGTGATGGGAAAGCAGTGCAGCACAAAGCCCTTTCACCTGCCACCCTGTGATGCAGATGGTTTGCTATGGACGGAGATAAATTGGATTTATGGGAGGGGTCTCCCCAAAGGGTTTGGCATACAATCCCCTCTCCTGGTCAAACAGGAAAGTCATTCATCCATAAACAACATCCAGGAGAAAATGGCCCTTGAAGATGGTATCTGGGCAAAAGCATTGTGTGCTGGTGAAAGAAACTCCTTGTTTCCATAGAGGTGGAGGAATCATTGAGGCTTCTAATTCTTGTCTGCCTCTTTTCTGAAAGGTCACTGCCTAGATTTTCTCATTTACAGCACCTGACACGGCTACTTCTGCCAGGATTCATTAGTACCATCTCGATGGTTCCCTTTGCCAATTAGAAAGAATTTCACCTTAATGAAGATCTGGGACACTGAAAGACTCAACATCGCCAACTCAAGTGACAACTGGGAGATACATGCACATTGTCAAAGACATAGATGTTTGTTTTTTCCAATCTAATGGAATCATACAGCCTCATTATGCTCATAATGCATTTATCTTGGCAGCCAACCAAGGGAATACTTGTTGATTACATCAGCCATCAACTCAGATGTTCAATACAAGCTCCGAGTTAGGCCAGGTCAGTACAGTTCAAAAGATCTGCACTGGCCAGTAATTACCTTCCTTTTGATCTAATTACTGTTCTGACTTGTCAACTACTAGGATATGGGCATTGCTTTTAAATCAGAGATTCTCAGATTCTTGCTATAGTTCTCATCCTGGGAGGGCATAGCCCCCCCCCCACCGCCACCCCCAGGGTGTCCAGAGATGTGTGTGGGGGGTGCATTTTGGATTGTTCCAATCAGATTTTAGTAGACAGGGATCAAGGATGCTAACAACCCTGAAACATGTAGGACAGACCCATCCAAGGAAGGACTGCATCACCCAAAATGTCTCAGGTGAGAAATATTGCCTGACATCTACCTCTCAGACTTAGGTTGGGTCCTCTTAGGGTCCACTTATGTTCATGTGAAGCAAATCTCCTGAAATACACAACCAACTGGTAATGGCACAGGTGACCAAACTCAAAACATCTCTCACAGTGAACTATGGTACAACAGAAGTCACCTTGTATAAAGCCACAAAGACACATATTTAAGTCTCTAATATTTGCCAGTGGTGTGACTTCTGCCAAATGTCTTAACAGCTGCAAGCCTTGGTTTCTAGTTCAGTAAAATGAAGGTATAAAAACCTACCTCACATGGCTGTGAGCATTAAAATAGATGATGAGTGTGTGATCACATGATATCTATCATGTCTATATGGCCTGAGGCTTCTGCTTTCTGGGACACTGACTTAGAAAAAAGAGACCTCAGCCTGGTCCCCAGAAGGTCAAGGGTCTCACAAAGCACACATTCATTCATTAGTTTGGGGAGACAATCTGTCCCCCCATTCAGGGCTGCACATAACAGGGGTCACCATTCATATCTCATGAAAGGATTCTCCAAGAAGTTACCACCAGGGCTAGTCTCCTCTGGCCTTTGGTCATGCCTGGCCCTGGTAGAGATTCAGGGCAGAGACGTTTCAAAGGAACAGGGAGAGAGGCAGAGCTGTAACAAGCCCTAAGGACTCAAGGGCAATGCAGGGCAGAGGCGTTTCAAAGGAACAGGGAGAGAGGCAGAGCTGTAACAAGCCCTAAGGACTCAAGGGCAATGCAGGGCAGGTGATTTCTGATAGGCACTGATCTGGCATCTTTGTCCAAACATACAGACATCCAGGGTCTTGCATGACCACAAGAGAAGGGCTGGGACTGAGGGGTGGATCCACTCAGATCAAGTCTAAAAGCGGCAATCGAGGGCCGGCCCCCAACGGAAAGAAGAGAAAAGTGTCTCATGGGGGGTGAATAGGAGGAGGAACGGTTCCTTCAAGGAAAGGCCCCCATGGGCTGCAATAGAGTGGACTCCAAACCTGGCCACCATTAAACACAGGGCCGTTGCTACCTTGAATAGATTTAGTAACAATCCCAATGTTTTAAACCATTCAGTTCTTTACAGATCTGTTACTTATGTTGGTCTATTTATACCAAAGGGGAAAGCTGGGGAGGAGGGATAAATTAGGAATTCGGGAGTAACATATACACACTACTGTATATAAAATAATCAACAAGGACCTACTATATAGCACGGGTAACTCTACTCAATATTTTGTAATAACCTATATGGGAAAAGAATCTGAAAAAGAATATATATATATATATATATATATATATATGTATATATGTATGTATAACTGAATCACTTTCCTGTATACCTGAAACTAACACAACATGGCAAGTCAACTACACTTCAGTGAAAAATAAATAAATAAAAATAAGTAAATAATTGTAGAATTCTAAATGGTTAGAACAAAATAACATTATTTTATTTAAAATTACAAAACAGTACTTATTTATTGTAGAAAGTTTAGAAAACAGTGAAGCAAAAGTAAGAACATTTAAAGCACTTAAAGTCCCATGGAGAGAGAACCATGATGAACATTTCAGTGAATTTCCTTCAGGTGTTATTACTGACATAGAAATAATAAAAGAAAAAGAATAACGTCACACTTTAGATGCTTTCTTCTTTTTTCACTTGCAAGACCGAATCTTTCTAGTTGGGCTGGTCATCTGGTGAGTTCAGAGGGTGCTTCTGTGTGGTGTGAGATGGTGGACGGGTCAGGGGGGTGGGGTGGGAGAGGGTTTCCAGGGGAAAGTGCTCATTGTGTGCCATTGACCCGGAGACCTGATTCACATCCGCCTGGTGACCAAGAGGCGGCTGTTCTTGATGGGAGGCCAAATGGCCAGGGAGCCAAATGAAAAGGTTACGTCTGCTTGAAAACAACACTCAGGGCCCTCCTGGATGAACCCTGGCCTCCAGCTTTGCTTCCTGGTTTGGGCTTCAGTAGAGCTGGGACTTTCAGAGGCTTCAAAAAGATATCAGTTTTTCTGTGTGTTTTTTATGTTGGGGCAAAGCACATACCCCCCACCCCCACCCCCGCCCCAAGCAGCTTCTTTTTCTCCCTGTAACAACCTTGTATGAACATTTTCCCCAAACATTGGGAGTTCTACATCATTTTAAATGGATGCCTGGTCGTCCACTGAATGTATTAGAATAAGGGAAAATAATTTCCTATTGTCGAGCATTTAGCTTGTTTCCAACTTTCGACTTGTTTTCAAATAGTGTTTGTCATGTTAAAACACAGTTTAACATGTTTGTCATGTTAAAAATAGAGTTAAGCAAATAATTGTGTAACCTGAGAACAAAATTGTGATTAATAAACACCCTGGTTACTCATGTATGAGACAGAGCACAAACTAGAAGAAACACCAGAGATGGACACGCCCCTGGCTGTGCTTTTGAAGGATGTAGTTTAATCTCTTTTTGTTTACACTGTAGGAAATTGAGAGGTAGCAGAGCTAAACTACTTGTTCCAATTACATGACAAGCGAATGAAAACTACAGGTTTCTGACGTTCTGTCTTGTATCCTTTATCTGGTTAATGTTTAAATTTAATCGTGTTAGATATAAAAATTAAATAAGTAAGAAAAGAAGAAGATGAGAGTTGCTGCTAATAATTCCAGCATTAGGGACTTCCCTGGTGGTGCAGTGGTTAAGAATCCACCTGTCAATGCAGGGGACACGGGTTCGAGCCCTGGTCCGGGGAGATCCCACATGCCACGGAGCAACTAAGCCTGTGCGCCACAACTACTGAGCCTGCACTCTAGAGCCTACGAGCCACAACTACTGAGCCCCCATGCCACAACTACTGAAGCCCTTGCACCTAGAGCCTGTGCTCTGCAACAAGAGAAGCCACTGCAAGGAGAAGCCAGCACACTGCAGTGAAGAGTAGCCCCTGCTCGTGACAACTAGAGAAAGCCCACGTGCAGCAACGAAGACCCAGCACAGCCAAAAAAAAAAAAATTTTTTTTAAAAAGGTTTAAAAAAAATTCCAGCATTCTATCTACCGGAGGCCTATAGAAATATGTTTTTTGTTATTCAAATATATTTCCATTTATTTCCAAGGAATGGTGCCCTGAAAATGTACCATGGGTATTTGTTCTCTTCAACCTACACCATTTTTTAAATTAAATAAATAAATAAATAAATAATTCTAGCAACTTTATTGGAATAAAATTGCTTTACAATGTTGTGTTTGTTCCTGCTGTATAACAAAGTGAATCAGCTATATGTATGCGTATATCCCCATATCCCCTCCCTCTTGCATCTCCCTCCCACCCTCCCTATCCCACCCCTCTAGGTGGTCACACAGCACTGAGCTGATCTCCCTGTGGACCCACACCATTTTAATTTTAAACCTTTTCAATGCCTTTTATATTCATGCAGCCAACTTTTTGCCAAGACAGTTTCACCTGTCCCGTTTCCTGGTCCTGTCTCCTGTGATTTAATTTTGTTTCTGTGAACTCTGGCTGCCAGGTCACTTAGGTTAGTGTTCAGGTTCAGAGCACTTACTGTGTCAGGGATTTCTTTTTTAATTTAATAAAAGGGGCTTTTTCACGTCTTTCATCAGGTTTGCAATAATCTCAGGCACATCCCTAAAGGTACAGCCTCTGTTCTCCCTTACATTGTGGTTTGAATCTCACTGTTGTGACACCAAAGTAGTCCAGGCACATTCCTAAAGTTACAGCCTCTGTTCTCCCTTACATTGTGGCTTGAATCCCACCGTTGTGACACCAGAGTAGTCCAGGCATCTCCCTGTGTGACCCGGAAGGATAATGGGCCCGATGCACGAAGCATTCTCCCCACTCCCTGCCCTCTGTGCCCATCACTGGTGTCTGTGAGGACCTCCAATTCCAGGAGGATGACCTAGAATCCTATCAAAAAATCAGAGCTGCAATACCCCTTCCTGTCATTCTTTAAAGGATTACTGATAGACATTCTTTTATTTGTGATGATTTATTTGCAACAAAAATAAAATAATTATTCAGTGGTGTCTGGGCACATCACATCTCGCTAGTTTTTTGTTGGTCAGTTTGCAGTGATGTTATACTCAGAGAGAACCACGGATTAGATTAAGGAAGAGTTCTGTTTCCCTTGATGTGGGACTCAGATGGGACTTCAGAGGTGCTGGCAGTTCTTTGTCTTGCTTCTCAGACTCACATAATGGAACGTAGATCTTAGAAAGGATCCCTCTGCCCAAATCACCCGGTTTAATTTAATAGCCTGCTTGATTAGGACTGGGAGACTTTATCTTCCATCCTACATTAACACGTCCATTCCAAGCAGTATGGATAAATAGGGCATGACTCAGGAAGAAAAATTTGAGGATGTGCTCAGACATAGCTTTTAGAAAAATCAATGACACATGCTCTAATGCATCATATTTTCAGGGTTTACAGAAAAAACAAACACCCTGATTCCGTGAGCTCAGTTGATGAACCAAGAGCAGAAGTATTATGAGGCTCTTTGCTGCCCTCTGGCGGTTGATCATCTCCATAACACAGACCTGGCTCTGGCTATTTGAACTAGCTTTCAGAAACCTATCAGGGAAATTCTTCTACAGAGTAATTTTGATGTGGAATAAGTTGGTACATTCTATAATAACTTTTGGCAGAAAATTATACTTCGGAATTGATAATCAATTAAACTTCTTATTAAATTCTATGAAAGTTGTAATAAAAATTATTTAGTATATTATAGGTAGAAACAATATTGAAAGACTATAAAATGTGGTTTGCTTTAGGTAAACATCTGTTAAATAGAATTCTTCTGACATTCATAAGGGAAAATACTCCATATTGCACTGTTTGTATAAAATAGAGGCTCCACACATATTTCCATTTGGCCATAACAGGTATTTTCCATTGGCCATAACAGGTATACAATTTAAAATATTATTAATAAAAATCACTTCTTTTCCCAGAATATTTGGAGATATCTTCTTTTCTTCTTTAATTTATATTCTTTGAATATCTTTCCTGACATGGGGCCATGTTTGGGAGAATTTCATACTCTGATGGTGCTCCTTTCTTCCAAAATCCTTTAAATTTCAGTGAGATGATATCAAAAGTGCTAGAATCTTAATGACATACCAGGCTGAGTTATGGGCATGTAAGCCAGTGGGTTAGAGCTGTTTTGCTTTCTAGTTCTCTTGTCTTGCCTCCTAATGCTGTTGGGCTCCCTACGACATAGACCTGATAACCTGGGAGAGAGGGTAAGGAAGGATGTGGTTCAAATCACACTTTGGGGTCATCATTATTCTAGGGTTCAAATTCACAAATGAAATCAATAACTTTAAAAGGACATTGATGTGTAAGTTATAATCTAGCACCATCTGTCCCACACTTGATTTGGGGGATTTTTTACATAATAAATTTACACATGATCTTTGAATGTTGCCTCTTGATTCAACCAGATGTGACAGCCATAAAGTCCTAACAACAACTTCTACAGTTTGTTGAGAACCAACTAAGTTCTGAGGTACTCTCGTGGCCTCCTCTGTACTTTATTCCCTCAAATCAAAAACAAAGATGACATACACCATCATTCTGTGTATCACCAAGGAAGGAAAAAATGTGCAATTAAAGTATTACTAAACACGTTATTATCATATAGAGTTTTTGTTGTGTAAATGTTGAAAGAGTTGTTTTGGACTTAACTAAATGGTGGTTTACTTCATCACATATCGCTCTTGTGCTTATCTAAGAAGGAAAATACAAGCAAATTCAATGGGTTAAAGAATCCTAAAAGTTTTGTTTTCTTTGATTTTTGCGTTCAGAGTTTATTGAATCACTTCTCACTAAGAGCTGTCGAGGTTCTTGCTTCTCTAACCATTATAGTCTTCTGTACCTTTGAGAATGTAGGTGACACAGCATCTCTTCCAAGTTGCTTCCTTATGACCCCTGGGATTTCCTTCCCCAATGCTGACACCTTTTCCGCTAGGTTTGGTTTGGTGTTTTCTTATGTGTCAGCAGAAGGTTTTCCGGCAACAACCAGGACCCACACTCCTTCCTTGAACAATTCTGCAATGGTCTTTTGACTGGAAGTTAAGTTGCCAGTCATGCGAGGAGGGTTAACAGCAAGTTTGTGCGTGGACAGACCATGACATCAGGATTGTGACTGCTCCCTTTCTGATGGTGACCTAAGATGCTGTAGATTGAGATGCATTCCCATTCTGGAGGTGCTCAGATGTGGGGGAAACATGCTTTTCCAAATCAGTGAAGTGTGGTGTGGTACCCTTTAATCCTGATTATAAACCTGTGAGGTAGGGATTGTTTTCTCTGACTTACAGATGATTCTGTGAAGCTATAGCCCTGAAGGAAGATTCCAGAATACAGAGAACAGACTCTATAAGAGGGATGGTTGCCTTGAAGTAACTAGAAGAAACAAAAAGTGGTTGGACCAGTTCATGTCACCTGACATCAGGTACCCTGTTTTCAAAGAAACATGTTTATTATGAATGATGTATTCAGAGGGCCCAGAAAAAATTTTCACATGATACTGCAGAATTTGCAAAAGCTCTGATAAAATGTAAATGGCCTTTGATTATGATTTCTGAAAAGCAAATAAAGAGATGTTCTATAACATTTTTGCATTGTATCCTGAAACAAAATCATTGAAGCTGCAGTGACTGCTTCAGGATCATGAGACTGGGCTGTTGATGTTATATTTGTAAATGGGCAGCAAGGCTGCTCCCTGGAGAAATTTTAATCATCTTCAGCAAAGATACAAAAGCCTTTTCAGAAGTGTACAATAAATGCTGGAGAGGGTGTAGAGAAAAGGGAACCCTCTTATACTGTTGGTGGGAATGTAAATTGGTACTGGCACTGTGGAAAACAGTATGGAGGTTCCTCAAAAAACTAAAAATAAGGTTGCCATATGATCCAGCAATCCCACTCCTGGGCATATATCCAGACAATAATTTGAAAAGATATGTGCGCCCCTATATTCATAGCAGCACTATTCACAATAGCTAAGACATGGAAAAAACCTAAATGTCCATGACAGATGAATGGATAAAGAAGATGTGGTACATATATACAATGGAATAAATACTACTCAGCTATAAAAAAGAATGAAATAGTGCCATTTGCAGCAACATGGATGAACCAAGAGATGATCATACTAAGTGAAGTAAGTCAAAAAGAGAAAGACAAATACCATATGATATCACTCATATGTGGAATCTAAAACATGACACAAATGAACATATCTGTGAAACAGAAACAGACTCACAGACACAGAGAGCAGACGTGTGGTTGCCAAGGGGGAAGGGGGCTGTGGGAGGGGTGGAGTGGGAGTTTGGGATTAGCAGATGCAAATTATTATGTATAGAATGGATAAACAACAAGGTCCTACTGTATAGCACAGGGAACTATATTCAATATCCTGTGATAAATCATAATGGAAAAGAATATGAAAAAGAATATATATATATATATATACATACACATATAAATGAATCACTTTGCTGTACAGCAGAAATGAACACAACATTAAAAACCATCTATACGTCAATAAAATTTTTTAAAAAAGAAAAAGAAAGTGGTTCATAGCAGGACTTGGTGGCTAAGGAAACCATCCTATCGAAACAAGAATGTGTCAGCAAATTTCCCGAGGTGGCTCCAAGGCACTGCTTGAGGAATGTAAGCTGCTAGCAAGCTGTCAACATTTGGCCTCAGAAGATATCTTTTATGAAGAAATCATGTCGTTACTCCACAGGGCAGTCGTTGTTTTAAGTGGGCCACTCTCCATGCAGCTCAGCCCTTTCTCGTTATTGTGAAGACATTGTGTAGAAGTGATATCTTTTTATACCCTGGGGGACATTCGGTAGTGTCTATGGGCAATTTTGACTTTCACATCTGGTGGTGGTGCCGGTGGTGCTATTGACATCTAGTGGGTGGAGAACAGGGAGGCTGCTGACTATCCTACTGTAACCGAGCAGGACCCTATGGGGCCTTCCCAGGATAGACTGCTCTCCCTATGTCCTCTGACTGCCTCTGGTTTGTAGAAAAGCTGTCGTCTCCCAGGCTTCCTCTGAGTCACAAAAGACTGCTCAAGAACTAATGATTGAAAGGATGTGAACAGGTAGCGACAAATTAGCAGTTGGGCCAGGAGAACTGGGAAGAATTTAAATAGTAAGTCAGTCATATGGCAGTCACAGAATCTTTAGTTCCTCCCTGAATTACCTAGTATGGGATGCACATTTCCTGAGTTGCTCTACAGAGGCTAAAACCCCCACCAGATGGAAGCTAACTACTTGATGATCATGAGCACATAGCCCCCAGACCTACTGGAGCTTGAGGATTGATGATGTTAACACCTGTGACATGGTCCTGTGACCTCACCATCAACCAATCAGAGAATTGTGCATGAGCTGATCACACACCCTGTGACTCCCCTCCCTCACCCGGCCTTTAAAAATGTTTATATAAAGCCCATTGGGGCGGGGCTTCCCTGGTGGCACAGTGGTTAAGAATCCACCTGTCAATGCAGGGAACACGGGTTTGAGCTCTGGTCCAGGAAGATACCACATGCCGTGGAGCAACTAAGCCCGTGTGCCACAACTGCTGAGTCCGTGTGCAGCAACTACTGAAGCCCGAATGCCTAGAGCCCGTGCACTGCAACAAGGGAAGCCACCGCAATGAGAAGTCCGCGCATGGCAATGAAGAGTAGCCCCCACTCGCCGCAACTAGAGAAAGCCTGCGGTAGCAATGAAGACCCAACACAGTCAAAAATAAAAATAAATAAAATAAATTTATATATATAAAAAAATAACCATGGGGGAGTTCGGGTCCATAGAGCATGAGTTGCCCCATTATCCTTGACGGGCCCTGAAACAAACCTTCTCTGCTCACTGTGTGTTGGGCACATGAACTTGTGTTGGACAACACTGCAAGTCACAAGACAGCCTCACAACACAGAATTATCAGGCCCCAAATGTCAATGATGCCGAGGCTGAGACTCTCTGGTCAGGCCCCTAATTGTCCGTCAGCTCCCACAATTAGCATCCCTTCTGGAAAGCCCATCTGGGTGTCTCTCCTGTGAGCTGTTAGCACACTGTGCTCAGTATCTTCACACAGCTAACACAGTTCTAAAATCAACTACATTTCTTTACCTCTCTTCACCTTATTCTTTAAGTTCCTTGAGGACAGGACTGTGATTTGGTCACTATTGTGTCCTCAGACACTGGTACTATGCCTGA
Source organism: Mesoplodon densirostris (assembly GCF_025265405.1). NCBI lineage: Eukaryota > Metazoa > Chordata > Mammalia > Artiodactyla > Ziphiidae > Mesoplodon > Mesoplodon densirostris. The sequence continues at coordinate 43,752,322 of NC_082670.1, read as the reverse complement.
GTGTATTAAATTGTTACTAATCCATGACAGAAATCCAATTAGAGCTCTCTTAGGCAAAATAAAGAATCTCAGGAAATGAAAAACCCATCCTCAGCCAGGTCAGGGATATAGCTGGAGTACAGGATGTGGACTGAAAAAAAATGCACAACCTCAAAGTTGAGAATTATGTTTTATTTGGGGACCTTACTGAGGACTATAGCCCGGGATATAGCCTCTTGGATATCTGTGAGGGGTTGGTCTAAAGAGGTAAGGGAGGACCCAAGATATATAGGGATTTTTGCTGGAAAAAAACCCCTATATAGTCAAACATCAAAGATTACTGCTAATCACAAAAAAACCCCACAAGAGTCTGGGCTCACTGAAATTATTCCTTAGATATGTATCTTAACTATCCAGGGCAAGTATCTTGTTTTTCTCCAACCCAAATCAAAGGAGCTGTGTCGGCTCATGTGCAGAATGAGAGGGTCCCTCCCTCAGATTTCAGCCACATCCTCGTGTCCCCAGCTCCCCACTGACTGGTTATTCTGTCGAGAAAGATGAGATTTTCTCAGAGTTTTATCCTTCTGTGGGTTATGCAGTTACTAGTGACATGGCCGGCCCTTAGGAGAGGCTGCAAGAGACAAGAGGAAGGGAAAAAATAATGTGAATTTCCCGCACCCTCTTTTCACAATATTTTTTTTTTTTTTTTTTTTTTTGCGGTACGCGGGCCTCTCACTGCTGTGGCCTCTCCCGTTGCGGAGCACAGGCTCTGGACGCACAGGCTCAGCGGCCAAGGCTCACGGGCCCAGCCGCTCTGCGGCACGTGGGATCCTCCCGGACCGGGGCATGAACCCATGTCCCCTGCATCGGCAGGCGGACTCTCAACCACTGCGCCACCAGGGAAGCCCTTTTCACAATATTTTTTCCTGTATCTCTCTTAGCATCAGTCACTCTGCTACAGAGATATTTGTGAAAGTGAATATATTCACTTTCTTTTGCAGTGGCCTCCAGGAGTACAATAAAATCCCCAGGGGAATTTAGCAGAGCTGCCACAGTTGCATAGTGCATTGGCTCTTTACATAGAACTGGGTGGCTGGTTATTTGTGTAGAATCTATGGTTCCTGCTAGGATGTCAGCTTCACTCCTGTGCTGTCACAGCTGTGTCTCTAACAGGTGGCACATGGCTGGGCACAAGGTGGGTATTAGATAAATATTTGTTGTCATCTGTTCCAGTGACAGACTTCAGCACCATAACCATTTAAAGTTGAACTACAGAAAATTATTATCTTTTTTATGTGTTCTGTTTTGATGCAGTCTATTTATTATCAAAGATTGTGTAACATATGTTTCATGGCCAATCTCAGACTGTCATTCTTTTTTTTTTTTTTTTTTTTTTTTTTTTGCGGTATGTGGGCCTCTCACTGTTGTGGCCTCTCCCGTTGCGGAGCACAGGCTCCGGATGCGCAGGCTCAGTGACCATGGCTCACGGGCCCAGCCGCTCCGCGGCATGTGGGATCCTTCCAGACCGGGGCACGAACCCGTGTCCCCTGCATTGGCAGGCGGACTCTCAACCACTGCGCCACCAGGGAAGCCCTGTCATTCTTTTAAAAAATTTTTTTATTTTATATTGGAGTATGGTTGATTTACAATGTTGTGTTAGTTTCAGGTGTATAACACAGTGATTCAGTTATATATATATATATATTCTTTTTCAGAATTTTTTCCCATATAGTTTATTACAGAGTATTGAGTAGAGTTCCCTGTGCTATACAATAGGTCCTTATTAGTTATCTATTTTATACAGAGTAGTGTGTATATGTTAAACCCAATTTCCTCATTTATCCCTCTCTCCCTTCCCCTTTGGTAACCATAAGTTTGTGTTCTATGTCTGTGAGTCTGTTTCTGACTATAGAAAATTACATTTCCAAAGTTTAAAAATTTGGGCTTCCCTGGTGGCGCAGTGGTTGGGAGTCTGCCTGCTGATGCAGGGGACATGGGTTCGTGCCCCGGTCTGGGAGGATCCCACGTGCCGCAGAGCGGCTGGGCCTGTGAGCCATGGCCGCTGAGCCTGCGCGTCCGGAGCCTGTGCTCCACAACGGGAGAGGCCACAACAGTGAGAGGCCCGCGTACCGCAAAAAAAAAAAAAAAAAAAAAAAAAAAAAAAAATTAATGAGCTAATATAGCATTAGGCAAGTGCCTCTGTTATCCAAGACAGAAACGGGGACCTGGGCTGGCTGGCTGGGCACCCCAGATGTGAGGACTCAACGGGAACGTCTTCTCCTTCCCCCCACCTGGCCCCATGCTGGCCTCTCTGGTCCAAAGCCCCGGGTTTGGGGCTTGTAGAAAGTAAACCCAGCTGGCGGGGACTGTTGGAATACAATTCTGGTCTATACACAGCCATGTTTACAACCTCGTCTCCTAGATTGCTAATTGAGTCATCTGGAGGAGAGCAATGAAATCTTAAAGCCCTTTGAGGAAGGTCCAGAAAACAAACTAAAGTGAAACATCAGCAGTATTCTTGTTGGGCAATATTTCCCTGAAATGTATTTAGCTTGCCTTCTGTTTTTTCATTCAGTACACATTGCTTGTGCCTATTTTGTGAGAGGCAACATGTAGTGCACTGTGAGGGATAAAAAGAAGTACTTATTTAAAAAGCTATGGCCACTGCTCCACGGCCAGCTAGTGTTCTGCCAGCTAAGTGCTCTGAGAGGCTGACAGCCCTTTCTCCACCACCGTTTCTGCCCCTTCTCAGGGCCCTTCCACCCGCCCACGTCTCCTTCTCAGGCAGTCTTATCCCTGTTAAGTCGGTGGGCCATGGAACACTGGGCACGCTGTCCCTTGCTCCCCAATTTGGAGTGGATCAGAAGTGTGTCCAGAACCTAGCTGGACAGTTTGATTCCTTCTCCTGATGATTTTGAATTGGGACCAAGTTCTGGATTTGGCAAAGCTTACATGCCGATGTGCGCTCAGATGGGAAACTGCCATTTTGAGCAGACTTTTGGGGCCAGTGGCTAATTAGTAAAGAAAGTGTATCATCTACACAGCAGAAAAAAAGGGAGAAGAAAAGGGAGAGGGGATCTGAGGAAAGAGTCCAAGTCGGCCTCTGAGAGATGGAGAGAGAATTCTGCTTGGTTCCTAATGGCTCCCACAGGCCAGTTATCCTTCTGTCCTTGGATTCCAGAAGATGCCTGATTCCTTATGATTAAAACTCCTGTTAGTGCCAACTTGAGTGGTTTTTCTGGGTTGTTTGTTTTCTTTTAACAATGAAATTCTTCTTGATTAAAATGGAAAAAAAAGAAAAAGAAATACAAGCTAAATAGAAGTATAAACAGTAATGTAAAAGAAGAACCAGCCAATCATTGTGACTGGTTAATTCAGTAGATGGGCATCTTAATTTTACATCTTCTCTAAATTATCACTCTGCTCCCCCTCCCCACATTTCTAAGAATGAAAGTTAAAAAACAGTGTCCTGAAATGTTCAATTATTTTATCTCTGATGGATGACTTAAAAAAATTTAAGCATGTAGGAATATCTTTCACCACTTTGGTGATAGACCTTAGCAGCTCCAATGTCCTTGGTCAAAAACCACTTGCTGGCAAGAATGCAACTTGAGATAATTATGGCTTTGTGCACTGAGTTAATTTTCTGAAGGTTATTTTGATTTATGATGACTCAGCTCCTCAGTCTATGTGGTTAACTTTTGGCAGGGGGCAGGGGTTGGTCTTCATGTATTATCAAGCTCTGTCTTCAAAAAGCATGACATTAAAGGAACCATAGTTCCTTTCCTTACCACAATTTGTTTAACTTTCTCTGGGTGTTTAACATGAAGGTTCTCAACAAGAAAGCTTTTGTCTTACTAAACTGATAATTATCAAGGTAGTGGGTTATTGTCTAGGCTTATTTATTTATTTATTTATTTTAGTGCCCTAGCCAAGGATTAGAAATAGTCCTTTTAATTTGTCTTCTTCAGAACCTATTCTTTGATTCTTTCTCTGCTTTAGGGCATTTTTTCTCTTGAAGGAAACCTGCAAATGAAAAGTCTATTTGCCCTTCCTCTCTTAGTGATAGAGGCATGTGCAGCATCTTTATCTTCTGACCTAACCAGTCTAAATTTTTATGTTGAATATTTATCTCTTACCTTGCTCCATTTTCTGCAAATTCAATGAAAACACTGGTCCCTTTTGCCTTTCTGAAGTTATAGATACATTATGTCATAATACTTGTAGTAAATTCTGGTTCAAACAAGAAAAGTCCCCAAAAGAAGAAATTACAGAGTTGTAAAAGACCACCCCTGTCATCCCAGAGCAGGGAAATTTTCCTGTTATCTAATCCCAGGGTGTTCAGAGGGCGGCTGGCCCAGCCTGTTTTGTCAGGGAGCCCAAACTTTTTTTCCTCCACCTTTCTCACTTTTCCTTTTTCTTTCCTTTTGTTTTTGGTTTTCCTACTTAAAAAAAAAATTTTTTTTTATATTGGAGTATAGTTCATTTACAATGTTGTGTTAGTTTCAGGTACACAGCAAAGTGAATCAGTTATACATATACATATATCTATTCTTTTCCAGAATCTTTTCCCATGTAGGTTATGACACAGTATTGAGTATATGTTAATCCCAACCTTCCTCACCTTTCTGACTGCTCTTCTTGGTCCTCTTCAATAATCAACAATTTCTGTCTCCCAGCGAGTTGTTCTTTCTCACTGGCCTCTCTCACTGCCCTGGAATTCAACCCAGCTCAAACTTCCCATGCTAAAAAATGATCTCTCCATTCTCATTTTACCAGAAATCTTACATTGGTTGGAAAAATTTCAGATGACTGCAATGTTTCCCAGGTGATTCTGATACTGATCAGAGTTCTTGGCCTCCTTAATCAAAAGAAATTGATTACAGGCCAGACAAGAAATTCAGGCAAGGCTTTATTGGGGCCCCTGCTGCCACAGGGGGGAGCGAAAACAAGTAACAGGTTCCCTTGCTCCTTCCCTAAGAGGGGGTGAGCTTGTTCCTTATATGGGGTGAGGGTAGGGGTGTTCCCAGGGGTTGGGCCGGAGGCATGACTTGGGTGGTTTGCCCACCCCCTGGAGGTGTTGTGTGCAGGAGGCATTCACAGTACCCTGCTTTTGCTCCCGATACCTCGCTTTTGCTCCCGGCTCTTCAGAAGTGGCAGTTTGGTTTTTTGGGTCTTTTTGTATCTTGTTGTCCATAATTTGCCCCAACTGCACATGCACGCAGTTATTTTTAGTCCCTTACAGCTTCTTTGTATTTTGTTGCTCAAAGAGACGTTTGTGAGGTACAAGCATTGCAGCAAAGGGTCCCAGGTCCCAGGCTGTCTCACCTATGAGCAGCCCAAGTTGGGAACACTTCTGTAAACTGTAGTGTTTGAAGGCTGGACAATAGGACTTAGGGAGAGACTCTGTCACACAGGAGAGGGAGATGTGGGGGAGCAGGGCAAAGAGGTCAGACAGGGGTGATTTGACTCCCTCCCTAGGGTGCAGCCCTGTCACAGGGTTGGGCAGGGGGCATTGGGAACACGCAGAAAGGCTGGAGGATGCCTGGTGTGGGACTTAGTCATAGCTTCTCAGATGGTTCACAGGAGAATGCCAAGCCTCATAAGGGAGACTTGTACTCAAGGTGATGCTGAGTCTGGGGCCGCCTGGGTGTTATTTTAGAAATGTCCAGGAATGGGACTAAGTGGGTGTGCCAGAAGGAAACCCCGCAGAGCCCCTCACCCTTCAGTTTGGTGCAGCAAAGGCAACTGAGAGTTCCACGGACACAGGGGGTTACAGAGGGGGCAATAAAATAAATTGAGTGGAGAGGCCTGAAGTTGAGATGGGGAAGGGCTCCCTCAACTGAGGTTGAGTGCAAGGACCCCCTGCTGGGAGCTCTGCAGGATCATTGAGCATGACAGTAGGTAGTATCATGGTCCCCAAGGGACCAAGAGGGACAGGGCTCTCTCTGGGCAGCACACCAGCAAAACCTGGAGGGTGGATCTTGTCTGAAACCTTCTGCTACCCGAGGATAGGAATGCCTCCCCTCTATCCAGCCGCAACTCTGAGAAGCCCTCCCTGGGAGTTGGAATTGGAGTTGAATTAATATTAACCCCAAACCCATTTAGACCAGCACACTCTATTTTAAGCCTGGAGATACTGAATTATTTTTCATTGTCATATGTATGTTTGTCTTCTGCTATCAGTGAAAGCAGGAACAAGAGGGCCAGATGAAAACAGTTATAGATAATAAAGAAAATTATGTTTCTTATATGTTTGGGCTGAGTTATGTAAATGTGTAAGATGATATTGGGTTGGCCAAAATGTTCAATCTTACGGAAAAACCTGAACGAACTTGTTGGCCAACCCAATACAAATAATATAATGAACTCAGATATTGACCAAGTAGAGCTAGATCATTTCCCAGTACTATTTCACATAAAGTAGCTTTTAGCACAATGGAATAGTACTCAGTCATAAAAAAGAAACTGCTGATGCATGTAACAACATGAATGAAATTCAAAAACAAGAAACGAAAGAGTCCATGACCCCAAAGTACACGCTGTATCAAGCCCTGAATATGAATTTGAGCCACAGTCAAAACAGTAAGTGGGGACTGAATAAGAACAGTGGTGACCACTGGGGTGGGGGTGGTGATATTGACTGGAAACGCATGAGGGGGCTTTCTGTGGTGGCAGGTGTGTTCCATGTGTTGGTCATGGTGGTGGACATATAGATGGATCATATGTAAATGTCATTGAGTTGTCCATGTAAGAGCTGTGTATTTTATTGTATATAAACTATAATTCAAATAGTACTAAATGAAGTAGGGGTAGATAAAGAAAACAGATCTACTCATTTTTCTCCCAAAGACTTGGGCTAAATTGTTGAAATCTAAAGCCAAGTGTTGAAAAGTAAATGGTGCCGGATAAAAATATATGTGGTGCTTGAATCTGCCCAGGATTGACTTAGTCAGTCAAAGAGAAGACAGGGGTTAGGCATGAGCCATCAGGAAAATGTGTTTTCACCAAAAGCCCCTGTACCTCCTCTGACATCTTCTCTCTCCCTTGGAAATTTTTAGATGCCATTATGTTACCACAGCATTTTCCCAAAACTCTCCTCCTGGAATTGATTTGTCTAAAGACACACTGGCTCCTTTAAAATCAAAACCAAGCTGTCAACACATCCTAATGGCATTTTTTTGAGGGAAGACTGGGGATATAAGTGGTCCTGGAAGATGCAGGGATCATGCCTGTGTATGTTCTGAATCCTTTGGAAATTTGCTCCTTTTCATTGTGGTGCCATGGGGACAGTATTGGATTCAACATCACAGAGATATAAGTTCAGAACCTGAATCCGCTGTTTCCTTTCAGGATGATCTTGGGAAAGTTGCTTGGTCTTTTAGAAACTTTGTTTCTTCATCTGTCAAAACGAGGACAGATTGTGCTATGAAGGTTAAATTGCATCATATATACGTGTTTGGCATATGACAAACTCTCCACAAATGAGTACTCATTATTATTGTTATTATAGGATTGCAAAAGACCACCTACCCAATAGCACCATCAGTCATGGACCTTAGTGCACACAGTTGGGTTCTTTTGCAATTTTCTTCCTTTCTCTACTCCCAGCTCAAATGCTAGTTGCCTGATGTGAGGCCTGCATATAGCATTTTATCTCCCTTGTTACTTTATAAGGTGTTTAAAGGAAAAGTCCCTTTTCTGTTCACCTGTGTACCCCACAGAAGGTCCAGCCCAGTGATTTATATAGGTAAACAACTAATGTTTGTTAACTTGAAAGATTCTTTAAAAATACTCATGTTTTAACAGAAAAAAATATTCTATTAATATATTTGCAATGTTTTACACAGTAACCTCTATTAGTTTATCATATCAACTTCTTAACACAAGAGAGCATCTCCTGAAGTTAGGAAGAAGATAACTCCAACAGAGACTTCATGGGAGGGGATGGTAGTGTCTGGGACTGATACTAACCCTGTGTCTTAGTCATCTATTGCTCTGTAAAAACCTCCCCCAAACTCAGTGGCTTAACACAGCAATAAATCATTTATTATCCTTCATAGACAGTGAGAGCCAAGAATTTGGGAGCAGCTTGGCTGCATGGTTCTGACTTGGGTTCCTCATGAAGTTACAGTTAGGTGTCAGAGGTGGGCTGCAGTCATCTGAAAGTTGGACCGGGGTTGAGGTTCTACTTTCATGGTGCTCATGGCCATCAAGTTGGTCCTGGATGTCAGTGGGAGGTCTTAGTTCCTCTCCATGTGGGCCTCTCCACAGGGCTGCTTGGGCATTCTCACATCATGGCCACTGGATTCCCAGAGGGAGGATTTCAAGAAACCCAGCAGAAGCTGCAATGCTTTTATGATCTAGCCTTGGGAGCCATGCAACATCATTTCTGCCAGATTCTATTGGTCACGGTGTGAAAGCCAGCTACTCAAGGGATTGGATACCAGGAAGTGAGGATCACTGGAGCCAGCTTGGTGGTGGGTGCCAGATTCTGGCACAGGAGTTAGATAATTCCTATTCCATACACTTCCTGCAGGATGGTGGGACCTTCTACGTTTGATACCACTTGTAGGGCTGCTGTGTTGTACAACTACAGGGCCTTGGTTGGTATCTGAGCATGTGTGCCCTCTTGATCTGTGTAACACAGCAGCCCTTGAAAGAGAGAGCACTTGAAAGGCCAACTTTGGAGAGGCTTCTGAACTGGAATAAAGGGGCTAGATATTAAAAAAGAAAAGGGCAATATTAGAACTACCTTCCAGTGGAGTAAGCGTCCTGAGGGAGGATTTTTTTTTGTTCTCAGCTGTATCCCCAGAGTCAGAACCAGTAACTGGCATATGGTCAATTTTCAAAAATATATGTAGGATAAATGAATGAATGAGTTTGGAATTTGCTTAATAATTGATCTCTAGTACAACTTATTATAAAAAAACTATAGGAATATTAGTCTGTTATATAAATATACATACAATAACACATTCTTAATCAGTAATGTTCAGAAAAGCTTGTTTTGTAGTTAGATGAATATTACTTAATTTTTTACTTAAGTATCTGAAGAATTTAGTTTATGAATTTTTTTACATAACATTTTCTTGTGAAACATTTCTTTTCTTTTCCTTATTTGTATAGCACCGTCATGGAAGAAAATAGAAAAAATTGTAATTTTGTTGGAAACATTAATTCTGGAAACAGAATTTTTGTTTTCATTTTAACAGTAAGTTTTAAGAAATTATTACTATTATATGATGGCAGGCATACTGTGGGAAAAGGTGCTTGGTGATATACACAAGAAAGGTAATTAACTCAGTTGATTCATGCCAAAGACTATAGGAAAAATAATTTTTTTATCTCTATAATATTGAGTAATGTATTTTGTTTGAATAACTTGAGCCACAAAATTAAAACGTAGGAGAACTTTGACGGCAAATTTGAACTCTGAAATTGGAGTTACTCTTCACAGTGAAAACTGGCTGAAATCAACAGTCCAATGTGATTGTCTCTCAACTTCTCTTTGCTTTACGATTAGTTATTATTGCGAAGGTGACTTTGCTCCTGAAGTGGACAGAGCCTCTGAGATGGGCCAAAGAAACCCCCACCTCCATCCCAGCAAAGCTGTAAAGAGCCGCAGGCAAAAGCAGGTGAACAACACTCCCCCAATGAGAAAGAATAGAATATGGTTAAAGGTAGAGTTAAGTTTCAGCATTTAAATTGTGATGGAAGTTGACAGTTATTGCTTCCATATGCAAGAAAAATGCATTTTTTAAAAGCTTGGTATTAATTATTATCGGGGGGTTCTGGAGGTTATTATAACAGACTAGGAAGGCAAGGGTAAGTCTCAGGTCTTCCCTGGCACTGGTGACCCACCACTCCTCAAGGCAGAAGGCACAATAGGACTCTCAGAGACCAGATACAGACACTTAGCGACTTAGCCTTGTCTCTCTGTGTGGCCCCGATGGTGATTACTTTAAAAGGAAATCCTTCCTCTCAGCCTTGGGGATTCTTCACAGGTGGGTCCACAGGAGTGCAAATGTCACTTTCCTGGGGCTGTCTTGAGAAGACATCCCAGGCTCTGTCCCTGGACAGTCAAGGGAGTCCCTCCTGTGGCAATTTCCGCTTTAAAACTTCATTTGAATTGCTAGCTCTGGGTTGTCAGCAGTGGGTCCCACAGTCCCGAACTTCAAGAGAACCTCTTTCCTGCTGAGGAACTGATAAGGGTCCCAGGAAGGTTCTAACTAGAAACGTTCTCCAGGATTCCTGGTCCACACGGGTTGAGAGCTAAGAACAGTAACCCCAGGGGTGCAGACCTCTCAGTATGATGTGTTGGCAAAATTATGCCCGTGGAAGAATGGAGATTCAGATGATGGTGCCATAGTCTCATTAAATTGCAGGAGACTTGGCTTTACAAAATTTCTTTTTTGAAATTTAAATTTTTAAATTTACTTATTTATTACTATTCTTTTTAAAAAATTTATTTTATATTGAAGTATAGTTGATTTCCAGTTTGTTGTCTCAGTTTCAGTTGTACAGCAAAGTGATACAATTATACATATACATATATCCATCCTTTTTCAAATCCTTTTCCCATTTAGGTTATTACAGAATACTGAGTAGAATTCCCTATGCTATATAGTAGGTCCTTGTTGATTATCTATTTTATGTATAGTAGTGTGTATGTGCTAATCTGAACTCCTAATTTATCACCGTCACCCTACTATTCCCCTTTGGTAACCATAGTTTGTTTTCTAAGTCTGTGAGTCTGTTTCTGTTTTGTAAATAAGTTCATTTGTATCACTTCTTATGACTCCACATTTAAGTGATATATGATATCTGTCTTTCTCTGTCTGACTTACTTCTACAAAGTTTCTGTGTCTCCATTTCCTTTTCTGCTAAAAGGAGACAATAATGCTAATTCTAAATTTCTGTTTTCTACCCATAGTATTTAGTGGCCAAGCCACATTAGACTGTTTTCCCATCTGTAAAATGGAAGTAGATGCTACGTATGCCGGATGGTAAAATTCTAATACATGTGAAATATTTTATAGAGGGTAATGCAAGGTACATGCACTGATTTTGTCTCATCAGGGCAAGTCAGATTAATCCTCTTCCCCTAGGATTCCTCTGCTTGCTACCATGGAGCAGTTGACTAGAGGGTACATGGCTGAGTTTCATCCTCAGGTCAATGGAATTAATAATACAGATGTTAGGGTGAGCTGAAGTAAAATAACCAACACTGAAGTGGTCTAGATGGAGCCCAATTCTGCAGTAAAAATAATCCAGGGTGTTTAAAGCAGTTTTTCTAACACAAACCAGGTACATACATGTTTGGAATCAAACTTTTATTTTTCCTGAAGTTTGTTTGCTCCTAACTTACCCTCTCCTTCCCCAAGGTAAGGCAGAAAACAAGTTATTCTTTTTTTTAAGTATTTATTTGCAAAAACTAGAACCTCAAATTAGAATACATATACAGAACTTCCAAACCAGAGTCCAACATAACTTTGTTTAACATTAAAAACAGTGGAACTCAATCATATGTTATTTGGAACAGGGGAGGAAGAATGACCATTTTAAAAGTCAGACACTGTTAATGATACTTCAGGGGAAGAGATTAGCATTAGAGTGAATGTGAGACTGTGATTTTAAGTTGGTGAGAAGTAGATGGGACTTCTTAATTTTAATACCTACAAATGATCCCAAACCAGTGGGGTCTCTCCAAAATAAAGTTAGAAGTTGATAAAAGCAGCACATGGAGAAAAAGAAAACTATTTTATGTTTGTAGTTCACTGAATTTAGACACATCAATAAGTTGGTTACACATGTAGCATCTCATTTTATCCTCAAAGACATTATCCTCATGTCCATTTCACAGACATTAAATCTGAGGCATGGAGAGAGGCATGGCAGGGAATGGGATGGTGGTTGAGAACAGGAATTAGGAGTCACAAAGTTGAAGCATTTTGATACTCGTAAGTCTCAGTATGGTGTAATTTTCATAGAAGCCTAAGTGATGTTTATGGGCAGGACTCCTTGAAGAAATCATTTATTTTCAGAGGAATATACTGTTAAAACCAAAATTCAACTGAGTCCATTTTAAAGATCTTATTGGCTTTGTTCAAAGCTTCATGAATCTGTCAGCCTCCAGTCCAGCAGATGGAAAAGAGCTCAGAGGAGCCCTGTACAAAATAAAAGACTTTTATAGGCCGAAGGGAGGGGGAACAAGAAACTTACACCGGACAAAAGAGCAGAGAGGTTTTGGCAAGGTCACTTCCCTTTAGGGGATGGCAGGGTCTATCAGGAGGATTCTGTCACTGGAGCTGATCAAGTGATGTCTGATTGGTTGGTTTAAGATTCCATTTCTGGGAGAGCCAAAATTGTAATGAAGTCTCAGTTTGTTAGCATGAGGCTTAGCATACACGACTCTATTTTGTACCTGTTGTCTTATTTTTAACAGTATCGTTCCATCCTCCAGCCTTGCAGGGTAGAAACGAGGGCTGGAAGATCTTGGAACATCTCAGACCTTCAATCAGTGGTTGTAGCTGTAAATGCAATTGTTATTATTATTATTTTAATTTCAATAAGTTTTACTCAAAAGTATGTGAACTATGACACATTAACTATTATAATATACATACTCGTTTAGGATAAACTCGAAGGAAATACATGCTTAAAGTACATGACATGTGAGACAGTGTTACATGTACTATCAAATTTTCACATAAATGTTAATGCTATGTTATTTTTATTATTAATGTAGTAGAGCCCTCGAGAAACTCATTCTAAATAACAAAGAGGTTCACTGCCCAGGACATTTTGAAAACTGTGGACATCCAGTATTTCCATGCCCACTCATGGTTGTTATCTTGGTAGGTCAAAAAAGAAAATTCAGGAAAAGTGAGTTTGTCCAGCACATTTGAAAGAGAAGGTGAAATAAGACAAATCTCTCGGAAAAGCTAAGATCGAGCTCAGAACAATCCTACCAAACAATTAAGGAAGCAGAGGAGGACGCATGTAGATTTAAATGTGGAAAAAGGCATAGAAAGTATTGATATTTACTTGGTCCAAACAAAGCAACTGAGGCCATCTTGTTTTTGCCAGAATAACTGGATGAATAATGATTCATCCTTTGTTTTGGACTAGACAGAACCAAATAACTGGGTTGACAGGCTTCTTTCTCCCATGTTGACCAAAATACTGACAATGAGCAGACACAACCTCAATCACAGGGCGGGCTACCAAGGAAGATCGCTTTACAGATACTTTTATTGGTTCTAGCTAACGATAATGGTGGTAACTTGAATCTGTAGAACTCCTTACAATGTATCTTCACATGACTGATCTCATTTGGTTGAGACTGATCTCAATTTGTGTTTTTCAGTAATTCACTGTTATGTAGCCTTGAGGGAAAAATGGTCACTGGGAAGAGTCATTAATCTTGGAAATGTAAACAATCCCTGAGACTTCTTCAGGGCTCTGAGGAAAAAAAAAATCTTTAATAGAACATTTTCCTCTCATGTCTATCCTCCTGCCATTTTTTTTTTTTGCGGTACGCGGGCCTCTCACTGTTGTGGCCTCTCCCGTTGCGGAGCACAGGCTCCGGACGTGCAGGCTCAGTGGCCATCGCTCACGGGCCCAGCTGCTCCGTGGCATGTGGGATCTTCCCAGACCGGGGATAGAACCCGTGTCCCCTGCATCGGCAGGCGGACTCTCAACCACTGTGCCACCAGGGAAGCCCCCTCCTGCCATTTTAATTTCTTAAAAAAATTTTCTTTTATGACTTTTGCATATTATTTATTTATTTATTTATTATTTTTTGGCTGTGTGGCATGTGGGATCTTAGTTCTCCGACCACAGATCAAACCTGCGCCCCTTGCAGTAGAAGCGGGGAGTCTTAACCATTGGATCTCCAGGGAATTCCCTGACATTTAAATTTTTTAAAATCTCACAAAGTGAATAGAATCCACACAGATTAATTCAAGAAGACTGGAAACTTTTTGTATCTTTCTGCATAACTAGAGAATCTGACTGCCAGGGTTGGAACCCAGACTTTATCCTTTTCTAGATGTGGGAGTTTGAACGAGTTACTTAGCTGCCTTGAGCCTCAGTGTTCTTATCTTAAAATGATATGAATTAAAATGAATTCATGGGCTTCCCTGGTGGCGCAGTGGTTGAGAGTCTGCCTGCCGATGCAGGGGACACGGGTTCGTGCCCTGGTCTGGGAGGGTCCCACATGCCACGGAGCAGCTGGGCCCGTGAGCCATGGCCACTGAGCCTGCACGTCCGGAGCCTGTGCTCTGCAACGGGAGAGGCCACAGCGGTGAGAGGCCCGCGTACTGCAGAGAAAAAAAAAAAAAAAGAATTCATAGCAGGGAATTCCCTGGAGGTCCAGTGGTTAGGACATGGCACTTTCACTGCCGAGGGCTCGGGTTCATTCCCTGGTTGGGGAAATAAGATGCTGCAAGCCTTGAGGAACAGGCAAAAACAGAAAAAAAAAAAAAAAAAAGAATTCATGGTGTATCCCAGTGGTTCTCAAACTTTGGCAGCATCAGAATCAGCTGGAGGGTGAGTCAGTCAGTAGAGGGGAGAACAGAGAATTTGCATTTCTAACATGTCCTCAGGTGAGACTGATGTACTTTGAGAACTAATTATGTAACTATAGCGACTATCAGAGGACCTGGTACACCGTGAGCATCTGATAGATGTTAGCTGTAATCCTGTTGTCCTCCTCCTCCTTCTCATCATCATTGTCATCACTATCATCAAATAGATAATGAAAGGAATCAATAGCAAGGCTGTCCCCAAACTCTCATGGTTAACATAATACAATTATTATTTTATTATTAGGCCTCCAGAATGGAGGCATCTTCCAGCGTTCCTGAGCAATTACCATGGAACAGACTAGACCAGGTATCCTGGCAGGCCTCCCTTGTGGGCAGCTTGCTTGGCTTATCCGTACAGTTGTAGAAACAAACTAAGACCAACCAAATGAGAAAAACAAAGGCTATTTATTCTGATCCCGTGGAAGCAAAGGAGTCAGCCACCATCACCTGCATTTTGGCAGACAGTCAAAGGCAGACAGAGGAGTGGGAAAGCTTCAGTGTGGAAAAAAAGAAAGGTTTCAGGTGTGCCCTGATTGGAGGCTGGGGCATGGGGAAGCTGTAGGGGGACTCGCTAGAAGCAGGGCATCCTGTGATTGTTTAGGGTGTGTATTTGTTTTTCTCTGGTTGGTCCGATGTTGGCAGCTGTCAGTTCTTAAACAAGTCCTGGCCATTTGGGGCTGATTGTTACAGAAGTTATTGTTTAGCTTCCTGCATTGTCCCTAGCGATAGCAGTCTGGCTTTTCCTGCAGGTCTGACTTAAAGCAGGTTGGCTTCCTGGGCTGTTGATTGTACATAAGGGCTTGGCTTCCTGGGCAGACTGCTGCAGGTTGTGGGTCAAGTTCAATTTTATCTATGGACTGGTTATTATCCCTTTTATCTTCAGTAGAAGATGCAGAGACACTACAGGGGGAGGAAGTCTTGACTGCGCTGGCTAGTGATCCAACCCATGTGGGGCTTGTAATCTTTATCACAACTCACAGAATAGCTCACTTCTGAATCAGTTACTGGCAAGCCTAATTGGCATTACTCTATCCAAGGAAATGACCCATTCTTTGCACACTATGCCAAACCTACCAAAACCAGGGAACAGATTCTATCATTTACTACATTATAAGCTGATGCCACCCAACAAGCTTCTCATTGGCCATGCAGCCATTCTTTCATGGGCAACAACCCAACCCCATTGTAATTTACATTTAACTTATGATTGTCTTGCTCTGTACAGCTCCTTGAAGCCACCACACCAGGGTCTAGAAGTAATAATGCCATTGTAACTCAAAATTATTGTGTTTTCCTTGTGTGCCAGGCTAATGGGTACAAAAGTGCTTTACATATGGCATTTCACTTTATCTCTATAGCAATGACATAAGGTAGTCAATGGTTCTATCACTCATTTCCAATGAGTGTGAAGGTGGGTTTCTCCACACTAACAATTCTAGGAACGACAGCTGGGTGTCCTACAATTTAACTCAATTCTGATGTGTCTGCCACGTTATATCCACAGATTAAGGGCTCAGTCCTGTAAGTGCTTTTCCACACCCACTTCTATCGCCAGTTGAAAGCCCAGGTTGTTACCTGTGCTTCTGACAGACTGACTATAAATCAGAGGTTCCCTGACCTCCTCTCTTGGGGGCAACTATTTTGCTAGAGCAACTCCCAGAACTCAGAGAAACATTTTACTTACTAGATTACTGGTTTATTATAACAGGTTATAACTCAGGGACAGGCAGATGGAAGAGATGCAGAGGGAAAGGTGTGGGGAAAGGGTGCAGATATTCCGTGCCATCTTCACGCATCACTCTCTTCCCAAATCTTCATGTTTTCACCAACGAGAATCTCTCCATATCCTGTCCTTTTGGGTTTTTATGGAGGCTTCATTGCATAGGCATGATTGATTAAATCATTGGCCGTTGGTGATTGACAACCTTCTTCCCTTCTCTCCCCCCTGGAGGTCAGGGGATGGGCTGAAAGTTCCAGCCTTCTAATCACATTGTTGGTTCTTCTGGCAACCAGCCCCCATCCTTAGGTGCCTCCCCAAAGTCATCTCATCCATATAACAAAAGACATTTATATCACTCTCATCACAAGGGTTTAGGAGCTCTGTGCAAGAAACAGGAATGAAGACCAAAGATGTATTTCTTCTTATTAATCACAATGTCACAGGTGGGTAGTATCTTTGTCATGCTAATGAGTTTCTGATTTAGCCAGGCTGAGATTATTTAAATTCTTAAAGTTCACAGGTGATGGCAATGCTGCTAGGGGGAGTGGGGGGGAATGACAACTTTGAGACCCAGAGCAAATGGACAAGTATGTACATAATCAGAAATTGTGATTAATGTTGCAAACAACAGAGAAGATCCAAATTTGACTGGGCATTCAGAGAAAGACCACTCTGAATAAGCAACTTTCTGTCTACTCTCTCTTTCTGCAGCCCTTTGAGATATGATGACTTCGCTGAAACTGGGCTCTCAGAATATAGTGTTGATTCTGTGGCACTTTTATTTATTTATTTATTTATTTTTGCGGTACGTGGGCTTCTCACTGCTGTGGCCTCTCCTGCTGCAGAGCACAGGCTCCGGACGCGCAGGCTCAGCGGCCATGGCTCACGGGTCCAGCCACTCCGCGGCATGTGGGATCTTCCCAGACCGGGGCACGAACCCGTGTCCCCTGCATCGGCAGGTGGACTCTCAACCACTGCGCCACCAGAGAAGCCCGATTCTGTGGCACTTTTAAAAAATATTTCTGAAAGGCTAACTCACAGCAGGGAATCATGACACCAGGGAATTTAAAACTGGAGGCTACATCTGAATGTTCTCAGGACTCAGAGACCCAAGTAGTTTCTCTTCTCCAGAGTTGTCTTTACATCCATTGTCCTAAATCTCTCTGTAGTGTTTGGCCCTGGGGACTTACCATCTGGAAGCTCTCCCCCATTGGATTTCATGACCTTGGCTGGTTGTCTTTTATTTATTTTACTTTTTTCTCTCTCTTCTTTATGCCCTATTCCCTAACAGTGGATGCCCACTATGATATGCTCTAAGTTCTCGGTTCCGGGTTACATGAACTAAACTCCTTTTCCATTTGTATGATTTTAAATAAAGTCTTTCAGATGTCCATTCCCAAATCTACATTTTACATCTCATCTGCCCCACACTCCAAGCACAGGGTGTCTTCATCACCGACACCTACCATGTGGAATCTGGAAGAGGGGAAGAGGCTGGAGACCCAGGAAGCAAATCACATGATTGATAGAGGAAGATCCCTGATGAAGTGAGAAGAGTTGGGATTTAAAACGTGAGTGGAGAGATTATCATTGGACAAGAGGAAGTTCAACTTTTTACCTAGATGAGGATGGAAGAAGAGAAGGCCAGGGAGAATTGAGGCTACGTTTGTAAGTGTGGGGAGGGGGTTGAAGCTGTGAGATCTCATAACTGAAAGCCTCCTTTCTCAGTGAGTTATGACTCAAAGTCTTCTGACACTGAAGATGAAGATGGCAGGGAATAAAGCTTGAAAAGGGAAGGAGAATTAGACCTTAACTGGCAAAGTCTCAAGAATTGCTGAGCACAAATATTTATCTAGTAAGTACCTACTGATTTATTCATACCATGACTATATTTTTATGATGACGTTTTGAGTTAGAATTAATGTTTAGCTTATTACCTAAAGTTGCTCTGGAAAATAGCATTTGATTTAATGTTAGTAAATTTTTTTAAAAAAAGATTCCCCTTTGATTACAGGTTACCATTCAAGGTCTTTTATATTTTTGTTCCAACCTATCTCTCTAACATTAATTTTGACTACTCCTCAACGTGAGTCTTTTCTTTACCATAGGGTTTACTCTATTTTTTCTCCCCGGTGTCTTTCTGTCTACATAATTTATTTATATATTTTCCTGGGTGGAATTCATTAATTTATGGGCTAATTAATTTATATTAATTTCACTCATTCAAAAATGGCAATTTAGTACCTGTGATGTGCCAAACATTTGATAGGTAGGAAGGTTAGAAATAATAATAGATAATTCCTGACCCCAGGGAGTTCGCATTGTATCTGGGAGATGGAAGTAAAACAAATAAATAGCATGCAATAAGTACCCTGAAGCACAGTGGTTGAGAGAGTGAGATTTTAATTGTGCCTTGAAGAATGAGCAGGAACTTTCCTAGCAGGGAGAGAGGGCAGTTGGGGAGGGTTGCTGAGGAAAAGGCATGTTGGTCAAAGGTCAGTAACATGAAAACATCAGCTACGTGGAGAGCACTGTGGGGCTGTGGACGGTGCGGGGAGGGGAGCAAAAGAGGAGTCACCTGATACTGGGCTGGAGAGAGAGGAAGAGACACTGTTGTGGAGGCCCTTGTGAGAAAAGGAGCCAAATAGACACTTTAAAGAAGACAAGATCATGACGTTCAGGCTATGTGCGTCTGGCAGGAGTGTATAGGGTGATTTAGAAGAGGAGAGCCTGAAGGCCTGGCAGTTGAGTGGCTATTGTAATAGTTTATGTTAGGGGCTGGCAAAGCTGCTCTGTGAAGGACCAGGCAGTAAATGTTCTTGACCCAGTGGGCCTCATGTGGGTTCTTTTACTACTCCACTCTGTTGTTGTGGGGTAAAGGCAGCTGTAGACAGTTCATAAATGAATGAGCAGGGCTGTGTTCAATTACAAATGGCAAGGTAGGGGAGAGATGAGGTGTAGGATAGAGTGTCTTAAGTTAATTCTATGAGTTCTAACTTAAGAGACTAGCTGATTATGACACCATTTACTGAAATAGAAAACACCAAGATGCAAACTAGTTTACATAGGATGGATAAACAACAAGGTCCTACTGTATAGGTCAGGGAACTGTATACAGTGTCCTATGATAAACCGTAATGGAAAAGAATATGAATAAGAATATATATGTGTATAACTGAGTCACTTTGCTGTACAGCAGAAATTAACAGAACTCTATAAATCAACTATACCTCAATTTTTTAAAAAAGAAAGAAAACACCGAGGAAAAGGATCAGGTTTTTGTGGGAAACCCATCACTTGTTTTTACCAAGGGAAAAGGGTGGGGTGGGAGGAATTGGGAGATTGGGTTTGACACATATACACTATCGATACTATGTATAAAATAGACAACTGAGGGGAACATAATGTATAGCACAGTGAACTCTACTTAATGCACTGTGGTGTGCTAAATGGGAGGGAAATACATTTAGGATTGAGAAAGTTGAAATAGGAGTATACTATTTTAAGATTAATATTTTAAATTTATTAAGTATAATATTTTAAGATTCTTACATGATTTAAGTGGTATATTATTTGAAAGTAGATGATAATAAGTTAAAAGGGTACACTACAAACACTAGAGCAATGACTAAGGTAATTTTAAAAGCATTTAGCTAATAAACAACAAAAAGGAAAACAGAACCACAAGAAAATAATCAACTTTTTTTTTAAAGGCAGAAAAAGAGTAAGATAGGAAAAAAAAATAGATGGGACAAAGAGGACATAATTATTCTAAAAGTTTATGTACCTGATAACAGAGCTTCAAAATACAACTGATAGAACTACAAGGAGAAACAGACAAATCCACAATTATAATTGGAGAATTTAATACCTACCTATTAATAATTGATAGTACAAATAAACAGAAAGGATAGGAAAGATTTTAATAAGACTATTAACTAACTTGACCAAAATGACATGTAAAGAACCATCTATCCAACAATAGCAGGATATACATTGTTTTCAAGTGCATACAGAACATTTGCCAATATAGATCGTATTCAGGGCCATAAAAGAAGTCTCAACAACTTTAAAAGCATTCAAAGTATGTTATCTAACCACAATGGAATTAAATTATAAATCAATAACATAATATCTCTCAAAAATCCCTAAATCCTTAGAAATGAAACAACACACTTTTAAATAACTCATGGGTCAAAATAAAAATCAAAACTGTAATTAGTAGCATTTTGAACTAAATGAAAATAAAAACATAGCATATCAAAATTCATGGGATGCTGCCAAAGCAGTACTCAGTGGTGAAATTCATAGCACTAAATGCATATACTAGAAAAGAAGGAAAGTCTGAAATCTGTGACCTCAGTTTCTACCTTAAGAAACTAAAAAAGAAGAGCAAAGCAAACCCAGATTAAGTAAAAATAGGGAAATAATAAATGTCAGAGCAGAAATCAGTGAAATAGAAAACTATAAAGCAATGAAGAAAAATGAATGAAAACCAAAACTAGTTCTTTGAGAAGTTTAATAAAATTGATAAAGTTTTAGCCAGACTGATAAAGAAAAAAAGGAAAGGAAACACATATAGTCAATGTTAAGAATAAGAGATGTGACATCACTATAGATGCTACAGAGTACATATATCAAAATGATAATAAAGAAATATTATGACCAATTTTATGCTAATAAATTCAATACCTTGGATGAAACAGACAGCTTCTCTGAAACATACTACTAAAGGTCACTCAAGAAGAAACAGATATCCTGAATAGCCTTATATCTTCTAAAGTATTGAATTTATAGTTAAAAACCTACTTACAATGAAAACTTCAGGTCTAGGTGGTTTCACAAATAAATTATAAAAAACTTTTAAGGAAGAAATAATACCTAATTTTACCCAATTTTTTCGAGAATGCAGAAGAGGGTTAATACATCACAATTCATGCATTCACCCAACTCACCCAGAATTACCCTGATACCAAAACCAGATGAAGATATTACAAGAAAAGAAAACTACAAACTAATATTCTTTATAGACATAGAAGTAAACACTGTATAGAAATTTTTAACAAATTAAATGCAACAATTTATAAAAAGGAAAATGCATCATGGCTATGTGGTTCAACATTAGAAAACCAATGTAATTCACCAAATTAATAAACTAAAAAAGGAAAACCATATTATCATCTCAGATGCAGAAAAAAGTATTTGAAAATATATAACTTCCATTCCTGATAAAAATTTTTGAAAAAATAGGACTGGAATGAAATTCTCTGAACCTAATAAGGTGCATCTATAAAAAACAGTTAACACTTCTCTACTATTTCTCTACTATTAAGTAAAGAAATGTTGAATGATTTACCCCTAAGATCAGTCATAAGCCAAGGGTGTTCACTTTCACTACTTTATTCAAAATTGGACTGTTCTTGCATTGTAAGTCATCTAGATTGGAACCACAAGTCTGTTCTCTATGTCTGTGAGTCTGCTTCTGTTTTGTGGATTAGTTTACTTGGCATACACAAAAAATTTATTAAATATTTTATTAAATATTTTTAAGATAGTCCTTAAAGAAACCTGAAACTTGAAATGGCAGTAGATACACATCATTTAGTCATGGTAGTGATGGGTAATAGCTCTCATTGTTGAGCCTGTACTATGTGCCTGATGCTATTATGAGCAATTTGTAGATGGATGTTGCTTTTCTCATTTTAAATCTGAGATTAGAGAGGTTCCATCACTTGCTCTAGCTCACATGGCTGGGATCTGAACCCAGGCTTATTCTGGCCCTAAACCTAGGCTCTGAACTATACGACCCTTCTTTTTTGAAATTGTCTCCATGAAGCCAGACTCTTGCTGCTTCTGGGGATTTGGATTAGGCCAGCCCAGTAATCAGGGTGGAGCAGCTGTCCCTCCAACAAACACATGCTGTGGGCTCAGTGAGCAGAGTCTGTTGGTTAGTATTTTTCTCCCTACTTTACCATTTGATGGCATGCTTTTCAGTTGTATATTTGAAAATAGTAGGTGGGAAAACGTACTTGAATAGTAGAGATCAATATTTACAAAGTAACTCCTTTCTCTCAAGAATTTGAAAATTTTTTAAGGAAATAATTCTAAACTTTTTAGAGTTGTCATCAATGCTGCAAGATGATTTTGTTAGATAGGATCAAAAGTGTTTCTGCCTTTGGTATGTTTGCAAACGTACAGCTTTCATCACACTGAAGGAAGTTTGGTTGTTCTGAGACACATATTAATGCTTCAATATGACTTGCCATTCATTCAACAATATTTCCTGGGCTGAAAAATTTGTAGAACATGACAAGCAGAGTCTCTATATGATTTTTTTTCAGTGCAAAAGACTAATCTATAATCAGCAAATTGTTGATGAATTGTAGCACCTGTGAGTTGTCTAGAGTAGGTGAAGTACTTTATTATGCTGTACTACTCTTGTGATTGGGAATGTCTTAAAACTAATGGTAAATGAAAAGACAATTACACACCGACTTTGGTCATACAAAGTCTATTCTGTGTTATACCTAGTGTTCAGTATGCATATTGTCATATAAAATTTGAATTGGGTTAGATCAAAAAATACTTGAGTTGGACTTCCCTGGTGGCGCAGTGGTTGAGAGTCTGCCTGCCGATGCAGGGGACATGGGTTCGTGCCCCAGTCCAGGAAGATCCCACATGCCGCAGAGCGGCTGGGCCCATGAGCCATGGCCGCCAAGCCTGCGCATCTGGAACCTGTGCTCTGCAACGGGAGAGGCCACAGCAGTGAGAGGCCTGTGTACCACAAAAAAACAAAAACAAAAAACAAAACAAAACAAAACTTGAATTTTTCATTGAAAAGAACTCAAATTTTAAAGAATAGTTGACCTTAAAAGTATTTGCAGCTGTTACTGTGAAGACAAGTTTATATACTTGGTTTATATAACTATCAATTATTTGGACTCATTTAATGAAAGATCTAGAAATAATTCACGAATTGTTTTGGGGGGAGGTAAATCATGAATCCTTTAAAATATGAACATTAACATGTTTGTTCCTAAAGGCAGAACATGAGCTACACTTTGAATCAGAATGTCAAATGTCTGCAGGTACTCAATTAATTATTTTCCATATTTGATGTTGAAATTGGGGGGTAGGAAAAAAGAGTTTTCACACGTAGTAGATAAAGAGGAACATTTTGCAAAGTTTGATCCCAAGCAGAGCCTAGTCTGTGCTGAGAAAGGCATGAGGCTGTCTTTTTAGATAGTCTCTATTAGCACTAAAACAGACCTCTGTTGCATACCATCACTTCTGATCTGGTCACATAGAAGTGAATATGTGCTTTTAACTGAACAGATGAGTTGAATCAATAGTTACTTTATTAAGGGTTTTTCAGAATTTCTTCTCTAATTTAGTCAAAGTAGTTACTTTGTTGTTAATAAATGTTTTGAAGGATTCTAAGAATTGTTTCAACTGATCATCATGTAAGATTATCAACCAGCAAGAAAAACAGGGCTGTCATTTTGATTTGTGATGCTATAATGTGATAATTGTGATGCAGTATCACTAAATTACAATTAGATTAGCTTTTAGAATCTTTCCTCTGGCAAGATTTGAGAGCCTAATTAAATTAGGAAGAAGGCAATTTTATGCAAGGGAGAAACAATGGGTATCCTAGAACTATTTATACATGGCAGCTGTTGCCGCTATGTTCTGACTTAGAGAATTGCGATTATTCTGTTGCTTCTAACTCAATACATTTTTATAATTTCCCAAGCTGTTTGAATTAGTATATGTGAATTACAAATTATATCTTTAATATAATAAATGTAAACTAATTGAAGATTCCATTATTCAAAGTTACTGTCGTTGGTTACTTCCAGAAAGATCAAAAGGGTTTCAAGACTTAATTATCTTTTCATGTCTTATATATGCACTTAATTAAAATGTGTGAAGAACTTTGATCATAAAAGACAACATATCTAATTAAATATGATATTAAAATAGAACCATGAGTTTCCCCAGATTGCTCTTGCTTTTTGTTACAGTTTTTTTTTTTTTTTTTTTGTGGTATACAGGCCTCTCACTGCTGTGGCCTCTCCTGTTGCGGAGCAGAAGCTCTGGACATGCAGGCTCAGCGGCCATAGCTCATGGGCCGTGCTGCTCCATGGCATGTGGGATTTTCCCAGACCCGGGCACGAACCCGTGTCCCCTGCATCGGCAGGCGGACTCTCAACAACTGTGCCACCAGGGAAGACCTTGTTACAGTTTTTCATCAGTTATCACAACTAATGTTCATTCGATGTCTGTTGGGAGAATGACACAGTCACATAGGGGGTCTAAATTATTGTAGCAATGTGTTAGAGGTGAGTGGGGCACAGTTCCATGGCTGTCCAGATGTGGTGGGGCATTGGTTCTGTCTTGTTTTCCCTTTCCAGGTGTGGGGGTGGCCTCTGTTCCATGCCACTTTTCTGGCCAGGTGTCTAGGACCCACTTGCACCTCCAGTTCAGGGCCAGTGGATGGAGAGATTGCCCTCTTAGAGGGTTGCTAAGCGATGCGTTGTCCTCACTCTGCCCCAGTCTATGGACCAGATGCTGACTGTTTGGGTTAAAGGAGAAAACCCTTAATTCATGATCATTTAATCTCTGAGGGTTTCCTCCTTTAACCCAAACAGTCAGTGTTCAGTCCCTGCTGCTTTGAGGAAAGTGCCAGGCCCTTGGACTAGGGCAGGAAGAAAAGGGATCATGGGCTGAGATGGGGAGCAGAATGAGGACAGGAAGTTTCCAGCCACCATGGCACAAGCCCAAATCATTGTCCAGTTGCCCTTCTCCTGCAGTCGAGCGAGCAGCCCAACGATCAGCTTGGATTGTCCATCAGGAATTACACTCACCTGTGCCTCAATGCATTGCTGAAGGTTCACCTGGCACCTTGGCTTAAATATACACAAAGGGTCAAACCTTTCATCTATAGCTGACTACATGATTGTACAGAGAATCCAATAAGGGGAAACTAAATGGAACACCTGGTAAATTTCAGGTTTCTAAGAAGCAGGGATAGAAACTACTATGAAGCAGTACCTGGGAACAGCAGTATGGTGCTTTTCAAGAACTTTGCTGGGGCTGAGATCTACTTGCAAGCTCACAAGTTAGCCTGCCACAGTTTTGGTGATGGCAGCAGGCACAACTTCCGGGTCAGAGACAAAGGACTCTATTATTCACAGCACAGCAAGCAGCAAGTTCGAATTAGATCCCATTGCCCAAATTTCCATGGAACCAATGTGTTGGGTCCAGATTTTGCCTATACATGTGGTAGGTCTCATTACAGGAGAGAAACCCTGAACTTAGGGAATCCAAACTTTTTCTAATAGACAGCAAGCATGCCTGCCCTTTGTCATGGAGGCAGATACCATCTCTAATTCCTAGGACTGATCAGTATATAAATATCCTTGAAAATAGTCTGGAACAAAGGGCAATCAATGCCTCTGCTCATAACATGCAGGCACATGAGAGAGCCATGGAGAACTGAGTCCTAACTATGTCATGATGATGACCTGTGTTTAACTAGAAGTTTTGCAGTTTCTATCAGTTCTGTACTCCTAGTGGATGAGCCATTTAATGTGCAGTCTATAAAATCTGGTTTTCTCATCTGTAAAATTTAGTCTTCTTTCAGCTAATATTTATTGAATGGTCCCTGCATCAGAGCACTATTCTAGCACTGGGAATAAAGCAATAATTAAAGCAGACAAAAATCCCTGCTCTCATGGAGGTTACATTTCACTGGGTGTATATTGATAATTCTAAAAACTCAAAAATATAGAGTGAGTCATAGATATTCACGTGCTGGAAAAAAAATAAAACAAAGCAGAGAAGATGGAGAGTCCTGGGTAGAGTGTTGGGTGAGAGTGCATTGCCTTTTAGAAAAGTTAACAAACTTTTAAGGGTTTTCTAAGGTGACAATTGAGTAGAAATCTGAAATAAATGAAGGCACAAGCCATGTGGATATTAAAGGAAAGAGATTTCCAGGTAAAGAAAACAGAAAATGTGAAACCCAGAGACAGGTTGGTGATTGGTGAGCTGTAGAAATCATAAGGCAGCAGGGAGGATGTTTGGCTGGAGTGGATGGAGTGAGGGGAAGAGAAGTACAAGAAAATGTTAGAGAGAAAAAGAGAGAGAGAGAGAGAGAGAGAGAGAGAGAGAGAGAGAGGATGAATGGATTGTACAACTGTTTTCATTGAAGTATTTTTGGGGTAGAGGAACTAGAGAGATTGAGCTGGAGTGATAAGAGGGGCTGGTCAGAAAATGCAGTGTTTGGAATTGAGATTATGGAGAGATTCCTATTTGTAATGGCAAACTTGCCACTGGTGTGGCCTTGGGCGTAGAGGGCTGAGAGAGGAGGAAAGACATTGTCCACTGAGGGGAGGCGGGAGGTCAAGGAATGAAGAGTCTGAAGTATTGGAAGAGTCATCTACATGGATTTTGAACTTTCTCCAGGTTATGACAGGAGTAACTGGTGTGTAAGGAACTAAAATCTCCTCAAAATGAAGAGGAATTGCTGAGGGGTCTGTTGCTTACTGGTACAAGAAGGCATTGCTGTGGGACAGGGGGTTACAACAGGAAGCCAGGGTGTTTTGGGAGAATTAAAGATATGGAAGCTTAGGAAACATTTTGCCAGGCACATAGTAAGTGCTCAGTAAATCAGTTTTGAACTTCCAGTTCTTAGATGTAAAGAGCTTGGAACTCATTACTCCATCCTTGCGACAAAAGAAAGCTGAACAATCAGAAATCAATGGCTTTTCTTGATCCATCAGATAATGGAGGTTGTGGGATGAACCACCACCCTGAGATCTGGAGAGATGAATTCAGACAGTCATGACCAGGATCTGCTTACCTGGAGCAGGTGCCACTAGAACCGTGAGGGTAGGAACACTTAAATGATAATTTTGATGAGTTTCTGGAGGTGGAGTGTGGGCTAGCATAAAAGTGAGAAACATCTGGGGGCTGCAGTCTTCATCTCCTAGATGGCATTCTGGAGAAGTAAGTGGCCTCCATGAATAGACTGGGCTTGAAATTTGGACAGTCAGTAACCCAGTCTGCTGCTCAGAACTCTTCATGTTAAATCTCTTGGTATTTTTATAAAACTATAATTCAGAAAAAGAATAACCTGCTTGAAAATGCAAGCATGTAATAAAGGTATCATTTGACTCCATCGTAGTTCAAGGACATGCTCATGCAGTGGCAATAGGGGAACAGGTTGGGGACCATGTGCAAAACAAAAACTGGTTCTAGCGACATGGCGATTCCCATGGGTGAGCTTTTAAGCTCTTTTATCAGAGGGAAGGGAAAATGACTCAATTGACCTAACTCAGATAATTGACAAGATCCCTGTGTAAGAACAGAAGTGAGGAGGATGGGGGGAGGGGGGAGGGGGGAAGAAGAGGGAGGAAGGGGAGAAAGGGATAGAGGGAGGGAGAGAAATCTCAAATGAAGGTAGGGACAGCTCTACGAGGACTAGGAATGGTAGCCTGGAAGTGGGAAAGATTCAAGACTCAACCCAGATCTAAAGATGGACCTTTTAAATGGCCCTTCAGGAGAAGGAATCAGAGATCATCACTCTGCATTTTCTTCTCATATCTATTCCTCCCATCAACTGGATGATTCTCTCCATAATTCTGAATTAAAATTTCAGAATGAGAGCACCTCATTGGTGCAACCATTCAGCCTTGGCCACGTTTGTGTAGAGCTTTTGTATCAAGCTGTCTCCAGGATGGTTGGCCTGGCTGTGGGTTACCTGTTCTCCTGGGATCCAACCAAGAAACGGGGGCAGCGGGGGCAGGTTGAGGAGGGAGAGCTGTCACAGGTGGAGGACATAGCTTCCCTGCACAGGGAATAGCTCAGAGCCCTTTGTGAAACAATAGCCCTTAAAACAGGAACAGAATGGAGCTGTTCTGTATTGTATAATCAGACATCAGGAGGAAAAGAGAAGAAGTCAATTTTTCGAATTTATAATTCAGGCACTTGCCTTATTTATAGGCAGTCAAAATGTCTACAACATTTATCATGCTAGCATTAAATAATTCCCAGCTGCACTGATTTTTTTTTAAGTTATATAGTCTGTGTTTTCAGTGACACCCCATAATACAGCTAGTGCTCAGATATTCCGGTGATTACATCATGTGTACAGGTGAGATGCCAAGTACCAAAAATCTCTATCACTGTACTGCCCTCTAGTGGTTTACTCTTGGGTTTACAGTTACTGCCCTGCCCTGTTGTAGAAAGCAACCTTCTGCCCTAATTCCAAGCTATAAAGGAAACTCTGTTTTGTCCCATTTAAAGACTGCACCAAGAGCCATAATATCACAATATCTATCTAGTTCTTACCCTAAGAAAATCACCAACTAGGCCCATCAAACTCCAGTAGAAGACCCTGCATTGGAGACCATGGAAGCTGTGTGTTTTGAACCTTAAATGCTTGTCAACGTTGTTAGAATAAAATAACGTAAGGAATGGAACAAAGTTTAAGACCACTGAATCCAATCCAATCATTTTACAATGAGAAAGCAAGCTCCAAGATTTAAATATCTTGGTCTACTGCAGATAATTTACAATAGAATTTAGCTTAGAATCCAAGTTTCCTGCCTCCCAGGCAGGGAATCTTTCTTTTACAGAACCCACATCATAAAATCACACTTATTCAATGGGAAGAGAGCCCAAGATGCAGGCTCAAGATGTTATCAAGAAAAAAGGTGTGGACTTCCCTGGTGGCGCCGTGGTTGAGAGTCCGCCTGCCGATGCAGGGGACATGGGTTCGTACCCCGGTCCGGGAAGATCCCATATGCCGTGGAGCGGCTGGGCCCGTGAGCCATGGCTGCTTAGCCTGCGCGTCCGGAGGCTGTGCTCCACAACGGGAGAGGCCACAACAACTGAGAGGCCAGCATACCACAAAAAAAAAAAAAAAAAAAAGGTGTGATACATTAAAAAAGAAAATCCATCCGTTCCTTGTTTTAAGGGAGGGGAGGATATATGCTCTTTCTCTTTAAGGAAAATAATGCAGTTTAAAAACATTACCTTCTTTATTGATTCCAAAGCATTTTCTGGACAAAGCAGGAGAGGAGGAGAAAATAGACTGAATAGGGTAGAGGCAAGAGGGAGAGGGTCTAAAAGAATTCCTCTCTACATGTTTCTGACCTCAGGTGTTCTTTCTTAATTAATGAATAGATTACAAACGTGAGTTGGCTGGGGCAACCATTCCCTTCTATCAGGGATCTGAATGACTATGCTATGGACTGAATTTTATCCCCTTGTCCCAATTCGTATGTTGAAGCTCTAACCCCCAGTTGACTGTATTTGGAGATAGGCCTTTAAGGAACTAATTAAGGTTAAGTGAGGTTATAAAGATGGGTGGTCATAAGGGTGGGTTCTTCAGAGAAGAAGGAGAGAGAGAGAGAGAGATCTATTTCTCTGTCATTCAATGACACAGCTAGAAGGCGCCATATGCAACCCTGGAAGAGTTCTTATTGGAACTTGACCATGTTGGCACCCTGTTATCATTATTTCATTAATTTTCCAAATTTTGGAAACTAAGGCTCAGAAGTTAACTTACCATCTTTGTAAGGGGTGGAACCGCTAATCAAGCCAAGGTTTGTGTGATTCTGAATTCTGAGATCATTCCTTCTGTGCTGTACTTTGGTCATGTTAGCTCTTTAGCAGCTACCTCCAAGCTGCAAACTCCCCCCCACCCCTGCCCCACCTTGAGTAATCCTGAGAAACCAATGGAGATTCACTAAACTTGGTGTAGTAGTCATAACAATTAAAGACATGTGCTGTGGGGCTAGTCTTCCCAGTATTAATGGCTATGGAGTCCACTCACTTACTCATTTCTCTGATGCTTTTGCCAGTGTGGACCAAGCCTCCTTGAAAAGCTCTCTTCCTGTGGTGTCCATGATACCAATTTCTGTTGGCTGCCTTTCTTCCTGACTCTTCCTTCCTTGCCCCTTCAAGGGCGTTCTTTCCTCGACATGCACGTTAACAGCATTGATGTGCCCTAATGGTGTCTATCTATTGTTCTTTTCTTTTAACAATCTCATGTACTATGTGTTGTTGGGTTTTTACTACCACCCATATTCTCCCAAGTAGCTTTCTCTTTCTTTCTTTTCTGTCTTGAAGTCTCTCCTGAGCTTCAGATCCATGTATCACGTATATGCTGGATATTTCTATCTGAATCACTAATGGATACTTCAATATTAATTATACATCTGAACTTAGACGTTTTCATTCATTAAATGTTCTTACTCAAACTCATCCTTCCCTAACCCAGAAATACCAACAACTTCCCAGTCACCCCAGCAAGAAAGCTGGGGACAAGTCCCAGCGTTTTTCTTCTACCCACTCTTCTTTATCCAATCAATCATCAATTTCTGTTTATCACCTAAATAACCACAACCTCCATCCCTTCTCCCCTTCCCTACTGCCATTACTCTAGTTTACAATCTCTGCATTGCTGGCTTGCATTAACCTTCTAACTCATCTCTCTGCTTCCATTACTGATCCACTTAAATCTTTCCTACCACAGACAGACTGAATAATCTAAAATGCAAATATGACCAGTTGGAAAGGCAAATATGACCAGTTGCAAAGGAGAACATTCAGTCTCTAAAACAAAGTGCATAGGGTCCTTATAATATAGTCGTTGCCTTTCTTTCCAGCCTCATTTCCAGTCACCTTTATATCATACACCATATTCCAGGTTTGCTAAATTTTTTATAGTTCTTTGTTTACATAAATTCTGTTAGTTCTTTATGCTCTTTTCTCTGTCCATAACTCGCTACCCCTCCAAACCCTCAGCTCTAACCCTCACTCAGCAAGAATGATGCCTATAATTACTTATTTCTTTCAATACTCTGTTGAGGTGTCATCCCCTCCAAGAAGCCTTCCTGATATCACATTAGGCTGGGTGCCCCTTTTTTTTGTGCTAACAGAATCCTGAACACATTCCTCTGCCCTTGGACCTATCACTTCATCTGTCTTCTCTATTCACTCCTCAGGGGGAGTGGAATCAGAATTCAGCCCAATGCTTAATGGGTCCTAATAAACATTTGTTAAACTGAAGTATTTTAAGGGCAAGGTTTTTTTTTGTCAAAATTTTCAGTTTAAATATCTTCTGGGTCACTGTTTATTTTTACAGATATATGCATATAGGTATTCCCCACATTTTTAAAGTTCTTGTTACACCACTTCACTTTTATGAAAGCCCTATATTAGTACCTGTGTTCACCAGTCAGAGGAAATCTGAAGAGGATTTTTACTTTGCGAAAAAATGTGAAAATCGAAAATAGAATTCAGCGTTTGTTTTGCAGCAGCCATTATAGAGGAAGTGTGCACCCCCAAACAGCCAAAGTGGTACTACCAAGCTCCTTCCTGGGGACCCACATTCAGCATCTCAGCGTCAAGCTGCCAGAGCTTTGAACTGTCTGTGAGCATCTGTGCTTGATCTTGATTTATTTTGTGTATCCTTAGCAAGATGTGTTCCAAGGTATCAAAAACATCCAAGAAAGCCGCTTACTGTAAAACTAGAGACAAATACGAGTTTGGATAGTGGTAAACAAAATCAAGACATTGTACATGCTTGAAATTGCCTGCATTTACCATTCATACTATTTACACAAGAGAAGAACATTGAAAGCTGCCAAGGTTCCTATTGGTTTTGCTAGTATCAAAGTGGCCTCCTTTAATCAGCATCCAGTAATGGAAAAAATGGAAAGTCTATTGCTTGAGTGGGTTGACAGGTATCCAAAGCGTGGTGTCCTGTTATCTTATACTTAAGGAGAAATCAATCAGTCTTTTAATAAACTGAAACAGAAAGCCCTGGACAATGGTGGGGAAAGTGTTGTGAGTGGAAAAGGTAGTTAGGGTGGTTTGATTGGTTTTTGAGGAGAGGGAAGCTTCATGGCTTAAAGCTTTCTGGAGGGGGTGTTTCAGCTGATACAGAAGCTGCCAGGAAGTCCGCAGAAGAACTGAAGAAAATAATTACAGAAGGTAGTTACTCATCTAACCAAGTTTTTTAACTGTGATGGAACTGCAATTTATTGGAAAAAGTTGCCAAACAAGACATTTATTTCGATATAAGAAAAGCAGGCTCTGGACACAGGCATCCAAGAACAGGTGTGAAGCTGAGTCTGGCCTCTGTACCCTGACACCGAATTAAATCTCGGAGACAGAGTTTTGGGTGAAGTAGAAAAGAATAGCTTTATTGCTTTGCCAGGCAAAGGGGGCCACAGCACGTTAATGCCCTCAAAAACTGTGTGTCCCAACCTGGAGCTGGTAGTGAGGAGTTTTATAGTAAGGGTCCAAAGAGGAGGGTGGGCATGGTCAGCTTGTGGACACTCTTCTGACTGGTTGGTGGTGAGGTAATTGGGAGTCAGCATCATGAACCTTCTGGTTCCAACCTGTCTGCAGTCTGTGTACTTGTGGGCAACATACAGTTAACTTCTCCCACCTGGTGGGGATTTCAGTATCTGCAAAACAACTCAAAGATATTGTTATGTGTATCCCTTGAGGGGGAACCAGGACCCTGCCCCAAGGCTGCATTATTGTTTCTTGACTGCTCCTCCCTTGTCTCCACATCCTCTCCCTTCCCTGATTAATAAATGCTTGAACCTGCCCATTGGAACTCAGGGAAGGTCATGGAGGCTGAATGAAGCCTATTTCCTATAATCAAGAAAATGGGGGACACAGAAAGGCTTTTGTGTCCAGGAGCCCCACAGGGTTCTGCTCAGTTTCAGGTTTACCCTGATGTCTCTTATCAATGCCACTTGTGATGCTGCCCTTAGGCATTTATGAGTGTGCCATTCAGAAAATCTGAGGGCATTTAAAGACATTGGTGAGAATACACTTTCTGTTGTGTTTTGTTCACATTCAAGCAATTGGAATATCCAAGTGATTGTTTCTGAGTACAAGTGACCCTTGAACAACATGAGAATGAACTGTGGGGCTCCACTTTTAAGCAGGTTTTTTTCAATAAATACTACAGTACTGTACAATCCATAGTTGTTTGACTCCATGGATGCAGAACCATAGATATGAAGGGCATACTGCAAAGTTATACTTGGATTTTGACTGGGCAGGGTGAGTATCCCCAACCCCATGGTCATTAAAGTGACCACTGTACCTGAGTGAACACACTAGCCCTTTTGTTGAAAAATACCATAGAGAAAATGACCTTGATAATAGATGTCTTCTGATTGTCAAAATTGTGCTGTTCCTCCACTTGGCATGACCAAGGATGGCAATAACATTTGTGTTGTGTTCTTACTGCAGAATATGAGGTTGTTGCTGTAGCCAAGACCTAACAGCCATGATTAAGGCTCACTATTTGCAAACTGAAATGCATTTTTTTGTTAAGTGCCATTGAGAGATAGGGCAACGCTGAAGCATCTTTACAAGAGATCTGAAAAGAAAACAATATAAAATGGGCAATCACCAATCCTGGAGATGCTCTTGGTAGGCTAACAGTCTCCATGAGACATGACTTTTGGAGGAAACTATCCCAAGCAGTGAATGATTTTAAATGCTTCGAACCAGCAACATTAAATAGGACAATAGTGACTTTGGCTACTGAGGCTAGGTTTGTGGACATCAGTGATGATGATGTTGAAGAGGTTTTGGCATCCCATGACCACGGAATGACAGAGGAAGAGTGGATGAAGTTGCAAGAGGAAAGGATACAAACTGAAACCAAAAACAATAGTGGACAGCCCGAAAGTGAAGTCTTCCAGGGGCAGAATGAGAAGCACTGCGTGCAATTTCACCAGGATCGACAGCGATGCACGGATTGAAGGAAACTCTGACTCTAGTTTTGAAAGGGCGTGCACATTCAGGGAGGTTTGCAAGATGTTTTTAGTGCATGCAAAGGA
Source organism: Mesoplodon densirostris (assembly GCF_025265405.1). Lineage (NCBI taxonomy): Eukaryota > Metazoa > Chordata > Mammalia > Artiodactyla > Ziphiidae > Mesoplodon > Mesoplodon densirostris. The sequence goes on along the minus strand of NC_082670.1, from coordinate 43,718,141 downwards.
TTGCATGCTAGAAAAATGCGTGGCACTAAACAGGGAAGCATTCTGTCTTGTGTCAAGCCTTCCACACCAGCCACTGCAGACAATGAAACTCGACCTTTGACATCAAGTCAAGAGACAAAGAAAGTGCAGATGTGAGTGACCTGCCTGTCCTGAGGGGTTCGGACAACGATGAGATGAGATGTTAATAGATGACCCTCTTCCTGTCTTTCCTACACTCCCATCTCCTGTACCTCCCGCTACCCCAACCTCTGATGAGTAAGCCTCACACTGCCATCAGCACTGCTCAGCCTCCCAGCCTGCTAACTGTGCTCTGGATGCTGGTGAGTGAAACCACACTGCACGTACATTATTTCTACTTTGTACAGGCTGTGTCTTTATCATATCATTTCTGCTTTTACTATAAGGTAGTGTTATTTTATGTTTTATGTACTATTTGATATGATTCGGTAGGTTATTTTGGGGGTCTGGGAATGCTCAAACACTTTTTCATATAAATTAATAGTAGTTGCTTCTTTATTTTATACCATTTCTGCTTACAAAAGTTTTTAGGAACCCTCTACTTTTGGGAAACCAATATATATATATATATACAGATATATATATATCTGTGTATGTATATATTAATTATAATTATTAATTATATAAGACAATTATATTAATTATAATGCAATTATTTTGTTATTATTCTATTATTAATATAATTATAATATATTAATTATATAATTATAACACAATTATTAATTATATTAATATATGTACACATATATGTAGATGTACATGTAATATACATTTATAGTATATAATGTATGTATTGATAGAGCTATAAACACATTAAATAACTGCTGTCTTCAAAAACACAGTAAAACTCTTATAAATATCCAGAGTTATACTACAGATCCAGTTGAAGGAAAATTACTTTGTCAGAGTCCAGTACACTCATGAAAACATGGATTGTAATTTTTCTTTATCCTCATTATAAGGGGTCCCAGCAGCATTCTTCTCAGTGTTCTTTATCCTTTTCATTGTTTATCTGATAAGGAGCCAGAGAAGACATTAAAATAAGGAGGGTGGCACTGCATGGGCCCAAGTGACTCCCTGCCAAGGGGCTCTGATCTGGACCACTCCCATCATTGTATCAGGAACACATGTTTTCAAACAAATGTTCTAATGTAACAACTCATATCCTGGAATGAGTTTCTACTCACTAATCCAAGAATTGTATTCTCTGGTTTATTTTTTTACTTGCGACCTTTGTGCTTTTATCTTGGCCAGGAAAAGAGTCATTGCATTTTGTAGAACTGATGCTTGATGGGTTAGAATTAGGAGTTTTGGAAGTTTTCTTTTTATGGAAATGGTATTTTAAAATAAATTGGCATTTCATTGTTAAACCCATGTCACGTCTTTAAAACACTGATAGCTGTTTATTATTCCTGGCTTTTGTGAGTTAAGTCTATTAATTTGCTACGTCTGTGCCAAGGTTCAAAACCCACGTTTTAAATGTCTACTCCTAAAGTGTGCTCATGGGCCAAACAAACAGTTTTCTGGTGAAAGAAAAAAAATTAATGTCTATACTAATATGAACAGATGTTTATATGGTGTATGGTATATTTTAAATATTCTAAAATAATGTAAATATTAGTAGTAGTCAATCCACAAATATATTAATGAATACATATTTCTTTATTTGTTCTGGACATACCCCTTAGCATTGGATGGTAAGGTTTGTGCCATAAGACTTACTTAACTAGTCAAACACGTTTTTCTGGCTGCAATTACGTATTTGTAAATGGCCTCCAAGTAACTTTTATAAGAGTAAAAAGAAAGACCGTTCCAATACCAGAATACATACATTTAAATAAAATTACTGGTCAGTAATGGTTCGATTAAATAATTATGGGGCACAGTTTGCACTGTGGTGAACTGATTTCTACTCTGTGAGCCTCCCTGCTTGTCAGACCTTCACATGCCTTTCTGCCATCTTGGATCTTGGATGGATATTGGCATTATCTGGGGAGCATTAAAGATATTGATATTCAAACTCTTCTTCTAGAGAGTCTAACCCAGTTGATTTGGATGGGCATTAGTATTTTTAAAAACTCCCCAGTGCATTTTGATGTGCGGACAGAATTGGTAATGAAAGGCTGATTGTGATTAACAAGTAATTGAAGGTTAAATGGAAGCTTCTGTATCTGCCCCACCCCCCTGTCCTCCACCGTGGCTGAGATGGTAAATCAAAAGCATGGCACATCCCAGGAGCATGGTGGAAATTAATGTCACTCTTAGGGATCTAGAGCCAGGCGGTCCAAGATAATTTTCTGTAATGATGGGAATGTTCTATATCTACTGTGAACTAAGAATGCCACCTGCCATATCAGTAACCAGAGACGTTGTGGCCATCAAGCCATCACATTACAGTCAACCCCCTCCCCACGGTGCCCTCCACCCCCCCCACCGGAACTCAGGATGGAAGCAAAGAATACGTGCCATCTAGCAGTCAACTGCTGCAGCCAACACCCGAAGTTGCACCCTGAGGAGACTCAGAATAGGAAAACACAGGATACTGACCCCAGATAGCTGAGATGCATATCACAGGAATGACTTCAGTGAGCCCAGATTCTTGCATTTTAGAAGCTCACTAAATTCCTTAACTTGAGATGTCTGGTTTCTTTAATTAACAGTCATCTTTTTTTTGGTGTTCTGACTACCTGGTCTTTGTTGCAAAAACTCCTGTATATCCTGACTCCTCCCCTACCTCTTTGTAGCTGTCCCTTAGAGCTATCTGAGAGGCTGTTCTCTCAGATTTGTTCACCAAATAAAACATAACTCTCAACTTTTAGGTTGTGCATTTTTTTTCAGTCGACACTATCCTATCCAACAGAGCATCCATTAGCCACTTGTGGTTGTTGAGCTCTTGACATGTGGCTAGTGCAACTGAGAAAGTGAATTTAAAATTTTATTTTTAAAGTTTAAATAGCCTCTTGTGGTTAGCAGCTGCTGTACTGGACAGTACGGTTTCTAATGGATGCAGAAGTGGTAAACTGTCATATTTCCAAAAAGTAGTTCCCGATGTCTCTGGTTAGAAGCAATCTTGTTCCTATCTGTACTTTTCCTATTGCTGCTGTAACAAATTTCCACCAGCATAGTGGCTTAAAATAATGAAAATTTAGGGTTACAAGTTCTTAGGTCTGGAGTTTCTGGAGGTCAGAAGTCCAAAATGGGTCTTACTAGGTTACAAGCAAAGTGTTGTCAGGGCCATGTGCTTTCTGGAGGCCCTAGGAGTGAATCTGCTTCCTTGCCTCTTCCACCTCCTTGAGGTTATCTGCATTCCTCAGCTTGTGGCCCCTTCATCCATCTTCGGAGACAGCAGTGTAGGGTCTTCAGATGTCTCTCTGACTCTGACATTCTCACCTCCCTCTTTCACTTAGCATGACACTTCTGATTACACTGGACCCACTTGGACAATACAGAAAATCTCCTCATCTCAAAATCCTTCATTTAATCACACCTTCACAGTGCCTTTTGCCATGTAAGATAACATATTTGCAGGTTCCAGGGATTAGGCCATGGATATTTTTGCAGAGTCATTGTTTAGCCTATTCCACCAGTGTTTCTTGTCCCACCGTGCCTGGTATATAGTTTCTCGTGCGCTTTCCTATCCACTTCCTTGAAAGCAGCAGGTAAGTCTCAATGATTTCAATCGCTGGGTTAAAGCTGTGGCTTTCATACCATAGGTGCTCAAAATATGTTTGCTGGAATGAATTGATTAAAGAAATAGATATATACATACTACAATATATAAGATAGATAACTAATAAAAACCTACTGTATAGCACAGGAAACTCTTCTCAGTACTCTGCAATGACCTATATGGGAAAAGAGTCCAAAAAAGAGTGGATATATGTATATGTATATGTATAACTGATACACTTTGCTGTACAGTAGAAACTAATGCAATACTGTGAATCAACTATACTCCAACAAAATTTTTAAAAAAAGAAGATGGAATAGGACAAATAAAAAAATAAAGAAAATAAAAGAACAGAGTATTTGATAGATGCTGACTGAGTGAATGAAGCAGCAAGGTGGATCTGATGCAGCAAATTAATTTTGAGAATTTCATGCATTGAAATATTCACCAATCAGTTGATCAATGGACCCACAGAACAGATTTTGGAGCAGTATTCATCACTTCCCAATCAAATACAGACTTAAGAATTCTTCCCTGGTCTGTTCATTTTGGCTAAATATGTATCTTAGGCTAATGCAGGCATGAAAGCCACAGCCTGTTTGCCTGATTCTCTAGGAATAAAGTAAAGAACAAAGAGGGTGGAGGGATGTCTCCTGATGCATTTCATAATATCACCAGAACATTTAAAGATTAATACCTTATTTGACAAAGGAAATTAGTATATGAAAAGCTATATGATTACTTTATTAAGGCTTTATGTCTACGGGAACAATTTAGGTTTTTAAAAAAGACAGTCCAGGATAGAAAATGTCCAGTTTGATTATTATATCCATAAAATTTAAACATATAAAAAAGTAGAAGGATCATATAACAGACCCCATGCTTAGACAACATCACCCCGCTTAGACAACTGTCTCCCCATGGCCCATGTTGTCCTCATCTGTGCTCGTGTCACCTCCTCCACCCCACCCATATTTTCAAGCAAATCCCAAAATCGTATCATTTTATCTATAAGTTTATTCATTTATAAACACATTTGGGCAGATTTGTTAATGAATTTCCCCTTATTCATGCTGGCTTCCTGCACTTTTTGGCCACTCCATCATCTTGCAGACATTTACTGTCTTTTCTTTACCTTATGTGGAATTTTGTACTAAAAGACAAAACAGCAACTAAACATAGAAAAGGCTAAGCTGGCCAGCCTTGTTTAATTTTCCTATTATTTTAATTCATGTTTTAGAAAGTAGCTTACAAAGTGGAAATATATGAGATTGCACATGAGTTAAAACAATATTTGCATTTTTATTTAGGAGAAAGGAAAGGTCTTAACCACAGGGAAAATATGAGTGAAAAGCCAAGCTCTGCTCACTTTCATTTCAGGAACATATTAAATGTTAAGGTAAAACATGTATAATCCAGTTTGAGAAGACACATAGAGAGCTCCCAGGATTAGGGGATATTCTGAGGGAAAACTTCTCATAGGAAGAATTAAGTGAAGGCAAAACTAGAAGTGAGAAAGAAGATTTTGTTGAAGATGAAAGTTTGGTCAGAAAATATAAAGCTGTATAGAATACAGTTTCATAAAATGTGAAAATATGAAATGTTTCTTTTGGGCACTACTTTTCATATATATCTGTATACAGTGATTATAAATGGCCTTCCTCAATACATTAAATATGTCAATAAAAGTGCACATGATCAAGGTTGGCTGGATTGGAGATGATGATAACACCATTGACAGTTGCCTCTGTCTTTCTGCCAATTCTTTCTGTCTTAGTATCTTTAACTATCAACCAGAACTAATTTATCCACTCAATGGATGTGAGTCACAGTACTTTATTCATAAGGATACCAATTAAATATTTGGAGAATGAAGTAAAATCAATTTCTGCTTTTTCAAATCCAAATCTAACATTCTAAAGTTTATCAAGCTGAAATTCCCTGTTATGTCACTGCTCCAAAGCAGAAAGCGTCTATGCACCTGTTCCATTCATAGACTCATAATGATTTTTAGCTGAATAGAATATATGAGGTGATCTGATTCAGCTCCATGTTTGGACCCAGAAGTCTCTGGATTAAGTGAATTGTTAAAGGTCACACAGTTAAAAAGTGTCAGTTCAGAGACAAGAAACCAACTTTCCTGTCTTCCAGTTGGTGTGTCCATCTACAAAAGATGAAGTGACAAATGAAGAAAATTATTTGATTCTGTTAACTATGGTGGTATACGAATCTGTGCTTTAATAAAATGACTTTGAATAAAAGTTGTTTCAGGAAGTTATGTGAGTTTTAAGGTTCCCTTCAAGCTCTAACATGATGAATTTATAAGAAGAGGTCCTAGTTTGCATTTTTTTCAAAACAAACAACTTTTTATTGAAGTATAGTTTGTTTACAATGTTAGTTTCTGGTATATAGCAGAGTGATTCAGTTATATATATATTCTTTTTCAGAATCTTTTCCAAGAAAAGTTATTACGAGATATTGAATATAGTTCCCTGTGCCATACAGTAAGTCCTTGTTATTTATCTCATTTGTATATAGTAGCTTGTATCTGTTAATCCCAAACTCTCAATTTATCCCTTTTTCCCCTTCCCCTTTGGTAACCATAAGTTTGTTTTCTATGTCTGTGAATCTGTTTCTGTTTTGTAAATAAGTTCATTTGTACTGTTTTTTAGATTACACATATAAATGATATCATATGGTATTTGTCTTTCTCTGTCTGACTTACTTCAGTTAGTATGATAACCTGTAGGTCCATCCATGTCGCTGCAAATAGCATTATTTCATTCTTTTTTATGGCTGAGTAATATTCCATTGTGTGTGTGTGTGTGTGTATCACATCTTCTTTATCCATTCATCTCCTAGTTTGCATTTAAAAAAATTGAACACTATATTTTTGCATAAACTAACATAATAAAACTTTGCCAAATATTTCCAAAAGATAAAATACAAATAGAGGAAAGAAGAGGGGGTCAAGAGTCTGCTCTGGTCTCTATTTTTTTTTTTTTGATATTAGTGAAGGTGATGATATGTTTATAGCTGTGCTAAGAACATCAATCTTCCCACATCCTCAGCTTTTGCTCTGAAGATTTCCTCACCTCCTGGGCTTAATTAAAACTTGGTTCTACCTTGACTCTACCACCTGCCCATCCACCACCTTGACTCAGAGCTGAGTGTGGAGGGGGTCTCCCTTACTCTGCATGACTATGTTTAGACAATTTCTCCTCCACCCCAGACCATACATCCAGCTTCCAATTGCACGTGTAGGTTTTTCACAGGCATAGCAAAATCAGCTGTTCCCAATGCCCATCTCTCTCATCTCACTGTGGAATCTATCTTTGTCCTATGTTCACTGTCTCAGAGGACAATGCCCCAAGTTGCAATTGCCCAAGACAAAACCTGGGAACCATACTCGGCCCCTCCCAACTCACCACCTTCAGGCAAATTCAAATTCTGCTGATTTTACCAGATAAATATACCTCCAGTCTGTTTGCTGCTCTCCAAACCGATGACTCATATTGTGTCCAGTCACTGTCATTTCTTTCATGACCTGGGGCCACAGCATCCCTCACCTTTAGACTCGGACCCTCCTAGTCTGTGTATCTGCTTGGTGATAATCACATGCAAGGTATTTTTTCTTTTAGCATCCATACTGCTTTCATAATAGAAACTGAACATCAGGACAACCAAAAGATTTGCTCACAGTAACACAACTCTTGGGTGTTAGAACTAGAGATTCTGACTCCTTACTAGGGTTCCACTAACTTCCGGATAGCCCTTCTGCAGGTCTTGAGATGTGTGCATCTCCTAAGGATAAACAGTGCAAAACCGAGGCCTTACCACAGGATAAAATGATAGGAGGCTCTCAAGTTTTAAACCCTAATATTCAGCTGCTCAAAGGACAAATTCTGAATCATAATAACAACATTTAGATGCCATCAGTCTACAGTGCTGTGACCTTTTGAGAACCATAACTTCATCGTGTATAGCTTGTTTCTACTTTCCAATATTTTATTTTATTATCATTACAAATCATGCTTGTTTTTTTAAGGACTTTAATTTTCAAATTGCTAACAATGAAGAACTGAGTTATTCTTTGGTCAGTTATAATAATCAGTTGCCCATGAAGTCAAATAAAAAGAAATTACAATCAATGAAAGAACATAGTAAATATCTTCATTATTCTTGGCTACACTTTTCCCAGGTCAGAATTATTTCACATATGACAGAACATTAACCAAAGTAAAAATATGTATGTTGCCCCACATACAGGGACCTGCCCATTTTTGCAAGGTCATTGGCTGCTGCTCACATTCTAAGGTCAGTGAAAAGTAATCTCACGTTTCACCTGATTTAAGCTGGAGAGAGTAAACAAAACAATGGTATGAGTAGAGGGGCATTTTGAGATATGCAGGTTTTGGAGGGGACTTATTGAGCCAACTTCAAAGGGCAGAGAATTACAGAAACTAGTTTTACTTATCCAGGGTTTTATTCATTCTGTATAACTCAAGTTCATTGTAACTTGATCTATATTCAGTATTTTTTTAAAATCAAAGTATGTTGTCATTTTGGCCTTCTTCTTTTATTATTTTTGCGGTACGCAGGCCTCTCACTGTTGTGGCCTCTCCCATTGCGGAGCACAGGCTCCGGACGCGCAGGCTCAGCGGCCATGGCTCACGGGCCTAGCTGCTCCGCGGCATGTGGGATTTTCCCGGAACGGGGCATGAACCCATGTCCCCTGCATCGGCAGGCGAACTCTCAACCACTGCGCCACCAGGGAAGCCCTGGCCTATTTTTAATGTCCCCCTCCCTTTAAAATTTAGAAAATAGAAAATATCTGCATCCATATTGGATCTCTGTGCGAGGTTAGCAAATGCAGTGAGAAATCGGGCTTCATTAAAATTAAAAACTTCTGCTTTGTAAAGGACACTTTTAAAAGAATGAAAAGGGGCTTCCCTGGTGGCGCAGTGGTTGAGAGTCCGCCTGCCGATGCCGGGGACACGGGTTCGTGCCCCGGTCTGGGAAGAGCCCACATGCCTCAGAGCGGCTGGACCCCTGAGCCTGCGTGTCCGGAGCCTGTGCTCCGCAACGGGAGAGGCCACAACAGTGTGAGGCCCGCGTACTGCAAAAAAAATAAAAAATAAAAGAATGAAAAGGTAAGTCACTGACTGGGAGAAAATCTTTGCAAAGCACATATATGATAAAGAGCTGGTATCCAAAATGTATAGACATCCCTAAAATCTCAACAGTAAGAAAAACAATTTAATTTTAAAAAATGAGCAGGTCTGAACAGACACTTCACCAAATAAGATAAACATATGAGGAGATGATCAACACCATATGTCATTTAGGGAACTGTAAATTAAAACAACAATGAGTTGCCACTACATAACTATTAGAAATGGCCAAAATCCAAAAAACTGACAGCACCAAATGCTGGTGAGGATATGGAGCAACAGGAACTCTAATTCATTGATGGCGGTAATACAAAATGGTACAGCCTCTTTGGAAGACATTTTGGCAGTTTCTAACAAAACTAAACATACTCTTACTATATGATTCAGAAATCAAGTTCCTTCGTATTTACTCAAAGGAGTTGAAAACTTATGTCCACACAAAAACCTGTATGTAGATATTTATAGCAGCTTTATTCATAATTGCCAAAACTTGGAAGCAACCAAGATGTTCTTCAATAGGTAATTGTATAAATAAACTGTCATCTATCTGGACAATAGAATATCATTCAGTGATAAAAGGAACTATCAAACCACAAAGACATAGAGGGGCCTTAAATGCATATTGCTGTTAAAGAAGCCAATCTAAAAATACTACACGACTACAACTGTATGACATTCTGGAAAAGGACAAACTATGGAAACAGAAGAAGAATCAGTGGTTGCTAGGGATTCAAGGGGAGGGAGGGAGGGATGAATAGACAGAGTACAGAGGATGTTAGGGCAGTGAAACTCATCTGTATGATACTGTAATGGTAGATACATGGTATTCATTATACATTATCAAACCCATAGACTGTACAACACAAACAATGAACCCTATGTAAACTTTGGACTTTAGTTAGTAATGATGTATCAGTAATGTATCAATTGTAAGAAATGTATCACATTAATGTAACATGTTAATAATAGAGGGAACTCTATGAATGTGTGTGTGTGTGTGTGTGTGTATGTGTGTGGGGGGGTAGATGGAAACTCTCTGTACTTTCTATTCGATTTTCTGTAAACCTAAAAAGGAAGAGTGTGAAATTACATTTCTTCAGAAGATACATTATGAAAATTTGAATATTATGTATTGTTTCCTTTGTGAAACAACTTTGCTGAGGTATAACTGGTATACAAAGAATGGCACATATTTAGTATATATAATTTTGTGAGTTTGGACCCATACAAACACCTGCAATACCATCACCATGGTCAAGATAATAGACATCCAACACTTCCCAATTTCCTTGTGTCCCATTTTTTTTCTTTGTGGTTAGAACACTTAACATGAGATCTGTCTAGCGCCTTCATAAATATTGAAGTGCACAGAACTGTATAATTAACAATTATAGGCACACAGTTGTACAGCAGATCTCTAGAACTAATTCATCTAGCATGACTGAAATCTTATATCCATTGAACAAATCCTCATTTAATATCCAAAATATATAAGATGTTTAATATCTCCTTATAGAATGGGAGAGAATATTTGCAAACCATATATCTGATAGGCATTTTTTTCTAGACCCTTTAAAAGTTCTTGTTGTGTAGAGTTGATTGATTGATTGAATAAAAAATTTGACTGAAAGGGCAAAAAAGTTAAGCCCTCACACATTGCTGTAAACTCACAAAGATAGCAGAGACTTGCTACTTATTTCAATCTTGCCCTCTTGTATGATTCAATATCAAAATATGAATTGAACTGATAATTTTATTTAGCTTAGGAAAGTGAAGATAGAAATTTGGAATGATTATGATTGGTAGAGTAACAAAATAATTTGGGGTCCAGCTTTGTTTCAACTAAATTGTCATTTCAAATCAATTTCCTGGTTTCATTTTAATTGAGTTTGATTCACCACATGCAGTTTTCACCATACGCACTTTGCAGTGCACTGGGCAAATTCCAAAAGAAGCCAACGCATTTCAACTGATATAGTTCAAGTTCAGTTGAAACTTAACACAGTAGAAGCCTTTTCTCTTTTCATCAGTTTTTCATGCCTGAATGTACTTTGTGTAATTATCCAACTGTTTGGCAATTGTCATCTAACTTTCACTTATTTTAATGAAATTTAAAAATCCAAATAATCTGCTTTTGTGTGTCTTCTCAGTCTTCTTAAATTTTTCTTAATGCTTCTTAGGTTTCTCTGATAATTTTCCTTTTTAAATCCAGAGCAGGATTTCTATGTTTGTTAGTAACTGAATTGGAGCTGCCTAAGGAAATGAGAATATCAGAAGAGTTTTTATGTATAACCTCGTGTTTTATTTCATTAATTATCAAAAATTAATGATAAATTTATAAGATGGTATAACACTGTTTTTTTTTTCCTTTTAATATAGGACACCTGGTTTCTTCATACTGAATGTATGGTTATTGTGAGTTACACTTTTTTGGTTGTTGTTCTCTGAAGAATGTCATATAATATTTTTATCAGTATATTTACCCATCAATTTACTCAAATAAAAGAATTCCAAAATGTCATATGTAACGTATATGTCATGTAGTTTAAAGAACTTGAAGATCTCACAATCCATGCCCGATAAAACTTGTGTGGAAAAATCACCCCATATACAAACAGAAACGATCTGATAAAATCAAGTTGTTTTCACAAGCCTTTAGCACAAATGTGAACCTTTGAATCAAAATCATTGACACTTTTTACGTTACTCAATTTTTTTTACTTCAAGTGGAAAGAGAATTTCTAATGTTTGGAACTAAAAACTGAACATGTACACATATGTGGAACTGTTAGTGTTTCCTTAAGCTATGAAGAATCTCCCCACATTTGAAAAAGGTCACTTTGTTTTCATTCACACTTTCATTAATGTGTTCCCATTATAAAAACATCCTATGTTTCCACTCATATAAAATTAAATATGTATGCATATATAGTTATATTAACCCAGGTGAGGGTTAATATTCCTTTTTTTTTTTTTTTTTGTGGTACACGGGCCTCTCACTGTTGTGGCCTCTCCCGTTGCAGAGCACAGGCTCCGGACGCGCAGGCTCAGTGGCCATGGCTCACGGGCCCAGCCGCTCCGCAGCATGTGGGATCTTCCTGGACCGGGGCACGAACCTGTGTCCCCTGCATCGGCAGGCGGACGCTCAACCACTGCGCCACCAGGGAAGCCCAATATTCCATTTTAAAGGAAGTTTTAATACACTTATAAGAAGGATTGGCAATTTTCAGGAACAATTACAACATAATGCAAATCAATCAGGGTGATACACCACATCAACAAAAGAAAAGACAAAAACCACATGATCATCTCAATAGATGCAGAAAAAGCATTTGATAAAATTCAAGATTAATTCATGATAAAAAGTCTTACCAAAGTTGATACAGAGGGGACATATCTCAACATGATAAAAGCTGTTTATGACAAACCCACAGCCAACATAATACTCAACAGTGAAAAGCTAAAATGCTTAAGCTTTGAATGAATTCAAAATGCTAGACTTCACAATTCAAGTGTAAACCTAGGAGTCAGCACATCCACTGGGGGGCAGAATCACACCAGGAACGCTCACAAGCAGACCAGCCCTGGAACACAGGGTGGTGCCCCCAGGAGAAGATGTTGATGCTCCTAGGGAGGACATTGCTGGCCTGTGATTGTCTCCAGCTATGCCCTTTGTGGGCTCACCCACCTGCTCTCCCTTGTGGCAACAGGGCACACCTGCAGGGTGCCTGGGAGAGGGACGCCCTCAGCCTCCAGCCAACAGGGCTTTCTCGGAGAGAAACTGAGGTGCCTCAGTATTTGAGTTCTTGTACCGCTAGTGCCCTGGCGAGTTAAAGGACCCTGAGTCTCCTTGAGGGTCCCTCTTTTGTTGATAATAGCTGCACAACTGAAGTGTTTGAATTTTACTCAGTCATTTAAGGAAGGCAAAGAAACAAAGGGATGACAAGTTGCTTTTGCTTGTAATACTTTGAAATAGCAGGGGAAAACCAGACAAGGACATATGTTCCTTTTAAGAGAACACAAAGACTGCATTCATCTCTTTCTCTCATTGAAAATACTCTTTACATGTAAGACAAGAAACCACACTGAAATAATGGTTTGTATTCTTGGCCTTAGGGAGAGAATGGCGATTAAAGTCGGAGTTGCTGCCAAGCTACAGACTAACTTGGGATAACTTGTCTAGAAGTCAGGATACATAAAAAAAGTGACCGTCCCTAAAGCAGGACTCTTACTATGATGTGCATGGGGATCCCCTGGGGATCTTACTGAAATGCAGATTCTGAATGAGTAGATGTGCCCATGATTAAGCTATATTTGAGAGCCAGGTATTCAGACAACCTCAGGAGAGAGAAAATAGTCCCATCATGTGCTTGCTGGGTGAAGAAGCAGGCTTTGTTTTCCTTTTAGGTCCTGGAAGTTAACTGCAGAGTGTAAGGCTTGCTAGTGTATGTACAACCTGCAAGGATTCTTTCAGAACCCTACTTTGTCCCATTGTGTATTGTTGGCAAGCGCTCAGGTGTCACTCTCAAGAGCGACAGTTCAAAAAAAGCAGCAGACTCACAGATCTAGAGAACAAACTAGTGGTCACCCATGGGGAGAGGGAAGGGAGGAGGGGCAATGTAGGGGCAGGGGATGGAGAGGTACAAACTATTAGGTATAAAATAAGCTACAAGGATATATATTGTCCAACATGGGGAAATATAGCCAATATTTTGTGATAACTATAAATGGAGTATAATATTCAAAAATTGTGAATCACTCTATTGTACACTAGTAACTTATACAATATTATACATCGACTATACTTCAATTAAAAAAAAAGAATGACAGTTCAAAGTGGAGAGAAAGCTGATCTTTTTCTCTGAGCCTCCTTTTAGCTGCTAGCATGGTACTCAGTGCATATCCTTAAGAACTGAGGAACTGTTTAACTTCAGGGAGAATGAACGAGGGCATGCCAATTAAGAACAATTTCTATTGGCTGGACTTCTACTATGCGCTGGGTGCTTTGTTAAGTACTCTAGATATATCATTTTTAACCCTTTGAGGGAAAATTTGTTAACTCTGTTGTAAAGTTAGTAGGACCAAGACTTGGAGACCATAAATAACATGCCAATGTTCCATAGTTTATAAGGGTCAGAGTTTGTGTCACTTCAGAAAATGATATCCTTGGATCTCATTAAGAATATTAAGGATTTCCATCCCAGCAATGATCTTGTGTCAATCTCAGTGGCACAGGTGCTGTGATGCCAACATCGGAGCTGTAACAGGATTGCTGACGAGCAACCATGTCTTGCATCCCTGTACTGTATCATTGCCCCTAGTGTTGTGTTTCCCCCAGGGTGTGGGAGCTTCCCCAGGCTCCCGCCGCTCTTGGCTTGCATGGTACACTGAACCCCCATGCAGAGATGGAGTGGCCGTGGCGAGCATTTGCTTCCTCAGCTGTTCTCTTGGCCCTTCCACTGCCTCTTGTCCTCTGCTGGCCCCTGGCAAGTGAGCGTGGTGTGCAGACAGGCAGTGTGTCTTCAAAGGCAGCAAACACCAAGTCGCTTGAAAGTTCATCTATCTCTAGAGCATGGTTGCAGCAACCATTGTGATGATTCCACCAAAATTGTAACAGAGTTTCTTCTTTCCTGTTATTTAAACTCCACCAGATCTACCCTTACTTACACCCTAGGGCAGTGTTTTCCACACCAGAAGTGCTGTGAAAACCCTAGTGGGCCATGAAGTCAAATGACCAGCATTTCCTTTTTTGAAAAAAAAAAAAAAGAAATGCACTGGAATAGAATTTGAGAATATCAGAGAGCATTCTGCCCAGTGTTATTTCATGGAACTTTTGCTCCATGAATATGTTTCTATGTGGGGCCTGCACTCATTTCCTGTTGCTCCTGCAACAAATTGCCAAACTCTTTAAGGCTTAAAGTAACACAGATTTATTACCTTTTAGTTCTGTAGTTTAGAACTCTCATTGTGCTAAAATCAAGGTGTCTGCTGGCTTTTTCCTACTGGGGCTGAAGAGAAAGTCCAGATCCTGGCCTTTCCCAGCTCAGGAGGACGCTTGCTTTCCTTGGCTCATGCCCATCCCCCCATTCAGAGCAGCAAAGGTGGATTGAGTCCCTTTCACAGCACATCACTCTGACTTTCTTGTCTGGTCTGCCTCCTTCTACTTTTAAGGCTTCTGTGACCACAATGGGCTCACGTAGCACACGGATAACCCAGAGTAGCCTCCTTGTCTCAAAGTCAATTGATTAGAGCCTTATTTCCCCTTTTACCTTTTTTTTTTTTTTTTTTTTTTTGGTGGTACGCGGGCCTCTCACTGTTGCGGCCTCTCCCGTTGCAGAGCACAGGCTCCGGACGCGCAGGCTCAGTGGCCATGGCTCACGAGCCCAGCCGCTCCGCAGCATGTGGGATCTTCCCGGACCGGGGCACGAACCCGTGTCCCCTGCATCGGCAGGCGGACTCTCAACCACTGCGTCACCAGGGAAGCCCTCCCCTTTGACCTTTAACTAACATATTCAAGGTCCTGAATATTAAGATGTAGACATTTTTTGGGGGGGCCATTATTCTACCTTCTACAGGGCTACAATGTAAAAGAGTTTGAAAAATACAGCCTGATGATCAATTATTCTGCCTCAAGCATAGCAGGTGGCCTTGAAGTGCTCACCTGTAGTGGTAGATCAGGTTCAGGTTCGTGCCTCCCACGTCTTTGATCCTCAATCTGAGGATTATTTTTGGTTTCTACTCACCTGGCCGTGGCCAATCCACTCAGAAGCCTGACTGTCAGCAGTAACTCTCCACTTTCTAGCTATTCTTTTTCTAAGAACAATTAGGATGATACTGTCACATGGAACACGGAGCAATCAGCATTGTCTTTAAACAAAAAGTCAAGAAGGAAATGAAACAAGGCTACTCTTTTCATAAAAGTAAATCCAAACTCTTGCTCCTGAGACCCTTCCATCTCTCTGTGAATGTTCTTTTCATCTCCAGCCATGAGGTTATGGACTCTTCTCACACTTGCACACCCCTTTACGTCATGCACTCGAGGGTCATCAGCTTTGAGAATCCTTGTCACTCTATGAGATAAGCAGGGGTTATCAGCCATGGATTTCAGTTGGGAAAAAACAAGATATTAAGTTATTTGAATAAGGTAGACATACCAATGTAGAAAAGTGTGTAAACATTTTGAGTTAACTTGTCTTCATTGAGTACTTATTTTGGTCTCAGCTGGGTGCCAAGTGCTATGGGAATATGCAAGTAGATGCCATGGTACCAGCCTCATGGAATTTATAGTCTTGTTTGGCAGGTAAGATGTGCATGTGTGTACTTGTGCCTGTGTGCACGTGTGTGTGTAGGGGTACATGGGCATGTGAAGGTGTGTGTGTGTATGTGTATGGATGAGTGTGTGCATGTGTGCGTTTGCAAGTATGTGTAAGCACATGTGTATGTATTTGTGCGTGTGCACATGTTAATGTGTGCCTGTGTCAGTGTGTGTGCATGCATGTAACTGAACGTCAGTGGTAGAAGCATACACAGGCATGGACATGCAGCTTTGAATCAAACTGACTTCTCCTCAGTTTCTCTTTCAAGGATGTCCTCTTCTCTAACTTGTTTTGAACACGGCCTGTTTAAACTTTGCAGAAAATCATACCACAGCCTAGTTAGAAGCTGAAACACCAGCAGGATTTCTGATTGGCCAGTTAATTAAAACTTATCAAGGGAGACTTGAAGTCCTTTGTTCTTTTTGACTTTTCTGTTTCCTCTTGGAAGTGTCAAAAAGGGAAAAATGTGGACTGCAGGAAGAAAAGAGTAAGCAAACTGTGCTTGGGATGCAAACTGTATTGCAAAGAGTGCCTGCACGATGGTGAGAAGGTGGGATGCTAGAGAGGAGGGTGGGGGGTAATGCGGCCCCGGAGGAGGGGGTGAAGGGCTGGGAAGATCACTTGGATTTGCGGGATAGAGAAACGGGAGCCGCAGGAGGCTGCTGGCCGAGAGCATTTTCATCTAAATATTACATCATATGAGCTCTTTCTCCTCTGTCTTCACGGGAGCGGCTGCCATGGTCCATGCCCTGGAGCTACACAGCCTCCGGATGGTCGGTTGTCCGGATCAAGGCTCAGGTAGCCTGGCTCGAGGGCATTGCTCCAGAAGATCAAGTCGTGCTCGTGGCAGACGGGCCCCTAGAGGATGAGGCTGTCCCAAGCTGGGGTGTGGTGGAGACTCTGACACCCTGGAAGTAGCCGACTGCATGCTTGGAGTTTAGGTCCATGGTTCCCTGGCCTGGGCTGGGAAAGGAAGAGGTCAGACTCCCAGGGTGGTCAAACAGGAGAAAAGAAGAGCGTCCAGGCCAAGAGGCGAATGCAGCACAGCCAGCGCTTTGTCAATGTGGTGCCCACCTTTGGCGAGAAGAAAGGCCCCAATGCCAACTCTTAAGTCCTTTGTAATCCTGGATTTCTCTAATAAAGCCACTTAGTCCCCTCAAAAAAATAAAATATTACATCACATGGATACTGGAGAAGACTTTTCACTAATTTAATAGAATCACTTTTTTAGCATATGTTTTCTTCTTGGTGTCCTAACCAAAAAGGAATGAGAAGATTCTACTTCCTGTTTAATGTATATATATAACAATTCCTTCACAAATGAATATATATATATATAATATATGTACTTACATTTAACCAAGAATAAAACCATTTGGAAACTAAAGTTTTTAAAAATATGAATTCCTTGTGTTGCCTGCAGAACAAACTCAGAGTTCTATCCTGAGGACGTGCTATTTTAAGATCTTTTCCAGATCTAAAATATACTAAGCTTGGATAATGTTAAAAAGAGGCAAGAGCCTGACATCTTTACTGAGTGATACTCTTTAACAAAAGGCTATTTAAGATCATGCCTAAAAGCTGAAGGAAAATCCTCGTGATGATTTCAACGAATTAGAACACATTAAAAAAATTTATTTTAGTCAAGTATAGGTGATTTACAATGTTGTGTTAATTTCTGCTGTACAGCAAAGTTATTCAGTCATACATGTATATATACATTATTTTTCATATTCTTTTCCATTATGGTTTAACCACATGATATTGAATAGAGTTCCCTGTGCTATACAGGAGGATTTGTTGTTTATTTATCCTGTATATAATAGTTTGCATCTGCTAACCCCAAACTCCCACTTCATCCCTCCTCCACACCGCCCTTGGCAACCACAAGTCTGTTCTCTATGTCTGTGTCTGTTTCTGTTTTGTAGATAAGTAGAACACATTTTTAATTGAGCAATGTGCCAGGCTTTATGTTAAGTGCTGGGTGGGCAGGAAGGAGGAGGAGAAATAGGTTAGATGTAAAGATGCAAATGCTTGGCATGTGAAAGGCACATAATTAATATCCACTGGACAAGACCCTGCAGTGGATTGACTCATTTTGTGGGGGAGAGGGAGGGGAGGCGCTAGGGAGACATACACAGAAATAAGTGGAGATGGATAGAGACTAGATCAGTGGTTCTCAACATTTGCCTGCACATTGGAATCACCTGGGAACTTAAAAACAATACTAATGATCAGATGCCACCCTGAGTGAGTCTGATTTAGCTGGTTTGAAGGCAAAGAAAAGAGGAGGAGGGAAAACCATGCCCGAGGTCCCAGGAACTTGGAAGAGCAAGGCACAGTCGGAGAAGTATGAGTGATTTGGAGTAGGTAAAGTGCAGGGTGAGATGATCTTAGCCAGAAGATGGAACTTCTGGACAGAAGACAGACAGGTGAGGGGCTTCCCTGATGGAGCAGTGGTTAAGAATCCGCCTTCCAGTGCAGGGGACACGGGTTCGAGCCCTGGTCTGGGAGGATCCCACATGTCGGGGAGCAACTGAGCCTGTGTGCCACAGCTACTGAGCCTGCTCTCTAGAGCCCGTGCTCCTCAAGAGAGAGGCCACCGCAGTGAGAGGCCCGCGTGCCACAACAAGGGGTAGCTCCGGCTCGCCACAACTAGAGAAAGCCTGCATGCAGCGATGAAGACCCAACTCAGCCAGAAATAAATAAATAAAATAAATAAATTAAAAAAAAAAAAAAAGAAGATAGGTGGATAGAGTTCAGCTCCTGAATGGCCTGGGTTACCATTGTAATGAGATGGATTTTCTTCTGCAGCCATTGGAGAACCAAGGAAGAATTGTAAGGAAGGGACATCAGGAGATTTGTACTTTGGAATGGTAGTGCTGGAATGGGTGGGGTTCATGGTTGGGGAGGGACAGACACCATTGCCAGGAGGCTATTGCCTTAGTCCAGGTGAATAAAAAGCTTTGGCACTGGGAATGGAGATGGAAAGCCACATTCCGTAAACAGTTCTTGGTCAGACTCACACTGTCCTGCTAACCAACTGGCTGTGGTTGACAAGGAAAGAAAGAGGATCCCAAGAAAGCACTAAATTTTCCAGACTATGCTTTCAAATATAAAGATTCCTTTTTAACATCAAGTAAGAAACTTCAGGCATCCACATCCTAGTAATTACAGTTTTAGTATCTGTTGATTGAGAAAATCAGAATAATTGGCAAGCTTGCTTCAGCTGGGGAGGGGTGTGTGTGTGTGTGTGTGTCCTGCTCTGCCTTCCTGAGACTGGATCTTTTTTTATTGGCATTTCTGAGTTACGGCACTCTATTCAGCAAGGTTCCTTAACAACATGGTTCCTCCTACAGAAGGCTACTCACATTTGTGTGTGGTTTTCATATGTTTGTCTCTTAGAGAGCACTTACTCCTTATTTGTGGTCCTCTCACTTATCACCAACCATTATTCCTATTTTTCTGTCACTGGGCACCAAGTGACAGAAAGGATTTGTTTTTGGTCTATGTCTTTCTTTAAAAAAATAGTACATGTTCATTGTAAACACTTATAAAAGGTAGAAGAATTGAAGAAGAATTATTCATATCAGACCTCTCTCATACTGTTAGCATCTTAGTTTCAAGTATGCCTTTGGTTCATGCCTATATTTATTAGTAAAGTTTAGAGATGGCTTCCAAAAGGATTTTTATTCTCCCTCTCTATTTTTTCTCTTAACCTTGGATTATGATAATTTCTCCACATGATTATATTTGTTAATGAGATATTATTCCAATAAATCGATTAATAATTTTTTGACTAATGCACCTTTGTTGGACTTTATTTTTTTTCACTTTTACAAATAATGCTACACTGAGGACCTTGCATGTAAATCTTGCAAAGTCTGATTCCCTTAAGATAGCTACTTAAAAGGGGGATTACTGGGTTAAGGTATATTTCTCTTTGAAGATCTTTTATATAGATTGCTAAATTCCTTTTCAAAGATTTTGAGCACATTTATTGAGTGTTAGAATATATTTTTCTTATCTCCATTATATATTTTTTAAAAATACATCTTTATTGGAGTATAATTGCTTTACAATGTTGTGTTAGTTTCTGTTGTACAACAAAGTGAATAAGCTATATGTATACATATATCCCCATATCCCCTCCCTCTTGCATCTCCCTCCCACACTCCCTGTCCCACCCCTCTAGGTGGTCACAAAGCACTGAGCTGATCTCCCTGTGCTATGCAGCTGCTTCCCACTAGCTATCTATTTTACATTTGGTAGTGTATATATGTCAATGCTACTCTCTCACTTCGTCTCAGCTTACCCTTCCCCCTCCCTGTGTCCTCAAGTACATTTTCTATGTCTGCGTCTTTATTCCTGTCCTGCCCCTAGGTTCATCAGAAACAGTTTTTTTTTTTAGATTCCATATATATTTGTTAGCATATGGTATTTGTTTTTTACTTTCTGGCTTACTTCACTCTGTATGACAGACTCTAGGTCCATCCACCTCACTACAAATAATTCAAATTTGTTTCTTTTTATGGCTGAGTAATATGCCATTGTATATATGTGCCACATCTTCTTTATCCATTCATCTGTCAATGGACACTTAGGTTGCTTCCATGGCCTGGCCTGGTACATGTCTCTTTTTGAATTATGGTTTTCTCAGGGTATATGCCTAGTAGTGGGATTGTTGGGTTATATGGTAGTTCTATTTTTAGTTTTTTGAGGAACCTCCATACTGTTCTCCATAGTGGCTGTATCAATTTATATTCCCACCAACAGTGCAAGAGAGTTCCCTTTTCTCCACACCCTCTCCAGCATTTATTGTTTGTAGATTTTTTGATGATGGCCATTCTGACTGGTGTGAGGTGTGAGGTGATACCTCATTGTAGTTTTGATTTGCATTTCTCTAATGATTAGTCATGTTGAGCATCCTTTCATGTGTTTGTTTACAATCTGTTTATCTTCTTTGGAGAAATGTTTATTTAGATATTCTGCCCATTTTTGGATTGGGTTGTTTGTTTTTTTTGATGTTGAGCTGATGAGCTGCTTGTATATTTTGGAGATTAATCCTTTGTCAGTTGCTTTGTTTGCAAATATTTTCTCCCATTCTGAGGGTTGTCTTTTTGTCTTGTTCATGATTTCCTTCACTGTGCAAAAGCTTTTAAGTTTCATTAGGTCCCATTTATTTATTTTTGTTTTTATTTCCCTTACTCTAGGAGGTGGGTCAAAAATGATCTTGCTGTGATTTATGTCATAGAATGTTCTGCCTATATTTTCCTCTAAGAGTTTTATAGTGTCTGGTCTTACATTTAGGTCTTTAATCTATTTTGAGTTTATTTTTGCATATGGTGTTAGAGAGTGTTCTAATTTCATTCTTTTACATGGAGCGTCCAGTTTTCCCAGTACCACTATTTGAAGAGGGCTGTCTTTTCTCCATTGTATATTCTTGTCTTCCTTATCAATGATAAGGTGACCATATGTGTGTGGGTTTATCTCTGGGCTTTCTATCCTTTTCCATTGATCTATATTTCTGTTTTTGTGCCAGTACCATACTGTCTTGATTACTGTAGCTCTGTAGTATAGTCTGAAGTCAGGGAGCCTGATTCCTCCAGCTCCGTTTTTCTTTCTGAAGATTGCTTTGGCTATTCAGGGTCTTTTTTGTTTCCATACAAATTTTGCATTTTTTTGTTCTAGTTCTATGTAAAATGCCATTGGTCGTTTGATAGGGATTGCATTGAATCTGTAGATTGCTTTGGGTAGTATAGTCATTTTCACAATGTTGATTCTTCCAATCCAAGAACATGGTATATCTCTCCATATGTTTGTATTGTCTAATTTCTTTCATCAGTGTTTATAGTGTTCTGCATAGAGGTCTTTGTTTCCTTACAGGTTATTCCTAGGTATTTTATTCTCTTCGCTGCAATGGTAAATGGGAGTGTTTCCTTAATTTCTCTTTTTGATTTTTTGTTGTTAGTATATAGGAATGCAAGAGATTTCTATGCATTAACTTTGTATCCTGCTACTTTACCAAATTCATTAATTAGCTCTAGTAGTTTTCTGGTGGCATCTTTAGGATTATCTATGTATAGTATCATGTCATCTGTAAACAGTGACAGTTTTACTTCTTCTTTTCCAGTTTGGATTCCTTTTGTGTCTTTTTCTTCTCTGATTGCCGTGGCTAAAACTCCCAAAACTATGTTGAATAATAGTGGTGAGAGTGGGCACCCTTGTGTTGTTCCTGATCTTAGAGGAAATGGTTTCAGTTTTTCACTGTTGAGAATGATGTTGGCTGTGGGTTTGTTATATATAGCCTTTATTATGTTGAAGTAGGTTCCCTCTAAGCCTACTTTCTGGAGAGTTTTTATCATACATGGGTGTAGAATTTTGTCAAAAGCTTTTTCTGCATCTATTGAGGCAATCATATGGTTTTTCACCTTCAATTTGTTAATATGGCGTATCACATTGACTGATTTACATTTACGGAAGAATCCTTGCATTCCTGGAATAAACCCCACTTGATCATGGTGTATGATCCTTTTAATGTGCTCTTGGATTCTGTTTGTTCGTATTTTGTTGAGGATTTTTGCATCTATGTTCCTCAGTGATATTGGCCTGTAGTTTTCTTTCTTTGTGACATCCTTGTCTGGTTTTGGTATCAGGGTGATGGTGGCCTCATAGAATGAGTTTGGGAGTGTTCTTCCCTCTGCTATCTTTTGGAAGAGTTTGAGAAGGATAGGTGTTAGCTCTTCTCTAAATGTTTGATAGAATTCGCTTGTGAAGCCATCTGGTCCTGGGCTTTTGTTTGTTGGAAGATTTTTACTCACAGTTTCAATTTCAGAGTTTGTGATTGGTCTGTTCATATTTTCTATTTCTACCTGGTTCAGTCTTGGAAGGTTGTGCTTTTCTAAGAATTTGTCCATTTCTTCCAGGTTATCCATTTTATTGGCATAGAGTTTCTTGTAGTAATCTCTCATGATCCTTTGTATTTCTGTGGTGCAGTTGTTATTTCTCCTTTTTCATTTCTAATTCTGTTGATTTGAGTCTTCTCGGTTTTTTTCCTGATGAGTCAGGCCAATGGTTTATCAATTTTGTTTATTCTCAAAGAACCAGATTTTAGTTTTATTGATCTTTGCTATTGTTTCCTTTATTTGTTTTTCATTTATTTCTGATCGGATCTTTATGGTTTCTTTACTTCTGCTAACTTTAGAGGATTTTTTGCTCTTCTTTCTGTAATTGCTTCAGGTGTAAGGTTAGGTTGTTTATTTGAGATGTTTCTTGTTTCTTGAGGTAGGATTGTATTGCTATAAAACTCCCTGTTTGAACTGTTTTGCTGCATCCCATAGGTTTTGGGTTGTCGTGTTTTCATTGCCATTTGTTTCTAGGTATTTTTTGATTTCCTCTTTGATTTCTTCAGTGATCTCTTGGTTGTTTAGTAATGTATTGTTTAGCTTTCACTTGTTTGTAAATTTTTTCAGTTTTTTTTCCTGTAATTGATATATAGTCTCATAATTTTGTTGTTGGAAAAGGTGCTTGATATGATTTTAATTTTCTTAAATTTACCAAGGCTTGATTTGTGAGCCAGGTTGTGATCTATCCCAGAGAATATTCTGTGTGCACTTGAGAAGAAAGTGTATTATGCTGTTTTTGGGTGGAATGTCTTTTAAATATCAGTTAAGTCCGTGTGGACGAATGTGTCATTTCATGCTTGTGTGTCCTTATTTATTTTCATTTTGGATGATCTCTTTCCATTGGTGTAAGTGGGATGTTAAATTCCCCTACTATTATTATGTTACTGTCGACTTCCCCTTTTATGGCTGTTAGCATTTGTCTTATGTATTGAGGTGCTCCTATGTTGGGTGCATAAATATTTAAAATTGTTATAGCTTCCTCTTGGACTGATTCCTTAATCATTATGTAGAGTCCTTCCTTGTCTCTTGTAATAGCCTTTATTTTAACGTCTATTTTGTCTGATATGGGTCTTGCTACTCCAGCTTTCTTTCGATTTCCATTGCATGGAATATCTTTTTCTGTCCCCTCACTTTCAGTCTGTATGTGTCCCTAGGTCTGATATCGGTCTTTTGTAGACCACATACGTACAGATCTTGTTTTTGCATTCATTCAGTCAGTTTGTGTCTTTTGTTTTGAGCATATAATCCATTCACATTTAAGGTAATTATCGAAATGTATATTCTTATTGCCATTTTCTTAATTGTTTTGGGTTTGTTTTTATAGGTCATTTTCTTTTCTTGTGTTTCCCACTTAGAGAAGTTCTTTTAGCATTTGTTGTAGAGCTGGTTTGGAGGGGCAGATCCATAATGTTTTATAATGGTAATCAAGGTTTCTTCTGACCTACACTGAAAATGTATTAAGCAAGAAGGATTAATCCAAAAAAATAAATCTATGCTGAGAAAGCCATGGGAAAAAACAACCATGGGAAAAAAACATGAATAGGCTATTATATAGCCTGATAAATGGATACAGAAGATTCTTAATTTTTTTTATATTAATGAAGGGAATCGCTGACAAATATGTTTTAAGAAGTAGAGTTTATTAACTCAATGACCTTTCAGTAGGTTTGCCCCATGATTTTGGGTGGCAAGGAATCTTACTTACTGAGTAAGGAATAATCATTTTTTAAAAAAAATTAATTAATTAATTATTTTTAAAATTAGTTTCTGCTTTATAACAAAGTGAATCAGTCATACATATACATCTGTTCCCACATCCCTTCCCTCCTGCGTCTCCCTCCCTCCCACCCTCCCCATCCCACCCCTCCAGGCGGTCACAAAGCACCGAGCTGATCTCCCTGTGCTATGCGGCTGCTTCCCACAATCTATCTACCTTACATTTGGTACTGTATATATGTCCATGCCTCTCTTTTGCTTTGTCACAGCTTACCCTTCCCCCTCCCTATATCCTCAAGTCCATTCTCAAGTAGGTCTGTGTCTTTATTCCCGTTTTACCCCTAGGTTCTTCATGACATTTTTTTTTTTAAATTCCATATATATGTGTTAGCATACGGTATTTGTCTTTCTCTTTCTGACTTACTTCACTCTGTATGACAGACTCTAGGTCTATCCACCTCATTACAAATAGCTCAGTTTCGTTTCTTTTTATGGCTGAGTAATATTCCATTGTATATATGTGCCACATCTTCTTTATCCATTCATCCGATGATGGACACTTAGGTTGTTTCCAGCTCCGGTCTATTGTGAATAGAGCTGCAATGAACATTTTGGTACATGTCTCTTTTTGAATTATGGTTTTCTCAGGGTATATGCCTAGTAGTGGGATTGCTGGGTCATATGGTAGTTCTATTTTTAGTTTTTTAAGGAACCTCCATACTGTTCTCCATAGTGGCTGTACCAATTCACATTCCCACCAGCAGTGCAAGAGTGTTCCCTTTTCTCCACACCCTCTCCAGCATTTATTGTTTCTAGATTTCTTGATGATGGCCATTCCGACTGGTGTGAGATGATATCTCATTGTAGTTTTGATTTGCATTTCTCTAATGATTAATGATGTTGAGCATTCTTTCATGTGTTTGTTGGCAGGCTGTATATCTTCTTTGGAGAAATGCCTATTTAAGTCTTCTGCCCATTTTTGGATTGGGTTGTTTGTTTTTTTGCTATTGAGCTGCACGAGTTGCTTATAAATTTTGGAGATTCATCCTTTGTCAGTTGCTTCATTTGCAAATATTTTCTCCCATTCTAAGGGTTGTCTTTTGGTCTTGTTTATGGTTTCCTTTGCTGTGCAAAAGCTTTGAAGTTTCATTAGGTCCCATTTGTTTATCTTTGTTTTTATTTCCATTTCTCTAGGAGGTGGGTCCAAAAGGATCTTGCTGTGATTTATGTCATAGAGTGTTCTGCCTCTGTTTTCCTCTAAGAGTTTGATAGTTTCTGGCCTTACATTTAGGTCTTTAATCCATTTTGAGCTTATTTTTGTGTATGGTGTTAGGGAATGATCTAATCTCATACTTTTATATGTCCCTGTCCAGTTTTCCCAGCACCACTTATTGAAGAGGCTGTCCTTTCTCCACTGTACATTCCTGCTTCCTTTATCAAAGATAAGGTGACCATATGTGCGTGGGTTTCTCTCTGGGCTTTCTATCCTGTTCCATTGATCTATCTTTCTGTTTTTGTGCCAGTACCACACTGTCTTGATTACTGTAGCTTTGTAGTATAGTCTGAAGTCAGGGAGCCTGATTCCTCCAGCTCCGTTTTTCGTTCTCAAGATTGCTTTGGCTATTCGGGGTCTTTTGTTTTTCGAAACAAATTTTGAAATTTTTTGTTCTAGTTCTGTGAAAAATGCCAGTGGTAGTTTGATAGGGATTGCATTCAATCTGTAGATTGCTTTGGGTAGTAGAGTCATTTTCACAATATTGATTCTTCCAATCCAGGAGCATGGTATATCTCTCCATCTATTTGTATCATCTTTAATTTCTTTCATCAGTGTCTTATAATTTTCTGCACACAGGTCTTTTGTCTCCTTAGGTAGGTTTATTCCTAGATATTTTATTCTTTTTGTTGCAATGGTAAATGGGAGGGTTTTCTTGAATTCATTTTCAGATTTTTCATCATTAGTGTACAGGAATGCCAGAGATTTCTGTGCATTAATTTTGTATACTGCTACTTTACCAAATTCATTGATTAGCTCTAGTAGTTTTCTGGTAGCATCTTTAGGATTCTCTATGTATAGTATCATGTCCTCTGCAAACAGTGACAGCTTTACTTCTTCTTTTCCAATTTGGATTCCTTTTATTTCCTTTTCTTCTCTGATTGCTGTGGCTAAAACTTCCAAAACTGTGTTTAATAAGAGTGGTGAGAGTGGGCAGCCTTGTCTTGTTCCTGATCTTAGTGGAAATGGTTTCAGTTTTTCACCATTGAGGACAATGTTGGCTGTGGGTTTGTCACATATGGCCTTTATTATGTTGAGGATGGTTCCCTCTATGCCTACTTTCTGCAGGGTTTTTATCATAAATGGGTGTTGAATTTTGTCGAAAGCTTTCTCTGCATCTATTGAGATGATCATATGGTTTTTCTCCTTCAACTTGTTAAGATGGTGTATCACATTGATTGATTTGCATATATTGAAGAATCCTTGCATTCCTGGAATAAACCCCACTTGATCATGGTGTATGATCCTTTTAATGTGCTCTTGGATTCTGTTTGTTCGTATTTTGTTGAGGATTTTTGCATCTATGTTCCTCAGTGATATTGGCCTGTAGTTTTCTTTCTTTGTGACATCCTTGCCTGGTTTTGGTATCAAGGTGATGCTGGCCTCATAGAATGAGTTTGGGAGTGTTCCTTCCTCTGAAATTGTTTGGAAGAGTATGAGAAGGATGGGTGTTAGCTCTTCTCTAAATGTTTGATAGAATTCGCCAGTGAAGCCATCTGGTCCTGGGCTTTTGTTTGTTGGGAGATTTATAATCACAGTTTCAATTTCAGTGCTTGTGATTGGTCTATTCATATTTTCTATTTCTTCCTGATTCAGTCTTGGCAGGTTGTGCATTTCTAAGAATTTGTCCATTTCTTCCAGGTTGTCCATTTTATTGGCATAGAGTTTCTTGTTGTAATCTCTCATGATCTTTTGTATTTCTGCAGTGTCAGTTGTTACTTCTCCTTCTTCATTTCTAATTCTATTGATTTGAGTCTTCTCCCTTTTTTTCTTGATGAGTCTGGCTAATGGTTTGTCAATTTTGTTTATCTTCTCAAAGAACCAGCTTTTAGTTTTATTGATCTTTGCTATCATTTCCTTCATTTCTTTTTCATTTATTTCTGATCTGATCTGTATGATTTCTTTCCTTCTGCTAGCTTTGGGGTTTTTTTGTTCTTCTTTCTCTAATTGCTTTAGGTGCAGGGTCAGGTTGTTTACTGGAGATGTTTCCTGTTTCTTAAGGTGGGATTGTATTGCTATAAACTTCCCCTTTAGAACTGCTTTTGCTGCATCCCATAGGTTTTGGGTCGTCGTGTCTCCATTGTCATTTGTTTGTAAGTATTTTTTAATTTCCTCTTTGATTTCTTCAGTGATCACTTCGTTATTGAGTAGTGTATTGTTTAGCCTCCATGTGTTTGTATTTTTTACAGATCTTTTCCTGTAATTGATGTCTAGTCTCATAGCATTGTTGTCGGAAACGATACTTGATACAATTTCAATTTTCTTAAATTTACCAAGGCTTGATTTGTGACCCAAGATATGATCTATCCTGGAGAATGTTCCATGAGCACTTGAGAAAAATGTGTATTCTGTTGTTTTTGGATGGAATGTCCTATAAATATCAATTAAGTCCATGTTGTTTAATGTATCATTTAAAGCTTGTGTTTCCTTATTTATTTTCATTTTGGATGATCTGTCCATTGGTGACAGTGGGGTGTTAAAGTCCCCTACTATGATTGTGTTACTGTCGATTTCCCCTTTGATGGCTGTTAGTATTTGCCTTATGTATTGAGGTGCTCCTATGTTGGGTGTATAAATATTTACAATTGTTATATCTTCCTCTTGGATCGATCCGTTGATCATTATGTAGTGTCCTTCTTTGTCTCTTCTAGTAGTCTTCATTTTAAAGTCTATTTTGTCTGATATAAGAATTGCTACTCCAGCTTTCTTTTGATTTCCATTTGCATGGAATATCTTTTTCCATCCCCTTACTTTCAATCTGTATGTGTCTCTAGGTCTGAAGTGGGTCTCTTGTAGACAGCATATATATGGGTCTTGTTTTTGTATCCATTCAGCCACTCTGTGTCTTTTGGTGAGAGGATTTAATCCATTTACATTTAAGGTAATTATCGATATGTATGTTCCTATTCCCATTTCCTTAATTGTTTTGGGTTCGTTATTGTAGGTCTATTCCTTCTGTTGTGCTTCTTGCCTAGAGAAGTTCCTTTAGCATTTGTTGTAAAGCTGGTTTGGTGGTGTTGAACTCTCTCAGCTTTTGCTTGTCTGTAAAGGTTTTAATTTCTCCGTGAAATCTGAATGAGATCCTTGCTGGGTAGAGTAATCTTGGTTGCAGGTTTCTCTCCTTCATCACTTTAATTATGTCCTGCCACTCCCTTCTGGCTTGTAGAGTTTCTGCTGAGAGATCAGCTGTTAACCTGATGGGGATTCCCTTGTGTGTTATTTGTTGTTTTTGCCTTGCTGCTTTTTTTTTTTTTTTTTTTTTTTTTTTTTTTTTTTTTGCTGTACGCGGGCCTCTCACTGCTGTGGCCTCTCCCGTTGCGGAGCACAGGCTCCGGACACACAGGCTCCGCAGCCATGGCTCGCGGGCCCAGCCGCTCCGCGGCACGTGGGATCCTCCGGGATCGGGGCACGAACCCGTGTCCCCTGCATCGGCAGGCGGACTCTCAACCACTGCGCCACCAGGGAGGCCCGCCTTGCTGCTTTTAATATGATTTCTTTGTGTTTAATTTTTGACAGTTTGATTAATATGTGTCTTGGCGTATTTCTCCTTGGATTTATTCTGTATGGGACTCTCTGTGCCTCCTGGACTTGATTAACTATTTCCTTTCCCATATTAGGGAAGTTTTCAACTATAATCTCTTCAAATATTTTCTCAGTCCCTTTCTTTTTCTCTTCTTCTTCTGGAGCCCCTATAATTCGAATGTTGGTGCGTTTAATATTGTCCCAGAGGTCTCTGAGACTGTCCTCTGTTCTTTTAATTCTTTTTTCTTTATTTTGCTCTGCATCAGTTATTTCCACTGTTTTATCTTCCACATCACTTATCCGTTCTTCTGCCTCAGTTATTCTGCTATTGATCCCATCAAGAGTATTTTTCATTTCATTTATTGTGTTTTTAATCGATGCTTGATTCATCTTTAGTTCTTCTAGGTCCTTGTTAACTGTTTCTTTCATTTTGTCTATTCTATTTCCAAGATTTTGGATCTTGGAAATAGAATCTTGGATTATCTTTACTATCATTATTCTGAATTCTTTTTCAGGTAGACTGCCTATTACCTCTTCATTTGTTAGGTCTGGTAGGTTTTTATCTTGCTCCTTTACCTTCTGTGTGTTTTTCTGTCTTCTCATTTTGCTTATGTTACTGTGTTTGGGGTCTCCTTTTTGCAGGCTGCAGATTCGTAGTTCCCGTTGTTTTTGGTGTCTGTCCCCAGTGGTTAAGGTTGTTTCAGTAGGTTGTGTAGGCTTCCTGGTGGGGGAGACTAGTGCCTGTGTTCTGGTGGTTGAGGCTCGATCTTGTCTTTCTGGTGGACAGGTCCACGTCTGGTGGTGTGTTTTGGGGTGCCTGTGGCCTTATTGTGTTTTTAGGCGGCCTCTCTGTTAATGGGTGGGGTTGTGTTCCTGCCTTGCTAGTTGCTTGGCATAGGGTGACCAGCACTGTAGTTTGCTGGTCGTTGACTGAAGCTGGGTGCTGGTGTTGAGATGGAGATCTCTGGGAGATTTTCGCTGCTTGATATTATGTGGAGCTGGGAGGTCTCTTGTTGACCTGTGTCCTGAAGTTGGCTCTCCCACTTCAGAGGCACAGCACTGACTCCTGGCTGCAGCACCAACAGCCTTTCATCTACCCAGCTCAGAATAAAAGGGAGAAAACGTAGAAAGAAAGAATTAGTAGAAGAAAGAAAG
The DNA here is from genome assembly GCF_025265405.1 of Mesoplodon densirostris. Lineage (NCBI taxonomy): Eukaryota > Metazoa > Chordata > Mammalia > Artiodactyla > Ziphiidae > Mesoplodon > Mesoplodon densirostris. The sequence continues at coordinate 43,687,392 of NC_082670.1, read as the reverse complement.
AGAGAGAGAAAGAAAGGAAGAAGGAAAGAAAGGAAGGAAGGAAGAAAGAAAGAAAGAAAGGAGGGAGTGAGGGAGGAAGGATGGAAAGAAAGAAAGAAAGGAAGGAGGGAGGGAGGAATGAAAGAAAAAGGAAGGGTGAATGGAGGAAGGGAGGGAGGGAGGGAGGAAGGAAAGAAAGAAAGAAAGAATGAAAGACAGGAGGGAGGGAGGGAGGAAGGAAAGAAAAAGGAAGTGAAAGGAAGAAGGGTGGGAGGGAGGAAGGAAAAAGAGACAGGATGGAGGGAGGGAGAGAGGAAGGAAAGAAAGAGAGAAAGAAGGAAAGGAGGGGTGGAGGGAGGAAGGGAGGAAGGAAAGGTAGGAAAAAAAGAAAGAGCAGGTAAAGTAAAATAGAATAAAGTATGAAATATACTAGCGTTATTAAAATTAAAAAGTAATTATTGAAAAAAAAACGGACAGATAGAACCCTGGGACATATGGTAGAAGCAAAGCTATACAGAGAGAATCTTACACAGAAGAATACACATCCACATTCACAAAAAGAGAGCAGGGGGAAAAATCAAAAATCTTGCTCTCCAAGTCTACCTCCTCAATTTGGGATAATTCGTTGTAAAAAGAGGAAAAGGGCGAGAATTCTGAAATCTTGCTCTCTAGGTCCACCTCCTTAATTTGGGATAATTCGTTGTAAAAAGAGGAAAAGGGGGGGGCCTCCCTGGTGGCGCAAGTGGTTGAGAGTCCGCCTGCCGATGCAAGGGATACGGGTTCGTGCCCCGGTCTGGGAGGATCCCATATGCCGCGGAGCGGCTGGGCCCGTGAGCCATGGCCGCTGAGCCTGCGCGTCCGGAGCCTGTGCTCCGCAACGGGGGAGGCCACAACAGTGAGAGGCCCGCATACCGCAAAAAAAAAAAAAAAAAAAAAAAAGAGGAAAAGGGGGGAAAGTCTTAAATCTTGTCCTCAAAGTCCACTTCCTCAATTTGGGATGATTCGCTGTCCATTCATGCACTCCACAGACGCAGGGCACATCAAGTGGACCGTGGAGCTTTAATTCGCTGCCTCCGAGGCTGCACAGAGAGATTTCTCTGTCTCTTCTCTGCTCTCACAGCTCCCGGGTCTCAGCCTTGGACCTGGCCCCGCCTCTGCACATAGGTCGCCGGAGGGCGTCCGTTCTTCGCTCAGACAGGACGGGTTTAAAGGAGCCGCTGATTCGGGGGCTCTGGCTCACTCAGGCAGAGGGAAGGGAGGGGTGCGCAGTGTGGGGCGGGCCTGCGGCGGCAGAGGCCGGCGTGACATTGCACCAGACCGAGGCGCTCCGTGCGCTTTCCCAGGAAAGCCGTCCCCGGGTCCCGGGACCCCGGCAGTGGCGGGGTGCACAGGCCCCCCGGAAGGCGGGGCTGACAGTGACCCGCGCTCGCACACAGGCCCCGCGGCGGTGGCAGCAGCAGCCCCTGTGTCCCACGCCCGTCTCCGGGGTCCGCGCCTTTAGCCGTGGCTCGCGCCCGTCTCCCGCGCTTCCCCAAGCAGCCCTCTTAATGCCCTCTCCTCGCGCACCAGGAAACAAAAGGGAAGAAAAAGTCTCTTGCCTCTTCGGCAGCTCCAGACCCTTTCCCCGGACTCCCTCCAGGCTAGCCATGGTGCACTCCAAAGCACTTTTAAATGTAAGGTGAGGGAGGGGTGTGGTTAGTTGTTGCAAAGTTCTTGGTGCAGGAATCCTTTGTTTTTGCAACTGTCCATGTAGGTCAGGTCAGAGAAGACCAGTGTTATTCTCTGTTCTGCAACTTTTTATCTATATATGAATGGAAAAGTGTTAAACCTTTAAAGGTCATAGCCTTGAGAATGGGCTGGCCTGTATATTTCAGGCTATAGGCAACATTCTTTTACAAAAGGTACAGAGCCAGCATGACTAAGCACAGGCAACAGAGCACAAAGGTTAAAGCAAAAGGAACAGATCTGATATGGAGTCAGATTTGTTCTTCCCTATTACATTTCCATTTAGTCTGTGCTCAATTAGTGCAAGGATTGGGGACTTCCTTAATAATACTGATCTATCCTTTCTTATCTTTTCAACCTTAAACCAAGAGACAGCCACTCAACTCACAGGTCCTGAAGGTGCTGCCCCAGGTTAGCAGCAGGAAGTTACCTGGGATAAAGAGGACATGGATAATTTAGTACAATGATGGCAAAACATTCACTGCTTATGATAAGGAAGAAATCAGAAGAATTGGACATTTTATTTTTACAAAACTCTGAAAGTATTCTTGAAGTCTAGATCCCACATAGCATGAGTGCTTTTTTGGGTTGAAGAACCCATTGGTGGTGGTTGGGGATGAAGTTTCTTCCTTAACTTTTCTCATTACTACACTATTTAAGAAAATCTTTCTTAGTGCCCTCCCATAGTTTTTACCATGTGTGCGTTAAATGTGAAATGTCTTTGTATAAATGTAACTTTATAAGTGTTATTTGATAGTGTTGTTATCCATTTAAAGGTAACTATCTTCAAAGACATATAAAGGCTCCCATTTTCTTTCTTTCTGTCAGAGCCACCATGACAGGCTGTGGTCCTGCGTCTGAAGTCTTCCCAGCTGGGGACACCTGGGCTGTGAAAGCTGCAGAGTATACAGAGGGTAGGGATGCTGAGGTACGAGCATTGTAGGAGAGAGAGTATGGTGTGGCGGAAATATGCCTTAGAGTCAGAGAGACTGGGGTAAGTTATTTCACCCCTTTGAGACTCAGTTTTCTCCCTTGTTGAACGGTGATAACAAAATGTCTCTCATATGCAAGATCATGGGTGTTAAGTCCAGACCTGGTCACATACAATGTGCAAGACACAAGGTTTACCATCCTCCTTCCTTAGATGCCTGTGGCCTTTGGCTGGGTTTCATTCACCCTATTACAGTCACCTCCTAAAATGCTGAGTCCTTCAAGGGTAGGGATTGTCTCTGATCTGCTTTCCATCTCCAGTGACCACTTTAGTTCCTGGCAGAAATTTGGAGGCTCTGTAAGTGGCAGTTACACTGAGATGCATTCAATTGTGTAAAAGAATCCATAATAATATCAGGCATTTGGAGAAGCTTTGGGAAACTTGGAAAGAAGAACAGAACAATAAAAGCCTGGTCCTATGCCACTGATTAAAACTTATCTGGATAGTTTGAGGCTTAGTCAATTCCTGTTGAATGAGTGATATTAAAAAGAACATTTGTGGGCTTCCCTGGTGGCGCAGTGGTTGAGAATCTGTCTGCTAATGCAGGGGACATGGGTTTGAGCCCTGGTCTGGGAAGATCCCACATGCCGTGGAGCAACTAGGCCCGTGAGCCACAACTACTGAGCCTGCGCGTCTGGAGCCTGCGCTCTGCAACAAGAGAGGCCACCATAGTGAGAGGCCCACGCACCGCGATGAAGAGTGGCCCCCACTTGCCCCAACTAGAGAAAGCCCTCGCACAGAAACTAAGACCCAACACAGCAAAATAAATAAATTAATTAATAAACTCCTACCCCCAACATCTTCTTTAAAAAAAAAAAAATTTGTAAGTGAGCCCTAGAAGAAAGGTAAGTGGAATGGAGATTAGGGGACCTAGCTGAGTGCTTGGCATGTGTTGGACACTGAATAAACAGTCACTGAATCCATGAAAAAGTGATTAAGTAAATAGAAGACATACAACTAACTCATGGATGGTAGTTAAGTAAAACATTATTTGGAAGGTAATGAGTGTAGGGCAAGGTGGTAACCATTCGTATGTCACCTGCTTTGTGTGTGTGTGTGTGTGTGTGTGTGTGTGTGTGTGTATAACAGGGAGAGAGAGGTTGGGAGTGGGGAAGGAAGGAAAGAGGAGGGAAGGGACGTCCAGATGAACCATTGAGGCACTGAGTGATTTATCAGGCTGAGTTTCCTTTCATTGCTGTTAAACATGAATTCAGGTTATTGCAGGAGGTTGGTGGCCTCAGATACAAAGGGAGAATTCTCACCTGACTCAGACAGTGAGATACAAAGCTATCTTGGTGGACAGAGGAAGAGACTGCCCCTTGTTCTTGCTAGCATCTCTTTTGAGCCCAGCTGCTTGCAGACAGTATTGTTCACCAGTGTAAACTAAGAGATAGGAGAAAGAACCTTATTTGATTTTTAAAGCAATTAAATGAACAGAGCTTTAATTTTGCACCTGAGATTTGTGAGTCATCTGTAAGTATTTCCAGTGTTTTTCCTGCACAAGCCTGCAGTTACCAAATCTTGCAACAGGCTCTGAATGGTTCTCTTGAGGGCTGCAGCAGAGAGGAGTGGCTGCTGCCTCCTGGTTAAGAGAAAGACACTCCTCGCCCTGCTGCTGCTCTAGGCGATTCCAACAACTGCTGGGGTCTGGGCAGAGTTTCCAGCAGTCAGCACTGCTGCCAACAAGCTCAGGGATGCCCCTCACCCTTCTTCTACTGCCACGAATCCCTGGCTCAGGACTAGGAACTTGATTCTCCTGTCTAAGGACTGGGAGATGAGAGGATTCTATTACTATGTCCAGGGAGGAGGTGGTTAGAGAATCGGAGGTCTTCAGGTGTTTAGGGGGGCTGTGGAGGTTCACTTGGTCCCCAGGCATTGGCATGATGTGGGGAGTCCCTTGCATTCCCCAGCCTCAATTTCTTCATCTGGATTCTTGTAAAATGTACAGTGCTTTTCATTGTTCTTGTGAAATGTACAAAGTGGTGTGCATGCTCAGTGTGTATATTTCATACTGTTCAGATTTGGAGGAAGGGGGCAAGGACATGGGAAGAGGGGAGCCTCCTGGGCTGTGATCAGGAGTTTGGCCTGTTGTGGGGACAATGGGGTGCAGAGTTTATAGGCTCCTCTGCAGGCAGCACATCCTGAAAGGAAGGGAGAAGGAGGGATAAACCTACAAGAATGGACTTCTTTCTTTCTCTCTGCGACACCCACTCCCGTCACATCTCCTGTTCCCTTTTGGCTTCTACACAGGCCCATGTCAACTCAGATGCTCGTTGAGATCATGAAGTGTAACCCCCAGGCAGTTATTTCAGGGTTTTTCAAACATCACACCATTGATTCTAGCCTATTCACATCAACGGAGATATGGACTTAATGCCCCGGGGGACGATGGTGGGGTCAGAATGCTAATGGGAAAGGAAGATGAAAGCTGCTGGGGCTCATTTAATTTTGTGTTTGCCAAATGGAAAACATACAAAAGAAAACTGCAATCTAAGCCACACCAAATATCCATAATTGTGAAATAAAGTCCAGATTGAGGACAGAAATTGCCACTTTGAACAATATTATTCTTTCATGCTCCAACACATAAAAGATGCTCCAGAGGTCTTTCATTTCGACCAGAATTACTTAAAGACATGAGAATACACTTAAAATCACTTAAGTAGGATCCCTGTTGCCTTTGTTTAATTAATACAATATCATTCCCTTGTCAGGTGTATAAATATTAGTCCGTGCCTTGTTCATCACCTTCACATCTTATCTGAATTCACAAACAATTATTGGCGTTGCTGTAGTCCATGTGCTTATCTGGAACTTATTTAGTAGTCTCTAGTTTTTTTTTTTTTTTTTTTTTTTTTTTTGCGGTACGTGGGCCTCTCACTGTTGTGGCCTCTCCCAGTGCAGAGCACAGGCTCCGGACACGCAGGCTCAGCGGCCATGGCTTACGGGCCTAGCCGCTCCGCGGCATGTGGGATCTTCGCGGACCGGGGCACGAACCCGTGTCCCCTGCATCGGCAGGCGGACTCTCAACCACTGCGCCACCAGGGAAGCCCAGTATTCTCTAGTTTTTTTTTTTTTATTATATTATTTATTTTTATTTTTTTTTTTTGCTTTATAAGAAATTTAATCAGTTATACATATACATATGTTTCCATATCCCCTCCCAATTCTCTAGTTTTAACAAGGATATTTAATGTCTGAAATGACTTACCCAAAAGGTGATTAAAAAGTAGTAGGTAGATTTCTAAGATCAAGGAGTTTCAGGACATTTAAAAAATCTGCTACACGGTTGTAAAGTATTTACATGAATTGGCATATTTTTGTAAATTATTGTGCCAATCTTAATAGAAATGACTAGTGCATATGATACACATGACACGTACATAGTGGTGATAATAAAAACCCTCTTGATTAAACAAAATACCTGTTAAAGTTTTGCCAGTTGTGGTAACAAACAAGTCTTCAGATGTATAATGGGCCAGAGATCACAGAGGTTAAATTCTCACTCATGTAAAGTCTGAAACAGGGAATCTTGATTGGAAGGGAGCTCTCTTCCAAATTTTGATTGGGAACCCAGGTTTCTTCCTTTGTGGGGTTCTCCCCTCTTCAGCAGTGATTTCCCAGGTTGCTGGGCTCATCACCATCAAATCAGTGCAAAGGGAAATAGGAAGGATCACACACAAGAGTTTTCTCTGGACCAGGAACAATCCATTGGCTAGAACTCAGGCTGCGTCCTTAGGACGAGGAGGACGCAGGTTTGATGAAGAGCTAGACAGTTTTTGCCACCTTAGCCCATTGTTATCACTCAATCAGTTTTGACTATTATTAGTATTATTATTTTGAATGTCAATGTAGTCTTTCATAACACCTTTATATTTCAGGAGATATGAAGGATAAAACATCTTGTGTGTATGAACGTGTGCCAAATTGAGAACCAAGATTGGTAATCTAGATACCTATTTGTAGGAGAAGTTGAAGAGGACACTCACGATCTGTTCTTTAGACTGAAGTCAAGCTTAAGTTAACTGGATTTTTAAAGTAACTATGTGCCCTCAGGCCTTGACTGTATGTTATGGAAAGTATATAGACATGACTGCATCACTAGGAACTATTAAAATTAACTTCACAAAGGAAAAGAATGGTGAAATTCTTTCCTTTTCTTGGACATAGTTTGATGGAGATAATCTTCATCAAATACATTCTTTAAGGAATAAAAATGATTCTTAAAATGAGTTAAATAAAGCACTGTCCTTTATTATTCATTTCCTTTGGATACTGTAAAAGAAAATGTTACATGTGGGTAGAAATTCCTCATATCTATCTATCTATCTTTCTATCTGTGTATGTATGTATGATCTATGTATGTATCTATGTATCTGTCCTCTATGTATGTATGGATGCATGCATATATCACCTATGCATGCATGAATGTGTGTATGTATGTATATATATGCATGTGTGCATATATGTATCTATCATCTATGTATGTGTGTACTGTGTATCTATCTTCTAGGTAGGTATGTACGTGTCTGTGTATATATGCATGTATTTATGTATCTATCTGTCTAAATGAGCCTTACCCGAAAAGGTTCATGCACTCAGGTACTTTTTCTTTCAAAGGAGAGCAGCCATTTTGGCATAACTGGAGATTCTGCACTGCAGCTGGAGTAGGAGTCAGCAAACATTTTCTGTAAAATGCCAGGTAGTAACTCTTTCAGGCATAGAAGGCCATCCAGTCTCTGTCAGTTGTAACTACTCAATTGCACTATTTTAGTGTGAAAGCATCTGTAGATAATATGTAAATAACTCCTTGGGACCGTGTTCAACAAAGCTTTATTTACAAACACAGGAAGCAGCCTGGATTTGGTCTGTGAGCCAAGTTTACGGACTTCTTGCTCCAGAAGGTCAGTACTTTCTAAAAAGGTTACATTTGCTAATTTCATGTTAGATGTTTATGACATTTTTGAAGTTGATATCTCTCTACAGAGTTTGGAATTTTACTTCGCTTTGATTTTTCGTGGGAAGCATCACCATGATCTAAGATAACATTGACTAATTCACTATGTCTTTTGTCATCAGCATTAATGAAGCTGTAAATCATCATTGTGTTGGATGCTCTGTTAATCCACAGGCCTGGAAAGGCTACTGGTTACCCAGAGTCAAACTGCCCCATTAAAAGCACTGGGAGAAAGTCTTCAGTGACTGCTAGAGAAGATCCCTTTAAGCTTTTCTTATTAAATTTAGTCTTTAATGAAACTTTATTTTTTTAATTATTAAATTTAATTTTATTTAATATTATAGTTGATTTACAATGTTGTGTTAGTTTCAGGTATACAGAAAAGTGATTCAGTTATACATATACATATATCCATTCTTTTTCAGATTCTTTTCTCATTTAGGCTATTACAGAGTATTGAGTAGAGTTCCCTGTGCCATACAGTAGGTCCTTGTTGATTATCCATTTTATATTTAGTAGTGTGTATATGTTAATCCCAAACTCCTAATTTATCCCTCCCTCTTTAATGAAACTTTAGTTGTAATATTTGCTTAATTTTCTTCTCACTGGTAGATGGAATTTAAATTTCTTACTTCAAAAGCCTTTCACTGTAAGACTCCAGGTAGCATCAATCATTTTAGTTCATGTTTTCAGACTATCTATGAGGTGATTGTTTCTTAAAATGTTGTCATCTTCAAGTCGTGTGAAAAAATACAAAACAACCCTGTGCAACTGGCAGAATCCTAGAAAGAGACCTAATTAAATGATACAGGTGAAAGTAGGCCTACTGCCTACTGAATTAAGGTCGTGTTATCTGTCACATATGGGAACCATCAGATATAGAGTCTTCTTTAAGTAAAGAGATTTGGAATTATGATACCTCTAGCATTCATGTATGTATCACATGTTTTGGAACTAGACCTTAGTCTTACCTTGCAGTGGGGTGGGGGCCTCCTTGTCTGTCCTTGGGTCAGCCCCTTCTCTAGGTGGGGGTGGGGAGAAAGGAAGGGAAAGAAAGGTGTCTTTGTTGTATCCCTTGAGATGCTGGTTCCTGCTTTTTCTTGGACTAACACTAACCAGCCTCTGGTGACTCATGTGTGAAAAGCAAGCACACTCTGGCTCCTCAGCAAGAACTTGCATGATTCTACGACCTCTTCCAACTCCCCATGTAGCATCTGCCCAGGGCAGGCCACCCCAGAGCCTCTGGTGCCTGGGGTTCCCATCAGGAGTTGTGGGACATCCACTTGACCCATAGGGAACTACACACTCCTTATTTTTCCAAGCAGCCTGAAGACTGTTTCATTGCCAACCCTATCTTAGCCCTATCTTGCTCCAGCTGTCTTCTCCTCCTGCTCAAATAAGCACAGTGGGGAAATTGATGAGACCTCTGTGGGAAGCAGACACCCACTGTGAAATGAGATGCCAGCCTCCTCTTCATGAGGCATCTCCAAACTCTCTCATAGTCTCTCCCTCCCTGGTTGGTGAGAAATACCTTCCCTTCCCCATGTGTAGATAGATAAAAGAAAAGATCCATCAAGAACCACTGGGCTTCCCTGGTGGCACAGTGGTTGACAGTCTGCCTGCCAATGCAGGTGACACGGGTTTGTGCCCTGGTCTGGGAAGATCCCACATGCCGCGGAGCGGCTGGGCCCGTGAGCCATGGCCACTGAGCCTGCGCGTCCAGAGCCTGTGCTCTGCAACGGGAGAGGAGGCCACAACAGTGAGAGGCCCGCGTACCGCAAAAAAAAAAAAAAATAAAATAAAGAAAAAGAAATATTTGGGACATGATATTGACAGGACTTGGTGAGTAGATTAGTAGAGTAGATTAGGTATAGGGAGTAAAGGAGATGGGGATGAGACAAGGAGAACCCCAGAGTAGGGCAGGTTGGGGTTCATTATCACAAATTCAGTTTTTGGCATGTTGAGTTCTACATGCTACTGCAGGCACTGAGGTAGAAAAGTTACACTGGAAACTAGTTACTTGTGCTTCCAAGGCCAGGTCTTGAAGCAGATATGCATCCATGAGTCTTGTGAATAAGGTCTTCTAGGGAGACAGTCTAGGGTGAAAAGAGATGGTCTAGAATTGACCTCGGAGGAACTCTGACAATTAATAGTTGGTGGAAAGGGATAGCATTCCAAGGAGATGGAGAAGAAGCAGTCAAAAGGGTAGAAGGAAAACCAGGAGATGGTTTCCAAGGTGGTCAAGATGCTTAAGTCAGAGGGAAGTGCTGGGGTTGGGAGTGAGTGGTGGACGGGTGACTTGTGTTTATCCTATTTATGCCGCTTCCACAGATGCAGGAGGACATTAACTAAGTGGAAATGCAAATGCAAATGGAAGCAATATGGAACTTGTGGATTTTTCTGGAATGTTCATGCTTCTAAATAAAAATTTATTTCAGCTGTTTGCTTCCCATGTGTGTTATAATCAATTCCAGAGAGATTTCATTTATCATAAAGACAATGCTTTATGTATCACAAGGGAAACATTATAAACCGTGGGATAGTCCCATTAAGGAATATACTTTTATCCTTTACAGACTTTTAAAAATCTTTGGGTGTGAGTGTGTGTGTGTGTGTGTGTGTGTGTGTGTGTGTGTGTGTGTGTGTGGTTCTCTTTATAAAGCTAATGTTATCACTTGATTTCTTATAGTGTCTCTTATGCTATGTGCTGGGTTAATGATCAGATATCAGGAAATGTTTAAATAACTGGTTGAATTATACAAAGCTTATTATAAAGAGAATGGTAAGCAGCTGTTTTCCATTTCTCCAGATAGAAAACAAGAACAGCTTCATCTCAAGCCTTAGAAACTTGGGTAGCAGAAAAAAAATGGACTTTTGCCTAGAACAGAATGAACAATGACGGGTTCCTGGAGTACAGAATAACACATGGCTTAACGGGACCATGATTTGGGGACTTTCTGGGACATGTTCTTGGTTTCCATGGCTGTGTACATTGCTACAGGTGGGACTTTCTTTTGAAATACGCACAGTTCTTAACTTCTCTCTGCTTTAAGCATCCATCCGCACTGAAGTTGGCAAAGCTTCTACAGTTTGATACCAATGTACTTTTTAAGCCTTATTTCCCATTTCTCCCCTCGGTTCCCTATTTCAGGAAACCGTCAGTCTCCAAATATGGCCTTTGTGCCACTTTCAGACTTTTCTCTAAATCTTTGGAATATCTGACTCGATGTCACTTCTACCATGGAACCTGCCAGAACACCCAAATAAAATGTGATCTCTCCTTCTTATTGATTTTTTTAGGCTTTCTTGAAATACCATTTATTTGAAGCTTATTCATTCTTTCAATAAGTGTTTATTGAGTGTCGATGGCTCTATATTTGTGATGGGTGCTGGGATAAAGCAGTCCTTGCTTTTCTGGAGTTTGCATTCCTGTGGCAGGCCAGCGGTTGACGACTCCATGCTTGGAGACCAGTTTTCCTGGTTTGCGTCCTGTTACTCTCGAGCTGTGTCATCTTGTTGAAAGTTTTATATTTCTAGGCATCAGCGTCTTCATTGGAAAACTGGAAATAAATCACAGCTACCTGAATTAACCAGACACATGTCTTCACCTTGCTTTCTAGCTGGAGCTGTCCTGGTGACATCTTGTCTTCTTCCCCTGGGCATGGAGCCAGGCTGTGGCCACAACGATAGACCTGGGTCCTGCAGAGTGGCCACTTCTGGTCTAATTGGAGCTGGGATGGACTTTTCAGAGATATAGCAATTAGTACTCTTCTGCCTCTCTTGAGTATCTCTTGATTTCCTGAAAGCACCCAGCTTGTTACAAAGACGTGGCCAGCTCTGTATCAACATCCCTCTTATATGTCTCCCTTCTTTCCTGCCACCCTTGCCCTCTTCTTACCCTCCTGCTTCCCTGGCATTGCCCACCTAATACAGGGCTAGCATATATATTTTGGGCTCAAGCTGTTTTCTAAGGGAAGCTTGGATGAGGATACCACTTCAATGGCTTACTGTGAGGATTTGAAGGGAAGTGCCCAGAACAGTACCTGGCATAGAGTAGCTGATAAATGCTAGCTAGTATTCTTGTGGGAAAAGTAAATGAGAAAGGAAGGTCTAGGTTTAGAGAAGGAGGGTTCTCTGAGGATCTTCAGAAGAAAGGCTGTCTAAGCCAAGACTTAAAGATTGAGTGGATGGGACGCATACACCAGGTGGATAGGAGATTGGATATGGAGATTGGGATTGACATATACACACTACTATATATAAAATAGATAACTAATAAGAACCTACTGTATAGCACAGGGAACTCTTCTCAACACCCTGTAATGACCTATATGGGAAAAGAGTCTAAAAAAGAGCGAATATATGTACATGTATATGTATATGTATAACTGACTCACTTTACTGTACAGCAGAAACTAACATTTTAAATCAACTATACTCCAATAAAAATTAAAAAGAAAAGAAAGACTGAGGATAAGAAAGAGGCTAGGTTTGAACTGGATACATTAATAATTAAAATTCATGTCTGCTGTATTCAGTTATGGTTCCTTATATATTTGCATTTTGCAGAATAGTAAAGTTGATCTTTCCCAGTCCTCTTGTAGTTCTGGATAATGACATGTGAGGGTTGACCTGTGTCACTTCTAGCTGAGGCAGGGTCAAGTTCAAACTCTTCCTCTGCTTCAGGGATCAGAGACCACGTGCTCCAGAGGGATGGAATATGAGCAAGAAAGAATCCTTTGTTGAGTTAAGCCCTTCAGAATTTGGGGGCTGATTTGTTATTGCAGCATCACCAAGCTTATCCTGACTAATACAGCCATGAATCTTCCTGGTCAAAATGATAGCTCCTGGATCGGGGCCGTGCCTGGGGTGAGGCAAGAGAGATGTCCATGGTGCAAGATGATAGGAGGCACTTACTCTCAGGTTTATGCAAGTAAGTGACATCATGACCCAGGCAGAGTGAGCAGGCGGGAGGTGAGGTCTGAGAGGTGTGGCTTCAAAGACCGTTGGATCATCTTTGGATTTGTGGTGGAATTATAGTTTACTCCTTATTTTCTATAAAGTAAGGCAAAGAAATTTCAAAAACCAGAAGACTTCATATAGACATTGAAAACTTGCTTTCATTATTTAAAGCATGGTTGTACTCCCAAAAGTGGCTTCTTTGAGAAGAAAGTTATCCTCCACTTCCACTTTCTAAAAAATCCTCACTGGAGATTCCACTTTGTCTGTCATAATATAACAGCACCTCAAACTTCCATTGAGTTATTTTCACCTAAGACTTTCTTATGAGTTAAGTCCATAGTTACAGAAGAACCACTCTACCAGGTATAGAGTCATTTCTTGAGGGAGGATGAAAAATAATTTAGCTTAAGCCTAGATTCCTGAATAATATGCTCCTGTTAAACCCTCTTCTTATTTGTTCTAACTCTCTTTTTCACAGTTGTTGAATTTGAAACAACAAATTTTACTGTGTGTGTGGTGGGGTAGTAGTGGGTCACGCCAACACTCTGGGTTAGAATCCAGATGTTCATGTGAGAAAGTATGTCATGCAAAAGGCCCAGAACGAATCCAGGATATCGGATTGTGGCTTGGAAACCAACAAATGCCAAACTGGCCAAGCATTACTTTAAAGTTATTTATTATGGGCACATATTTGCCATCTGAAATAACTTGTTTTGTGAAAGCTATCCTAAGTGGCAGCAATAGTCTCTTCTGTGTCTTTTGTAGAAACTTGCTTTTGGGGAAAGTACAAGTACATATGTTTCTAAGAAGTTATTAATTGACTTAAGGGTCCATGTATAACTGTCCTCGGTGACTGGATAGTTGAAAAATACTGCCAAAAAAGAAACAATAAGGGGCATTCAGAGAAGACTGCATATTGGATGTGCTCAATTCTTAGAAAAATAAATGCAGGAACATCTAATCTCACCACAGTTGGATACATATGTTTTTGCAGATGGAATGTAATTTTCCAAAAATGTCAGCTGTGTACATCTCATAAATACTAAAAACATATGCTAATTGTTGACAGCAGCCAAGGAAAGCCACGGGGCCTTAAATTTAAATTTAAATACACACTTGGTGAGTGAGCCCTCGGCAATGATGGGAGTGTGCAAGAGAGATGGCGCATGTGGTGCTGAATGGGAGACTGTGGAAGTAAAAGCAGCAGGTGGAGAAGGAGGGAGCAAAGGCACTCGGGGGCCTGGTAGAAATGCAAATGGAAGCAGTGCTCAGGCAGCTGGGTGGATGCAGTGGACCCCAGGCTAGGATGTGTCTGATTCAGAGTCTTAGACCATCACAGTCCAATGCAGAATGACTTGAGGGATGCTAGAGAGTATTATCCCATTCCTTCATTCCAAATCAGCTCTTCTATTGGCCAGGGCAGGATATCCCCAAGAGTGTTCCTTGGGAGTGCAACTTCTGCTAGATGTATTGGATGTTTATGTGTTCCCATCAAAACAAAGGGTGAGGGGTAGGGTGAGGGAAAGGGAGGCTGAAAATAAGTTTGGGATACAATGAGTTGAACAAAGTTATATGGGGATCTTTACTTTTGGACTTTGCAATGCCGTATATATATAAATTGTGAGTCTCTGAAATGGAATATTGTATGCAGCATCTCTCAAAATGATCTAAACACAGATTATTTTTTTCCCATGCAATATCTCATAGGACAAGTGTTTGTGAACTATGCTTGGGGAATGTTGGCTTGGATGCCTGAAATTTGCCTGTCAGCTAATTACTCAATTGAGTTAAGACATTAAGATTCCAAACCTCCTTTTAAAATAAATATAAAGCTATTTCCGGAGGTCCTGAAGAGTGAGCCATTATCTGGTATACACAACACAGTACTGACAGCAAGGGAGTGGTTGCTTGTTAAATGAGTCAGTAACAGGTGAGCTGGTAACAGGGAATGGGGCATGCATATGGGCTTTGCATATGGGCTTTGAATGGCAAGCCTCTGAAGTCAGAGGGGTGCGTCTGAGATGCTGGGCTGGATGCAGGTGAGGTGAAGAAGTTGGAAGTGTTACCATGCCAGGCTGGCGAGTGAGGGCTGCGTGCACTTGCTGGGGAGAGGCGGAAGGGTGTCCGTGGCTGGGAGAGAAATGAAAAAGCGAGGGAGACAGTCTTACTTTGGGGATACGATCTAAGTATTTAAAAGGTATATGCCCCTGAAAATAAATGAATTGTCAGCTTGTGTTGAAAAAAAATTGGTGTTGTTTAAAAGTTATTCCTAAAAAACAGTGTGAGGTTGTCAAGAATTTCAGCATGTCCAGAGTTTCTGAGTAATGTCTAAAGAATGAGAAAAAAAAAAGAATCTTCTTAGCCAAAAAAGTTCTCCTTAAAATATAATTTTTAATCATAAAATAACATGTACTTATTGTAGAAAAATCCAAAAATATAAAAAATAAAATGAAAAGAAAAATCATCTTTATCATCCATAATCTCTCCATCTAGACAAAACTACTATAAATCTTTTAGCATATTATATTCCAGTCTCCCCTCCCTCCCATCTCTTTACCTCTTTACTCTCCCCATTTCTCAAATTGTGTAGTTTTGACTGATATTGAATATTGAACATAACATTTTTATAACTTAATTGAAGGGTTGGCAAATCTGGCCTGCCACCTGTTTTTGTAAAAGCCCTGAGCTAAGAATGGTTTTTACATTTTAAAATTGTTGAAAAAAATCAATAATATTTCCTGATATTTGAAAATTCTATGAATTTACATTTCATTACTAAGTTTTATGGGGACCCAGCCACACTCACTTCTTTGCTGTTTCTGTGCTGTTTTCCTGCCACAAGGACAGAGAAGTAGTTGGGATAGAGACAGCAGGGTCTGCAAAGTCTAAAATATTTACTCTTTGGGCCTTTCAAGAAAAATCTTTGCTGACCTCTGGTTTAACCAGTCCACAATTTGGAGGCTTCTGTTTGTTTCTTTGTTATTCTTTTGCCCATTATAAATAATATTTTAACTGATATCATTGCACATAAATTTTTGCCTACTTTTCTGATTATTCTTTTGGGTATTTTCCTAAAAACCTAATTACTGTGTCAAGAGGTATGAATATTTTAAGGCTGCCGATGTATACATGTCAAATTTCTTTCCAGAAAGCTCAAACTAAGTGTTACTCCCACCAGAAGCATACAAAAGCTGCACAGATTTTCCTTTTGGCAATATAATCTCTGTACTACCCTGCCTTAAGCAATTTTCAATTAATAATGAAACAGTATTAGTCAAGTCCAGCCTTGCTGGTCATGGATTTTCTGGGGAGTAAGTTTCACATGCTTTATAATTTTTCTTTCTCCTTTCAATGCAGCCCTGACTGCTCTTAACACTTCCTGTCGTGAGAACTCATACAACCTTCCTGCTTCTCAGTCACTGTAAACAAGAGTGTTTAATGGAGAAAGGGAAATAGAAGATTCATCAGAATTTGTGTCTGATTCTGTGTAAATCCAGGTTAGGTCTCTTTTGCCTGTCTACATGAATGTACTTGTATTTTGTATGATTGATTTTAGAATCAGCCTTACAAATTCCACTTAAATCTGCTCACACCCATTTCTCCTTCAACTGATAAATATGCTTGCCTCCTTCACAGGGAAACATTGTTAGTTTCACTCCCATGGGGAGCTAAAAAGTGTATAGCTGTGCCCATGCCAAGGGCCTAGTGACCCTCATTTTAATGTTATTTGGTTGGAGAATGGATCTTTAGGCTTCAAAGTCTTAAGTTTAACTTTTACCCATCCTTAATGTGAAACTAATTTATGTTCTAGAGCAGCGGTCCCCAACATTTTTGGCACCCCAACATTTTTGGCACTGGGGACTGGTTTCGTGGAAGACAATTTTTCCATGGATGGGGGTGGGGGATGGTTCAGTTGGTAATGCTAGCAATGGGGAGCGATGGGGAGCGATGGGAAGTGGCAGATGGAGCTTCACTCGCTCGCCCACCCGCTGCTCACCTCCTGCTGTGTGGCCTGGTCCATAACAGGCCACGGGCTGGTACTGGTCCACGACCTGGGGGTTGGGGGCCCCTGTTCTAGGGAGTACAGTTTTTTAAATTTTATTTTTTATTGAAGTAAGGTTGATGTACAATGTTTCAGGAGTACAGCAAAGTGATTCAGATATATATGTTACATTATATATGTAAGTTACATAAATAAAAGACTATATATATTCTTTTTCAGATTCTTTTCCATTATAGGTTATTACAAGATATTGAATATAGTTTCCTGTGCTATACAGTAGGACGTTGTTGCTTATCTATTTTGTATATAGTATTGTATATCTGTTATTCCCAAATTCCTAATTTAACCCTCCCCCTTTTCCCTTTGGTAACTATACGTTTAGATTCCAGGTCCCAACCTGTCTTAGAGGGACTGGGGCTAAAAAGTGTTATAAGACCATTGAATTAATTGTCTCTAATCATTTTATTTTATTATTATTTTTTTACAGCACATCATAGTATATTGCATTATATCATACATAATATGTACTACATAATATAATACATATATTATATTTAAAAATTTTTTTAAATTTTTTATTGCAGTATAGTTCATTTACAATGTTGTGTTAGTTTCAGGTGTACAGCAAAGTGATTTCAGTTATACATACATATATACATATATATACATTATATATATATCTATTCTTTTTCAGATTCTTTTCCCATATAGGTTATTACGAATACTGAGCAGAGTTCCCTGTGTTATACAGTAGGTCCTTGTTGATTATCCATTTTATATACAATAGTGTGTATATGTCAATCCCAAACTCCTAATTTATCCCTTCCCCCCACCACCTTTCCCCTCTGGTAACCATAAGTTTGTTTCCTAAGTCTGTGAGTCTGTTTTTTTTTTTTTTTAAATTTTATTTATTTATTTATTTATGGCTGTGTTGGATCTTCGTGTCTGTGTGAGGGCTTTCTCTAGTTGTGGCAAGTGGGGGCCACTCTTCATTGCAGTGCGCGGGGCCTCTCACTATCACGGCCTCTCTTGTTGCAGAGCACAGGCTCCAGACGCGCAGGCTCAGTAATTGTGGCTCACGGGCCTAGTTGCTCCGCGGCATGTGGGATCTTCCCAGACCAGGACTCGAACCCGTGTCCCCTGCATTGGCAGGCAGATTCTCAACCACTGCGCCACCAGGGAAGCCCTGTTTCTGTTTTATAAATAAGTTCATCTGTATCATTTTTTTCTTTTTTTAGATTCTTCATATAAGTGATATCAGTAATCATTTTAGCCTGGCTTTAAGCTAATTGTCATCTAGAGAATCTCATTCCTTTACTCGCAACTATTTAATGGGTTGGTCTCTACTGAAAATACTTTTGAGCCCCTTAACTTTTCCTTTTCAAAAAAATCAGAAAAAAATCCTAGGGAGACTAGAACTATCACCTTCCATCCATCCTTACATAGACTCCATCAGTGACTAGATGGGGGCCTTGGGTGAGGATCTTTCCCTCAGCTGAGCCACGCAAATCTCCCAGGATCATCACCGTTCAGCTTTGCAGGGAGCCTGTAGAGATGGTCCTATGCAGGCCTCCCATCTCAGGGACCAGCTGAGGTGAGAATGGGGCTGGACCTTTTGTAAACCTTATTCTTGGCAGGGGCATTGTGGCTTTCTCCAATTCAGCCTCCAAGTCATTCTCAAACTTGAACTTTCGGAAGGGCTGAGGGGGAAGCCACATCTCTCCTGTACACAGATTCTAGCAGACAACTGACTCTGCCCCAGCAAAGTAATTTTGAGTAACGGTATCTCTGAAGCTGCATGCAGCCAGCCAAGTCTTCATCCCGCCCTTAGCGCGCTAGGCGGCTTCCCAAGTATGCTTTTAGCCAGGGAAAAACCTGGGCGGCAGAGCATGAGGAAGAGATTTCTCTCCCTGTTCCTTACAAGAGGACGTCATGCAGGCAGATTGCCTAATTTATGATGGCAAGTTCTAGAGAGAGCATCTAATAAAGAAGGCACATACATCCTCAAAAAATGATTAGCTTCCCAGGGCTCTCGGGCAAAATCCGCACAAACACTAAGTACACACACACTCCCTTCGAAGGACAATGATGAATCTAGAAGGTTAGGAAAGAAAGATTTTATACCGAGCACTGAAAAAGGAAGCGATGAATCTAGAAGACAGTCTATTAAATTAGCTATGATTTATAACATACGGGAAGTAGGAAAAAATGCAGGTTATAATATATGGTTGTAACTATGATGTGATTGTCCCCAAAGAGGACACAGAGGCTCAAGCTCTTTAGATCTGGAAAGACAGAGACATCATTTCATCCATCATCCTAATTTTTTCAATGACATATGATGAAATATCTATTAAATATGGTCATAGTGACCTTTATAAAAAACATTTGGGGGACTTCCCTGGTGGTCCAGTTGTTAAGGCTTCACCTTCTAATGTAGTGGTGAGGGTTTGATCCCTGGTTGGGGAGCTAAGGTCCCACCTGCCTCGGGGCCAAAAAACCCAAAACATAAAACAGAAGCAATATTGTAACAAATTCAATAAAAACTTAAAAAAAATGGTCCACATCAAAAAATCTTTAAAACAAAAAGCATTTGGAATGAAACAGAAATAAAATTTAAGAGACTGAGTGCTGAGTCATTTACCTGGGGAAAAACTGCAAGTTGGATAATAAATGACTGATGATGACAGAAAAAAATGTCTAGGGATTATTAGTATGAATTGTGAAGCTAACAGTATAGGATTGCTTTTCTTTTTGAAGGCAAGCAGCATACTGTGGGATGTCTTCTCCAAGTCATCACTGATAATTTCCTGTGTGAATTATTACTCGGGGACTTATGCAGCACTTGAAGAAATCTCAGAGGGGTGCTAAGAAAATGACTGGAGGAATAAAAATGTGACCTTTAAGAAAAGTTAAGGAACTGGGATTGTTAGAGTTTTTAGGAAAATATATTAAATAACTTCAATATTTTCAAACATTTCTCATTCTTTCTGTCTCTCTGTCTCTCTCTCTCCCCACCACACACAGACACACACAGATACACACACACAGACACACACACACACAGACATACCGACACACACACACCCATTGGAACTTGAAACAATTATTTTGTTATATATTGATATATTAATGTCAAAGTTAATGGAAATTGAACTCTTTATTACCTATCCCAGCCTGTTACTAACAATTTCTATTAAGAATTCAGGGACTTGTAGAATCCTATTGATCGGACTCTATTTCCAAGTTTTAATCGTAACTCAAAGGAAAACCAGTCCTGAATATGTACTTTCACTTCAGATACAAAATTTCAGTCATAGGTGAATGAACCAACAAAGCATTTATTTTTCTTCTACCTTTGAAGATCACCATGTATAAATGACTCCAACACAGAGGCCAACCACGTCTCGACCTCCCTCTTCACTGGGAGAACCAGAATGAAGCATCTTTTGAAGAGTTTCTGTGGGAAAAGGCCTCACAAGAAATCATTGGTTAGAAATAGGCTAGTTTCTCACTTCTATGTTATGGTTTAAATCTGAGGAAAGTTGAATTTGCCTGTCAGCCTTAAGATAAAAATATAAGAAATGTGACCCAAACCCTGGGGAACATGAATTCATTCAGTGTTCTCTTGGCCAGGAACACTTGGGACTCTGAAATTGAGGAAGAAAGAAGTTATAAAGTAGAAAGATTATCTCCAAACTCTCTTGGAGTGCACTTTTGTGTATACTTGTAATTTTCATTCTTGCATCTTTACCTGCCAATGTGAGGGTCTTATAGTTGGATCTAAGAACATGCCCTCAGAAATAAAACATGCAGATAATCCAACCCAACTAGAATATAAGTCAAATTTCCTTAGGTTTTTAAGGGGGCTTACAAAAATATCCATTATTGGTGCTTGAGCTTTTAAGGGGACTTATTAAAATATCCATATTGGTGCTAAGCTGTGATATTAAGCTTTGATAGTATTTAAAGTTATAAACATAAGCAGGACTTAGACATTCTGTTTTCTTAAGGGTCTTTCAGCTTCAGAATTGCTTTGGGTGTTCAATTTAGGGCTCTTCCAGTTGACAGCAACAGAAACCCAAGCCAAATGTGCTTAATGAACACAAAAGGGGTTAACCCAGAAGTAAGCCTAGTTTCAGGACCCTTGGTCTTGTTGCATTAGGTTCATTCCTTTGTGCAGTAAATATTTGTTTGTACTTCTCATGGGAATGCACTTTGCTATCCTGGTCTTCATATTGGAAAATTATTAAATATTCATTGATATGACCCATGAAGAAACATATTTACATGACAACGAACTCTAACAGGAATGTCTGAATGAATGGATGAGGGAATGTGGGAAATGGTGAACATTCCGAGACATTCATATCTTACCTGAATTCCGTAGGATTCAGTTATTGAAGGAAGGCATCTATTTTTTTCTGATTCGTATTTTATTTTATTTATTTATTAAAAAAATTTTAAATTGGAGTATAGTTGATTCACAATGTTGTGTTAGTTCCTGCTGTACAGCAAAGTGAATCAGTTATACACATAAATATATCCATTCTTTTTTAGAGTCTTTTCCCATGTAGGCCATTACACAGTACTGACTAGAGTTCCCTGTGCTATACAGTAGGTCCTTATTAGTTATTTATTTTATATATAGTGTGTATATATCAATCCCAATCTCCCAATTTACCCCTACCCCTCTTACCTGCTGGTAACCATAAGTTTGTTTTCTACATCTGTAACTCTATTTCTGTTTTATAGGTAAGTTCATTTTTACCCTTTGTTAGATTCCTCATAGTGATATCGTACAATATTTGTCTTTGTCTGACTTACTTCACTCAGTATGACAATCTCTGTTCCATCCATGTTGCTGCAAATGGCATTATTTCATTCTTTTTTATGGTTGAATAATATACCATTGTATATATGTACCACATCCTCTTTATCCATTCAACTGTCCATGGACATTTAAGTTGCTTCCATGTCCTGCCTATTGTAAATAGTGCTGTAGTGAACATTGGGGGTGCATGTATCTTTTCAAATTATGGTTTTCTCTGGATATATGCCCAGGAGTGGGATTGCTAGATCATATGGTAGCTCTATTTTTAGTTTTTTAAGGAACCTCCATACTGTGCTCCATAGTGGCTGTACCAATTTACATTTCCATCTAACAGCATAGGAGGGTTCCCTTTTCTCGACACCCTCTCTAGCATTTATTTTTGTAGATTTGTTTGTAGATTTTTTGATGATGGCCATTCTGACCTGTGTGAGGTGATACCTACAATGAAGTATTTAATTTGCATTTCTCTAATAATTAGTGATGTTGAGCATATTTTCATGTGCTTACATAGGCAGAACACTCTTTGACATAACTTACAGCAAGATCCTTTTCAATCCACCTCCTAGTGTAATAAAAATAAAAACAAAAATAAACAAATGGGCCCCAATTAAGCTTAAAAGTTTTTGTGCACCAAAGGAAACCATAAAAAAAAGAAAAACGAAAAGACAACCCTCAGAATGGGAGAAAATATTTGCAGATGAAGCAACCAACGAGGGATTAATATCCAAAATATACAAACAGCTCATACAGCTCAATAACAAAAAAACAAACAACCCAATCAAAAAATGGGTGGAAGATCTAAATAGACATTTCTCCAAAGAAGACATAGAGATGGTTAAAAATGAAGGCATTTCTTTGCGAAGGTTCTCCCCTGGGGAGAAATTAATTCACACATTCATTCAGCCCAGATTTATTGAGCACCTACTATATTCCAGGTATGGGTCTAGCTGCAGAGGATAAAGCTGGGAGCAAGATCAATTCCCTGTCCTCTTAGAGCTCACCTTGAGACAGACGCAAGACACAAGAATGACTTGTTAGTAAAATTTCAGATAGCGATCTGTTGAAAATAAAGTGGTGTGAGGGGATGGGAATGGTTGTGAGTGGCTCCGTCTGGAGCGGGGCAGGAAGAACTCTCTGGAAGGGGCATTTGAGACATGAATGAAGAGAAGCAGGCACCTGTAATAAGGTCTGGGACAGAGTTTTGGAGGCAGAAGGAATAGCAAGTGAGGATAGAACTCACTGCTGTGGATAAGAAAGGGCAGAAAGTCCCATGGTGGGTGGGGCGGAGCTGCGTGAGAAGTGGGGCGAGTGACGGGTGAGAGCCAGCTGGGGCCAGAGCACGTTGGCGGGGAGGGGAGGGCGGCGGGTCTAAGCGCATGATTGTTAAAGAACTTTCTGGCTGCTCTGTGAGCGATGGACTGAAAGGGGCAGAGTGCAGAGCATCCCCTTATCGGTCACCTTATTCCAGACCTTCCCTGTCACTCCTGAGTCTTCGAAGGTAACTGCCTACTTGAACATGAACTTCGCCTCAGGTTTTCCGGCAGCTTAGGTCAAAGGCAGGTCCACCAGTCAGCTGCTGGGCGGACCAAGTGACTGACCCTGGAGTCCAGAGGCCGGGCAGGGGGCCTCCTTGGATCCACGCAGGTGCTGCTCTCAGGTCCTGCCTCCCGTCGCCCTCGTTCTTTCCACCTCTGAGTGGCCTTGACCTCTCCTCCTTCCCCGGAGTGCCTCAGCCCGCCTCTCCCCAGTCCTAGCGGGAGGAGAACTGAGCTGACTTCTACCAGCGTTCCCTAGGAGCTTGCACTGAGAATCCAGATCCAAAACCCACCCTCTGGCCGCTGCCCTCGGAAAGGGGGCGGGTGGGGGCGCGAACCTTATCTCGGGCTCCGCCTCCAGGGGCCGGGAGTGTCCCTCGCGCGCTGCACCGGCCGCCGCGGGCAGACAGGCTCCGTGCTCCGGGAGGGCTGCTGATCTGCTCTAGCCCAGGTCGTGTCCGGGCCACGACCGTTCACTCCCGGGACACCCCGGGCCCACGCGGAGCGCGCAGCGGCTGCGACGGCACCCCTGACAAGGGACGCGCGCCAGGTAAGGTAGCACCTCCTCCTCCAGTGTCCTCGCCCGAATGACAAACAGGGGACTTCAGGCTGGCCCTCTCGCGGCTGCAGTTTCCAGTTTGCACTCCCGAGGGTGCAGTTTCTTCCCGCGCACGCGGAGGCGGTGGGTGAACTGCGAGGTAGAATCCGCGCCCAGGCTGGAGGCTGGGACGCAGGATTTGTCTGGCAAGGTTACTGGGTGGTCATATAATCTTGGGAGCCTCTCGGGGTTCTGATTTCTGTTTGGAGTGTTTGGCCTCTGGGAATGAATAATGCGCGGTGATTTACGTCCCTAAGCTCACCCCTCTGGTCCTCGGTCGGTCTTTCTGGAAGGGGCTCTGGTGTCCACACGTGGGGCGCGAGCGCACGGGGCGGTGGGCTGTGCGCGGTGCCCCCGAGGCTCTTTGAGGCTGCTGCCCAGGAAGCTCACTCAGGGGAGCTTTAAAAAGTCTGGTGCTGCGGCAGCACCCAGATCAATTAAATCAGAATCTCCAGGAGTGGGGCTCAAAACTTCCCAGGTGATTGCTAGGTGGAGTAGTTTGGGAACCAGTGAGTGAGAGCCGTGGTTCTCCAAGGAAGGGGTGGGAGGGCTTCTGGACAGCAGCGGCAGCGGCAGCTGGGAACTTTTAGAAATGCAAAATCTGGGGCCCTCCAAGGAGGCCTAGACCTCCTGAATCTGAAACTCTGGAGGTAGGGACCCAGCCCTTTGTGTTTTCGTGGACCATCCAGGTGATGCTAGCACTTGCTCACTTTTGAGAACTCTGGGCTGGATCTCAGCGCAGGGAAGGGCAGACACCTTTGAATTCCCCTGCAGAGGGAGGAGGGAACAGATCCCTTTTCAGAAAATCTTAGGTGTTCATCAGTAGGGTTTTGCCCATATTAAAAAAAAACAAATACCATGGACTTTGGAGGATCCTATAAAGGGCAGAGACTTAGCCATCATCTCGAGCAATTTTTTGTCGTAGAGAACTTTTTCTTTTTTTCTTTTTAGAGTTGAAGCCAAAGAAGAAATGTACCTAAGAATCTCCTGGCTGTAATAACATGAATGTTTGGCCCCTGCTTCGATGCTCCCCATCACCCCTGTCATCAGTGCATGCTACAAAGCTCATATAAAGTATTTTTTAAAAAAGCAATTGGAGGTTTCAGGGATTCATGCCAATTCTCCAGAGTGAAAGGGAATTCAGCATTGCAGGTCTCTGGACTCTCTGAATGGCTCCTTTTTTTTCTTTTAACAGAGATCTGAGATTTCAAAATTTCGGTGAAAAAAAATTCCAGCTGTTCTTAAGTCATTATTACAGAAATAGAATGACTTTGCAAATAGGCTTAAATGGATTCAAAAATCTGACGTTGGATAAAAAAGCTAGAATAGGCATGACTGTGGTCCTAGAACATGTGTGCTGGGTGAACACTGCTCAGTGTACAGAGACTTCCTGTGCAGAGAACATTTATTTTCCATGCCAATTTGTAATGAGGTAGAGAAACCTTTAAGGGACAGGTCCTAAGCTTGTGTTTAGATGCTGGGGGGAAATATAGGTAGTGGTGAGGACTAGGAGCCTGGATCTGAGGCCCAAACTGCAGGTTCAAGACCTACTCTCCTGCCTCTCTGCACTCTGGGGCAGTGGCATAACTCTGTGAGTCTCACTTTCCTCATCTGTAAAATGGGGACTGCAGTAGTACAATGTATACTTCTTAATTCTCATGTTGTCAGAGTTAAAGGAAATAATGCTTCCAGCATAGTCAATGAAATATTTATTAGCTCAAAATGTGCACACACACACACACACACACACACACAAACTAAAAACAAAACAAAAACCTAATCCCCAAACACTTTGGAATGAAAACTGTGTTGATAACATGGTCACATTTTTTATCTACACATATTTACATACCAACCTCACCCTTAGAATTTACAGTTTTTCCTTCTTACTAGAATGTGAACATATGGATGTCCTCCAATTATCTTCCTAATTTTATTACATGTTTTATATAGAACTTTCTAGAAAAAAAAATTTAGTAGATTATCTTCAAGTCAACAGCCCAGTTATGTATCTACTCATTGTCTGTGGTAAAGGATCTTACCATCTGGTGGAATTTATAATCTAATCACATTCAGATTTAAATAGTCTTAAAACCTGGCTCTCCAGATTTTAAGTATCATTCATTATAAAAGAAAATTCAAATGGTAGGCATGGCATGCTGTATCTCCCAAGACAACCAGTTTAGAAGTACTATCTGGTGTTTCCTAGGTACCTGAGAGGGAGAAAGAAATGAAACCTTATTCAGTTACATCAAGGTTTGTTCAAGATAATGTAAAAGAAAGCAAATTGAGGGCACATCAAGGACTAAACTGGCAAAAAGTGTTGGTGAGGTAGTTCAAGTGTCCTTTTCCTCCTTAAATGCAATAATTTCAAAATGCTTCAAAACCACATACAGAAAAAGCAGTTTGATTGGAACTGATCTGGATGATCCTCTTAGGACCAAATAGTTCTAGTAAAAAAAAAAATGTGTGGGTATTAATTCCAAAAAAGATGCCAAATAATTCTGTACTTTGAAATGAGTCTTGATTCACCTTTAATTTCAGTTATAAATTGAATTAGTGTTTCTAACTTAGGGTGCCTTTTCAGGACTCATCTCCCTTCTTTAAATGTAAGAGGTTGTACCATTGCAGTTTCCAATCCTCTGTGACTTCTAGAAGACTAAACATAATGCAAGTTTCAGCATATAAACATCTTAGTAACTCCTCCATTCAGGAAATCAGATCTTCATTAGGACACTTTTAAAATTACAATGTAATATTATTAAATTCAATATAATAAGAATGTAAGGTTATTAAATTAAATGTAATTACAATTTAATGTATGTAGGGTTTTCTCTTAGGCTCACTATGTATGAAATGAGGAGTGCCTCTGGCCATGAAAAGGGAAGATCAGAGGCACCTCTCTTGATGGAAAAAATAAAGGCGTGTGGAAGCCAATTCAAAGGCTTAGTAATCAAATTATGTATCCTGGATAATTTAACTGAAGAGCTGAGCATCTGTGATGTCGCAATTCAGCGACAAGTTGTGGCAGCCCAGTGGGTGGCCAATTAGGAATGATCACTATTGCAATGCCCCACAATAATTTTGTGATTCTCCACTTGCAGCCACAAATCGCGGGGCAGAGATAATCAAAAAGAAGTTAGCTAATTGCATTTGTTTTCCATAATTTGGCTCACTTGGAAAGGTCTTGATGGCCTTCATTTCAGTGCATTTATTTTGAGGGCCCCATTTGTTCCAAAGTTGATGGTTTTACCACTAAGGCCAATCTGGAAAGTCTTGTGAGTAAAAACAAATCACAGGAAAGGGCTATATGTTTTTATTTTGTATTTATTATCTTTGGATTATATTTCTCAGCATGCAGTGGTAATTCTTTAGTTTGATTCATTAACATTCGTGTGGGAAACAAGTTGAAATATTTATTTCTGGCAAGTGATCCAGTCTCACACAAAGAGAATTAGCCATGGAGGCTGAGTTCTTGAACTTTCTCCATCTCATGGTTAAGGACACTCACTCTCAATCCAAAATGCTAAGCCTTGAATCCTGACTCTGTCACTTACTAGTTGTTTGAACCTGGACGAGTTGTGTAACCTTTCTTTACTTCTGTTTCCTCATTAGTAAAATTGGGGTAATGGTACCTACATCAGTGGGATTATCATGAGGAGTCAATGAGTTAATGTCTCTAACGTTCTACCAACAGTGCCTGGCTCACAGCCAAAGCTTAATAGGAATTTGCTCTTCTTTCACCTTGGACGTTAATAAATGGTTTAAGCTGAAGCTCTCTTTTCTCTTTTCACCTCTGAAAATTGGATCCCGAAAAGGCAGTCCTAATTTAGGTTATGTTCATTTGATGCTTTTTCTGTTTTAGCTAGTGGGAGAATTTGATTCTGAATAAGTGAAGTCCTTCAAGTTTCTCAGAAAATAATACAAGCTTTTGAACAACATTCTAAAGCTTCCCAAATGCTGCTGCTGCTGGCTTGAGACCACACTTTGAGAATCACTGCTTCACTCCACGAGTTCCCAAACTGGACTGAACACTGGAATTACCGGAGATCAGTGTTCTAGCATGTTGATCCTCAAACTGATTAAAAAGCTAATTAGTTGGGTCAATTTATTGTGAAAGTAGTAATCATGTGCTTTGAAAAAGAGAGGCTGTGTAACAGTACACATTAACTGTATACCTGGAATTCCCATATACTGATAGAATTTTTAGGGATATTAGAATTTGCTTAATCTAAATGAGGAAACAGGGTCTTGGAGACCTCATTCTTGGCTAAGGGCTCAGGAATAGTCAGTGGTGGCACCAGATGACAACAGGTTTCCTGTGTTCTACTCTGTACATTTTTCATTCAACTACCTTGTCTTCTGAAAACAGGTAATGTGACAGAAACACATAATCCAAGATAGGGTGTCCTGGGAATGCTATGGACCTGCCTGTCTCCCTTGACCCAGTTTGATTTCAGGGTTATTAATTGAAAAGCTTTTCTAAATGAAAAACCACTGACACCAATATGGTCACCTTGTAAGAAAATAAACCTGTAGCTATCAATTGTGAAAAGGATGATTTTTTTTCCACTAGGTTTACCATTTCTAAGGATTCAATTTAGTTTTTCCTCTGCTGTTTCTTTAGCATTTTGGCTTTTACTAATGAAAAACTCGGAGATATCTTTGAGTTTCAGGAAACATTGAGAAGTTTCTCAAGTCCAAGTTTGATGACCTTCTGGGAATCCTGCCAGTTGCTTGTGTTTGATTCACTGTTTAATTTTTGTTTTGACTTGTCTTGTTTTGATCTAGGTCAATATAGCCATGATTGCAGTGTTATGTTACCTGTTAACTGTTTGATTTTACAGTTATTGGTGTCAAGAAGAAAAGATTAAGGACCGACAATATTTTCTTTTTAAATTCAAAGTGAAAAGAAGTTCTAGTGAAGTTTGAGCTTTATAGGAAATTCTTCTAAATATATTTTTCAGAAATTTAGTCATTTAACTTTTTATTAGGTAAATAAAAACGAACACTCAGAATATATGTCTTATATTTTTATGTTAACTTTCAAATCCACATGTGATTCAATGATTGAAACAACTTATTGAATTACATACTTTTAGAAATGCTAAACCTTGCTGTATATATATTTTCCTACTTTATTAGGAAGGGAGAGTTTGATTCCACCTCGAGGGCATGTCTAGGCACGTACCAGTACCCAGAATTAGATAGAATATTAAAGATAAGGCAGGGAGGAACATTCTTTGTAAGTGTTCAGCCAATCATCACATAGCGCTGAAGTGCCTACCCAGTGCTTGGCTATCTCAGGGGGATTCAGAGAAGTTGCTATGTGCGGTTTAGTAAGTCTATTAATAGCCAATTGGCAGTTTTCTTTTTTAAATGGAAAAATCCCTTTAATATATTATATAAAAATAACATTTTGTACATATTTTTAAGTGAAAAAATGTATAAGGCAAAAATGGTTTTGATTTAAATTTAGAAAATTCAGCAAGCATGGCATGATGTGTCACTTTGTTTCTTCTCAAACCATTTTTGATTCCCATTTAACATAATGTCCTGAAGCAATCTTTAGAAAGGATTGAATATGAATTAAAAAAAGAAATCTCTTGAAATACAGTTGATTTATAATGTTGTGTTACTTTCAGTTGTACAACACAGTGATTCAGTTATGTATATGTTCTTTTTTAGGTTCTTTTCCATTATAGGTTATTACAAGATATTGAGTATAGTTCCTGTGCTATACAGTAAATCCTTGTTGTTTATTTTATATATAGTAGTGTGAATCTGTTAATCCCAAACTCCTAATTTATCCCTCCCCCCTCTTCCCCTTTGGTAGTCATAAGCTTGTTTTCTATGTCTGTGGGCCTATTTCTGTTTTGTAAAATAAGTTCATTTGTATCACTTTTTTTTAGATTTCATATATAAGTGATATCGTATGATATTTGTCTTTTGCTGTCTTACCTCACTTAGTATGATAATCTCTAGGGCCGTCCATGTTGCTGCAAATGGCATTATCACATTCTTTTTTTATGGCTGAGTAATACTCCATTGTGTATATATACCACATCTTCTTTATCCATTGATACATGCACCCCAATGTTCATAGCAGCACTATTTACAATAGCCAAGACATGGAATCAACCTAAGTCTCCATCGGCAGATGAGTATGATTTGAATTTGTATCTTATCAAGAAGTGGAGGGGTTATCCCAGAGAGAGGCACTGCAGAGAAGAGAAACACCCACGATCCTGAGAATGCAGGCAACTCCGTTACCTCCCTGTAGAAACTCCCCCTACCCTCGGGCAGTTTGCCTTTCCATCCCTTCACAGTTCCTTCGCTTTTCATTCCCTGTTCAAATCACTTGTTAAACAGCACCTCTGGACTAAGGTTTGAAATGAGAGAGAATGAAAGATGCACTGTGGGGAGCAGTGATGCCACGGTAACTGTCTTAGCTAGAATGGTCTAGGCATTTCGTACTTAGGTCCCTTTGGAATGAGGAGGGAGCAGAGGTGAAAAGTAAAGGTGAGATTCAGAGCTCTTGATGGGATGTGGAGGCACATGGAACGTTATTCAAACTCCTATATATTTAGTGGCAGCAAGCACGTCAGTGTGGAGTGTGAGCAAGGAAGTACCCACAACCTAAGTTATGTGTCATTTCTGTTCTACTGTATGAGTAATGGTATGGTAGAATACTATTTATATATGAAGTACTAAATAAATAGACACCCTCATTATTTCCAAGAAGGCTATGGACCAGGAAATGGGAAACCTGGTTTCCCATTCCAGCCCACCACCAACTCACTAAGTTGGTAGCTTATCAGAAAAACCTGCAGTAAGAGAGAGCTGGGAAGGTGTGATTGTAAAGTCTTAGTCTTATTTCATTTTGCTCTTCACATATTTTTCTTTTTCTTGGTGAAAAGCACCATTTGAGACCATCTTGGAACATGTAAAGAACAACAGATTAGAGCATCTGTGCCCAGAGTTTAAATCAATGTAGAGTAGCATCCTTTAGGGAATTAGTCTCCTGAGAAATATAGCATTCATTCCTAAAATTCCTATAACAATGTTCTTGAATGTTCACTGAAGATGGACGTTACTGTGAATGAGAAATAATGAAATAACAGGTCTTTTTATTTCAAGAAAATTGTATTTTCCTTTTCATGAGGCCTAAACAAATTTTTTTTGGCCTCCATGTGGGAATTATGTAAAAAATATTCATTTGTCTTTTCAACACTTGAAAAAAAATTCTGATTCTTTCTTAATTATGGGTTTTGTAAGGGGAATCATGTTTATATGAGTAATCACATTATATTTTAGAGCTCAAAATTGCATGTTTCCCAAAATGTTAACAATTGCATTTGGGAGGTAGCATGATAGATATTTTCTTTCCTGCTTTTCTTTGTTTTCTCTATTTTTTAATACATATGTATTACATTTATAATGCAAAGATAAATGCATAACTACACGCTTTGTAGAAGGAAACATATGAAATGGTAATTTTAAATTCCCATACAAATGAGAGAGAATGATGTTACAGTGTGATTCATTTATGTTCCTGTAATTCACAAAGTACATGTTGTGCCAGATGTACTTTGAAACACCAGACACACTAATAACAGTAAAATCTGGCTAAAATGACACAAGTAATTTTTCTTAAAATCAGAACATCACTTTATTACTCCTTGTGAAAGCCAGAAGAATATTATGTACTCTAATACCTTAAAGCCATTGAAGATTATAGCTGAGATTGGGGTGGGCGTTATGTAGTCGTGGCCCTGACACTTGGCACCTGTGTGACCTTGTGCGTGGTTTTTAACCTTTTAAAACTTAATTTGCCCATCTGTCAAGAGAGGATCATAGGACCTTCTTCATACTGTGGTCGAGAGGAGTAAATGGAATAATGCACATGAACCCTTTAGTATAGTGCCTGGCAGGTAAAAGTCCTCAAATTTGCTCAAATTAGTTATTATCATAAGTATTCTCCCTACTTATAAGCTTGTTCACACGTGTGATTTGGATATCTACCTTGTGGAAAGTGGGTTGCTTCTTCAGTTGAGGCTATCCTCTGGGCAGCCTGGGTCATGGAGGAGAGGCAAATCCAGGTTTTTACCCTTCTCCACTTGTTCTGGGAGATGCAGGGGATGGTGTCTCCTGAAGCTAGCAGTGTGCTAGGGGCGATGACAGAGGCTTTGGAGAGCAACGCCTATGACTCTAAGTGTTGATTCTGGAGTCTGGGAGTCTGGCACCCTTTGCCATATGGCATGGTCCCCGGTCACTGCGATTGTTGTGGGGGGTTGAGGGTGTCCTCAAGTCTGTCTTGTAGCTGCAGGTGGTTTTTCATGAGCCCCTGGATTTTAGCAGTTGTAGAGGTCTCTTTGGTCAGGACCCTGGATTGTCCGTCTTAGGCTCTGGGAAAATCAGAAGATCTCTTTGTCTCTGGGCAGAGGCAGCCCTGAGTTTCAGTACCCATTTCCCTCCTCAGCCAGGGGCCTTTGTGCAGCTGCAGCCCAGACTCTGGTGCATCTGTATAGGATATACATTAATTCATCTGTCTGGCAAACAGTTTCTCCAGCTCTTTCTATAGATTAATCTAGATCCTAGGGATGCAGAAAAAAATGAGACGTGATCCCTGTCCTCAAGGACTCACATTCTCTTTGTAAATTTCCCCATGACTGCTTGGTATGTCAGGGTTGGTTGTTATACCCCAGAGCTCCTAACCCTAGTCCAATGTTGCTCAGAGTAGAGTGCTTCAAGGGGGGTGAAGTGGTTGACTTCATATGTTAATTGTTCCCACACCCACAAATCTGAAGGTTTATTATTAGGGTCCCTGGTTCGATCTATGTTTTCCTCAAAACTGCGATGAATTTTACATATATAATGTGCATCAGTAAGTTTCTACAAAGTGTTTAGACTAGGCACATAGTCTACTAATCCAAAAACTAAACTAAGCAAAAAACCATGATGAACTGAATTGAATTGACTGAGGTTTGACAGAAGGAAGTTATGGAGATACTGGGAAAATCAGACTCGATTATTTTTAGACTACACATGTCAGAGCCCTGGAAAAAAGTGTAAATATTTTTGAGCTCTGATTCTTCTCAATTAGTTAATTAAATGAATGTCTGGCCAGTTACCAATATAAGATATTGAGAGCCATTTGTGCATCTGTGTTTCCTTAACTGTGCCTCGAAATAATTTTAATTTTTAGCTGGATAGTGTAATGTCACATCGGACGCTTTTTGGCCAGACCTATTACTTCATTAAACGCTAAGCTTGAGTAGGGCAATGAGTTTGTGCATTTTAAATGTTTCTACTTTGTCTCGGATAAGGCTGCCAAGTTGAATTCCACATCTTCCTTCTAGTAACCTGCCATGTTTTAGATCTTTGGCCTAAAGCAGTCTAAGTAAGACTAGTGAAGCAATTATGATTTCATATTTTCAAGCTTGATATGAATGCTAATGACTTTAATTTAAAAACAAATGTGTGCACACTTTCCCCTTTATCCCCTCTTCCAGTTTTTCCCCAAAGATGAGCACATATCATAAAGGTAGCTGCAAGAAGAAACTTTTTCCTTTTCCTTTCTTTCATTGTTCTCATATTGCCAATCCTTAGGCAAGGCCAATCTACTTTACTCAAGACAGTGTCCTCAAGGAATCCGATTGTTACAGGACTGCAATCTTCCCAAAATGCAGTGAAGAGAAGACAAAGCCCTGCTTCTCCAGAGTGTAAGACTTTGCTACTATTACTCTAGACTCTAGAGAATTTCAAATTTTGACTTTTTTTTTCCTTCAATATCTTTCTCCTGGGATTTCCACTTTCTCAGAGCCGTCTATTGATATGTGCTAAGGCAAAAGGGAAGACGGTGTATTTTATTTTCCGCAAAAGCAGCAAGAATGGGTTTCAGTTTCTATAACCATTGTCTTCATTAGGAAGTTGGGAAGTTTTAAATGCAAAATAAGGAACTTTGATATATCAAGAGGGCAGAGGGGAAACAAGAATTCCCAAGGAAGCTGTTACTGTGTCTTTCATTCCATCACAAGGAGTTGTTGATAACTGTAAAAACGTTGATTTTGTGCTATATGGGAAAAAAGTGATGAGTCAACAAGTTAAATTTCAGTGGCTCCCTGGGTACCGAGTAGACTGAGGTTGGCCATGGTCCCAGGTTGCTTATGATACGGTTGGGAAATGGACTATTTCAAATATGATTTTGGGGAGCAAATAAGACTCTGTAACTGAGCTCCAAATGGTCTAATAGTGGAGGTAGGCACCTTGGAAGACATGGTCTGTTTTTGTCATGATTTGCTTCATGGAGGATGTGTGGCTTGAAACTGCTCTTGAAATGTGGTTTAGTTTACCTGCACACCATAGTCAACATAAATCATAGGGTTGGAGATTATCTTACAAGTAATTGTTTATAATACAAATGTTGTTTATACCAATGATGCTTGATACGTTAACCTCTCCCTATAACAAAACTGATGAGCACATGATCTCCAGTCTGGTTGGCCTTCCCTGGACACGCTGAGCTTTGATTCTTTCTGGCCATTGGTTGCTGAGTAGAAAGGGTGTAGCCCTGTTCTTTTCTCACTATAGCTCAAAGTAATTTCTGGCAGACAGCTCACACTAATAACTTGAGTTTATCATTAGCTAAGGACTTTTTATCTCCTCAGCCCTCCTGCTGTTAGGCCAAAGATTCCTTTTAAGCACTCCACAATCCAGATTTTGGATCCCAGGATTTTTATGTGTTTCTTTTGAATTTTGTCTTATTGCCATTGTCCCATTATTTATCCAGGTGAGATCTTATCCACAGGCTTTCATTCAGTCAGTTAGAGATCTTTCTCAGCTTTGCTTTGTCTAGAAATTTGATTTTCAGGTCAACATTTTCCTCGCTTGAATTGTGAATAACCAATAAACTGGACAGGGTGCATGCCAGAATTCTAAAACATCTCACTAAAAACCTCCTGCATCTGCTGTTACTCTCCATGGGGGAGCCATTTGATAAGTTTTATATCCAGATTACATTTATGTGCTTTTACTTTTGAAATACCATTAAGTACAGTATTCTACAGGTCATACTGTACAGCACAGGGAACTCTACTTAGTATTCTGTAATAACCTATATGGGAAAAGTATCTGAAAAGGAATGAATATATGTATATATCTAACTGAATCACTATGCTGTACACCTGAAACTAACAAAACATGGTAAATCAAATATACTCCAGTAAAATTTAAAAAATATTTTTAAAAAATGAAATGAAAAAAAAAGTACAGGTCTGTTTAATGTGATTTATTCTTGGCACTTGACAAACATCGTGTAATGTTTAGGACTCATTCCCTTTGTAATTTTTTGTAAGTGCATTCTCACAAACAGGAGTGAGGCTTAGAATATCTAACAACCAGAAAAACCAGGGCATCAGCCTCCCCGCTTGGGCACAGGGCAGTCAGAAAAGATGGCAGGGCAGCACTGCTTCCTGCCAGCTGACAACTGTTTTAAACCCTCAGCCTTGGGGGTTTACCAGAGGTATATGTGCTCTTGACCTTCAGAGCTATTTCTTTTCTCCTTTCTATAAGTTCCTGATGTTTATTACTCAGACCCTGAGCACTGGTTTATATTTCACAAATTAAGATGTGTTGTGAAAGAGGCTTAGAACTGGGAATGGGTATGGCTTGTTTAAGGAATTGATGGGAAGGGAGGGCTTAGAGTGGGGAGAGTAGGAAATGAGATATTTTGGTACGTGGGGCCTGGAGCCCTTCCATAGAAAGTGGTCACTGAAGCAGTGAGGGTGTCTTTGTTTCTGGGCAAGGGGCAGTGGCCAATTGGCTGAGCACAGATCTATTAATCACAGGCCAAAAAGAAAAAGTCCAAAAGAAGAAGACCAATCAAGAAAAGGGCTATCTTTCAAGAGATAACTGAAAAAAAAAATTGCCAAGGGCACTGTAAAAGCATTGATTATCTCAAAGAAGAATAACTTTTATGGAGGGTATGATCTTAAACAGAGGGAGATAAAGGAGCAGGGTATGGGGCGTGGGTGAGGGAAGCCATTCATTTGGGAGATAAGGAAATCATTGATATTCAGGTGAGCATTTCCGTTGGTGATGAGGATGTAAGCACAATTGTACTGAATTTTAGAAAAAAATGAATGATGAGCTTTTGAAGCTGTAAGACGTGTATAATAATTGCTTGCAATGTATGGTCAATGGAAAACAGTAGGGAAGAATCTAGAAGGGGCAGATTTAAGCAGAGAAACATAACCTTTCTGCCTTTCTGGTTACCATTACAGTTTCATTGTTACAAAATATTCCTTCAGTAAAGAGAATACTTAATATGTCAGTGTGAATGCACATTTCCCCCTTAAGTACCATACCGCACTTGGAAAACCCTTGTGGTTCTATTACTCAAGTGCTAATTAATTTGCGGAATATCCTCCAAGTAAAAGTACAAAGATTTGTGTTCCTCCAATTTTAGAAATATTCAGTCCTGGCCATCTCTGAATCTGTGAAGGGAAAGGGATTTTGAATATAAAGAAGAAGGAAGGTAGGTATGAGGACGCACTGGAGGAGCTGTGGAAAGTTTTCTGTGGGCCATTGTGAATTCCAAATATGACCTTCCAGATGGTTCTAGGCTATCATTGTACCTCACTTTAATACCTGAGCTACAAAGGGGAAAGGGGGGTGGGGAGAGGGGTAAATCAGAGGTTGGGATTAACAGATACACACTCCTATAGAAATAGATAACCAACAAAGACCTACTGTATAGCATGGAGAACTATACTCAATATTTTGTAATAACCTATAATGGAAGTGAATCTGAAGTTATCTATATCTATATCTATATCTATCTATATATCTGAATCTCTGTGTTGTATACCTGAAACTAACATGATATTGTAAATCAACTATACTTTGATAACAAAATTTTAAAAAACCTAAGTTAGAGAGCTCTTCTTCCCTAACATTTGCCTTGTGTTTATTTTATGGAGTTGGTATTCTTATTAAAAGAAATACTGAGAGGGAAGACAAAGGTTTGTAACACATTATTCAGGTTATTGTCAACTCATTCACAGAGATGATACACTTAATAGGGGAGAGCAGAGTCTGGCATCAACTGTGGACTGGTTGGTGTGCATGTTGTGGTTCCAAGCTCCTCAAAAGTGTCTGCGTTGAGCTGGACAATATCAGTCAGTTCCCATGTAACCAGCATCCATTTCTCTTTCTGTCTGATGGCGTGAGAGTCTGAGGTTCAGTTGGTTGGTGGATCTGTCAGTTGGGTTATCAATTTCACTTCCTCTTTATCTTTCTTTCTTCTTCTTCTTTTTTTTTTTTTTAGAAAAAGTATCTCTAGAAGTGTTTATTATTGTACTATTTGTATAAGATATAGAAAATATCCTAAATGTTTAGTACTAGAGAGAAGATTGATATCTGCATTGATTATGCAACAGCATTAAAAATGATGTTTAAGAGTAAACATGTCTTTAGATATAATAGGTAGAAAATAGTAAACAGATTTATATACAGAAATGTTCATGTCAAAATATTCAGAGAAAAATGGATACAGTTTTAGAACTTATTTCTTAGGAAATGGATCTTTTATAAATATGAAATATTCCTTTCTTGGCCCTGTTTAATACTTTTTTGCATTCAAGTCTATTTTATGTTGTGTACCTATTTAGTTTTATTAGCATTTGCCTAGTGATTTATTTTTCTGTCTCTTTATTGTCAACATTTTCTGTCACTGAATTTTAGGTGGGTTTCTTGTAAGAAGTATATAGGTGGACTTAAAGAAAGCCCACAATCTGAAATATTTCTGAATTCTAAAGAGTCGTGTAACTCATTGAATTTTGTTATGATTGCTAATATGTTTGAACTCTTTCTCTGCATCTTACTTTATATTTTCCATGTTAAACATGTTTTCTTATTCTTTATTATGATTGTTACTCTTAGTTTTTCCGTCTTTGTTTGGAATTAATTTTACTTCATTTTCTTCCTCTACCAGTTATTTCTGGAAGTTATATTCTTATTTATATAATAGTGATTACTATTACATTTCTTTATATCAATTAAAACTTGTATTTTCCTACTAATAGCTAGTTGGTATCTATCCCCCTCCCCCAAGATAACTTACTTGTTCTATTTACGTGATTTTTATCACCTTCACTGCCCTCCATCCCCCATTCCACAACCAGCTCCCAGTTTGAGGGCTTGTGTTTTATTTCCAGAATGTTATTAATTTTTTCTGGTAACGATTTTAGACTGAAGTTTATTTTGAAGGAATGGTTAGTGGAGGCCAGCAAATTTTGTTGATTAAAAAAAAGTTTCTATCCCACAATTAGATCTTTGTTTTATCTTCTTGTAATTTTTTGAAGAGAGTGAATAGACAGTAGAGTTTTGAAGAGTTCAAATGTTCAAAATATCCAAAAATGAATGTTTCTTTGGTTAAGTCCAAACCTATTTCCTTCAGGTACAGCAGAAACTAACACAACATTGAAAGTAACTGTATTCCAATAAACAAAACAAAAACCAAATAACAACAACAAAAACTATTTCCTTCAGAACTTTGAAGATTTTGATCCATTATCGTTTAGCTTCACTTTTGTGATAAGAAGGCTCTAGAAATCTGAATTTTATTCCTTTTAGATATCCTCCCCATTCCTGCCCCCTACCACTCAGCCTTACAGAACCTCTTAGGATGTTTTGCTTTATCCTTTGAATTATGATTGTTCACCAGTATTTGTATAAAAGGTCTTTTTCTTCCCCATTCAAGAAATTTGGTTCTTGTGAGACCCTCTCAATCTGAAGATTCAAATTTTATTTAGCTCCAAAAGCTTTTATTTTACCTTTTCTTCCATTATTTCTACTTATGTGTCATTGTATTCTTTTACCTTCTGAAAACTCTTTTTTAATATTTTGTAAGATCTGTGTCCTTTGCATTGTGGTCTGGTAGAATTCTTCAGCTGGGTTTTCCATCTAGCTACTTCCCTCTTCAATTATTTTCACATACATCTCTGAATATATTAATATTCATATTCAAATATTCTTACACATATCTCTAAATATATGAATGACATTTAAGCTAGTCTGTCTTCTTCAGACTGTTATTAACTCTTTCTATGGGTGTTAGTTACTACACCTGCTGAGTTTATGGGCTTCCTCCACAGTGCTGGTTTTTATTGTTCACATCTTTGTGTTTGCAGTTTTGTGTTTACTACCGTACAGGTTTTTTTTTCTGTTTACTGTAGCTTACTGCTAATGATTGTGGGTTGGGCAACATACTGGTGCCATGTCATCTGGACATGGCTATTTCCTGTTCCTCCTGGGTTTGTTCGTGGCACACCTAACTGAGACCGGTTCTGCCCATCAAATCCAAGAGCCCAGACTCATGGCTTCCCAGGGATCCAAAGGAAGAGAGCTGTATAATGTCCAGGAGGCCATGTTCTTCCTCATCTGCACAAATCACTTCCTCAGTCTGAGAGGTATCCATCTCTGTCAGGGTGTTCTTCCTCCTCCTGCTCTGAGAATCCTTTTTCTTCCAGCTCTGAGCAACGCTGTTCCTCTGACCTCCCCAGCAGTATAGGCAATGGGGTTCTGAAAGGGTCACGTCCAGTATTACTCTGACAATATTTTAAAGTACCTGTAATTGTGGAAAGGAACAAAAGTCAGTTTGGCACCTGCTTTATTATTTCCTCTCTGAAGTGAACATTCTGGAGCAAGCAATATCTGGATAGCCATAATTGCTCCTTGGGCTCTTGGGTGATATGGCTTTAAGGATATCATTTGCAATTTCTCGTGAACAGCATTTGGATGCTATAGAAAAAGAAGGACATCTCCTTTTGAACAATGTCTGACATATTGTAATTCGGAGTCCGCGCTTGGCAATTGCTAGAGAAATGTCAGTTTTCCAGCAAGAACAAAGTACAGTGCAGCTGTTTCTGCTTTCACCATGGAATTTGGAAGCCTGTATAAGAGATTGTAACCAACCAGTTTGGGAGTGAACAATGAGGTATGAGATTTTCCCACCTCATGAGTTTCTTACATTGTAGATGGCAAATTTGATAGTAATGATACTCTCTTGAGTTCGGGTATTATGATACCTTTTAGGGTTTCCTTTCTGCAAGAATTTTTTATAAGTATTTAATGACAATGTCACCTCCTATAATTCATCACACATAACGTCACACACACACTCGTCTCCCATAACAGGGATTTAAAGACATCTTTTTAAACATTGCACACTGTTCTCGTTTGCCAAGGTGTGGACCAAAATATTTACAAAGTAGAACGTTTTCTAGTTCTCTTGGGTTGGTTTTTTCCTAGGAAAGTTTCATATTTACTCAGTTTGAGGTATAGTATTGTCACTTTCTAGAATACCAGGCATAGTTTTATTAAACTGTAAGAATAAAACACATTTTGGTGCCCAATTGCACATCCTCCACCCACACACCCCACTCTCTGCCATTTAAGAATATCCGGACTAGTTCTCTCTGCCATCCCAGTTGGCAGAAAATCAAAATTCGACTGTGGTATTTGTTTGCTAACATTTGTGTGTGTGTGTGTGTGTGTGTTGAGGAGAACAATGTAAAATAGTTTAAGAAATGCCACATTTTAGGATTCAAAACCCTACTGCAAGCATTCACTTGGATTTGTGTAGTACTTGTCATTTGTTTAAAAGGATGACCATTTTCAAGAGATTATTTTTTGGTCTGATAACTTAGCAATAACAACAACAAAAAACTTTCATGGAAAGAGAATGATCAGTGACATTGTGCATATCTTCGGAGCTCTTTGAATGTAATAAAAATACGTATGCTAATTTTGGTTACAAAATACTAAGAGAAAATTTAGAGTATATTAGATCTAGTAGATTCAGTTTGGAATAATGGAAAGAAATAACTTTTTGGGGGGATTTGTTTTAAGAAGCTAATTGTTAACCTTGTATTTAATGGAATAAATAATTCGATAAATCATTTAAGAGAACAGTACCGTGTCTAATTTGAAATGGAAGAGATCCTCCAGCTCCCTCCTCTCTTCCCCTCTGGTTTGATAGAGGAGATACTGAAGTCCAGCCAGCTTTGTTTTCTTGCCCAGATTCTTATGGTGTCTTCGTGGCCTTGCTGGGTCTGGGATGCAGACGGTCCAGCTGCCAGAACAATCCCTTTTTCCCCACACCTAGCTGAATAAAGCCAGGAAGGAACTGAATATTGTTGACTCATCACTTTTAAACAAGTTATTGTTATTGAAC
This sequence comes from Mesoplodon densirostris, assembly GCF_025265405.1. Lineage (NCBI taxonomy): Eukaryota > Metazoa > Chordata > Mammalia > Artiodactyla > Ziphiidae > Mesoplodon > Mesoplodon densirostris. The sequence goes on along the minus strand of NC_082670.1, from coordinate 43,646,569 downwards.
TTAATATAATGCTTCTTTAATTGGCAAATGCAGATGTTCATCATTTTCCATGCCAGAGCTTCCTTTTATATGGTAAAAAAATTGCACACTAGTGTATTTTTGAGGATGGGCTTTTCGTTTTCCATTCTTTTAATGCAGTTAATCATGTTTTATTTGGTTCTCTTGAATGTCAGGACGGTAGATTGTTCACATTGGCTCTTTTCTTTCTTCAGGAAACATCTCTGGCATACCTAGTGAGGTAGTGGAGCCATCTGGGAGGTAAAAGAAGATTGTACTGCATGAGATATTTATTTGTTATTCTTGGCTGTTTAGCAGTCATTTCCCCCATAGAAACAAAAGGCTGGCTTTTGGACTGGCAGTGCTGTGAAGGGTACATAGGAAAAGAGCATGACAGTGTATTTGGGGAAAAGGGTAAGGAAACACTGAAATTTGTTGAAATTCTTACATTTAAATAAGCACTTACAAACATTTCACATGGAAGATAGAAAGTAAGAATTAAGATGAATTCATTTTGGAAAGGAGAAATTTGAAACTAAATAGGTAAATACTACATTTCCCCCATAAACAATAGAATAGAATAGAAACATAGAATGTGCATATTTCACATTTGTATTTTCTTAGTTGAAGATAAAAAGTAGAATATTGGAAATTGGAAATATTAAGTCTGTGACAAGGACTGAGATGCAGTAGTTATTTTGCAGTTTTGAAATATGTGCTCTGCCCTTAAACATCAAAACATAAGTAAACCTGATAAAAATCATACATGACAATAAGGTAATAGCAATACAAAGTAAAATAATTTTTATTACCATTCATCTTGGTTAAGGGTGCCATTTAAATTAATATAAGAATTGTATATATTCCTCACCAATATAATTAAGCTCTGTAGAATTAAGGAAAATCTTTTGGAGCTTGAAATTTTTTATTTTAGGGGAAATAAAAAGTCATGGAATTCTTAAACCTTGGAAGGTGCTAAAAATATGTCACTTCATGATGGCATTTCTTTTTTTAAAAATTTTATTGAAGTGTAGTTGATTTACAATGTTGTGTTAATTTCTACTATACAGCAAAGTGATTCAGTTATACATATATATATACATTCTTTTTTATATTCTTTTTCATTATGGTTTATCACAGGATATTGAATATAGTTCCCTGTGCTAGAAGGTAGGACCTTGTTGTTTATCCATCCTATATATAATAGTTTGCATCTGCTAATCCCAAACTCCCAATCCTTTCCTCCCCCACCCTTTATGGTATTTCTTTATTGATTTATTATTGAGAGAACATTATATTAAAGAAAGAGTAAAACTTGGACTCAGTTCTTTGAGATTGATACTATGGATGTAATACCATGTTTCCCTCAGTCTTCCATGGTAGTCATAGAACATTGGATTAAAAGAGCCCAGTGTGGATATTATTATGTTTCTATGCATCTGGCTTAGTTGGGGCTCCGTAGAACAACGACTTTAAAACTTCTTTTAACAGGACCCATAGGAAGATATTTTATATTGTGGCACATCTGTATTATTTGATAGATGTATACCAAATGTTTCATGATAAATATCTACCTTTTCTACATGTATGATGTTCTGACATTTCCTCTTCCATTCATTCTATTAAGAAAACACTGGTAATGACCCACTAAATTGTTTTCACAATTGACTGATGGATCATGGTTTGCAGTTTGAATAACTGCTGTAAAAGTCCTCCATAATTTTTTGGGGGGGGATGATGAATTTGTAGTTATATGTGATTATTATTAACTTTGTTTGCCAAATATATTTTGGGTACATGATCGGTTGACATCTCCTGACCCCATGTTAGTTCTGGTCAATGAGTTCAGTGGAAATCAACATATGTTTCTGGACTGGAACATTTAATTGCTGGTTCGAGACCCCCCAGAGCTCTTTACCTCTGTCATGGAAAATGGCCATGCTCCTTAGAATGGGTCTGAAAATGAGTAATATGGCATAGAGCCTGTAGTCAGCCCCCAGTGGACATAAAATATGAGCTAAAAATAAACCTTTGTTGTTAAAAGGCACTACAGTTTTTGGATATATTTGCTATTCAGCGTAGCTTAACCTTTCCTGTTCAGTAGATGATAATTCAATTACGTGTTCTGCTGGTGGGAAAGAACCTCCATTTGAAATATTAACTTTGCGTAAAAACACATAGAAGTTTAAAAATAAGTTAATTATTTCTGATTTTAAAACAATATGTGTTATTTATAGAAAAATTGGGAAAACATAATTAAAAAGTTACATATTCATGATGCTACTACCTAGAAAACAATTTTGACATTTTTATGAAAGATATATATATGTATATATTGACAAAATTAGCTTACTATGTAGTTTTGTATTTTGTTTTTTCTCTTACTTTTTTTAATGTCATTAAATATTCTTGGAATACACAAATATCATGCCTCTGTATATGTGTATATCCAACCTATAGATGAACCAGGGTTTATTAAGTTATTCTTATACTGTTAGACATTTTAGTTTGGTTTAATACAGAGTTTCAATGTAGTAAAATCTCAGCCCTGGGCACCCAACAGCAAATAGTAAGCCAGAGTAGGACCCGCACCCGCTAATGCTGCTTTGTGTCAATTGTATCTTCTCATAATCCCACTCCTGGCACATAGTGGGTCTACATATTAGCTGTCAAGTAAGCAGTTCCATATGTATGTACCTCATATGAAGTTTATACTTAATTTTCTAAAAATTAAGAAGCTTTTTATTTCCTCTGTTCCATCTCCCAGCAAACAATTAATCTGGTTCTGCTTCTGAGTTCTTTTGCTTAGGAAAGGACCAAGAGGTTGGGTCATTCTCATTTCTCCCCTCAACACCGACATGATCCAGCACATGGCCTATCTCAACTCCTGAATTTCTCTCAACTCCAGTCCCACCCCACGTCCTGCCTCAGGCCCTCCTGATGGCAGAGGCCTTTCTGTTTTCTTGTACATCATTCTCTCTTTTGCTGCTACAGTGAACTTTTTAAAATGTGAACCAGACTATGTCTACTGAAAATCTCTCTGTAAATCCCAGAAAGAGCTTTAAAGACAAAATCCATTGCTCTTCACTTGATTTAAAAGGGCTTTCATGGATTTTTTCTTGAGGACCCTCTCCATCACTGTTATTCATTGCCCTCACTGCCTGCTGTGGACTGCACTGTGTCTTCTCCAAATTCACATGTTAAAGCCCTTACCTGTATTTGGAGGTAGGGCCACTAAGGAGAGAGAATTTAGGTTAAATGAGGACATAAGGGTGAGATCATAGGATTTGTGTTCTTAAATGAAGAGACACCAGAGGGCTGGTACCCCACCACCCAACACACACACAGCCAGCAAGATGGCAGCCCACCTACAGAGGGGTCACAACAGAACCCACCATGCTGGCGCCTCATCTTGGACCTCCAGCCTCCAGAACTGTGAGGAAATGTGTCTTTTGTTTAACACCCCTAGTCTCTGGAACTTTGTAATAGCAGCCAGAGCTGATGAAAACACTGCCCCTCATCCCCTACAAGTACTTCACTCCAGAAACCTTACTCTAGGAAAGCTGTTTCACTGAGCGCATCCTGCTCTTTAATTGTTTTCCAGGCATAATCAGGTACTATCTTCCTCTCCTCCTAAGGTTATCTACAAATCCCTGGTTTTTCTTCAAGTCACAGGTCAGACTTTATCACCTCCTGGAAGGCTTTCCCATCCCCCCTCCCAGGTGGAGTTAGGTTTTCATTTCTCTGAGCTCCCCTGGTGCCTTACCTATACCTCCATTAACATCTCTCTTCTTCTATGGCAACTGCATAGTTGACGTCTTTCCACTGAACCCTATGTTTTTTTTTGTTTTTTTATGTTTTTTTTTTTTTTTTTGCCGTACGTGGGCTTCTTACTGTTGTGGCCTCTCCCGTTGCAGAGCACAGGCTCCGGACGCGCAGGCTCAGTGGCCATGGCTTACAGGCCCAGCCGCTCCATGGCATGTGGGATCCTCCCTGACCTGGGCACGAACCCGCGTCCCCTGCATCGGCAGGCGGACTCTCAACCACTGCGCCACCAGGGACGCCCTGAACCCTACGTTTTTAAAAAATTTTATTGAAGTATAGTTGATTTACAATGTGTTAATTTTGGCTGTACAGCAAAGTGATTCAGTTATACCATATATATGTACATTCTTTTTCATATTCTTTTCCATTATGGTTTATCACAGGATATTGAATATATGGCATATATGGTATATTCTTGTGCTATACAGTAGAACCTTGCTGTTTATCCATTCTATGTATGAGAGTTTGCATCTGCTAATCCCAAACCCCCAGTGCATCTCTCCCTCCCCTCCCCTCCTCCCCATTGGCATCCACAAGTCTGCTCTCTATGTCTGTCATCTGTTTCTGTTTCATAGATATGTTCATTTGTGTCGTATTTTAGATTCCACATATAAGTGATAGCATATAGTATTTGTCTTTCTCTTTCTGATTTACTTTTTGCTTAGTATGACAATCTCTAGGTCCATCCATGTTGCTGCAAATGGCATTATTTAATTCTTTTTTATGGCTGAGTAGTATTTTGTTGCATATATGTACCACATCTTCTTTATCCATTCATCTGTTGTTGGACATTTAGGTTGTTTCCATATCTTGGCTATTGTGAATAATGCTGCTATGAACATAGGGGTGCATGTATCTTTTTGAATTATAGTTTTGTCTGGCTATGTGCCCAGGAGTGGGATTGCTGGATCATATGGCAACTCTAGTTTTAGTTTTTTGAGGAAACCTCCATACTGTTTTCTATAGTGGCTGCACCAATACATATTCCCACCAACAATGTAGGAAGTTAACCCTACATTTTTAAAGGCCATTAATTATGCTTTTCCATCTTTGTATCCCCAATGCTTAGGATGAATGCCCCATTGCCTGAAATGGGGTGGCCATAAATATTGTTGAATGAATAGATGAATAATAGTGGTAAAAGAGTTATTCACTTATTAACTTTTATCTTCTGAAGATTTTTTTGGCCTCTCTCTTACAGTCCAAACAACCAGACTTCACGTGTTCTCCTTATCAAAACCAGCTGTCAAGACAGGATTTAAAATTCATTTACACTGAAGTATAAATAACTGATTAACAGTTTATGTCTCCCAAGGGAATTTCCATTTTAACAAGAATAGAATTCTTAATCTACAAAAATAAATCTTTCTTGGTGGAATTTCAAGCTTAACAAGCATATGGGATTGGTTTTAATTGGGGCTGGGGGTGGGGCTTAAGAAGTTCTCTCTACTCAAAATTCAGACCTTAAATGTGAGACCAGACCTATCACCTGCTGGCTCATGGAGGAGCTGGCATGTCAGATTATGCAGCAAATTCACTTTTGTTTCTGTTGCTCAGCATGGATAGGATGAACTGCACATCTGGTAAACGTTTGCACATGAAATGTGTATCTGCCAAGCATTGTGGTTTCCTGGTACATCCCCGTGGCTCTGAGTCAAGGTCACAAAACCAGCGTCGCAGAGTTTTGGTGATCTGGAACTGCATTCTGCTTTTAGTTATCAAGAAATTTGCTCCCTTAGTTTCTTTGGAGACCCTCCATGTCGCCATTATAGGCTTGGAAAAGCCCTTGGGTGATTCAGAGCCCATTCAACTGTTTGAAGCCATCCCACAGGGATGAGAATCTTGTCTCATTAAAAAGAAATCTCCCCAGAAAATGTTTCTCAATTTTTCTCAATGACCCATTTTCATGTCTGATCTCTCATCAAATTTTCATTCTCTAAGAAAGGGTGGATATATGTATATGTATAACTGATTCACTTTGCTGTACAGCAGAAAGTAACATAACATTGTAAATCAACTATACTCCAATAAAAATTTTTAAAAAGTTTCATTCTCAATACTAACTTAAATCTTGCCTAATTTAGCTTTGACACCTTGTTCTATACTTCATGAATGTGAAGAGCATCTGATTTTCATATAAACTGCAATAGTAGAGATACCAAGCAGTAAATTATTCCATAAAAGCAAAGCAAACCAAAGAACACCATCACAAAAACGATTCAAGCTAAATTAAGTTAGGAAAATGGAGTTTTCTGAATACAATGTGACTCAAAGCAGACTTGCTAGTTAGCAAGTCTGCTGGTTAGACTGGAACGCTAACATTTTGGTGTTGTTTATAGTCTCAACATCCCCAATGAATTCTGTCCTGAAAAGCCAAGTAACATCAAAGTAATTGAGGAACTGGTTTATTTTATATTGTTTTAATTCAGAAAGCAGTTAAAATATTTCATAGTAGTTATCTTTTCTCCTCCAGGATTATGAAGGAGAAGGACAAATACTTATCTCTTGAAAAGTGGAATCATTTAGTAGATGCATCCATGTAAATTCAAGGATGAGGGAAATTTGGTAGGAAGTTACCTTTCTCTAGTTTCTAGAAAGAAATAATATGACATTACTATTATTCCAGGTGAGGGAATCAAAGTGACTGATCTTAGTGTAGACTTGACTGAAGCTACCCAGTTGGGTATTCTGTTACGCTTGATTATTTCAGTATTTTCCTATTTGGTGAGTGAATTTAACAGTTGGTAACTTTTTTGATGTTGGGTTTGAAAAGTAGAAGTCAAGACATATGGATTCTTTAAACAATTCGCTTTAGTATCTGTATTATATAAACAGTTCTGTTTAGTATTTGTACTCTGTCTATTCTTGGGAAGAGTATTTAAAATAGGACAGAAAAAAGCACAAAATAGCAAGCATAATACTGATGCTAACTTGTATAAGTATGTACACCTTGAAAAATAAAAGATGTTCTGTTAAATGATTAATGTATTTGAACATTAAAAGCCATGAATATATTTAAAATTTTCAAAATTTTGCCTGTGATTCATATTAGTGATCCCTTCTTACCATCTGAAGTCCTTTTTTTTAAAAAAGGTCTTTTTGTGCTGAGTCTTGACCAGATTCTTGTATAATGTAGTCGATTTTCTTTTCATTAAGCACCTGAAAACAGTACCTCTTTTGGCCAGGAACAAGCTGAAAATTTTCCCAACTGGCATCTTGAGGCAACCAAGTGCCAGGGCTCTGTGGTCAGAGTGGGTTTTGGTTGCCCACATTCTACCAATTACTGTAGGTTCTCTCTGTACTTGAGCAGAGAACTTAGCTACTTAAAGCTTTCCAGTTTCCTTACTTGATGAACCAGTAGCAACCGCTGAAAGTGAAGCTCTGTAAAGGGTTTCAGAAACTTTGAGTCATTGTCTCACTCAACGGCAGGTGTTCTGAACCAATAGTGATCAGTTGATCCAGTGGTGAGATAGTTTCTCATCAGCTCAGGATTTCAAAATGATTTAAAGAAATGGTCATTTAGTACAGAGGAACTTGTTTGCTTGAATAGCAGCCTTATTGTAACTTGCATAATGTTAAAGGAAAGTGGAATCTTTTAAGGGTTTTCTGGGGGGAAAATTTAAATTGTGGCTTTGAAGGAATCAGTGGTGTTTAAACGAATTTAGTGGTTAGAATGATCATTTTTGGAGTTTTGAGGAAAAAAAATCCTGGAGGGTCAGGATTTTGTCTTTTTTTCTCTGTTTATTGACTTCAGTAGTTGTGTTATGTTATAATTTAGGTTGCATGGTGTCTTACTCAAGAGCCTGCTATCCTCTATCATTGTCAGTTCCAAGAGAGTTAGAAAAAGTGGTTGGCGTGATTTGGTTCACTAGTCGTGATGTTTAAAGCAGTACTTTTTGTTAAATACACTTATTTAAATAATGGAGTTACATACAATGGGATACTAACTATAACATTTCAGCATTGTTGTCCAAATGAAATCTATCAATAATATGTCATTATTTTCATCAAATGGCTCATCCTGATGTGTTTTTTCCAGTAAAGGACTTGGTAAAATAGAGCAGTGTTAGGAAAACAATAGCCCATAGTGTCAACTGTTTTTATATTTTGATTCGGTCAAATCTGCTGATTTTTAGAAACAATCCTTTTTTTGAGTATTAAATATGATTTTTTTTGTTTGTCTACCATGTTCCAAAGAGATTGAGACTTGTTAAGTACCAGTCACTTATTGAAATAAAGTGTGTAGATATCAGAATGAAAAATATTAAAATAGTCAGTATATTTTGTTTTAATTGTGCCTAAAAGTATAGACTGTAATGTATACCTTTGCTAAAGAAAATTGTCAATCTACATAATAAATAATGGAGTTCAGCTAGACACAGTAATTTGGCCTCTTTAACCAATAATTATTGTGTGTCTACTCTGCTTACATCAAAAATTGTGAAGAGTCTGAGATTTTACCCTACATGCAGTCTAAGAAGTTAGTCTGCCATAGTTTCAGATTGGCAGACTGGAGACTCTTGGGTCAGAGATAAAGGACTTTATTATTTACAACACAGCAGACAGTATGAGCTTCATATTTGCATTGGTTCCTCTTGGTCCCCTGAGTCCCATGAGAGCAATGTGGAGGGACCCAGGTAGATGCTGCTTACCCAGTGGTTTATGCCACAGCTGAGGAACTCTGAGTTTAAGAAATACTTTTAATAAAAAGATGCTAGAAAACTTGCCCAACATTTGTACTGGAGGAAGAAATCCTCTTTACTAAACCAGTCAGGAAACAAACCCTTCATCTCAGGAGGGAGGTACTATCTATCATCCAAGGCTATTTGGGATATTCCCAGCATCCTTGGAAATAGTCTGGACAAAAGCTGATTCAAAAGGCATAGAAACACCATGCAGAATTGTCTTTCAGTGCTTTACAGTTGAAAATTAAAATTCAAAATTTTAATATATATCAATTAATTTAGTTCTGATCAGGTGGAAATGTTTTTGGTGATTGTCCAGAGGAACCATGGTGCATTTTGTTACTCTGGCATTGGCTAATGATACCATATGCCTGAGTATCTTTGATTTAAAGGTAGTTTACCATGAATACATTATGCAACTGTAGTTTTACACTGATTAAAAATGTTACAGAGTTTTTGAATTAGAATTATTCCTTTACCTGTGAAAACCAATGTAATAACTATACCAGAAACCATTTACTGGTGGCCTCCAGAAAATTTTAATGCACTTTGTTTGCCAACATATACAGAAAATGACATAACCTAGTACTTAAATTCCTAGAAGAATTTCATATAATTTTATATTAAAATTTAATGATTTAGTTTCTTGGAAATGCAAATAAACCAGTATTTCTGCAAAGCATGTTATAGAATAAAGACTACTGTCTATCACATCCAAATAAAGCATGAATAAAAATATAAAATAAGAAATTACAGGCCTTTTCCTTCATATTGCCTTCATGGAGGACACTTACACGCTTCAGTGGAAAGGGAAAGATAAAATCAAGATGAAAATTAAAGAAGCAAAGAGTATAGAAGAAAACATGTTACTGTCCTCCCTTCCACTGTGTTACTGTCACCGTCAGCCTTTCTGCAAATGAACACAACTAATACATGGATTGATTATCATGGAAAGTAATATTGGTAGGACTGCTGTTTATGCCAGAGATGACTGGCCGCACCATAACTTAGCTAGGGATTGCAACAGTTTTTTTATTCTGAATAGACCAAGGATATGTCTTTCCTCAATATGTACCTTTGCAGCATTTAATGAAAGATAAAGGACTTCCCTGGTGGTCCAGTGTTTAAGACTCTGTGCTTCCACTGCAGGGGGCACGGGTTCAATCCCTGGTTGGGGAAGTTCCACATGCTATGCAGTGTGGCAAAAAACAAAACAAAAAAAGTCTCTCAAAAATAAATTGTAAAAAATAAAAAAGTAATCAATAATAAAAATATGAGCCACTCACGTGGGATCTCTTTGGTATGAGAACAAAAATGCAAAGGATGGAAAAAGGAAAGGACATAGAATTACTGTAGTTCATTCACCTACCATTGCCAAAGTCATCAAGTAAGCTTAGTTTTTTGAAATCTGGGAGCTCTAATCTGTGTGATACACTTTGAAATTCCTCCAAAACCTCTGAGAGTCCCTTTTTTTGAAAAAAAAAAAAGGGCTTAAACTGTATGAAAATATATCCAACTGACAATCACACAAAAATCCTCTAGGCTCAAAGCCAGAGAATCTTTTTGTACATGATTTTTTCTGAACCTTAAATGTAATCAGATGAGTTTTTGTTTAGTACTATCCTACTCAACTGATTTAAATGAATAATACGTCTTCCAAGGAGAAATCTGCATTTCATCACAGAGATGGATTACATGCCTTAAACTTTACTCCATAGAGAAGCAGTACCTCTTTTGTATTATATTCTTTAAATATACTAAAGACTCAGATAATATAACAAATTTATTCTAGGCATGATATCTTAAAGCTTTGCAGATGTATGGATTGAGAAACATGAAAAATATAACCACCATTATCATGTGAGTGAAGTATAAAAAAATTCTTATAGGCAACATTATTATAATGTTTTACAATTAGTTGTCTGTGAAACCAGAATAAAATAGAAGGAGAATACTTTCAATTTTAAAAGGACTCTCTTGTTCATGGTCAAAAAATGAAAAGCAAATACAAGCGATGGAACTGTGTGTGGTAGGTTTCTTTATTTCCTTTTAAATTATTATTATTTTTTGAAATATCATATCTACTGTTTTAAGAACATTTGATTCTGAAATATAAGCAAAACCCCAGAAACCCTGATAGTAAAACAATAGAGCTTATGTCAAGTCTGAAATGGAAAGGCTAACCAAGAGATTCTTTTTAATGTCTTAAACAAAGTGTTGTTTTTACCCGATTGCTTTATTCTTTGGGCAAAGGATTATGAACATGGTGGTTGACTCCTAGTATGAAATCTGAGACTTACAAAGTTCAAATGCAGTTTCAATCATCAATGTCTTCTAAGTGCCAATTCTTGAGGCAAGGCTGTATTGACTAAATCAGTGATTTTCAGTGGGGTTGATTTTGTCCCCTAGCCATGTCTGGGTACACCTGTAGTTGTCACATTTGGGAGGGCGTACTACTGGCATCCAGGGATGCTGCAAACATCTTAAATGCATAGGATAGACCCTGTGTTAAAGACTCATCTGGTCCCAAATGTCAGTAGTTGAGAAACCCTGGACTAAATAAATAGTAGTGCATTTACTGCATAAAGAGGAACCACAGCATATCTATTAACAAGAGGCAGACTTTTGCATCAAATGCAGCATTGATGGGTGTGGTAGAAAGCAGGGGCCATATGGCCTCAGAGGGACTGCGCTCAAACTTTTAGTTCTCCCTTTGTGTGACTAGGTTTTTAAAAATCTCTCTGAGGCACGCTGTGCTATTGTAAATGGAACCAATAGTACAGTTGCTACTTCAAGGGCTTATAAGATTAAGTGAAGTAACATATGTAGTTGCTTAGTCCATTGCCTGGTTCTTATAGGATCTCAGTGAAGTTAGCTATTAGTCAGGAACTATCAGGAAGAACCTCGTAGCAATTAGAACTGTCTAAAGATTGATGTTTAGGAGGCAGCAAGTTTTCCTGTTCTTGAATAAGTTCAAGCAGAGTGTGGACAACATCTTGTGTTCCTTCTGACTCTATAAAATGTTCCATTTTTCTTAGTATTATAAGACTATTACTAGCTAAAACATAAAATGATTGATGGTTTTCCTTGAGTGTTTAAGAAATTTTAGGTAAGGTTGAGTAAGCATAGACAGCACTGATATTGTTACTGAAAGCAAGTTTGTGTGCCCGACACACAGGCAGGCCTAACAATATTGAAATATCAGAGTTTGGAGCAGAGAAAAGTTTACTGCAGGGCCATGCAAGGAGACAGGTGGATCGTACTCCCCAAAGCCCCAAACTCCCTGAAGGGTTTCAGCAAAGCACTTTTAAAGGCCAGGTGAGGGAGAGGTGTGGTTGGTTGTTGCAACCTTCCTGGTGTAGGAATCCTTTGTTCTTGCAGCTGTCCATGTAGATCAGGTCACAATGTTCCTGCAAACCTCCAAGGTGACAAAAGTTATTCTCTGTTCTGCAACTTTTTACCTCTATATGAATGGACCCTTGAAAGTCAGAGCCCTGAGAATAGGCTATCCTGTATATTTCAGGCTATTGGAAACATTCTTTTACAAAAGGTGCAGAGCCAGCATGACTAAGCACAAGCAGTAGAACAGATCTAATATGGAGTCAGACTTGTTCTTCCCTATTACAGTATTACTCAGTGATATTAAACTTGCTTTGTATTTTGATACTGAGATGATGACTCTCATTCCTTGCACACATGTTCCCTGAGTTCCCTCTGCTCATTAGTGTTAGTTATTTGCTTGGATTCCCCCAGGCTATTTTCTGTGTTTCCACATCATCACATTTCTTTGTACATCTATTGTGTGCCCCTTGCCTAGTATTGATACAAGTCATGGCTGGCTATTTATCTTACATGACATTTATCTATTTATCTATCTATCTATTTATTTATTTATTTAGCTATTTACCTATTCATCTAACATGACATTAATTGAACTCCCCTGTGTACCAGGTGCCATGTAATGCACTGTACATGTGTTATATCATTAGTCAGACAGGCAATAAATGTTTGTTGAGTGAATAAATTAACAAATATTTTAATAATAAACACAATATTAATTAAGTCTTTACTATGTATTATGTAGTATTATTAAAAAAATGATACATATCAGCCCATACCCTAAAAACTCTTAATTTTATCGGAGAAACAGGATGTATTCATAATAACTTCCTCTACACAGTTAAGTGCTTTGATTAAAATGTGATTACTACATCTTCATAATACCTTAGTGCTTATCAGGCTTTCAGTAAATGTCAGGTATTAAATAAATCAGGTACTCGATAAATGTTTTCTCAAGAAAAAAATAATAAAGTGCCATTCAGTGGATAGATCAGCAAAATATTCATTGCAATAAAGGTCAGCTGCTTGACAAATTATGTGTATCATAATTGTGTAATGAAATGGAATTTATCCTGATGATATAACAAAGGATAGATATGCTTCAATAAAGCAATAGATGTTGTATTGAAATTTTTGCTAATTACATTTTTGTAAACCAAATCAGATTTCTTTATCTTAAATGATTTAAGTTTGTAACAGCTTTCACTACTTTGGCTTGCAAACTCTGCCCATATAAGTTGACTTTTCAAAGCAAAATTATAATGGGGACAACCTTCTTCCTCTAGAATGGTTTTTCTCCAAAAGTAAAGTGTCAGTTTGATGACCCTGTCATTAACCTAATCACTGATTTTCGTCAGTTACTTGGAGTACTTAAATACATACTTAAACCTAAACCAATTTAATTTTTTTCTTCCCGCTTTATGTGGACAGATAGAAATACTAAACTTATGTCTGAGATAAAGACAGAACAAGAAAGAGAATCCCTTTAGTGTTACTTCTGAAAATAATACAATTCCAAGATTTAAAAACATGTATGAAATAGAAAATACCAGTTCAAAAGCCCCAAACAGATGTGTTCAATATTTTATACTATATGCAACATAAAGAAAGGAGACACAATACTCCAAGAATTAAAAGACATTTCAAGAAGTTATGTAACAACCCTCACTTCATACAAGGCAAAACAATTATTTTATTTATTTATTTATAAAATTAATTAATTAATATCCTTGGCTGCACTGGGTCTCCGTTGCTGTGCACGGGCTTTCTTTAGTTGCGGCAAGTTGGGGCTACTCCTCGTTGCTGTATGCGGGCTTCTTATTGTGGTGGCTTCTCTTGTTGTGGAGCATGAGCTCTAGGCGCATGGGCTCAGTAGTGGTGGCTCACGGGCTCTAAAGCGCAGGCTCAGTAGTTGTGATGCACAGCAGGCTTCCCGGACCAGGGCTTGAACCCATGTCCCCAGCCCTGGCAAACGGATTCTTAACCACTGTGCCACCAGGGAAGCCCAAAACAATTATTTTAAAATGGTGATATGTGATAGGAGCTACAGAGTACTATATATCCAGTGTTTTCTCTGTGATTGAAATGGATGAGGGACGCATTTTATTTCCATCTAAGAGGGAGATGTTACCTTGTAGATCTATAGCAATGACAATCCATGTGGTGATTTTATTGCACAGTTAATTTAAGGAAAACTTTTGCTTTTAAAAGGTGTTGGGAAAGGTACTAAGAACAAAATAATGATACGATGAACAACTTTCATGAAGCTATTCTGAAGTTTTACTTATAGTTTCTTTTTTTACAAAGAAACTGCTTTTTTTTTTTTTTTTTTTTTACTTTTATGCCTGGAAATAATATTAGAGAACAGTAAGACATATAAAACTACTGAATATTCATCAAGTATGTTTTCTCTGTACTTTGAAAGCATTGTACCTTAGAAAAGTTTGGGTACCTTTCTTTTTTTTTTTCTTTTTGCGGTATGCGGGCCTCTCACTGTCGCGGCCTCTCCCGTTGCGGAGCACAGGCTCCGGATGCGCAGGCCCAGCGGCCATGGCTCACGGGCCCAGCCGCTCCGCAGCATATGGGATCCTCCCAGATCGGGGCACGAACCCGTATCCCCTGCATCGGCAGGCGGACTCTCAACCACTGCGCCACCAGGGAGGCCCTGGGTACCTTTCTAATATTTTGTACCAAGCTAGTGTTCTATAAATATTTTTAATGTGTTCTTCTTTAAAGAAAAAGGTACTAAATTGTATTCAGATAGTTTTATAGTACAGATCAAGGACTGGGTATCTTCTCATTTGGGGATGCAGAATATTTAAGCCTTTGTATAACATGTCACCGTATGAGAAACTAAGATGATCACCTTTGGTCCTCATGGACTAGGATTGCCTCCTATCTCTGGATGCACCTGTGGCCTCCAGCTCTTAGAGGGGCCCTGTGACCAGGAGGATCAGGGATCTTATGCTTGGCAGAGCCTGGGCTAGAGTGCGATGTTTCTGCTCAGTCTTAAGGAATGGGTGGAGTTTTCTTGAGGTGTCTTGAGATACTACAGGTGTATAAACCATAGTCTGACTCCTACAGTTTGCTTCTAGAACAAGAATATTGAACCTTTTCCCAGTTAAGGGGGGCAGTATGGTAGATGGGGGAGAACCCTATTTGGGAACACATTATCTGATGTTGGCTCTGTCACTGCATTTAATATTGGTTAGAATATTTAACCTCATTGAGTTCCGACTTCTTAAACCAATGAAATTGGGTATGAGGGACTTTCTAGTACCTTTCAGTCCTTTGGTTAATTTTTCTTAAGGGCCATTCCCTTTATTTTTCCCTTCCTAGGGAATTTCTTGTTCATTCAATGTATTTAATGCGTACTCTTCTGAGTGTCTGAGTAAAGTCAATCCTTGGTTTTCACTGCTGTGGTGCCCACAGTTGGACTGGATTTCTATTCTAACCTTGTGATTAAGTTAACTGAGATAAAGTCTGGAATTCACTAGTAATTTGTCTTCAGATGACCCAGCTGTGGGACCCCACCAAATGGAGTCCAGATAGAAGACACCATTCAGTGAAACTTATATAGTGTCCATTCATAGAAATCTCATATTAATTAAAAAACTAACATCATACTTTGATCACTTTTGAGACTATTCTCCAACACTAGTTCTTCTTATTTTGGAACTTAATACATTTTATAACTGACACTCAAACTCTACACCTTAAAAAACGGACTGGCCATATTTTTATAAGAACTCACACATTTGAAGAATATGTGTACCACTGAATATGATATGTTTGATTAATATAGGAAATACTTGTAAGTTGCTTTGGAATATGTAATTAAGGTTCTTCTTCTAAAATACACAAATTTATTTTCTCATATTCTTAATTTTCAGAAAGAAATGACTGTAATTATCTTACAATTTTAAAAATAATATGAAACAGAAACAGAGTCACAGATACAGAAAACAGACTTGTGGTTGCCAAGGGGAGAAGGAGTAGGGGAGGGATGGATTGGGAGTTTGGGATTAGCAGATGCAAACTATTATATATAGGATAGATAAACAACAAGGTCCTACCTTCTAGCACAGGGAACTATATTCAATATCCTGTGATAAACCATAATGGAAAAGAATATGAAAAAGAATATATGTATGTATAACTGAATCAATTTGCTGTATAGTAGAAATTAACACAACATTGTAAATCAACTATACTTCAATAAGATTAAAAAAAATAAAAAATAAAAATATGAAAAATGTTGAGGCAAATGATTTCATAATTTAACAGATTTTTTGTTTACAAATGCAAACATGTGGAAGAATACAGCTTAGCTCTCGTGTGTTAAGAAGTTTTGACAATGTCAAGAAAATATAGCTTCAAGACTCTGCAGGTAGTTAAGGATGGGACTTGAACTGGAATCTTCCTATGGTCAGAGGCAGTGAATAATGCTGACCCAGCATTGGCTACGTCCAACTGTCCACCCTCATATCTGTGTGAGGTTGACTGTAGTCAAGAGGCTCTGTGAGTATTCCAATGGGAATATTGGGATAACAGAGCACAGAGTAGAAGGAGAGAGAATGGGATTCTCAGCATTTCTTTGAGTCATCCTAGTGTGGATTGGGTTTTAAGTCATCCTGGGCCAAAAAGGAAGTTTATGTGTATGTGAATAGGGAATGGATATCTTTTTTCTGTTTTTATATTTTGTTGTATTACCTTTTGGCTCTAGTTGGTTTGCAATTTCAAAGCTAAAATATAAATTTTATAAAAATAAATTATTCTCCAAAAATAATAATGTTGATCTTCTCTGTGGAGTTGGATGGTATCTGGGCTGGCTAGGTTGGTTGGTTGGAACATGGCCACTGGTGTGGGAAAATGTCCCATGTGTCAGTTGACTTTGTAGCCCTCCACAACTGCACTGTGTACACTCTGTCCTAGCCAATCGTTCCATGGATGTGTGACCCCAAAAGATATCATCTCAGAAGGTGCAGGTGGATTAGCATAAATCTATCACCATTTTGAAAACAAATAAAACTCAATACCAGTGGTGGATGAGCCATCAAAATATTAACTGATGGCCTCTAACATGTAAAGCATAGTGTGGTTTAGGGAATTAGTGGTTTTAAACCTTGCCTTCTAGGAACTCATGTTACCAAATGCAAGTTCATGTGCCCAGTGCACAGTGAGGCCAAAACGTCTGAGTTTGGAGCAGAGAAAGGTTTACTGCAGGGCCATGCAAGGAGACAGGTGGATCATGCCCCCCAATCCCCAAACTCCTCAAAGAGTTTCAAGAAAGCATTTTTAAAGGCAAGGTGAGGGTGGGGTGTGGTTGTTTGTTGCAGACTTCCTGGTGTAGGAATCCTTTGTTCTTGCAGCTGTCCATGTAGGTCAGGTCACAATGTTCCTGCAAACCTCCAAGGAGACAAATATTATTCTCTGTTCTGAAACTTTTTATCTCTGTATGAATGGACCCTCATAGGTCAGAGCCCTGAGAATAGGCTATCCTGTATATTTCAGGCTACTGGCAACATTCTTTTACAAAAGGTGCAGAGCCAGCATGACTAAGCACAAGCAACAGAACAGATCTAATGTGGAGTCAGATTTGTTCTTCCCTATTACAATCTTGAGAATTGCATTGAACTTATAGATTAATTTGAGGGAAAATCTGTCACCTTTATATTAAGTCTTGCCATATGAATGCACTTATTTTTCCATATATTTAGAACATTTTGTCCTTCAATTATAATTTTGTCTTATTTGGCTAGATGTGCCATTATTTTTACTGCTACTGTGAACAAAGTCTTCAAAAATACATTTTTGAATTTCTTGCTGCTAGAATAGATTTTAAAAAGCTCAGTTTTGTATGCAACAACTTGCTGAACTCTGTTGTTATTTTAAATTATTTTTATGAGATTTTTAAATTTAGGTAATTTCCCCTAATAATGTTGATAATTTTATTTCTTTCTCAAACTTTACACCTTATTTTTATATTATCTTCTTAGATAGAATGTCTAAGTGCTAAACAGAGATGATTGCTGGCCTCCTTGTATTACTTCTGACTTTTTTTAAAGAGAATTCTTCTAACATTTTACTATTAATTATTATGGTTTCTAATGGTTTTTGTCTTTGTCATATTTAAAAAAACTTGTCTTTTTATTTTAAAATAAGGAATGGTTATTGTATATTTCAATATAATGAATGTATTGAAATTCCCAAATGTTTCTTCTGCATCTATTTCAGTAGTATGGTGGATATGAAATGATAAACCCCAAGCCTACAACAGTAACAGTGGATGTAGAGTATAGAGTCTTGAGGTTTTTTTTGTTTGTTGTGAGAGAGAATGGACAGAAAATAGCTTTGGGAAGATACTCATGGTTCTGATTTAGGATAGCTGGGTAAATAGTAGAGTCATTACTTGAATAGAGAATAGAAAGACAATAGCCATTTTTCAGGAATAGATTTTGAGCTCATTTCAGGATTTGTTGAAACTTTGAAACTGAGATGCATGTCGCTGTATAAAAGTTGATGTTCACTAGACTTTTGGATATAATTATTTAAAAATGGACTCTTGAATGAAAGAGTGAAGTGTGCTCTGGAGATAAACATTTGTGATCCAGTGGTATCAAACTGGATGTTAAAGCTGTAGGGGAGGATACATTTCTCCAGTGAGAGTTTGCAGAATAAGCAATGTAGAGATTCTGGCTAAACTCCAGGAACCTAAACACACAGTGGATAGTAGGAGGGACTCTCAGAGGAGTCTGGAAATAAGTCACTCCCAGGGTGAATGATGTCAGGAAGACTTTTAGGGAGAAAGTTAAAAAACAAAACAAAACAAAACACCTGTATGAGCCTAACACAGAGAGGTTAAGAAAGATGGCCAGAGAGAGTTGATTTACTTTGGCAATTAGGAAATCACTGGTGCCCTTGACAGGAGCAGTGTAGCAGTAGCACACTGGAGTCAGACTTTGGATTGTAGTGGGTGAAGCTTAAGCAGGAGGTAGGGAAATGGAGGAAAACAGATGAAGACCTTGCTCATGACACTTGGCCATGAAGGGAAGGAGAGAAAGGAGCAAGCACGCAAGACAGTCAAGGGAAAAGTGATCCTTTGAGAATTAATTGTTAGTTTCCCAGCTTTGAAATTGTTGAGTGGATAAAGCCTAGAAGGCTCAATTTTAGTTACGTATGATTGTGAGCTAGTTACTGGATGTGGTGAAGAGCTGAGCTAGGTTGTGTGACTGGACAGGTTCCTTTCCCTTTCTTTCCTTTCTTTCTTTCTTTCATTCTTTCTTTAATATTTTTTTATAGTTGATTAGCAATATTGTGTTCATTTCAGATGTGCAACAAAGTGGTTCAGTTATACATATACATGTATCTATTCTTTTTCAAATCCTTTTCCCATTTAGGTTATTAGAGAGTATTGAGCAGAGTTCACTGTGCTATACAGTAGGTCCTTGTTGGTTACCTATTTTATATATAGCAGTGTGTACATTCAGAGTTGATTGTTTGGGTACATATTTGCCTGGGCTTTGGCTCTTCTGACTTATGTCTGAAAGCATAGAGTCATGCAAAAGAAATTCATAAGAAGCAAATTCAAAGGCTGAGGCCAATCCCTGTCTGACAGTGAAGTCCTTAAATAAGAGTAAAGCCTTTAATGAAAGTAAAAAATAGGACAAAAATATTTTTAAAATCATTACTATAAAACATAAACATCTTGGTGACTTATTTGTGGCCGAATGTGCCTGTGATCAATGGATCTCTAATTTGAAGAAAATAATCTAAATGAAAAAAGTAGCCTTGCTGTTTGGGATAGGATTGTGAGTCTAGTTTAGTTATCATGATTCAGTGAAAGCTGTTAAACCCACAGACTCTGCTAGTCTGTAATAGAGGAAGTCTTTGTTCTTGTTCTTGGTCTAACATTAGAATCAGAGGAGAACCATATTGTAGATTCTGTTTATTCTGGTACAAGTTAGTTCATTGGATTTGTTTCCAATTTAAACGATATCTTTGCCAGGTGAAGTTGGTAATGATTAAAGAAATTTAAAGATATGTCTTTAATCCAGTGAGGTGATTTCTATGTATTTAAATATTATTTGAAAATGATATTCATGATAAAATGGGGTAAATTTTTTTAAGTTGCCACATTTATTTTTATAGTTGAAATTAGCCAAAATTGCCAACTTAAGTTGGACTGTAACAAACCATTTTAGGGTTTCTATGGAAACATGATTTCATCCTGTCTATGAAAACCCATTTTGTTTTTTCTCCTTTATCACAGAACTTGAATCGCTGCAATGTTTTTTCTGTGAGTCCCGCTCCAAGAAAAAGAAAACAGGTTTCCAATTAGGCAAAAATTCACTTTTTGCTCATTAGAGTTTAATTCTAAGGGACTTTCATCTAGGGTTATAAACAATAGCTATAACTTCAAATCTTTCCTATTTAGATATTAATATGCATTTTTGTTATTTCTGTATTGTATTTTTAAATACTCTGGTCAACCTCTAGTTAAAATTGTTCCAAGTTATGTGAAAATTACTTCATACTTCTAATATCCTTATGTGGTATCTAGCTGATTTATAAATCTCCAGTGAAAGAGCTGTAACATTCTTGTTCATTTTTACTTTCTCCCCATGCCTACCCCAAAGCCTGACCCAAGTTTATTCTCAATAAATTCTTATTGAGTCAATGATGCTACAAATATTTCAGTGCCTTCTGAGAACTTAGTGCTGTTGAGGGCTCTGCAGGATACAAAAGACATACGTAAAATACTTCCTTGTTTGTAATTAGGAATCTAGGGAGGGTAAAGAGTGAAATGTAAAGTGCTTGTGACTCGCTATTTAACCTCACATGAGTGAGAGTTTTACTATCTCATTTAATCTTTACAATAGTCCTAGAAGGGGTGTTTCTTGTTTCAGATGAAGAAACTGACTAAGCAGGGTTTGAGAATATGCCCAAGCTAGTGATTGGTGGACCAGGGTTTGAATACCAGCCCTGTATTAAGTACACGTACTAGTTGGAGAGATGATTCTTCTACACAGAAAACCATTAGTGAAGTTGGAGATGTTACTGGTTGGGAGGAGCTCAGACAAGGAACAATGAGGTGGATGAGGGTAATCATGAATAATTGTAAATGAAAACACTATTTACTACATGGTGAACTTTAAACTGTATCTAATCAATACTGCATATTTGTATTTTATGCACTGGAATATAGTATCTTGGCTCTGATACTTGTTTCTTAAATGTCTATGATTTGTTTTTTTGTAAAGCAGCAATGCAATGGTATAATTATACTTTTGTTTAACTGTATGCTGCAACTAAGGAATCCACATGCTGCAACTTAAAGATCCTGCATGCTGCAACAAAGATCCCGCATGCTGCAACTAAGACCCAGTGCAGCCAAAATTATATATATATATATATATATATAAAACACAAAAGAATACATGTAAATTGATTTTGCTGATTATCACAGATTCATAGAATTTCAGACTGGTCAATCCTTTTCTTTTTATAGAAAAGAAACCAAGTCCCAGGGAGCAGTTCCAGCTGATTTTTTCTTTCTCTCTTGCTTAAATTCTTATGATGGCAGAATCAGACTAAATATTGTCTTCCAACACCCAGTCTAATACTTTTAAGCCACATAATGCTTTCACTCATTGATTTGTAGCAGATAGGTATACATCATTAATGGATAAAGATAATTCTAATAATGTTTGAGTATATATCCTTTGTTTTCTCATGCTTTGATAAGCTACTGTAGAAATATCTAACTATGGAAACCATGCATGTAACATCTTTATACAACATATTCTTAGAGATCACTAAGAACTTTAAGTACTGTATTAAATTAGATGACAATGATGCTTTATGTTTATCCTTTGCCTATTTTTTTTTGTGTGTGTGCCTCTTCCTTGGTGATATTTTGTTTCTTTGTCAATGACTTTAAATTTTAGTTTTTCCCTGTGTCTTCTCTTGGGTTCCATGCTAAGTGTCACGCATTTTTATTTCCTGTGACTAGTTGTTTTCCTTGAAAGGGAAAAATTGTAAGTTCAGAGAGGTAATTATAATCATATTCTACTTAACTGCTGTCTTTATCAACGTGTGTCTAACAAAACTAGAATTTCTTCTGTAAACCTAGAATACCTCAGAGTAAGATCAGTTATTGTATTTGTAGCAAAACTATAGTATAAAATCACCTAAGTGGTTCATAATCATTATAGAAATATTATTTTGTGAGGGGCTCTGTTTCTGACTAGCAATTAATATTAAATAATATATCAGTGGTTAACTCTCAATAGCAGTCATAGAGCCATGATAATTCAAAATAGAAGAATAATGATCTAAACCTTTAAAAATGAACCTAAGTACACAGTACATATCAATTATATGAGACCCCAAGTTACTATAAAGCATTTCCAGGAAACCCTTTAGTGTATCATAACTACAGTTTGAGTATAAGGAATGTTAATGAAATGCTTAGCACTAATTATTTTAGAATTAAGAATGATTTAGGAGTAAATTATTCAGGTTAAACCAAGTCTCTTAAACACTCCAGGAAACTTGAATTGGTGCCGTCCTATGCTCCAGTGTTCACTTGACCATTTCACAATCTTTGAAACTCATCAAACTGGGTTAGAAAAATCAGTAAAATAACTACTCATATAGCATCAGGCTTAGAATTGCTGGTGTGGGCATAGACAGTCACTGAGTTTTGATAAAAGTATAGAGGTATTTTATTAATTAGGCAGCTTTAAATTAGTTTAATTTGAAACGAGTAACTGTGAGAGGGGAGCAACTTAATGAAGAAAAATAAATTTGAATTTTTAGAGAATGACCCACTGAAATAACATTTGTTTTAAAAAAGGGAGGATAATTACACTAATTACTATGTATATCACATATGCATTTAAGCTACAGCCCTCCCAATCCCTACCCCCAATTTGGTTAATTAGTTTAGAGTAGAAACACTACTACAACCCTCATCTAGCAAACTAGATGAGGGTTTTTTTTTTCTGTCTTTGAATGGAGGTAAATACTTCAATATATTGCTTTCTTCCATGCCATGGCTGGTGTTTACAGTACTATCACACATGCTCTGTTAGTACAATGCTGCTATTAGCCTCACCTAGGAATTTCATGACATATTTTTTAGTAAACTCTGGCCATTAGAAAGATTTAAAGTAAGAATAAGACAAAACAAATTGGGTTTACTATTCATCTTAGAAAACATTTAGAATAGACAATTTGTGTTCTGGATACAATTTTGTGTTGATTATATCTGTTACAAATATTCTCCCCACTGGGTGGTTTATATTGATACTTTTATTATATCTTTTTTTCTTCAAACACCTAAGAAGCTAAAGCAAAAAAACCCACCATGCTACTATCACACCCAATTAATTTTAAAAAACGGTGCATATCATCTAATACCCAGTCCATGTTCAATTTTCTCTGTCTCAAAAATATCTACAGTTTGTTGTTTAAATCAGGATTCCAACAGAGTCCACAACTGCATTTAATTTAAGTCCCCTTACTTTTATTTTCTTGCCACTTATATATTAATTGCACAAGTTTTCACTTTCGCTGATTTCATCCTCTTGGTGTCATTTAATAGATGCCTGAATTTCTTATAACTGGGCGGATACAGAGAATTGAGTAGATTCAGGTGTTACGTTTTATTGACCAAAAATTATTCACAGGGCTTCCCTGGTGGCGCAGTGGTTGAGAGTCCACCTGCCGATGCAGGGAACATGGGTTTGTGCCCCGGTCCGGGAAGATCCCACATGCCGCGAAGCAGCTGGGCCAGTGAGCCATGGCCGCTGAGCCTGCGCGTCTGGAGCCTGTGCTCCGCAATGCAAGAGGCCACAACAGTGAGAGGCCCGCGTACCAAAAAAAAAAAAAAAAAAAAAAAAAAAAATTATTCACAGATGGACATGTGCTCTTATTAGGTCATGTCTGGAGGAACATACGTCTTATTCTACCTTAATAATGCTAAGGAAGGTTAGTGGGTTCAGGTGTAGTCAAGCAATGCATCTGTCCTATTTCCTCTCTAACTTTTCACCCAGTCATATCGGCACACTGGTGATCCTTGCCTACATCCATATTTCATTAGTGGTTGCAAAATATGATTTTCTAATTCTAATTATATTCTTCTGGCATTTATCATTAACTGTTTTATTACCCTGAAGTATTATCCATGTAAGAAAAGTAAGACAAATGCTTGATTCTTTTTCTTTATTTGTACCCTAGCAACCTCCAAAGGTGACCAATGGTTGTTTTTTGTTTTTTTGTATTTATCATCATGAATTCATAGGTTTATTAAATTGTTGTACATCAATCCATTGTAGTAACTATTATTTTTAATGATCAGATGGTTTTCTCTTTAGCTCATGGGAGCCCCTCAACTTAGCTCTTGGGTCCTTTTGATATAATCCCAGTCACTTTTGAGACATTCCTTGTTTTTAGAGTGACAAGATTTCTCTGTCTCATGTCTCATGTCCCCCAGATCTGGAACCTGCTATTCTCCCTAAAGAGCCTCGTTTCTTTTGATGAGAAATGGTATTTAGAAATCATAATTGGGGTGCTGGAGTTGCTTATTGATGATTTTCTTCATATCACTTGAACATTAATTGCTTATTTCCACCCATTTTATTTCACCCTGGCTCCTCTTTTGTCTATCCATTTATTATCCTGTATTGCTATTTAGCTTTGCAAATGCTTACATTTTATTTTCTAAGCAGGTAAACAAGGCAAAACTAGGACCGGAACTCACACTGCATGACTTGTTATCCAGCATTCTTTTTTGTGTATCATAGAAGAATTGGAAGATTAGGAAGTTGGAGAACAATTTGACCTGAGTTCCAAGATCAAAATGTTATTAGCTTTCCCTTTCTGAATGATGTCTTTGCTTTCCTGATACTTTATTGTAAAAATTAGAGCTGAGTTAAGAAAAAAAAATTAGGTTAATATATGTTAATATAAAAGGAATTTAGGGATAGGAAAAAGAGCTATATTTATAAGCACAGCATAAAATTACTAACAGAATCCAATGGCCTGATTTTAGTGGATTTGCTGGCATAGGCAAATAAAGTACACTGTACTCCATGTTCCTTGACTATTTTTTACTGGTGTCATTTCAAATGATTACACAGACATGTATATTTTTTCATTGCTTGAATATTTAGAAGCTGCTATGGCTTCTAAAGAAGAGATGTGATTTTAAACCTCTCCACCAAACTACAGTAACTCTACCAAGTTACTGCCATTCATTTTTTCCTGTGCAGCTTTAATGGATGCTATGTGATATACTCTATAAACAGGTCAAGAAAGCAGTCATCCACTCTGCAGAGTGAGAGCAAACTGTGCAAAATGTAAAATAATAGCTTCTTGGAATCCCTTAGCCTCCTGTCTATAAAATGGGTATTTATATTTACCTGTCTGGCTACCATATTAGATTTTTGTTTAGAGAAGTATGATAACAAATGTCAGTTGTTTAGTTGACCATGAACTGTTTACACAATCAAGGTGGCATTGATTAATTACATATTTTGGGGGGCATATTTTGACCTATGAAATTCCAAAAATTACGTTTAGTTCTGTTGTTTTAATGATCACTCAAACGAACCAAACTTTACATACATACATATGTACATGAACCTATTCTTAATTCTTTCACTGGTTTGCCAGCATTTTGCCTTTCTCAATTCTACCTGTCCCAGTTGATGCTTCCTCCTACCACCTTAATGTTAAAAATATAGAACACAATAGGTGTGTGTGTGTGTGTGTGTGTGTGTGTGTGTAAAAATGTGAGGACCAGAATTTCAGTTTCCCCACCTTTTCTTATTTTACAATTTAGTTCAAAGACAGAGCATATAAAGAAGCATGAGTATTAGTGTCTCAAGAGGGGACTATTTTTAGTCTTCTAATTTATTTGAAGGTTTTACAACCAAGCTCAGCAACCACATTTTGAGATGGCACTTTTCCTGACAGTCCTTTGTTTTCAAAGCTTTTATGCGTTCCTGGTGGCTCCTCACGCGAATTCCCATGCCTTTACAACCAAGCTCAGCAACCACATTTTGAGATGGCATTTTTCGTGACAGTCCCTTGTTTTCAAAGCTTTTATGTGTTCCTGGTGGCTCCTCATGCGAATTCCCATGCCTTTCCAGCCAGTGGACCCAATGAAAGATGCATTCATTGCAAGGAGACAAGGAAGTTGCTTTCATTTGTACCCACTGTTCTCAGAAATTGACTTACAAGTATTTATTTTGATTTTCATAAAATATTAGTGACAGTGGCAGTGGAATATATGACAGATAAATTTAAGAAATGGAAGAGAGATGAAAATTAAAAGAGGATAATTATCAATTGATCTCGTTTCTCTGAGAATCCACTAATTCTTAAATTTTAGAGAGCTCTTTGATTTTGAAAGTGGGATGCTCTACTCAATGTGAAAACCTCATCATGATGCACAACTGCTTCACACCCTCCATGGATTCACTTTGCATTTAAGGGAAACAGTTCAAAATGTAACATACCTTGTGGAGTCCTGCTACCTCCCTGTAGCTTCTGCCTTTCCTCCTCTTCCTCCCTCACTCCTTCACTGACCTTCCTTCTGTTCCTAGAACAAGCAAACTTGCTCCATCCACAGAGGAAAGTTTGGTTCCCAGTTCCTGGCAAGGATGGCTCCTTCACATTCCTTCAAGTATCAGCTCACAGGTCATCCTTTCAGATGCCTTCTCTGAGCTCCAAATTGAAAGCAGCTCTTCCTCTGCTCCTGGCCCAAGTTTACATTATTGTTTTCATTACTTTATAGCACCCACCACTATCTGAAATGATCTCACTCAATCATATATTTAAAATCTGGCACATAAACTCCACGAAAGCAGATTCCTTATCTAGTTTATCTGGGTCACTTCTGAATTCCCAGCACCTAAAAGAGTATCTGTCACATAATAGGTACTTGATAAATGTTTGTCATTGAATGAATAGTGGAAAGAATTCTGGAGTGAGAGAACCTGAGTGTAAGTTGCGAGTCTGTTTCTGAGAGTCAAGCCGTGTTCTCTAAGTCAGCCTTATTTCCCTCAAACACTTGCCGAGATTAAATGACATAGTGTTGTCTCACACACTGTACATCGTAAATTTTCCTTCTCACAATAATCCTATGAGGCTGTAGAATATGGATTATTGTCTTTGTAGTTGAAAGGAAGATTACAGATCACCAGTTTCATTTCCTTTTTTTTTTTTTTGAACACTAGAACACTATAAGAAAGATATGAAATTATAATGGGTTGGGGGCAGTGTTAAATCTATAATCTGGATTGCCTGGTGGATGAATAGTTAGCCTAGTATATATTCCACATTAGCAGGTGAGCTCAGTTTAGATTCCTACATTCCTACATTTTGTTAAAAGTAATTTCCTTTTTCATTATCTATGAAGAGCTCTTTATTTAGCATTAAAAAGTTAAATTTTTCCAAAACAGAATTTTCTATGTTGAAAGATGGCATATGTTCCTATAGTCCTTAGAGGCCTTCATTCAAATGAACGATCTTAGGTGGTAAACCAAACCTACTGAATGTGCATTTTAATGAATTTCTAACAGATTTGTATGCATATTAACCTTTGAAAATTGGGGATGCTAAGTTTGCCTGACTACTCTCTGAGTAGCCAATCTTTAGAAAGTTTTGATTGTAGAGATTCTCTGTGATATGCTTTCCTATTTGGGGTTGCTAACTTACTTCTCTACTGGGGGAATAGGAGTTTTTTTTTTTTTTTTTTTTTTTTTTTCTTTTCTTATCATTTCTGCATTGTCTTATACCAGAATTTCTAGAACTTTGGTGGACATTAGCCTATGGGAAGCTTTTTACTTTATTTTATTTTAAATGCTTGGCCCTTTCCTTGCCCTGCAATCTGAAGCTAATGGGTAGGGCTAAGGCATCCATATATTTAACAAGCTCCCCAGGTGATTAAAGTAAATGGTAAAACTTGATATGCCTCAGTTTATATGCATCGTGCATAAGCATATGTACAATTAAATAGCCATAAAGTATATTTATGAAGTATATGAGTTATGTTTCATTGGTGAGGTAACATGGTGGCAGTATTTATTTAATGCCCTTTTCATATGGTCTACATTAATGATTGTCAATCTAGAATATAATACAAGTAAACAATTCATTTTAGCCCAAGGATTCTGAAGGAATTAGATACCATATAGAAATAATGAGGATATTTTTGGTAGAGGAGCAGAATAACTTAATTTTGAGGCTTTTGGGGAGGAAATTAGTCAGTATTTATTAGTACACATTGTTGCCATAAAACAGTACATCCTGGTGATGACTCACCAAAAATTCTTCTCACTGTCATCTTTTTTTTTTTTTTTTTTTTTTTGCGGTATGCGGGCCTCTCACTGATGTGGCCTCTCCCGTTGCGGAGCACAGACTCCGGACGCACAGGCTCAGCAGCCATGGCTCACGGGCCCAGCCGCTCCGCGGCATATGGGATCTTCCCGGACCGGGGCACAAACCCGTGTCTCCTGCATCGGCAGGCGGACTCTCAACCACTGCGCCACCAGGGAAGCCCCTCGCTGACATCTTTTGACCTTTATAGCTCTTTGTCCAGAGGGCCAGCCTAATTTAAAAACTGACAGTGATGATTTTGGACTTACTGCTTTTCACTGAGATATAAATTATATACAACAATTTATATAGTTTTTAAGCCTTCAATCTAATGGCCTTAGAAAAATTTATGTGCACAAATATCATCACTGCAAATGTAGACTATTTCTAACACCCAGTAAGTTTATTTGTGCCACGTTCCAGTTAACTTCTCCCATCAAAGGCAAATGTTTCCTGATTTCTAACACTGCAGGTTAGTTTTCTATCTTGGGACTCTCTTTACCTGAAATCATGCTCTGTGTATTCTTTTGTGTTTGGCTCCTTTCATTAAATAGAATGTATTTAAAGTTATTCATGTTGTTGGATATAAAGAAAGTTTATTATTTTTTTTGTTGCTCTCTTCCATTATGTGAATATAACCACACAACTTGTTTATCCAATATTTTTCTGTGGATAGCATTTGAGTTATTTTCAGTTTGGAGTTATTATGAATAAAACTACTATAAACACTGTTAAAGTCTTTTTTGTTGGAACATGTTTTCATTTCTCTAGGTTATATACTTAGCAGAAGGATTGCTGGTCATAGTTTAATTTTGTAAGAAACTGAACCTAACACTTCTCTGAAGGGGTAACATCATTTTTCACTCTGACCAAAAATGTATGAGTTCCAATTTCTCCACATAGCCTCATAAACATTTGATACTGTGTCTTTTAATTTTAGCCATTTTAGTTGGTGTGAAATGATATCCTATTGTGGTTTTAGCATACACTTCTCTGATGACTAATGATGAGAACCATTTAATATGCTTATTGTCCATTTCTGTATTTTCTTAAGTAATAATTTAAAAAGTCTGTTGAAGACTTTTACTCATTTAAAAAATTGGATTGTTTTCTTTTTTATTGTTGATTTGTAGGAGTATTAAAAAATATATAATCTTTATGAGAGTCATTTTTGTAAGTATTTTATTCTGAATATTGACTTGCTTTCTTAATGGTATCTTTTAATTTTGGTGAAATCTAATGTGTATCTATTTTTTAAATTGATAGTGTTTTTTGTGTCCTAAGAAATTTTGCCTAATCCCAAGGTTGTGAAAAGAGTCTCCTGTTTTCTTCTAGAAGCCTTATAGTTTTATCTTTTACACTTAGATATATGCTTGATCTAATTTTTGCATATGGAATGAGATGGGGTCAAGGTTAATTTTATTGTTTATTCTGTTGATCCAGCACCATTTATTGAATTTCCATTTCTATTCAATTACCTTGACACTTTTATTGCAAATCAACTGACCATGTAAGTGTGGGTCTATTTCTGAACTCTATTGTGTTCCATTTAATATATTTATCCCCACACCAATACACACTTTCTTGATTCCTGTAGCTAGATGACTGTAAGTCAAAATCAGATAGTATAAAGTCTCTCACTTAGTTCTTCTCAATCATGATTGTTTTTTATGCAGATTGTTCTTCTTCATTGAAGATTGTTCTTCTAATTCAAAATCATTTGCATTTTGTAAGAATTTTAGAATGAGTTTGTCAGTTTCTTTTAGAAATCTGCTGTGATTTTGATTGGGATTGTGTTGAATCCTTAGATCAATTTGAGGATAAAGATGGAACCAATATTGAGTCTTTTAACCCATGAATATAGATTACTCCACTTATTTGCTTTCTTTAATTTCTCTCAACAATGTATTATATATTTTAGTGTGGAGGTCTTTCACATTTTTCATTCACTTTATTTCTAAGTTTATGATGCCTTGATACTATTGAATATATTATATCCCCCCACCATTTTGTTGCTATTATATAGAAACACTTAAAAAAATTATTAACCTTGTGTCCTGTGACCTTGCTAAATTCACTTATTAGTTCTAATAGTGTTTTGGTAGATTTCAAATTTCTATGTAGATAATCATGTTGTCTGTAACTAATTACAGTTTTATTTCTTCCTTTATAGTCTTTATTTCTTATTTTGAATATGGCACTGGCTAGGACTTCCTGTACGTTTTTGAATAGAAGTGATGTGAGAATATATCCTTAACTTTTTACTAATTTTGGGGAAAAAGCATTCAGTCTTTTACCACTCAGTGTGATCTAAGCTGTAGACTTTTCATATCATTTTATTTTGGCCTCATACTAAAAGTTGAGAAGAGTTCCCTCTTCTTCTATTTTCATTTAATGTTATTTCATAAAAATGATTATTATTTTTTTCCTTAAATGTTTGTAGAAATTACTGGTGAAACTATCTGGCACTGGAATTTTCTTTGTGGGAAAAGTTTTGGTTAAAAATTCTATTTCTTTAATAATTTCAGTTTAGACCAGTTTCAATAAATAGTGTATCTTAAGACTTTGTCCATTTCATCTGTCTACTTATTATCCTTTTAAGATCTGTAAGCTCTATAGTGGCATCTCCTGTTTCAATATTGACTTAGGTAATTTATGTTTTTTGTCTTATTTCTTGATTATTCTTGCTAGGATTTATAAGCATATTTATTTGTTCAAAGAATTAACTCTTTAATTTTATTGTTTTTCAATTTTCTATCTCATTGATTATAATTTTCTTTCTTTCTTTTTTCTTCCTTTTTTTTTACTCTTTAGTTTTAATTTGTTGTTCTTTCTCTATTTTCTTAAGATGGAAGCCTAGATATTGATTTTTAATTTTTCTTCTTTTCTAGTATATGCTTTTAAAGCCAAAATTTCTCTCTTAGTAGTGCTTTAGCTGTATCATAAAATTTTGATTTTTTAAACAATTATTGATCAGTTGAAATACTCTAAAATTTCCCCTCTGATATTTTTTTAAATCATGGATTATTTAGAAATATATTGGTTAATTCCAAGTATTTTGGGATTTTCTTCCTTTTCTAATTAATACCGTTTAGGTCAAAGAACATAATCTGCATGATTTCATTTCTTTGGAATTTGAGTCTTGTTTTTTCTCCAGCATATGGTCTATTTTGATGACTTTCATATGCATTACAAAAGAATGTATATTCTGCTGTTGTTAGGTGGAGCATTCTATGAATGTCAACTAGGTGAAGTTGGTTGATAAAGTTTTTCAAACCTCTGTACTGTTACTAAATTTTTTTTATCTACTTCAAAAATCATTGAAAAGTGGATGTTTAAAATCTCACATTATGATTTGAATTTGTCTATTTCTTTAGTTTTTTAAAAAAATCTTTTCTTCAGGAATTCTGAAGCTTTATTATTAGATATCTACATATTTAGGATTTTTATATCTTTCTGATCCATTGTCCATTTTATTACCATGAAATTTCCATCTAAAATTCTTATTGTTGTTCCTCTGTATGTCATGTGTCTTTTTTTCTCTGGTTTGTTTTAAGAATTTACTCTTTTATTTTGACTTTCAACTGATTATGATATACCTAGGTATGACTTACTTTGTACTTTCCTTGGGGTGTGTTTGATCTGATTGTTGGTAGCTTTTGTCAATTTGGAAAATTCTTGGCCATTGTATTTAAAAATATTTCTTCATTCAGTTTCTCCTTTCCATCTGAGAAGCTAAATCAAGACCACTTGATACTGTCCCACAGATTTCAGATGCTCTGTTCCTTTTATTTCTCACCCCTCTTCCCCTGACTTTGGGTTTCATTCTGGATACTTTCTATTGACTTATCTTCAAGTTTACTGATCTTTCCCTCTGATGTATGCATGCTCACTGCATGATTTCTTTTTTGATATATATTTTCATTGCAAGCATTTCACTTGTATCTTTTTTTAATAGTTTGCATCCCTCTTTTGAAATTTCACATATTTTCGCAATTGTTGTCCATCTTATTCATTAGATCCTTTAACATGTTCATCATAGCCTTTTTATAAACCCTGCTTGATACTTCTGACATTTAGATAATTTCTGGATCTGCTTATATTGAGTGTTTTTCTCCAGATCAGACATAAAACTTTGTTTCTTCTCATATTTTGGGAGACCCTTGGGAGATTTGTCTCAGCTTGTTGGTATGGTTTCCAGCTTTTTGTATTTGAGTTCTGTTTTTCTCTCTTGTCCTTTCTGCTTTTTGAGATATGTCTCTCCACAGTAGTGAAGGACTGGAGTACCTTGGAGGGACTTTTCTCAGTTCTGTGGCTTCTCCCCTAACCTTCAGCAAGACAAGGATTTATATTTGAGGAATTCCCTGGGGACTTGAACAGGGAGAGGGAAGGAGAGGATCTCTCTGGACTGTTTTATACTGCTTTCAATATTCTCTGTATTACTTGTCTATTCCGTGTACCCAGTTAAGGCTCCTGGGGAAGAATTGCTGGCTAGGGGCATCCTTGCTCTGTGGCTGGGACCCCTTGGGATTCTAATATGTCACTCCAGCTTTGACTGGTTGCTTCTGTACTGTAGCAAATTCTTCCTCCTCCTGAGCAGGTTTCCCTTTCTACTAGGGACAAAAGCAGCCTTGAATCTTTTCTGTCCTATAAAGTATTAATAACTTTTGGAATTTAGCTCTTTTAGGTTTCTTTAAACCCTGTCTTTTCTGCTGGGTTTTAAAAACCTATAGTTTTATAGTTTATCTGACATGTTCTCATTGTTGAGAGTGACAGTCTTTGGCTATGTTCCACATTCTAACCAGGAGTGAAGTCCTTGGACTAACTTAGAAAACATATTAGTCTCATAACCGAGTCTTGATGAATTAAACAAAATAGATCTTAATGTTTATAAATACAGCCCATTAAAAAATTAAATCCTATTATTCAGCTTTATCCTATAGATATTTTTTACCAGATACCCTTTGAATGTTTCTTAAATGCAAATACACATTTAAAAGAAGGATATGTGTTACCACTGAGATAATAAAAAGAATGTGATAGGGCTCTGCAGGCTATGCTAAAAGGGGGATTCTAGTAAATATTTTGAGCAAAGCTTAAAGTTTTAGAAAAGTTTTTGCTTGTCCAAGATGATTATGAATTAAAAACTTATCACATTCATCCTCAGCTCCCATTCATTGTTGTCTTGTATTATATATTTGAAATGTGGCTATTGTGGGCCCATAAGTTAATTTTAAAGTTAGCAAAAATTAACTGTGCTTTGACTGGGTATTGCAATTTAAAAATTCAAACTTATGATTGTAAGGTATTTGTCTTATTTTTCTAATATATTTAACTTTCTTTTTTTTTTCTCTTTCTTTTTAGGAATCCTAAAACCAAAACATTAGAACAAAAACAGAAACATGGCTCACCATATTACATTCCTTTGGATAATTTTGGTCCTGCTTCTTCAGAATTCTGTATTAGCTGAAGATGGGGAAATAAGATCAAGTAAGAACTATCAGCATTGTTTTTTTGTTATCAACACATTGATTGTGGAAATCAAATTAGAGGAGCTCTAACAATGGCTTTAAGGATCTTATTCTTATTGTCTTTGATGCTGTGATTCCCTAAAATAAATGAATTGCTATGTTACACATTAACTGGGAGGAAAAGCTATCAGAAGTCATTTTGAGAAAATTCTATGGTAATAGTACATTTTATTGACCCAGGCTTTGGAATAAACACTCTGGTATTGAGTCCATGTTCAGCCATTTATATAAGCTTCATAATATGGAGATAAAGAAAGTACCTCCTTCCCAGGATGTCTATCAGGACCATCCTATGAGTTTATCTCATAGAGATAATAAGATAATGCATAGAAATGACTTAGCATGGTGACATTCAGTAAGTGGTGACTGTTATTATGATGGCCTGTAGGAAAGCTTGCATGAGAGAAGTAGGCCATCCTACTTTTAAAAAGACACTTTTAAAAAGACAGTTTACTTCTTTTTAAAAGTGTGTTTAGGCCATTGTGGCAACGGTTCCCAAGAGGATGTAACCCTGAGTAAAAGCATCTCTGTCATCTTAATAATTTATAAAAACTGATTATAATCGTTATTTTTCCAATTAAACATGTGAGATATATTTTGTTGAAAGTATTTTATAACTGCAAAATGGCAAAAAATCTGAAAATGACAACTTCTGCAATTGGATTAGACCAAGATTTAAAAAATAAAACACTGAGTTTAAACCCAATATTGGTTACCACCTGTTTCTGGGAATTCTTTCAAAATTAAACCTCTATATTTAGAGAGGTAATACTTGAACTGTTTTAAGATAACTGGGTTCAACAATTTAGTTATGCTTATTTTTAGGTGATTGCTCCCATGTTTTGCACCAGACTTAGAAATTTTTAAATGTCATAGTGGGGCTCTTGAAAGGAATTGCAGTAATTGCAAAGCATTAGCTACTTAACCATAAACAAAGATGAAGCTTGTTTTTCAGTTACAAAAAGAAACAATCTTTCAAAAACTACTTTTGGGTATAACTCACATGATTTGTATCCCCAAGTTTGCATCCAGCCTGAAGAATTACATTAGGTATCCTATATTCTCATTCTTTGCAGCTGTTGTTTTAAGCAGCTGTCTAGTATCCCTTGTCTTCTTTTAAGACCAGTGGTCTATAGATAGAATAATCCCTAGAGTTTGAAATAACTTAATTCCCTTGTTGGAGGAAAAAGTGTATACTGTATTATCCACCTTTTAATCTCCCACTGATAGTATTGCATTTCTTGTGTTCTTAATTAGGGGTCTTATGCCTAATGTGGGGTACACAAACATCTTAATGCAAATTCATTGAGAATGTTGGGTTTGTATTGTATCTGTTACTAATGGTGCAGTGGGTTCGGTGACTTTTTTAAAAAGTGATCATTATTAGTGGTTGCCTAGGGCTGGATGGGTTGGGGGTTTAGTATGTAAATATATTAGAAGCCATCGAATTCACTTTAAATGGGTGAATTCTATGGTATGTGAACTATATCTCAATAAAGTTGTTATATATATATATTTTTTAATTATTATTATTAATTTATTTATTTATTTTGCGGTACGCGGGCCTCTCACTGTTGTGGCCTCTCCCGTTGTGGAGCACAGGCTCCGGACAAGAAAAAAAAAAAAAAAAAAAAAGTGTGTTTATATGCATATTTTAAAACTCATAAACATAAACCCCTTAACTATAAATGAATTATGGTTTCTCTAACAGTTAAATCAGATGATTTGATAATTTGATTCAATTTGGCTTAAAATATTTTAAAAAATAATATTTAATGTTTGCCTAACCCTTTTATAGTTTAATCCACCCAAGCACTTTATGGGGTAGATACTCTTTGTTTTTTGAGTGGGAAAAAAGATGCATAAAATGTATGGGCCTTGCATAGTGCCATACATCTGGTCGGAGCTGTAACTAGTATTTGAACACTTCTTTTCATCCTCAGTGCATTCCTTTCCTATGACACTGGTGATTCACCTCTCTGAGGAGGAGGTTTCTTGGAGTGGTATTTTGTCTGGGGTTTATAAATGGCAGTACTTGCTTTTGTGTCCATGCAGTTATGAAATAAATGCCCCATGGCTCTAGAAAGGGGTAGAAAGGGCCAAGAATAACCCTGTAAGAATTTGTAACCACTGAATCGAGTGATATACAAACACTCGCAGGTCCAGGCAATAATGAGCCTCATAGCATCGAGGAAGGGCAACCTCGAAGAGTCCTGCAAACACAACCTTCCAGTCCTTTTGTCTCTCCCACAAAACCCCAATAAAAGCATAACTCTGTCATCCCTGTTCAGCTTCCAAAAATAACAGGAAAACTTCATTCCCTTGGATTAAAAAATATGCCTTTTGGGCTTCCCTGGTGGCGCAGTGGTTGAGAGTCTGCCTGCCGATGCAGGGGACATGGGTTCGTGCCCTGGTCCTGGAGGATCCCACATGCTGCGGAGCGGCTGGGCCCGTGAGCCATGGCCGCTGAGCCTGCGCATCCGGAGCCTGTGCTCGGCAGTGGGAGAGGCCACAACAGGGAGAGGCCCGCGTACTGAAAAAAAAAAAAAAGCCTTTGGGCAGAATCCCAGTTTTGCCATCCCTACCCTGATGTCTGGCAGTGGTCACCATGACAGAGGTTGTTGGAATAGTGTCCCTCACACCCCCTGCCCTGAGACATCATCTGCCATATAGCATCTTACGATGGTGTCATAATCACAGTTATATTTGTGAGACAAACCCATGTTTTGACAATTTTTTTTTGGTGGGGTGGGGAACTTCTTGACTGTGATACGTGTTCACCTGACAATAGTGTTTACTTCTGCTAGTTACTGTGATAGGTGAGGTGAGATAATGGTGAAATTGGGGCCTCTTCATGGGAGCTTTGTCATCATCCCAAATATGTAAGTGGACAAAGATAAGGAAAAGAATGGAAAGGAAGGAGAGGAAAGGAGGAAGTGAGGAAGGTGAAGAGAGGGAGAGATGGGTTGATTGATTGATTTACTCCAAGGAGTTGCAAAAATACTAATTGTCACCAAACATTTTTTTCTCCGATACCTATCTTTGCAATTATAATATCTTATTTGCAATATATACAGAAAATAAACCATCCTTATTATAACTTTAAATTGGGCATCCAGACACTACTTAAGGGAGACCATTAACCTGAGTAACACCACAGGATGTAAAATTTGGTATCTCATTACCGTGACTCACCTCATCCTCTTCTAACTCATCATGTCCAAGGACATGGGATCCTTGTCCCATGTAGTATTTCAGCTGCGTTGAGTGCAGAGGTTAGAGAAAAAGGCAGCAAGTACAGCTGTTCCTTCCTGTTGGTCACTTCAAACTGATAGAGATAGAGTAGGATAATTAAATAGTCAGATTAGAAATCCCACCAAGGGATTAAAGACAGAAAGGGAATTTTAAGGGAGTTTGGGAGACCGTTGTAAGCTAATGACCACTCAAGAAAAGAATCCAGTAACCTAGCAACAATCTACCCAACCTTGAAGGAAGACCAGGTGCATCCAAATGCCAGGCACACTCAAGCCACAAACCCTGATAGTTAAAATACAAGACAATAGATATTGGCTCTGAATCTTATTACATGAAGTCAGGGAGTTGATAGCCCTTGCAGAGTAACGTTTCTGCATGTAACCAAGACAGAAATAGAGGTGAAAAGGGAAAGAAACCAGGTGAAAGGGGATATTATACCCAAACCTGAGATGAATTACCATATTTTAGTGTACGTCACCACCCTTTTGCTGATATACATATGATTTAAACAGTGCTATGGCAGTTAGACCTGGTTAGACCGTATAGGGCCAAAGGAGGAACTAGTGATATGAGTCTTGATGTCTGCCCAAGAACGAGGAAGAAGGTCGTCTTCTCCCCTCCCCACTTTTTCTTTGATTATAAAAATGTAGCCCTCTTTGTTCCTGGGGCTCTTTGTTCCTGGGGTTGCACTCCCTTGCCTGCCCGCTTATCTGTCCCAAGCGTCCTATGCCAATAAACTCACTCTTTGCTTTCCACTTTGCCTCACGCTGAATTTCTTCTGTGAGGAGACAGAAGAACCTGAGCTTCAGTAAGTCCTGACCCCAGGTGAGTGGTTTTAATCCAAAGACAGTGGTTTCGAGTCCCCTCCTAGTCAGGGATCACGGGTTCAAGCCCCACTCTGAGGTGTGAGTGAGTTCAAGTCCTACCCGAGAAGGAGTGCAGTTTCAAAACCATTGGAATTACTCAAACAAACCAGTTTGTCTTTGGGGCTGTGTCTGTCTCTCACCTCTGGACCTTTGCACTTGCTGCTCCCTCTGATTAGAATGTCATCCTCTTGACCTGGTTAAAACTTTGCTTTCTGATCTCAGCCTTCCAACAAAACTGCCCCTGGATTGACATAGTTAGGTTGCCACCTTCTCTTCAATGTTCTCATAATTCTTTGTACTTTCTCTAACCAGCCAGGTGTCCATCTTAACTAGGCTGGGAGCTTTTTGAGATATCTCAAGTATGTTTGAAGCCAGTACCTAGCATGATATCAAGGACAGAACAGGTATTCAATATATACATACTGAAAGAATGAGATAGGGTTAGAAGCATGTTGTGTACTGTGGAAAAGAGAGTTAAGGAAATCTTTTTTTATTGAAGTATAGTTGATTTACAATGTTGTGATAGTTTCTGCTGTACAGCAAAGTGATTCAGCTATAAATATGTATACATTCTTTTTTATATTCTTTTCCATTATACTTTATCATAGGATATTGAATATAGTTCTCTGTGCAATACAGTAGGACCTTGTTGTTTATCCATTCTATACATAATAGTTTGTATTTACTAATCACAAACTCCCAGCCCATCCCTTCCCCACCCCCCTTTCCCCTTGGCAACCACAGGTCTGTTCTCTATGTCTGTGAGTCTGTTTCTGTTTCGTAGATAAGCTCATTTGTGCCATATTTTAGATTCCACATATAACTGATATCATATGGTATTTGTCTTTCTCCTTCAGACTTACTTCACTTAGTATGATAATCTCTAGGTCCATCCATGTTGCTGCAAATGGCATTACTTTATTCTTTTTAATGGCTGAGTAATATTCCATTGAATGTATGAACCACGTCTTCTTTATCCATTCATCTTTTGATAGACATTTAGGTTTTTTCCATTTCTTGGCTATTGTGAATAGTGCTGCTATGAACATAGGGGTGCATGTATCTTTTTGAATTATAGTTTTGTCCAGATATATGCTCAGTGGGATTGGCAACTCTATTTTTAGTTTTTTGAGGAACCTCCTTACTGTTTTCCATAGTGGCTGCAAAGAAGATTATTTTTTCTTTTCACAAGTGCTTAGAACTTGTCTGGGTATAACTTACACCACAGATAGTCTTTTTTTTTTTCCTGGTAGAACTCTAAGATGTGCTGATCACATGTTTCCTGGTATCTTGAAACAAGAATCTTTACAGAGAAAGGAATAGCTTTATGCCCTTGAACATAGATTCACTTCACATGAGCTATTGTTTTGGCTACATTTGTGACTGAAGATGAGCAATCAGACCTTTAAACATTCATCTTGCATGCAGTGCAAGAGTGACTGCTTTTGTAACCTGGGTTCATTTACATTTTCTCAACTATATCAAGAATGTGGATCTTTGCTGGCTACTTTAGTCCTGAAGATGACAGAAAATTTGTTTTTAATTTCTTCCCCCCATTCATTGGTTTATATAAATTTTTATAAATATTTCAGGTTAGCATTAAACTAAACATATTTCACTGATAACTTAAAACAATGATGTTAGTCTATAGCTGAAAATCATTCATTTATTAAAATTTTTTGTGTTTTCATTTATTCAGTGGAGAAATACAATAAAATGTTGCTTTATAGTAATACCTGCCCCTACAAAGAGATATCTAGATATCATATTCATATACAGCATCCATTTTTTATTCCTTATTTTTATTTTTTTTTATTTGGCCACAAGGCGCAGCATGTGGGACCTTAGTTCCCGGACCAGGGATCAAACCCATGCCCCCTGCAGTGGAAGTGCCGAGTCTTAACCACTGGACCACCAGGGAAGTCACTATTCCTTATTTTTTTTAAATTTAAAAATTTTTATTTTTAAATATTTATTTATCAAACAACCCATACATTGTTAGTATAGACATCATGCAAGGTTAAAACATATTCAAACATCAAGATCCACATTCAGGGCTTCCCTGGTGGCGCAGTGGTTGATAGTCCGCCTGCCGATGCAGGGGACACGGGTTCATGCCCCGATATGGGAGGTTCCCACGTGCCGTGGAGCGGCTGGGCCCGTGAGCCATGGCCGCTGGGCCTGCGCGTCCGGAGCTTGCACTCTGCAGTGGGAGAGGCCATGACAGTGAGAGGCCTGCATAAGTTCTAGAAGCTAGAAGTCTGGGGTCAAGGTGCCAGCGTGGTTGGGCTCTGGTGAGAGCTCTCTTCTTGGCTTACAGGTGGTTGCTTTCTTGTTGTGTCCTCACATAGCAGAGAAAGAGGAAGAGGAAGAGGAGTAATAGAGAAAAAGAGAGAGAGAGAGAGAGAGAGAGAGAGAGGGAGAGACCCTATTCCCTATTTTTAAAGCTGAATCATTAATACTTAAATTAAGACAAGCTAATTAAAAAATAACAAAAATCATAGCCTTCATTTATAAAAAATTTTCATAAGCTAAGCAGTGTATCAATAGTTAATCAAAGCTCTTATGAACTACTGGTTACTATTGTCTTTTTAAAAAAAATTCAACATTATTGAGGTATAATTGACATATAAAATTATAAGCTAGTTAAACTATACATTGTGGCGACTTTATGTATATACATGTGAAAGGATTCCCCCTGTCTGGTTAATTAAACATTCATGCATTTAAAACCTCTAATTTTTGTTTTTTATGTAACACATATACTCTGATGGTTTTCTTTTTCACTTAGGTTGTCGTACTGCTCCAACAGATTTAGTTTTCATCTTGGATGGCTCTTACAGTGTTGGCCCAGAAAACTTTGAAATAGTGAAAAAGTGGCTTGTCAATATCACAAAAAACTTTGACATAGGACCAAAGTTTATTCAGGTTGGAGTGGTTCAGTATAGTGACTACCCCGTCCTGGAGATTCCCCTTGGGAGCCATGAATCAGGAGAGAATTTGATGGCAGCCATGGAGTCCATACACTACTTAGGAGGAAACACAAAGACCGGAAAGGCCATCCAGTTTGCCCTTGATTACCTTTTTGCCAAGTCTTCACGATTGCTGACTAAGATAGCAGTAGTCCTTACGGATGGTAAATCCCAAGATGAAGTCAAGGATGTGGCAGAAGCAGCAAGAGACAGTAAAATAACATTATTTGCCATTGGTGTTGGTTCAGAAACAGAAGAGGCAGAACTTAGAGCTATTGCCAACAAGCCTTCATCTACTTATGTGTTTTATGTGGAAGACTATATTGCAATATCCAAAATAAGGGAGGTGATGAAGCAGAAACTTTGTGAAGGTAAGCCTTAATATAATGTGGAAACAAGTAATAATGATGCTTTCTTACATTTTGCTATAACCTGTTCATTTGGGAACTGGGGAAGATGGTTATATTTAATGTCAAATTATTTAAGTTAGAAATGAGGTGAGCACGTATTTTTGTGCTATATTTTTCTGGATAAATTTTGTTTTTAGAAACAATTGCTTTCTTATAAAATCTACAGTTGGAAAATATAATATTTTGTGTTTTCCTTTCAATTACAATATGTTTATTGTGGAGATGGTAGAAAATAAAACACCTAAATAATTAAAATATATGTAAACCACACATGATCATATCACTCCTGCTAACAAGTTTTTGTCTTTTTCATCCTAATCTTTTCTTTTTTTGATTTCAGTGTGTCTGAGAGTTTATTCATGTGCCTAAATAAGGATAATATTGTATAAATAATTTCATACTCTATTTTCATATTATTTATACTCATTGTGTATATAATTTTAATACTCTATTAATATGATAGTGGACAGTCTTTTAAGATAATCTATTTAATAATTTCTCCATTTTTGTATGTTTGGTTTATTTCTAAGTTTTTCTAATACAAATAACAGTGAATATTCCTCTACCTAATTCTGAATGGGAATCTCTCATAATTTCTTCAGAAAACAAAGATCAAATTACTAACATTTTTAAAGCTTTGGAAGGATGTTAAAAATTCCACATGAGAAAAACTTAAACTCCCACCAGCAATGAGGGAACATTTGAAAATATAGTACTTACCAGTCTGTTAATTATGTTTAT
The DNA here is from genome assembly GCF_025265405.1 of Mesoplodon densirostris. Classification (NCBI taxonomy): domain Eukaryota; kingdom Metazoa; phylum Chordata; class Mammalia; order Artiodactyla; family Ziphiidae; genus Mesoplodon; species Mesoplodon densirostris. Next base: position 43,604,556 of record NC_082670.1, on the reverse strand, counting down.
ATCATTTCATAAAATCTGACTTCATGTGTATGATAGGTCCCCATGGGAAAGTTCCAGTTTTTGGTAAACATTAATCCTGTTAGTGTATAGACATACTTGTGTTCACATTATTTTGGGGGAAGAATAAGTTATTCATATCTTTTATAATATTATAGGCACTTAATATACTGTATACCTAAAAATAATGTTCATGTAGATGGAAATACTTTTTTCCCAGTTTACCTACAAAATAATACACAAATAGGTTGGTTCACATTTGATAGAAAAATTTCTAAATGATTGTGGCTTAGAAAACAAATTAATTCCTTCATTTTCTTCATATTTGGGAGGTATGGTAGAGAAAAACATTTTAAAGCTTTTTGGATTATTTCTTTTAAAAAGCATGGAAATATTAAACAACTACTTCAAAACAAAGAGAAAAAAGCATAGCAGATTAAGCATTTTCTTTAATAAAACTTTAAAAGAGGTACTAACAAGTAAGTACAAATGATCATTACAGTTATTTTTTTAATGAATCTCTAACAGTAAGACTGTGTTGACTTTTGTTGTGTTGTTGTGTTGAACAGGTCAAAGGGATTTAAATTTTTAATATGTTGTTAGAATTCTTTGGTTTTGAAGCTAGGTATATTTCATTATTAAAATAGACTTTTCATGGTGAAATTTCACTTACCATTTGTCTTTTTTTCTTTTTTTATAAATTTATTTATGTATTTATTTATGGCTGCATTGAGTCTTCATTGCTACGCACGGGCTTTCTCAAATTGCAGTGAGCAGGGGCTACTCTTCGTTGCGGTGTGGTAGCTTCTCTTGTTGAGGAGCACAAGCTCTAGGCACGCAGGCTTCAGTAGTTGTGGCTCATGGGCTCAGTAGTTGTGGCTTGCAGGCTCTAGAGTGCAGGCTCAGTAGTGTGGCGCATGGGCTTAGTTGCTCCGTGGCATGTGGGATCTTCCAGGACCAGGGCTCGAACCTGTGTCTCCTGCATTGGCAGGTGGATTCTTAACCACTGAGTCACCAGGGAAGTCCCACTTACCATTCATCTTAATCCTAAAATATAAATTTGATTAAATATGTCTGTTTAGTATTTGCTTCAGAGACTTTTCCTGTAGATCTGTATTTTGGTAAATGCATTCTCTCTATATAAAAATTTTAAAATACACATGAAAGAGTTGCTGTGTGAAAACGGGTAAAATTTCTTTCAGTTAAAATGTATGATCTGTAAAAAAAAATCAAATTCGAAATCTTGCCAAATATTTCTTCATCTACACTCAGAAAAAGAATGTAAGTAATGTCTGTGTCTATTCAGTTCGCATGTTCACTGTACAATAGACATCTTTTAAAATGTACTTTTTGAAATTGTACTTGTGGAAGATATGGGCTTTTTTGCACTTGACTTTTTGTACTGTATTAGATTATGATTAATGCACTAAATTAATGCATTGCTGTATTGCAGCTTCTTCAAATCATGTAATTTGTGTTTGATTATTTAACAAATTCACTTTTTGTTTTGGACAAGTAGTTAACTTCTACTTTGAGGTGTTTAGCATATAGGATTACTATTTCTTAATATCGTTCCCTTTTATACTGTACTGTGGTTGATCCATGATGTACAAAATATTATCCACCTCTTTGTTCCCACATGGATTATTTCATCTTCATGGGCCTACTGTTTCCTTGGAGGTGTATTCTGCAATACACTCCTTATTTCAGGACCGCCTAAAAGTGATGCACAATAATTTCTTTCTTTATCTGAGAGTCTTTCTTCTAATTTGGCCTTAGTTTGTTCTTTCTTAGTTCTTTGACTTGTAAAGTTAGACTGTTTATTTGAGATCTTTATTATTCTTTAATGTAGATTTTTATTGCTATGAATTTCCTTCTTAGTGTTGCTTTTGCAGCATCCCATAAGTTTTGGTATGTTGTGTTTTAGTTTTTGTTTATCTCAAGATAATTTCTAATATCCCTTTTGACATAATGATTGTTGAAGAGCATATTGTTTAATTTCCACATATTTGTGAATTTTCCAGTTTTCTTCCTGGCATTAATTTCTAGTTTCATTCCATTTTGGTTGGAACATATACCTGATATGATTTCAATCTTCTTAAATTTGTTAAGACTTGTTTTTTTTTGACCTAACATGTTACCTGTCCTAGAGAAGTTTCATTTGTGCTTGAGAATAATGTGTATTCTGCTGCTGTGGTGGTGGGGGGTGGCAGTGGGTCGCTGTTCTATATATGACTTTTAGATCTATTTGGTCTATAGTGTTGTTCAAATTCTCTGTTTCCAGATCTGTTTCCAGACAGATCTTCTGTCTGGATGTTCTATCCATTATTAAAAGTGGAGCATTCAAGCCCCTTGCTATTATTATGTTGCTGTCTATTTATCCCTTCAGTTTTGTCAATGTTTGCCTCATATATTTGGTGCTGTAATGTTGAGTGCATATGTATTTATAATTGTTACGTTTTGCTGGTGAATTGACCATTTTTCATTGTATAATGTCCTTCTTTGTCTCTTTTGACAGTTTTTGACTAATATAAGTGTCACCACCTTTGCTCTCTTTTGGTTAGCATTTGTATGGAGTATCTTATTCCATCCCTTTGCTTTTATCCTGTGTGTGTCCTTAATTCTAACGTAAATTTCTTGCAGATAGTATAGATATTGCTGTTTTTTTTAAGTCCATTTAGCTACTCTATGCCTTTTATTGGGGATTTTAATCGATTCACATCTGAAGTAATTACTGATAAGGAAGGATTTAATACTGTCATTTATTGTTTTCTGACTCAGCTTTTTTTTGTCACTCTTTTCTCTCTTGCTGTCTTCTGTGTTTCATTGATTTTTTTTGTAGTGACATGCTTTGTTTCCTTTTAAATATACTTTTGCATATCTTCTATAGGTATTTTCTTTGTGGTTACCTTGGGGGTTACATAAAACATCATATAGTTATATCAATCTATTTTAAGTTGATAACTTCAAATGCTCTGTATTTTTGCTTATTCCTGCCCTCTTTACACTTTTTTATTGATGCCACAAATTACATCATCTTATATTGTGTATTCATTAATACAATTTCACAGTTATAGTTTATACTTTAGTCTTTTAACTTCTGTATCAGAATTAAAAGTGATTTAAATACCACTGTTACAGAATTACAGTATTCTGAGTTTGTCTATATATTTGCTTTTATCAGCAAGTTTTATACTTTCCAGTGCTTCTGTGTTGCTGTTTAATATTCTTTTATTTCAATCTGAAGGACTTCCTTAGTATTTCTTATAAGGCAGGTCTAGTGGTAATAAATTTCCTCAGCTTTTTTTAATCTGGGAAAGTGTTTATTTCTCTTTCTATTTTGAAGGACAGTTTGGCCAGATATAGTACTTTTGGTTGGCAGTTTTTTTCCTTGAGCACTTTGAATATATTATCCTGTTCCCTTGTGACCTGTGAGATTTCTACTCAGAAATCTGGTGATTGTGTCATGGGGTGCCCTGTACATAGTGAGTTGCTTTTGTCTTGCTGCTTTCAAAGTTCTCTCTTTGTCTTTGGTTTTTGACAATTTGATTATAATGTGTCTTAATGTGGATATCTTTGCGTTCTTTAATCTGGATGTCCATTTCCTTTCCTAGATTTGTAAAGTTTTTGGTTATTATTTCTTTAAACAAGCTTGCTTCTTTCTTTCTTCTTCTTCTGCAGCTCCCATAATCTATATATTGGTCTCCTTGATGGTGGGCATAAGACATTTAGGCTTTCTTCAATCTTTGTCATTCTTTAAAATTTTGCCTGGATAATTTCAAAGGACCTGTCTTCAAGTCTGCTGATTCTTTCTTCTACTTGATCAAGGATGATTTTGAACCCCTCTAGTCAATTTTCCAGTTCAATTATTATTTTCTGCTCCAAAAATTTCTGTTTGGTTCTCCTTTACATTTTCTGTCTTTTTTCTCACTTTGTTGATGCATCATTTTCTTGAGCTCATAGAACATCCTATGATGTCTATTTTGAATTCTTTGTCAGATTATATACCTCCCTTTCTTTACGGTTAGTATCTGGAGGGTTATTTTGTTCCTTTGATTGGGTCATGTATCTCATAGTTTGTTTCAAGATTCACACATTTGAAAAAACTGTTACCTCTCCCAGTCTTTACCAACTGGCTTTGCACAGGGGAAATACCTCAGCAATCACTCTGGATAGAGATTCTGAAACCTTTTTTTTGGAGGGATGTGATGTCTCTGGAATTGTGTGAGCAATTCATTAATTAGAGAGACTGGTTCTTTTTCAGGAGCTCATAATCTTTCACTCCCTTTGGTGTCTGTCCCTTTGGTGTCTGTCTGTAATACTTCAAGTTCTCTAGTTCTCTAACCACAAGTTTCCCACTCCTTTGTTCTCAGTGGCCACCAGGTGTCCAGGTGTGCTGGTTCCCTGTCAGCACCCTTAGTCAGGCAAGACCAGTATCATTCCTTCAGGCAGCCCTTTGAAAATCTAGAATGCTGAATACATGTTCCACTCTTTTCTCTTTCTGAGAGAGAAGTCTCAGGTTGTGTGTCTCCTCCTGATCATGCTGAGCCATGCCAGCCACAACAAGTCACCCTCCCACTTTTATTTGTTCTCAGCAGTCCACAGGTATCCAAATGATTCTGGTTCCTTCAGTGCTGCAAATGAGGCAAGACAAGCTGAAAGCTGGAGCATTGGATGCATGCTCCACTTTTCTTTTTCCCTCCTGAGGGAGTCATTATAAGCTAGGGCATCTCTCCTGGCACTTATTTTTGTCAGCTTGGAGAGGGACTGATGTGGGTAAGGTGAAATTATTCTTAATTACCTGTTTCATTGAGGCTGTTCTTGGCTTTGTGCTCACCTGGGGAACTTCAGCTTCCTAACTGGAATCTCACAAAGGTATTTTGGTCCAATCTGTGTTTCAGTGGGGGAATGTGGGTTGGGACTTTCTATTCTGCCATCTTGCTGACTTCACTCCTCTGTTCTTTTTATGAGTCAACCAGGCATGGGCTTGGTGCAACAGAATGAGGAGGGAAAAGAAAGTAATTTCCCCTTGTTCTCTGGAAGATACCTTCCTTAGGTGTCTTCAAGGGCTTCCAACAGCTTGTGGCTTGAATGATGGGGTTTCAAGGCCCATATTTTGATTCAGGTGAGCTGAACTTGCCTGTGCACAGGTGTGGGTAGTTAAAAGACCAGGCCCTAGAAAACTGCCTGTGTATTCTTACTGTTCCATTTTCCACTATCTTGACTTTTGGATGAAGCAGCAAACTTATCTATTTCTTAAAAGAGTATATGTTTTTGACCCAAGAGAGACCAGAGGTCAGAATTAGCAATTAGCTGTGCAAATGTAGCCATATCTTGAGAGACAGAGAGATAGAAAGATAAAGAGATAGAGATAGAGATAGAGATAGAGATAGAGAGAGAGAGAGAGAGAGGGAGGGAGGGAGGGAGAGTGAGAGGGATACCACTTGCCCAAGTGGAACTTTGGTGTCTTTCATCCCAAAAACTTAGGCACTTTTTTCCCTCCAGTGCTTTCCACCATGATGCACTTTAACTTGGAATGATGTTCAAGACTTCTGAATTTCTTTTTCTCTCACTGAAAATTACTCATATTTTCTATGACTCTTTGCTTGGTGATTGCTGGATAATTTGATTATCTAATTTAAGTCGTATAATACTTTATAATACTTCATAATAATGGCCTGGTATATTACTCTATCCTACTCAGTTTAACTTCCATTTCAGTAGAAGACATAAAGGTAAAGGCACACATATCAGGTGCCATGGCCAGGACAACAGAGTTGTTTTTGGAGGTAGTGAGTATTTTAGCTTACATGATTTCATAACATGTATGTGATTAATTTTTCTGCCCTCACATGAAACTCATATCCTTCCCTTCTGTCTCTCCACTATTGGTACACACGTGCTTGAATTCACAACCACAGAGATGGGGCATGGAAAAATGAGAGGTGGAAGGTGGGGTGAAGTTGGGCAGATGGGATATGATAGAGTATAATATTTCATTAAACCTCATAGAATATTCAGGGGAATACCTTTGTATTCTATCTGTAGATTAAAAGAATTTAAATCTAATCTGAATTGGTGACAACCTGCATTGTCAAGGGCTTGTAGTATATCCCAAAATATGAATTTTCCATTCATTTAATTAGAGAGGCTAGAGCTATGTTTCAAATAAAGTAATATGATGTGTTTATATTTTATGTGCAAAACGATGTTTGGGTATTAAATTGGAAAAAGTAGGATGACTATGGCATGATTCAGAGAATATACAAGTTATAGCATACAGACTTTTCTCTCAGTGTTTATGATTGGATCTAGATGCAGCTGTATAAGTTAATTATTTCTAGGAAAGGAATAAACAAGAAAATATTCACAATAATTTTCTTAGGAATATTTAAAGCTTGTATAAAATGCTTATTCTCCCATCCTTTCTCTCTCTCTAAAATATGATGTATAATAACTATCACCTAATTACCTATTTTATGCTCATAACAGCTTCATCCTTTTAAAGTGACAGTTGGCAAGCCAGTAGGAGTGAAAATTGGTACAACCACTTTGGGAAAGTCTTTGACATTATCTATTAGGGCAAATGTACTGCTATCTTATGAAACAGTAATTCTATCCTAGATATTTAACTACAAGGAATAAGTTCATATGTTCACCAAAAGACTATTCAAGAATGTTCATAGCAGCTTTATTTAAAATAATTCCAAACTGGAAACAACTCAAATGATTGCCCACAGAAAAATGGATATAAGTACATCATAGTATAATTCATATAGTAGAATACTACACAGCAATACCATAACAAAAACCACATCACTCTTATGTGCAAAACCATGGATAAATCCACAGACATTATGTTGAGCAAGAGAAGTCAAATTTTAAAAAAAGATACTGCATTGTTCATTTATATTAAGTTCAAGAACAGACAAAACTAAATTAATCAATGGGGACAGAAATCATAACAGTGTTGGCTTCTGATGGTGGTGGTTATCCTCTGTGAAGGATCATGAGGTTGCTTTCAAGGTGTTAGACAGATTCTCTGTCTTGTCTGGGGCTAGCTATGTGAGTGTAGGCATGTGTAGTAATTGAACTATTGTATACTTGAGATTAAGTCATTTTACTGAATATAGGTTGTATCTTAATAAAAAAGTTTTTAAAAATTCAGTAAGCACAATATCTATTAAAGTAAAGCACTTGAATGTTTTTTCTTTAAACCTGAGGCCATATGAAAATGGTGGTCCAGACCAATCTCTGGAGTCAGCATGAGATCCAGGTTTGTTTCCTGACTTTGTCAACATCACTTTCTTTTTTTTCTTTTTTTTTTCTTTTCTTTTCTTTTTTTTTTTGCGGTACGCGGGCCTCTCACTGTTGTGGCCTCTCCCGTTGCGGAGCACAGGCTCCGGATGTGCAGGCTCAGCAGCCATGGCTCACGGGCCCAGCCGCTCTGCGGCATGTGGGATCCTCCTGGACCGGGGCATGAACCCGTGTCCCCTGCACCGGCAGGCGGACTCCTAACCACTGCACCACCAGGGAAGCCCCAACATCACTTTCTTGAAGTGAAATCTTAGGCTAAGTGGCTGACTCCAACCTTGGTGATAGAGACCTTATTTTATCTCATTTTATTTTTTTGCAGTTTAAATAGTAGTAACATTTATTATCTCATACAGTTCCTGTAGGTCAGGGACATGGATGAAGCTGGGCTGAATGGTCCTGATTCAGATTCTCCCAAGGAATTGCAGTCAAGATGTCAGTTGAGGCAGCAGTCCGCTGAAGGCATGACTGGGGCTAGAGGGTCTGCTTTTAAGGTGACTCACTCACAAGATTGTCGAGTCAGTGCTGGCTATTGGCAGGAGGCTTCAGTTCCTGGTCACATGGACATCTCCAAGGAGCTGCTGGAGCATCCTTGCAACATGGGAGCTGGCTTCCCCCAAAGTGAGTGGTCCAAGAGAGCAAGGGGGGGCTGCAACGTCTTTCATGGTCTAGACTTGGAAGCCACACCCCTTCATTTCTACAATATCCTATTGGTTATGAAGGCCAGCCCTGTCCGTGAGAGAGACCACATCTAATGAACGTTAATATCAGTATGCTAGATACTAGAGCAGCGGAGGGACATGTTAAGATGCATGGGTGTTTGTTTAAAAAAATAGAGTTTGTATGTTAAAATGATGCATAAATGTAATATCTGACAAAAATCTTCCTATTCAAATTAAAAATGGAAAAGAAAAGGAGTAAAGAATGAGTTACAGGAATTGGACACAGACTATTGTCTGGATACGTGTAAAGGAAAGACACACTACCTTTCTTCATCTGTAGTATTTGGTCACAGGAAAAAATAACTTAGAAACATTTCAGACTTCCCTGGTGGCACAGTGGTTAAGAATCCGCCTGCCAGTGCATGGACATGGGTTTGGGCCCTAGTCTGTGAAGATCCCACACGCCACAGAGCAACTAAGCCCGTGCTCCACAACTACTGAGCCCGCGTGCTGCAACTACCGAAGCCCGTGTGCCTAAAGCCCGTGCTCCACAATAAGAGAAGTCACTGCAATGAGAAGCCCGCACACCACAATGAAGAGTAGCCCTCACTCACCATAACTAGAGAAAGCCCACGCTCAGCAACGAAGACCCAATGCAGCCAAAAAATAAAAAATAAAATAAAAAGCATTTCATTACATAATCAATGGTTTTACAGTGAAAAAGGGCAAAAGAAGATGAGTTATTCTGTAATTTTGTAAGCCTTTAAAATTGTATTCTCCTTCGCTATTTTTTAAGGCAAGGATGGGTTTCCATTTCTTATATTTTTTTCTTAGTGTTGAAAAATAATATATTCTATGTTGGTGAGGCTACTTACTGGTGAAAAAGATTTTGACTTTTCTGGTTTGTGCATAAGTTGTACTTAAGTCTAATTGGAGTTTATTGATCCTATTGACTCACCACTGAAAGGAGTGTTATAAAAATCTACACTTACTATGTCCCACTGTCAGCCATGCGTTTGGCAGACATCTTCCTCTGATGAAGGATTCTAAATCAACCTATATTTCAAGACAGTGGGATTACTTGCTGGTAAAAGAGAATGAGATCATTCAGTCATGTGATGAGAAAAGAAACTTTGTGAAGTTGGGCTTTAGTAAGAGAATTTCTGCTTGGATAATTTATTTCAGATTTGCTATTGTTATTTTAGTGTATTTCCAATATGATGGGATGGAGTCTAAGTTCTTAATCACAATCTTGGTGAATGTGCCTCCTTTTTTATGAATTTGTACATGATGTTAAAGTCCATGGTGATATAATAGACCTTCAGGAAGGCAAATGTTTTAAATTGCCACTGCACGCCATTGAGGGTTGTGCACCTTTGGCACCTATACTCATGTTTGCCTTACCAGTAAAACCAAGTTCAATCCAGGAAAGTTTAAAGAAGCTGGCTTTCACAGACCTGAACTGTACCAGGGGCACCGTAGACAACTATGTTTTATTGGATTATCGGGTCTGGATCACTAAAATTACTTTTGGTCTCTGACCACAAATCTCCTTATAAAATTCTCAGTTGTCAGTTAAAATATGTGACTTCTGCAGAGGGCGGAGTTACAAACAATCTTGCAATTGGATTAAGTAAGCACTTATAAACTAGGCTAGGTGTGATCTGGAATAATGTGTTCATTATTAATTAATATGATAGTCCCCCTAGCATATTAACTTACAAGTAGAAAGCTGTAGCTAGACACATATGATTTCCCTGGTTAGACTCAAGAGATACACAGTTTTTGTGTTCTTGTCCATGGCAGGATTTTAAATAAAACACATTTTTATGATCCTAATAAGACTGAATTACTTATACTACTAAGCCCTGGGATTTAACAGAAAATCAATTATTACTGGACCCCAGTGTTTAAAATAAGTGGACTAATATGTGCTCCACCCCAGAAAGTGTTCCTTTTCTGAATACTCTCTGAATATACTAGAGTCAAATAAAATGATAACTGTGTGGTCTGTGTAGGAAACCATTTGTGAACTTAGGGCTTTGAGGTGGTTTTTTTGGTTCTTGCTCCTGAATGTACTCTTTTAAACTAACTTGCTTTATCTAGACTGTTCTACTTACCTGTTGTATGTGTTATAGCAAGTCCCAACTGACTCTCTCTTAACATTTGATTTTCCTGGTACTTAAAATGACAGCTTCCAAGTTCCAGTTTTTAATTCCAGTATCCATTCCCCTATGTGTTTGTATAGTTATACATAGATTTCTTTTTTTCTACACAATAGGGAAGTTAATTATTGACCTCTGTTTCCCTAGAAGTTTGTGGAAGAATTGTTGGTTGGCAATCAAAGTAGCTTTTTATATATAGAAATTTTCTTCTATCTGTTTCCTATAGCTAGGTATATGCAAACATATAAACTGTATTTGAGCATTTTAACTACATTTTACTTTCCAGTTTCCATGTGTAAGGCTATTTTATTATTCTTGTAGGTGAGCAAATTTGGAAAAAGAATGATTTCTTCAAAAAAATATGGGTGTACCAGGGGCTGAGAGGAAAGAGGAATGGGGAGTTATGGTCTAATGGGTACAAAGTTTCTGTTTCTGAATAATAAAACTTTTCTGGAAATAGTGGTGATGGTTATACAACATTTGAATGTAGTTAATGGCAATGAATTGTACACTTAAAAATAGTCAAAATGGTAAATTTTATGTTACGTATATTTTACAATTAAAAAAAAAATTGAAAGCCAAAAAAGAAAATATAATTATCTAAATACATTTCTCCTAATGAGATGTGCTAGGTGGTAATGAAAATGTGGCTGTATCGTGATTGTTAATTTACATTCCTAATTTCACGAACCATGCCACACTGTTTCCTATACAATTCTGGGGATTAGAATACAGTGCACAAATTAGATTAAAGAAAAAGGATGAACACAATACTTGCTTTATCCCCCACACTTGCATGCTCTTTTGAAGTTACAAAGCATTTTTACATACATCATCACATTTGATCCCCAAAAAATCCCTGTGAAGGAGATCATTATTCTCACTTCACAGATGAGAAGCCAGAGGTTCATGAGAGGTTAAGAGAGTGGCTGAGGTCTAAACCTCAGATTCTGGTCTTCAGTTGGAGCTCTTTGTTTACCATCTTATAACTTCTCTTTTGTAAAGCAAATCAGAGGAGCAATTCAAATCTGAATATTTGTATGATGTAATGTTTAACACATTTTCTTTTCAGCTGAACTTTCTTTTGCAGTTTTAAATCAAGTGCATTTGAAGTGAGGCCTCCTATTGTTCTATATTACCTTGCCCCCAGCTAGAAACAAATCCTGCATCATAATGACAGGAAAAATTTAATTTAGTTTATTGATTTATGATTTCAACTCAGTCATACAGTATTATTGGGAAACTTATTCCCTGCTTCTTATGTTTTCATATGGAGGGACTTCAGCCAGACTTTTTTTTTAATAAGTCATCTTGATTTTATATTAAAAAGTTTTAAAATTATAACAAATCTCAGTTTTAAGTAGAGGTGAAAAGGTTTGCTAAATAAAACAGTAGTCCAGTAATGTAGTAAAGGAATACTATTTGTCAGAATAGGTATTATTTCAAAGTGCAAAGATGGTTTAATAGTGAAGTCTGATTTGTCACTCTTCTGCTCAAAATTCACCTGAATTGGCTTTTTTCTTGACTCAGGCAATTTCTTTTTGGTTCTTATTCTTCAAAATTAAAACCAATGCTGCAATGAGTATATAGATTGACTTTTCTGATCTCTCCCCACCTTCTTTCACTCTTTACCACTGATGAGAAGATGCATTTTTGGATAAGGGAGTTTGATAAAAGAAGCTGGTCCTAGCTGGCGAAGTACCTTAGATGTTCTTCCCTTTGGATCAGCAGGTGTGTGGAGCTGGTGTTCCGTTTCCTCTTTAGATCATATGTGAATTTAACAGGCAGTCCTGCTCCTGAGGTGGGTGGGGATTGAAGCAGCCCTGCTGGGCTGCCAGGTGGGGGTGGTTAATTACAGTGTACAGTCTCATCAGACTCACTGGATCACACCTCTAACCAGCATCTTCTGTTTTCCTGGTTCCTGTATCTTCCCATCAGTTAGCTCTACGCTTCCCAGAGGAAGAAGAATGTGACTGAATAGGTCCCTTCAAACTTCAGCATCCTCAGACCTGAAGATGAAAATACCCCTCCTTTCCCAGGAACACATCTATTTTTATTTATATCAAACCTTTATTTTATTTCCAATATTAATGTTCCAAATGTCCATCAATAAGTATACAGATAAATTGTGATATATCCATACAATGGACTTCTAATCAGCAGCAAAAAAGAATGAACTACTGAAACACACAACCAGAGTGGATCTAAAATAATCATGCTGAATGAAAGAAGCCAGACAAGAAGGAGTACATACAATATGCGTCCATTTTTATAGAACTGTATGAAATTCAAACTTATTTGTAATGACAGAAGGCATGTCAGTGGTGCCTGAGAATGGGGATGGGAGTGGGGTGATGGTGACAGACAGAGATTGCAATGAACGTGAGGAAACTTTTGGGGGTGATGCATATGTTCGTTATCTTGTCAGTGGTGATGGTTTTACAGGTGTATACATATGTCAAAACTAATCAGATGGTAAACTTTATGTTTAGTTTACTGAGTATCAATTTACCTCAGTAAAGCTACTTAAAAACAAACAAACAAACAAACAAACAAGAACTCAGCATCCTCAGACCTGAAGAGGAAAATGCCCCTCTCTTCCCAGGAATACAGCTAATTTTATTTATATCAAACCTTTATTTAATTTCTAATACTCTATGGTACAAGTTATGACAGTATTATTAGGCTAATAAAATTCATCTCCTTACTTTTTACTGTTTTATAAATATGATACTTTTCCCTTTTCTTAATGTTTTGTTAGAGAGTGATTATCTTAAAGTACATTTAGTGGAGTTTGTTCTTTTATTCTCTTAGTTGCTCTATACAATATAAGCAGTCAGGCTCAATGTGTATGTTATACGATGGCCTTGGAAGAATCTGAAAATATTGCAATATTCCTACAATATAACAGTTTAATAGCATTACAACCAAACAGAATTTTCCACATAATTTGAGACACTGGTTTCCCAGAGAATTGAAAAGCATATCACATTTTTATAATTTATATAAATGACTGTATAACTAATAAGAACCTGCTGTTTAAAAAAAATAAAATTAAATTTAAAAAAATGACTGTATAATGCAAACCTTAATGATTCTTCTTAAGGAAAAAGTCTTTATTCATTTATAAGTGTGATTAATATAATATATAATCTGATTAATCATAGATGAGATAATAGTCCAATTTGAAGAATTTCCATGAACAGAAAAGATGTACAGTTAAGTTTTTTCCAGAGTGAGAGAACCAAGATATTTGAACTGTAGGATTATAAACTGCTAGAACTGGAAAGAATATTGGGAACAACACACATTTTTTACCCCTCAAATACTGGGAATGCAAGAAAGCAATCAGAATTCATCTCCTAGATCCAAGAAATTTAAGAGCATTATCCAAGGGTGCGTGACTACCAGAAAATCTTGGATGAGAATCACAAATCCTGCTCCAGCCCTCTCCTACTGGCCAGGTGTTAGGTTGCCTCATATGCAAAATAGTGAAGTTTAAATTTCAGCATAGTGTTGCCCTTAAAACAATCCATGAATAAATGTGCCTTTTACATTTCTCTTTACTTTCATCCCTTTTTAGGGAGAAAGAAGGTAATTGAGACTTCATTCTCAAATACCAAATACACTCCCGCATGTTTTCTCAGAAATGCATTTACATACATTTGTGTGCATATAGAAATTTTATAATTCTATGTTCTTTAATATTCTTCCCTTGATTTTCTTTTTGTTGAAGTAACCCATGATTAATCAACTTCTACCCCTTTTACTTTTGCTTTACAGAATCTGTCTGTCCAACACGAATTCCAGTGGCAGCTCGTGATGAGAAGGGGTTTGATATTCTTTTAGGCTTGGGTGTAAAGAAAAAGGCTAAGAAAAGAATTCAGCTGTCACCAACAAAGATAAAAGGATATGAAGTGACATCAAAAGTTGATTTATCAGAACTCACAAGGTAAATGTTATGTGTTGATACAGTGTTTTCTTGATGTTTCTGTAGACATGTTGAGAATTCTTTAAGCTCATACATGTTCTTCTTTTTCCAGCAACGTTTTCCCAGAAGGTCTTCCTCCATCATATGTATTTGTCTCCACTCAGAGATTTAAGGTCAAGAAAGTGTGGGATTTATGGAGAATTTTATCCATTGACGGAAGGCCACAAATAGCAGTTACCTTAAATGGAGTGGATAAAACTTTATTATTTACAACAACCAGCATCATTAATGGCTCACAACTGGTCAACTTTGCTGACCCTCGAGTTAAGGTAAAGACGCTTGGGTATGATTATGCTATTCATGGGGAATGACCATCAGGTTTGTGTGTTTTGGGGGAGGAGAGCCATAATTTGAACCTGACTGAAAAAAATATTGATTTCATATTTTAATTTTGCTTTATTGACTAAAAGGAACAAAGGAAGAATATTTGTTTCTTTTTTAATTGAAGTAGAGTTGATTTACAATGTGGCATTAATTTCTGTTGTACAGAAAACTGATTCAGTTATACATATATATATATATATATGTATTCTTTTTCATATTCTTTTCCATTGTGGTTTATCACAGGATATTGAATACAGTTCCCTGTGCTATACAGTAGGATCTTGTTGTTTATCCGTTCTATACATAATAGTTTGTATTTACTAATCCCAAACTCCCAGCCCACCCCTTTCCCACCCCCCTTTCCCCTTGGCAAGCACAGTTCTGTTCTCTGTGTCTGTGAGTCTGTTTCTGTTTTGTAGATAATTTCATTTGTGTCATATTTTAGCTTCCACATATGAGTGATATCGTATGACATTTGTCCTTCTCTGTCTTATTTAGTTCACTTAGTATGATAATCTCTAGGTCCATCCATGTTGCTGCAAATGGCATTATTTTGTTCTTTTTTATGGCTGAGTAATATTCTATTGTATATATGTACCACATCTTCTTTATCTGTTCATCTGTTGATGGATATTTAGGTTGCATCCATGTCTTGGCTATTGTAAATAGTGCTGCTAGGAACATAGGGGTGCATGTATCTTTTTGAATTATAGTTTTGTCTAGATATATGTCCGGGAGTGGGATTGCTTGATCATATATGGCAACTCTATTTTAAGTGAAAATTTGTTTTTTAATTCATATGAGATTAAGGGGTGCATGAACTAACTTTTTTTTTTTTTTTTTTTTTGCGGTATGCGGGCCTCTCACTGTTGTGGCCTCCCCCGTTGTGGAGCACAGGCTCCGGACGCGCAGGCTCAGCGGCCATGGCTCACGGGCCCAGCCGCTCCGCGGCATATGGGATCCTCCCAGACCGGGGCACGAACCCGTATCCCCTGCATCGGCAGGCGGACTCTCAACCACTTGCGCCACCAGGGAGGCCCTGAACTAACATTTTTGAGTGCCTGCTTCTAGGTGCCAGGAACATTTAATTATAATAATCACCCAAGGAAGAAGCTACTGCTCTCATTTTAAAGACAAAAAAACCAAAGTTCAAGGATATTAAATTCTCTTTCCAAGTAACATGGCTAGTAAGTGGTGACATCAGGAATTTAATTTAGGTCTGGTCACTTTCAAAGTCTGTGTTTGTCTATTTTGTACTGCCATGTCCTACAGGATATTGAGATAAATTCATATTTTTCAGAACATTAAATACAGGTAGGAAATATGTACAGAATTCACATTTATTTTGAGGACAGTTTATATTCCCAAAAGGAGCATATATTTAATAAAATTCATAAACTAAAAGTGTATTTTTCAAGTCAAATGTGTTCAGAATATAGATGCCATGTTAAAATCAATTACATTTTGATTATTACTGTAATTATGATAGTCAAATCATACATTATATAATTTAGGAAATATACAAGCCTGTACATGAAATTATGCATTTATCCAATTTCTTCATTTGGTAAGCAGAATAAATTAAAAAAATTGTTGTCTACCATTTTCATTAAAGGCAATGTGCTAAGTTATGTAAGAAATGACAAATGAATAAGGCATGTTTTTAATCTTCAAGGAATTTATTTATAATGGGATATTCAGTGCTTCTGGTATTTAATAGAAGTATGAAAAGTTAGTGGACTGTGGAAGGAAAAGTGGATTCTAATACAGAATATGGGACAGTCTTCATAAATGAGATGGTTTTTGGAATGTAGGATGAAGGATGTACAGGATTTTGTTGGAGAGAGAGAAGGACATGGAAGTCAATGGTTCATTATTGAGTAGTCATGTGTGGTGAAATACAGGGTTTTTATTTATAGAATAGAATGTGGTGTCCCCTGTGTTTGGAGTACAAGATACATGAAAGCAAAAGCTAGAAAGGTATAAGCTCGGTTTGCATGGACGTGGGAACCTTACAAAGGGTTTTGCATTTCAATCAGTGGATGACTGGATTCCATCAAAAGGTCTTGATCACAAGCGTGTCATGGTCAAAGTAGCTCTCTCCTCTCCTTCTTTCCCTTCTTCTTTCGTAAAGAATACTTTTGACTCTTTCCTGGAATTGGGCTAGGTCCTAGGAATACAGAAATTAATAATATTAATTCTAGTAGAGGTAAGAGGGTTGTCTTGGAGAGGGAAGGGATAGGGATTGAGATGTGTTTGAAAATTATTCAAATAAAGCAAGACATCTATGAGTCTAAATTATGGTAATGAGAATGGCAATGGAGAAGTGAATTTGAGTCGTGTTTAAGACACATCCTTGGTAGAATTTTGCATCTATTTGTTATGGCAACTGAGGGAAGGGGAAAGAGGTAAAGGCACTTGTATGGTTTAGAATCTGAGGATACTATTATCCCAGGGAAATCGGGAGAGGAAGAAAGTTTGGGGGATTGTTCAAGTTCATTTTGTTACATACTCTGTCAGACTGATTGTGAAACTCCTGGCAAAATTATTCTAGCCAATGTTAGAATTATAGCTACCATATGTGAGAAAGAGGTCCAGGCTGTCAATGTGGATATGGGAGATATTCCATAAAAGTTATAACTGAACTGTCGGAATGAATGAGATCATCAGGGGGAGAATGGAAAAGGTCAAGGACAGACCTGTGGGGAATGCCCTCATTAAAAGTCAGGTAGAGGAAGATGAGCCCTCAAAGAGAGAATGGACAGTTGTAGAAGAGGGAATGAAGGTGATCAAGATGGTTTGAATCACAGAAGCTGAGTGAGACCATCAATGCGGATGGACTAGTTACAGGGTCCACAGTTGCCATAAAGTAAATAAAATGAGGGAATGAAAACAGCCACTTGGATTGGGACATTAGGTACTTATCTGTGACCTTGAGGGAGTTGTTTCAGTAAATACTTTGGTACAGCCACTTTGGGATGTGAAATGGAAATGAAGCTAGGGATTAAAATAATTGCTGGGTGGCCTTTGAGACCCAGCTTGGATCAGGGTGAGTTAGAATATGATATGATCAATCTGGGTGGTGTGGAGTTACACTTGATGACAACAGAATAGAAACAAAGAAATGAAAAGATTGTTTGGAACTCTATTTATGAATCTGCTGTATTTTCTTCCTACAGACATTATTTGATGAAGGCTGGCATCAAATTCGTCTCTTAGTAACTGAACAAGATGTAACTCTGTATATTGATGATCAACAAATTGAAAACAAGCCCTTACATCCAGTTTTAGGGATGTTCATCAGTGGGCAAACCCAAATTGGAAAATACACTGGGAAACAAGAAACCGTTCAGGTGGGTAAAAATGATCTGCTTTTCGTATTATATAAAATGGAGCTTTGGTGATAGTATTTATTCCATTTAACTGTATTTAACTTAATTCCTTTAAGAGACTTAATGAAAATGTGGTCAGTTCATTAGTGAAATTGTGTATTTGTGTGTGTGTATGAAAATGAAAAATCAAACTTAATATAATAATTCTTAGAAATTTGTTCCCCTAGGTGCAGGGTAGAATTCTATGTTCTTATGAACCATCAATTTCATATTACCAGGAGAAGTATAGAATATATCATGAATTTGGGAAAGGATTACAGCTGTGATTGGGGGTTGTAAAAATTTCTTTGCAGCTGTGAGGATAAAATTAGATTAATGCATGTCAGTGTTCTTCATAAACAAAACGGTGACTTTTTTGGTATCTCTTTAAACTAGAGTATCTGTGTGCGGGTTGAGAAGTGTGTATGTAAAAGATAGCCATTCCTTGAAAAATCCTTTATTTGAAAAGGTATGTCTTTCCTACTCTGTTTCTATTAAGGGAAGACTGTGTCATATTCAAATGTAGGATTACACATATGGTCTCTATGTATTAATGTCACACGTCAAATTGTAGTAAATATTTAAACAGTGACAGGTGCTGGGCTTACTCATCATACAGTACTCCATGCCAAGAACTAAATCTCTGAAACTAAAGATGGTTTCATGACCCAACTCTATGCAATCAGGGATGTGAAGAGATGTAGGGTAAACACAGAAAGCCTGGGAAAGCTTTTAAATTGTCTAGGAAATGCTGTCTAGATGAGCTCTTAATAGAAGGATACTACAAAAGCGCCACTGGGTTTCCCAAAGAAGTCAGAGGTTTGTTTTTGGTGCTAGGGAAGTTTTTCTTAGGAGTTTTGTTGTGTCGCATCTTTATACTATATGTTAAGTATTTAAATTTTGTATGTTTATTGCTTATTGTATTTTTATTGTTAACGAAGCTAAGTGTTTCGATCTATATCTTACATGATTGCTAACTACACTGGCTGCTTCTGTGTATGTGAGTTGCTTTTATAAACCAATTCGCTTGGGCCTCAACTTTAACTTGATTGGTTTTATGTTTCTAGTTTGATGTCCAAAAGTTACGAATCTACTGTGACCCAGAGCAGAACAACCGGGAGACAGCATGTGAGATTCCTGGATTTGTGAGTAGGATGGATTATATTTTCCTAAGTGTTGCTTCAGTACTTTCAAAGCAAGAAATAAAACGCAGATAATATACGAACTTTAATTTAACATATAGAGTTAATTTGTTTCTTCATTGTCAATGCAAATAAAATGACACTGATTAAAACATATTTTGAGGTTCATAACTGAAAAAAAATTATAATGTGTACAACTGTAAATGGAAGACCATGGGAAATATTTTCTAATCTCAGATTGATTGTTCCACTACTAAAGTGAAGCAGGGATAGACCTGCTCTAGAAAAACATAGAATTCGTAGTCTGAATGTCCAGTAAGTAAAACACATTTCTATACTTTATTAAATGTGTGTGAAATACCTCACGTGGCACAATTCTGAAGAGTGGAAAATTATTCATTTTCCTGTTTACTAGCACGTTTTCTCAAACCATAATGAGTAAAAAACTTTTTTTGTTGTTGTTGCCACCCAAGTAGGATTTTCTTATAATTCTAGGATATAAGCAACTTTCTATTTATTTAGCTATTTTCATTAATGCATTAGGAAGAAAAAGATTATAAGCTAAAATGTTATAGAGTTTGCATATACGTGTGTGTGTGTGTGTGTGTGTGTGTGTGTGTGTGTGTGTGAGATCAAGCCCTTTTCCCCTGGGCAAGAAACAGTATATTGTTGCTAGTGAAAATAAGATAAAATGTTGTAAAACTTTTTGACAATGTGGATTTCCAGTCATATTTGAGCCCTACCTAGTTCTTTTCATTTGTATAGTCATGCTGTCATCATTTTCTTATTTCCTATCAAACTGAATAAATTATGGATCCATATTCTGAAAATTTGAGGACGTAGAGCAGCACATTTGAAGGATCTGTAATAAAATCAAAGATGGAAGCTTCTAGAAATGATTCATTCTGGATTTTCTACTTAAGTAGTTGTTTAAACACTGTAACTTTTATTTTATATACTTATAATTTGGAATATAAATCTCTTTTGTTTAAACACTATGATGTTTATTTTAGATACTTATAACTTAGAATATAAATCTCTCCTAAAAGCATTAAAAAGTTATTTCATTTTGAGAGTCCATCGTACATACTTGATTTATTGCTATTTCTCCATTGATGTTATGCCATGACTATGACCCCCCATATAATAGAAGGACAGAGTGAAATTGTAGATTCTGTGTTCTCACATCCACTTTTCTGTGTTTTTATGGCTCCTTCCTCACTCTCAGGTATGACTTCTTCAGGCTTGTTTACCCTTTTCATCTTCATTCCCACCTTCTCATTTTCTGATCTAATCTGTTATTGTTTGGAAAGATTATTAACCTATTTTAAAATTGTGTGTCATTCAGTAAGAAATAGATTGCTTAGTAAGAAGCTTTTCTAAAGTAAATTGCATAAAATTGAATGCATGCAGGGCCTTCCCTGGTGGCGCAGTGGTTGAAAGTCCGCCTGCCAATGCAGGGGACATGGGTTCGTGCCCCAGTCCGGGAAGATCTCACATGCCGCAAAGCGGCTAGACCTGTGAGCCATGGCCTGTGAGCCTGCGCGTCCGGAGCCTGTGCTCCGCAACGGGAGAGGCCACAACAGTGAGAAGCCCGCATACTGCCAAAAAAATTGAATGCATGCAGTTTGTGACTTTCTTAGATGTGTTTTGGCTTTTTCTCTGGTTCTTAAGTGATTCCCAGAAAGTTCAAGAGAGCGTATAAACCCCACCTTGAGGTATTTTTGTTCCTGTGTGGCCGTTATACCAAGCACACTCTCCATCATTGCTAATTTCCTTCCTTTATCCTATTATAAATATAGGAATAACATAAATAGGTAATTTTTTAGGATCGTTGCAAGCAAATGTTTTAGCTCTTGCTGGTTTTGATACTTCATTTATCTCTACCCTGGACAAGGAAATATCTGTAAATTAGGAAGATAATTTAGAAATTTAATTAGAAACATGTCTTAAAACACATTTGTTGTTGTTTTTCTTTCAGAACGGTGAGGTAGGCCTGGATACTATTATTCTCCTTAAGGTAATATTTGCATTGTGGGACTGTTTAGCTTCCTTCCAACAATTGTAAGTATGTTAGATAAATAGAACCCATTTTTATGCAGTTTGAATGTATCTAGTATTCATAGCTTTTTTGTGATTCTGAATTTCTTATTGGATTGGGCTAAATAAAATTGGACAGTAAATATAAGATCTCTTTACCATTTCACACACACATACAGACATACACAGGCATATGTGCACATATGTATGTGTCTTGCCATGTGCCTTTATCTCCATTTTTGTCTTTTAGTGCTTCAATGGTCCCAGTGATGTTGGTTCAACGGCAGCTCCCTGTATTTGTCCTCCAGGAAAACCAGGACTACAAGGTCCCAAAGTGAGTAATACCTAACATGCTACTTTTGATAAAACACACAAATAAGAGCTGAGTAGACACCAAATTCCTAATCACCATTGACTCTGTTATGAAATTTCTGCCTAATACCTTAGAATAGTTTAAAATGTGAATTTTAGTGATTTTTTAAAAAAGTGATTCTAATCTGTAATTGCCTTTGAACCTAAAACTGATACCACATAAAGAGGGAGTGTTATTAGTTTGTTTGCTTGTTTATTTGTCTGTTTTTTCCCCTAATACCACTACTGTATCCCAAGAATGATACCTCCTTACAACCTGGTAAAAAATGAAGAAAGGTCATTTGTTAAAATATGTTCTAAATTCTTAAATATCTAAATGCTTATTCTGTCAAAATGCTATTCAGATAGAAAAATGAAGTAAAAAATTTCAAATTGGTTTGAATGTTGTGTTTGATGTCCAATTCTAAAAAGAAAGGCCAGTGTGTATATGTGTGTGCATGTGTATTGATTTATTTATTTTACTTAATCATGTAATAATTACTTTTAGTTATATTCATACATGCATATCTCTCAGTTACATTTATATATTTATTTGTGTGTATATCTGTATATATATTATTTGTGTGTATATGTGTTATTTGTGTGTGTATATATATGAAAACTTACATATTCATCTGTGTACACATTTGTATATGATTGGAACCATGATGCGCATACTATTTTATAACTAGTCACTTTTTAACATAACAAATACTCTGAATATGTTTCTGTGTTGTTAAATATGAATGACTAAATTTTTTAAAGTAAGTTGATACTAATCGTGGCATCACTTAGACACAGCCTAAGATATTGAGATGTTAAGTGGTTTGTCCACTATAGATAAATCTTGTTTATTTAATATTATTTAAAAATATCATCTAGATAAAAATAATGTCTAACTTGAAAGCAAGTATGACTTCCTAGCCAGAAAGAATGGTTCGTGTATTGCTCACCTATTACTTGAAGTGGCCATAATAAGTTCTGTTAAATATGAGTTGTAATGTTCATTTAGATGGAATTTTCTGAGAGTTTTAAGTTTTTAAGAGTTTTAGTTTTCATCACAACTAAAAGTTTTCTGTTTTTAGATGGGTAATCTGAGAGTCGGATTCTTCCTAACATTTGTGCATGTTTCCCCATCTATTTTCAGATGATAGTTCATGACCTACTTCAAACTTAGCTGTTAAAATCAAGAAAGAAATGCAATTTAAGAATTAAAAGAATGGGATTTCCCTGGTGGTCTAGTGATTGAGACTTCACCTTCCAATACGGGGGTGTAGGTTTGATCCCTGGTTGGGGAGCTAAGATCCTACATGCCTTGGGGCCAAATAACCAAAAACATAAAACAGAAACAATATTGTAACAAATTCAATAAAGACTTAAAAAAAAAAAAGGTCCACATCAAAAAACAAATCTTAAAAAAAAAAGAAATAAAAGAATACATTCAATACTTCATTCAAAGTAAATCTGTTTGGCTTGGAACTTGACTTCATTCCATTATAATCAATTTACTATTGTGAACAATTTTTAGATTGCCTTTAGGAAAGTTAACCCAAGTGTTCTCTATTAAAGTAACCATGTTATTTAGGATGCCTGATACAAAGGAAAAATACCTATAAGATGTTTCTGGGAGAATTTACCTTGCAAGCCAGCATAGCGTGACCTACAACCAGACTATCTTTTGAAACATAGTCATACAGCTTATTCAACTTGGGTTGTTATACATAGAAATGATTTGATCTGTAAGAGATCAGAGTCCCATGACATCTGACTTCTCTAAGCCCAGAGGACCTTCCAGCCCCTCAGGCCACCCCCAGGGGCTCTAAGGGGCTGTCCACTTCCGGGTGTGGGGCACCTGATGCCTCTCATGTTTCCTGATTCATCATTAGTGGTCCATTAGGCATCTTGAAGTGACACCAATTTTTATGCCTGTATGTTTCTATAGCAAATTTTTAGCACACCCTTTGTCTTATCTGGGAAAGCCTCTGATCTTCAGTATTTCCAAGTTTCATGTGTTCCTCATTTTCATCCTCTTTTCTTAGTCATCATCTAGCCCCACTGCCACCTACTTTAAGTGAAATTGCAGTTTTCCACAGATCTTCAAGTTGGCGTGCCTTCTTAATCTGCTTTCCATTTTCTTCAGAAAATCTGGCAGGAGGACAGGACACACACACACTCTTCCATCCTTTTAAGGCTCTTTCCCCTGGAGGTGGTTCCTTACCCACATTGGAGACCTGCATGTGAAAAACAGAATCCCTAGCAACACCCTGAGTTGTTCTTCCTTTAGAGAATTTCTGGCCCGGGAAATTGATAGAGTTTTAATTAGTTCAACAGAATCAGAACTAAAACAGGTGAATCGATTTTACTATAGATCCAACTGAGGCGTATTGGCTGTTTTTGTGAGATGCTCTCTGGAAAGTTTTACAGATTTCCATCAAGCAGACTTACCTGTGCAGGAGAATGTAGTCTTCCTATTAGCCAGAAATCGGGTTCTCAGAGCTGAGAGTTTGGTCATGAAACTGAAACAGAGGAGAAATTTGTGTGTGGATAGGTGGGTAAGTGCTTATTCTAAGATAAAGTCAGTCATCTGTTTCAAGTTCTCTCAATTTCCAACAAATATGACATGCCTATTGCAAAACCAGGTTAAATTAACTATGGTATCCCATACTTGGACTTTTCATGACATTATAACTCTTCAATATGCATAGAAAAATATATTTGTCACGGAGCTGTGAACCCCTGTATGAGGCTGGCTTATTTATTCTGTGTCCTTAATGTCAAAGGGAGTGAGTAAATTAATGACTCTCTGGGAATGACTTTTATATGCAAACACAATAAAGGTTAATACAAACTAAATTCTCCTTTGGAATTCCACTGTCTAGCACAATACTTAATAATAATATATTTTTTATTTAAAAAATTATGAAATCATTGAAAAAATAAGGTTCACCCCTCCTCCTGATTAATCTATGTGGAATGCCTTTGTTCTATGTGAAAGATCCAGGCAATCCCCAATTTACAAACAGCTCCCTTCCAAAAGACCTATCCATTCAAATGGCAGCTTCTTCTCCCACTTCATAGCTGGAGGAACATTTATGGGGACAAACTCCCCACATTTGATCTAATCTTAAATCTATGAGTGCAGAAGTGGAAAGAAAGCATTTTTTCCCCTTTTTTAGCAAGGAGCAATTTCTTAATAACTTATTTTCTCTGAAATACCATTCTTTCTACAACTATATTGATGCCCTTTGTTTCACCCTGATAATTCTTCTGATTAGAGACTCCTTTGGATTATCAAAGTAGCCTCTGTCTAAAATACAAAAGCCTTTGGAAAATTTCAGGAGCCATTGGGCATTCACATTTTTATGTTAATTTTCCTAAACTAAGTGGATTCCTTTTAGCTGAAGAGAATGTTTGAGTTTTGAGGGAGGGGAGAGGTTAGTCTTGGAGAAAGGAATAGGTCTTAGGTCAGATACTTTTGTGGAGGCCAGCAGTTAGTCTGAAGGCACAAGTGTTTTGAGAAGAGAGCTTGAAAACATGGGATTTGGACCTAGGAGACATTTGTTTTAGATGAGCAACTTAAAATATTAGCTTACTTTTGCAAGCATTACTGTTTCTCACTTTAATTATTCACATTTGCACATTTGCAAGGCCATGAGCAGGGATGTTTTAACTTAGTCCATGATGTTTCCATTCCTGTCAGCAACTCAGAAATCCTGTGGCACAAAATCAGTTCATCATAAGTAAGAATTGCTTTTCAGCTGAATACTTATTTTTTAGAATTGCAAATGTTTCAACTAAATTAGAAGAAAGCAGATTGAGAATTTAGTCACACTTATATAAATATAGGTCAAATGTCTAATTTGATGTATTTGGAAAATTTTTTCCATGTTAAATTTTCTAGCTCTCCCTGGGTTGGGTTCTGATCAGTGTATGCATTTTGATGTGGGCAAAGAGAGCAGTGTTTAGGAGCATGGAGTCTGGAGCTGAATTGGCTGAGTTCCCATCTCTCTGCTGCTTTGTGACCTTGGGCAAGTTACCTAACCTTCCTGGGTCTCAGTTTTCTTATATGTAAAATGGGAACAGTAAAATTACCTGCTTCGTGGGGTTATTGTGAGGATTAAGTAATTTAATACATGTAAATCTCTTAGAGCAGTGCTTAGCATATAATAAACAGTCAGTAAAGGTTAGGTGTCAGATTTTATTACAGTAATAAAATTGAATTTTTATTCTAATTGGCCTTTTCTTCGAAAATCAGTTTGGGTTTTACTTTATTCTTCCAATTTTATGGAAACAACGGCAAACCTACCCGAGTTTTTGCAAATAAACCAGTAGGACAACAGTCAAAATAACCAGTAAAACCTACTAGAAATAATAGAACCTGCAAAAGAGATTATTTTCCCTCTTGGGGCTGTTGACCTGTGCCTTAAGAAGTCACATTGGATTTATCTTGTGGGTGATTTTTTTCCCTTGGTAACTTAGTTTTGATTCATTTAAAATATTATTGTTAAGTATATTTTGTACTTTTATGCAACATAAAAACACAAATCCCTTTTCTTCTCATGCCAAAGTTTTATTTCAGCCTCATCATTGTAGAAGTTAAAGCCTCTCAGATCCTTTTGATGTCCTAGATTTTGCTGATAATTAATATTCTGCAAGTAAAGAGGTCATTAACAGGAGATTGGATCTGATTGGAAATAGTCAGCAAATAGTTATTGAACTTCTACTTGGTACCCAGCATTGTCCAAAAAAGGAGAAAATATTGACCATGTTTTCAAGGAGTCTCAATCCAAATGATAAATGAAGACCCATCAAGGGAAAACTTTGAGAAAACTCTTGTTATGAATAAATGATCAGTGATATGGGAGCTGCTGTAGCATTTCAGTAGAAAAAGACATCAGGAGAAAATGCAGTAACAAGGAAGGTGCAGTGATTGGAAATTTTGTTATATTAACTCAAATGGAAAAGGAAGAGTCTTCCCAGGAGATAAAAAAAAGATCGAATCTGTTGAAAGGCAGTGAGACCAATCTGAACATGGTTAAAGAAACATGGCAGGGAAGCCAGAGATTATTGTGGAACCTCTCAAAATAAGAAGAAAGACATCTAACACCCTAGAGAACAGGAATGCTGCTCCCTTAATGTCCAGCTGACACTGGATTAGAATTACAAATTGTACCTCTTCAGCAAGAAATTACATGTTCCTGTGTTATTTTTCTCCCTGGATTTACAGCTACTCTTTTTCGATCTCTTTTAAAAATGGCATTTCCCTTCTTAGCCTTTCCACAAGCTAAACTTCTTGGGCAATCGTAGGTGAAAAACCCATCCTTTCTTCATTGGTTCCTTGGTAGAGTTCACACAGTTCTTTCCATTTTTCCTGTTATGTTTCAGGAACAAACGTCCCTCGCCAGTAGCCTGAAGTAGAATTTCAGATCAGCATATTTGGCTCTGTGCAAGTACCCTTAGCACTGGTGTTTAGTTAATGTATAATCACTGTGGTATGTGTGAATGATTTCTTGATGTAGATATGAAGCACTGTTGAATTGAAATCAGTTGTCTGTCTGTAGTAGTTTACCAATACTGACGACCGAGACGTGATGATTTTAGGGGTGATACCGCATGTGGACCTCATGGACTCCATAATATGTGGATATGATATTATTATTATTACTACTACTACCATTATTATTATTTTTGCTACACCTCACAGCTTGTGGGATCTTAGTTCCCCGACCAGGGATTGAACCTGTACCCTCGGCAGTGAAAGCACAGAATCCTAACCACTGGGCCACCAGGGAATTCCCTCATATTATTTTTTTGAAGTATTTCTTAGAATTAAATTATAAAACACCCTCACTTCACCAAAAATGTTGCTTTCATTGCCTTTTTTCATGGTGGTGACCATCTGACTGGTCAGTACTGACCACTGGGCCTGGGCTCGTTGCCAGGCTGTATGGAATAATGTTCCTTGAAGGTCTCTGGTTTGTGAGGACAAAGATCCTTTTTTAGGTGTGAAATGTACTCAGGGACTCTGGGGGTTGTACAGAGTTCTTTGGCTTGGGCCTCACTTTCACGAAAATATTCAAATCTAGAAGTTTATCATTATGTTAAAATGAGATTATAAATATAGGCAGAGACACACTGACTGGAATGAAAGAAATAACTGTTGTGCAGCTGTAAACTTGAGTCCCACATGGAAGATCACATAGCCTATGGGCTGTTTTTTTTAAAAATACTTTTTTTTAAGGTAGAAATTATTCTTGTTTTTTATTGAAGTATAGCTGATTTATAATTTTGTGTTAATTACTGCTGTACAGCAAACTGATTCAATGAAAAAAAAAAAATATATATATAAACACACACACACACACACACTCATACATATATATACACATTCTTATTCATAATCTTTTCCATTATGGTTTATCACAGGATATTGAATATAGTTCCCTGTGCTATATAGTAGGACCTTGTCATTTATCCATTCTATATCTAATAGTTTGCATCTGCTAATTCCAAACTCCCAATCCATCCCTCCCCCACCCCCCTTCCCCTTGGCAACCACAAGTCTGTCCTATATCTATATCTGTGAGTCTGTTCCTGTTTCATAGATAAGTTCATTGGTGTCATATTTTAGATTCCACCTGAAAGCAATATCATATTAAAAAATAATTATCAATTGAATTATTATATCATAGGTCATGGATATCTGTAGTGTAACATCTAGAATAGAATTAAATCTATAGATTTCTGAGTGAAATACTACTGTCGTTGAAACCATAGTTGTTCTGACATTGCACAGTTTGTTCAGAATTCTAAAAATGTCTCTTGTTATAAATACTGATGTTTTACATCAGTGAAAAGTACTTTCCTTGTTATACCTGTTGTGCTCACAGAATTAAATCCCTGAAAGTTTTACATAATAAAATGCCTTTAATTTTTAAGGTAGATATGATATCATTTTTCTAACCCTATTTTGGAATTTCCATATTTGTTTGTTTATTTTTTGTTTGTTTGTTTTTCAATATACAAAAAGCTGCAAATAATGGAATTGGCTTTGAACCTTGATGGCCTCTGGCTGAATCAGTGTGGTTGGTTGTGTTGGACTGAGAACTTTGTTTTCCTCTCTAGGGTGACCCTGGACAGCCTGGGAACCCTGGATACCCTGGACAACCTGGTCAAGATGGTAAGCCTGTGAGTACTGAAAGCTTAGTCATCTCCAGTACTGGGATTATAGGGTCAATGTAACATTGCACTGGGCGAAATTAAACAGGCAGGGAAGACTTTAGTCAAGACTATTGTAATAGGGGAGAGAGGCTCAACTCCACGCAGCTGAAACAGGGGGAGGGAGGACTCCCGAGGGCTGGGTGAGCTGGGAGAAAAGTACTGGAGGACTTTGAGGGGAGATTGATCAATGGGATGAGCAAGTGGAATTATTCCTGAGCATGGCAAAGGTCTTCCTCAAGGTTAGGCCATCTGTGTTTGCTACTTGGCACCTGTCCAATTTAGGGTCATCTCCTCTGTTTCCTTAATGGGTGTTGGGGTGCTGTTTCCTTAATGGTTCCATTTCAATGGGATGGCTCTCAGGTCCTGGAGAGAGACCTGGGTTGTAAAACTGGCAAGAAGCTTTTTAAAAGATTTACATCTCAAAGGGGCAGATAAAGAATTTATGGTTGATTTTCAGTTTTCTAAAGTAAATTCTGTAGGAAAAGGGAGATCAGGGGTGTAGACTTGGGAGGAAGGCAGCTAAAGTTTAGTCAAGCTGAGGGCCACGTTAGGCTAGCTTGGTCAATAGAATTAGTGTTCTAGTCTCCTTTTAGGTATCTTCACAACTGCATACATCTTTGCTACATTAAAATATTGCCCAGTGAGTTCTCAATATCAATGAATATACGGGCTCAGAAATCCTTTTACTTTTTTCCCTTCATGTCTTAAAGTTTTCAAGTTAAAAATCTTTCTAAAGGTGATGTTATTTTCCTCAGAATATATGCACTGGAGTATACTTATAATCTGACTTACACAAATATCCTCTAAGGTTCAAGAGAATTTTAGGGATATTTATGAATTAAGGAAACAAAGCAAAACCACTTTAAAGCAACTTAGGCAGATTTTTACTGGTAAGTCAGCATGTTTATCACAGTAAATAAACATGAGGTAATAGCTTTTGAATGTTAAACAGTTGTCGCCAAAAAAAGGTATCTCCTGGGAGACTTTATCACAAGATGTTAACTCTTTCCATGAAGCATGGGAAGGTTTATACTATGTGTCAATAATTTTCAAGGCATGAAAGAACCACAGGCCTCATGTTAAACCACCAACACCCCAACCATCAGGATAGAGGGAGCTTGTTCAGTCCCTGAGAGAAGTGTGCTGACAAATTTAATACAAAAAAATGCAGCCAACTTTCGAAGTGGCAGTGTGCTGGCACCTTTCACACCCGTGTTGCATGAGAAAGGGGTTAAATATACAGGTGAGCCTCTCTGAGAGAGATGTCAAAGAAAGGAGTCTGAAGGGGTGACAAAGTGTTGGCCAGCTTGGAGCTGAAGTGCTGCCAGGAGATGGGGGTGGTGCTGTTGAGCCGACTCAGTGGATTCTCTCCAAGTGTGATGGATCCATAAGGGGGCCTGCAGAAAGGAAGTGATGTGGTCTGACTTACTATTTAGAAAGATAAATATGAATATTCTGTGAACAGCAGATTATATGCGTCAACTGAAAAAATGCACAACCTAAAAGTTGAGAATTATGTTTTATTTGGCGGACTTTCTGAGGACTTCAAGCCTGGAAGGCAGCCTCTCAGAGAGCTCTAAGGGACTGCTCAGGAGAGGTGAGGGAGGGGCCAGGATATAGAGAGGTTTTTGCAACAAAGGTCAGGGAGTCCAAACATCAAAAGATTACGGTTCATTAAAGAAAACCAGACATCTCAAGTTAAGGGATTTAGTGCTTTTCTATGTATGGGAAGATGTAAGAGTCCAGGCTCATTGAAATCATTCCTTTGATATGCACCTCAGCTATCTGGGGCCAGTGTCCTGTGTTTTCTCATCCTGAGCCCCCCTCAGGGTACATCATTGGGGGCGGCTGCAGTGGCTGAGGGCTTGATGGTCGGCATCCTGTTTCCATCCTGAGTTGCTTCAGGGATTACAGTCTGGGTGGCTGTAATGTGACGGCTTGATGGCTGCAATATCCTTTGTTTACTGACATGGCAGGTGGCATTTTTCATTCACATGGGGCAAGAGTGGGGACAGGAGGCCATGCAGGAGGTTATTTCAACATTCTGAGTGAGAAGTAAGAGTGGCCTGGATTAGGGCGATGTGCTGGAAGAGGGAAGAAGTGGTCAGAGTCTGGAGTATTTTTTAACGTGAAGCCGAGAAGAATCACTGCCAAGTTAGATGTGAGGGCATGAGAGAAAGTGCCAAGGAAGCCCCAGAGAACCTTAGCTTGGGCAGCTGGGTGAATTGTGGTGCCATTTCCTGAGCTGGGTGACAGTGGCAGAGATGTAAGTTTTTGGGGAAGACATCGAGAATGCATTTGTAGACCTGCTGAAGGTGTCTCCTAGGATATTAGAAACAGGAATCTTGAGTCAGGAATGTATTGGAGAATGAAAACACACAGTTAGGACTCTGTAGCATGTGGATGTATCTAAGCCTGCCAGAGCCGATGAGATCATTCAGGGAGTAAGTACAGACAACGGGAGAAGAGAAGGGGGCAGGGAGCTGAGCTTAGGGCTCTGTTACAGAGAAAAATAGGAGGAGGATCCAGCTGAGGAAATTGGGAAAGAATAGTCAGTGAAGTAGGAGGACCACAGGAAGGGTGTGGAATCCCAGAAGCCAAGTGCAGAACGCATTTGAAGAAGGGAGCCATTCATGTGTCACTGCTGCCATGAGGTTGATAAAAATGAGCTCTGTGTCTAGACCATTGGATTTGCTTGATAGAGGTCTGTAGGGACCTTGATAAATGGGGTTTCAGGGAAAAGCAGGTTTAAACAATGGGTTCAGGAGAGACAGTGGGAGATAAAATGGTAACAGTGAACATCGATACTTCTGAGGGGTGTAATGGGGAACAGAGAACTGGAGCAGTAGCATGGGGGGGATATGGGATAAAGGGGTTTTTGAAACAATAGGAGATGTTAGAACATGTTTTTATGATGATGAACATGAGGAAGAAGGGGAAAATTGGGAGATTTGGGAGATAAGGGATAGTTACAGGAAGAAAATCCTTGGGTAGGTAAGAGGGCATTGGTTCCAGTCACAAGAGGAAAAGTGTGGCCTGGTTAAGAGTCTAGGCAGTTAAAGCTTCAAATGGGAGTTAGAGGGCCAAGCCAAAAAGTACAGAAATTGCTAGGTGCAAGGATAAGAAGTTTATCATCAGACTGATACTATTTGAGTTGAATGAAATGAAGAGATTCCAAACCTAGCATCTCCCCCTTTTGCCTTTATCCTCAACTCCCATTATGTGCCAACCCTTGCCTTGTCGTTTCTCTTATAACCCATCCCTTTCTTGCGATAACTGCAGGTGTCATGTGACCTTGGTGAATTCCCTCACTGCAACCCCTTCATCCCGCTGAAGATACTGCCCGAGGGCCTGGGGGAGTTCTACCCTGATCATACTGAGGGGGATGGGTTTTATGAAGATGAGCCCTCTGCCTGGAGACCCCTTCCATGGGACATGCTCTCTCTGTTGCTGGCAGCTGCAGTGCTGTCTCAACTCCAAAGCAGAGACACTTCACATGTCGACTTGTCACCTGCTGGCCTTTTGTGATGACACGGAGCTCCCCTGACAGCACTGCCAAATTATTTAGGCTTTTGTCTTTCTAGTGGTGCAAAGTCCTAGGCAATATTGAGAGGTGAGTGCCTTCCACAGGCTATCAGCTCTAGTTCGCCCTTTTTGCCACGAGTGAAGTACTGGAAATTAGTTATAATTAGCTTGATACAATAATCATGGATATTATCCTCTGTGACTCTCATTTAAGCTATAGTAGGCTTATTGGCTCATCTCATTCAGTACCTGTATATTTGTGTTTTTGTGTGTGTGTATGTATAGATATAGCTCTGTAGTATCTGACATTAGATGTTAGATGCTATTAGGTAATATCTGATGTTAGAGAAAGAAGAAATCTACTGTAGTAGACAGAATCATGTCCACATCCTAACTCCAAGCCCTGTGAATATGTATGGTACCTTACATGGCAAAAGGGACTTTGAGATGAAGACATTTTCTTGGTTAATCTGAGTGGCCCAGTGTCATCACAAGGGTTCTTATAAGAGGGAGGCAGGAGTATCAGTCAGAGAAGGAGATGTAGTGGGTGATGGAAGCAGAAATCAGAAGGAAGCAGCTGTGAACCAAGGAATGCAGGCAGCTTCTAGAAGCTGGGAAAGGGAAGGGACAGATTCTCCCCTGGAGCCTCTGGAAGGAATTCAACCTCCCAGTGACACCAAGAATTTAGCTCCCTAAGACCCATTATGAACTTCTGACCTCCGGAAACATAAGTATGGGCTGTGTTAAGCCACTCTGTTTAGGGTAATTTGTTACATCAGCAGTGGGAAACTGATACACTACCCTGATCCTGTTTACCTAAAGGGATGACTTTTTTCTTAAATATCTCCTTTTTCCCTTGTCTTTGGAGATAAGAGGTTAGGTGACCAGGCAGGAAGAGAAAGTGAGCCTGGGAGCCAGAACAGCTGAGGGTCATTAGTGTGTGTCCAGGGCCAGCGCAGCGGGAGTGGGGCAGTGTGGGTGGGGCCTCTGGCTGGTGATTGAAGCCATCTGGCCAAGGAAACTTGGATGGAACAATTCTAAGGGAATTCTGCTTTGTTTGGATTTGGCTCTGTGCAACCCCCCTCAATCAGTAATTTGAATCTTTTTCACATAACCAAGCCAAGTCAACTGAAGCTTTAAATAGGAAATTATTCCACTCTGGAGAAATAGTAATTTTCATAAGGAAAATGCCTTCAACCAAAATTAAAGAACTATTTTCAAATCCTTCCACTGCTTTCTAATTTCTCTATCAGTTAAATAACTTCTCTCATCACAGTGTCTGAGCATATTACTATTTTACTATTTTATCATTATCAAAACAGAGGCAGAGGAAATGTTTATATATCCTGTTAGGTACTTCAGAGTAGTACAGCTATGAAAGACACTGCACTGCTATAGCACTGATTTTTTTTTTAAAGAAGGCCATTTATGGAAACATAATAGGACTATTTTATGATTTTGTAGAAGTTTGTATTTTTATGGTGCTCATTTCCATCTCTTTTCTGTCGTCATTAATTACTCTTCATGAAGGAAAGTACTTCCCTGAACCCAAAGCCCCAGCTAGTTGTTGGAGAGATCTGGGGCTGTTTTGCCTTCTTCTTTGCTTTTGAAAGTTGGTTTGCTTTTATGGGCCTCAGTTTTTTCATCTGGAAAATAAGAAGGTTCTCTTCAATGCTGATTTTCTAAGATTTCATTAAAGTCATATTTGCTAAGAGAGAAAGGTGAACTAGACCAGGCTTTAGCATTTTGGAGATGATTTTCCATATTGGCCTTAAGAACTGACCCAGGAAGACTGACCATACACTACTTCCAATAGACAAGAGTGCATTGGTCAACAGGTCAACCTCAGTGATGCAGTGCCCCTGGATGGTCCAGAGATGCCAGAAGGGGCCCACTTTCTCTGGGGGATTAAACCTTGTAGAAGTGGTAGTCAGCACAGGTGGGGAATTTCAAAGTTACAGGGCTTCTTACACCGCACATAGAGGGGTGGGGCAGCTACTCGAGATGAAGGTGTAAGGTAGGTGGGAGGAAGGAGGGGCCTCCTAGAGCCTTCAGGCCCTTGTGACCACTTGACTTTGGTTTCAATTGGAGTGAACTCAGGAGCCATGGGAGGGTCTTGAATAAAGCTGTGATGTGACATAACTTATTTGTAAAAGAAATGACTCTGACTTCTGAGTTGAAAATAGATGTTAGGGCGATGAGGGCAAAAACAGGGAGATGAGGACAGGAGGCTCTTGAAATAATCCAGGAATGAGATGAGGGCGACTGGCGTCAGGATGGTAGGAGCGAGGGGAAGGGAATTGCCTACACTCTGGGGATATTTTGAAGTTAGAGCCCCCAGGATTTACTGATGTATCAGATGTGAGTTTGCAAGAGAGCAGTCAAGGGTGACTCCAATGAGATGTGGTAGAGAAAATCGGGGAAGGGGAGTCAGGAGTTTGCCTTTGGATAGATCAGATTTTTATGTTAGACGTTCAAGTAGAAATTGTAAGTGGGTGATTGAGGATAGAAGTCTGGCATTCAGAGGGAGTTCTCTTTGTGAACTGTCCTTTCTTGTATTTTGCATCTCAATTAATGCACTTCTTATACATTAAGATAATGAATCCTTTGCTATAGATGTTGTCAATAGTTCTTCTCTTTATTTGGTTTACAAATTTGGTTTTAATTTTTAGAAAAGTAAAATTTCCCCACAATTAAATATTTTCTCTTGCTGTTTCTTCCAGTGTTCTTCTTTTGAGCATTCGATACTCTTTGTTCATTGATTTAATATGATTTTCAAGAATTTTTGATTCTTGATTTCATTTTGGGAATTTATTTTGGCATTTGGGATGACATGACGATCCAGAAAGCTCTGGTCAACTTGGAGAATGGCCATTCTAACAAACTGAAATTCAACCAGAATATGTGCCTGTGAGACGGTATTTAAATTTAACCTTGTCGAAAGAGGAATTAACATATGTAATGTGTGGCCTCAAAGGCTAATGCAATTTTTGGTCTTATTAGTAATATGTGATGTATGTATTATGGAAGACTACAATCCTGCTTTTGGAGTGTTGGATTTGGTTTGGGATATTACACTTTAGAAGTACGTAGGATCTGGAATTCATTCAGAAGAAGAGAGTAAACTCAGAAGACAGCCGGCGGGGGGGTGGGGGGGCAGTTACTGAGCTTCAGGTGTTATCCCAGCAAAGATGCTCTTCTCAAATTCTAAAATCCTCCAGAATGGTGGTAGAGAGAAGGAGGAAGGTGAGGAGAACTAGGCTTGCAGAGTAAGTTTGACGGGGGGTGGATAATTTGTAATAGAACAATAGGACCCAGCAGACAAGATTTTTTATGCTTTCCTCTTTTCCGACTCTGAACTGAATATGGTACCAACTGTGGACTCAGTCTTTTAAGAGCTGTGGGGGTTTGGGGTCCAAGGGCCATGAAGATGAAGGACCTGGAAAACGGGATACATTAGGATACAGGCCAAAGAAATGGCTATGATGTAGCTTGGAAAAAAGAATAACAGGAAGCGGCCTCATTATGAAGTATATGAAATATCCTTCTAGAGAGAACAGTTTCCACCTGAACTCACTTCCCTTCAGTCTTGGTTCCTTACCAAAAATGCTTATGGTCTCCTTGTCTCCCGCTGCCATTAAACAACCCCCCACCCCACACCTTTTGAACGTCTCACTGATAGATTAAAATGTGGACCATTGGGCTTCCCTGGTGGCGCAGTGGTTGTGAGTCCGCCTGCCGATGCACGAGACACGGGTTCATGCCCCGGTCCGGGGAGATCACACATGCCACGGAGCAGCTGGGCCCATGAGCCATGGCCGCTGAGCCTGCGCGTCTGGAGCCTGTGCTCCGCAACGGGAGAGGCCGCAACAGTGAGAGGCCCGTGTACCACAAAAAAAAAAAAAAAAAAAAAATTGTGGACCATTTGTGTCAAATGAAGTATCCACTGCTTGGGCAGTTTATCTTCCTTTTCTCTAATAAAATGTTATTTAAAACTCATCTCTTCTATAAAGTTTTCCTAGACAAAGCTTAGTGGATTAGCTACTTCATTTTTCTTCAACACACCCCTTATGTAAATCTCATACATGGATCATCTCATACATGGATCTTTCCATGTTTATGTCATGCGTCTCTTAAATAGATTACATTATACTTTATATAGGTAGTATATACAATAATAATAATATGTGCATAATCAATACATGTATATGAATGCTATCTGTATATTTAATTAAATTAGTCAAGGAATTGTTTGGTGTCACATCTAGCACTTGTGATTTTAAAGGTCAATTCATGCCGACATTGTGTCTTCTTTTGATTGTAATCTATATGAATGCAGGGCTGTTTCTACTATTATTTTTAGAGCCCTAGGTACCGGTGACTGGTTGGACTCAATATTTATATATTTGCTTATTTATTTATTCTTTTATTCATCCACTCACATACTAGATATTTGGTGGGTGTTCTTCTAGGCTAAGGGAATATAGCAGTGAAGAAAACAGAAAAAATATCCTGCTGTTTTGAATATCACATTCTACTGGGGAGAGAGAGGTAATAAATTCATAATTATAAAATAATAAATATGTAAATAATATCAGATGGTGGAAAGTACTATGAAAAAAGATAGGACAGCAAGAGAGGGAATGAGGTTTAGCTATTGGTCATCGTCCTTTGAACGTAAAGCATAACTATAGAGATTTAGGGTGGGAAATAAGAATTACTAAGAAGGTATCAGTTACGTTACAAATCTGTGCATTCTCCTTTTGAAATAAGCTTAGTATAACTTTAAGTGTAACCTCACTCAGGGAATGAGGCAGTTTAGCTAAGTTTAATTGCATCTGTGAATCTGAGAACAGAACCGTATCTTCAGAGATTATTTGTCAAAGGCAGGCAGTGTTTTCCTTTCATGTGCAAAGCTCAAGTCTGACTGTGTGAGCCCCTGATTGAGTGGCTTGGATAGAGATCAAAGTCCTTCATCAGACCCACAATGCTGTGTGCATAGCCTCCGTCCTCCCATTTTGGTCCTGTTTTGCAGGCTGCTTCTTCATGCTCTCTCTCTTCTTTCTTCTCCGTGGATGTGTCTCATCCTGTCACACCGCAGGACACGTTGAAGGGCTCCCTCTGCTGCACTGTGCTTCCTTGACTGTTCCTTTGAGCCTGTGTCTTCCGGAAGCTTCCCCTGACTGCTACCCTTTGACCCTTATGACATCACAGTTCTTTCTTAGATCTCAGCGCAGGTGAAATTTTACAGATATTCATGTGATCTATTACGCAAGTAATTTGAGCAATCAGTTAAAGCCTATAAACTCCTTGACTCATAGTTGGGTTAGGTGACAAACAAACTAGTTTCTATAGTAGATATACCTAGAAAGACAGGTTTATGAATATTCTTAGAATTTAGTTGTGTAGAGTTATAAACTCTGCCAGTGCCTAGAGGAATCCACAGTGCACATTAAAAGTATACACTTAATTTTGGTTACCTAATTACCCTGGCTGGGTACATAAGAGACTCTGTTGGAACTCTGGGAAACATTGAAGAAAATTATGTAATAGTATAAAATTTAAATCACCTTCTTATATTTTAAAAAGGAGAGTGACATCCAGAGAGATTTCTCTAGATTTCATTCTCGTTTTTAAATTTAGAATATTTAAAGGAAACCAATGACTCTATCCTCACTACTGAAACAAATCTGTACATTTAGATTGGCAGAATATTTTATGGTATGGTTAGAACTGGGTTCAGAAGAGATTGTGACCCTTGCACGTTTGATGATTTTATTTTCTTAATTTCCTTTTCAAAGCTATACATCTTTCCTAGAGCATCAGAACTCCGAATCATGGAAGAAAGTAAATTGATTCTGTATTCTTCAACCCTACAATTTGGCAGCGAGAATATTTTTTTTCCTAAAAATGACTCATTTACAAAGAGCCTTTGTGTAAACATGGAAAAGACTTACATACTCTCAGAAATCTTGCAATTGGGGGTAGGGTGGGTATCTGGGCCTGCTAATAATTTCGAAATGGCAAAATTAATGTTGAACAATTAGTTATTGACCAATTAGTTAGTCAATGATCATGTGAAAGTTACAGTTCTACAAGAAAAGACAGACACTTATATATTCAGAAAAAGGAAAACTCAGTTAAGCTATATAAAAAGCTTATCATTTTTCCTGTTTCAGGGCATTTTTCTTGTTTTAATGTACCCTGCTATGAGTCAACCAATGTTTTATTTTTTGCTCCTCTTGGAAAGTGTTCTGTGTTGTAATATTCCTCCCCATTAACCTTTATTTTCCTGATTTTTAGTCCAAAATTTGTTGTTCTGAATTTCATCCAGTTTCTTCTGGTGATTTGCCCTGGGATCTCCCAGCTTGAATGTGGTTTTGGTTTTTCTTTATTGTTGCTAATCACGCTTCCTCTAGCTTCTAAAATAATCATTGAATATCTTGGTACAGCTAAGTTTTCAAGAATGCATCTCATTGTACATTAAGAAAACAACAACAAGCTGGTTCTTATAGTGTGGGAAGCATTGAGCATTCCTGTATTGCAGTTCTTCTAAAGACAAAGCAAACAGGGCCATTAAAAAATACACAGAGACCTTGTTCACATGTTCAGCATTAGATGTGTATGCATTCTGAAGAAAGGTTGTCATGATGTGATGCTCAGCCATGCCATTCTTCATACTCTAATGGTGGCCATTAAGACTACGAAATAACATTCTGCAGAAGTGTTCTCATGGCTTTGCACAATAGTCACTGAGTCTGAAGACAAGGAAGAAGCTCAGGAATAAAGACACAGACCTACTAGAGAATGGACTTGAGGATATGGGGAGGGGAAAGAGTAAGCTGTGACAAAGTGAGAGAGTGGCATGGACTTATATACACTACCAAACATAAAATAGATAGCTAGTGGGAAGCAGCTTCATAGCACAGGGAGATCAGCTCAGTGCTTTGTGACCACCTAGAGGGGTGGGATAGGGAGGGAGGGAGGGAGGGAGGGAGGGAGATGCAAGAGGGAAGAGATATGGGAACATATGTATATGTATAACTGATTCACTTTGTTATAAAGCAGAAACTAACACACCATTGTAAAGCAATTATACTCCAATAAAGATGTAAAAAAAAACACAAAACCTCACCTTTACTGAGTTCCTTATGCCAGAGTTCTTCACCTGTGAGTCCATTTGTTTCTTTTCAGAAGCAAAGTGGGTATTATTATCCTAGTTTATGGTGAGAAACTGAGGCTTAGCTAGGCAAAATGACTTAGCCCAAGTCCCACAGAAAGTCAACGGAGGAGGAAAAATTCAGCCCCAGGTCTTTTCCAATTTCAAAATTCATTGCCTTTCCACTTCACTGTGTTGCCTCCCAGCATTTGGGAATGTGATGAGTCTGCCTGAGGTCATATTTTAAGTCAGAGGTGAGCTGGGAACATTGTTTGGGGCATCTCTGCATTGCTTTACTCCATCAAAATATGATGTGTCCTCTCTAATAAATGCAACACGTTCATTGATTTCTTCTTAGAAGGGGAGAGATGGCATGGCAACTTTTGATCTTCTACAAAAGATTAACTTTCTGAAAAAAAGTAATAAAGCAGATATGACATTTGGCTTAACTTTTGAAAAAAATGTGAAAGAAAATAATTGATTTAATGTGAACTTTGCTGATAACCAACCATTTTGATACATAGTAACTTTCTTTTGAGGAATTTTATGAACATTCCTTTCCTCTGGGTCTTCAGAATTCTAACCAATTTAAAACCAGTCTGGCAAATGGACTCCCTTGAATCCGATGAATTGTTCTAGAGTCCTAAGATTGGATGTGCCATGATGCATTTTCTGATAAGAATGTATTTCCACCTGCTCTATCAACTTACTAGTTATGCAACTTTTGGCAAGTTCTCAGTTTCCTCATCTGCAAATGGGGATAATGTAGAAACTACGTTAAAGGGTGGCTATGAGGATTAAGTGAATTAACATATGTGAAGTGCATAGTCTGGAACATGATAAATACTATATAAGTCATTGTTACTATTATTTATTCCAGTTACAATAGCATGTTTCAAGTATGACAGACTATCCAGAGGGTGCACATGGGGTTTGAAGGATCTAAAGAACATCCTAGGAGGTGGCATTTATAAGTAACCTGGTTCTGTGTAGGCATCTGCTAGCAGTGACAGCTGAAATACAATTCTAGACCCATCTAATTCCAGAGTGAAGGAGATTCAGTGATAACTAGACTGGCAGAGATACCAGGCTGAACAAACTGTGTAGCTTGACTTTCTTCTTTCTCCTCACTGATCTTGAGAATGTGAGCCACGCAGTATTACTAACAGTTTCAATTTGCCACTGGAAGCAGCTCAAGCAAACGTGGTTCCTTGGGGAGAGTTTTTTCACACTTGCGTGCAGCATGGATAACTTGGAAGTGAATTCTTCCAACGTTTGATTAACAAAATATGTAGCAGATGCTCTGTTCAATGCTAGAGATATAGAAATAAATGATACCTGGTCCCTAATCTCAAGGGAGCATAATCCAGTGACACAGAGACAGTGCCAGCCCAGAGAGCAGATGATGAGTTTGAAAATTGCAGGTTGTTTTGTATGGAGTATGAAGAGGTTCGTTATGAGACTCGTTCACAGTGAAGTAAAATGTTTAAGGATGGGGCCAATGGACTCGAGAAATATTTGAGTTTGAGGAATACAGGAGAAAACATAATTCTGTGAACAACTGAATGGGGAAAGGCTGATGGTTGGTTATGGAAATTATATAGTCATCCTCATTCTGGGAGTAGCTGAGAGCATTTTATAAAATGAGAGCTTCAAATGCATATAAAAGGAGAAAAACAATAATCTAAGACTGATCTTTCTGGGACAACCATTAGTATTGCTATTATTGTTACTACAGCTAGCAAAGAATAGTAAGAGGAATATTTGAAAATGGGACTGGAAAAGCAGGGAATTCTGATGTTTCTGAAATTACAGCTAAAAATGTACTGACAATTGAGTAGGTGAATACAAAGATCCATGCAGACACCCATGAATAGCCACATGGAAATGAAGGTTTTAGATTCAAGAATGAAGATGTTATTGGAAACATTAATGAGATTTGTGTAAATAACTCTTGACAACAGAATACTGTACCCAAACAGTAAGATCCGAGGAAGATGGGATGTGAATAAGAGAGGTAAATGTTTGCAGGTGCCAAGTGGTCCAAGTCAACCCAACATTGACCCTGGTAAGCCTAGATAAATTTTGAGGGACTGCAAGTTTATTTTGGAGTTTAGTTGCCGTGTTCTGAGTGAAGATTGAATACTTTGCCTCTGTCTGAAAAAGTTGTGCTGTTTTACCAAAGCTCCAGATTCTGGAGGGATGTGTAGGAAGAAGTGGAGATGAAAGTGACCTCAGCAGATGGCTCAGCCTTGGAAGGTGTGGGGACATGTCACAGCCATGTTCGGGGGGTAAACTTTCTAAAGTGGGCAAACCAAAGGCTGTTATAGACTTACCTTGAAGAATAATATTCATCCAGGTGTAGTTTATTCCAGAGGTTAACTCGGATGGCCATAATCAGGTAATTTAAAAATGTATTACATTTGTTTAATCCTCCAATCCTAGATGTTTTTCTTTTGAATACATTGAATATGTTTCTAATGTGCAGAACATTTCTCCAGGAACTCTGAACATTGGCTCTCTATTTCCCTCCCAGAGCCTTCCTTTTAATCAAAGCATTTCTGGATAATTTTATTGAGCTAGAGATATTTCAGATCTTTTTTCCTAAAGACTGAAGGATGTGAATTCCTTATTAAGCATTTTGCCACTTTGTTATTTTGGTTTCTTAAACAATCACGAAGTGAAATCATAAGGTGTGAGAAATGTGAGAAGGAATGAATTCTGAAATGGAGGGCTGCTCTGTGTAAATATGATGAAATATTAATGAGTTCTTATTTCATCTTCTTCAGGGATATCAGGGAATGTCAGGATCACCAGGTGTTCCAGGATCCCCAGGAATACAAGTATGTGATCTGTATATACATATTTTAGAAATACCATTTCTAGTGAACCAAAACACATAACTAACAGAATTTTATTTTGTGGTTAATTTAGGGAGCACGAGGACTACCAGGTTATAAAGGAGAATTGGGGAGAGATGGAGAAAAGGTAAATACATACAAGCAAATGTGTGTTCAGTTGTTTTAGTCACTCAAAGACAAAGGATGCAATCTGTGATGACTCCCATTCAATAGTGTTCGTCTTGGTGAATTCCAAGATGTCAGCTCAGAAATGTGTCAGTGGCCGTTGGCTGATCAATCTCACAGGAGGCTTTTATCACTAGATCAAAGTGGTTATCATTAGATGACCACTGTCAGATGGCACAGGTATTGGCATTGTCCTGGTACCATATTCCTTCTCTGTGATTAAGATCTGTAGGGACCTACCTTCTTAGAGGGAAGAGCATTATGTGAATAGAGTGTGTTCCCGTGTTAGCCACAGACAGCCATTTGTTCATCTCCACAGCAGAAATCTATCTCAGCCTTTCTGGACTTCTTTCTTTTGTAAGGATTCAGTGGGTACACAATATTTGTCTGATTTCCTTTTTTACAGCTTTGAGATTTGCTATGTTCTTTAAATATGTTCAATATTTTAGTACCTCCCCAGGGATCTAGTCCTGCATCCAGGTAGCTGGTCCACATCCAAGATGCCCATTGGAATTTGCTCGAATCCCCATGATGATTTGTTAGCTTAATTCCTAAAGCACAGTCATATTTCTACGTTCTTTGAAGGCCTTCTGTTTGCTCTTGATAAAAACCTGTACTAATTTTCTAGCTCCAATACTTGCAAAATGATTGCCTTTTAAAAATAGTGTGCACAGCATTCACACTTGAGAAACACTGATCTGGACTCCGTCTATTTTATGTTTTTATGGTTGCTTATGCTGGTTACAGAAAATTGTAGCTGCTCTAGTATGATCTCTGGATGGACCCCTGGCAGATCTCATGATGGGTCTGCTGCTTTCAAACTGTTTGATCTTGGCACGTGACTTGATGTCTTTGAATCTTATTTTCTACATTGACTCAGTGGGGATTTCTTTTTAGATTTGTTGTAAGGATTAAATGCAATAATATATGAAAAATACTTAGTGTGGTCTCTGGTACAGGGTTTTCCTTAAATAAATGCCTGTTGTTTTGTTGTTCTGTTTTTCTTATCAAGGAGTGAGGTTGTGGTTGGAATGTCACATGGGGTGGGTTGGCATGTGTCATGGGCAAGAAATGTTAGAGCAAACAGAGGGTTAGTGTCTGGAAAAGAAACAGAGAAGGTGGAATAGGTCAGGACAGCTCTATAATGTGGGGAGAGCCAGGGAAGTCAGAACAACAGCAATAATAGATAGAACTCTGGAAGAAGTGGTACAAAATCCTCTTGTCTCCTCAGTGGCCCTGGGCCTCTATGAATCTTTTTAGCCACTGGCAATCTCTGCCTATTTAAAATGATGGAGGTGCATCTTAAGAGGTGCTGGAGAGCAGGCCAGGCCCACAGGAATGGAGATGTCTTATATTTGTATGCTCTGGGGGTATCATGAGAGACCTCTGATCTCCTCTAGGGGAATGGGGGATTCCACTATGAAAGTGTGGATACCTGTTCCTAGGAGACCACATGCCAGGCACCTCACCCACATTCTAGTTTACAAGATTGTTGCTGTTTCTTTAACATTCTCACAAGTAGCCTGATTTGGGGATGTGGGGAATATATAAAAATATGCATGTATGAATAAGTGTATTTAGGAATGGATGGATGAATACATTTATTTGTTTTTGTGTTGACTTGGGTTTTAGAGACCCAAAATAAAAAGGAGGCTTTTTATTCATTTATCTTAAAAGAATTGGAGTAAAATACCTTATTTAAAAGTAAAGAGCAATAATCTATGAAATAGAAGCAGGCTCATAAACATAGAGAACAGACTTGTGGTTGCCAAGGGAGAGAGGGATGGATTGGGAGTTTGGGATTAGCAGATGCAAACTATTACATATAAGATGGATAAACAACAAGGTCCTACTGAATAGCACAGGGAGCTATATTCAATATCCTGTGATAAACCAAACTGAAAAGAATATGAAAAAGAATTATATATATATATATAAAATCACTTTGACATACACCAGAAACTAACACAACATTGTAAATCAACTATACTTCAATAAAACAAAAAAATTTTAAAAGAACAACACTTCTATTAGTCACATCTTAAGGTAACTGCTCTATTGTTTTGGGTCATTGCACTGTGTTTAAAATAGAAGTGGGTAACTTTTACAAAGTCACACATTCTATTAAAGAAGATAAGATGAATAAGATGTATGTTTATGTAAAGTTCTTTATTTTCAGACCAGTAGTGATTTCATTCAGTGTTGTTTTCTGAAGTTCGTTGTTTGGTGTCAGCTCTGATTGGCACGGTCATTGTGGGCCTAAAATCACCATGTGCTGCCTCTAAATTCCCTCCTTACATTCCTTCTGGCTGCAGGGATTTCTTTATTTAGAGCTACAATAATTTAGTGAGTTAGTTAAAGGCGTTTCCTTGGGTGTTCCTCTGGAATACAATTTGTTAACTTTCAGAAATGGGAAGGTTGA
The DNA here is from genome assembly GCF_025265405.1 of Mesoplodon densirostris. Lineage (NCBI taxonomy): Eukaryota > Metazoa > Chordata > Mammalia > Artiodactyla > Ziphiidae > Mesoplodon > Mesoplodon densirostris. Next base: position 43,559,846 of record NC_082670.1, on the reverse strand, counting down.
AAACATACCCTGGAGATGGCCTTGACTTGTGATCACTCAGGGCATTTTTTCCAGACATCACCCATGGTCTTTAGGGGATTGTTCCACATGGTAATGTTCTCTATTAGGATATTTTCCCAGAATAATTTCCATTTTGTGGATTTCCACTGAAATTCCCATAGGAGTTTCCACTTAAGATAATTAAAATTATATGCACTTTCTTGCTGACTATAACCTTTGTTCCTCACATATCAGAAAATAGAATGTGTATAGATTTTGCATGGGTTTTTTCCCCTGAATTTACAAAATTGAAAGGACCCTTTATCCACCAAATTGTCTTCAATTGGTAACTCATTTTATAACAAGCTGTAAAGATATTCCTTGGACTCTAAGAAATACTTTAAGTACTTCAAAGAACTTCCTCAGCTTTAAGGAAACCTAATATATTTAAATCATTTTGTTAAAACTTATGTTAAGCTGGGTTGGTTTTTATGGGTTTTATGGGTTTTCTAATTGAGTATTTCTAATTGGTTATATGGGTTTTGTAACTGAGTATGAAACTTTCTATGGCAATGCAATTCTGGAGACACAGGAAGTATTAATAATTTTTTTAATCTAGCCAGATTTGTACCAACTCATCACTTGGCTTCTCTGGGTTTAAGAAATAAAATATATTAATTCTATCTAAGGTATCCTTATGGAACCAATTATACATTTTGTTTAGTTTCTTCATTAGAGTGTTAAACATTTGAATTGTCCTTTCAAGATCTCACTGTCCCGTTGCTCTCAGCATCCAGAACAGAGTATCATGTAATGAGCGAGCCTTTCTTACATGAATAAACCCCATTATCTGCACTTTGAAAGGCAAAAGCTGAAGTGATGTTATAGCAATATCTATTACATAGTTGGTCATAATCAAGGAACTCCAATATATACGTTGAGAGAACAGTAATAAAGGACCAAGCTGAAAAGTGTTATTAGGGAATAATATGTAAAAAATTTAACATGCTAGTGGCTTTATTTCTTGCAGAGTTCCTGAAGACAAAAAAAAGTTTAAAAAATTAAAACAAAGCCAGTAATGACAAAGAGGGAGAAATAGAACTAACTTAGGAAAGTGGCCATCTTTCTCTTATTTCTCAAATAGGGAGAGTAATCTACCCATGTAGCTTTCTGATAGCACCATGACCCAAACACAGGGTTATGTGTGTGTGTTTTGCAGGATGGGGAGGCTTAATGCAGTGACAGGTTCCAGGCTGTTCCCCAATTTCAGACTGCTTAACCTTCCTAGTCATACTTCTTAATCTCTTTAAACCTGGTTTCCCAAATCTAGAAAGTGGGACTATAAGTATTTCTTCATAGCCTTTCTGTAAAGACTAAATAAAATCATGCATGTACCTGGCCAAAATTAAACACGGTAAGTTAGTGATGATGATGATGGCGATTTGTAAATGTTTCCAAAAATATCTTTAGTTTATCCCTTATTGTTTCTCACAGTGTTGAAGTGTCCCTTATGAAGCAATCAGACAGGAATTCCCTAAACCTCTTCCCAACCCACTTAACCTCTTTGCTGTGTGTGTACCTATATTCTACCCTCTCTTCTGTTAATATGGATGAACTGTCCATGTATAATGTCCAGCCCTCCTCTGTGCTCTGGGTCTCATCCTTCTCCATTACTTTGTGTTATTCATTAGCCCCTCTCTACTGTGTTAGTAGTTTTTTCTTTCTTTTTTAAAAAATTTATTTTATTCCTGTGCTAAAGACGCAGACGTAGAGAATAGACTTGAGGACACGGGGAGGGGGAAGGGTAAGCTGGGATGAAGTGAGAGAGTGGCATGGACATATATACCCTACCAATGTAAAATAGATAGCTAGTGGGAAGCAGCCGCATAGCACAGGGAGATCAGCTCGGTGCTTTGTGAGCACCTAGAGGGGTGGGATAGGGAGGGTGGGAGGGAGACACAAGAGGGAGGAGATATGGTGATATATGTATATGTATAGCTGATTCACTTTGTTATACAGAAGAAACTAACACACAATTGTAAAGCAATTATACTCCAATAAACATGTTAAAAAATTTATTTTATTGAAATATAGTTGATTTACAATGTTGTGTTAATTTTTGCTGTACAGCAAAGTGACTCAGTTATACACACACACATACATATGTATATATATACATACATACAGTCTTTCTCATATTCTTTTCCATTATGATTTATCACAATGTATTCAATATAGTTCCCTATGCTCTACAGTAGGACCTTGTTGTTTATCCATTCTCTGCATAACAGTTTGCATCTGCTAATCCCAAACTCCCAACGCTTTCCTGCCCCACCCACTTTGGCAACCACAAGTCTGCTCTCTATGTCTGTGAGTCTGTTTCTGTTTCATAGATAAGTTCATTTGTGTCATATTTTAGATTCCACATATAAGTTATATCATATGATATCTGTCTTTCTCTTTCTTACTTCACTTAGTATGATCATCTTTAGTGCTGCTGCAAATGGCATTATTTCATTCTTTTTTATGGCTAAGTAGTATTCCATTGTATATGTACCATATCTTCCTCTCCTCCCTTGAGATTTTTATGGTAATATTATTAAATATAAATGTATATGAGTTTAAATGTATGTGTCAAATGTATATAGATATTTGTGATAAGCATAGGAATAATTGATATATTGGTATAATTAATGGTATAATTCACATAATAAATAATAAAATATTATTAAATACATATCTACACACTCTTTTTTTCTAATAAAAATTTTGTTTCATCTGAATCTGGAGAAATTGTGAAATTGTTACAAGCAGGGATTTTTCAGAAAACTTTCCCTCCTTCTTATGCAAGGAGTGGTACCATATTTTCCTTCTTTCCTACCTCCTTTCCTCAGAGGCTTTTCTTCCAAAGCAGCAGGGCCTCCCAAAATGTTCTCTAAAGTCAGGCTTGGTTGAGCATCCCTCTGTCTGTCCATGTGGTGCTGACCTGTGTATGCTCAGGTTTTCACTACTTCTGTGAATGTTTTTGCAAAGTTTTGATTGTTTTCTGATCTTTCAGCCTCTTTTCTTTTAGGGCCCTATAATGGATTCAGCATCTCAGTTTATGGTGATGAACCATTCCTTCTATATCCTGCCTCATTTCTTGGCTGCTCGGCTGCTTTCTGTCCTGTTTCCTTTTTCTCTACTGGCATCATTAGGAAACTTACAACTTTTATTGACTTTTTACAGGATGCTTCATCTTGGTTCTAAACTCTTATTTCTCATCTTCATTTTGGGTGTGCTCTGTTTTATGGTAATGGATAAACTGTGGCAGGGACCGTATATTAGGAGCTTAGGAATCTACTTTATTCCTAGACCTGAGTAGTCCAAAGGTGATGCCCAAACCCAAGGGGAAGGCCCATCACACGTTAGAGAGGGAACATTTTAGTAGATTTAAACACTTCCCAGGAAATCATTATTTGTTCTGGTCCTGTGTGACACTTAGTGGTTTTTAACTGAGAAGAGAAGGAACAGGAAGATGTGTAAGGCTTTTGACATGTTGGGTGCTGAAGGTGTTTCCTGTTGTGTGTACGTTTTTCTGTTTTATTTTTAGACATGTCTTGTGTGGATATTATCCACATACACTGCCTATCACATGCCATCCTCACTAAAAGTCCTATGAGGTTAGTAGAGTAAGTCATGCTCTGCCCGTTTTACACTAATTGTAAAGTAAATGAACCCTATTGTACAGTTTCAAAACTGAGAAATGAGGAACTTCAATCATCTGCCTGAAGTTACTCAAGGATCAGGAGTTGAAATAAAATGTCTGGATCTCAGTCTGGCTTTCTTTTCTTTTCTTTTCACCATATTTTTCTGCTTTGGCCAAAATTGTTTTTAACAGTGTGATTTCTTCCTCTTTTGCTCTATGCCTGCATCATGAGAAGGCCCAATGCCTGTGAGCAGCTGAGGAGGGGGATGAGGAGGAGGGGGAGGGAAGAGGGAGAGGAGGGGGAGGAGAGGGGGGAAGAAGGTGGAGGAGGAGGGGAGGAAGGAGGAGGTTGGCTAGATGAGTGATGGTTTGCACTGATTGTGCCATGATAGTGGATTAATGGTCTTACTTTTGCATGTGTACCTGTGAGATGTTTCCTCCATGTCTCAAAAATAAAGGCTTTAAGAAAGAAAGAAAAAACTCTCTCAAGGGAGGAGGGATAGTTCCCTGTAGATTGTAGATCATCAAACTTTTAAACTGCAAAATCTTTGCAGTGCAAGTCTTTGGGGCATGTAGTCCCATACATATGTATGAATTATATGCAGTGCTACTGAATAAAGGATCATGTGCATTCAAAACACAGACACACTGAGAAATTTTGAAAGAATGAGATTTTTAAAATATTAGTTTTCATATTCTCTTGCTACTCAAATAAATAATCTTGATGTAACTTTGGAGACTGAGACTCTAGATCAACCTGTGAGATTGGCAGGCTCATCAAAGGCTTGTTATCAGTCAGGAAGCTTCGAGGCAACCTGGGGAAAATGGAACCAACTTACTGCAATCCTTGGATTCTCTTTGATTCTAATCTCTTGTAAACTCAGTGGGAATCAAGAGTGTGACTCCTCAAAATAATTTTTTCATTGGAATTTTCTTGGAGGACTCAAGAGTGTTTACTATATTTTAGAAAATGAAAGTATTTGCATATTCAGTAAATTATCATTGATCACAAGCGAGACATCAGCTAGGATAGAGTAGGTTATGTTGCAATAACACACAAATGCCAAATGCCAATGCCTTAAAACAAAAAAGCTTTATTGCTCATCAAACTGAACACTTATTAGCAGACTTAGGCTAACAAAAGTATCACCATCTAGATTATAGCTAATTACAGTAGCAGGTCCCTAGAGAATCAAAGAGTGGCTCATAAACCACTTCCATTCATCTTTAATTAGCTAGAGCAAATTTTGTAAACCACACCAACTTCAAGAGTCAGGAAAGCGTGATTCCCTCCCCCTCCTCATATGCTTAGAAGTAGAGAGAATCTGAATATTGATAAATAATAATCATGTCTGCTAAGATGAAATAAGAATGCATCAAGAACAGATTTTTGGGCTTGGGGCTTCCCTGGTGGCGCAGTGGTTGAGAGTCCGCCTGCCGATGCAGGGGACACGGGTTCGTGCCCCGGTCTGGGAAGATCCCACATGCCGCGGAGCGGCTAGGCCTGTGAGCCATGGCTGCTGGGCCTGCATGTCCAGAGCCTGTGCTCCGCAACGGGAGAGGCCACAGCAGTGAGAAGCCCACGTAATGCAAAAAAAAAGAACAGATTTTTGGGCTTACCTGGTGGCGCAGTGGTTGAGAGTCCACCTGCCAATGCTGGGGACACGGGTTTGTGCCCCGGTCCGGGAAGATCCCACATGCAGCGGAGCGGCTGGGCCCGTGAGCCATGGCCACTGAACCTGCACATCTGGAGCCTGTGCTCCACAACAGGAGAGGCCACAACAGTGAGAGGCCCGCATACTGAAAAAAAAAAAAAAAAAGAACAGATTTTTTTCAAAGAGATTGGTGTCTAATAAAGCACACAATACATACAAAGTAACTATTTTAAGAGTGTAAATGTTAAGTGCCAAAGATTAGAGTTGAATAAAACTCTAGGAGTTGAGAGGAAAGTTGAAAATTCAAAAAGCCTTCATGAAAGAAACTGTAAACCGAAGGTTAATCATAGATACAGACTTATAGGGGCTGTTCTTACCCAATTTAAGAAACCTCTATAACTTAGGGACGCTGTGGTTCCTTACTGTACTTTGTGTGTGTGTGTGTGTGTGTGTGTGAACATGTGCGTGTGTGTGTGTGTATTATCAACAAGACTGTATGAACATCTTTGTATATATTTCTCAGTAACTTTTTCTGAGTATATCCATAGGAAAATTTCCCAGAAGTGGAACTGATTAGAGAATCAAAGAGTTAAGTTCATAATTAAATTTTGAGGCAAATTGCTTATTTACCTTACAGAAAGTGTGTACTCCCCTAACAAGTGTATGAAATATCTTTCTTCACACACTTATCAGCACTGAATTTCATTAAATTTCTGATTTTCATCAATATATGTTAAAAATGGTACTGGTTTGATTTGCAATCCTTTATTAGTGAATAAGATAAAGTACCTGTCATATGATTTTTGGAAATATTGTTACTTCTCTGTAATTTGCCTTTTATTTATATCCTTTATTTTTTCCTACTGGGCTGTTCATCTTTTTAAAAATTGATTTTTATATGCATGTCATAAATTGTGTGAAAATATTTTTTCTGGCTTATGTGTTTTGATTTGGGTTTTGGAATTTTAGACATACAGAAATTTTAACTATTTATATATATATATAAAGTTTTATTTCTTTTCTCCTATGTTTGTATCTGTATAGAAAGGTTCAGCATTCTAACATTTTGAATATAATTACTCCTGCTTTGATTTTTGGAATTTGTATATTTTAATCTTAAATTTTTTGATATTTGGAGTAAAGTTAGATGAGTATTCATATTTTCCCCTTTCTTCTCCTAAAAGGATAGCCAGTTGCTAAACAGTATTTTTGAAATTTCACTTTTTTTCTCATTTATTTGAAAACCATCATTATCACTAAATTTCCATTCTCATTTGGGTCTGCTGTTTTTGGCTTTCCCTTCTGTTGCATTTACCTGTCTACATCTTCTCCACTGCCAAACAGTTTTAATTATTGTCACTTCATAATATGATTTAATACTGGCAGGCCTAGTCCTTCCTCACTATTCTTTATGATCAAAAATTTCCTGGCTATTCTTACATGTTTATTTTTGCAGATAAAGCTCAGTATCATTTCTTCAATTTTTTTTAGAAATTCCTATTTATGATTTAATTAGGATTCCTTTGAATTTATGGATTAGCTTTAGAAGCACTGACATAATTTCAATACTGAATTTTCCTATTCAAGATTGTGATTTATCTTTCTTTTTATTTCAAACTTAAAACTCAATGGAATAATCTTAAAAATTTATTTTTTATTGGTTCTCAACATTACCTAAGTTTATATGTAGGAATTTTTATCTCTTTTGGTCCTATTATAAGTGGAACTTTTTCTTTAATATATTTTTATATTGGTTATTGTTTATACATATAAAAACTATTTTGTATATTAATTTTTAAGACAGCAATTAACTGATTTCTCATACTAATTATTTCAGGGTATTAAGTATGTCAGCATATTAGACATGTAATCATAAATAAAGACAATTTGTTTTCTTCCTTCTAGGCTTTACCTCTCTTATTTTTATATTTTGTCTAAACTCATGGGCTAGTCAAAACTGGCTAGAAAAACATTAAAAATAGTGGTAATACTGGGCAACATTGTTTTTAAACTTCAAACAGTCACAATCTCTTTTAGTGCAGGTTTGTGGCTCTTTTGGAAGAATAATTCTCTCAACAGCAAAATACATATTTGTAATTTTGTATCTTTGACTTTTGATTCCAGCCAGTAACATCATCCACAGTCCTGTTTTAGTCATGGCCTTTCTACATTAATTAATTAGTTATTAATAATTAATAATTTCTTTTTCTTGAGCCACTATGTCCATCTTGAGAGAATGTTTTGGACCCACCTGAACTGATTTAGAGAATTTGAGAATGCTGTTTATGGCCACACTCTTGATTGGTCCTTCCCAGAGGCTGAGTTTCGACTGAACTTCTTTTAAAGGCCTTCTCCAGTTTCATTATTTGCCTGTCAGAGATGAGAAGAAAAAGGTGTATCCTCCCAATACCAGTATTTTGGGACTTGTTGTATGCCTTCTAACTATGACTTGCAAACTGGCCGATTCTTTTCTGAACTCATCTCTTTTATAGTTACCTTGTCAAATACAGCCAATGCTAATTGATTCACGATACCAACATTCTTTTTTCTCAGTTCTTTAGTTATGTTTATTGGATGCATTATTTGCCTTTGCAATTTATTAAAAGCAAAGTTTTAAAAAATCAATTGTTCACCACTGCATTCCATGAATCACTGTATTTCCAACCTCCAAAAATTATTTTTCACTGCCCACTACCTAGCCCCAAAGCCATTGCCAAATGTATTTTTATTTATTTATTTTTTTGCGGTACGCAGGCCTCTCACTGCTGTGGCCTCTCCCGTTGCGGAGCACAGGCTCCAGACGCGCAGGCTCAGCAGCCATGGCTCACAGGCCCAGCCGCTCCGCAGCATGTGGGATCCTCCCGGACCGGGGCATGAACCCGTGTCCCTTGCATTGGCAGGCGGACTCTCAACCACTGCACCACCAGGGAAGCCCCATATTCTTTTTAATGTCTTAAACAAAGTGTTGTTTTTACCCGATTATTTTATTCTTTGGGCAAAGTATTATGAACATGGTGGTTGACTCCTAGTATGAAGTCTGAGACTTACAAAGTCTCAGGGAAGCCCCCAAATGTATTTTTTAATGTTTTTGTTTGGCAGCCTCTTCTTTCCTAGTATACCAATTTTTATATTAATTAACTTAGGCTAAGTTTTACTGCAGTAACTGATGATCCAATGGCTCAATGGCCATCACAAGAGCATTTTTTTGTCTTTCATGTTATGTGCCTATTGTAGATAGATGTTGGCTAAAATTTACCACTTATTTGCTACCCATTACTTTTAAACCTTGGACACAACTTGACTGAGTATATTTTATTTGGGTCACACTTTCTTGTGTTTTGTATTTTGTAGGTATTGTCTTAGTATTCCCCAAGCATTTTGTTAAATTTCTCTGCCCCTCCCCCATTTCATTGCTGTATGTTAACATGGATGCTGTGCCTTTTATTTTACTTTAAAATCTTGCTTATGACTATGTGGGTAGCTTTGTCCAGATTATATATTTTTTTGGTTCCAATGTGGGTTAATGCTCCTGGTCTTTTCAGTTCATCTGAGATGAGTTTGTCTTATCTTCAGGAAAATAAAGTTTGAAGATGGTGTCTTCTATAAACTGTAGCCAGAGAAGGGAAGTCTTAGCTGGGACTTGGTTCATCCTTAAAGGGAATCCTGCTTTGCCCCTTTCTTTTGTACTTTTATTAAATACTCATTGCCCAGCTAAGTTCCATCTTATCAAGAGTGTATCTTAGTCTACCTGGCCTTCAACTGCTCATCTCAATTCAGCCTGAGTTAGCGCAGGTGGTTCTCTCACCATTAATTTATTAGATAGTGCTGGAAACTGAAAATGGAGTAGTAATGTTGCCTTTGAAGTGTTCTATGCCTTGAATAACTGTATCACTCTTTAACACATGTGGATAAATAACCCTCATTAAATTAAGATTTCTAAGAATTACATCCATCATAGATAACTGGTCACATCCTCTTCTCTCCCTACCAGACAAGCTAAAAAGATCATGAATTGTTTGTAGGTAATGTCTTAATTTGCCTAAATAAAAGTGAATTGACCCAAATCTTGCTGTGCCAGCCATTGGGCTTCTCTTAACTATGTCTTGACAATTAAGATTTTTGAAGCTAAGGCAATAGCACCCAGTATGTCCCACAGAAATAAGTCTTAAAACGATGTCCATTAAATATCAAGCTGTTGTGATTTTCTCCATCTCTCCTCCTTTTGAGAGATGGCCTTTCCTCTTCATAAACTCATCTGGATAGATACCTACTATGAACAATTTCCTAAGATCAGCAATTGGAAGAAAATTCCACAGAATCCTAGAGTGTTTTGAGACCTTCAGCTCAGGGTTTGTCCTCACTGAGCTGGGACCTCAGAGGATGGCTCTCTCCACAGAGTCTTGGCACTTGATCATTTCTATTAACTCCTAGGCCTTGCCACTGTAAGAGCCTAAATATTTTTAGAATAGGTGGCTACTCTCTAAGGGTGGAGTCAGCATTGCTGATAAGATTCCCCTGGCCCCAAATACTTTTCTTCTCTGATTATAAATGAAACCCTGATAAATGAGGATTGGTCTTTCATAATGATAGGGTTTTAATGTAGATATGCACTGAACAGTTTGCAGATTTATTTCCAATGAATTTTGACAAGAATGAGGTGGAAGAATATATGTTGTTTTTTTTAGACTGAAATGTGTTTTCTTTAATTAATTTGTTTCATTTTCAGGGTGACCGTGGACTTCCTGGTTTTCCTGGGCTTCATGGAATGCCAGGATCAAAGGTTGAAGAAATCTGTTCTTAAACTTAAGCAATGCCATATTTTATTTCAAATTGAAAGTACTTTATGTTATAAATGGGTTATAAATAAGTGTTGATATATAAATTAAAGTATATTAAAGTAAATGACTGGGTTAAGATTAATAATCATAGTTTACATAAAGCTTTTATAAATTTCCTTTAAAATTTTCAGGCATAAATCTTACAGTATTTAAAAATTGATGAGTAGTTTTCATTACATAGAAATTCTCTTAACTATAAACCTTTTAGTATAAGGCCCTGTTATAGTAACAAATGCCCTGATTTTTCCTTGCTTTTGGTTATAAAGCCTGGGAAATAGGACTTTTGTAAACAAACTTTAAATAATTTATTTCTATTTTATTTTGATGTGGGCATATTAAACTCTGTTGTTTATAATTGGAATTGTTTTTTCTTTAATATATAAGCAAAATATTAGTTTTAGAGAAATTAAAATATTAATTTCTCTAAAATTCAGGATTTATATTTTTATCTTGTAGGGTGAAATGGGTCCCAAAGGAGATAAAGGATCACCTGGATTTTATGGCAAAAAGGGAAGTATAGATCCCAAAAGAAAGTATCCATATTGAACTTTCAATACAATGGAAATAGAAAATTTGAATTTCAGTCCCAGCCCACTGTTGTAGCAATTAGCTTTGTTCACCTTTCTCAGGGAATTTATTCAGAACAATGGAAAAATAACTGTTGACTGTTATGCATGGTATTCTATAAGAATACTTTGTGTTATTGAGCCTTCTGAACTTTAAAAATATTTACAGAGAGATTCCTTGGAAGTGATAGCTGTTTAACAGTGTCCATTGAGAATCCTATTTTTTCACATTGAAGGAAATGTTAGTCTCTTTATATTTAAGATGCTCATTGCTTTTTACTTTTGCCAAGTAGTGGTTTCTGTGTTTAGATGCTTGTAATTCTGCATCCATCTTATCCTCAATGTCATGTTGTGTCCTGGTAAAATAATGCTTTGCTGAAAGCTGCAGGGCTAACGTAAGCTGTGGTTCTATGAATTCTGTCACTCCATAAGGAAGTTAGCTTACTTTCCTATTTAAGTTCGAGTTGGAATTTTAAAGCCTTATTGTAAGGATTGTTTTTAAGTGTTTATTTTTAATACAGGGTGCAAAAGGTGAAAAGGGGAATGCTGGTTTTCCTGGCCTTCCTGGACGTGCTGTGAGTTTGACAGAAAAAGTTCTTAAATATTTTACTTTAAATAAAATGTAACCTCTACCATCTTCTTTTAAAAAAAATTAGTGCAAAAAAATATATTAAAATACTTGTATTTATTTTTTCAGGGAGAACCAGGAAGACATGGAAAGGATGGATTAATGGGTAGCCCTGGTTACAAGGTATTTACAAAAAAGAAAAAAGATTTCTGTAACTTGTGAGTGAATATGAGAAAAATGTACAGATATTAGACTTTTTTTATGTATGACATTGGTATAAAATGAATGAACTAAAAGTTGTTTTAGTGTAATTTTAAAATGATTATACATTTATTTTGAGTCTATCATGAATTCTTCTGTGTTGGAAATAAAATCCCAGGATATTAGAAGGTTGAGCTTCTTTGATGAGCCATTCAGATGGGTTTGTTTGGTGGATTAGAGGCAGAAGTACTTAGCTGTGTCTCCCAAGGGATTACATTTTTTTTTCAGAGAGTAGGGACGGAACCCTTAACCCTAACAATTTCAACCTTAACCCTGACAACTTGTGTGGTGTGAATATGGGAGAATTAGAGCAAGAACAGCAAAAGTGCCAATCACTCACCAGTCCTGAAAAAACTCAAAGGCACATGCCCTTACGATGGTGGGTTAACATCATCTTATTCTTACATAAAGAAACTTTTTTTGGGTCAATTATCAAATAGAAACAGGCTTTCTATAGTGTGGCTTATTAAAGCAAAAGACATCAGGTAGGTATATGTATTCAAGTCAGTGTATCTAGAATGAGCCAACAATCCACATCATTGTCCTACTGTACGTTGTTTTGTTTTTGTTTTTTTTGATCCCTAAGGAGAGAATTTGTGTAAATCCATCAACCACCGAGACCACTTGATCAAGCATTGGATTTAGAGATGTCATCATTTTTCCTAATGGTCAGCACTTTGAAGGCCAAACTTTCTCAGAAATTCAGTCCAAATTTTCTTGGTCTATAGATGTTTTCCTTTCCTTTGGAAACATTGTCCATTTTTTCACTTAAAAGTTATGAAAGTTCTCCAAATATCAATGATTCCTTAAAGATTATAGATAGTACTTCTTGAATGTAAAATATGGGGGCCCATTTTCAAGAGCTTAGTCATGTGTTGTTAACTATATTTGACTGGTTTTGTATTTTATTTCCCATTTGTTTGTTGATTAAACAGATATTTATTGATATTTATTAGGTGCTGGACATATAGAAGAAAACAAAACTCTCATGGAGCTAATCTAGTTTCTCTATGTTAGAGAACACAGATTCTTCTCCTTACCTGCAGATTAGGGATTCATCTAATTTAATTTTTCTTTGTCTTCTGTTGTCAAAAGGTCCTGTGCCCCAAGAAATTAGATTATACTTTTTCTGGGGTGGTAGAGTTTAGAGAATAGAAGCGAGTTGGAGTTCCACCTCTCAATAACTTTTTCTAACTAGCTGTATGTCGTATGTCAAATTCTTTGACCTTCAGTTTTCTCCATTTCAAAAATGGAGTAAATGTTACCTACTTAGAATGGTATGGTAGAGACAGAGTAAGATAAAGGAACAAGTGTTCAATAAGGAATTCGTTTACTGCCTATTTTTTTAATTTGAACATAGCCTTAAGGTGCCTTTTTGAGCTTTTTTTAAAAAAACACTTTATTGAGGTATGATTGACATACAAAAACCTGTACATATTTAATGTAGGCAATTTGGTGAGTTTGTATGTAAGTATATGCAGTGAGCCATCACTGCAATCAATGCCATAAACATATCTGTCACCTCCAAAAATTTCCTTCCTCCCTATTATTATTATTATAATATTAAAAAAATTTTATTTATTTATTTATTTATGGCTGCACTGGGTCTTTGTTGCTGTGTGTGGGTTCTCTCTAGTTGCGTTGAGTGGGGGTTACTCTTTGTTGCGGTGCACTGGCTTCTCAATGCGGTAGCTTCTCTTGTTGTGGAGCATGGGCTCTAGGTGTGCAGGCTTCAGTAGTTGTGGCACATGGGCTCAGTAGTTGTGGCTCACAGGCTCTAGAGTGCAGGCTCAGTAGTTGTGGTACACAGGCTTAGTCGCTCTGCTGCATGTGGGATCTTCCCAGATCAGGGCTCGAACCCATGTCCCCTGTGTTGGCAGGCGGATTCTTAACCACTGTGCCACCAGGGAAGCCTTCTCCATGTCTTTTCATGACTTGATAGCTCATTTCTTCTTAGTACTGAATAATATTCTTGTCTGGATAGTCCACAGTTTATATTTCCTTTTTGGAATCTTTGGATAATGAATCATCCCTAATTTTCTCTGACCGTATTAAAATCTATTTTCTTCCTCCCACCCAGATTTTTGTTTTGGAATTTTTCAGTCCTACAGAAAATTGAACCTCATAAATATATGAACATTTATTTCTATAATTTTTTTTGTTGAGCCACTGGAAAGTAAATGAGACACCGTGCATTTCTCTCCTAAAAACTTTAGCTTATATCTCCTAAGAATACTTTAATTCCATTATGATGTCCAAGAGATTTAATATCAATACAATACTATTTTCTAATATGAGCCCATATTCAAATTTTTCTAATTGTTTAAAAATTGTTCTAAATAGCTATTTTTTCACCTGATACAATCAAGATTTGTGCACTGCATTTGGTTGTGTATTAGTCAGAGTTGTTCCAGAGAAACAAAACAAATATGATGTGTGTGTGTATTTACATTATTTATAATGTATTTGTCAATATATAATTGTATATTTATATACCATATATATCAAAATAAATATTTATATTTTCATGTGTATATATATATATATATATATATATATATTATATATATAGATTACCCCCTAAAACTTTAAAAAGTTTTCTGTTTCAATGATTATTCTGTTGTTTCTTAGAATATTTATACTTTCCCTTTCTACTCTTTTTTGTGTGATTATGTAAGCTTTTGGTTTCTCTACTATGTTGGTTTTTATTTAAATATCTAACATTGTAATGTAATTATTAACTTCATTGATATTTCCAGTTTTTTAAACTTATTAATCTATATTCTTTCTATCTTTTTTCTTATATTTTTTCTATATTTCATAATTGGGAATTAAATTTATTTATTATCATTCTTTCACTATTTTTTGCTCTTAGTATATAAATTATAATTTTTTTTCTGATCATTACTCCAATTATACCCCCTTGATTTTAATGTGTAATGTTGCCATTAATATTATTTTTTAGAATTTTTGCAATTTTGGTTTTATTTTTGTTTTTCCAAGAGTTATTTAAAAGTTAAAAAAGTTTTTTTTAGGTTGAGAGGCATTTAATTTTGATTCTGTTATCAGTTTCTGGTCTTCTTACACTGCAGCAGAGAATATTATTTGTATAATTTCTTCTTTATGGGATTTATTGAATTTTAGTCTTTGAACTATTATATGTTCAGTTTTCAGGAGTATTCCCTGTGCATATGAGAAGGTGAATCTCTATTTTGAGATGTGAAACTCAGTATCCATTCATTAGATCTATTTCACTGACTATCTTTTTGAGATCATCTATATACTTAATTTCTGGTTTGTTTGACATGCTTTGGACAGAGTGTGATTTGTTAGTTTCCCTCTTAATGCATTTCCATCTACTTCTCCTTCCATCTTCTGTTTCATGAAGGTGGTTTTTATGTTGTTTGTTGCATAGTTATTTACAACTGTTATAATTTCATTTTGAATTGTGGCTTTAGTATTATAAAATGTCATTTTTGTCTCTTTTAATAATTTTTAGCTTGAATTCTGCCTTGTCTTTACCAGGATTACATTTCTCCTTTCTGATTATTTGTATTGTTTGCAGAAACAATGCCCGTCCTGCTGTTGTGTAGCTTTATTAAGCTTTTTGAATCACTCTGTCTAGTTTCTCTTCTATCAAGCATAGAATTGGTCTTTCCTTTCTAAAGCAGTCTGAAGTATTTTTACTATTGACTGATAGGATTGGTCTTATCTCTGTCATAATGATTATGTTATAATTTTATTATACTTACTATGTGCATTATGCTGTATTTACTATACTTCTTTCTTAATGTGATCTGTTATTTTTTCCTTTTTGCTTTTATTTGGGATTTAGGAAAATTTGTATATTTTTCTCAGTGGTCTTTTTTTTTCTTGCAGTTTCATTGAGATAATTGACATACAGCACTGTCTAAGTTACATATTGTGAGATGTTTACCACAATGTTTGGTGAATGTGCATCAACTCTATATAAAAATATAGAAAAAATTTTTTTTCTTGTGATGAGAACTCTTAAGATCTACTCTCAACAGCTTTCAAATATACTATATAGCAGAGTTAACTACTAATGGTCTTTATACTAATACCTTTAATAGTCTATAAAAATACATTTTAGAGTTCCTTTATGCCCCTTTGCCTTACTTAGGCATATATTATTCATTTTATTAACTTTAAATGATACCCTATCATCTATGTGGCAATTAATTTATTCTATTTTCTTCTTTCCCTTTTCCTTTTCTTCTTAATTGTTTAATCATACTTTTACTTTGTCAGATCATATAATATTTATAAACTATTTTTCCACTCTTTCCCCACCTTTGTTTCAAATTTGCAATTAATATATTCAATGTTCATCACCAGCCCCTTCACCAATATCCCATAATCATCATTTGGGCTGGATGAAACTTCTCCTCTGGCATATTCCTTAGGAAGGGCTTGTGAACACAGTATTCTCTGAATTCTTATATTTTAACATGTTTTTCTATATTCTTGTTACTTTAATAACAGCCTGACTGTCACTGTTTTGCCATTGCCATTATCCCTTTAAACCCTTATCTGCTGCTTTTCACTGCTTTTCTCTGAATTTCTTTGAAATGTTGCTTCATTGCTGTCCTGTATGTTGCTGAGACCAAGGTAATTGTCTTTCCCTTGTAAGTGGCTTTGTCTTTTTGCATGAAAGCCCACAGTGTTAAAAAAATACCTTATGTTGGGCTTCCCTGGTGGCACAGTGGTTGAGAGTCTGCCTGCCGATGCAGGGGACACGGGTTCGTGCCCTGGTCCGGGAGGATCCCACATGCTGTGGAGCGGCTGGGCCCATGAGCCATGGCCACTGAGCCTGCGCGTCCAGAGCCTGTGCTCCGCAGCGGGAGAGACCACAACAGTGAGAGGCCCGTGTACCACAAAAACCAACCAACCAAACAAACAAAACAAAAAAACTCTTTATGTTTAAAGTTTAATAGTATAAGTTGTGTCCCAGAATTAAGAATTTCAATTATCCCAAATCCTGTCAATAAGTAGATTCAGGACTGTTAATTCTGGACTGTTCTCTTGGATTATAGTTTTAAATAGACATTCTATTACATTGTTTTTGTTTATATCTAAGGACTCCAATTATAGACATGTTAAGACTTCTTTGAATGTCTTCTACCACTATCACTTTCTGAATCTTTATATCCTTCTTAGATGGAAATATTAAGAGAGATAAAGGGAGAAAGTGACAATAATACAATAATATTAGGGGACTTTAACACACCAATTGTATCAATGTAAGATCATTCAGACAGAAAATCAGTAAGACAACACTGGTCTTAAATGACACCATAAACCACTTATATTTAATAGATATCTATAGGACATTCCATCTAAAAACATCAGAATACACACTGTTTTCAAGTGCACATGGAATGTTCTCTAGGGTAGATCACATGCTAGGCCACAAAACAAATCTCAACAAATTTAAGAGGATAGAAATTCCATCAAGCAATTTTTCTGTCCACAATAGTATGAAATGAGAAATCAATTACAGAAAGAAAATGGGAAAAACACAAACACAGAGACTAAACTTTCTACTAAAAAACCAATGGATCAATGAATAAATCAAAGAGAAAATCAGAAAATATTTACCTTGAGACAAATGAAAATGGAAACACAACTTTCCAAAAGATATGGGATGCAGCAAAAGCAGCTGAGAGAGAAGTTCATAACTATATAGGCCTTCCTCAATAAGCAAGAAAAGTCTCAAATAAGCAACCTAATCTACCACCTAGAAGGATAAGAAAAAGAAGGACAAATAAAGCCCAAAGTCAGCAAAAAGCAGGAAATAAAAAAGATCAAGAGGAAACAAATAAAATAGAGACAAAAAAAGGAAGAAGAAGAAAGAAAGAGAAAATCCCAGAAAATATCAATGGAAACAAGATAAAGAAAATTGATAAATCTTTAGCCAGGCTCACCAACAAGGAGAGGATCCAAATAAACAAAATAAGAAAGGAAAGGAGAAATAACAACTGATACCACAAAGAGAGAAAAACTCATAAGACAATACTATGAACAATTATACACCAATAAGTGGGACAACATAGAAGAAATGGATAAATTTCTAAAATGTACAGTCTCTCAAGACTGAGTCAGAAGAAGCAGATGATTTGAACAGACTGATCACTAGAAGTGAAATTGAATCTGTAATAAAATAAAAAGAAACTTCCAGTAAACAAAAGCCTAGGACTGGATGACTTCCCTATGGAAATTTAGCAAACATATACAGAAGAATTTATACCTATCCTTCTCAAACTATTCCAGAAAACTGAAGAGGAAGTAACACTCCCAAATTCATTCTATGAGGCCACCATTACCCTGATGCTAAAATCAGACAAAGTCACTACAAAAAAAAAATTACAGGCAATATCTTTGATGAATGTAGATGCATATATCCTCAACAAAATATTAGTAACCTGTATTCAACAATACATAAAAATGATCATACACTATGATCAAGTTGGATGTATTCCAGGGTCACAGGAAGCTTCAACGTATACATATCAATCAATATGATACACCACCTTAACCAAAGGAAAGACACAAAAATCATATGATCATCTCAAGAGATGCAGAAAAAACATTTGACAAAATTCAACATCCATTCATAATAAAAAACCCTCTCATCAACATGAATATAGAGGGAATATATCTCAACATAATAAAGGACATTTATGACAAACCCACAGCCAAAATAATACTAACAGTGAAAAGCTGAAAGCCTTCCCGCTAAAATCAGGACCCAGACAAGGATACACACTCACACCACTTTTATTCAACATAGTAATGGAAGTCCTAGCCACAGCAATCAGAAAAAAAAAGAGGCATCCAAATTGGAAAGGAAAAAGTAAAACTGTCATTACTTCCAGATGACATGATACTCTATAGAGAAAACCCACAAGTCTCCACCAAGAAAGCTATTAGAACTAATAAATAAATTCAGTAAAGTTGCAGGATTCAGGATTGATGCATAAAATGTCTGTTGCTTTTCTATGTACTAATAATGAACTAGCATAAAGAGAAACCAAAGAAAAATCTCATTTAAAGTTATACCAAAAAGAATAAAATACCTAGGAGTAAAGTTATCCAAGGAGGTGAAAGAACTATACTCCAAAAACTATAAAACACTGATGAAAGAAATGGAAGATGACACAAAGAAATGGAAAGATATTCCATGTTCTTGGATTGGAAGTGAGAGATTTCTGCCTATGCCCTTTTCTAGAAGTTTTATGGTTTCAGGTCTTACATTTAGGTCTTTAATTCATTCTGAATTAATTTTGTATATGGTGTTAGAGAGTGGTCTAATTATATTCTTTTACTTGTAGCTGTCTGGTTATCCCAGCACCATTTATTCAAGAGACTTTTTCTCCATTGTAAATTCTTGATTCCTTTGACCATAGGAGTGTGGGTTTATTTATGGGCTCTCAGTTCTGCTCCATTGATCTGCATGTCTGTTTTTGTGGCAGTGCCATGCAGTTTTGATTACTGTAACTTTGTAGTGTAGTCTGAAGTCAGGGAGTGTGATACCTCCAGCTTTGTTCTTTTTTCTCAAGGTAACCTTGGCAATTCAAGGAACTTTGTGGTTCCATATAAATTTTAGGATTATTTGTTCTGCTTCTGTGAAAAATCTCATGGGTATTTTGATAGGGATTGCATTAAATTTGTAGATTGCTTTGGGTAGCATGGGTATTTTAACAATATTCACCTTTGACATAAATCATAGCAATATTTTTTGGATCTGTCTTCTAAGGCAAAAAAAACGAAAGCAAAAATAAACAAATGGGAACTAATTAAACTTAAAAGCTATTGCACAGCACAGGAAACCCTCAACAAAACGAAAAGACAACTTATTGAGTGAGAGAAAATATTTACAGATGATATGATGTACAAGGGATTAATATCTCAAATATATAAACAGCTCATACAACTCAATATTAAAAAAAACCAGTTAAAAAATGGACAGAAGATCTGAATAGACATTTTTCCAAAGAAGACATACAGATGGACAGCAGGCACATGAAAAATGCTCAACATCACTGTTAGACAAATGCAGATCAAAATCACAATGAGATATCACCTCATATCTGTCAGAGCGGCTATCATCAAAAAGAACACAAATAACAAATGTTGGAGAGGATGTGGAGAGAAAGGAACACTTGTACACTGTTGGTGGGAATGTAAATTGATGCAGCCACTTTTGAAAACAGTATGGAGGCTTCTCAAAAAACTAAAAATAAAAGTACCGTGTGACCCAGCAGTTCCACTCCTGGGTATATATCTGAATAAATTAAAACACTAATTCAAAAAGATACATGCACCCCGGTGTTCATAGAAGCACTATGTACAATAGCTAAGATATAGAAGCAACCCAAGTGTCCATCAACAGATGAATGGATAAAGATGTGGTGTATATACACAATGGAATATTACTCAGTCATAAAAAAGAATGAAATTCTGCCATTTGCAACAATGTAGATGGACCTAGAGTGTATTATGCTTAGTGAAATAAGTCAGACAGAGGAAGACAAACACTATATGTTACCACTTTTATGTGGAATCTAAAAAAATAAAATAAAAGAATTTATATAACAAAACAGAAACAGACTCACAGACATAGAGAACAAACTAGTGGTTACCAGTGGGAAGAAGGAAGAGAGGAGGGGCAAGATAGGGATAAGGGATTAATAGATGCAAAGTACTCTGTGTAAAGTAGACAAGCAACAAGGATATATTGTACAGCACAGGAAAATATAGCTGTTATTTTGTAATAACTTTAAAGAGAGTATAAACTATAAAAATATTGAATCACTATGCTGTACACTTGAAACTAATATAATATTGTAAATCAACTATATTTCAATAAAAATAAATACATAGATGAGAGGGAAAAAGACATGAATATATAATTCTCAAAACCAAAAAGATGTAAAATGGCTCTTGAATGTATGAAGATGTTCAGCTTCACTCATAATAAGAGAAATACAAATTGAAACCATGCCAAGATATAATTACCCACCCATTAGGTTGGCAGAAGTTCAAAAGCTTGATAGTACAGTCTGCTTGGCAAGGCTGTGAGAAAACAAGCATTTTCATACATTGCTGGAAGCAAAGCAAAATAGTACAACCCTTACAGGGATATGTGACAATAATTGTGCCAGGCAGAATTGAAAGTGGCCACCACCTCCTGGTGCTCCAGCCTTTTCATAAACCTCTACATTTGAGTGTGCCCAGGACCTATGACTTGCTTCTAATCAACAGATGTCACTCCTGTAATGATGTTACATTATGAAAAGCTCCACTTAGAGCCTGCTTGCTCTGGGGAATTTCCTTGCTGGCTTGATGAAGTAAGTAGCCATTGGTGGCAATGAAACAAATTCTACCAACAAAGTGAGTGAATGTGGACGAAGATACTTCTGCAGTCAAGCCTCTAGATGAGAAAACAGCCCAGTAGACCTCCCAATTAGCACCTTATAAGACCCTACACAGAGAACTCAGTAAAGCCATGCCCAGACTTCTGGCCCCAGAAATTATGAAATAATCAATATGTGTTGTTTCAAGCAGTTAAAAAATAATTCACTCTGCCTAAATTATAATGCCAAACCATAGTGGTACAAATTAAAAAATAACGTTATTTGAAAATAGTGTATCCTGAAGCAAATCCTAAGAGTAAAGAACCGTTAAAACTCCCATTCTTTGGTGGCAGCAGACTAGCTAACTTTTCTGGATCTCTCCTTCTGTTTCTAGAGCTGTGCAAGGCACTTTCACAAAGGCTCTTATTTTATTTTCCTAAAAAATCTATGAAGTTGGGAATATCAATGTCATTTTGACATTAAGATCAGATTAAGAGCAATTAAAGAATTTACCCCAAAGTGCACAGTCAGTTACATGGCAGAGGCAGAATTCCTGGCCTGGTTTGTGTGATTCCCTTTATGCATGATGCTTTCCAAACTTCTTGTCTGTTTATTTGGTCAGCCAGGAGAAGCTTCCCCAGTCTTACATCTTCAATATATTCTCTGGCATGCTAGAGATGTGTTTACATACTAAGAATAAACCATGAAGTAAGAGCAAAGTCAAATTAAAGTATTTAATAACAAAGTAAGGATCTTCTTCCAAATGAAATTATATTTTAATGGTCACACACCTTCCACCAGATTTTGAGGATTGAAATGGCCACAAACTAAATTAATCCCCATCTTTTTATTTTTTTGTGGGTGAGTACCAAAGACCACCACATGAAAGGAAATACACAAGCAATGTAAGTTTCACATCTCTGTTTCAGGTTAAATTTACTTGTTAAAAATAACTGGTTTCTTGTGGAATAAATCATCTTTGACATTAGCTGCAGATACTGGATTGAAGAATAATGTTAGCATGACATTTTCTCAATTATCTTACATCAGGAAAGAATTAATAATAGAATAGCAAAATGATAAATTAGAGGTAAGGACATGCTATATGCCTTTTTCTCCACGAGCCAAACATATTGGTTTATACCAGAATCTCCAGGTCATAAAAGCAATCAAGTGATCAGATTAAGTTCTGGTTACAGTATTGAATTTCATATACTAGTTGTGTATCACACTGGATAATTTTATAGAAAATGACTAAGCAGAAATCATCCCAATGAAACATTATTAAAAGAATGAAGAGAACTTTCCTACGTAAGGATTACTGGCCATCATCTTGTCATAATTACACTGCATAATCATCCAACAGCATATGCAATAGGCCTATCTGCAAATGTTTTTCCCATTTCCTTTATCTTCTGAAAATCGAGTACTTAAGAATAAATCATCCATTCCTCCTTCCTTAATGTGCTCCAATGTTTGCAAAGCAGGAACATATAGTCTTACATATATTCGTATATTGTGTTCAGCACTATTCTAAGTATTCTGGGTGATTAAAACAAACAAAAACAAAAAAACCTCACATAGGATATGTTTCTTACCTTTAAAGAATGTGCAAGCCAGGAAAACAGTTCCTACATAGAGACACCTGCTGAACAATCTGGCCATTGTAAAACTCAGTGCCAAGTGAAAAGCCATACAAAGCCACTGTGGTTCCACAGAAAGGGGTGGGGGAGGGCAGAAAGGGTGTGGAGTCTCTTTCTTAAGATCTGGGCTAGATCAGTGGTTCTCAAAGTGTCATTGCAAGACCAGCAGTATCAGCACCTCTTGGAAACTTGTTAGAAATGAAGATTCTTGGAATTCACCCCAGAACTACTGAATTAGAAACTCTGAAATGGGATCTGCCATCTGCAGTTTACCAAACACTCCAGGTGATTCTGATGCAGCTAGAGTTGGAGAATCACTGCCGTATATTATAAAGAGTAGATGCTGTTTTATTCATATGATTCTGTATCATTCTGATTATCTGTCCTAACAAGAAGCAGAAAGAATAAGAAGAAATTAAATTCTCAAATAATTGTGGAACTCCATTATTGATATATGTTGCTGATGGTTACTTTTTTTAAAAAAAATCTCCTAATTAGAATAAAATATTAAGACTCTGTTAATGGTCACCAAAGTAAAAGGAGAGATCTTTACCAACCAAAGTAGCCATGTAATCCCAAATTAGTTGTTTCTGCTGTTGGACAAGTCTCCTCCCGCCTTTAATTTATATACAGATGATCTAAACTACAGATTTGCTTAAGTACGACAATCACATATGACAGTACCTGGATGTGAGAGAAGTTAAGCGACCTAATGACTTACAACTCTGCCATACGTTCTCAAATCATCAGAATTAGCTTTCACATACATTTCTGGGTCCCGCCATCCAGAGTTTCTGACTCAGTAGTTCTGCAGCAAGGCCTGAAAGTTTGCGTTTTGAAGTTCCCAAGTGAGGCGAAGCTGATCTGGCTGGGGTGGGGACCATCCTTGAGAACCACTAACACAGGTGATTCCACCTGATGTTATCAAATTGGTCCCGCTGTTCACCACTTACAAAATCAATACTCATAAAATGTTGGTAGAGAGGAAAGTTGCCTTTAATCAGAATGCCAGCAATCTGGGGAGATGATGGACTCAGTGTCCTCCCCAAAACCACCTCCGAAGATTCTGCTCAGCCATGAAAGCTTTTAAAGGGAAACAGGAAGTTATCTCAGTTAATCATTGGGCTAGGGGGTCAGAGTGGTTGCCCCCCCCCTCCCCCCGTATGCCAGCTTGAGTGCAGACTTGTCAACTCCTCGTGATCTTTCTTTAGATCCTATCTTGTTTACACAGTTTGCGAGATTACTGAATGGGAAACTAGGGAAAAATTCTGGTCATCTGGTAATTACTTATTCTTCATTTCTACTTCTTTGATCTACAGAAAGAAGCAACAAATTAGGCAAAGTATTATGTGATCAAAATATTTGAAAGGTGTGCTAGGGCCTGAGATGAGTAGAGCACAGGGGTGCCTGGTGTAAGGTTAGTGTCAAGACAAAGGGGTGCCCCCTGCAAAAAGCTCTTTCCTGCAAAGAGATTTTTCCTGCCCAAAGCTGCTTACACTGACTACTGCTGTGAGTGTCGAGTTCAGGATTGTTATTGTATAATTTCCCTCTGGCATTAGGCCCTGCCACAGCCCTTTTCTCTAATCGTTTAGGCTTTTTAACTTGTGGCTTTTGTGAATCTAACATCCATCTCTGTTTCTCTGATATTTTCATAAGATTTTCTGTAGAACCGTTGGGTAAGCAGGACCTCCCTGCCCTCTAGTTTGGTTAATTTACAGGAAAACATTATCCTTTTCCCTTCTATCCTCAACTGTCATCTAGTGTTTGTAAATAAAATTGGAACAGATGAAACATTTGGCTTTAGCTGGTATTTCACTGTGCTAATGAATTGCAAGAATTCATAAAAGTGGGGGAAACAGTGTTTATATAATGTGATAAGGCTGGATATTTTTTCCTAGGAGCTGATTGTGTTAGCCAAGTATTATTGGTTCTTCCCTCTGTGGTTCATTTTGTGCAATTTGGGGAGTTCATTAGAATATGAAACTATGGAAAATGGTGTTGGCATATACTTCAGCACATGTATTCTGAGACTTTTTCCCCCTTAAACTTATTTTGACTCAGGTATTTGAGTTATTTACAAGAAAAATATTTTCATTTTTGTTTTACTTTCTCTCTTGCTCTCATGTAGGATGAAATGTTCTCTCTGGCACAATGCCAAGTGTGGCACAATTGTTTGCAGAGAACTTTGCTTGTTAAGATGTAATACTTTGCTGAGCAGACACACAGCATCAAGGCTCTTGATGACTGATAGGTTTCAAAAAGTCTAAATGTTTGAGAGTGTGTGTGTGGTGTGTGTCTGTGTCTATTTCAAGGGACTCTCCCCAACCGCTCTTTATTTTCGTCCAGGCATTTTAATACCTGTATTAATCTGTGGATATT
Source organism: Mesoplodon densirostris (assembly GCF_025265405.1). Taxonomy (NCBI): domain Eukaryota; kingdom Metazoa; phylum Chordata; class Mammalia; order Artiodactyla; family Ziphiidae; genus Mesoplodon; species Mesoplodon densirostris. The sequence goes on along the minus strand of NC_082670.1, from coordinate 43,534,889 downwards.
ATACATTTTAGGATTAAATTCAACTAATACTTATTGTTTTAGTAGGCATAGTGTCAGATACGTTTTTACATGCTAGCAATTGATTCATTTGGGAAAAACTTATAGCGTTCCAGCAAGTGGGTGTAAAATAAGGTGCATAAATAATTTGAGCAGAGTAATTTAAAGATATATAACTGAAAACTATTATAATTTGAACAGTTACTTAAAATACACATTTTAGATATTTATTTTAAATAGATACTGGATTAAAGTGTTAAATAATTTCAAGTAATAACCTATAAATAGCTGCATTCTTAATGAAAGTTTTCTTTTGATTTTAAAATGCAACTCTTGAGAGGCAAGGTCACATTATGTCCGACAGGTGAAAAATTTTAAAGTAAAAATACAAATAGATATGAAAAAGACTCATATAAATGTGATATAAGTCACATTTACTTTGAAGAGAAGAATAATCCTATTCTCATAAGAAGTATACAAGTACCCCAGTTATTTTATAACAACTCAATTATCTGCTGTCATGTATAGATTTGATATTTATATAGTCACCTTATGAATTTCAGAATGAGTTATCTGATGTCAGGAAAAGTTGATATCAATAATCCATACAACAAGGACCTACTGTATAGCACAGGGAACTATATTCAATATCTTGTAATAAACTATAATGGAAAAGAATCTGAAAAAAATATACATAAAACTGAATATATATGTATAACTGAATCACTTTGCTGTACACCTGAAACTAACACAACATTGTAAATCAACTATACTTCAATTTTTAAAAAAAGAAAGGAAAGGGAAAAAATACAGAAGTAATTTTTGTTTTTGTTTATATTTAACATGCTTTAGTATGTAATGCCACATATTATTATTTTAGTGAGCATATGTACAAGCGGAATTCTCTATTTCTTTTTATCATTAAAAGGGAGAAGCAGGACCTCCAGGTGCTCCAGGGCAGGATGGATCACGGGGTGAGCCTGTGAGTACCTTGTCGATTCAGTTCTAAAGAATGACGTCCTTCTCTTGTCATGAAATCCTTTGACTATTTAAGTTCTCCTCCCAGATGCCCTATGCTTGTTCAGTGACTTCCAGACTAGGATTGTAGAAGCTCTTTGTGGAATACTGTAAAATATTAAAATATTCAATCCTCTTTTACAAACTGGGAAGAATTTTGCTAACAGGAAATTTATGTGATGAGTCTAAATCACAAAGTTCTAAAAAAAGACAAGTGTGGTGATGAGACAAGGAATCATGGCAGTGGGATAGTGGAGGTTATTTAGATACAATCTCTCCTCCTAAACCAGCAGATAGAAAACTGGGAGTTACTAAGTGAGACTTTATCCCCTCTCCCACCCCACCCCATCAGCTCAGAGAAGGCAAGAAAGGATCCCTTATTCCTTTTTCTCTGACTCCTCTGTCTTTCTTGCTGAATGGTGGAGAGGAAGCCATGTTGCTGTGCCAGGAGATGTACTCTGTTAGGAAAGTAATCAGTAGATTATGTATCTAAAGTTTGCCCATGTTATCCATATATAATAATTCTGGGCTGTACTCTCTTCCAACTAAGAACATATAGCATTATATTATTCTGTTATTTTGACAATTAATGAAAACTTCGTTGTTAGTAATATATCTCATGAAGATTGATCTTTACCATTTGTGGAAAAGCTTTGAAAACAGGAAAAAAAGAAAGTTTATATATTTGGTGATGCAAAGAAATGAAGACTCGTGGGTTGTGTGTGGATGCTGGTGTTAAGTATTTGTAATGAATGTTTTGGCCCCACTAAAAAGGATATGTTTACTTTATTTGTTCTATAATGTGGCAGCCAAGAAAATTAGTGGTGCTTAAGTTGGAAGGACGGACACTCTTAGAAAAATGCTTTAAAGCTAATTAAACACAGCTTATAGTAGCCAGATGGTGATTCATTCCTGCATGCAGATTGATAAATATGAACACTAACTCTTAGAATTCAAATTGAGGACAAAGGATGTATTTCATTGGGAAATGATTACATTGCTTTAAAGTACAATTACATGTACATGACTGTGCCTTGGAATTTAAAGGCTGGTATTGGTCAATCCTAAGAGTAATTTAGTCCTTAGGGTAATTTACATTCTAAGTGACAAATGATACCCAGTTGACTTCAATCCAGGTGATAAACTCAGTTCTAACACTTGCTAGATTTATTAGAATTTGTTTCAACTGTGTATCACTGTGTTTAAGGATTATAATCCTTTAGTCATTCATTCAACAAGCATTTACTGTCTGCTTTGTGCCAGACATTATATTAATTGAGGAGAAAATGAAGATGAATTTGTCAGGGTCCTGCCCTCCGGAGTCAGATGAGCCAATAGATGCAAACATCATATAAATGTTATAGAGGGAGGTGCGGGAGGCTTGCAAAGTTGTAGGAGATGTATATGATGCTAAATGAGTTTTGGTACATCATTGAAAAGGATGCATTCTTCTTGTTTAATAACCATTTATTGAGATATGATTCACATACTACTGTATAAAATTTACCTATTTAAAAAGTATAAGGATACATTCTTAAACAAGATGTTCTCTTAGCCAAATTGTGGAGTATAAATAGGAGTTGTCTTCTTGTTTGTCCCCTAAGGCAGAAACCTGTAACATATTCCAAAATATAGAAATGAAAGAAATCGTGATACTTTGGGAAAACTGAAATTATGTCAAATTGCTTAGGATAGATGGAGGGGATGGGATAGAAATACTAGATGAGGTTGCAGGGGTAGGGAGAGGCCAAATCAAGAAAGGCCTTGTATGTCTGTGCTATTTGGACTTAAATCTGAGAGTAATCGGAGGCATTCAAAGGTTCTAAGTAGGGAAGCAAGGTGTTCAGATTTAGAAAGTTTTAGAGAGGTCACTTGACAGCAGAAAAGAGAATGGGTAAAGGGGGGCAGAGGTGGAGGGCAGAGCCCAGCAGCAGGCCAGCTGAGCCCTGCCACCTCCACCTCCAGCTAAGGCAAGAATATTCAGAGTTGGGAGAGGGAGAGTGGGACTGATCTGAAATGAACTAACAAAGCATCAGCAGAGCTCGGGGATTGACTGGATGTGGGTAACATGAAAAAGGATGACTCTCAAAGTCTTGCTGTGTGGATCGAGGCACAGGAAGACCAAGCAATAAACAAGAAATAGAGCAAGAAGAATTAATTTCATCTGGGGAGGTGATCCTATGATATTTTCACATCAGACAATAGCAAAGGCATTCAAATAAGAGGCGTATACTTTGCATCCTTAGAGTAGACGTGGAAACATGGGGACTAATATAGTTCCAATAAGAAATAGTGGGTCAGATTCAAGACAGTTTTAGAAGAATTTCTGTGAATACTAGGTGTAGTAAGTTGAAAAGTGTTCCCCCCACCAGGATATCAGATCCTAATAACTAAAACTGATAAATGTTATCATATTTGAACAAAGGGTATTTGCAGGTGTGATTAAATTAAGGGTCTTGAGGAGATTATCCTGGCTTGTCTGAAGGGAGGATAATCTAATCAGTTGAAAGTCCTTAAGAGCAGAACTGAGATTTCTCAGAGGAGGCAGTAAAATTGGAGTGATGTGGCTGCAAGTCAAGGAATGCTGGCAGAAGGCAGAAAAGGTAAGGGATGGATTCTCCCCTAGAGCCTCTGGGGGAGTACAGATTTCCATCCTCCAGAACTGTGAGAGAATAACATTCTGTTGCTTTAAGCTAGCAAGTTTCTGGAAACTTTTTACAGCAGCCATGGTAGACGAGTACACTGGGCTTCTCATCTAGTCTAATCTTTAACAATCATTTATGTAATGAATCTATGTAAAAAGCCTGTGAGTCCTACTGATACATATCAAACTCTTTGTAGCACATGTGTTGATCAAAAATATTTGGGCTTAAAGCAAGTAGATAAGCAGGTTTAAATGACAATTTGGTTAAAAGTGAGACTCCTCAATCACTAATATTTTCTGATTCATCAGTTTGTTAAACTGTCATATGTTTTGCAAAACTTCTTTTGTCCACTTCATATTTTTCTACATCTTTGCATTATTCTATTTAGTAACTTTTAGCCCATATGTCTTCTCTGTACTATTATTCATCATATTGCACAATTGGAACAACTTAAATGTCTGATACTTAATGTGTTATGTATGTAAACTGTCATGTAAAAATATAATACTCTATGAATATGTATGCATAAGGAAGGATCTACATGGCAAACATGTGGTTTAGTCATGTTTTGGTTACTTTGCTTATTTCCAGCCATGTTGCTTTTTGATGTCTGTTATGTTCCAGTTTTTGCTTGTCTGTGCTTTATTTTCTCCTGTGAGCATGTTATTGTTTTTGTAATACATTATTTAAAAATTAAGGCATGGCTTTTGCGTGTTGTGCAGTGTTTCTTTGTTTTTCAAACATATTAAGCTTGTCAGACTGCATTTCCATTTTTTGTGCCAAGGAATGGAGAACCATCAGATTGCTTCAAGGAATGCTCAGTTGTTGGAAATGTGTCTTCCTAACTTGCAAAATCATTCTGATTTTACCTTGTGCAGTTAGGTGGACGGGGAGACAGGGCAGTACAGGAGCAGCAGCACACCAAATTTACTCGTAGTTGAAAAACAATAACTGCACACATTCATTTTTGATCAAATCAGCTTATCGACCAAATTATCACATTGAACAGCTACTTGGCTTTGGCCAGTTGTTGTTGACCAAGTTACCTGAACTGTCATCATTTCCCCTGATGTTCATCATAGCTGTTCTATGCTGGTCCCAGCCTGATGACGTCCTGTGTTTAGTGTAGCATTTCTTCTCAGGCGTCTGATCCATCAGATCCCTAGTTTTCTGATCACCAGCCTGCCCACTGTGCACAGGGCATGATGACTCATGGTGAAGACTTGTAGGCAGGACTTGGGTTCTACTCTTGGAGCTGAGACCCCTGGAGCCCCATGAAGAGAGAAAGGATGCCACATTTCCTGGACCTACAGAGGTGAGCACATCTTTCTTAGTTAAGGATGCCTTAAGACAAGTAGATCTTTTGTTTAATCACCTTTTCTATGGTGCGATTATGTGATATGCCATGTTATGCATAGAGGTCAAAGGCATAAAATCCTCGGGGGAAGTTAATGTTGACTTGCTGTGGTCGTTTCCCACGTGGAATAATCTACTTTGTTATACTAGCTTTGTGGAGGTGTCTTTATTTACCCACTTCACTGTATTTTTTTATTTCGATTTAGGAGAAAGGTAGGAGGAAAAAGCCCCACTAGTTGAGATGCTGTTCTTATTTGATTTGCAATTGTATGGCAAGCTTTTTAAAGTCGGTACATGTTTGTAAGATTTTTTTTTCCCACTCCTCTTTCAGGAACCAGGAGGGGCACATCCTCCGTATGTGTTGAGTGAAAGAACCTTAACCTGATATCTGCCATTAGGAATTTCATATGGCACTTAGTGTGAAGGCAGCCCACATTTAACAACTAAGAAAATTTGGAAAATTCAATTGTATTTATTATTGTAATAATGCTAGTTCCAGGGTTATGTTTTAAAACCTGATTGAGAATAACTCTTAGAATGCATTTTGAATTAAATAATGTAAATGTCCAGTTTATCTACAGGAGTGACTACATTTGTAAGCAATATCTACAACTTTTTGGTCTCCCAAAGCATGGCATTTGGCATTGTCATGACTGCAAAAATATTATATCTTTTTCTTTAACCTTACTAAGCAACTGTTGGCCCATTATCTGTACAAATTAATCAAGGCCCACTAGGTTTACTTATGGATCTGTTTCTTTTCTACCATGAATGATTTTATTGATATAGTAAAACCAGACCACCATCAAATGACTTTAAAAAGCAACATCATGGATTTTAAATTTAGAAGCTTTGTGCCTATGGTACTGATCATTTTTTTACTGTTGTTCTGAAGAAATCTTTTTAACTGTGATCATTGTAAGACCATTAATAAGCATTAAAATAATACTTATATGAATCTTCTTTATTCATTTCTTTGTAATTTGAAAGAGGCTTTACTGAACCTTGAAATGACAAGAATAATTAAATCAATTGAACGTATGAAATAATGCATGATTAATTCTCAGAATGGGTGACATATCCTCCAAGTCAATAGCATGTCATTGCTGTTTCCAGGGCCTCTGTGTTCCCGTTGGTGTGGGGATTGATGATGCCCATCTCTGTTTTGAAGAGAGTGGGTGAGAGGAAAATTGGTACAAGATATTGAGTCTAGGTTTCAAGCTTTTAGAACTTTGACTTTAAAATTATGTTCTGTAGTCATATGGGGGCCAGGGGTGGTTTTGCACACTTTCATTAAAAACCTTTGGTATAAGGTCCTTATACAATATTCTTGAATTAGTCTGAATACGTTCTCCATTTTCAAAACATGAAAATACAGAATTAATAAAACAGTGTTGTTCAAGACAAGGCATAATTTATTTTAATACTCGGTTCATGATCCATATAGATGGCTATGTTAGCAGATGAAATGAGAAAGTTTTGCACTCAATCTACTTTCATGAGTGTGGAAATTATGTTTTTTTATATGATTTGATTAATGTACCCTTTGGTAACTAGATTGTTTCATTCTAAAGATCTCTTTCTTGGTTTTTATGTTTAAAAAATATTTTCAAAATGCTTCAGTGTGTACCACACTGAGCATTACACAAATGTTTGATGCCTTTGAAAGTTGACACCAGAAAATCACTGATGTTCTAGGTTTGTTTAAGTGATGTAAAAACACAGATGGGGAATTTCTGGGAAATAGCACTTGAAAATTTTTGCTTATATCAAAATACATTTTTATTTCTGAGAATCAGGGAAGCATCTAATAATTAGGTAACTGATTTCCAATAGTTCTAGATACTTAGATATCTATAAAATGAATTTTGTAATGTTGAATACTGAACTGAAGTGTTCCATTGTTTGAAGTAGAAATAGTTAAGTCATAGTTAGGTGTGCTACTCGGTTTTAATTTTGTTTCTTTAAAAGATTATGGCTTTGAAATGCTTTTGGCAAAGGTACACACTTTGGGGGTTGTAGAAAAAAAACATGCTATGTTTTAACAAAAGATTATATTAATCATGAGTAGACTCGTATTTATGAATACATTCCACAAGTCCTGTAGTACTCTAATGGTTCACAATGAATTTAATCCAACGGAAATTATCAACACGAGATATTAGAATATAAATTTCTTTTAGTAACTAATTAGAACATAGGCACTAGACTTTTTCATTTCCTTGCAAATGAAGTATAAAGAGTAATTTGATGAACTAAAATTAAAATTAAACCAGGGGAAAGGAGTTGAATGATGATTTATTTGTTCTAAGAACTACAAATAATTTCTTTGTTGTGATATAATTTTATTCCTTTCTGCTGTCTACATAAAAAGAAGGCACTTACTTGGTGGATTTAGGTGAAATGTGAAGAACTTCTGAACAATGTATCTCAAAAATGGATTGAAACCGCCAGTAGAGAGCTTTAAAATTGTTGCAGATTCTTATTGAGATGTGTAGTCAGGTGCTAATATTTGCTGAACAATCACAGAATGTACAACATTGTACCAGGTGGTTTTGGATGGGACATTTATTCTCCAGTTAGGGAGGTAGAAAATTCACTCAAGAAACGTACTGTACAGAGGTGTATATCAATATCCTACAGTGGATTAAGACTCTTGAAAGCCATTAAAGACAAGTGAAGTTAAGGCCTTCCCTGGTGGCGCAGTGGTTGAGTCCACATGCCGATGCAGGGGACATGGGTTCGTGTCCTGGTCCGCAAAGATCCCACATGCTGCGGAGTGGCTAGGCCCGTGAGCCATGGCCACTGAGCCTGCGCGTCCGGAGCCTGTGCTCCGCAACAGGTAAGGGGAGAGGCCACAAGAGTTAGAGGCCCACGTACCGCAAAAAAAAAAAAAAAAAAGACAAGTGAAGTTAATCATGAAAGGCAGATTATTAAGATTTTTGATGAAGGTTTAAAGACTGGTAGGAAAATGAACTGTAGTAGTTTTTAACCAGAGGCATATGTAAATTATATGAAAATTCAATTGGTAGAAAATTATAAATCAAACAAGAAAACCCCTTAATAACTATCCTAACTTAACCCTCAAGGCAAATAATTTTCAAGAGAGTCTTAAAAAAAATAGCACTGTGATCCAGAGAACTTTAGCCAGAATCACCAGAGATGGCTATTAAAATTCAATTTCCTGGGCCGAACCCCATCTTAATGAGTCAGAATCAGGGACTGAATCACAGGAAACTGCATTGTTTTTTGGGTTTGTTTTTTTTTAACATCTTTATTGCACTATAATTGCTTTACAATGGTGTGTTAGTTTCTGCTTTATAACAAAGTGAATCAGTTATACATATACATATGTTCCCATATCTCTTCCCTCTTGCATCTCCCTCCCTCCCACCCTCCCTATCCCACCCCTCTAGGTGGTCACAAAGCACCGAGCTGATCTCCCTGTGCTATGCGGCTGCTTCCCACTTGCTATCTACTTTATGTTTGGTAGTGTATATATGTCCACACCACTCTCTCACTTTGTCACAGCTTACCCTTCCCCCTCCCCATATCCTCAAGTCCATTCTCTAGTAGGTCTATGTCTTTATTCCCGTCTTGCTCCTGGGTTCTTCATGACAATTTCCCCCCCCCTTAGATTCCATATATATGTGTTAGCATACGGTATTTATTTTTCTCTTTCTGACTTACTTCAGTCTTTATGACAGATTATAGGTCCATCCACCTCACTACAAAAAACTCAATTTCGTTTCTTTTTATGGCTGAGTAATATTCCATTGTATATATGTGCAACATCTTCTTTATCCATTCATCTGTTGATGGACACTTAGGTGGCTTCCATGTCCTGGCTATTGTAAATAGAGCTGCAATGAACATTTTGGTACATGACTCTTTTTTTTTTTTTTTTTACAACTTTATTGGAGTATAATTGCTTCACAATGGTGTGTTAGTTTCTGCTTTATAACAAAGTGAATCAGTTATACATATACATCTGTTCCCATATCCCTTCCCTCTTGCGTCTCCCTCCCTATCACCCTCCCTATCCCACCCCTCCAGGCAGTCACAAAGCACCGATATGATCTCCCTGTGCTATGCGGCTGATTCCAACTAGCTATCTACCTTATGTTTGGTAGTGTATATATGTCCATGCCTCTCTCTCGCTTTGTCACAGCTTACCCTTCCCCCTTCCCATATCCTCAAGTCCATTCTCAAGTAGGTCTGTGTCTTTATTCCTGTTTTACCCCTAGGTTCTTCATGATATATATATACTTTTTTCTTAAATTCCATATATATGTGTTAGCATACGGTATTTGTCTTTCTCTTTCTGACTTACTTCACTCTGTATGACAGAATCTAGGTCCATCCACCTCATTACAAATAGCTCAATTTCTTTTTTTTATGGCTGAGTAATATTCCATTGTACATATGTGCCACATCTTCTTTATCCATTCATCTGTCGATGGACACTTAGGTTGTTTCCATCTCTGGGCTATTGTAAATAGAACTGCAAGGAACATTTTAGTACGTGCCTCTTTTGGAATTATGGTATTCTCAAGGTATATGCCCAGTAGTGGGATTGCTAGGTCATATGGTAGTTCTATTTTTAGTTTTTTTAAGGAACCTCCATACTGTTCTCCATCATGGCTGTATCAATTCACATTTCCACCAGCAGTGCAAGAGTGTTCCCTTTTCTCCACGCCCTCTTCAGCATTTATTGTTTGTAGACTTTTTGATGATGGCCATTCTGACCGGTGTGAGATGATATCTCATTGTAGTTTTGATTTGTATTTCTCTAATGATTAATGATGTAGGGCATTCTTTCATATGTTTGTTGGCAATCTGTATATCTTCTTTGGAGAAATGTCTATTTAGGTCTTCTGCCTATTTTCGGATTGGTTGTTTTTTTTGTTGCTATTGAGCTGCATGAGCTGTTTATAAATTTTGGAGATTTATCCTTTGTCAGTTGCTTCATTTGCAAATATTTTCTCCCATTCTGAGGGTTGTCTTTTGGTCTTGTTTATGGTTTCCTTTGCTGTGCAAAAGCTTTGAAGTTTCATTAGGTCCCATTTGTTTATTTTTGTTTTTATTTCCATTCCTTTAGGAGATGGGTCAAAAAGGATCTTACTGTGATTTATATCATAGAGTGTTCTGCCTATGTTTTCCTCTAAGAGTTTGATAGTTTCTGGCCTTACATTTAGGTCTTTAATCCATTTTGAGTTTATTTTTGTGTATGGTGTTATGGAGTGTTATAATTTCATTCTTTTACATGTAGCTGTCCACTTATCCCACCATCACTTATTGAAGAGGCTCTCTTTTCTCCAGTGTATATTCTTGCCTCCTTTATCAAAGATAAGGTGACCATATGTGTGTGGGTTTATCTCTGGGCATTCTATCCTGTTCCATTGATCTATATTTCTGTTTCAGTGCCAGTACCATATTGTCTTGATTACTGTAGCTTTGTAGTATTGTCTGAAGTCCAGGAGCCTGATTCCTACAGCTCCGTTTTTCTTTCTCAAGACTGCTTTGGCTTTTTGGGGTCTTTTGTGTTTCCATACAAATTGTGAAATTTTTGTTCTAGTTCTGTGAAAAATGCTAGAGGTAGTTTGATAGAGATTACATTGAACCTGTAGATTGCTTTGGGCAGTATAGTCATTTTCACAATGTTGATTCTTCCAATCCAAGAACATGGTATATCTCTCCAACTATTTGTATCATCCTTAATTTCTTTCATTAGTGTCTTATAATTTTCTGCCTGCAGGTCTTTTGTCTCCTTAGGTAGCTCTATTCCTAGATATTTTATTCTTTTTGTTGCAATGATAAATGGGAGTGTTTCCTTAATTTCACATTCAGATTTTTCATCATTAGTGTATAGGAATGCTAGAGATTTCTGTGCATTCATTTTGTATCCTGCTACTTTATCAAATTCACTGATTAGCTCTAGTAGTTTTCTGGTAGCATCTTTAGGATTCTCTATGTATAGTATCATGTCATCTGCAAACAGTGAGAGGTTTACTTCTTCTTTTCTGATTTGGATTCCTTTTATGTCCTTTTCTTTTCTGATTGTTGTGGCTGAAACTTCCAAAACTATGTTGAATAAGAGTGGTGAGAGTGGGTAACGTTTTCTTGTTCCTATTCTTAGTGGAAATGGTTTCACTTTTTCACCATTGAGGATGATGTTGGCTGTGGGTATGTCATATATGGCCTTTATTATGTTGAAGAAAGTTCCCTCTATGCCTACTTTCTGGAGAGTTTTTATCATAAATGGGTGTTGAATTTTGTCGAAAGCTTTCTCTGCATCTATTGAGATGATCATATGGATTTTCTCCTTCAATTTGTTAAGATGGTGTATCACAGTGATTGATTTGTGTATATTGAATAATCCTTGCATTCCTGGGATAATATACAACCACTTGATCATGGTGTATGATCCTTTTAATGTGCTTTTGGATTCTGTTTGCTAGTATTTTGTTGAGGATTTTTGCATCTATGTTCATGAGTGATATTGGCCTGTAGTTTTCTTTCTTTGTGACATCTTTGTCTGGTTTTGGTATCAGGGTGATGGTGGTCTCATAGAATGAGTTTGGGAGTGTTCCTCCCTCTGCTATATTTTGGAAGAGTTTGAGAAGGATAGGTGTTAGCTCTTCTCTAAATGTTTCATAGAATTCACCTGTGAATCCATCTGGTCCTGGGCTTTTGTTTGTTGGAAGATTTTTAATCACAATTTCAATTTCAGTGCTTCTGATTGGACTGTTCATATTTTCTATTTCTTCGTGGTTCAGCCTCAGAAGGTTGTGCATTTATAAGAATTTGTCCATTTCTTCCAGGTTGTCCATTTTATTAGCATAGAGTTGCTTGTAATAATCTCTCATGATCTTTTGTATTTCTGCAGTGTCAGTTGTTACTTCTCCTTTTTCATTTCTAATTCTATTGATTTGAGTCTTCTCCCTTTTTCTCTTGATGAGTCTGACTAATGGTTTATCAATTTTATCTTCTGAAAGAACCAGATTTTAGTTTTATTGATCTTTGCTATCATTTCCTTCATTTCTTTTTCATTTATTTCTGATCTGATCTTTATGATTTCTTTCCTTCTGCTAACTTTGGGTTTTTTTTATTCTTTCTCTAATTGCTTTAGGTGTAAGGTTAGGTTGTTTATTTGAGATGTTTCTTGTTTCTTAAGGTAGGACTGTATTGCTATAAACTTCTTTCTTAGAACTGCTTTTGCTGCATCCTATAGGTTTGGGGTTGTCATGTGTTCATTGTCATTTGTTTGTAGGGTTTTTTTTTTAAGATGATGTTGGGGGTAGGAGTTTGTTAATTAATTAATTTATTTTTGCTGTTTGGGTCTTCGTTTCTGTGTGAGTGCTTTCTCTAGTTGTGGTAAGCAGGGGCCATTCTTCATCACGGTGCACGGGCCTCTCACTATCGCGGTTTCTCTTGTTGCAGAGCACAGGCTCTAGACACGCAGGCTTAGTAGTTGTGGCTCACAGGCACAGCTGCTCCGTGGCATGTGGGATCCTCCCAGACAAGGGCTCGAACCCATGTCCCCTACATTAGCAGGCAGATTCTCAACCACTGCGCCACCAGGGAAACCCTGTTTCTAGGTATTTTTTGATTTCCTCTTTGATTTCTTCAGTGATCTCTTGGTTATTAAGTAGTGTATTGTTTAGCCTCCTTTTGTTTGTATTTTTTACAGATTTTTTCCTGTAATTGATATCTAGTGTCATAGCGTTGTGGCCGGAAAAGATACTTGATATGATTTCAGTTTTCTTAAATATACCAAGGCTTGATTTGTGACCCAAGATATGATCTATCCTGGAGAATGTTCCATGTGCACTTGAGAAGAATATGTATTCTGTTGTTTTTGGATGGAATGTCCTATAAATATCAATTAAGTTCATCTTGTTTAATGTATCATTTAAAGCTTGTGTTTCCTTATTTATTTTCATTTTGGATGATCTGTCCATTGGTGAAAGTGGGGTGTTAAAGTCCCCTACTATGATTGTGTTACTGTCGATTTCTCCTTTTATGGCTGTTAGTATTTGCCTTATGTATTGAGGTGCTCCTATGTTTGGTGCATAAATATTTACAATTGTTATAGCTTCTTCTTGTATTGATCCCTTGATCATTTTGTAGTGTCCTTCTTTGTCTCTTGTAATAGTCTTTATTTTAAAGTCTATTTTGTTTGATATGAGAATTGCTACCCCAGCTTTCTTTTGGTTTCCATTTGCATGGAATATCTTTTTCAATCCCCTCACTTTCAGTCTGTATGTGTCCCTAGGTCTGAAGTGGGTCTCTTGTAGACAGCATATATATGGGTCTTGTTTTTGTATCCATTCAGCCACTTGATGTCTTTTGGTTGGAGCATTTAATCCATTTACACTTAAGGTAATTAGTGAGATGTATGTTCCTATGACCATTTTCTCAGTTGTTTTGGGTTTGTTATTGTAGGTCTTTTCCTTCTCTTGTGTTTCCTGCCTAGAGAAGTTCTTTTAGAATTTGTTGTAAAGCTGGTTTGGTGTTGCTGAATTCTCTTACTTTTGCTTGTCTGTAAAGATTTTAATTTCTCCATGAAATCTGAATGAGATCCTTGCTGGTTAGAGTAATCTTGGTTGTAGGTTTTTCTCCTTTGTCACTTTAAATATGTCCTCCCACTGCCTTCTGGCTTGCAGAATTTCTGCTGGAATATCAGCTCTTAACCTTATGGAGATTCCCTTGTGTGTTATTTGTTGTTTTTCCCTTGCTGCTTTTAATATTTTTTCTTTGTATTTAATTTTTGATAGGTTGATTAATATATGTCTTGGCATGTTTCTCCTTGGATTTATCCTGTATGGGACTCTTTGTGCTTCCTGGACTTGACTAACTATTTCCTTTCCCATATTAGGGAAATTTTCAACTATAATCTCTTCAAATATTTTCTCAGTCCCTTTCTTTTTCTCTTCTTCTTCTGGGACCCATGTAATTCGAATGTTGGTGCATTTAATGTTGTCCCAAATGTCTCTGAGTCTGTCCTCATTTCTTTCATTGTTTTTTCCTTTATTCTGCTCTGCAGTAGTTATTTCCACTATTTTATCTTCCAGGTCACTTATTCTTTCTTCTGCCTCAGTTATTCTGCTATTGATCCCTTCTAGAGAATTTTAAATTTTATTTATTGTGTTGTTCATCACTGTTTGCTCTTTAGTTCTTCTATGTCCTTGTTAAACTTTTCTTGTATTTATTTTATTTCCAAGATTTTGGATCCTCTTTACTATCATTATTCTGAATTCTTTTTCAGGTAGACTGCCTATTATCTCTTCATTTGTTAGGTCTGGTGGGTTTTTGCCTTGCTCCTTCATCTGCTGTGTGTTTCTGTGTCTTCTCATTTTGCTTAACTTTCTGTGTTTGGGGTCTCATTTTCTCAGGCTGCTGGCTCGTATTTCCCATTGTTTTTGGTGTGTGTCCTCAGTGGCTAAGGTTTGCTCAGTGGGTTGTGTAAGCTTCCTGGTGGAGGGGGCTAGTGCCTGTCTTCTGGTGGATGAGGCTGGATCTTGTCTTTCTGGTGGGCAGGTCCACATCTGGTGGTGTGTTTTGGGGTGTCTCTGGCCTTTTTATGATTTTAGGCAGCCTTTCTGCTAATGGATGGGGTTGTGTTCCTATCTTGATAGTTGTTTGCCATAGGGTGTCTAGCACTGTAGCTTGCTGGTCCTTGAGTGAAGCTGGGTCTTGGTGTTGAGATGGAGATATCTGGGAGATTTTTGACGTTTGATATTACATGGAGGTGGGAGGTCTCTTGTGGACCAGTGTACGAACTTGGTTCTCCCACCTCAGAGGCAGAGCCCTGACGCCTGGCTGGAGCACCAAGATCCTTTCATCCACATGGTTCAGAATAAAAGGGAGAAAAAAGAAAGAAAGCAAGAAAGAAAGCAAGAAAGAAAGAAAGAAAGAAAGAAAGAAAATGATAAATAAAATAAAGTAAAATAACATAAAATAAAATTATTAAAATAAAAATAATTATTAAGAAGAAAATTTTAAAAAGTAATTTAAAAAAAAAAACACAGAGAGAACCCTAGGACAAATGGTAAAAGCAAAGCTATAAAGACAAAATCACCCACAGAAGCATACACATACACACTCACAAAAAGAGAAAAGGGGGGGAAATATATATATATATTTGTTCCCAAAGTCCACCTCCTCAATTTGGGATGATTCATTGTCTATTCAGGTATTCCACAGATGCAGGGTACACCAAGTTGATTGTGGAGATTTAATCCTCTGCTCCTGAGGCTGCTGGGAGAGATTTCCCTTTCTCTTCTTTGTTTGCACAGCTCCCAGGGTTCAGCTTTGGATTTGGACCCGCCTCTGCTTGTAGGTCGCCTGCGGGCGTCTGTTCTCAGCTCAGACAGGACTGGGTTAAAGGAGCAGCTCATTCAGTGGCTCCGCCTCACTCAGGACCGGGGAATGGAGGGGTAAGCCTGCAGTGGCAGAGGCCAGCTTGACATTGCAGCAGCCTGAGGCGCACCGCGCATTCTCCCGGGGAAGTTGTCCCTGGATCACTGGACCCTGACAGTGGCGGGCTGCACAGCCTCCTGTGAGGGCAGGTGTGGATAATGAGCTGTGCTTGCACACAGGCTTCTTGGTGCCTGCAGCAGCAGCCATAGCATCCCATGTCCATCTCTGGGATCTGAGCTGATAGCCGCAGCTGGCACCCGTCTCTGGAGCTCCGTTAAGCGGCACTCTGAAACCCCTCTCCTCGCACACCAGGAAACCAAGAGGCAAGAAAAAATCTCTTGCCTCTTTGGCAGGTCCAGACTTTTTCCTGGACTCCCTCCTGTCTAGCCGTGGTGCACTAATCCCTTCAGGCTGTGTTCACGCCTCCAGTCCTCTCCCTGCATCCGACCGAAGCCCAAGCCTCAGCTCTCAGCCCCGCCCATCCCGGCGGCTGAGCAGACAAGCCTCTCGTGCTGGTGAGTGCCGGTCAGCACCGATCCTCTGTGTGGGAATCTCTCAGCTTTGCCCTCCGCAGCCCTGTGGCTGCGCTCTCCTCCGTGGCTCCAAAGCTTCCCCCCTCCGCCACCCGCAGTCTCCGCCCATGAAGGGGCTTCCTAGTGTGTGGAAACCTTTCCTCCTTCACAGCTCCCTCCCACCGGTGTGGGTCCTGTCTCTATTCTTTTGTCTCTGTTTTTTCTTTTTCTTTTTGCCCTACCCAGGTATGTGGGGAGTTTCTTGCCTTTTGGGAGGTCTGGGGTCTTCTGCCAGCGTTCAGTAGGTGTTTTATAGGAGCAGTTCCACGTGTAGATGTATTTCTGATGTATTTGTGGAGAGGAAGGTGATCTCTGTGTCTTACTCTTCCGCCATCTTGAAGCTCCTTCTCGGAAACTGCATTGTTAATGGCTTCCCTGTGTGGGTCTGATGTAAAGTTTAATAACTAGTGAAATAGAGGCTATGTTACAGAATGATCAAAAAGAGGAATATGAAGGTAGTAGAAAGACAAAAGTCACCTACTCAAGTAGGTTAACTAATGTCACTAAATTTAATTTTAGTGACATTGGTAGACGAAAATGGAATTATGACATCTTTTTATCCTTTTAGGCCATATGTGCTTTAATATCTTTCCCTGGCTAAATAAACTTTAATATTGCCATAAAGAGACTATGAAATTATATTTCCAAATAGATTCAGTTCTCATGGTATGTTTAAAGTACCTTATTAATTTTTGACAAAAGCACAATTCTGTCTTGTACAACAAAGATGCATCTATATACAATTGAACAAGACTAAATTTGTTTATATGATGATAGATAAAGATAGGAATTCGGTCATTTAAATTTGTTGTATTATATCTTCAATTTTATATAAATGTTTAGGCTATCAATTTTCCTGGAAATTTACTTTATCGGTTATGTAGTATTTAAAGATATAACAATCTTTAGATCTGATGTATTAACATTTTTATTTTGGGAAAGTTAACCACTCTTACTGTAGGGAAATAGATACATGCTCCCTGGTAAGGCTAATCTTGTCAAATGCCACATTCCTAGCCTTTTTTTTTTTAATGAAAGAAATTGCTTCTTAAACACAGTGTTGTCCTTTCCTAAGAAATATTGATGCCTTTGTCTAACAGTGTATCCTTAGCAATGTGTGAAAAATTGTCCATGGAAATAACCTCCCAAGGCATGGAAACTAAGCAAATGTGTTACTAGTCTCTGAGGTCACAAGTGTGAGTCATGTTAAGAGGCTTCCAGCATTGATCTTCCAGCTTGCTTCTTACTTGTTGTTTTAGATTTTTTTGTTATTTTTCTTTTAAGCAAATGATAGCCACAACCATGAAAAAACTTGAAAGACTGATGTTTAACAATAGTTTCTTGGATGACTTAAGTGTGAAGAAAAAAAATCTTAGAATTTTTTCTGAGAATTTTTTGAAAGATAAAAATTTTACAGGTTAACTATTATTTATTGTACATTTTAATTATATTTTATTTTATAGTTATATTTATTCTTTTTATTTATTATTTATTATACATTCTTATTTATTTAATTGCTATTAAATGGACAAAAAATAAAGAAGTTTGAAAATCTGCCTACATTTACCCAAATCCTATTCCCATAACCAAAGACAATAACTGTTACTCATTCAAAGAGATTCTTTCTAAACTTTTTCTTTGCATATGCAATGAAAGAAGATTAGAAGTAAATTTGAAAATATTTTTTAAAAATACATAAACAAAGCACACGTTTTTAAAATAAAAAATTGTGTCCATTGAAACTTTAACTTCACAATATTATGGACATTCTACCCTATCTGGTTATAAAAGAGAACATAAAATCAATCTCATCTCATTTTGTTTAAGCATGGATGCATTTCATTCAACTTCTATTGATGTCACATATGTTTTCCTTGCCTGAGGCCACAGTCAGCCCCCCAATTTTTCTTCTTTTAGGGTTAGGGTTAAGGTTTTATTGCATAAAAAGTTTATGCAATATTTTGGGGAAGGAAGTATTCCTGTAAGTCGAATTTATGACTTTAAAATATAGCCTATGCTTTATTCCTGATTTTAAGCAGGAATGTCTAGTGTTTCATCAAGTATGATGTTTACAATTGGTTTCTGATTGATTCAGATTCAGGTTTACAAAGTTCTAATGTTAGATTAGTAAGAGTTTTCACTAAATAATGAATGATAAATTTTGCAAAATGCATTTTTAGTATCTTTTGAGAAGATTGTGTATTGTTCTTCCTCTAAAATTATTAATATAGTAACTTGCATGAACATAACATATTAATTGGATATATTTCTTGATGTTCAACACTCATTGCATTCTGAATCAAGCCCTATTTAATCATGCTTTACTTTTGTTCATGTGCTGCTATATTTGATTTACTCACATTATAGTAAATCTATTTGCATTTGTATTAACAAATTAGTTTAGCTTGTAGATTTCTTTTTTAGGTATTATTCTTGACTGGTTTTGTTATTAGGGTTAAGATGGCCTCATAATTTGGATTTCAGTGAGCTCCATCTTTTTTAATGCCCTGGGTAAGTTTAAATAACATGGAAACTATCTGGTCCTAGGATATCAATCTGATATTGATACATTATTTCTGTGGTAGGGAAAATAATGACTCCCCCTCCCCCCAAAAATATCCATATCATAATCCCTGGAACCCTGGAGCATGTGAATATGTTACCCTCTATGGTAAATGAACATTGCAGATATAATTAAGGTTAATGACTTTGAGAGGAGGGTATTATCTTGGATTACCTATGGGCCCAAACTATTCATGACTAATTAAACGTGGAAGAAGCTGAATGAGGAATGGGTCAAAAACATTCAACTTGAGAAGGACCTGACCGGCCATTGCTGGTGTTGAAGATGGAGGAAGGGGCCATGAACCAAGGAATGTGGATGCCTCCAGAAGCTGGGAATGGCACTCTGCTTCCAGCCTTCAAGAAAACGGAGACTTTGGTCCCTTCAACTGCAAGGAATTAAATTCTTCCAGTAACCTGAATGGACAGGAAATAGATTCTTCCCTAGAGATTTCAGAAAGTTGTGCAGCCTTGCCAACTCCTTGAATTTAGCTCCGTGCTGGACTTGTGACCTACAGAACTGTAAGATAATAAATGTGTGTTGTGGTAACTTGTCATGGGTTAATAGAAAAGTAATAAGAGTTCCTTAAATTTTTTTCCTTTAGTGAATCTATCATCTCATTATTTTTCAATAGGAAAAATGGTGATATGTATTACATAAACATAAAAAGATTCACAATGGACTGAGTTACACAATGAAAAATACAGTGATTTAGATGTAACAGTATAGATAGACAAAATATTTCAAAAATGTGAGGTTATAGAAGATAGCAAATTAGTTACAATTTTCAAATAATTAGTTATTTACTTTTTACCATATAAATTAACTAAGGTTAAAAATTCATCTGTTTGTTTTCTTCATCAAACTAGCTTCACCTTTGATTTGGTGTTTTAAAATATTTTTGTTTGGTGACTTCTATCATATGTGAAATTGCAAAAAACTTAAAACAATTTGCAGATTTCTCTGAAAAATGGTGTACAACTTCTACTTAGTCACTGAGTCAGCTAGAAAGGTCTTTGAAACATCCATTTTCAGTTTTCTCCTTAAGGAGAAATTCACCATGATTTGTTTTGAGTTATACAGTAACATTCCATGGACCCCAAAGTATAGTCTGCACTTTTCAGGTTTTCAGAGGGTCAAAGCTCACTTTAGAACAACTCTGGTATGATTTTGGAGTTTTTTTTCAAGTGGAATTGTTTTTCAGTTTTACATACATCTACATGCATATGTTCCTTTAACTCACTAAAGTACTTTACGTGCTTGATCTCGGTTGACCGATGTAAAGGGGTAAGTTACTTTCCCAGATTTGGGGGTTCAGAGCAGTTATGTGACTTTCCCACTATGTGGCAGTGCAGATTCTGTCCCTGGCACTCTCAGTCCTCTTCCCCGCATCCTCTGGGTTTTCAGATATGTTATTTTAATTTGCTAAACATTTTTCTTTTTTTTCTTGTGTTGAAAAATGATATTTTTACAACAGCAAAATTGGTTAGAATATCTTCTTGGCTTTAAAAAAAATAGGAGATTGGGATTAACATGTACACACTACTATAAATAAAATAGATAACTAACAAGGACCTACTGTATAGCACAGGGAACTCTACTCAATATTCTGTAATAACCTGTATGGGAAAATAATCTGAAAAAGAATATATACACACACACACACACACACACACACACACACACACACACACACACACGTGTATCTTCACTTTGCTGTACACGTGAAATTAACACAACATTGTAAATGAACTACATTCCAATAAAAATTTAAAAAGAAAAAAATGTAGAGATGACTTTAAGTGAAAAAGAGAAATGCAAGTAACATGAAGCAACTTTGCATGGGCTACCAGGTAGTCTTCCTTCCTATGATAGCCCTGGTCTCATTCTGTAACTTACTATGTCAAACTGGTGACATTTCTGTTGTCTATAAACTCAAGTAGATCAAAAATATTTACCAAAGCATTTTCTATTAAAATTATTTATCTTTGGGTAATTTGGTCCCAGTCCCATGTGAGTCCTGGTCTGTAGGCTGGGGAGAATAAATTCACCCATTATTACTTAGGTTACTTTTTTCCCCTTAAAGATGAAAGGGAGTAGTAAAACTGTATTAAAGTATTAAAGGGAGTAGTAAAGCTGGTAATTTCCTTATTAAGGGTTTATTGCAAGTACTTGTATATTGGTTTCTTTTTGGTCTGGCAGCTATGATTTTGAATTACTTCTCTTTAGAGTTATCTTACCACAAAATAATCTTTTGTACATCATTCATGATGATCTGTCAGTTAGTGTGGAATTTTAAAAAATTGGAAAACATTGTGGACTTACATGTTTGAAGCTTTTAGCCATATTTCTTTCTGAAAAAATAGTAATGAAATATACTTATGATGTTTAAAAAGCAAAAGTTATTATAGTATTTTTTCCCTTTAAAAAAATGTAGTATAGTTGACATGGAATATTACATTCGTTTCAGGTATACAATATCACTATACTATATTACTATTAGGCATTTATGTACAGTATGAGTTGATAACCACAATAAGTCTAATAACCATTCATCACCATGCCAAGTTATTACAACATTATTGACTATATTCCCTGTGCTGTACAATACATCCCCACATCCCTGTGGTTTATTTATTTTATAACTCAAAGTTTGGGACCCTTAATCCCCTTCACCTATTTTACTCAGCACCCCACCTCTCCCCTCTGCTGACCACCACTTTGTTCTTTGTATCTATGAGACTTTTAATGTTTTGTTTAGTTTGTTCATTTGTTTTGTTTTAAGATTCCTTGTATAAGAGAAATCATATGATATTTGTCTTTCTCTGTCTGACTTATTTCACTTTAGCATAATACTCTCCAGGTCCATCCATATTTTTGCAAATGGCAAGATTCCATTCTTTGCTTGTAGCTGAGTAATATTCCATTGTGTACACATACCACAACTTCTTTATCCATTCATCTATTTATGGGCACTTAGGTTGCTTCCACATCTTGGCTGTTGTAAATAATGCTGCTGTGAACATAGGGATGCATATATCTTTCTAAATTAGTGTTTTTGTTTTCTTTGGATAAATACCCAGAAGTGGAAGTGCTGTATCATATCGTAATCTATTTTTAATTTTTTGAGGACCCTCCATACTATTCTCCATGGTGGGTGCACCAATTTACGTTCCCACCAACAGTGCACAAGGGTTCCCTTTTCTCCACATCCTTACAAACAGTTGTTATTTTTTGTCTTTTTTGTTATAGCCATTCTGACAGGTGTGAAGTGATATCTCATTATGATTTTGATTTGCATTTCCCTGATGTTTAGCGATGTTGAGCATCTTTTTATGTGTCTGTTGGTCTTTCTTGGAAAAATGTCTATTCAGGTCCTCTTCCAATTTTTTTTAATGCATTATTTACTTTTTTGGTGTTGAGTTGTATGAGTCCTTTGTATATTTTGGATATTAACCCCTTATCACATATATAATTTGCAAATATCTTCTCCCATTCAGTAGGTGACATTGTCATTTTGTTGATGGTTTCCTTCTGTGCAAAAGCTTTTCAGTTTGATATAGTCTCATTTGTTTATTTTTGCTTTTGTTGCCCTTACTTGAGGAGACAGGTCCAAAAAAATATTGCCAGGACCAGTGTCAAAGAGCTTACTGCCTTTGTTTTCTTCTAGGAGTTTATGGTTTCAGGTCTTACATTTAAGTCTTTAATCCATTTCAAATTCATGGTGTAAGAAAGTGGTCCACTTTGATTATTTTTCATGTAGCTGTACAGTTTTCCCAATATCAATTATTGAAGAGGCTTTCTTTTCCCCACTATATTCTTGACTCCTTAGTTGTAAATTAATTGACCATGTAAGTGTAGGTTTCTTTCTGGGCTCTTTTGTGCCAGTACCACAATGTTATGATTACCACAGCTTTCCAGTACAGTTTGAAATCAGGGAGCATGATACCTCCAGCTTCGTTCTTCTTTCTTAAGATTGCTTCAGCTATTCGGGTTCTTTTGTGGTTCCATGTAAATTTTAGGTTTATTTGTTCAAGTTCTGTGAGAGAGGCCTTTTGATATTTTCTTAGAGATTGCATTGAATCTGTAGATTTCTCTGGATAGTATGGACATTTTAACAATATTAATTCTTCCAACCGTGAGCATGGTATATCTTTCCACTTATTTGTATCATCTTCAATTTCTTTCCCTAATGCCTTACAGTTTTCAGAGTACAGGTCTTTCACTTCCTTGGTTAAAATTATTCCTAGGTATTTTATTCTTTTTGATGCAATTGTAAATGGGATTGTTTTCTTAATTTCTGTTTCTGCTAGTTCTTTATTAGTATAAAGAAATTCAACAGATTTCTGTACAGTTGACTCTTAAATGATGAGGGAATTAGGAGCACCAACACCCCACTCAGTCAAAAATCTGCATATAACTTTTAGTTGGCCCTCTATATACTCAGTTCCTTCGTATCCGTATCCGAGTTCCACATCCTTGGATTTGGCCAACTGCAAATCATGTAGTATTTACTATTGAAAAAAATCTTCATATAAGTGTACCTGTGCAGTTCAATCCAGTGTTCCTCAAGGTAACCTAATATAGTAATTTTGTATCCTGCAACTTTACTGAATTCATTGATGAGTTCTAATTGTTTTTCAGTGGAGATTTAGGGTTTTCCATATATAGTATGTCATCTGCAAATAGTGACAGTTTTACTTCTCTTCCAATTTGTATACTTTTTTCTCTTTTTCTTATCTAACTGAACTTCCAGTACTATATTGAAAAAAAGTGGAGATACTGGGTATCCTTGCCTTATTCCTCATCTTACAGGAAAAGCTTTCAGCTTTTCACTTTGAGTATGATGTTAGCTGTTGGTTTGTCATATATGGCCTTTCTTACATTAAGATATGTTCCCTCTATAACCACTTTGTAGAGATAGGAACATTTGTTCATTTACATTTAAAGTAATTATTGATAGGTATACTTATTGCCATTTGGTTAATTGTTTTCTGGTTGTTTTTATAGTTCTTCTCTGTTTCTTCCTCTCTTGTCTCTTCCCTTTTGATTTGATGGCTTTCTTTAGTGTTATGTTTGCATTTCTCTTTATTTTCTGTGTATCTCTTACAGGTTTTTGGTTTGTATTTACCATGAAGTTCATATATAACAACCTATGTATATAGCAGTCTCTTTTAAGTTGATGGCTGCTTAAGTTGGAGCACATTCAAAAAGCACTACATTTTTACTCCCCCAACCATGTTTTATGTTTTTGATGTCATATTTTACATCTTTTTATTTTGTGTATCACTTAACTATTTTAGATATTATGATTTCACTGCTTTTGTCTTTAAAATTCATACTAGCTTTATAGTCGGTTGATCTACTACCTTTACTATGTTTGCCTTTAACAGTGAGATTTTTTTTCTTTCATAATTTTCTTGTTTCTAGTGATGACCTTTTTTTTCTATTTAAAGAAGTCCCTTTAGCATTTCTTGTAAGGTTGATTTAGTGGTGATGAACTCCGTTAGCTTTCACTTATCTGGAAACTCTTTATCTCGCCTTTATTTCTGAACGATAACCTGGCAGGGTAGAGTATTCTTAGTAGTAAGTTTTTTTCCTTCCAGTACTTTGAATATATTGTGCCAGTACTTTCTGACCTGTAAAGTTTCTGTTGTAAAAGGTGATAGTATTATGGAGATCCCCTTGTGTGTAACTATTTGCTTTTCTCTTGCTGCTTTTAAGAAGCTCTCTTTAATTTTTGATATCTTAATTATAATGTGTCTTTGGATTCATCTTATTTGTCACTCTCTGTGCTTCCTGGACTTGGTGTCTCTTTCCTTTGCCAGATTAGGGAAAATTTCATCCATTATTTTTTTGAATATATTCTCTATCCATTTCTCTCTCTCTTCTCCTTCTGGAACCCCTATAATGCAAATGCTAGTATGCTTGATGTTGTCCCAGAAATCCCTTCAACTATCCTCATTTGTGTGTGTGTGTGTGTGTGTGTGTGTGTGTGTGTGTGTGTGTGTGACTTTTTTGCTCTTCCTATTGGGTGATTTCCACTACCTTGTCTTCCAGATCACTGATTCTTCTGCATCCTCTAATCTGCTGTTGATTCCCTCTAGTATATTTTTCACTTCAGTTATTGTATTCTTCTGTTCTGATTGGTTCTTTTTTATATTTTCTGTCTCTTTATTGAAGGTGTCACTGAGTTCAACCATTCTTCTCCAGAGTTCAATGAGCAGCTTTAAGACTATTACTTTGAACACTTTATCTGGTAAATTGCTTATCTCCATTTCATTTAGTTCTTTTTCTGAGGTTATGTCTTCTTCTTTCACGTGGAAGGTATTCCTTCATCTCTTCATTTTGCCTAAATCTCTATGTCTGTTTCTATGTATTAGGTATAACAGCTACATCTCCTGGTCTTGAAAGAGTGGTCTTATGTACAAGATGTCCCATGGGGTCCCAGTGGTGCAGTCCCCTCTGTTCACCAGAGCCAGGTGCTCCTAGAGTATCCCCTGTGTGGGCCAGATGTGCCCTCTTGTTGTGACTGGGCTGTGATTGCTGCAGGCACCCTGGTGTGCAGGGCTGGCCCCCTGGAGTAGGAGCTGCTTTGGAGGGGAGCTGGGACAGTCTGCTGGGTATGATGGTGTGGGAGCTGCTTTAAAGGAGCTAGCCTGGGCAGGTCCTCTGGAGAATGCTGGGCTGGGACGCATGGTGTTAGCTAGGTTGATGGAGAATGACAGAAGTGGTGCCCATCCCCCCCAGGCCAGCTAGGTAGAAGGAGAGTAAAAAAGAATGATGCCTGTCAGTGCTTCTGTCCCCAGAGCAAGTTCGACCAGATCCCTGTCCTCCCAGCACCTGCCATAAAATTAGTCAGTGAATCTCCTTCTATGACCCAGATACTTTTTAAGCTGCTGTGTCTGTGCTGGGATTTGGAGTGAGTGTAACCCCACTGGTTTTCAAAGCCAGACATTATGGGGTTCATCTTCCC
This sequence comes from Mesoplodon densirostris, assembly GCF_025265405.1. Classification (NCBI taxonomy): domain Eukaryota; kingdom Metazoa; phylum Chordata; class Mammalia; order Artiodactyla; family Ziphiidae; genus Mesoplodon; species Mesoplodon densirostris. The sequence continues at coordinate 43,509,338 of NC_082670.1, read as the reverse complement.
AGCACAGGGCCTCAGGCTGGGAAGCCTGACATGGGGCTCACACCCCTCACTCCCCGGGGGCACCTGTCCAGCTGTGTTACCCCTCCTGTTTGTGGGTCTTCACAATGGGGATGAGGGTTCTAATTAGACTGCTTCTCTGCCTCTCAATGTGTGGCCTTTTCTTTTTGTTCTTAGTTGTAGAAGGTCTGTCCAGCTAGTCTTCAGGTTGTTCTCAGAGATGCTTGTTCCATATGTAGTTGTGGTTTTGGTGTGTCCATGAGAGGAGGTGAGCTCAGGATGTTTCTAATTTTCCATCTTGATCCTGGAACCCCATAGTAGTATTTTTCTATAATCAAAGTCAGCCAAACATGAAGAGGCAAGGATAATGAATGAGGGGCAATGAAAACCTGTTGGGGCCTCCCAGTGAGAAGCCTTAGATTGCCAAAGTCATCTTGAATACAGTGTAAACTTTGGGGAATGAGGTAGACAAAGGCAAGGTGGAAAGACATGGTAAAAAAAAAAAAAAAAAAAGATATCCTCATAATGGAGGAGGACAAATTTTGAGACATGGAAAAGAATTGACTTCATCTATTTTGTGACTTTCAAAGTTCAGGGAGGAGCTGTGAAAAGTCATGAAAATTTGTTCATTTTAGTCCCAGCACTGAGCTAAGTGCTTGTGAGAGCTAATTCATATAATGTAACAACCCTAGAGCTAAGTTCTAGTATTTTTTGCTCATGTATAAGATGGGAACACTGAGATTCCAATTTAAATAAATGGCCTGGAGTCAATCAGCACGAGATAATTGGCTAGCTGACTCCAGCATCTAAACTTTTAACTGCTTCTTCTATGCTCTTTATTAATAATGATTGTAATCTTTGTAGCTAATAAGAATGATACTTTCAACATATGGGTTTTGTATTCATTGCATCTTTAATAATGAACAAATCACTTCTTTTTTTTTTTTTTGCGGTACACGGGCCTCTCACTATTGTGGCCTTCTCCCATTGCGGAGCACAGGCTCCGGACGCGCAGGCTCAGCGGCCATGGCTCACGGGCCTAGCCACTCCACGGCATGTGGGATCCTCCCAGACCAGGGCACGAACCCATGTCCCCTGCATCGGCAGGCAGACTCTCAACCACTGCACCACCAGGGAAGCCCACAAATCACTTCTTGATATAATAGAAGAAAACATAATATGCTTCTAATATTTTGACAACTGTATAATACTAAATATCTCTACAACTGTGTAGGAAGGTTAAAATTTTTGATTTAAAAATACCATTAGTTGATTAGATTTGTTTTAAGCACATTGAAATTATTACATTACTTAACAGCAGATTTGATCCAAGATGCTCTAATTTCAGGAGTAAAGTATTCCATTGCATGTGGAAAAGTATAAAGTGATATCCTGTCTTTTCTAAGTAATGCATCATAGACACATTTCCTTCATTATAAAGTGGTCTCTAGGAAATAGGGGCCAAACCCTTTATTCTAAATTATGCATTTCTACTTTTAATGGCTTTTTTGTTATACAACAATGGTTTAATGGTTACAGAGAAGCTTCTAGAACATTTTTTCATGCCAGCATTCTTTCACCACAACATTACACAGGATTTTCCATTTGACTTTCTGCTCTTCCTCAAACCCAAACTGAAATCACAGAAGTGGAGGAAATATGTCCCTTTATTCTCACCAGATGAAATTCTTGCTTCTGTCTTTACTTACACATGTTCACAGTTGCCTGAACCCAAAACCACACAGGCCGAAAATGAAATATAAAATAGTTTGCTTGGAAAAACATTTACCCTATGAAGTAATTGTTGCTAAATACTTTTGGATCAACAAACTGGTAACTTTCAAATGGTTTTGAATAATATTTCTACTCATGTAAAATTGGCAAAGTTTAGTCAATTTCAATGAATGTATTGGGAACCCAGGAAAATATTGTCTAGGAGAATTTTATTAACTAATATAGCTCTGAGTGATTTCAGTTCTTCTGGTGAACCTCCCTCTCAACAGTTTTTTATTCCATGCATGCTCATGGCATTATATTAGTTTTGCCAAGAATTGCTTTTATAAATCAGTTTTACATTTTGTTTTTTAATATTATATAGTTTGATGTATTTTTTGCTTGGTATTTATAAAGTAAGTATTTAGTAGTTCTTGGTATAGTTGGACCTAGAAAACATTATGACTTTTTTTCATATCTATGACATGTATTCATGTTTTACTAACTTATGAACACAGGCAGTAGGAAAAGGAATCTATTTTTTTCCTAATCTGAGATCCCCCCAAACACTCTAATTATCAGATATGTTGAAATAATATAAGATTTGTGGCTATGTCCTAATGCAGACCATGCTCAGAATTAGAATTATTCAGATAAAAGGTGTTAAATCAAATTCAGGGAGTGACCTGGGTGGGGGGGTGCTCTCAAGATCTCCTGGGAAGTGAGGCCAGGGCACTGCTTGGGCATAATTTTATTTTTCCCCAGAGTGAGAATATAGCCTTGCTGACAGTGGGATTGGCTGCAAAAAGAGGAGTAACTAATTCCTATAATATAGATTGTGTAAGAGCATAGAAACTTGAATAGGGTTGAAAACTTAAGTAACAAAGAGTTCTGTACAGCACGAAATTCAGCTTCTCAGGTCTGAGAAGTATCTGGGCAATTGCAGGATCAATTTAGAGATTCTTGGGGCCAAGCAACACGGCACTGACAAGCTGCAGAACCATGTATGGCCACCTTACATCTGATAAGATTCTACAGACAGATTTTATTTAAATTTTATTTATATTCAGAACTTAATCATTATGGCGAGTTTGTATGAGTGTGTATTTGAATGGGAGTTGGTTCTGGGTGGTTTCATGCCAAGTCATGGTCTATTGAAACGGAAGCCTTTATTTTGAACAATATTGACTTTGATTGTGTTGAGAGTATGCATTTTCTGCCTTAGAAAGGACACAATTCGTTTCACTCTGTTTTCTTTATACTCGTAACTCAATTATTTACTATCGCTTTATGTTTAGAGTGCTGATAGGGTATATTGTGCTCATGTTTTATAATGTTACTTTAAATTTTTATATCGTTTTATGTTATTCTCTAGTTAGTATGTTTATAAAGCAACCAGTATGTTAGTCCCTTGTTGATGGGCGTTGCTCTCATACAACTTTTCTCTGCAAAGGAGGTAGTGCCATGGCGAACTGATTGAGCCAAATAGGATCAAACGGAATTCCAATTTATCATTTAAGTTTGGATCTTAAAACTAGAACTGTGTGCCATATCTTGCACCATAATTGTGGCTACCACATGGACCAGTATTGTATTAATAGTCAAGATTTGAAAATCAAAACAATGGCAGACTTTCCCTGTTGTTGAAAATACTTGATCTAGTTGCCCTGATTTACTGAGTACAACTGCTGTTCTTTGAAAGCCCTGAAGATGCAGAGGGCTTTCAAAGAAATACTGATGGTGCCCAATTTCCCTGTCCTTTGAATTCCCTTTTCTGCCAAAGTCAATATATATATATATATACATCTATCTATCTATCTATACATATATATATATATATACATATATATACACAAATGTTATTCATTATTTCAATTGAAGTATCATCAAGAAAAGGAGCTAAGAAAAATGAATAAGAAATAAAAATTAATTGGTACCATCACTGTTTGTTTGGAGTGATAAATGATCATTTTGGAAAATGCAGTGAATGACAATAGAACTGCTTTCCCATTATTAAATGTGCTCACGTTATTCTCAAATTCAGACAATTAGCATTAATTTTCTCTGAATCTTGTTAGAGAACTCATACATTTGGGCTCAGCTATGTGAAAGAGTTCTCTATTTTTTTCTTTCTGTCTCTCTACAAACTGGTCTGCATATGCTCCACAATTTTATCAGCAAGGGAATCATTAGGAGAAAGATTGCCATATCTTATACAAGGAGTTAGGTTCCTTGATGTTTCAAGGCTCAATTTGGAGGAAATTATTTAGTTTCATTAGTTTTCAGTTATGGTTGTGAGACTATGAGGGCCTTTGGAACTGTTGTACTGAATCTGAACTCCTATGATTTGACAGTCTTTTTGCATTAATCATTATAAGTAACATAAGAAAGTGTTCAAATGAAATATTCTTCTTATTTTATCACTTATGTTGGTCTGAAAGAAAAGCCAAGATTAATATCTTCATAGCTTCCTTTTTTTAAAAGCCTGTATTTAAAACTTTAAATATCAGTAGATGTTCATATAATATTAAATCTCAAATTTTTTCTTTTCCAAAATTTGATTAATATAAGTAGTGGTTTCATGTAGTCAAGAGATATGTTTGATGATTTGCATTATTTACAAGGTAAAACTCCAATTATGGCCTAATCTTCTTTAATGATACAGTCTAAATTTTTTTTGATTAAAAATCTACTTTATTTCTTTTTAGGGAATCCCAGGATTTCCTGGAAACCAAGGATTAATGGGACAAAAAGTAAGTACTAATGAAAGTTGAAAGATTGGGGAATGGAATCTGATTATGAAAAGGGCAAAGTGGTGATGTCTCTTCACATAGAATACATTTTATCACATTCACGGCAACAGTTAATTGTTCAAACATGATATAATTTCAAAAGCTATTATTTTGACCTTACAATTAGTTTTTGTTGTTGTTTTATACAGATGTATATTTGGATTTACATACATGCTTTCTATTTTACTTAGTTATTTTCTATCTTGTGCTCTTAGACCATACTTTTGGGATAATTGTACTACTTCCTGAACTGTATTTTTAGAAATTCTTTTAGTACAACTACTTTGGTTATAAACTTTCAGTTTTTATTCAATTATCAATATGTTTTTGAGAGAGGATTTTGTAGAGTATACAGTTCAAGATTGATGATTATTTCCTCTTAATACACTGAAATTTTTCTACTGTCATCTCCTGGCTTCCATGGTTAACTATGAAAAATCTGCTCTTGTTCTAATCATCATTCTTTTGTAAGTGATCTATCCCTTCTTTGGGGATTCTTTTAAGGTATTTTATTTGTTTTTAGTGTTCTTAAAACTCACTGCAATGTATCTAGATATGGATTTCTCTTTATTCATCCAGGTGGGAATTTAGTTTGCTTCCTGGCTCTGTAGAATTATTTCCATTATCTCTGGAAGACATGAGCTGTTAATCCCCATGCTACTTCTCTTCATCTTCTGCTCTTCCCTCTTTCTGGAATTCTAGTTAGACATAATTTTATTCCTTCTAATTTTGTCCTCTACATCTCTAAATTGCTTACTTCCATATCCTTGATTCTTAAATTCTGGTTAATTTTTTGGGATATATTTTCCAGTCTATTTATTCTCCCTTTACAGTGTCTAATCTGCTGTTTAAGCCATCAATAGATTTTTAAAAAAATCTAAACAATCATATTTTTCATTTCTAGAATTTCAAATTTTAATAACATCTTTTTATTCTTTTTTTATAGAAGTATAGTTGATTTACACCATTGTGTTAGTTTCAAGGGACAGCAAAGTGATTCAGTTATATATATATATATATATATGTATGTATATATATATACATATATATATATATATATATATATATATATATACATACATCCCTGTGTTATAACATCTTTTTATTCTTGATAGTCTAGTCTCTTGCTCTATCTTCAGTCCTAGTAGTCTTTCATGATTCCATTCTTTCATTTGTAAAGATTTCACATATAGTTCTAAATTCTCTTTCTAGCCATTCTGACAGCTGCGGTTCATTGTTATTCCTCTTGATTCTCAGTCTTGTGGTTTTCTACCTCTCCTGTCTTAATTGTTGATGCTGAGCTCATTGCTTCATCCTAGTTAGCGGGTTTCCTGTCAGCCTAACTGGGGCATGGAGAGCCTCCTGCTGGTAGCCACGGGTACCATTTCAGTGTCCTTTGAGGGTCCTGAGCCATTGTAGGTACTAAAGATTCCTGCCCTCTGCCCATGGCTGGCCCAGTGTTCAGTTTCCTAAAAGCTGAGCATGTCTCCTCAGACACCTCCAGCCCTCTTGTTTCCTGCAGCTCAACTTCTAGCGAGGTTTCTGCACACTTCCAAATCCTCATAATCACAATATTAACCGAGAGTATATTTTATTAAAGTGAGGCATCTTTGAAGACTTCTCCTGCTTCTCAAAGAGAATATTCTTTTCAGGGTTGTTGTTCTGGAATCAGAAAATCCCTTGGAGCATCAGGTCAGCCACAATCCCAAAATCTGAAGTCTAAATGCTATTAAACTGTGTCCTAATTTTTCTTAATCTGTACTTACTATCATAGCTCTTAAATTATGGTAAATAAGAAATATTTTCACTTGATTTTTTTCCCTCTGTTGTCTGACCTCACCAACTGGGTGTGAACTGCTAGGTCTTCCTTTGAAAGAATAACAGTGCCACTCCTGATTTCCTAATGAAAATATTTTCCTTAGTAATTCCACAGACCCTAAGCCTACGTCTTTAAGGTGTTAGATTCCTGAATTTTTACCTTGCATTGCTTCGTCTTACAGTAGAGGAAGGAAAGGCAGACACATTGGGTTGATTGATATTGAGTTTTCATTTCATAATGCTTTGGTAGGAAATTTCTAAAGATGAATTGATACTCTGCAATTTTAAACTTGATCTGTATTTGATTTTTAGGGAGAAATTGGGCCTCTAGGACCAGTAGGAAAAAAAGGATCTCCGGGGATACCTGTATGTTAATGTCATTATTATTACTGGGGTGTTTGAAATATTGTCATTATGTACCAGGGGTTCTTATTCTGAAATTCACAAAACTGGTGGGAGGATTCAGCAATGAGATTTTTGGGATCCACAAATTCCATGCATTTGTATGAAAAAGATTATATTCATTTTTCTAGAGGAGTCTAGATTTCTTCAGATTCTCAAAAAGTTGGCTACCCAAGTAAGGATTAAGAACGTTTACTGTAGATAAACCAGAAAACAAATATCCTAGATAAAAAAAAATACTGAGTACCATGAGAAGATCTAAAACTCAATAAATATTCTTTGTTATTTTTTAGAAAATTTACAAATTTATTACACTAATGAAGGAGAATATATTCAGAACAGGTAGTATAGGAAGATCCTAAATTAGTGAACAAGTAATTTTGGAAGTTTTGGGAGTAAAGGGACATATGAGTATGATATTAGAAATTATGATAATCCTATGGTGTATAGGACTCCATAAAAAATTTCTAAAAGTAAATTGTTAGAAGCAAGGTGTATTTTAATCTATGAATCAAATTGCCCGTAATAGCTTATTTTTAAGTAAAAAAAAAAATGGACAGTTTATGACCTTTCATTTAATTATGTAAGTTAAAAAAGCAGATATTTTACGCAGTGAAAAGATTTGATAAGATCTTGGTGAAAGATTTAAATGGAATATTCTTCCTCTACCTCCATCATCAAGACCAAATTATTTTTTTCATTGAAATATTAAATGAAACTTGATTATTTACCAGTATTTAAGTTAGCCTCCAGGAAATGAAGACATTGACTAGAACTTCATTGAACTTCAAGAATATCTATATTTAATATTTCTAATATTTAAAACACTATGCTAAGACTAGTATATTTTACATCTTATAGTTGTAATAAACCCTGAATTGATAGCAAACCATAGTAGTGATGACATGCTGTTTTCAATGTGACTATACTGAGATTCTATTTTCTGATAATACCAATTGAATATTTTTTTGCTCATCACATTTCCTTTGCTGTGATTAAGAGAAAGCAAATTTTTTTATATATGTAATAATATTTAAATGGAATCTAAATTAAATTAGTTCCTTGTTGCTAGAGTAGTTATCAGTGTCTTATTTTGAATTATATGGTTACTAAAAATATGGCCATTTGTAACTTGAATAGACATTCTTACATTCAGAGAAATTATAGATTTTAATTCTTTAAAATCATTATTCAATAAAATAGAAAACATAAGTAAAATTGACCAAAATAACATCTATGAAGAAATCTAATTCTTGGCCATCATGAGAAAGGAAGAAAGTAGAGTGTAGAAAAAAAATACTTTTCTTTACATTTGTCTCTTACTAGCTCTCCAGTCATTTTTGCTATTTGTAGGTGATTTAAGCAACCAATTTACAAGGGCTTTGCCAGCCTTCATGTTATGTTGCATAGTTTGATTCTTTATTATCCTTTATTTGGATGTCTGTAGGGATGTTTCCCATATCATGCATTATATTTTAGTGGATTGATTATTATGATAATGTATAACTTGAAAACTGATTGAATATTTTAAAAATATTATTCTCTAAATTGCTCTTGCAATTTCCACTTAAAATGTAGGGTTTGATGGGAAGCGACGGCTCACCAGGTCAGCCTGGAACCCCAGGATCTAAGGTAAAGAAAACTAACTTAATAAGATTGAGGACTTTGTGCAAAATGACCATTTAGGTACTTCAGTCAAAGTTTTAACTACATTGATTTTATTTTGAATGTGGTTTGAATTCTATGAACAAGCACTTGTAGGAATGAAGTCTTAGGCAAAAACTAAGCATATAAAACATGCTAACGTAAAGCAGGTCTGGTTTAAGCTGGAAAAGGTCCAAGATCCTGCATGACTCAGCCCTCTTCCCTGACTGGCAGCTCAGGGGACTGAGGAATACCCAGAGCTCTATGGGGCTCTGTACCCAGCCCACCATCTAGAGTATCTGTAGTGACCACTGAGGGTAACTGTACCAACTTCCAAGTCATCTTCTTGGTTTTTTATTTAGTGGAATGTATGTGGAATTTTTATTTGTAAAATGCCTTGTAGTGAGTTTTATCCTCCCTCGGGACGGTGGATAAGATGGCACATTATCTTAACTTTCACATTTAAAAAGTAAGGCACGCTTGACAACATATTTAGGTGTCAGGTGAGGTTATTCTTAAGGTAGAACTGTAAACCTGAGTACCATGATTCGACCATTTTCTAGGTGTACAGAGTCATGTGTAAGAGAATTTCTTTTTATTAGAGGATCAGATTTTTATTAGAGGATCAGACCGGGTACCTTCTGGCTCAACTCAAGAAACTATTCTCGACTACTTAATAAGTAGATTCTAGGATAGCCTTCTAAAAGGAAGTGATGGAATTGCTGTTTTGGAAGCATTCAACCTTTAACTAGACCAGGGAAATAGATCCTGGCATACAAAATGAGTAGATGGCCTAATCTACTCTACTTTTAGTTCTAAAGTACCTAGAGAAAGAGATAGGATAAAATGTCATTGAGAGCCCAGTGATTAGGGAAAAGTAGCTGCCCTCTCACCAGAGGTGGACCCTGTGGGTGCTTGGAACACTGTGAGTCCTAGCAGTAGTAAGTGTGCACTTGCCAAGTGGAGGTTCTCCATCATGTTGCAAGGTCATGTTGTAAGAAAAAATAGAGTAGTTTTATAATCCTTAAATAACTGGGATACGATGGAGTAGTTGTATATTCCTTAAATAACTGGGGTACAATGGACTCTCCCATGATGTTCTGGATCCCCTAATTCTTAAGAACTCAGCCTAAGATTTTGTTAGCATTTTTAATTAGCCACTTAGCATCGCTGGCTCACACTGAGCTGGAGGTCAACTAAACCTGCTAGATTTTCCATAAAAGACGTTAGAACAATGTATTTGTGGCATCCACCACTTGGGTAGGTCTGCTGCTGTAGCTAGGGAGTCAAATGGCTGATCCTAACATCACAGTTTGTTTTTACATAAATTACTATAAAGTTTGATTTCCCTCATCTTGTCCTTCTACGATTATTTTGTTAAAAATAGATTCAAGATGTTAAAATTATACCTCTTAAATGTAATCTTTTCAGTGAAACATTTCAACTTGTTTTCATGCAGTATATTACCTCAGGTCTTAGAAAGTTTTTCTGCCAAGGGCCAGATAGGACGTGTTTTAGTCTTTGAGGGCCATATAATTTCTGTTGCAGCCACTCAACTCTGCTATTGAAATGTAAAAGCAGCCACGGTGTGGATGTGCCCGTGTTTCGTACAAGTTTATTTACAGAAGGAGGCATTGGGCTGACTTAGCCCACAGGCCATAGTTTATTTGCCTCTATGTTACCTTATCCCTCTGGTTTTGTCAACTAATATATTTGTGAACTAATGCCTTCAATAACAATTGATATAAGTTCAAGAGTAATACAAAAAAAGCTGTGTTAAGCAAGGCAGGGATGAGGCTGAAATTCTGTGGTAGATCTTTAGAAAACTTCCAATTTAGATTATAATACCTCTTTTTAAAATAGCCATTGAACCATTTATAAGTCTATTTTACCCTATCATATTCCAGTTTTATAAAATATTATCTAAATGACATCAGGATATATTAACATAATCAAGTCATGTAGCTTTTGGCAAGTCCTGTCACCTCTGAGTTTCAGCTTAATCATTTGTAAAATTAGACAATTTAAGGAACCATTGTTCTATGGTATAATCATGCTGTTATGTGCTAAATGCTTTAATTAAGTCCAAATAGTATGCTCACGTGGTTCTCAACGTGAGTTGAGAATGAAAGTGCTTCCCTTTACTGCTTAGTGAGACTGACCTGGCTCTGGGTGATCATCGCCCCCCACTTCTAGGTGTCACACCAACCTCAATATTGGGTTGTGATTTCAGGTGTCCAAGTATATTTGAAAGCCAGAACCACTACTGACAATCTCTCCTGATGATCCAGGAGGCAGGTTGTCTTTTATAACCAATCCTCTTTTCCTATCTTACATTCTTTGCTCTGACAACTTGGTCTTGCTTTCCAAATGTCTGTTAGCAAGGACTGCACTGGAATCCTGAAAAAGAACGCAAACTAAAAGTTTTCTGATTCATGCTTCTTCCAAAAGCCACTCAAAAGTGCATTTGAGGCTAATTTTCTTTTTTCAGTTGCATACTGAAAATGAGTCATACAGAGAAAGCAAAACAGAGAAAGATGAAGATTTCCAGCCTAGAGGATGCTATTAAGATACATGGGTCTGGCTTGTGCAGCACAAAGACCAAGCTAATTAGTGCCAGTCCCTAAAGATTGGAATCTCTCTTTTTACTTGGAGCTGCCAGCATCAAACAGGCTGGTAGAAAGCTTTATAAGTATGCGAACTCACTTCCCTGCTTAAGAGAGTTTTTCTTAATGAGTAGGCTTAACATATAGATTCTATATTTCAAACAGTTGGAAAGTTGTAAATGTAAAAGTTGTTTAAAAGGTATTCCCTTAAGTGTCTGTATCAGATATATGGTGACTAAATTCAAAAAATTTCAAATGGTTTTGATGCATTGACAGGGAAATAAAGGTGAACCTGGACTTCAAGGGCTGCCTGGGGCTTCTGGGCTCAAGGTAATTAATTTGTTTTGAAGCATTTGGAAATTTTTTCAAAGAAGTATGAGTTCCTCTCATTATTTGATGAGATTAACATTTGTATCCCTTAAGAAAAGATAGATGAAATGAAGGATTACCTTTTATCATAAAATTAGGGTACCTGAAAGCCAGTGGTGAATGTGGGCCAATTTCATTTCTGTTTTTTGGATATGTTATCATAGTTTAGGTAATAACGGCATGAAATATACTTTAGTTTGGTTTTTCTAGAATTAGTAAAATTTGGATGCTGATATGAACATCTTCTCTGGTCCAAAGAACATTACGCTCTTATGTGGCTGAATGAGTGTGTGTCTCCCCTGGTGGTGCCGTTTCTTTGCTGATTGATGGGACTTTATTTTCAGTCTGGGAGTCACACTTGCCTTTACCAGTTTCCTCCAAACCAAATAGTTGATGTTTATTTCAATCAGATTTTTAATTCTGTTCTAGCCTTTAAAAATCTAGAGTAATATTCAACAACTCACAGTGAGCAAAGAGAACAGAACTTAGTTTCCACAGAAGAGAGTTGTTTTTAGTTAATATGACAGAGTTTGGGACTAATGGTAAAGCAAACAAAGCAAAACCAAAACTCCATGAAACATATTCAGGAGCATGTCCTATCTCTTACAATTTTAACCTAAATATTGTTGATATGTCATCATTATATACTTTCACATTGTAAGTTTTTTTTAAAAAAGGAAATAATCTCTATGACATTATAGGGAGAGTAGAAAAACTGAGTTAAGATAACTTATGGACTATTCCTTGTTCTGAAAACAGTTCAAGAATTTATGTCTAAGAAAATAATATTCCACATATATAAAGTAAAAATCATAAATTTGCATATCTAACTACAAGGGTGTTCACCCCAATATTGTTTATAAAAATAAAAACTGTGAAAGTGAATGTTTAACAATAGAAATTTTATTAACTATGGTAAATCAATATAGTTGAATACTATTCTGTAATTTAAAAATTTAAAAAACATAATGGCATATAAAGAACTCACAATATTAATATATTTCACAGTAAATGATATAAAGTTATGCATACACAGCACATTTTAGTATCTAAGTTGTGTATGTGTTTGTGAGAGGTAGAGGGAAAAACATATAACCAAGTAAAAATAGTGGGTAATGAGATTTTCAATAATTTTATTACTTCTATTTATTTACCAGTTTTGTAACAATAAAATAAGTTTTTTAAAGGAGGATTATGAGAAAAAGCAATTTCAAGGAGGATGGGAAAGTATTAGTAAATACAAAGAGACATAACCTGTGTTTATTATTTTCACTGCTTTATTTTTTATTGTTGACATTATAAATATAATAAAAATACCAAATGTTTATAAAATTTTAAAATATGAAATGATCTCAGAATTTCTTAACTAGCAAAGATAGGAAAAGATATAAGAAGTTTTATTGGGACTTCAGTGAACTTTACTATTCTTTACTATTTCTATAGTAATAACTCTAACAAAATTTTTAACTATCAGTTTTAAATTTGAGACATATATAGAGATAAAAACAGTGGGGTTTTTCACAAGCAGTAAGCCTGTGATCTTCATGTGAATTCTGTATTACTTAGGGAGAACCAGGAGCAGTGGGTCCACCAGGAGAACCAGGATACCTGGGTTTACCTGGAATTCAAGGGAAAAAGGTATGATATTTAGGACATATAATTCAATGTTAATCAGCTATTACCATGTAAGTCTTCTTTTTGTGCACGTAACATAGAAGGGCCAATTATGCATTCAATGATGAGCTGACCTATGTATTTGGTATACATATAAAATGTTCGACCTTATGCTAAGAGCTGTGGCACCTTTCATGTCCCCGATTAGGTACTGTCTCCTAGATGAGGATCTTCAGAGACAGATCAAAAAATATAAACATACAATTAAATAATATCTTGTAAATTCAGATTGTTCTGTGGTCAATCCAGATGTGTCAAGAACTTTTTAGGGAAAGTATTCCATGTGCGGCAGTCTCACCAAAATATGAATATCACTCTTACCAAAACTGGGGCAAAAGTCTGAAACAATAAAAATTACAGCCAGAATGCTTGACCATGGTTTTCTTATCTGTGAAACAATTATATTACATAATAGTTCACTTAAAATTAATTTAAGGAGTTTAAAATACAAAGCATATATATTCATTAAAATGTTTTGGTGAGATAAAACAGCATCACTTTGGGTTCTCTCTCTCTCCTGTTAAGTAAAGGAACTCTGAGCTGTATCTGTACAAATATTATTGGTGGCTTGAAGGCTTTGAGCAAGAACTGACTGCCCACCTGTCAGAGAAGTCCATGCCCCAGCAGATATATTCAGTTCAGGTTAAAAGTGGATGTGTCAGCTTTTGTTCTGCAAAGGATACAAACTGTTATTTCTCTGTCTTTGTATCCCTTGCTCTTTCAGTTTTTCTACCATTTCATTTTTTCTATCCCTCATGTATTACCTGCTCAGCCCCTAGATTACTGTGCCTAGTGTGGTCCCTTTTGCTCTGATGAGCGGCAGGCAGTACTTGCTGACACAGGAATGACCCTCACAGCGCAATTAATTAAGTGTAAGACCATCAGTGAATATTAAGTAAATCTACTATGAATATGTTTGGATTTAGAGAATTTCCTTGTTCAGAAACCTGCCAGTTAAAAGAAAATCTGTATTTTATTTGCCATAAACACAAAACTCTACTCTTTATGTTTGGATAGCATGGTAGAAGGGAAATTTGGAAAGAGCGTCCAAGTTCAACCCTGGGCAAATGCTTACCTTTCCTGATCTGTGGGTACATTATAAGAACAAAGACACGGAACTAGTTGGTTTCAAACATCTCTTCTAGCTGAGAAATTCCAGGAAACAATATTAAGGAATATGAATTTCCCCCCAAAAGTTAATTTTTGAAGCATATGTTTTCTAAAATCTTATTTCAACATTGTTTTATTTCATTTTTTCCTATAAATTTGTGGTCATTATTAGCTTAATAGTAGAAGACTTTTCAGTTTGATTTCATAAAACAAGATTTGTCAAAATAAGTTCTCTCTTTAACTTCAGATTGTGATCAATATAGAAAAGTTTTCTTCTTCCTTATAAAATAGAAATTGTAGTAAATTTTCTTTTGAATGTAAGAGCACAAGAAAGTATTCATTTAGAACATCATCTTGACATAATGTGTTTTTACTCTCTTCTCAAGTATCATGTTGTAGTCAACTTCTGTTTATAAGGCACTTGTCGAATTTGCATGAGACCATATATTTTTCTTGGCTGAAGAAAAGCATGTTTATTTGAAAGGATACAGAATATATGACATTATGATACATATTAAACGGCCTTTTTGCAGGGGGACAAAGGAAATCAAGGTGAAAAGGGCATTAAGGTATGTTACTGGCTTTTTTTTTTTTTGGCTTGGCAAAAAACTCAAGGCTTCATTCTTTTTAATTCTTACATGGCTTTTCCAGCGCCTTCCTGTTTTACCATCAATATCTGTTCAATCCCAGCTTTCTCATTTTACTAAACTTCTCAAAACACATCAAATCTAACTTTAACATTCTTCACTACACCACTATTGTAGGAAACTTGGGAACCAAGCGATTCAACAAAATAATATACGGATTTTATCACATGCTTGTAATATCTATTTATTTATATATTTTATGGTGTATTGGTTTCCACAAATGATTTGACGTGGCTTATGGCATAAATAAATTTGATAAGAAACTGTTAACACCATATATAAAACATATGCAAACTAATAAACAGAGGAGACTTATACCAGAAAATTAGATCAGGCTGAGGAAATCTAGGGTGATTTAGAAGGACGTTTGGTTTCGGGTGTCTTAGCAACAAAGGCAAAGAGGAGAAACATGATACAGCTTTGGGAGATGAGGACAGTTTCACCTCAGTCCGAGTGGCCCTCAGACGGTTTTTTCATTAACTGAACCCTGACCCGTGAGTAGGATGCCGCTGGCTGAATCAGTGACACACTCATCAGGAATAAACTATATCTGTTGGTCTTTCAGTCTTTTAAGTTCTAGAAATGTAAGACTTTTCCAACCATCAATTACAAATCAAGTGTCCAGACAGTACTTTAATGATGTTTTTAAGATTACAAAGCTAAGCTATAGGGGCTTCCCTGATGGTCTAATGGTTAAGAATCTGTGCTCCCAATGCAGGGAGCACAGGTTTCATCCCTGGTCGGGAAATAAGATCCCCACATGCTGTGCGGTGTAGCCAAAAAAAAAAAGTTCAGCTATAGTGGCTGAGTCTTGCTACGTAAAACACTTTGCAAAATTCACAGAACTTTGAAAACTCTAAAATATCTGGTGGCATAAAAGGAAATTTCAAATTTAGGTAATAATAACATCAAAATCTGCTAAGGTCACCGTCTGAACAGTGTTTCAGACAATGAAACATGAACTAAGCCCCTTCCCCCCATCCCACTGTCCTGACCATTTCTTGTCATGGGTCCTGGGTGACTGTAATATCCTTCTAACTGGTCTCCTTGAGTCCGGTCCACCCCTTCCCCCCACACTTTTACCAGCATCAATAACTAAGTTACACAACTGCTTAGGAGTCCTTCAGTGATGCTCCACACACATTTCAAGATAAAGTCCGGCCCATAAAGTGCCTCCTTGTTGGACTGAATCTTCTTTAGTCTTATCTCTTTGCCAGTATACCCACTATTATCTGCTCCTGCCCTGCTGCTTTAGCTGGAAGAAATTATACACCTCTGTCCTGTGTCTGCTCTCCCTGCCACATCCCCCCTGTCTTCTCCAGTTGGGTACCACCTACACATCCCTGAGGGCTGCACTCAAGGTGGAGTCATTTTTCCTACCTTCTTTATCAGATGCCCCACCCTATGTCCCAATATTATACGTTCCAGATATATAATTATATACTGCATCCTTATCAGACAGTATTTTCATTATTCTTTTTTTTCAATAGAATTCCAATAGAATTTAGCTGTATATATTTTTATTGATATAATTAACATATAACATTGTATAAGTTAAAGGTATACAGGGCACAATGTTAATATATAATAATGTATAAGTTTAAGGTGTACAAGGTGTAAGTTTAAGGTGTACAAGTTTAAGGTGTACAAGTTTAAGGTGTACAAGTTTAAGGTGATATAATTAACATATACCATTGTGTAAGTTTAAGGTGTACAAGGTGCAATTTATATATTGCAATATGATTACTACTGTACAGTTAGCTAACACCTTTATCATGTCACGTTAGTTTGTTTTTGTGTTGAGAACAGTTAAGGTTTAGTATCTTAGCCACTTTGAAATTTAGAATTTAACTGCTTATTAAAGAGATTAATTGCTTAGCTTTTGCACCACACAGTAAACAACTTAAAGGCAACATGGGGACACTGCAACAGTGTCCCTACAGCATATAGGGCCCCTGGGGATTCATTGATGTAAGTAAGTAAGTGAACAAACCTCTATGCAGGAGTGATTTACAATTTCAGTCACTAGATCTTTGATTGTATATCTAGGTGTATGTTTTGCTAGAAACTGCTAATTATCCTGTTCAACATAGGGATGAAATAGTAGAGTTTCAGGGTCTGGCCCAATGTCTTATACAAGGAGGATGTCCCAAAATATTAATTGAATGGACAAATGTGTTTATATCTTTATTATTTTTTTCTCTATTTGTCCTAATTTAAAGATCTTCATTCAAAATGTATTTTACAGTATATTTTTAATTTAAAAATGTCCTTCAAGTGATCTTCTTGCCCTCACGTGTATAATCAACACCAAACATAAATAATGTCATTGAAATTAAGAAAATGACCACAGACACTGGATTTTTAAATTATTTTCATGCTGTGAACATGGACTCAGCAGAACATCCTCAACTGTCTAACATTATTTACACGTTCCCCAAATTCAGTAGTTCATTCCTTGTCTTTATCCATTTTAGCTGTAAGGTTAGGTTGACGTTCCTCTCACTTCTTTTTTTCTTCTCTTACATCATTTTACATATTTTCATCACTGCTCTTGTGACCTTTCTTCTAGACAACAGCACAGTACATAGTGTGTGTTGTATATATGATTGCATCATATGTGTGCAAACTAATGAATAACATTTATTCAATTTTAAAGGGTCAAAAGGGAGAGAATGGAAGACCAGGGATTCCAGGGCCACAGGTATTCTTTTTTTTATGGAAAATGAAATAATGAATCACATAATGAACAATACTGAGAGAGGGTTACTTGCAAATGAAAATGGGTGGGGAGAAGGGGAGATGTAACCTGCATTCTAAGTGCCCAAGGATGAGAATTCTAGTGGTGATGGTGATCACAACTTTAATCTTTTGATTTATATTTTCATTTTCCCATGCTGATATTCTCAGTGGCTGTGAAAATTGATTTTCAATTCTTTTCTTCTGACCAAATAAATGACTAAAAGTGGACAGTTCCACCCATTTCTTGGAGTAGTGTTGGCCCAAGGCAGCCATACATGGCATCATCTCTGTACCTACTGTTGAGTTTTGATTTTCTTCTTGAAATGTGAGTAGTTGAGGCCATACATAGTGAAGGAATGTCCTTGTTTCCCTCTAGTTTGTTCAAAGATATAATTTACTACACTAGAGATGAATTAAAATGCCATCTTGAGGAACTGTGTTGTGCAATAGATACATAATAAGATTGCCTTGTTTCTTCCTTGACTAAGCTCTCCTCATGAAGCCATGTTTTGGTGAGATTGCCAAGTGGCATGTAGGTTCAGTCAGAGCCAAATTGGACAAATAAAAGCATCCAACTGATTAGGGAGTGTGGGTGGGAGAAAGATTCAGTGATTACACTGACTCTGGAGGTAGCGGGATAAAACTGTGAGGTGATGTCTCCAAGGACAGGGTCCTCTGGGTCCCTCACTTGGAGGAATGGGGGAGACCATTGGTGTGGGGGGGAGTCTTTGAAAGCACATGGCCCCAAGGTTGTCTAAGATGGAGGGTGAGTGTTATATGTCAAGAAGTTGAGAACTTAGAAGCGAACTTCAGAGCAAGAGTCACTGAAAGGAGAAATGGACAGAGTTTGCCTGCATACAGTTATGTGCAATACAAAAGGTCTTCATTTTCCTGTCTCTTCACTCCACTCACACCACTGGATGACAACAAGCTCTGTCCCTATTCCCCTCTGACCTGCTCTGTTTCCTTGAGTTAATCACACAGCATCTTTAAACAGCTCTACTCGTAGGAGGACCCTCAGCCCTTCATCCATCACCCTCCGCAACCCAGGCTTTTTACCCCAAATTGTTATTCACAGTAACTCTCTGATAGAGGGATATTTTCTTTGGATTTTGAGTTCACAACTTGGTTAGCTCACTGGTTGACAGATGACACTCTCTGCAAGTTTCCCCTAACTTTTTTTTTTTTTTTTTTAATCTCACTTCTCAAGTAAAAGAGGAAGTTTCCTCTCCCAAGGCAGGATTTGGGTTCCCTAGAAAGCTTCTGTCCTGGGTGTGTTGGAAGCTGTGTTTTCCACCACCAGGAACTGAGTCTACAGGGAGAATGGCAGGGGGCGGGGTGGGGGGAGCAGGACAGCCATTGCCTCTCAGCAGCTGAATAGTTGTCCCAATCTCTCAAAGTAAACAAAGTCCTAGTTAACTGTCATCCTACCAAGGGCTGCACGTGTGTGATTTTTCTGGCGTTCATGTTGTGAATGGGGTCCAAGCGAATGTTTCCCTCATGAAATCATCTTAGTGGATTCTCAGATGACAGCTGTTTTCAGTTTTAGCTCTCATTTGGTTCTAGTCCAGAGAGCTTACTATTTTATCTTTCCTCTTACTCTGGCTCCATTTATAATATTCTGTCTGGTAGAAACCCCTGCATTTCTTCAGAAACTTCCATATTTAAAGAATGGCCTTACAGAGAGTGTTTTACTTGCTGATCGATTTTTTTTATATACATCTTTATTGGAGTATAATTGCTTTACAATAGTGTGTTAGTTTCTGCTTTATAACAAAGTGAATCAGCTGTACATATAAATACATCCCCATATCTCCTCCCTCTTGTGTCTCCCTCCCACCGTCCCTATCCCACCACTCCAGGTGGTCACAAAGCACTGAGCTGACCTTCCTGTGCTATGTGGCTGCTTCCCACTAGCTATCTATTTTACATTTGGTAGTGTATATATGTCCATGACACTCTCTCACTTCACCCCAGCTTACCCTTCCCCCTCCCTGTGTCCTCAAGTCCATTCTTTATGTCTGCATCTTTATTCCTGTCCTGTTCCTAGGTTCTTCAGAGCCATTTTTTTTTTTTTTTAGATTCCATATATATGTGTTAGCATACGGTATTTGTTTTTCTCTTTCTGACTTACTTCACCCTGTATGACAGACTCTAGGTCCATCCACCTCACTAAAAATATAGCAGAGGGAGGAACACTCCCAAACTCACTCTACGAGGCCACCATCACCCTGATACCAAAACCAGATAAAGATGTTACAAATAAAGAAAACTACAGACCAATATCACCGATGAACATAGATCCAAACTGAAAATTAATGTTTGATTAAATGTGTGGTAAAGGGTGCATGCCACATTGCTAGTACTGTAGCTTACACATTTATTTATTTATTTATTTATTTTTTCCCTATTAATTTTCAAAGGGAATTCAAGGCCATCATGGTACAAAAGGAGAGGTATGTTTCTTCATGTATTATGCTGTCTGTTCAGTCCTCATGGCTTGATTTTTAATACTGTATAAATCTAGCTATTGACATCACAAACAGAAAATATCTTTCATGTTCTTTAGTAGTTCCTAAATAGAGATTTTCAGAATATGTAGTTTCACCGAATTAGGTATGAAATGTTACATATTTGCCAGTAATATTGATTCTTCTTCTAAATTAGGAGCTAAGTTTTTCTGCATGTTTTTCAATGAAGAATATTGTGTATTTCTACATCTGTCTCTCTAGGATTTAAACTCCTTGGGGACAGGACTGTGTCACGTTCATCATTGTATCTCTGGCACTATGCATATTGCTTAATCAATATATGTACTAGGTAGTGGTTATTTGTAGGGTTGGATGGATGGATAAATGACAGTTTAATATAATATGAAATTTTCTTCCTGATCAATTACAGTGTTTCCCAACAGTTCCCTATATAACTTAGATATATGTTTGTATATTTTCATATCCGTATCCTTAAGACTTTTATGATGCATTTATACCTCCTGAAATATTTAAATAGAACTTTTAAAGATTTCTTTTGTTTTTAGAGAGGTGAAAAGGGAGAACCTGGTGCCAGAGGTGCCACTGGACCCAAAGGAGAATCTGGAGTGGATGGTCTGATGGGGCCTACGGGTCCCCAGGGGCAACCCGGGGAAGCAGGTCCTCAGGGACCCCCAGGACTGGATGGGAAGCCCGTATGTATTCTGCTTCTTTCACAGTTTTCATATTTCTGTTGCTTTTTACTTGGTATGTCAATGTTATAACCCTTAATAATTTGATGCAGGGGAGAGAATTTTCAGAACAGTTTATTCGACAAGTTTGCACTGATGTATTAAGAGGTAAGTCTCTAACATAGAGATTTTAATAACTTTCAAATTTCAAAAGTAATACAAATTCTTTGTAGAAATTATAAAACATAAGTAAGATGAGGAAAAAAAAGGACATTTATCAACCTCTGTTTTTTTTTCTAGATAAGTATTTTTATAAAGGTAAAATATTATATGTACCCTTTGTAATCTTTTTAATAAAGCAATTTATCATTATTTCACCATTAATTAAATTTTCTTCCCTGACATAATTCTGGTAATTTTATTCATAATATGATGTCTATAATTTAATTTACCAGTTTCTTTTAGAGGGGCACTTCCTTTTTTCCCTTACTTGAAGCAATTGCCACAATAAAATTATTGCACAGAGCAATGGATATTTCCATAGTTAAATTTCTAGAAGTGAAATTATTGGCCAAGAGATATGCATCTGTAAATTTAGAAAAAATATGAGTGATATTATTAATGCTCACTCACCTTTTAAACATAAGGGATGGGGTTTCTTTGCTTTTAAGCCCAGCTACCTGTCTTACTTCAAAGTGGAAGAATTCAGAGTTGTGATCACTGCCAGTCCCAGCATGGCTCCCCTGGTATTCCTGGGCCACCTGGTCCCATGGGCCCAGAAGGTCCCCGAGGATTCCCTGGTTTGCCAGGAAGAGATGGTGTTCCTGGATTAATGGGAGCTCCGGGACGCCCAGGTGCCAAAGGATTAAAAGGTACTTAGTTTGTATGTGTAAGCAAATAAACAACAGAAAAGGATATTTTTTTATATTCACATCCTAATCTTATTTAACAGGCAAGAGTTCCTGTTTGTTTTCTTGAAGACAAAAAAATTTTTCTATCCCTAAGTCTTTAAATAATTTGTCAGCTGAGTTAAAGAACAGTCATTCTATTTCATGAAAGAATATACTAAAGTCAAGAGAGAGGTCAATGTCATGAAGCATGTGAAACCATAAATCAGAAAATGTTGACAATGCACTTAGAAATTTTGCTTGAGTCTAATTAGGTCTTTAACTAGAACATCACAGACACCATTTCCTCTATTTTGACTTTGGTAACTTCTGTAACCATATTCAAAGTTGTTTTCTATAAATTTCTATAAGAAAAATGATGTTTTGCGACCAGACTCCCTAATAGCCCACAACTTACTGCTCTTTGTTTTTGAATATTTATGTGAAATGTTGGTTGATGATGCTTTCCTTTTAATTTAATATTATAGGAACAATTTAGATGTTTCATCAAAGTAATCAAAGAACAACTATGAGTAACAAAAAGAGCTAATAATTCCAAACCATTTTCCTTTCTTAATATTTAATCTTCATTAAGTTTTTCTAGACCACTGATCATTTTATAAATTTTTGCCTCAAAAATTCTGTGTCCTGTTAATAATAATGAATAGGTGGCTGGCTAATTTTTAAAGATTTATTTTTCTTTTAATGTGTGTATTAACAGCTTTGAAAGAAACAATCTAGGAGGAAGTGATTTTATGGGAAAAGTAAACTTACTCCCCTCTCTGACACTCTGCAGGCCTACCAGGACGAAATGGGGCAAAGGGGAGCCAAGGGCTTGGGTACCCTGGAATACAAGGTCCTCCTGGTCCCCCAGGTATGAACTGATGATGCTCATAAGTGTTGCTGCACATTTTGCTTTAAGAAAATCATAAATCTCTGTCCAAAGATTTGAAACCAAGACTTTCGTTTCCTTTTTTGAGTGATTCACATTCAACACATTGAGCTCTAACTACTAGAAGTTTTATCCTATATTATATCCATTAATCATTCAGGATTCTCTATCACTTATCATTTAGACTCCTTAGAATACCACTCCTTAGAATAGTTCTCAGATGGTTCCAAGTCGCCCAGGTTTACCTAGTGTATATCACTGTTTAATCTTTATGATTCTCAGGGAAGCAGAATAATGCTGAGATGGACTTGTAAGCCAACCTCTGCTAGCTGCATTATTTAACTTCTCCATGTGTCAGTTTCCTCATTTGTAAAATAGTGATGGGATGTCTTTTGCATCATGACATTGGTGGAAGATTAAATGAATTAATACATGTCGTGCTTTCAGAACAGTGCATGAAAAAGTTATGTTTTCAAAAAATGTGTACTATCATTATTATTGTAGATGTTATTACTGCTCAAGGCTTTTGGGTGGATCAAGTGATTTAATTCTTTGTATGTAAAGCATTTTGAACAATACCTACATTTGTAGTTTAGTGCTGAATAAATGTTTATTATTAGTAGTAGCAGGAAGCATTAGTGGTAGAAAGTGCCCCAGTCCACTCTGCTCCATCCCCAAACCTAAATATTTTGTTTTTGTTATTTTGGGTCAGCAACTTTAAAAGGCCAATATCTTGAGTTAATTTTTCTTTTTTTGAACATGCTAATTGAACTAAGTTATGGTTCACAAATTAGTGTTATAATACTTCTGTGTATTGATTACTAGTATACTATGGTAATGACAATGTATTTCATTGTGGAAACTAAAAAAAAAATATATATATATGTATATAATGGAAATAGTCATTTTGACTACAAATATGGCACAAAAGTGGCTTTATTAGAGTTTTAGCTTACTGATATATTACCTACTAATTTATAATAATATTGGCAAAAGATAAGCTGAGAGGAAGAAATAGTTTGGACAATCCACAAATTAAAATATTAGAATGTTAGCTCTGTGTCTTCAGCAGCAGCATGATTGCATATTAACATAGCTTGGCCTAGTTTTACAAAAATTACTTTTGGATAGTTCTTTTCAAAATGGAAGGTGTATAAAATTAGCAAGAGGATACCTCCTCTTTTCATATTAGTGCAAATACGTAAAAGTTTCAAGGGAGTCTTTTCACCAGTTTACATGTTTTGCAGATTCAGCTGTGTCAGCAACAAAACCAAACTCCTCTGTTCATGTATTGCTAATGTCCCATCCTAGGTCCAGAGGGCCCCCCTGGAATAAGCAAAGAAGGTCCTTCAGGAGACCCAGGTCTCCCCGGCAAAGACGGAGACCACGGAAAACCTGGAATCCAAGGGCAGCCAGGACCCCCGGGCATCTGTGATCCATCGCTGTGTTTTAGTGTCATTGTCAGAAGAGATCCCTTTAGAAAAGGACCAAACTATTAGTGTCTGATGCCTCATTCAGCAGCCTAGGCATGGTGCTCTTCTTTTGTGGTCTTTGCATCTCAGGAAGATAACAACAGTAATCCCTTGAAAAGAAACTCATGTACCTCGGTGTTTTTATTATTGTTTCTTTCCTTAAGGAAAAATACAGAAAAGGTCACATATACTGATTTTAAAGGCTCCTCAGTTCTTCAGAGCCTTTAGATTAGTAGCATTAACTAAATCTCAAGGGTTTCTTTTAAGTCCATTCATTTTAATCAAAGTCAAATATAAAAAAAACACCATTGCCTGTCAGCCAGTCAATTTCAGTCACTGTGAAAAATTTCACATTCAGCCTCCATGCAGCAGAATATTTGAGTTCAACTTCCTGTCTGTGTGAATTTCATGTTTCATAGCTCATAGCTCACACTTCTACATTAGTCCAAACATGCATCTGGACATGGGAGATGAGATCAGGGTTGATATTCAGTTTGGGAACAGACCGTATTGCCATATCAGCACTTACTCCAGTGTCTGTGCTTACCAGACAGTGGTGATGGACTGTTGGTTGTTCAGTGTTTTGAATATCACCTCTGAACATTCTGGAAAAAAAGTTTCACTGGACCTGGTCGATATGTTCAAAGGAATTGTAAGTTCAGAAATACGAAAAAGACTTTCTTCTTCATACTTGCTTAGTAATTGGAATGTTTGTTGCATGCCTTCATTTTCCATTTCAGTTATTACATGTGTACATTCATATATGTTAACTTTTATTGTAGCAAAGCTAGTGGGAATCAATGCTCTAGTTGACAGGAAAGGTAACTCCACAAATCCTAGGATGTCTTGAGATTTTTAGCAGACTTTAAAATATTATAAACAGTCTTTGTGTACTGTACTTAATGCTTTTGTAAGGAACATAATTTGAGATATTCCATCCTTTATCATGCTCTAAATTTTGTTACTTTGCTTATTATTCAAAGTACAATAAAGTTTTGTACAGGCCTGAATGCAGTGTCTTTTTTTATACTTAATTTTAACTGATTCTTGAGTATATTATCCATTTGACATGGTCATTTATTCAATGGGTATAATTTAGTAAATTATTTACCTTATTTTTAAATCACTGATTCATACAAAATAAAAACTTAGAAATTGGGTTGTGTGCTACTCACCTGGATGGGTACAATGTCTGCTTCCTGGCCCAGGAATGGCTGATAATCAGAGTTTAGCTTAACTGATGACGTGTCCTTCTGTGACTTTGTTGAGAACCTTGGAGGTGACTGAAGCCCATACATTCAGCAGCTGAATTAGTTTAAGGCTTGTTTTGATGTTCTGTCTCCAGCAAAGCCCCAGATATCTGTTAGACCTGACCAACCTACTCCTGGTAATTGTAGCATTTCCTGGTAGACCTGGTGAAGGGGCAGAATAGGAACTTCCTCCTGCCCCTTGTTCATTCGACCAGCTTTGAGCACACGTGATGCCGAAAACTTGGTCTCTATACACCGGTGCCAAATTGAATATCAGAGACAGAGTTTGGGGTGAAGTAGAAAAAAATAGCTTTATTGCTTTGCCAGGCAAAGGGGGACACAACAGGCTCATGCCCTGAAAAACTATGTGTCCCAACTTGGGAGGATTTAGTGAGGAGTTTTATAGCAATGATTCAAAGGTGGGGTTGCTGAGAAGATTAGGGTGTGTGCAGGGCCTACACTCCTTTAATCTGGCCTCTTGATGAGTTTCTCTGGTTCCTTTAATCTGGCCTTAGGGGGTCTTCTCTGGAATTAAGAATGCTGACGTATCCCATTTATTGGGAGTTTTAGTTCTGTAAGGAGCTCAAAGACATTGTTATGTGTATCTCTTAAGGCGGCCCTGCCCCAAGGCTGCACTATTGTTTCTTGACTGCTCCTCCTTTGTCTCTGCATCCCCCTCCCTTCCCTGATTAGCAACTGTTTGAACCTACCCTTTGGAACTCAGGGAAGGTCATGGAGGCTGGAGTCTATTCTCTACAAACAAGAGATGGGGGACAGAAAGGCTTCCATGCCCAGGAGCCCCACAGGGTCCTGCTCTGTTTCACATGGCCATGTAATGCCTGGGACTGGGCCAGGGATACATTGGTGACATAGTCATGTGGTCTGGCCTGAGGACACTCATGTCTAATGGGGCACAGGTAGGAAAACAGGTGATTGCTATACATTCTAAGAAAGGAGAAAGTGCTATAGAAATGTATAGGGTGATGCTATGGACTAAATTGTGTTTCTCCCAAATTCATATATTGAAGCCTTAACCCTCATGGGACCCTGTTTGGAGGTAGGGCTTTTAGACTGTGATTAAGGTTAAATAAGGTTGTAAGGATGGCATACTAATCCTATATGATTGGTGGCTTTATAAAAGGAAGAAGAGGGAAATCCCTCTTTCTCCACATGCACACATATGACAAAAGTCCACGTGAGCACACAGTGCTAAGGTGATGATTTAAGAGCCAGGAATTATCATACTAAGTGAAGTAAGCCAGACAGAGAAAGACAAAAATGATACAAATGAACTTATTTCAAAAGAGAAATAGATTCACAGACATAGAAAACAAACTTATAGTTACCAAAGTGGAAAGGTGGGGGGAGGGATAAATTAGGAGTTTGGGAGTAACATATGCACATACAACTGTATATAAAATAGATAACAAACAAGGCTGTCCTGTATCGTACAGGGAACTATATTCAATATCCTGTAATAACCTATAATGGAAAAGAATCCAAAAAAGAATAGACTCATATGTATAGCTGAATCACTTTGCTGTACACCTGAAACTAACACAACATTGCAGATCAACTATACTTCAATTTTAAAAAATTGCATTAAAAAAAAAAAAAGAGCCAGGAAGATCACCCACCCTGATCTTGCACTTTTGGCCTCTAGAACTAAAAGCAAATCCATTTCTCTTGTGTAGGCCACCCCATGTGTGGTGTTTTGTGTGGGAGCCCAAGTCATAAAACAGATGAGCGTGGGGAAAGCTTCCCTAAAGCAATAGTTATAAACTGAGATTTGAAAGGCCAGGAGGCATTAGCAGCCCACCAAGTCATGTCAAGTGAATAAAAATGAGCAAAGTCTAGGGGATTAGGAAAGGCCTGGAGAACTGAGAACAAAAACTAGTGAAAACGAGTGGGACCCTGTGGGGCTTCTGGACACAGAAGGCTTTCCGTGTTCTTTGTTTCTTGTTTTTAGGGAACAGCTTCCAGCCTCCTCAACTTTCCCTGAGTCCCAAAGGGCAGATTCGAGCAGTTGCTTATCAGGGAAGGGAGAGGGATACAGAGACAAGGGAAGAGCAGCCAAGAAACCACCTGAAGCCAGATTAGAGGAACCAGAGAACTTCATCAAGATTAGGAGATCACCTGGCCAGATTAAAGGAGTGCAGGGCCTGCACACACCCTAATCTTCTCAGCAACCCCACCTTTGAATCATTGCTATAAAACTACTCACCAAATCCTCTCAGGTTGGGACACATAGTTTTTCAGGACGTGAGCCTGTTGTGTCCCCCTTTGCCTGGCAAAGCAATAAACCGATTCTTTTCTACTTCACCCAAAACTCTGTCTCCGAGATTCGATTCACTAGGGATCACTAGGGAATATAAATCTTATTCACTTTCAGTATCTGCTTTTAAAATTGGTACCTCAAGATGAAATATTTCTGTAATTTATCATGGTATATATGTCCTAACATATTTTTGCCTTGTACAAATTCGAGACTAACTCATAAAACACTGATGTTTCAGAATGGAAAGGTGAATGGTTTTGTCCTGCAACTACATTTTGACCATAATGGTGTACCAGCATCTTACATGCAAGGCCTTTTAGCGTAGTTACAAGGGCATGGCTTCCTTAGTGAGGTTGCCTGTGTTCAAATCCCCACTGTTTTTTTCCAGTAGGAACCTTCAGAAAATGTATTTATCTTTTTGTGCCTAAGTCTCTTCATATGTTAAATAAGGAATATTAATAGTACTTACCTAATAGTAAGGATTAGCATTATGAGGATTCAATGAGATAAAACAAAAATATTAATCCATAGAATAAAGTCTGATCATCTACCAGAGCCACACAGAAAATGTGAGATTAGCAAATTTTGAGATGAAATATTTAAAAAACGTATTCAAAACATTTTATATTTGTGCAACTAACACTGATAAAGTTAATTTGATTCATTGCCATTAAGAATGAAACTCTCAGTCTTAAGTGTAACAACGATTCTCAGTAAAGGCTCTCTTGACCAGATTTTGATTCATCCTGGTCTAAAACATAAAGTGGGAACAATTTAGGTGGGAAAACAATCAGCAAACCCCTGGGGTTTATAGTCTTTAGTTATTTTATCTGTATTTTATCTATTAGCTGTATTTATATCAACTGTATTTTATCCTTGGTTCTTAGAACTTTACCAGGTAATTATTTCATTTCCATCATGAAGAGATTTTCAGTTGAGATGCAGCTGCAGCTCCATCTCTAGATCATTATTTTTATCCCCAGTAGAGGGCAGCAAAATACATATATACCCACATACACAGAAATAAGCTATGATAATTTCCTCTCATTATATTAATCATATAAACTATCACTGTGTATATTTAGCCTGAACATTTTCTCGGTTTTGTATGCATAGTTAGATTTATATCCTTAAAACCTTAATTATTCCAAAGGAGAAAAATAATCACAAGGTTTTTATAAATTGAACACCTAAGCCAGAGTTCATGAAGCCGTTTATATTTTGATATCTTGCCTATCTGCTTTACCTTGGTATAATTTAGTTTATTGACTTAAAGTGCCCTGGCTAGGACCTTCGATTATAGCTTCAGAGTGGTAACTTTATTGTCAGGGAGCTGTTCTGAAGCTCGCTCCTGGGATTCCTCAGTTGTAGATCTGGCCCCTTAGCTACAATTCAGCTGTGTTGTGTCTGAGGCAGGCAGAAAACTGTCCTTATCGTTATATAGAGATTACAGTGAAGAGTCAAACCACACATCATATGGTCTGGTACAGTACATGGTGTAAGCTGTCAACACAGCGAAGTACTAACTCTGTGGCTGAGACACTGTGAGCCTAATCTTCGAAAGCTCTGAGGCGTGATGGGGAGACAGAGGGAAATTCAAATGAACAGTCTGTCTGTAGTTTACAAAGACCAGGAATAAACCTGTACTTTAGTAAAATGGGGCTGCAAATGTTTTAACAAAATTTTATCTTAAAACTACATAGAGAATCTTATTTTGCCCCGCATAACACATTTGAAATAAGGAACGTTACTGTTCCTACACATTAAATTATGTCTGGGTTCTGCCTTCCCCAAGGTAGGTTTCACAGAGAAATTTTGAGTAAATAGATTTCAAAAGGACAACTTGAAGTAGCTGACTGGAGTGTCATTCTGAATAAGCGAGAATGACAAGCAGCAACAAGGTTTTTCTGTCACATCCCCAGTTCAGTTGCCATTTCAAAATAATATTAAATCGAATTTGAAAAGTATCTATAGATCTTAAACAGTGAAATTTAAAGTGAAATTTTGAAATAAATCATTTTGACAAAAGAAAAAAAAAAGGAGTTGTCTGTGATATGTGACCTTGGATAAATCTGATAACTTCCCTGAATTTGTTTTTTTAATCTTTAAAACAAAGGGTTTAAGTTATTGTGTTTTTTTAACCCTGGCTGTACATTAGAATCACCAGGAGAGCTTTAAAAAATTCCCTTGCTGGGGTTCCACCAGACATTCTGGGATCACTGCCTTGCCTTCGAGGCTTCCAACCAGAGAACACAGCTCCATGGGAGTGATAGTCATTCTATATTTTTAGGTTTTGGAAAGCTGGTGTTGAGGGTGACAAAAGATAAGAGTAGAGATATAGGGAATGGGAAAAGGGCTGGAGAAGGAGAAAGCAGATACCAAAGAATCTTTCAAGATTGTAATGAGGAAATAGCAGGAAGAGGTGTGCATTGCAGATAAATCACTCTGGCTGCAGTGAGAATAGATAAAACCAGACAAGATTGGAAGTGGAAAAGCTAATTAAATGTCATTCCAGTGGCCCTGGGGATAAAAGGATAAGACAGGGGCAGAGGGGATAGGGGAAAAGAACATCAACATATTGATGCCCAAAACTTGGCCTCTGTGCGCCAGTGCTGAATTGAAATCAAAGAGTTTTGGGTGAAGTAGGAAAAAATAGCTTTATTGATTTGCCAGGCAAAGGGGGACACAACGGTCTGGTGCCCTCAGAAACTGTGTGTCCCAACCTGAGGGTGATTTGGTGAGGAGTTTAATAGCAATGGTTCAAGGGCAGGGTTGCTGATAAGGATCAGGGTGTGTGCAAGGCTTGTATTCCTTAAATCTGGCCTCAGGTGGTCTCCTGATGAGCTGTGGTCCTTGAGGTTATCAAACTGTGACTTTCTTTCTGGAATCAAGTAGTTAACATCTTCCATTTGGTGGGGGCTTTGGTTCTGCAGAAGAGCTCAAAGATATTATTATGTGTATCCCTTAAGGTGGAACCAGAACCCTGCTCCAAGGCTGCACTATTGTTTCTTGACTGTTCCTCCCTGTTTCTGCATCCCCTCCCTTCCCTGATTAGCAACTGTTTGAATCTGCTCTTTGGAACTCAGGGAAGGTCATGGAGGCTGAAACCTATTCTCTGCAAACACGAAACGGGAGACACAGAAAGACTTCAGTGCCCAGGAGCCCCAGAGGGTCCTGCTTGGTTTCAGTATTAGTCCTACTAAAATCATGGAAAACTCCCAGAATCTATCCACCATGTCCTCGGTGACACCAAGGAGGTGAGGGCTTATGAAACAGGCTTGCTAAGAGTAACTTGCCATCACACAACTGTGAATGTGTAGAACAGAATTCCTGTTTTTCACCCTTGCTACTTTAATGCCAGCAAAACCTTTGGTAACACCCCTGTTACCCTAGCCAACTAGGGAACTGCTCTCTTTTACACTAACTAAACAGGCTGCCTGCAGTCCAGATTGTGGCTTCTTTGGTCCCTTGTCTGCAGTGCCAATGGGCAATGCTGCACAATTCCTGGAAGAGGTGATAACAGTTTTTCCTGAATAAATGCATGTGACATGACTAAGATTGTGTGGAATCAAACCTCATTGTTGTTGATAATTGCCACTATTTCTCCTATTTCATCTATTTACTCATTCAATTCATTCATTAAATAACTCCTTGGAAGTGGAGTACTTACTTTCTTCTGTGCTGGTGAAACTGGTTTTTATTATTTGAGTGAAACTTGCTGTATCTAGATAACAAAAAATGTACTCAAACATATTTTATTCCATTTTAAATTTTGTGAAAAGCAAAAAGTGCTGTGATGTCTTTGTTAACATACCCAAATCCCATATTGTTTTAAAGTCAATAGGAAAATAAGACTCTGAAGAATTTTAAGCATTCAAGCTAATTAAATGCCTTGAAAACATTGAACACTAGATAGAAAATTAGTCAGCTTGGGGGAAAAGGAGGGAATGGTGGATAATAGGAAAAAAATATACATGCTGTTAAGGAAAATCATAATTTCCAGTTTCATTTTTTCTGAAGTTTAATGTTGGTGCTTTCTAAGGACGTGACCACATTATCTAATTGTCAGTGGAATAATGTGGTTTTCTGGTGCCAAATTCTGAATTCCATAAGACTAACTGCTGATGAAATTAGAAGAGCTTGTTGAATTTAGAGATTCTGGTCTTTAGGCATGGAATTTAAAAAAAAGTATTTAACCACATAACTTTTTATGCCTAGTATTATCTAATTTCTGTGTTGGAAATTGGCAAAGAAACATTATTTCCCAAATATATGTATTTATATGAAAATCTGCATGAAAGCCTATGAAATGAAATTTGTGCATAATATTACTCAGGGGAAAGAAAATTCTGAGGGCAAAAATAATTGCAATGGTTTTGTATTTCTGAGTACACAAAAGATCCTCAAACAAAAATAAACAAATCAAATAACTATTTCACTCACCCCTCATTTCACAATTTCAAAACTGCCTGAAATTGATCTGTATTATATTTTTTTAATCTCCTGCCTTTCTCTTTTCTCTTCTTTTCTTCCTAAAATCCAAAATATAAACTAAAACTTGATTTTGTTTACTGTAAGTATTTAATAAATATAATAGGTTAACTTTAAAAACAACTTGACTGAGGGATAATTTACATACAATAACATACATCTGTTTTTAAGTCTATATTTTGATAGGCTTTGACAAACGTATGTGCCTGTGAAACCATCACCACAGTTAAGCTATAGAACATTTGCATCACCCCCAAAACATTTTCTTGAGCCTTTCTCTAGATAATTTACCCCTCTTCAGGCTGCATTAACCCCTGATCTGCTTTCTAACACTATTGATTGAGCATTTTCTTTTCTAGAGTTCCATATACACGGAATCATACACTACATATTCTTTTGTTTCTGGCTTCTTTCATTAAGCATAACATTTTTGAGATTCATCCATGATGCTGTATCTACCAATAGTTTATTCCCTTTTTTGTTGCTGAATAGTATTCCTTTGTATGACTACATTTCACTTATTCATTCACCTGTTTATAGAAAGTTGGGTTATTTCCAGTGTGGGACTCTTCTGAGTCACACTGCTATGAATATTCATTTACAAGTCTGGATGGAGATGCTTTCATTTCTCTTAGGTATTAGGAGAAGAGAGAAAATTGACTGTGAAAGAAAGAAGGGAGAGAGAAACATTTATATGGAAGTACTTTCAAAAGTCAAGTGAAGTACCATCCTGTTTGTGGATTTCAGTAAAGAGCAAGGGAGCTGGCTGAACTTTGAAATGAGGACACTGGGTGTCTCTAAAGTTGCTGCAACTTCACAACACTGTATTTCAATTGGTGTGTGGAGAGAATGGTGAAATCCCCTTGGATGTGGCTGCAACTGGAAAGAATGACCTTACTCCAATGTGTAAGGCCATGTTTCCCTCAATGTTTATAGCCACCAAATGCACCATGTACTGAAAACTCAACATTACGAGATTTTCTTTTCAATTCAAAATTAAATGTGCGTATCTATAGTTTTTGCAAAGAAAAGGAAAGAAAAGGAGTAAGTTAGAAAACACTTGTATTTGTTGAAAACAGCTTGTCAAAAAAATGGTATGTTTGGAAGGAAAATATTACTGGTATCTTTAGAGAATTCTTCTTTACAAAGAAATTTACCCCCTATGAAAAAGATAGGGTGAGGATTTTAAACTCATTTTAGAGAAGGATGCTGAGGCAAATAATTGTTGACATCACAAATATAAAATATCTGGTTAAAAATAGAGAATATGCCAATGCTTTGATCTCTTAATTCTCAGTGCAATGTGTTTTCTTTCTTCTCGTCTCTGCTACCTTACTCTGTGCCCATATCAAAATAATCTTTAAAAATCTTGTGTAAATCTATGTCTAAGGCAGTCTAAGGCAATATAAATAAACATTTTATTAGTTTTAATAGCCTTTGAATAACTGCACATAATGTAGACCTTGGATACAAACAATAAGAATTTAATACATATCTTTTAATGCATGCAATTTAATTTCTTGAAATAGTCATGTTTCCCAATTGTGAACTTCATTACACTGTTCTTTCTTAATATGAAGATTAGCGCATATTTGATTATTTTTATTGACATATTTTTTACACTGTAGCACATTTGTATGAACTTTTAAGCTATCCACTCTGGGGATTACAATTATTTTTTCACTTGGATTTTCAAGAATTGAGAATCTTGGCACATCATCTGTAGCTCTGCATTCCAATGAATAGTCTGGATAATCATGATATTGAAGAAAGATCATATTTGGAACTAATTTTTACTTTGGCTTCTGCTTTTCCAGAACATGTACTCACAATTCCTCTGAAATGCATATAATTCCTCAGGTTTTTGAAATAAAATTAAAAGATAAAATGAATAGAGCTTGAAGCCTAGAATAAATGGTAAAAAAGTATCATTGATTGATTACTTTTTCAAACCTTGTTTGGACCTTTATTCAAACATAACTGAAACAAAACGTCTTTGAGACAACTGGTAAATTTGAATACAGACTGGTATTACACAATATTGTTGATGTGTTAAATTTGGCGATGTCCTCGTGTCTGTGATGTTTTTAAGTACTTATTTAAAAATGCAAACTGAAGTATTTATGGATAAATAAAAAAGAATTATAAGAGTTGGTAATTATTGATGTTGGATAACAGATGCATGAGGGAGAGTACTTATACTATTCCTTCTCATTTTGTGCATGTTTGAAAATTTCTATAATACAAAGCTTTTTTAAAAAGTAAAAGGCAATGAAAGGGGGCGATGGGATGGGTAAGAGGTGTTCCAAGACCAAGTAGGGAGACTGGGGAGGCCTCACTAAGGTGACCTTGAAGCAAAGATTTGAAGAAGGGAGCTGTGTGGATCTCTGGGGAAGGACGTTCTGGGCAGAAGGAGGGGTTAGTGCAGAGCCCTGAGGTGGAGGTGGGCCTGTCATATTCCAGAAACAGGAAGCCCAGTGTCTGGACAGGAGCAAGTAACAGGTAAAATAGTAGGAGGTGGCATTGAAGAGTCACCAGGAGTGGGTGGGGAGGAGAGGAAATGCATGCAAGATTACATCCGACAAAGAGTGCATATCCAATGCATATAAAGAACATTTTCAACCAAGAGGGAAAAAAAGGCAGGCAACCTAACACAAAAATGGGCAAAAGATTTGAACAGGCCCTTCACAAGGAGGAAATGGCCAATTAGAACATGAAAAGATGCTCTGCTTCATTAGACATCAGAGAAATGCAAATTAAAACCACAATGCTACATCAGGACACATTCGCAGAATGGTTAAAATTAGAAAAGCAGGCAATACTAGGTATTAGAGAGGAAATAACTCTCACACACTGGTGTTGGGTATTTAAATTGGTATAAACTGTGGTATCTATTAAAATTAAGAATATGCATCCTTATAAACTAGCAATTCCATTACTAGGTATATATCCAACAAAAAAGAACAGATGTGCAAACTGAAAGAGCTGGACAAGAATATTTAGAGCAGTATTATTCTTAATATCCTCAAACTGAGAACCACTCAAATGCCCAGGAACAGTTGAATAGATAAACAAATTACATTACAGTCACAAAATGGGCTACTACACAGCATCTTAGAATAGCCAAGTAAACAGTATAGCTAAATCTCACAAAAAATATTGAGCAAAGGAAACAGACATAAAAGACTTAATGCTGTGTGATTCTATTTGTGTAAAGTTTAAAAATTAATCATCTATTCTGTTAACAGCATGGTGGATACTCTTGGGGAGGATGTGACTGAGAAGCAGGCTGGGGGAAGCTGGGGAGCTGGTATCATTCTATTTCAATTTCTTGATCTGGATGCTGGTTGAATAGGGAATTCAATGCGTGAACAGCTATCAAGCTATACTGATGATTTGTGCACCTTTCTGAATCTAGATTATATGTCAATAAACAGTTGTAAAAATAATCATGTAGGAGCATCTTGGTTCCCTCCCTTGAGGTACTGGTACCATGTCCATGACCCTGCTACCCATGCTAAATAAAAGGGACGTGGGGCATGATGGATTGTCAATTTAAAGAAGAAAGTGTAGAAGACTTGCTTTCCCAACCTACAGCTGTAAACTCTATATTTAAAGATACTGAAATGTACATACATAGCGAGTTCTTTGGCTCTTGGAAAGGAATAATCTATTCCAAAGCAACTGGCAAATCTGTAAATAAAAAATGAAACTATGATGAAAGCTGTCTTTCCTTCAGCTTTATGGATGTCAGTCATGCACCTTCTGCAACAGAACATTCTCATATGGCATCATGATGCCAGTTAAATATTGGCATCATTTTGACACCAATCACTCAGAGTTTACAGAGAAAAAAATGGAAAATTTTAAGTATAGATATCATGAGCTCTTTGAGAGCCAAAAATTATTACAGATTTTCAATCTAGAAATGAAAAGGCCACTGAAGCATCCTATAGGTTTTAATTTCCAATAAAAGAGATACTGGTATCTATAACCCACATAAACCAAAAAATCTTTGAGATCCTTGATTTTTTAAGAGTAAAGTGTCCTTGAGACTAAAATATGAGAAAACCATTGTGGATTATCCCAGGCTTGGTCCATTCCCTGCTCCTTTCTAGACCATTGTTATGGAATTCCAAGCCCCTGTTTTAAGGCCTTGGTTAGGCCTAGGTGTGTGATCCTTCTAACTGGTTTTTGATGATCTGAGGGACTTTGATTCAAGCCAGGTTGTTTCCTCCTTGACATGGTGGGTTTCTTGTCTGTTTTATTATTATTAGTTTATTATTAGTTTGTGTTTTTCCTTTACTCTTCTTTTCTCCTCACTTTATTCTTTTATTTCTTAATTAAAATTTTTTCTTTTTTTTTCTCATTTTTTCCTTTATCTTTTATTTTTATTTTTCTCATTTTTAAAATTTAGTTTGCTAGTACATTGTTTTGCCTCCATTATGAAGATCAGTTCATCAGGTGGGCTTCGGAAGTGATCTTCTTTTAAGGTGATTTGGACCAAGTTTTTCACCAGTTTTTTCAAATTTTAAGATGACCCTGGGACACGACTCCAAGGTCAACAGTAAGTCCAACATGCTGCAGTGCCTCTCAGCTACCCTATCTGCTGAAGAGGAGACCCATGTGGGCAGCCCCTGATTTCTCAAGAACATTGGCAAGGGTAACCTCACCGAGGTAACCTCACCAAGGGCAGCTGAGACAGGTGAGTGACCAGGAGGATTTGCCCTGTGGTGTGACCCCACCCTCTCCCTCTGACAACAGCCAAGGCTGGCAGGGGGCTGTTGGGAGCTCCTTCAACAAGTTCAGCTTCAGGTTTAAACCCAGAAATCTATGTATCATGTTTGCCAGAAGGAACCTGAATGAATCTGAAACCACAGACCAATTAGAGAAGCTCCAACCTCAGGGGGTGGATGCCAAGACAATGATTGGGGGGGGGAAGAAGGAAGGAAGGAGAAAGGAAGGAAGGAAAGGAGGGAGGGAAGGAGGAAGAGCGGAAGGAAAGGAGTTTTCAGAGGCTACCTGTGCTTACTGCACTTTACACGTAATATGAAAATTCCCAGCCCATGGAGCCCAAAGAGATGACTTGGGAGATGAGCCGGGGCTGCCAGCTCAGCTGAGACAGAAATCCCCGCTGCTGCACAGGCGTGGCGCAGAGCCCAAAGGATTTCCTGCCACAGAAGACAGATGTGCAAACAGCGTGGGAGGTCTCTCAACCAGGTTCACTTTGAGTATCTGCATCGCCATGGCCTTCAAAAGCATTGCCTCCAAAATAACCAAGAACTTAAGCTTTTTAAGGCTGCCAGGAGTTGCCTGCGAGACCAGAGGAGGGGCCAGATGGCCCTGGCTGCCCTCTGGCCACTCCACACCTACCTGGGCCAGGTGGCAGAGACTAACCAGGTGTGTTTCCCCTGAGACAGCCCTGCCCCCACGGCTTCCTCCCCACCGCCTTCTCCCTCTTTTTTTGTGTTTGTCCGGGAGGGGAGATGTTTCTTCCAGACAAAATGATTCATCCAGTCATTGACAGAGAAGGAGGTCTCCTAGTTCCTCAAAAGAAAGGAGTCACTGGAATAAGAACCATCTCGATAATGTCACAGCATCTCAGCTTCAGCCACTTCACCCTTTGCCCACATAGCTGCTCTCCACTGAAGAGCTTTTGGGGTGGAAGGATGGGATGGAGATCATGTCCATCCTCTGAAGATGAATTCTGAACTTACGTTTTAGCTCAAAATGTAAAACCACAGTAGGCAAGGATTTTTGTGTAGTCATCTGTGTAACTGAAGATTTCCAGTGTGCTTTGCTCATGACAAAATCGTCCAATATTTTCCCCCTCCTAAAAGCACTTTTGGATCTGTGTTAGAGACCACAAAATCTCCTCAGTCTATTTCTGCATCTTGCATGAGAGGACAGTAAACTCGGAGGAGCCAGGAGGCATGAGATGTTCCATGCTTTTGTGCTGAGATCAAGCCCTTCGTGACCCTGGTAGAATTTCTAACCCCGCTCACCACTTTTGATAATTGCTACTTGAGGGGAAAGGGTTGCAAAAGAAGGAATTGCCCCCATGAAGTGGAATAATGAGTGGCTACAGCAGGAGAAATCTTGTCTTTGTTTCTAGTTACGTACATTCCCTTCTGCCACGAGAGTTAAGGGCCATCCAAGTGCAATGAGATGTCAGAGGAGGCAGTTCCTTCCCTGGAAAGGAATTTGTCCCAGCTTGCTAGCACTTTGCCACTCCCTTTTCTCTTCTCTTTTTCAAAGCACAGAAAGGAGCCACTGGGAAGTATGATGCATTTCTACATCTGAAGGCACCTAAGATGATATAGCTCGGTCACCAGGACAATTTGCTTCTGAACGTGTTTGTAGCATCACTTTTCTACTCAGAGCCATGAGCTTTCCATTTCTCTTTTACCAACCTTTCCCAGGTGAGTTTTTGACCCTTGATGTTTGGCTAAATTTTCTGTCCTTATGAAAGATGCAAGCTTAGTAAACTGCTGTTGCTCAAGGCATTTTTTTTTAAAGATATTTAAAATCCAACATCACTTTTTTTTTTTTTTTTTTTGCGGTACGCGGGCCTCTCACTGCTGTGGCCTTTCCCATTGCAGAGCACAGGCTCTGGACGTGCAGGCTCAGCGGCCATGGCTCATGGGCCCAGCCGCTCCATGGCATGTAGGATCCTCCCGGACCGGGGCACGAACCCATGTCCCCTGCATCGGCAGGCGGACTCTCAACCACTGCGCCACCAGGGAAGCCCCAACATCACTTTTATAAACTGTCACCTTTGTCCCAATTCAACTGCTAAGCTGCACCATGCTCCCCACGAATGACTTTCTGGACCATTGTTCTTTCTGTATCATGATGCTAATAAAATATTTGTTGCCATTGTTAAACGTCTCACTAATCAACAATGGAAAGAGCTGCTTAAAGGGAAACTTGATTTGCACCGAGGAGGGAAATCTTTGGGGTCAAGGTTCTCAGCAGGGAGTTTGTTAAAGGGTCTTGTGTTGTAGAGAAAGCCCAAGACAGAGACTGAAAATGCACAACTGCATTTTCATGATGATTTAGTTGGTATCATCCAGTCAGAAGCTGGTCCTGAAACTTAGAGATGCTCATTCCCTCATGTGGAATTTAGTTGCAAAAATCTTCAGGTTAAACATCATTTGTAGATCAATGGGCCTTCCATTTTTATTTTTCTTCTCAAGGGAATAGTCTAAAGACATCTAAAATGGTGTTCTAATTTCATGTTGGATTTCCTGGAACTTGAGATTACACCGTAGTGTGTGTATACACCTCTTCTGCCCTAGGCTCCAAAATCATCACATTGCCACCAATGTGGGCTACAGCAAAAAGGGAAAAGAACCAGGAATCAGGGAACTTGAGTGCTTGTACTAATTTTTCAACTTTGTGACTCCAGACAAACCAATTGTTATATGGACTTTCCTCGTGATGATCAAAAGAAAAGAAACAAAACTCCATATCAAGGGCTTATATAGTAACTAAGTAGGTGCTTCATAAATGCAGGTCTTACTGTCCACTATATTCCACAGCCTTTCTTGTGGTTCTGAGTGGCCATGTGACCAAGCTCTGCCCCCTGGGATGTACTCAGAAGTGACCAGGGGTTATTTGTAGGTTGTGCTCACACAGGGGAAGAACTTGCCCTCTCTGTCACCTTCCTCTATCCTGTTTCTTGGAATGTGGACATAATCGCAAGTCCTCAGACTATGTAGATCAGGCCAATATGCTAGAGACAGCAGACCAACAGATGACTTGGTGAAACAGATTCTTCATACCGGCTTTGGACCATTCATGGCCAGACTGTTACAAGATGACAGAGAAATAAATTTCTTGCTTAGTTTAGAAATCTACTGTATACTCCTGAATGTATATTCTAATAAACATTAAATTAACTACCAAAATATTTGGTTTGTCAATATACAAATAATACCAATTATTCTTTAATGTGAACCATACTACTTTTTTACATGAAGTACAAAAATACATGTGCACATTTTAAATACAAGTCGTTACTTTATTCATTTTGCATATGACACTAAACACATTTTCTGTGTCCTCTGTCATACCTGTTGCTTGTTATTCCTATATTAACACACACATGTACACACACACATACACACCATATAGTATTATATATATATGCACCAAATTTTAAATAGCTTATAGTCTTATCTTTCTGTGTTTGAAACCATACAACCCTCATGTAAGACAAAGTTTGCAACTCACTTAAATTACTACAAATTATAAACATTTTGAGGTATTGCTTTATTACAGGAAACTGATGTTTTAAAACCTTATTAGAATTAGAGATTTGTTTTAGCCAAGTTTATATTGTGCTACTTTCCAATAGTCTAACTCCATTTAACCACATAATGGAGGCTTGACATCTTACCAGCTTCCCAACCCATAGTTAGTTCAAAAACCCAGAGCTTCTGTAATGAAAAAAGATCAGTCATCCTTGAGAAAGTACACTGTGATACAACCACAAGAGGATGACAGGAGAGGGCTGCTTCAGAGGGGGCATCAGAGAGAGTCAAAGAATAAGAAGTGTTGATTGGCCATTTCTGGCTTTGAAGATGAAGGGGGTCATGAGCCAGGGAGTGCAGGTGGCCTCTGGAAGGTGGGAGTGACCCCTGCATGAAAGCTGGCAAGGACCTGGGGACCTCAGTTCAACGAGTGCATGGAACTCAACTCTGCCAACAACTGAATAGGGCCTGGAAGTGACATCTTGATTTTAACCTGCTGAGATCTCTGTTATAATTCTACCCTACTCAACTGAGAGATTATAAATTTGCATTGTTTTAGGCATCTAAATATGTGATCATTTTTTACATCAACAAAAGAAAACTGACATTGATACCCAGAACATCTTTTTGGTTCACCAGTCATGATGGGCTAAAATGGAGCAGAGGTTAGGTAATAAATGGAATTTTGGCTCAGGACCATGTCACTGTGGGCCAGTCAGATGTGCAAACACAGCTTTCCATTATTCATTCTATTTCCTAAGTATATTGTTGTATTAGACATACTCAGCCGATTTCCAAAATGGCTTGAAGACTGTTATGGAGTCAAGTGGTAAATACTGGAATATTAATTCCCCACCAAAATATAAGCTGAAGAAATACTGTGTCCCTGGGGAATCCCAGAGATTAGATGCTCTATCAAAACTTGAAAGATGTAGGTGTGATTATCCTTGTTATACTTGGGCCTTGGAGAATAAGGGTTTGAATATAAGCTTAATCAAGTGGGGATTCCACTGAAGATGTAGCTGTTTTAGCAGAGTAAATTGACACAGCCCCTGGTACTTGATATGCAGCTAATGATCTGGAAAATACATCCTCCTCACCCTCATTTCAATAACTGAACCAGAAAGAGTTGGCTTTCCCCTTGCAGAGACAGCCGTACCACTTCAAGTTCAACAGGAGTAGGATCTGGTACCATGACGCCCAGACGTAATCTTTGCTTCTTAATAATAATCATTGTTTCTTAGTTCTCATTTGGGGAGAGAACCAGGGAGGCCAAAGGTGATGAGTGAAAAAGGTGACAATGAACCCTCTGGTTGAACTCTGCTCTATTCTATGATCTTGTTTTATACTGTGTAGCACCCACACTAATGAAGTCTGGCTGGCTCAGATGATGCAGTTCCTGGTACATATCCAGACTAGCCTATGTGAAGAGCTTTTCTGGGTTTAAATATATGACATTGGGATAAAGGGGAGCATTTGAGCTTTCAGAAAGTTTGACTCAACTATCAATCAGACTTTTCACCTGCAATTATTCCCATTTTTAGGAGATCATGCAAATTCATACTGAAATCTGTTAAAAGATGATGTTACTGATTTCTTGGCAATATTCTGATGGCACTAACTTCTTTCTATGACAAGATGTGTAAACTTTACTAGATAAGTAAACCTTATTTTATTTCCATATGTCATGTCTGTGTCTGCTCTCATCATCCATCTGAAATTACTATTAATATTTGTTAACATGGTGGTCTCATCACTCAGTGCAGATGTTGCTCCATAAAAGCTGGCCAGGCCACTGGCACTGCTAAGTGCCTAGGTTTCCAGCAGCAGCACCCAACCCTGATGCCAACCCTCTCCTTCCCATCCCTGCCACCTCCACCCTGCCCTACACAAAACATGGAGGACTGGTTGTCAACTGAGGGCAGGCTGAGTATAATGACACCTTCTATCAGGGACAGGAAAGCACTTTATCTTTAATGGAATACACATTTGGATTTAGGTATGCCTTTCCTGACTACCATACTTCTGAAAGTTTCCTCCCATCAGACACGTTCATGTGGACCTTGGATTCAGAAGTGAGCAATGTGAAGAAGTGATCAGATCCCACCCCCCACCCTTGAAGACTAAGTCTCCAAGTGTAACAGGGACAGACAAACCTGACTCCATACTGGATCCCTTTCTTTTACTTTAAGGTTTGTATACTATTGCTTTTGCTACAATTTAATCACTAAAGGGGTGTTGCCTATAGCTTGAAGTATACATAATGACCCATCTCAAGGAACCCTGTCTCCCATGCCTGAGTATTAAGCTAAAATACCTTTGTTTAGCTCTTGATTTATTGGCCCCTTGTGCAGCCAGCAGTATGAGCTTGGACTCAGTAATAACACAAGTGGCCAGGATGTTGCTGCTGATAGCTGTCAGCTGAGTCTGTCTCCAGGAACTACCCACAGTGGGCAGCCAAATCGCCCTCCTGAGAGACAGCTTGTATGTGATGACTGGTTGATTCTAAGGGTCTAATTTCTTGGTCTGAATCTGGGACAGTTCAGAATGTCCAGAGCTCCCTAAGGGATGGAGTGAGGTTTCTGCTGCAACTTTATTACAGTTCATCTTCTCCCTCTACTCAGTATGACTGCCCTCACTCTCTCATAGGTGCTGTTCCCAATAAACTTTCTGCACCAAAATCTTTGACCAAGGGTTTTCCCCAATAACTGGACCTAAGGCATCAGATTAGTACAGCATCTGTGTACAGTGTTCTGTGGGAAGTAGTGCAGGACTTTCTAGAATCTAGTTTCAGGCACTTGTTGAGATTTTAATAGTCATCTTTATTAATTCTGAATGTGTACATGAGGTATTTTTGATCAGAGACAGATTTCATGTTTATTACCTTACCATTAATACAAGTGTGATTCTCTCTCACTTCAGTCCTTACCCACGAGGGGACGTGATGGGAGCTAGATGGAAAATGCTCCTCCATAAGCAGCTGGACACTCCATTGGTGAGTGGAGTGGACTCTCTCTTTAT
The DNA here is from genome assembly GCF_025265405.1 of Mesoplodon densirostris. Lineage (NCBI taxonomy): Eukaryota > Metazoa > Chordata > Mammalia > Artiodactyla > Ziphiidae > Mesoplodon > Mesoplodon densirostris. The sequence goes on along the minus strand of NC_082670.1, from coordinate 43,466,115 downwards.
ACACAGGGCAGCTGCCTTCCCTGAAAGGAGGGAGAGAAACCTCTGCTCTGTAGAGATGAGATAGGGAGGACCCTAGGTTCTCACTGTAACCTTCTGAAATGTACACACATCTCTCCAGGGGCTGCATGAGCCTTGTGTATCTCTCTGACTTTTTACGACCTACAGATGCCTCCAAGGTCCTGGGCCTCATTTTCTCTTGAAATGTAAACATATACCTTTGGGGTTAGGTCAATCTTTCAGGAAGTCTCTCACCGTAATATCCCAGGATTCCTAGTTTTCAGCAAAATGTATTCAGGAAGCCCAAAAGATGCAGAAACACAAAAAATATTTTCTCTAGATCCCACAGTATCACAGATGTTGCTCAGAAACATTGATGTTTTCATTAAAGCAAGTTTTGTGATGTGGTTGGATTGTGTAGTTTCACAATGTAGTTTCTGCATTTTTGAGAGTTCTGGAGGATTCTATGAACTACTTAATTTTCAACCTTAATTCCTTTCTGCTTAAATGAACCTAGGTAGATTCTTTTGCGTTTGCAACTAAGGTTCTCAGCTGATGAAGATACTATTTATATAATATTATAAAATGCAAATAAATCTATATATTGTTTAATTTAACAGACGTGTTTAGTAAAACTATAAAGACATATCTAGGAATATTAAACATCAAATTCAGGATTACTTGATAGTTACTTCAGAGGTTGGGTAAAGGAAGAATTTTGACTGATAAAGAGCACAAAGAAACCATAACCATATTGGTAATGTTTCATTGATTATAAGAATGAAGGGTATGGGGGTGGTCACTGTTTTATCATATATATGATATTGCTCAATACGTATAAAAATACCTGCAGAAAATCTTGTAATGTAAAACTTCAGTTGTTAGAACAAAGAGCCTCCCAAATGTCACAGCTTAAAGAAAAATTAATTTATTCCTCTCTCACATAAGAATCCTTAGAGAAACAGCCCAGGTTGTTGGGGAAGTTCTGTTCCACAGAATCATGCAGAGACTTATTCCTACAAGGCTCTGTCTTCATTGGCACAGTACACACTGGATCACAGGTGTGTCCACTCCAGCTCACAGGATGGAAGAAAAGACCATGAAATTGCAAGGTTAAAACAAGACCCAGACCAGAAAGAATGGATGCCCATTGCTAGAGCAGACTGGAAGGGCATCTGGGAAGTGTCTTTCCAGCCCAGCAATGAGCCCAGCTTCAACTTTCTTGCTGAGGAAGAAAGAAGGAATAGATTTTGATGAAAACCAGCCATTTTTTTTCTGAAGGGACTTTTTGAAAACTGTGTACAAAGAATGATTTAATAAGACATCAATACCTATGTACAATTTTCTTCATTGCTCAAAAATCTACAAATACTATCGGTTACCATTTAATCATCCTTGAGAGGAGAAATTCTGCATTTTAGAGTCAGAATACCTCCAGAGAATATGCCTTGTCTGGCTTTATCTGAGAAACAACCTATTTAAGACTTAAGAGAAAAATAATTAACAGCTTTTATAACCCTCCTCACTGGATCTCTTGCCATTATTTACTAACTCTCTTTGTGAGGAAACTTAGCTGTCTGCCACACGTCTTTTTCTGGTCTATGTGGTTGGTGTTTTTTTTTTTTTTTTTTTTGCGGTATGCAGGTCTCTCACTGTTGTGTCCTCTCCCATTGCGGAGCACAGACTGTGGATGCGCAGGCTCAGCAGCCATGGCTCACAGGCCTAGCTACTCCGCGGCATGTGGGATTTTCCCACACTGGGGCACGAACCCATGTCCCCTGCATCGGCAGGTGGACTCTCAACCACTGCGCCACCAGGGAAGCCCTATGTGGTTGGTTTTAAATTCACCTTTCAATCGCATGTTCTCACTTATCTTCTCACAAGAAAGAATGAAGACAGGGGAAGGTTGTTTCCTTCTTACATGTTAGAACTTGTGAACATCTTGCCCAAATGAGAAGAAGTTACCTTGGCAATGGTGTGTCTAAATTATTTTCTCCAACTATCCAGATTGCCATCTATGCTTAAAAAAAACAATCGTTTGGTGGAGCAGGATTACAGCTGTTTTACAAATCATTTGGTGCATTTAGCACAGATTCTCTCTTTCAATATTTCTGGTTTTCCTTCTGAATCTTAGAACCATTTTTGAATAAAACAGTTTCAAGGTAGAAAAACGTGGTTATTTCCACATCTTCTACTCCTTTCCTCTGTAAAAGAACTAGAAAAAAGAAGATCAAAGTAATAGAGGCACCACCCCCCCGCCATCACCTCCATTTTACAAGTAAGGTTTCAATAGTTTGGGGCTTAATTTGGAGTCATAATTTCAGGTATGGGTTAACACAGATCAAGATACCAAGGATTCAGGTTTGATTTAAAACACTCCATATTAAGACATCTTACCATAATCACTACAGGTTTTCTTTCCTGTCATATCTTGACAGCATGTTTTTCCTCCTTTTTAAAATTGGACATAAACAAAATATTGATGGATCTGTATCTGTGGTTAATAATGTCTTCCAAACATGTTACACGTGGCATATAATCCTTAATAGCTGGAGGAGTAGGTAAACACTTAGGCAGATCTCTAAACTGTGCTCAACCTTTCATGCTGTTAAGCCCTGAGATTTCTTTATGGAATTATTCTAGCTACTGATGTGAAAACAATAAACAATGATTTCTTCTTGTTTTTGTACATTTTGTTTTTGTACATCCATATATGGAGGATGATTGTAATGTTCCCAGTAAGCAAAACTCTTAACAAGCTTTTCAGTCAGATTTTATGACAATCCTGAATTATGTCTTCTCACTCAATTTTTTGAAGAAAAAACATCATATTTGGTTATATATTTACAATGTTTTCATGTTCTTAATACTCTTAAGTGTTGATTCTTTAAAATGCATGGGTATACTTTGCACAGACTTAAAATGATAAAACTGAAAAAAAATTTAGATATAAGATCATCCAACACTGTTGTTTTACAGCTAGTGAAACTGAAAAAAAGACATGGGGAAAATCACAGAGCTGATCACCTGTGGGCAATGTTGCTTAGGACAGAGATGCCACACATTCAGGACTCCCTCCTTCCACCCATAAACACACTTCTTCCCATACCTATCTGTGGTAAAAATTGTTAATTAGTTCGAAACCAAGCAGGACCCTGTGGGGCTCCTAGGCACAAAAGTCTTTCTTTGTCCCCTGTTTCTTATTTGTAGGAGATAGGCTTCATTCAGCCTCCATGACCTTCCCTGAGTTCCAAAGGGCAGATTCAAATAGCTGCTAATCAGGGAAGGGAGGGGATACAGAAACAAGGAAGGAGCAGTCAAGAAACAATTGTTCAGCCTTGGGGCAGTGTCCTGGTTCCCCCTCAAGGGATACAGATAACAATATCTTTGAGTTATTTTGCAAATACATTAAGTCCCCTACATATGAACAAGTTCCATTCTAAGAGTGCATTTGTAAGTTCAATTTGTTCATAAGTCCAGCAAAGTTAGCCTATGTACCCAACTTTCACAGATAATGCCAGACACATGAACTAACTTACGTGATTGGACATGCAAACGCACGTTAGCATCTTTGAAAGTTCTCAACTTGAAGATTCGTATGTAGGGGACTTACTGTATTGAAACCCTCACCAGGTGGGAGAAGTTAACTCTATGCATCCAACAAGCATGTAGACCCCAGACCGGTTGGAACCAGAAGGTTGATGATTCTGACTCTCACTTAGCTCACCACTAACCAATCAGAAGAATGTCCACAAGTTGACCACATCTTCTTTGAATCATTACTATAAAATGCCTCAATACCCCCTCCAGGTTGGGCCACATAGTTTTGAGGGCATTAGCCTGCTGTGGCCCCCTTTGCCTGGCAAAACAATAAAACTATTCTACTTCACCCAAAATTCTGTCTCCAAGATTTGATTTGGTGTCATTGTACAGAGGCTGGATTCAGCATCAGTATTTGTCTTACTGAACCCAGCTATGGTTCATAACTCATTCTCAACAAAATGTTCCAAGTGGTTCCTGTTATTTGGAATTAATACTTGAGCTGAAGCCAGATCTATTCTAATTCCTTGTCTTTTGTATTGTAGCCAGTATCTTTATATTTACTACACTGCAATTTTCACTGTTATACAAATGATTTAGATGTTTTATTTCAGGCTCTATGAATGTTTTCTATAAATCAAACTACCTTTGTTGTATCACATTATTCTCAAGCACAATTATTTCATTGATAAAAAATAAAGTTTAGAATTCTGCCTCCCAGTTTTTACACTTGAATTATATGACATTTGAATAATTTTGTTCTTGAATTATGTTTCTCTTCTTGAGTTATTTTAAAAATGGATCCCTTAAATAACTGGGTACCCTATGACCTTTACTGACAGGCAAAATGTATTTGCATAAACATGAACTAGTGATGATTAAAATATATACATGCCCATACACTATAGAAAAATATGCCTGAACTGAATAAATTCTTAATATCTCCTATTTTCAAAATGTGTTGCATAATTCTAGCATTTTTCCCAGAATATACTAACAGATATGCCAACAAATTACAGTTAAGGTAATGGCTGTTGAACCAGAAAAATGTGACAAACAAACAAAACTGGGTCCGCCTAAGATAGGATATTGGGTCAAATTCTACCATAAATCCACACATAAGACTTTTTGTAAGGCATCCTTTCCACAATTAAGGGCACAATTTAGATGTTGGTGGTTACGTCTGTGTACAGCCTGAGGGGTAAAAAAAGAAGAGGTTGAAATAATTTAGTTCCACCATTGTTCTTGTCTATGTTTTTGGTAGACTTTGCAAATAGTTTGAATTAGACTTCAAGAAGAAAGACCACACAGAAAAACAATCTTGCATCTTATTTCAACTTTACAAGTCAGTTTCTCCATCTCTTGTGATAATGCGTACACATTTAAGACAAGAAAAGTGGCTATTCAAATTTCCATGCTCTCATCACCCAGTCAGGAATGCCATGCTGCTCAGATTACAGCCTCCAGAGTCAGAGGGACTGCTACCTCCTTGTGCCTTGAATTAACATTGACGTTTTGAGTATCACTTTATGCCTCCCGGTGAACCAAGAATACTGCTTCTTTTAGGAAGGAAACTGATATTAATTTAAGGCTTCATTAGATTGTTGGTGATTTTCATGTATTAGTAATTGTATTGATGGATGATGCAGGATTAATTATAAATCATAGTAAATAATAATTCAAGCTTATACCTTTGCATTATGCCCACAAATAACATTCTAAATGTTTTATCTGAGTTTTTCTTGGATACAAGCATCTTTCTTTTAACGTGGTTTATTTATGGTATTCAATGAGAAGGCTTACTGTGTTACGTCTTCGATCCTGTTCTTTAGGGCTGCCCTCTTCTGGTGGAGGATGGAGTGGCAGCAGTATAGATAAGAGAGTTTTCTCACTTTCATTTTTTCAGTTTTGTTATTTTTCCTTATAGTGAGTTCTTTGTAGGGTCCTAAACAGTTATAACTTCAAAAGAGGTTAGGAATACATTCTGTCTAATCTATTTATTTTACAAATAGAACAATGGATTTTTATCACACTTTATCCTTCCTTTAGTTTCCACTTCCTGAAAGAAAGAAGATACCTCTGCATTTTCCATATTATTCTTTCAAAATTACAAGTAATTTTAATCTTCTTCCACTTCCAGCTTAAATTCTTATCACTTATTGTTTTCTTTAACCACAGTCCCATGATTAAGGATGGCATCCTGTATTCCCAAGTTTCCACAATGAAAATTGTTGACAAAAAAATAGTATTGTCTACAAATTTAACTCAGTTCCCTTCATATAAAATCAAAGGTTATGTTTATGGGACTAAAAATTTCTAACATTTTATTTTCACACCTGAATTATGATTTAAAAGGTTGTGTAAATTCAAGTTCTTTGTCTAAATCTGTAGGACATTCCTTGAAATTCACCCACCTTGCCATTACCATTGACAGAAATATAATTTATTGACTTGTACCTTCAGCAATGAATATCTTATTTCAACCTTTTCTCTAGAGTGGCAGTAGTAATGTGCCATTATCTCTCTTTTCCAACTGTCAAATTCTTGGGAGACAGATTCCAAATGGCCCAGTTCAACTCAGGAAATGACCCATGGATTAACTAATATTGTGGCCAGAGTGCCTGGTGTCTTAGCCCAAATAAAGCCCCTGAACACGCACACCTGCATGGAAAAGACATCCTCAGAGCAGAATGAATTAATGTGAATTGAGTGCCCCCTCCTTGTAGTACTATGTATCTATTGTCCTATAATAATTGCTACAAATGTATAGGCTTAAAAAATATACATGTATTATTGTACAGTTTCTGTGGGTCAGGAGTCTGGGAAAGGTTTCACTGGGTTCTCTGCTTCAGGGTTTGTCATGAGGCTGCAGTCAAGATGTCAGCCATGGCTGGGGTCTCATCCAAAGCCTTGACTGAGGAAGGAGAAACTAACTGATTAAGGGCTGTTGGGTTGAAGGTCTCAGTACCTAGCTGGCTGTTGGTGATACCTTGTCATGTGGATCTCTCCAACACAACATCTTGCTCCACCAAAGTAGACAGAAAACCTACATAGTCCGCTAGCAAGATGGAACTTGCTAACTTAAGCATGGAAATGAGTTTCCATCACAAATGGAAATTTTGTTGGTTAGAAACAAGTCACAGGCTCTGTCTACACTCAAATGAAGAGGATTATAGAGGGTATGAGCACCAGGAGGCAGAGATCATGGGGGGTGGTGTCTACCACATGCCCCATAATTACTATCAATCAACTGCATAAATATTTAGTTACTTCAGCAAGTCCCATATATCAGGCATTATTTTAGATGATTGGGGATTAAGAAAAACAAAAACAAAAACAAGGATGAAGTTCCTTCCACTGCCCTTAGAAAATCTGTAGTTTAGCACATGAACCAGTAGACTGCAAAAACAACATAGAAATAATAATTCAGGCCATATATCCCTATGCTTTAAACTTTTTAATTGCTTCATGTTGCTCTGAGACTAAAATACGAGTTCTTACCATGGCTCAGCAGAACCTGTGTTATCTAGTTCTTTTTCTACTTTGACATTCTCATTGTGTTTCCCCCATTTTCCCACTAGGATCTACCCATCTTAGCATCTGACAAATCCCAAGACATGTGCATGTTTGAAAACATTAAAAATGTAAAGTTAAAAAAGTTATGTCATTAAATTCCCACCATTAAAGCCTCAATCATCCAACGAATGTCTAGCTTTAAACCTTATAATTTCATGTTGTGACCACTAAGAAAAACTAGTTGTCAAAATGTTCCCTTTGATAATGAACTGTATCGAAATGCTTTGTAAGACTGTTAGCTGTATGCTGGCTGATTGTTGAAAGCAGCCTTCCAAAGACGAAAGCTTGATTTAAAGAAGTAACCCAATAGACCTCAGAGTTCTTGGAACACTCTGGAGGAGTTGGAAATATTCTTATGGGTTATATCTAACAATACCTCCTATTTATTGTTTAGTTTTTCTTCCTCTGCATCACATAATATCTTCTTACTGAGCAACCACAGAAGAAATTTTCTCCGTTTGAAGAGAAGTTTCTTCTCAGTAACTGTTTTTAGTTCATCTTATGGATACTTAATTGTGTAACTGATCAGAATCCTGTTTTTCTTTGTCAAAAGACAAACTTGGAGTCATAGCCACAACAGAAACCTACATAGTGACTCCAAAACCTGTGACCTTTCTTTATATGGAGGTCACATCTCTTTTCCCTAAATTGCTTTATCTTCATCTTAAAGTTTACCCAAGTCAATACAATGTTCCTGTATTAAAAAAGCCCCTTTTCCTTTCTAGTCCTTTTCCTCTGTAGTATAAAGTCCATCAAAGTATGACCATGATCTATTTAAGGTTCTGGAAGATTTGGGGTGACACACAATGTCTCTCTTACACATTTTCTCTATTTTTTCTTTATCACTTTGATGTAAAGAATTTGACTCAAGAATTATGAATGGATAAGTAAAAGAAAAGTCTCTCTCTCTCTCTCTCCCTCCCCTCTTCCCTCCATCCTTCTCTCTGTTCTCCTCCTCTTTCTTCAATTTCTTCCTCCACCATCTACTAGATTTTTGATATTTTTGTGGTACCTACATTCAAGGTAGAATGCATAAACTTTGAACAAAAACACCTCAGGTTCTATCAGAAAGTCTATAAATTGGCAAATTGTATGTTTATTTCTTGCCCTCCTTCTTTTTTTGTATAATTATCTATGTCACTTGGGGACATCTATAAAACATTATAGATGTCTCTAGATGTCTCCTGGTATAATAGAGAAGAACAAATCTGACTCCATGTTGGATCTGTTTCTGTTACTTTGACCTTTGTCCTCTGTTGCCTGTTATGTTGGTTCAGCACCTTTTATAAAAGAATGTTGCCTATAGCCTGAAATATACAGGATAGCCCATTCTCAAGGCTCTGACCTTTAAAGGTAACAATTTTCCATTCATATAGAGATAAAAAGTTGCAGAACAGAGAATAACATTTGTCTTGTTAGAGGTTTACAGGAACATCATGACCTGGCCTATGGGTACAGATGCAAGAACAAGGGATTCTGACACCAGAAGTTTGCAACAACCAGCCACACTCCCTCCCCTTTTAGTATAAAAGAAGCCTGAATTATAACTCCTGGAAGATGGTTCTCTAGGACGTAAGTCTGCCATCTTCTTGGTCACTGGCTTTCCATATAAAGTCGCTATTCATTGCTCCAACAACTTGTCTCCCGGTTTATTGGCCTGTTTCGCAAGTGAGCAGAAAGAGCTTAAACTTGGTAACACTGGTATAGGAGAAAAAATGAGGAAAAGGGAAGGACAGAGAAGAATGACTTCATAATTAGCCCGAGGATATGGGCTTTCTGAGAGTGAGTTACACAGGGAGCAGCATTTCCAGTCAAGTGAGAACTGATTTGAAAATGGATTTGGCTATACGTTTTAGGTCTCTATGGGACTTTGATTTTAGTTTTGCTATTTAAAGAGGATCACTCTCTGGGTGAGCCAAGTTGAGACCAAAAGAAAAAGGCTCCCCTGGCTCTCCTGAAAGTGTTGAGATTTATTTCTCTGGGGTGGCCCAAGTGTGTCCTGATTCATTCCAACAAATCATCCTGTTTTCAGTTAGAGATGAATATGTTACCATATATCACCCAAAGAAAACTGGCGGAATTTGTAATGATGTATTTGAGAGTCATCTCATCATAAAATAAATTGGAAACATAGGACCTTTTGTATGAGTAGATATACAGAGAATTGCATGGAATTACGTAAAGGAATAATTTTGAAACATAGATCAGAGTGCCACAGAATTAAAATATCTCAGTTTCACGTAAATTTATGAGAAACCACCCGAGGAGTTGCATTTTAGGACTAACAATCTGTGTTATATAGATTTCCACTTTCACTGTTGGGATTTATTTACATCAATCCCTTCCCACTTAAACATGATTTGTTCACTTATTCAGTCAACTAATTTAGTAAATATTTATTGTGTGCTAAATACATGCTGTAGCTTAGAAAGATTTATAAGATGTGATACCTGCCTCAAGGAGTTTGTAGACTGTTGAGATTTTGAGGAAACCTGTTCCCCTTCCTCACCACCCTCATGGGAGGAGTGGAGGAAAATAATGATGAAGCAAAATTTAATGCTATTTTGCAATGAAAAGATTGATCTAGAGTGCAATCCACTCATATGTTCATAATATTTAATTTTCTCAAAACTGTCCAATTCTGTACCTATGTACTTTAAGGCAGATTCCTCCCCTTTCCTCCTTGAGCTCTAGTCCCAGCGTCAATGGTTTCCTTGACTTCTGACTTTTTTGAGCTGGTTTTACCAACAGGAGCCCCAGCAGATCAGAGGGAGGCAGACAGTGAGGTAGGCATTGACCCCTTCCTCCCTGGGGGTTCATTTGAGATGATGGTGACTTTCCACCAAAGGTCATTTCCCTTCCCCAGGTAGATTTCCCTACAAGACTCTGGTCCTGGGCTCTGTGTCCTCTCACTGCTGTATTTGAGCTTCTTTTTAGTAAACTCTAAGTGCTGTAATATTCCTGTGCTTCCTTTACCCTCTGCCTGCCCTTCTGAAAATAGTTCCTTTGTAAATCAACACTCCTAGAATTTTTCTATTTTGAATGTTGGGATTGATTATTACAGTGGTCTTTCAGTCTTCTTACTGTACCTTATTTGAGTCTTGGCTTATTCTAAAAAAAAAAAAAACTAAGAAAATCTATGTGGTTTTAATTGTTTTTAAATACAAAATTATATTTTTTAAACTATCTGAATCTAACTAAATATTACAAACATAAAAATAATATTCTTTTCTTAAACCAAAGTATTTTCTTACACATTTTCATGTACTTTATCATGATTATCAGTATAAACAACAAAAATACAGATCTTACATACAAAATGAGATGGATAAAACTGTGTCCTAAACAGAAATCATTTACTCTTTGGGCTTTCTTGGTGTTTCTTCTTCTTGGTTTATTCTCTTCTCTTCTTCAAAAGAGAAATGAATAGTACTTCTTTGAGTTCTTCTCTGACTTTTAATGGAGCAAGTGTAGGCTCACAGCCTGACAAATCTGGCCAGATTTCTTAAAAGAAACAGAAGTAACACTGCTTGACCAACAGGTGTTTTGTTTTTCTCACAGGCCTGATCCAATGACTGAGTTAAAAGTTCAGATGAAGTTTAGCAGACTGGTTTCAGTCTAAAGAACAGTTTTGTTAAAATGGCTCAACTAAGATTTCTGAAAGTGGAGTATAAATCATGGTAGATTCAAAGACTTTGTAATTTTCATGTATTACAAATGTTTAATACATTCATGTATATTCACTCTATGGAATATTTTGATATGTTTACAAACAGATTTGTGTTTATAGTCAACAGAATTAGAGTACATTCTGGTTTTCTCAAAATATGATCTTTCAATTCTATAAAATTTATGGTAAACTGTCTAAGACTTCTCCTTGCCCTGAAGCTATACACATCAAAGCTATGTAATCAGGGGCTCTTAACCTAGAGTCTCTGGCCTCTGGTCCTTGGTGACAGTTCAGGGACTTCACAAAGCCTAGGATATTATATGAAAAGTATTCATGTTTGTTACATATATATATATATATATATATATATATATATATATATATATATATATATATATATTTCTGGGAAGATGTCATCAGAATTCAAAGGAGATTAAGGACCACTAGTTTAATTTTTATTGAACATGGTAGATTTTACAATTGTTGAAAATATTCAGGAAACTTACAAGTGGGACCTCTCTTTACAGGGACCTATATCCAAACATGGGACTAGTTTTGGTCAGTAAAATATGGATAAATATCCTGTGAGCCATATCTGAGCAGAAGCTATAAAACATTTTGCTGTTTCAGTGCCTTCAGATTTACCTCTGTCATCAGACTAGCTATGTTCCAGATGGAGGGTGCTTAGTCAGCCTGGGTCCTGTCATGCAGCAGTAAGTGGAGTTTGAGGGTCTTCTTTGTTTCTGCTGAAAAAATTACCCTAAGCTGTCTGATAAGTAAGATGGTCAATTTCCCCATTTCTAGAGCAGACTAAATCCATTTTCCTGTGCTTGGGTTAAACAGTAAATCAGTTAAATTTTATTCATTATTTTCCATGCTATTCCACAAAGCCTGGAGTGTCAGCATCTTCAATTATCTCAACATAAGGCTTTCCTTCTTCCAAAAATATTTCATGAATCCTTCCTTGTTAAAATCATTTCAATCACTTTGCTTCTAGCAGAGAACGAATAATAGGGACCATATTTATCACCCCTCCCCAAAGCAACAATAAGAAAAATATAGACAAAATGTATGAAACAAGTTTTCAAGATACTACTGCACATCAGACAAGAAAAGACAGTGGTCCCTGAGAGACCAGGGAAACAAAGGAGGTGAGTCCTATCTGATAAAAATCCTTCAACTGATCTATTAAACTACTAATATTTGATGTTGCAAATTAGTTTAGCCCATGAAATAGTAAGTTTAAACCCAGAAACATTCATTTCTTTCATATTGAAGGTATTTTCATTGCTTGGCTAGCCTCATCAACAGAATCTTGAAAATGATTTAAACATATGTTGATTTAATACTAAAATAGCTGAAGTCACTTATTCTGCAGCCAAACAATTTGAAGTTTATTGAACTGTAGGAAAATTATATTCAGATGACAATTATACAGCTTCTGAGAGTGAGATTTGAGGATTCTAACTTGAAACTCTCATCAAAAAGGACTTCCACAAGAGTTGGCTTGCAAAATCCAGCTTGTTTCTTGTTCATTTAGAAACTCACATTTCATCCTAATATTAAATTATGACACTTTTTACAATAAAAAGATTAAGAACAACCGGAAACCTCTTCAGTGAAATTAAAGATTTTATATACTCTGGGATTCTATTAGGAAATGAGACAGAGTTTTCTGCAAGAATATGTTTAAGGGAATTCTTATTTGATATTTTTATTTAGAAAATCAAAAAAGTAGAAAATATACAAGATATTTTGATGCTGGAAAGTTGTTCTCAAACATGAAAATTATGTACATATGTTTCAAAAAGCAGAACACAAAATTATTTAAAAAATTTTTAGATTTATTTCAGAATAAGATCTTTATAATGAGACATAAAGCAGGAGAGAAATGGAGAAGCAAGAATTAGAGTCTGTTCTCAGATTTGCCACCAGGTTCTCTCTCTTTTTGGCCAGCCTAAAACCCAGGTGGGTTGGGGTCCCCTTCTCTGCTTTCTCTGGTATTGACTCAGGTTTTTAGCATTTCATTTAGATTCCAGGAAGCCATTATTATTATTATTTTTTATAAATGAACATTTTGGGGGTTGCTATTGCATAAATAAATGTACAGCTACCAGGAATATTATCATCAATATTTTGATGTGTTGCTTGAAATAAACAATCAGGCAATTCATACTTATACCTAAACTTACAGATAAGACTCTACAAATGCATTTTTCAGTTTAATCAGGAACATAATTGTGACTCTAATGAGGTCACTTTTTGGACTTACCAAATATTTGAGCATTTCAGCTTAAAATGATGTTTCAGATAACTGTGATGGGAATATATTGGACTGGATAATTAATGCCAGCAACCCCCCAAACTCAGTTACTTAGCACAATAAAAGTTCATTCTTTGCCGACATCCAATCTCATGAGGGTGTGGCAGTGCTTTTGTGGCTTTCCTGCCGTCACTAATTCAGGGGTTCAGGTTTCTTCTGCTGGGAAGCGCCAGCATCCACATACGAGGAGCGGGGTGTGGGGTACATCACTGGAAGATTGCACGGCAGGCCTGAGGGTGTGGTCCTCCTCCTCCTTCCACGTCCCATTGGCTGGAAACTACCCGGATGGTCGGTCTCACCTTAAGGCAAAGGATGGCTGGGAAGTGTCACCTTCGTGACCGCCCAGGAAGAGGAAGCAGGATCAAACAGCATTTAGTTAGCCTCCACCACAAGAGATACAATTTTAACATTTCAAAATTGATATTTTTCCATTCTTCTCTCCCCAAATTCATGCTCCCCGTCAACCATTCTGCCCTTCCTCAGGAAAGGAGAAAAACAAATGTCTCTGCCTGGGAAAGGGTGAGTGAGATGCGGGGATGCCCTGAATGCGTAGGAGAGGAGGTACCATGTCTCTTGTAGGGACGCCGTGGATGGCAGGGAGATGAAGGGACACACAAGTGGGGGGTTTCTCACAAGTTTTTGAATAGAAAGCCTGAAAATCCTCCTAGTAAGACACCTAGAAATGTTAGAAACAGAATTTTTTTCATGGGGCTAGAGGCTCTCAAAGAAAGTAAGGGAAATACGGAGGAGCCAGAAACAAAGGCAGAGCGTGATGCTCCGGGCACAGATGTTGCTCTCAATATTCCAGGATCTTGAGTGTTGTATCCGAATGGGGATAGGAGACTGGGTCCATGGAAAGCATGGAGTGTAAACTAAATCTCAAGATAAAGCATGTCCCTTGGAAGGCTAGGAGAAATTTACCCACTTGGGGAAGGAAGATGGTAAAAGAATTTGTCCATATCAGCCTGGACTCTGGGTGATCTAATCTTTTTACATTAAAACTTCCTTTTCATCATCAGAATACTTTTTACTGATTTCATCACTTGTCATTATTACTTTTGTTTCTTGTTCCAGAGGTGAAAAGTGCTATGGGAGGAGATGGGGGACAGGAAAGGGGAGGGTTAATACTAGTACAGAAAGGAGTTGTGTTCAAATTCAGTTCCATCTTGTACTAGCCATGTGCTCCCAGGCAAGATACTCAGTTTCCTCTTCTGTAAAATGGGACAATAATACCACCTCATAGATTTGCTTTGAGAATTAGTCTTTACATGTAAAGTGCTTAGAACACTGCCTGGAATAATATAAATGTTAGCTAGAAATATTAACACACTGTGTGCTTTATAACCATATAAGTTAAGATATTGAGATAATATATTTTGAACATTTAAAAAATTTACTAATATCAGAAACATTTTCAGACATCTTCAGAGACAACTTCACAGTAGAGTTTTATCTTCTTATTCTGCATGTTTGCTTTTAAGGGTCTTGTTGTGAAGAGTGTCTTCTTATTAGCACTAGTTAATATCTTAAGGCATAACTTTAGGACAAGGATGTAAACCTACATTTCAATATTCCTCTTGTGCAGTAAAAATAATTTACAGTAGCTTCTTGGCACATAATCATTAGATAACCATTATTTTATCTTTTAATGAGGCAGACTATATGTTCATACTAGGAACAGAACTCTAAGCCTTCCTTTTTCTTTTTCTCTTGAGTGTGTGTTATTAAGATGATATGCTTTGAAAATTTTTTGCGGGAATAATTTAAAACGGAATACCATTTAATTAGATTAGATTATGCATGAATTGATCTGAAATCCACTCATCAGATCACAGAGGAGCTGAATCATTTTGTTTCTCCTTTATCACCCACACATATTTCCGGTGCCAGACACCATAGGACATTTTTGTATCCTTACTTTTGTGTCTTTCACCCTTGTGCTTTGATGCTGGGTGAGTTGGAGGAGGGGGACAGTTCCTGGACACGATTCATACACTGAGATGGTTAACAAGTATTTAACTCTACATGAGAGTGACTGCAAACCACGTGAAGATAACCCATCAAACCAAAACTAAAGGGACACCCAGCTGTACATCCTCTCAGCCAGATTCTCAGAATGTCCACGCCCCTGCAGCATGACCCAGTGTAAGGAGAGGTGTGATGGGGAAGAGGTCTGAGTGACTAGAGAACCTTCAAGGGCCTTGAAAAAGGCCCCTGCACATTAAAGATACTGAAGTTTTTTGCCCCATGGCATATGGAATCTTAGTTCCCCCACCAGGGATTGACCCTGAGCCCCCTGCAGTGGAAGCACAGAGTCTTAGCCACTGGACCGCCAGGGAAGTCCCGAAAGATGCTGAAGTGTTTAGTTCACTAGTGTTACAGTAAATATATTTTAGGGTAGAAGGCTATAAATAACAATTTGCTAATTCCAGGCTCAAAGTCCAGATTAACTTCAACTGTCTCAGAGTGTAAATTCCTGAAGATTAAGGCCAGGTCAGGACTGACATTCATTCTAGTGGATTGTTAGCAATTAGTTACCCGATTTTTAGCTTGTTAGTTTATTCTATTCTGTGATCTTAAATGGTAATTTTTTTTTTTTTTTTTTTTTTTTTTTTGCTGTACGCGGGCCTCTCACTGTTGTGGCCTCCCCCATTGCGGAGCACAGGCTCCGGACGCGCAGGCCCAGCAGCCATGGCTCACGGGCCCAGCCCCTCCGCGGCATGTGGGATCTTCCCAGACCGGGGCACGAACCCGTATCCCCTGCATCGGCAGGCGGACTCTCAACCACTGCGCCACCAGGGTAGCCCTTAAATGGTAATTTTTATAATGCCAAACAGTTGTACATTTTATTGGCAAATAGAATATTGTGTTACAGCAGTAAAGGAGACTTTGTGATTTTTGGCTGCCAGAGTGAAACTTTTGTTCAGTTTTAATTTCCACTTGGGCACTGTGATTGGTATTGGGCATTAGAAGATCTTCAAACCCTTCTTCTCATTGAATTTCTTAGTACTGAGCCATGAGTGTCAACTCTATATACCTATGTTTAACCTGAGCAGTATTGATAGGACATTTTGCAGAAGAATTTAAAAACAATACTGAAGACTTTTTGCTGCCATTGCTCTATGGACCTTGATTTTGAAGGGTGTTTCAGAGTCTTTAAAAAATAAAAATATTTATGTTTATTCTCCAAATCTTATTTGAGATTACAGCTTAATAAAAGTTTCAAAATTTGAGAAAGTCATAAAATATATTAATAATAACACTGATAAAAGTATTAATCTGGTTAGGAATTTTAACATATTTATGCATGATATTATTTCTAATTACTTTCCTTTTTTGTAGAAAATACCTGCAGTCAAGCATTGGGCTGTCATTGGCCTCTGTCATGTAATAGTCCCTTGCTCCAAAAGTAATTAAATATCTCATGGGAAGACTGGGCTGCCTTGATTTCTTGTAAATGAAGGCTGCACCCCTCTGGAAGTGATGGGTTCAGTTCATGGGTTTTGAGCAGTCAACCATACTGAATGATTATGGATTTTTATACAGCAAAAATCTGTTATTACTGAAGATCTGCAAAGACATTTTGAAGTGAGAGGTATCTGATACATGTATAACTTCACTGGGTGCCCTATTCATGAAAATAATTGGTACTTGAAACTTATTTCAGATGAATCAAGATTCTTTAAATGTTATCCCTAAAATAGTGATAGGACAAATGTCAAAGATTTAGTGACCAAATTGTTCTTGTTTTTTTCTGGGATAAATCCTAGGGCAGCTTTAAGACGTCTTTAGACTTCCCTAATTCTACAAGGATTTCAGAGATTTTTTTCAATATATGAGTGAATAGTTACATAATTATGACACTCCTGGGAATCAATTTGAAATCATTCATCACTCTCTCAATGAATTCCAAGGAATCTTTATACTTTTGTTTGACCAACTGTTCAACCTTAAAAGGTCAAAGTCGATCACATTCATTTGAATACATTGTATGAACTGTGTATAGGAATTCATATCTCAAAACACTTTTAGCCCATACATGCCAAGAAGGTTGTTACCACTGATGATATGGTCATGAGTAGTTAAAACAGAAAAGCTGGCTATTTGAGCAGAATTTTGTATTTTCATATCACCCTAGGTCAGATGCTTTGCTTTCTCATGGGAAAATGCTCTAGAAACATCCCTAATCTGGGAATGGCTTTGGCATTCGCACACCAAGGTTAATAGAGAATGTCGTGGACAGTATTAGAGTTATTTTTAACACAGGACAGAAGTCATGCTGTGGGGATTCTGAAATGTGAGAGAGTCATTCTCTTTGCAATCATATCTCAGATAATATGAACAGGTGATGCTCATTTCTTGCATGCAATCTTGGTTTTACACAAATCTAAAACTGGCAAGTCTATCTTGGAAAATATCAATTCATCACAGCATTTGCAAAAACAAACGGGATTTGATGCAAGAAGTGTTTGACTTGGGCAAATTAGATGCAATTAGAACTCAGTGTAGAAACGTAAGTTCAATGTCCTCCTTTCCTTCTATTTCTCTCACCACCTAACCCCAGCTTGGTAAGAGTGGAAAGAGGGGATGAAACATTTAACGGGTGTTCTGCAAATGCCAAACTATCAACGGAAACCAATATCCACTCTTTTAAAAAATAGCAAATTTGCTACTTATTTCCTGGCTTTAAAGGAAACATATGTTTATGGTAGACAGTTCTGAAAACAGAGTAAAAGACCAAGAAGAAATAAAAACTATCCCATTTAAACCACTGGCTGAAAAAAAAAAAAACTACTGTTAACATGTTGATGTACAACTTTACAGATATTTGTGTCTGCAGACATAGGAATTGTTGGTTGTTTGGCAGATATTTTTGTGTGCATGCATCTGCAAATGTTGGTGTTTAAAATTTTGACACGTGTTCTTTGTGTAGTATTTTTAAAAATTTAATTCCAGGAGATCAGGCTCTTTGTTTTGTTCACTGATGTATCCCAATGTCTGGCACAGAGCAGGCCATCAATAAATATTTGTTGAACTTACCAGTACAGTATGACTTTTATTCACTATCTGTAAATATTCTTTGAAAACATCATATTTAATGGCTGCATGATAGTCCATTAAGTAGTGCATTGTAACTTATATAACAAACATACTATTGCTGTGAATTTAGATTGTTTCGAGTTTTTTATGCATAAAATTACCAGAACATCTCTTGTACATGATTCCTTTTTCTGTACAAATTTGATTACTGCAAATAAATTTAAAAGCTGGATTTGTTTGAAATTCTTTGTTTTAAAAAGGCTTCCATAAAAATGAAATTAATGGGTACCCTACCCTCATGGAAATTGTATTGTCCATTTCCTTTGATGGACTTTCCCTCTGGTATCCTCATCCAGCAGGTTTGGAGAGATTGGCTCCATCTGTGAAGCCATCCTTCTGGCCAGAGTGAATGGCTCAGGGTTGGACCCGAGACTTAACTCAGGGCATTGAGATGAGAAATATGTACTTTCTCAGGACTATTAGGAAAATCATTCTCTTTGTTCCTTGATGGAAAGGAGGAAGAATACAGCTGTGGGAATTGCTGGAAGTCTTGTGGTATATGGGGAGTCAACTTTGGGTAAAGTGGACGTCACAGAAAGCAGAGAGGAGAGGCAGAAAGAAGGCAAATTTTTACTCACTGGACCCAGGCCTTACTTGATGCTTGGCTTAACTTTGAACTTTCAGACACCTAAGCCAAAATGTTCCCTCTTGTCTCAGTTGAGATGAGTTTTCTATTAGCTGCCATGAAAAGAGCATGTTACAATGAATATCCCTCACAGTGCATAAAGGATCATTTTCCCCAAATCTACTCAATATCGGTTATCTTTATATCGGCTGATTTCATAAGAAACACATTTTATCTCCTGTTGATTCGTGTTTTTTCAATTGCTGGTGAGGTGAACATTTTGTGTATGACCATCTCTATTTAATTCTTCCTTTATGGTTCCAGTTCCTTGGGAGGCATTTCAACCACTTGGGTCTGTGAGATATATCAGTATCCTTTTGTTGTTTTTATATAACATCATTTTGGAATAATGTCAGATTTACACAAAAGTTGCAAAGGTATTTCAGCAAGTTCCTGCATGTCCTTCACTCTCCTTCCCTAACATCCTACACAACCATGGTGCATTCATCAGAATGAAGAAATAAACATTGGGGTAGTGCTAATAACTAAACTACTGGCTCTATTTGGGTTTCAGCAGTTGTTCTGTTAATGTCCTTTTTCTGTTCCAGGACCCAATCAAAGTTATATTTAGACCAGTTACCCTTGTTAGTGAATTCCTCCCTGAAGACACGCAAATTCTTACAACCCAATTCCACTTGGCTGAGTTAATCGTGAACTTACAAAGTGCTAAGTGACCCTTAACATTAGGCAAATTTGAGAAAGATTTCCATTTGATCATGCTTTAATTATTTTTGCTTTTATTGTTGGTAATACTGCTCTTCAAGTATCCAGAATGATACAGAGAAGATTGAATCTATCTTTGGCAACGAGTAGGCTAATTCTCTGGTATGTATACAAGATGAATAAGATAATTTCTGAAGTCCCCTCCAAATTCACTTTGGAAAAAGTACTGAACTTCAAATACTAGAATATGTACCAGCTGTGTACGATCCTGGGCGAGTTACCTGAATAATTATCTTTGGGTTCCTTGCTTGTAGACAATCACTTTATTAGGCCTTCCACATTTAACATGCAGAACTAGGAACACTTGATTCCTTCTCCCTTTCCCCCTGTGCTTCAAATTGTCCATTCTCTCCCCTTAGTAAACAGCATCCTTTCCTGTCCCACTGGATGCCTAGCCCAAAACAGAGGTGTCATCTGTCAAGCTACACTGCTGCAATCTTGAAGATCCCAGATGGTGGCTGAATCAAGTCAAAGGACAAATCCAGCATCTGCCATGGTCTTCCCATCTCCCTTCCTCCCTCTATCAGAGATGTAGTGAGTGTCCACCATTCCTGCAAGGCACTGATGACATTGGGTGAATAAAACAGACATATTTTCTGCCCTCTCTCATGTAGCTTACAGGAGGGAGTAAGCATGAATCACAGAATTGCAGGGTACCTGATCGCAATCGGAGACAGATGCTCTGAACAGCTCAAGCTGTTCTAAGAGTCAAAGGATCTGGCTTTCTGAGAGGCAGGCTATGGCCAGAGGTGGCAGATGGTCTTCTCGAGGAAGTTGACATTTGCTGGAGACCTGAAGAATGATTGGGAGGTATGTACAGGTAAATGGGGTGTGGAATAGGGTCAGGTGGGCATCAAGGGTTCTGGGATGTGTTGTGAGAAATCTCCAGGCAGAGAGTGGCAGGTGTGACAGCTCTGGAGTCTAGGATCTGAAGGTGAGCCAGTGAGCCTGGATGCACAGAGTGAGAGGGAGAGAGGGAGGTAGTGGAAGCATCCCTCGGAGAAGAATGCGAGAGGCATGCAAAGGGGGTGGAGCCAGCTCTGGGTGCTCAGGCTGGAAAGTGGGGGAGATGTGTGTGGATGTAGAGAAGGATGAATTGAGGGTGATACTACGAAGTGAGAAAACAGGGATTCTTCTCACTCTCCAACTTTGCCCAAGGCCAGCTTGCCCTTCCGTCCACGAGATTTTGTATTGAAAACTTTATATCTCCTCCTAAAACCCATAACCTCAAGTCTCATCATGAGAACAACATCAGACAAACCCAAACTGAGTGACATTTTACAAAGTAGCTGACAAATGCTACTCACAACTGTCATCAAACACAAGGACAGAGAAACTGTCAGAGCCTCCAGGAGCCTGAGGGAACATAAATATTTGTCACGTGGTATCCTGGATGGGACCCTGGGACAGAAAAAGGACATCTGGTAACAACTAAGGAAATATGAATAAAGTATAAATTTTAGCTAATAATAATGTATCAATGTAACTTTATTAATTATAACAATTATATCACACTGATCTTAAGATATTTAAAAGTAGAGAAAACTGGGTGCGGGTGGTACAGAGATCTCTCCATACTAGCTTACATTTTTTTCCTGTAAATCCAAAACTCTTGTAAAATGAAAAGTGCAGGGCCCAGGGCAGGAGACTGAGGAGAGTACCAACTGAGTAGGGTTGAAACTATGATCATTTAATTTTTTTCTTCATCAAACATTTATTGAATTGTCACTATAAACTGGACCCTAATGCATGTACAGAAGAAACAGCTGGGTGGACAGGACAGTTTCTGTATCCACGGGGTTTTCATGCATACACAGCCACTTCCGGTTTCACGGAGGTCTTCCAGTTTTATGGAGGTCTTCCCCAATATGTCTGTGAAGGAGCATCTCACCAATTAACATGAATAATTCACTGGTGATTATACTTCTTTAAATATGTTAAATAAATGTTATGCTGGTTTTGTAATTATTACCGAGTTTCAAGTAAATTTGTAGTCTAATGTTATTCTTATGTAAATTTGATCTTCAAGATAAATGAAATAGGACTTCATCTTAAAAGATCGCTAGGGTCCATTACTTAGAGTCCACTGCCCTCTGGTGGTTACAATGCAGTGGTTTTTTTTTTTGTTTGTTTGTTTTGTTTTTTTTTGGTTTTTCAGTTTACCCCAAGGCTCCCTAGTAAGGAAAGTTCCGTGTATCTTTGTTGACGAGATGTGTGACGTTCTGAATTTTCTCATTATACTTATTTTTCCATTTATTGCTGTTTTCTTGCAAAAAGTCTCATAATTATTGAAATTGTGTTAAAATAAAATCAGACAGAATAACTACCTGGTGGAGTTGTTTAAACAATATTCAGAGAATCCCAGAACCAATTCCAAGAGATTAGGGGAGAAAACCATTTTCAGTTTTAAGATTTATCAGAAAAAATAAACATGAAAGAATCGTCTAGAAACTGGAATGCTACACCTAAAAAACAGGAACCTCTTAAAATATGAATACAAGATATTATAATACAAGTCATTATCTAAGCATGGTAATTTTAAAAAGGTCAAAATAGAGAGATAAATGACACAGGACACTTCCCCCCCAAATCTAGAGACAGTCACTATAATTTTGTTTTTGGTATTAAAAATGTAGAATTTCAAGGCTATTGGTCTATTTATTAACCATTATCACCATTATTGTTTTGCCCAGAGATTCTATATAGGAATTGCTTAGTAGATATATGCTTTGGGGGTGAGAGAAAAACTTGAAAAAAAAATTTTTTTTTTAAAATTTTGAAGACAAGGAATCTTGACAAATATTAGTTCAGATTTTACTCTAGTGTTACCTTAGCTCCAAATACATTCCTATCAACTAGAAATCCTGTACCCTGGATTTTACTGTCAACTAGTTTTCTGTCTAAAAAATCATTCATTAACCTTATCTTGTATCTCGTGGCTAAAGTTATAGTTTATGGTCTGGGATGGCCTACATTTCTCATTTTCCAGGTTCTGTTGGTCATCTTATACAGGGGTCATATTTTCAGTCGACTTCTTGCTTCTGAGAACATGTTAGTAAGGCAGAAAGACCTTCACCTTTTCTAATATGCTTAGTTAGAGAATAGTTTTTTTTTTTTTTTTTTTTTTTTTTTGCTGTACGCGGGCCTCTCACTGTTGTGGCCTCTCCCGTTGCGGAGCACAGGCTCCGGACGCGCAGGCTCCGCGGCCATGGCTCATGGGCCCAGCCGCTCCGCGGCATGTGGGATCTTCCTGGACCGGGGCACGAACCCATGTCCCCTGCATCGGCAGGCGGACTCTCAACCACTGCGCCACCAGGGAAGCCCGAGAATAGTTTTTATTAAGTCATTTCTATTGAAGATCTTGTTTCCATTCTTTCTTCTCTGCACACTGCTGGTGGACAGTTTCACTATATAAAGAGAATAAGACTTTTGTAATAACTTTAAATGGAGTATAATTTATAAAAATATTGAATCACTATGTTGTACACCTGAAACTAATATAATATTGTAAATCAACTCTATGTCATTTAAGAAAATAAATAAATACATAAATAGAATAAGGCAGTGTTGCTCCAAGGTATGAGTATTTGGCCTCTGGTCTTCATCCTTTCCTTCATGGCCAAGGGCCCCTGCATTTGGAGGTGATGGAGAAGTACTGAAAAGCTCTTAAGAAGTTGGGGTGTAACTTAACAAGGACCTCGTGGTGGGGGGCACCACCTTCACACTTCCTTTGGATTATGATTATAATATACCCCTCTGGCAGCAGCAAGGGGGTATCTGGTTGACTGTTTCATGCCAATATTCAGAGAGATGCTATATCTATGTTTGTATATCAGTGCTTTAGGAATATACAAACTTGAGTGATCATTTATTTAGAGAAGTACTCATTGAGTGTATGGTTCTAACCAGTCTGCATGTGTTTCTGCTTTCCAAACACGTGCTACCCTTTCTGAGACCTAGTAAACCACATTCCTCTGGGGATCAGTAAGCAAAAATGTCAAAGCCTCACAGCATGTATAATTGATTGATTGATTGAACAAACCATGGTAAATCCTCTTAGTTCCTCTCTGTTATTTCTACTTAAAATTGTCTGGGGAAGGAAGATGCTTTCCCCAGGACTTCTGCTGGATGTCTACACTTAGCCTCAAGTTAATCTGACAATCACAAGAGGAGTCTTGCTGCTTTATTGGAAAGGAACCCTTTTTATCAGAGTTAAAGGACCATTATGAGGAACTGTTAGTTGTTTTGTTGTTCATCTTTAATAAATCTAGCTTTTTTTTTTGATGATGGAAAAATATGGACTCTTCTGAGGGGCAATTTTGTGGCATATGATAAATTTTAGATAAATATACACTATAACCAGCCAATTCTGTTTTTAAGATTCTTTGAACCTGTGTGAGTAGTTAGAGGTATGATGAAGAGTTTTCATTTCAGTATTTTTATGATAGTTAAACAAAAAAGGAAAACTCAGTATAAGTGCCTACCAATAGGGAGATGAATACATACATTTTGTTATATCATAATGTGGAATACTATGCCACTCTTAAAATGGGAATTAAAAAGGTATATATGAACTAACTTGAAAAGCTAACCACATCGATATGTTGTGAAGTGAAAAAAAGGATTTTTAAAACAATATATATCCACTAAAAAACCACTAGACCTAATAAACGAGTTCAGCAGGATTGTAGGATACAAGATCAATATGCAAAAATCAATTGCATGTCTATACGTTATCAATGAATAATCTGAAAATGAAATTAAGAAAGCAATTCCAATTTTATTCAAAAAGAATAAAATTACATAGGAATAAATTTACCAAAAGAAGTTTGAGACTTGTACACTAAAGAACTACAAAATATAATGGAAAAACTTAAAGAAGATCTAAGTAAATGGGAAAGCATCTGTGTTCATAGATCAGAAGACTCAATATTGTTAAAATGGACATGCAGATCAATCAAATATAATTGAGAGCCCAGAAATACACCCTTACATTAGGAGTCAATTGATTTTCAACAAAATACCTAGACAATTCACAAGGAAAAATACTCTTTTCCACAAATTGTGCTGGAATTAGATATCCACATTCAGAAGAATTCATTTGGACCCTATATTCACAACAGATGCAAAACAACTCAGAATGAATCAACGAACAAAGGGCAAGAGTTAAAACATAAAACTCATAGAAGAAAACATAGACACAAATCTTCATGATCTTGGATTAGTCAATGATGTCTTAGAAACCAAAATTATAAGCCATAAAAGAAAAACATGTTGGACTTCATCAAAATTAGAAATTTGTGCTTCACCCAATCTACAAAGTAGAAAGACAACCCACAGACTGGGAGAAAATATTTGCAAATCATATATCATATATTTAATAAGGGACTTCTCAGTGATGCTCAAAATCATTAATCATCAGGGAAATGCAAATTGAAACCACAATGAGATATTACCTCATACCTGTCCGAATGGCCATCATCAAAAAGAGCACAAATAACAAGTGTTGGTGAGGATGTGGAGAAAAGGGAATGCTTGTACACTGTTGGTGGGAATGTAGTTTGGTGCAGCCACTGTGGAAAACGGTATGAAGATTTCTCAAAAAACTAAAAGTAGAACTACCATATGACCTTCCTGGGTATATGTCTGAAAAAAAGCAACAACATTAATTTGAAAACATATATGCACCCCAATGTTCATAACAGCATTATTTATAATTGCCAAGGATGGAAGCAACCTAAGTGTCCATCAACAGATGAATGGATAAAGAAGATGTGATATATATATATATATATATATATATATATATATATATATATAAATATATATATATATATATACACATACATACATATTACTCAGCCATAAAAAAAACCCCAAAATTTTGCCATTTGCAGCAACATGGATGGACTTGGAAGACATTATGCTAAGTGAAGTAAGTCAGACAGAGAAAAACAAATACTGTATGTTATCACTTATAGGTAGAATCTAAAAAATACAACAATCTAGTGAATATTTAAAAAAAAAAGAAACAGACTCACAGATACAGAGAACAAACTAGTGGTTTGTTAACAGTGGGAGGAGGAATACAGCAGTTGGGAGGAGGGAGGTACAAACTATTGGCTGTAAGATAGGCTACAAGGATGTATTATACAACATGGGGAATATAGACAGTATTTTGTAATAACTGTAAATGCAGTGTAACTTTTAAAAATTGTATAAAAAAAGATATATCACTGTTATCATACACACAAAAGCATAGCATGGTTCCAGTATGGCTATGCTTAGAAAAATATTTACAGAAAAGATGGCAAAAATTAAAAAAAGTGGTGACCTAGCATAATAGCAATATGAATGATTAAACATATGCACAGTACCTCATTTATCCTTTGTCTTTTGGAATTTTTAAAGAAGTTCTCCAAGTCTCTGTTCTAGTAGAAGTCTGTGTTCTACTGTCTGCTCTGGTGGGAAGGGAAGGTCTGGTCATTGCCTTGTGGCTCAGGTCCTTTAGATTTGGTGATAAAAGTAAGAGCTACAATCAGATCTCCTCTTACCCCTTCATAGAGATATTTTCTTCTCACTAAATCTAAATTTATTTCCTTCTCTACTTCTCTCCCTTTTACTCCCTTCCTTCCTATTAGGGACTTTTCTATTATTATCATCAAGTTTTTGTTTTCTTTTAAGAATTATAATTATTTATGCCTCTTGTGAATAAATATGATAGATTTAGATATTGGTTCAAATATTTATTTTAAAATAAATATTTATTTTAAAATCTATCAGATTTATTCACAAGGTCTTTCTTTATATCAGCTGTCCTTAGTAATAGGCTAATAACAGGTAAGTAAACAGTTTGGTGTGGGGGATTTCTTTTGTTTTTGCTTAAAATTTATTGAAAAGCATTATATTTTCATGGCACTTAGTTTTATATCATTTGTCAATTAATCAAGGTACATGAGCTGGAATGGAAACTCACAGGCTTCCTTCCTTAAAGGCCCCCCACTTTAAGAGCTGTGAGAAGCACTGAGCCATGGGCATTGATTGTCTTCAGAGGGGAGCGATACAGTTTCATTAGAATCGCTTCATCTTCTGCAATTCACCCTCTATTTCTTAAATTCTTAGCTTTTAAGTCTGCTCTTCTCTGTATCTTATAACCTGCCACCTCCCCTCTAGCATATCCTCTTCTTAATTCAGTTTATTTCACATGTCGGTTTGTCCCTGAGTTTCCTGTAAGGATCTCCACTTCCCATGGCAAGCGTTTACATTTATTTTTTTCATCAAGCTTTGCTCATCTTCAGGGAAAAATGTCATTTGCCAAATTACCTGTTTTTCAGTTCACCCCTACCTGACAGCTCATCATTCAGCTGGGGTTGTCAATAGCCTCTATCTTCAACTCTTGTTACTACAGTGTTTATCTGTGAGGCATCCATTATTTTCAATTTCCTCACACCACTGGTCTGCTAGTTGGCTGAATTTATTTCATCTCCATCCATTTCCTTTCTTATCAGATATGCCTTGAGATTCAGAATCAGTAACAAGTTCCATCATCAGTAAAGTGCAATTATTCAGACTAATTTCACTCATATTGTGAGCTAGAAGTTGGATGTCTGAGATTTCTGATTTAATTTGGTTTGTTCACTGAACTCAGTATGTGGGTCATTCCAGCTGTCTCCCTCCCGCTCTATGTTCTTCTTAAGCCCGACATTTTCTTCTTAAACACAAAGAGTTTGTACTTGATTTTTTCCTCATTTAGTTTAGTTTCGTTAGGGTAAACTTTGAAAATTTTATTGACTTCCTTACAAGAGTAGATGAGCTGAAATAATAAACAATACAATACAATATAACACGATATAACACTGGTTCTATTATTTCCTAGTTAGAGTACATTTAAGAGATTTAAGAAAATATTCTAGCTTCATAAAAACTTCATGATATCAATTACAAATATTCACTTTTCAACTCCCACCTGTAAGTAATATCAAATGCATCCGTCATTACCATGTGACCATATAAGGTTTTGACTTCTTTTACTTTAAATTCCCAACATCTGTTTATTACATCAACTGCGAATGAGATTCTTTAAAACATGGCTTGGAGGTTAATATATTTCTTTATAGTCTATCCCAGTGGCTCTCAAACATCAGTGTTTATCAGAATCACCTGGAGGGCTTGTGACTCTTATTGCCACCCCCTCCCCCAGCAGAGTTTCTAATTCAGTAGGTCTGGGGTATAGAAGAAGAATTGGCATTTCTCAAAGATTCCCTGGTGATACCGATGTTGCTGGTGTAGGGATCACATCGATTGTGCTAATGTAAAAATTAGTAAAAAAATTTGTTTGTATTTATATTTTACTGAATTTTAAATTTGTATCAATGTTCTCCATTTTCTAAGTTTTAAAATCTGATGTTTTATATAGAAAATCTATAGCTAAAATCTCGTTACTACACACACACATGCAAGACAGGTTCCTGACCTTCCTTACACTTTCCAAGAAGCAAGCATTGTCAACTCTAAGGCCTCTTCACAGAAATAAGGTCAGGCTGATATTAGTCAGCCAGGGCAGCCAGTGGTGTCTGGAAAATCTCCACTATCAAAGGCTCTAAGACCTGGTGGATCTACTTTGTAGCCAATCCTCTAAGTCTGTAGGGGTATCTTTGTTGATACTTATGGCTGAACCTTCCTCAGTACTCAGTTCCTGGGTAGCTTCCTAGATTACTAGGATGGATTCTCTGATCTCACAAAGTGAAAATGACCAGTGTCTCTAAACATGTCCTTATTCTCTTCAGCATTTTCATTCTAATGCCTACTTTTGTGTTTATCCTATGTCGGCTTCTTTTTGTTCCATAGTAGGAAACTATTCTCACCTTTTCTAGGCTACTGGTTTGGTTTCCTGACATCCGTTGGGTTTGTCTTATAGTCTTAGGTGGGTCTTACACAGCATTTGTCTACAGGCTCACCTGTGGTCAGTGAGATACCTCCTTCTATTACAGAACAAAACTTGGGTCCACTTGCCCATGCACAGTAAAGCCAACATACTGACACATGGTTGTGGTGGAGGAAAATGCAGCATTTATTGCAGGGTGCCAAGCAAGGAGTATGGGCCACTGATGCTCAAAAGACCCGACTCCCCATTGGCTTTCAGGAAAAGTTCTTAAAGACAGGGTGAGGGAGAGGGTTGCAGGGTGTGTGCATTATCAGCTTGTGCATAATTCTCTGATTGGTTGGTGGTGAGGTAATTGGAAGTCAAAAATATCAACCTCCTGGTTCCAACCAGTCTGGGGTCTGCATGTTTGTGGTCAGCATGCATTTAACTTCTTCCACCTGGTGGGCGTTTTGGTATCTGCAAAACAGCTTGGAATATTATCTCAGAATATATGGATCAAAATATTATCTACAGCCTTTGAGGAGGAACTAAAGGTCTTTGACTTTGTTTTATGTCTTCCTTGACTGTTTTCCTTTGTTTCTGCATTTTCTCACTTCTCTGATTAAATTTTCTCTTTGGAACTCAGGGAAGGCATAGAAGGCTAAAGTTTTTCTAGCAAAAAGAGGCAGGGGACATGGCAGGGTGCTGCTGAAGAATTATGATAATTGACAAAAAGAGTCAGGGTTGGATCAGCACCCAAAGAGGGGCCTCTTTAGCTAACTGATGGATGAGCTCCTTAATTCTCAGGTTTTGATTCCCAGTCACTCTAGCATCTAGCGTTTTCTCTATTAAATCCACAATACATGGATTGAAAGAGAAAAGGGTCTTGTCTGGGCTCACCTACTGAATCAGTATTAAGTCTGATTCTATGGCACAAAGATGTCTTCTGTCTGGAGAACACTTGGATACCAGAGATAATCTTTGTACGGTCCTACAAGCCTGTGTTCATCCAAAAAGCCTTGAGGTAATGGCTTGACTGAGCCATTCTTTCTGGAGTCTGAATTGCCAGGTATAATTTAATGTTTTTAGAATCTGTTGATTCATTAAATCCATGAATTCTTCCATGTTCTCAGGGTCCTCTTGAGAGAAGTCTTTTATCTCAGGTTTTTCTGAAAGAGAAAGCTCTTTTTCTTTTTAATGTGTTCACTCTCATATTATTATGACTCCTTTTACTTAAGTATTAAGTATGAATCTTTTAAAAAATTACCTTTAATCACTTTTATATAATCATTTTAAATGTGTTGCTTACAAACAAGCAAACTTTGTGAGACTTCTTATTTCCCTATTACAGTTGTCCCTCAGTATCTGTATGGGAATTGGTTCCAGGACCCCCCAAGATACCAAAATCCTCAGACACCCAATCCTTTGTATTAAATTGTGTGATATTTACATATAACCTATGCACATCCTCCCATATACTCTAAATCATCTCTAGATTACTTATAATACCTAATACAATGTAAATAGTTGAAAATACAATGTAAATATTATGTAAGTAATAGAAATACAATGTAAATGTTATGTAAATAGTTGCTTGCCCAGCAAACTCTAAGTTTTGCTTTTTGGAACTTTTAAAAAAAACTATTTTTGGGAATTCTCTGGTGGTCCAGTGGTTAGAACTCAGTGCTTCCACTGCCATGGGCCTGGGTTCAATTCCTGGTCATTGAACTAAGATCCTGCAAGCTGTATGGTGCAGCAAAAAAACAAAACAAAACCAAAAAAAGTATTTTTGATCCACGGTTGGTTGAATCTGCAGATACAGAAACTGTAGGTGCAGAATGCTGAGTGTATTTGCTGATTGGTTCTTTTTACAACTTTTCAAGCTTTTTCTATTAAAGATCCTAATGTAGGCAGTGTATTTCACAGATCAGGTACCTCATAAAAATTATGAAAAGAAAAGCCAGGTCAGTAGCAAGAGTTGAAAAAAAGAAAGCATAATTAACAATATATATTGGCATCTGAGGAGTTTAATAATGTTACACCATTTACCTTTAAATTTCAGAATTAATTGAGAACTAAGACACAAGTATCCAACAAATGCCTATCACTATATCCACTTATTACAGACAAAATTTAATTTAGATCCCAACTATAGCTGGGACCTGGGGCCAAGTGGAATTTTCTAGTATTTCATTCTAAATTTAAGTTATTATGCATAGCCAGAGTTGGATGACCGCAGCTCCATTCCCCACCCACCCGGGTTTTGGTGATGATGGAGTGAACCCTACAACATTACCGCTTAATGGAGCAGAAATGTGTGTTGCTTGAGGAAAAGCCATTGTCAAAGAGAAGGAGAAGGAGAGAGGCCCCAGAAGGGGAAAAATGTGTGCTTAATTCCTTCTCCCAAGCACGCCACTCAGTATACGCTGATGGGACTCTGAACAGGAAGATTACTTCTATCATCTCTAAATTTTCTGAGACACAGAGCTGTCCAAGAGACAGTAGCTTTGGCAAATGTATATTGTAGAGATCAGGCATAAATTTTACAATCGGCTAAGTTTCTTAAGATAAATAGTGCTTTTTTTCTCTTTCTGCAGCCTTCATACCACAAGATAGGGGATAATGCACTGTGAAATACGCAAATACAATTAATGACCCCCTCAAAGTACTCAGGTTTGTTTTTAAAAAGCAGAGGTGCTAAAATGAAAAGAAAAATGCAAAGGAATGCTGCCCAAAGGAATAGAAGTTGGTAACAACACTTTCAAAAAACCACAAAAATAGATGGGGCCCTTATCTGAACTCCTTAGAATTAGGTTGGCTAGAGTAAAATTAGAGGTTAGATATGTAGATGGATTCAGAGGACTTGCAACTAATGCACGTTACTAATATCAACTAAATTCTTAGGACAAACTTCATAATTTTGAGGTTTCATCCATGGTCATCCATAAGGCAATGAAATACTCTCTTGGGAACCGTTTCAGTTGACAATCCAAGATAGCTCAAGTTTATACATTCTGCTGGCATATAATCATGCAGAATAAAGATATCCATAAGGCATACTCCCTTTGGAGCATTTCAGCATCCAGGTTCAAAAGTGGACCACAGAGAGCTGTCAAGGGAAAGAAGTTGACAAGCCTGGAGATATTGCCATGACCTATGAGAACAAATTTCAAAGGAGGATTTTTGTCTGCCTACCTACAATAAGTCTAATGAGTGTACATCTATATTTTAGTGCACCACAGGTACTTGGACAATATGTCCAGTCTGACTCTTCTAGGCTTCATGAAGGAAGCTGAGTGCAGTGATTGTTTATTTTAAATTACATATTAATATAATTTGAATTAAAATTAATGAAACTTCAAACATTTGCCATTAATTCTTTCAGTCATTTCAAATCATTCATTCATTAACGTTTATTGAAAACTGATAGGTACTATATACATCATAAGAGTTAGAGGGGATATAAAACTGTATATGACATTGTTCAATCAAGAAATTCAAGGGGAGACAGGCTTTCAAAAAACAAAATATGTATATGTATAAAGTTTGATAAGTAATATGTATTAGCAATCAAAAAAACAAGCAATCAAGTCAGGAGAAGGAAGTTTTCATAAAAATATAGAGGAAACAAATTTTTCATAAAATACTTCTATAACATTCAAATACAATCTATAACATGTGACATAGGGTAATTTTTCAGATGATAACATTTTATTTATTTGTTTGTTTGTTTGTTTTTGTGGTATGCAGGCCTCTCACTGTTGTGGCCTCTCCCGTTGCGGAGCACAGGATCCGGACGCGCAGGCTCAGCGGCCATGGCTCATGGGCCCAGCCGCTCCGCGGCATGTGGGATCTTCCCAGACCGGAGCGTGAACCCGTGTTCCCTTCATCGGCAGGCAGACTCTCAACCACTGCACCACCAGGGAAGCTCGATGATAAATTTTCAAAATTTATTTATTTATTTATTTATTTATATTTTTTGGCTGCGTTGGGTCTTTGTTGCTGCATGCTGGCTTTCTCTAGTTGTTGGTAAGCGGGGGCTACTCTTTGTTGTGGTGTGAGGGCTTTTCATTGCGGTGGCTTCTCTTGTTGCGGAGCACAGACTGTAGGGGCACGGGCTTCAGCTGTTGTGGCTTCCAGGCTCTAGAGCGCAGACTCAGTAGTTCTGGCACACGGGCTTAGTTGCTCCGCAGCATGTGGCATCTTCCAGGGCCAGGGATCAAACACGTGTTCCCTGCATTGGCAGGCAGATTCTTAACCACTGCGCCACCAGGGAAGTCTCACAGATGAAAAATTTTTGATAATATTATTAAGCATTGTTCAAGGAATGGATGAAAATTGTTTACTTAAATATATTTATTACAAAGAAGAAAGTTGCTAATGAGTAAAGGTTGGTTTTGTTTTTGTGCTTTTGTTGTCATTTTTCTACATGGAAGGAGACAGCATAATGTAGAGGAAATTCATAATAACTTCCTCCCTGACTCTAATGAAACTCATTTTCAAGATGAGCCCAAGGTCAAAACTTGGGATTAAGCTGATAGGTTCTATGCTTTCATTCTTTCCTCTATGTTTAAGAATTTAATAATTATGAGATTAGATTTTGCCAAAAATGTAAGGCATTTTCAACTTATTTTTCTATGATGTGGAAACTGAAAAGATGCGTGATAAGAAGGCATAAAATTCCCGTTTCTTTGTTCTGAAGGAGAAGTTTACAGGTCAAGTTGCACCAGTGATTGATATTTACTAGATGGCAGAATACTAAAAGAATGTTCTGGCATGGTACAGTTGGCTTCACAAATGTGCTAGGTAATTTGATATAAGGGTCTTCATATCTCTGCAAAATTCAATGATTCATTAAGTGACGTCAAATATATATGAATATTCTAAAATAGTCCCTGCAACAGATGAAGGTAGTTTCTCTAAGTAAATAATAGAATCTTTAATTTGTAAGGGACCTTTTGTCATCCCATTTCCTCTGGCAAGCCCCCAAAATCTTTGTGTTCTTCTGTATTTCCTAGAACACTTGTTTTCTTAAATAACTGTTATTTAAGAAATAACATTCTTAAATCCTTCCTCTTTCTCGCCCATTTTAACACAATATTAAATATGATGAACTAAGGTCTGTTGATCTACTTCAACAGCTGGCCTTTCTGATAGGGCCTTTCCTCTTGTTTATTCCTCGCAGTACATTCATGGCAGCGCCCTGTGTAAGTCATGCTCATCTCTTACACAGTTTGTTGTCATTGTCTCCTATCTGTCCTTTCTGTCTTGAATCTTGGTGTGACCAAGCTAACCTCTGTGCTGCCTCATTATGATCTTTCCCAAACACATGTTTCATAACATCAGGCTATTTTAAAAATACTGTAGGGATCACTTTTTACTTATCAGATGGGCAGAAAATTTAAAAACAAAATTTGATGAAAACTCACCACTGGTGGGAACGTGGGGTTAACAGCTACAGACAGGAGGGCTGTTGAACTTCTCTATTTATAAACAGGCGATTGTGCCATATTTTGAATAATAAAAATAAATATTTCCTTTGAACAATTCCTCTGCTATTATTTTTGTTGCAGCTTTATTTCTGAGATGCAAACCTGTAATAATGTTAATATTAATCAATATAGATATGTTTAAGTATAGTTTGGAATGTTAACATAATGGAATACTGTGCAGTGCTTAAGAATAAAGTGGATCAAAATGTGTTGACAAGGAACTACCTTCAAGGTATGTTACTAATTGAAAGAACAAGGTTCAGAGTAAAATGTAGAGTATGAATCAGTTGTGTTAGAATATTTATTTCATGTTTTTTGCATGCATACATGCAAATTCATGTAAGTATTGGAGACAATGTAGCCTAGTGGTTAACAGCATAGATCGTGGAGCTGTACTGGCTGGGTTCAAAGCCTAACTCTACCCCTTACTAGTTCTACGACTCTGGGCAAATTAGTTAGTCTTTCTGGGCCTCAGTTTCCTCTTTGTAAAATGGAAATGATAATAGTAAATCCCTAATAAGGCTGTTGTAAGAATTATGTGGGTTAATAAATACACCTTACTTTGAACAGCATCTGGTATATAACAAGATCTATATTAGTGTTTACTCCACATTTCTGCTTAACTCAATCTCTTTATGGATGGATGTGTAAGAAACATTTCTGGGGAATTCCCTGGCAGTCCAATGGTTAGGACTCTGTACTTCCACTGCAGGGGGCACGGATTTGATCCCTGGTCTAGGAACTAAGATCCACTTGCCATGGGGCGTGGCCAAAAAAAACCCCCAAACATACCTGGAAGGTGGGTCTAGGGGCTGAAGGATGTATTTTTATACATATATATTGCATAAGTAATATTCAAAAGGGACATTTAAAAGGGAATATTGGGCTTCCCTGGTGGTGCAGAGGTTGAGAGTCCGCCTGCTGATGCAGGGGACATGGGTTTGTGCCCCGGTCTGGGAATATCCCATATGCCGTGGAGCGGCTGGGCCCGTGAGCCATGGCCTGAGCCTGCGCGTCCGGAGCCTGTGCTCCGCAACGGGAGAGGCCACAACAGTGAGAGGTCTGCATACCGCAAAAAAAAAAAAAAAAAAAGATAAAAGAGGAATATCTTTTTTTTTTTTTTTTTTTTTTTTGTGGTACACGGGCCTGTCACTGTTGTGGCCTCTCCAGTTGCAGAGCACAGGCTCCGGACGCACAGGCTCAGAGACCATGGCTCATTAGCCCAGCTGCTCTGCTGCATGTGGGATCCTCCCTGACCGGGGCACAAACCCGTGTCCCCTGAATCAGCAGGCGGACTCTCAACCACTGTGCCTCCAGGGAAGCCCAAAAGGGAATATCTTTTAAAGATCCTTTAGTGGTTCTCCATCACTTTAGGGTGAATATGAAATTAACTGGGGTGCCATGTCTTCTGCTTGAAGCATTTAGTCTATTTAAAGTGATTGTAGGTAGGTAGGTATGTACTTACTGCCATTTCTTTATGTGTTTTCTGGTTGTTTTTGTAGTTCTCATCTGTTCTTTTCTTCTTTTAGCTTATTCCCTTGTTGTTTGGCAAGGGCCAGAGCCAGGTGTGAGCTGGGGTCACTCCTCTGCTCAGTGGCCATCACTGCCATAATGAGGGAGGGTCAGGTCCCAAGTTGCTGGAGCAGAAGTCCTGAGAGTCAGGTCTGAGCCAGATCCATTCCCTTGTGTGCTCTCCCTGCTCCCAGAACTGGCACCCTGGTCCCAGAGGGGAGCAGTGCTGGAGCAAGTGGGGCTGGTGTGGGTACTCGGTGGGGGTCTGGGCACGGGCTGTGTTGGACCAGCTGCAGTTAGCCACCCGGAGTTCTTCTGAGGTGCTGCCTGTTTTAGCAGCAGTAATGTTCCCCCCAACCTCAGGTCTGAGTGCCCTTTGTGCCTCACAGCTCTTCTCTCTCCTTGGCCACTGCAGCACTCGCCCCAGTGTGAAGCTGCATCGTGAATATCGTGGGGCCCGAGCAGTTGTTAGGCTCAGGCTGGGTGTGTGCCAGGGCAGTCGTGGGACTGCCAGTGACATTTTTTTGTCAGTTTCGTTCCACCCTCTCTGCTCTGTTTTGGGAGTAAGCAAGCCTGTGGACATTCTTCCTGAGAGGGATCCAGACTTCCCACAACCCTCTTGTTAGTCCCATTGCCCTCCAACCAGCCAAGAGGACTCATCTTCCCAGTGTTGGACCCCAGGGCTGGGGTCTTCAATATGCAGCTTGAGCTGTTTACTCCCTGGGGCTGGTCTCTGCCCATGTAATCTTCCTCTTCTGTGTCCTCTCCCCCACCTGATTGCCTCTTTTCCTTTCCTACGAGATTGTGTGTGGATCCTTCTTACAGCCTTGGTTGTATAAGAGTCTTTCCAACAGTCTCCAGGTAGTTTCCAGTGAGAGTTTCTCCACATGTATTCTTGATGTGGTTTTGATATGTTCGCCATGGGAGGTGAGCTCCACAACCTCCTATGCTGCCATCTTGATCTCCTCCCTTGTTTTTGTTTTTTCAATTTCTGTGTGGAAAGACCTGTGCTTGGAAATGTAAATATTCATTGCAATTGGCCCAAGCCTCTAACCCTCATCCTATCAAATACACAATGATTTTCCTGTGACTTCTGTGAATTCTCAGATTACTAAAAATGTCTTAGCCCAAGTTGAGTCAGCCACATCCAATCTGAGAAGCAATACAAATATTGGGAGAATTTCTTCTCTTGTGTCCAGAAGTGAACTGTTAGGGAGTGAGACAACTTGTCGCATTTACTTTTCTTTACTTTCAACTGCATCCAAATAAAAAGACTTACTCCACACACTCTTCTTCATAGTCCCCCATGGTGAGATTGTTCATATTGTTCAAAACATGCAGATGGACTGTGGAAAACTGAAGCAGACTAGATTTAATCACAAAACTATCTCAGAAGCCAATTCTACAACATGTCTATTAAAATGATAAAATTATTTTTTTTTAACATTTAGAAAGTAGTTTTTAAAGAATGTACAGAGTTGAAAAAAAGAGCAAGAATTTTAGAAGACACTTTGGTTTGAAATTGTATGTATTAAAGTTCCTAATTTAGTAATTAAATTGTATGACTTTATAAATTAGTAAGCTTTATAAACTAGTGAGCTTAGCTTTAATTATAATATTTAGATGATATCTGAAACCAATACTAAATCACCCAAGGGCATGGTAGGTATCCTAGGAAGTTAATTAAACCTACATTCAAAAGATTTAATTAAGTCATTTGAGAATATCATCCTTTTTTTTTTTTTGGTTATCAAGGTAAGAGATAGTGGTAGTCTCCTTATATAACACCTTTCCTGAGTCCTAATATACAATATGAATGTTTGAATGTAGGTCTGATTCATTTGGGATTAGTTCTAAATGAAGTGAAAAAATCAGCAGCTTAAATTAATAAGGCACTTAAAATATATTATCAAATAAATCAACATGCCCTGAAGTCTTATGTTTAAGACTAGGAGAACAAAGCAAGTAAAGACAATACCTAAGCCTATTAGATTATCAGTACAATATTGAGTAGCTATGATGAGTGGAATGAAAATCGTTTAAAATCCCCTTTGAAGAGGAATAAATCAGTAGCATCCTAAGAAAATGAAAAATAAAAATGAGTAATTGGTAAGTCTGTTGAAGCTGAGAGTTTAAGCTGAGTGTTAACAGTGACTTCATCTATGATTGTGTAATGGAAATTTAACAGCTCAGTGCATCTTCAGTAGCAATGGTGCAATTTTATAATATAATTCAAAGATAAAATGCATGAAAAATGACTGAAATAAAGACTCTATACCTTAATTTATAAGGGAAATTAACTCCTGGGTAAATATGCCAAATTTATAATTTGGAATGTTTAACTGGGCATTAGTCAAGTATAACATAGCACATTAACTCTTGTACACTTTAAATAAATACTCTGAAAGGGAACATTTAAGCAAATCATCTAACGTTTATTTGGATGGTTCATGGGATTTGGAAACTAAGAACTAAAATTTATTATACAGGATCTTTAAACCTAATGCCTGTTTTGAATTGTGTTGGTAGAACCATGTAAGCTTTAGTCAGAGAAGGGTTATTGAATTCCCAGTTTCCAGATGAATCAGAGAGAGGAAGTGGAGTGAACTCTATCTCTACATAAACAAATCATGCCACTTACTAATAATGCTTCAGCTCTACAGGATAAACCAGTAGGATTTGTAATACCTCAATTCTATTATTCAGTAAAAACAAGGAAAATGCAAATCATAATCCAAGATTCTTCTTGACAAAATGAGAGATTATTTGGTTAAAGTGACCATGGTGTGGAAGATGAGGAGGATAAATAGAACTAGAATTAAATAGAAATAGAAATAAAGCAAGAACTCCAGGAGAGGGTGGACAAGGGGAGGAGGGAGGTATATTTTTACCTTATCACATTCAATCTAGGAATACACAGGAAAAATGGAGAGCACAGACCAAGTGATGGTATTTTTTTGTCAACCTTGCAGACATCTCATGTACATTTCATTAGGATGAGGGCTAGTTGACATGTTGGTCTTTGGAAATTTCCCAGTGTTTATTTCATTACCTTATTTTCTAGAAATTCTTGGAAATTATCAGGCTATCAAAGATTTTAAAGAACTGAGCTGGGCCTCTCTGATGGCGCAGTGGTTGAGAGTCTGCCTGCCAATGCAGGGGACACAGGTTCGTGCCCTGGTCCTGGAAGATCCCACATGCCGTGGAGCGGCTGGGCCCATGAGCCATGGCCGCTGAGCCTGCGCGTCCGGAACCTGTGCTCTGCAACGGGAGAAGCCACAACAGTGAGAGGCCCACGTACCGCAAAAAAAAAAAAAAAAAAAAAAAAAAAAAAAAAAAAAAAAAAAGAACTGAGCTATTCTCTGATGATCTGCTGACACAAGTCTGTGGCTTGAACATTTGCTAGTTCTACGTGATGGACAGGAACATTAGGGAATCACTCAGCTGCTGTAGAATCATCAAAGCCTATAGGTATCCATCATATGACATCAGCGCTTCCCAGAACACCTAATTTGATCTAAAGGGCAGACCAAATATCCAACCCATAGCCATTTAGAATTTTATCATAGAATTCCCTGACTTTCAAAATCATATAAACCATCTCATTTTCGGCTCTTTACACTTCACTAGTCACCCCCTTCTTTTTCCACTTCAGAAATTTTCAGAAAACTGCAGAGTTTGCTGCCAGAGGGTTGAGAAAGTAAGCAGAGGAGATTCACATCTTCAACAAATATTTACTGAGAACCTATGCAGCAGGAGATGGGATGATGCTGAAATATTGTTTTAATTCTTCAGAAAACTTCTAGAAACCATGCCTCAAAGATTTGTGACAGAGGGAGAAATCCTGTGCAAAAAATCATGAAATCCACACCCAATCTGGCTAATCCTGCTTGGGGGGAAAAACAGTGACAATGCACATAAAACTAAAGCAAACTTATCAGATGTCCAACAGAAAGGGGATTTTTGCTCTGTTTTCCAATATTCCAATATTGTAGTCTAGTCAATGCACATTTGAAATAAATCTCTGTCAGCTTTTCTTTCTTCTTCTTTTTTTTTTTGGCTATTAAGCACATTTTAAATTTTTTATTTAAAAAGTATTTTTTTTACTGAAGTATAGTTGATTTACAATGTTGTGTTAATTTCTGCTGTACAACAAAGTAATTCAGTTATACATATTTATATATACATTCCTTTTAAAATATTCTTTTCCACTCTGGTTTATCATAGGATATTGAATATAGTTTTCTGTGCTATACAGTAGGACCTTGTTATTTATCCATTCTATATATAAAAACTTTTAAAAAATATTTTTAAACACCTTTACTGAGATAATTTATGTACTGTAGAATTTACCTATTTTAAGTGCACAACGATTTTTAGTAAAATTACAGCACAACCATCAGCACAATCCAGTTTCGGAGCATTTCCATCACACCAAAGAGATCTCTACTGTTTGTTTGCGGTTGATCCTGGCCTGCTCTTACCCACAGCCCCAGGTCTGCCTAATTAGTGTATTTTACTGAGTAAAGATGACCTTACAGACCCCAGATAACTCTTAAAAGGAAGCCAGGACCGGACTCCCAACAAATGTGAAGATGGGGTATATATGGATGTTTTATCAGTGCACCAACTATTATCCAGGCTGGATCTGTATGTGAGAAATTCTGTCATTCATCCACCGAGCAAAACACAGTTGGCTGCCCTACTTGGGGCTTATTATCTAAAGGAGGCAAAAGCAGAAAGCGGGCATCTCTAGAGGTGGCACGCGTGCACTTGTGTAGGAGGCGAGTGCACACCCTGTACCAGGACGTGATGGGTAATGTGGCACCCAAGTCCGAGGACCAGCCGGTGCCTTGTGCGTCTGTGCAGTCCTGCAAGCGCCTACAAACGGGTCGCTGAAACTCCCTGCTCCAGACCTGTCAGTTCTGCTCTTGAGGAGCCTCTGTCTCAGACCCAAGCATCCACCCGTGACACCCAGCGAACCCAGGTTTGGTAGGTAACCCCCTCACCCCCTGGCTTCCCCAACCCAGAGCTCACAGGGAGCACCAAGGTTGTCAGGCCGCGAACGCTGAAGTTTTCTGTCAGCTTTTTTTTTTGGAAAGAAAAAGAATGTTCACACTTTAAGAATTTTTATGCAGTTCAGCTTCCCCATCAAATCATTGTTTATGAATGAGACTTGAGTTTCTTCAGTGTTTCTGGCACTTTCCATTACTAACAAATTTTCCCGCCACTTTGATAATATATCCTTTGCTAAATTAATTGACTACATTAACCCTTCACAGCCATCTGACAGAGATAATTTGTATTGGGCCTTTTATACTTTTTGTATTCTCAGGTTGTTTTAATATTCTGGTGCTGACAGCTATTTGTTCATTCATTCATTCATTCATTCATTCTTCTACAGAATGGACTCCAATGGGAAAGTCTGCTCTTCATTTTCTTCTGAGGCTTGCAGCTTCTTCTGCTTAAACCCCACTAGAGAATCTGGACCAGGTACTAATCAAAGCAGGCTTTCCAAACAGAGTGAAAAACTGCAACATTTAAAAAGTTTCTGCTGGTCTCCCTGTATTTTTTTTTGTATGGACTGGAGAAGTGAATAGAGAGGGAAAAAATGAAAGAGATGACCAGAGAGGAACCAAGCAGAGAGACGGACAGAGAGCCCTGACTTCATTCAGATGCCAGTTTCCAGTTGTATCTAAGACCCAACTCTGGTCCCACTCTTGGAATTGTGAGAGTTTCCCCTATCCTTTCTTTAAATTCCCTTGCATTTAACCTCTTCTCAGTGGGGAGCCTCTTACTTGTAAACAGTTCACTTCTAGCCAGTCCAACTCAATATTGCTAAATGGATATTATTGGGCTGCTAATAGTTACTGGGCTCTGTAGTAGGCACTAGGAAACAAAGATAAATCAGACACAACCACCGATCTCAAGATCTCAAGTGCCCTTGATTTATATAAACACTCACAAGCACCAGGACATGCAGAGAAGGGTTAGTCTAGTGATGAATTTCTCATAATACCTGAAAAGGTCAATAGGGGTCTCTCATGATTCACTAAACCACTTTACACTATAACTTGCAAAGCACTAAGTATTTATGGATTTACACACTTTCTTTTCATGATCTTGGGAATAGATTATACTAAGCAACTGTAGATGAGACGGATTTGACTTCACAGTGCTAAAACAGCCTTTACAATCCCATGCAATTCTGAAGATATTTTCTTAGTAATTGAAGAGTTGAAGTTTCCTTTTCAAAGACGGAGTTATTAGAACAAGCATCTTAGTTGTTACTGATGGAATTGCAGTAGACACATGAGGTGCAAGAAGGCACAATTAAGACAAGAGACTCTCCCACACAAGGTACTCATCAAGACTAGATAACAAATAATCTTTAAGAAATAGAAAACAGAGATGAAAATGAAAATGTTGCCAGTATTACTGTTGACAATATGTTCATGGGAAATAAGATGAATTCTTTTTCTTGTTTTCCCCTTCATGTGGTTTTTAACTTGGGTGATGTGAAATTCTTAACTACTGAAGAGACAGCTTAGCCTTTGATTTTCAAAAATTTTTTTCTGATTCCTCTTAATCAATTAGTTCCTGTTCCAATTAGTTGTCTGAAGCCACGTATATGCTAAGGGCTCAAAGCTAGCTTAACTGTGTTGCCTTCTACAGATGACTAGCTGGGAAGGTGATTAAAGAAAATAGGGAATGAGACTGGTTATGTGATGCTTTGGGCTTGGAATCCAGGGAAGCAGACCTACATCTTTAACAAAGTACCACAGACTGGGTAGCTTACACAACAGAAGTGGATTTTCTCACGGTTCTGGAGGCTGGAAGTCTGAAATCAAGGTGTGGGCAGGGTTGGTTTCTTCTGAGGCCTCTCTCCTTGGCTTGTAGATGATCATCTTCTCCATGTGTCCTCACACGGTCTCCCCTCTGTGCTCTCTGATGTCTGTACCTTAATCTCTTCATACAAGGATGCCGATTATATTGGATTAGGGCCCACTGGATGGACCTCATTTTCTCTTAATTACTTCCAAATCCAGTCATATTCTGAGGTCCTGGGTGGGTAGGACTTCCACATATGAATTTTGGGGGGACACAATTCAGTCCATGATAGGCATTTAGCTATACTGCCATCTACGGATGATGACAGGTAGGTGATTAAAGAAAACAGGTTACTGAGGCAGGTTATGTGATATGACAAGAATCCTGTACACCAGCCCAGTCCTGTTGCCACGTTAAAAAGAGAGTCAGTGACTGGACCTTTGGTTACCTAGCCCTGGGCTCAGGCTTTGAAGCTGTTTGAGAATATTGGTTTTCCTAAGATCTGGCCCTGTTTTAACTCACAGTTTAAAATGTATTTCTTAATCTCTTCCATATGTAAAAAATTATTGACAAATCTAATTAATGTCATGAATTAAAGTGTGGGTGTGGGTGTGTACAGCTTCTACTGAGTATTCCTTGAATGTTCATTAATAAACACTCTTCAGACTTCAGCTAATACAGAATTTACTACTAAAATACACATAGGTAGCTATTATGTTTCTCTTTAAGCATGGATCCTTAGAGAATTATATTCCCCAATCCTTAGAGAATTATATTCTCAAACACCAAAAACAGTCCGCTCAGTAGAGGAACTGCTAACCATCTGCTATTAAGTAGTACTGCCTCGGGGCTTCCCTGTGGTGCAGTGGTGGAGAATCCGCCTGCCAATGCAGGGGACACGGGTTTGAGCCCTGGTCCGGGAAGATCCCACATGCCACAGAGCAACTAGGCCCATGCGCCACAACTGCTGAGCCTGCGCTATAGAGTCTGTGAGCCACAACTACTGAGCTCACATGCCTAGAGCCCGTGCTCCACAACAGGAGAGGCCACCGCAATGAGAAGCCCGTGCACCGCAACAAAGAGTAGCCCCCGCTCACCGCAACTAGAGAGAGCCTGTGCACAGCAACGAAGACCCAACACAGGAAAAAATAAAATAAATAAAATAAATAAGTTTATAAAAATAAATAAATAAATAAAGCAATGAAAATGTTTGAAATAACCTAGGGAGCTAGTAGACAAATAAAATTAAAAAAAAATAGTAGTGCCTCTAAAAAGTGGAAAAAAAAAAGAGGGCCATCTGGGATACAAGAACATGTTTTTATGGGTCTCCACAGGATCCTTGCGAGAGTGCACACGGTAAGAGAGAAGTTCAAAGTTTTGGAAACTAAAAAAAGATTTAGAAAAACAGAAAAAATATTTTCTGAAAAGAAGGTAGACAAAAATCATGCAATACTCCCTATGTGTTAGATATTTTGAAGTTACAAATAAGTTATGTTTTTCATCTCTTCGTGTATTTAATGTTTATTTCACTAGAGAAGTATTTATTTTTAAAGATTTATTTTCAGCTTTTCAGTGCTTTCTCAAAAATTATTCGATGCAATATGCTATGGATATTACTATTAAAATTGTAAATGGTCAGGCAGTGGGTAAGTTTATACTGACTGAGCCACAGGCTGTGTAAAGTGACCCTGAGAAATTATAAGAAGTGCTTTATAATCTCCAAAATCTTTAATAGTTTTGCTACAAAACTATAGCACATCAACAAGAATTTGAAGAACAGAATATCTTCCATTAACTCCAGAAAGACAATTTAAAGGCAATTATGAATGCAATACAGATATTACAAATCTGTTATAAATATGGAGCATCTTCCATTTAATCAGTCATTAAATGTGGGTCTGGAAAAAAAATTGGATGAACTTTCTTATATTCAAAGGTAGAAAATTGGTCAAATGCCATTTCTTTGAAATCGTACCTCGACATCCTTTGTAGCAATACAGAGAGAGATTTGAACTGAAGAAAAAGTAATGTAGAATCTTACAAGTTGGACTAGTTGCTTGGAAAGATTGTGTACTTGTTGGCTTTCTAAGAGTACTCATGTCTCATGCCCTGGCTCACAAGCAGGGAGGAGAGAAGTTTCGAGTGTTCATCTGAGCACAGCTCTTAGAGGGCTCTAAATATTAATAATACCATATACTTAGTATGTTACCTGCTAGGAAAGTAAGTGAACAGCCCCAGCTCCCTGCTGAATACTTCATCCTTGTTCTTAGACACTCCTTACTTTAACTCCTGGCTGCTCTGAGTATGAAAAATGATGCTTTCACCACCATTGCAGTTCTAAGCTGGTTCTTGATTTGTGTGTGTGTGTTTTGTTCAGCTCATGTTATAAACAAATATGAAATAAAAAACAATTTCTACACAGAGCTGTGGAAATCAGTAATGGATAGTGTTTCTATATGA
Organism: Mesoplodon densirostris; assembly: GCF_025265405.1. NCBI lineage: Eukaryota > Metazoa > Chordata > Mammalia > Artiodactyla > Ziphiidae > Mesoplodon > Mesoplodon densirostris. The sequence continues at coordinate 43,421,403 of NC_082670.1, read as the reverse complement.
ATGGATGTCATTAAAAGAGACATATGGGCACAGCGGCGAGGAGCATGGGCTGCAGAGTCAGACCGCCTAGATTTAAACCCTCCCCCTGCCAGTGTGATCTGAGCAGGTTATGTCATCTCCCCTTGCCTTCAGTTCTTCTCTGCAAAATGAGTATCATAAGAGTATGGTTGCCTTGTATGGTTGTAAGAATCGAATTGATTAATACATGTAAGAAACTTGGAGTAGCATTTATCACACTGTGAGCATGATAAAAGTGATACCACTGTTTGCCAAATAAAGTACCTATAATTAACTATCCTAATAGACTTTTTTTGGTTCATATCCTAAATCTTTATGGTGTTGCTGATCTCTCCTGCTGGGTTTGATCAAGGCCCATGCAGGTCTGATATGTTTGCAAAGACCTCTGGGAATATCTCCAGACCCCAGCTGCTCCAGAGAGCCAGGCTTCTCGCTCCTTCCTTCCTTTTTTTTCCTTCTCACATTTACAGTGTGGCGAACTCTGCACTTGGCAGGCAGGAAGGAAGGAGTACTAGGAGTTTGATGGCAAAATATCTGGGAGAATTTGGGACCAGGAATCCCAGGTGACCGGGAAAGGAGCCGTAAGCTTCATAGGAGCAGAGACTTTGTAGGTGAACATGGAGCAGTGAAGGACTAAGGTGTGGAAAGGAAGTCACCCCGCAGGGAAGCTGTGGCAGGAACTATGTCTGGGAAGAGCTGGGTTTTCCTTAAAGAATGCAGGTGCAGAGCATGATGGGGAGGGCTGGCAGTGAAGATGCGTTTGGTTTAAATAGAATGAAGGTCTCCAGTAAACAAATACAGTTGACCCTTGAACAACAGGTAGGTTAGGGGCGCCAACCCCAGCACATTCCAAAATCCACATGTAACTTTACAGTTGACCCTCCATATGAACCCCTTCTACCTCCTCAGATTCAACCAACTGTGGAAGGTGTAGTCCTATAGTATGTATATAGTCAAAAAAAAAAATGTGTGTATCACTGGATCCAGTACAGTTCAAACCTGTGTTGTTCAAGGATTGACTGTAGTTGATTGTGAAGAGGATGGTGGAAAATGGATTGTACCTAACAGTGTAGAAGTGACCATACAGGAAGAAGAAAGATGGTCAGAGAGATGGGCGTTTAGCAGTGACCCAGGATCAGCAGAGTTCTGACATGAAGATGCTCCCAGGTGGCCCAGGTTGAGAAGGAGGTGGGTGCATTTTTTTTTTTTAATTTTAAACTTGTATTATTTTTGCTATTGCACATTCATCACTGACTATTGTCCATGCATTTAATAATTTTTTTAATTACAAATTTTTTAAAATTTTATATTGGGGTATATTTGATTAACAGTGTCGTGTTAGGTTCAGGTGTACAGCAAAGTGATTCGGTTATACATGTATCTATTTTTTTCAAATTCTTTCCCCATTTAGGTTGTTACAGAATATTGAGTAGAGTTCTCCATGCTATACAGTAGGTCCTTGTTGGTTATCTATTTTAAATATAGTAGTGTGAGGTGGGTGCGTTTTGGCAACTGCAGTGTGAGCCTTGGCATCCTGTCACTGAAGACATCCCTCCTGGCACTAGATGCTTGGTTTAATCAAGTGTTCTTGTGACTGGATTGAATTAGACACTTTCCCCTTGTCTCACAGTTGAGAAGCTTGACAGAGTGTGACTGTAACAGATCCATTCTGCCTCTGCCTGGTCCCTACCTGTTTAGGGATGAGAGTTATTAATTTATATGGTGGAATTAAAAGAAATAAACAAACTTTTCTTGAGCACCCACTATAATCCCAGTACTTTGAATCTCTTGTATTACCTCCATTAGTTTACATGTAAGGAAACAGATTCATCAGGTGTAATATCTTCAGACCCACCCAGCTATGAGGTCACAGAGCACGAATGGCGCCCTGAGTAGGTCCTTTACTAAATCTTGCTAATTCTCAATTGCATTCTGAGCAAGAACACAGTATTCAAGTATCACCTGAGTTTCCTGGATGCCTTGAGAATCACTGAAACCATTTTAGAACACACATATAGAGAACTAAAAACTGATTTGCTAAAACTCGACCTCTAGATGGTCAGAGTTCTACACCAAGCTGGGGCCTGTCCTGACACTCTTGGGAATTATCATTATTTTTTTTTTATTGGGGTATAGTTGCTTTACAATGTTGTATTAGTTTCTGCTGTACAACGAAGTGAATCAGCTATAAATATACATTTATCCCTTCCCTCTTGGACCTCCTTCCCCCCATCCCACCCATCTTGGTAACCACAGAGCACCAAGCTGTGTTCCCTGTGCTATACAGCAGGTTCCCATTAGCTATCTGTTTTGCACATGGTAGTGTATATATGTCAATCCCAATCTCCCAATTCATCCCACCCCCTCTTCACAAATCGCCCCCCCACACACGCCGTCTCCACACATCCGTCCTCTATGTCTGTGTAAGGAACGAAACTGGGTCATTTGTAGAGATGTGGATGGACCTAGAGTCTGTCATACAGAGTAAAGGAAGTCAGAAAGAGAAAAACAAATATCGTTTTAACAAATATTAACACATATGTGTGAAATCTAGAAAAAATGGTACAGAAGAACCTATTTGCAGGGCAGAATAGGGAATTATCATCATTAATAAAGAACCAAATGGCTCATGACCAGCCCATTTTTCATTCAATGGTGAATTTACTGAACGTTTCTTAAGTGCCTATTTTGTTCAGGAACCATCTTAGGTATTCCAGATGTGATGATATTAACAATATTTATGACAATTAGCATTTATTGAACAATTATTAAACTCTAGACACTGTTGAAAGTGCTTTATATGTTTTAACTCACTGAATCCTCTCAGCTACCTTTGAAGCAGGTCCCTTAACAACCTCTATTTTAGAGATGAGGATATTCATCTTTTAATATTGTATTGATATACAATACTTTTGATATAATTTGCCTTTTCTACAATAAGCATGTGCTAACTTTGTAAAGAGAAAAAAATAACAAGAAAAAGATAAATTGATCATTTAGTAAATAATATTAGATCCAAATGCATGAGCTCAAGGCTTGTGTGTCTGCCTGGTAGGAAGGAGGGTCTGGAGAAGCTTTTCCACCAGGTGCATTTTATCAAATAATTGGCACTTCACTATGCCCATTAAACATCTTGTTGATTGGCTCAATAGTCCCTAACTAGAATACCAGGTAGTGGTTGTAAAAACAATGCTAGGACAAAATATTCACTTTTTATTTTAGGTCATTGGCATCCATTATCACAGGTTGTGCTACTACTACTACCTTTTTGTATGAGTAAGCCTGTATTTCTAAGAAATAATAGTCTACTTTTAGGTTTCTTGGCTTTATGGGCTTGAATTCAAAGCCATAAATTATACTAGAATGGATTTTACAGCTGTTTGTTAAGTATTCTGGGAAGAGGCCAGTGTGTTCAAAAGATAGGAAGATGGGAGAAGGAAAAATATTTACCTAAACATAAAATAAGAAGTGTTAAGGGTGATGTGAAGATGCAGAAAATTTTATAAGTTATTTAAGTTTTAGGGGTTGCTTCCAACCCTGAGGAGTCACGTATGAAGTCATGTATGAGGTAGAGTGTTTCTCACTTTAATGTGTTGTCATATCTGATATTTTAGTCTATTCTTTCTTTCATTGCACTAGAGTTCAATATCATTGTTAATATTTCGAGCATTACTTTGTCATTAGTTATAAGTAGGTGTTTTTTTAAACATCTTTATTGGAGTATAATTGCTTTACAGTGTTGTGTTAGTTTCTGTTGTATAACAAAGTGAATCAGCTGTATGTATATATATATCCCCATATCCCCTCCCTGTTGTGCCTCCCTCCCATCCTCCCTATCCCACCACTCTAGGTGGTCACAAAGCATGGAGCTGATCTCCCTGTGCTATGCGGCTGCTTCCGACTAGCTATCTATTTTACATTTGGTAGTGTATTTATGTCAGTGCTGCTCTCTCACTTCATTACAGCTTACCCTTCCCACTCCCCGTGTTCTCAAGTCCATTCCCTACATCTGCGTCTTTATTCCTGTCCTTCCCCTAGGTTCATCAGAATTATTATTATTTTTTTAGATTCCATATATATGTGTTAGCATACTGTATTTGCTTTCTCTTTCTGACTTACTTCATTCTGTATGACAGACTCTAGGTCCATCCACCTCACTACAAATAACTCAATTTCATTTCTTTGTATGGCTGAGTAATAATCCATTATATATACATGCCAAATCTTCTTTATCCATTCATTGGTCGATGGACACGTAGGTTGATTCCATGTCCTGGCTACTGTAAATAGTGCTGTAATGAACATTGTGGTACATGTCTCTTTTTGATTTATGGTTTTCTCAGGGTATATGCCCAGTAGTGGGATTGCTGGATCGTATGGTAGTTCTATTTTTAGTTTTTTGAGGAACCTTCATACCGTTCTCCATAGTGGCTGTATCAATTTACATTCCCACCAACAGTGCAAGAGGGTTCCCTTTTCTCCACACCCTCTCCAGCATTTATTGTTTGTAGATTTTTTGATGATGACCATTCTGACTGGTGTGAGGTGATCCCTCATTGTAGTTTTGATTTGCATTTCTCGAAGGATCAGTGATGTTGAGTATCCTTTCATGTGTTGGCAATCTGTATGTCTTCTTTGGAGAAATGTCTATGTAGGTCTTCTGCAAATTTTTGGATTTCATTGTTTTTTTTTTTTTGATATTGAGTGGCATGAGCTGCTTGTATATTTTGGAGATGAATCTTTGTCAGTTGCTTTGTTTGCAAATATTTTTTCCCATTCTGAGTGTTGTCTTTTCAGCTTGTTTATAGTTTCCTTTGCTGTGCAAAAGTTTTAAGTTTCATTAGGTCCCATTTTTTAATTTTTGTTTTTACTTCCATTTCTCTAGGAGGTGGGTCAAAAAGGATCATGCTGTGATTTGCGTCATAATGTGTTCTGCCTATGTTTTCCTCTGACAGTTTTATTGTGTCTGGCCTTACATTCAGGTCTCTAATCCATTTTGAGTTTATTTTTGTGTATGGTGCTAGGAAGTGTTCTAATTTCATTCTTTTACATGTAGCTGTCCAGTTTTCCCAGCACCACTTATTGAAGAGGCTGTCCTTCCCAATTGTATATTCTTGCCTCCTTTATCAAAGATAAGGTGACCATATGTGTGTAGGATTATCTTTGGGCTTTCTATCCTGTTCCATTGATCTATCTGTCTGTTTTTGTACCACTACCATACTGTCTTGATTACTGCAGCTTTGTAGTATAGTCTGAAGTCCAGGAGCCTGATTTCTCCAGCTCCTTTTTTCTTTCTGAAGATTGTTTTGGATATTCAGAGTCTTTTGTGTTTCCATACAAATTGTGAAATTTTTTGTTCTGGTTCTGTGAAAAATGCTATTGGTAGTTTGATAGGGATTATATTGAATCTGTAGATTGCTTTGGGTAGAATAGCCATTTTCACAATGTTCATTCTTCCAATCCAAGAACATGGTATATCTCTCCATCTGTTTGTATCATCTTTAATTTCTTTCATCGGTGTCTTATAGTTTTCTTCATACAGGTCTTTTGTCTCCTTAGGTAGGTTTATTCCTAGATATTTTACTCTTTTTGTTGCAGTGGTAAATGGGAGTGGTTCCTTAATTTCTCTTTCAGATTTTTCATCGTTAGTGTATAGGAATGCAAGAGATTTCTATGCATTAATTTTGTATCCTGCTACTTTACCAAATTCACTGATGAGCTCTAGTAATTTTCTGGTAGCATCTTTAGGATTCTCTATGTATACTATCATGTCATCTGCAAACAGTGATAGTTTTACTTCTTTTCCGATTTGGATTCCTTTTATTTGTTTTTCTTCTCTTATTGCCGTGGCTAAAACTTTGAAAACTATGTTGAATAATAGTGGTAAGAGTGGCACCCTTGTCTTGTTCCTGATCCTAGAGGAAATAGTTTCAGTTTTTCACCATTGAGAAGGATGTTGGCAGTGGGTTTGTCATATATGGCCTTTATTATGTCGAGGTAGTTTCCCTCTATGTGCACTTCCTGGAGAGTCTTTATCATAAATGGTTGTTGAATTTTGTCGAAAGCTTTTTCTGCATCTATTGAAATTATCATATGGTTTTTCTCCTTCAATTTGTTAATATGGTGTATCACATTGATTGATTTGCATATATTGAAGAACCATTGCATTCCTGGGATAAACCCCACTTAATCATGGTGTATGATGATCCTTTTAATGTGCTGTTGGATTCTGTTTGCTAGTATTTTATTGAGGATTTTTGCATCTATGTTCCTCAGTGATATTGGCCTGTAGTTTTCTTTTTTGTGACATATTTGTCTAGTTTTCATATCAGGGTGAAGGTGGCCTTGTAGAATGAGTTTGGGAGTGTTCCTCCCTCTGCTATATTTTGGAAGAGTTTGAGAAGGATAGGTGTTAGCTCTTCTCTAAAAGTTTGGTAGAATTCACATGTGAAACCATCTGGTCCTGGGCTTTTGTTTGTTGGAAGATTTTTAATCACAGTCTCAATTTCAGTGCTTGTGATTGGTCTGTTCATAATTTCTATTTCTTCCTGATTCAGTTTTGGAAGGTTGTACTGTTCTAAGAATGTGTCCCTTTCTTCCAGGTTTTCTATTTTATTGGCATATAGTTGCTTGTAGTAATCTCTCAAGATCCTTTGTATTTCTGCAGTGTCAGTTGTTACTTCTCTTTTTTCATTTCTAATTCCGTTAATTTGAGTACTCTCCCTTTTTTTCTTGAGTAGACTGGCTAATGGTTTATCAATTTTGTTTATCTTCTCAAAGAATCAGCCTTTAGTTTTATTGATCTTTACAATTGTTTCCATCATTTCTTTTTCATTTATTTCTGATCTGATCTTTATGATTTATTTCCTTCTGCTAACTTTAGTTTTTTTGTTTTGTTGTTGTTGTTCTCCTTTCTCTAATTGCTTTAGGTGTAAGGTTAGGTTGTTTATTTGAGATTTTTCTTCTTTTTTTTTTTTTTTTTTTTGCGGTATGCGGGCCTCTCACTGTTGTGGCCTCCCCCGTTGCGGAGCACAGGCTCCGGACGCGCAGGCTCAGCGGCCATGGCTCACGGGCCCAGCCGCTCCGCGGCATATGGGATCCTCCCAGACTGGGGCACGAACCCGTATCCCCTGCATCGGCAGGCGGACTCTCAACCATTTGCGCCACCAGGGAGGCCCTTTCTTCTTTTTTGAGGTAGGATTGTATTGCTATAAAATTCCCTCTTAGAACTGCTTTTGCTACATCCCATATTTTGTTCTTTTATTTTTAAACATCTTTATTGGGGTATAATTGCTTTACAATGGTGTGTTAGTTTCTGCTGTATAACAAAGTGAATCAGCTATACATATACATATGTACCCATTTCTCTTCCCCCTTGCATCTTCCTCCCTCCCACCATCCCTATCCCACCCCTCTAGGTGGTCACAATCCACGGAGCTGATCTCCCTGTGCTATGCAGCTGCTTCCCACTAGCTATCTATTTTACATTTGGTAGTGTATATATGTCCATGCCACTCTCTCACTTTGTCACAGCTTACCCTTCCCCCTCCCTATATCCTCAAGTCCATTCTCTAGTAGGTCTGTGTCTTTATTCCTGTCTTACCCCTAGGTTCTTCATGACCTTTTTTTTTCTTTTCTTACATTCCATACATATGTGTTAGCATACAGTATTTGTTTTTCTCTTTCTGACTTACTTCACTCTGTATGACAGACTCTAGGTCCATCCACCTCACTACAAATATCTCAATTTCATTTCTTTTTATGCCTGAGTAATATTCCATTGTATATATGTGCCACATCTTCTTTATCCATTCATCTGATGATGGACACTTAGGTTGCTTCCATGTCCTGGCTATTGTAAATACAGCTGCAATGAACATTTTTGGTACATGACTCATTTTGAATTATGGTTTTCTCAGGGCATATGTCCAGTTGTAGGATTGTTGAGTCATATGGTAGTTCTATTTTTAGTTTTTTAAAGAACTTCCATACTGGTCTCCATACGAAAAATGGAGCTGGAGGAATCAGGCTCCCTGACTTCAGACTATACTACAAGGCTACAGTAATCAAGACAGTATGGTACTGGCACAAAAACAGAAACATAGATCAATGGAACAGGATAGAAACCCCAGAGATAAACCCACGCACATATGGTCACCTTATCTTTGATAAAGGAGGCAGGAATGTACAGTGGAGAAAGGACAGCCTCTTCAATAAGTGGTGCTGGGAAAACTGAACAGGTACATGTAAAAGTATGAAATTAGAACACTCCCTAACACCATGCACAAAAATAAACTCAAAATGGATTAAAGACCTAAATGTAAGGCCAGACAGTATCAAACTCTTAGAGGAAAACATAGGCAGAACACTTTATGACATAAATCACAGAAAGATCCTTTTCGACCCACCTCCTAGAGAAATGGAAATAAAAACAAAAATAAACAAATGGGACCTAATGAAATTTAAAAGCTTTTGCACAGCAAAGGAAACCATAAAGAAGACCAAAAGACAACCCTCAGAATGGGAGAAAATATTTGCAAATTAAGTAACTGACAAAGGATTAATCTCCAATATTTACAAGCAGCTCATGCAACTCAATAACAAAAAAAACCAAACAATCCAATCCAAAAATGGGCAGAAGCCCTAAATAGACATTTCTCCAAAGAAGATATACAGATTGCCAACAAATACATGAAAGAATGCTCAACATCACTAATCATTAGAGAAATGCAAATCAAGACTACAATGAGATATTATCTCACTCTGGTCAGAATGGCCATCATCAAAAAATCTACAAACAATAAATGCTGGAGAGGGTGTGGAGAAAAGGGGACACTCTTGCTCTATTGGTGGGAATGTAAATTGATGCCATATGTTTTGGGTCATCCTGTTTTCATTGTCATGTTTTTCTAGGTATTTTTCGATTTCCTCTTTGATTTCTTCAGTGATCTCTTGGTTATTTAGTAGCATATTGTTTAGCCTCCATGTGTTTGTATTTTTTACAGATTTTTTCCTCTAATTGATATCTAGTCTCATAGTATTATGGTTAGAAAAGATACTTGATTCAATTTCAATTTTATTAAATTTACCAAGGCTTTATTTGTGACCCAAGATATGATCTATCCTGGAGAGTGTTCCATGATCCCTTGAGAAGAAAGTTTATTCTGTTGTTTTTGGATGGAATGTCCTATAAATATCAATTAAATCCATGTGGTTGAATGTGTCATTGTGTTTCCTTATTTATTTTCTTTTTGGATTATTTTTCCATTGGTGAAAGTGGGGTGTTAAAGTCCCCTACTCTGACTGTGTTACTGTCAATTTCCCCTTTTATGGCTGTTAGCATTTGCCTTATGTATTGAGATGCTCCTATGTTGGGTACATAAATACTTACAATTGTTATATCTTCTTCTTCGATTGATCCCTTGATCATTATGTAGTATCCTTCTTTGTTTCTTGGAATAGTCTTTTACTTTAAAGTCTATTTTGTCTGATATGAGTATTGCTACTCCAGCTTTCCTTTGATTTCCATTTGCATGGAATATTTTTTTCCATCCCCTCACTTTCAGCCTGTATGTGTCCGTAGGTCTGAAGTGGGTCTCTTGTAGACAGCGTATATACTGGTCTTGTTTTTGTATCCATTTATCCAGTCTGTGTCTTTTGGTTGGAGCATTTAATCGATTTTCATTTAAGGTAATTATTGATATGTATGTTCCTATTACTGTTTTCTTAATTGTTTTTGGTTTTTTTATACTAATTATTTTTTATTTTTTAATTAATTAATTATTTATTTTTTGGCTATGTTGGGTCTTCATTGCTGTGCATGGGCTTTCTCCAGTTGCAGTGAGAAGGGGCTGCTCTTCATTGCAGTGAGTGGGCTTCTCATTGCGGTGGCTTTTCTTGCTGTGGAGCATAGACTCTAGGCTCGTGGGATTCAGTGGTTGTTGCACATGGGCTCAGTAGTTGTGCCTTGTGGGCTCTACAGCAGAGGCTCAGTAGTTGTGGCACATGGGCTTAGTTGCTCTGCTGCCTGTGCAATCTTCCTGGACCTGGACCTAGGCTTGAACCTGTGTCCACTGCATTGGCAGGCAGATTCTTACCCACTGTGCCACTGAGGAAGTCCTATTTGGGTGTGTTTTTGTAGGTCTTTTCCTCCTCTTATGTCTCCTGGCTAGGGAAGTTCCTTTAGAATTTGTTGTAAAGCTGGTTTGGTGGTGCTGAATTCTCTTAACTCTTGCTTGTCTGTAAAGGTTTTAATATCTCTGTCGAATCTGAATGAGATCCTTGCTGGGTGTAGTAATCTTGGTTGTAGGTTTTTCCCTTTCATCACTTTAAATATGTCCTGCCTCTCCCTTCTGGCTTGCAGTTTCTGCTGAAAGATCAGCTAGTAACCTTATGGGGATTCCCTTGTATGTTATATGTTGCTTTTCCCTTGCTGCTTTTAATATTTTTTCTTTGTATTTAATTTTTGATAGTTTATTTAATATGTGTTTTGACATGTTTCTCCTTGGATTTATCCTGTATGGGACTCTCTGTGCTTCCTGGACTTGACTATTTCCTTTCCCATGTTAGGGAGGTTTTCAACTATAATCTCTTCAAATATTTTCTCAAACCCTTCTTTTTCTCTTCTTCTTCTGGGACCCCTATTATTCGAATGTTGGTTCATTGAATGTAGTCCCAGAAGTCTCTGGGACTGTCCTCAATTCTTTTCATTCTTTTTTCTTTATTCTGCTCTGTGGCAGTTATTTCCACTATTCTATCTTCCAGGTCAGTTATCAGTTCTTCTGCTTCAGTTATTCTGCTATTGATTCTGTCTAGAGAATTTTAAATTTCACTTATTGTGTTGTTCATCACTGTTTGTTTACTGTTTAGTTCTTCTAGTTCAGTGTTAAACGTTTCTTGAATTTTCTCCGTTCTATTTCTGAGATTTTTGGATCATATTTACTATCATTACTCTGAGTTATTTTTCAGGTAGACTGCCTATTTCCTCTTCATTTGTTTGGTCTGGTGGGTTTTTACCTTATTCCTTCATCTGCTGCATCTTTCTCTGTCTTCTCATTTTGTTTAACTTACTGTGTTTGGGGTCTCCTTTTGGCAGGCTGCAGGTTCATAGTTCCTCTTATTTCTGGTGTCTGCCCCCAGTGAGTGAGTTTGGTTCAGCAGCTTCTTTAGGATTCCTGGTGGGGGGGCTGGTGCCTGTGTTCTGGTGTGTGGGGTTGGATCTTGTCCCTCTGGTGGGCAGGGCTTCATCTGGTGGTGTGTTTTGGGGTGTCTGTGAACTTAATATGACTTTAGGCAGCCTCTCTGCTAATGGGTGGGGTTGTGTTCCTTGCTAGTTGTTTGGCGTGTGCCATCTAGCACTGGAGCTTGCTGGCCTTGGGGTGGAGCTGGGTCTTAGTGTTGAGACGGAAATCTCTGGGAGAGCTGTTGCCGATTGATTTTATGTGGGCCCGGAAGGTCTCTGGTGGTCCAATGTCCTGGATTTGGCTCTCCCACCTTGAAGGCTCAGGCCTGATACTTGGCTGGAGCACCAAGGCCCTGCCAGTCACATGGTTTTCTACCTTGTCAGACTGGCTTCTGTTCAGGATTTCCAAGCTGCTACAATTATGAGAGTCATTCTCATCTCTACTCTTCTCCAGTCCTTCTGAAACTTATGAACCAGGAACTAATCTTGGTCCATGTATTTCAGTAGTAAAAAGCAGTCAAAAATGTCTGGCTTTGGGCTTTCCTGGTGGCACAGTGGTTGAGAGTCTGCCTGCCAATGCAGGGGACGTGGGTTCGTGCCCCAGTCCGGGAGGATCCCATATGCCACGGAGCGGCTGGGCCTGTGAGCCATGGCTGCTGAGCCTGCGCCTCTGGAGCCTGTGCTCCGCAACGGGAGAGTTCACAACAGTGAGAGGCCTGCATACCACACACACACACACACACACACACACACACACACACAAAGTCTGGCTTCATGGAGTTTTTACATTTCCTCACAAACCAGAACGGAAGATCCTTGAGGACAGGGAATATCCTTGTTTCTCTAGTGCTTATTACAAAGCCTGGTCCCTTGCAGAAACTCAATGTGTAATTGAGAAGAACAAATTTGACCCCATACTGGATCAGTTTCTTTTACTTTTACCTTTGTATTTGATTGCTTTTGCTTAGTTGTACTAATTCAAGGAAGTATGAAGCCGAGCAGGACCCTGTGGGCCCTTCCCAAGTACAAACCCTTCCTGTGTCCCTCCATAAATAAGGTTTTGGTTTCCTCTTAAAATTTGTGATCTAAAAAGATTTCCTATGCTCTCCAACATGGTTTAATTAAATTTAGAAGTCATAATATTTAGTAGAACGTATTTCCGGTTTTGCTTTTACATATGAGATATATTTTTATGGAAGTGGTTTGGGGAATATATAATCTAGGAAATAATTCAAAGTCTACCTGTCATACTGAGAAAGAGAAGAAAGTAGAAGGAGATGTTAATGAAGGTTGTATCCTGATAAGTAAAGGAAAATGATAGATAATCCGGTAAGTGCAGATAGATAATATGGATTATTCAGGGACTCCCAAATCTGTTTGTATTCTATATCATTTATTAGCTGTTATTTATCTTACTAAGTCACTTTTACCATATATCCTTAACCTAAATAATATTACATTTATGCAATATTTTCCACTAAGCAAAATAACATTTTCAGAAAATCTTAACATTTATTACCTTATTTGACCCTCACAAAAACACTTTTGGAAACTGAAAAAGTACTATTAGTCCCAAGTTATGATATGCATGTAATTACCATTATTTACAATTCTAAAATTTTAAGTTTATTTCTGGACTCTCTATTCTGTTCCGTTGATCTATGTGTCTGTTTTTATGCCAGTAGCATACTGTTTTGACCACTGTAGCTTTGTAATATAGTTGGCAATTAGGGAGCCCCCATACTTTCAAATTTTTTCTTCTTTCTCAAGACTGCTGTTACTATTTGAGGTCTTTCATGGTTCCATACACATTTTAAGATTGTTCGTTCTATTTCTGTGAAAAACTCCATTCAGATTTTGATAGGGATTGCATTAAATTTATAGATTGCTTTGGGTAGTATGGACATTTTAACAATATTAATTCTTCCAACCTATGAGCATTGAACACCTTTCTATTGATTTATGTCTTCTTCAATTTCTTTCATCAAAGTCATACAGTTTTTGGTTGTACAGATTCTAATTCTATTAGGTAAAATAGTATGCAGATACATAAGTATCTATTACATTAGGTAATAGAAGCTTTGAAGAAAAATAAAGGAGGCAAGAAGGTAAAGACTGAAAGGAGGTACTATTTTTATAAAATTTGGTCCAAAAATGCTTTTGTAATGGGCTAACATTTGAGCAGAAACCTGAGTGAATGGAGCATGGGAACTCTGTGATATGTGGGATGGAGGACTTTTTCAGTCAAAGGGAACAGGATGTGCAAAGACCCAGAGGCAGGTTTTTTTTTTTTTTTTTTTTGAGAAAAATCGAGAAGGCCCAAATGGTTGGAGAGAACTGAGGGTTAAGACAATTATAAGGGGTACTATTTACCTAGTTTTGGGCCACTGGCTGCTAGAATTTTGACTCTCATTGTCAGATATACTTACCCAATTCAAGTATTTATCTATAAAAATATTTATAGTGGAGATTTACCTTATATTTTCAAAGGCTTCTAAATACACTGAGAATTACTGAACCCTCTATTTATATAATTTTATTAAATACTCCAAAATTATAAAAGGGTGTATGGTGGCTTCTTTTTCCTCATAAAGGATTTATTGCCATTAGATATCATGTGTAAGAAAATAATTTCTGTGACAATTTAGTCAGGTGTTTCTTCCAGCTGTCCTACTTTCATTTGTCTTAATGCTGTAGACTCTCCATCTGACCTCTTTTACTGAGTCTGCTTATAAGCTGCTCAGAGTAGTCTCTCAGTTTGGTACTTTACAATTCGTTCACTCCACCTCTATGAACGTGGGAAAGTAGGTATCCATTTTCTTTGGAAAGATACTACCAGTGTTTGGATTACTCCCCAAATTCACTATGGAACCATGAAATCCCTTCCTCCAGGGAGGGTGAGCTCTCAGCTTTCGTTACCTTGTTTCTTCTGCAACCCCTCAAGCTATTCTGCACTGAGGCTTTTTTGCATCTAAGAAGAATATATCATCAGGGAAATTCTTATCTTACAGGCATGGAAAATGGAAATCTTGTCCCCTGCTGGGTGGTGGAGCTGGAGAGAAAGAGAGGGAGGGTGGGGATTAAGTCAGGGACTAGAATTGAGGGTCTGAGCTTCCTCTCCCTGGGGGAGGAGACAAGGTAGAGGACAATGCTGAGGAAGCAAGGTCGCTGCTCATCTCTGGATAGACCTTGGGTAATTCCAAGCTCTCTACTCAGTATGGTTTGAGAATGATGAGGCAGGACAATATATTGGAACTGGTTGAGGCAGACGTCTAGGTTCAGGCTGAGATGGTAGTCTCACAGCCTCACAAACTGAGCATCGTGTCCGAGCCACCCAGAAGTTTCCTGTGTGTTCTGCCAGCTGACACAGAAGTGCTTAGAAGAACCAGATTATATAAGGGGGCTGCCGAAAATTTGTCTTCGTTCTATGGCAGGTCAGCTGATGTTAACGCAGAGACCAAATAAAGCAGGTGGGACCAAACACCTCTCAGCAGATACTGGCAGAAAATTCTCAGTGACTCATTGGGTTAAGCGTGATTGCAGGGTAAGGTAGCTTAACCTCCTGAAACCATAGGTTCACTTGGGAGGGAAATAGGAAGAATGAGGCAGGGAATAATTATAAACTCAATGAATTTGTATAATGAAAAAATCTGAGTTACTAATACCCCAAAGAGTCTGTTGAACCTGAAAGGACCAAGGTCCCTTGAAAATATTTGAAAGATTTTTTTAATCCACTGAGTAGAAAATGAAACTTGAGACAGATGACATCATCTCTGAATTTTAAAAGTGTATATATATTTTTTGGTATATCTGTGTTAGTGTGTACAAATTTCAGCTTTTGCCAGATTAGGGTATTTGGCATACCACACAGTAAAGGACTTATTATAAGGCATACGAGCTGCCATGAGTCCAAACGGATACATTTGTAACTTTGAAACCACAAGTCATCCTCAAGAGAGGAGACTTAGGAAGTTTCCACAGCTCTTCTTTATTTTTATGTCTCCAAAACTTTCCATTTTCACCATCGTGTGGTCAGATTATGGTGCAGATGCCTCCCGGAGCACCCCACATAGGTCTTTGTAAATCCTGAAGTTTCCAGAATGTAGCAGCATCTACACCGGTTGCCTTGTTTCTCTAATGTGTGCCCCAGCTCAGCAGTTCTTGGATGTTGAGGTGGCCTCCTACATACCATTAGCCTGTCCCAGCCAGTATCAATATATCATCCATGGACCTGCCTTTCCTCTCAAAACATGAGCTGACTTTTAGAAAAAAAGAGTGCCTATTCCATGTTAAATCCAGGACAGCCATCCTGTGTTCCATGGCTGCCCCCACGTTCCCCACCTTGCTTCTCCTACTCTAGGGCTGATACATCATTTGCCTTTAACACGCCACTGGTCCTCTGGGAGGAGGTTGTAAGTCCATTACTGCCTTTTTTGCATTCACTTTTGTCCCCCCAGAAACATTCTTCTACAAGTTTAGTGTCTACAGTAAATCGCACTTCATTGGTTCAGTTATAGGGTATGACCTGGTTTGGGAGTGGCCAAACAATCTGCTTTGTGTTATTCAGAGTAAATAACATCCTCACCTATGCCAAATCTTAGTGGTTTATTTCTCATTGCTGTCTGAGGCCGGTTGAGTGGCTGTCTTCACAACGGTCACTCAGGGACTGGGCCTCCATCCAGCAATGACTCCATCCCAGAAGCCTTTGGTCCCAGACATGAAGATAAAGACAAGCAGGTTCAAGACACACTTGAGATTAGGCTTATAAGCAGCGTACATCAATTCCACGTACATGGGCAAGGGTGTGTCTTCTCTCTCAAGAGGTGATAAAACTTTTTCATGAAAGTCCCTCTCTGAAGAAAGGCTGGGGAGTAGATAGCAATGCATGCGTATGGGCTAGGCTGCCACTGTCTGTCCTCTGGACACCAAAGCTCGGGCGGGTTCCCCTCTGCCATGAAGACCACACTCACCCCCTTCTCCAGGGGGACAGTGTGGAATCCCAGGCAGTCACTGCATCATCCCAGGTCCATGAGGCTCTGTGGTCCTTTCCATCAAGACCACACCTGCCTCCTCTTGATCCTTTAATCTACATGCTAACATAGCACGTCATCCCTCCCACTCCTCACTCCCCACACCTGATGAACAGTAGTGATCAAGAAAGTATAAACTCAGTAAGGCTCTTACTGGGAAAAGGGGAGGAAGGAAGACCTCCGGAAGTCACTGGTCCACAGCAGTACCGAAATCCTGTGTAGAAAGTTCTCTTTGTAAAGTGGGTTGATCTCCTATTCTGTTCTGTAAGATAGAATCTCTTATCCAGTATTTTTGGTGCCTCTTTCCTTTGCCCTATGTATTGATTTTCCTTATCCACGTCCTCCTTGCCAATGTCTGAAATGGCTGTTTTAAAGGTGGCCATATACCTTTATAACCTGCCCTAGTTTTTAAAGGCAGTGAAAGTTTAGGGTCCCTTAGGAACCTTTAAGAATCGATCAATCTTTTTTTTTTTTTTTTTTCATCATCTGGACTCTTGGTTGTTTATATAGCACATTTTGCTCAAAAACTCTGTGGGCTTCTGAGCTCTTTGTTTCCAGCCCCTTCCATCTCTCCATCACCACACTCAGAGTTCTCTTCTATACCTAATTCCCAAGCTGGTTTAATTCTTTGCTTCCTTACCCACCTTCTTCGTCACTTAATGGGTGCTCAGAAGTCACACTTTTAATAGGATCGTTGCATCAGGTTTAAAGAGTAATTGGTTAAGACTTGTTTCTCAAAACCTCTGTCAATGTTATCTCTTACTGTTTGAAGTCCAAAAAACAGAGGGTTTTCCAACCCTTAGTTTGAATGGTTTTCCAACCCTTAGTTTGAATGGTTTTCCAACTAATTCAGAGTCAGGGGGAAAATTTGGAGGCATGAACCATGAAATTATATGGTGGGTTCACAGACTTAAGAAAAATACTGATGAAATCATTGTGAGTTGACATGCAGGCATTGTCTTTGCCCTGAGGAAACATGCCTGATAAGTTTATAGAAATTTCTAGAATCTGGAAATGGAGAGGAGACAGTGTCTTGAGGAGCGTGGCAGGGGCACAGGGTACCTCACTAGGGGCCTGGGGTACCAGCAACCGTAGTCACTTCCATTCACAAACCTGCTGAGGGAGATTCTCCATTTGAAACAAAGAAAGAGCAGTGAGCACTTCTCTAAGTTACATAAATTCAGACAATTCCTAACAAAAAGAAGAGACAAATTGTGTCTTGTCATTTATTACAAAATGCCCATTTTCTTCCTTCCTCCCTGAATTCAAGCTCTTTTTGCAGCAAGAGAAGCTCACATTCAAAAGACACCAAATGTAAAATGAAACAAACTACTGACACAGAAAGTAAGTGGCAACAACAGCAATTTCTATTGTTGAGGACCTAATAATCTAAATTATGAACTATTTTAAGAAAACAAAGATAAAATAGAAAATCAGGAAGAAAAAAATAAAATAGGAACATCCATAACATGAAATTTTTGAAGGTGAAAATTTAATGAATGGGTTAAACAGCATATGAGGCATAGCTAAGGCAACAATGACTAAACTTACAACTTTACCAATAGTTGGTGATGTTGGCACTGAATATTATCACCATTAAAAATATTTACCGTATGTAGACAAAGGATGTTAATTAGCAATTTAGAAAGGAAGAATACATATGACCATTAAAAGGAGTTAAAATATTACAATCTCATTTGTTTTTAAAGAAATGCAAATTAAGTAACAGCATACTTTGTTTATTAGCTTGGCAAGGATTAAAGGACC
Source organism: Mesoplodon densirostris (assembly GCF_025265405.1). Lineage (NCBI taxonomy): Eukaryota > Metazoa > Chordata > Mammalia > Artiodactyla > Ziphiidae > Mesoplodon > Mesoplodon densirostris. Next base: position 43,403,406 of record NC_082670.1, on the reverse strand, counting down.
ATACCCAGTACCGGCATGGATGTAGGGAAATGAAAAACTCTATTCACTGCTCTTAGAGCAGAAATTGTCATAACTTTTCTGGAGGATACTTGTTTCAAAGGGTTTAATGGGCAAAATCATTGACTTAGAAATTTCACTTAATTTTTTTTTTTCCCTTAGGAAATAATTACACAGATGCACCAAGATGTTACATAGGAAACTGTTCCTTGAAGGATTCTTTGTAATAGGACCAAATTGTAACAGTTAAAATATCCAAAAGAGGTTTTGTTAAATAGATTTTGTTTTTACATTGTGATAATAAATGGCTATTAACAATAATTGTGTGAATATTTATTAACATGAAAGGATATTTGTGGTACATTAAGTGAAAGAAGCAAGTTTTGGGAAAATATATATGATACTTCTGTATATTTCTAAATGTGGGCACACATTTATATATGTGTGTGCATAGGAAAAATTTGAAAGCAGATATAGCAAAATTTAAACAGTGAATATCTCCCTGTGTTTGAATTTCAAGTGATTTTGAATTGTTTTTTCTTCAGGGCCTTTCCATTATTAACTTTTTAAATTAGATGAACACATATTACTCATGTGGTAATTTTTATAGAAGAAAAACACTTTCTGATTTGAAAGACAGAAATGGTGACGTTTGATTCTTGACATATATTATTTGATTCCTGACATCATTGAAGAATTCCCCCTAGTATTTGTTTCCATTTTTTCTTTTATGATTTGTATGCTCACAGGTTTTACAAATTTACTATTTTAGTTTTTTTCCTTTCTTGTACAATTTAGAAGTCTTCATGTATTTAAATTAATAAACTTGTTTTCTTATTTCAGATGCATTTATATTATGTCGTGTGACCACATTTACATATATAGTATTAAGAACCTAAGTTAGCACATGTCTCTGGCTTCTTTTTTTTTAATATTGTTTTTTTGATGTAGACCATTTTTAAAGTCTTTATTGAATTTGTTGTAATATTGCTTTTGTTTTATGTTTTGGTTGTTTGGCCGCAAGGCATGTGGAAGCTTAGCTCCCTGACCAAGGATCGAACCTGCACCCCCTGCATTGGAAGGCAAAGTCTTAACAACTGGACCACCAGGAAAATCCCTCTCTGGCTTCTTAATGTAGAAGGTCCTTTCACTTCCTAATCTCAAACAGTTTATCACCCTCAACAACTATTCCAAGCCATTGAAGCTCCACTGGAGTCAGACTGTGCCCCTTCCTCCTCTCACACCCAGCAGATAACCTGCCTACTTCATGGACTGAAACTCCTTCAAATTCCTTCCTGTCACCCTCCTCCACTCTTCCCACTCAGTCCCAGAGACTCTTGTCTGCATCTGCATACATTCTTATCTCCATCACCACTGCCCCCTTCTGTGAAAAGAATTCTTCTTCTATCTGGGTCCCAGATCCCATCCTCTGTCACCTCGTTGGTGATCTTTAGTCTGTCAGCAATCTCTCCCTTTCTTCTGTATGTTTCTCTTGGTTGTTTCATTTTCACGTTTCTCTTTGTTGTTTCATTGTTGTACATAAGCAAGTTAAATTGCCATCCTCCTAAAATAAAAACAAAATAAACAACCCCCAAACCCTCCTTTGAGCTTTCCTTAGCACAGTGACATAAAGGATCTTCAATGATGTTGAGCCCTAAGCCTTTGTTGAACACTCAAAACTGGCACTTTAATAGTTTCTGGAGCTGCAGAGATGAATAAGCCACATACATTTGAGGAGTTTACTATCATTCTTTATGTACTTAGAGCTCTGAGTGTGATTGACATAACTGTTTAACAATGGAGCTTCATGGAGGTTGGTGCACTTTCTATGAATTCTGTTGGGAAATATTTGAATAAAGAAGAAATGACTAATTGATTAAGTGAAGATCCCAGATCCCCTTCCACTCTTCAGAAGAAAACTATAGATTTCAGTTGGCTAACAGACACCATCCCTTTTCTTTCCTTCGCTTTCAAGATTCTGAAAAGAGTTGTGTATGATTGCCATCTCCACTGCCATCAAGCTTCTCTCTTTTTTTAAAAAATTTTTTAATTTTTTAAATTTTTATTTTTTTATTAGTTTCTGCTTTATAACAAAGTGAATCAGTCATACATATACATCTGTTCCCACATCCCTTCCCTCATGCATCTCCCTCCCTCCCACCCTCCCCATCCAACTCCTCCAGGCGGTCACAAAGCACTGACCTGATCTCCCTGTGCTCTGCGGCTGCTTCCCACTAGCTATCTACCTTAAGTTTGGTAGTGTATATATGTCCATGCCTCTCTTTCGTTTTGTCACAGCTTACCCTTCCCCCTCCCCATATCCTCAAGACCATTCTCAAGTAGGTCTGTGTCTTTATTCCCGTTTTACCCCTAGGTTCTTCATGACATTTTAAAAAAAATTCCATATATATGTGTTAGCATATGGTATTTGTCTTTCTCTTTCTGACTTACTTCACTCTGTATGACAGACTCTAGGTCTATCCACCTCATTACAAATAGCTCAGTTTTGTTTCTTTTTATGGCTGAGTAATATTCCATTGTATATATGTGCCACATCTTCTTTATCCATTCATCCAATGATGGACACTTAGGTTGTTTCCAGCTCTGGGCTATTGTGGATAGAGCTGCAATGAACATTTTGGTACATGTCTTTTTTGAATTATGGTTTTCTCAGGGTATATGCCTAGTAGTGGGATTGTTGAGTCATATTGTAGTTCTATTTTTAGTTTTTTAAGGAACCTCCATACTGTTCTCCATAGTGGCTGTACCAATTCACATTCCCACCAGCAGTGCAAGAGTGTTCCCTTTTCTCCACACCCTCTCCAGCATTTATTGTTTCTAGATTTCTTGATGATGGCCATTCCGACTGGTGTGAGATGATATCTCATTGTAGTTTTGATTTGCATTGCTCTAATGATTAATGATGTTGAGCATTCTTTCATGTGTTTGTTGGCAGTCTGTATATCTTCTTTGGAGAAATGCCTATTTAAGTCTTCTGCCCATTTTTGGATTGGGTTGTTTGTTTTTTTGCTATTGAGCTGCATGAGCTGTTTATAAATTTTGGAGATTAATCCTTTGTCAGTTGCTTCATTTGCAAATATTTTCTCCCATTCTGAGGGTTGTCTTTTGGTCTTGTTTATGGTTTCCTTTGCTGTGCAAAAGCTTTGACATTTCATTAGGCCCATTTGTTTATCTTTGTTTTTATTTCCATTTCTCTAGGAGGTGGGTCCAAAAGGATCTTGCTGTGATTTATGTCATAGAGTGTTCTGCCTATGTTTTCCTCTAAGAGTTTGATAGTTTCTGGCCTTACATTTAGGTCTTTAATCCATTTTGAGCTTATTTTTGTGTATGGTGTTAGGGAATGATCTAATCTCATACTTTTAAATGTCCCTGTCCAGTTTTCCCAGCACCACTTATTGAAGAGGCTGTCCTTTCTCCACTGTATATTCCTGCCTCCTTTATCAAAGATAAGGTGACCATATGTGCGTGGGTTTATCTCTGGGTTTTCTATCCTGTTCCATTGATCTATCTTTCTGTTTTTGTGCCAGTACCACACTGTCTTGATTACTGTAGCTTTGTAGTATAGTCTGAAGTCAGGGAGCCTGATTCCTCCAGCTCCGTTTTTCGTTCTCAAGATTGCTTTGGCTATTCGGGGTCTTTTGTTTCTCCAAACAAATTTTGAAATTTTTTGTTCTAGTTCTGTGAAAAATGCCAGTGGTAGTTTGATAGGGATTGCATTCAATCTGTAGATTGCTTTGGGTAGTAGAGTCATTTTCACAATGTTGATTCTTCCAATCCAGGAGCATGGTATATCTCTCCATCTATTTGTATCATCTTTAATTTCTTTCATCAGTGTCTTAGAATTTTCTGCACACAGGTCTTTTGTCTCCTTAGGTAGGTTTATTCCTAGATATTTTATTCTTTTTGTTGCAATGGTAAATGGCAGGGTTTTCTTGATTTCATTTTCAGATTTTTCATCATTAGTGTACAGGAATGCCAGAGATTTCTGTGCATTAATTTTGTATCCTGCTACTTCACCAAATTCATTGATTAGCTGTAGTAGTTTTCTGGTAGCATCTTTAGGATTCTCTATGTATAGTATCATGTCATCTGCAAACAGTGACAGCTTTACTTCTTCTTTTCCAATTTGGATTCCTTTTATTTCCTTTTCTTCTCTGATTGCTGTGGCTAAAACTTCCAAAACTATGTTGAATAAGAGTGGTGAGAGTGGGCAGCCTTGTCTTGTTCCTGATCTTAGTGGAAATGGTTTCAGTTTTTCACCATTGAGGACCATGTTGGCTGTGGGTTTGTCATATATGGCCTTTATTATGTTGAGGAAAGTTCCCTCTATGCCTACTTTCTGCTGGGTTTTTATCATAAATGGGTGTTGAATTTTGTCGAAAGCTTTCTCTGCATCTATTGAGATGATCATATGGTTTTTCTCCTTCAACTTGTTAATATGGTGTATCACATTGATTGATTTGCGTATACTGAAGAATCCTTGCATTCCCGGAATAAACCCCACTTGATCTTGGTGTATGATCCTTTTAATGTGCTGTTGGATTCTGTTTGCTAGTATTTTGTTGAGGATTTTTGCATCTATGTTCCTCAGTGATATTGGCCTGTAGTTTTCTTTCTTTGTGACATCCTTGCCTGGTTTTGGTATCAAGGTGATGCTGGCCTCATAGAATGAGTTTGGGAGTGTTCCTTCCTCTGAAATTGTTTGGAAGAGTATGAGAAGGATGGGTGTTAGCTCTTCTCTAAATGTTTGATAGAATTCGCCAGTGAAGCCATCTGGTCCTGGGCTTTTGTTTGTTGGGAGATTTATAATCACAGTTTCAATTTCAGTGCTTGTGATTGGTCTATTCATATTTTCTATTTCTTCCTGAGTCAGTCTTGGCAGGTTGTGCATTTCTAAGAATTTGTCCATTTCTTCCAGGTTGTCCATATTTTTGGCATAGAGTTGCTTGTAGTAATCTCTCATGATCTTTTGTATTTCTGCAGTGTCAGTTGTTACTTCTCCTTTTTCATTTCTAATTCTATTGATTTGAGTCTTCTCCCTTTTTTTTTTGATGAGTCTGGCTAATGGTTTGTCTATTTTGTTTATCTTCTCAAAGAACCAGCTTTTAGTTTTATTGATCTTTGTTATCGTTTCTTTCATTTCTTTTTCATTTATTTCTGATCTGATCTTTATGATTTCTTTCCTTCTGCTAGCTTTGGGGGTTTTTTGTTCTTCTTTCTCTAATTGCTTTAGGTGCAGGGTCAGGTTGTTTGCTCGAGATGTTTCCTGTTTCTTAAGGTGGGATTGTATTGCTATAAACTTCCCCCTTAGAACTGCTTTTGCTGCGTCCTATAGGTTTTGGGTCGTCGTGTCTCCATTGTCATTTGTTTCTAGGTATTTTTTGATTTCCTCTTTGATTTCTTCAGTGATCACTTCGTTACTGAGTAGTGTATTGTTTAGCCTTCATGTGTTTGTATTTTTTACAGATCTTTTCCTGTAATTGATGTCTAGTCTCATAGCAGTGTGGTCGGAAAAGATACTTGATACAATTTCAATTTTCTTAAATTTACCAAGGCTTGATTTGTGACCCAAGATATGATCTATCCAGGAGAATGTTCCGTGAGCACTTGAGAAAAATGTGTATTCTGTTGTTTTTGGATGGAATGTCCTATAAATATCAATTAAGTCCATCTTGTTTAATGTATCATTTAAAGCTTGTGTTTCCTTATTTATTTTCATTTTGGATGATCTGTCCATTGGTGACAGTGGGGTGTTAAAGTCCCCTACTATGATTGTGTTACTGTCGATTTCCCCTTTTATGGCTGTTAGTATTTGCCTTATGTATTGAGGTGCTCCTATGTTGGGTGCATAAATATTTACAATTGTTATATCTTCTTCTTGGATCGATCCGTTTATCATTATGTAGTGGCCTTCTTTGTCTCTTCTAATAGTCTTTATTTTAAAGTCTATTTTGTCTGATATAAGAATTGTTACTCCAGCTTTCTTTTGATTTCCATTTGCATGGAATACCTTTTTCCATCCCCTTACTTTCAGTCTGTATGTGTCTCTAGGTCTGAAGTGGGTCTCTTGTAGACAGCATATATATGGGTCTTGTTTTTGTATCCATTCAGCCACTCTGTGTCTTTTGGTGGGAGCATTTAGTCCATTTACATTTAAGGTAATTATTGATATGTATGTTCCTATTCCCATTTCCTTAATTGCTTTGGGTTCGTTATTGTAGGTATATTCCTTCTGTTGTGTTTCTTGCCTAGAGAAGTTCCTTTAGCATTTGTTGTAAAGCTGGTTTGGTGGTCCTGAACTCTCTCAGCTTTTGCTTGCCTGTAAAGGTTTTAATTTCTCCATCAAATCTGAATGAGGTCCTTGCTGGTTAAAGTAATCTTGGTTGCAGCTTTCTCTCCTTCATCACTTTAATTATGTCCTGACACTCTCTTCTGGCTTGTAGAGTTTCTGCTGAGAGATCAGCTGTTATCCTGATGGGGATTCCCTTGTGTGTTATTTGTTGTTTTTGCCTTGCTGCTTTTAATATGATTTCTTTGTGTTTAATTTTTTACAGTTTGATTAATATGTGTCTTGGCATATTTCTCCTTGGATTTATTCTGTATGGGACTTTCTGTGCCTCCTGGACTTGATTAACTATTTCCTTTCCCATATTAGGGAAGTTTTCAAGTATAATCTCTTCAAATATTTTCTCAGTCCCTTTCTTTTTCTCTTCTTCTTCTGGAACCCCTATAATTCGAATGTTGGTGCGTTTAATGTTGTCCCAGAGGTCTCTGAGACTGTCCTCTGTTCTTTTAATTCTTTTTTCTTTATTTTGCTCTGCATCCGTTATTTCCACTATTTTATCTTCCACCTCACTTATCCGTTCTTCTGCCTCAGTTATTCTGCTATTGATCCCATCTAGAGTATTTTTCATTTCATTTATTGTGTTTTTAATCGATGCTTGATTCATCTTTAGTTCTTCTAGGTCCTTGTTAACTGTTTCTTGCATTTTGTCTATTCTATATCCAAGATTTTGGATCTTGGAAATAGAATCTTGGATCATCTTTACTATCATTATTCTGAATTCTTTTTCAGGTAGACTGCCTATTACCTCTTCATTTGTTAGGTCTGGTAGGTTTTTATCTTGCTCCTTCACCTGCTGTGTGTTTTTCTGTCTTCTCATTTTGCTTATGTTACTGTGTTTGGGGTCTCCTTTTTGCAGGCTGCAGATTCGTAGTTCCCGTTGTTTTTGGTGTCTGTCCCCAGTGGCTAAGGTTGTTTCTGTAGGTTGTGTAGGCTTCCTCATGGGTGGGACTAGTGCCTGTGTTCTGGTGGTTGAGGCTCGATCTTGTCTTTCTGGTGGACAGGTCCACGTCCGGTGGTGTGTTTTGGGGTGCCTGTGGCCTTATTATGTTTTTAGGCAGCCTCTCTGTTAATGGGTGTGGTTGTGTTCCTGCCTTGCTAGTTGCTTGGCATAGGGTGACCAGCACTGTAGTTTGCTGGTCGTTGACTGAAGCTGGGTGCTGGTGTTGAGATGGAGATCTCTGGGAGATATTCGCTGCTTGATATTATGTGGAGCTGGGAGGTCTCTTGTTGACCTGTGTCCTGAAGTTGGCTCTCCCACTTCAGAGGCACAGCACTGACTCCTGGCTGCAGCACCAAGAGCCTTTCATCTACCTGGCTCAGAATAAAAGGGAGAAAAAGTAGAAAGAAAGAATTAGTAGAAGAAAGAAAGAGAGAGAGAAAGAAAGGAAGAAGGAAAGAAAGGAAGGATGGAAGGAAGAAAGAGAGAAAGGAGGGAGGGAGGGAGGAAGTATGGAAAGAAAGAAAGAAAGGAGGGAGAGAGGGAGTAATGAAAGAAAAAGGACGAGTGAATGGAAGAAGGGAGGGAGGGAGGGAGGAAGGAAAGAAAGAAAGAAAGACAGGAGGGAGGGAGGGAGGGAGGAAGGAAAGAAAAAGAAAGTGAAAGGAAGAAGGGTGGGAGGGAGGAAGGAAAGAGAGACAGGAGGGAGGGAGGGAGGGAGGAAGGAAAGAAAAAGAAAGAGTGAAAGGAAGAAGGGAGGGAGGGAGGGAGGCAGGAAAGAAAGAGAGAAAGAAGGAAAGGAGGGGCGGAGGGAGGGAGGAAGGAAAGGTAGGAAAAAAAGAAAGCAGGTAAAGTATAATAGAATAAAGTATGAAATATAGTAGCGTTATTAAAATTAAAAAGTAATTATTGAAAAAAAGAATGGACAGATAGAACCCTGGGACATATGGTAGAAGCAAAGCTATACAGAGAGAATCTTACACAGAAGAATACACACACACATTCACAAAAAGAGAGCAGGGGGAAAAATAAAAAATCTTGCTCTCCCAGTCCACCTCCTCAATTTGGGATACTTCGTTGTAAAAAGAGGAAAAGGGCGAGAAGTCTGAAATCTTGCTCTCTAAGTCCACCTCCTTAATTTGGGATAATTCGTTGTAAAAAGAGGAAAAGGGGGGAAAGTCTTAAATCTTGGCCTCAAAGTCCACTTCCTCAATTTGGGATGATTCGCTGTCCATTCATGCACTCCGCAGACGCAGGGCACATCAAGTGGACCGTGGAGCTTTAATCCGCTACCTCTGAGGCTGCACAGAGAGATTTCCCTGTCTCTTCTCTGCTCTCACAGCTCCCGGGTCTCAGCCTTGGACCTGGCCCCGCCTCTGCACATAGGTCGCCGGAGGGCGTCCGTTCTTCGCTCAGACAGGACGGGTTTAAAGGAGCCGCTGATTCGGGGGCTCTGGCTCACTCAGGCAGAGGGGAGGGAGGGGCGCGCAGTGTGGGGCGGGCCTGCGGCGGCAGAGGCCGGCGTGACGTTGCACCAGACCGAGGCGCTCCGTGCGCTTTCCCGGGAAAACCGTCCCCGGGTTCCGGGACCCCGGCAGTGGCCGGGTGCACAGGCCCCCCGGAAGGCGGGGCGGACAGTGACCCGCGCTCGCACACAGGCTCCGCGGTGGCAGCAGCAGCAGCAGCCCCAGCGTCCCACGCCCGTCTCCGGGGTCCGCGCCTTTAGCCGCGGCTCACGCCCGTCTCTGGCGGTTCCCAAAGCAGCCCTCTTAATGCCCTCTCCTCGCGCACCAGGAAACAAAAGGGAAGAAAAAGCCTCTTGCCTCTTCGGCAGCTCCAGACTCTTTCCCTGGACTCCCTCCGGGCTAGCCGTGGTGCACTAACCCCTTCAGGCTCTCTTCCTGCCGCCAGCCCCAGTCCTCTCCCTGCGCTCCGACTGAAAGCCGATACCCGAGCCTCAGCTCCCAGCCCCGCCCGCCCCGGCGGTCGAGCAGACAAGCCTCTCGGGCTGGTGTGTGCCTGAGGGCACCGATCCTCTGTGCCGGAATCTCTCCGCTTTGCCCTCCACACCCCTGTTGCTGTGCTCTCCTCCGCTACTCCGAAGCTTTCCCCACCCCCGCCACCTGCAGTCTCCGCCCACGAAGGGGCTTGTAGTGTGTGGAAACCTTTCCTCCTTCACGGCTCCCTCCCACTGGTGCAGGTCCCGTCCCTATCCTTTTGTCTCTGTTTATTCTTTTTTCTTTTGCCCTATCCAGGTATGTGGGGAGTTTCTTGCCTTTTGCGGGGTCTGAGGTCTTCTGTCAGCATTCAGTAGGTGTTCTGTAGGAGTTGTTCCACGTGTAGATGAATTTCTGATGTATCTGTGGGGAGGAAGGCGATCTCCGCGTCTTACTCTTCCGCCATCTTCCCCGGGTCCCCCAAGCTTCTCTCTTGACTAAACTAAAATGACAACAGATGATTTTCTGTGTTCTCATTCCTGACTTCTCTGAGACATCCTCTCTCCTTCCTGAAACCCTTTTCTCCCTCCACTTCAGGGTCGCCTCCACCATCTCTCTGGCTACATTTCTCCCGAGATCATTTGTGGACTTGTCTCTGTTTACCCTCTGCCCATTCCAAGCTTCATTCTTTTCCTGGCCTGTTTTGTCTCCATCAGTGAATTCTATTCTCACATGCATTTTTAAAGTATTGAGGAAGGAGTGGATTAAAGACTGATTTAATCCACAAACAAGTCTTAAGGAAACTGAGGAAAGGAGAACCTAAGTGTCATTTCCAAGATCTTATGTCCATTAAGAGCTGGAAAGATCCTGACCTCACCCTGGATTTTCTAACTCCAAATTCCATCAGGTGTTCCTGTGCAATCCTTCTGGAAATAGTTTTGGAACCATTCTGCCCCACCATGTCCTAGGATGTTACATCAGGAATATTTAGGTGGGCACTTTCATCTTCCTCCAGTAGCTCTTCTGGCTTTTTTAAAATGTGATTTTTTTCTTATCACCTGTAGGAATAAAATTCCAGCTGGATGCCATGATGATGTAAAGATAAAAAATTTTTTTAATTGAAGTATATTTGATTTACAATGTTGTGTTAGTTTCTGGTATACAGCAAAGTGATTCAGTTTTATATATGTATATATATATATATATATATATATATATATATATATATATATATGCACATACATGTGTGTATATTCATATATATATTCTTTTTCACATTCTTTTCCATCATGGTTTATTACAAGATACTGAATATAGTTCCCTGTGCTATACAGTAGGACCTTGTTGTTTATCTATTTTACATATAGTAATGTGTATATGTTAATCTAGAACTCTTAATTTTTCCACCTCCTTTCTCCTTTGGTAACCATAAATTTGTTTTCCATGTCTGTAAGTCTGTTTCTGTTTTATAAATAAGTTCATTTGTATCATATTTTAGATTCCACATATACATGATACCATATGGTATTTGTCTTTCTCTGTCTGACTTCACTTAGTATGATAATCTCTAGGTCTATCCATGTTGCTGCAAATGGCATTATTTCATTCTTTTTATGGGTGAGTAATATTCTGTTGTATATATACCACATCTTCTTTATCCATTCATCTGTCAGTGGACATTTAGGTTGTTTCCATGTCTTGGCTATTGTAAATAGTGCTTCTATGAACATTGAGGTGCATGTATCTTTTCGAAATAGAGTTTTCTCTGATATATGCCCAGGAGTATGATTGTAGGATCATATGGTAGTTCTATTTTTAGTTTTTTAAGGAGCCTAAATACTGTTCTTTGTAGTGGCTGCACCGATTTACATTCCCACCAACAATGTAGGAGGGTTCCCTTTTCTCCACACCCTGCAAAGATAAAATCCTTAATGTAAGTGAGAGTAACAATGCAATGAGCAACATGGGGAAACAACTATTAACATAAAAAAAAGCTCACATAGTCCAGTGTTATCATTAAATATATGCATACATATACATATATATACAGATGTGCATGTATAAATATATCAGTATACAAACCTATTATATGACATTTCTACAGCATACAAGTTCATATGATTAATGTACACATAATTACATTACATGTAATGTACAGAGTTGATTTTTGCAGAATGCTTTCGAGTTCTTCCATAGTAAGGTGCCAGGAAAGGGCAGGTTGACACAGCATTGATAGTATGTTTTGGCTGGTCTGTGGTCCTGCTATCCCCATGTCTTGCAGACAGAACCCTGACCCAGCCTTCTGGGCTGCCCTTATCTTTGATGCTTCCATCCTGTTTGCTAAGGGAGCTCCATGAAGCTCATGACTATCTGAAGAGTTGATTCAAACTTTGCTCCTACTTACATGATTCCTGCATGGTGGAGTCAGGGAAGGATGAGGATAGACTGAGTGGCAGATGGCCTTGGGTTTTTTGTATACAGGCAGCCAAATTGGGACACTCATGTTGATGGTCACAGAGTGAAGGGCTTGCTGAGACCCATCAGGTCAGAGTGTGTGCAAGGAAGACCAGCCCCTTCTCCCCACCACCCATCTAGGCCTTCAGCTTATCCAGGCTGGGAGGTTGAGGAGTTCCTGCTTCTGGCCCTGCAGAAGGATTGAGGGAGGGAAGAGGCCAGCTCTGGACAAGAGGGCGTGCGTCTTCCTGGAGATCTCTGTGAGCTGTGATCTTCTCGTCTACCTCCGCCCATCTGAACTGTAATAAGAAGGCTTTGTGACGTGTGTGGCATACACTTGTGCATGTGTGAATTTAATTCTTTGTGAATATAACCTGATTTATTTACATGTACTATTTAAAAATTTGATTATTTTAGGCCTCTAACTTTTAAATAGATTTCCAGGAAAGAAACATATGTAAATAGAGGGCTTCCTGGACATGCATTAAAAAAAAATCTTGAAAGGATATATAGTAAAAATATAACAGTTTGTTTTGGAACATTATGCATGCTTATTATATTCTTTCAGTCTTTCTGTTTTTCTGAATTTTAAAAATCATCATCCAGTTATTATTATTATTCTTTTAAGATTTTTTTGATGTGGACCATTTTTAAAGTCTTTATTGAATTTGTTACAATATTGCTTCTGTTTTATGTTTTGGTTTTTTTGGCCCTGTGACATGTGGGATCTTAGCTCCCTGACCAGGAATTGAACCCACAGCCCCTGCATTGGAAGGTGAAGTCTTAACCACTGGACCACCAGGGAAGTCCCCATCAAGTATTATTTTTATAGTCAGGAAACATGTCTTGAATATGAAACTTCAGTCTATTTTTTCTCAGATCAGTAGGCTTGGGTCTGTAATACTTAGTAATTAAGCATTGATTTGTGGTGTCAGTTATCCTTACTAGAAGGATTAGATCTTTAAGCATTACTAAGATTGGTTTTGCTGGTCTTCTTTAGTAATTTTGCTGAATTTCTGCAGGATTTGTTTTTAAAATAAAAATTTTATAGGCAAATACTTTGGGTATTGCTTAATCAGAACACTTTATTTCATTAAATTCTCAAGCTCTTAACCAAAGGATGAAATCACGATGAGATCATTAAAAAGGCAATTTGGCACTTGAGAAAACATTCCACATGCTATTGAAGAAAGACTTTTATCTATGCCAATGAAATGACTAAGAATTTCAACATCGATATTATTATGATGCATTAAAGTCCCGATCTAATTATAATATATCAATATTTGAGCATAATTTACAAATTCTATCTTATCAGAGCATTTATTATCTTCGTTTACTAGAATGGGAAAAATAAAGAATGAAAGTTTAATGAGTTACCCAAGGACACACATCAACATTTTAAACATCTGGAAACGAAATCTGGTCCCTAACTTCAAATTAAGTGCTTTGTTCATTAGAGCATATTTCCCATCAACTATGCCATTTTGATTAAATAATCCTTATAGAATTAATTTAAAAATATGCCCTGTGAACAATAATCATAATTTGGCTTTTTTTTTAAGCTTTAGTTTGAATTTTAAAAATTACCCAAATTTTCTTTTTTGGAGAGGTCATGATAAGGAAAATTCAGGGTATCCACAGATATCACATAATACTAAGAAATAAATTTGAATATCTTTGGAATAAAGATTCCATTATAAGATTTTTTTTCAGATTTTAATTCTATTAAATTCCGGTTTCTCAAATTTTGTAGCAAGTGAGACAGATACAGAGGAACTTTCTCCTAGGCTTTCAACATTTGCTTCCGATTTGAGCCATTGATGTTGCAAACTTTCTTCCTTACAATATTTTTGTTCCATTTTATTTTAGTTTGCTTGAAACCATGAAAGAAGTAAAAAATAGGATATTTTAAAATTTGTGGGTAAAATTTGGGATATATGGAGGTCTCATTTTATATTTGGTTTGAGTTATTTTATTCACTTTTAGTTTTAATAAAATGTGAAACAAAATGAAACTCTCTAGTGTGTACGACTGTTTATTTTATTGTGCTCTGTTTAGTTATTCAAGAAAAAAAAAGTTGCAGAAATGTAATCATTGCCATCTGTTGTATTTGAAGTAAAATCTAACCCCAAAGTCAAAAAAGTCATGGCAACAACTTATAAAAACAATGGCAATAATATCAACTCACTATGGTTACTGGTGAAACTTTATTTTTCTCCCAAATGAAGTAAGTTTCCTTAGAGGATTATTTTTACATTTGATTTATGTCATTATTAAATTTTCCTCCCAAATCATCAGAGTCTCTAGTAACAATGTTATTTAACTCTGCCTGATAGGAGATTAGCAGATTTTTCTGTCCCTGTGACTCAAAACTCATCAGAAGTCCATCTGTGGTGAATATTATTTTTAAGAATTTCATAGGATGTGATTTTAAGGAGGAATGTGTGTATATATGTGTGTATACATTTTCTCATGGTATTAAATGGCTACTGTTACTGACATACATAGAAATCATGCAAATTTGGTCAAGTGTAGGATATTCGTTGTGATTTAGGGACATTTTTTCAAAAAGCGGTACTGCCTCAGGCCATGTTTTTGTCATGTTTTTCTTTAGACACTGTAGCTGTAAAGCATTAGGTGGTCTTCAAGGTAGACAGGACTTGTATGAGGTTGCTCTCTCTTGAGAGCATAAAGGCAAAATATGGTACCATTGGCTTCTTTTGAAATCAGCAGAGCTAGTATTTAAAGACACACATTGGAATTGCTGATGTATTTACTCACTTTTTATTTTCCAAAAAGGAACTCTAATTACTCTACCAAAGGAAAAAAGGACTTTCTGCTACATCCATAATTACACATTTTAAAATCATTTTAACCCCACTAAATATTTTTCAAAAGAAACCATAATCAGAAGTATTGTGGACTTTCAAGAACATATTATATTTTAGAGAAATTAGTACAAAACTTATTGTCAAGTTATTTAATTTTTTTCTCTAGTTCTATTCCAGGGTGAAATAACTAAATAAACTGAGAAAAAATAAATGATTGATACCAAATTTTCATTTATAATGTGAAACTAACAATCTCTACTTTTACTACCTGAGAAAAGTATTGTGATTTTAAATAAGAAAATAAAATTGAAAGTTCTTTGGGTTTGTTCAGGACAAATATTAAATCTTGTTCTTACAATTTCTATATTAGTTGAATTTGAATTAATGTAAGTTATAGTGTTGGCAAGGTTTGTGTATGTGTGTGAGTGTTTAGTAGAAAAGAAAATGTGTAAAAGTAAAAGGTATTCACTCATTTACCACACATCTTTCTCACCTATGATGTATGAGGCACTGTGATAGGTACTGAGTGGAATTCATAACTAAGCCTGAAGGAGTTTATAGGCTCAATTAGATAGGAAGATAACAGACATTCATGTCACCACAGGATTCCCATTACTTGTTTAATCTTAATGCCAAGTCACAAAAAACTGGAAGTAAATACAGGATCATATTTTTCAAAAACATTATTTCTTAGACTATATTCCTCAACACTAAAACTATTTATAGGATTCCTTAGGGGGCTAAACACCATCTAAGAATAGGGTGTTTTGGATACAGTAACCATCTGCCATTTTTTCTTTTCTCCTGAAATGATTTAGTTACATGTGCTCAAAAAAACTATTGGTGAATAACCAGAGCTACTGAATGCCAACAAAAGCTTCATTTGTGTGTGCGTGTGTACACCTTGTTGCCTCTTCTTTTTTTTTCTTATTTTCTTTTTAAAATTTTAATTTTATATCACAGTATAGTTGATTTACAATATATTGTGTTAGTTTCAGGTGTACAGAAAAGTGAATCAGTTATACATATACATATATCCATTCTTTTTCAGATTCTTTTCCCGTATAGGTTATTACAGAATATTGAGTAGAGTTCCCTGTGCTATACAATAGGTACTTGCTGATGATCTATTTTATCTTTGTTGCCTCTTTTCATCCTAAAAGATACCAGACTCATTTTCTGCCTTGGGATGACTTTGCCCCCCTCACCGCCCAAACTAGAAGAGTAGCAAAGCCATGGATACCACCTACAGGATTTTCATGGTTCTGCCAACCACGCTATTTAACCACCCTACTGAAAATTCAGTGCCAAAGAGCTGGCACAGTGGCAGTTCCTCTGTGAGCTGTGGAAACCCTTCCCGTGCTGGGAGAGCTGATGGTCCTCAGGCTCTACAGCTATGGTGTGTTACCAAAAATATGGAAAATTCTTTCTCTCTACCTTTATGGTGTGTATACCAATAATACTCAGAATTTCAGTGATGCAGTCATTTATCTTTGTTTTCCATTAGTTCCCTCTCTCCCTGGGATCAGACATAAATCCTCAGGGGTAAGGAAGGAAGTCTGTTTCAGAAATCCCTGGGATCTTCTAATAATGAGTGTGTTGATATTGGCCCAATCTTGTGTGTCACCCTTACTTCCCTTAGATTAATGTTCTTCCCACAGATTATTGTCTTTATGCAGATGTATTATTGTGCCTACCTCATCTGTCCTGAACTTCTCTAAATCCTAAAATGAGAAGGATTTATACCTAGCTGGGATTCCTGTAACATAAGAGCAAACAGACAGGAAGTCATGGAACTTTAGAGAACGGAAAGGAAACCTTTGTCTAAGAAGACTTCACGAATGAATATTGGAGTTGCCATCAAGAGAATTGAGGAGAGGATATGGTCAGATCTGCGGAGTTAAGAATTTCAAGTTCTAAATGGGATCCTACAAGAAATCCAGTTTGTGTGGCAATTTAAAATTTTTTTTATATTAAAAATATTTATTTATTTGGCGGCACTGGGTCTTAGTTGTGGCATGTGGGATATTTAGTTGTGGCATGCAGACTCTTAGTTGCAGCATGCGGGATCTAGTTCCTTGACCAGGGTTCGAACCCAGGGCCCCTGAACTGAGAGCACAGAGTCTTAACCTGGACTACCAGGGAAGTCCTGTGTGGCAAATTTTAAGCATAAAGAGCTTAACAGAGGGAATTAAGGATTCACACAATGCATGGAAGGGCTGAAGGGTTGGACCCTATGCTGGTCCTTCAGGAAAAACTCTCACAGCTTCACAGAATTGACCCACCAGAATCTTCTCCTGCTTCCTCTAAGATTTCTGTGGGCACTACAAAGTTCCTGGAGACCTCAAGGGAACTGGAATCCTGGGATTAGGGAGCTGCCATCACAGTAGACTGTGGGCTCCCAGCAACTGGAGAGGGAACAGTGGCATGATTTGCAGGAACTTCTCACACCCTTACAACATAGTTTTCCAGTGGAGGAAATTGGCCTCTGGCTCATTTTTCCCATTCCAAGTATTTAGCAAGTCCATCTAATTGTTGGCATCTATTTTTCATCCAGAACCCTAGCTGAAAGATAGATCTGGAAATATTTACACCATAACAATTGGCAGACAATACACATCAGAGCTTCCCTCCTCTCCTCTCCCCAGAAAACTGTTTTTGAACATTTCTTAGAACATCACTGGCCTATTGACTCTGTGCACGGTCTCTTCCATATTTTGCACAGGATACATAATATGTAAATGAAAGTGTAAAATAAGATTAGAATTTTATGATAGTATAAGATTAGAACTTTCATGAAAGATTTGATTCTAACAGATTCAAAGCTAGTCCTTTTGTGACTTTTTGGTAAAGATTCTTCAAAATGAAAGCACAGGACTTCAAAACACCATTCTGGCATGAGATACTAAGGGACTAAAGTTGAAAATTAAAGTAACTGCTGGTACTACGAGTCTACTTATATCAGTAAACCTGTTTATATATCCCTGTTCAAGAATACTGTGTTTGTTTATAACCTATTTTCTCTATCCTGACCCAATTTTACAGTTTGAGGCTATCTGGAAATAAAGATTCTGTGTACATATAATATGATACAATGACTAATTTTTTTCCACTATCCAAACCTCATAGATATCATCATGTTCAGTTGGAATTAAAATTATCATTAATGGCTAAAGCAGTTTATTTGCATGAATATAAACATTTTCAGTTTATAACACAATGGGAAGTATTCTAAAATTAGTCTTTTTACACAAATGAACTTATCTATGAAACAGAAACAGACTCACAGACATAGGGAACAGAGTTGTGGTTACCAAGGGGGGAGTGGGGGAGAGAAGGATTGGGAGTTTGGGATTAGCAGATGCAAACTATTATATATAGAGTGGATAAACAACAAGGTCCTACTGTATAACACAGGGAACTATATTCAATAACCTGTGAAAAACCATAACAGAAAAGAAAAAAATTAAATTAAATTAGTCTTTTTTAAAAGTTGTTTGTAGGTTGGGAGAAAGGATTTCAATAGGTCCTTGACTTTTTCTTTATAGTTAATGATCATTAAGTTCATTTTCATTCAAGCTAAAGTTATCCCCCTTTTCTTCTTCTTCTTCTTCTTTTTTTTTTGCAGTATGCGGGCCTCTCACTGTTGTGGCCTCTCCTGTTGCAGAGCACAGGCTCCGGACGCTCAAGCTCAGCGGCCATGGTTCACGGGCCCAGCTGCTCTGCGGCATGTGGGATCTTCCCAGACCAGGGCACGAACCCGTGTCCCCTGAATCGGCAGGCAGACTCTCAACCACTGCGCCACCAGGGAAGCCCCCATTTTTTCTTTTAAAATTTAAAAATATTCCTAAGCACCATATGGGTATAAACTAAAGAAAAAACAAAATGACTCTTTTTGTGGAATCACGGTAAGACCTTGGGTGGGAAAATATTCCTCCCTCTCTTAAACTGCGTTTAAGGACACTGAGGAGATAGAATTTTCAAGAAGAATGGAATTGACTATGTCTTTGGTACAGTTAATGATGAGAAGCAACTGTGGCCATGTTGATTCTGGGTAGTTACAGAGCATTCGAAAGGAGTCTGATGTTACACTTGATTCTAGAACAGCACAGATGAAAAAGTCACATAATTTGAGGTGACTACAGTTATCCCTTTGTTTTCTTTGTGTCCGAAGATGTATGACACACTACTGAAAATTGAGATTCTTTCAGGCAGAGGAAGCTTCTATGGATTATATTGGGAAATGTTTGAATGAAGGAAAAAATGGCTAATTAATCAAATAAAGATCTTTTAGATTATCGCCAGTCTCTAGCAGAGAACAATGGAAGTAGGCAATAATCCTACTTGACTTTGAGGATTTTAATTCCCTTGTCATCAGTGAAAGCAGCCAGACTTGCCTGTCAACTATTAATAAATATTTGTGGGGCTCATTCTTAATATCATCATGACAAACAGGAGAGCTTAAGCTTATTTAGATGGGCTGATTTCCCAAGCTTTCTGAGTGAAAAAATTAGCCAAGAAGGGGCCGATACCACTAAGTATAACTAATTTGTGATGACACTGGTCCTTTTTGATGCTGGAGTTATAAGGTAAGAGAAAAAGACCAATGTCAATGACATGAACTCCCTGTAAATTTAACTTTACTCTTCCTTGCTCTGCAAAACATTTAATTGAAAACCTATTTGAAGGACTTTCAGATAAAATGATTCTCTGAACACTGATTTCTAGTTTCACCTCTTGCATTCTGATTGTAATGACAGAATAATAGAGGAATCCAGAATTAATGCTGGTAGCTAGGAAAAAATACTGTAAGTTTGTCCATAACATTTCAGGAATTTATACTTGATATGGTATAGATTGATGGGATCTCTAAAAGCCAAATTTGAAATTTTCCCTTTTTTTTTTTTTTTTTTTTTGGCGGTACGCGGGCCTCTCACTGCTGTGGCCTCTCCCCGTTGTGGAGCACAGGCTCCGGATGTGCAGGCTCAGCGGCCATGGCTCACGGGCCCAGCCGCCCCGCGGCATGTGGGATCTTCCCGGACCGGGGCACGAACCCGTGTCCCCTGCATCGGCAGGCGGACTCTCAACCACTGCGCCACCAGGGAAGCCCGAAATTTTCCCTTTTGATGAAGTAGATTAGCATAGAGAATTCTGGAAAACTCCTTCAGAAGGTGACAGCACCCTTAGGAGAGAAAGATACGTTCCATTTGGACTCTCACTACTGAAATTTAAGGCATTTAAAAGGACCTGCAGCCAAGGACCCACCGACCCCAAGTAACTGTAGATCTGCCACTAAGATAGGAACCTTATTTACAGATTTATGCTGATAAGGTAACTTTAAAAGTAATGAAAGACAAAAATTTAATAAAATGAATGGTGAAAGCATGAGAACCTGTTTAGAAACAGGTAGAAATACAAAGGGAATTAGCTGTGTGATCTAAGAAAATCAAGCATGCGATAACCTAATTAAAACCTGCATTATAAACTATAAAGATTATAGTCTGAGATAAATCTAATGAAGGCAATTAAATTCCCATGGAAGATCTGGCAGGTATGGATTAAAACTATGAACTGAGAGCCGAACTTGAATATAGATTGTTGCTCTCATAAAAAATAATATTAAAAAAGAAGGTAATAAGCAATAGAGAAATAAGGAAGATCATTTTGTGAGCCAAAGATGGACTTGAATCTATACATTGACAAGTCTTTCCTGGAACAAGAAAAATATTAATGAAAAGGGGCTAACATCAAGGCAAAATCTAGTGAAATATTTGAATTTGGAAATCAGAGAAACAGTCCTATAGCAATTGGTCAGGGGATGAAATAAAACTATCAGCTTCAAAGAAAGTTAAGCCAGCTCAACCCAAAATCTACAACACTTTAAATACAAGGAGATAGTAGAACAATATATTTTTAAGGGAAAACTTGTGATCTAGGATTTCTCTACCAGCTGAACTGGTATTTATTTAAATTATAAATACATCATTTTGTAAAAAGTAAGCAGTGAAAATTGAAAGAAAAAAGTGAAATGAAGTTTAAATCATTGTAATTATCTTTTTCCAAAGATGTACAGATGGCCACAGACACATGAAAAAATGCTCAACACCACTAATCATCAGGGAAATGCAAATCAAAATTACAGTGAGATATCACATCACACCAGAATGGCTGTTATCAAAAAGACAACAAATAACAAGTGTTAGCAAGGATGTGGAGAAAAAGGAACCCTTGTGCACTGTTGGTGGGAATGCAAATTGAGCCTCTATGGAAAACAGCATGGAGCTTCCACAAAAAATTAAAAATAGACCTGCCATATGATCCAACAATTCCACTTCTGGGTGTATTTCCAAAGAAAACAAAAACACTAATTTGAAAAGATATATGAACCCAGCAGTCATTGCAGCATTATTTACAATAGCCCAGATATGGATGTAACCTATGTGCCCACCCATAGCTGAATAGATAAAGATGTGGAACATTACTCAACCATAAATAAGATTGACATCTTGCCATTTGGACAACATGGATGGACCTAGAGGCTATTATGCTAAGTGAAATAAGTCAAACAGAGAAAGACAAATACTGTATTATTTCACTTACCTGTTCAATTTAAAAAGCAAAACAAATGAACAAAGATAACAAAACAGAAACAGACTCATAGATACAGAGAACTAACAGGTGGTTGCCAGATGGGAGATGGTGGGGGGGAGGTGAGAATAAGTGAGAGAGATTAAGAGGTACAAGGTTACAAAATAATTGAGTCATGGGAATGAAATGTACAGCAATAGGAATATAGTCAATTACAGTATCTTTCTATGGTGATGGATGGCAACTAGACTTATCATGGTGACCATTTTGTAATATTTTGAAATATCAAATTACTACGTTGTGCACCTGGAACTAATATAGGTGTAGGTCAATTATACTTCAATCAAAAATAATATTTAGGGCTTCCCTGGTGGCGCAGTGGTTGAGAGTCTGCCTGCCGATGCAGGGGACACGGGTTCATGCTCCGGTCCACGAGGATCCCACATGCCGTGGAGCGGCTGGGCCCGTGAGCCATGGCCGCTGAGCCTGTGTGTCTGGAGCCTGTGCTCCGCAACGGGAGAGACCACAACAGTGAGAGGCCCTCGTACCGCAAAAACAAACAACAACAACAACAACAACAACAACAAAATATTTAGACACTGGGAAGAAATGCATCAAAATGTTAATGGTTGTTATCTCTAGGCGGTGGAGATTATGGGTGACTCTTACTTTTTATTTTATGTTTTTTTATATTGCTAGTTGTCTACAATGAACATGCATTGCTAGTAAAATTAGAAAGAAAACAATAAATATTATTAAAAATTAAAATTATTGTAATTATGTACAAAATGCAAATGTTGTGAGAATGCTAAAATGTGAAATCCACTGAAAAATAACAATAATAAACTGAGTCTAAAATATCAGACGATATTGTTGATAGCATATCAGGGATTGAGAAAGAGTAATGGATGGAGGAATTATACAAGAATGAAAATAAGTGACTAACAGATAATTAAATACTGAAATAAAAACTTAGAAAACATCAAAAAATAAGAAAATATCATGGTAATTTTCAGAAGCATAAAAGCTGAAATGAGTAAGTAGAAATCATTAAAAAATGAGAAATAATAAGTAAAGTGAATCGTTTTCCATAGTAAAAAATATATAAAATTTTATCTAGTTATGTTTAAAAGATCACACCTCTGAGAACTGACATATAGGAGCTTAAACTTAAAATCAAAGATGATAGCCATGAGATCATAACCATTTTTATAATACTTATTGCAAACTAGTTACTGAGTATCTATTCTGTGCCAAGCACTGTTCTAGAAGATACACCAGGGACTTCCCTGGGGGTCCAGTGGTTAAGACTTCATCTTCCAATGCAGGGGGTGCGGGTTCAATCCCTGGTCGGGGAGCTAAGATCCCACATGCCTCGTGGCCAAAAAACCAAAACATAAAACAGAAGCAATATTGTAACAAATTCAATAAAGACTTTAAAAATGGTCCACCACCACAAAAAAAGAAGGTACAACAAAGTACTAAACGTACACAGATCTATGCCCTGGTGGAGATTATATCATATGTTGTTATGCAATGACCGTAATAAATAGGTAAATTATATTAGGAAATGATATACATATATGCTTTGGAAAAATGAAAAAGTAAAGTAGGGAAAAGCTGATTGGAATTACAGGTTGCAACTATAAATTGGATGGTCTGAAAGCTCTTGGTAAGAAGGTGACATTTGGGCAAACACTTGAGGAAGATGAAAAATTTCATCGTCTTGATATTTTGAGGAACAGTGATCCAGGCAGAGGAAAGAGCTGGTGCCCCATCCCCATGGACACATAGCTAGATTATTTTTCCCTGTAGCTTGGGAGGGGACACAAAATGAATTCTTACCAACAGAATGTGGGCAGAAGTGACTTACGCCTCTTCTAAAGGTGGCCCTTAAACCCTACAGTCATATTCTCAGCAAGTTCACTCTCACCTCCTCTAACTGACTCTGTCTCTGTCTGTGTGTCTTACTGGCCAGTTGGGTGGAGATCCAGCAGAGTGCTCCAAGATGGCCTTAGGGAACAGCAGAGTCATATGATGGAAGGAGACTAGGCTACTGAGTCACTCTTGGGAGGAGAGACATCTAGGAGAGCCAACCAACCTACATCACATTGTGACACTTATGCCATCAAAATTTCTTTTTTAAACAGGAAACTATCATTACTTACTCTGACTAATACAGAAGCAAATATAAGGAATTTGCTTTTGAATGTGAGTGAATTGGGGAGCCAGGGAAGGGTTTTGAGCAGAAGAGTGATTTGATCTGACTCACATTTTAAGAATTTCACTCTGGCTGCTTTGTTGGTACCAGGCTGCAGAGGTACAAGAGTAGAACAGAGAGACCAGATAAGAGGCTACTTCAATTATACTAATGAGAGATGATGGTGACTTGGACCATCCCACCAGCAGTGAAGGTGATGAGAAATTGTCCATCCAAGATAGATTTTGAAGGGAGAGCCAACAGAATTTCTTTTCATATTGGATAAGGGAGTGAAATAAAGAATGATGGGAAGGTTTTTGACCAAAGACCTGGGAGGATAGTGTATCTATCTACTGAGATGGAGAAAGTGGTGGATAGAGACTACTTGGTGGAAAGATGAATTTAGTTTTCGATATGTTGAGTTTCAGGTGTTGAGGAGTAAGCAATTGGAAATGAGCTTAGTTTGAAAGAGATTTCATAAATTAAAAATGTTAAATAAATCATAATTCAATCATATTTATTTTAAACACATAAGACACTCTTATATATGATAAACTGTAATTATGAGAAATAGTAGCTGGATAATATTGTATATTTCTATTAATCAAATGTGATCCTTGAGAGTGATATCCCATTTTAGTCTGCATTTCTTCAGTTACTACTGAAAATAACATTTTATCATGTTTAGTGCCCATCTATATTTCTGTAATGAATTACTTACTCATATCATTTATACATTTTCCTATAGGGTATATTTGTATCTTTATCAATTTATAAAGCCCTTAATATTTTATGATATCTGATCATTTGTCTCTGATATATTTTGCTAATATATTCTCTCCTTTTTTTATACAATTACAAATGCTCAGAATTTGACCCCAAATTATAACTAAAAATGTTAATCATTTGTCTCTCTTTAATATAGAAAGGAGAAAAGAAGACAAGAGAATAATTCTTTTCCAGTTTCATTTACTTCTTTAATTTGGAACCTTCTAAACATATGTTTTCCTTTAAAATATTTCAAGAAATTGCCTCCCATTTTTCAAAATAATCTTCTGATTTTAAATCCCATGTAATGCAAGTGTTGGGGCTGGTGGAAACTGAGGTCTGTAGAGTTATTATCTATGGTTGATAGCTTCAATTTACGAACTGAGATTTTGTTGGATAGGAAGTTTCATACATCAATGGGTGACCATGAAGGGACCACGAGAAACTTCCAAGGATGCTTTGAAAACCATGACCCCAGAGTGACTCTGAGGTCGAGCACTGTCAGTAATTAGGAGAATGGAACGTGAATTAGTAGCAGAGGAGACTCAAAGAATTTTTGGTGAACACCATTCTTTTTCCTGACCTGTTTCTATTGTGACATCTTCACCACAGTAGCTCTTGCTTCCTTGTGAAGCCAACACTTGGTATCTGCCAGTTGAAATATTTTTCATCTCTGACTTTCAATCCAGAGTGGCTTCTGAATTCCAGCACATCTCCTCTGTGACCTGTATGGCCTGTCCTTGAACAGCTCCCTCCCTCACTTCTACTTTCATTTCCTTCCTTCCTTCTCTCTTTCTTCCCTTTTCTCTATCGCTCTCCCCTTTTCTCTCCTATTTTTCTTCTTCTTTCTTGTGGTCTTTTAGATTAAATTTTCTTTTTGGCCTCCCTATTTCACCTTTTTCTCTTTCTCATTTAGAGGTGATTTATTTGCTCTCTATTCTTTTAATTAGTATCCTAGAAATTATAACATGCAGCCTAAAATAATGAATTTTAAAGTAAATCAACATCTTTATTCTCTCAGGATATTATCTAATGTTAATTTCTTTCTTTCCTTCTCTTTCTTTCTTTGTTTCTTTCTTTCTTTTTCTTTCTTTCTTTCTTTCTTTCTTTCTCCCTCATAGGTAAGGCTTATTTGTATATATTCACACTTTTACTGGTTTCTCTGCTCATTCCTCCCTGTATCTCAAACCTTCCTGCTGAAATCCTTTCTTTTCCTTTTGGATCACTATTAAGAATTTTTTTTCATAAAACTCTGTTTCTGTATGAAAAGTCTTTTTTTCATTGTTCTTGAAAAACAGTTTTGTTGGAAACACAATTGTGTACCGAGATATGAGAGACATTTCTCCCCAAATTTGAATGGATTCCACTATTTTATTATCTCCTGTGTTGCTGTTGAACATTTCAGCTGTAAGTTTAGTTTTTTTTTTTCTTTGTAGGTAATCTTTCATTTCCTTCTCACTGCTTTTAAGTTCTGTTTATTTTGACCACAATGTTTCTAATAGTGGGTTTTCTTTCCTTTTTAAAAAAGATTCTGCTTGAGATTTATTGTTTCCTAAATCTGAGAATTTTAATAAATTCGATTACTCTTAATTCCCAGCACAAAAGGAAAAACCTATTTATGGTGGCTTTATACTGTTTATGTTGCATTATCTGGTATATTCCTGTTGAGAGACGACTTCTGTTTTGACTAGACATCACTGAGATATAAATTCTCTGCCTATAATTTTATATGTCATGATTGGAAGAGTTTCCCTGGACTAAATTCTGGCTCTGTTCATTTTACATTGTTTCTTCTCCATTACCCAAATATTTCCAGACCCTAACACTGTAGGATACACTTATATTGTCATATGACCTCTGGTTCTACACCGTTAGGTCACAAAGATAAGGAGTCAACATGTTTAGTGATAGAAGTATTCCTGGAAGCCAGTCCTGCACTGGAATGGTAGCAATAACTTAACCATATACAGAAGTAATTGTGAACTAAATAAATATACTAGATACTAGGCAGTTGAGTTTGACACTAGTGTCAAACTAAATGAATAGCCAACTCAACCTCCTTTTAGATGGATCCCTTGAATGCCCATTACCTCTCTTAAGGCATCCAATAAAAGGGGAAATGTGACAGACTGGAATTTGGACAGGAATGAGTCATCAGTCTTAACCAACTGCAGTTAAGTGTGCTTCTTTTAAACATTTTACAAAAACATATGATCGCGTGAGCACATTGATCAGGTTTCCTTAGGACCTTGAAAGGGGCCCATGCAAGTGAGGGGCCTGAAGCTTATCTCATTGTAAATCAACTTCTGTTCAATCTCTACCCTCCTCCTCAAAGGTAACTATTATTCTGAATTCTAACTTCATAGGTTAACTTTGCTTAATTATATTTTTGACTTTATATAAATGGAATTACACAATATATATTTTGTTTTTGTCTTCTCTCACTGAATATTGTTTTGGTGAGATTCACCTATAGTGTTGGACATAACTACAATTTGTTAACTTTCGGTATAGCATGACATCATGTGAGTAAGCCACATTCTTTCATTGATAGAAATTTGAGTCATTATTAGTTTAAAGCTATTGCAAATAATGCTACTATCAACATTTCCATCTTGTCTCTCAGTATATGTGTGTAGGCATTTCTTTTTGGTCTATACCTAGTAGTGGAATTCATAGATTATAATCCTCTTCAACTTTAGTAGATAATGTGAAACTCTTTTCCAAAGTATTATATCAACTACACTTTCACAATCAATCTATGAAATTTCCTGTAGTCAACACTAGTAATTCTGGAAAGTGGGAAGTGGAATCTCATTCAAGTTATAATTTTTATTCCCTTGATGATTGTCATATGGTTACTAACCATTTGCTTGTTCCATTTTGCAAAATGTCTGTTGAAGTCACTTACTGACTTGTTTGCCTTTCTCTTATTGATTTGAGGAAATATTCATATATTTTGGATATAAGGTCTTTGTAAGTAATATAACTTGCAAATATTTACTTTCACACACTGAAAGTAAATAACTAATTGTAATTAATTTGTAAGTAAATATGTGTAATTTTAATGACTGTATGTTTTTATATTTCTAAAAAATCTATTTCTTTGAAAATATACTTTGTCCATTTTCAGTAGACTTTTAATTTCTTCACCTTTTTAATTTATTCTTTTTCTTTAAACATTCAAAATGTTAATATTTTGTATTCAAGACTTCAATATCTCAGGTGTTGTGAGATCAAATCTGCTTGTTTTTTTCCCTCAGTGCTGATTCTTTCCTATGGTTTCTTCACAGATCTGTGTTTGGAGGGGCAAGGGTGGGGGTCAGAGGGGGATGAGACCTTGGTTGAGGTTCATGAGGATTGATTTTTTTTTCTGCCATTTGTCTATGTATGTTAACAATCTTAGGGTCTCATAAATTCATTGTTTTGTTTGTTTGTTTGTTTGTGGTACACGGGCCTCTCACTGTTGTGGTCTCTCCCATTACAGAGCACAGGCCCCAGACGCACAGGCTCAGCAGCCATGGCTCATGGGCCCAGCTGCTACATGGCATGTGGGATCTTCCCGGACTGGGGCACGAAACTGTGTCCCCTGCATCGGCAGGCAGACTCTCAACCACTGCACCACCAGGGGAGCCCAATTCATTTCTTATGAATGGTGTGATACACTGGAGTTTGTACTTAATTTGCCAAACAATGGGAGGCAATGAGAAGTTTAAATGTGAGAATAACATGGTTAGAATTCTGATATTAAAAAGAAAAAAAGAGGGAGAAAAAGAGCATGTAAAATGATTTGGGTAAATAGTTGGTAGTTGGGGATGGGTTAGGATGCTGTGCAATCATCCTGGTGGGGGTAAGGCAGACACGTACAATAGTGGTGGTGGTAAGAAAAGTTACAGTGACTCATTGAGACAATATGTATTGCAATTCACACAATGTAAGTAGAAGCAAAAAGAATAAAAATACTATTGGTCAAAGACCCACATTTTAGAAAAGAAGAACTTTCATTCATTGCTGATGGAAATATAAATTGGCCAAATCTCTAAGTGGGGAATTTGGTAGTATATACTAGACACTGTGAAAACAAAAGTACAATATCTTTTTCCAGCAATTCCACCATTATTAATAATTAAGGGACTCTTCAGACAAGCATGTTAAAGTGTATGAGCAAAGGTTTTACTTGTTTGGTTCTAAGGTAGCAAATTAGAACAAATCTATATAATTCAGCAAAATATTGGGTTGGCCAAAAAGTCCGAATGAAAATTTTGGCCAACCCAATAGAATAGAGTAACCAAAAATGGAGATATAAATCCATATATTTGAACATGGAAAAATTCACAATCTAAGTAATAAAGTAGGTCACAGAATAATATGTAAAATATTATATCATTAAAAAATAATATGTATGCATATATAGAACATATTTGAAAATGTGTATACAATTTTAACAATGCTTATGTCAGTGTGTTTTTCTCTATTGCCTTATATTTTGATAATGCATATGGATTACTACGTTTTGAAAAAATGATGATGTCATTAATAGGCACTTCAGAGAAGCCAGTATGGGCTACTGGTTTACTGGGGAATGTGATGATTTAGATGCTGCTTGAGAGTCTGGTTGAAAAATCTAACTGGATATATCTGAATATCAGTTTGAAAGAGTCTGACTATAGAGAATTTAAAGTGAAATGACTGATGACAGAATTTTTGAGAATTTAAAATGAAATGGTTGATGCAGAATTTTCCCCAATATTAAAAAATGATTAATGCTTCCAGGAAGTTTGGTACTCAATTTTAAATGCTTAGTTGAAAGACTGATATAAGCCCATATTTCAGCAGTATTTATAGCTGCTTTCCTTTATGGCATTTAACTTTCTGGGGTTTAACTTCCCCCCATTCTATTATATATAATTACATTTATCAGATATTTGAAATCCCTTAAAGATTGGGTGAGCTATACATTTTAAAGAAATATATTGTAAAATTAAGTTATGAGTCTATTGGTCACTACTTAAGGACGTGCTTTAATTAAATTCAACAGTTGAATAAACTTTCCAACACTATTACTTCCTCAAATATCACTTTTTAAGGCAAACTTTGAATAACTTATTCATTAGCTTGCCAATTTAAAGTTTTGACTTTTTTTTTTTTAACTCCCAACATTTTGCTTGTTTTTTAAAGATTAAAATCCTTTTATTTATGACTGGTATAAAAATTTGGTAAATCTTATTGACTAAGGTGCTTCAATTTTACAGGTAGGAAAATTGGTCACAAATCTAAACCAAGCAAAAGGGAGATACAAAAAAATGTATATTTCTAAAATTGTTTTAATCCATCTCTGCAATTCAGTTAAAAATCATCTACTCAGGCTTCCCTGGTGGCGCAGTGGTTGAGAGTCCACCTGCTGATGCAAGGGACACAAGTTCGTGCCCGGGTCCGGGAAGATCCCACATGCCGCGGAGCAGCTGGGCCCATGAGCCATGGCCGCTGAGCCTGCACGTCCGGGGCCTGTGCACCTCAACGGGAGAGGCCGCAACAGTGAGAGGCCCACGTACAGCAAAAAACAAAAACAGAAACA
Source organism: Mesoplodon densirostris (assembly GCF_025265405.1). Lineage (NCBI taxonomy): Eukaryota > Metazoa > Chordata > Mammalia > Artiodactyla > Ziphiidae > Mesoplodon > Mesoplodon densirostris. Next base: position 43,373,749 of record NC_082670.1, on the reverse strand, counting down.
AAACAAAACAAAAGAAACATCTACTCTTCATTCTCCTTCTAGTTCAAGTTCTAAATTATTACCTTCACCGGGTCTCCCTCCTCTCAATGTTCCCCTATTTCAACCTCTTCCACACTGGTAGTGATTATGAAAATTCTCTCCTTTTTAAAAATTTTATTTTATATTGGACTGTAGTTGATTTACAATGTTGTGTTAGTTTCAGGTGTACAACAAAGTGATTCAATTATACATATACATATATCTATTCTTTTTCAAATTATTTTCCCATTTAGGTTATTATAGAATATTGAACAGAGTTCCCTGTGTTATGCAGTAGGTCCTTGTTAGTTATCTATTTTATATATAGTAGTATGTATATGTTAATCCCAAACTCCCAGTTTATCCCTTCCTCATTTCCCCATTGGTAACCATAAGTTTGTTTTCTATGTCTGTGAGTCTGTTTCTGTTTTGTAAATGAGTTCATTTGTACCTTTTTTTTTGTGTGTGTGTGGTACACAGGACTCTCACTGCTATGGCCTCTCCCATTTCAGAGCACAGGCTCTGGATGCGCAGGCTCAGCAGCCATGGCTCACAGGCCCAGCCACTCTGCGGCATGTGGGATCTTCCTGGACTGGGGCACGAACCTGTGTCCCCTGCATCAGCAGGTGGACTCTCAACGACTGCGCCACCAGGGAAGCCCTGTAACATTTTTTTAGTAGATTCCACATATGAGTGATATCATATGATATTTGTTTTTCTCTGTCTGACTTACTTCACTTAGTATGATAATCTCCATGTCCATCCATGCTGTTGCAAATGGCATTATTTCATTCTTTTTTATGGCTGAGTAATATTCCTTTGTATATATATATCACATCTTCTTTATCCATTCCTCTGTTGATGGACATTTAGGTTGCTTCCATGTCCTGGCTATTATAAATAGTGCTGCTATGGACATTGGGGTGCATGTATCATTTTGAACCACGGTTATCCTCAGGATATATGCCCAGGAGTGGGATTACTGGCTCATATGGTAGCTCTATTTTTAGTGTTTAAAGGAACTTCCATACTGTTCTCCATTGTGGCTGCACTAATTTGCATTCCCACTAACAACATACGAGGGTTCCCTTTTGTAAATTCTCTCCTAAAAAACTTCACTTCCCACTCTTGACAGACTAAATGTTCTTGCATGGAAAGCAGGATCATCTACATGTTGGCCCCATCTCACTTCCCTGACTTCATTTCCTTCTATGCTTAGAAACATGCCCTACAGTTTAGCTACTTAAAGGTCTTGGGGGTATGAAGTGAATTTTCTTGTCTTAAACTTTTGTATAATTGCCAGGAGATTCTTTCCCTTCTCAAATTCTTATGGGTCAGTTTTGATAGGCATGAAAACTTGTCTACAAAATCCGTTGTGAGAATTCATTTATCTAATGGCTAAGGAGATTTACTGTTTCTCCTCCCTGTCCAATTCTGGCTCAAGCACAAGGTTGTGAAAAGAGTGACCTTTTCAAGTAAAGAAAGGCCTTTCTGTAATAAAGAGTAAAGTCTTCTTGAGGACTCAGATCAAATTAGGAAAAATTATTGATGATACATATGAGCTCCAACAATGATTAGTGTGGTATTGGTTTCATTAAGTGAATACATGTACAAAACACCACTGCAAAAACAAAAAACTAAAACAGAACAGAAACAGAGTGTCTAGAAAAAAGTTTAAATGTACCCACTTTCTCCTATTGGTCAGGAACTTGGAAGCTTGGGTTGAGCTTAGGGTCATTACCCTTCATTACTCCCTGGAGACTGAGCCCAGTGCCCGGGTGTTTCCTAAGTGGGAAAAAAAATGAATAGGTGTCTTACATTTGTAAGACAATTTTTTTTTAATGAATAGATTATGTCTACATCTGTGGGAAATGTTCTATTTCAAATTTCAGTTGGAGCAAGATTAACTAAATTAGGAGATCTCTTCCTTGGGTCCCTTTTTAGAAATTAATTCTCTTTAGATACTTTGTTACTTAATAGTTCTTTACTACTAAATGCTTTTCTTTTTTTGTTTAAACGGGTTCCTTTTATTTTTTAAATTAATTTATTTTATTTATTTATTTTTGGCTGCATTGGGTCTTCATTGCTGCGTGTGGGCCTTCTCTAGTTGCAGCAAGTGGGGGCTACTTTTTATTGCGGTTCACGAGCTTCTCATTACAGTGGCTTCTCTTGTTGTGGAGCACAGCCTCTAGACACATGGGCTTCAGTAGTTGTGGTGCTTGGGCTCAGTAGTTGTGGCTCGCTGGCTTTAAAGCGTAGGCTCAGTTGTTGTGACCACAGGTTTAGTTGCTCCACGGCATGTGGGATCTTCCCAGACTAGGGATCAAAACCATGTCTCCTGCATTGGCAGGCTGATTCTTAACCACTGTACCACCAGGGAAGTCCCTACTAAATGCTTTTAACAGGAATCATTTTCTTCTGGGTAAAATGTTTTCGTTGCTTGTATTTACCACCATTCCTTTTGAATTAGGCATTGAAGTAACTTTTTCTAAAGTCAGAGGTCTTGGCATCATTACTCTTTACTAATTATATTTATTTTCTGCCTCTCATTTGCTTTCTCTTCTGTTGATAGACAGAGAGTAGTGCCAAGATATAGCTTTGCTTCTGTCCTTTGTTTTCCCCTGTTTTTAAACATCACCTCCTAAGACCACAAGGATTTTTATCTTAAATATTGTTTATTTTAGTTTTTGTACTTTTAAAAACATCTATCTTGGTATCTTTTGGCCAAAAGTTGAATACTCAAGCTTGGCTGCTATCTAGTTGGGAAATGAGACTGCATCATTCTCTGCTGTCATGGGTTCCCTAACCAGTTCTGAACTATTTCTTGGTTTATAAGCTCTCCCTGCCATCGAAATCTCTATTTGGCTTTTCTGCTATAATAGACACTTGCTTCCATGGCTTTTCAAAACCCAGACCCAGCCCAGGCCCTTCTCTGACAGCTTTGGTCCTCAGGGCTGCTTCTTTCCCATTATCTCTTTGGAATTCAGCCTCTTTCTCTGAACAAATGAGTCACATTTATCTAAACCTTACCTTTCAACTCTTTAGTTTTTTTTCTTCTTCTTTTGCTTATGTTTGGGCCCTCTGGAAATCTGAGCCTGGGGAAAAGAAAAACAAATACTATGAACTTTTCTGAAGAATGCCTGGCTCCTACCCTTTCTGCATTTCTGCAGCAGACACAAAGCCTCCGTATCCATTTCACATAGAAATGTGCTCTTTTTTTCCAGAGTGCAGCGAAGAATTTATAGTCATCTGGTGAATTCCAACACAGTAATTCAATTTTTTATATAGAAATGTTACTGCTTAATATTTTGGCTAGGCTTGTCTTAATATTATTAATTATATTAGTAATAATGATCACTATCAACTGATTTTTTTTAATATGCCTAGTGCTGAATTAAATTGTTTACAGTCATATAAGAAACCTAGATTTATCAAATAACAATCAGCCTTTCATTTTAGTCAATATTGTGTTTTATAAACCATGCTGCAATGTTTTGGATTGTGGTCCTTGGATTAAAGACCTGGGTTCAATTCTGTGTCTGCTAAGTAGTACATGTATGACCTTCCATATATTATTAAATATTTTTTATGCAAAAACTATTTTTGAGACCATACATGCCATTTACTCATTTTTGAATTCATCATAAAATTTAAGATTATTCATTGAATGTGTACATTTCAGAACTGAAGCTACATCATTAATCTAAGGAAATGATATATCTAACTCATAGAGTTATCGTCGGGATTGAATAAGGTTATATATGCAAAACACTTAGCTTAGCGCTTGGCACATACCAGTGGTCAATAAACTGTAGCTCTCTCCCTTCCCCCAGCAGTTATCAAGCTGTAACTTCCTAGGGCCAGGAATCTGCTAGAAGCTCATTCTTTACATATCATAATAGTTCATAGCAATTTCTAATATTAAACAGGCTAGGATAGAAATAACCTAAAGTCATAATAAAATAAAAATGATAATTTAGATATATAGTCAATCAGTTTTGAAGCAACTTCTATGTTTTTCCACTTTTCCACATTTTTATTTCCCAGATAAAATTATTATTTTCCAAATAAAATAATTATCTTATCCCAGGATATAAGTGGTTAATCATGGGCCTGATTCTCTCATTTTAGATAAAATTTAAAAGGCAAAGCCACTCAAGATGTGGTATGACTATTGGCTAGACCCTCAGAGAGTTACCTTCTTGGAACACAATAGAAGATGGGAGTTGTTAGCTTTGACAAATTTTGAGAAAAGTAGTCTAGAAAAGTGTAGTACATGCTGATTCGTAATGTCATTAGGCAATTCTAATCTGCCAAAGAACAAAGATAAGGAAACAATTGTATTTTTTTGACATTCTACATATAATTATCAAGATCAGGTCCAAACACTTAAGCCCTGAATTCAAATCTTCAGTCTGCCTTTCATATTGCTCTATATGTTCCCGCACAGCACATCCAGGCTGGACCACTTGCTCCTCCATGAATGGATTACATCAATTGAAGGTGATGCTTTGGAAACTTTGCTCATGTGATACACTGTGTAAGATCTCTGCCCCTTCTCCAGCCCCACCTGGGAGAACCACTAGGGATAGTTCTCTATCACATCTCACTCCTCTTTAAAACCATACATCAGGGTTCCAACCTGTTTTCCATTTCTCCTTAGTGATCTTCATCCTGATGTTTCCACAGCAGTTAGGTCTGCATCTCTAGTAAAGCAGTTATTTCAGTTGGTCTTTTCTTATGGTTTTTTAAAAATAGAAAACCTGAGTAGTCTATAATTTTTAAAGGAATGGAATCATTAGTTAACCTTTCCACAAAAGAAAACTTCAGATCTAGGCAATTTTATAAAGTGAGTTCTACAAATTTTTAAGTGAATAGATCATTTCAGTCATACAAATATTTCCCCACAATAGAAAATCAGGAAATATTCTCCTCCACATTTTATAATGCTATAATAATCTTGATGTCAATATTCAATAAAGACAATAAAAGAAAAGTTAATTACAGGCCAATCTACTGCTAAGCATATATGCCAAAAATCCCAAGCTAAATATTGCCAAACTGAATTTAGATGATGTACAAAAACCAAAAAAAAAAAAAAAAAAAAAAGAAAGAAAGAAAGAAAAAACCCCAACAAAAACCAAACAAAAAAAAAAAAAAAAAAGGAAAAACCCCAAAACCCACTGAAATTCTAATATTCCAGATATTCAAGTTTGGCTTGACATTATACAGTCTGTTAATGAATTTGTGATATTAATGGTTTAAGAAAGGGAAAAAAAATCTAGGTACTTTTCTTAATAGAATTACATAAATTATTTGATAAGATTCAAAACCCACTGACCCTCTGATGATAAAAAAAAAAAAGACCTTAGCAAGTTAAAAATAGAAGACAGTGTATACTGGTAATCTAAAGCAATTATGCTTAATGGGGAGAATTAGATACACTCCTTTTTGAATCAGGAATAAGAGGAATGTTCTGTATCATTGCTTATAATCAACATTGTTTAGGATGTCCAGGTCCTAAAGATAAGTGTATGCATGATAATTCCCACTATCAGGGCTCAGAGGACCACATGCCCCTGCCAGAATCCAGTTACTGGGCTAGTCTAGGGTGGCCAAGGCAGACATCCATTGTGTTGAGTATCTTTTCCTAACTCAGTCTCCCCATGGATATCAAATGTCTACAGCTGAATTCTGCAACATGGTGGTTACTATGTACATGTGGCTGAAATGTAGTTAGTCTGCATTGAAATGTACTATAAGCATAAAATACAACACTGTATTTCAAAGACAGTATAAAAAGAGCAAAATACTTCATTAATAAATTTTTGATAACATGTTGAAATGCTAATATGTTGGAAACATTGAATTAAATGAATATATTATTAAAACAAATTTCACTAGTTTCATTATACCTTTTAAAGTTGTAGCTAGTAGAAAATTAAAAATTATATATGTGGGACACTGAGTTGCATTCTCTTTCTACTGGAGAGCTCTGGTCTACAATAAATATGAGTTAAAGGGCATTAAACCAGGATGAGAGGGGAGGAGATAGCATAAATGTTGGCAGGATGCAGGAAGAGCCCGGCTTATCCTCTGCACTAGGCGGCAGCCATCACCACTGTGATGTAGCTGTCACCCCTGGGTTGCAGCCATCACACCTGGGAGGCCCCAGCTCCACAGGATAAGAAGCCACAACTGGAGCCGCAGGAGGTGTCTAGTGGGGGATTTCTGGTCTTGTCTGTGTAGGCCAAGGTGCTGCTGCCATGGCTACCTCAGATGGCAGCCAGTTGGGGACCACAGTGGGGCCATGATTGGGATCCCTGGTGACCACCATGGACATCTTAAATTTGGTGCTGGGCCTTTGAGGCTGGAGTAATAAACTTCTGCTGTTAACAACTTCTTGTCTGTCTTATTAGACTATAACATTCTTGGGGAGGTCCTGTATCTTACCATCTTTCTATTACACACTATGTTAACACAGAGTGTTTTGGACATAAAATGCACTACAAACTTACTTTATGAATCAAATGGGAATTACATCTTAGTCAGAGCACAGGCTCCGGACGGGCAGGCTCAGTGGCTGTGGCTTACAGGCCCAGCCGCTCCGCGGCATGTGGGATCTTCCAGGACTGGGGCAAGAACCCGCGTCCCCTGCATTGGCAGGCGGACTCTCAACCACTGAGCCACCAGGGAAGCCCTGGACCATCATTCTTAATGTCCTCATTCACTATTACACTCCTTCAGGATAAAAACCCAGCACTTCCCAGAAGGCATAGAATCCCTTCATAGTGCACAGTTCCATGGTGTTTTTAATGTATATTGGGGATCCTACTATTAGTATCATTATTATTTGTATATATTGAATTCCTTTTTAAACTTATTTTTCACAGACTTAGTTAAGAAGTCTTTGTACATATAGAGGTATTTGAATACTGCAATTACTAAATAGATAGTAAAATTTTTTTATTCCACTCTTCTGCACCTGACCTTTTTCCTCATTCTTATTGCATTAACATTGCTGACAAACAGATCCACATATTTACTGGTGTTATAGAAAATCTACTGTATAAAGCTCTGTGAGGGCTGAGAAATACACAAACTCTCAATCTTCAAGCTCCTTCTATCTGATAGGAGAGTTAAACACAACAATCATTTTAGCACACATGGTGTGTGAAAACTGTGATAGAAGCTGTCAAAATTTAAGACTGCCAGATTGCCTGGGAAAGAGGGTTCACTTCCACTTGAGGAGATCAAAGGCAATATCCTTGTTGAGATGACATCTGGCCTGAGCTTTAGATGGTGAGTGGAATTTGGATAAGTGGAGAAAAAAGAGAGGACGTTATCTCTAGGAGGAGGAAATGGCATGAAAAGTGGTAACATCTTGTAGAAATGTTTAATTGTATGAACTGCGCAACAATTTGAGTTTTTTTCTCTCCATAAATAAAAGTAGTGCTTGCTTTATTTAATAGGCAATAGGAAAGCACTGAAAAAAAAAAAAAGGTTTTGGAGGTGTGTGATTTGACCAAAGCAAGATTTCAGTAAGATAAAGTTCAGTTGTTGTAAAAGGTGGCTAAGGAAGACAGTGACGCCTTCATGCTTTAGAGAAGTTTTTATAGGAGAATGAAATAAGCAAATGTGGAAACTGCTACCTAGAAAGAACTCGGAGAATTTAGCAAGTAATTTTGATAAAGGTGATAGATAGATAATGAAGAAAAGATTATTACCCAAAATCTGAGACTAATTAAACTGACTAGTGAAAAAAGTATGTTCTGCAATTCTAAAGACAGGCAAATATACAATTTTCTTTTATTTTAACTTTCCTTTAGTACAACTATCTCTCCCCTTCTTTTTACTTTTCAGATCTTTCATAAAATCGTTGTTTTCATTTATTATTTCCATTATTTCATTTTCCATACACTTTGAAATCTGGTTTCCATCAAGGTCACACCACTGAAAATTTTTAGGTAAAGGTCTTTGATGATTGATCTGTGGCTTAAAGTGACAGATGATTTCTAATCCTTATCTTACTTGACCTCACTAAACTATTTGAGAATTGTATTTAACCTACCCTTTTGCATGCTCTGCTATCTTGGGTTCTGTGACATCACTATTTCTTTGTTTCTTTTCCTACATAGCTGGCTCTTTAAAGAACAATGGATGCATCCTTAACCTGTTTCATGCATACTGGTGTTTCCTAACCTTCTCTTTTCAGCCATTATATCTTATTATTCTATATTTGCACTGACATTGTTTCAACAGTCACTTCTAATGCTTTTTAGACAAGTGTTTATTGAGCATCTACCTTTCCCAGGCATGGCATTGATTAATCCCAAATCACCAACCTGGCTCTTTCTCCTGAGCTCCAGACCCCAGATGCTCATTACCTGCTTGAGTTAATCTCTTTATTGTCTCCCTGGCTCTGAAAAGATAACATTCTCCATTCTGATCTCTCCTCAGACCTGCTCTTATTTGTCTATCCTCTTTCTTGGCAAATGGTAATATCATTCATCATCCAATTGACCCAATTAGGACCCCAGGAGTCATGCTTGACTCTGCATTTCAGTAGATGACAGCATGGACAGATACCAATGGCCAGAGACCAGACGCCTTGTTTTCATTACATAAAATTAAATACCCCTGAAGAGAAAGGAGAGTGGAAGGAAAATTTTGGGTAGAAAGCATTTAAATTAGAACTAAACATGTTTCCATAGAATTCACTACAGTATGATAATGTAGATTAAAAATTGAGTTTGAAGTGAAATTATAGAAAAATGATATTAAAATTTTGTCTACCTGAGTATATGACTTTAAATTATGACTTAAATTTGTTTAATTTCAATGTACTTATAAACATTTTACAGAGGCTCCTCATAACCTTTAGGATAAAGTCCCAAAACTATAGCATGGGATCCAAGACCCTTTACAACCTGGGTCATGCTGACCTCCCCAGCCTTATCCCTGGCCACAACCTTCCTTACACCTTACCCTTGAATGCATATGCTCTTTCTGACCTTTAGGACTCTGTACATTTGCTCTTACATTTTCCTAGAATATTTCTTAGCCAGTGTTCATTTGGTTAATTTCCATTAATAATTAATTCATAAACATTTTAGGAAAAAGCAAAAATCCCTGCTTTCAAGGAGCTCATTATCTATTGGAGGAGGCAGGCAGGCAAAAGAGATAAGACAACTCTTACTCATGTTGATAGAAATACATTGCAGGTGGTATCCCGATAATTGAGGGAAAGGTACTGGAAGGTTCATCTAAGGGTGAACATCTGAGAGCAACCCAGGGCATTCCTCCAGTTTTTGTGATCAAGAAGTGCTTTCCCATGTTCAGAGGAAATCTTCCCCTTTGTGGTTGATCCTGGTTCTTTCCAATGAGGGAGGAATCAGTGATATTCTAAATGAGTACGAAGGTTTAAAGTCGGGGACTTTGGAAAAATAAAATGGTTTTAACACCACTCTGACCCACTGATCAAGATTTTCAGTTGTGGTCCAGGCATTTCAATTTTGAAAAACAGTTCTACAGGTTGTTGTGATGCACACACAAGGTTGAGTACTGTTGTTAAATAATCTCAAAGAAAAAAGGAACAAGAGCTCTTTTAGTGATTTACATTTTGTTCAGGACAAAGCTTAGAGACAATCCTTTCAGAAGTTCTTCTAGAATCATCTGAAGTCTGAGATAGGCACCTACAGCAATCTGGGCTTAGCTCTCTGAAAATACACCAAATGATATACTTCTGTCTTCTCCACTAGACCTAAGGTAGAAACTATGTTATTTGTTAAGGATAGAAACTGTATCTATATCCAAAGCCTTGTATAGTATCAGAGTAGAGAGCATTTAACAGGCAGTGACTATAGGGTATGAGTGCCTTTATGGGATAAAGGGGACTCTAGTTTTAAAGGGGAACAAATAAATTTCATTTTTTATATATTGAGGCCAAGGTGCCATTGGCTTATTCAGTTTTAAGTACCAAATGGACAACTGGGGATGTGGAACTTGAAGTTGAGAAGTAAGTCAGGACTGAAAATATTGGTTTGGTCATAACCTTCAGGATGGTATTAGCTAACAGATGAAAAGTAGACTTTATCTCTTTGGGCAAAGTGAGGCTGAAAGAGGCCAAATTACAGAAGTTTGAGATTAAAAAAAAATATATATATATATATATATATATACACACACGCACATACACATGTATATATAAAACATATTATATCATTAAATTATAAAAATTATACATAATATACTATATTATTATATTATAAAATTATATATAACATATTATGCTATATTATAAAGTATATATAATTGCATACATGTAAAATTACATATATATTATATTAATATGTTATAAAATTATATATAATTGCATATATATATGTGTGTGTGTTTAGAGGAGCAGTGGAAAACAAAGAGCTAGTGAAAAATATACATCAGAAACTTCCCTAGAATACAAAGAGGAGAATCAGTCCCATATAATTCAGCAGAAGAAAAAATTTCATGGTGAAATAATGAGTCAACATTGTTAAATATTGTAATTACAGTAAGTCCCCTACATACAAACGAGTTCCATTCTGAGAGGGTGTTTATAAGTCCAATTTGTTCGTAAGTCCAACAAAGTTAGCCTAGGTACCCAACTAACACAATCAGCTATACAGTACTGTACTGTAATAGGTTTATAATACTTTTCACACAAATAATACATAACAAACAAACACAAAAAATAAAGAAAACATTTTTAATCTTACAGTACAGTACCTTGAAAAGTACAGTAGTACAGTATAACAGCTGGCATACAGGGGCTGGCATCGAGTGAACAGGCAAGAAGAGGAGGTGGGAGATGGTAGAGCTGAAGGATCGGCAGCAATAGGAGATGAAAGGCAAGCTGCAATTTCACTCATGCCTGACGTTGATGGCACAGGTTCCTTGCTGGATTCAATTCTATCTACCCTCTTGAAAAAATGATCCAGTGATGTCTAGGTAGTAGCTCTTTTTTTCCTCATCATAGATAACACGGTAGCACTGGATTGCATTCTGAATGGCTGCTGCAACCTTCGTGTACATACTGTTCTATATTCGGGTCTTGTGCCTCAAAAACTAACAGTGCTTCCTCAAATAAAGAAAATCCCCTTGCCATTTCCTGAATCATGAATTTCTTTGGTTCTTCAGTTATTTTCACTTTTGTTTCCACCATTTCACTTGGCGCTTCTTAGCAGTAGCAGCTACACCACCATTGCTTTTATGCTTGCTTCTGGACATCCAGGACTTGAAATAAAGATACTGTACTACTGTACTCTATACAGTACTGTACGGTAAAGTACACAAGAGCACAACCACTTGTAGAGGATGCATACATGTGACAACATATGCCAGACATGTGAACTAACTTATGTGATTGGACATGCGAATGCATGTTCATATCTTTGAAAGTTTGCAACTTGAAGGTTCATATGTAGGGGACTTTGACTGTTGATCTCAACAGTCAAAATGCTGTTGAGATCTATCAGAGAAGTCAAGAATGGAGAAAACCCATTTTCTAGTATAATTAGGATATCGCAGTTGACATGTAAGGGAACAGTTTCAGCTAAGTGGTGGAGAAAAAGTCTTAATACTATAGTTAACAAAATGCATAGTGATAGAATTGTGGAAGTCTGGATAAGAGAGGGATTGAATGATAATTTGCTGGATTGACAAGTGAAAGCAAAGAGTTTGTATTATATTGAGACCAATGTGTATTTGGAAGGAGTGTGTGTTTGTCCAATGACTGACAATGACTGATGGTGGAAAACATCCAAAAGGGAATGAGTGGTAGAGGATGATCTTGGGCAAAGTAGGACGGTATGGATCCTTGCAAGTGGAGGAGATGGGAAAGGTCAAGGCTTCTTTTCACAGGATATAGAAAAGAAAAAGAAAGTAGGTGGAGGCATGGAATCATCTTGAGGTAAAATGGGGATTCATTTCAGGTTTGTTAAAAGTTCTCAGTAAGTTATGACAATCAGCTGAAGATGGGTAAGGTGAGTATAGAATTGGGGTGGGAGGTTGAGAAGACTAGGCTAGTGGAGGAGCCACTGGGAACACATTAAACAGAGTCAGCAATCTGGTAATAAAAGACTTGTGATGCAATGGTGAGGACCCAGCTGATAGAGCATGGTGTTGTGAACAGAAGCAGCAATCTGGTAATAAATGACTTGTGGTGCAATGGTGAGGACCCAGCTCTTGAAGCATGGTGCTGTGAACAGAAGCAGAGAATACAGTCAGTAGGCATGACCTGAGGAAATAGATCTGTTAGATGGGAATGTTAAAAATTTAAGGAGATGTTCCATTTGTCTCTGTGTCTGTTTTTGTGCCAGTACCTTACTGTTTTGATTCCTGTAGCTTTGTAGTATAGTCTGAAGTCAGGGAGTGTGATTCCTCCAGCCACTGTGGAAAACAGTATGGAGGTTTCTCAAAAATCTAAATATAGAACTACCATATAACCCAGCAATTCCACTCCTGGGCATATATCTGGAAAAGACGAAAACTCTAATTTGAAAAGATACATGCACCCCACTATTCATAGAGCACTATTTACAATTGCCAAGGTATGGAAGCAACCTAAGTATCCATTAACAGATGAATGGATATAGAAGATGTTGTGTACACACACACACACACACACACACACATAATGGAGTATTACTCAGCCATAAAAAAGAATGAAATTTTGCCATTTGCAGCAACATGGATTCCCTTGGCGAGTACTATGCTTAGTAAAATAAGTGAGGGAGAGAAAGACAAATATTGTATGATATTACTTATATGTGGAATCTAAAAAGAGATAGATAAAGAGAACACAGATATAGAGAACAAACTTGTGTTTACCAGTGGGGAGAGGGTAGAGAGGAGGGGCAACTTGGGATGGGGGAAAAAGTGTTAGTATGGGATTATATGAAATCATGTGTGTGAAACTTTTGAAAATTGTGAAGCACTATTATAGAATTGAAAGAATTTTTCATTCAATAATAGAAAGTAAGGAGATGAGGAATTCAGAGACCTTGTGAATGGTCACACTGAAGTAAGTGATCATTTTAACTATGATGAGTAAGACAACAAAAAGTGAATGGATTGAGAAATATGGTGTAGAGATCAGAGGTAAAAATAGGAATAAAAACAAGTTTAACAGCTGTGAGGGCAAGAGAGTAAAAAACAGGAAAACAGGCAATTGTGTTAGTGGAAGGAGAGTACCTTTGTTATTTGATGAGTATTTTTCTGTGTTTTTGCTCCTCTAGCAGCCCATATGAAAGTGTTATCCTTAGATTCTGTGTGACCCCCAGACTTTTAGATTTCATAAGCCAATAAAATTTCAAATTTTAGTGACATAAATTTGCTAGATTTTAAATTTATTTTTGACAATTAAGGACAATGAAAAAAAGAACTGCCATCTGCTCTCACTATAATGTACTAAACATAAAAACATATTTTAATATAAAAAATCAGAAAAGGCAAAATCTCAGAATAAGAAAATAAAAATTTTTCCCAAGAAAGTACATTTTGCAATTATATTAATGCCTGAGCTTAAATTTATTTGCACATGCATATGCATCTATCTATCTATCTATCTATCTATCTAATCTATCTTGTCTTTAGTGTTGTATCATCATTAATGTAAATTATTTTTTGTTTATTTTGTCATAAAAGCTTACACGTCCACCTGGAACCTTAGAATCCCTCTTTGTTTGGAAATGTAATTTCCTTTGTAGATGTAACTAGTTAAGATGAGGTCATACAGGATTATGGCTTCTAAGGTCTGTCTGCTATAGCCAGGTCACTCTTGAGGTAGCCTCTGTGGGCTGGATCCTAACACAGTTCAACACATTGACTCTCAACCATCTGTGGCCCAAATCTGGTCTATAGAAAACCCTCAAATAACTTTTGCTTTATTGAATTCTTGGAATAGGAGCCCATCTCAACTCAGCCACTGTCCTTTGCCCACCATTGGAATCATTAACAAATGATTTCTTGCCTTTAACATTTTCTAGGTGGGAGTATAACACCATCCATTGCAACTCTCAACTCTAAGGCATACATGTCAAGTTCTCTGAAGGACTCATTGAAATCCTTGTAATTCAGTTTGTTGTTAGAAGCAGACACCCTCCCCTAAAAAGGAAGATGGACCCACAACACACTAGCAGTTTTCTCTACTTTTGACCACTGGCTACTCTTGAGGTGAAGGACTTATGGAATGCTTAACTGGTTTTTATAAACCTCCCTTGAACAATTTTATGTTTGATGTCTGATATTTGTCATCTTAAAGTGTTAGTTGAATCTTCCACCTTATCATCTTTTTACTTGTGATCAGCTGTTTAATGTTTCCTTCTTCCTTAGACTTTTACTTCTATGAGAGCAGAGACACCTTTTTTTTTTTTTTCCTAACAAATGTATTCCCAGTACCAATCTAAATGACTAACTTATGGTAAGACAATAAATACAATATTTATTGAGTGAAAGAATGAATGAATGAAATTACAGAAGAAACATTTTTCCTCTGGTACTAAACTTTAAAACAAATTTTCCATGTGATATTTTAAGAGGAATATATTTAGAGATGGACAGTGTTCTTAACATCAATATCATAGATGTTCTAAGCTAATATAGCTTATTTTACACTTCACCCTTAGATCAAGTTTTCTCAAGGAGTGGATGGATGACATTTCCATTAGACTATCATTTCTAAATAGATTGTTTCTTAGCAGTTTTTAAAAATCAGAAAACAAAGTTTGATATTAATTTATTTGATGAGTTGATATTTGTAAAGTTGATTGATGGTTGACCCATATTCTTCAGAAACTGGACTCTCAGGTGATATATTTTCACATTCCATTATGGTTGTTGAAATACTGGTACAAATACTTTTCCTAAGTTAAAGGACATCTCACTTATGTAAGAAACATTGCTACATAACAAATAAGCCCCAAACTTAGAAGCTTAAAACAAAAAACATTTATTATTTCATAGTTTCTGTGGGTCAGGAATCTGACCCCAGCCTAAGTTGATGCCTATGGCTCAAGACCTCTAATGATGCTGCAGTTCAGCTGGTGGTGGTGGCTGTGGTATCCTCTGATGGTTTGATGGCAGTGGATGAGGGGAGATATCTACTTCCATGCTTACTCGTGTGGTTGCTAGAAGCCCTCCATTCCTCATTTCACTGGGCTCCACATAGGCTGATGGAATGCGCTCATGACAGGACAGCTGGTGGTTCAGGAGAGAGAGCCAGAGAGGGAGAAAGAGAGCACCTGCGATGGAGCCACAGTTTTTTTTTTTTTTTTTTTTTTTTTTTTTTTTTTTTGCGGTACGTGGGCCTCTCACCGCTGCGGCCCCTCCTGCTGTGGAGCACAGGTTCCGGACGCACAGGCCCAGCGGCCACAGCTCACGGGCCCAGTCGCTCTGCGGCATGAGGGATCTTCCCGGACCGGGGCACAAACCCGTGTCCCGTGCAGCGGCAGGCGGACTCTCAACCACTGCGCCACCAGGGAAGCCCAACAGTTTTTTTATTACCTAATCTTGAAAGTAAGATCCCATTACTTCTTTTTTTTAAAAAAGATATTTTATTTAGGGACTTCCCTGGTGGTGCAGTGGTTAAGAATCCACCTGCCAATGCAGGGGACACGGGTTTGATCCCTGGTCTGGGAAGATCCCACATGACGTGGAGCAACTTAGCCTGTGTACCACAACTACTGAGCCCATGCATTACAACTACCAAAGACTGTGCACCCTAGAGCCAGTGTGCCGCAACTACTGAGCTGACGCGTCACAACTACTGAAGCCCGCACACCCTACGGTCCACGTGCTGCAGCTACTGAGGCTTGTGCACCTAGAGCCCAAGTGCTCCAAGACAAGAGAAGCCACCACAATGAGAAGCCCGAGCACCACAACGAGAAGTCTGTGCACCACAATGAATAGTAGCCCCCACTCACCACAACTAGAGAACGCCTATGTGCAGCAACAAAGACCCAAAGCAGCCAAAAAATAAATTAAAAAATTTAAAAAATATATATTTTATTTATTTGGCTGCTCCAGGTCTTAGTCACAGCACATGGGATCTAGTTCCTTGATCATGGATCAAACCCGGGCCCTCCGCATTGGGAGCGTGGAGCCTTAACCACTGGACCACCAGGGAAGTACCCCCATTACTTCTTCTTCTTTTTTTTTTTTTTTTTTTTTTGCGGTATGCGGGCCTCTCACCGTTGTGGCCTCTCCCTTCTCCCTTTGTGGAGCACAGGCTCCGGACGCACAGGATCAGCGGCCATGGCTTACGGGCCCAGCCACTCCGCGGCATGTGGGATCTTCCCGGACCAGGGCATGAACCCCTGTCCCCTGCATCAGCAGGCAGACTCTCAACCACTGCACCACCAGGGAAGCTCCCCATTACTTCTTTTACTCATAGAAGCAAGCAAGTCAATAAGTTCAACCCACATTCGAGGGGAGGCGATTACACTAGGGCACAAATACCAGGAAGCTATTTTAGAGGCTGCCTGTCGTACTCAAGGGGACCTAACTGCAAAGCTAGAATTGTCTTGAAGAATTCAAATTTCAGCATTGTAGATCATGTGAAAATTCTTCACTACAATAATTTAAAAAACACTTACTCTTTGGCAACTTGCACATAGAATCTTTTCTGATTATTTCAAGCAATATTTGATAGTACAGCAGTGGTGATCACCTGGGTAGAAGTTCCTAAAATCTGTTTAAAAATATTACATTGAGACCAAGACCCTAAGTTTCTTGAAGAGAAACCTGCCATAATGTTTTGCAGAGATTTCCAACACTTCCTTTTCATGTCTTTCACTTTATATTTTGTAGTGCATTTGGGTAAACTTCCCAGATAGATCTTCTAGTTCATTAATTTTTCTTTCAGTTGTATCTTGTTGGTTGTTTAACTCATTCATTGATTTAAAAAAATTTTTTGGTAATCATTTTTAAAAATTTCTGTTAAATTTTTTCTCCAAATCATCCTATTCTTTTTTCAAATGTCCTGCTTTTTATTTATTTATTTATTTAAATTTTTAAAATTTTTATTTTTTTATTAGTTTCTGCTTTATAACAAAGTGAACCAGTCATACTATATGTCCTGCTTTTTAAAAAAATATATATGGTTTCAATTTCTTCTGCTGTCTCTTTCCCCATTTTAAGCATATTTTAAAACAGTCTACTTCAGTTGGCTTCACTGTCTCTAGGCTGGCATGGGCAACACCTCTTGCTCTTTTATTTGATGACTCCTGCTATTGTTAGATTGTTTCTTTGTGCAGTTTGTAATTTGTGATTTTGAACTTCTCTTCAGTAAGGATATCCTCTGTTGGAATATTGTGTACCCTAAGATGTGATGCTATGTACTCATGTTTGTTCAGTTGGTTTAGGACTAGTGTTTTTTTTTGTTTTTTTTCTTTAATTTCTAAGCTTGAGGATTCTACTATCATCCTTGAAGACTAGTATCGTGGTCTTTTGTTTTAATTTTTAAAGGGGAATTTTGTTTTCCCCACTAAGTTCCTCAAGCCAAATCCAATATCCTTGTTACTTTCCCAGTGATTTTATCCCTTTCCTCTATCACTCAGGAGTCACTCTTTCATTTACCCAGCTTTTTATAGGGATCTCAGGTCCTGCACCGAAATTCACATGTGCCAAGGTCGTGTTCTTATCCCAAACAGGCATGTAATCTGTGGCATCTAGTAATGAGGCCTTCCTTGAGTCTAATAACCCCCTGAACATCTACTGAGTCACTTTACAAAGCTTTTGTTTTACATTTCTTCTTTGTTGCTGGCTCCCAGGAATTTCCCTTTTTTTTTCTTTAAATTCATATGTATATTTTTATTATTATTTTGATTATATGTTATTTACTGTTTTTCTATTTTTATAGCCAGAGGGCCA
This sequence comes from Mesoplodon densirostris, assembly GCF_025265405.1. Classification (NCBI taxonomy): domain Eukaryota; kingdom Metazoa; phylum Chordata; class Mammalia; order Artiodactyla; family Ziphiidae; genus Mesoplodon; species Mesoplodon densirostris. The sequence goes on along the minus strand of NC_082670.1, from coordinate 43,355,824 downwards.
TGTTGTAGGAACTGGACTAAAAAAATAGTATAATATGCTGTTCAACCAGTTCCTTTATTTACTTTATTTATAAAGTCTGTCTACTCTTCCGTTCTTTATTTTCCTTGTTTTGTCCCCATGCTTAGAAAAACATCATAATTTCAGATCCTGCCCTAAATAAAATCTATGTCTATATATAGGCCTTTATTTCTTCTCACCCACCAATTAGTCCCTATATGTACCTAGGCACCTACTGTATCATTTCTTTTACCCTATAATTTAAAACTGTATACATAAAATACTTATGGGTGAGAAGGCATAAATCCCTCTAGCTGAAAGAAATGCAATATGTGATTCAGGGAATTTGAGTGTGTCATTGCAAAATCCTGTTCTGTCGGGTAGCGGTGTGGTTTGGTATAAAGAAAAGTAATAGAAATATTCACAACAGAGCCCTAGGATATAAAAGTCCCTTTGTGTTTTTCATTACTGGGTCATTACTTGCCATTCTTTACAAAATAAACAGGAAGAATTGTTTCCAGGTTCTAAAGTTCAAGAGCTTGGGGACAAACTTGCAAAATGCTTAAAAATAAAGGACCACAACTGAGGAACAAAAAACGAAAGATGGATATTTTCATACCAACAGAGATAGGATTACTATTTCTAAAAGCTGAAAGTATGTCTACACATTTTCATTAAAAAAACCTACAGTGAACTTCTGCAGCTTTACAATTTGTATAACCAAAAGGTGGCAGTGTTCCATTTGGTTTCCTCTGGAACCTCATTTTGTAGAGGTATAATTTTCAGATGTATTCTGTCTTTAATTTACACTTAAAACAAACATTAAGCAATATTACTATTATCACATGTGCCAAAAGATAATTATGATTGAGAAGAAAAGAAATTTTTTTTGACAACAGGAACTTTAAAGGATTTATTGTATAGAATGCACTAACCTGAACAGCCAAAAAAACAAAAACAACAAAAATAACAGGACATTTAAAAAATCAGCATATGGATGATTCACATATAAGATATTTCATTTGTTATTCAATTATATCTTTGGTCTACTCTGTCTTGAATATTAATTGATTCATTTTATAACACTATGCAAGCATAGATTCATTTTCAGGTCTAACTAGTTAATGAGGGAAAAAATTTGGCTTTTGTGTTCATAGCAGACAAAATATTTTCATCACTATGATTAAAATTTTTCTTCAACAAGTGAATAATAAATATTTAAGGCCACCGATGAGTAGGTTGAAAATATATGCAAATATCTTCTTAGGCTATTAATATTACAATGAAAGCAACTAAAATAAGTAATTGAAAACGATTTCAATCCCAAATCCTAAATCTGCTACAAAATCTTAAGTGAAAGCTTACATGAGGCAAAATTTATTTTATGAGTGTATCCTGGCAAGAATTGACCTAACAGTCAATTATTATAAACAAAGTCCAGATTTCTTAATTAAAATACAAAATATTGGCTCTCCTTCTCAGCCTGAAATAAGTTACGTCTTAAGGAGACTGCAATTACGGTGGCGCCTTCTATTGCCTCTGGTGGTCAGAGCCTGTCAGTATTTGCATAAAACCCTCTTTCTTAAAGCTTTGCAACAGTGCTGTGGATTGTTACTTCCTTAGCTAAGGCTTGGCATCAAAATTCCAAAACAGAAGTTGAGGAATTTTGTTTTAAGTTTGGTCCGAACACCAGAAAACTTTCATTTTTATTCTCATAAATGTGGGGAGAAAATAAACTCTTCCATTTATTATGGTTACATTTTTGGACTTGGGGATTTTATCTCTGTCCACCTACTATATATAAAAATTATAATTGGCTATATTTGGCAAATAATACTGACTACAAATTAATGAACCATCCATAGTACTTTTCACTTTAAAATGACTTTCAAAGACAGCCTTTATGTACTTGATAGCTGTTTTTAGTTGGTGAACCAAAATTAGTTTTTATACCTGATTTTATCAAAATGAGTAAACATTTTTTTCAGCTATCTGTGTTAGTGGCAAAGTCTTTTTAAATGACTTTACTTATTCCTTTAAAGCTCCTTTACCATCTAACCTAAGAAAAATTTCTAGGACAGAACAGGTTTGACTAGTTTTTATTTCATCTTTCTTCTGTGTCCTTTCCTGCCAATTGAAAGAATGCAAGTGACAATAAAATTATCTCCAGTTGGTCAGGGAGAGGAAGAGGAGAGAAAGTCATGAACTGACTTTTTCACCTTGGACTTGTATTACGATTGGTTTTGTTCATGGAGTATTTCTCAAGGTATTATCTGAAAAAGTGAAACTGTCTTTTCAGCTAAAGAAAACTACCGTTAAAAACACCTATTTCTAGATTCCTTTATTATAGCTCATCTGCTGCCCTTGGCTAGTGATGGTAAAGGTCACATTGGCACAAGAAAACGTCCTTTAGGAGATAAGCATTTGGACATTTTGTGTATTCAACTGTGGATGAATTTTTTTGTGCTGTATTATCAACGTGAAAACACTTTTGTGGACCAGTCACAATCATGGCCTACCTTCCATAGACTTTGATGCTACATGAGTCAGGTAATTAGATGTGTAAATACTTATTGATTTGTTTAATGGTCGCTGTTGTTTAGCTACAGATATATGCTTAGTAAACATTTTTGAAACAGATGAATGAACATTCATTCTATTGGGTATTTTTGTGCCAAATGGTGTGTGCCAGGCATGCGGGGGTGGGGACGGGTGAAGGGTAGGTCTAGTGAGACACCAGAAGAAAATCCTGTCCTCCAGGAATTGGTCATTAAGCAGTGAGATCTAATGGTAAGTGACATTTATTATTTATTATGTGCCAGGCCCAGTGCTAAGTTTTTTTACACTTATTAACTCATTTAATCCTTATAAAACCCTATGTGGGAGGAACTGCAATTAACCCCATTTTACAGATCAGGAAATTGAGGCAAAGCCTGGTTACACAGCTAGAAAACAGTGGAGCCAGGATTCAAATTCATTCTGGTTTCTGAGCCTAGGCTCTTAATCACTGTTTTATCTTGCCTTTCCAATGATAACAAGACACAGATTAATTCTTTCCCAAAATGTGCTGGTTGCAGATTAGTCCTAGGGTGTTTTGCAAAACAGCAGTCAGCTCCTTAGATAAATGGTAAAATTTGCTTGGAAAATACTGCATACTATAACTCCTCTGCATCACCAGGGCCAATAAAATATCTTTGCTTATTCTATTGCTAAATGCTTTGGATCACCGCTCTGTAAAGGTGTGAGAATTGTTCAGTACATCTCTCAAAGACAGTATTCTGAGTAATAAATGCAGAGCCACTTTTTTAAAGATGAAGTAACTGAAGCAGAGGTGTTAAGTGACCTTTCTCACCTGGAACAAAGTGGGCAGTACCGGGACAACTGCTTGAATCAATTCTGATCCGAAACCTAGTGCTCTAAATTGAGTAGAGCAAACTTTTCCTTTGTTTTTGCCCATATGCTTTGGACAATCCTTTTTCCCAGTCCTTGGTCATGTGTGGCTTACTTGAGTCAAAGCTAAGCAAGCTAACTCTTCCCCTCTTTTCACTCACCAAGTTTCCATTAACACTAATGGAAAATCTTGGGGTAGATGTGCATTTTACATTTTCTTTCTTGTGCAGTGGAGGAGCAGTTAGCCAATCAAAACTCTTTTTTTTTTTTTTTTTTTTTGGCCACTGCACTGGGATACCCTAGGACCAGAATGGAGATGGGCTGATAAAACAGGGAGGGGATATCACCAAGGAGAGAGAGGCTTTGTGTCCTTTGAGGTGTTAGGAGATTGTGTGTAAAGATAACCATAAAATTCCTGGCTTTGTCTACCTTTTTCTATTTGTAGACATCACAACCTTCTTTGGGAGAATGATCTTTTCATAGTAATTCTTAAGTGTTTTTCTCCCCATCCAGTGATTAAACAGTGGTACAAACATTGTCTCCAATTATCAATGAGCATCAACCAGTGGAAAAGCTTACACAAATTGAATTCTACTGGGCCACGTGCCCATGATGAGTTATGAAATACATCAACTTTTACAAAGCATTTATTCATGTATTCTCTCCTTTTAATGGGCTCAATCTTATGCATGCTGAGGTCTTGTTTTTTTCTGATTTCACAGGTGAAGAAACTTAGATTCCAAAAAGTTACTCCTTCCTATTTATTCTCTAGTTGGATGATTCCAAAATGACTTTTCCAAGGTCATTCAGATAGTTAAGTGGCAAAACCAAGATATAAATCTAGTTTCCTGGCTGACTTTCTCTGAGCACGTGTTAAGTGATAAAGTATAGTGGGTGCCTAGGAAAAGATTCAAGCATCCAGATGGCATTTGGATACTTGCAAAGAAAATGGTATATAGATTATAGGGCAGTATATATTATAGGGCAGTGAGCTTTAAATTTATGTCTTGTAGTTATTGATTTTACGCTTCTAAGTGCTTCTGATTCCATGTGTATAAATAATTCAGTACTTCATTCTGGTTAGAGGGGTCATACCAGCAAATTCTCCTTGAATCAAACAACCATTAACATCTTTAGATTTAGAAGAGAAAAGCTCAGGGTAACTGAACTGCTCCAGCCTTCCAGGGAAATAACTTTTCCCACCCAGAAAGCACTTGAAAAGCTTAAGCAGTCCTGAATGCTGCATATAAACCACTCAGTTTAAGGGACCTTATCAGATTGGTCTTTATCTAATGAGCCTTTAACTGATTTAGAAAGCATGTTTGAAAATATATGTAAATGAGTCGTATACCTACATATGAGGAATTCCTGGATTACATTAGAAATTGTAGATGATTTGGCTTAATTTTTTTCCCTTAAAATAATTGAAAGATAACATACAATTGATAAACATTATATCTAGAGAATTTTCTAGGAAAAGTATTAAAAGACATTTTAGAAGACAATATTAAACCATACTACATATATAATTAAGGCCTTCTATTAAAGAAATGTATCTCATGTCAGAATATAAAAACATTGAGAATAAAAAGTTAATTCTTTGCACTCAAAGATAATTATCCATTATGCTAGGTGTGGCCTGGCAGCAGGATATAATTTCAGTACCTATTTAGTTATTTTCTTATATTTTCACTATAACACTGCATATCACATACAAATTCAGAGTTATTATTATTGTTGCTATTTTTAATATATTAGCCAGAAATATTAAAAAGTTGTGAACGTTTCAAAAGTATTTGTATCTGCACCTGAAAACACTGATCTAGAGTTGGATTGATAGGTTACAATATTTGCTTCTATTTCTCCTGAAACAGCTTAAAAGTAAAATGAATTTATCCAATGAGAAGAATATTATTGTACTGCAATTTGATGTTATCACTGCCTTGCTAATGAACATACAGTGATAGAAAATACAACCATTCTAGAAGGAAGAAAGAAGTGGAGATTAGGAAGGGGGAGGGTAGGATTACCCTGCAGGAAGAGAGAGGTGGTGAAAGGTGAGAGATAAAGGAAACAGTCACATACTTGAAAGAGAGTTCTAGATAAGGGAGCTAGGCAGGATAAGGCTTTTAAAAATGGAGACACCAAGATAAAGAGTTTATTGTAAAATGGAAGAACAAAAGATATCGAGAGAATGCAAGGGTGAAGAAGAGAAAATCAATAGCTCTTAAATATAGAAAGTACCTGGGAAATGAAGATGGAGAGAAGTCCCAGTGCCAGAGGAAACTTCAGAAATGCATGTGCAGCTCTGAGGAACTTGTATGCATTCACACACAAGCACACACACACACACACACACACACACACGACACGCACAACACTCCAACAACCAGGACAGTAGGAAAATTTCAGAAATGAACATACCCAGTATAGGCATGAAGGACACCTGTTATGTGAGTTAAGATGACTATTTTTTTAAATTGAACTTTAAAGAGTTATGTAATGGAGCAGCACGTGCGATTCACCTTATGTTATAATCCAAGAAGGAACTGGAAATGAGAGCAAAGAAGACTGTGCAATAACCAGATGCCATTTTGAGGAATATATTCTTTCTGAGATGCAATAGTATTGTGTGTCTAAGAAATCGCATTTTGAGCTCAACATTCAAATACAGATATCTAAAGAAATTGTTTTAGAAACAACTAACCTCTAAATTTGGAAAGAGTGGGGACTGTGTGTTTTATTCATTGCTATAGTAGGTGCTAAATAAGTTGTATTTAGTGTATAAACGGGTGCGAAAGGTTTTTTGGATGCAAGTATTGCGTATGTCTTTAAAAATTTAAACAACAGTTTAGTGCATACCAGGGAATCTTAGCAGGAATCAAGGAAAAATCAAAGGTCTTGTTCTAATTTGGAAACTCTATTATGATACTGAAACATCCTCTTATTATGTGTGTAGTGGTTTGAATGTTGCCAAGACTATTTGTTAAGGGTTCTTAACTTTGGCTACTTATTAATCAGTATTAAAAAAAATACTGATGTCTCCTTAAGAGTTATGATTTAATTGGTCTTCTGTGTGGTCCAGCCATTAGTTTGTGTGTGTGTGTGTGCTTTTTTAAAAGGCATAATTGACATACAATGTTATATTTGCTTCAGATGTATAACATGATTTAATATTTGTATATATTGCAAAATGATCAATATAAAAAGTCTAGTTTAGTAAGATCTCCTCTCTTAACAATGCCATTAGTATTTCTTAAAAATTCTCCCTGCTCCCCATTTATGACTGTAATGTGTAACCTGGTTTGAAAATTTTTGTGTTAAAGGGATAGTGTTATATGCTTACAGCTTGAATATTAATCATTAATGTCCATCCTCCTCATTATTAGCTATATTTCCTCAGCATATTTTGTCTTAGGGAACAGAGTTCATATCCTCTCATGTTGCAGAATAGGAATGGGTCTTGGGTGACATTTACACATTTTTTTCTTTTGCTGTTAGACAGTTTTTGTGATATAATTGGGGCTAATTCATTAGGCTCTAAATTTATCCTAAAGCTTTACCTTAAAATGTTTGATGAGGAGTTTATGAAATAGTGTCTATTTCCTATGTAAAAAAAGTGGAAAAATAGGGCTATTTAATTAAAGCATTACAGATAATAGTAGGTATGCTATTGAGACACGTTTGTATTAGGTAAAATAATTTAAAAATTTCCTTTGAATTGTCTCATTTTGAACATATCATGACTAGTGACATTTATCAATTGTATTTCCCACTGAGGACTAAATCACCATTTGTGGGAATTATGGGGATACAATGGAAGTCATGGCTTTCATTGATCTGTAAGACTCCTACAAATTTTGAATTGGTTAGTATGTTGGCAGATACTTCTAGAGTCTTCCATTTGCTAAAGTGTGAAGGATGAAAAATGTGGGTTGAAAGACTTTGACTTTGGGACTCCCCAGCATACTTTATCAAATGCCTCTTCCCACGCTCCAGGCATTTTCAGACTTCACCTCGTCCCAGTGTGTGTCTCAACTCTGTATATACCTGCTCGAGTCTTGGCAGGTGTGGTGTTCATTGTTAATGTCTGTTAAACAAAAAGTGGTCACTTTCATGGCTTCTTGCCTTGTAATATGGGTCATAAAAACAGCACCAAAACCCAAAACTAAACTAAACAAATAAGCCATTGAAAGTCAAAGGAATGAGATATTAATTGACAGGAACAGAAGTTGTTCTTTTGGGTCAAAGGCCACTTTAATTCAGTGGGCAGTCACCTCATCAGAGCTCCCTGTAATGATAGACCAAGGTATTTTGCAAGTGCTAATGTGACTCATTACATGATGTTTTTTTTACATTTGCACTCTGATTCACAGCTGTGGGATGAAGCCTGTAATAGACCAGTTTCCTCATGAAAGGAACCTTTCCTAGTGTAGGTGAGCCTACCTGTTAAGAGATACAGCAATTTGTAAACAAGTGTGTCTAATGAATCCTTGTAACTTATAATGTTTCCAGAGACTATTGCCCTTAAAAAAGTGCCTGGAATATTGTTCATCTTTGTTAAAAAATTGTCTCATCAACAAATATTGATTGAGCTGCTAATATGTACTGTTTGACACTGATGAACAAAATAAACTCAGCCCCTACTTTTATGCTGCTTGCATTCTAGCTAAACTCTCAAGGAAAAAGTAGAAATATCTCTTGATTAACAACCACATTTAAGCAATAATTTTATGCCCTTAAATCAACTGAAACTATAATATATGATTGTAAACTCTGTGAGGGCAAGTATCTTATTTGATTTCTTTGTATATGTAAAGCATATAGCACATAGTAGTCACACATAGGCTTTCAATAAATGCTTGTTGAATGAATAAATCATTCCAAATGATGAGTTATTGTGAATGAGTTTTTAAAATTATAAAGTGCTCTACAAATGAGATTATTCTTTCATGATTAACTATATAACTGCTTAATGGTCAACCTACCTATCTAAATATTCTGTCAATTTGGATGATGGATAAAATATCTCCCCTAATAATTTGACTTACCAAATGTCTTGGGGTCAGTTAATTCGAGTCTATCTGTCAGATGAATCCTTAGAACAGTATTTCATTAACAGTGTTTCCTTTTTTTTTTTTTTTTTTTTTTTTTTTTTGCGGTATGCGGGCCTCTCACTGTTGTGGCCTCCCCCGTTGCGGAGCACAGGCTCCGGACGCGCAGGCTCCGGACGCGCAGGCTCAGCGGCCATGGCTCACGGGCCCAGCCGCTCCGCGGCATATGGGATCCTCCCAGACCGGGGCACGAACCCGTATCCCCTGCATCGGCAGGCGGACTCTCAACCACTTGCGCCACCAGGGAGGCCCCAGTGTTTCCTTTTTAATGATAAATGTTGGTTCATTCTCACTTAAATAACTACTAGACTACCTACCCTAATGAAATAATATAAAGCAATCTTAGGAACATGTAATAATACAAAGCATATTGACACATCCTCTGTTCACTTACAAGTATTACATGATGTCACCATTCATTAAAAAAAAAAACTAAACATTTTAAACGTTTTGGGTCACTATCTTTTATTTTTCATCCCCAAGGTTTCTTTAACAACTATTAACTAGACAGAAAGTGGAGGCTGGTATAGCCTCCACAATTACAATCTCTTTCAGGTTACTGCAGGCAAATCCAAGTCAGATGGTGGTGTTGTAACTCCACTCTTTTCCTTCAGACCTTTCCTATGCACACCATATTCTCTGTTTGTATATACGCTATGTTTGAGTAAACTGAGAGCAATTTCATATCACAGATGCTGCTCTGCTCTGCACTTGTGCAGGTGTTCACCAAGAAAATTCTAGAAGATGGTATCTCCCCTGGACTCTCCCACGGCTGTAGCCTCTTCAACCTCCTAAGCATTCTCACCCCCCACTTCCTCCAACGCAATCTAAGATAACTTCTGCTTAAGAATTTTAAGATCCTATTCAGATGATTTTGAATTGTTTTCGAACTTAAAAGATAATTTAGAAGTGCAGACACCACTGACATTGGGTATCTGTCTTTCACTGCAGTCACATCTTTCAGTTAGGAATTTTTGTTTCAAGGAGAAACCAACATAACAACAATAAAACCAGGAGTGAAATAGAAAGACTCATCCAGAACAGCACAGATTTACAAATGCTCCAACTTTCTTTTGAAGGGCTGGGGAAAATGGGATCAGTCTCTCCGTTGTCAGTTTGCATATCCACAGACTAAATATGTCCAGTTTTTGTGAGGGAAAGAGAAAAATGAACAGGAGGGATGGCAGTGGAGAACTTCTTCCATGCATTCGATTATCTCTGTTTCCCACCAGAAAGCCTCTTATATTAGTATATACCTCAGGCAAATACTACGCCTGAGAGGTGGGTTTTTATGAAGGCCCCTCTTCTTGGAATGTGCTTATTTTTAGGAACAATTCTTATGATGCCCTGGATGTTTCTCCTGTCCCAACTTCTTTCATACAGAATATAGTTCTTCAGTCTGTTCAGTGACTTATGCGACTTTTAAATACATGCTCTGAAATTTGGAACGTTTATACATTGCCACTGCAAAATACTTAATCTTCTAAATTGCTCACATATTTATTTAGATACACAACAACCTGGCAATCCCAATGATGTGGTAAAACACCTTTACTTTTAATTAAAAATGAATTTGACTTTTCATTTGGTGGTTAGCATTTCCCCTCTCTTCCTGGAAGGTTTTTTTTCTTCTTTATTTTCTTTCTCTCTTTGCACATGTTGATCCTTTTGAAAAATGAATGTTTGCCAAATCTAGTCTGAGTTGGAAGGGAAGGTGGGGGGAGGGTGGATACGAGAAGTTCTGACCAAGAATGCTAGCAACTGATTTCCAGTCTAGAGGTAGGCTCTGTGCCTGGTGAAGCAATTAAATTACAATTACACTGATTGATATTATAAATCAGACTTTGGGAAAATGAGTTTGGGGGACTTGTGACACCTAAACTCATTTTTATTTTTCTGTTGGATCTTAGGGAAAAAAATCAACACGTGTGGAAGATAAGCATTGTTTCTTCCTCAAGGGTAACCAATTTTTACTTATAACTCTATGCTGTGCTCTAGAGACAGGAAGCAAATTCATAACCTTGATCATTTCTTTTAAAATGTAGAGAGGAAAACTGTAGTATCCTTTATCTGGGATATGTTTAATAAATGCAGAGGAAAAATGGAGAATTTTTTTTTTTTATCTCCAAGTAATTGATTTGGATCTGCACCCATGGCCAAAATATTCTTAGTTTGGTTTGTATATGAAATCAACAGTTTCAAAAATTTTAGTGGTTTCAACCATTTTTTACTGAAACGGTATTCTTTCACCTCCTTTCAACCTGCCCTACTGCTATTCATGGGATAACGAAGCTATAGACGTATTCCATGTATGTCAGTATTTGGGTCTGCTACTGTGGTATCCTACCTGGCTATTAATAAAATATTTTCAGTAGGGGTAAATATTCAACAGCATCATCAAGTTTGCAGTGAGTTTGTATAAGAAAAATTATGCAGACAATAAGATTCCACAAGCCCTTTCGGTATCTTGCCTTCACCAATAAATTGTAGATTTATGAGAAATATGGCTTTGCTTTAGACACTCAGAGGAAATATTTAAAAAGAAATTAAATAAGATACCGGGCGCCTCTAGGTAGAGTAAAGGAAAAACATTAAAATTTCATAATAGTTTGAGAATTTGCTTGATAAATCTGCAACTGGTATCAGAATACTATCCCAGACAATGAAAGTACTGTGAGCCCTAAGGTTAAGGGGGAGCTTGTAAGGAAAATTATAGCTGCACAAAAACGTTGTAGACTTCCAAATTTTAAAGGCATTAAACATTAAGGATAAACACCTACTTTGCTCATTTCCCCGGATTAAGTATGGTATTTTAGAAAGGTGTGCACTTTCCCCATTATACCCATCAGATTTTAAAAACACAAATTTCAATCTGCATGTAGTCATGAAGAATATTTGACTTGTGTTTATTTGCATGGGTCAAGGCAAATCAAAGTACTGAGTACAACTTATGGGAAATATCTAATTTGTAAGTCAGTTTACATTTCAACTGAAGTGACTTGAAAGTTGAGAATCATGACACCATATCTTAGGCTATTTTTATTTCAAATGCGCCGAGTTAACAAGAGAAATGTGAATACACTTTTCTGCTTAAAATTTTGATGTTTAAAGATCATTATACCTGGGCATCTCATCACCATTATGGAATTATTATAACTACTGCTTTGGGAGCTAGAATATATTTACTGGTGGTGAATTCTCTACTGTATTTTATTCTAAAGAGATCTGTCTGTCATTAACAAACAACAAATTAACCTCAATTTATGACGCTTCCTTTTATTTTTCAAGAAGTAAGCTTTAATAACTTATAAAAACTAGAAATAACCTCAAATACAGAACAGAGACATCTCATGTTAATTCAGCCACAACCTGAGACTAATATAGAAGTGTATTAAATGTGTACTATTAAAAGAAAGATCTGAAAGTGTCCTCTATAAAATTGTTGACCAAATTTCCAGTCTGCCGCTTGAAAACTGGCTTTCCCCCCCCCCCAGAAGTTATATGCTCCATGCATCACTGTGCTGTGTCAGATGCGTGCCTATAAAATTGCGAAAATGAAGTCTTTTCTGGTAGCAAAGGGGTTAAGTTCTTTTTGCTTTACCAGTTTCAAATTACAATGAGAAGCCTCTTCTTTCCCAGCAGGGTTGTGCTTACATTACTCTTTAGATCTCCCTTGAAGAGGGCTGGTATATTTGTGTCTGCTGGAGGTGGAATTAACAGTAAGAAGGAGAAAGAGAGTGAAGGGACTTTCAGGAAGGTTTGCAAGTAAATTCAGGAAAACACATTGACTTGAATAGTACAACCTTGAGTCTTGTTTTACACTAAGACGACACAAAAGATGTTAAAGTTATCACCAAGCTGCCGGACAAATATATATTCCAACACCAAGGTGCAGATCAACATAGATCTGTGATTCAGAAATCAGGATTTGTTTTGGAAAGAGCTCAAGGGTTGAGAAGAACTCAAGAGCAAGTGAAGATCACTTTGGGAACTACAGTTTATTAGAAGATCAACTTCCGTTCATTCAAATACCAAAGGCCTGATTATCATATATTGATATAGGAATGCATAGGTCATCTGATCAAATAATATTAGCCGTCTTCTGCTCTATCCATGCAGCAAAAACTCTTAACAACTGTGGATAACTGGAAATCTGAGTTTCAGCTTTCTTAGAAATAACTACTCTTGACATATTCCAATATATTAAAAATCAATGAGGATGTGTGTTCAGAAATGTCACTGTCATGAAGAATAGGTAAATTTGTTTTTCAGCTACTGGGGAAATATACCTCCTCAGAACTTAGATTTTTTGTTTTTTGTTTTTGGTAAGAGGACAAGAACGACTAAAAAATATCAACTTTTGCTTTTGGACAAAAATGCATCTGACTGTATTTTTACTTAGGGGTATTGTGGGTTTCCTCTGGAGCTGCTGGGTTCTAGTGGGTTCTGCGAAAGGAAGTTTGGGAGACAATCATGTTCACTCCAGTTTTATTTATAGACGACTACGGAACCACGAAAGACGGGAAATACAGAGGGAAATTCTTTCTATCTTGGGTTTGCCTCACAGACCCAGACCATTTTCACCTGGAAAACAAGCTTCCTCTGCACCTCTCTTTATGCTGGACCTGTACAACGCCATGGCCAGTGAGGAGAACCCCGAAGAGCCGGATTACTCTGTGAGGGCATCCCTGGCAGCAGAGAGCAGGGGAGCCAGGAAGGGCTCCCCAGCCTCTCCCAATGGGTACCCTCGCCGCATCCAGTTGTCTCGAACGACTCCCCTGACCACCCAGAGTCCTCCTCTAGCCAGCCTACATGATGCCAACTTTCTGAATGATGCTGACATGGTCATGAGCTTTGTCAATTTAGGTATGTTGTTCGTTTATTTGTTAATCTATGTTATTGCAAAGTGGACGTTTTCCTAATGGTAAAGTAGCTGCCTGGTAGGTGGTCATGTTTATATAAAGTCATTTTCTATAACTCTCCTCTCCAGCTTCTGTTTCCTTTCTTTCACTGACATAAAATAAGATTTTGCCTTAGGCAACAAAGTCATATGTATATATATATATATATATATATATATATATATATATTTTAATATAAAAAGCTAAAATTAAGCACATGGTTTGGGTAAATTTGGGTCTTTTCATATCTTGTTAAAATTTCAACTTTGCTTAAATGTATGAATAAACAGGCAATAGTTTAAAAAAAGGAGAATTTATGAGGATAGTTAAGCTATGGGCAAAATAATAATCATAGTAATAATAATAATGATGATGATGATGCAAGTATTTAGATGGAAAAGTAAAAGTGACATTCTGGACCATTTTTTGGTTAGTAATTTAAAAGACATATAAGTGTAATTTATATGCCACTTAAGAATGCTCATTTTAGTGAGGAAACTACTGTGAAAATATTGATGTGAAATTAATTAAGTTCAAATAATATTGTAAAAGATTACTATCAAAGACTTTCAGGGATAGATTCTGAAAACCTGTGAAAAATATTTTGGAAAATAAGTTTCAATCTAACATTTTTTAACTGTAATGATTAAAATATATTATACTTCTTTGACTTTTTTCAGAGGCAAGAGAAATGTAAAACATGCTATGATGCTTTACCTATACAAAACTTTCCTTGACATTTAAGATAAAAAAATTTCAATTGAAAAATTCTTTAATTATCAGTATGGTTACAGAATAATTTTAAAAATTATGTTTTAGTGCTGATACTGACAATACCTAAAAAATTGATATTGACAATATCAAATGATGTTAGTGCCCAGAATTTCATCTTGCAATAATATTAAAGAGTCACCACTTTAAAATGACTTTACAGGGGCTGTAATTTTCTTTAAATTTTTTGGTAGTGACTGAAGGTGAAAATTTACTATCTTTAAACATTCAAAAAAACCACATAGAGTGTATTTATTTTTGAAGACAAAACTTAATAAATTTAATCAATTTTAATGTTAGAACTTTTAAAACTTTATTTTAAAAGTGCATTCTGCTTGGACTTAAAATTGACATGTTTTATTACACACTTAATTTAAAACTTCCTCAAATAATATCTCAAAAATATTCTTTGTAAAGTCAGATAGCAACAAATCTTAATAACACATGATGCTTTTATAATATGTGTTGCTTAATATGCCCTGCTCATTTGCTCTGAGCAATCCTAGCAGGAAGGATAAGGTGCCTAATAAATCATATGTTTCACGTTACAGGAGACAAAGCTCTCATTATAAGTTTTAGTAAGTCATCATTGGTTGCCTTAATCGGGTGTCATGGAGGCCTTTTCTTCTACATGTAATTAACAGGTTCCTTTGGAACTTTCAAGCCATTAAAATATATCTTAATTCTAAATTAGTTTGGTTGTTTTTTTCTTCATGAGTGGCATGCAAATGTGACTCATGGTATGTTTGAATTTGTAGCAATTTCTCAAGCTTATTCAATAATTTAAGTTAGTTTTAATATTTTCATAGAAAAAATGCAATTAAGCATGATTTACATATTCATAAAATAAATCACTGAAAAAATCAGTTCAGGTCATCTAAAATCTGACAGGAAAGAATGTGTTACGTTATGTACTTTATAAAACAATAGCTCAGTCATGAATCTTTTCTAATAATATATTAAAATTGAATACTTTGATCATTCACAAGAGTGTGTATTTGTTTTATCAGAAAGGAATGAAGTGTGATTTTTGAACCCGTGCACCATTGTTCTTTATAAATCTACATAGAATAAGAAAGCCAAAACCAATAATAAACAGTTTTATTCAAGGACTTTTAGGATGATTTTTATCATTAAAGAATACTATATTTTTAAATCAGTAGACTTTTGGTTATTTGTTTGGATTATAATAACAAAGCAGTTTATTAACTATACCATGAAATATAATTATTCATTTTACACTAGAGAAACAATACTGGATATAAGCTTCAGAAAATTTTTATTTATTTATATATTCTTATCATGCTTAACTTTCTGAGTAGTGATTTATCTTCAATAATAGACCGTATTGTTTTCTCCTTATTTAATAATTCCAAATGAAATGTCTCACATGAAATTATGACAAATTGATTGTGATACTAAGTGAGTTTTTCCTAGTAGTCTGAGGAAAATTGAACCACAGTTTTATTTTATTATCTTTAGACCATGCCTTCTACTACGTCCAAAGCTTATAGTCAATCACTACCTAGTAAAAAGCTTTAATTTCTATATTTCTTCCATAATAAAATAGGTCAAAGTATACTTAGAAAAGGTAAAAGTGTAATATCATTATTAACAGTGCTAAGAATTTCAGTGCTTCTTACTGTAAAATTCATTAAACAATATTATCTGGAACTTTTTTCACTTTCTGTAAGACTCAAGAGGATTTTATTTTATTTTTTTAGTATCTTAAAAGATATGTATATAGTGGAGATTGAGGGCAAATGATCAAATTAGCAAGAGGCAAGGGATTTGTATTGAGGAAGTCACCTGATATTTAAAAATGTGAAAAGAATCTGTTGACATTTCCCATAACAAGTTGAATTATATAAAATGGATCTAGTAGCATCCTTGTTATTAATGCCTGCCTGTCTCATTTTCAAGTCAAATAATGGATTTTCTACAATTATCTTGTCATACAGAAAGACATTTTTTCCAACATAAGTTTTGCTCACCAAGAACAATTAAATTTAATTCAAACTCTGAATCATATTTAATAAAATATCTATTTTTTAAAATTTCAGATGAGTTAGTTTTATGTTCATAAGCAAAAAATAGAGTAGAATTTACTAGAAGAAAAAATAAAATGTGAATAAATTGCCTCAAGGCCAATGTAAACAACTAAATATGAAACCAAACACATTATTCTGACCTTTAAATTATTTTAGTGATTTGTTCACTTTAGAGAAACAAATATTAATTATTAATTGTGTGAAGAGAAATTTTCTGCCTCGTTTTATTCATTATTTTTAGGCCAACTTTTGTCAGTCTCATAGTCTATAGCTTTTACAGATTGACTTCTCTGCTTTCTCCCTAAAACTAATGAATATCAGTGGAATTTTGCTTAGTCAATTCCACACTATTTAGTTAGTAACAAAAATATCTTTCTGGTAATTTTTTTCTTTTTCAAAAATGTTAAGGGTTAGTTTATATATCAAATACCTTTGCAAATGAAAAGAATGATTAGGTAAGTTGCTTGCAACATTTAAGCATATCTCTAGTTTACATAAACAAGTAGTGTATTTCTAAGATCTTTTAGTTAGAAACCAATTTGATTACTTGGTGATCATAAAATTAAAATGACATAACATTGTAGATGTTTTAGAGGAAATTACAAAAATCAGTCAACATAGGAAATTCACTTTTGTATTATTCTTTGTCTACATGTATTTCCCTGATAAAGAACTTCAGGTTTATTAATGGGCTTTGATCAGTTGGCTTGGAGTCAAATACTCAGATACAGTTCAAGAATGTGTACTCATTTTCAAGCATAAAAGTATAAAAATGTGATGCTTACATTTTTTCATGTTTTATGACAACATATTTAACATGTTAAGGTATGAAATAGAAAAAAATGCTTAAACCCTTCTTCCCTACTTCCCCAAATCATTAAACTCCCTTGGTATTGGAAGAAAAAAAAATGCTTATGCCCTCAGTTGACAACTTTGAAAGACATCTTTGATATTTATTGTTGATTTTGGCTGACTCAAGTGCCAAGTGCAGAGGATTTATACACAGATCTACCTAAAGGTGTCTATCTATGTAGTCTCTCCAACAGGGTTATTAACACTTGTGTAACATAAACACACCTATAAACACACACACAATTGTTTTTTTTTGAGGAAAGGGGGATGGGATGGAAGGAAAGATGATCTAAAACCATTATAGTACATATTCATGGATTATGCCTGGAATCACAAATGGTAATACTGGGTAAAACAATGATTCTTTACAGCTTTTCACTTTTGAAGAGAAAAGAAGTCACTGAGGGTGGAGACCTTTTTCTCTCTTCTTCATCAACCCTTGGCATTCATGAACGCACCCCAGGGGGATTCTCGTTCTTCTCTAAAGCTCTGTCCTTGCTGATTGATGGGTATGGCTGCAGAGATAGTTATAATCATAGTTTAATTAGAAGTTTTCTGCATGTTGAATTATCACTCACAAATCGCTAGTTTTAGAAGTTTAATCAGAAGTAATGGCCGGAGAGAAGAAGGTATGATAACACCTGTAGAAGGGCTTGGGGCTGTTCACCCACCATCTCCAGCTCCTTCTCTTTCATTCTTCCATTTTTGCAATATCACCTCTCTCTCTCCTCCCCACCTCCTGCCCCTCCCTTTTGTTGGACTTTCCTCTGTAGTTCTAGGGCCTCTCCAGCTTCAGGCTTTCTTGGCATCCCTCTCCTGACTGCCCCCACCCTTCCTGGGGTCTGCCTTTGGTCCTTGTTTCTTCGTGACTGAAGGCTTAGATGAGCTGAAAATCAATTAGTCATAGCTCCATCATTGAGGTACAGTCTCGTGTTTTCTCTCTGTTGAGAAGGAAAAGGTTATGATGGGCCCATTGCAGCCTCCACCCATCAGGAGAAAAGCTCCCCAGGGCAGCAGAACCTCTCTGACTGTTGCATCCCCTTTAACTGTTTCTCTACCACCCCTTTCATCTTCGCCTCCTCACCTCTCCCCCAGGATCCCATGGACTGAATTTAATTGTTTTTGCCATTCCTATTTTATAACAGTATTAAAATTTAAAAAGGGAAATTCAAGAGCAAGTTAAAAAAAAGGGAAAAATGCACCACTGAACAAAAATAACGCTAATCAAAAATGCGATCCATTTTTGGTTTGTAGAACCCATTAGCTAATAGAATTTTATGGAATACTCATGGCACGTCTGTAAAGAAATGAGGATTTCCTTTGTTAAGTTGAAGAGAGATGTTGAAAGAGCATAAAGAGATCAAGAGTAATGGTTGGAGACAGAGAACAATGAGGATGAGATGGAGAGAGAAAAAGTATTTTTTAAAGCCCTGGAAAGGAGGAAAATGAATGGAATGAGTGTTCGGGGCCATCTATGGGCCTCGCAGGTGGAGGCTGTGGGGAAACTCTTTGTCCACTTCATCCTGACTGCTGCTAGTACCACATCCCCAGCCACATGGGCTCCAGGGGGAAATCCATTCATCCTTCCGGACTAAAACACCGAAGCGGGGCAAAGAGAGAGGGCGCTCTCAGTGTGTGTGTACAAGGAGCACACAGATGGGCTACTCACATGTACAGTCATAAATAATGTAGTAACTCAGCTTGAAAAATCCATAGGTTAAAGGAAGAGGCTTCGCTGATGCAGAGAGGGGCTGAGATCAGAGGAGCCACTGAAAGGCTGGGAGGGAAACAATGCATCCCTTGTTCTAGGGAATATTTATGAGTGCTTCTTTGCACCTTCAGTTCATATTTTATTGGCTGGGCTGTGGGGTTTCCCCATTTGCTCATCTCTTAAAATAATACCCTTGGCTAAGATATTCTTTAAAATACACCAGTCAGCCCTGACAACTGGCTCATTTATTTGGGGGGAGAAGGAAGCTGTTGTGATGTTGATGTCTAATGGGAATGTTTAAGATCCAGTCATGGAGCTTAAAATTATGACAGTGTGATAAAAATCATAGTGGGAGTATTCACCTGCCTTTTTTGGAGATGTTTACAAGAATCTACTTAACCAAGTAGTAACCCCAGCTTTGTACGAGTCTTATCTAAACGACTGTGATAAAATGATAATCTAATAAGGTAGAAACAAAATCTGTTAAAGTGTACAATGTTTAAAATGAGCAAAAAAAGTGATTTGTAGATTTGTAAGAAGGTTCTTTAGCGGTTTTGGGAGAAAGGGAAATAACAACAAACCTTCATAACCAAAGAAAGTACATATCTACACTTGGAAGGCAGTGAATTACATACACATTATACAAAACGTAGAAACCCAGACCTTGTGTAATGTTAAATTGTTTGATCAGTATAGAAATGAAACAAAGGTTTAATTATTTTATAATTTCTAAGATGATGAAGATCCCTGCCTTTACAATGATGTGTGCTTTCATTTTACTTTTCATAAACAATGGAGTCTTGGGGCTTGCCTTACAAAAACAGCCCTACGTTTTAGAAATAAATACATCTAATTACATTATCTCTTACATATTGTGTTTATTTAACTTCTTTCTGGATGTAAATAACAATTTTATTGTTCTTGTGGTTTAACAGCTTTCCTTAAGTTGTTTGCAATAAAGAAAATAGTTTAAAGAGGTTAGATGCAAATCTCACTTAGATTTTATGCAGGCCTATGAAACATGTCAACATCAAAAGATTTATTAACATTTACAGACCCCTTCAGCTATGCTGTCCTGATATGAGAAATTCAATATTATTTGTTGCACACAGATTTCCTCTCCTCAGTGAAACTTTGCTATTAGCCTTCCTATAGAGGGAGAGGCAGTCTATTTTCAGAATTCTGAGTCCATGGCATATTACTGCTCAAATGGCTTTAAGATTTAATTATAAATGAAACCTAATTGTAGAGTAGTATAGAAGAAGCCAGCATGCCTGGATTAGGATCCCATAGTCTACATTCTCTTGCAGGGTGACCTTGGGCAAGTTACATCTCACTGTGCCTCTCATTCCTTGTCTAAGAAGTGCTGATGATAATAATACCACCTTCCTCCTTGGGTACTGAGAGGATTAAATGACTTAATCACATACGATTTTAAGAAGAGTATTTGGAACCTAGTGAGACCTCTCAAAATGGCTGTTATTGTTACTGGAACTTCATTTGTAGCCAACATCTGTACCACGTTTGCAGGAGCAGCTAAGTAATTCATGGAGCCCAGTGTAAAATGGAAATATGGGGCCACTTGTTTAAGAGTTATCAAGAATTACAAGATGCTGGCAGCAGGGTATTAGACCCGATGCAGGACCCTCTTGAGTACATATTTGATGACATGTTACACTAGCAGGAATCAAGCCCTATTCATCTTTTTCTTATCCCCAGTGGAAAGAGACAACATGCACAAAGTGCATCATTTGAGTTTAATTAATGTTATAATATTTCTAATGTTGTAGGTGGGGCTTTCTGGAAAAACTGGAAGTAATGCAGAATGTGTAAAAGCAGGGGAGCCTTCTTTCATGACTCCTAGGATGGGACGGGAGCAGAAACAGTTACCAGAAAGCTTAGAGGAGGATTGTGGAGGGAAGGCACCCTGACGGGAACAGTGGCCTTTGTGAGAGCGATGCCAGGCAACCAACCCCTATGGACTCAGCAAGGAGGGAGGTCAAGCAGTAAATACCCAGACCTTACTTTTCTGCTCTCTTTCCCATTGGCTGATCTTCACTGAAAGACAAGGGCCGTGGAGCCCATTGGATCAGCTCTTGAAAAGTCAGCCTCTCCGTGTAGAAAACTGAGCAGAGAAACAGGGCGAGTGTATATTGAGGCATCAACTGAAGATACTGGGGACAAATGAATAAATGCATATTGAGTGTTTAGTCAACAAAAGTTCTAGAATGACTTCAATTTCAGTGCAAGTTACTGATAGGTATGTTAATCCTTGTCCTGGTCAATTTATTGCAAAATTTAAGAGATAATCATAATATAGTGTGAGAACTAATTATGTCACAAGTTGGTGAAGTGGCCAAAACAGACATGGTATGTTGAAAAAAAAATTCTTAAATTGTATCTGGATCAGTAATTTCACATGATATATTAAAACTGTTTTAGAGCAAACTGAAATTAGAAACAAAACCCACAATAAAAACAGCAGACTACCATTGCCAATCACAAAACTCAGTAAAGAAAGCACTAGAATATATGCAGATTGGTAGGGCAAATATAAAGGGCAATATGTGTTTTCAATCTCTAGAGCTGTTGATTCTCAATTCTATGTCATTCTTGCTGAAATGACCCGTGACTGTGTGTTAAAGTTTTGTGAATTCTGAGTGGAACCATATAAAATTCTCCACAGTGCATGTTGCAGGTAAATATCATTTCAGGAGGAGGCAAATTCAGATGATTGTCTTTCTTCTTTGCTACCTTTCCTCTCCCCTAGAAGAGTTCCTGTGACTCACAGATGTGGAATTTCATGGGGGAGCAGGTGTGTCTGCTGTTTAGTTCTCATAAATAACCAACGTCTAAGCCTCGAGGCCAGAGCCATTCCCCTACCCTTTAATCCCAGAGGAGCTTTGAGTAGAACAGCTTCTTTCCAGTATAAACTCTGTTCCCCTTCAAAGCTTTGAAGGATGGAAATTTTAACCTGCTTTTACTTCTATAATTATCAAAAGCAGAGGAAGGGTGAGTTCAACTTGGAAATGATGTAGACTCCTCTGCAAATAACTTTGATGCAGACATTGAAGACTCATTTAGTGAGGAAGAGGTGAAGGTCCTCAATTCTATAAGCCTTATGGTTAATATTTTGTAGATGTTTTCTTTGCTCAGAGTGAGGAGGGGTTATTTGGTTCTCTAACCCCCTCAGGAGGGTTTAAGTGTAAGGGTTTTGGAGTCACACTGGTTCAAATATCAGCTTTGCATTAACACCTGCATATCTTTGAACAAACTAGTTCACTTTGTGGGACTGTTCCCTCATCTGTAAAGTGGAGATCATAACACAGAATTGTAGTTAGGACTTAATAAGGCAAGGGTATAGGTCTTTGAGCCGACATGAGCAAAGGATGCAATTAACGATCCCTATTGCTACTATATTTCCTTCTACTAGAGGAAGATCCCTGCTGTTCTAATGTTTGAGTTGGTGTTCTATGCCCAGTCCACCAGACATTGTCAGATAATTTTCTATCTGAAACTGTGGAACGTTATGCACATGACTTTTGCTCCATCCAAAAGAAAATGAACTTGAATTTCAGGGACTCTGTCTTCAAATTGGTCAGTTGATGGGCTCTGCTCCCTCCTTGAGGTGTCCAAGGAAAGGTCAGTCCACGATCGAGCCTTTGAGTAGCTGTGGGGCTTCCCTGTAATCACCTGAAGGCAACACTTTCTGTGAGTTGCTGCTGAAAGGTGCTTTTCAATTACTCTTGGTCCCTTTCCTAGAATGAACCCAACATTCTACTTTAGTTCCAGATATTACCTGTACAATTTCCTTGCTTGTTATGGAGAAGGGGAAACTGATGGCAGGCCAAAGTAATAATATAGAATTAGAAAACATGTGGTGGTGAAGGCTGGACATTCTCTAAAAGATGCTTTTGAAAGACAGGGAGAAAAAATCTTGAGTTCGAAAGCTTATTTTCAGAAGCCAACTTGTGTTTTTTTTTTAGTTTTAATTTTGCAAGAAGTTGATTCATGATGAAAATATCAGTTAATAAACTCCTGAACTCTAAAAGAGGAAAGCCACTCTGTTCAAATAATCATTCAATCCCGGCACTTTTAGTGTTGTCTGTTAATCAGATCATGTTTGAATTTATGATTTTCTAATTTGTAGCTGTTCTCATTACTATTTGTATTATTATTATTATCACTTTGTTTCTATTTCAAACAATTCAGCCTTAAGCATTTTGACTTTCCTAGACTATTTCTTTGGGTTTTTCTTTTGTTTTTTCAGATGACAGTCAGATATTTTTATTAATTTTCCTGAATTGCTTCTTGTTATAATATTTTAAAGCAGGATGGAAATTTATGAGTTTTATCCAAAAAGTCACACAAAAGGCCATGCATGAACTGTGGACCTCTTCTGATTACAGTATCCATATTGTAAAGTCATCACATAGACTTATGATATTTCCTAATATGTTGAGTGGGAAAATATGGATTTATTGTTTTTTCATTATATGATAACATGCTAAAGATAAGTCATTATGATGCTCTTTGCTAAGTTTTCATTGTGGTGAGTGAAGTTCTTAAACTAAAATATGGATTCCAAAATTTATTGGCATGTTCAAATCAACAATTAGGATTTTTTTGTTCCATACTGCCATATCAAAAACAGTTAGCATTTTACAGTTATTTACTTGGAGGGAGAATTTATCAGAATTAAGCAAGCTGTTTATCATTGTTTTTTCATGTGTGTATGTGATACATTTAAAGTATATGACATTGTCACATAATTTTAAATGATAGTATAGTTGTAGCAACAGTGACAACAATTAAATATAATTCCTGTGCCGGGAACTGGACTAAGTGATTTACATGCATTATTTTAGTTAATCTCTGTCTCAGTTTTATGGGTAAATATTTTTCTGTTCCCATTTATTGGTGTGAAAATTGAGACTCATCAGAGGTTAAATAACTAACAAAGGTCGCCAACCTGGTAAATGTCAGAATCAGTACTGGGACCATGATCTGTCTGGCTATACATTTTTTTGTTCTTTGTCACTACTTTTTAGCTAGGTAACCTACTTTTGATATATATAAACAGCAGTGCAACTTCTAACAACAATAATCATCGTTTTCACTTTTGTACATCACTTTAGCATCCAGCACTCAGGGAAGTGGATATGACCCCACAATACACATCTGTGAGCACTGGAGATCTGAGAGGTCATTCATTCAGTCATTGGGCAAATGGAACTGACTAGCTACTATTGGGTCAGGCACTGTGGAAAGACTCTGCCTGTCCCACTGCCAAGATCACAGGGCAAGAGGAGCCAGGTCCAGACCCAGAGTTCTTGATTCTTGTGCCAGGATTCTTTTGCTCAATGTCACCAACTTTCAAGAAATCACACAAAAATTCCAGCACCAAGTAAAAAGAAAAGCACTAACAAACATTATCTAAAAGAATGTGTTGCTTTGTTGTTGAAATAACCAGGCAGAATTAATTTCTTGTGTGCAGAGAAAATAGTTTTCAAACCTAAATTACTTTAAAGACAATTTTTTTAAAAAAGCTTCTTACCAGCAAACAGAACATAAAGAAGCCTGTTAGTCCAAAAAGCATAAGGCAGAGGTAGAACTAATCTTCAGCAAATGTTAGGGACTCTGAAATCTGCTGTGTAGCGGGTAGCACTTTACCAATAGGAGATAATTCCCCTAAAATCACTAGGGGATTTTAGGGGAGATATCTCAAAAGAAGGTTCACATTTTACACTGCATGCTTACTGCACGTTCCAGACCTAAGTGTGGCTTAAACATTCATTATTTATTTGTGCTGTACTTAGGAAATAGGGGTAAAGGTCATACAATTTTTCAACTTTAAGTTATTTGATCTGTCTAAATCTTGACCCCAGACCCTAACTTACTTCTTAATTTGCATGCTAACAAGCTTGTGTTCAGTGTCTCCTTTGTCACTGTACACACTGCACATGATGTGGATTCAGGATATAATGAGTCATTGAAGACACATTTTATCATGTAGGGAATAACACAGAATTCCAAGAATTGGTATACAGACCTCTTGGATACATGTCTTTGAATCTACTCAGGATCCTGAGCATTAGACCATTATTACTTCAACTTGATTGTTGAGAAACATTGACAAATATTTTACCACTGTTTTACTCTTTACCAACAATCTGCTGTGACCATGAAATGAACTTATACAGAAAAATGTGGATCTAAGTCTCCTGGGGCACCATGCCTCTGACTGGTGTTTACCTGTGAGTTCATATCAACAAACACCAGATCATCAAAGTGAAATGATAAAAGAAGCCCTTAAGGTTTATAATGATTTCTGCTCTACTGAAATTCAGTCTTCCACAGTTAACACTTATTTGGTGCTTATAAATTACCAGACAGAGTGCTAATAGCATTTCAAGTGCTAACATTTAATTCCCACAAAATTACCCTATTTTACAAATGAGGAAACTGAGACTCAGAGATGTTAAGGCATTGGTCCGAAATACTACATCTTGTAAGAGAAGGAACTGGATTCAGAATCTAAGCTGCTCCCTGCTGTACTGTGTTGTCTTTGTAGATGCTGTTGGGAAGACTGTTGGTTGGGACATGGTTTGAATTCTACCAAGTTCTACATATTTTTCCAACATTTCCCATATTGGATTTGGAATATTTTTACTTCATTAGTAATGCTTTATGTTTTAGGAAAAAAAAAATTTCTAGTGATGAATTTACCAAGAGTGTTATCCCTGGAGTTGGGCTCCTCCAGGCCTTCTTCTGAACTGGGATGTTTTGGCCTTCTGAAGGAGACAAACCCTCATAATACTCACAAGGCAGAGGGAGGCAAGCATTTTGAAGACACCGGTGATACTGACCTTTGTGCCATGCAACCAGCTGGCCAGTAATGAGGAATGGAAAGGGGATTTATGTTGATTCCCACCTTCAAAAGACAGATTTGGGATGAACAGGAGTAACGTTTGGTAAATTAGAAAAGAGGTAGAATTTCAAAGTTGCAAACAGTAATAGGCCTCAAAAACAATGGTTGGAGGTTGGAATAAATAATCGTGAGCTCATTTGGATGCTGGAAAACCACCAAAGTGCTGGCCAGTGTAGAAGGACACATAACAGGGCTGCCTTGCACCTAAGGAGGAGTGCCTTGTCACAGCTTTTCTGACCCAATCCTGGACTGGTCAGTGAATGTCATGAGATACCTACTAGACTAGAAGTTTGGGCTACAGGACCATCTACCTACAAGTGAGGAAATTCCTGCTGTTGCAGATGGGAACTCTGGCAGCTAGCCTCTGCTCCATCCTGCTAGTTGTGGCTGAAGTCTCCTCTCTATGCTATATAACACTGAACACTCCACACTGAATGCATATCTCTTGATCTGCAGCAGCTACAGCCCTAATCTCTTGCACGTGTAAAGTGAGTGCCTTTCATATAATTCACTCATTGCCCCTACATCACACCAAATTTAAATCTATTATTTCTGTTCCTCATGTGTTTTATCAATTAAAAGCTAAGACCTTGGGATAATTAATTTTTTTTTCCAAGAGAAAGTATTTCTGGGATGAAGTGTTTGAGGGCAGTTGCCCTCAGTTTCAGCTGCCCTCAGCCTCAATACCAAGCCAAGAAATCAAAAAAGGGCTTGTCAAAAGCAGGGATGATTGTTCATGTATCAACTCTTAGCAAAATGCCTGAGGACTAATTTCTGCGTTGAAAAGCAAGTCAAGCAGTAGCTGCAGAGTAAAGCTGAGCATCTAAGATGGCACCTGTTTCTTTTTAAAATTTCTGCTTTCTTTCTCTCTCTTCCTCCCTTTACTTAACTGTTCCTACCTAATCAACGCATTGCCTGATTGTAATGTAAGGGGAAGTGTGAACGATCTCAATATCTTACCTCTAAATATTTAGACTGAGATGTACTTAGAAGGTCAGAAGATAAAATTATTGTTTATAAACGGATCAAAAATCATATTTAATTTTAATTTCACTAACTTCATTGACATATAATAACTCAAGCCCATGCTGAATCAAGATTGTTTAAATTTCTTGGGCACTTTCAATCACTGACTCTTTTTAATCAGAATTCTTGGTATTTGTAAGGTGATTTCATTGAAAGTATTTCAAGTCCTTCTAGGGAGTGAATCTGAAATTTTATAGTCAAATAAATTTGAAGGATGCTGAGAAACAGTAATTAAATAGGGTTTGATATTTCCAAGAGGAGACTTCTCAGTATCTTTATTATGCTAACGGGCATGGTGAATCTCTACAAGGAAGATGTGGGTTATAGGGTTTCCTGTGCAAGGTGGACTCTGGAACTCTTCTGACAGAGCACCATGGGTACCTGGGGTTACAGGGAACTCACTCTGACAAAAGCTCTTCCACGTTGAAATCCTATTATATAAAAGCCATTTCGGAAATATGGCAAGCAGAGCATTATGATAAGCTAATTTGCTGACACCATGACCACTTTATTTCCAAAATTAAAAAGAAGCAGGAAATAAAGACTCAGACGTAGAGAACGGACTTGCGGACATGGAGGGGAAGGGGAAGCTCGGACAAAGTGAGAGAGTAGCATTGACATATATACACTACCAAATGTAAAATGGATGGCTAGTGGGAAGCTGCTGCATAGCACAGGGAGATCAGCACTATGCTTTGTGACGACCTAGAGGGGTGAGATAGGGAGGGTGGGAGGGAAGCTCAAGAAGGAGGGGATATGGGGATATATGTATACATATAGATGATTCACTTTGTTGTACAGCAGAAACTAACACAACTTTGTAAAGCATTTATAATCCAATAAAGATATTTTTTTAAAAAAAGAAATTTAGAAAAAGAAAAAAATCCATGACATTAAGAAAAACGAAAGAGGAACAATTGAAATTATTTTTGATGATATAGTTTCCTTAATCCAATATATCCAAATATTATTGTTTTGATATGTACTCAATATAAAAGGTTAATGAGATATTAAAAAAGAAGGAAAATGTTTAAATTCTATTATCTAGAATGACCATTGTTTATATTTTTAGATATTTCTTTCCATACTTTTCAAACATACATTTTTCATAGAGTTGAGCAATGTTTATGCAATGTTGTACCCTTAGTTTATTCTTGATTTTTTAGTATATGACTTTTCTCATTTCTTTGCGTGCTCTTTATGGGCATATTTTTAATGACAGTAATATTTCAGCTGAAAAATTCATTTGCGTAAACATTCTTTTATAGTTGGGCATGTAATTTTTCCAGTTTTTACTATTATATATTCCATTACAATGAATATCTCTCTATATATAAGTGTTCATAAACATTTTTGACAATTTCTGATCATTTTTCGTAGAGTCTGTTCTTAAAAAGTGAATTAATAGAAAAAAAGATATAATTGTTTTTTAAATCTCCTGAAAAATATTACTAAAGTTTTTTTCAGTAAACTTCTTTCAATTACTATTTGCACCAACAGTAAATGCTAGAACTATTTTATCATACTGAAACCTAAATTAAATCTAATATATTTACATTCTTGATAATCTTAAACATCTTTTTTTGAATTTGTACTTCTTCCAAGATCGATTCTTTTATATATCTATTGGCCATATATATCGTCTCTTTGGGAAGTCCTATTCTGATATTTTCATTCATTTTTCTAGTTACCTTATCTCATTGTTGCTTATGCTTAGAAATTCCTCCTGTGCTTAGATATTTAATAATTATTCACTTCTAATTTTTACAATTTTTATGCTTTGATTTCTCGCTTTCCACCTCACTTGTCATTTGTGTATAACAGTCATGGGAAAACACTCCGTTATTTAAGAGTTTGGAAAATATTCCATCCACATCCCACTCTAGAAATAACTGCTTAAAGGTGCAATGTAGCTGATTACTGGAATAGAAATCAAGAAGAATGGGGAATTCATAGTCTTCAAGGAACCACAGTTTGAGAATTAAAATCAGCTGAACAAATAAATTTGGTCTAAATAACATTACACCCAAATAATATCTTGTAATTTAATTATAAAACATGCATTTACAGATGACCTAAGAACAGGGCTGGCAGAGGGGTATAAGTATCTCATTGATTATAATATTTAAAGGTGGCATTTGAGGATTGGAGAGAAAGAGCACTAAGTAAATATGCACATTATTTTTAAATTGATTAGCCATTGCCTGCATTTACCCACAAAAAAACATACTTTCTAGTTTAGTATCAAGTTTGTTTATTGAGTCTAAATCTTTTTCACAGAATCCCAAGATGGTTTGGAATTACTTTTGCCATCAGCCCTTGTTTAAATGATCACAATGATGTGGAATACTCATGACCCACTTCTATCACCTTGACCTCTTTAGTACCTTCTTGGCTGATAGCTACATCTGAGATTTAGGAAGACTGTCAGGATATGCCTGCACTTTTGTTTTGGCTAAATCTGGTCTTTAAGTCATGATTTTTCATTACATGTGTTCATCATCTTATCAATATCTCTTAGCCCTGAAAAGTTCAATACTGTATCATAGTGTATAGTTTTAAAAAAAGACATTTAAGCAACAGTTAGAAATCCAAATATTAGCACGATTGTGTCCTAACTGCAAAAATAACTCAGCTAAAGTGACAATCAAATAATTAGATAAATTCTGAATCAAGGAATAAAGTATATCACAGATATACAAGCAGAAGAAATTAAGGGTCAGAATTTTATACCAGCGAGTCTAAGGTCCAAGTGAAAATGAATGACATCGAACAGAGCAAGTCACTATGATCATGGACTATATAAAGCAACAAAACTCCAGCATTGCCAAATCTTTGTATGGGAAGTAATAAATCAAAGTGCACAGAACAAAAATTGTTAAAAGTGTAAGTAAAAATTGATAAAAACAAATTTGTAGCATGAAATCCTACCATAAAATTAAAACTGCATGATAGAACACACACACACACACACACACACACTCACACAAATATAAAACAAAAATGTACCTGGCTAATACAATTAATGAAGTTAAATTAATTGACATATATCAAGGATTGTACTTTGAAATATATTGACATGTATCAAATTGTGTGGAGTACATACTTTTTCTGAGATTCCATGGACTGTTTACATAAATCACTAATTGGATGATACATAAATTCAAAATATTATAAAAGTTATGGAAAGCCAATAGGCACATAAAACCATGTTCAACATCATCAATCATTAGGGAAATGCTATTTAAAAGCACAATAAGATAGCACTACACATCATAAAAATAGTTAAAAAGGAAAAAGGAAAAAACAAAACAACAAAACCTCCCAGTGCAAGTGCTGGTAAAGATATGGAACTCTCATAAACTGCTGGTAGGAACACAAAGTGACACAGCCACTTTGAAAAAAACCTTGGCAGTTTCTTATAATATTACACATACACTATCCATCGTGACCCCAATATTTCACTTCTAGGTATTTACTATAGAGAAATGAAATACTAGGTTCACATAAAAACCTGTGCATAAATGTTTACAGAGGCTCTCTTCATAATTGCCCCAAAGTGCAAAGAACTTAAATGTCCTTCAGTGGCTGAATGGTTAAACAGACGGTGGTACATCCATTCAATGGAATTCTCAACCATAAAAAGGAAAGAACTATTGATACATGTTAAGATATAGATGAATTTAAATTACATTTTTCTAAGTGAAAAACCAGCAGACCCATATTGTATGATTTTATTTATACGAAGTTCTAGGAAAAACACAACTATAGAGATAGGGAACAGATGAGTGTTTGCCAGTGAGTAAAGATAGGCAAGAGTTTGATTAGAGAGAAGCTGAAGGATGTTGATAGAACTGTTGTGAATCTTGGTTGTGGTGGTGGTCACAGACCTCTGCATTTGTCAAAAGCCACAGAACTAATAACAGGTTTTACTTGTGAAAGTACGTTACAAAGAGGCAGATATTTTATATGCCATATTTACAATTGAATATTCATAAAATACATAATAACTCTATTTAAAAATAAATTTCTTGGGCTTCCCTGGTGGTGCAGTGGTTAAGAATCCACCTGTCTATCCAGGGGATGGGGTTTCAAGCCCTGGACCAGGAAGATCCCACATGCCCACATGCCGCAGAGCAATGAAACCCATGCACCACAACTACTGAGCCTGTGCTCTAGAGCCTGTGAGCCAAAACTACTGAGCCCACGTGCTACAACTACTAAAGCCCACGTGCCTAGAGCCTGTGCTCTGCAACGAGAGAAACCATCATAATGAGAAGCCTGCACACCGTAACGAAGAGAAGCCCCGACTCACTGCAACTAGAGAAAGCCTGTGGGCAGCAATGAAGACCTGGCACAGCCAAAAATAAATAAGTAAAATAAATAAATTTATAAATAAATAAATAAATAAATAAATAAATAAATAAATAAATAAATAAATTTCTTCACGAAATTAAGAGAGAAGCTAAATGTTTAAGGAATAAATTTTAGAAAATACCATACATGAAAATTTATCAAAACATAAGAATGGTTGCCAAAGCTATACTTTAGGATAAATTCATGCCTTTAGAGCTTTCATACTAAAAGGAAAAAAAAAATAGAAATGAATGCAGGTTACTGAATTAAGTATTTTATTCAACATGCCCCATTAAGTCCTGAAAGGATAATGTACAGAAATAAAAATAATTTATGGAATTAGAAGACAAACTATGAATTAATTCATTTAAATGTTAATGTGAAAGACCAAGTAATCAGTGAGGGTCTGGCAAATATTATTATACAATAAATAAATAAATAAATAAATAAAATGGAAAGAAAACAAATAGATAAATGATATATAATTATAAAGACAACACTTTATGGAGTACTACGTTAATTCTATGCTAATAAGTTGAAAATCTTAATGAGATAGCTCAAGAATGAGAAATATGAATAGGTAAACAACACTGGTAGTTATTGAAAATTTGATTAAAATATTATTTTTTCAAAGATTTGGAGCTTTGTCATTTGGGGCAGGGGAGTGAACAAATTAAGAAACAGAAATGCAAATGCTAAATAAACTGGTCCAGAATGCTAAAAAAAATAGCTACAAAGTAATTTTTAATAAATTAGCAAACTTGGATAGGAAAATATGAAAAAGAGTTCTTTTCTGCATGGCAGAAATCTAAGTTAAAATTACTTGCAAATCAAAATCAAGAATCCTGTGGCAAAGTCTTATTTAAAATAATTGAAAATTGAAATTAATTTAAAATAGTCATGTATATTTACCAAATGAGTTTGATCCTAAAAAGGAATGGATGGTTTAGTATCAGGGAATCTGT
This sequence comes from Mesoplodon densirostris, assembly GCF_025265405.1. Lineage (NCBI taxonomy): Eukaryota > Metazoa > Chordata > Mammalia > Artiodactyla > Ziphiidae > Mesoplodon > Mesoplodon densirostris. The sequence continues at coordinate 43,323,759 of NC_082670.1, read as the reverse complement.
CAATTCAAAGACTTACATAATCTTGATTGATGGCATACCTAAAATATTGACAATCAGAGTCATACACCTGGCTCCTCTGTCTGACAAATTATTTTCAATAATAATAATGAAATCAAGCCAGTAAAATAAGACCACAAAGAAAATACAGTGAACAATTTCCTATTGAATGATGTATATAAACATATATATATACATATGTATTTTAATAAAATAATAAAAAAATTAAATTACAGTATAATAAGAAAAGGGGTACTTGATTAACACTTTTAAATTACATTAATACATTTTTGGAAATAAAGGAAAATAAAGAAAAATACTGACCAATATCAATATTAGTCAAATACTTAAGAAACAAGATTAGAGTTCTTCTGCAACTTTGTCAATGATTTTGTTAAAAGCAATCTTTGGCGGGTAAGATGGCGGAAGAGTAAGACGCGGAGATCACCTTCCTCCCCACAGATACACCAGAAATACAGCTACACGTGCAACAACTCCTACAGAACACCTACTGAACGCTGGCAGAAGACCCCAGACCTCCCAAAAGGCAAGAAACTCCCCACATACCTGGGTAGGGCAAAGCAGAGAGATTCCCGCACAGAGGAGCGGTGCCGAGCGGCACTCACCAGCCCGAGAGGCTTGTCTGCTCCCCCGCCAGGGCGGGCGGCGCTGGAGCTGAGGCTCGGGCTTCGGTCAGAGCGCAGGGAGAGGACTGGGACTGGCGGCGAGAACTCAGCCTGAAGGGGGCTAATGTGCCACAGCTAGCCGGGAGGGAGTCCGGGAAAACTCTGGAGCTGCCGAAGAGGCAGGAGACTTTTTCTTCCCTCTTGGTTTCCTGGTGCGCGAGGAGAGGGGATTAAGAGCGCCGCGTAAAGGAGCTCCAGAGATGGGCGCGAGTCGCGGCTGAAAGCGCGGAGCCCAGAGACGGGCGTGGGATGCTGGGGCTGCTGCTGCCGCCGCCAAGAAGCCTGTGTGCGAGCGCAGGACACTGTCCACACCGCCCTTCCGGGAGGCTGTGCAGCCTGCCACTGCCGGGGTCCCGGGATCCAGGGGCGGCTTCCCTGGGAGAACGCACGGCGCGCCTCGGGCTGGTGCAACGTCACGCCGACCTCTGCCGCTGCAGGCTCGCCCCGCACTCCGTGCCCCTCCCTCCCGCCCGGCCTGAGTGAGCCAGAGTCCCCGAAGAGGCTGCTCCTTTAACCCTGTCCTGTCTGAGCGAAGAACAGACGCCCTCCGGCGACCTACATGCAGAGGCGGGGCCAAATCCAAAGCTGAGACCCAGGAGCTGTGAGAACAAAGAAGAGAAAGGGAAACCTCTCCCAGCAGCCTCAGAAGCAGCGGATTAAAGCTCCACAATCAACTTCATGTACCCTGCATCTGTGGAATACATGAATAGACAACAAATCATCCCAAATTGAGGAGCCAGGAGTCAGTGCTGTGGCTCTGAGGTGGGAGAGCGAACTTCAGGACACTGGTCCACAAGAGACCTCCCAGCTCCACATAATATCAAACGGCGAAAATCTTCCAGAGATCTCCATCTCAACACCAGCACCCAGCTTCACTCAACGACCAGCAAGCTACAGTGCTGGACACCCTATGCCAAACAACTAGCAAGACAGGAACACAACACCACCCATTAGCAGAGAGGCTGCCTCAAATCATAAAAAGTCCGCAAACACCCCAAAACACACCACCAGACGTGGACCTGCCCACCAGAAAGACAAGATCCAGCCTCATCCACCAGAACACAGGCAGCAGTCTCCTCCACCAAGAAGCCTACACAACCCACTAAACCAACCTTAGCCACTGGGGACAGACACCAAAAACAACGGGAACTACGAACCTGCAGCCTGCAAAGAGGAGACCCCAAACACAGTAACATAAGCAAAATGAGAAGACAGAAAAACACACAGCAGGAGAAGGAGCAAGATAAAAACCCACCAGACCTAACAAATGAAGAGGTAATAGGCAGTCTATCTGAAAAAGAATTCAGAATAATGATGGTAAAGATGATCCAAAATCTTGGAAATAGAATAGACAAAATGCAAGAAACAGTTAACAAGGACCTAGAAGAACTAAAGACGAATAAAGCATCGAGTAAAAACACAATAAATGAAATAAAAAATACTCTAGATGGGATCAATAGCAGAATAACTGAGGCAGAAGAACGGATAAGTGAGGTGGAAGATAAAATAGTGGAAATAACTGCTGCACAGCAAAATAAAGAAAAAAGAATGAAAAGAACAGAGGACAGTCTCAGAGACCTCTGGGACAACATTAAACGCACCAACATTCGAATTATAGGGGTTCCAGAAGAAGAAGAGAAAAAGAAAGGGACTGAGAAAATATTTGAAGAAATTATAGTTGAAAACTTCCCTAATATGGGAAAGGAAATAGTTAATCAAGTCCAGGAGGCACAGAGAGTCCCATACAGAATAAATCCAAGGAGAAATACACCAAGACACATATTAATCAAACTGTCAAAAATTAAACACAAAGAAATCATATTAAAAGCAGCAAGGCAAAAACAACAAATAACACACAAGGGAATCCCCATCAGGATAACAGCTGATCTCTCAGCAGAAACTCTACAAGCCAGAAGGGAGTGGCAGGACATACTTAAAGTGATGAAGGAGAAAAACCTGCAACCAAGATTACTCTACCCAGCAAGGATCTCATTCAGATTTGATGGAGAAATTAAAACGTTTACAGACAAGCAAAAGCTGAGAGAGTTCAGCACCACCAAACCAGCTTTACAACAAATGCTAAAGGAACTTCTCTAGGCAAGAAACACAACAGAAGGAATATACCTACAATAACGAACCCAAAACAATTAAGAAAATGGGAATAGGAACATACATATCAATAATTACCTTAAATGTAAATGGACTAAATGCTCCCACCAAAAGACACAGACTGGCTGAATGGATACAAAAACAAGACCCATATATATGCTGTCTACAAGAGACCCACTTCAGACCTAGAGACACATACAGACTGAAAGTAAGGGGATGGAAAAAGATATTCCATGCAAATGGAAACCAAAAGAAAGCTGGAGTAGCAATTCTCATATCAGACAAAATAGACTTTAAAATAAAGACTACTAGAAGAGACAAAGAAGGACACTACATAATGATCAAGGGATCAATCCAAGAAGAAGATATAACAATTGTAAATATTTATGCACCAAACATAGGAGCACCTCAATACATAAGGGAAATATTAACAGCCATAAAAGGAGAAATCGACAGTAACACAATCATAGTAGGGGACTTTAACACCCCACTTTCACCAATGGACAGGTCATCCAAAATGAAAATAAACAAGGAAACACAAGCTTTAAATGATACATTAAACAAGATGGACTTAATTGATATTTATAGGACATTCCATCCAAAAACAACAGAATACACATTTTTCTCAAGTGCTCATGGAACATTCTCCAGGATAGATCATATCTTGGGTCACAAATCAAGCCTTGGTAAATTTAAGAAAATTGAAATTGTATCAAGTATCTTTTCCGACCACAATGCTATGAGACTAGATATCAATTACAGGAAAAGAGCTGTAAAACATACAAACACATGGAGGCTAAACAATACACTACTTAATAACGAAGTGATCACTGAAGAAATCAAAGAGGAAATTAAAAAATACCTAGAAACAAATGACAATGGAGACACGACGACCCAAAACCTATGGGACGCAGCAAAAGCAGTTCTAAGAGGGAAGTTTATGGCAATACAATCCCACCTTAAGAAACAGGAAATATCTCGAATAAACAACCTAACCTTGCACCTAAAGCAATTAGAGAAAGAAGAACAAAAACATCCCAAAGTTAGCAGAAGGAAAGACATCATAAAAATCAGATCAGAAATAAATGAAAAAGAAATGAAGGAAACGATAGCAAAGATCAATAAAACTAAAAGCTGGTTCTTTGAGAAGATAAACAAAATTGATAAACCATTAGCCAGACTCATCAAGAAAAAAAGGGAGAAGACTCAAATCAATAGAATTAGAAATGAAAAAGGAGAAGTAACAACTGACACTGCAGAAATACAAAAGATCATGAGAGATTACTATAAGCAACTCTATGCCAATAAAATGGACAACCTGGAAGAAATGGACAAATTCTTAGAAATGCACAACCTGCCAAGACTGAATCAGGAAGAAATAGAAAATATGAACAGACCAATCACAAGCACTGAAATTGAAACTGTGATTAAAAATCTTCCAACAAACAAAAGCCCAGGACCAGATGGCTTCACAGGCGAATTCTATCAAGCATTTAGAGAAGAGCTAACACCTATCCTTCTCAAACTCTTCCAAAATATAGCAGAGGGAGGAACACTCCCAAACTCATTCTACGAGGCCACCATCACCTTGATACCAAAACCAGACAAGGATGTCACAAAGAAAGAAAACTACAGGCCAATATCACTGATGAACATAGATGCAAAAATCCTCCACAAAATACTAGCAAACAGAATCCAACAGCACATTAAAAGGATCATACACCATGATCAAGTGGGGTTTATTCCAGGAATGCAAGGATTCTTCAATATACGCAAATCAATCAATGTGATACACCATATTAACAAGTTGAAGGAGAAAAACCATATGATCATCTCAATAGATGCAGAGAAAGCTTTTGACAAAATTCAACACCCATTTATGATAAAAACCCTGCAGAAAGTAGGCATAGAGGGAACTTTCCTCAACATAATAAAGGCCATATATGACAAACCAACAGCCATCATCATCCTCAATGGTGAAAAACTGAAACCATTTCCACTAAGATCAGGAACAAGACAAGGTTGCCCACTCTCACCACTCTTATTCAACATAGTTTTGGAAGTTTTAGCCACAGCAATCAGAGAAGAAAAGGAAATAAAAGGAATCCAAATCGGAAAAGAAGAAGTAAAGCTGTCACTGTTTGCAGATGACATGATACTATACATAGAGAATCCTAAAGATGCTACCAGAAAACTACTAGAGCTAATCAATGAATTTGGTAAAGTTGCAGGATATAAAATTAATGCACAGAAATCTCTGGCATTCCTATATACTAATGATGAAAAATCTGAAAGTGAAATCAAGGAAACACTCCCATTTACCATTGCAACAAAAAGAATAAAATATCTAGGAATAAACCTACCTAAGGAGACAAAAGACCTGTATGCAGAAAATTATAAGACACTGATGAAAGAAATTAAAGATGATACAAATAGATGGAGAGATGTACCATGTTCTTGGATTGGAAGAATCAACATTGTGAAAATGACTCTACTACCCAAAGCAATCTACAGATTCAATGCAATCCCTATCAAACTACCAATGGCATTTTTCACAGAGCTAGAACAAAAAATTTCACAATTTGTATGGAAACACAAAAGACCCCGAATAGCCAAAGCAATCTTGAGAACGAAAAATGGAGCTGGAGGAATCAGGCTCCCTGACTTCAGACTATACTACAAAGCTACAGTAATCAAGACAGTATGGTACTGGCACAAAAACAGAAAGATAGATCAATGGAACAGGATAGAAAGCCCAGAGATAAACCCACGGACATATGGTCACCTTATCTTTGATAAAGGAGGCAGGAATGTACAGTGGAGAAAGGACAGTCTCTTCAATAAGTGGTGCTGGGAAAACTGGACAGGGACATGTAAAAGTATGAGATTAGATCACTCCCTAACACCATACACAAAAATTAGCTCAAAATGGATTAAAGACCTAAATGTAAGGCCAGACACTATCAAACTCCTAGAGGAAAACATAGGCAGAACACTCTATGACATAAATCACAGCAAGATCCTTTTTGACCCACCTCCTAGAGAAATGGAAATAAAGACAAAAATAAACACATGGGACCTAATGAAACTTCAAAGCTTTTGCACAGCAAAGGAAACCATAAACAAGACCAAAAGACAACCCTCAGAATGGGAGAAAATATTTGCAAATGAAGCAACTGACAAAGGATTGGTCTCCGGGATTTGTGGGCAGCTCATGCAGCTCAGTGGCAAAGGGGCGGACGGCCCGATCCAGGAATGGGCAGAAGACCTGGGTAGACGTTTCTCCACGGAAGATATGCGGACAGCCGTCGAGCACATGAAAGGATGCTCAACATCTTTACTCATTAGAGAAATGCAAATCAAAGCTATGATGGGATGTCGTCTCGCACCAGTCAGAATGGCCATCATCAAGGGGTCTGGAGGCAGTGAATGCTGGAGAGGGTGTGGAGGGGGGGGAGCGCTCTTGCACTGCTGGTGGGAATGTGAGTTGGTGCAGCCACTGTGGAGAACGGTGTGGAGGTTCCTTGGAAAACTACAAATGGAACTGCCATGTGGCCCAGCGGTCCCACTGCTGGGCATGTACCCTGACAGAACCATGGTTCAGGGGGAGACATGTGCCAAAATGTTCATGGCAGCCCTGTTTGCGGTGGCCCGGAGATGGGGGCAACCTAGGTGTCCATCATCGGATGAATGGATGGGGAGGATGTGGCACATATATACAGTGGAGTGTTGCTCGGCCATGAGGGGAGGTGAGATTGAGCTGTTTGTGGTGAGGTGGATGGACCTGGAGTCTGTCTTGCAGGGTGGGGTGGGTCGGGGGGAGAGGGACAAATGCTGTGTGCTGACACATATATATGGAATTTGAGAGGAAAATGTCATCAAGAACATAGGGGTAAGACAGGAATAAAGACACAGACCTACTAGAGCATGGACTTGAGGATATAGGGAGGGGGAAGGGTAAGCTGTGACAAAGTGAAAGAGCGGCATGGACATATATACACTACCAAATGTAGGGTGGATAGCTGGTGGGAGGCAGCCGCATAGCACGGGGAGATCAGCTCGGTTCTTTGTGACCGCCTGGAGGGGTGGGATAGGGAGGGTGGGAGGGAGACGCAAAAGGGAGGGGATATGGGAACATATGTATATGTATAACTGATTAAATTTGTAAAATAAAAAAAAAATGAAAAGAAAAAAAAAAAAGCAATCTTTGTATATCATTTTTGTAATTTGTAATTTACAATTACATTATAATTATTTTCAGTATCAGTATAGCCATTTTCATCAATCTACCTTACTCCTACTTGATCAAAGTATAATTTTTGTAAATTATAATTTTGAGAAGTTTCTTTCAGCACAACAATAGATATACAAATATTTAAGGAAGGTCTTAAAACAAAAAGATAAATTTGAGACTCATAAAAATCCCATTTCACTTTTCTGAAAATTACAATACTGTCTGTTTGTGTTTCTTTGGATTATTTCTAGTGGTTTTCAAAAGTTTTCATATTTGAAAATTTTGTGCTAAAACATCTTCATATTCAGAAAATTTATAATAAAATTCTGTTATATTTGGTAAAAACTTCTGAAGTTCAGAATAGTTCAGAATTGTTCAGGCTCACTCTGGGTGCTATTTGTCTCCCAGTCATGTGACACTATGCATTCCTGTATTTAAACAATATATTCGGTATAAAAATGAAAGCACAGTGATTGTAAAGAAAAAAATATAACTGAACTTAACTTCTTACTCACCCATGTGCATTGGGATTTACTGTATAACCAGCAGTTCTCCACATTAACATCCACATATTGAAATGTTTATTAAAGGATACATAATAAAAATGTGCTAATTTGAAACTCACATATGAATTATGAAAATGCAACAGTAATAACAGCAATTTTTTGAACTCTGATCAACACAATATTTTTTCTGAGAGGAGTATTTTATCACTGAGAATTGCTGAGGCATGGTGATAATGAAAAGCAGAATGACTTATAGTTGGTTTTATTATTGTCTTTAATGAATCCCTTTCTTTCCTAGACCCAGCATGGATTGCTCTAACAGCCTACTCTTGGTACACCAATGATCTTCATAAAAAATTAATGGTGTACAATAAAATTCAATTCCCAATCCTGTTAGAGAGAGAGAGAGAGTGAGAGGCAGAAAGAGAGAGAACTGGGAATAGAAAGATATTTTACTCACACGGTAAAATCTATCATATGTCAAAAACAAACATTTTAACACATTAAGCTTATTTAAAAAATGACAAACTAAACAAGAAAACTACAACAGCAGAAACACTTAAGTGTGCTGGTTATCACCATCAATAATTAGCATAAGTCTGGGAGTTCTGGAAAATGCCACGTCTAACTATACACCATTAACATTATTGTTCACTTTAGGAATCAACTGAAAAGGTACTAGAATAAAATTGGTTTGGCTAAATGTGCAGAAATAGAACTAAAATTAAAAATGCACAGATTTCATGAAAATAAACAACAGCCAGTTAGAAACTATAATGAAAAAATTACACCCCAATGACAGGAGAAGTAACAACAAACACCAACACATGTAAAAAGTTTAATTGGAACCCTCCTCGAGAATGTGTACAACCTTTATGACTAAAGTTTTACATAAATAAAAAAAAAGGTATAAATCAATTCAGAGACAAACTATTTCCTGAATGAGAAGAGAGTTATAAAGTATTGTCTTTTTACATGCATATAGACTTATTATAATTCCAATTAAAACTCTTAACTGGATCTTCTTCCCTGGACCTTGACAAAATATATAAAGTTCATCTTGAAATTAAAATTAGTTAAGACCTAGTTGAACAGGAAGTTTAGGAATATCTTACCATATGTTAATATACATTGTAAAGCCCTATCAAGTATTATAACATATTATAATTCTATGATAGTAGAAGCAGTACTGTATTTGTATATAACAGGGTATATATCCATGAAACAGGATAGCTAAGAAAAAAACACTACCATAAATTATAATTTAATATACAATAAATGCACACTTAAAAATCAAATTGGAATTAATATTTATTAGTTAATTACCTTACTTTATTAATTTTTATTTATTTGGACATGTAACATTGTATTCATTTTTGGTGTACAGCATAGTGATTTGGTATATGTATATATTGTGAAATGATTACCATAATACATTTTGTTAACATCTATCATCACACACAGCTACCAAATTTTTTTCTTGTGATAAGAACTTTTGGGCCTCCCTGGTGGCGCAGTGGTTGAGAGTCCGCCTGCCGATGCAGGAGACACGGGTTCGTGCCCCGATCCCGGAGGATCCCACATGCCGCGGAGCGGCTGGGCCCGCGAGCCATGGCCGTGGAGCCTGTGTGTCCGGAGCCTGTGCTCCGCAACGGGAGAGGCCACAGCAGTGAGAGGCCCGCGTACAGCAAAAAAAAAAAAAAAAAAAAAGAACTTTTAAGGTCCACTCTCTTAGCAACTTTCAAATATACAATTCAGTATTATTAACTGTAGTCACCATGCTGTACCTATTAATGTTTACTTTGAAGCACTCATTGAGGGAAGAAATTCTGCTGTTAACAGAAGTGGAAAAAACGTGGGAAAAAGAGAGCTAGATTTAACTATATCACAAATGAGCAATTTCTCCACATAAGAAAAGGGGAATAGAAATAAATAGAAGAACAACAACCAGTTGGATTAAAAAAAATATTTGGAATAAATATAAAATATAAATGTTAACATACTAGTTGTATAATGAGCTTATATAAATTAAAATAAGCACCAAGACTCTAATTGAAAAAAGAGGGAATATAATACAGATATGGATCAAACCACTGTTAAGGAATATATAATCTCTTATGCATACGTTTTAAAAATATATCACAGAATACCTGAGAAAAAATGAACAAAACTCCTAATTAGCTTAAACTCTGGAAATTAAATTCATAGTGTTTTTCTAATTTTCTTCTTTATATATTTTTTTACTGTTTTTTCCAAGTGATATATAATGAGTATGTATTTTTATCATCAGAAATAGATTTTATTAAAATACCTACACCAAAATCTTTTTACTATCTCCATTTCATATAAATTTCAGAGTTTTCTGCAAATCTTTCTTCCTTCTTTTCTCTTTCTTGAGCACCTATTATTTGCAAAGCAAGGTTTTAAATAGCTTAGTTCCTGAATTAGGTCAATTTCATTCCAGTGATAACGGATATATAAACAGAAAATTTTTCTAATTTTTTTACTAAAGATTCTTGGTACTTGAAGTTTATTTTTTAAAAAAATTTTGATAACGGGAGATACGAAAATTTGGGTTAGTGTCTTTTTTTTCAGAATTTACTGGAAAATTAATGTAATCTTCAACTTTTTTGTAGACTGATACACTCAAGATATCTTTGCAATAAAATATACTTCTTAAAAATCTGACAAAACCCATTCTTTAAAAGAGAGATTTTCGGGCTTCCTTGGTGGCGCAGTGGTTGAGAGTCCACCTGCCGAAGCAGGGGTCATGGGTTCGTGCCCCGGCCCAGGAAAATCCCACATGCTGCGGAGCGGCTAGGTCTGTGAACCATGGCCGCTGAGCCTGCGTGTCCAGGGCCTGTGCTCCGTAACTGGAGAGGCCACAACAGTGAGAGGCCCGCGTACCGCAAAAAAAAAAAAAAAAAAAAAAAAGGAAAGATTTTCATAATTTTAAAGTCGTTTTTCCTGTGATTTACTAGGGGAAACATGTAGATTGCCTCTTATCAGATGCTTTCAATGACATCTGATCAGAGTAATAACAATGTAGACATGACTAGTGTTTAAAATGAACAAGTACTTTTTGTAATTCTTAATCCTTCTAGGTTGATTCTTATTTTTACCAAAATTATATAGGCACATGTTTTAAAGTATGATACAAAATCTTGTTAAGAAAAACAGAAATCCTCTCTATTTTCCAAGCCCACAGATTTCTATGAGGTCCGGTGGCTCTGTGGCCAATATCTCTCTCCAGAAAGATTCCAATAATATTCCCTGGGGCTGGAAGCTCACTTTCCATACTCCTTTCAGAGGTGCTATCACCCGCTACCTCCAAGAAGGACCTGGCTCTGGACTCCTTCCATGGTCTCGGGGAGTCTTTCTGTTCCATCTTGTGCTTCCTGCCCATCTCCCTTCAAAGCATTTAGTCTCTCTGCATCTCTGACACACCTAGCATAATCCCATCAGTAACATTAAGTTACAGGCCTAAAAAAGCCAGGAAGGTTTTCTTTGTCTGTCATTTAACACAATCATCCCCTGAAAGAGAAGTTCACACAAAGACCTGCCTACCTGTTTGGAATGGGGAAAATTAAGAGAAGAAAATCATAAATGGCTCTCCTTTTTCTTTGTTCTGTTAAAATAGCAAAAGATAAAAACAAAACACAACAGAAAGATCAAAGCAATAATGGTAATAACCACCTTTTACCACGGCCGTGCTTTGCAATCCACAAGATGCTTGATGCTGAAAATACATTTTATCCTTTGAACCATTCTACACTATATCATGTACGTCCTGTTGTTTATGCCCCATTTTCAGATGAGGAAGCTGAGGTTTGAAGAGGCTAAACAACCTCCCCAAAGTCACACTACCAATAAGTTAAGAAGATGGGATTGGAAATTATTCTATCCAACCACACCAAACAGCCTCCAGATGTATACATTTAGTAGATGCTAAATAAATATTTGATGAAAGAATTTATCATAACAAACACTTAGCTTATAGCATATGACAGTGCTGCTGTCAGATAAGCATTATTGTGAATGCTTTTGTTGGAAAAGAGCATATCGCTGTGAGTAGACAGAGACGATGGTGGAAAACATGCACCAAATAAGGTTTATGTGGGGTCAGGCTTGCACTGGATAGAATGTGGAATAGAACTCTGTGGGGTAGAGTGGTGTGGAAATACAAGAGCCTGCATGTGTGATCGGGGCCCAGCACCCCTGGTTAGGGATGAGGGAGAGGAAGGAGGGAGAGGAATAGATATGTATATAAGAAATCTATAATGCATATATTGTCTATAAATGTATATAAACCCACCTCTATATGTGTATAGGCTTCATGTCAGGTGAAAAGAATTAACTCTTATCTACTGCTTATCATTCACCAGGTATGTTCTAAACAATTTATATCTATTATCTCATTTAATCCTCAACAACACCATTATTATATAAATACTGTTATTAATCCCCATTTTACAGAGAATTAAAATATAGAAAAGTTAAGTTATTGGTCAAAGTTGCCCAACTAGTAAATGGCAGCTGCAATTTGAATCCAGGTCCTCTAAGAAAAGGAGATGTATTTGAGAGAAACCGGAAGCTTTGCTCTAAAAACAAGAAGAAAACTACAGCACTGACAGATCTTGACAATTACCATGTGTGCTGCAAAAGGCTTCAGAATGTTCTTTGACCCTAAGTTCAAGAGAAAACACTTGATAGGAAGTATATGTAATTTAATGGAATACAATTTAGACTTTGTTAATAGAGTAGATTATCAAGAATTGGGTGGAAATTGTCCTATTATAATTGTTGATCAGAAAAATCTAGGACTGTTTTCATTTCCTTCCCGTCTCCATGATTTAAAAGACATATAGAGAAAGTTCAATAAATTCTTGCTAGATCACTGCAGGTTGTGAGTGTGTTCTAAATCATTTCATTAGGTCAGGAGAGCTTGAAGGAAATCTGAAAGCTTTCTATTACACAGAACAAAATTCAAACTCCTTGTCCCTAAGTAATTCAGTTTCTGGCTCGCTTCCTTATATTTTGCCCTAACTCTTCCTGCATTTCACTGGGGTTCTAAGCTGCTTGTCCTTAAGCAAGTCAAACACCATTATGCCTCAGGGTCTTTGCACTGCCTAAATATTCCTCCCCAGAGTATGTATGTGACTTGCTCTCACTTTACTTAATTGCCACTTCCTCAGAGAGCCCTTCCTTGCCAGAAAAAAAAATAAAAATAAAAAATAAAACAGCACCCATATTACTCTCTATCCTCTTATTCTATATGATTGTATGCATGCATGTATGTATGTATACATATGTACACACATAAATTGCCTTTATCACCATCTGATGTTATTTCTGTATTCATCAATTCTTAGTCAATGTCATTACAGTTTTCACCAGTAGAATATGAACTCTGTAAGGACTGGGATTCTCAGTTTTGTTCGTTGCTCCACCCCCAATCACCAGAACTGTGTGTGGCACACAGTAGGCTCACAATAAATATTCCCTGAAGGGGGCTTCCCTGGTGGCGCAGTGGTTAAGAGCCCGCCTGCCGATGCAGGGGACAGGGGTTGGTGCCCTGGTCTGGGAAGATCCCACATCCTGCGGAGCGGCTGGGTCTGTGAGCCATGGCCGCTGAGCCTGCACGTCCGGAGCCTGTGCTCCACAACGGGAGAGGCCACGACAGTGAGAGGCCCGCGTACCGAAAAAAAAAAAAAAAAAAAAATATATATATATATATATATATATATATATATATTTCCTGAAGGAATAAACAACTGATGATCAGTCTGGAGAAGGGAAAAATGCAGTGAGGCTAATCATTATCCTCAAAAATTTGAATTGCTTTTGCATAGAAGTGTAATTTGACATAACCAGCAATAGCACTAAATTATTGGTGAGCCTAGTTGAGCTCAAGATGAGGAAGGATTTTGTAACAGTCCCAGCTGTCAAAGATGAAGTGCACTGTTACAGGGAGTGTTTGTTCCCTGTCACCAAAGATATTCAAGCAGCGTCTGCCTAATTTCTCAGTTAAGATTTACAGGGGGTTGTGCTCAGGCTAGAGGAACTTTAAGAGCTGGTTTAATCCCCAGTCTTTTTGACTGGATAGAAGAGGAAAATGGCTCCCACAACACAGTCAAGCCATAATGTCTTAGGGCTGACAGACATGAGAGATATTATAGAAAATGAAGTTGAAAGCTAGGAAGTGATAGTATGCCTTGTGAAAAAGTCCTCTGTGGCCATCCACTGACCACAGATAAAGTCCCAGCTCCTCACTCAACAACAAATATTTATTGAGCTCCAACTATGTACCAGGCACTGTTTTCAATCCTGAGGTTACAGTAGGAAATGAGATAAATGAGGACTTTCTTCTCATTGGAATCCCATCTATCATTTGTAGATGACTTACGTACGTGTGTGTGAATGTATGTGTATATTTATATTGAGCTTATGAACAGGATGAATATATCAAGTTATGAGTGGTGACAAAAGATAGAGTCAAAGATAGAGAATAAAATGTAGTGACTGGGATGCAATGTTTTCTCTGTTTACAAATTTGCATTCTTTTGGCCTTTGAATGATTATACCACTGACAGCAATTGGTCAACCAGAAACCAGGAGTCAGCTGAATTTTTGCAGGATATTTATTCATACATTAGGGTGGTCTTCCAGGAAACAGAACAACAAACAGAACATTTTACAAGCAGTGTTATAGAAAGATACACAAAGAAGCATTCTGGGAGGAAGTAGAAACTTTTGGCCTCACACAAGGAAGTCTAAATGGAACTTAGGTTACACCAGAAGTTTTGACTAAGAAAGTAAATAGGAGTCTTTAAAAATTGTTTTAAAAATAATGGCTTAAGAGTCAAACCACAAATGTTAGAATCATTTATCCTTCTAGGGAAAATTAATTGGAATAAAATTAAAAGTACTTTTCATTAAGAATATTAGTGATATCTACAAAAAATCTACAGGCATGATGTGACTTGCCCTTGGCATCCTTTTTGAAATTTTGGAGTGCAGTTTTTTTTTCACAATGTTGGTCTGTATCCCTGTTATTGTGTTTGTGGGGGTGCTAAACACCATATAAAAATGGACATTCCACACAGTGCAGAATTTTCTGCTTCTTACACAAATTTCTAATTTCCTACTGGACATTCCTGTATGTGAAAAACCAAAACCTAGATTCTAAACCCATTTAGCATAAAAATACTAAATATTTTGACATTTTTACACACACTGATTTCTCCACTAATGTATTTATTTTGTAAGTTAAAGAATGATGGTATTAATTTTGTTTTTGTCCAAGATTTTAAGAGGCACCCTTTTCCGTTTTGATAAATAATATGGCTGATGGCAGTGTAAGTGTACATTTTAGGCTGTTGCATTTCTGGTGATGTCAACTTCTGACCATTTCTGCTGTACCTATAAACTACTTTATAATATTGATTTTATATTGATGTTTTGGAAACTATGAAGGTGGCTTGGCTACATTATCTAAGAGTCTTATTTCAAGATAGAAAAAGACACATTACAAGATATTTAGCAGGAAAGAAAGTGTGGAGTCGGCCAGGGCTGAGAATGACAGGCTGAGATGGGAAGTTATGCTTGTGAATCCTGGGTTTGGTGAAGATAACTAGATGGGCTCGGGTATATTTTATTTTTTATTTTTACTTTCGGCCACGCCGCATGGCTTGTGAGATCTTAGTTCCCTGCCCGGGAATCGAACCCACGCCCTCAGCAGTGAAAGCCCCAAGTCCCCACAACTGGATTGCCAGGGAATTCCTACAAGTGTATTTTAGAATGCATTGACTTTGCATTCCATTTCCAGTACTTTCTAGCTGTGAACTTGGGCAAATAAATCTCTTGGAACCTCAGATTCCACATCTGTAAAATAGAAACGTAATTCCCACTATAGGAGATAATGGAATTGTGGTTACACAAGGCTGGGGACAGGCCTGGTCCATGGGTAGTCCTCGGGGGTCACTTCCTCTCTTTGCCTTAGAGCTAAAACTTCATCTTGAAACTACCTTTTAACTCTAAATATTTACTTTTCTGTAATGAAAAGCATCCCAAACATAATACACCTACACTTAATTATAAAATGTCAACTGATGCTTAAATATAATATGCAGGAAGAATAAAACGAAAACTATTTAAAAATATTATATATTTAAATATACAAAGATTTGAGTCTTGCTTTAGTAGATGAACAATAAAATAGTTGCTTGAACTTACTAGAAATGAAAATATTGGAATTTAAGAGACGTGATGTCAGAAGCCATTCTATTGAAAAAAACACATTGAAATAAAAGAGCAGACATTCAGGGAAATATAAACATGTAAAGTAGTGTAAAGTGATAAGAAACTGGGACATTAGCACATGATAAGAGAAAGAGGATGGTAATAAGCGTGTGGATAAGAGTTCAAGTTTAACTGAAGACAGGATACACAAGAAAAATCACCAGCTATTGAGGTGGAGAAAATGAGGAACTATTATAATCTTCCCAGTGAGCATGTAAATAATGCCCTCAGGAACCCTTTGGGATGCCATCTGTTCTAGCCTACTTTGGGCAGCCTTTCTCTCTAATAATGTAGTGAGGACCATTCCAAGCAACTACCATGTGTCCTCAGTAATAATAAGTAAAATATGACCAAAATGAAAATTATCCAATCAGTACTTGCATTTTCCTTTCCATTTTATTTTACTATCAATGTATCACATTTAGATTATACATTGGCTACAGTATAGAGTAGCAAGTCAGTACTTCAATAATTTCAAGACAATGTCTTTACTCAAGTCAGACTTCCCTCTCCATGTTGAACTTTCACTAAATTACTGGTATTTTCCTGTAAGTTCTTATATAAAAACTCTTCAGTATTGTTATGTGCTAAAGAACGCCCAGTTTGTATTTATCAAGTTTGAGTCTGGTGGTCATTCAAAGATGATGTGGAGCCCAAGAATGTTCTTCCTTGGGAGGGACTCCTGTGTGGGTCTTCCTACTAAATGCCACAGCTCTGTAAATTTCCAAACTCTAGGGACAGCATTGTATTCTCTGAAGTTTTCTGTGCCTTAGTGCTACACCAACCAGGGTTCTTGGCCTCCTTAATCAATAGAAATTGATAAGAGGCAAGATAAGAAGTTCAGGCAAGGCTTTATTGGGGCCCCTGCTGCAGCAGGAGGGAGCAAAAACAAGTAATGGGCTCCCTTGCTCACTCCCTAAGGGAGGCAAGCTGGTTTCTTATCTGGGGTGAGGGTAGGGTCAAGACCAGGGGTCGGGCCAGAGTGGGGGCTTAGGTGGTTTGTCCACCCCTTTGGTGGTGTCGAGTGCAGGGGGTATGTGCTGTACCCTGCTTTTGCTCCCAGCTCTTCAAAAGTGGCAGTTGGGTTTTTGGTATTTTTGTGTTTTGTTGTCCATAATTTGTCCCAACTGCACATGCATGAAGTTAGTTTTAGTCCTTTATGGTTTCTTTGTGTTTTGTTGCTTGAGGAGATGTTTGTCCAGGTGCAAGCCCTGCAGCAGAGCGTCCCAGGTACCTGGTCCCAGCCTGTCTCACTGGAACATTGGGGGTGGGGGTGGGGTCAGGGAGGAGAAGGAATTGAATTTGGTGTTCTCCTTCCCAAATACTTCGTTCTAGAAAAGTATGAGAATGCGGAGTTAAAACAGATACCTAATGGTACAATATATGTTTTTCAAGAAGACTGATAATGAGAACTTCAGTAAACTGAGCCGAGAAGGTACACAGTATACCCTCCAAATTACAGAAGGACAGAAGCATGATACTCTCTGTCTCTGTATGAGATAAAACCAATTCTCACTTCCCTGGTTTCTCTGAAAGGCTTCTTTTTGTGGTTTTGTGATATGACCAACCTCATATTTTAATCCAAGTAAGTATATTAGCTATTTAACTATTTTTCAAGTAGCAGTACTATATTGCTATCATCTATAGCTCCGCTCAGTAAGTAAAAAAAATCTTACAGCTGGTAGGAGACACTCATCTTCACAATAAATTAATTGTCACATATTCACACGTTCATGGAAATCCCTCCACTTTCTGGTTGTTTCTCTACATCAAAGCATCCAGATCATAATTTAGTTTCAAGAGTTGCTTTATGGACTCATTTTACATTTCAGATGAATTTGCTATAGGATGATTTAGTTACTTACAGACGTCAAGTAATTTGTATGGTAAAATCATATCTTGGAATAATTCATAAAGTTCCATGTTTATTTTTCACTGTCTCAGTGTATCTGATTTGTTGTAAAACTCAGATTTCTTGGCAAAAATGTAAATCTCATTATAAGAGTCCATTGAAGTAAATATGACAGCTCTGTTTCTCATTATTGTGCATGTGCAGAGTAAAGATATTAGCCATAAAATTTGGTGAATGTCCTCTAGGGGATTTCAAAGCTTAGTATGTTTCTAGTAACTTGCAGAATAGCATTTGTTTATGGTTTTTCATGTGTATAGGAAATAATAAATACAACTGACCATCATGTACATGGTGAATTAAACTGAAGCTACATGACATATACAAGGTGTCATGTTTTGGCTTTTGATAAACTTAAAATGGAGTTAACATGTCAAAATCAATATTTCAAATGTATCTTTTTAGCTAAACATTTAAGTCTTTTAGAAAATATTTTAGTAAGTGTTAAACAGCATTATAACTTTTCTTAGATAAGTTTCATAAGTATTTGTCTGTAGAATTTCAAAATTACTTATAGCAAGAGTTAAACTGTACATTTACTAGACTTTAAAGGGCAAGAAAATGAAATTTCAGTAAATTATGTAATTTATAAAATTGTTAATAAAAGTATTGGTATTCCATTTATTGAATAGCTATTGAATTATCACGATTTGCTGTGAGTTTTTTGGAGTTTGGAAAACAATGTAATCTCTAATTTGTAGAACTCACAACATCACTCTCAAGGAAAAAGGCCATCATAAAAAGGAAATTGCTTGTAGTTTAAACATACAGTCTTAAGAATGAGTTCACAAATATGCATAATCTGTTGTAGCTATAAAATTGTATAACTTTATGATACTATATCTTCCCTCAGCTGATAATTTTTATTTTTAATTAAAAAAAACTCGCTCCCTTTAGATTGATCAGAGGAAAGAAAACCTGACAGTGTTTTTATTCAATTATCTAAATCAAAATTAGATTGATGAGGCATGGTGACAGCAGTGCGGTTAAAATAACTGATAAATTATCAGTGGATCATCTCCAAACTCTGCTTGCAAAACTTCTGGATGCAAAATCTTAGCAGGGGAAGTAGCTTGATGGAGAAGACAGAGCAATCAACTCCTTGGCTCCTGCTATGTGCAGATAAATAAGACAATGTTTTATCCAAAGGGTGGGTGGGAACATCATTAAACTAAAAACAGCTCATCCTGTAGCGTAAATGCTGATTCCTTTGTAGGCTTCTCCCTCTGTCCTCCCTCAGTGTATGTGTTGGTAGAGATGGAGCTACTGAGGGTCAAGTTTGACTTTTCATACAAAACCTGGTAACTGATACCTAATTAAAATTCAAGGACAATTTTTTTTTTTTTTACTTAAACAAAAGTATGATAATGTGAATTTTTAAAATATTCAGAGAGTTCAAGTTTCTTGCAGAATATTATTTAGGGCAGGATATTAAGAGCCATGAAAATCTGCATTTGAATCTTGGCACAGACAGTACTGAAAAGCCTTGTTAATTTATTCAGCATTCATTTATTAAGTGAATACTATGTATCAAAGACTGCATTTGATATGATAGAACACCAAATAAATAATTTCTATTTCAAATTATATTTTTCTCTGAATATCAGATTACTCCACTGCATAGTGTAAATAATAATTCTTCCATTTTATTAAATAAAATAATTTTGTAAAGTCTCAGCTCAAAACTAGTACCTAATTTTTGTTATTAGAATAAAAAAATTTCACCAAAGTAGAAACTAGTCTATTATTCATTTCTGCTTTTCAGCTATTAAGGTTGAAATAACAAAACCTGAAAAACAAATCATATAACAAATTCATCAGGTGCTCAAATTATCTTCGGTAGCAACTTGACTTATTACAAACCCTTTTATCTAAACATAACTTATATTTATATTTTTAGATTTATATGTATATATTTTTACATTTTATTTGTTTTTTTGGCTGCGTTGGGTCTTTGTTGCTGCGCGTGGGCTTTCTCTAGTTGCGGCGAGTGGGGGCTACTCTTAGTTGAGGTGCTCGGTAGTTGTGGCTCGCGGGCTCTAGAGTGCAGGCTCATGGGCTTGTGGCGCACAAGCTTAGTTGCTCAGAGGCATGTGGGATCTTCCCGGACCAGGGATCGAACACATGTCCGCAGCATTTGAAGGCAGATTCTTAACCAACTCGCCACAAGGAAAGTCACTTAGATTTATACTTATTTAAATTTTATTTACAGCTTTCATTATTCCTAAATGATTGTGCTTACAGAAGAACCATCTCATTCTTTTTTTTTTTTTTTTTTTTTTTTTTTTTTTTTGCGGTACACGGGCCTCTCACTGTTGTGGCCTCTCCTGTTGTGGAGCATGTGCTCCAGACACACAGGCTCAGTGGCCATGGCTCACGGGCCCAGCCGCTCCGCGGCATGTGGGATCCTCCCAGACTGGGGCACGAAACCGTGTCCCGTGAATCGGCAGGCACACTCTCAACCACTGCGCCACCAGGGAAGCCCCCATCTCATTCTTTAAAGGCAGTGTAACCAAAGTGAAATCCATGACTCTATATATTAGAGTCATGTAGAAAAATATCAATTCTGCCCTTGGGAGAAAAAATTACATGAAGCACGATCAAATGGTTATGCCAGTATGCAAGTTATTGAAGTTTTTGCTCCAAATACCATTATAGAGATGTACACTTATGCTTTAGTTGGCTATATTTCTTGACTTCAGAAATGTATTAATTTATACATTTTGTAAAATACTTAAATGCTTAACTATTTAAAGGAAACAAAAAAAACTATACTTGTTCCAAGCATTCCAATGAACCAGCCAGTCTGCTTTAAAAACTAGTCATTTATCAGTAAGTCTAAAAATCATGTATCCCAACTGAGGATACTCAGAGAAAAAGTAGAAAGGTGTTTTTACACGGTAGAATGTCATCATGTAAATGACTTTCTTTTTTAAATTTAATAAGCCTATGAAAAAAGACTGTTTGGAAAATTATTACTTTATTTTTATTTTAAATTTTATTTTATTTTTTGGCTTTAAAGTTTTCATAAAAAGTGGTATCAATGGCCAGGGAATATATATATATTTTTTGGGGGGTGTTACGCAGGCCTCTCACTGTTGTGGCCTCTCCCGTTGCGGAGCACAGGCTCCGGACGCGCAGGCCCAGCGGCCATGGCTCACGGGCCCAGCCGCTCTGCGGCATGTGGGATCCTCTCGGACCGGGGCACGAACCCATGTTCCCTGCATTGGCAGGCGGACTCTCAACCACTGCGCCACCAGGGAAGCCCCAGGGAATAGATTTAATGATATTTATTCTTAGGAGACTACATCTGGTACAGGGAAACTGATTTTAGCCTCATAGCAAAGAAGTAATTAGATGAGTGAGGAAAAATAACTCTTTAATGTTGATATATAATATTTTAGCTCAAACATTTAAAAAATACATAAATAACATATTTTTTCTCTAACCTTGACAAACTAACTGGTCTTAAACTTATATATTCAATATTAAAAAACAAAATAAAACAAACTAAATAACCTAAGAAACTAGGAAAAAAATATATGAGGCAACTTTTCTAGGCATTGGATGTTGGGCAGTGGAGGCTTGTAATCTCCAATGGAATGGGAAACACACAGGTGAGACCCACCCCTGCCCTGGTTTTCTGTGTGGAGCAGTTTGGGGATCTTAATGCAGGAAGGTGGTGTCTAGGCTGAGAACAGCAGCCTGGGAGAAGTGGGTGTTTGGGGTCTGGGGTTCCTAGGGCAGCGGCAGTTTTCAGGGAAATGTAGGGTAGATGAGTGAGCTGTGTGGAGGCACTGAGCTCCCCTCCAGAACTTGGTCAAGGGTTGGCCTCTACTTGTGCAGGTTGAGGCTCTGGGGAGAGAGCCGAGAGCAGCTGCCACTGTTGAACCAGAGATCAAGTCCTGGGTGGCACAGGAGATTCAACCCAGCCAGTGTTGGAGAGACCACGCTGATGTTCAGTTAGGACCCCAGAAAGGCCATACCTTAGAAGTAAGGATGCTTAAAGTAGGGCTCATACCCTAGAACTAAAGACAAACTAAGATCCACTCTAAGAAATCACAATTTCTTAATCATGAAGCCTGATAAAATTAAGAGGATTTATCAGAAATTTAATTTTCTATCAAAACAAAATTCAGCAGCTTTTAAAGATAGAAACGTACAGATTCTCTGCAATATATCATTTACAACAATGGCTAAAATAATGATATATCAATATTTTAGATGAATGAAAGAGGAGGAGTTCAAAGCAAGGCCACTGCTTTGAAATAAGCAAGGCCATTCTAAGAAATATTAGAAGAAAATCTCCAGGGTCAGGCAAATAATATCACTATTGGGAAGGACATCTACACAAAATCTACAGTTAACATTCTACAGGAAGGTAAAACATTGGGTGATTTCCCTCTAAGTTAAGAAATAAGGTAAGAATGCTAACCCTGTCTATTCAACATTGTTATTGGAGTTGGTAGCCAGTAAATCATGTCAGGAGAAATAAAAGGCACAAAGATTACAAAAGAAGGAGTAAAACATCCTTTTTTGCAGACACCATGAGCATGTACAAAATCCTTTTAAAAACTCAACATGATCACTAACAAAAAAATTAGTGAATTTAGTAAAGTCACAGAGTACAAGGTCAGTACAAAATAATAATTGTATTTTTATATCCTGGCATCTAAAAAAATTGGAAAATAAAAATTTTAAAACAGTATTTACTACAGCATCAAAAATAAATTTAACAAAAGATATGTGACCTCTATACTAAAAAGTATAAAACATAGCTGGAATAAACTAAGGAGATTTAAACAAATGAAGGGATAGACTGACCTCACTGAAATCTCGATGTTGTAAGATGACGATCTTCCCCAACTTGAGTTATATATTCAATGTTATGACAGTTGAAATACCAATAGTCTTAAAAAATTCTAAATTGACAAACTGCTTTTGAAATGTATATGGAAACACAAAAGACCTAGCATAGCCAAAATGATCTTGGAAAAAGAAGAAGATGGAAGACTTGTTATCTTATCTAATTCAGGATTTAGTATGAAGTTACAGTGATCAAGACAATGTGGTATTTGAGTAAGACCTGACAAATAGAGCAATGAAACAGTAGAGATGCTGAAATAAACCCACAGGATTACATTCAAAGAATTTTTGACAGAGGTGCCAAGGAGGAAAGAACTCCAATGGGAAAGGATAATCTTCTCAACAAAGGGGGCTGAAACAACTGGGTAAATATCTAGAAAAAATGAACTTCAATTCCTACCTCACACTATACACATACTAATGGATAATTTTAGATAGATCCTAGAATTAAAAGAAAAAGTTAAAAATATAATGCCCCTAGACAAAAATAGGACAATATCTTTATGACCCTGAAAGAACTAAGTAACTCCCCTCTCTCTCTCTTTCAATATATATATATATATATATTCACATTTTATCTCAGTGTGAATGAGTTGTGTAAATCCTCCTTCTACCATGGATTAAAACATACATGTTGGTAAGAGTGAGGCTACTCATGTGTTTAGAATAAAAATTTTTAAATGAAATATCAACATGTGGGACTTTGAAATATATTCTTCTACAAAAGAGATTTCCTTTCCTTTTATATTTTTCTGATTATTTTATATATATATGGAAGAGGGAGATGGGGGAAAGGGAGTGGAGAGAGTGAAGGAAGGAGGGAAGTTTTATTGGGTGTGGATGGCCTATAGTATCTTCTAGTAGGTGTCATTTTACTACATTCTGAGTTTTTTGGACTATCAGAAACCTTTTTGCAGTATCACTCTTGATCCCCTGTCTTTTTCTTGGCCTCTGCTAACATTTCAATTGATTATGAAGCTTTAAGATGATAGTGCCACAAGAAATAATACAGTGAAGGCACCTCATTAAAACTATATGTGATACTCAGTATGTCCTAAAAGTCACCTAGGAGATGGAATAGAAAGAAAATGGAACATGTATCAGTGAGCAAGGAAGAAGGCGAAATATCATTCTCTCCATCATTTCATATTTCCCATATTTTTCATTTTAGAAAATATTTAAAGCAGTCTAATTTAGGAGATAAGTTAAAACATCAAATGGAATAATAATTATTAAAGGACCTGTGGTGAACAGGTTACACTGTGAAAATTAGTCAAATATCATTTCCATAAATACCATGGTATTAATATCTACTAGAGAAAGATTCCTAACACTTCAGCTATTGATACATTTTGTTTTCAAAATGGTTCAATCTAATAGTACTCTAAGATTTGTCCTCACTGTCATTTCTACACACCTATTTGTTAAAATTTTGTTTTGAGTTGTGTGAAATTACAAAATGCAATTAAAAGGAAAAGGGATGTGGAACACATTGGTATTTATAATTTATAAAGTTTCACAGAGGTATGGCAGCAAAAGCACCATGAAATGTGTGATCCTATAGATGTTTCTCTGGGGTAACGATAAGACAGAGAAATATTTTTTTAAATGATATAAATAACTTGGAAGTCCAGATCTGGAGAATACCTCTAGAAGCTTTTAAAACACTATTTAATGTGATAGCTTAAAAAGACTGGACTGATTTTGTTCAAAATAACAGTCCATCTATCTTTATCTATCTATCTATCTATCTATCTATCTATCTATCTATGTATCTATCTATCCATTTATCTATCTAAATTAGTTATATTTTATAAAATATAAAGGATTATTTTAAAATTTTTTGTAGTTACAGAATTTTCAGTATTTCGTCCCATACTTTCAATACCAAAAAAGCACATTTGATAACATTATGCTTTATTAATTTAAAGATCTTTGTTTATTATTTATTTATTCTAGTCTTCCACAATTTCTTCTGATTTGACTTTTTATATCCCTCAAGTTCAATGGAAGAAGTGTTTTTAAGTTATACTGTGATGTATTATTCAAGATAGATCTATCAACTTCCTAACACTGATGTTTTGCACTGAAATAAGAAATTACCGAAGTACAGCCACGGAAGTCCAGAATTGACAGTGCTTTCTGGAATATATTAGTTGGCATCAGCCTGAAAGGTGGGAGGTTAAACTAGATGATCTGGAAGGTGTTCCACTGATATCTATGTTTGTTTGTTGGGGGGAGGTTCAGGTCTTTACAGCCTAGAGCCTGTCAACTGGGAATCTAGAGTCAGTGGACTAAAAATCTCGTTCTTACCACTGATTCATCACATAACTTGGTTCACCAGGACTTATCAAGTTAGATTTTCAGGCTGGACACTGGTACTCTGACTGCTAGACCTAAACTCCATTAGAGTGATGGAGGAAGGTGTTTGTTTGTTTTTGCTTTTGAAAGAGGCTCTCTAGTCTTTGTAAAAAGTTCTATGTATGCATATGGTCTCGGATTTGGTTAATGTTTACTTCTTTATTTTATTTATTTATTTATTTTTTTATTTTTATTTTTTTTGAGGTATGCGGGCCTCTCACTGTTGTGGCCTCTCCCGTTGCGGAGCACAGGCTCCGGACTCGCAGGCTCAGCGGCCATGGCTCACGGGCCCAGCCGCTCCGCGGCACATGGGATCCTCCCAGACCGGGGCACGAACCCGTATCCCCTGCATCGGCAGGCGGACTCTCAACCACTTGCGCCACCAGGGAGGCCCTGTTTACTTCTTAATGTTAACAGTTTTGCTGAAAAAATTTAATAACAATCACTTTTTAGGTTATTCTGAATTTTAGTTATAGATTTTTATACTGTATTTAATAAAAAGGCATCTATAGCCCTTAATTCATTGCATAGTATACTTTAAATGCTCAATAAGCACCACTTGTAATTATAATAATTATTTGTTCTCTGATATTTTTGTGAGCCTTTCTAGATATCTAAACCAGTTTACAAATTGTGTTAATTTGTTTTTGTTTTGTTTTGCTTTGTTTTTGTTGGGAAAATTGTGTCATGTAGCCTACACTTAAATAAATAATAAGATAGAATTATTATTCCATTTACTATTGAAGGAAGAAAGAACAAATTCAGTACTTCATTTGTGTTAAATCAAAATGTATTGCAAACATACCAACAGTGGTGTAGATGTGCCTATTTTTTAGTTCTAAATTAGTGCCATTTAACTTTAAATTCAGCTCTCACTTTGGCTTTAAATTTAACTTGAAAACTGTAACACTTTCCCCCAAATAGCTTCTGACAGAAAATTCCTTTCTCAGTCCCTTGCCACTGAAGTGTTTTTCAAGTGTTGCAAATCTGCTCTCTCTGTTGCCTTTCCTCTTCAACACAATGAAGGCTAGAGTTGGCATTCTTAAAAGGAAAAATAGGTGTCTGAAAACTGGACAGAATTCAAGCCTCAGGTAGAGGGAGATGGAAAAATAGAACTATATACCGTTGAGCCCTGAACAATGTACTTTAGTCTTGAGCACAAAAATCGTGCTTATAATATGTATTCTGGTGTCTCCTGCACAACTTCAAGCTGAGAACCTTGTATGAAATAGGTGCTCCGCAAATATGAATGAAATGTGCTTTGGCAGTTGAATTTATTTGCAAGGTAGTGTGTAGTGCAAAAGGTAAAACAGCATTGCTTAACCAAGTCCATGTTTTCCTGCACATACGCAGTTTAAGTCAAAGAGACCACCCCCGCTCAATTAGGAAATTTTGCCCCAATCCATGTTATACTTGCTTTTGATGAAATCTTGCATTTTCTTATCTTTTCATTGTTGGGAATTTGGTGGAGGGAATTTGGGACAGGGTTTTGGTTCTCATACATTTATTTTTTTAGATGGTAAATTAAGTAAAAGGTGAATGTTTCCCTTTCAATTGGGTTACATCAAGTGACTAAATAGAGACTACTATTACAAGAAAGTCTTCTCAAACGAATTGCACCCAGAATTTTGTACCATTTGTTTGGTATCTTCTGAACGTTATAGAATCTATTTCTGAAATCTCATCTGTGTTGTCAGCTTAAATATGTGTATGCGAACTGTAAGCTTGACTTTTTGGGGAGGGGTGTATTCTCCATGACACGGGGTACTGTATCTGCCACACACAAAAGTTCAATAAAATGAGAGCAGATTGAATTGAATAAAATAGAACTTTATTTTATTGACGTACATTTGATTTACAATGTTGTGTTAATTTCTGCTGTACAACAAAGTGATTCATTTATACATGTATATATTCTTTTTCATATTCTTTTCCATTATGGTTTATCACAGGATATTGAATATAGTTCCCTGTGCTATACAGTAGGGCCTTGTTGTTTATTCATTCTATATATAATATTTTGCATCTGTTAATCCCAAACTCCCAGTCCATCCTTCCCCCACCTCCCAGCCCCACTGCAACCATAAGACTGTTCTCTATGTCTGTGAGTCTTTTTCTGTTGATAACTTTTTGTTCCTACCTTCTCTACCTCCCTTCTGTTCCTTAAACTTCTCTGCTGAAAATGGTGGCTGAATAATAAACATCCAATAAACGTTAGCTGAATTTCTCTCTTCTCTCACTAAGTACACATCATATTAAATAAGATTATATGCATTTAGCATAATGTCTCATAAATGTTAGTTATTATAATTTTTTTTTGTTGTTGTTGTTGCTGTACGCGGGCCTCTCACTGCTGTGGCCTCTCCCGTTGCGGAGCACAGGCTCCGGACACACAGGCTCCGCGGCCATGGCTCGCGGGCCCAGCCGCTCCGCGGCATGTGGGATCTTCCGGGATCGGGGCACGAACCCGTGTCCCCTGCATCGGCAGGCGGACTCTCAACCACTGCGCCACCAGGGAAGCCCTAGTTATTATAATTTTATAATAATTATTATTACTACTGATTCTGAACATTCTAAGGCTTTGGGGCTAAGCTTCATAAATTCATCAGGATTCCATGATTGAATATAGAGTGTCCTGTGTGATTTGAGTAAGAAGAAAGGAGACTGCTTAGCGTCTAACTTCTGCTCCATCATTAAGACAGTTAACACAAAAACTCTGGTTTATTCTTCTGATGTTGCTCTTGGTTGACATATTCTTTTGACATCTCTTGCTTGAAGGTATCAGGTCATGAATATTAATAAGCTTTATTAATACCTTACTCTCTATATATGCATTCAGTTTCTCTTTCAAATGGGTTCCTCAACCATTTCCATGACCATCGTCCGCTCTCTTTCACTGAATGATTCTTTCCATGACTATTTTCAGCTTTAGCTGGTGTCTTTCAAAAGCAAAAAAGAAGGAAACCAGTTTAACTGGAAATGTGTGAAATGTATCTTAGCTTTGGGATTACTTTTGTTTTCACTGTGAGTTAAGAGCAATGTAGAATAAACTGGTGATGTACATATGCTTTCAGGATTATGCTTGTTTGCCCTTGTGAACCTGCATCTAGGGGTGAGAAAAGCAAAACAGAATTTCAAGTGTATTTTCTGCTTCCACACAAGAGCTATTCTTGGTGTACTTAAGTGTGATTGTAGCAATAAAGCTTGCGTTTTGCAGAGTCTAAATATTCTGTACTGTGATCGACACATTAGGATTACTAAAAATGTTTCCTGGTGTTAGATATTACAAATCACTCTGTGGTTTCTTCATAAAGGAAAGACGTCCAAAGGTAAAGTGAGAAACCTTAGAGTTTGGGAATTAGAATAAACACCGAGGCAGAGGATAAAGATAAAAGTTCAAAAAGAAATTCTGTAGCCTCTTGGGAACATTTCCTAAGAGGCGCTGATGTGGTCAGAACTGGATTTGAATCCATGCTTCAAGGATCACAGTAAACATGAACTTGAATAAGTTATTTTTCTCTACCTCAATGACGTATTTTATCTTAATTGGATGTATTTCACATATAAGTAAATATAAAGCCAATTATTATTAAAACTAATAGGAAGCACAAAACTCCTTATTTAAGTCAAAGTGTTTAGGCGAATGTTGCCAGAAGATGAGCTAAACAGAGCTTGTGAATAAAATTCTGGTTCAGTTTGCTTGGCAGTTTTTAATTGTCCTTCCTGGGGAGGTGGTGTCCTAGGAATTTAGGGGGCTGTAGTGTGGTGAGGCCAGGTATGACCCACTCAGCTGAAATGCATGAGGGCGTGTGGGCTGTGTTGTAGTCTCAGCTTCTGGTCTCAGCATCATCAATGGCCAACTCGGAGGAATACATCAAAAAAGGGAAAACAAAATACTTCTATGGAGAAAGTGAGTATTCTCAGATGACCCAGACAGCAGGACTTTGAGGAGAGAGCAGGAACTTCATAAATGCATGTAAGGAAAGCTACTTTTGGGTCCAAGTCTGGCTCAGGTTCACCTAGACTTTGTCAGAGTCAAAGGATGGTGCGAATGGGAAATGGGATCTTGTGATGTTAGCCTTAAGGTATCTTTCTGTGGAGTCACATGGCTCCAATACGGACTGTTTGCCTCTGTGTCCAGAGCACAGCTGTCATCCTGGGATCTCCCTTCATCATCAGTCTGTGAATTATCTTTGTTTCTCCTGTGTCAAACCTCCTCTTTCCCGTAGCTTATGCCTTCATCTTCTTTCTGGCTGGTATGTTTTTTGCTTTTGTTTGTTTGTTTGCTTTTGGACTTTTATTTGTGAAGGATTTATTTATTTATTTTTATTTCTTACTTTTTACTATAGGTCCTTGTTGATGATCTATTTTAAATATAGCAGTATGTACATGTCAATCCCAAACTCCCAATCTATCCCTTCCCGCCACCCTTCCCCCTGGTAACCATAAGTTCATTCTCTAAGTCTGTAAGTTTGCTTCTGATTTGTAAATAAATTCATTTTTATCATTTGTTTTTTTTTTTTTAGATTCCTCATATAAGCGATATCATATGATATTTGTCTTTCTTTGTCTGACTTACTTAGTATGGTATTTTGATGGAGCAAATTCTTCAGGAAATTCCAAATAAATATTTTTTGGGAATCAAATTTTGGACACCTTGCAATGTCTGAAAGTATCCTTATTATACCTTCATATTTGATGGATAATTGAGTCAAATATGGAATTCTAGGGCGGAAATAATTTTCATCACGATTTTGAAGGCATGGCCCCCTTGTCTTATAGATGGCAGTGTTGTTTTTGAGAAGTCTAAATCCATTTTGATTCCTGATCCATATGTATGTAGCTTGTATTTTGTGTCCAGAAACTTGTAGACACTTCACTTTGTCTACAAAGCAGACATTTTCCATGCTGAGACTTTTGCACTTGGATCAGTGAACTGAATTATTTCTTGACTTCTTCATTGTTTCCTGATCTCTCTTTATGGAACCACTATTATTAGAGCTAATTCTGAACTAATGCTTTTTTTTCTTTCATTCTTTTTTACAGTCTTCCTCTCCTATTTTCCGTTCCTTTGAATAATTGCTGTCCTTTTTGAAAATTTCTTCAACTTAATCTTTCAAACTGAGATTGATTTTCAACTTCATATCCAAGAGATGTTTTAGCATTGAATATTTGTCTTTTACAGCATCTTGTTGTTTCACAGGTGCAAAAGCTTCTCTTGGCTCTCAAAAGATATTATGGTAGTTTTTAGTAATTTTTTTTTCTTTTTATGAAATACAAATTCCTTTTTTAAAAAAATTCTACTCTTATCTCTATATTTAAAGGGAGAGAATTTTCTCAGCTATTAGTGATCTTTGCTTGTCAGCTCTTATTTAATTGCAAGAGATTAAAAAGCTGATTAGAAGCTCTTAGCATATGGGTGGAACTTGATATTATTTTTTATCTAAGATATTCTTGCTTTACCATTTTGTGGAGACTTATTCTTTCTGCTGGGAATGGCCAGATTTCAATGAGAGGACCCTTTCATTCTCTTATCTGGAAGGCACAGGCTTGGGTGTCAACATTCCAGAAATTGAGTGGGGGAAAGAAGCCCAGAACTCAGCATTTAGTATGCATGGGTTGGTCTAGTTCCTCTGTTTCCAGAATACTACATTCTCAACTGTGCTGGTGATGCCAGTTTACCAGAAAACTTCAAAATTTCTGCTCATGTGGCCAGAGCACTCATTAGCACAGATGTGGAGGGTGATCTACGAATCCACCAGCTACTTAAACATCTAATACTCAAACATTCTTATTTTAACCCCACACTCATACCTGCTCTTCGTACTCACTTCTGGTACTAGGTCTCACCAGTTCCTGCCCATTTGGAGGAATATGTAGTTTAAATGAGGTTGGTATTTAGCTTTTCCCGTTGCTGAATTTGGTTCTTTATGTAACAGTACATATGGGTTCGTTGGATGGATTATGAAGTAACATTGAGGACAAGTCGAACTATTAGCAATAAAACCATCAGAAAACAGGCCATCTGATAATTAATATAAAATTGGATTGGAGATTCAGGAAGTTATTAAATTTGAATCTAAAATGAGATCGTCTGAGCTGTATCTCAGAAGACTTATTGTTCTTTCCAGGTGTGCATCTTAAGAATCTTGGAGGATTTGTATAGTTTGAACTCAAAACCAGATACTGCTCAATGATTCTTCTCAGAATTTTGCTCTGAGTTTTGTGGTTGGCCTGAAATCCCAATACAAAGGAAAAACCCAGGAGTGTGAAACCAGATCAACAAAAATATGAGACTGTTCACATGAAAACTCTGTGACCTGAGACCGCTAAGGGTCCCTTGACTCTACAATGCGGTCTCATTCCATAAATGTGGGAAGGTCATGTGATTTCTTTATTGATTCTGGCACTTGTTATATTTTTATTAAATCTAGCATATGTTCTTAAGTAGGTCTCCAATTATAGAGAACCTTTTTTAATACAATGTATTGACTCATCTAACTCACAGTTTTAATAATGTGCTGTAAAGAAATGTTAAACAAGTCATGTACTATGCTTTCCAGTTTCTATCTGTAAATACTCAGGCAGATGAAATGAACTTTCACTTTCAAGGATGATGTTAGAAAAACATACCAAATAAAAGCAGTTCTAATAAATTTTTTCTAACAAAAAAGAAATTAACTAAAACAAAGCATATTTCTGAAAGGAGCAACTATTTTCAATATTTTGGGAAGCACATTAATAATATTATGAACATGTTATCAAAGACTTATTGTGGACATATTGTAGAGGAATGAAATTCATGTTTTCATGTAAATAGAGAAAAATTAATTAGAATATATAAATTATTATATTATAATCAAAAATGAATAAATATTATTATCTACAATTTATTCTGCAAATCATTCTAAATACAATTCTATTGATAACCATAAAATAGACCAATGTTAATTTTTCTATTACCTTTTTCTCCTTCCCCAAGAATAATATGTCCATTGAAGAATCAGAGATTCTATTAGTCCAGCATATGTCTTTAAGTACCAGTATAGCTAGTGGAAACAAAATAAACATAAGACATTAGCATTCTAAGTTATCATTATTTATTTGAATTCCTTTCAAAGAAGAAAGGGAAAAAGAAATATATCATTAGGAAGAATACTATTTCAAAACATGGGCAAGGGCTTCCCTGGTGGCACAGTGGTTGAGAGTCAGCCTGCCGATGCTGGGAACACGGGTTCGTGTCCCGGTCTGGGAGGATCCCACATGCCGCGGAGCAGCTGGGCCTGTGAGCCCTGGCCGCTGAGCCTGCGCGTCCGAAGCCTCTGCTCCACAGCGGGACAGGCCACAACGGTGAGAGGCCCGCGTACCGCAAAAAAAAAAAAAAAAAAAAAAAATGGGCAAGACTCATCCAAGCATAAATGGTTGAATTGTAAGTCAACTAGACTTCAACTGAAAAAAAAAAAAGAATAAATGTTGGAGGGGTTTTTGCTTAAGCTGGATTAATGGGGTCTGCATTTACTCTCCCTCCTGAAACAAATGAACAAACAAAAAGAACCAGAATCAGACATATATGCCTATATTTTGATATTATTCATTTCTCATGTATATTACCCACCTACTGTGTGCCAGAGACTGAGGTAGGAACCGAGTGTACAGTAATGAGCCAAGCAAAGTTGTTGTTGTCAAGCTTGAAATCTGGTGCTGGAGCCAGACAGCTATACGCACATCGTAGGAAGCAAACATGGGCCACCAGTGGCCGCTAGTGGTCCTTGCCTAAGCAGAACAGATAAATCAGGTGCCTTTATATTAGGTATAGCATATATAGGTAATACATCCATATACACCATTTTATTCCTTTTCCTAAAAACCTGTAAAACCATGTAACTGTGTCTCTAATAACTTGATCCGGTTTTAAGTACCAAACTTCACTGATGCAACCCATCAGGCAGAAAAAATGTAGAGTTTGCTTTTGTTTCAAAATGATGGATTGAACCACAGATTGAACTTGAGTGAACTCTATAAAAGTTATCATACTGATTTAAAACTTAAAGGAGCTCATGTGAGAAAGACATTTATTTGTTCAGCTACAGAAATTCTCATATCCTTTCTACTAGGCAAACTGTCTTAAACTTCCTTCATTTCCCCCCATAGAGAAATTCTGTACACATTTAATGTCAAGTTTTCTAGCTTTCCTCTTTTCCATTAAATATAATTATTCTTTTTTTCTGGACAAGATGTTTCTGAAATTCTCCAAAATGAGTACAGAGTACACTAAGAATGTGATATGAAAACAATCTTTTTTTTTTAGCTTGTAAATAAAAACATGCAAACCCTAACTATTGATACACTTAGGGTGCTTGGTTTCACTTTGACATCACGTGTATCATGGCATCGAGATATCTCTAAATTATAACCAAAGCAAGTGAGAACAGATTTCAGGCTCAGGGAAGAGCTATTAAGGGGATAATAGACTTTTGATGTCTGCCTTTTCACAGTAGCACAATGGCTAATTCCTGTGACCCCTGAACCGTTAGTGTCTCCTAACCAAGTATTGGCATTAATCTACTGCTCATCTGTCACCTATCACATTTGGGAGTCCCAGTCTCTGCTTTCAATTATCAGTCATTAGAGAAGGCCTTGAGCAATTTCAGAAGAAAACTCACAAAACCTTTGACCTGTTTTTGTCAGATAACTGCAAGTATTCATTGTAGATAAACTATCATTTCATTGTACCCAAGTATAAAGGAAGGTTCTTTGCTGTATATCACTTACTGTAACCTCTATCACCTTCAGGTGATTAAAAATGGACTGTTTTATTTTACTGATGGAGCAGGAGGATTCACAAAGTCATTCAGTGAAATCTGGTGAGATTGGAATGGTTGACCTCTAGCTGCCAGGCAATCTACAAACCCCACAGATTTTTCCACTAAAGAAAACATGAGATAAATATTTACCAAAAGGTGATTATCAGATAGTTGTGTTTTTACGTTGACTTCTTGTAGGTAAACACAAACTTTCTCAAATATTTATACATAGTGTAACTGAAATCCATTATTTACATACTAAGCATATCCACTCATTAATCATTTTTTATTATGCAAAATGAATTAATCAGGTACCATCTTCTGTGATTATTAATTCTAAACTGACTTTTGAAGTTTAACATTAATATCCAACCCACAAAAGATGAATATTTGCTTTAAATTCCAATTAATTATTTCCTGTATAAAATGCCTATAATCAAAAA
Source organism: Mesoplodon densirostris (assembly GCF_025265405.1). Lineage (NCBI taxonomy): Eukaryota > Metazoa > Chordata > Mammalia > Artiodactyla > Ziphiidae > Mesoplodon > Mesoplodon densirostris. The sequence continues at coordinate 43,289,543 of NC_082670.1, read as the reverse complement.
AAATAACAAAATATTTCCTATATGTCAGGATGTATTGTTGTCTTCAGGGATAAAAGTAAGTGACTTTCAGACTCCTTTAAAGAGGAAGTATGTCAGAACCAGCTAATCTGATTGGATTGGTGAGTAATATATGAATGTCAAAAATGTGTTCTCTACCTTGTAGATGTGAAATATCTAAACAAGGTATCAAGTAAATACAATTATTTTCTAACTACCCACTCTTGTAAAAATCTAGACTGATTTTTTTAATTCTACTATAACACTATGTAAAAATTATATAGCTATAACTAAACAAATAACACAATTAAAAACTATAACAAAATTATATAGCAAAATTAAAAAACCAAAATATTTTGTCTTTTTAATTTTGTTATAACAAAATTAAAACACTATAACAAAATTTAAAAATAGTAATAGTCATCACCTCTATTAATATATCTATATTCCAGATAAAGAAATTGACATTTTGATCATCAGCATGGCTACGTTTTAAGCCAGGTAGCAATTTTTTACAATTAAATTTTATTGACTATTTACTGTATTAAAAGTCCTGTTTGTTGTATATGTAGAAATACAAAGGTAAGAGACAAAAAAAAAAAAGGATATTCCTCTGAAGTATCTTACTCTATGGGATTAATCTAAGGTGACATAATAATTACAGTGAAATAGAAAGTAATTCACACAATAGCTAGTGCTTTTTGAGAACTTGCTCTGTTCCAGCCACTATGCTATGATCCCCTCTCTCAAATATTATTTAACCTCTACAGCACACAGTGGAGAAGGTCTTTCATGATTGACCTCCATTTTAAAGATGGATAAATAAAGGCTCAGGGATGTTGAGTATCTTTTCTAATATCACACACTCTTTTAACAGGTTAGGGAACTAAGATTGAATTCAAATTCTTCTCACCTCAAATCCAACTGTTCACTGTGGTCCCATCATGACAGCTCTGTATTCAAAACGGAGGAAGAGAAGAGGTGCTCTGGGGCTCCCAACAAGAGAAATTAATGTAGGTGAGAATTTTCAAAGTAGTCTTTGTGGAATTCAAACTAGAGGTTTTAAGTAGAATTGGGATTTCAACCTCCGAAGTGTGGGAAGCATCTTAAGTTAGAGGATCTTAGGTCTAGGGTCCAGGTCCACCCTAGACCCAATATGTGCAATGACAATGAACTATTTATTACTCGCTCCTTTGGCCCTAAGCTTTCACATCTCTTTCCATCTATATGAACTCCTTTCTCTCCCTGGTGATAATCCTTTAAGACCAAATTCAAAAAGACCTCCCCTTGAAGCCTGCTGCACAGCTTGTTGCTCCTTCCTTTCTTATTCTGCCCCCACACATGTCCCTCCCAAACCCCAACATGATTGTGCCACAATGGTACTTTTCTACATCTGTCTTTCTCATCCTGAGCTCCTATCTCTTTGCTTCTAAAATCTCCTTAACTATTAGGCTTTGGCCCAGAGCAGTTTTCCAATTAATATTTAGGGCTTGAATAAAGTTAGAGGGATCACAGTGGCTATTTTTAGGATAATCAAGATGAATATATATGGAATGTGAGAAAGAGAAAAGCAGCCCCCTGACAGCCAGGATTGGGACTGGATCAAATAAGGGAGAAAAAATTAAAAATTGAAATATATTAATTTTAAGAAATCAATAATTACATTATTGCTATTATTGTTTATTTATTATTGAACATACCAGTTTCCATACCAATGCTTGACATGTATTATTATTATTATTATTGTATTCTAATAACCCCTGAGGGCTGAGTGCTGGGCCCTGGGCCCATCCAGTCTGAGGAGGGAGGGGAGAACTTGAGACCATCTTCCTCCCTGTTCCAAAGCTATCTTACACAAGACTTAATTCTTTTTCTTTAAAATTTTATTGAAGTATAGTTGATTTACAATGTTGTGTTTTATTTCTGCTGTACAGCAAAAGTGACTCAGTTATACATATTTATATTCTTTTTCATATTATATTCCATTATGGTTTTTCACAGGATATTGAATATAATTTCCTGTGCTATACAGTAGGATCTTGTAGGACCTTGTTATTCATCCATTCTCTATATAATAGTTTGCATCTACTAATTCCAAACTCCCAATCCTTCTCTCCTCCAGCCCCCTTCCCCTTGGCAACAACAAGTCTGCTCTCTTTAAGACTTAATTCTTTGTGTCCCTAAATCACTCATGTTTTTCAAGCCAAAATAATATATAACTATTGGATCATTAATTCAATTTTATAAATTTCAAAATTATGTGCTGTGTATTTAATTGATTCAGGAAATCAATTTTTTAGCTATCATAGGATTACATTTAAATTATTTAACCATCTCACCTTTCTTTTGCAATTTTTCTTCCTTATAAAACTGTATTCATGAAGCATTTATGAATACCAGCAAGAGTATTTCAAGTACAGGACGTTCGAAAGTCAATTGAAATTGTTCTTTGAAACAAACCACTCCGGAGGACAATTTTCCCTTTTTCAAGTCACACATGGCTGTGGTATTAAGAGGCTCTTAGGGTTTCTGGAATCTGGAGTTTACCACACTCTCTGGGATGGTTATCCTTTCAAAGAAACATGTAACATGTGCATTCAGTGACCAATGAATAGACCTTTATAAGACCAAGTTTATGTTTCTCAGTGGACTAGTCAGTGAAAGATGCCTTGCGGGGTCTTGTTAGTCTCTTGTGGAGACATCTTGGTAGTCACAGGATAATTTTGCTTTCTTTCTTTCACTTTAAAATGTAACACAGATAAGTAATAATTCTATGAGTAATCTCTTAATGATTTTTTGCACTCAGCAGCAAACAATGATCTGTATTCTTTCAACAGCTGGCTGCACTCCTGGGAAAACACTATCTTTGTCTTGCAGCTACTGATTCTATTTGAATCTTCCAAGTTACAGCCCTTGTGTGGGAGATTAAGACTGATTGCCCATGGATGCATCCCCTTAAGACAGCAGATAAATCACTAAATAGATAAAACTGCAATCCTCTGTTAATTAGTTCTACTCTTCAGATACTGTAGACAGCAAAATATTTAGTCAGGACATTTCTATCCAATTTCTGCTTATGATAAAGTCATTCAGAGAGGTGTCTGTTTCGAAAAAAAGAGACTGCCATCAGTCATTAACTTCTGTTAAGTTATATCTCAACAATAAAAGGCTTCAACGTACGTCTTGTCTTTAAACACGAGAAGTAATCTTTGCAGAACTTTGGCAATTTAGAGCATTTAAAATGTAGTTTGGTGCTTCTATAAAGGCGATCCTGTTTCTTTTCACTCTCAGCCCATGACTCATGGAATGCGAGTCTTCTGATTCATATTTTACCTCTTGTATGCTTTGATGTTGCCACTTTAAAAAAAAAACAAACTATAAAAATAAATTCATTCTCTGGTTCTGTCAGTGTAGGTGACCTTTCAGTTGTTCTAGCTGGTTCATAGATGGAAATGTTTGGAAGACACAAAACCTGCTTCCTGGAAACAGAAGGAGGTACATTCCCTACCATCGTTATGATCATGTTTTGAGTGGTAAGCTGTATCAATTTTGCTGATTTTTGATGGTTTATTTTCTGTAAGTCGGTGTGTATGTATATGCAGAAAGCAACTCTTTAATTTTTGTAGAGAGCACTGTGGGCCACTATCAGCTCAGGTAAATAAACAACCCTGTGTTGATGGACTTGTTTAATTTATGGTGATAGTCACTGGTTTACATGTAACGACCTTCAAAACATGCATGTATCATAAATGACAGGGGGAGACGAGTGCAAGGCATCAGTGTCATGTTTTCATGGCTGTTTGGCAAAATACAGCCTGTTGATCTGGTTAGGTATGTAAGCAGATATGAAAATAGCTGCCTGGGCAGGTGGTTGTGTTCTCTCTCTCTTTTTTTTTTTTTTTTTTTTTTTTACAATGGCGTGTTAGTATCTGCTTTATAGCAAAGTGAATCAGCTATACATATACATGTGTTCTCTTTTTAAGTGCAGTTTTCAAAGGTGAATCAACTGATACAGGATGTGTGTTTTAAATCTAGTTATATTTGTTCCTAAACTCTCTTTTCCACTTCATGTGGGAGAAATGTTGTCTATGGTATGGGATGAGGAAATTGTCTCCACCAGAGACAAGTGTTAACCTCTTGGTCTCAGCCTGTTTTAACCCTTGTGTCATTTTATCTCCTTGGACAAGTCTGGGTCTGGCTTGAGTGAGCTCACCCTTCTGCTTTTTTGTTTTGTTTTGTTTCACTTTGTTTTTCTTTGTCTTGTCTGCGAATGAGGAGATCTCTTCTACCAGTAAATAGGAATGTAATTATGACTTTTATGGAGTCTGGAAGATTTTAATCTGGTAACACAGATTTTATTAGAAATGATAATAAAGATGTTTTGGAAACTCACACATGGTTTTGTTGATGTAACATAGAAATGAAAAAATGAATTGAAAGGTCCAAATATTTAAAACACTATGAATCAAAACCCCCAAATAGTATACATTTTAATTATTTTTTCTATTTGTTTATTTGTTTATGTTTTAAGCTTCTCAAGCCATTTACAATTGTAATGTGTTATACAGCACACTGTAATTTATGGAGAAACATTATATATTTAATATATAAAATCATCACAATATGAACAAGGCAAAGAAAGCTCCTATAAAAGCTTAAGCTTACATCTAAGGAATATGAAATGTGTGTATATGTTCTCTTTCATCTGTTTTGGTAGTGTTGTTTTTAAAATATAGTTGTAGGAAAAGTTGCATGCTAATAGAGATATTATATAATGCTAATTCAGGTCATGAATACAATCACTTGCTTATTCATAAACATTTTCTTAGATAAGACATGGAATCAGTATTAAATAAGTGAATATGATACGACTTTTGCTAAGATAAAGATTGGAGGAAATGAGTTCTAGAAGAAGCAGAGTCCAGAATGTATGGTATCCTCTGTAGGGTAGGAGCATCTCGTAGAGGACAATGTAAGCATTGAAATATCAACTCTCCTGAGGGATAATTAGATAAAACAAACAAAACTACATCCAGAAAAAACAAACAAACACACAGAGTCGTGCTGTTGAGGGCTTTGGGAGTTGAAATCTTGACACTGGGTTGAAATCTCTTCTCTCCCAATTATAGGTTGTGGGCTCTTGAGCAAGTAATAGAAACTTATGGACATAGGTGAGTATTAAATAAAATACATGCCCTCCCAAATGAGAGTTAAATAAATTATCATGCCCTCAATCAATGGGAAATGCAGCAGGATGGTGCTGAGTGAAAAGACAGAACCAGCTTTTGATCTGTTCATAGTCTTTCATTCAACCAATGTTTATTAGAAGATTTCTTCGGATCAGGCATTGTATTGTGTTAGATGCCAATTACACACTAGTGATCAAACCCTTGTTTCTCCACCTGTTCTCCACATTTTTGTGTATTGCTGATTAACATTGTTTGAATATACAGTTGAGTCTCGAACAACAAGGGTGGGACTGCACGGGTGCACTGATATACAGATATTTTTCAATAAATATATTGGAAGATTTTTTGAAGATTTGCAGCAATTTGAAAAAACTCAGACATGAACAGCATAACCTAGAAATATCAGGAAAATTAAAAAAAAGTTAGGTATGTCATGAGTGCATAACATATATGTAGATATATGCATAACATACAAAATATGTGTTAATCAACTGTTTATGTTATCAGTAAGGTTATTAGTAGTTAAGTTTTTGTGGGGTCAAAGTTATTTGCAGATTTTTTGACTGCACAGGGAGTCAGTTCTTCAGGACCCCATACTGTTCAAGGGTCACCTGTACTAACAACGAACTAGTCTCTAAGTAAGATGTCATTATGTAGGTGGTATGGACATTGAACAAAGATTTACAATGAGCTTTAGAAGACAGACATCTGTTACCGCCCAGCTGTCATCACCCAATTTTTTTTTTTTTTGCATAAATGTATTTTATTTTTTCATTTTTTTATCACCCAATTTCTTATTCTTAATTCAGGGATATTAATATTTGACACCTCCCTAGGTAACTGAGATTACCTTGTGAATATTTGTGACCACGATTAGGAGTGCAAGGCTATATAAGTACTATTTTTATTCCATTACTCACTGCAACATGTCCCATGGAATTTACCAGAGCAATTATAATTCAAAGCAGTAGGATATAGGGATTTGAATCACTGGACAAATCTGCACTACAACTTTATTCTGTGTGGTGTGTTTAATATAAAATTTTATTAAACTCTTTGAAAATCTTTCCCCTTAAGGGGTTAGGTTAAAGAGCCTGGATTAGAAAGCTGAAATTTTATAATAACAGCTGAAATTCTAGCTTTCCACTTTATTACACTAACATCTCACAGGGGATTCCAGAACAGTAGATGACTTTACATAATATGAATTCAATAATCATCTGCATTACGCAGGTGCATGCTTTAGATTGGACCCTAACTCATGTCAAAGCCCTTATGTCCAAGACTATAGTTATTTTTGTCTAAATTTCAAATATAAAATTGATTGTTAATGAAATATTGAATAATGATTGTTATCACTTAAAATTTTGAATATTGACTTTCAGAATAGAGGATATATATTTTTGAATGACTGATGAATGCTTAGATCATAAAGTATGGAACTCCTCAAGCAGAGTCTGGGACAGTTCCCAGTCAAACACCGGGAACATTTCTGCAGCAAACCAGTAAGATAAAGTGAGATAAATAGGGACTTTAAAGTCACCTCAAATCAGTTAATTTCCAGTTCTTCTGCCAAATGAAGTTGAAGCCAAATTTTCAGTTTTCATAGCTTTTTGGATTTTGGACTTATGAATGCAAGATTTCAGATCACTCTTCCGTGTCTTTTTCTTTTTTTTTAATTGAAGTATAGTTCATTTACAATGTTGTGTTAGTTTCAAGTGTGCAGCAAAATGATTCATACATATATTAATATATATTATATATATATTCTTTTTCATTATAGGTTATTACAAAATATTGAGTATTGTTCCCTGTGCTATACAATAGGTCCTGGTTGTTTACTTATTTTATATATAGTAGTGTGTTTCTGTTAATCCCAAACTCCTACTTTATCAGATCTTTATTAAAGCATAAATACTTAGTAAATTAGGACAAAGTAGTAGTTTCTAAGCAGAAGCAGCCTATCCTGGCATTTAAGAACCATAGCTTGGTGGCATCAAATGCTTGGATTCAAATTCTTTGGCAAGGTATTTCTTTTCTCTGCCTCCTCAGTTTCTTCATCTTCAAAATGAGGATGATAATAGAACCTACCTCATAGGTTGTTATGAAGCGTAATATGTTAATATCAATAAAATGCTTAGAGCAGTTCTATTTAAATACTGTTTCATGATGTCATCTACTTTGTTTAAATTAGGATCAGAAAAGACAAGTTTACAGTGAATTAAATGTAGTTCTTTGTTGGGACTTCCCTGTTGGCGCAGTGGTTAAGAATCTCCCTGCCAATGCAGGGAACATGTGTTTGAGCCCTGCTCTGGGAAGATCACACGTGCTGCTGAGCAACTAAGCCCGTTGCGCCACAACTACTGAGCCTGCGCTCTAGAGCCTGCAAGAAAAAACTACCGAGCCCACGTGCCACAACTACTGAAGCCTGCGCACCTAGAACCTGTGCTCCACAATGAAAAGTAGCCTCTGCTCGCCACAACTAGAGAAAGCCTGCATGCAGCAACAAAGACCCAACACAACCAAAGATAAATAAATAAATAAAATTGATTCTTTTTTAAAAAATGTAGTTTTTCTGTAAACAAGAGTTGTGGCTAGTTTTAATATTCATACATACACTCTAGTTATCAGAGATCCAGTTTGTAGGTATTTTCTGTCCTTACACTTTGGAGATGGAGACCCGTTCATAGCAGTTGACACTACTGCCAGTTGGAGCTCAGACAGAAAAGAGGTTTAAATTATGGACCAAAATAGGATCTTAAGAATGCAGTCATCCTCCTTATTTAGGGAAAGTTAATTAATGATCTCTCCAGGGGAATGGACCTCTCTTAGGACCAAGGTAATGATACTTAAATAAAACAAAACCTCATGAGTCATGGGAGGTGGTGTTGGTGTACCAGGCAGCCTGAGAGCACCATTCTCACCAAGTCCATGGGAGGGAAATGTCTCCAGGTGTAGCTTACATTTTCCTCTTTGCTTGTGTAGGTATCTGAGATGGAGGTGGGGTTGAGCTCCTAGCTCTCTTAAACTATCTCCTACTCCTCTGGAGAAAATAAACCAGAGATTATATTGGAGGATGAAGGCAAGGAATTGTGGGTTCCTTTGTCATGAACTTCCTCTCAGACATGGAGCCCTGTCTGGCACTAGAATTTAGGAGTCCAGCAGCCTGGGTTCCCAAAAATCACTCCTCGATGATCATGATTGCTTTCTCTCTTCCTTAATCTTGACCCTTCCTCTAGTTAAGGATCCCAAGTTTCATATATTCTTAGCAGTGTTGGTATCATTTCAATTAACCTCCTAAATATATTTTTTGTGTCTTAATCCAATTTTTGAACATTGTGAATTGTTTATATAACATACATCTTTTATCTTCTTGTAACAACATTTCAGCAATGAAATGTCACTGGATATATTTTTTAAAAATATTGTAGGTTTGTGAGACACTTGGAACACAATGTTTTGCAGTGAATTTTTTTTTTTTTGTAATCTGTCCTATATTATCTGAGGTAACTGAGATTTTGAGAAACCTACTAGCACTGAGAAACTTAATTCCATCAAATGATATTGCATTACTAAAAATGAACCCTTTTAATAGGTGGTTCCTTAAGAAAGATTTTGGTACCCAGCATGAGACAGGCTGTGACCTGGGACCTGGGACCCTTTGCTGCAGTGCTTGCACCTGGACAAACATCTCTCCTCAAGCAATAAAATACACAGAAACTATAAGGGACTAAATATGGTTGCGTTCATGAGCAGTTGGGGCAAATTATGGACAACAAGATACAAAAAGGCCAAAAACCCAATTGCCACCTCTGAAGAGCCTGGAGCAAAAACAGGGTGTCAGGAGCAGAAGCAAGGTACTGTGCATGCCCCCTGCACACAACACCATATAAGGGGTGGGCAAGCCACCCTCTGGCCCAACTCCTGGACACACCCCTACCTTCACCCCATATAAGGAACCAGCTTGCCCCAACTTGGGAGCAAGCAAGGGAACCTGTTTCTTGTTTTTGCTCCCCCCTGCTATAGTAGGGCCCCCAATAAAGCCTTGACTGAATTTATTGCCTGGCCTCTTATCAATTTCTATTGATTAGGAAAGGCCAAGAACACTGGTCAGTAGCAAGCATAGACTGTATCCAATCATACATCATTTTACAAAGCTGGATTATGTAATGATATGCCTGACACTGTCCTGAATCTCTCAACGCTCCTTAATATTCCCAAGAGGAAAATTTCTCTGACCTCATTTTGTAGGAAGGTTGCTGAAGGCGGAAATATGTTTCTCTCTCAAATTTGCATAAGAGCAGAGATCTTTGGGAAACTGGATGCTGCACCACGGGTTGGGGAGGTTGTACTCAATAATCTATAAGAACTAATGAAAGTGCATTAAAAAAGGTAGAGCTTTGCATTTGCTAAAAGGAGGAAAAACGTCTCCTGGGAAGACACTTTAGAAACAATCTTTCTTGTGAAAATGCATTTGTTTTGTTTCCTTGACCTCCAAAATTTCATAAACACGGCCCCACTGTGCCAGCAGCTCCTCGGGCCTCCTTCTGACTTTCCTCCTTCGACTGTGCTAAATCTCACCATTGACTTCACCTGGAACTCTGGAGCTTTCTATCACAGAATGCTAATTCCTGTATGAACCCTTCTCTGTTCTGGTACTTGATACACACTAGTAATAACTTTACAACCTTCACTTTTAAAAACATTTTTGGATAACCTTTCCATTTAGGAGCCAGGAATTTGTATAAAACCACAGAGGTTATATTGCTTTTGAACTAAAGGCTGTTGCTTTGTGGAATTTCCTTCAACTGGAAACACATATGAGTCTGTGGTTTTATGTTTTCCCAGTTTTATAACATCCTGCTTGTTTGTTTTCAAAGTGAAAGAATTTACCATTAATTTCCATACTTTATAAAGGCCTAACTTTTTACTTCCTTTTTTTTTTTTCAGTTGAAAGAGACAAGGATTTTTCTCACCAGCGAAGGCATTACAAAGAATTCCGGTTTGATCTTACTCAGATTCCTCATGGAGAAGCAGTGACAGCAGCAGAATTCAGGATATATAAGGACCGGAGCAACAGCCGATTTGAAAATGAAACAATTAAGATTAGCATATATCAGATCATCAAGGAATACACAAATAGGTATCAAATTTATATCTGATTTATTATCCTAGCAAATAAATGTTACATTGTAGTAAAATCCATTGATAATCCACGTGGTCTATCAAATCATGGTTCTTTGAGTGTAATGGCATCAAGCCAGGTATAGACACATGAAAGATACATGTAACTGATCTGAAACGTGTCTTGTACATTTCACAGCTTTTTCCTACTCCTTACACCAATCTGCGTGCTAGACGGTCTCATGCTCCCCTGTATGTGATTTTCAGGCCCTTCACCTCATTTTGTAAATGAGAAAAGTTTTATTTTATTCTGCACATATGAAATTTATAATTAAGATGATTTAAATTACTTGTTGTTTTATAAACTGGAGAAGAGTGGCTTAATTTTTTCCTGGCATAGTGTAAATTGTGTGCAGTGTTATGTGGATTTTGATGGAAGACATTGTATTTGCAATAGATTCTGACAGTTAACCTGTATGTCTTCTGTCTATAAAACGCTTAATTCAAAATGGTACAAAAATGGACAGAGAATCTGAAATATTAAATGTATGAAAACCTCAGCTGATAATTACTGCAAATGAGCCATCACATATAAGAATTAGAAAGGGACTATAGTGGTGTTTTCAGACCAGTGCAGAAATTGCTTGGGTAACACCTTTTACAAATGATTAGCACTTTTGTTGGACAGGTCTTACATTTTTGAAGAAAATTCTTATTGGAATGTTATATTGAGGTGAAATTTGTCTTCCATTCATTAAATCTAGATTTTCCCTTTGATGAAATATTATGTTCTTATTTGATGAGATAAATATTTAAAGACAGCTGTCATGAGCTCACTAAGACCTCTTTCTCTCCTTACTGAATATTTCTAGTTCCTGGCCTTTGGATTTTTCTTGGTCTTCTAGTGAGTAGGATTTCTCAATGGGTGTTCCATGGAACACTAGCCCCTCACAATACTCAATGAAGAAAAAGAATAAAAAGCTTCTGGGGTCAAAAGCATTTGAAAAGTCTACTTGTTAGACCGTGTTTTAGGAGATTCACCATGCATATCAGAATAGTAAAGTCTTGCAAGGTCTTTATGGTAAAGAAACTTGTCAATTTGGTTTTTCCTAGTCTTCCTCAAAATTATTCGACTATGGAATCTTTTTCTTTGGGTCTGTAATACTTAATATCCTATGAAACACTGGTTTAGCAGGACACACCTTAATAAATACTGATCTCGGTACACTGTTATTTTAAGAGCACTAATTTCAAGGCAGAAAGATTTCTGTTCTTTTCTCAGCTCTAACACGTACTAGCTATTTGTCTGTGGGTGAATTTTTTGTTTTTTGTTTTAAATCTCAACCCTGTGGTTCCATTTATAAAATGAGGATACTAATTTTTTTCTCACAGGGACAGGGCCTGACGTACTACATTATTCTTTTAAATACTAAATAATGGGGGTGTCTTTTAAAATTAAATGACTAGAATTGAAAATAATGCTCCAAATACCATCTAATTATATTGCCATAGCTAACAAATATTTTATTTATAATTCTCCTTTTCTGCATCTGTTTCCACACTTGGGCTGGTGAGCTCCTTAAAGAAGGGATAGTGTCTTAAGTGATTTTTTTTTTTTTTTAGCCTCAGCACTATGAATTTGTTTGATACAGTTTTGAAATTATCATTACTCATGGGATACTTCTTCCATGAACATATCCTAAAATACTTGAATTATCTTACCTCTTGACCATTCACAATATATTTTTATGAAAGTTGAATTTGTACTTGGTTATTCAACATACCAAGTATTTTTTACAGGAACTGTTTGTACACCAGTCCCCTATTTATTTATTAATTGTTTGAAACTAAATATAGACATTTACACTGATCACAATTAAAAGTCCTAACTTTTATTTAGGTCCATTGTTCTATTTGCTCAGGATATTTTTGAATGTCATCCATTGAACTAGCTACCCTTTGAGCTTTTTTTCACTCTATTTTCTAAGTATGTTAACTACAGTTACATAATTTAAAACATAATAACAATGATGAGGATAAAGGACTAATAGAAGAGCCCATTGATAATAATATATGGATTTATTTATGAATGAACCCATGCTGATTTTTATTAATAATACATTTGAAATATTTATGAGTATTGATGCTTAATCAAATCTCATAATTTTGGGAAATTTCATTTCTCTCTAAAAATGGAACATTTCTCTATCTTGAAACTTTGGTATTTCTCTAATTATAACTGATGTTATACATATTATTCTCAATGTTTCTACAACTCCATCTGCCTGCTCTTTGAGTATTCTTGAGTATAATTTGGCTAAGACTTTACTCACTTTAACACGTGTACTTAATCTACTCTAAGATCCAGAATTTCACTGATATTTTTCCTAAATCTTTGAAAATGATTTCTAAAATATAAAGTACATGTATCTCTTTGATTGGTGTTGTCCCACTCTACTATTCCAGACTCTAGTGTGGTAGAGATTGGATAGGATTCTACTCAATTTAATGAACATTATTTTGAAATTTTTAATTCAGTAAATTCAATTCAATATTAATTCAATTCTACCAAGTTCATATTTTTTGAACATTTACTATTAAGTGTTTTTGTTGAATTATGATTTTCTCCTGTAGGGTTATGCTATACCTATTGTCTTCCGTGTCTTTGTTTTTAGTAATGGGTATGGAATATTTTCCCCCAATTTTTTGCTTCAATATCTGAAACATACAAATGTACACATGCATACTGTATATTTCAATTTTATGTATCATTGACCAGGTGGGAGAATCTCTTGCAAAATGCCTTCCTTATCTTTGACAAAGGCAGTCATCCACTGCCAGTGGTTCATTAATCCACAGTGTAAGAAAATGCAACCTTGTGCTGTGCTATTGTCTGTAAATCTAGGATCCCCTTTTTACACTCCACTTTCTCTGCCAAAGAAAGACATTTAAGGGACAGAAGATATAGAAAGAGCACATACGCCTCTTAGTGTATTTCAGGTTTCTCTGTAGGATTTCAAAGCCTTTGTAGAAAATGGTAGCATATAGTAATAAGAGCAGGGTCTTTGGAATTCCCACATGGGGAAATTGATGTACATCTTGGAGTCTAAGTTTAAAAATCTATAGACAAAAATAAAAGCAAAAATAAGTATTTCAGAACAATAAAAATATTTCAAATGATGTGGGAAAGACTGGTGCTTATCACAGGCAAAGACCAGAGTTGATACTTAATAAATATATCAGTTAACAGCTTAATAGGCACAACTATTTTAGTAGGATTTAGAGGGTTGTACACAAAGGGTAACCAAAAGTAGGTGGTTACTATAATAACAGTAGCTACCATTTGCAACTGTTTATGTTAAGAAAAAGTAAGTAAAATGATGCTAGGTGACTTTCCTTAATAAAAAAATTAGCTGATCTTTGATTCATATGAAAGGAATTGGTACATTATTAAGTCCAGTAATGAAATGAACACCACCCAACTTATGAGCAGTTGGAGCTATCTGTGAACTTGTCCCTGAAAACCCAAGTTTTAGATAAATAGTTAAATTCTCCTTTAAAATACAGTTCAAGGGGCCTCAAACATGAATCCGGGGTGCAGATGCCTGTCAAGCCCAAGTGGAGTCCTTGGCACTCTGGGCAGTGCAGGCAATGCAGACGGCCCAGCTCTGACTCTGAGGAGACCAGGCCACCCTGTGCTCCCCAGGCCACTGCTCGGCCCTTCTGGCAACTCTGGACCCCATTGCCGTGCATCATCCAGGCGGTTCCAGTGACTTGGATGTCCATGTCTTTCAGGGACCATTACTTCGCCGGCCACATGATTGCGGGATCTTTGTTCCCAGGCCAGAGGCCTGACCTGAGTTCCTGTGGTGAGGGCTCTGAGTCCAAAACGCTGGACTAACAGAGAACCTCAGACCCCAGGGAATATCAATCAGAGTGAGGCCACCCAGAGGTCCTCATCTCAGCACCAAGACCAAGCTCTATCCAACGGCCTGCAAACTCCAGTGCTGGATGTCTCAGGCCAAACAACCAGTAAGACAAGAATACAGCACCACCCATAAAAAAAAAAAAAATTGACAAAAAATATGTTACAGATGAAGGAGCAAGGTAAAAACCTACAAGACCAAGTAAATGAAGATGAAATAGGTAACCTACCTGAAAACAAATTCAGAGTAATGAGAGTAAAGATGCTCCAAAATCTCAGAAACAGAATGGAGAAAACACAAGAAACAGTTAACAATGATCTAGAAGAACTAAAGATCCAACAAACAGTGATGAACAACATAATTACTGAAATTAAAAATACTCTAGAAGGAATCAATATAGAATAACTGAGGCAGAAGAATGGATAAGTGAGCTGGAAGATAAAATGGTGGAAATAACTGCCAGGGAGAAGAGTAAAGAAAAAAGAATGAAAAGAATTGAGCACAGACTCAGAGACCTCTGGGACAATATTAAGCACACCAACATTTGAATTATAGGGGTTCCAGAAGAAGAAGAGAAACAGAAAGGATCTGAGAAAATATTTAAAGAGACTATAGTTGAAAATTTCCCTAACATGGGAAAGGAAAGAGTCAATCAAGTCCAGAAAGCACAGAGAGTACCATACAGGATAAATCCAAGGAGAAACACACCAAGACACATACTAACCAAAATATCAAAACTTAAACCCAAAGAAAAAATATTAAAAGCAGCAAGGGAAAAACAACAAATAACGTACAAGGGAATCCCCATAAGGTTAACAGTTGGTCTTTCAACAGAAACTCTGAAAGCCAGAAGGCAGTTGCAGGACATATTTAAAGTGATGAAAGGGAAAAACCTACAACCAAGATTACTCTACCCAGCAAGGATCTGATTCAGATTAGATGGAGAAATTAAAACTTTTACAGATAGGCAAAAGTTAAAAGAACTCAGTACCACCAAATCAGCTTTACAACAAATGCTAAAGGAACTTCTCTATGCAGGAAACACAAGAGAAGGAAAAGATCTACAAAAACAAACCGAAAACAATTAAGAAAGTGATAATAGGAACATACATATTGATAATTACCTTAAATGTAAATGGACTAAATGCTCCAACCAAAAGACATAGACTGGCTGAATGGATACAAAAACAAGACCCATACATATGCTGTCTACAAGAGACCCACTTCAGACTTATGTACACCTACAGACTAAAAGTGAGGGGACGGAAAAAAATATTCCATGTAATGGAAATCAAAAGAAAGCTGGAGTAGCAATTCTCATATCAGACAAAACAGACTTTAAAATAAAGACTATTACAAGAGACAAAGAAGGACACTACATAATGAACAAGGGATCAATCCAAGAAGAAGATATAACATTTGGAAATATTTATGCACCCAACATAGGAGCACCTCAGTACATAAGGCAAATGCTAACATCCATAAAAGGGGAAATCGACAGTAACACAATAATAGTAGGGAACTATAACACCCCACTTTCATCAATGGACAGATCATCCAAAATGAAAATAAATAAGGAAACAAAAGCTTTAAATGACACATTAAACAAGATGGACTTACTGATATTTATAGGACATTCCATCCAAAAACAACAGAATACAATTTCTTCTCAAATACTCATGGAACATTCAACAGGAGAGATCATATCTTGGGTCACAAATCAAGCCTTGGTAAATTTAAGAAAATTGAAATTGTATCAAGTATCTTTTCTGAAAACAACACTATGAGACTAGATATCAATTACAGGAAAAAAAACTGTAAAAAATACAAATACATGGAGGCTAAAAAATATGCTACTAAATAACCAAGAGATCACTGAAGAAATCAAAGTGAAAATCAAAAAATACCTAGAAACAAATGACAATGAAAACACGATGACCCAAAACCTATGGCATGCATCAAAAGCAGTTCTAAGATGGAAGTTTATAGCAATACAACCCTACCTGAAGAAACAAGAAAAATCTCAAATAAACAACCTAACCTTACACCTAAAGTAATTAGAGAAAGAAGAACAGCCCCCCCCACCCCAAAGTTAGCAGAGGGAACAAAATCATAAAGATCACATCAGAAATAACTGAAAAAGAAATGAAGGTATCAATAGCAAAGATCAATAAAAGTAAAAGCTGGTTCTTTGAGAAGATAAACAAAATTGATAAACTATTAGCCAGACTCATCAGGAAAAAAAGGGAGAAGACTCAAATCAATAGAATTAGAAATGAAAAAGGAGAAGTAATGACTGACACTGCAGAAATACAAAGGATCATGAGAGATTACTACAAGCAACTATATGCCAATAAAATGGACAACTTGGAAGAAATGGACACATTCTTAGAACAGTACATCCTTCCAAGACTGAACCAGGAAGAAATAGAAAATATGAACAGACCAATCACAAGCATTGAAATTGAAACTGTGATTAAGAATCTTCTAACAAACAAAAGCCCAGGACCAGGTGGCTTCACAGGCGAATTCTATCAAACATTAAGAGAAGAGCTAACACCTATCCTTCTCAAACTTTTCCAAAATATAGCACAGGAAGGAGCACTCTCAAATTCATTCTATGAAAGCACCATCAACCTAATATCAAAACCAGACAAAGATATCACACAAAAAAGAAAACTACAGGCCAATATCTCTGATGAACATAGAAGCAAAAATCCTCAACAAAATACTAGCAAACAGAATCCAACAGCACAATAAAAGGATTATACACCCTGATCAAGTGGTATCTACCCCAGGAATGCAAGGATTCTTCAATATATGCAAATCAATCAATATGATACAACATATTAACAAATTGAAGGATTTAAACCATATGATAGTCTCAACAGATGCAAAAAAAGATTTCTACAAAATTCAACACCAGTTTATGATAAAAACTCTGTAGAAAGTGTGCACAGAGGGAACCTACCTCAACATAATAAAGGCCATATATGACAAACCCAGAGCCAACATTGTTCTCAATGGTGAAAAACTGAAACCATTTCCTCTAAGATCAGGAAAACGACACAGGTGCCCACTTTCACCACTATTATTCAACATAGTTTTGGAAGTTTTAACCGTGGCAATCAGAGAGGAAAAAGAAATAAAAAGATCCAAATTGGAAAAGAAGAAGTAAAACTGTCACTGTTTTCTAATGACATAATATTATAAATAGAGAATCTTAAAAATGCTACCAGAAAACTACTGGAGCTAATCAATGAATTTGATAAAGTAGCAGGACACAAAATTAATGCATAGAAATCTCTTGCATTCCTATACACTAAAGATGAATAATCTGAAAGAGAAATGAGGAAAACACTCCCATTTACCACTGTAACAAAAAGAATAAAATATCTAGGAATAAACCTACCTATGGAGACAAAAGACCTGTATGCAGAAAACTATAAGACACTGATGAAAGAAATTAAAGACAATATAAACAGATGGAGAAAGGTACCATGTTCTTGGATTGGAAGAATCAACATTGTGAAAATGACTATACTACCCAAAGCAATCTACAGATTCAATATAATCCCTATCAAACTACCAATGGCATTCTTCAGAGAACTAGAACAAAAAATTTCACAATTTGTATGGAAACACAAAAGACCCCGAAGAGAAAAAACAATCTTCAGAGAGAAAAATGGAGCTGGAGGAATCAGGCTCCTGGACTTCAGACTAAACTACAAAGTTACAGTAATCAAGACAATATGGTACTGGCACAAAAACAGAAATATAGATCAATGGAACAGGATAGAAAGCCCAAAGATAAACCCATGCACATATGGTCACCTTATCTTTGGTAAAGGAGGCAAGAATATACAATGGAGAAAAGACAGCCTCTTCAATAAGTGGTGCTGGGAAAACTGGACAGCTACATGTAAAATAATGAAATTAGAATACTCCCTAACACCATACACAAAAATAAACTCAAAATGGATTAAAGACCTAAATGTAAGGCCAGACCATTTAAAACCCCTAGAGGAAAACATAGGCAGAACACATTATGACACAAATCACAGCAAGATCCTTTTTGACCCACCTTCCAGAGAAATGCAAGTAAAAACAAAAATAAGCAAATGGGACCTAATGAAACTTAAAAGCTTTTGCACAGCAAAGGAAACCATAAACAAGATGAAAAGGCAACCCTCAGAATGGGAAAATATATTTGCAAAAAAAGCAACTGACAAAGGATTAATCTCCAAAATATACAAGCAGCTCATGCAGCTCAATATCAGAAAAAAAACCAAAAAAACAATGCAATCCAAAAATGGGTGGAAGACCTAAATAGACATTTCTCCAAAGAAGACATACAGATTGCCAACAAACACATGAAAGGATGCTCAATATCACTAATTATTAGAGAAATGTAAATCAAACTACAATGAGGTATCACCTCACACCCGTCAGAATGACCATCATCAAAAAATCTACAAACAATAAATGCTGGAGAGGGTGTGGAGAAAACGGAACCCTCTTGCACTTTTAGTAGTAATGTGAATTGATACAGTCACTGTGGAGAACAGTGTGGAGGTTCCTTAAAAAACTAAAAATAGAATTACCATATGACCCAGCAATCCCATTACTGGGCATATACTCTGAGAAAACCGTAATTCAAAAAGATACATGTACCAGAATGTTCATTGCAGCACTATTTACAATAGCCAGGACATGGAATCAACCTAAGTGTCCAACGACCAATAAATGGATAAAGAAGATGGGGCACGTATATATAATGGATTATTACTCAGTCATACAAAGAAACGAAATTGAGTTATTTGTAGTAAGGTGGATGGACCTAGAGTCTGTCATACAGAGTGAAGTAAGTCAGAAAGAGAAAAACAAATACAGTATGCTAACACATATATATGGAATCTAAAAAAAAAAAAAAGGTTCTGATGAACCTAGGGGCAGGACAGGAATGAAGACAAGACGCAGATGTAGAGAATGTACTTGAGGACACAGGGAGAGGGAAGTGTAAGCTGGGACGAAGTGAGAGAGTAGTATTCACATATACACACTACCAAATGTAAAATAGCTAGCTAGCAGGAAGCAGCTGCATAGCACAGGGAGATCAGCTCAGTGCTTTGTGACCACCTAGAGGGGTGGGATAAGGAGGGTGTGAGGGAGACACAAGAAGTAGAGGATATGGGGATATATGTATGCACATAGCTGATTCACTTTGTTATACAGCAGAAAGTAACAGAACACTGTAAAGCAATTATACGCTAATAAAGATGTTAAAAAGAATACAGTTCAAGAGGATGGGAAACTTCTTATCTATGAATTTATTTTACAGAAGTATCAGAGATATAGAAAATTAGAAAAGGATTCACATATAAATGTTTTTCAAAGTATTATTGGTTACCATAGCATAGACTGAGAACATTTTAATTTTAAACAGAAGAGAAAAGGTTGCACTATATTTCATGGAAAATGGAAATGCTATGCTTCATAGATAAAGTAGAAACTGTATTTTAAAAATATATTAGGGCCTCCCTGGTGGCGCAGTGGTTGAGAGTCCGCCTGCCGATGCAGGGGATACGGGTTCGTGCCCCGATCTGGGAGGATCCCATATGCCGCGGAGCGGCTGGGCCCGTGAGCCATGGCCGCTGGGCCTGCGCATCCGGAGCCTGTGCTCCGCAACGGGAGAGGCCACGACAGTGAGAGGCCCGCATACCACAAAAAGAAAAAAAAAAAAAAAAAAAAAAAAAAAAAAAAAAAAATATATTAGTAACACTGGAAAGTGCCCAGGCTGTAATGTTAATTTAACAAAACAGGAAACAAATTTTATTTACACATAATACACATAATTATGTTAGGACGAATTCATGTGGAAAACAGAATGGAAGGAAGCAGCAAGTGTTCATTGAAAGCTTGCAGGTAATTTAAAATTTTAATTTTCCCCTTTTTCTGTACTTTCTAAATTTTTATAGTGACAATTACTTTTGTAATCAAAACAAGCCTAAGCATAGTTTAGCAAGTGAAGATAATGAAACAACAGTATGTTACATGTTTCTTTACCAAATAACCATCCAAACATTTCCAGGTAGAGAGGGGCAAAAATCAAAACTAAACTGAACAAAATAAAGGATTAAAAAATAAGTTGATCTTATATTTTTCTTAAGCTACAAGAGGCATTTTTCTTTCCACAGCAAATGAAGATAAATAATTTTTTTTCTTTCCCCTGTTTTATGGAAAATGTTCCTGCCAATTGGGAACCTTGACTTTAATTCTCTGAAATTGAGGAGGAAGGATTAAAGATACTTCATTTATATATCATGTGATCACAGTAAAATGAAAAGAATTTCAATTTGAGAAACCCATTTTAATATCCAAATATTATTTGTTGAGTATTGATTATTTGTGTTTTCATATATTTATCAAATCAAGAACTCAAATGGATATATGAAAAGAAACTTGTACCTCTAGACATTTTCAAGCCTAAGGTCACCTCTTAAAACTTGTCTTCAAACTTGTGGATTTTATTTATGTACTGTTTCTTTTTTTGAAAATTTTTATTGAACTATAGTTGATTTACAATGTTGTGTTAGTTTCAGGTATAATGCAAAGTGGTTCAGTTATACATAATGTATATACATATATATATTTTTCTTCTACATTCTCTTCCATTATAGGTTATTACAAGATATTGACTACAGTTCCCTGTGCTATATAATAGGTCCTTTGTTGGTTATCTATTTTATATATAGTAGTGTGTAATAGTGTTTTGAATTAAACTAAGGAACAATTGAAAAGTCTGTGCAGACTGTACTCTTTAAGGCAGTGCATTTGACAATGCAAAAGTGTGTGTTTTTGTGTATAATTTCACATATTTAAAGCTCACTTCCCATAACATATAATCTAGGAGTGTCAAGGTGGGGGTCCTTGAAGTAATTTAGACTGATGTTTTATAGATATGTTTTATATTCAAGACACTCTCTGGTCTATTAACCATCTCATCTAGAAATCCTTTGACAATGCTATGTGATCAAATATGAAAGAGATAGACCAATGATGTCATCTCTTTTCAAAATTATTTATCTTAGCAAGACCTAAAACTCTTAAAATTATGTTTTATTCCTACTATCTCCCACCTCCCTGGTTATCCCTACTCATATGTCAATGCGTGCCATTTAAAAGTGTTCTGATATTTATCCAAATCTTTATTTTTCTTGGTAGAAACTTATTACACATTGTTTCACTCATTTAATCTTTTCACGTGAAGCTGGCAGCCCCAAATTCTGTATGGAGGCATTTCTCTTCAGTCACCCCTCACATATCTGGCATTATTGGGAAATGAGGTTTCCACATGATTGAATTTTCCAGATAATTCAGCTGAGTTGGCCCTGCTTTTCCTGAGCAACTTACATGTGGCCAGCACAGGGTACAAAAGGAGAGTAAATAAGATCCTTACAGTTCATAACCTGAGGCAGGGGTTGGGGTGAGCTTGCCACACACAGGCTTTAATAACTATAATGCAATGCACTAAGCAGTATGATGTAAGTATGTACTACGTGTTGTACAAATGAATATAAAATACAAATGAAGGGGAAATTAATTCTTCACATGGGAGGGTGAGGGCCCTTGGAGAAAGCCACTAGGAGGAGTTCATCCTTGAGTTGGGCCTTTGAAGATGAGAAAGAACTTTTCTTTTTTAAAGTCTATTTCTTTGACTCTTTTTTTATTGAAGTATAGTTGATTTAAAATGTGGTGTTAATTTCTTCTGTACAGCAAAGTGACTCAGCTTTATATAAATATATATATATATATATGTACACACATACACATTCTTCTCCATATCCTTTTCCATTATGGTGTATCTCGGGGTATTGAATATAGTTCACTGTGCTATACAGTAGGACCTTGTTGTTTATCCATCCTCTATATAATAGTTTGCATCTGCTAACCCCAAACTCCCACTCCATCCCTCCCCCACCCCTCCTCAACCTTGGTCACCACAAGTCTATTCTCTATGACTTGAGTCTCTTTCTGTTTCATAGATTGGTTCATCTGTGTCATATTTTAGATTCTACACCAAAGTGATATCATATGGTATTTGTCTTTCTCTTTCTGACTTACTTCACTTAGTATGATGTTCCCTAGTTTCATCCATATTGCTGCAAGTGGCCTTATTTTGTTCTTTTTTATGGCTGAGTAATATTCCATTGTATATATGTACCACATCTTCTTTATCCATTCATCTGTCAGTGGACATTTAGGTTGTTTCCATGTCTTGGTTATTGTGAATAGTGTTGCTATGAACATAGGTACACATGTATCTTTTTGAATTATAGTTTTATCTGGATATATGTTCAGGAGTGGAGAATATGGTAACTCTATTTTTACTTTTATGAGGAACTTCCATACTGCTTTCCACAGTGGCTGCACCAATGTACATTCCCACCAACAGTGTAGGAGAACTTTCTATAATGACAGAGAGAGAAAGAGAGGTAGAGACAGAGAGGGCACTTAGGAGAAATATTCTTAATCATTAAAATGTTTAAATGTGTAAAGAATTAAATAGTGAGAACAATGCCAGTAGTCCTACTACTAAGAAGAGCAGTCAGCACTTGCCCATTTAATGGGCACTCACCATGCATCTGGCACTATGCTAAGTGCTTTCCTTGAATTAACTTTTTCACAATATATACATTTATATATTCCAAAAATAAAATATGCTGTGTAGAATTCAACCTTTTCCTAATGTTCTGTTATGAATATCAATTTCTGTGCTCCACTGCAAAAATATTTTAAGCCAGCCTGCTAGTTGTCATTTGTCATCTTCCCTGCTTGGATATATTTAGTTGAGCTATCATCATTCAAGTCCATAGCCAGTTTCACATTGACATCATCTCCCCCCTCCTGCTTCTCTAAGATTTTTGATTCTTCTGTGGACATACTTCAGGATACACATTGACAATTTCCACCCAGGGTGATTTCGTGAGCTCTTGAAAGCAGCATAACTAACACTCAGATGGTCAGTGCTGACTGCTCTAGGTATATAGGACAGCACACAAGCATGGCTTGTGTTTCTGCAGTGTGCAGGGATCAAGCTCTAGTTCAAGTTCTCAGCTGAGGGGATTCAGCCCCCAGGAGACATGTAGCAATGTCTGGAGGCATTTTTGGTTGTCCCAGTTGGCGAGGGTGGAGGGATGAAAGGCTACTGGCACCCAATGGGTAGGTAGTGGAAGATGCTGCTAAACCTTCTGCCATGAACAGGACACACCCCTACTCAATAAAGAATGATCTGGTCCAAATTTTCCCTAATGCTGAGGTTGAGAAATACTGCTCTAGTTGTAGATTTAAGTTATAAACTTAAATTATGGGAATAATTCATGCCATGAAGTCAATTTTTCCCCGACTATTTCATATTTGGGGTCGTAAGAGTCATAATATGGAAGAGGTCTTAGGAACCTGAACTGGGTGTATCACTCATTCATTAGAGGGCATTAAAAGTGGTTGGACTATGTATGTAATAGTCTCACTTCTTTGATTCTTGTTGAGTGAAGGACTCTCCCGTGTGAGTGTGTATGTGTGTGTGTGTGTGTGTATTCAGTAGCCCTTGTTTAGATCTCTCTGCAAGGGAAAAATATGGAATGATGTAGCACCAGGAAACCTGCTAACATTATTAGTATCTTGGAAATTTAAAAAATTCCACAGAGGGAAAAGTTATTGAATTTTCATAGTGGGAATTCAACTTTTTTTCCCATTCAATTCCATCTAATATTACTATTTTACCAGCTTGCATATTTGCCTTTTAAATGTAAATACCTCATTGAATTAGATATTCTGAAAATTGGTGTTCTGTGAGATTTACAGAAGCTTGTTATTTCACATTTGTTTTGGGAGAAAAAATAATTGCCATCTGAAAATATCAATCAGCTAACAAAGTCAAATTCTAACACTTTTAAACCTGAAATTGCACATGAGAGAAGATTTTGACATTATAAACCCCAGAGAATATCATTGATTAATTTGCATCCATTGTCAATGTGCTCTGTTTTAGAGCTGTATGTCAGATTTCTCAGATGGTGTGGTGTGTTTATGTCAGATACCCAGAGAAAGGTGTATGCTTTCTTCTTGGGTGGCCATCATTACATTTCTACTAGGCATGATAAGCTATTCACAGACAAAAGGAGATGGAAGGAGGTGAAAACGTCCTAATAGTAGAAAGTTTGGTAAAAGTGTAGATATCTCTGTGCTCTGTAAGTTTCATGCCTCGTGGAAATAGAAGAGTATTTTAACTTTTGCTCTGAAATGTATCTGTATATCTTCCAGACAATTTCCCAAAGCTTTTCTTGGCAAGATTTAGAGCTTCTTGGTTAGACAGTAGAATGTTTATGCTCCTGGTTAACTGTTTCTTCTCTTTCTCTCTCTCTTTCTCTCTCCCTCTCTCTCTCTCTCTCTCTCTCTCTAATGTATATATATACACATATATGTATGCATGCATATAATTGAAACCATAACAATATAAAGAATATTTCTCTTTCATTATCTCTTGTTGATTACATAAATAATTTTACTTCATTTTTTATATGTTTTCAACTTCATTTTTTGCCTTTAATGGAATTTAGGAACAAAAGCTTATTATGGGCTATATGTATCAATAAATGTTATTAAACTTAAAGAAAATGAATGAATCTCTATATCTAAAATTTATAAGTGCAGGTTATTAAAGAACTTTGACAGTAGTGATTGCATAAATCACTTCTGACCCTAATTTTGTCATGAAGCATAAGATATACAACTTATTATATACATACTTACCTGCCATAAGTGTGTTTTGGTAAGAAAACAGCAATTATAGCAATTTGCATAATATTTTTATTTGTGTAGTTTTTTTTATCCCTGCAAGGGATTTATGAGGTGGATTTTATTTTAATCTTAATTTAAAGAATAAACAAAAGCTCAGAAAGATGACTTAAAGGGCATAATTATTTTTTTCTATTACTAAGCAAAGCCTAAGTACAACAACTCATTGTTGAAATTTAGCAGATACCAATTCCACCTATAATTACAATCTTCACTTTATAAAGGTAAACTTATAATGAGACTCCTCAGAGGAGCCATGAGTCCTACACTTTCTGCTCAAGTAATAAGATACCAATGAGAACTGTTTATTAACCATATTTAGAAACAAGCAAAAGGATTTATTTGCCACAAGCCTATGAAACAATACCCTTGATAAAATAGATTTTGGCAAAAGATGAATGGGGGTCCCATCCAAGGACTCATCTGATGTATATTAGTTTACCCAATTCCCCTGCTGAGAAGTGATTTCATCTATAAAGAAGTTTTCACAATACACGTGAACTCCAAGGACAGTGTCATAGAGAAGTAACCAAGCACATGCTTATTCTGGAAGATTTTCTGTGTTGTCCACTCACATTTCTTATTGTGTTGAAATAGTATATGTTCTATCTTTTAAATATGCATTTAAATGTGTCCTATAAATATTTGATGTTTCTTATGTTTACTAAAAATCCCTCTATTTGACTCTCCTTCTTCCTACTATTCCACATTATTTCTCTTCTCCATATCTTAGTGAAGTTCATGTTATAAAACTTTGCTTTAAATACATCCCCTTCTTATCTTTTATTCACCCCTCAACCTACTGCAGTTTGATAACTCCACTCTACTGATTATCCACCAACGTTCTCCTTGCTACCAAATCTTCTAGACACTTTTTTGTTCTTCCCATTCTTCTCAGTATTTGATATTGCTGACCACCTCCTATTTAATATGAAATATTTAATCTGTGAAAACTAGTGAAGTGTATTAGTTTCCTAGAGCTGCTGTAACAAATTACCACAAACTTGGATGGATTAATAAAACAGAAATTTATTCTCTCACACTTCTGGAGATTAGAAGTCCAAAATCAAAGTTTTGTTAAGACAATACTCCTTCCAAAACCTCTAGGTTTTCTAGGGGAAGATTGTTTTTGGCCTCTTCCAGCTTCTGGTAGCTTCAAATATTCCTTGGCTTGGGTCAACAAAAGTTCCATCTCTGCCTTTGTCCTCATATGGCTGTCTTCCTTCTGTGTCTCTTTTCTTCTTATAAGGGCAACGATCATACTGGATTAAGGTCCATGCTAATGACCTCATCTTAACTTGATTACATGGTCACTCCTTGGCTCCATGTCTCCCACCTTGTTTTAGGCTGGTGGCTCAGCTCAACTTTTCAGTAATCCAATCCAAAAACCAATTATCTTTCAGTGTAAAGAGGGCAGTTAAAGGATGGTTTGGGACTAAAAAGGGAGCTACAGTGATATAAGAGAAAGTGTTCTGAAAATGGAATATAGAAACCTGAGTTCTGGTCTTCCAACTGGGTGAGAGACCATGGGAAATAATTTGATTTCTCTTTAAGTTTTCTCATCAATCAAATAACAGTTTGGCTACATAATTTATATCCCACTTAATTCTAGTATTCAGTGATTTATTTTGTTCACTTTCAGAGGTAGACTCCCAGGCTAGCTGACTTCACATCAGACATTCCTGGTTATAATTTTTATTTGGGGCTTATAATGAGAATACTTCATTAATTCTGTTATTCAGCTATGTAGAAAGTAGAAGGAGTTAACATTTCAAGCATCCAAAACCACATACATAGTATGCTACTAGACATGTTTGTGTACCTGATTATAAGAAAGATAATGAAGAAGAATATGATACGATTGTATAAAAATATTTGGTTTACTCAAGTTAAAGGTCAAAGAAATTAGAGGAGGAAACTGAATATTTATATAATTGTATGTGTTTATAGACATAGATATATAATGAATATAATAGTAGCAGTTAAATAGTAAAAAGATATAATCGTTTATTAATATAATTATTTTTACATATTTTAATCATGTTATATAAAATTTCATTAATGTAGTCATATTCCTTGTTTCACTTTGAAAATATATGTAGAGACTTTTTTTTTTTGATACGCGGGCCTCTCACTGTTGTGGCCTCTCCCGTTGCAGAGCACAGGCTCCGGACACGCAGGCTCAGCGGCCATGGCTCATGGGTCCAGCCTCTGTGTGGCATGTGAGATCTTCCCGGACCAGGGCACGAACCCATGTCCCCTGCATTGGCAGGTGGACTCTCAACCGCTGCACCACCAGGGAAGCCTTATGTAGAGACTTTTTTCAAACTTTTCACATGCATGTTTGACATAATCACTATAGCCATATTTTGAATCATATATCACGATATTACAAAGTTCATCATCTTCAGATTCATCTATGTTGTTACAAAAGTAGCATTTTTTTGAGTCTGTGTATAATGCTGTCATCAGAAATATTATGTTAACAAAAGCACTAATTCACACATTTTTGTTGTTGTTAGTTCATTTTTAAGTATTTTTTATTGAAGCATAATTGACATATAACTTTATATTAGTTTCAGGTATACAATATAATGATCCAATATCTGCATATATTGCAAAATGATCACTGCAGTTAACTTCTGTCACCATACCCAGTTAGAAATGTTCTTTCTTGTAATTAGAACTTTAAAGACCTACTCTCTCAGCAACTTTCAAAATATGTAATACAGTATTATTAATTACAGACATTTACCATGCTGTACATTACAGTGCCATGACTTACTTATTTTATAACTCGAAGTTTACACCTCTGGACCTATTTCATCCATTTCTTTCACTCCCACCCCCTGCCTCTGGTAACCACTAACCTGTACTCTGTATCTATGAGCTTGGGTTTTGTTTGTTTGCTGTTTTTGTTTTGTTTTGTTTTAGATTCCACATATAAGTGATAGTGTTTTTCTTTCTCCATCTGACTTATTTCAATTATTATAATGCCCTCAAGAGGTCCATTCATGTCACAAATGGCAAGATTTCATTCTTTTTTATGGCAGAATAATATTCCAGTGTGTGTGTGTGTGTGTGTGTGTGTATGCCACATTTTCTGTACCTATTCATCTGTTGATGGACAATTAGGTTGTCTCCATATCTTGGCTATTGTAAATAATATTGCAATGAACATGGAGATGTGTATATCTTTTTGAGTTAGTGTTTTCATTTTCTTCAATAAAAACCAGAATTACTGGCCCAAATGATAGTTGTTTTTTTTTTTTTCAATTTTTGAGGTGCCTCCATACTGTTTTCTATAGTGACTGCACCAACTTACATTCCCACCAACAGTACACAAGTGTTCCGTTTCCTCTACATACTCACCAACACCTGTTATTTCTTGTCTTTTTAATACATAATAGCCATTCTAACAGGTATGAAGTTATATCTCATTGTGGTTTTGTTTTGCATTTCCCTAATGTTTAGTGATGTTCAGCATCTTTTCATGTACTTGTCCATCTGTATGTCTTCTGCCCATTTTTAAATAGATTTTTTTTTGCTATTGAGTTGTATAAGTTCTTTATATATTTTGGTTATTAACTCCTTATCAGATATACGATTTGCAAATATTTTCTCCCATTCCATAGGTTGCCTTTTCATTTTGTTGATGGTTTCCTTTGCTGTGCAAAAGATTTTTAATTTGATATTGCTCCACTTGTTTATTTTTGCTTTTATCACTTTTGTTTTTGGTGTCAGAGCCAAAAAGAAATCATTGCAAAGACCAATATCAAGGAGCTTACTGGCTATGTTTTCTTCTAGGAGTTTTATGGTTTCAGGTTTTACATTCAAGTCTTTAATTCATTTTAAGTTAAGTTTGTGTATGGTGTAAGATAACAGTCCTGTTTCATTCTTTTGCATGTGGCTGTCCAGTTTTCCCAACACTTTATTGAAGAGACTGCCTTTCCCTGTTGTATATTCTTGGTTCTTTCATTGTAAATTAATTAACCCATATATGTGGGTTTATTTCTTGGCTCTTTATACTGCTCCATTGATCTATGTGTCTGTTTCTGTGCCAATATCAAACTGTTTTGATTAGTATAACTTTGTAAGTGTGATGCCTCTAGTTTTGTTCTTCTTTCTCCAGATTGCTTTGGTTATTCGGGGTCTTTGTGGTTCTGTACAAATTTTAGGATTGCATGTTCTATTTCTGGGAAAAATCTCTGATGAACTAGGTAAAGATTCAACTATAATTTCCTCTCTTCCAGATAGATCTTCAGATTATATTACATTTGGTCTTCACAAAATCTCTTAAGGCAGTGATTATCATACTATCTTTTAGGCATGGGGAAACAGTGGCTGAGGAATTCCTTTATTGTTCAAGTTCTGTCTGCTCCCCAAATTCTAGTTTATTTTATTGCAATACACTTTATTTCTTCCAGTGTCATTATCTTAGATATGTAAGACTCTTTATTTTCAGATGAGTCGTAAGAATGATGATAACTCAAATTTTGCTGAATTTGGCTCCTGCTGCTCAGTCCTTAGTGAAGTTCCTACTCTTTTGGTATTTTGAGGCTCCCAGAGCATGTATACAAAACCCTTTCCTCTCTCAGTAAAATAAAAAGCACCCTTGCAAAGCAGTATCTTCAACCCTACCAATTTCCCATGAAAACACATGTTTAAACCTCTGGTCATGATTGAAGTAAGATATGCTCACATGTATTTGTATTGAACTCTAACTGTATCTACATATCTACGTATTATTTTTTTGCCTGTGATTAATTATATTCAGTATATCTATATATTTCATATCCAATAAATCTGTGTGATGCAAATCCTTTATCTGTTCAATATGACTCTGTATTTAACAACTGCATGATAGCTTCATTTAACTGTATGAGAAATTATTATGCTGATCTGTAACATACTCAAGACAAAGGTTCAAATTCTATCTGAAAAAGAAAAATACAAATTTTCATCATTATGAGTTATTTTGATCAATATAAATTGACTTTCACGTATTAGTTTTTGAAAACATTTCAATGTGGATAATTGCTATAATATCTATAAACACAGAATGTTCACATCCAGGATTATTCTTGCCTTTAAAAGATATTTTAAAATAGTATTATGGGTTGAACCATGTTCCCCTCTCTCTCCTATCCATATATTGAAGTCCTGGTCTCCAGTATCTCAGAATGTGATCTTATTTAGAAACAGAGTCTTTAATGAGGTAACTCAATTAAACTGAGGGTGAGTCTTAATCCAATATGACTGGTGTCCTTATAAAAATGGAAAATTTGGATGTAATGATGTACACATAGGAAAGGTGATATGAAGATGCAGGGAGGAAACAGCCATCTACAAGCCAACGAGATTCTTCCCTCACAGTCCTCAACAGAATCAACCCTGTCAACACCTTGAGTTTGGACATCCAGCCTCCAGAACTGTGAGACAATAAATTTCTACTGTTTCAGCCACTCAGGCTCCGGTACTTTGTTATGGCAGCCTTAGGATACTAACACAGTAACATTCTTAAATGCTTGCATACATCCATGTAGGTGGACTTTATTTCCTTTACTAGAATGCAGATTTTAATTTTAGTTTCATTACTGTAATTGTACATAATATAAAATAATTATATTATGGATTTATTTCTGCTACAAATGAATATATTTTTCTACATATATATTTTCTTTGTACTGTATTCCTTTTAAATGCATTAATATTTAAAATTTTCTTTTATTAGATGCTGTAAGAATTTCTTTAAAAAATGGTGAAAGTGATAAGGCAAGGCAACTTTAACAAGTTTATTTTATACTGCTTATAGGATATATTTAGTATATTCTGCTATTTCCAGGGAGATAAGTGCTCTTCTTTAGTGGAATAATTTTATACTTCCAAAGAAATCATGTCTCAATTTCTACAGAATGGATAGGAATTTATTTTTAAGATGCTGTTATGAAAGTTGCTACATGAGTGAAAATTACAAAATTATTACCATTGTGCTTATTAAAAATAGACTTGAGGACTTCCCTGGTGGCACAGTGGTTAAGAATCCACCTGCCAATGCAAGGGACATGTGCTTAATCCCTGGTCTGGGAAAATTCCACATACTATAGAGTAACTAAGCCCGTGAGCCACAACTACTGAGCCTGCGCTCTGGAGCTCATGAGCCATAAACTCACGTGCCAAAACTACTGAAACCTGCGTGCTGCAACTACTGAAGCTCGCATGCCTAGAGCCCGTGCTCCACAACAAGAGAAGCCACTGCAACAAGAAGCCCACGGACCTCAACAAAGAGTAGACCCTGTTCGTCCCTACTAGAGAAAGCCCACACGCAGCAACAAAAACCCAACACAGCCAAAAAATAAATAAAAAAATACATAAATAAATAAACAGACTTGACTCTCCTAAAGCATATTCTCTTGTATGTAGGTAATGCAGAAGAGCTCTTTACACAAAAGGAAAGAGGAGAAGTTAAAGAATAGAAGTTAACAGTCAAAAATAAAATAGTTTTGCTCAAGAATAGGAATCCATGAAGCTTATGAAGACAGCTGATCATTCATAACTTCAGAGGTGAACTAGAAATATATGGATTTTTTCAAATCATACTGTTGGCCTAGGTTTACCTTCCAATGAATTAGATTTGCATCACTGAAATTCAGGTATTTAAGGTTTGCTTGGGTCTGTTGGCTGATGATTTTTCTAAATACATTCATTAAAACTGAAACTATTTTCCTCATAGACATGCTTAACAGTGTTGAGACTTGAATATGAATAGTTAGAGAATTTTTTTTTTCTGGAAAAGTATCACAACTTAAAAATAATAGAAAATACACCTAAATAACTACATAAAGATATTTGTTAACTAGTTGAAATTGCTCTCAGAATTTACCTTTGTTTTTTTTGTTTTTCAAATGTTTATTTATATCACACCAAGGGATGGCATTTTATGCTTTGCAGAGTTTATTAGAATATCTTTACCATATTTCAAATGAAAGCAGGCTTTGAAAGCAGGGTAACATTTGCGTATTTTCCAAGCTACAAGGTGAACCCTTCTTCTGTTTAAGAAGCTAATAACGTGATTAAGTTACTTCCAAGATTACAGTCTCAAAGACATTTTTTAAATATTTCAAAAATTTAAGAATAATCCATATTTTCTTAGATTCTGTTTATTTGGTAGATTTTCCAATTTAGGAGGAAGAGGGAGAATTTGATTTACATTCCACACACTGTGAAAATAATGGGTCCTTAAAATTCAAGTGGGAATGAATTAATCTTTTCATTGAATTGTAGTATATGCCTGTCCTATGTCCACAGTGACTCAAACTGATTCCTGTATTGGATGTGAAAAAGTGTCTGTAACCCTCCTTTGGTAATCACTATGATTAAAATTGTGAAGGAGAATTAAAGCTGCATATTTTGGTGTACAGTAGCTGGACAATATGATTGATCATAAAACATTAATTTTAAATTCTCTAGGTTAATGGAAGAATGGTATAAATCAAGTTTATGTAAAGAAATGGAGAGGTACCTTCTAAAATATTGACTGAGATTCTTTACTTCTGCTATAGTTCAGTTTTCAATTATAGATTTTTTTCTAAGAAAATAATAAATATGCATGATTTGATTTTATTCAAAATTAGTTTTTTACATTTTGTAATTCACCTTTAAAGTGACTTCTAAGATATAGATAGATGGAAAATACAGTAGAATAGTATTTAACATAGCTTATTATGACATAGCTCTGATCTTCTTCATATGAATAATATGCTGTCAGATTCAGCACAATCATAAAATACATAATAGTGTATTTCTATTCTACTTTGATGGAGTTCCATTTTTTTTACCATCAACCTATCTGAGCCTTAATTTCATCAATATAAATATCTATTGTAAAGATTAAATGTCACATATAAAACAGACCTGTGGTTGCCAAGGGACAGGAGTGTGTGGGGGGAATGGATTGGGAGTTTCGGATTAGCAGATACAAACTATTATATATAGAATGGATAAACAACAAAGTCCTACTGTATAACACAGGGAACTATATTCAATATCCTGTGATAAACCATAATGGAAAAGAATATGAAAAAGGATGTGTATACATATATGTATAATTGAATCATGTTGCTGTACAACAGAAATTAACACAACACTGTAAATCAACTATACTTCAATAAAACAAATTAAAATAATGACTAAACATCAAAAAGATGTAGCACTTAGCTCAGAAGCTGCCTGTAGTAAAGATATAATAAATAAAATAATTCATTATCGTTTGACAGATACTCATACATTTGTAAATTTAATACTAAAGTTAAGATTGATAAATGTTAATAATAGTAACACTGTGGAGATTATCCTAAAACATACAAGTTTATATGCATAGGTACTACTGTCCCCAGGGGATTTGTGCACAAAGAAAGTGTTAAAGTGAGTCAGGGAAGAGCCATAGCTCAATCTATGGGATTTCTCCCTTAATCCAATGGTATACCTGGTGACCCTCTCTTGGCCTCTGGGATCCATAAAATAATTAATTATATAATAAAAATAGAAAATGAAATAAAAATGAAAAATATATGTAATAAAAATGGAAAAAAAGTATAATGAAAGTGGTAAACAAAAGGAAAACTCCCTCTAAAACAGAGACTTTCATCACAGCCTGCCTGCCCTCCATCTCCTTGGAGAATCCACATCCGTCCAGACTGGAGCAGCTACTTTCACTTCTGTCTCTATTCAGTTTAACCCTTGCTTGTGTACTTGCCAGTGTACTGCTACTTATAGGTAATGGTTTGGGAAAACACTGATTATCAGGGACAAAACCAAGACCACTAAGTCCCTTTGTAAAGGAAACTTGACAGTGAAGAGCAGGCAAATGGAAATTACTGTCAGATATTCCTAATCTGCACCAGGTTTGGGCTGGGATTCCAGCAATAAAATGTTCTGTATCTTATTACTCATCACTTGAGTCCTTTGTTCCTCTTATTCTTTAATGAACTCCTGTTATTGTAAGTGTGCTTTTGTAGTGTTTTCACTTAAGTGTAGGAAATGATGATCTTCATTCAAACCTGTAACTCTTTTTTGCTGTTGTTCTCTTTCTTCTTTTAGGGATGCAGATCTGTTCCTGTTAGACACAAGAAAGGCCCAAGCTCTAGATGTGGGTTGGCTTGTCTTTGATATCACTGTGACCAGCAATCACTGGGTGATTAATCCACAGAACAATTTGGGCTTACAACTCTGTGCAGAAACAGGAGATGGTAAGCACTGAATTTCATAAATTTTGGGGAGTTTTGGTTTGGACCCATTGAGAGTTACAGCTTTTTGTGGGATTTAACCAATGTATATTTTATACACACAATGTGCAAAGTGGTGTATTCTACTATAAGATAGGGCAATATATTGATTAGTTAACTTATTTATAAACACATTACTGAACACACGTTTATTGTCAGGCTCTGCAGTTGGTGTGGGGGGTAAAGAATTAAGTTCTGTTCCTGCTCTTGAAGTTTTTAGTCTTGTGTCAAAGACATGTATGCAAACAAGTAGAACTACTGTGATACAACAATACTGAAAGAAAGCGATGTATAAAATGCTGTGGATCTATGTCTTGATTTTGTGGTGGTTACAGAATTATATACTCTGTAAAAATGTATAGAACTGTACACTAAAAGAGAATGGATATTACCATATTCAAAGTATATCTCAAAAACCTGACTTATAAAAAGAAATATATATCAAAACAGATAATAGGGAAACAGACAAAGGACCTACCATAATACAGAGGAGGATGGGGATGGAACAAAAGAGTCATAAAAAACTGCAGAAAATGATACTGAGTTAGGTTTTAACATATTATAATATTTGGTCAAAGACAACAGCTCCAGAATCACTTCTGGGAGAGATCTGTTGACTGAAAAATAAAGCACAACCTAAATGTTGAGAGTTATGTTTTACTTGGTGGACAAAACTGGGGACTTAAGCCCAGGACACAGCCTCTCAGATAACTCTAAGGGACAGCTCCAAAGAGGTAGGGGAGGAGCCAGGATATACAGGAGTTTTTGCAACAAAGACCAGGTAGTCAGAACATCAAAAGATTATTGTTAATTAAAGAAAACCAGGCATCTCAAGTTAAGAAATTTATATATGGGAAGATGCAAGAGTCTGGGCTTATTGAAATCATTCCTTTGATATGCATCTCAGCTGTCTGGGGTCAATATCATGTGTCCTCTCATCCTGAGTCTCCTCAGGGTGCACAATCAGGGGGCAGCTGCAGTGGCTGATGGTTTGATGGTGGGCATCCTGTTTCCACCCCAACTTCCCTCAGGGCTCACTGTTGGGGTGGCTGTAGTGTGATGGCTTGTTGGCTGCAACATCCTTTGTTTACTGAAATGGCAGTTGTCATTCTTAGTCCACAGGTCTATAGGAAATCTTTTTTGAGAAGCTCCAGATGTTATTCTTATGCTCAGAAATGCTCACTGAGTAGTGATGTGCTGTGTGCTTGGCTTGATGCTGGAGATAAAATAGTTAGCAAGTACAGAGATGGCTTCACGAGGCTTACAGTTGAGTGAGGCATGAGGTAGTCAGCACATAATATTATTGAATGCACTTCACTACACCTTAAGAGTCCAGTGGACTCTGAGTGTAGAACAGTGAGCAAATTTGAACTACAGTCTTTTAAAGATCAGGAAGCTGTATCTAGGGGAAGAAATTGGAGGGCCCTATACTATTTAGTTCTATCTTGCTTTCAATTCATCCTTTTCTCTCTGAGAACTACTTTATTTGTTGTTTATCCTTTTCCTTTGATTGATTTCTCTTATATTTTAAGGGTAATTTTACTTTAAATGACATGTTATTTATGTGATTTTTTGGAGCCTAAAATAAACTAACATTTCACTTCTTTCAAAGGTTTCCAAATTCTTTTTTTAAAAGTTAGGTTTGAGATACACAGCCTTCTGATGCTCTTCTTTGGTTCTTTAATATTGTCTGATATGAAA
The DNA here is from genome assembly GCF_025265405.1 of Mesoplodon densirostris. Lineage (NCBI taxonomy): Eukaryota > Metazoa > Chordata > Mammalia > Artiodactyla > Ziphiidae > Mesoplodon > Mesoplodon densirostris. The sequence goes on along the minus strand of NC_082670.1, from coordinate 43,253,465 downwards.
ATATTAAAATGATTAAATATGCTAGACAAACTGGCCTTTTGTATTTAAGCCAGAGCAGACAGACCACCTTTTATTTGCAACAATGGAATCTGAATATGCTTACTTCTCAGCAGAAGTAATTGGAAGTCGTGAAAAAATGAAACTCAGGAAAGTCTTCTTTCAAATTCATTTGTTGACTATTATTCATTTATTCATTTGTTCGACATAAAATCTTCTAGTGCCTATTCATGCAAGACAAAGTGTTAAGGAGACAATGACCTGGGAGACAGACAAATATAGCTACTTAAGAAAGACTAAAGTGCCGTAAATCCTAAAAATAGCGATACAATCAAGACACTATAGGAAACATAAGGAGATGGTTAAGTCCAAATGGAGCCAAAGTACTGTGGTCCAGGGCACTTCTGGGCTAGGTCAGCTGGGTAAGATTTCAAGAAATGAAGATGAGGAGGGAGAGGGTGTGGTGGTGAGAAAGGAGGAGAGAGGTAGTTCCTGGATGAGGAAACAATGGGAGTAAATACATAGAATGGCAAAAAGTCATGGTGTTGTCTAGAACATTCAGCAATCCAGATTTGGCTAGAGCAGCTTTCATGTATAAATATGATTGCAGATGCTATAAGGAAAGTGATTTGGAGACAAATCATGGAAGGCACATGACATCTAATTTATGTGTATATTCTTGTAACTTGACCACAGGTCATTAAAGAACTAGACTTGCTGCTTTAATCAATCAGAGTAACACTTTCATGATTACATATTTGAATGAATATCCATTTCATAAGGTCATGGAAGTGTATTTCTGGTTCACAATGGTACCCTTGGTACTTGGTACCGTGCAGGTTGTAGGTATTAAAAACATGTTTTGAATGATTGTTGAACGAGTTTGTGACTTAAAAGGCTTTTATGGACCACCTGTCATTGAACATGTTACTTTTTTTTTTAATTGACAGTGGATTTACAATGTTGTGTTAGTTTTTGGTGTTCAGTAAAGTGATTCAGTTATATATATATATATACTTTTTCATATTCTTTTCCATTATGGTTTATTACAGGATATAGACTATAGTTCCCTGTGCTATACAACAGGATCTTGTTGTTTATCTATTTTACATATATGAACATGTTACTCTTAAGAAGACATTCCAAACTGTAAATTTGGGTTAATTATTAACCAAACCAATTTGGTGTAACACAGGATAATTTTATACCACAAACCACAGTACAGTAATTAAAATCGTTTCAATCATAAGGTGAGGAGAAAGTCAGTGATATAGATTATTAAATTTTGTTTATCCTGCTTCCACAAAGAAAAAATAGCTAAGAGATCTAAATATATTTTGGAAATCAAAAGACTGTTGAAATCAAAAGTAACATCATGATTCCTCAGAGGAGCTGTGGAAAGTATGTCAGTTTGTAAAATATTCTTTTTAGAAATTTGATAAGTGAACTGCCATGGATTTGGCAGGAGAGCTTAAGGATATTCTATTGATTTTTTTTCATGCAGAATAGATAATTCTCTGAGTTCCAAATGTCTGTTTCAGCTAAATAAAGCAAACATATGAACAAGCAAATGGAAAGGAAACATTGCTGCTTCTTACCGGCAAAATCTAGAAATTCCATACAAGTGGTTGTATCCAATTGTGCTAAATCAGTTTCAGAATTTTCTAACACTCCCTCATGGTGGTTAATAACCCTCTATGATAAAATAGGTACTCTTTTTTTTTTAGCAGCAAATGAGTAGATTTAGGTCTGTCTTATAATTTAAGATGTTCAGTTCCCTAAATTATAAACATACATTAATTACCTGGCTTGTTAAATCCTTATTAAAATTGTTAATAAAACTATGGTAATTGGTATCATATCCTATATATATATGTATGTATATCCTATATATATATTTATATCCTATATATATATCTCCTATATATATATAATATATTTATGTCCTATATATATATATACATACACAGAATTTATTACCCAGATAGCAATTTAATCTAGCTTTTAAGACTTGGGTTTTCTCCCCAAATAGTGTAATTTTCCATTGTTTGATGCTTTATATAGTTTAAACCTTCCAAGTAAATTAATTCATTTTTTTCAAATTAGGGTTTATAGAATAATTTAGAGATGGAAAAACAAAGATAATATTTTTGGGATCATTAGAATGTCTTTTTTAAAACCCTATGTTTTCAGACATTTTAGGTTTGGCAATACTCAGAGTAAATTTTGCCAATGACTTTTTCCTGTCTATTCAAACCCACTTATATGTCAAGGAAAATTCAATCCGTATGTTTCTGATTCATTTGTATTCAAGTCATCAAAATGTTGTTTTGTCAGAGTATTGTTCAATGTCCAAGAAACAGTATAAGGTTCTTTTTTAATAAGACTCTAAAATCCATTTTTCTTTGGACAAAGTTGTGGCATAATTTCCAAGCATATCAAGGTAAAAATTCAGATTTAAAGTCAGAGATTTCAAAGTTTCACTAAATTTTGTAGCCAAATCAAGGGAAAAAAAAGATTTCAGAGGTATGAAAATATCAAATTAAATTCATTACCATTAATGCTTAAATATAATATAAAGAAATTTATAGTTATTGTTATAACTTAGAGTTTAAGGTTTTGATACTTAATTTAAATAAAGAGAATAAAGAAATAAAATCGATCGCTCCATTCTGGAAATATAAATTCTAAGAAGAAATCGTTAGGAAAACTAGATTCAAATCTTGGCTCTGACAAAATATTTTACATTTTAGCCACAGCGTTAATTAAATTAGTGTAATGGTAACTACCTTCCAAGGACAGTGTGAGACTATATTAAGCAATAGTACCCGGAACATGGTGAGACAGGAATAAAGGTGTTTGGGTTGAGCTGGACGAGAAAATGCATAGAGACTTAACTCTACATGGTACTCCTTAAATTAGGATCAATTCTTTCATTGTGGAGATTTTACAGACGATTTAATAAGACTTTAGATAAATTCACAAATGATAGTCCACTGGAGAGAGGTAAGATTGTTGATATATGTTCTTAAATCTTGAGTTGGAAGCATAGTGTATAGTTACGTTATTAGGCGCAAGTCTAATAACTTTGGTTGATGAAATGATTATTGGTAGGAAGCTTTTAAATACATCTGATCTAGGGTATGAAGCCAACAGAAATGAACATTCAGAGATATGTGTCATGATCAGTTGATTGCTTATATTGACTAGGTCTTCATAGGCACTGGAGAATATCAAATTACTAGTACTTAATATGGTAGTTTTCTTGAGGCCCAACAATTTTATTCTTAGAAAAAAATGACATGGTTATTTGGGAGATAACTAACTGCATCAATGAATATAAAGGAAACGACCCTTGTTATAGGGTAATATACGAGGATAATTGATTAAAGGCTGGTGTACATAACTAAAAAAAAATTTCAACCCAGAGATGTCTCAGTGTAAATTACTATCATTTGGCTTCATAAACATATTAGCAAACATTACACATCAACATGACTTCTTACAAGCAGTAGTTTAATGCTCATAGAAAACATGGTTAAAAAACATTGATCGGGCCTCCCTGGTGGCGCAAGTGGTTGAGAGTCCGCCTGCCGATGCAGGGGATACGGGTTCGTGCCCCGGTCTGGGAGGATCCCATATGCCGCGGAGTGGCTGGGCCCGTGAGCCATGGCCGCTGAGCCTGCGCGTCCGGAGCCTGCGCGTCCGGAGCCTGTGCTCCGCAACGCGGGAGGCCACAACAGTGAGAGGCCCGCATACCGCAAAAAAAAAAAAAGAAAAAAACATTGATCATCTTTTTTAAAGAGTGAGACCCAAGAACTCCTAATATATGCTGTGCTAAGTTTTTTAGCAAAGTGCATAAAATCCCCACTACATAAGTGATATTTCCCATTAAAAAAATCAGAAAATGAAGATACTCTATGAATTGATTGGAAACACATCATAGAAGACCTCTTTGAAAGCCAAGGAAACAAACCCTTGTAATTATTGCCTCCTCAGGATATAGCCCATGTTGGTTAGCAGCTATATTTCCCAGACATTGTAAAGGGGTAAAGTTATAGCTTTTTAATTTTTTTTGCTTGTTAGTACACAAAAGTTTTCTCTCTTCCATTTTTAGAAATTATATATGTACATAAATATATTGATATTTCAGAACTTTTCTAAAAACACCAACAATTTCATCCTCTTTTATTTCCACCAACATTATTCAAATTATAAAAAGGGTCTTAAATTTAGTTATCAGTACAATTAAACTGAAAGTGAGTATTTTAAAACTTTTATTACCCAGGGTTTTGCCATGTTCCTTACCCTTCCACTTGGAATTTTGGGGCTCATTCCTGCAAATTGACAACTGTCACACCTACATTAATAAGAAATGGGATTAGGTTTTCTTTTTCTACAACCCTGAACTGTTGCTTATTTCTATTGTTCCTTATTATGTGAAGAGTAATTTAAAGCACTGATAAAATTTTTCTCCAAAATTGCAATATCCTGTGATATCTTCTAAATATGCTGTCTTAAATCAGATTTTTCAAAAATTCCATGACATCTTTTGAATTACAGAATATATACTCCTAATTAGAAAAATCTATTCTATAATCTAAAGTCCTCATGTCATTATATATTAAATTAATATGTGAGTTACTAACTTGACATTCTTTTACTTTTATTAAATGTAAGCATATTTGTCTGAGAGAGATGAGGAGTTCTTAATGTGAAATCTGCTTAAATTTAGTAAGTCCTGGAATCTGCTGCTTTTCAGTGCAAGTATCTGATTAAATAAGTTTGTTCTGTGATCCTTAGATTCCCAAATACAGTCTTTTTTAACTCAGGGAAAAATTTTCCAAATTAAGCCCTTGTGTTGTCAGATGACTATTTATCTGTCTCAAGGGTCAAATGATCTATGTGGCCGGTTAATCTGAATATCAGCTGACATAGTGCTAATAAGTAGCAGAAGAAATTCAGAGATCAAGGGTGATATTTTTCTTTTTGTCCTGCTGTTTTGACTACAGTTTCTCATTATTATGTATCTCAGTTCAGAAAGTTGAATTATGTTCACTTATCAGAGGATCTCTTAAATATTTTGAGATTTGATAATATTCTCTTCCCTTATCTGAACTTTATCTTTTAAAGCAATTAAGTCTTTTTTGTTCATAAAACCATATGGCTCCCTGTTGCTGAATTTATGGTGCTGACAATTGGTTTCAAACAAATAAATGAGAGTCTCTACTTTCAAGAAACTGCAAAAATCGCGTATCTTGCTAAATGTTCTGGTAGGGAAAAGGAACATATACTCATGTTTGTTTTAGGTAAATATTAGTATAAATGAAATACTTCTTTATGTTTAATGTTTAATGCTGAGGATAATTAGAGCACACTTGCTTGACTTTTGGATGAATATTTAAGAATAAATTAGGAGGACAGTTGAAGAATAGTTATCTTCAAATACTTAAATAAATACAGTGAATAAGTAAAATTAAATTTTCCCTGTAGTCCAGAAATTAAATCAATGTGTAAAAAGGGCAGCTTGAAGGCATAAGAATAAAGTGCCTAAGACCTGGGAGTTAATGGCTATGGAATTATTTGTATTGTGAGGGAATGAGCTCGTGTGACTAGAAGAATTCACTATTTATTTGACCTTTTGTCTAGGGATTATTATATTGCTTGTGATAATTTCTCAGGTAATTATAATTTATATATTTACACTTTAAGCATTATACACATATAAATATTATATTCCGAGAGGGTACCATGAATAGATATATACCATCTTAAGGAGCTTGGTATTAAATAGTTTCATTCAAACCAAAACTTAAGATATTATATAAAATCAGAGATGGAGAAATGGATAAAGGGAAGTAAGAAATATTAGACATCTTTTGGGGTAAATGTGTGTGTGTTTTTGTGTGTGTGTGTATAAAAGAGGGGTAATACCCAGGCATAAACAAATTCCCAACTGATCATGTGAAGGATCAGATAAATTCACAGCTGAAAATCTATAATTATTAAGGTGTCTAGAGAGCTCTTATTACAACATTTAAGTAGGATTATGTTTTCTTTTTCTTTAAGTACCACAGTATATTTTTCAGTATCATAATGAAACGTAAAACTTAATCTAAATTTCTCCAGAACATTTTAAAATAGCTTCTGTTTCTATCATATTTCTATAGAATTTTAAAAACATTAAAACATAAATAAATCTATGGCAATATGTCAGTTTCTAAGAACATCTTTTTTTTTTTTTTTGAGTATGAATCAAGCCATAAGAGAGATTTAAAAGATAGCTAAGCAAAACAACTTCCTTGGTCATTTTATGTGAATGATTCAGAAGAGTTTCCACTGAGAAGAATTCCTGTATCTTTATGGTAAAAATGACTAGATTTCTACTGAAAATAAATATGACATAGATTTCCTCTGGGGTTTAAGATCAGTATATGTTAATTTTCCAAACCCACGTAAGCTGTGACTTATGGATTTTCTAACTTGTGTAATATCTTAAAGCACATCAGAGAACATAAATCCATTCAGTGTGCTTAGATTTTTGCTCCTTTCGCACTGCATAAAAATGAGCAAAATCATCAATATACCTTTCATGGCTAGAGAACTAAACATAAATATAGGAACACTGTTAAATTTCTACTTTGTTCAATCTAAGTTCTAATTAATTCTCTTAGTCATATACGATTTTTATAAACTATACTTTATGTATTTCAAACCCACTCAACTTAGCAAAACTTATTTTCTGTCTATACAAATAGCTGCTTTTTTTAAACCCTGATTTTGGCAGTACTTTTTTCTTCCATGCTAATATTTCGTATTTTTTAGTTTTCATGATTAATTCAGGTTTTATTTCCTAGGTTCATCTGTAGTTCATATAAAATAAGTATTCAAACCATGTATTTGCTGTGGTGGTCAATCAAAATAATATTAATAACTAACGGAAACTAATATTTCCTGAGCGTATTAGATGCCAGCCATTTGGTGAGCTTTTTAAGTGGAATGGCTACTTTATCTTTACTATTTTCCCATTTTGTACACAAGGAAACTTAGCCTTAGAAAGCTCAAGAATCTTGCCCTTGAACCTAAAAATGATTTGTTTTCCTATCCAGATCTTATACACTATGACTCTCACAAATGATATGAATTTTATATAAATTCCAAACTGAAAAAAATTAATGCATTTTTATAATTTCCAAACAGGACAGTGCTATTAATAATGATTGTTATAGAACAAAATTGAACTTTATGTTGGATCTATTGGTAATTACCTTTGGGCTTTTATATTTTCTGTCTGGAATTTAACTGTGATCTGACCCACAACAGGTAACAGCATTTTTACCATATTTTTTGTTTTCTTTAAATCTAACTACTTCAGTATTTCTTTTAGCTCCTTACACAATTATCATTAATTTGATAAATTTATAGACTGAAAAGAAGAAAAAAGTAACTATTTTCCTTCCAGTGGTCAGCTTCAACATGTAATGAAATTTAGCCAAATTTAATTTATTTTGAATTCCGTAACGAACGTCCACCTGCTTTTGTGCCCCGTGTCGCTCACTAATGTATTTTGCTAGGTTCTCCTCTGTTTTCTCTCCTCTGTTTTACTGTCCTTAATCCACACTCCCCATCATAGAATCCTCATGTCTACCTCCCCCACCATCCTTTTTAAGTGTCAACTGGTACTCAAGTTTGTAGTTTCAATCACGGTGCAGCAAACTCACCTGAGGCTAGTCAAGCATGCAGTATCCAAAACATATTAATTGATTATTTTGCAAAAAGTCAGGATGAAATTCCTCCTTTCTCTCATCTCACTATTCCCCCTTCCCAGCATCAAGGCTGAAGGTGACGTGGTATTATTCCAGCTCTAAAGAGGACTCCCTGAATTGTATTTTGGGGAGCACATATTAGGGCCATTTTTTCCTAAAAAAATTGAAAAGAAAAATCTCTGGCAAATAAAACACGTTTTTAATTTTTCACTGTGTTTAGCTTTGCTTTTTAACTTTTTTTCCCTATGAGCAGAGGGTGAGCCATAACTGCTTTGCTAAAACCTCATATTTTGAACAAAATGGTTTGAATGTAATTTACAGATGCCTTAGTTCTTTGGAAAATAGAGAATCACGATGCTGGTTTCTTTTTAAATATCTATATCCATTTTGTTATCTCTATTATATTTTTCTCTGGTTGGTACTCTGAAATGGGCCTCCAGAGCCTAGTTTAATTTTGTATAATGATTGGTAGAGAGAAAACAGTTTTTCTTTAAAAATAGATTTGACTATAGAATATATTCAGTAATAAATTGGAAAACTTGGATTTGCTGTTTTACTATGTCTATTATATATACAATGTTTTTAAACCAGGTTTTAAAGGCAACTTCCTTGTCTTAATTTATAGTATGTTTATATTTGAATGAGAGCCACTTGGTAAACATCATTTGCTTATCCAAATTTTAGCATCACAACCTAAAAACATACATGAAAAATAATTTTGAAATCAACGATTTAAAGTAAGTGGAAAAAACAGGAGTTAGTCTTCCTTCATTATCTGGTGAAAGAGGTATTTTACCATTTTTTAGATTTCCCTTAATGAAAAGGGATATGGAAGTGTTTGGCGACATCTGTATTTCTGTTTTGGATTTTCCCTAATTCAAAACAGTAACTGTGGAGCACCCATCTTGCCAAACAAATCCCAAGGTCAGAAACATATTCCAGTTTTTATTGTTTGTTATATTCTCTATTCTAGGCTCTAACTCTGCTTTGACTAATGATCTGAGGGGTAAATATGTTCATGGTAGTATTGATTTGGGGCCAGGCAGAATATGAGATTCTCCGTATTCTCATCGTTCGGAGTTAACGCCGTCTCTTCCATTGTTCTTTCCCCTATAAGTTTAACATCGCTGAACATATTTCTTAAAGATATATTGCAGAACAAGGGCAGTGCTGGCTTTGTATCACGAGTACAGAGCACAATGGGAAGAAGAGAGAGCCTTTAGTCGTTTAAGGCATCAGCAGTCACTGGTGCTGAGGCTAAACTTTGACTCAGCTGGTGTAGACTCACAGGGACAAAGGAAAACCAAAACAAACCAAAGCATCTACCCACCAAAGACAACAGTATATATTACAAGTGGGGATCAAAACTTGAAATTAGACGGAAAATACTTTGATAGGGAAACTGTATATCTCAGCTCCTTGAACATGGATTCTAACTTCTCTGCAGTCGAATTGTCAAGTTTCAATTTGAGGGAAATGGAAAGTAGGGGGGGACCACCTGTGTTGTCATGGTTGGAAGGAGTGTTGAATGGTCTTCCCACTTACTAAGGAAAGTCTGACCTTAAACATCACAAAACCAGCAGCTACCACAGTGTCCTTGACAAACACAATGTGTGTACCACTGTCAGACCCAGGAGATGGATGGATTCCTCCAATCTTTTCAAGGTGGGGAGCAGAGACCCAACAGGAAAGCATCAGCCCTAAACAATCTCTAACAAAGGGGAACTCTGTGTACTTAAAGGAATAGGGTAGTACTTAGGGTCGACAGGGCTGAGTTGAAAACATGACCCTTCTCTGAGCCTTATTTTATTCATTTAAAAAATGTAACCATTGTGTTTTGGGGAGGAGTACATAAGATGATGTATGTAAAACAACTGATAAATTACCAAGCTTCAAAATGGCAGCTGTTGCTTCTTTCTTAACTTCAGAAGGACTGAACTGGCTCATCTTCTCAAATCCAAATTTCCCTGATGCTTTTGAAAGGCTTGCTTGTTATGACTTTTGGGTATCAGCTCTATTTATGAGTGGAGGTGGTCAGATGATTTCTCTGTGAGGTGATAAACTGATAGAAACATGATAGTTCTACGTAGGCTGTGAGATCAGATTTGCTTCTGACCCACACTGACCAAAATGTAGGCACCCTGGGAACCCAACTGTCATTTTGCATGTGGACAGGTCAGAAGGATGCTTTTGCTCTGATGTTCACTATGAAATCATGGTGGTGTGAGGTCTCACTTTGTCCTTTATTTGGGGCATGCTAGCTCACATTCTGCTGTGGCCAGAGACATGACAAAAAGTGAAGAAAGATTCTGCTTCTCTTTGCTCAGAAGAATGTTTTGTGATCCAATCTTCATATGTGAAGGAAAGAACTAAGTCCCAAATGTCTTAACTCCACTTTTCTTTTCTTTTTTTGGCAAAAGGTAGACACTTATCATGGTATATACATTAGGTATTCAGTATCAAGCCTTCACTATGTATTTTGGAAAACACCTTTTAATTCCTTTCACTCTTTCTCTTTATTAAGTGTCAAAATGATTTATTTCTCCTCCATTTTGGTAGTTCTTGACTATTCTAAAGATTCTAGAAGTAGCTTATGATCATTTCACAGGTTCATGTATCAAATTGAAAGGGAAGGTCAAACATTTAATGAACTATGTTTTTCTGTATGATAAAAGTCCTTTTTGAATAATATATCATATAAGCTGGTAAAAAAGAATGTTTCCTTTAGGCACTCATAAATTTCCCAAGTAACTGCATTAAGTTCATTGCAAACTCTACTTTAATCCACTAGAGATAAAATGCAGTCTGAAATTAATTTCACTGCTATGAAACAAACTCAAATGAGTTTATGTCTAAAAGCTTTTCTTCATTGATATCTTAACACGTAAAAATAGTTTTTGAAGACATTTTGGTTGATTTCTGCTGAAACCCTGCTTTCATTATAGTTTTATTTAACTCCCCTGTGATTTTAAAGGAAAGAAGTATATGTGTGTGTACACATTTTTTATTTTAAGAAGTCACATAATAACTGGAAAAGAGACTAAAAATAATTCACTCTTCCCATGGTTTTGTGAAAAGAATGTTTCTGCTTTCTTAAAATAAATGAGACCTGTAAGATCAACAGCTAACCAATCTTTTGGGGGCATGTGACAGATGATGTCTATAAAACTCATAGGGCCTCAGGGGAAAGGCTTTATATATAAAGAGAGGAGCTATTAAAAAGTACGTAAGTGCTTATGTGAAGGTGAACTACAATTCCTAGTTTGAGATTCATATTTCCACTAGCTGAAAAGAGGGCCCCAGTAAAAAGCATTTGTGGGGCTTGTCACACCTGAGACAGTAAGCCTTCACATTTCAGACCATGTCCCATGGAAGGAGACTAATCCTTTTCCATCATCTCAGTCCCACCCTCAATGTAATAAAAAATTTGAATATTCTGGAAAGCTTCCCCAACAAGGCATAAACCTCTGGCCCTGCTCCTTTATGTTTCTTGGCCTTTCTTCCTCCAAGCAACCCCCCACCCCACCTTTCAGAAATTTCTTGAGCTACAGTTCTCAACTATTTGCATTTTCCCCCTATCATGCCTTGAGCCATCATACCCGTGTTTCTGACCAAATATTCCAATTTCTTTACTAATCCCCATGACTTTCTCAGACGGCAGGGCATGAGAATCCCTTCTATAAACATTTTAGAAAGAATGGAAACTCTTTAAAAAATCTCTTCTTCCTTTAAACTTTTTCCTTCCCATACCCCAATCCTAGAGGAAAATGAATTTCTTCTATTGCAGTGTTACCAGGAATTTACCAGGAATTGTAACCACATTTCTTGTCTGCAGATAATACTCAAACTACCATTCATGTTTGCATGTCAGGACATGGTCTCCTGTTGCCATCTGTGGATGTCATACCCCCAATGTTTCTTTTCCTCTCTATCATCAGCTACAGAATCTTATCCTTATTCACACATGTTATTACACTTGACCTTCTTTTGTTTTTGATACTTTTTATTTTTGTATTTATTTATTTATTATTTATTTTATTTTATTTTTGGCCACATCGGGTCTTAGTTGCAGCACACGGGATCTTCATTGAGGCACGTGGGATATTTTGTTGTGGCAATGGGCTTCTCTCCAGTTGTGGAGTGCAGGTTTTTCTCTCTCTAGTTGTGGCGTGCAGGTTCCACAGTGTGTGGGCTCTGTAGTTCGTGGCATGCAGGCTCTCTAGTTGAGGTGTATGAGCTCAGTAGTTGTGGTGTGTGGACATAGTTGTCCCTCAGCATGTGGGATCTTAGTTCCCTGACCAGGGATTGAACGCGCGTCCCCTGCACTGTAAAGCAGATTCTTTACCACTGGACCACCAGGGAAGTCCTGTTACTTTTTAATAATGACTGTATAATTGTGAACATATAATTATATAGAACAAATTAATTTACTCTTTTAAATGTTGCGATAAAGAAGAAAACGAAAAGATCTGGCAAAGAAATGGCATGATGAGCCTGGCTTGTTAAACAGAAGCCCAGAATCACCATGAAGAATCACTAAAAAATATCTAACTACCTTGTACTCTGAAGTTCAATACCAATATATTTTTTAACCAGTACCAAATTACTGGGAGTTTTCAGTATCACTGAAATAGTTTAAAATCCCAGCTTTTCATTGTTTTTGTTTGAGATTGTAAGGCAATGTAAACAATCTTAAAATCAGGAAAATTCTGAACACGAATGTAAAATTCTATTTATGATACTACAAATATCTGGCAGTAGGTCTGTGCTTTTACTATAAAACTAGAAACTATGCAAATTTTTCATCAAAGTATGACATAGTTGAAATTCATAGCAAGGTTACAATTTGCTTAATTCAAGATTTCACTGAGTTAAAACGTATATGGAATTTAAGTAGACAAAATTCTATCTCTCCCACATTCCTTAAAATCTGATATAAAAATGATTTAGTCTATATGCCGGGTAGAGAGTTCTGCACATTTTAAATCATCTGTTTCTAAAAAGGGTATGAATCCAGTATAATTTAGAGCCACAGAAACTATAATTTAAGAGTACCAGAATCAGATTTAATCACAGATTGAAACTAAGCAAAGAGCAAGAGAATATGTGAATGAGAAACAGCACAGTGATTTGTTTTCTGTGAACTAGTCCACAAAGGATGCTGTAAGCGTCTTTCAAAATGAAGAATAGGTAATTTGTGCACAAGTTTCATCACAGGTGTTTTGGGTTAAGTGTTCAATACTGTGGGTTTATAGGAAAGAAAACAGTGGAATTTATGCTAACATCTTATAGTGATATCAACGTTTAGACTCTGATAAATCCTCAAGTGAATGCTTTTCAAATTGTGTATTCTGGAGGGAAACTAAATGCTCATATTTGGAACCACTTGTCCTTATAACATCAAAAGAGCTAAAGAGCTGTTTTGTCAGAGGCTCCTTTAATAACCCTGTTTTTAAAGAAATATACATTTTGAAAGTCACATTTTCCAAAAAGAATGGTCTGAAATACAAAACTAGTGAGCTGGGGATGGCTCTTTTGTTTGCCAGACTACTGTCTCGATGATTCTAAATTTCAAAATAGTTAGTTGTGTCCTTAGGCAGATGTGAATACAATATCCTGACCCCCAGGCTTATATAAAGTCATAAGGGTCAGAGGAGAAGATCTGGATGTCTTGAATCCATCTTCAGTTATGGCAAAATGTGTAAGTCAAAGCGCCAGCCTCACATACTATCTTCTTGATACCTGTGTGAAAAGAATAATTATTTCTTTAGATTATACCATCCTAACCCCACCTTTATTCATTCTGTAGTTAATAAAACTGAGAAATGCCCATATCTTTGCTTCTCAAGTTGCTTCTCTTCCCTCAGTACCTGTTGAGTAATTTCGAGATGAAAACAAGATGGTCAGGTTAGGAATAGTTCTAAAAAACATTCACATGGAAAGATTTAATGGGCATTCTTTTCATAAATGCAAGAGATGATACCTCTGCCTGTATCAAACTCTGGACTCCCATATTTTTTCTCATCACCCTTTTATTTTATGATCCAAGAATTCTGTGATACAAAAACCTGGGATAATTGGGCACCATGTTTCTTTGTGTCCAGCTGCCATCAGTGAAATCACTGGAATGCTGGTATATCCTTCAAAGAACCTTTTCTATCTCCTCTCCCATTTGTGTGGGAGATCCCAAGTGTATTTAAACTTGAACAACTCCCAGCAATCAAGTTCTTCTCCCTCTCTTGCTCTCACCCCATGCATTTAGCAGATCACTGCCCTTCCCTCTTCCTAGTGTACAACATCAGATGTGACACAAGAGAAGTGTCCTCTTGTTCTAGGACCAGTTCATCCCATCACTTGCCCTGCCTCTCACTTTGGGACAGTTTTTGATCCACCTTAAAAGACCCAATGCCATGAAATTGCTGCTTTGCTTGCCTTTGAACTGTTACCACTCTCTGAAGCTGATGATGGTACAGGAACTCATCTTGGACCTACCTACATTCTGGTGCTGCCATCTTGTACCATTGTGGAGCTACTTGGAAGCCACTCTTCTGATGTAAGAAGAATCTTTGATCACCACTTGCATCACACCATTAACCAAACTCCAAAGTAGGGTTCCCTTGCCCTCCCTCCCAAGATTTTACAGGGACTTTGGGTAAAAATAGGTCTGTTAGATTTTCTTGAATCCCCTGGTTCTTAAGAAGTTAATCATGTAAACATTGGAGCAAGGCCAGAAGGAACACTGAGTTACAGACTCAAAATCCCTGCTTCCTTATACTCACTGAGACATTGTTCTGAATCTGTACTCTAGGGGTTCACCTGTTCCTTCCAATGTGTTCTCTCCCTACAGGTTTTTCTATTCCTTTCCAAATATATGCCTGGTGAATTTAGCTTACCCATGTTCTAGCTATACCTAAACTTGTCTGAATCTTAAAATGATTAAGCTTGGATTCAAGCTGGTGTCCCTTATCAACCTTTTATTTTAATGCTCTTTTTATTACCCCAAGTTATGTTTATTTCCACTGTATATTCTTTTTTATTTTTTCAGTTATACATATATATATTTATTCTTTTTCATCCTTTTCCATTATGGTTTAGCACAGGATACAGAATATAGTTCCCTGTGCTATGCAGTAAGACCTTGTTGTTTATCCATCCTATATATAATAGTTTGCATCTGCTATCCACTGAATATTCAATCCTTAATGTATACATGTTTCTTACCTACATTTTTTAATAAGTCAAAAATGAAGATTAGCTTTGAAAAATAAAACCACGCTAATACACACCTACATACAGTTTTCCTAAATCAAAATGTTTTAGGTAGGTTTCTTTACTGATACATTTGCAGTATCTAAAACATCCTGTACCTTTAATAATAAAATTAAACATTGTTAAATAGCTTTTATAAAATAGTCACTATTTTTAATACCTGCAATATAGTCTGGGTTTCTATTAGCACTTCTAAGAAAAATAACTGTTCAGCCCTATTCAAAAGGTTCAGTCAGCATAATCAAGGGAGGTATAATGTGTCTGAAGGACAAGGTCATATAGTTAATGCTTCCACAGTGTAGCTCAAGATCAAGAGCCACTGAGTAAGTATGAACTTATGGAATCTTAATAGTCACATCTTTGCTGAAGTGGAAAGGGAACCAAGAGGAAACTTAATAATATCAAAAGTTATTTTAAAGGGAGTTCACATTGGTTTGAAGGGGACTTTGCTTCACACACAATATCCACCTTTGTAAAACCCAAGAAACCCATATTTGTCACACATAAAGCCCAAGAAACCCATATTTGTCACACACACACACATCTTTACAGTTTTCAAAACATAAATCTTGAGAGCAGTCTTCTTTCTCCACAGATAAAAATCAAAATATTGAAAGTCTTTCGAACAATAACAAAAGGAATCCTCTTGCAAACCCAAGAAAACTTGGAACTCTGGGTTCAATGCTTATTTAACTGGAAAAGGGTCAGTGTGTATTGTAATGAATGGAAAACTGATTTTTCTGTATTCCATTCGTGGCCATCGTGTGGCAACCTATTTCAGTATTAGAAAGATCATATATTAAAAATTATTTCTGCAGTCATCCATGTATACAAGTAAAAATTTTGTTCCTGTTAAATTATCACTTCATTAAAACATCAAACTCAAAGCTCAACAAATACTTTTTATGTTGTGCTCCAAGACTGAAAAAAAAAATCCAAAATTTAAAGAACAGATCACCAGTTATTCTCTTCCATCACAGTCAAGTTTCTCAGTTCCGTTTTTTTTTTTTTCTTTTGCTGCACTCTCTGTCACTGGAAACATCTTAAACCAATTTCAAGTGCTACACCTGAATAAACATGTTGTAAAAGTGTTTATGTATTGAGGTGGGTCAGTTCAAGGTATGGTATTTGGCTGGAACTTCTAATTTCTCTTTTTACAGCAAAAAGGCTGCCAGAAGGAGGAAGTCTGAGCTGAATTAATACATTTGTTACAGTGGAAGTAGAATGGAAACTACTCCAACCACAAATCAAACTGCCTCTTTCATTTATGCCAGTGATATAGTTTTTCTAAGAAATATAGACTCTGGCATGGAGCCACTGTAAGTTTGCATTTAAAAGAGAAACCCATACGCTTATTTGTTTAAGGTTTACTGCTCTGATTATTTGAAAGTTCTTTCTCTGCTAGGACAGAGTGAAGTGGCATTTGGGAAGCCGGTGGCCGTTTTCATATTTGTAAGAAAGCAACAAGTTTTCCCAATGAGCAATTGTTGAGGACGCTGATGGATGCTGCCTGCACTGACACACACGCATTTTTTTAAACCAATATCTCCACCTTTAAAGGACCTCTGTGTTCCTCCCTACAGCTGCACAGACTCACATAACACAGTCTCATTTTCTGATGGTAGAGGGTGCCTGCACAATACAAGTATACACAAAAGTGTTTATGCTGCCAAAATAAACTGTGTTAAGAGCAAGAGTTTATTTGCTAAAATGCCATTGATTTTAGGGACCTGTTCCCTTTTCTTCCAAGGTGGGTCTGGTCTTAGAATGGACTGAGGCTACTCCACAGTCGTGACTGAATAAATATTTTTAGAAAACCGGCACATCTTTCCGGGTGCAAGGCAGGGCCAATCACACACGTATTTGAAACCACATGATATATTACTCTGAAAAGATTGGTAACTTCTGTATCTGGAGTAGATTTTTTTTTTTTTTGCATGACTTTTGAGTAATTCTCACCTAAAGGTACAACTTAAGGTTAAACAGTTCGTCCTCTCTGGGTGATTTTCATTGAATTCTATATCAACTAACAGTTTTCTTTATATATACACACACATATATACATATATATAGTTTTCTGTGGTAATTATTTTAAATGAGAAGACCATAGCAAGAGTGAATTGTAAAAAGGGGGAAAGAGTAATACCTAACTCCTAAGGTATTTGTGGAATCACCTTAATTAATGCATGGAAAACACTTAGAAAAATGCCTAGAGTACACAGCAAGTGCTCCAAACACGTCTATTTATAATGATAATACTTATCATTTATAATGCTAAGAATTATTATTACTATCCCAGAAGGAGAAGTACTTTCTCAACATCTACTTCTAGTCTCTAGGACACTTCTCACCCATTCCTGCCCAGGCCCTGGGTGCACTCCTTTTCTGATAAACAACCACTCCAAGGGCTCAAAAGGGTCTGGGACACAGGCTGGTTTAGAGACCAAGGTGAGTCTCCAAGCTCACCTGGAATTTTTTTTTTCTTTCCTGAGCATCTCCAGGCTTGTTTTGCATCTTCTGAAATCCTTTCAGTAAACATAATTTGGGCATGTCCAAGTTCAGAAGGGGAGGGATTCCATAATTTTCATGTTTGTTTCAAAATCCTTTACATGGAGAAAGACCTGGAGCTTACAGCAAATCTCCATCCCAGCAGGGGTTCTGGAAGGATCTTTGAAGAGCTTTAAGTAGACCACAGCTTTGTAAAGATCGCTGGGCACAGGCCAGAGGTGAGGGGGGAGGCTATCAACACTAATTAACACTGGAAAGTCTCCAAAGAAGCTGGTGAAAATAGAAACACCCAGCCAGCCATTCAGATTTTATCACATGGAGGAAAATTATAGGGCACCTAATGTAGAAGCGCCTGTAGCTAATTTTTTGAAATTGCTATTTAACATGGACATTTCCAGGCTAATGGGGGTCAAGCCTTTCCATTTAGAACATTGCCAACTTCTAGGTCTGAGAAGGGACCATCAGTGAAGGCCTGAGGGTGTTCTGTGGCCAAAGAGGTATACAAAATGGAAAACCAAGCATGGATAATTGTCTGTAATAGTAAACTTTCCATGTTTATAAGAATCTTTGGCCTGCAAAGAAAACATTCTGATAGTGTTTTAAAACGTCTCCCTTTTCCCAAGTACCCTCTGAGTTCATTCCCATCAGGTAAACTTCATTTCTTCTTCATAAACCCAGTGCTCCTTCCTTCTGTTCTAGGACACAGCATCAATGTGAAGTCGGCTGGTCTCGTGGGAAGACACGGGCCTCAGTCAAAACAACCATTCATGGTGGCCTTTTTCAAGGCTAGTGAGGTACTTCTCCGATCTGTGAGAGCAGCCAACAAACGGAAAAATCAAAACCGCAATAAATCCGGCTCTCATCAGGATTCCTCCAGAATGTCCAGTGTTGGAGGTAAGCAAAAACCAGAGCAGCAGTTCTGCACAGAAAGTGGTGGGGTCATATGTTGCAAATCAAGTAGCCACAATAAATATACGCTCTGGATATACCTTCATTTGGTCTATTAAATCATCCAACGATGTTTCTTGCATCCCCCAAATGTTTCATCAGCAAATCATTCAGTAATTCATTTTAAAATACTGTAAGTAGGACTTGCCTTCATATGTTGAAAGATGCAGTTCAAATTAAAATCAAACTGGCAATAATAAAATTATGGAATGCCTACATCGACAAAAGCTAACCAAAACTGAACTCCACAACTTGTGAGCTGACCTTTCCAGAGCCTCTCAAATATGGATGGGTAACCAGGTATATTCAAAATAAAAAGATTACTTTGGTACTTAAAACAGTATATCTGAATCATGAAGTTTAATTTTTTTATGACAAGAGAAGCAGGAAAGATTGTATGGTAACTGAAATAATATTAATATTTCCATTAATTATTTGGAGTGCTGTTATCTAGCTAATTTGCTTTGAATGTGTGTGTACACATACCTGCATATGTGAAATCAAACAAAATGTTACAAATGCACAATTGATCCCACTGTGCTTGCAATTTAATCTATTAATTGATAGAAAGGGAGATAAAAGTACAGTTGATATGAACTCATCTGAGAAAATCTGAAGTAATTTAATAATATAATTTACACCATTAAGTACCTTGTTTAGTCCTGGCTACAACAAATTTTCATAAGCTGTTCTTAGATGAAAATGATGGCTATTTTATTCCTAGGAATTGTCTTATCTATGAAAAATAAACCCATTTGAAGGGGAAACCTTGCCCTAGAACATTCCAACTTAGTATGGCCTGTTTGTTCATTTGTAAAATGTGTATTCTTCTATGTTGATGGCCACCATATGCAGTGTACTTGTGAGGCACAGTGAATGAGCTGGTGAACAAAACAGATATGACCTCTGCATAGGGTATTTCAGAAAATTAGAATGTTTTTTTCTTCCAAAAAGACACATTTAGACAGTGTTTACCATTATTCCTGAAAAAATCTTCATTTTTCCCCAATTGCTAGAAATTGACAAGTCATATTGTAATTTTTTATTACTCCAATATGAATGAGTGATAGATAAGATTATAAAAGATCATAAATGAAACAAGAATATATAGAATTTTTTTTGAACCTGAGACGCTCAACAAAAATACTAAGTGGAGCTCACTAGAACCCTCCTAGAGTGCGGGTACAGGAGAATCGTGTTAGAAATAAGTCTGTTTTGTGCATCTAGCAACAGAAGCAGAGGGAAGAGTTCTATATGGAATTGCATTATACTTCATTACATGCTACACAGAAAGCCATGTTTTAAAATAATTTTCCATCAAGTAAGTTTAACTGTCTTTTTCACTTGAAAGTAAAACGTGATATTAGTGTCTTATTACAAGGCTATTTTATAAAAATCTTCACAAGATATTTAGTTTGGCAAAAATTGTAATGGCTTAATATGAAAGATGGAGAAAAATAACTTTCTAAGACCTTTTCTTCCTTGTAAATACTAGCCTGTCAAAGTTGTATATTTTTCTTTCCATGTAGAATGGTTCTGAAATGGGTTGAAATGTTTTTAATTTAATGTAGCAGACTGCATTAAGAAAAAGATTTGTTAAATCTTGAATAGACTAGTAAATAATTTTTGAGGAAATTACAAAGGAAAAAGGATAAGTTGCCTACGTATTATTAGAGCTCATAATGACTCTGGCAGAGGCGTTCCAGCAACTGAAATCATCCGAATCCTTCTCCCTATTGGTGAACTCTATTTATCTTCCCTTCCTGACCACAAGTAACAAATGTGCTTCTATAACTAGAGATGAATAAAACACATGGCACAGAAATCACGTAACTTTTCACCAGTTTCCTAACACCATTTAGAGTACAAAATTATTCTAATATAGACCAATATTTTCTTTTTAAAAAGTGTGTCATTGGCACCCATTTCTGTGAAATATGCAGTAGATGGTTTTGGAACATGTTCGTATTTTGATAATAAGAAGAAAGAAAGTAGCTGGTTTGTGTGTATGAGACTTAACCTTTCAATAGTTAGTAATCAAGCAGACAGGAAAAAGTCTCATAGGATTTGGCCCGAAAGACAGGGGGTTAATATAAACATAAAATTTGATACTTAGGAGACTTGAAATGCCAGTGAAATTTTAAAATTATCCAAATATAAATAGTAAATGCTGTAATACTACTAGGCTTTTACAATAAAATACTGTGTGAAGACCCCATAACTAAGAACGGGGCCAGGAGGAGGGAGAGAGTTGTATTAGAAGTTTGCTTGGTTGCATTTTTTTTTTTCAAAGCATATCCTCAAATGTTAAAAGTCTCCAACAGTGCAGGAGAACCAAGGTCATTCTTGCTGCCTTTAACTCATTCCTTTCTTCTTTCTTCTTTGTGGAGAGCCTAGAACAGGATCTAACACAAAATAGCAACTTCACAAACACACACTGAAGACCTTAACGTGTTGTCTGTATGGGAAAAACTAAGTTCCTTTTTCAGCTGCCTATGCACAGAATTACTGCTCCCAGATTTTCTGCAGAAACTCTCCCTCTTTGTTCCTCTTCAGGTTTTTGGCGAGAAAGTTGAGCAGACACTTTGTGAAAGATGTTGCTTGTTTCACGATGAACCAGCACAGTTGATTTTCATTTGAACTTGTGTTTGGGGGAAAGAAAATGTAGACAATAGCTAAATGTTAAGGGAGCCACTCTTTAAGATGGAAAGACACCAAGTTGATAAGATTTTAAAGAACCTACCAAAAGCAAGATGCTGTTTTAAGCACTATATCAGTGCTGAAAAAAATTGAACATTAAGAGTTTATAGGGCACATGGCAAGTCCTGCTTCACTGCAGAACTGCTTGAAAAGGTGCTTATTGCAAGCTTGGTACTAGGGATCTTTGAAGGTGAATCCAATCACTGGTGCCCTGCCTGGAACCATGGTGATTTCTTAAGATAAGTCTTTCAAAGAGGCATTAAAATGGGGACACTCTGGGGCTTCCCTGGTGGTCCAGTGGTTAAGACTCTGTGCTTCCACTGCAGGGGCAAGGGTTCGATCCCTGGTTGTGAGACTAGGATCCCTCATGCTGCGTGCATGATGCGGTCAATAAACAAACAAACAAACAAACAAATAAATAAATAAATAAATAAAATGGGGACATTCTGCAATTCCCAACTCTTTGACAGGCACTATCTCTTGTCTAATAGATACAGTATAAAATCATGTCTCTTGGACAAAAATATTAAAACCAGAAGGAACAATTAATTGGGATTATTTGTTTAGACAGTTTTATATAATTAATATACATTTTCATTATTTAAAAATAATCAAATCTTCAATAAAGCTAAAGTTCTCCTCTGATCACCTACACCTAATTCTTTTGAGATAGGTTATACTGATACACTGATATCAACATGATACATGTACTTCCAAATCTTTTCCTCCGTATATACATCACTTTTGGAGAATATATTTTGTTATGTGTTATATGTGTGTGTGTGTGTATATATATATATATATATATATATATATATATATATATACACACACACACACATATTCTTTTTCAGATTCTTTTCCACTATAGGTTATAACAAGATATTGAATATAGTTACCTGTGCTATACAGTACATCCTTATTGTTTATCTATTTTATATATAGTAGTGTGTATATTTTAATCTCAAACTCCTAATTTATCTCTCCTCCCCTCATCCTCTTTGGTAACTGTAAGTTTGTTTTCTACATCTGTGAGTCTATTTTCGTTTTGTACATAAATTGTATAATTTTTATTAGATTCCACATATAAATGATATCACATAATATTTGTCTTTCTCTATCTGACTTACTTCATTTAGTATGATAATCTGAAGGTCCATCCATATTGCTGCAAATGGCATTATTTTGTTTTTATGGCTGAGTAATATTCCATTGTATATATTTACCACATCTTTTTTATCCATTCATCTGTCGATGGACATTTAGGTTGCTTCCATGTCTTGGCTATTGTAAACTGTGCTGCTATGAACATAGGGGTGCATGTATTTTGTCAAATTACTTTTCTCTGGATATATGCTGAGGAGTGGGATTGCTGGATCACATGGTAGTTCTATTTTCAGATTTTTAAGGACCCTCCATACTGTTCTGCATAGTGGCTGCACTAATTTACATTCCCACCAACAGTGCAGGAGGATTCTTATTTTTACATACTTTTTTTTTTTTTTTTTGTGGTACACAGGTCTCTCACTGTTGTGGCCTCTCCCGTTGCAGAGCACAGGCTCTGGATGCTCAGGCTCAGCAGCCATGGCTCAAGGGCCCAGCCGCTCCGTGGCATGTGGGATCTTCCCAGACTGGGGCACGAACCTGTGTCCCCTGCATTGGCAGGCGGACTCTCAACCACTGCAACACCAGGGAAGCCCCTTTACATACTTCTTAAGAGCAGTTTTAGGTTCACAAGAAGATTGAGAGGAAGGTACAGAGATTTCCCATGTACTCCCTACCCCCCCACATGCATACTTCCCCTATTATCAACATCACTCACCAGGATGGTGAGTTTCTTTCTAAAGATGAACCTACACTGACACATTGCAATCACCCAAAGTCTATAGTATACCTTAGGGTTCACTTTTACCGCCATATAGTTGGTCTTATGTGTTTTTAAACAACATATTTTAACCATCTTCAAAATGGTGACTTCATTTTTTTTAAACTGTTACAATATATTCAATAATGCTTGTATCAGAGTTTATTTAATCACATCACTCTTAAAAAGAAATTTTGGTTGTTTTTAAATTGGAGCTTTCAAAATCAATGCTGCAGTGAAAATCCTGCAAAGCTGCACATGTGAGAATGGTTTTAATCTACAAGGTTTTTCCAGTAATTAACACTAAAAGCTGGTATCTGTGCCCTGAATATGCAAAATTTTGAAAATCCCTTCTCAGACGACAATTGTTTTGGTTCCTAGATCTAGTTTGATAGATTTTTTCATCTATCTATCCATCTGTACATTTATCTATCTATCATTCTGTCATTTAACCCTATCCACTACTTCCTTATTGTATAATCTTGGAGACACGTCACGTCTCTCTGTGTCTGTTTCTTCATCTGTGAAGTGGGAATGCTAATAATACCTGCCTCATAAGGTAAAATTACATGAATTGTGAGGATTAAATGAGTTATTTAATATGTGTAAAGAACAGAGAACAGCGGTACGTACTCATTCAGGTTTAGGCATTATCATTATTATTTGTCAAATTAAGGTTTGGTTTTTCAGAACTGGTACCTAAAGAGTTCAGACTTTTACATCAGAGAAGACTAGAAATCCTCTTTCTCTAATCAGTACCCATACCCCTGGTCACTTGTCAAATTTCTATCTAGAGAGAATTCTAGAGAGATAATTTATCCGGGCATGGTTCATTGTAAAATATTTATTCAATGTTAAATAAGCACCCACAATGTGACAAGCACAGTATTAACTATATGCTCATGAAAGATGGGTAGCATAAGAATTTTGCTTCTTAAAAAGCACTCCCACAGACAATGGGAAAGACATGACCGCTAGTACTAATCGGGAGATAATTCCACTAGAGTAGGTGCAAGGTAGTGTGGGAGAAGTAAGGATAGAGTGCGACTCATATGAGAAAGAATAGACATTTTCCAGAAATGGAGGGGTGGGTGAAGCTATTTCAGACTTATGTGCACAGTTATAGAACCACGTACCAGTGTCCAACTGCCGGGTGTGCAGGTATTCTTTTACGAGAGCAGCATGATGTCAGCTAGAAAGTCATGCAGGGACCAAGTCATAAAGTGTAGGTGTGTGATGATCAGGAACTATGATGCTTCTGTGCAGGCAGTTGGAAAAAAAGGAGTGTCACAATCAGAAACACATTTTAAAAAGTTCAATTTGGCATCAAAATGATGGATGGGATGCCAAGGGGTAAAACTGAATGTCAAAATATGATTAAAAGTCTAGTCTCATACCCCAAGCAGTGAGGATTATAGATTGGAGAGAGAGGAAGTAGAAACCAAAATATCTGGAATGGAGCCAACAGCAATCCGGAAATGGGCATGTCAAGGGTAAGTGGAAGGTGTAGGGAAAAGATGCAGCTATGAGCCCCAATGGTCAGATGAAGCACAGGACTTGACACTGCCATGGAAACCAGGGTAAGAAAGAAATGTCAAGGATGGAGCCCCTAGTGGGAACATCAGCACTTTATTATAGACAAAGGAGAAAAAGGAATTCCATGAACTAGGCAAAAGACTTAAGTCAGAGAGAAAGGAAGAGACAGGGGTGAAGGTTTTTCCTAGGACTAAATTCCCAGAGAGGATGTTGGGGGAGTGTGAGGTGACCAAGAGTGCAAAGGGCTTCTGCTAGGATAACTAGGCTAGAGGTGGGTTAGTTAAAGGGGGTTGGGGATGGATTTAATGCAGGGTAGGAGGGAAAAAGAAAGAAAATCGAGAAATGTACTCAATTTTCTGTCTTGGGTCACTAGATGACTGGTGAACCTGTTAACCAAGTAGAAGGAATGGAAGGAGTATTAGGTCAGAAACAAAAATAGTGAGTCGGAGGCCTCTGGGAAACTTTCACACATAGATGTCTGGTTGGCATTTGGAGACTCACATTTGTGGATGGGTTTTTATGTCAATGAGCTCTAAGGTAAGAATGTTTGTTGCATCATCCACAGAGAGGCTTTGCTAAGCAGAGTTAAGCAAACACACCAGACAGTTATTATGTTGTGGTGTCTGTTCTGTGTCACACATTCATACATAGACAAACACAATTATCCCTACATAAATAAATAACAGTAATTCCTAATGGGTCATACATAAATTTGGGTGAGTCATTCACTGGATGTGGGAGATGGAGATTAAGCGAGGGTAGCAGTGGCATTTGAAATCCCTCATCTTTGGGGGGGGGGATTGCTATTTGTTTGGGGTTTATCATGAATTTCTCTACTCCCAAGGCCATATCAAAATTTACATTATTGAACAGTCTATGGTAGCACCATTCCTGCTATTTTACCTCCGATACCTTCATTCATTTATCATTTTCATTTTCTATGAATTAATGAACATCCTGAAGCTGTGGATGCTGACGTCCCTCCATTATCTCCCTCTAGGAATTAAGTAAGAGAATGTTGACATCTCCTCCTTTGCTTTGAAACACAGTATCTCATCATATTTGGCTTAAGCTGTTGATGTATTTAAATGTCAAATTCTATTTTGGATTTTTTTCTTCTCTTTTACAGATTCACCTACATTTTATTCCTTAAAGACACTAATGCTAGATTTTAAAGAAAAAAGAAACCCATACTGGTATATGGAGTTTTTTGGACTTATTTCTTTTGTGCCCTTCATAGCTAGGTTAGCATGTGTTTCTTTATTTGGTTGTTTCTTCAGAGACTACTGGACAGACCATTGAAGCCCTAACCCTATGTAGATCTCAGGATTTGTTTTTTGTTTTTTTCTTGTTTTTTTTCTTTTGTTGTTGTTGTTTTGTTTTTTGCAGTATGTGGGCCTCTCACTGCTGTGGCCTCTCCCGTTGCAGGGCACAGGCTCCGGATGTGCAGGCTCAGCAGCCATGGCTCACAGGCCTAACCGCTCCACGGCATGTGGGATCTTCCTGGACCGGGGCACAAACCCGTGTCCCCTGCATCGGCAGGCGGACTCTCAACTACTGTGCCAACAGGGCAGCCCTCAGGATTTTTTAAAATCATGTATTTAATTTTTTTCTATGACAAAATAATCAAAAATTAAGAAAAATCAAACTAAGACAAAGATTAAATTTGCATTATTGGGGGATGAGGGGGAACTGGATGAAGCCAATCACAAAGTACAAGCTCCCATTTATAAGATAAATAAGTCCTAGGGATGTAATGTACAGCATGATGTATATGATTAACACTGCTGTACGTTATATACGAAAGTTGTTAGGCAAGTAAATCCTAAGCTTTCTCATCACAAGGAAAACAATTTTCTATTTCTTTGATTTTGTATCTGTGTGAGATGATGGCTGCTCACTAAACTTACTGTGGTCATCATTTCATGATGTATGTGAGTCAAACCATTATGCTGTACACCTTAAAGTTGTATGGTGCTGTATGTCAATTACGTCTCAATAAAACTGGAAGAAAAAAATATAGCTTGTAAAAACATAAATGAATTTGCATTGTTTCCAGAAATTGATCATAAACAAATTGGCATAAAGTATTTAACAATATTTTCAATATTTTGCAACTGGTTTCCCAATATTATTGCCATTCAGAGGGAAACATGTGTCTGCGATACCTGCCTTGTGGTTGAGGAATGCTAGCATGATTTTCTAGTATTGGCTGTAGCTCCAGAATGTTTAGTAGTTTCTGGTGTGACTCTTCATTTCTACGCAGGCTTGTCAACAGCAGCATCATGTCCATCTCATTTTCATATTTGAAGGGCTGCCAATCACTATTTTTTAAAGATATAAATCTAATTTCTTTGCCTTTCCTCCCACAGGTTATTCTGCCAACCATTTAGTAAACCTAACTGCAGACTTTGCTGGTTTGGGTACAACATTTACTCAGTATCCATTCATTTTTATTTCTGACAGACTAAGCATATGGTCCTAATGCTCTATGAAATCAGACTCTTGGAACGAGATTCTGTTATAAATTTATTGCTCGTTACCTTTATGTGATGTTACATTATATACATCACTGAGCCTGCATGAAAAGCTGCATAGATGGAACAGATCTATTTTGACTTTTGAGTTTGACTTTCTTTCTTTTTTTTTATAAACATGGAATTCAAATAACCTTACACATAGTTTATGGCTTTTCAGATATACTTGAACGTGTTATTGGCTATAAGGTCTTTATTCACATTCCATGCCTTTCATTAAGACAAGGATAAATGAATAAATATTCCCATGATTGTCTGATGCAGGGTTCGGCAAAGTAAGGCCTAAGAGTCAAATCCAGCCATCACCTGTTTTTGTACCGCCCAATTGCTAACAATGGTTTTTACATTTTTAGATGTGTGGAAAATGTTCGAAATAGAATAATACTTTGTTTCACTCAGAAATTATATGAAATTGAAATTTTAGGATCCATAAGCAAAATTTTATTGGAATATAGCCATATCCATCCATTCATATACTATCTATGGCTGCTTTCATGCTACTGGGCAGAGTTGAGTCACTGAGAGGGGGGACCTTGTAGCCTGAAATATATACTATCTGTCCTTTTCGAGAAAACGTTTGCTGGTCCCTGGTCTAATGCATGGCTGACTTTAATTTTAAAAAAATTCTAAATATCAAGAAGTTTATGCAGTCAAACTAATACCAGAATTAGTTATTCCTTTTCCTTAAAAATGATGCAGGGTTCACATTTCATGGAATTATACTTATTATTACAGTACCCTTGTTTATTACCTGGACAAACTTAACTCCTTTTGCTATTTCAATTAACAGAAAAGTTTACCCAAAGAAGAAGAATACTAAGTTTCAAATAAATTCCCTTTTCTCCATTTTCTGTCATTATCTATATATTTAATTTGTTTTAATGAAGGTAATTGCACACAGGAATAACTCTGATCTAGAAGTAAAAGAGTCCCTGTGTTCAAATTTAATCATCATCTTGTTTTCTAGACTCACATTAAATAAATAATTAGTTGAAGTCACTGTGAAAGGCAGACGACAGGGCCCATTAAGACAGGCCCCTTGGATCTTTGATGTGTCTACATTTTCTTAGAGGTTGAGGATAATTAGACTGGAAGGTGACACCTTAAGACAGGCTGCTCTTCATAGTGAACTGCTACACTGATTTACCAGAGACAACTGTCAGAGTGAAAGTAGCATTTATTCCTAGATGAAAACATTAACTGTCTTCTTTGAAAATAAATTATTTTGTGGCTCCCATCACCCTAAATTTTTTCCTCTTTCATTTTTTTATGTTAGGAATAATTAAAATGGGTTAGCTTTTTGAATATTATTTATATAAATTATGAATAAACCCCAGAGACAATAATATAGAGAGATTTTCTGTGGTGTTCTGTGTTTCTGCAGTGTTTTACTTTATTCCAGATGTGATTGGGGATTCTCTATTCTTAATTCCTTTAATCAGTTATCAAAGGTTATGGGTTTTTCAGATTATATTCCAAAATAAGTCCTGGAAATCATGTATTTTCTTTGCTACAAGTCATTTCTGGAATATTCTGAGGAATTCATTCTTCGATTCCTCAAATATTTATTGAGTACTTACTGTGTGCCAGTCCCTGTTCCTGAGATTTGAGGTATATCAGAGCACCAAATGGGACCAAACAAGATTTTTACCCTTGGGGAGATGACATTCTAGAGGGAGGAAACAGGCAAGAACCAAAGTACATGATAAATAAGTAAATGGCGTAGCATATTAAGAGATGATCAGCAAAATGGATTAAAAAAAAATCAGAGCAAGGACGGAGAGAAATAATGGAGTGGGAGTTGGGATCTGAAATAGGGTAGTCAGTGAAGGCCTTGTTGACAAGATGACGCTTAAGCAAAGAACTGAAGAAGCTCTGAGACTTAGATAAGTAGATATCCAGGGGAAGAGCATTGCAGGGAAGGGGGGTGGGATGAGAGTGAAGACCCTAAGGTGGGAGAAAGCAGACCTGTGCTCAAAACAAGGAAACGTCATGGCCTGATATGGGAACCGAGGTGGAACATTTTGCTGGAGCATGACATAATTGAGCTGACTCTTGGCTGCTTTGATATGGGGGTGCGTTGGGGCAGGGCAGAGCAGGAGGAGTAGCAGGGAGGATGTGGCAGTAATTCAGGAGAGAGATGGTGCTGGTTTGGACCAGAACCCATCATGGAGGTGGTGAGGGTGGGTGAATTTTGGATGTATTTGAAGGTGAAGTGTGTAAGGATTTCCTGACAGATTGGATGTGGAGTGAGAAATAAAACGAGTATGTGTTGACTCCAGTTTTTGTGTTTGTTTGTTTTGCCTGAGAAGTTGCTATCAGTCCTCTATAGGTAGAACTAGTTTGGGGGTGAGGGGGGAGGCAGTCAGAAGTTCCACTTTGGGTATCCTGAGTTTGAGATATTTATTAAGATAAAATCAACTCTGTAGCATCCCAGTTGGTCGTCTCCCAGTGTCTGTCTCATGGAAGAATAAAAAAAGTGTTGTTTGAATATTTAATATACATGAATATAGTAAGCACCACTGTAGTTTGAGTGAATTAATGAAAGAGCATTCATTGAGTGCCAGGTATCAGGCTGTTCACCATCACAACACAAAGGATACAACCTGATCCTCATTAGAACTTCTCAAGGTACATGGTGTTGTCTGCATTTTACAGAAGAAAACATTCAAGGCTAGTGACTTGCTTGAAGTTCACGTGGCTAGTAAGTGGCTTTCACTTTGAGATTCAAACTCATGTTTCACAACTTTAAATACAGCCTCCTTTTGATTTTATCAGTGAACTCACAAAAGAAATATTAGTAAACCTGATAGACTGCCGTTTGTTGAAAATCTGATTTTTATCTTCAGACTATAACACAAGTGAACAAAAACAAGCCTGTAAGAAGCATGAACTCTATGTGAGTTTCCGGGATCTGGGATGGCAGGTAAGAATGGTCAACCAACTTGGTTGCTTCTTTTTTGCTTTATTATCAATCCTGAATTACTCAGAATCTTTGTCAGTAATTTTTCCTATACAGTAACCAATTATTTTTGACGTGACTATTTAGTATATGGATTATCCACATCATTTTTATTTCTCCATTATCCTTTCACCATTGAAACATAACAGAGTTTATGGTTAAAAAAAACAATTATGCTGAAGAAGAAATGCACCCTTAGAGAGTGAAAAAAAAATCCTGTTGTTTAAATATCCCCAAATTTTCTTTTTAATACCCATTTTTCAGATTAACTCAAGCAATTTCCATTTGCCTCCTATGGTCCCAAATTATTGGTATAAGAAATAGAATCCTTGACTATGTCTCTGTCATAAGGTAGATCTACAGAAAAAAAATGTTTTTCTTGTACTTAAAAATCTTATTGCTTTCTTTTACATCTGCTTCATGAACAGGGTGAGAAGGAGGATTTAACCAAAATAATTTTTAATGGCTCTGTGTTGAAATAGTTTAAATTGGATTGCTTAGATTACATTATTCCATTACATTGGATCCTCAGAATATGAGCTATTATATTGAGAAATAATATTAACAAGTAAGCATTTTCAAATTTATGGTAAACCTTCTACATGAATTGTTCAATAATTTTCCATCTGTGACAAGTATTACATCTCTGGAAAAAAAATCAGGGCCACCATTATAAGTGCCAACTTTTTAGCTTCCTAAAATTTTTCACGTACAGTGCTCAGGAATTTTCTCCAATTCATTTCTTTTAAAGAGGCTATAAAGTTAACACATGAATGGAAAGAAAAATAGGACAAGGCAGAAATCTTACAGCTTTAGGAGCTTGTCAAGCTTCTAAAGCAAGAATGAGTTAGTAAGAAGTAATGAGAATGATCTCAATTAAGTTTATTCTTCTTTTCCTTTCTGGTTCACTTGAACTTTCCAGAGTTCATCATTTCCTGTTTAAACAATATTTAGAATGCTATTTCATGATTAAGCCTTTATTCATGAATACATGGGTTAATACAGGCTATGAATATCTTACATAGTGACCTCTTGGGAGAAATTACAGAGGACAATTTCTTGTGAAAATATTTATACTTTTGTTGTAAACTTTAACTTAACCATAAATTAAGGGCTTGGGGGAGGCTGTCCTATTACAGTAATTGTTGGACCAAGAAGAGAAACCAATCCAGATTTCATTATATTATATTATATTAATTATATTTGAGTATTCTTTAAGAATTGTTTTTCTGTGTTTTTATTTTGGTGATATTATTTCTTCTTCTCTTCTTGTGCATTTTAGGACTGGATTATAGCACCAGAAGGATATGCTGCATTTTATTGTGATGGAGAATGTTCTTTTCCACTCAATGCCCATATGAATGCCACCAACCATGCCATAGTTCAGACTCTGGTATGCTTTCTTTTTGCAAGATGGAAAGTGGTTTATGATGTAAACTTCTTATAAAGTTATTTCAAAGGAAAGCATCCATTTATAGTTAGAAATGCATTTTCTTCTCTTCTCAAATTCCTAAAGTAATAATTGTGCCAAAGTAACAATTGTGGATATAGTCAGGAAATTCAGGCTGGCCTAAAGAATAATTCTGATTCCAGAATGGGGAAGGATTCAGCGAGGAAAATTAGAATAATCACATAAAGTGGTCATTGTGCACTGATTAATTCACTAGACAATATGACTAACCACACAGGTGCTGTTTCTAACCTAACAATTCATTAGCAGTCATTGCAAAAACATTGAATGACAGTTGTACTGAATTTCATCTGAGGGTTTTTTCTCTCATCATTTAAGAATGTTCTATAACATACTTTGGTATTATGGAAGCTCTTCAATGTATTATAGAGTATAAGTAGAAGACTGGTTTCTATTTTTTGATACTTTTTTTCTTTATAATCTTTAAGGTGGAAATTAGCCTTCCTTTTGTCCCTTCCACACTTAGGAATGCAACAGTGACTTAAGCTCTAATAATCTAGGCTTATTTTTGTGAAAAAGGTAATGAAATGTTTATTTCATCATCTCTAAATGGTCGTACTGTATCTAATGAGCTCATGAAAACCCTTGAGAATCTGACGTGCCTGCCTTACGGTGTGTGACTTGATATGTGGGGTGAGGGGAGGTCAGTCTCTGGAAGACTAGGGAGAGGCTTCTAGAAGATGCATAGCATACGTGATGTAATCCCACATCAAAGTTTGTGTTCATAGGAACATTTCAACTAAAAGTTATTAGGACAGAAGGAAGGGAGCACATTATTTTTTTTTTAATTTTTTAATTTTTTTTGGTATGTGGGCCTCTCACTGCCGCAGCCTCTCCCATTGTGGAGCACAGGCTCCGGACGCTCAGGCTCAGTGGCCATGGCTCAAGGGCCCAGCCGCTCCGTGACATGTGGGATCTTCCCAGACTGAGGCACGAACTGGTGTCTCTTGCATCGGCAGGCGGACTGTCAACCACTGTGCCACCAGAGAAGCCCCGAGAACACATTATTTTAGAATCAAGACAATGATGGGATGGAAGTGGAGTTACTTAGTGGATGGTAGTAGGAGAGCAGGAGCTATTAGAAGAACATCTGTCTTTGTGGCTGAGGCTTGTTTATGACCAACAGAAAGAGTAACTATTAGAATTTGTGAGGAGTTAACTCTTCAGAAGGTTACCTTTTTTCACAATTAATTTACAATTTAAAGCTGATGGAAATAACACCACAGTTTCCTTATGAATAAAGAACTGTATATATACATTGACAGATTAAATCATTTGACTTGATGCTTTGCTGGCATCTTTCTGACCTCAGAGGTACTACAAGATAGCTAGACA
The DNA here is from genome assembly GCF_025265405.1 of Mesoplodon densirostris. Lineage (NCBI taxonomy): Eukaryota > Metazoa > Chordata > Mammalia > Artiodactyla > Ziphiidae > Mesoplodon > Mesoplodon densirostris. Next base: position 43,220,572 of record NC_082670.1, on the reverse strand, counting down.
CAAAAGTTACATATCTATGGCAAGTAAAGCATAGATATTGTCAAAACCTTGGATTAGAGAAGAAATAGAGAGATAAAACATATCTATATCTATATCTATATTTTTTTTCTGGTACGCGGGCCTCTCACCGCCGTGGCCTCTCCCGTTGCGGAGCACAGGCTCCGTACGCGCAGGCTCAGCGGCCATGGCTCACGGGCCCAGCCGCTCCGCGGCTTGTGGTATCCTCCCAGACCGGGGCACAAACCCGTATCCCCTGCATCGGCAGGCAGACTCTCAACCACTGCGCCACCAGGGAAGCCCACAAATATATATTTTTAAGGTAGTCATTTATAAATATTCTTTTTTCCCCCAAATTTTGAAGATATGCATTTATTTCAGAATTCAATCACATAAAATTATCAGGTTGCTTTTTAATAATGAATGGAAAACATTTGCTCATGTTTATCCTTCCCCAATACCGATTTTTCCACCCTAGATTCCTCTGATATATCATACCCAGAAAACCCATATGTCTAGGGAGAAACTCTTATTTCCTCCTTGATAACAAAATTTATATTGATTTAAAGAAAACCTTAGTTTGCTACGGCTCTTATTTCACTGTCTAAAGTGAAGAACCAGAGTCTAAATTCCAATCCGCAGGTTCACACATGCTTGCTTTGATGTTGCCAATACCATAGAAATATTCTTCTTTTTATTGATTCTTGACCAATAAGGTTGCCATATGCAAAATATAGAGTAAATTCCTGGGGGTATTTTAAATGCTCGTATTCCTTCATCTTTGCTATCTATAAATATAAGCACTTCTTGATATAGGATATCATTACTGGGGGATGAGGAGCAGGTGTGTGGTACAAGGAAGGGTATATTGTATTCAAACTTCCTCTGGGAAAAGAATGTCTGTGGAGTCCAGCCTTCTATTCTTCTGTATGAGAATTCACATTCTGAAATGTGAGTCATCTGAAAACCAATCGCAGAGAGAGGAACGCTGCTGTCTCACACCTGAAAGGAAGAGGGCTGGTCACTGTCTTTCTGTCCAGTCACAGCAGAACAGCCACTATTAGCCTGTAGAGAAATGCCACTTAATTTCCCAGCAGTTAAGCTCTTTGTACTGTCAATGACTTAGAGAGCTTTCTGTGTTTCCTTAGATATGCATCCAAGTTCCCTTAGGCTATACAATGCTTAAGTATCGAAAAAACTCTTTGTCAAATACCCCCCCATCTGTCTCTTTTTTCTTTTTTTTAAAAAATATATAATTATATACTGTCAGCTCTTAGGACTGTAGTCTAGAAGGCAGAGTCTAAAAACAAACATTTTTTAAAACACTGACACAGACTTGGAACAGGACCCCAGTCTGTATCACTGTCCTGGGATGTGGAGCATAAAGTCATCCCAGAACTTTAAGGGATGTGGGAAGTTTGGTGGTTTTTTTTCCACCCCCTGGCATTGTACACTCTCTTTGTTTGTCCTATGAAGGACATGAAACAAGAAGACAGACGTGTTTGTTGTTAAAGGAGAGCAGGTTTGTGACAAATAGGTTTGAGAAATGACTGAAGAACATACCTATTTTTTCAGAGTGATGCCTTGGTGAGGTGGTCCTTGAAGCAGGGGGTTATCCATCACAAATGTGAGAGTTGAGGATGATAAAGCCGAGGAGGGCTGCAGGCTGCATCTGAAATTGGGAGAAACCATCCAGCTTGCAGTTTTGTGAGGTCTTAGGAAATTTCACATCCGTGTCCGATCACCTCATTTTTCCTGCTGTGTCTGTCCATAGGCAGGGCTCCTATATCAGTTCAGCCAGGAGGTTGTGCAGCCAAGATTCTAAGAGCTGTATTTTCTCTTTGTAGATCTCTAAGGACTCTGCAGTGGGACTTCCCATAAACTCCTCTGGAGGAAGGGCCGGGGGCAGCAGGGGTGTGTGGGAATTGGGGTACAGTGTTCTGGCTCCTTCCTTGATTATTGAACATCAGAGGCAAACCTGCCAGTCTGATCAAAGTGAGAACAAACACTTTACTTAATCATTTCACTGTCCATGTACAGCTGCCTTTTCAGGCTTTAGTGGGGAAGATGGATATTTAATTTTTAAAATATCTAGGCTCCTTGCCTCTGCTTTAGCTTAGCCTGCTTTTTGGCACTTGTCTAGGGGAGAAAGCAAGTCAAAGTATGTTACACTCTGGCCAATCTGATAAAAAAATTATGGGGAGAATAGTTGAAATCATTGCTTTAAAGCAAGTATTGGATTTTACCTGGAGTTTATTTTGCTGTGATTTGTATGCTTCCTTTATCATGGAAAATGAAGAGTTGGCACAGCTTTTAATTTTATTGTCAAAAAAAGTTATTGATTTATTGTTTAGTTATCCTTTCAAAAGTAATTCTTAGATTCACATCTTTCTACAGTGCAGTGGTATGGCTTCATTGATTTTGCACTTAGAACTTCTGTATTTCTCATGAAGTAAATAGAAGTGGTCACTTTAACCAAAAGCAACCCAGTGCTAGTTGTCATGTTCTTTCCCCCAGGAATATTTCCACTGAATATTCCATAGAGAGAGTTTTCCTTCCTTGGTAGAATATTTTTTAAAGTGCCAACATGTAATTAGAACTGGTGGGTCAAGTCTAGGTGTTAATACCTAAGAATACACCCTTCACTACCAGCCCTACCCCACCCTGCCATGGAACATAAACAGAAGAAAGGGAGGTAGCTTAAGGGGGTGCTGATAGTCAGTGATAAAACAAGAATATTACTTTCAAGCTGCAGACAAAATGTCTATCTTAATTCTTAAAGAACAAAATGTTTCTCCCCCCCAGGTTCATCTGATGTTTCCTGACCATGTACCAAAGCCTTGCTGCGCGCCAACCAAATTAAACGCCATCTCTGTGTTGTACTTTGATGACAGCTCCAATGTCATTTTGAAAAAATACAGAAATATGGTAGTGCGTTCGTGTGGTTGCCACTAATTTTAGATAATAATGGTAATAAGAAAAAGATCTGTATTAAGGTTTATGACTACAATAAAAATTATCCTTTCAGATAAAAGGGGAATTTCATAAAATTAGCCTGGCTCATTTCATCTCTCTAACCTATGTACAATATCATGTATATAGTCACTTTTATTTATTTAAAGGTATATATTCTCCTTTGTGGATGCCTTTTCAATAAAATGTATTTTATAGGTCACTGCATTATGCAATAGATCGCCCAGTCTAACTTTCAATAGGATATGTTGAGTCCAATTCCATTTCAACATTTTTTAATGTATTACACATTTTATATAATTTTCTGAAATTAGACAGAACTCCTTTGACTGTTAAGTATTGTTGAAGGAAACTGAATGCATTTGGTTAGGCTGTGCCAATGAAAACTCTGATAGGATATTTATTTAGAAATAAAACTTAACAAAATAACCACCCCAAACAAAAATTCTTGGAGGAACACAATTTTTCTTTGAGAGTTTCTGCTTCGTTAGATAAAGTGAAATGTTGAACTGGATTTGAATAAATAAATGGGAGGCAGAACACAGAAGCTGAAAGGTTGCACATAATTGTTATAACTATTTGCTTGAACAGAATTGGTGTAACTGTAGGAAAGTGTTCCTTCTTGGCTCGTGGGTTGTAAATTTTTCAAAGAGCTCAAAGCTTCAGGAATTCTGTGGAGACAGACTTGAGCCTGTGTCCATAACTTTCCAAGTTAACACTAAAAAAGCATAGTACAACCTTCTTACCTCAAATAAATCATGTCTGCCTATTATCTAGAACACTACTGCTGCAGACTATTTTTTCAGATTTAAAAACAGTCCAAAATAAAGAAACATTTACATGTGCTCCCCTACCCTCCCCACAGACAAGAGTCACTGCATGAATAAAATATACCCAAGCAAAGAGGCCTACAGAGCCATTTTCTGTAGCTCTATTTTATAACTGAGTTTGCTGATTGATGGGATGCAAGGGATTTTATTTAGGGTAAAAGCACTGAAACTCAACTGGAGGAAATTACCCCAAATCCCAGAATGGTTTTGACAGAATTGCCATTTTGAAAGAACAGCTGAAATCCATTTTGCATATCTTGGAGAATGAGCTCATTGAAAACCTTATTTTGGAGGGGGATTTTGTAAACCTTCCTCCAAGCACAAATAATTCCAAATGGGAAGTTTCTGTTGTGTGTATGTGCATGTGTGTTCTTCCCTCTGAAATTAATTTATTTTCTCTCCCTGTTTCTCTCTCTGCCTTTTAAGGCTTGTCTTTAACCCACTGACTTTTGGAAGAATGACATTTAGTGGATAACTTGCTATTTATGTGGGCTCCACGGCTAGGATTATTTACAGTTCATCTAAAATATTCATAAAGCACCATTTATTAATCACCCTTTTGGACTTTTTAAGTAAAATTTGTATCAGAAATAGCTTAAAAATGTTATGGGTTTGTTCGTGATTCAGGAATATTGCAATGTAGTTTTAAAATACAGTTTATCTTAAAGTAAATTTGATAATAACTCTATTTGAGGTACATTAAGTAATATATTTTTGAATTAATGCTATACCATTATAAGAATAAGAAATGAAAGTCTATTATATTATTCTTTAAATATGCTGTTTAAATATATTTCTATGTTTTAAAATACATTAAACTTGTGATGCTAGTTTTTACCGTGCTTCTTGATTTGGCTCTTTTTTTTTTAAGAGGGATACAAAATGTCATAAATTGAGACTATAAGCATATCAGATGAAAATGTTTGTGGATTACATGTTTTTAATTGCCAAAACTAGTTTTTGTGCTGTTGATAAATTACTCACTATTAAATGAGCAAAGCAAGCATCCATGAATTAAATATTTTCTTCATCTGTTCAAACAACAAAGAAATTTTTATTTTTTCTTTTTTTGTTTTTGTTTTCTTTTCCTTTTTCTTTGTTTTTTTTTTTTCTTTTTTGCCATGATATGTGGCTTGCAGGATATTATTTCCTCAACCAGGGATTGAACCTGTGCCCCCTGCAGTGGAAGCGTGGAATCTCAACCACTGGACCGTTAGGGAATTCCCCAAAGAAATTTTTAAAATAGCAAAAATATGATTAGGATGGGAAATTACCTTACTTATTCTCTTTCATTTAAAAAGAGACATATTTGGCATAAGTATTTTCACATTTTTTTTTCTCTCTCTCTATATATATAGTGTGTATGTATATATATATATACACATATATGTGCACATATGGCCTGTTACATTATTCTCAAATAACTATTATAGTAAATTCTTAGTATTCCTTTGAATACTCAAGCTATTAGCAGAAATCAGAATAATTTGACCTATTTTAACAGTATCCAAACTCTTCAGTTCTTTTTAGCTAGTTATGTATTGGCTTCTTTGTCTGTATGTTTTTAATTTTTCTCCTTTATAGGTATTTTGCTTTGTAAAGTGGTCCTAATCCTTTTTGAAGTTAGAAGGGCATCAATCACAAATACTCATGTTCTTTAAAACTAAGGCAAATATAAGTTGTCTGCATTGAAGTAAAGAAAGAATACACAAAAAAGAAAATGCAAAATTATTTTTTTCTCAAGTAAAGAATTGTCATTTTATAATCCCTGTATCACCATCATTAAATCTGAGCCAGTGCTTACTGGCTACTATACAGTCTGGCAAACTTCGTTTCTCAAGACATTTACAGTGGATGATTAGCTTCCTCTGTAGCTCCATTCAAGGCAGAAGAAATCTTCATTCCCAAGCACAGGTCACTGTCTCATAACCATTCAATCAACTGCTCAATGGATCATACAGTCTTGCTCTCAGATGACCTGCTTATCTATGTTTTTCCTTTTGCAGTTTTTTTTTTTTTGTGTGTGTGTGTGTGGGGGGGTGGCTGGAACTTTTTGAAGTTACAAGTGAAGATGTCTTTGATGCTAAAGTAGATACATCGCTAAGTATACATCTATGCATCTGAAATTTATCAAGTTTGGTTAAGATCATAACTGGAGAAAAAATAAGAAAGTAACAATCAATGCTAGTATTTATTCTTATGTACACAGAAAAGTGACACTCTATCCAAGTTAGCAATTTTAAAAAAGCCAAGGTTCTGCAAAAATCACTTCCAAGTCTCTTGCCATATTTGTTAGAAGCTGTTTGAGAGATGGGGATTTCAAAGACAGGAGAACCTGGATCAGATACAACCTTTAAAATTACACAGAAACTTCAGACTTTTAAAAACATGCACTTTAACCTTTGCATCTTAGTTTCAACTTTACAGAGGCAGCTAGCCTCCAATCAGTGGGGAGAGGATAGGGAGACACACTTCAGCCTCAAATCCTGTGGCTTATATAGGAGAGTAAGAGAGGAAACACTGCAAAACAGTCTTCTCACTAAGCATCTGGAAACAGGGCCTAAGCTGATTGTTCAGTGGGTTGTGGTCAGTGTTTTCTTCCCAGTTCATTGTGACTACATGGTGAAATACAGTAGAACCGACTTAAAAAAACTACAGTGGTTATCATCCTGCAGATACCTATAGGAAAAGCCCAAACTAAGAAAATAATTTCTACCTTGAGCCACAGGCCAATTAAGATGTCTTCAATTATGTATCTTTATACTTTCTTCATTAAAACACAATACATACACACATAAGTGTATTTATTTAAATAAAACACATATACTCACATACTTATAAAGATGTATTGCTTTAAAGAAGAGAGAATAAAAACATGAATACAAAATCTTTTAAATGAACCCATAGAACTTCTGGGAAGGAAAAATATAATACTTAATTTAAACCTTATGGGATATGTTATGGGAAAAGTAGTGAGCTGAAAGACAGATCTGAAGGAATTATCTGGAAGGCAGCTTTGAGACAGATAAAGTGATAGAAAGTCAAAAAGAACTTAAAGTAAGCTGAGTAGTAACATCCATTTAATCTATATTCCAGAGAATTGGGGACAATTTTGGGGCAAACATGCGACTTCTCAATCAAAGCTGGCTTCTCAACTTGGAAGGCAGTGAACAGGTAATCACTATTCTCAAATTGCTCAGAAAAAATAACTGTCATTTGGAATTCTTTACCCAGCAAAACTAGTTCAAACATTAGGGCAAAAGAAAAATAGTCTCAGGCAAAGAAAAATGAGAGAGAATTTACCACCAATGGAAAAGCCACTACTAAAGGTTTTACCTCAGGAAGATCCAAAACTAACCCCAAAAGGAAGTGTATACAAATATGATGAACAAGAAAATAGCAAACATGGGGATAGATTAAGATAAAAATGTCTAATAATTATGGTTTATAACAGCAAGAGAGTTAAATAACATTAAATAGGGTTAACTACAGCAAAGTACAGTACAACTATAGAATGTATTATGGAAGGTGGATGGCCGGAAATATATGTTTTGTATTTTACTTGATGATAATGATTAAGTTAGACTATTAACTACAGAACACAATGCATATTTTGAACCAGGGTTGGCAAACTCTTTCAGTAAAAAATGTGATAATAGATATTTAAGGCTCTGTGTTTCTGTTGCAATTACCCACCTCTGCTACTGCAGTGTGAAAGCAGCCATCCACCATATATACACTAATATGTGTGGATCTGTTCCAATAAAACTTTATTTCCAAAAAAAGTTTGTAGGTAGGATTTGGCCCATAGGCTGTAGTATGCTGACATCTATTCTAAACCAGTAGAGGGAATAATTGCAATGTGGTAAAATGTAATCAATTTAACAAGATAAAAAAAGAGAAAAGGATAAAAAGAAACATAGCAAAAAGGAAGTATTCATATAATAATATGATAGAACTAAATCTGACATGGTCATATAGTATTAAATGTAAATGGACTAAAAAGATCACTATTACCAGATTGGATTTAAAATAATAACTTCAACAGCTAGTTACATTCTGTTCAAAAGAGGCACACCTAAAACTTAAAAACACAGGAAGGTTGAAAGTAAAATGAAGGTAAATATATATCATGCAATACCCATGACAGCAAAACTGGGTTAATCATATTAAGCCATTTCTAGGGAAATGAGGGTCAAAACATATCAATAAAACTTGTTATCACTATTGTCATTTCTAAGCTTAGATGTAAGACATAGGATTCCGTTTCAGAGCCATACAAAGGAAAAATTGATAGAAATTCAAGGAGAAATTAAAAGTGTACCTTTTAAGTGAGAGGTTTGAGCAAACCTCTCTCATTAACTGATAGATTAAGAGAAAAATGATCAGGAAGATAGAGCAAATATACCCATTTAACAAGCATTAATTAATTAACATGTAGCAAACATTGAAGAATACACATTATTTTCCAGCAAATATGGAAAATGTATGAAAATCGATCATTTCACCCAACTTCAAAAACTAACGTTGCTAAGTCGAACCACTTTGGTGACAAGAATATGTGGGCATATTGGAAAAATTTATTTCTCCCTTGTCTTTCTTGAGATATGTAAGTAAATAATGAACAAAGTGCATCCTTTAGAAAGATTGCATCTGTGGGGATAGAGCACTTCCTTTTGAATATAAGGACATACTGTTAGATTAACAATTGTTTTTCTGGGTTTTTTTTCCACCACTAAATTCCTTTAGAAGGATGGGAAAGACATTATTATACTTTGTGCTTCCTCCATTCTTCAAAATTATGATGTATTACTGTGTATTTTTTTAATCTAGAAGTTTCTACAAAAGGTTAGATAATTGTAACAAATTATTTTAGGAAATGAGGTAAAGAGAAATAAAATGGTAATTAAAACACAAAATTTTTAAAAAGGACATACTGTTGTTGCCTATTCAATTTTTGGCAAGTCTTCTCATAAAATGGTTTCTAGAATGGCTTTTAAAATTGCCTGTTTAAAATTAATAAACAAAAAAATGATTTTACCTTGGCATATAATATTATTTCTTAAGGTTATTAAGACTGGTCATTTGAAAACTACTTGTCTTTGGGATGAAGGTCTACAATACTCAACAACACTTGTTGATGTCAGTAAGCCTGTCTAAGGTGTCCTACTTAGGACATGAAATAAAGCATAAGGAAATGAACAAGCAATTCTCAAAAGATGTTGTGAAAAAAAGGAAAAATATTTGAAAAATCTTGGCTATTGAACATAATGGATCCAATGAATCTCATCTCATACAAACCTCCTAGTGTTATTACTAAGTCAAAATAAATTAAAGTACTTTTTCTATCCCTAATACGTGAACACAGCTTCCTGACCTTGATAACATTTTTTTCATTCCCGGGGAATGCCCTCCCTCAGTTCTGCTTGGTGATATTCTACCTATTCCTGGAGGCCCTTCTCATTTGCTACTTCCCTCAAAAAGAACAAATACACCAAACCAGATGTGCTTGATCCCTCTAATAAGCCATCACAGCCCTCTTGCTTCTGAGACATGCTTCCCATTATGCTGGCTACTATAGTTATTTGGAAAAACCTTCTACATTGTAAGATGAAGAAATTTACCATATCCACTCATTTATTAATTCCTTAAAAATTATCATGAAGATATTCTTGGAGCTGATGTTCTAGAAATGATTTGGAAATGAATAGCTTAATGTATTACTTTAATGGGAAACAACAAACATAAAGGCAATACTGTCAAAATTGATATAGAAGGGACTAGATTCCTTATTTTATTTTATTAAAAAAATTTTTTTTGACCATACCAAGCACCATCAGGGTTCTTAGGTCCCTGACCAGGGATCAAACCCATGCCCTTTGCAGTGGGAGCGTGGAGTCTTAACCACTGGATGGCCAGGGAAGTCCCAAGATTCCTTATTTTAAAATGAATGTCCCCAAAATATCTTTCACTTTTAGGGCATTCCATTCTAATCTCCATTTCATTAAGGTTTTTGTTTGTTTGTTTTTCCTGAGGTTTTATCTTGTTCTTTTGTTTGGAACATATGCCTCTATTTCTTCATTTTGCTTGACTTGCTGTGTTGGTTTCTATGCAGATGAAACAGCCGCCCTCTCTCAATCTTGTAGGGTTGGCCTTGAGAAGATGATGAACCTCATTGTTCAGCCCTGCCCTAGCTCTTGGCCAGCTCTCAAACTTTTGTGATTGTCCAAACAGCCTATTTTACTTGAATAACTCCCAATAGTTGAAGGTGTGCCAAGACAGGCAATGTTCCAAAGGGGAGGATCTCAGTCAGCATCTAGATTCAGGCTGATTGGCAGCTTGACCCTCAGGCATCAGCTTTTTTATTTATTTATTTATTTATTTATTTATTCATTCATTCATTCATTCATTTATGGCTGTGTTGGCTCTTCGTTTCTGTGTGAGGGCTTTCTCTAGTTGTGGCAAGTGGGGGCCACTCTTCATCGCGGTGCGCGGGCCTCTCACTACCGCGGCCTCTCATTGTGGAGCACAGGCTCCAGACGCGCAGGCTCAGAGGCAGCAGCTTTTAAGTGATGCAAAATATACAAGGTCCTGTGGGACCAGAGCATAAACTGTGCTCAGAGTCAGGAGATCTAGAGGTGTCCCCTGGCGACTGTTGCAAAAATCGGGGTTCAATAGGAATGTGTAAACTCCTTTCTGGGAGTGAGCTGCACTGAGGCAGAGGGAGAGTGCAAAACTGGCACTCCCCAGCCCACCTTCACTGAGGGCACTCTGTAGCCTCTAGATGTGTGTTGAACCTGAAGCTTGCCCCTCGGGTTAAACAAGCAAGTCATCCTCTTTCAGAGAAGTCTGGGGATGTGTTTCAGGATGCTGTCCGTGCAGTGCCCTGGGGTGGTAGTTGGCCAAGAACTCTGTCCTGATTGTTAGAGCCCTGTGGGACTCAGGAACACAAGGCCCCCTGGGCATCAGAGCCAGATGATGCAGACATGCCCCCTGCTACAAAATTCAGGGCAGCAGACATACACAAGCTACCCTCCAAGAGATGCTGGTGCTCTGAAACAGGGCAGCCTATGTAAAATTGGTACCCACCCTCCGAGTTCTCAGGAAATGTTTACTGTCAGCCTTTAGATGTGTGTTTCATTAGAAACCTGCCCCTCAGGCTGCAGCTACGATGATAAGATGACAATGTTTCAGGCTGTTGTCTGTGCAGTGCCCTGGGATGGCAGCCAGCAAGAACTGTCTCTCCATCATCACAGTCCCCCGGGACCCAGGAAAGCAAGCAGCCCATGGCTTCCAGAGCCAGGGGATCAAAGGGCATCCCCTGGGTGGCAGCCATAGACACCAGTCACCAGATGTAAAAACTGGAGCACCAGACATGGGAGATACTGGTCCTCTGGAGAATGTGGAGGGGGTGCCCTTTGGAGGGAGGCAGAGTGGGAAGACGGCCCTCAATGAAAAAAGGGGAAAAAAAGTAAAAGGATGAAGAAAAAGAAAGAAAAAGAATAAAAAAGGAAAAAAACGGAGAAAAAAAGGTAAAAGAAAAGAAAAGAAAAAAAGAGAGAGAGAGATGGTCCCTGCTGGCTAATCCAGGCAGAAGGGGAAGGGGTAACAGGAAGATGTGCCCCCTGGCCTCCATCCTGGAGGGTCTCAGTGGTCCCCAGCCCTCAGACCAGTGCTTTAAAATGAGCAAATGGGTGTCTCTTGCATCAGTTCCCGGGCGGTTTTCTAGGGCCTCCTCTGCTGGGCGGCAAGCCTTGTGCAGCCTGGAGGAGGCATCTTCAGCTCATGACAGGCCATGGGTTTTGTGCAGGAACCACTTAGTTTTTAAGGCCCATGTTCTGCGGGCTCTTCTCTCAGGTACCGGATGTGGGGAAGGATGCTTTGCTCCTGGGGAAGGCCGGGCGTGAGCTCCCTGCCAACTGCGGGTCCCTGTGTCTGGGGTGGATTCACGGAGAGACTGTCCCAGCCTTTCCTACTCCCTTCCGGGGGATTTCCCTCTCGTTTGCCCTGTGTGAAGGGGTCTCTTCACCAGTTTTTAGGTCTTTTTCAGAGGACATTTTTCCTATGTAGCTGTAGATTCAGCACGCCCCTGGGAGGAGGTGAGTTCAGGTGAGTTACCCATCATGGTATTGAACCAGAATCTCTAATTCTACTCTGGATAAAACAAGGAGCATAATGGGGCCCACAGGATGATTACTTCTCAATTATAGGAGGAAAAAAGCCTCTGTAAGGCAGGAAGTGCTGCTGCCTCGTTCCTATAGAGAAAATACAGAAGGGAGCACAGAGACAAGAGAAGTGATTTCTGTAGCATCTTTGAGAAGAGCAGTCCAGGGTCTTTCTCCTATGAACATGGCCTGGATAAGGGGAAGGAAGAGGGGATTACTTACTGAGCTTCACCCGAGGCTGGATTGCACCAAGTCGTTGAGAGTTTGATTTGGGATGTGTTAATTTCTGAAGGAAAGGTCCAGAGACTGGTTAGAAACAGGTGTCCTGAGATTATGGGAGAGGTCTTGGCCAGACATATAAATCCATAAGTCATCAACATATGATGGTGTTTAAAACCACATGATCAGTGAGGCGACCACTGCAGATAGAGATACTGCAGTGAATGACAACCCTTCCTCACTTTCTCACCCACAGCTCATTCACGACGAGGTCTACCTGTGAGAAACAGGTATTGACACGAAGACAATCACGGTTCTGCTCCCATCTGCCAGGGGGCTTTATGAATCACCTTATCTCTGTTTACTGAGAAAAGTCAATTAGAACTCCCTATAATTTATGCAGAAAATTAAATGTAGGTATTAACGTACTAAACATATTTATATAACTTTTGTCGTAATAATTTTTGCTGTGCATTTAAAAGAGTCCAAGGAGCTTCTGGAATGTGAATAGGGCAGTGAGATAAAACAGACAGACAAAACTAAATATCTGGGAACTGTTTGTATAAAATGTCATTAATATAAATGCTATATGCATATGAGTCCTTAATAAAGAACAAATTAAAAAGTAATGCATTCTGCCACAAATGAACCTATCTACAAAACAGAAACAGACTCAGGGACATAGAGAACAGAATGGTGGTTGCCAAGGGGGAGGTGGGAGGGAGAGGGATGGATTGGGAGTTTGGGATTAGCAGATGCAAACTATTATATATAGAATGGATAAACAGCAAGGTCCTACTGTATAGCACAGGAAACTATATTCAATAACCAGTGATAAACCATAATGAAAAGAATATTAAAAAACAATATATATATATATGTATAACTGAGTCACTTTGCTGTACGGCAGAAATTATCACATTATAAATCAACTATACTTCAAAAAATTTTTTTTAAGTCATGCATTATCTTTTATCAATTCTATATGTGTAATGGGGTGGGGAGAAGAGCCTTAATGATAACATTAAAGGTTTAGGAGAGACATAAGGGAGGCATTTAAAATACTACTGAACATTGAAATAGCTCTCCAAGAAAAGATTGAAAAACTCTATCGAAGTGCTGTTGATTTTTCATCATCCCTATTTCTCAACTTTGACGAAATACAATTCTGCCTGAACTTTTTGGCTGTAAGTTCCTTTGCATATTATTAAAATTTCTTTGGTTTACATAGCTTTATTTTGAGCTAAAATATAGCTATTTGCTGTTTGTAAAACTGAACTTTTTTCTGCATTAAGAACTACTTGGTAAGAAAGTTTGTTTTCTAGAGAACTGCATACACTAACACCAAATAATTTATATTACAAGGAAACAATATGAATACTAGTCCAACATTTTCTAGATGTTGCAGTATTAGTGTAACTGTGCTGTAGGTGAACAATACTATTATTGGGTTAAGATGTGTTATTTATCATTAGATATAATCATGTACCGTGTGTTAATACTATTTATAACAGTAGAACATATGGGGTTTTTTTCTGATACCTTTCTAGAATCTGTGCTGGTTGCTCTTATTTCAATTTTTACTAACTTTAAATATCAGTGCCTCAAATTTTGCCTCCAGAGCCTGGAGAAGTCTTTAAAACATGTTCTGTGTTTTCTTTGTTTTATTATTCTAGGTTTCTAACAGTTCTCTTAGGAAGTGCTGTATCATACATGATATTGTGGGAATTGATTCAGAAAAGTTTAGCCGAGTCTGCTGAATATTTAATTAGAATGAACATTTTGAAGAAGTCTGTGTTCTCACTTTGCCTTTCAAGCCTCTCCTAACAAAGATGTGGAAAGGACCAAACAATCACATCAGGAAGACAAATGTTTCCTCTGTTTGGAAATAAGTGCACTAAACCAGTTAACTCTAATATTATTTGTGAAAAAGAAAATGAAATTAGAAAGATGCTTGACCTGAAAAAGCTGTGTAAATTGACACATGTGCCATTCTTGATGGTCTAGGAAAAGTAGCTTTCCTTGTGGACGATTTTAAGTTCCTACTTATTAAAATTACATGAGACACACTCTAAAGACAATACAAATTAAAACAATTGTTGAGAAAAAAGTATAGGAACAATCTAATAGAAAATTAGTAAAAGTTTGAACTGGCATTTTCCCCCAAAAGAAAGAGTTATGGCCAAGTAATATAAGCAATAATGTTCAACCTCACAACATTTATAAAAAAGCAGAGACCACAATGAGATAACATTTCACGCCAGATTGGCAAATAGATTTTATCAAGGAATGCTTTAATATTGAGTGTGGGAGAGAATATAGATCATTACGCTGCTAATAGGAGTGTAAGTTGGTAAAATAATTTTGAAAACAATCCAGCTTAATCGTGTAAATAATATTCACATACTCTACCACCTAATAGTTCCTTTTCTAAATATTCACCATGGAAACACTTCTGGAGATCTTAACTAGGAAACGATACAAGAAGTCTTATAACAAAACAGTTTACCTTTTTATTCACATCTTTATTGGAGTATAAATGCTTTACAATCTTGCATTAGTTTCTGTGCTATAACAAAGTGAATCGGCTATATGTATGAATATATACCCATATCCCCTCCCTCTTGAGCCTCCCTCGTACTCTCCCTATCCCATCCCTCTTAGGTCGTCACAAAGCACCGAGCTGATCTCCCGATACTAAGCAGCAGCTTCCCACTAGCCATCCACTTTACATTTGGTAGCATATATATGTCAATGCTACACTCTCACTTCAACCCGGCTTCTGCTTCCCCCTCCCCATGCCCTCAAGTCCATTCTCTATGTCTGTGTCTTTATTCCTGCCCTGCCACTAGGTTCATCATACCACTTTTTAAAATCCCGTATATATGCATTAACATATAGTATTTGTTTTTCTCTTTCTGACTTACTTCACTCTGTATGACAGATTCTAAGTCCATCCACCTCATTACAAATAACTCAGTTTTGTTCCTTTTTATGGATGAGTAATATTCCATTGTATATATGTGCCACATCTTTATCCATTCATCTGTTGATGGATATTTAGGTTGCTTCCATATCCTGGCTATTGTATATAGTGCTGCAATGAACACTGTGGTACATGTATCTTTTTGAATTATGGTTTTCTCAGGATGTATGCCCAGTAGTGTGATTGCTGGGTCATATGGTAGTTCTATTTTTAGTTTTTTAAAGGAACCTTCTTACTGTTCTTCATGGTGGCTGTATCAATTTACATTCCCACCAACAGTACAGGATGGTTCTCTTTTCTCCAGCATTTACTGTTTGTAGAGTTTTTGATGATGGCCACTCTGATCTGTATGAGGTGATAACTCATTGTGGTTTTGATTTGCTTTTCTCTAATGATTAGTGATATTGAGCATCTTTTCATGTACTTGTTGGTCATCTGTATGTCTTCTTTGGAGAAAAGTCTGTTTAGGTCTTCCCTCCATTTTTGGATTGCATTTTTTGTTTTTGTGATATTGAGCTGCATGGGTTGCTGGTATATTTTGGAGATTAATCCTTTGTCAGTTGCTTCATTTGAAAATATCTTCTCCCATTCTGAGGATTGTCCTTTTGTCTTGTTTATGGTTTCCTTTGCTGTGCAAAAGCTTTTAAGTGTCATTAGATCCCATTTGTTTATTTTTGTTTTTATTTCCATTTCTCTAGGTGGTGGGTCAAAAAGGATCTTGCTGTGATTTGTGTCATAATGTGTTCTGCCTATGTTTTCCTCTAAGGGTTTGATGGTGTCTGGCCTTACATTTAGTTCTTTAATCCATTTTGAGTTTATTTTTGTGTATGGAGTTAGGGTGTGTTGAATTTCATTC
Organism: Mesoplodon densirostris; assembly: GCF_025265405.1. Classification (NCBI taxonomy): domain Eukaryota; kingdom Metazoa; phylum Chordata; class Mammalia; order Artiodactyla; family Ziphiidae; genus Mesoplodon; species Mesoplodon densirostris. The sequence goes on along the minus strand of NC_082670.1, from coordinate 43,204,546 downwards.
TTTTACATGTAGCTGTCCATTTTTCCAAGCACCACTTATTGAAGAGGCTGTCTTTTCTCCATTGTGTATTCTTGCCTCCTTTGTCAAAGATAAGGTGACCATATGTGTGTGGGGGTTTATCTCTGGGTTTTCTATCCAGTTCCATTGATCTGTATTTCTGTTTTTGTGCCAGTAACATACTGTCTTGATGATTATAGCTTTATAGTATAGTCTGAAGTCAGGGAACCTGATTCCTCCAGCTCTGTTTCTATTAATATTGCTTTGGTTATTTGGGGTCCTTTGTGTTTCCATACAATTTAAAAAATTTCTTGTTCTATTTCTGTAAAAAATGCCATTGGTAATTTGATAGGGATTGCACTGAATCTGTAGATTTTTTTTGTAGTATAGTCATTTTCACAATATTGATTCTTCCAATCCAAGAGCATGGTATATCTCTTCATCTGTTCATGTTATGTCTGATTTCTTTCATCACTGTTTTATAGCGTTCTGAGTACAAGTCTTCTGCCTCCTTAAGTAGGTTTATTCCTAGGTACTTTATTCTTTTTGTTGCTATGGTAAATGGGATAGTTTCCTTAATTTCTCTTTCTGATCTTCTGTTGTTAGTGTACAGGAACACAAGAGATTTCTGTGCATTAATTTTGTATCCTGCAACCTTACCAAATTCATTGATTAATTCTAGTAATTTTCTGGTGACATCTTTAGGATTTTCTATGTAGAGTGTCATGTCATTGGCAAACAGTGACAGTTTTACTTCTTTTCCAATTTGTATTCCTTTTATTTCTTTTTCTTCTCTGATTGCTGAGGCTAGGACTTCCTATACTATGTTGAATAATAGTGGTGAGAGTGGACATCCTCATGTTGTTCCTGATCTTAGAGGAAACGCTTTCAGTTTTTCACCATTGAGAATGATGTTTGCTGTGGGTTTGTCATATATGGCTTTTATTATGTTGAGGTAGGTATGTTCCCTCTCTGCCCAGTTTGTGGAGAGTTTTTACCATAAACAGGTGTTGAATTTTGTCAAAAGCTTTTTCTACATCTATTGAGATGATCATATGGTTTTTATTCTTTAATTTGTTAATATGGTGTATCACATTGATTGATTTGCATATACTGAAGAATCCTTGCATTCCTGGGATAAATCCCACTTGATCCTTTGGTGTGTGACCCTGGTAATGTGTTGTTGGATTCTGTTTGCTAGTATTTTGTTGAGGATTTCTGCGTCTATGTTCATCAGTGATATTGGTCTATAATTTTCTTTTTTTGTGATATCTTTGTCTGGTTTTGGTATCAGGGTGATGGTAGCCTCATAGAATGAGTTTGGGAGTATTCCACCCTCTGCAATTTTTTGGAAGAGTTTGAGGATAGGTGTTAACTCTTCTCTAAATGTTTGATAGAATTCACCTGTGAAGCCATCTGGTCCTGGGCTTTTGTTTGTGGAAGATTTTTAATTACAGTTTAGTTTCATTACCTGTGATTAGTCTGTTTATATTTTCTAATTCTTCCTGGTTCAATCTTGGAAGGTTGTACTTTTCCAAGAATTTGTCCATTTCTTCCAGGTTGTCCATTTTATTGACATATAGTTGTTTGTAGTAGTCTCTTAGGATGCTTTGTATTTCTGCAGTGTCTGTTGTAATCTCTCCTTTTGCATTTCTAATTTTATTGATTTGAATCCTCTCCCTTTTTTGCTTGATGAGTCTGGCTAAAGGTTTATCAATTTTGTTTATCTTGTTAAAGAACCAGCTTTTAGTTTTATTGATCTTTGCTATTGTTTTCTTTGTTTCTATTTCATTTATTTGTGTTCTGATCTTTATGATTTCTTTCCTTCTACTAACTTTGGGTTTTCTTTGTTCTTCTTTTTCTAGTTGCTTTAGGTGTAAGATTAGGTTGTTTATTTGAGATTTTTCTTGTTTCTTGAAGTGAGCTTGAATTGCTATGAACTTCCTTCTTAGAACTGCTTTTGCTGCATCCCATAGGTTTTGGATCATCATGTTTTCATTGTCATTTGTTTCTAGGTATTTTTTGATTTGACCTTTGATTTCTTCAATTATCTCTTGGTTATTTAGTAATGCACTGTTTAGCCTCCATGTGTTTGTGATCTTACTCTTTATTCCTGTTATTGATTTCTAATCTCAAAGTGTTGTAGTCAGAAAACATGCTTGATATGATTTCAATTTTCTTAAATTTTCCAAGGCTTGATTTGTGACCCAAGATGTGATCTATTCTGGAGAATGTTCCATGTGCACTTGAGAAGGAAGTGTATTCTTCCTCTTTCGGGTGGAATGTCCTAAAAATATCAATTAAGTCTATCTGGTCTATTGTGTCATCTAAAGCTTGTGTTTCCTTATTTATTTTCTGTCTGGATGATCTGTTTATTGGTGTAAATGGGGTGTTAAAGTCCCCCACTATAATTGCATTACTGTCAATTTCTCCTTTTATGGCTGTTAGCATTTTCCTTATGTATTAAGGTGCTCCTATGTTGGGTGCATAAGTAATTATAATTGTTATGTTTTCTTCTTGGATTGTTCCCTTTATCATTATGTAGTATGCTTCCTTATCTCTTGTAACAGTCTTTATTTTAATGTCTATTTTATCTGATATGAGTATTACTACTCCACCTTTCTTGTGATTACCATTTGCATGGCATATCTTTTTCCATCCCCTCACTTTCAGTCTGTATGTGTCCCTAGGTCTGAAGTGGGTTTCTTGTAGACAGTATATATAAGGGTCTTGTTTTTGTATCCATTCAGTCCATCTTTGTCTTTTACATGGAGCATTTAATACATTTACATTCAAGGTGATTATTAATATGGATATGTATGTTCCTATTACCATTTTATTAATTGATTTGGGTTTGTTTTTGTGGGTCTTTTTCTTCTCTTGTGTTTACCACTTAGAGAAGTTCCTTTAGCATTTGTTGTAAAGCTAGTTTGATGGTGCTGAATTCTTGTAGTTTTTGCTTGTCTGTAAAACTTTTGATTCCTGAATCAACTCTGAATTAGATCCTTGCTGGGTAGAGTAGTCTTGGTTGTAGGTTTTTCCCTTTCATCACTTTAAATATGTCCTGCCACTCCTTTCTGGCTTGCAGAGTTTCTGCTGAAAGATCAGCTGTTAATCTTATGGGGATTCTGTTGTATGTTATTTGTTGCTTTTCCCTTGCTGCTTTTAATATTTTTTTCTTTATATTTAATTTTTGATAGTTTGATTAATATGTGTCTCAGTGTGTTTCTCCTTGGATTTGTCCTGTATGGACTCTGCACTTCCAGGACTTGATTGACTATTTCCTTTCCCATGTTAGGGAAGTTTTCGACTATAATCTCTTCAAATATTTTCACAGACACTTTCTTTTTCTCTTCTTCTTCTGGGACCCCTATAATTCGAATGTTGGTGTGTTTAATGTTGTCCCAGATGTCTTTGAAGCTGTCCTCTATTCTTTTCATTCTTTTGTCTTTATTCTGCTCCCTGGCAGTTATTTCCACCACTTTATCTTCCAGCTCACTTATCCATTCTTCTGTCTCAGTTATTCTGCTATTGAATCCTTCTGGAGTATTTTTAATTTCAGTTATTGTGTTGTTCATCATTGTTTGTTTGCTCTTTAGTTCTTCTAAATTCTTGTTAAATGTTTCTTGTATTTTCTGCATTCTGCTTCTGGATTTTGGTTTATCTTTACTATCATTACTCTGAATTCTTTTTCAGATAGGTTGCCTATTTTGTCTTCATATATTTGGTCTTGTAGGTTTTTATCTTGCTCCTTCATCTGTAACATATTTTTTTGTCATTTCTTTTTTTTTTTTTTTTTTTTTTTGCTGAGTGTAGCTGTATTCCTGCTTTACTGGTTGTTTGGTCTGAGGCGTCCAGCACTGGAGTTTTCAGGCAGTTGTATAGAGCCAGATCTTTTTCCAAGATGAGGACTTCCAGGAGGCCTCACTCCAATTAACGTTCCCTGGAGTCTGAGGTCCTCTGTCAGTCCAACGGTTTAGACTTGGAACTCCCACCACAGGACCTTGGGCCTGACCTCTGGCCTGGGAACCAAGATCCTGCAAGCCATGTGGTGCAGCAAAAAAAAAAAAAAAAAAAAAGAAAAAAGGAGCAGAACAATCACAAAGATAAAAAAGAAAATAAAATTAGAAATAAAAATCTATTAGGAAAAATAAAAATATAATTGAAACAGCTACAACCAGGTAAAACAAAACCACAACAGAAAAAAAAGAAGGGGGTGGTGGCATCAAACCAAGAGGGGCAGAACAATAACAAACTATAAAGAAGAAAATAAAATTAGAAAAATAAAAGATTTATTAGAAAAAAATATAAATTAATCAACAACAAGTTAAAACAGAACCCCAGTCTAAAAGAGGAAAGAAGAAAAACAATGAAAAATAAACAACCTTGGCTCTAGGGGCAGTGTTTAGGCAGGGATGGAACTTAGGCAGGGGCAGTGTTTAGGGTGGTGCAGGACCTGGGGGTGGCGATGATGTTTGAGTGTGGGGTGGGGCTTAGGCTCAGGACCAACTCAGCTGGACAAGGCCTAAGTGGAACAACATTCAAGTGTGGGGCGGGACCTCTGCTTAGGACCTGCATGGAAGGGGAGAGGCAGCATGTCCAAAGAGGTGCCTCTGGAATGTGAAGTTCCAGAGTTGGGAGGTAAGGCCCTCAATGAGGGTGTGTGGGTGGGGTTTAGGCCCAGCAGAGTTGGAGGGGTTCTAAGAAGGGGTCTCCAAATGTAGCGGTAGGGCTGTGGGTGGGGGTGTAGGGGCAGGGCTTGGGTTCTTCACAGCAGGACGGAGGCTCTGAAGGCAGAGGATTAGGCCCAGGAGCCCAACAGGCTCCCCAGTGCCTAAGTGAACAGGGAAAGCACTGGCCACATACCCTTCCATTCCTCAGTCTCCCCCCATGGTCTCCCTGAGGGTCTTACCTGTCCCCACTGGACCCCTAACAGAGGGTGGGTCCCATTGGGTATAGGAACTCCTCCCCTCCCCAGCCACCCTTCAGGGGTGCCAATCCCAGATGTCTGGCCTTACTTTTGATCCCCTTCCCTCCTTCCCACTCCCTCAAGTCCTGCATGGTAGGAGGGGGTCTCGGTGGGCAGGGGATCAGGCCTGTGATCTCAGCATGCTCCCAGTGGCCAAGTGGGCAGAGGAAACCTGGGCATGCTCCCTTTTGATCCTATGCCTACCCAATGGTCCCCCAATTTCCCCCTTAGAGCATGGGATCCCTTCCCCTCCCCCAGCCAGTCCTCAAGGTCCCAGTTGTGTCCCTCCTCCACTTCTCCTCCCCCCTCACTCCCCCCTACACCCCACATCCTACTCAGTCACTGGGGGTTCCTCCCATCCCCTTAGGTGTCTGTGGTCCCCCACTCATCCCTAGTAGATGCCCTAGTTGTGTGGAAATGTGAATTCTGCATCCTCCTAGTCTGCCATCTTGACTCTGCCCTCCCAAAACTGTTTACCTTAACAGATAATAATAAACAACCAAACAAATAAATATCTATATGTTACAACTAAAAACCTGGACAAGACAGAGATGTTTATCTATAGAAATAGACAATCGTATTGTACAGTAAGGAAAATGAGTCAACCACAACTCTATAGATAAATATACACATTGTGTTTCAGTTAGCTTTTGCTGTGTAAAAGGATAAGCTTGCATCTTAGTGTGATACTACAATGATTTATTAGCTCACAACTTTGTGGATCCGTCATTTGGACTAGACTCAGCTGTGATTGTTCTACTGATCTTGCCTGGGCTAACTCCTGAAGCTACAGTCAGCTGATGCATCTGCTGGGGCCAGATGTTCTAAAACAGCCTCATTCACATCTGGCAGTTGGTGCAGGCTCCTGTCAGCTAGGAGTGATAGTGTGGCCAGGCCCATGTTGTTAGCAGGGTAACCCAGGCTTGTTTCCATGCCAGTGGGCATAAGATCACCAGGAGATAGTGTGTATAACCTCAGATATCACTTTCCCCTTAATCACTTCCCCAAGTAAGCTTTCTGGAACAGTTGCTTTTCCAGTGGTGTCTTTATAGATCAAGAGGGGTTTGATTCTATGTAAATTAATTGTGAATGGCTTAAGTGATACATGGTATGCCTAAAAGAAAATGAAAACCACCAGTAACAAATGTGAAGTTCCTCCAGGCACAGGGAGTTAGAGAAGAGGGAAGGAAGCAAGAGGAGCAGATTTTTATGTGTTAAAGTGGGGTTTATGGTAGATGGTGTTAATAGATCCGCTTATTCACCCTTCCTTGTATCCACATTCCTTGTCATTGAACTGTGAGGTTCCTGTCGCTAAAAGGTGAAGTGTATTTCCACACTTCTTGCCTTTGAACTTGATCCCATAACTTAACTTACTTTGTCTAATGGAAGATTGATGGGTGTGATATGAAAAAATCATTGGAAAGTACTTGCACAATTGGGCTTTCTCTGTTGCGCCCCTACCGATACCATAAGGATATGTTTAGGCTAGCTTGCTGTTCCAGGAGAAAGATAAGAAACTCTGGAAGCTAGGAAACCATGAAAACATGAAAGAGCCCAGGCAAGATCAACAGAGTTGCTAAGTCTTGCCTAGCTTAGATCAGCTAACCCACAGGTGGCTTGAAGACGGGTGAATAAATAAATGTTTATCCCGTACACTGCTGAGATGTTTAGAGCTGATTGTTACACAGCATTACTGTGGATTTAGCTTACTGATACAGAGCTATAAAATTGGATGGAGTTTTGCTCCAAGGTCTCTCTTCTCTTTTTCACTGGTGAAACAAATATTTGGTTGATTAGCCCTGAGTTGTGGGTATCACTATGCTCTGATTTCTCAAAAATTTTAGTTTTGGACAAGTGCAGAGATCTCTTTCATACAGCTATTTCTAGAATGAATGTTAATGTCCAATATCTCTCATATGTTTATTATTTTTCCAAGGGAATTAGACTCAAGATCTACTCTTAGAATCACATCCTGTATTCCATTATGATAAAAAAGAAATCAAAGTTGATTTTTGATCTACATATCAAATAATTTTCAATATGGCTATCAAATCACAAAGGTAATTATTATTATATTCTTTAAACAAACAGAATTTACTTGCAGTTGGAATTATTTTCAAAATTTCTTTTTCTTTAATTTTGTAACCAGTGTGTATATGTATATATATATATATAGTACTATATCACATACTTTATTTCCCATTAGTCCTCATGGCAGTAAAGAACAACTGGTGAATTTCTGTCAAAAGGTCCCAAATTCCAAATTGTCACTATAGGAATCTGAAAGTTGAATTTTTTCCCAAGGGTAATAAAAATTTCCCCCTTATTTTGTATCAAGAGAATACTAACAATCACAATTCTTTTAATATTTTTTTTAAAGTTAAAATTCTTTTTTTAAAAAACAGGGGTAGTTTGTAGTTTAATTACATGGTAGAAGGATCCTATTACTTAGATATTGTCTTCTATCAGCTGGTATATTTTGTTCTATGAATATCTTTATAACTATTGGCCATGGTTCCTTATATGTTTTAATGAACATAGGTTATTTTTGACAAAAATGGTTAATTATTTATTCTCTGGTAGGAGACATATGATAAATTAGTTTCATTTTAGAAATCCTTATAACTGGAAACATTTCCAAAAGAGCATACCATGATGAATAAAATACATTAGAAAAGTAGTTGCCCTGTTATGTTAGTTGATGTTGAGAAATATGATAGAATAGGAAGACTACATTGCCCTTCACCTGTACCCATTCCTCTTCTTGAATATTTTCTTCTTAGAATATCACACCTATTCTGGTTACTTCTCTCCCAGGTATATGGAAGGCTCATACCCTTCAAGAGTTCAGTTTAGATATGCCTACGTGGGTCCCTGATGCCAGAAACCTCTTTTGCCTCTTCCTTGCACTGCTGAAGCAACCAAATACCATATACTAATGGTTACCAGTTTTGTTTGGTTCTTCTCTTATTGTATTTATGTCTGGGAAATCATAAATGTGGTGTCACTAGTTTAATGTCTCATCTAAGCTGAAGTAACATATTTCAGTTTCAACAGATTAAATATTACATTGGTAGATACAAACTGTAGTTACGATTTGAAAGTAAGTAGTTTGGTAATAGGAATTACAGAAATTATTCAGAGAGGAAGATTCTTTTATATAGGTGAGTCTTATCTTGCCACTTACTGTATTTTTCTGGTCTAGGGCTCACCTTTCAAGGACTTATGCTCTGTAACATTGGCCTGGGACCCCTGGTTACACTGTATCTCACAGAAGTTCAAGAAATGGTATTTTGTCTGACATTTTCTAGGACAAAAACAGCATTAGCAGCAACAATAAAAAAATAAATAACCTCCAAAATAGTAGCAGAAATAATTAACTATTGAGACTTGCTTAAAAATTCTGTATGCCATATAAAACCAATGAACAGGGAGTTCAATAAAAATAAATGCCCTTGGCAGTCTTTATATTAGTAGAGGAAAAAAAAATAGTTCTAGCAATACATAAAGAGCAAGAAGAAATTGATAATTGACCCATATATCTAGTTTACCAAGCATCTCAGTTGGTTTAATTTAGATGAGGGTCTTTTACAAATAATGTATTAAGATTTTAAAATTTTGACCTGTAGTTCTGGCTCACAGAGAATCAATCTAATTTAATCACAATTTCTCTCATCTGGATTTCAGCATGTCTAACAGAATTGAAAAACTGGAGCTATAGAGTTGATTTATAAACATTTTATTAGGACACTAAAACCTCAATCTTACCCTAAAATCTTTGGATATAATTTAAACTCCGGGAAAATTAAGTGCTTTAGATTTAAATTTTAACCTTGAATATCTTCAAGGAAAATCCTAATAATCAAAGAAATGTAATTTTAAATACTCAATCACACTAAATAGCTACAATTTGAGGTTGGTTTTTTTTTTTTTTTTTTTTTTTTTTTTTTTTTTTTTTTTTTTTTTGCTGTACGCGGGCCTCTCACTGCTGTGGCCTCTCCCGTTGCGGAGCACAGGCTCCGGACACACAGGCTCCGCGGCCATGGCTCGCGGGCCCAGCCGCTCCGCGGCATGTGGGATCCTCCGGGATCGGGGCACGAACCCGTGTCCCCTGCATCGGCAGGCGGACTCTCAACCACTGCGCCACCAGGGAGGCCCTGAGGTTGTTTTTTAGTTGGAATATAAGTGAGTATAATTTATAGGGTAGAAAATAATTTTATTTTGCCAATGGGATTAGAATCAACAATTTAAAATCTAAGATCATATAAAGTGTTAATATGAAAAATTAATTTCAAACCTCATCTCCTGAATCAATGAGAGCTTTGAATTCCCATCATGCAATTACCCACATTCCATATTAATTTAATAGGAAGGAAAAGGAAGATGGGTGAAATAGTAAACAGCTGGTCAAATCTTTACATGTTTAAGTACCACATTGATGGAATGAAGTAGGTAATTACTTTTTCACATGGTGAAGATGATACATAATATTTTTCTGCAAAAGCTGATTGGAAATGTTTTGTGGAATCAGGAAGAGTGGGTTGGTGGGAAGGAATTTGTACCTAAGTTTTTGTACCTGGATATTTTGACAGTACCATAGTTTCAAGGTAATTCCTTAACCAAACACAGTATCTCTTGAGCCAATTTATCTTTAATGATCTAATTGCCAGAATTGTATTTTTATCAACATTAGCCTAATGAGGGTCAAAGTATTCAATTAATATATTAAATATTTTATAGTTATTAAGTATATATGTATCTTATGTTTAGGATTTTATATCTGTCCTACAGTATGGGACTGTAAGCTTCCAGAAGACAAAGACTGTTTGAGTGTGTGTTGAATTATTCCAGTTATTTCTAGCAACTACCCAGGTGTCAATAGATCATAGACATTGCTCAGGTGTTAATGAATTGGTGAAAGAAAGAATGAATGGAACCATTTAACTCATTTAGGTTTTTTCACTTTTTAAGTAAAGGACAGTGGTTTAGACTTAAGAATGTGTGTTATTCAATTATTCTTTGAGCTTATAATTTAGTATTTAGATTTGTGGGGTTTTATTTTTTCCTGTAAACTTTGCAAATCCAAAATTAATTACTCACCTCTTAATCTTTGATTTCCTTATACTATTTATATGGTTCCCTAGTACCAAACTAACAATTCCCCAGATCTTTACCTCCAAAGGACACTTGATAACAGATGACCTTAGAAAATACCTTTAATCAGGTTCCATCACTTCATGTTAAGAGCTGTTTGAGTCCCATCTTGAAATATTAATGAGAATTTGGCTGCCTTCTACCCTATTTCAGTCAGATGGCCAATACCAAATTCCCTACATATTCTGAAGGTTCTTTCCTGCCATGTTGTGCAAATCTTATGTTGCAAGAAATAGAAACTGACATCTTAGGAAAAAAATGACTGTTCTAGAGAGAAAACTAGAAATTAGCACCATAGAAAAATCAATTGATTGCTGAAGATTGAGAGTTGGAAAATGGACATTTAGAGAGGTGTTACAGCTCTGAAACCCTGAACACACAATGGCAGAGTGTCTAAAAGGAAGATGGAGTGAAGAGAGGTATAGTGAATTTTGTCAGTGCTTATCCAAGAACACTTTTTCAAAAATTTTATTTATTTATTTTTATTTTCATTGCTGTGCGTGGGCTTTCTCTAGTTGTGGCAAGTGGGGGCTACTCTTTGTTGTGGTGTGTGGGCTTCTCATTGAAGTGGCTTCTCTTGTTGTGGAGCATAGGCTGTGGGCACACAGGCTTCAGTAGTTGTGGTGTGTGACCTCTAGAGCGCAGGCTCAGTAGTTGTGGCACACGGGATTAGTTGCTCCATGGCATGTGGGATCTTCCTGGACCAGGGTTCGGATCCGTGTCCCCTGCATTGGCAGGCGGATTCTTAACCACTATGCCACCAGGGAAGTCCAAGAACCCTTTTTACAGTTTTGTGTTTTATTCACCTCAGGCAGAGAGCCAGAAGAACCTGGGGATTTACCTATAACTAAGAATCAGAGGGGGCACATATGCATCTCCAAGCTGCAGGCCCCTTCTAGGTGAGGCAGTTCTAGCCCTGCAGGGTGCACCTATGGGACCAGATCAGAGATGCTCTGATGGATTTCCCTGAGGTTTTAGCATGCCGATGTATTAGTTTCCCATTACCACTATAACAAATGACCACAAACTCACTGGCTAAAGTTACATAAACTGAACATCACGAGTCCAAAATTGGCTCCTTTGGGCTGATAAAGTGTTAACAGTGCTGTCATCGAGCTGGAGGCCCTGCGGGAAGATTGTGTCCTTGTCTTTTCTAGATTCTAGATGTCATTTCTCAGTTTGTGGGCCCTTCATTCATTTCTATCTTCAAGGCCATCTTCCAGCATTTTCAAATACCTCTCAGTCTCTGACTTCTGTCTCCCTCTTTCACTTTCCAGGGCGCTTGTGATTGCATTTGGCCCATTTGAATAATCCAGGTAATCTCTCTGTCTCGAGATCCTTAACTTAATCACAGTTGTAAAGTTCGTATTGCCATTGAGATAACTTATCCATAGGTTCCAGAGATTGGAATGTGACATGTTTTTTTTGGTGGGGGGAGGGGTATGGAAACTCCCATGCTAGTTTCCCCCACCCCCAGCAGGATTTCCTCAGTAAAACACTTACATTGGAATCATTGTCTAAGGATATGTTTTGGGGGAACATGACCAAATACAGGGCCTTTGGAAATAAAAAATAATGAATATCTGTTAAAGCCAAGGTCTGTAATTGATTCAGGAAAGCTTCTGGTTTGCATGAATACCTCTCCTCCTACCCATAGTTTCACGAAAATGATTGGAACCAACATTTTAAATGAAGAACCCAAACACAATAGTATTGGAAAACAGGAAATAGAGCTACCAGTGGACCAGAAAGTTTAAACAAACCCTAGAAGCTAAAAAACAGGTGGGATAGAATTAATGGAGAAAACAGAGCAGAAGAATCAAAGCCAAGATTCCAGAAGTGAAAGAAATCAATCCTAATGGAGCCCATGAGAAATTCTAAGATCAGTGACAGTACAAAGACTGGGAGAGGGTCCTGGGAATCATCAGGGACATTAATTAATTAAATAACTGCTTTAGTAATAGTGGGGCCTGAAGAGACCTATTCCCTCTCTTGCCTCCTTTGCCATATTTGTGGATAACATGACTGACAACAGCTGTATTTGCCTCAAGGCTAGAACCTAACACCTGTCTGGGGAGATATTCTAGAATGAATTTGGGCCTGTGAGAGAAGTAGAGAAGGTTTTGAAATAACTCCAGACCTTTACATCAGACACTGAGAAAACACTAAAAAAGTGAGAGTGAGGGAGAAAGAAAAGAAGAAACAAGAAAGTTCAATCTGATAGTGAAATACAGTAAATCACTTTATCCCCAGAGTAAAAGTCTCTTTAATTTGATAATTAAAGGGATCTATAGTCTGCCTACTCTATAATCAAGTGTATTGACAGTGTATTGACCTGTTGTATGACCCAACTATCTAACAGAAACCAATAGTTGGGTCTCTCATTTAAGCTCTTGGGAAAATAGACAACACAACCAGAGAGGAAATCTATGAAATAACTTTGTACATTTTCTGAACTAGGAACTAAGATTAACACATATTTGGAACACACACACACCATAAACAGATGGAAGAAAGTATACCCACTAACACCAAAAGAATTAAAAGCACCAAAGGAACTAAAAGTGATATATGGAACAAAGGGAATTTTACATTTTAAACAGGTGTATTCCTGGGTTCCTCAACTTTGGTACTATTGACATTTTGGACCAGATAATTTTTCTAGTGGGTGTTCCTGTGAATTGTAGGATAGTTAGCAACATCCCTGACCTATACCCACTAGATATCAGTAGCAAACCTCATGACTGTGACAAGCAAATGTTGACAAATGCCCCTTAGAAGGCTAATTCATGAGAAACACAGGGAGAATTCAGAGATTTGAGAGAGTATTATATAAATAAATTAAGAATAGATTGCTCCTGAAGAATGAACAATTTAGAAATCAAGACAGAAATTATAAGATATAAATATATTTTTCCCCAAATTGAAACAAATCAAATGAATGGACCAAAGAATAAAATGGGTCAGGCTAAAAAACCAAACTAGTGATCTATCTAAAAGTATGGAATAATGCAGAGCTAAAGACAAATATGAAAATGGCATGAGAAAAACCTGAGAGAATATCGAAAATGGAGGTATTTAAAAACATGTCCAGAAGCAGAAGGAAAGAGACAAGAATATGGAAGAAAACAATCAAATAGATAATAAAAGAAAATTTCCCCAAGCTGCAGCAAGACATGGTTCTTCAAATTGAAAGGACCCAAAATTGTCCAAAGGGATGAACTAGGAAAGGTCTACACATGTATGTCTCCAATCTCAATGAAGAGAAACATTCTAAAATCTCTTTGGTAAACTGAAACTGATTAAACACAAGAAATTGATTATACACAAATGAGTTAAAGATGAATCAATAGATCAAAGATAACATTGGATACTAGGAAACAATGGAGCAATGCTTTCAATTTCTTTCAAAAAATATTTTCAACTTAGAATTCGATACCAAATCATGTTGTCAAGAAAGTAGGAGGACAATGTAAAGATACTTAAAACTCAGAATATCTCCTGCTCATTTGTCTCTAATGAAGGTAAAATTTCTCAAGCAAAATTAAGAGCACAATAAGAAGAGGATGTCTTCAGATAAGAGTGATAGCTGATTATGACTATGAAAAAAAAAAGCTGAAAAACCTAGTAGAGATCATGTTAGACCTTGGTGTCTGGGACATTCTCCTGTGGGTTTCAGGGACTTAGTGACACAGGAATGCATTTTCTTCTCTAGGGGCTTCATCCCCTTTCTTTATTCTGCATTAAAGTATATTTATGTCATTATAATACACTACATTTTGGTTTTATTCTTTATATATTAAAATGAATAGTATCATGTCATCTGCAAACAGTGACAGTTTTACTTCTTCCTTTCCAATTTGGATTCCTTTTATTTCTTTTTCTTCTCCTATTGCTGTGGCTAGGACTTCCAAACCTATACTGAATAAAAGTGGTGAGAGTAGGCATCCTTACCATATGACCCAGCAATTCCACTCTGGATATATATCACAAAAGAACAAAAAACACTAATTCAAAAAGATACATGCACCCCAATGTTCACAGCAGCACTATTTACAATTGCCAAGATATGAAAGAAACCTAAGTATAATGGAATAACATAATATAATGGAATATTATAATAATATAATATAATGATAATATATTATTATAATAATAATGTATAATATAATAATATGACATAATGGAATATTACTCAGACATAAAAAAGAATGAAATTTTCCCATTTACAGCAACATGGATGGACTTGGAGGGCATTATGTTAAATGAAATAAGTCAGACAGAGAACAACAAATGATGTATAATAACACTTACATGTGGAATCTAAAAAATACAAGAAACTAGTGAATATAACAAAAAAGAAACAGAGTCACAGATATGGAGAACAAGCTAGGGGTTACCAGAGGGGGGCTGGGGAAGGGCAATATATAAGGGTGGAGCAGTGTGAGGTACAGACTACTGGGTGTAAGATAGGCTCAAAGATGTATTGTACTACATGGAGAATGTACCCAATATTTTGTAATAACTGTAAATGGAGTATAACCTTTAAAAATTGTATAAAAAATTAAAAAAATTAAAATCAGATAACAATAAAATAAAATGAGCTATTCATCAAATCAAATAAAACTATAATGGTATTTCTGTCCAGAATCCTGTGGTAATAACACTTAATATAAAATGTAGATATAACTGTCCAAGTTACCTATTGGTGACCCAAAACCTAGTAGCTTAAAACAACAATCATGTTATTATTACCTCTCATGGTTCAGGTATTGACTTGGTTCAACTACTCTGGGTCTCTCAGTGGCCACAGTCAGATTGTGGCTGGGCTTAGCATCATCTCCATCACTTCCTCACATGTCTGGAGGTTTATCCCAGCAGTCAGCTAGGACCTCAGCTGGGTCTGCTGGCTGAAACCCCTACCCATGGCCCCTCCTTGTCATCTGGGTTTCTTCAGAGCCTGGTGGCTGAGTTCCAAGAATGAACATCCAAGAGAACCAGGACAAAGCTGTGTTGTCTTTTATGACCTACCCTCGAAAGTCAAGTTACATTACTTCTGTTCTTTTCACAAGCAAGTGAGGTTCAAGGGAAGGGAATGAACACCCTACATCTCAATGGGAGGAGAGTCAAAATTACACTGTCAGATGAGGGGTGACAGAGCTTATCTTGGAAAATAAAATCTGCCACAGTCAGCAACACACTTGGGATGTAAGTGGAGGAGGGCAATGAAGTGCAATTTTGGTAAATCCCTCATTTTTTTTACAGTGGTTTAAGCAATAGGTACATTCTACATCAAAACAGAGAAATATTATTTAAAGTCATAACTATAACACTGGATAATGTAAACAGCAGGATTTGCCAATTCTGGGAGAGCATCTGTGGGTAGGGATTGGGGTGGTGGAATTTTTTTTAACTTTGCCTGTATTACTCTTTTAAAATTGTATATGAATTTTTATTTGAATATATATCTAGTAGGATACAATAAATTACATAAACTTTTATTAATATAAAATAGTTTTATAAAAGAAAACTAAAAATGAGACAAGGTCAGTTTTCAACAATCATGGCCATTTATTTCATCTCAAACAACAAATATTCATTGGGCACTAACTGAATACTTGTCCTTTGTAAAGGTCAGGAGATTTTAGGTGTAAACACAGAGCTGGAAAGAAAGTTAACATTTATTTGGTCTAATTTCTTAATTGTGCAATGGGAAACTGTATCTAAGGGGAGGTGCTTTCTTTGCTCAGGATCCTACAATTTTTTCCTAGTAAAACTGTTATAGGAAGAATTCTAAAGGTGTCCTCTCCTCCTAAGCTTTCCTTGCCTGGGTTATTTAATCACAGACTAATTTAGGCATTGCTGTTAAGGGACTTTGCATATGGAATTAAGATTGCTAGTTAGGAGACTTTAAAATAAGGAGATTATCTTGGACTATCATGGTGTGTCCAGTGTAATCACATGAACACTTAGAAGCAGAAGATGGAGACAAACGAGCCACACAGAGAGATATAGCAGAAGGGGAGATTGGGGAGGGGTGGTGGGAGGAGAAAGGTAAAGGGTGAGTGCTTGACCAGCATTGCTGGCTTGGAAGATGAGGAAGGAGGGCATGAGCCAGAGAATGTGGGCAGCCTTTAGAAGCTGTGAACAATCACAACTGACAATCAGCAAGGAGATTGGAACTTCAGTCCTACACCCACAAGGAACAATCTGAATGACCTTGGAAGCAGATTCTTCCCTAGAGCATCCCAGTAAGAGCCTATCCTGCTGACACTTTGACTACAGCCTGTAAAAAAGAGAAAGAAGCTGAGACTACTGACTTACAGAACTCAGAGTTAATAAGTTTGTATTGTTTTAAGCTGCTAAGTTTGTGGCAATTTGTTATGGAAGAAATAGAAAATAAATAAAAACACTAAAACTGAAATCAACACTTCGTTTTGTTCTCTTTTCAATGGACAAGAACTAGGAGAGGTAGTATCTTTACTCAAACTGTTTACAATTTAGTTTGCTGGAAAAAAAAACAAACAACAGGTACATCTGAAAAGGAAATATAAAAATGAGGTAGTCCAATTGACAGTACTGTACATGCCAGATTTTCTATAGGTTATCCCTGGTAAGTTCCTTAAAGCCAGCCTGAGACAACAATACAACTAACACCCACATTAGGTGACCACTCACAGCCCTCCCTGCTCTGAGTCCATCTCCCTTACCGCTGTGGTTTCTGTGCTTCACGTTCTGATATGTCCTCTACTCTCCTGATTCTGATTCACGTCTAGAACTTACTAAACTCTGCTTCCAACTCCACTCTTGACCTCTTAAATGTCTCTTGTTTTCATATCCTTCCCAGCTTTTGGTAATCCCTTGCTTTCTCTGCCCATTCTCTGAGATCCAATGAACTGAAATGTGAATATTTGGTCAAGACACCAAGTTTGATTAAAGCTTCACTTTTATGATTATGCCCGATAGTGTTAAAAACAGCAAAAGCTAGACTATAGAGTGAAATTTTAAGTCAGTAGACTATTTCTCACACAGGTTATGTTTTCCTTTGTGAAACTGGCATTTTTAAAAACAAAGTCCCAACTATATAGATAACAGACACTACAGTGAAGGGTATTCTATCTTGGCATGATTTATAGTCAAGTCTACATTTTAGTACTCTTTGTGTGTACATGTGTAGAAATTAATATATAGTGTTATTTCAAGTCATTGGTCTTCCAAATTAAAAAATGTAAAACTAATTTATTTAGGTCAAAATTTGTAAATTGTTGAAATGTTCACAGTGATAATGCTGTGTATATAGAAATAAGAAGTAGCTGTGAATTTTACTACAACCAGAGTAGATGCCATTAATAAGTAATTCAAAAAATCTAGCAAACTAAGTATTAAAATATGTGTGGGATCCATCATGTTTGAAAAAAAATTGCATCCCTCAACATTTAGAAATAAACTTATCTTCCCCTTTTTCCACCCATAAACTTCATTTGTTAAATACCTGACTCTTGTCCCAGTCTATATTTATATTAATAATATAATTATGATTAATACCATTTGCACAGGAAAGAAAGCTATGTGGAAAGCAGTTTTCAAAAAGCAAGTGTGTGGTCCAAAAATATGTACAAAGTTAAGGTTATTTTCCTTTCTTGTCCTATCTCTTTTCCCCCCCGTCTTCTTCCCTTATCTGTTACAGAGAGTTCCTTAGAGATAGTTTGAAATTAAAAGAATGCTGACACTTCCTCCTAACTCTTGGCGATTTAATAGTCATTCATATTACATAGGTACTGATTTCAGGTAATTTAATCATTTAGAAGGGCAGAAAATTTTAATTCTTTTCTCATTATTAGAGATGTTCCCCTTGGTTCTGAGGCTTCTTTGAATGGAAGTATACTTTCTTTTGACCTTGCCTCTCAAGAAACAAAATAAAATACACAGAAAATTAAAACTTGCTTCTTCCCTTTGTAGTTTTGATGGTTTCCATGGGAGTAAAGAGTTAAGAGTTTGCTGAATCTATATTAACGCATTTAGATTGGGTCCCTGGGTAGCATAAAGAATTCCAAAGCATTATGGTTTAGATTCTTATGTTTTTGTGTTTATTTCTGCCCCCCTCATCCCCCATAAATCACCTGGTTGAGATTGAATGAAATAATTCATTGTTTTTCCATGTGAAAAAACACCCATCAAATAATATTTTATGGCACTAAAAAAAGTCAAACTTTTAAGCTGGTTTGCTATCCACACATATACTCTAAGAATTAATCTTTCACTGATGTTCATTCTGCTTTGTTATATAGATTACTGATAGCTTTGGAAGCAATAAATAAATATACCTAATTATCTGCAATTTATTTATTCACCTAAAAGGTATTTTCTTTAAATAATCTCCTTGAGTTAATAAAATATGTAATCTTAGGAATATCACAGATAATTAATATATTCATTGCTAAATTCACATTGAGTCATCCTCACCATGGCAACTATATAAAGGAATAAGACTAACATTTTTTCATGAAAGAAGAAGTTAGACTTTATTAAAATTAAAATTGTTCTACAAAGGTATTTGTAGAATGAATATACAAGACACAGACTGGTGGAAAATACTTGCAAAAAAGATAC
The DNA here is from genome assembly GCF_025265405.1 of Mesoplodon densirostris. Classification (NCBI taxonomy): domain Eukaryota; kingdom Metazoa; phylum Chordata; class Mammalia; order Artiodactyla; family Ziphiidae; genus Mesoplodon; species Mesoplodon densirostris. The sequence goes on along the minus strand of NC_082670.1, from coordinate 43,185,816 downwards.
CTGATAAAGGACTTGTATCAAAAAATACAAAGAACTCTTAAAACTCAGAAATAAGACAAACAACCTAGTTTAATAAATGAGCAAATGATCTGAACAGACCTCTCACCAAAGATGAAAAGGTGAATAAACATATGAAAAAATGTTCAACATCATTTGTCTTTAGCTGTATTTGTTTCCTATTATTGCTGTAATAAATTATCACAAACTTAGTGACTTAACCCAACATGAATTTATTATTTTATACTTTTGGAAGTCAGAAGTCCAAAATGGATTTTTTCAAATTAACAATTTTTTAAAATTGAAGTATAGTTAACTTCAAATGTTTTGTTAGTTTCAGGTGTACAGCAAAGTGATTCAGTTTTATATATATATATAGGAATATATATATATATATTCCTTTTCAGATTCTTTTCAATTATAGGTTATGAATGAGACTGATTTTTAATTATCAAATTTTATTTCAGGACAAATGTTATCAATTAAAAATGTTCATTTACCCAACGAAGTCCTTTTCAGTAACTTCAGCAATTAAAAAATTACACCATTTGAGAATAGATTTTCTTTAGAATAAGAGAAGAAGAGAACTGGAATCTAAATTTGAAGCATAAAATTTGTGGTTAAATTCATAATGATCTTTGAGGTCAACATTTAAAAGGACACAATGATTTTACTGTGTTTGGTGAACTACCCCTAGATAGTCCTGTGGTATTAAATATGGAGATCTTTGGGGGTTTTTTTTAACATCTTTATTAGAATATAATTGCTTTACAATGGTGTGTTAATTTCTGCTTTATAACAAAGTGAATCAGCTATACATATACATGTATCCCCATATCGCCAACCTTTTGGGTCTCCCTCCCACCCTCCCTATCCCACCTCTCTAGGTGGTCACAAAGCAGAGCTGATATCCCTGTGCTATGCAGCTGCTTCCCACTAGCTATCTATTATACATTTGGTAATATATATAAGTCCATGCCATTCTCTCACTTTGTCCCAGCTTACCCTTCCCCCTCCCCATATCCTCAAGTCCATTCTCTACGGCTGCATCTTTCTTCCTTTCCTGCTCCTAGGTTCTTCATAACCTTTTTTTTTTTTTTTTTTTTAGATTCCATATATATGTGTTAGCAGAAGGAATTTGTTTCTCTCTTTCTGACTTACTTCATTCTGTATGACAGTCTCTAGGTTAAATATGGAGAATCTTAAGGCTGACACTACAGAGGGCAACAGACAATTGTGCTGGATTTATGAGCTCTGTTGATTTGATTATTTTAAAACATCTTTATTTTTATATTTTTTATTATTATTATTTTTTAACATCTTTATTGGGGTATAATTGCTTTATAATCGTGTGTTAGTTTCTGTTTTATAACAAAGTGAATCAGTTATACATATACATATATCCCCATGTCTCTTCCCTCTTGCACCCCCCCATCCCACCACTCTAGGTAGTCACAAAGCACCGAGCTGATTTCCCTGTGCTATGTAGCTTCTTCCCACTAGCTATCTATTTTAAATTTGGTAGTGTATATATGTCCATGCCACTATCTCACTTTGTCTCAGCTTACACTTCCCCCTCTCTGTATCCTCAAGTCCATTCTATAGTAGGTCTGTGTCTTTATTGCCATCTTGCCCCTAGGTTCTTCATGACCATTTCTTTTTGTTTGTTTGTTTTTTAGATTCCATATATATGTGTTAGCATACAGTATTTGTTTTTCTCTTTCTGACTTACTTTACTCTCTATGACAGGCTCTAGGACCATCCACCTCACTACAAATAACTCAATTTTGTTTCTTTTTATGGCTGAGTAATATTCCATTGTATATATGTGCCACATCTTCTTTATCCATTCATCTGTCAATGGACACTTAGGTTGCTTCCATGTCCTGGCTATTGTAAATAGAGCTGCAATGAACATTGTGGTACATGACTCCTATTGAATTATGGTTTTCTCAGATTATATGCCCAGTTGTGAGATTTCTGGGTCATATGGTGGTTCTATTTTTACTTTTTTAAGAAACCTCCATACTGTTCTCTATACTGGCTGTTAAAATTTACATTCCCACCAACAGTGCAAGAGGGTTCCCTTTTCTCCACACACTCTCCAGTATTTATTGTTTGTAGATTTTTTGATGATGGCCATTCTGACCGGTGTGACATGATATCTCATTGTAGTTTTGATTTGCATTTCTCTAATGATTAATGATGTTGAGCATTCTTTCATGTGTTTGTTGGCAATCTGTATATGTTCTTTAAAGATGTCTATTTAGGTCTTCTGCCCATTTTTGTATTGGGTTGTTTGTGTTTTTGATATTGAGCTGCATGTGCTGCTTGTAAATATCGGGGATTAATCCTTTGTCAGTTGCTTCATTTGCAAATATTTTCTCCCATTCTGAGGGTTGTCTTTTGGTCTTGTTTATGGTTTCCTTTGCTGTGCAAAAGGTTTGAAGTTTCATTAGGTCCCATTTATTTATTTCTGTTGTTATTTCCATTTCTCTAGGAGGTGGGTCAGAAAGGATCTTGCTCTGATTTATGTCATAGAGTGTTCTGCCTATGTTTTCCTCTAAGAGTTTGATAGTGTCTGGCCTTACATTTAGGTCTTTAACCCATTTTGAGCTTATTTTTGTGTTTGGTGTTAAGGAGTATTCAAATTTCATTCTTTTACATGTAGCTGTACAGGTTTCCCAGCACCACTTATTGAAGAGGCTGTCTTTTCTCCACTGTATATTCTTGCCTCCTTTACCAAAGATAAGGTGAACATACATGCATGGGTTTTTCTCTAGATTTTCTATCCTGTTCCATTGATCTATATTTCTGTTTTTGTTCCAGTACCATACTGTCTTGATTACTGTAGCTTTGTAGTATTGTATGAAGTCCAGGAGCCTGATTCCTACAGCTCCGTTTTTCCTTCTCAAGATTACTTTGGCTATTTGGGGTCCTTTGTGTTTCCATACAAATTGTGAAATTTTTTGTTCTAATTCTGTGAAAAATGCCAGTGGTAGTTTGGTAGGGATTGCACTGAATATGTAGATTACTTTGGATAGTATAGTCATTTTCCCATGTTGATTCTTCCAATCCAAGAACATGGTATATCTCTCCATCTATTTGTATCATCTTTAATTTCTTTCATCAGCATCTTATAATTTTCTGCATCAAGGTCTTTTGTCTCCATAGGAAGATTTATTCCTAGATATTCTTTTTGTTGCAATGATAAATGGGAGTGTTTTCTTAATTTCACTTTCAGATTTTTCATCATTAGTGTATAGGAATGCCAGAGATTTCTGTGCATCAATTTTGTATCCTGCTACTTTACCAAATTCATTGATTAGCTCTAGTAGTTTTCTGGTGGCATCTTTAGGATTCTCTATGTATAGTATCATGTTATCGGCAAACAGTGACAGGTTACTTCTTCTTTTCCAATTTGGATTCTTTTATTTCTTTTTCTTTTCTGATTGCTGTGGCTAAGACTTTTGAAACTATGTTGAATAATAGTTGTGAGAGTGGGCAACCTTGTCTTGTTCCTGTTCTTAGTGGAAATGGTTTCAGTTTTTCACCATTGAGGATGATGTTGGCTGTCAGTTTGTCATATATGGCCTTTATTATGTTGAGGTAATTTCCCTCTATGCCTACTTTCTGAAGGTTTTTTTTTTTTTTATCATAAATCGGTGTTGAATTTTGTGGAAAGCTTTATCTGCATGTATTGAGATGATCATATGGTTTTTCTCCTTCAATTTGTTAATATGGTGTATCACATTGACTGATTTGCTTATATTGAAGAATCCTTGCATTTTTGGGATAAAGCCCACTTGATCACAGTGTATGATGCTTTTAATGTGCTGTTGGATTCTGTTTGCTAGTATTTTGTTGAGGATTTTTGTATCTATGTTCACAGTGATATTGGTCTGTAGTTTTCTTTCTTTGTGACATCTGTGTCTGGTTGTGGTATCAGGGTGATGGTGGCCTCATAGAATGAGTTTGGGAGTGTTCCTCCCTCTGCTATATTTTGGAAGAGTATGAGAAGGATAGGTGTTAGCTCTTCTCTAAATATTTGATAGAATTCACCTGTGCATCCATCTGGTCCTGGGCTTTTGTTTGTTGGAAGATTTTTAATCACAGTTTCAATTTCACTGCTTGTGATTGGTATGTTCATATTTTCTATTTCTTCCTGGTTCTGTCTAGGAAAGTTGTGCTTTTCTAAGAATTTTCCCATTGCTTCCAGGTTGCCCCTTTTGTTGGCATATAGTTTCTTGTAGTAACCTCTCATGATCCTTTGTATTCCTGCAGTGTCAGTTGTTACTGAATTCACCTTTTTCAATTCTAATTCTTTTGATTTGAGTCTTCTCTCTTTTTTTCTTGATGAGTCTGGCTAATGGTTTATCAATTTTGTGTATCTTCTCCAAGAACCAGCTTTAAGTTTCATTGATCTTTGCTATTGTTTCCTTCATTTCTTTTTCATTTTTTTCTGTTCTTATCTTTATGATTTCTTTTCTTCTGCTAACTGTGGGATTTTTTGTTCTTCTTTCTGTAATTGCTTTAGGTGTAAGGTTAGGTTGTTTATTTGAGATGTTTCTTGTTTCTTAAGGTAGGATTGTATTGCTATAAACTTCCCTCTTATAACTGCTTTTGCTGCATCCCATAGGTATGGGTTTTCGTGTTTTCATTGTCATCTGTTCCTAGGTATTTTCTGATTTCCTCTTTGATTTCTTCAGTGATTCTTGGTTATTAAGTAGTGTATTGTTTCACTTCCATCTGTTTGTATTTTTTACAGATTTTTTTCCTGTAATTGTTATCTAGTCTCATAGCATTGTGCTCAGAAAACATACTTGATATGATTTCAATTTTCTTCAACATACCAAGGCTTGATTTGTGACCTAAGATATGATCTATCCTGGAGAATGTTCCATGAGCACTTGAGAAGAAAGTGTATTCTGTTGTTTTTGGATGGAATGTCCTATAAATATCAATTAAGTCCATCTTGTTTAATGTATCATTTAAAGCTTGTGTTTCCTTATTTATTTTCATTTTGGATGATCTGTCCATTGGTGAAAGTGGGGTGTTAGAGTCCCCTACTATGATTGTGTTACTGTCGATTTCTCCTTTTATGGCTGTTAGTATTTGCCTTATGTATTGAGGTGTTCCTTTGTTGGGTGCATAAATATTTACAATTGTTATATCTTATTCTTGGATTGATCCCTCAATAATTATGCAGTGTCCTTCTTTGTCTCTTTTAATAGTCTTTGTTTTAAAGTCTATTTTATCTATATGATAATTGCTACTCCAGCTTTCTTTAGATTTCTACTAACATGGAATATCTTTTTCCATCCCCTCACTTTCAGTCTGTATGTGTTCCTAGGTCTGAAGTGGGTCTCTTGTAGACAGCGTATATACGGGTCTTGTTTTTGTATCCATTCAGCCAGTCTGTGTCTTTTGGTTGGAGCATTTAATCCATTTACATTTAAGATAATTATCGATATGTATGTTCCTATTACCATTTTCTTAATTGGTTTCGGTTTGGTATTGTAGGTCTTTTCCTTCTCTTGTGTTTCCTGCATAGAGAAGTTCCTTTAGCATTTGTTGTAAAACTGGTTTGTTGGTGCTGAATTCTCTTAGCTTTTGTTTGTCTGTAAAGGTTTTAATTTCTCCATCAAATCTGAATGAGATCATGGATGATTAGAGAAATCTTGATTGTAGGTTTTTCTCCTTCATCACTTTAAATATGTCTTACCACTCCCTTCTGGCTTGCAGAGTTTCTGCTGAAAGATCAGCTGTTAACCTTATGGGGATTCCTTGTATGTTATTTGTTGTTTTTCCCTTGTGACTGTTAATATTTTTTCTTTGTATTTAATTTTTAATAGTTTGATTTATATATGTCTTGCCATGTTCCTCCTTAGATTTATCCTGTATGGGACTCTGTGCTTCCTGGTCTTGATTAACTATTTCCTTTCCCATATTAGGGAAGTTTTCAATTATAATCTCTTCAAATATTTTCTCAGTCCCTTTCTTTTTCTCTTCTTCTTCTGGGACCCTTATAATTCGGATGTTGTTCATTTAATGTTGTCCCAGAGGTCTCTGAGACTGTCCTCAATTCTTTTCATTCTTTTTTCTTTATAGTGCTCTGAGGTAGTTATTTCCACTGTTTTATCTTCCAGGTCACTTATCCGTTTTTCTGCTTCAATTATTCTGCTATTGATCTCTTCTAGAGAATTTTTAATTTCATTTATTGTGTTGTTCATCACTGTTTGTTTGCTCTTTAGTTCTTCTAGGTTCTTGTTAAACATTTCTTGTATTTTCTCCATTCTATTTCCAAGATTTTGGATCATCTTTGCTATCATTATTCTGAATTCTTTTTCAGGTAGACTGCCCATTTGCTCCTCATTTGTTTGGTCTGGTGGGTTTTTGCCTTATTCCTTCATCTGCTGTGTTTTTCTCTGTCTTCTCATTTTTCTTAACTTACTGTGTTTGGGGTCTCCTTTTCACTGCCTGAATGTTCGTAGGTCCTGTTGTTTTTTCTGTCTGCCCCCAGTGACTAAGGTGTTTCAATGGGTTGTGTAGGCTTCCTGTTGGAGGGCACTAGTGCCTGTGTTCTGGTGGTTGAGGCTGTATCTTGTCTTTCTGGTGGGCAGGTCCACATCTTGTGGTGTGTTTTGGGGTGTCTGTGACCACATTATGCTTTTAGGCAGCCTCTCTGCTAATGGGTGGGGTTGTGTTCCTGTCTTGCTAGTTTGGCATAAGTTGTCCAACACTGTAGCTTGTTGGTCATTGAGTAGAGCTGAGTCTTGGCATTGAGATGGATATCTCTGGGAGATTTCCACCATTTTATATTATGTGGAGCTGGGAGGTCTCTTGTGGTCCAATGTCCTGAACTTGGTTCTCCCACCTCAGAGGCACAGCCCTTATGCCTGGCTGCAGCACCAAGAGCATGTCATCCACACAGCTCAGAGTAAAAGGGAGAAAAGAAAGAAAGAAGAAGATAAAATAAAATAAAGGATTTATTTAAATAAAAAATAATTGTTAAAAAAGTTTTTTAAAAGTAATGTTAAAAAAAGAAAGAAGAGAGCAACCAAACCAAAAACAAATCCACCAGTGATAACAAATGCTAAAAACTATACTGAAAAAACACAAAAAACGGACAGACAGAACCCTAGAACAAATGGTAAAACAAAGCTATACAGACAAAATCGCACATAGAAGAATACACTTAAACACTCACAAAAAGATAATAAGGGAAAAATGTATATATATCGTTGCTCCCAAAGTCCACCTCCTAAATTTGGGTTGATTCATTGTCTTTTCAGGTATTCCACAGATGCAGGGTACATCAAGTTGATTGTGGAAATTTAATCCGCTGCTCCTGATGTTGCTGGGAGAGATTTCCCTTTCTCTTTTTTGTTTGCACAGCTCCTGGGGTTCAGCTTTGAATTTGGCCCCACCTCTGTGTGTAGGTCACCTGACGGCCTCTGTTCTTCACTCAGACAGGATGGGGTTAAAGGAGCAGCTGATTCTGGTGCTCTGGCTCACTCAGGCAGGGGGAGGGAGGGCTACGGAGTGCAGGGGAGCCTTAAAAACTTTTTTTAGTTATTACATTATAATCATTTTTAGATAAGTCAAACTACAAAACTCCCTCTCCCCCCACCAATGTATACAGAATAGAATTTACCTCTCAATTTAGAACATGTGCTTTTAATATAAGCCAATGACATCTTTCTACATGGGTAAATAATTTAATTATTTAGAATTCATTTCCTTTTCTTTAGCTGCAAATATCCTGCTGAATTACATAAGTATAATTTTAGCTCTTCCCCTTGATTGCCTTCTCTGCATGCACATTTAACAACAGAAATATAACATACCATTTCTTAGAGGAATATTGCATAGAAAACCACATCCACAGGACATTAATATGTGTTCTAGGGGAACAAAAAAGAGATTTGACATGTGTATTTGGGAAATACTGAGTTAAAGAAATTTAAACAGTTTTATTTATTGTTGGCATTCTCAGGACCTTTTAATAGACGGTTGTGCATTTTGAATTTCTAGTAAGAAAATATACACTGCAAAAGAATATTTGGTAATGAAACTCTTTTTCCATAGGGACTTTCAGGGTAGTATTATTCTTTTGAACACTTTTGTGAAACACTGATGTAAGGTATAATGAGTGTATGACTAATTTATTTATTGAAAAATAAATCTTGGATTATATCTGACAAGTTTAGATGACAGGACATAGTCTCTGTCCTCAAGGATTTAGAGTTCACTGATTAAGCCAAACACATAAACTCTTAAAAAAATAATTTTAATAAAAATAATAATATTTTAAAATCGAGTGAAACTTACTCAAGAAGGAGAGAGCAGAAGAAAGCTGGGCTGAGTTTGGCTGAGGCAGACAAGGGGAATTTCATATGATACTTGGTGTATCTGCTGACTCTCAAATTATTTGCCAGAAAAAAGAGGTGTTTCATGTAGGCAAATATAAAATGTTTTGCAAGGCTCAGAACTTCAAAGGACCTAAAACCATAGATGTACACAATATTAGACAGTTCATCCTTCTAGGAGTGGGAGTTCAGGATTAGCACATGAAAACTATTACATATAGTATGGATAAACAACAAGGTCCTACTGTATAGCACAAGGAACTCTATTCAATATCCTGTGGTAAACCATAATGGAAAAGAATATGAAAAAAAGTTTGTATATATATGTATAACTTAGTCACTTTGCTGTATAGCAGAAATTAACACTACATTGTAAATCAAATATGCTTCAATAAAATTAAAAAAAAAATCTACCCTTCTAAATTCATTTCCTTTCTGCTTAGAAATTCTCTGTCACATATAGTCTACATAACATACTATTTAATATCTGGTACCTCGAATAGTGAAAAGCCAGAAAACTTTTTCAAGCTCTATGCAGATGACTTGAAACTCAGATTAAAGTAAGAACCAAGCAGCGCCATGTTCTAGAACTGCCATATGTCTGTGCATCCAGGAATAAGAAAAGATAAGCCTGTTTTTATGAAAGTTAATACAGACGACTGTCAGTTGCCAAACTCTTGATCCTGTGAGACATGTAGCGTTTGATGAATGAGTAAAGTGCTGTGTCCACAGGCGTCGTGCCCACTGCACCCTGTTAAGATGTGAAATTAAACAGAAACCTTAACGTGCCTACTGGTGTCTCAGCATCTCACAGAATGAGGCCAGGCTCCGCCTTTGGGGTTCCAAGTTCTACCACCAGTTTTGACAGACTTAAAAACTTGAAATTCATTTCTGGGGGAATATACTGAAATGTAGATTTAAGAATTGCTGGTTTCAGGGAAATAGCACTTAAGATCGGAAGTTGTGTTTGGAAGATCATGTATGAGTATTTTTGTATTAAAAATTTTAAAGGCTAGAAAAATAAAGGAAGCAAATTATATGAACATTCAAAAAAATTACCTCACAGAGATGGTGTAAGAATACAGATTTGTATGACAAAGGACATGGAACTTGAATACTTGTATAATTAACCTGATGGCTGATATTGGTTTTCTCACCACATGGTTAAGGGTAAGAAACCCAAACTTAAAATTTCATGTGATGATAGGAAGATTTTTAGACCATTGGTCTCCAAACTTCTGAAAATCATGAACTTTTATTAAAATTTTGTAGCATGAATACAATATTGCATATTTATTCATATGTAAATGATACACATAAACCACTGGAATAGTAGACAATAAATATTATGCAGTACACAAAATATACATTTAAAAGGAGATAAAATTATAATTTTAAAATAAATAAGATTTTGAAATAAATGGATAAATTTGGAATATATATATATATATATATTTTTTTTTCTTGTGGTACGTGGTCCTCTCACTGTTGTGGCCTCTCCCATTGCAGAGCACAGACTCCAGACGTGCAGGCTCACGGGCCCAGCCGCTCCATGGCATGTGGGATCTTCCCAGACCAGGGCTTGAACCCACATCCGCTGCATCGGCAGGCAGACTCTCAACCCCTGTGCCACCAAGGAAGCCCCATAAATTTATATATTTGAAGTAAATATTTTAATAAAGTTTTAATTTACTTTATTAATGGTAAAAACCAATTTATCAATACTAATACTGCAGTAAGTGCAATGTAATTGATTTAATTATACAATTATTTTTAGAATCTTTGTTTAATAATGTGTGACAGCAATTTAAAGGTCTGTTCTGATTTCAAGATTTTTTTTAAAGCTTGGTTTTGAAGCTGGCAGCTAGAAACAACAATTCAAAATGATATATTGATCCAACATTTTTGCTGTAATTTTGTTATTAAATTTCTATATTCTTTGATATCAATCAGTTTTCCTTGCAAACTATTTTGAAGTTGTACTTTTTAATGATTTTAACAAACTAAGTTCTCACTGAAAATCTTCATGTTTTAAAAGTACTTCATAAACACCTTTTTTCCATAAGTTTAAAAAATATGTACATATATTTTACAGATGATACACATTATTTTTGACCACCAAATCTTGTAATGATAAAAACATTTTCTAAAATGAATTCTCAAAATATCCTCTCATGTTCTTCTTAAAAACATTATCTTTATCTTGAAGGTCACATAAAACATTTTCCTCACCACCCTCTCCATATATACCTTTAGCAACATATAAATGTTAGCCAGTTATCACTTCAGAAAAGGTCAGCAAGTTTGGAATACTTGACTTGTTTCCTAAAAAACAAAAACAAAACTGTAATTCATTCTCATATTCTTTTTTCTCTCTCTCTCCTCCCTTCTTATTTGTTTGGGTGGACACATTTTAAAAACAATTATGAAATATATCATATACACAAAAGTGAATGAAAATGTACACGTGTAATTTAAAAATAATAAAAAGTATATGTCCATATAGCCTCTGCCACAGTGAAAGAAAGAACCTTAACTCTAGAAGTTCATCTCCTACCTTACTAGCCCTCTTTCAAAGTCATTCCTTATCCCCATCAGTTAATAACCACCATGCTGAATCCACTTGCTAGTCTCACATCTTTTATAAATAAATAAATAAATAAATATTTATATTTATATTTATATCTGTATATACAATCTTGATAAATTATTTTGTTTCCCTTGTTTTTGACCTTTATATAAATAGAACCATGTTATATATTTTATTTGTGACTTCTTTCACTCAGTACATTTTTGAGATTCTAATCTAGTGCTGCCTGCTATACAGTGTTCCACTGCATAAATACACAAAGACTTATTTGTCCATTTCATTGATCTGTTCATCTGACCTTCATTTCTACTCCATCCCACAAAACCCTACACTTTCCTAGAAAAAAATCACCTAGAATTTTTACCAGTGTTCATTACTTATAGATCTCTATTAATCAAAATCCTGGCAACTAGTTTTTTTTTTTTTCCCACCATTTCTCTAGAATGCTTTAGCTTTTCTTGGATAAACCAATTGAAAAAGTTTATACTGGCATATACTTAATTTTTAAAAATATTAATTTTCTTATCCACTAGTTGGACATATGAATTACACTGAACAAGTTATTTCTTCTCTTCACTCAGCCATCCCCAAATATTCTGGGAAATGTAACTCCCATATATGATTCCATCTTTGTTCCACATGGCTTCCTCAAATCAGACGTTTTCATAACCTGGTGCTGTTTCCCTGACTACAGTTGATTGGTACCTAGGGGGAACCCAAGGTAGGCTACTCACACATTAACCTGATGATTGGTCTAAACATGAGCTTTGCCAAAGTTTAACCAATCAGAGCTCCTCTCTCTGTGTCTGGGTCCCAGAGAGTGGAGCCATTCTCTTCAGTGACTGAATCTGTAAAAAGTTAAGCTCCAGATCTTTTGGCAGCCATGTGGACTAGAGAAGCTGAGGTCTTTGGTCTCCAGAGATAATCAGAAAAATGAAGCAGTGAAGCAATAAAGATAAAAGGAATGAAGCTGTGACACATGCTACAACATGGGTGAACCTTGAAAACATTAGGCTAAGTGAAAGAAGCCAGAAGCCATTCCATTTATATGAAATGTTCAGAATAGGCAAATCCATAGGGACAGAAAGGGGATTATTGGGTGACTAGGGCTGGGGGCAGGGAGAATGGGGAGTCACTGCTAATAAGTATGGGGTTTGTTTTGGGATAACGAAAAAGTTCTGCAATTAGATATTGGAGAGGTTTGCACAACCTCATTAATTATACACTGTAAAAGGATGAACTTTATGGTATATACATTATATCCCAAGAAAACTGCTATTAAAAAATGAGGGAGAGATTTGGGAGTAGGAGTGAAGAAGAAAGAGAGTTCTGATAACAAACAAGTGGCTGGTTTTAGGCGTATTTAAGATTTAGGAGCTCTTCTGATTCAAGATTGTGCCGTAAATTGCTCATAAAACAGAGTTTGGTTTTCTTTCATTTCAAGTGAAAGGGGATATCATATCATTTTTGAAATCATATCATTTTTATTACCCTGGTTTGGCATATGAGGAAATTGGACTCAGGATATTTAATACACTAGCCTAAAATAAAGGGGAACTTACTTCACTCCTTATACTTATTTAAATTTATTTCTATTGCCCTCTTTACAAGTTTAAGCCTATTGTAAATACATTTTTTTCACATTTAACATTCACTAATAATTTAATTTAATTGCTCTTCCCACTTCCCAATGTGGAATTATTTTGTTCTTGAGGTGAGTATTTTTCTTCCTTCTTCTTTTTTTTTTTTTTTGCTTGTGTATTAATCACTAATCCTCCACTTATATTCTGCATCAATGTGCATTTTCTTGGAACTACTTCCTAAGGCAAAGTCCAAAGAAAAGCCAAGTAGCAGACACCAACTGTGACTATTTTAAGTAGGAATTAATACAAGGATACTATGTAATGCTTCCATACCTCATGGAGCCAGAAGTAAGAATGTAGCCATTCCATCAAGTTATAGAAACCAAGGACTAGGAAGCTGTTAGCTTTCCTGTGTGTACTTCTCTTGAGAAACTCTTTCTTTCCTCTCTTGCTCTGTAGACCAACTACCGCTGCTCTCCAGCCCACAGAGAATACAGATCTCATTCAATTCCAAAGATTATCCATTTCTTACTCTATGCCAGGATTTCTTAACCTTTGTGCTATCAACGTTTTGGTCTGGATAATCTCTCTCTTTTTTTAATTAAGATAAAATTGACATATAACATTATATTAGTTTCAGGTGTACAACATAATGATTCAATATGTATATATATTGCAAAATGATCACCACGTATAGTTACATTTTTTCCCTAGGGATGAGAACTTTTAAGATTTACTCTCTCAGAACTTTCAAGTATAAAGCTAAATATTATTAACTATAGTCACTATGTTGTATATTGCATCCCAAGGACTTATTTATTTTATAGTTAGCAGTTTGTACCTTTTGACCCCCTTCACCTATTTTGTCCACCAATCTGTTCTATGTATCTAAGAATTACTAATTCAGATTTTTTTTGTTTGTTTTGCATTTCATGAATCAGTGAGGTCATATGTTATTTGTCTTTCTCTGACTTATTTCACTTAGCATAATACCTTCTAGGTTTATCCATGTTGTTGCAAATGCAGTTTCCTTCTTTTTTATAGTGAATAATATTCCATTGTGTATATATATATATATATATATATATATATATATATATATACACACACACACATATACACACACACACCATATTTTCTTTTTCCATTTATTGATCAATGAACACTTAGGTTTTTCCAATATCTTGACTACTGTAAATAATGTTACAGTGAACATAGGGTTGCATATATCTTTTCAAGTTAGTGTCTTCATTTCCTTCAGGTAAATACCCAGAAGTAGAATTGCTGAATCATTTGGTAGTTCTATTTTTGATTTTTTGAGGAACCTCCATACTGTTTACCATAGTGGCTGCACCAATTTACATGCCCACCAACAGTGCACAAAGGTTCCCTTTTCTCTGCATCCTTGTGAGCATTTGTTATTTGTTGTCTTTTTAATAATAGCCATTCTGACAGGTATGAGGTAATATTTCATTGTGGCTTTGGTTTGCACTTCTCTGATAGTTAATGATGCTGAGCACATTTTCATGTAATTACTGGCCATGTGTATGTCTTCTTTGGAAAAATGTGTATTCAGGTCCTGTGCCTAATTTTTAATTTTTTTTTTTTGCTATTCAGTATAAGTTCTTTGTATATTTAGTATATTAACCCCTTATCAGGTGTATTATTTGCAAGTATTTTCTTCCATTCTGTAGACTGCCTTTTCATTTTGTTGATGGTTTCCTTTGCTGTACAGTAGTTTTTGGTTTGGTGTAGTTCCACTTGTTTATTTTTGCCTTTGTTTACTTTGCTTTTTGTGTAAAATCTAAAAAAAATCATTGTCAAGACCAGTGTCAATGAGCTTACCCCCTATGTTTTCCTCTAGGAGTTTTATAGCTTCAGAAAACGTTTTTTAAATAAAAGGGAGTATTTAGAACCATTTTAAGGTCTGGTGGTAGGGTATTTGTTATATAATTGTGGTTCATCAATTATCATCAATAATTCTATGTCTTAGAAGAATATGCAACCCTGTAAATTAAGTTAAAAACAACAAAAAAAAGCAAACAGGTAATAAGAAAGTAGGTAGACTTAAAAAGGCTTAATATCTGGGAGGTAAAAACAGAAATATTAACTGTGGTTATCTCTAGGTCATGGAATTATATATGAGATTTTCCTTGTACTTTTCTAATTGTTTTTACAAGTCACATATTGGATTTTAATCAACATAAGGTTATTAACTTTGGGAAGCTAAATTAAAATAATACTAATTTAATGAATTCTTTAGTAAAATGCTATTCACTTCTTTGGGAACTTATTGCTTAGGTTAAAAAGTTTGTCAATCCTAAGTTAGTTTCAAGTAAGTTGTGACCTCTGAATGGTCATTTCTCAAGTGGGGAAGAAGTGGGATAAGCCCTAGTGCACAACCAGAATCAAAACAATAGAGATCCTGAAATACTACAAATTTATTTAGTCTGTGTCTGTGTGACACCCGAGTAAAGGCAGTCCTGGCAAATCAGACCATCCAGGAGCCAAACTCAATAAAATGTAAAAATCAGCCCCAAGAGGTTTTTGACAGGTTTTGATATCTAACCTGAAATTTCCCTTATTGCCTTGTGTTTGACAATAGCCTAAGGAGATAGAAAAGAATTTGGCTGGGTTATATATTTCTTTTTCAGAACAAGAAGAGTCTGTTAAGTGATTTTTTTTTAATGTTAGCATAGGCCTCGCTGTACCTATTTTTCTTTCTTATTCATTAACTTATAAAGAGAAAGTTCTAGCCTTTCCATGTTATCCATGATCCTTGGGGGAAAAGATTCAAAATATGCTTAGGAAAACCCCAAATATGTGTAAAATAAAGTCAGATCTCCTTACCATAGCCTCTAAGGCCCTGTGAAAATTAGTGCCTGCAAGTTCTCTGAGATCAGGTTTGCTGGCTTTCTGTCTGTTCCTTAAAAAAACACATATAAAATTTAAAAAGAAGAAGAAGAAGAAGAAGAAGAAGAAGAAGAAGAAGAAGAAGAAGAAGAAGGAGAAGGAGAAGGAGAAGGAGAAGGAGAAGGAGAAGGAGAAGGAGAAGGAGAAGGAGAAGGAGGAGAAGGAGAAGGAGAAGGAGAAGGAGAAGGAGAAGGAGAAGGAGAAGGAGAAGGAGAAGGAGAAGGAGAAGGAGAAGGAGAAGGAGAAGAAGAAGAAGAAGAAGAAGAAGAAGAAGAAGAAGAAGAAGAAGAAGAAGAAGAAGAAGAAGAAGAAGAAGAAGAAGAAGAAGAAGAAGAAGAAGAAGAAGAAGAAGAAGAAGAAGAAGAAGAAGAAGAAGAAGAAGAAGAAGAAGAAGAAGAAGAAGAAGAAGAAGAAGAAGAAGAAGAAGAAGAAGAAGAAGAAGAAGAAGAAGAAGAAGAAGAAGAAGAAGAAGAAGAAGAAGAAGAAGAAGAAGAAGAAGAAGAAGAAGAAGAAGAAGAAGAAGAAGAAGAAGAAGAAGAAGAAGAAGAAGAAGAAGAAGAAGAAGAAGAAGAAGAAGAAAAAGTATATCTGAGAGGGAGGGAAGAAGTAATGAGAAAGAAAAGATCCTATGAAAACTGAGTTTCATCAAACGTTTGAAAAAAGTGAGACAAAATGTTGTAGTAGCAATTTCTATGCTGTGATGAATGGACTTTGAAAAGATTTATAAAAGAAAAAAGATTATTACAAAGTTTTGTTATGTGTTACATAAACTTTTCAGTGTTTGAAAATGTATAGACATTTTATTGCTATTCTTTTATCAATAAAAGAAGGGGTGGGGAATTAAAACAAAAAAAAAACCAAAAAAAAACATATCACATACATTCCTCCACAGGACCTTTGCACCTGCTGCTCATTTTGTCCAGACAAGTTTTAACCCCAGTTCTCTCATGATTGATTCTTTTCCATCATTGAGTCTTACACCAGGAGACACCAGTTTCAGGGAGGTCTACCTTGACTGGTGCCTTATCTACATCAGGCTGCCCACCCACCTCAGTCACTCTCCTATTTCTCAGTTTTGTTGCTTGTTTATTTCTTCCTTTACTGCTTGTCTCTTGTCAGTAGAATTTGTCTTCCCTCTGAGCCTGTAGAGTTACATTCTGTCTTGTAAACATTTGTATCCCCAATGTCTACAACTGCACCCAGCACCTATTAGACTCTAATACTTACTGAATAAGTGAATGAATAATCTCTGAATAAATGACATATAAAGCTATCAACAATAAATATAAACTTTTTCATGGGGTACTGTATTCATGTAGATTATTTTTCCTAAAAATAATATTGATAACTATATGGAGAAATAAGAAGGAAAAGAATAAAAACCAATTTAACTATAAAAATTAATGGCATAAGTTAACACATCTTAAATATTTTTCTTCTTATTTAAACTTTTGGCATTTTCTCTGAATATTATTTTCTACATGAATAAATTATTGAAATCTATATTAAAATAATGTGTGTGTGTGTGTTATTTTTAGCCTTTATCTTCTGATAATACAGCAGTTTGATTTGGACAGATGGGAGATTTCCATTTTGCATTTTGGCCACATTCAGCCCTGATTTGTTATTGTTTGAAATTCTGAGAATGTTTTACACACGTTTACAAAAGAGAAACATTTGGCCTCTGATAAACTAATGACGAGTATGATATAAACGCTTGGGGAAGATGCTTCAGGATCCGTGCACGAGATCTGCACATCTGTCTCCAGCTGTGCAGCTACTCAGAACCAAAATGACTAATCCGCTCTGGCCACAGCCAGTAATTATTTTTACTGTTGATCTAAAGATCAAAGGTTATTCCCAGGAAGTAAGTCTAGGGCATTGGACTTTGCTATCTAAGGACAGTGGAGATTTATGAAGTTATCGTGGGGCTCACGGCTTGCACTTAACCTGGCGCTAATGCATATGGATGACAGCAGAAATGTAAACAGCCTTGATGTTATATTCATTATAATTGGCTCAAAGTAAATGAATCTACTGGTCTTGAATCATCTTTGCCCTTTTGCCTGGCCTCACATCCTGACCCCAAATGTTAGGAAAATCTCCAGCAACTATATCACACTTTTAAAAGAAAGTGTGTTACTCTCTGTATCCTTGCTCCTATTCATAACTTTTTTTGACCCTCTCCTCATTAAGATTGTTTTACATTGAAAACTCACTTTCAATAACTTGCACAAGTGGGAACAGTCTAATTATCCTTATAAATTCATGAGAAATCTTAAAAATGTAAAGGTTCAGTATTATTTTTTCGTTAAGCAGAGTCTTATTCCTTGCAGTCAGTTTGTGTGATGTACTCTATATTTTCATTGTTCTCTGATATCAAGGCAGACCATCCTGCAGGGGATGCTTCGATGGGAAGTAATAAAATATTTATCAAGGACCTGCTCTATTGAGGCCACATTTATAAACATACATATACTATGTCATGCATATTTTCAAGATATGCATACACCTTTAAAAATTATTTTAACCTTATACACTATACACAAAAGGAAACTCATTTATGGCTAAGAACAAACATTTAAATTTTAATAGTGTATACGTTGTATATATACAGCAAGCTCCTCTTTTTTTGAAATTTTAAATTTTTATTGGAGTATAGTTGATTTACAATGTTGTGTTAGTTTCAGGTGCAGCAAACTCCTCTAAACTTTAGCGGGAATGTTGGAGCCTATGTACACACTGAAAAGAACATATGGATTTGGGCACATACCAAACTTAGCAGGGATTTTTTTGACTTTGATACACTGCCTTAATTCATTAATATTTTAATTTGTCACCCCTAAGGAAATAGATGATATATTGTCCCTGAAGTTTCATGGCATTTTATTTAAAAATTACTTTCATACAGTAGTGAATATACTCCTAAGTGTGTATTTAAAATATCTATATTTAACTATCCCAGAAATGATACCAATAGTATTTATGTCTCTTTAAATCTCTATCTCTTTGAAACAAAATACTTCCTCAGTCGGCACTAATCTTGGTGTCCATAATATATCCATGGTAACGACCCATACAGTGGGTATTTCTCAGCATTGTAGCTAGCTAGAGCTGTCACCTACTTAACATTATTAAAGTTACAAAACCAATCTAAAAGCCCTCTCCTCTCTATTAGTAATTTATCCATCTTGCTAGCTTTATGATTTAAATTCAAAAGTCATTTATCAATGAAATATGTAGGGAGAAAAGCAGCTAATTCTCTGAGTTCACCATTGCAGCCATAAAATTTTCTTTAAGAAAAGCTGAGATTTAGAGTGTTACAAGGATTTCTAGCTCCTTTCAGGCATTTTTGGCTCTTCTTTGGCAAAATGCTACCAGTTAAATGGACAGTTAAATAGTTTTCAAGAATTAATGACATTTAGGTATAGTTTGTATCTGTTTTTCTTTGAGTTTTTGTTCCTTCCTTCCTGCCTCCCTTCCTCTCTCCCCCTTCCTTTCTTTCTTTTTCTTTCTTTCTTTCTTTCTCTTTCAAACAGAGGATATTGAAAATCTTTTAAATACTTGCTAATATTTTGGGCTTTTAATTGTTGTGAAAGCTTGACATGGTCTCATGATTTCCTTCTCATTTTGCTTATTGGTAGTAAAGTTATTGAAGATCTCAGAGTTATAATCTGTGATGTAAATTTTAATGGGTAACATTTATTTAAATATCAGCATGGAAACACCTTCTTTGAATGGAAAGTCATGAATATATGTAGGTGGTTTGTTTCACTCCAATATTTCTGTTGGTGTGACTTGTTACAGAGGATCTGAAATATACATGTCCTTTTCCAGACAGAGAAGCCTAGCAACAGATCTTAACTAAATATAACAACTATTCTGCAATCCAGAATTTGATTCATAAACCTGCTTTTTTTTCCCTTAATAACCATGTTAGTCTCAAAAATATTTCAGTTTGATTTTACTATTTCAGTGGCTTATATTTCAGAGTGACTATGTCTTCACTATAGCTGCTCTTCCTTTGTTGGATTTCTCTCCCACATTCTCTCCATGTCTATGTTCCACCTCCAGAGATGAATCAGCATCTCAGACATAGCATCATAAATGTTATCAATTAGATGCTCTATGATGATAAATATAGGAGATGCTTCTCTTTTTTCCATGTCTCCTAACTGTCCAGACACAGGGGACTTAAGGAGACATGGAGAGAGGAGATGGAGCTCAAGGGCTCTGCTGTGTTTTCCTGGGTGTTATGTGCATCACCACATACCTGAGGAAACCAGCAACTAACCATGGGTGCATAGGTCCAAACCCTTTCCAAAGTGCCTATCATTGACTCTGTGTATTACAGAGCAAAACTCTTATCAGTTGGTTGTATTCAGCCCTTATGTGTTTTCAGTATGGTCAATCTTTCTGGCTTTATTGGGAATATCATTATCTCCCTCATTCTTCCTCCCACCCAAGAAAGACATCTCTACTGGGGAACCACACTCATAAAAATGCAGCCCACACTAAGCACCTCTCCTCCACTTTTGTTTCTCTACCACTTCTGACTTATTCCCTGAAATTCCCCATCCAACTAATTTGCTACAGAGCTTAATCTGAAGTATCCATAGCTGAGGTCTCAAATACAGATTTAGTTTGGGATCTGCCTGTCAGTCTTTTGAGTATGGCTAATTGCTATCATTTGGTAGGTAGGCATGATGCTAGACATTTAATATACATTATTTCTCTCAGTTCCTACAACTGAAAGTGGTCACTATTGTCCTTAATTATAGATAAGTGAATTGAGACCTCCCAAATGATAAGTAAAGGACAGGATTAGAACCTATATCTGTTATGATTCAAAATAAATCCTTTATAAATCATACAATATGGTCTCTAGCAAAGTCAAAATGATGATTTCAGTGTTTACTTCTATAGTTATGCTGGATTAGAAAGTCTAGTCTGCTCTTCAGTGAATCTTTAGTTTTTTTCTTTGTTTTGATGTAATTACTAATTTGTGATTAGGAGAATTCAAGAAGGATAAGAATTCCATGAGTGGCTAGATATTTTCCTCAAGTCATTAGAATATAAAATTTATTTATATAAGCTTCCACACAATTTTCATCTTCTTGGGAGGGACTTTCTTTTATTTTGAATAAAAAAGTTATTTCTGTAGCCCTTATAGAAATTGCATATAACAGGCACTCAATAAATTCAACAAATGTTTACCCAAAACTATCAATGCCAGTTGACTTTAGAAAGAGGTCAAGGGAGGTAGAAAACCATTTGACTTCTTTCACAAACTATTTCTAATTGCTGACAGAGAATGAGTATATATGGGCACAAGATTCTATTGTTCACTCAGTAATTCACAAATTAACATCATTCTTCCCAGGACTTTTCTCCATAAGGATTTCTTTGATTTTATTAAGTCCAGTGAAATATGGAATCTTTTGTGAAAGTGTGGAAAGCATTTGTGTAGGTTATGACAAGAGGGGATCATGGAATTAGGTAGAGGTGAGGCTGCACAAGAGAAAAAATGCTTATTATTGAATTCATTGTTTAGTGTAATGACTTATTAAGTAGTATGAGATAACTTCCTAAAGAAGGAAGGACATCTTATCTCCCTTCCTCCTGCCACACACACACACACACACACACACACACACACACACACCACAAAGCTCCTTACCCAAAGGCATATACACCACAAATTTCCCCAGCTACAAATTTGCTTGAGCTAATTAACCATTTTGGGATGCAGCTACATTCTCCTTTTCCATTCCAAAGCCACAAAACATTAACTAAGTAATGACTGATGGGCACCGTGCCAAATCAGGGCATCCCAGGGCAAATGGCTTGTGGCTTTCGAAGAGCTCATGGTTCCAAAGCGGAGACTGGATAGTAAAAGACTATTAAATAAAGACACTATTTAAAAATGCTATGAGAGGTGATGATTGGAGCATTTATCAAGGGCATCTTAACTCAGGATCATCATTCAAGGAAGATGTATTTATGCTGAATTTTGACCTGATTAAATTAGGTGTTTATACTGCAGTGTTCAGCTCCTTTAAGTGGCCTCAGCAAGTAATGGAACTTTCTTGAATGTGAATTTTAGTTAGAGGAGAATGAACACTTTTAGGATATGAAATTGCTTCCCCAAAGCATCTCTTTATCACCCACACCAGCTTCCTGGACTTGGAAAACGTCTCTTTTCCTAGATTCTATATAAGTCTCCTAACCAATTGCTTGAGATCGACTTTGCCTCTTGTTATTGGTTTTCCACACCACAGTCAAGTAATAATCTGTCATGTTTGTTTGTACTTTCATGATTCAAATCTTTCAGTGACGTCCCAGTGTCCTTAAGAGAAAACTCCTTCAAACAGCTGACACATCCCTGTGATCTGCTCCCTTCGCAGCTCTCCAGCCCATCTGGCACCATGTTGTGGTGACTTTCTGCTGTTGGCAAACTTGCCCTTTTGATCCATTGTATTTATCCAGCCAGCAGATGGCTGGATTCAAGCCCCCCCTGCCATCTACCAGCTGTCTGTCCTTGGGCAAATTGCCTAACTTCTCTGCACTTCAGTTCCCTGTCTGTAAAATGAGGATAAGGATCTCCCCATCTCCTTCACAGTGTGAGGATTATACAAGTAAAAACATAGATAGGCACATGAGAGCAACTAAGAGTTTTAACCTATTATCATTTACTGAGAGCCTGTGATATTCAGGAAACTCTATGAGACATTTTGTATATTCTGTGCATTGTTACTTTCAATCTTGATCCGATCTCTCCTCCTTTAGTAGTTCTATGAATGCTAAAATTTCCTATACATTGCAACGCTCCAAAGGGGAAAAAAGAAACACTCCAAAGAAAAAGAGACAAAATAAAATTGGTCAAAAAAAAATGGCATTTCTTTAAAAAAATCAAATGAATCCCCAGGCATTAGACAAAAAGATTACTCAACATTTTCACAATTTAAAATTTTAAATCACATGTATGGTCTAAAGGTAGATAAAATCAAAAGTGTTTATTTTTTTACAATCTTTTTTCAGGGGTAAATTTTTATTTTCATTAAATTTTTTCAAAGGTTATTAAAGTATAGTTGATTTACAATGTTGTGTTTAATTTCTGCTGTACAGCAAAGTGACTCAGTTATATATATATAATATATATATGTATAATTTTTCATATTCTTTTCCATTCTAGTTTATCACACAATATTGGATATAATTTCCTGTTCTATACAGTAGGACCTTGTTGTTTCCAAATGTTTTTAATATCACAGGCTTCCGGATCCAAAAATGTCATCAGACCAATATTGGCAATGGTTCCTGGTAAATTTAATGAATGCTTTCAAACAGTTGACAGCATGTCTTTCCATAAGTGTGTTAAGTACTTTTCAGATGGATAGTCCACTATTATCCCCAGACTTCAAACTATGAAGCTTATTCAAACTTCCTCCTGACCAATGTTTACCTACATTTCTGAAAAATAAGCATAGTTCCCTAATTAAATATCAGGAAGTTTGAAAGATACTGTCTCATTTTTAATAGAAAACAAAAAAGTCTAGTTACAAACCAATCTACCTACTAAAAAGTATCCTGAGACTTATGTGCACTCATGAGTTTAAGTTGAATATTTCTTAGAGAAATGTACTTGTACCTAAGATGAGCCATTAAAAGAAAGTTACATAGCTCAGCATCAATTTCAAACATAATGTCAAAGGAGATTAAAACCATCCTTAAGAAATCTTACCAAACAGCATGTAAGTGAATTCACGATCTTCTGATCATTTTGTCTGTGTGTCTGTGTGTGAGTGTGTGTGTGTAATTGTGAAGTGAGCTTGACAACTACCTACAGGGTTCTAGGAAATAAAAGCACACATGTCCAGTCCATCTTACTGCCTCTTTGTCTTCTTGTTTCAGCTTCGGGGAGCCCAGCAGTGCACGTGTCTCTGTCACTCAAGGGTGAAGTGGGAGTGGTACCAGGGAGCACTTTCTCACTCTTTTCTCCCTTTTGTATCACATCTTCTACCTCCCCCCAGTCTTACTCTCCTGCCTTGCCTGCCTCTACCTCATTTCTTTCACTGGCTTCAGGAAAATACTTCTCACTGACTCATGGGTAGAAGGCATGGATCAAACTCTTTAAAAATACACAGTTTTCAAAATAAGAAACATGAATTTGGCTCCATCATTGCTGTTGAACAGAACGGTAGTGTATGATGTTTGACATTAAGGCTACACTGTGGGGATCTGGAAAGGGCCAGTGGAAGGGCTTATGAATGTGGAACTATATGTAAATTCAGAAAAGTCTTCCCACAAGCCCTTTAATCGTGGCACTTTTCAAAAGAATCAATGTATGTTCTTTCTTGCTGAAAAGAAGATGGGTAATCCACACATGTTATGTTTTCCAACTCCTTTGAACATGGTGTCAATGGCTTTTCTGATGCTATTCATCTTGCAGTAGAACTTCATAAATTCTACATAAAATGCATAAGTAGACCATTAAAACATGTGGAAAAAGTTCCCTTCTGTTACTACTTTTATAACAAGAAAAACCCTGTCTTGTTCTGTGAGTTTTTTACTCACATCTTGCTCAGGTAATCATTTCAAAGTTTTAAAACTATGATACAATACCAGCACTTCTTTTCTTTTTTATCCTCTCATCATTTTGAAAATCTAGACTGAGTTTTTGTTCTTAAACACATTGAAAAATATTTCCAATTAAAAAATAACAGTGTTAAACTGAATTTTATTTAATTGTGTGAAAATGAATTACATGGAGTTGTACTACAAAAATACTTAAAGAATGTTAAGTTTGAAAAAGTAACAGATTACTTAATAGATCAAAAACCTTAGTAATCAGGAGTAATACTGCTGAAGTGGAGAGAAAATATTAGGTCACATGAAAGAGCTTTCTGAATTTATGGAAGCCAAACCAAGTCAAGTGCTATAATAAGAAAAGACTGAGAATTTTGATAGATTGTTTATGGTTGCTTCTAAAATAAGTAATCTGTAAGATTCTCATTTTATGAATGAGAATGCCTATTGTCTTCCAATATAATTTCACAAGATCTTTTAGATTAGTGAAAACTACAAAATAACTTTAAAAAAGGAGAGATTTTGGTTAAGTATTAGGATCAGGATGGAATTGTAGAGAAAGGACTCTATCGAGGGCAAGGGAAGTAGATAATAGCCAAGTGTAAGAAAGAAAGAATTTAAATGTTCTAGCTTTAGAAGAAGGCTTCCATAAGGAATGAGTGCCATCCACCAGAAGACAGCATTTCCATGTCATATATATATTTCTGGGTTAAGTAACTGATCCTAAGTATCTTTAAATCAAATTCATTTCACTGTGGTAGAGGAAAGGCTGATTTGTAATCTCCATTATTACACAGAGGTAGGAACAGCCAGCCGTGGAAGGTGACAAGCAATGTGCATAGTGGAAATACCATCAATACAATGTATGTCTTCTTTTTTTTAGAGGCTTAAAACAACAGAAATTTATTATCTTGCTCTTCTATAGCTTATAAATCTAACATGGGTTTCACTAAGCTAAAATAAAGGTGTTGTTGGCAAGGCTGCATTTCTTTTTAGAGGCTCTGGTGGAGGATCCATTTCCTTGATCATTCAGGATGTTAGCAGAATTCAGTTCCTTACAGCTGTAGGGCTAAGGTCCCCATTTCCATGCTGGCCATTCATAGCTTCTAGAAGCCACTTGAATTCCGTGGCTATGGTCCCCTTCCCTTATCTTTTTTAAACCATTTTTAAAAATTGATGTGTAGTTAATTTACAACGTTGTGTTAGTTTCAGGTGTACAGCAAAGTGATTCAGTTATTTTTCACATTCTTTTCTGTTATAGGTTATTACATGATATTGAATATAGTTCCCTGTGCTATACAGTAGGTCCTTGTTGTTGATCTGTTTTATATATAGTAGTCTGTATCTATCAATCCCAAACTCCTAATTTATGTCTTATTGTTAAGCATTGCCCTCTTTAGAAACTGTCAAGTCATAAAAAATCCTTTAAGAGTCCTCAATAAGGAGGGGATCCTTGAGCAACACAAGAGATTCTGCAGTGGTGACATGCTCTGAAGGGGACCATGTTAGTTCCACTCACTTGCCTGGCGGTTTGGGTGAGGCTCTCCCCGGCTGCAAGGTGTGGGGAATCTGGAGGGGGTCTTGAGTCTGACCAGTGTTAGATTAGATCATTCCTATGCCTCCTCAGTAGAAGAAGGTATACATTGATATCTCCCTTGAATTGCAATTTAAAAAAACCAATGTCTGCTAAACAGAATGTTTATTAATTTATTGTTTCCAATAGATACAGAATTAAAGAGTATAATTCATTTTTGTATTAGAAGACACTTTGGAACTATCGAGGCTAAGGAAACTTTAATACTATTAGAAAGAAAGATATTTTTATAAAGGAAATATTCAGAGCTTCATAGCTTTTAACCTGGGTAATAATAAACAGACAGTAGTGATAGTTTGGTACTAATTCAATAATTGAAATGGAAAACAGAGGAAAAAATAGCTCAAGTTCCAGAGTTTGGGAGATTCAGTTTGTGAAATGGCCTAATACCACGTGGATATGAAAACCAATACTCTCATTATGATTTAAGTGGAAAGGAAGGTTCTCAGCTAATTTTACTCAGTAACACACCATGGTTGTTCAGTTTTTATCATCAGTCATCCATCCATTTTGTTCTTTCATCACCTGAGATTTACAGAAGGCAGGTATAATCACAGTACTTTGTTCTCCGGCACTTTTATCCTTACATCTTTTAATATACTACTGATTTATGTAGATTTAAATCAAGAAATAGAGATCAAATGCTAGTTTTTTATTTCACACATTTGAAGGTTGAAGGTAAGTGTATTTTTTAGCTGGGCTTTCTAAATTCTTAGTCTTGTTAGGCTTTGGGAAGTGGAAAAGAAATTTGCCTTGGCATTCTATGTGGTGTCATTTGGATTCTTGATTTTCTGGCTTCAGTTTGCATGCTAAGGATTTGGCATAGTGAGGCCAAGACCATTATAAATAGATTCCTGGCTTCTGAAATACTGGGAGCATTATGTTCATAATGCAAGAAAGCTTGAAAGCATTGCTTTCATTATAATTGGAGCTGCTCTAACAATCCTGCAGACGTACTGTTTATATCTGGATTCATTTTTCTCAATCTTTCTTTGTAAAAGCCTTGCATTTTTATTTTGTAGATGGCTGAAAAAAATGGTTAAAATGAAATCAAGATGTGACAGTGCCAGAAAGATGTGTAGGCCATGAAATATGATGACTTAAAAAGTTGTTTTTGTCCCTACATCATCCAGGCTTACCACTTACACTATTCACACGCATTGGAGACCTGCCATCTTTCTACTTTGCAGTAGGAAAAAATGGCCCAGAGGCTTCCTCTTTATATATTTATGTGGGTGGGAAAGGAAATCCTCTGGAAAAGTCACTTTGGTAAAAGTTATTGTCATTTGTGTGCAAATGAATCTCAATACACATAGAAAATTTTAAATTGTTTTCTGAATTGATTTATTTTAAACTGAATTGAGCTAATAATTCGACTATTACATGGACAGACTGCATAACAAACATTCAGTTATGACAGGCTGTAGTTAAGATGTAGGTAAGAAGTACATTTGTGGTGAAGGGTGCTGTTTAAACATAAAAGAAACTCCTTTCATGACTATCCTGTTAGAGACAAGTAAAAACGTAATTTTTAGGGAAATTCCTTGAAAATCACCTGTGATAACCCTCATGTTAATATCTGTAGCCTAGCTTTCTAGCCCTAAATTCAGATTCCAAGGTTTTTAGCCTAAACAACTGGAAGAATGGTTTTGTCTGAGGATGAATATCAGAGATCATTAGATATATGAGGTTTGAATTCAATAGCAAACCTCAGTAGAAATAGTAATTGAGATCTGTCAGCATTTCTATGGTATTTATAGCCAGGAGACTGGCTGAGATCAGCTAGGAAGTCAATGCAGATGCAGAAGAGAAGATGAAGAATGAGCCTTGGGATTCTGCACACGCAGTGTCTGGGGATATGAGGTGAAACAAATAAAGGGAGCTGAGAAGGAAGAGCAGGTAAATTAGGAGGTAAATGAAGAGATCGTAACATCCTGGAAGCCAAGTGAAAAAGCGTATTAAGCTGAATCTGGCCTCTGTACCCCAATACCAAATTAAAGCTCGGAGACAGAGTTTTGGGTGAAGTAGAACAGAATAGCTTTATTGCTTTGCCAGGCAAAGGGGGTCACAGTGGGCTAATGCCCTCAAAATTGTGTGTCCCAACCTGAAGGGGGTAGTGAGGAGTTTTACAGTAATGGTTCTGATTGGTTGATGGTGAGGTAAGCGGGAGTCAGCATCATCAACCTTCTGGTTCCAACCAGTTTGCAGTCTATGTGCTTGTGGGCAGCATACAGTTAACTTCTCCCACTTGGTGAGGGTTTCAGTATCTGCCAAACAGCTCAAAGGTATTGTTGTGTATATCCATTGATGAGGACCCAGGACCCTGCTCCCAAGGCTGCACTATTGTTTCTCTTGACTGTTCGTTCCTCCCTTGTCTCTGCATCCCCTCTCTTCCCTAATTAATAAATGCTTGAATCTGCCCCATTGGAACTCAGGGAAGGTCATGGAGGCTGAATGAAGCCTGTTTCTTGTAATAAAGAAACAGGGGACACAGGAAGGCTTTTGTCCCTAGGATCCCCAGGGGGTCCTACTCTGTATCAGTGCCCTAAGAGGTCCATTAAGGTGAGGACATAGAACTGAGCACTGGATTTACCTGTGCGGAGGTCATGCTTACCCTTAATGGACAAAGGGTGAGGGCAAAGGTTTGTTTGGAGTGGGTTTAAAAAGAAACGGGGAGGGAGGGAGAGAGAGACAAGTGTAGATACCTCCATCCTTAAATGCTCCTCCTGTCTATGTCCTTGTCTCCTGGCCAACCTTCCTCAAGACAGAAGCTACAGTGATCCCTTTAAAATGGAAGTCAGATGTGGTCATTTTCTACTACAAACTTTCCCATTTTATGGAGAATGAGAACATTATCGGGCTCCTCCATTATCTTTCTGACATCCTCTCTCCTGTTTCCCTGGCTCCCTCCCCTCCAACCATTGCTTCCTGCCTAAAGCCTCAAGTTTCTGCACCTTTGTTCTCCATCTGCCTTTTAGTTGAGATGCCCTTCTTCCAAATATCGAAAACCTTCCATCTTTCCATGAATGTCATTTCAGTGAGGCACTTTTTTGGAGATTCTATAGAAATTCACACTCCCCTCCATCACCTCCCACACATATACTCACTTTTTGGACTTAACTTTTGTCCTAGGCACTAGCTAACATATTTTACATATTTATCCACTTCATTGTTTGCCTCTCTCTCCACGAGGTCAGCTTCTTAAGGGCAGGAATTAAGTGGTTTTTTTTGTATCCTAGTGTATTCTATGTACTTACAACACCACTCATCACCCAGTGGGAATGCAATAAATATTTGCTGAAAAAGTAAATGAGACATGCCATTCATCTCTGTATAAAATAAAACAAATCTTTGTTGTAGTTTTCTCAGAGTAAAGATAAACTCCGCAAAAAACATCACCGTTTATTTCCAAATCCTTGGATGAAACATTTATGACTACCTTAAATGACATAAATATAAGTAATAATTGATGAACTTATTACAGAAGATCTGTATTTTAAAGGAAATTCAAAGGTAAAATAAAGAACAGATTAAGGAGCCTTGACATAAACATATGTAAAACTAGAAAATTATAGTTTGAAAATATTTATTAAAAGTGAAAGGATGTTGAAACATGACATTTGATGATTATTTTTGTTTCTATGATATTAGTAAACTAAACTATTAGAGAGTAGCTTTCCTCTTTTTTTTTTTTTTTGGAGACAACACTCAGGTACACGCTTTCTTAGACTAAAAGTGATCTGAAATGTTTTTTCAATCATGAGG
Organism: Mesoplodon densirostris; assembly: GCF_025265405.1. NCBI lineage: Eukaryota > Metazoa > Chordata > Mammalia > Artiodactyla > Ziphiidae > Mesoplodon > Mesoplodon densirostris. The sequence goes on along the minus strand of NC_082670.1, from coordinate 43,156,413 downwards.
ACTACTGTCATTAAAGAAATGTTATTGAATGGTTTTACAATATATAAAACTGAAAAAATAATTAGATTCCAGGAAATATAAAGATTTCTGGAAGTCAATAAGAAATACTAAAAAAAAATTAAAAAAGCTGATAGTAAAGTGAAAGAAGACTACTATAGGCAAATTGCCAAAGAAGAAAGCAGAATGGTTAATAAACTATTGACAAAATTCTCAACTGCCCTAGAATTTAGAAAAATGCTTATTAATACAATAATGAAATACTACTTTATATCCAGATCGACACATATTTAAAATCTGAAAATGCCAAGTATTTGTTAGGTTAAGGAAGAAAACTCTGTTGGAAGGAAAGTAAACTGATTCAATCAACTTGACAATTTCTACGAAAGCTGAAATATGCACACTGTATGATCCAGCTTTTCTATGTGAGTGAAGCACGATGGCCATACCTTAAAACTCCAATTAAGTTGACTTTGTTATAATCGTAGGGAGACAGGAATGGAATGTATTTTGAACCAAGAAAGCTGAAATCTAATCAACTCTATTGTAGTCTGTTTGGAGGCTTCTGAATTAAGAGATGATAGGTGGTCAGCATGGAGGCTAGAAACAGGGAACATAAAGGTTAAAAAAGGTATTAATGTACCTCTGGTACGTCCTATGAAAGAAGTTAAAGGGTCAGTTGGGATGAATTCTTGCATCACTGGGCTAGTGTTTGCCTCTATTGCAGGGTTTTAAAATCTTGGCTTTTTGGACTTTGGGGCTGAATCATTCTTTGTCATGGCTGGTGGGGGCCGGGAGGTGCATCTTATGCAATGTAGGATGCTTAGTTGCATTCCTGGTCTCAACTTACTAGATGCCAATAGTACTCCTCAGTTGTGACAATTAAAAATGTCTTCAGACTTTGCCAAATGGTCCTGAGAGGTAGAAGAATCTGGCTCCCTGTAGGGAGTTGCACTGATCAAATGCCATGAATATTTCTTTTGACCTGAAGGTAATAGTTCTGATTCCATAAATTGGCATTCCTACTAAAGATGATATTGTTCTCTCTAAATCTTGTGTTCACTAATGAAAATTCAATTTCTTGACTTTCAAAACTGGAGGCCAGAACCTTGAAATGGTGAACACACACCCACATATTGTCACCCATTCAAAGCCTGCCTATATCCAGGATGACGATGTCATGTTTTTTTAACTGCAACAGCAGCCAGTAAGATTTTGGCACACTCAGTCCCTTCTAAGAATCTATAATAAGGAAACTGGAAGAAATTAGGACAAAGATTTATGTACCAAGAATTCATAGCTATGTAATCCATAATAGCAATTATATTAATCTCTTTCTATCACTGTGATTCAAATGATAAAAATGCAGCTAAATCTACATAAGAAAAAACAAAACAAAACAAACAAAAAACAAAGTATGAGTAACATATTTGTATATTTAACAAAATTTTGGGAAGGGTAAACAGGGAGCTGCATTTATGCATCACTGGATCCAGAAACCCAAATAATGTCAACATGCACTCGTTTTAATTTTGTCATCCTTGTTTCTTGTAAATTGACTTCTCTCAAAATGTAGCTGAGTGTTCCTATACGGAGTGGAGCATGAATACTATTGAAAAGTATTTTTAAGTCATCCAGCATCCAAAGATAAGCACTACTAAGACTTTCCTTCCAGGATTCATGTATGTAATTGTTTACATACATAACACCCCTGAACACACACACACACACAAGCATACATAGTTATTTGGGGAGCAAACTGGGTATTTACAGTTTTGTAGCTTGCTTTTGTTACTTAGGACTTTTCTATGAAGATTCCCTGGTTCTTAAATTTTATTTGAAAATGATGTTCAAAGATTGCCCTGTTATTCATTCTATCTACCTTTACATAACCATTTCCTGCAAGGTGCTTTCAAAATTTAAGATGATTTCAATGTTTCATTATTATAATACAAAATAAATGCTGAAATAAAAATAATCAGATACACATTTCCAGCCATAAAATAAATGTCATGGGGATGTAATGTATAGCATGGTGATTGTAGTTAACAATACTGTATTGCATATTAAAAAGTCACTAAAAGAGCTGATCTTAGAAGTCTTCATTACACGCACACACACAAAAAAAAAAAGACAGAAAAATTCTGTAACTGTATGGTGATGGATGTTAACTAGACTTTTTGTGATGATTATGTCACAATGTACACAAATATCAAACCATGATGTTATACACCTGATAGTAATATAATGTTATATGTCAATTTTACCTCAAAAAAATTTCTCATTGTGTCCTAGAACAAATTCCTAGATACAGAATTCATGGGTCAAATGATATGTACATATTTGAGACCTGTAAAAATGATTGCCAAAGTTGAGGAAGTTGTTCTGATTTAAACTTTCACCAGCATTGTATGAGAATGATTTTATTACTATAAATCTGCCAACATTGGGAGTTATAATTCACAAATATTTTTGCCAACTTGACAGATACTTTAATTTGCTTAAATAATTCTTCATGTGTTTATTATCAATTTTTATATCTTATTTTGAGAATTGCCTAAGTCCGTGATTGCAATGAACACGGGATGTTTTCTTTTCTTTATTGATTTAAAAGTTATATTTATTTAATAAATTTATTAGTCCTTTATCATATATGTGGCAAAATTTTTAATGTGTTTCTATATTGTAATTTTGTGATGTTTTGATATAAAATAACTTCAGATTCATATGTAGTCAAATTATCACTTTTTTCTTTTCCATTTTCCACAGTCACCAATACCCATTGTCAAATTTAGACATTATTATAACTACAGTACCTGCACAGATCTAATTTCAAGCATACTTCCCTTTTCAACTTTCCAGCTCACTCCCTCTAATGCTCCAACTCTAGTAATTCTCCTTCCCCACAGGACTTTCTCTCCATCAGTCCCTTTACCTTTCTCTCTCCTTCAAGTCCTGATTTCCCTCCTTATCCAGCAAAAAGCCCATCAAGACCATAACCCCCCAGACCATAACCTCCCTCGACCTCTTATTCTACCTTTGGTCTATTCAAAAAACCTCTTGATTGGATTCAACTCTAGACTGTGGCCACAAGACTCAATGTGATGGGAGAAAAATATGGCCGTGTTGACTGGTTTCCCAATAAATCAATCACCACCAACCTCAACTGGGACTTTTGGCCACAGTCATATTATAGTTCCTTAAACCATTAATATGCTTCTCCCCTCCAAACTACCAGCGATGACCTTGATTGCTGTTTCACTAAGGAAATAGAAGTAATCGGCAGAGGATCCATGTTCCCTAACTATCACAAGGAACACTCTGCCAAGCCTCTGTTCCTATGGACGTCTTGTCCTTGGTCCTATGAAAGGACGATGTTACGTTTAGTCTCTTCATCCCAGTTCCTCTCCTCTGATGATTACTTAGTTCCAGAAACAGCTCCCTCTGGATACCGCAGTGTAATTGCATCTAAGTGGTCATTGTCCAGGGACCAGATCAGACTTGTGAAGCTGCAGAGAATTCAGCACGCATTCAGAGGGTACTACGTGGTCACAGGGCTTGCTTCTCTACCACATTGAGATGACCCAAGCCCCTCAGTCCTTCTATAGATTCAGACAAAATACGGGAGACAACCCAAGGATGGGGGAGTATTGAAAGACCCCCTTTCCCCATCAGAGTCTGAGTCACCAGTTAAAAACTATATCAAACAGAAGATACTATCATAACTTTTCAAAAAAACTTTTTGAAAGTTTTTGAAAGAGTCAAATTTTCTCTATTCTCTTCTACTTAGCTTGGTGTAGACATTTTTTGTTAGCATTTTTGAATAGTATAATAAATTTTCAGCACACAAAATAAATTTCTAGTTAAAGATGCAGTTGAGTGCCATCTTTCTTATTCTGTCTGAACAGTATTAATATGAACTGGTAAATATAATGATGTAGGTGCCAAATTTCAGTGAACAGAAGTAAAGCAATTCCACCAGTATGATAAATAGCTAGAAAATATTTCTGAAGAAATACCTGAATTCTGAAGTAGCAACTTTATTTCTGTAACAGTAAATTTGAGGCTATTTATTGTCACACTTACAAAATCTGTTTTACATATTTCTTAATACCCCTGATGAATATCCTCTTGCAGAAGTACATATGACCTACCAATACAGCTAGCATAGGAGTCACACAGGGTCATTTGTAACAATAAATAGGAGGCAGAGAGCTAGTAAAGTATATTTTGTTTACGGTAAATTAGAGTAACTAATCATCCACCTCTCCTTCTTTCCTTTAGGGTGTATTGAGAGTGGGTGGGAGGGGCTCTTACATTTTTCTTCTGAGCTAAGCCACGCCCTAGTCTCATCGGCCCATCCATACTGCTCTTAGCTGCATCATCAAAAACTTTGTACGTTATGACTGGTCACTGCCTGGAGTCTTCAGACCCAGGTCCCTAAATACATACTACTTTTCCCCAGAAGAAGGAGCAGAGAATCTGTTGTGGGGTAGAGTGCCTTCAATTTCCGACCTTGTCCCTTTCTCTACATCACCACCACTCAACCTATAATTTTATCAGACTTTTCTCCAAATTTAGTGGCAGGATTGATTTGCCTGAGGACTCATCACCTTCTCATCACTACACCTTAATCAATCAAGAGATGAATGATTCCAAAGTTCCATGTGATTCATCATTAAAACTCACGTCCTTCTGAATGGCACTGGGAGTACTGGGCTTGGTCCTTCTACATCTCACCAGGGGACCGAGAATTCTTCTGATACCAGTGACAACTCTCCACTGGTGTGGTTTATTCTCTGCATAGTCTGGAAAATAACTGTAGACCCTCTTCACACTCCCCTTTCCTAAAGATAAGTATTCATTCTCACGGCAGCAGAGTTAAATTCTATAGTCAAGAAAGAAAATTATCTTTCTAACTGCTTCATCCTTTAAAGTATCCCCCACATGGTAGGAGTTCATCCACCTTGAAGAATGGGTGATGAGGGAGGTACACAATGTAAACTTTTCATTTAAGCATTCGAAAAATGACTGAGTTCATAAAATGAACATTTTGTAAGCACCAATAATCTACAGGCACCGGCTTCTAAAGCAGAAAACCTTGGTGCAAAACTCTTGTCGAGTACACTCCCCAACCTCCTGTCCTTGGTCCAGCACTCAGGATGCCACATTGTAGTTATCTGTTTACCTGCACGAACTTTCCTTCAGATTATGTGTATCCTGAAGGTGGGGATGTTCTTTTCTCTCTCTTGTCACCAGCATTTAGCACAGTGTGTATTACAGAGTGTACATATTGTGTACACCATTAGCACATTTAGAGTAGTTCCTTAATATGTATTTTTGAATGAATGATTATAAATCTCATAACAAGATCATTGACATTTTAGAGAGAAAAACAGATATCTATCCATGTAACTAGTTTAAAATTGTGTGGAGGGATAATACATTGAGGGGTTGTTTTGTGGTTTATTTTTGTTGCCATGGAGACAGAAAAGCATTCCAGGTACATTTGCCCCTTGGAAGAGCCCCAGGGTTTCTATATAGACCTGTGTTCTGAATCCTAGGCTCCTTTTTATTGGGATGGAAAGCAAGAGTTCCTTTGTGTTTCTCAAAATTCCTTGATGATAATCCCTACACAGGTTGTATCTTGGAGGTTGAAGCCCACTGAGAAACTCACACCAGGAATTGATTAAGTGGAATGTACTTGATCCAGGGGGGCAAGACCTGGGATCCTCCCTCTCAGGGCCATGGGAGGGATAGATGTGGCCAATGCCTGGGGAGGCTGCACCCTCAGCTATGGTCCCAGAGCTCAAGACGTCTTCTTGGTGTGGAAGGACTTTTTCAGTGAAGAGAAGATGACACTTGTCTGCCCAATCTAAGTCCCTACAAGCAAGTCCCTTATAACCTCAGCAGTTCTCTAGTCATGGTTTATACTGGGATTGGCTGGCAATTGAGGGCTTGCAACCGAAGTTAATGTGCTGCAAACTGTTCTAGAATAATCCAATCTCATGTACGACAGATGGAAAGATGAAGTGATTGAGGAGACAACAGTGAACAACTCATTTTTTCCAGGGACTTAACTGTGGGAGGGAGGGATATGAAACTTAGAAGGAATCTGTAAGCATTGATTAGAAATAGAAGGGGAAAAGAGCATAAGCAAAATTGTGGAAGTAAGAAAATGTATGTTGGAAGAAAAGCACTTTTTTGGGTGTGACTACTGCAGTGCTTACCGATATTTGCTGGGCATGAGAACAACACTTACTGTTCTCATATATGGTGCATACACCAAGGACCTCACTGAGATAGCCTGAATCAGTGGGTCTCGAGTGGGCTCTATTATGTGGATAAGGAAGAAGTTCTACAGGTGTGTTTGATGCACTCAAACAGGTGAGAAACATAGGGATAGAGGTGGAATTATCAGGAAAGAATCATGGGAGGTTAGCCAGAATTTAGATAGAACTGGATTTTGAAGAATGTTAAACAACTCGCTCAAAAGTTTGGATTCTGAATGGAGGGAATTATATCGTCCTCTGTTTATTGCATATATATCATTATATTGGCATGTGCCATTTTTGTATTTTATATTGTTACTCTTTTTATCATTTACAAAAGTGCCCTCCTTCCTTCCAACTTTCTTTCATTTAACAAATACATTTTGAGCACCTATCATGGGTTAGACACAGATGTATAGATGTGGATATAAAATAAATAATCCCTGATTTCAGGAAGTTCTTAGCATGGTTCTCTTAATACTTTACTAGACTTTTAGTAAAAAATGAACCATTACTTTACAATTTAGAATTTATATCAACCAATTACTTGTATAGGGAAGTATAACCTATTTCCAGCAAAAATCCATATTTTCCCACAAAGACATTGAACATCTTTACTTCTGAAAGCAAAATTCTGCCTTTCACAGATATTTTAAGGAGGAAAATACTAACCTGATTAAATCATAAGATCATTGTCATGAAACTTTAAAACCCTTACTACCCTGGCTGGCCTTTCTAATTTAAATATTTACTATTCATAATTAATATCTTTAAGAAATTTCACTCTTATTAGGCTCTTAAAGAGTGGTGTATTAACTATATGACTAATAATACTTTTTGATTTTAAAAATATACTTTATATGACATTAAAGAAGCTACACAGGGGCTTCCCTGGTGGCGCACTGGTTGAGAGTCCGCCTGCCGATGCTGGGTACACGGGTTCGTGCCCCGGTCCGGGAGGATCCCACGTGCCGCAGAGCGGCTGGGCCCGTGAGCTGTGGCTGCTGAGCCTGCGTGTCCGGAGCCTGTGCTCTGCAACGGGAGAAGCCGCAGTGGTGAAAGGCCCGCGTACCGCAAAAAAAAAAAAAAAAAAAAAAAAAAAAAAAAAAAAAAAAGAAGCTACACAGCAACCTTTAAAAATTAAAAAAAAAAAAAGAGTGGTGGTTGAAGTAGTTTTTGACAGTGCCTTGTTCTACATAACCTGATATATTCAGTGTGTGTGTGTGTGTGTGTGTGTGTGTGTGCATGCGCACACACACACTTCCAGGTAGAATTACAGCTTCAAATAATTAAGGCTTTAGATTCGGACCTCAGAAAATAACTTAATTCTATACTCTGACACTTCTTCCTGTGGTAGGTTAATCTTCTATAAATTCATTTTGAAAAGTTGTTTTATGGTTATTCCAAAACTCCTTCATATAGAAACATCTCAAAAGAATAAAACATTAATCATAAGGAACTGAAAGAACATATTTCTTCCCTCATGAACATGTTGGTCAGTCATGAAAAAGCCAAAGAAATAAATTTCGTAAAATGCTGAAATGACATATAGAAAATGTGTGAGACTAAAACTACCACACAATTGAAGGTAAATGCCCCCCATTTCTTTGTATCATGAGCATGACCTTCAGTGTACAGAAGATACCTGTTTTGATGGTGGTTTTCCTGTAGGAAGGAACACTGTGTGGCCTGTGTTCTACTTAACGAGAAGCACCAGAGGTCTTCCCAGATGTTCCACTGCCCAGGCCCAGCAGTGGGCTAACATCAGATGTGCGGGCAAGGCCACCTGCTGGCTCCACTCCTGGCTCCATGGGAGATTTGCATTCCTGTGGCCTGTTGCTCTGCAGGACCCCTCTCAGCACCTCCCAGTCCCCTATCCTGCTTAATACCACGGAAGCCTTCCAGCCATGAAGTCTCTTTTCTGTATTAACATCAGCTCACAAGAGTGAGGGGTTCTTGCCATGATTTCTTTGCTTAGAGTATGATGTTTTTACTTCATTGAGGCCACATAAAAGGAAATGCTTTTCTATGGGCTGGATTAAGAAAAAATAAATGTCTTCTTGCTTAGAATCATGAACAGATAGTTTGTTCTTTTGTGAAAATAATGCTCCACATTTTAATCTGCAAATAGTGTGTTAGAACAAAAATATAAATCTTGACAATACTAACATCCATAAAATGTTTCGATTTTATTGCATATATATATATATATATATATGTATATATATATATATATATATATATATATATATATATATATATATATATATACACATACATATATATATATATTTTTTTTGGCCAACAGAGTAAGTCACTTGAGTGTGTTAAGATCAGACAGCAAAGGTGGTGATGGGATTCCTCTATAAACCTAAGACATTTCAGGTTTCAGAGAGGAGACATTGCAGGCAGCAACAGAGGTGAGAGGATGATTCATAACACTGCAGTGCAGAGTGTACTGAGAACACAATGAGAAAGAGGACGCTGTCATCAAAGGAACTTGCCAAAGAGTGGATTTTTAAATTCTTTTAAGAACAGAAAAGCGAATGGGAATGTATGTAGGTAGATTTCGTGCATTGCCCATGAGAAATTGAAACAACGGCTTACACCAAGTACTAATGTCAGAGGTACTGACATTATTTATAGGAAGCATCTTTATTGTTTCTGTTAAATAGTGAAGGCTTCATATTAAAATGGCAAATTTATATTTACTTCTGTACTTATAGGTTAAAATACAATATGTCTGATTCTTAAACTACCTAAAGCATTTTGCATATATCTTTCTGGGTTTAAGGTACAATTATTTAAATTGAATAAACATTTTTTTAAGATACAACAAGTAATTCATAAGGGAAAGCTTTCACTTTTTTGAGGTTTTCTAATGTGTCAATAGGTTTCCATACTCAAGCCACTTACCACGGATTGACAATTCATAGATGATAAAAGATGGAATTTCCACATAGCATTTAAACCTAGTTGGACCTTGATTTTAAATAATGTCATCTGTGACCTAAACAACCATAGGTGTTCTAATAGAAACATGGTGTAATAAATTTAATCCTTTAAAAAATGTTTATAGTATTGTTTTTAAAATAATCACAGCCATTTTTTCCAAAGATAACTCATTGAACTTTACCTGTAATGGGGTAATTTAAACATTTTTAATATAATTGAATATGTTATGTTATTATTTATATTTATTCCATAGAATACTATGATATTTTTATTTTTTATTTTTTAACATCTTTATTAGAGTAAAATTGCATTACAATGGTGTGTCAGTTTCTGCTTTATAACAAAGTGAATCAGTTATACATATACATATGTCCCCATATCTATTCCCTCTTGCATCTCACTCCCTCCCACCCCTCTAGGTGGTCACAAAGCACCAAGCTGATCTCCCTGTGCTATGCAGCTGCTTCCCACTAGCTATCTATTTTACGTTTGCTAGTGTATATATGTCCATGCCACTCTCTTACTTTGTGTCAGCTTACCGTTCCTGCTTCCCGTATCCTCAAGTCCATTCTCTAGTAGGTCTGTGTCTTTATTCCCATCTTGCCCCTAGGTTCTTCTGACCATTATTTTTTATTTTTTTATTTTTTTAGATTCCATATATATGTGTTAGCATACAGTATTTGTTTTTCTCTTTCTGACTTACTTCACTCTGTATGACAGACTCTATGTCTATCCACCTCATTACCAATAACTCAGTGTCTTTACTTTTTATGGCCGAGTAATATTCCATTGTATATATGTGCCACATTTTCTTTATCTGTCCATCTCTTGATGGACACTTAGGTTGCTTCCATGTCCTGGCTATTGTAAATAGACCTGCAATGAACATTTTTGTACATGACTCTTTTTGAATTAAGGTTTTCTCAGAGTATATGCCCAGTAGTGGGATTGCTGGGTCGTATGGTAGTTATATTTTTGTTTTTTTAAGGAACCTCCATACTGTTCTCCATCATGGTTGTATCAATTTACATTCCCACCAACAGTGCAAGAGGGTTCCCTTCTCTCCACAAACTCTCCAGCATTTATTGTTTGTAGATTTTTTGATGATGGCCATTCTGACTGGTGTGACATGATATCTCATTGTAGTTTTGATTTGCATTTCTCTAATGATTAATGATGTTGAGCATTCTTTCATGTGTTTGTGGGAAATCTGTATATCTTCTAAGGAGAAATGTCTATTTAGGTCTTCTGCCAATTTTTGGATTGGGTTGTTTGTTTTTTTGTTATTGAGCTGCATGAGTTGCTTATCAGTTTTAGAGATTAATCCTTTGTCAGTTGCTTCATTTGTAAATACTTTCTCCCATTCTGATGGTTGTCTTTTGGTCTTGTTTATGGTTTCCTTTGCTGTGCAAAAGCTTTGAAGTTTCATTAGGTCCCATTTGTTTATTTTTGATTTTATTTCCATTTCTCTAGGGGGTGGGTCAAAAAGGATGTTGCTGTGATTTATGTCATACAGTGTTCTGCTTAAGTTTTCCTCTAAAAGTTTGATAGTGTCTGGCCTTACATTTAGGTCTTTAATCCATTTTGAGCTTATTTTTGTGTATGGTATTAGGGAGTGTTCTAATTTCATTATTTTACATGTAGCTGTCCAGTTTTCCCAGCACCACTTATTGAAGAGGCTGTCTTTTCTCCACTGTATATTCTTGTCTCCTTTATCAAAGATAAGGTGACCATATGTGTGTGGGTTTATCTCTGGGCTTTCCATCCTGTTCCATTGATCTATATGTCTGTTTTTGTGCCAGTACCATACTCTATTGATTACTGTAGCTTTGTAGTATAGTCTGAAGTCAGGGAGCCTGATTCCTCCAGATTCTTTTTCCTTCTCAAGATTGCTTTGGCTATTCGGGGTCTTTTATGTTTCCATACAAATTGTGAAATTTTTTGTTCTAGTTCTGTGAAAAATGCCATTGGTAGTTTAATAGGGATTGCATTGAATCTGTAGATTGCTTTGGGTAATAGAGTCATTTGTGCAATGTTGATTCTTCCAATCCAAGAACATGGTATATCTCTCCATTGATTATGTATCATCTTTAATTTCTTTCATCAGTGTCTTATAATTTTCTGCATACAGGTCTTTTGTCTCCTTAGGTAGGTTTATTCCTAGATATTTTATTCTTTTTGTTGCAATGGTAAATGGTAGTGTTTTCTTAATTTCACTTTCAGATTTCTCATTATTGGTGTATAGGAATGCAAGAGATTTCTGTGCATTAATTTTGTATCCTGCTACTTTACCAAATTCATTGATTAACTCTAGTAGTTTTTTGGTAGCATCTTTAAGATTCTCTATGTATAATATCATGTCATCTGCAAACAGTGACAGGTTTAGTTGTTTTTTTCCAAATTGGATTCCTTTTATTTCTTTTTCTTTTTTGATTGCTGTGGCTAAAACTTCCAATACTATGTTGAATAAGATTGCTTAGAGTGGGCAAACTTGTCTTTTTCTTGATCTTAGTGAAAATGGTTTCAGTTTTTCACCATTGAGGAAGATGTTGGCTGTGGGTTTGTCATACATGGCCTTTATTTTGTTGAGGAAAGTTCCCTCTATATCTTCTTTCTGGAGGGTTTTTATCATAAATAGGTGTTGAATTTTGTTGAAAGCTTTCTCTGCATCTATTGAGATGATCATATGGTTTTTCTCCTTCAGTTTGTTAATATGGTGTATCATGTGGATTGATTTGTGTATATTGAAGAATCTTTGCATTCTTCAGATAATCCCCACTTGATCATAGTATATGATCATATTATGTGCTGTTGGATTCTGTTTGCTAGTATTTTGTTGAGGATTTTTGCATCTATGTTCATCAGTGATATTGGTCTATAGTTTTCTTTCTTTGACATCTTTGTCTCGTTTTGGTATCAGCGTGATGGTGGCCTGGTAGAATTAGTTTGGGAGTGTTCCACCCTCTCCTATATTTTGGAAGAGTTTGAGAAGGATAGGTGTTAACTCTTCTCTAAATGTTTGATAGAATTCACCTGTGAAGCCATCTGGTCCTGGGCTTTTGTTTGTTGGAAGAATTTTAATCAAAGTTTTAATTTCAGTGCTTGTGATTGGTTTGTTCATATTTTCTATTTCTTCCTGGTTCAGTCTTGGAAGGTTGTGCATTTGTAATCATTTGTCCATTTCTTCCACATTGTTCATTTTATTGGCATATAGTTGCTTGGCATATAGTTGCTTGTACTTCTTTTTCATTTCTAATTCTATTGATTTGTCTTCTCCCTTTTGTTCTTGATAAGTCAGGCTAATGGTATATCAATTTTGTTTACCTTCTCAAAGAAACAGCTTTTAGTTTTATTGATCTTTGCTATCGTTTTCTTCATTTTTTTCCATTTATTTCTGATCTGATATTTATGATTTCTTTCCTTCTGCTAACTATGGGGTTTTTTTTTTGTTCTTCTTTCTCTAATTGCTTTAGGTGTAAGCTTAGGTTGTTTATTTGAGATGTTTCTTTTTTCTTAAGGTAGGCTTCTATAGCTATAAACTTCACTCTTAGAGCTGCTTTTGCTGCATCCCATACATTTTGAGTTGTTGTCTTTTCACTCTCATTTGTTTCTGTGTATTTTTTGATTTCTTCTTTTTTTGTCTGTGATCTCTTGATTATTAAGTAGTATGTTGTGTAGCCTCCATATGTTTGTATTTCTTACAGATTTTTTTTCCTGTAATTGATATCTAGTCTCATAGTATTGTAGTCAGAAAAGATACTTGATACAATTTGAATTTTCTGAAATTTACCAAGGCTTGACTTGTGACCCAAGATATGATCTAGCATGGAGAATGTTCCATGAGCACTTGAGAAGAAAGTTTATTCTGTTGTTTTTGGCTGGAATATCCTATAAATATCAATTAAGTCCATCTTGTTTAATGTGTCATTTAAAGCTTGTGTTTCCTTATTTATTTTCATGTTGGATAATCTGTCAATTGGTGAAAGTCAGGTGTCAAATTCCCCTACTATGATTGTGTTGCTATCGATTTCCCATTTTATGGCTGTTAGTATTTGCCTTATGTATTGAGGTGCTCCTATGTTGGGTGCATAAATATTTACAATTGTTATATCTTTTTCTTAGATTGACCTCTCAATAATTATGTAGTGTCCTTCTTTGTCTCTTTCAATAGTCCTTGTTTTAAAGTCTATCTTGTCTGATATGAGAATTGCTACTCTAGTTTTCTTTTGATTCCCATTAGCATGGAGTACCTTTTTCCATCCTCTCACTTTCAGTCTGTATGTGTCCCTAGGTCTGAAGTGGGTCTCTTGTAGACAGCATATACATGGGTCTTGTTTTCGTATTCATTCAGCCAGTTTGTGTTTTTTGGTTGGAGCATTTAATCCATTTACATTTAAGGTAATTTTCCATATGTATGTTCCTATTACTCTTTCCTTAATTGTTTTGGGTTTGTTATTGTAGGTCTTTTCCTTCTCTTGTGTTTCCTGCCTAGAGTAGTTCTTTTAGCATTTGTTGTAAAACTGGTTTGTTGATGCTGAATTCTCTTAGCTTTTGCTTGTATGTAAAGGTTCTAATTTCTCTGTTGAATCTGAATGGGATCCTTGCTGTGTAGAGTAATCTTGGTTGTAGGTTTTTCTTTCATCACTTTAAACATGTCCTGCCACTCCCTTCTGGCTTGCAGAGTTTCTACTGAAAGATCAGTTGTTAACCTTATGGGGATTCCCTTATGTGTTACTTGTTGTTTTTCCGTTGCTGCTTTTAATATTTGTTCTTTGTATTTAATTTTTGATAGCTTGATTAATAGTGTCTTTTCATGTTTCTCCTTAGATTTATCCTGTATGGGACTCTTTGTGCTTCCTGGACTTGATTAACTGTTTCCTTTCCCATATTAGGGAAGTTTTCAACTATAATCTCTTCAAATATTTTATCAGTCCCTTTCTTCTTCTCTTCTTCTTCCGAGACCCATATAATTCTAATGTTGGTACATTTAATGTTTTCCCAGAGGTCTCTGAGACTGTCCTCAATTCTTCTCATTCATTTTTCTTTATTCTGCTCTGCAGTAGTTATTTTCACTATTTTATCTTCCAGGTCACTTATCTGTTCTTCTGCCTCAGTTATTCTGCTATTGTTCCCTTCTACAGAATTTTAAATTTCATTTATTTTGTTGTTCATCTCTGTTTGCTCTTTAGTTCTTCTAGGTCCTTCTTAATGGTTTCTTGTATTTTCTCCATTCTGTTTCCAAGATTTTGGATCCTGTTTACTATCATTATTCTGAATTCTTTTTCAGGTAGACTGCCTCTTTCCTCTTCATTTGTTAGGTCTGGTGGGTTTTTGCCTTGTTCCTTCATCTACTGTGTGTTTTTCTGTCTTCTCATTTTGCTTACCTTACTGTGTTTGGGGTCTTCTTTTCTCAGGCTGCTGGTTCTTAGTTTCTGTTGTTTTTGGTGTCTGTCCCCAGTGGTTAAGGTTTTTCAGTGGGTTGTGTAGGCTTCCTGGTGGTGGGACCCTTGTCTGTGTTCTGGTGGATGAGGCTGGATCTTGTCTTTCTGGTGGGCAGGTCCCATCTGGTGGTGTGTTTTGGGGGTGTTTGTGTCCTTAGTATGATTTTAGGCAGCCTCTGTGCTAATGGATGGGGTTGTGCTCCTGTCTTGCTGGTTTTTTTGGCATAGAGTGTCATGCACCATAACTTGTTGGTCATTGAGTGGATCTGGGTCTTGGTGATGAGACGGAGATCTCTGGGAGATTTTCACCCTTTGATATTACATGGAGCTGAGACGTCTCTTGTGGACCAGTGTCCTGAAGTTGGCTCTCCCACCTCAGTGGCACAGCCCTGATGCCTGGCTGGAGCACCAGGAGCCTGTCCTCGACATGGCTCAGAATAAAAGGGAGAAGAGAAAGAAAGAAAGAAGATAAAGTAAAATAAAGTAAAATAAACTAAACAAAGTTATTAAAATAAAAGTACAAAATAATTTTTAAGAAAAAAAGTTTTTTAAGTAAGAAAATAAAAAAGACAGACAGAACTCTAGGACAAATGGTCAAAGCAAAGCTATACAGACAAAATCACACACAGAAACATACACACTCACAAAAAGAGAAAAAGGGGAAAAAAATATATATATATCATTGCTCCCAAATTCCACCTCCTCAATTTGGGATTATTTGTTGTCTATTCAGGTATTCCACAAATGCAGGGTACATCAAGTTGATTGTGGAGACTTAATCCGCTGCCCCTGAGGCTGCTGGGAGAGATTTCCCTTTCTCTTCTTTGTTTGCACAGCTCCCGGGGTTCAGCTTTGGATTTGGACCGGCCTCTGTGTGTAGGTCACCTGAGAGCATCTGTTCTTCTCTCAGACAGGACGGGGTTAAAGGAGCAGCTGATTCAGGGGCTCTGGCTCATTCAGGCCGGGTGGAGGGAGGGGTTCGGATGCCGGGCAAGCCTGTGGTGGCAGAGGCCAGCGTGATGTTGCACCAGCCTGAGGTGCGCCATGCGTTCTTCCAGGGAAGTTGTCCCTAGATCACAGGACCCTGGCAGTGGCGGGCTGCACAGGCTTCTGGAAGGGGAGGTGTGGATAGTGACCTGAGCTCACACACAGGCTTCTTGGTGGTGGCAGCAGCGGCCTTAGCGTCTCATGCCCGTCTCTGGGGTCAGCGCTGATAGCCGTGGCTTGTGCCTGTCTGGAGCTCCTTTAAGCGGTGCTCTGAATACCCTCTTCTTTCTCACCAGGAAACAAGGCGGCTAGAAAAAGTCTCTTGCCGCTTCGACAGCTCCAGACTTTTTCCCGGACTCCCTCCCGGCTAGCTGTGGTGCACTAACCCCCTTCAGGCTGTGTTCACACAGCCAATCCCAGTCCTGTCCCTGGGATCTGAAGGAAGCCCGAGCCTCAGCTCCCAGCCCACACCTGTCCCGGCGGCAAGCAGACAAGCCTCTCGGGCTGCTGAGTGCTGGTTGGCACCGATCCTCTGTGCAGGAATCTCTCTGTTTTGCCCTCCGCACCCCTGTTGCTGTGCTCTCCTCCACGGCTCCGAAGCTTCCCCCCTCTGCCACCCACAGTCTCCGCCCGCTAAGGGGCTTCCTAGTGTGTGGAAACCTTTCCTCCTTCACAGCTCCCAGCCACTGGTGCAGCTCCCGTCCCATTCTTTGTCTCTGTTTTTTCTTTTTTCTTTTGCCCTACCCAGGTACGTGGGGAATTTCTTGCCTTTTGGGAGGTCTGAGGTCTTCTGCCAACGTTCAGTATGTGTTCTGTAGGAGTTGTTCCACATGTAGATGTATTTCTGATGTATTTGTGGGGAGGAAGGTGATCTCTGCATCTTACTCTTCTGCCATTTTTAAGCTCCTCCCTCTATGATATTTTTAATAGTCGGATTTATTTTTCAACACATTGTACATTTATTTGGATTAAGAATTATTTTAAAAATATTAGCAAATTGAATTTAACAACATATATAAGAAGGATCATACACCATGATTAAGTGGGATTTATTCCAAGGAGGCCATGATCATTCAATATCCTCAAATCAATCAATGCGATACACCACATTAACAAAAGGAAGGATAAAAACCACATGATCATCTCAATGAATGCAGAAAAAGCATTTGACATAATTCAACATCCATTCATGACAAAAACTCTCATCAAAGTTGGCATAGAGGGAATATATCTCAACATAATAAAGGCCATTTATGACAAACCCACAGCTAACATCATATTCAATGGTGAAAAGCTGATAGCTTGTCCTCCAGAATCAGGAACAAGACAAAGATGCCCACTCTCACCACTTCTATCTAGCATAGTATTAGAAGGTCTTAACCATAGCAATGTGACAAGGAAAAGAAATAAAATACATTCAGATTGGAAGGAGAGAAGTAAAACCGTCACTTTACAGAGGACATTTCCAAGGATAGAGAATTGGCTAAACAAATTATGACCTAACAACACAGTGGGATAATTTGCAACATCCTTAAACCTCAATTGTTTCATTTGAACGATTGGGATAACACATACCATTGAAGTTGTGAGGTTTCTATGAGGTTATATAAGTAAAATATTGAGCACAGTGCCTGGGACAAAGGCACCTTCATCTTATAAATTCATGTATAGATGCATAGAAATATATTTGGTAGTATATAAAAGTAGGTGTAGATTATGGTTGACTTTGAATAGTTTTATGACTGTTTAATATTCTTGTATAGGCCAAGTTTCTTATACTTATGATAGAACTGTGATATTTTATTTTACTTTATACATTAGTAATTTGGACTACAGCAATGACAACAGTAATTGAATGGAATCAATAAACCCATAATAAAGAAATTAAAGCAAAGGATCTGTTATTTAGAAGGATTATCTTATCCAAGCCTTTCCTTCTTTTTCCTATTTTTCAATTTATTGCACCTGCTCTGATAATGAGTTAATATTTTAACATGTATAAATTTTCATTTTGTTTTATTTCTACTGAGTTTATATATCTTATTACTCTGGCATACACATACATATTGATTTATAAACTAAATTAATATGACTAATATAAATAGGGAAAAACAATAATATTTGAATGAAAATGAAATTGAAAAAATCAAACAAGTATAAAATCTTTCAAAACCAACAAAAATTCTGAATAAAAAGTCAAAACTTCTCAGTGATGTTTCAAGGGAAGTACTTTGTGGGATTCATTTCTTACCAAATAATAATTTTGCCAAAAAACCTTATCTAATTAAATAGTTTCTTCTAAATTACTTTCAGCTGAATTGCATGTCCTTATTTTGGAGCTGGAGAACATAAAGCAGGGTAGTCAAGAGATTTGTGTCATAGGGTAAATTAGAATGCATGCTTAATTCCAAATCTTGCATATTGTATTAAAAAAAAAACGTGAAGTTTTTCTAAAGCAGTGGAAAGCACTGAAGGTTTTATTGGACAGGAGAGCAACATCATAAATGTGATCTTTAAGCAAAATCACTGTTGGCATAGTGGTCAATGGACTGAAAGGGACAGAGTTAATTGAGCTGAAAACCAGTCTTGACGAGCAAAGACTCATTTGTGTGTTGCTTTATGTGTGAGACTCTAGTTTCAGGCTTGGTTTAATGCAACAGGGCATTTTTCCTGGAAAAGTTGTTTTCACACCAGAGGACTTTCCCAGTGGTACTTACAACCTTTCTAGCATTATTACACAAGGACACCTTCCAAAGAAAGGCATTCTCTTTCCCATTGATCTGTTTCATATGTTTGGATATTGACTACAGAGGTATGAGGGGTTTTACTTGAAAAACAAGACAACTGCTGCTAAAACTCACTTGAAAAGAATCACAATTCTGTAGACCCTGGAGTGTATAGGTAGACAGTCTTCAGTTCCATTATTTCATCATTTTTATTGGGAGATTTCATTATGAAACCACCTGCTTAATATCTATCTTGAAGATATTGCAGCACTGCTCCTTATTATAGCATGTTTCATTTTGGCTATTATCTGCTTAGAGTGGGAACTTAGTCTTTGGAGATACAAGTCCTCATTAGAAATTTAGTAAGGGAAAATATGTAACCTCCTTATTACAATCTATTCTGTGAAAGGAAAGCAGGTGTTATTAAGACCTTCAGTTTTAAGCTAATGTGGATTGAGAAGCAGTGTTAATCACAGTGTGATCTCTGTACAAGCAACATGGGTATCTCATTGCAACCCGAGCCTACAAAATCAGAGTCTGCATGTTAACGTGATGCCCACGTGACCCTGAGCCAATTAAAGTCTAATAGCAGCACAGTACAGAACACAAGAGGCACCTAAGCCCAGCGAGTGAGATGCATGGGTGTACACTGTGCATTTGAGTATTCATAGGAGAAACTACACCCAACTTATCATACAAATAAATATTTAATAATACTATGTGTTGGGGATCTGTCCACTCTCTTCCTTTTCTCCTTTTCCCCCATCTCATTTGTTTCCTAACTAGTTAATACAGAGAATTCTGGTGAAGCCTTGTGTCTTTTTTCAGACTCGTACTTTCCAAGGACAGGAACAAACTGAAATGTCAATAAGATGATTGTTTTTCTAAATGATAGAAAACTAGTTTTTTTTTTAACTAAATGACAGTGAATGAGATCACATCCCATCGAAACAGCCACCTTCTCTTTGTGGTTTCTCTTCTTTTTTGCTCAGTATCACTAGGCATGTCGGATGTCACAAGCTCTATACCTGACAATGCAGGTCCGTTTTACTATTACCTCACTTCTAGTCCTTGCACGTGGGTTGGTCCCCTTAAGACCATAAATCATAAATAAATTTTTTATTTATCCCCTGTGTTTCCTTTTATTCCACACGTCATTTTTCTGGTGTGTATAATAATATGCAATGGGGCTTTACAGCTTGTGCCATTGGTCTTTTCCTGCCCTTGGTACATTCAAAAGTCTTTGCAGCTATATCTCCATTTTTAATCTAGGTGAAGAATAATGATAAAGGATTTAGAAGAGAAAGGCAAGGATAGACCTGGAATGACCTTTCCAGAGTAAATATATTGGCCCATGCCAAATATTTAAATCCCTACTTAATATTATTGTAATAGGGAAAAACAAAT
Source organism: Mesoplodon densirostris (assembly GCF_025265405.1). Lineage (NCBI taxonomy): Eukaryota > Metazoa > Chordata > Mammalia > Artiodactyla > Ziphiidae > Mesoplodon > Mesoplodon densirostris. The sequence goes on along the minus strand of NC_082670.1, from coordinate 43,136,628 downwards.
CTGGCTTTATATTAGATCTGTTCCTTTTATTTTAACCCTGTACTTTGTTGCCTGTGTTTAGTCATGCTGGCCCTGCACCTTTTATAAAAGAATGTTTCCTATAGCCTGAAATATACAGGATAGCCTGTTCTCAGGGCTCTGACCTTTAAGAGTCCATTCATATAGAGATAAAAAGTTTCAGAACAGAGTATAACATTCCTCTTGTTGGAGGTTTACAGGAACATCATGACCTGACCTATGGGGACAGCTACAAGAACAAAGCATTCTGACTCCAGGAAGTTTGTAACAATCAACCATGCCCCTCCCTCACCTTGCCTTTAAAATGACTTTCCTGAAACCCTTCTGAGAGTTAGAGGTTTTTGAGCACAAGCCACCGTCTCCTTGCATGGCCCTGCATAAACCTTTCTCTGCTTCAAAATCGGACCTTTTGATTTGTTTGGCCTCACTGTGCATCAGGATAATGTCAGATAATGTCAGTAACATTATCTCAGCCATAGCTCTTGCCTTTCAAAATACCAGCCATCCATGAGGTGATGTCCTGACCCAGAGAGGTTAATAATTCTTCACATGAGGTAGCTTTCTGGCTGTTAACATACCATGTAGGTGTTTTCAGCATGGCGTTGTAGGAAGATTCTGGGGCCTGGGGTATGTCCTTGAGTCTAGTCTGTGGTACAAGGACACAGTCTCACTGAGTGCCTACAGATAAGTCATCATCATCATCAATACCACCATCACTGTCAGACCCTAATATTAGGTTCTTTCACATGACAGGTGGAAGAACTGAGTCAATCAACATGCCTAAAATATATGCTTCCTATCATTACCTATGGGATAAATGTGAGAATGAGACAAGATGCATGTGAACAGCCATGGAAAGAGAGCATGGCCACTGTGATATTATCATGTAAAGTTTGCTTCACACTTACTCTCAATTACTAAAGATTGAGCTGTAAATAGATGTGATTAGGTTATTTGGCAAAATAAATACCTCTTTACGTAATCATTTGATAGCAGGGATAGTCTGAAGTAGGATTATAGCATTCTGTGACACATTTAAGACATATTTTAATTGAAGAATGACTGTAACAGAATGCCCAATCAGAGAAATCTCAAAAATCCTTTCGAATCTAACATAGCGGCCAGTCACATATATCAATGGAATATTACTCAGCCATAAAAAGAAACGAAATTAAGTTATTTGTAGTGAGGTGGGTGGACCTAGGGACTATCATACAGAGTGAAGTAAGTCAGAAAGAGAAAAACAGATACCATATGCTAACACATACATATGGAATCTAAAAAAAAGAAAAAAAAAGGGTTCTGATGAACCTAGGGGCAGGACAGGAATAAAGATGCAGATGTAGAGGATGGACTTGAGGACACGGGGAGGGGGAAGGGTAAGCTGGGACGAAGTGAGAGAGTGGCATGGACATATATACACTACCAAACGTAAAACAGATAGCTAGTGGGAAGCAGCCACATAGCACAGGGAGATCAGCTTGGTGCTTTGTGACCACCTAGAGGGGTGGGATAGGGAGGGTGGAAGGGAGATGCAAGAGGGAGGAGATATGGGGATGTATGTATATGTATAGCTGATTCACTTTTTTATACAGCAGAAACTAACACACCATTGTAAAGCAATTATACTCCAATAAAGATGTTAAAAATAAAATAAAATAAAATAGCAGCCAGTAGGTATTAGTAGTCTTTACTATTGTAAGAAAAACTGTCTTGGGTTTAGATGTGTGAGTTTTAATGGGGTAAATTTCTCCTTACAGTATATCTCAGACTGTGAAAGTATTATAGAGGACATATTTTGTAAAGTCATATCATTGACTTTTTTGTTATTCGGGCTTGATTAAGCCTAGGAAATAATAATTAGATGACATTTGCTAACACTCAGATTATATCTAACATAATACCACCTCTCTCAGCCATTGTAACTATGTGCTAACTGCCTCTGTGTCCAAGTATATGAAGTCATAAATAAGCCCCAAGTGTCAAGCAAATACAAAAGCAGACATAACATTTTTCCCTGCATATGGGAACCATCTCTTATGAACTTAATTTCAATCACGTTAGGCAGTTTAAATTGTTTCTTGATTTCCTTTGTTAAGAAACTATTTATATTATTAAAAACAAGCTTTCACTTGTGGTTCTTACATGAAAACAGTGGACAACTTAAACATTTTGCAAACTGGAGTGTTCTAGTACACAGTGTTTGTCTGAAGCCTTTTTTGAGAGAAAGTGTATGAGGATTATAATAACTTTGGATATTTCAGGTGCTATAAAGATTAGTCTCCACATTCGGTCCCATGTTGGGCCTGCACTGATGTTATTAGGTTTGGGCAAATGTGTATAGTGAGTGAAGGAAATGTTTGGAAATGGGCCAAGCAGAAAGGGTGAGGAAAAGCCAGACATTTAGGCTACCCTGTTGCCATCAGCACTTCCTCAGTGCAAGGCTATTTAATGAACTTAGCATTTACAGATTTTTACTAGTGTCAAAATTTTGGAAGGCATCTTGTTTGAATATTCACACTGTTTTGCTTTTTTTACAAAAAAAGAAGAAAAGAATTGAAAGAGCATTTGCTACACCTCTGTATTGCCAGTGCTTTATAGTAGCTGTAGTGCAGCACCTTATTTTTTGTTTATCTTTGCCTGTTTTTATGTTGTCCCTTAACTGAGCATAAGAATATCATTTCTCTGACATGCAGAATTGTACTTTGATGGTCATTAAAAGTTTGGAAATGAGTGGTGTTTGGTAGTAACCAGCTGTGGCCTTGAGTGATGAAATTCTAAAAATATGTAGTGTGCCTTCTCAAAAAGCATATGCCTTAAATATGTAGAAGTAATTAAACATATAAGACCAAACTTTAGGCAAAATTGGCTGAAGGTGATATAAGCATCCCGTTCTTGACTCGAGGGACTGTAGTACAGGAGCTGGAGACTTTGATATGTAAATGGGAATAATTGCATAACTATCAATTCTCAAATGAACAATAAAATAAAAGCATTCCTATTTTATTTTATTTATTTAATTTTATCTGTGTCAGGTCCTCGTTGCTGCACGCGGGCTTTCTCTCGTTGCGGCGAGTGGGGGCTACTCTTCGTTGCGGTGCACGGGCTTCTCATTGAAGTGGAGCATAGGCTCTAGGTGCATGGGCTTCAGTAGTTGTGGCTCACGGGCTCTAGAGTGCAGGCTCACTAGTTCTGGCGCACGGGCTTAGTTGCTCCGCGGCATGTGGGATCTTCCTGGACCAGGGATCAAGCCGTGTTCCCTGCACTGGCAGGCAGATTCTTATCTACTGCGCCACCAGGGAAGCCCCTATTTTACATACAGGTATAATAAAAATGAGCACATGCACATACCCAAAGAATGCCATAATTAGGTCAGATCTATTAAAGGAGTCTTAAGGATTTCAAGAAGGTTGATGCAAGACAGAAAAGAAAGTCAGTGACTGTCACTGTGTATGTCTCCTGCCTAAATTCATTGACTGCTTGTTATTTCACTTTGTTGATCTTTCAAATGCCTTAGGAACCTAGGATCCCAAGAATTACAATAAGATAGCTAGTCATTACAGCTTTAAAAAAAAAAAAAAAAACAACCAACCAAACATTCCTGGATACTTTAGTCAGTTAGAACATAGCCACTGACACCTGAGAAGATTTGTAATTTATTCCAAGAATGAAAAACTTTTTATTATTACTAGCAGTGTTAGTATCAGTGTAATTGGAAAGAATAAGAATAGACCAGATAAAAATGTTTGCATTTTTTCTTTTGCCTGTGTTAAAACATAAAATTTATTCTTGAAACTCCCTGTAAAGAGTTTTTAGTATATTCTATACTAATTTTAATGACTATGTTCTACCTTACGCCTATGATTACATGGAACTTTTCATTTAAGTATTTTAATCAAACATATTTATTTAGCATACTAGCAGATGATGCAACAAAAAAATACTACTTAGGCACAAGTAAATGTTTTTGTTTCTTTCCTGGAGAATGTACTGGAGTGACTCGGTTTTTGCCTTTTATGAAATTGTTTAAAAATATTCTCAAACATTAACTCATGGATTTTTTTCTTTTTTTTTAGCTTCAAAAAATATGGGGTCATTATATCAGCTCAGCAGATGTCAAACCTAAATTTCTCTTGTCATAATTGAAGCCTGTCTCCTCTTCCTCCTCGTTCACTGGGAAAAGATAACAGCTGTTGGACATCAACCTCTTACAATAACTGTTTCCTCCTTAACTTTGTCTTTTTCAGTTCATTTGAAAACCCCAAGTCCTAATTTTCCTCATAGTTCCTATTATTCTTGCTAAAATTGTTGGATGTGATCTTAGAGTCACACTGCCATGGCCTCACATGTGGGGAGCCCCAAATTGAGAAGAGCTGCCTCAAAAAGACCACAGTCATCAGAAAGGTATGTTTGCCTAGCTCATTTGCATAACATGTCAAGTAATTATGATAATACCATAGAGGAATGGTACATTTACATATTCCATGTGATTCTTTCCTTGTTTTTCACAATTTAGTAATTTTGTATTGCATTTTGTTTAAATTAGTTCTTCTTGTGACTTATGACCTAGATTAATTTAAGCATTTTTCAAATCATTCATTCTATCTTAGATTAGGTATTTCATTTGTAAGTAGAGGTCAGAACGAGTCAGGAAGTATCTCAGTTTTCCTCAGTTTTCCTCAGTTTCCCTACTAATTCACTAAAGTCCTTCTTGGAGTCAGGATATATAGAAATGATGACATCTAGAGAATAATTTGAAAATGGTGATATGTATCTACACATTTTCATGTATAAACATTGCAAAATGTGAGTAACTTTTGAAGCAATCTCTTCTTCCTTCCTTACTCTCAAACTTCTGAATCTATTTTTATTCTATTTGTATTCATAGATGTTAACTGTATATATGCTATACATGTATGTATATATATACATATATATTTATTATATATATATATATATATATATATATATATATATATATATATATATATATATATTTCAGTAGTTAAGAACATGGATTTTGAGTTTTACCTTTGGCATTTATTAACTCTCTGATACACATGGAAGTACTGAAAAATTTTAAACCTCAGTCTCTTCATCTATAAAATGACAAAACCAAAGCTGACCACAATATCACAGGGTGGCTATGGGAATTAAGTGGGCTGATACATTTGGTACTTTGTAAAATATCTGACACACAATGAACATACAATACTTATTATCACTAACACTGCAATTCTATTATTATTTTTATTATTATCATCATCCCCTGAGTGACATCACCACTAACATAGAGTACTCTGTTACACATTACTCATACTTAAGTTGTAATGTATTAATGACCTTAGGAATATTTTAACCTGACTGCTTTCCAATCATGTATTTTTGTTGTTATTGTTTATTTGCTTGTTTAAATCTGTTAATTGTTGTTTACTATCTTTTCACAAGCTGTATATTTGCACCTGTGCACCTTAAACCTTTACTTCTGTCTTGGTTTAATGTTTTTTGGTCACACTACATCATTTATCTTTATGTGGATAGTGTTTTTTTATGTTCGACAATCATAGAACACAGGGAGAAGACAATAACCATATAAAACAACTAATACAGGCTCAATGAAGCTCACAGTTGGAGGCTGGCTCTCCACAATATGTCTACTTTGTTTCTAAACAATAAACTTAGGCTGAGTATAGCTAGATTCCCCATGAAGAGAGGGACCCCATTTCCTGTCTCTTTTGACATTTATACAGGAGCCACAAGGAGGCAGAGCCTCACTCAACAGAGTTGGAAAACTCTGGACTTTCAAGCTGACTCTGAAATCATGTTGGCAAGAGAAACACTTTCTATTTGGACAATGGCTCCCTAGAAAATTTGCATATTAGTATTTATATCAGTGGAGGTCTTGGAGCCCAATTTGCTAAGCTACTTCTTCTAGAGCTTCTGAGGAAGACTGTTAGGGTCATCCACTGGCTAAACTGAGTCATCAATGATGATTGTCTATTTGAGAAAATTGGAAATCTTAGTCCAGCAAAACTTTAAAAAAAATTCCAATATTTGTGTGCCTCACAGTTTTCCATGCTAATGGGTAATACTTAGAGTCAAATAGTTCCTATGGCAAAACCAATCATTTTACATTTAGCATGCAGGAGTGCTAATTATTAATAACCCAAAATGGAAAATTCAAGTGGGATACAGGCTCCTATAAAGAATAAAATCTATAGACTATTATAATGCTATACAATTACATAATAGTAATTTTAGTGAGGCATATGCACTCTTGAATAGTTCTTCTTATGTTTAAACCTGATGTTAAGTAATAATACATGTCGGTGAATGTCAGTTGCAAAGTGTCTACATCCTAACTTGACCTTGTTATTCTTTTCCATTATTACATACCCTTAATCTCTGAAAGAAACAGGGTTTTTCAGGAGAAACAGTATATTTGAGCCCTTTGGCAAGAAAATGCAAGATGTATTCAAGGAAAGAGGAAGTGGTTCCATTTGATTATAATAGGAGGCTTAGTAAGGAAGCCAATAGTGTGGGTTAGGAAGTTAGATTAGGTATAAATGAGGCAAAATCTGGAATGCTAGCACAAGGAATTAAAGTGTACTCTTTAGGCTAAGAATTTGAGCATAATAAGTATACTTTTATTTTATAAAACTTAAATTCATGAAATTTGTTTTTTATATTTATTCTAAACAACATGGAGGACATAGAAAAGTATGCAGACTCAATTTTAAGGCATCAGAAAAATTTAAAAGTAGTATACTACTTTATTTCTCTCTCCTCTCTTTTCTATAAAAGTATTTTTAAATATGACCAGGATAATATGGATTTTTTAAAAATTAAAATTAGTTATTGATATTTGAAAAGGTAATACATTATTAAGGTTTAAGATTCAAAAAGCACAAAAGGGCATACATTGAAAAGCTCCCTCTCAACTCTGTTCCCCGGCACCCAGTTCTGTCCTCCAAAGTGTCAATTCACTCACCCTCCCAGGCTGATCACAAGCACACATCCACATAAACACGTGTCCTTACCTGCTAGCAGATTTTTACTTTCTTTTGTACCATACCTTTTTCAACTAACAATGTATCTTAGAGATCATTCCATATCAGTATCTAGAGAGCTTTCTCATTTATCTAACGTTCATATGGAATCTTATTACATGAATATTTTGTAATTATTTAAATAGTACCTCTTTGATGGAGGTACTATTTAAATAATACAGTTTATTATTAAATAATAAACTGTACTTGGGGATTTTTGTCATTGTTACTGCAATAATATCTAGCTTCTTTGCTCAATACAAGACTGTATTGAGCAAAGAAGCTAGATATTATTGCAGTAACAATGACAAAAATCCCCAAGTCTCAGTTGTGTATATAACAGAAGTTTAATCTGGGTATCTGACTCCGTCTATTCCTTCCTCCAAGGACTGAGTTGAAAGCCTCCACCATTTAAACATAAATAAGTGACAAATCTCAATGTTAAGTTCTTACATATCTTTGCTGGTTTTCTGTCTACTAGTTCTATCTATTACTGAGAGAGGAGTGTTGAAGTCTTCAACTAGAGACTAAAATCTTTAATTCTCCTTTCACTTCCATCAGTTTTGGCTTTATGTCAAAACTCTTTAGTTATGTGCTTGTATTACTTTTCTATTGCTCATAACAAATTACCACAAACTTAGTGGCTTCAATCAACTTAATTTATTACCTCAGGGTTCTGGAGGCAGGAGTCCAGGAGGGCTTGACTTGGTTCCAAAGAGAAGGCAAGGAATGGTCAAGTCACCACAAGTTTGATGATACTCTGAATTCTAGGGCATTTCCTCTGCCCATCTGCTGTGTCCACTTTTCGTAGTCCTCCAAGTGTGGCACATTCAACCTGTGCAAGGTTTTATAATTGTTCTCAGGGAAGGAGACAGGGTGGCATGTGTTTACTCTCCCTGTACCCAGACCCAGAACCCCCAACTTGAGGTTCTTAAATATAAGTGATGGAAGTTGACTCTGGTAGTTTTTTTGTTTTTTTGTTTTTAGGTTATTGGATAACATAAGGAATTGGGAGTGTTGAAGAATGAGTCTAGAGGTCATGCTCCAGTGACAATGCTGCTAATCCCATCACAGAACCTGCTTAACCAGGGAACAGCTTAGCAGGGAACAGAAATTCGGGTTTTCCACAATGGCTACTGCTGTCAGTAGGAAGTCAATCTCCATATCCAGAACCCAAACCAGTGTTCATCTTCACCTCTAATGTTTTCTTGCTCAAGCCACTCACTTCTAAATCCAAGCCTCTCATAGGTGAATCTAATTTATGAAAATCATGTCACACACCTCTATGTGCAAATCAAGTCCCATGCCTGTATTTTTAACACTAAAAGGCCATGGAAGTGAGTTCTATGGGTAGTACCTCATGGAGGGAAATGCCCTCAGCACACTGAGGATGTTCAAAACGTGTTGGGTAACCAGGAAATGTGAAAAATGTATACTGCATTTTGAGTATATTGTATAAAGCAAGAGAAACTTTGATCCTGCCTTATTTACTAAAACTGTGTAATCAATTTTCCTGATAAAAGTACTAATGTGTTTTGTATACCTAGAAGGTTTAATGAAATCAACTGGTATTTTTAAGTGCTTTTATTGTGACATTGGCCATAGATAGATGAGAAAAACATTATATAGATAATGGTACTCTTGTGCTTAAGAATTCATAATGTCATGTTTCCATTATAGGACTGTGCTATAAACAAACAGACACACACACACACAACGGATTCTTGCCCTCTGTAGTATTTACATCTTGACGTGTCGTGGTTAAGAGCACAGACTTTGAAGTGAAAAAAGCCTGCCTTGTACCCTCTCCTGTTACTCAATAGCTGAGCAATCTTGGGCAAGTTAACTTCTCCGCTCCCATGCTTTGTATCTGTAAAATGAGGGTGATAATGTCAGTTCCAAGCTCATAGAATTACTGAGAGGATGAATGGAGATCAATGTAAAGCCTGGTACATAGTAAATGTTCAGTAAATTTTAGTTATGCTTAATAGTATGAATGCTTTTTCTTTGATATGATAATAAAATGTATTCATTTTACCTCCTAAGATACTCAAAGAATCTTCAATGTCGAGTAAAATGAAAGTATCTGTTTGCAACAAGTGGATATTTTTGATTTATTATGTACTCTTAGTAAGTGAGTAGAAATAAATTGAAAGGCTTCTAAATGTTAAACAGGTCCACCTTCTTGTATATTGTGGTCTTAGCAGGTAGCTGGAATCTGGACTATCTCTGCTGGAAACCCTTATGCTTATCTTCAAACAGAAGTCACAGGGCTCTTCAAAGTTAAGAAGCCAGGGCAAAGGTCAATGGAAACTCAGCTCATGATTATTATAACCTAGTCTGTATAAGCACATCATGTACAGAAGTCCAAACTTTTGAAAAATATTGTGAATGTTTTTTGGCTTCTGTGGCTAATGTTATGATAAAAGAGACTCGACTGCAATGTCTTTTGGTCCTTCCTCCCTGTCTGTTTAAGGGTGTTCCATGTAGCTTTGGCAAATGATGTTTCCAAAATTTTGAAAAGTTTAACTGGTACAGCTTTCTGAACTGGCTGACTCCCATGAAGTAAGATTTATTTCCTTTCGGTATAAATCAACCCTTTAAGATGATAGCTCAGAGAAGATAATTGGAATTTTATTGCTTTGAAAAGAATATCTGTGTGAGTCCTTCATACTCTGTTAGAAAATATTAACAGAAAATTAATGAATCCTACTATGAATCTGTGATAATTTGTGGCCTGGTCTCCCATAATAAAAAAATAAAACTCTAATCTTTACTAAACTTTAACATGTAACATTAGATGTAACATGTAGGTTTTATTTTTTTCTTTCACATGGCAACAAGCGAAAAAAAGAATGTAAGTGTTTTTGCTTAAGGTCTTAGAAAAAGTACCTCCCTTGACTAACTCAGAAAAAGTACCTCCCCTGATTAACTCAGACACTTCGGAAAGATCACTGATTTCTGATACTTTGAATGGATAAAATGTGGTTTTCCATGAAGAGGGTTAACTTATTACTGAGGACCCTGTGGATTAATTCTTGAAATGGGATCCTATTTCTGGCATATCGCAGAGTTTCATTAATGCTGGGCTTAGGCCTTATTTGTAAAAATTATTTTCATGGCTGGGTCATGTTGGTTCCATTACCTTTTAGCATACAATTGGGGCTGCAGAGTCTCTAATTGATTCAGAACCAATGAAGAGGGTTTACAAAAGTGTGTTCCTGTGGAGGAAAAGCTTGGGAGCTGAGAATTTATGAGCATAGGGGTTCCTTTCCTCTGCTTCTCTATGTTCTGTCATTGTCAGAAGCATATGTTCTCATCAAGGGAGCAGTAGATTTTTGTATGGATATTGTGGGGCCATGTGGTCCTTCCTGTAGGTTTCGGATTTATGGATTTGTCTAACTTCATAGTGGCTGTATTACATTGTTTTGTCTTTATAATAAAAAAAATTATTGAAGAATAATTCACTTACAATGTTGTGTTAGTTTCAGGTGTACAGAACAGTGATTCAACTATACATACATATGTCTACTTTTTTCAGATTCTTTTCCCTTATAGATTATTCCAAAATATTGAATATAGTTATAGTTCCCTATGCTATAAAATATAAACTAGAGCTCAGGAAAATAGACATTTCAATGATACTTTCCATTGATTTACCTACCAAATTTTAGAGTAGGTTACATCAAGGATTTTTAACAATGATTTCAAAAACTCCCTCCTGTAACTAGATCAGTTCACAGGACGATCTTTTGCACCACAGCTGAGATTTGGGACAGATGACTTTTCAGTAATGTTTTAATTCCAGTTAAAAGCTCAAGAGGATTTTCCAACAAGAACAAAAGGAAGGGTTTGGAGCTGACTTGGATGAGAAAGCAACTTCTCCAGCTGCAAAATTGTTGCATGGGAGAAGCAGACAGATCACGTGTTAGTGAAATTAGCAAGAAAGGGGCACCCCCTTGTTTCTGCCCTGGAATCTCCTCCTAAATCTTATATTCCCCAGTCAACCGTAATCTGACTACCATTTCCCTGTTCACAACATAAAGGAACAGCCTAATTAGGAAAATGTGCGTACTTGAAAATTACCTTGTAGCTGCTGTGATGAATGAAAACATCAATGACTCAACCAGGGAGTATATTCTTACTTTACGGTCACAACCTTATTTGGAGTAAATCACATCACCTAACTTATTATCCACCATACTTTTCATTTTCTATTTAAGAAGATAATTGTTTGCTTCTAAAAATCAAACCAAAAACATCAAAAAGATTGCCCATGAAGGCAAAATTAAAATTTTCTTGCGTGATTTAGATACACATCTATCCCCTTAAATAGAGATGTAAAACCATGCAGTAGGCAGCTCCTAAACAGCCTGAACGATTTCCATTTCCTTGTATTCATACTCTTGTATAATCCCTTCCAATTGAGTATGATCTAAACTTATTCACTCACTTCTAAAGAATTGTATATGGTAGAAGAAATAAGGTGACACTTCTAAGTTTTGCTTATTTAAAGGATCATGGCTTTTTCTCGGTCTCTGTCACTCTCTCTCTGATCACTCGCTCTGGGAGAGGCCAGCTGCTATGTAGGTGAGGAAGGAGTCACTATGTGTGTGGAGAGGACAATGTAGAAAAGGATTGAGGGCTGCCAACTATGATATAAGTGAGCTTGGAAGTGAATCCTTAGTGCTAATGAAGTTTTGAGATGACTACAGCCTGGCTAGTAATTTGTACTGATTCAAGAGAGACCTTGAGCCAGAGGCATTCACCTAAGTTTCATCCAGATCCTAACTCACAGAAATTTGTACATAAAAGTTTATTCTTCTAAGGCTACAAATTTGGAGGTAATTTGTTACCTGGCCGTAATAGATAGCTAAATCAAAATATTTCAGTTGATTGTTTAAAAATATAACATTTTACTTAATAGACATAGCTTTGATAGTATATTCACTAACGCATATCTGCACATACGTAATTCATCTCTGTAGATATTTGAAAAGTAAGTTTCTCTCTCATCCTTTGCTCCCCATTCTCCAGTGTCCTTTCCAAGAAGTAACCACTGTTACTGTTTCATGTATCCATCTGAAGATAGTCAATACATGAGTAAGTAGGTATGGTTATACATCTTTCAAAAATACGTAGTAGCCATCCACATAACTATTATACATGTTGCTTTCCAGGTTACAGACATGTTTTAGAATCAAGTTATCAATTGCCTTATTGTTTTTAATGGCTACATGCCATAATTCATCCATCAAATTCCCAACTGATGAACATTTTGGTTTATAGTATTGTGTTATCACAAACAATGCTAAAATGAACATCTTGTATTTATGCCTATAGGATAACATTTTTAAAAAATGGAATTGCTGTGTCCAAAGATTTTTAAAAATTTTAGTTTAGATAGATGTTGCCCAGGTTTCCTCTGTGAACTTTGTTTCAGTTTACACTCCCACCAACAATGTAAGACAATGGTCACTTCCCCACACTTGTATTACATGGTTTTACAACTTTTATCTTTGCCAGTCTCAAAGTCTAAATAAATAAGTTCTTAAGATCTAATATTAATTACAAGTGAGGTTGAACATCTCCCAAGGTATTTAAAAACCCTCTGTATTTCCTTTCCTATGAACTGTATATTTATATTCTTTCCCCATTTAAAAAAATCGGATCGCTGACTTTTTTCTTTGTGATTTATAGAAGCATTTCTTATTTAAGGACATTAGTCTTTTATCTATTTTATATGTTCAAAAATTTTTGCCCCATTGGTTATCTGTTTTTCTATTATTATTATTTTTTTGTCTGTGTGCAAGTGGACATGGAATTTTGAGATAACTGAACCAGTCACCAAAAGATGATTAATGGGAGTTCATCTTTACTTAGATCACTTTGTGTTTATTGAGGGCCACCTACAAAGTGTCAGTGGAAGACTCTATGGATGAACAAGGATCAGTCACTTTCCTTTGGTGATATGACTTGTGCAGGGGCATAGAAAAAACTTCAGGGAAGTGCTGTAGTTAGCATTTCATTTTGAAGAAGACGCAACCATAACAAAGACAAAACCGTTCAACAGATGGAAGGGGAGGAAGTCAACTGAAGGGACCTGAGCAAATTTTAAAAATAGAAAAAAAGTAAAAGCAAAATAAGAGGCATTAAGTACACTGGTTTAGTCTCCGACTTTCTGAAGCAGCAGACAGAATGCCGAACTACTTATTAATTATGTAACTAAACTTACATAACTACTTACTAAATACTTACTAAATATTTGTTAGTCATTCAGGTATGTCAAGTGAATTATTGAGAATTCAGTTCACTAACCAGTTGTTCAATTGACTCCTTTCTGAATTAGGGGGAGGGTCTAGCCTGGATGAAAACACTAAAGGATGCATTTACTTTTGAAGTAGCTTTGCCCCTCTATGACATTGGTACTATGATACCCTGTGAATGTAGTGAATTAAATGAATTGTGAATTCTGCAGCCCTCTGTCATGTGGTCAGAGAGTGATATTTCCAAAATGTAAAGAGAGATTAATAACTATATGATCTTACAGCTACATTATAAACTGCCATATCTCTGAGAAATGCTTTGGTAACTTTATGCCTAGAGGGTACTGTGGGGTCATTTACCTCTCAGCTGTATTGAGGAAGGATTATCTGGTACCTACACAGCATAAAGTTAAGAGTGAAGATCCATGCTGTGGAACTTCAGGGAAATTCACTTTTTTATAAGAAAATCAACGTCCCAGAAAATGTAAAAAATATAAATATATCAGTAAACCAGTCAATGAAAAATTATACTTCATGTACACCTCTTGAACAGAGGAAGAAAGAATATGATAGATATCTGAAAGGTATGGAAAATCACCAGCTTCTAATTGCATTTCCTTCCCTTCTCAGTTACTTGACAACCACCAATTAAGCAATTACACCAGTTATTTTCTTTAGCATTCACTTTGACGTCTAAGACATATGTTTCTGATTCTACCTCTGTAGACTGTATTGCCCCCTTAGAGGGAAGGAGAGAGAAAGAGAGACAGACAGAGACAGAGAGAGAGAGAGAGAGACAGAGAGAGAGAGAGAGAAATAGAGAATAGATTCTCAGGTTTCCATTCCTGAGAGTCTTTGATTCTATAATTGAGACAATATCCAATGAAATCATACACTGTTTCAGTTAGGTGTATCATATAATTCTATTGCATTATTCATTTAAAAATAGCCATTTGCCCTTCCCTGCTCCCACTCTCTATCTTTTTCCTGTATTCTCTCTCTCTCAAGGAATGACATCTCCATCCAGTCAATTACATAAGCCAGAAATATGGAAGTAACCCTTAACATGACCACCTATATCTCTCTCTCACCACCTATATCCTCCCATGAGTGATAGATTATTTCTCCCAAATATTCCTTGTATCTCTCCACTTCTCTTCATTTCCCCTCATATCACTCAAGTTCAATCTACTATATGAATACATATTTTATTTTATATATATTATAATAAATGGTATATATATGTACCATTTTATTTATCTATTCATCTATTAATGGAGACCTAGGCTGTTTCCATATCTTGGCTAGTGTGAATAATTCAGCACTGTACATGGGAATGCAAATATCTCTTCAAAATTTTTATTTCCTTCGTATATAAACCCAGAAGTGGTATTGCTGGATTATATAGTAGCTCTATTTTTAAATTTTTGAAGAAACTCTATACTTTTTCCCATAATGTCTGTACCAGTTCATATTCCTACCAACGGTGCACAAGGATTTCCTTTGCTCCACATTCTTCCCAACACTTATTATCTTTTGTCTTTTGGTTAATAGTCTTTCTAACAGGTGTGAGGTGATATCTCATTGTAGTTTTGATTTACATTTCTGTGATCATTAGTGATATTGAGCAATTTTCATATACCTGTTGGCCATTTGTATGTCTTTGTTTTTCGAGAAATGTCCATTCAAGTCATCTGCCCATTTTTAAATTGTGTTATTTATTTATTTATTTATTTGCTATTGAGTTGTTTAAGTTCCTTGTTTATTTTGGATATTAACTTCTTACCAGATGTATGGTTTGCAAATATTTTCTTTCATTCCATGGTTGGCTCTTAACTCGATTATTTCCTTTGCAGTGCAGAAGGCTTTTAGTTTGATGCAATCCAACTTGACCATTTTTTCTTTTGTTGCCTGTGTTTCTGGGGTCATATTCAAAAAGCCATTGCTCAGACCAATGTCAAGGAGATTTTTCCCTGTTTTCTTCCTAGTGAAAACTATGAAATTAGTTTCATAGTTTCAGGTCTTACACTTATGTCTTTAATCCATTTTGTGTTGATTTTTTTTTTTTTTTTGTGGTATGCGGGCCTCTCACTGTTGTGGTCTCTCCTATTGCTGAGCACAGGCTCCGGACATGCAGGCTTAGCGGCCATGTGTCATGGGCCCAGCCACTCCATGGCATGTGGGATCTTGCCGGACCAGGGTACAAACCCGTGTCCCCTGCATTGGCAGGCAGACCCTCAACCACTGTGCCACCAGGGAAGCCCTGTGTTGATTTTTATAAATGGTATGAGATAAGGATCCCAGTTCATTCTTCTGCATATGGATATCCAGTTTTTCCAACACTGTTGAACAGACTGCCATTTCCCTATTGTATGTTCTTGGCACTCTTATTACAGACTTCTTGACTGTAAATGCATACATTTATTTATTTATGGGCTCTCTATTATGTTTCATTGGTCTATATGTGTGTTTTGATGCCAGTACGATACTGTTCTGATTACTATAACTTTGTAATATATTTTGAAAACAGGGAATGTGACCCCTCCAGCTTTGTTCTTGCTTAAAGTATCTTTGGCTATTTGAAGTCTTCTGTGGTTCCATATGAATTTTAGGAATTTTTTTTCTATTTCTTTGAAAAACTGGCATTGGAATTTTGAGAGGGATTGGATTGAATCTACAGATCACTTTGGGTATTATGGACATTTTTACTATATGAATTCTTTCAATTCATAAACATGGGGTATTTTTCCCTGTATTTGTATCTTCTTAAATTTCTTTCATCAGTGTTTTATGGTTTTCAGTGTATAGATCTTTCACTTCCTTGGTTAAATTTATTCCTAAGTCATACTCAACAGTGAAAAGCTGAAAGCTTCTCCTCTAGGATCAGGAACAAGTCAAGGATGTTCCCTCTCACCACTTCTCTTCAACATATAGTGGAAGTCCTAGCCAGAGCAATTAGACAAGGAAAAAAGAAAGCATCCAAATTAGAAAAGAAGAGGTAAAATTGTCTCTGCTTTCAGATGACATGATCTTATATACAGAAAACCCTAAAGACTCCAGACACAAACACACACAAAACTGTTAGAACTAATAAGCAAATTCAGTAAAGTTGTAAATACAAAATCAAAAATACAAAAATCAGTAGCATTTTATACACTTGCAGTAAACTCATTGAAAAAGAAATTAAGAAGAAATGTCATTTACAATTGCAACAGCCTTTTAACTGTTCTCCCTCAACCTGCTTACAAGTTGCCCCCTACTCTTTTTCATCGCACAGAAACCAGAGTAATATTTTTAAGTTTAAGTCAAGTTGTGTCATTTCTCTACTCAGAAAATTCTAGTAGATGAACTAATAGATGAATTCATTGTTTGTTGCTAAGTCATTGTCCTGCTAGTAATAGTATCAGTGGTAGTAAAATGTTATCAGTAAAAGTAGTGATGGTAGTGCTCATGCCAGTGATAAAATGTTGTTGTTAGTGGTAATAACCACTAGTATTTAGTGAGATTGCACTATATGTCAGGCACATTAATTATTTAATCCAATCACTTAACTATCCTTTCAGTAGGTAAAATTAGCATTTCATGAGTAAGGAAACAGCAAAGAAAGTTTAAATAATTATTGCTAATTAGAATTTACAGAGCAATTACATATGAACTGAAAAAAATAGTCTTTATCTTTCAGATGTAAATATTATCATTTCAGAGTTCACTTGGGCTGCTAGGGAACACAGATTTAGAAATGTGGCTCATCTTTAACAATATTTAGGAATGTATGGTAAAAATTTAGTTTTTATTATACTCCTGGCTTTATTTTCCTGTTCTTATTTTCCATTTATCTTAATTTCCTAAACCCTTTAATCAACCTGTTTTACTGTATATACTTTTGAAAACTACCAGGCTACCTAAAAAAAAAAAAAAAAAGGTCAGGGATACATCAAAATAAATTTTTCCCTTGCCCTATTTCTTGTCATTTGTAGAAGAACCTATAGATTAGGCAGGCTTACCACATACACTTTACATATGAAGAAATAAAATTTTCAAGATGTTCATGATAATGACAGTTCAAGAAAATAACAGTTGAAAATGAAAAATCCAGGACTCAATTCGGATTGAACTTTTCTTTTTTTTTTTTTTTACTTTGTTGTTTTGTTTTGTTTTGAGGTTTACTTTTCTGGTATTGAACTGCTCTTTGTCATTAAAGTTAGTTTGGAAAATATTGATAAACTCTTTCTCAATGGGATGAAATTCCTATTTCTAAAATGTCTTTTTATGTCTAATTTCTAGTATCACTTTGTCCTATACTCTATACTCCTAATCAAACTGTAGTAAAATGATCAAGATTGCAATGTTGACATAACTGTATCAGTTTTAGGCATTGAATTCTAGGGTCAAAGACATTTAGAGCACGTGAAGATGAGTTTTGTAGTTCCAACGTTTGGCTGTAGTATGGGTAAAATAAATGACGCTTTGGGCAGCCACTGGGCAATCTTACCTGTATACCTTCTCACTGCCCTTTGCCTTGAATTCACAAACCCCCTGTCGTGACAAATGGTTTACACCCAATTCTCTACTGGGTAATTTTGTCAACAACATTATACATTTATGTATATGTGCACATCAAATTGTAGAAGAAAGACCAGTGGGCATATGTGTCATTTTAATATTTATCCTGTGCTTCATTATTCCAGGAGAAATACAGAAAACTATATGATCAGATGTCATCTCTACTCAGATAATCATTTAGTAGTTCTCTGGCTGAAACATTTAAATGAGTATTAACAGAGATGTTCAGAGAAGAGAAGAAATGTCTTGAATGTGTATATTTCAGAAAGAGAATTATCTCTTTGTTTTTATTTTTCAATTGACTTTTTAAAAGTCACTTTTCAAATGTGTTTTTTTGTAGGAGAAGTAATTTTATTATCACACTTCTTTCAACTTTTGAGGGACAATTGAATTGGGGTTTTAAAAGTTTATATCACTGCAGGAAGCTACTTACAGCATCCCTCACCCCAGGGAGTCTGTCAGATGTGAGTAATGGTGCCAAGAACTCTCTTCCATCCACCTTTTTATACAGCACTTTTTTCCTTTTATTAAATTTGTTAAACAGTTCATCACCTTGGTCTCTAAACTTTCTTTCTTTACTATGGCACAGATTTTTAAATGATACTATTTGGTCTGCAATTGTTATGAGAAAAATATCTGGGGGACCTGGTGTGAATACAAGGCACCTCTTGGTTTGAACTCTCTAGAGGCATATTATTCACATGTTAGTTTAACACATCCCCACAGGCAACAACTCATTGTTTAAACTTAAGAAATATGAATCCTTACACTATGCCATAAGCTATTTAGCTTACCAGCAATTGAGTTGAAAAGATTTAGGTTGTGAGTCCAGCTGTAACACTGGAAACAAAGCATTTATAGTAAGAAGGACATATGGAAATTCAAGGGAGCTACGAAAGGCAAAGCCAGGAAACTTCGACCATCTGTTCTCAGTGAGAACATGTTACTATAAGTTGGACTCATTCTTCATATTATCCTTCCAAGTTCTATTGCTGTCTCTACTGAATTCCATCCAGATCTTTATCTGAAGATTGATGTGTCTGCTATGCCTAATATTTATAGAATGTTATCGATACATCAACCTTTTAGAAATGCTCAAAATGTCTATTTCTAATTTCGAATATTTTTGACCAATCCTTGCTTATATCTCCCTTGGAGATGGTCTCAGTTTTATTAACGTGTGAGTAGGTTCTGTAACACATCCTGAGTCATCTTACTGATTGGCTTTGAAGGTGACAAACACATCCTAAAAGCCAGTGCTTCCCTTGATGATGAGATTTACAGTTTCAGCATTTCAGAGTGGAGTCTGGTTCTATCCAGTGGTTCAGTGCACTGTGGAAGAACTTCTGGGTACATGAACATCTGGGTCAGATGGCAGGAAATGCTAGCAGACAAGTCAGATTCCCAGAGTAGCTTCTGTGCTCCATTCTCTTGGATACAACAATTCTCTAAAACTTTAACTCTGCTCCTCTGGTCACATTCTTTATGACACATCACCATATCTCTGAGTTCAGGGTCAAAAAACTGAGACAAAGTATTTTTCATTCAGAGTTTCTGCCCTGGCACTTGAGCCCCCTTTATTCTACCCCTGCCACATTCCCCTAGAGATGAGTAAAGGTGAAATACTGCTTTTGATGCCTGGCAGAGAATTCAAAGTGATGGACCTTCTCCACAAATGTAAGCAAAAGTGAAAATTGACCTCCTGTAAAAATGGCATCTAACTGACAGCTAGTATGCATTTTTGGAAAGAAGGTACATAGTCTTAGTAATTTGATATGATCTTCAATTCAACCACAGAAAATTAGATAAAATATATATGAAATTCAGTTCCTTGTTTTCAGCTAGTATATTCCACTAAAATGGAGTGTTTCTCACCGAGGACCCTTAGCTAGGCTTGGAACATCTGTTCTTCATCATATGTAACTTCTAAAGAACATCCCTAGCTCTCTGATTTCTGATGTTGCAGACTAAGTTATGGGCTGGCCTTTACCTAGTCAGTGTTTCCCTTAGCTGTGTAATTATGTGAATTCAAAGCTAGGTCTCAGTTGTCTGTTTAGCTTTCTATTGCACGTGGATGGAAAGAGAAAATTTACATGGAAAAAAGTTCCACATATAGTTCAATTCTTCTATTTTTGTTGTCAGGGCATACAATTTTTTTCTGTAAATTACAGCTCTCCAGAATGACGTGACTACACATGTATTAGAATCAGCTCATTTTGTCTATCCAGATGATATAGTTTTAAGTGTTTTGTCTAGGTCAATTTATTTCCAGTTTGTAGGAACATCTAACTATCCCTTAGGGAGGGTTTGAGTTATTGCATTCGGAAATTTGTTTACTTGGAGACTCAGGATATGTGTGCCTTAAAGATGATAAACTGTCTCAGTTATTTTTAGAATTTGTAGAAATCGTCATCTGCAAATTACTTTCATGTGATGAAATTTTCCACCCTCATATTAAACAGTGTTTGATTGTATTCACAAAAGGTCCCATTAGGTGGTGAGCAAGAGAAGTAAAACATATTCTAGGGACTAAAATGATCTTCCAAGATATCTTCCTTTGTCCAGGATAGGAACTATGTACCACAAATGGATGTGAATTTACTTGGAGTGCCTTGAGGGTTACTATTATTTCAACCAAGTAACGTTTTGGAATTCAGGAGAGGTCTCAACAGAGTGATCTACTTAGGAAGGAGCTGTGATGTGTTTCCCTTCATTATCACAGACATTTGCCCGCAGGAATGATGGGCAGAAGCGTCTTAGTCATTTTAGAAATGTCATTGATCACTTCTGGCTACGTGGATTAAGATGTTCCAAGTCATTTCTCCAATTCCTCTTTGTCTTAAATTCCTGCTGGGTTCGCAGCAGTAACCTTGAGGAAAGAGTGCTAAAGTCAATAGCAAAACTTACTCAGGGATTCTGAGGTTTCAGACATAAAGCTGCTCTGTTATCTCCCTTTCCTTCCCATTTCTTTTACTCTTGCTGGCTGTTGTAGCCAAACAGATGTTTCAGCAAACATTGAGCAGACACACACACACACACACACACACACACACACACACATTTTCAGTAAGACCTATATCCATCAATTTTATTATATTTGTCATCTGGCTAATGGCCTCCCTACTTTCAACTGCTGGTTGACACTTAATCCAGGATGCCCTGCTCTGAGTCTCACTCATTACACATCAAGTTTGCTTTCTGTCTTTGACAAGAGGGCTTCAATGCTGTTTTTAGCAAACATTTCACCTTCTTTCAGGTAAAAAAAAGTCATGGTAAAACCTTGACAAAAAAATTAAAAATTTAATTCTTTCATAAGTGTGAAAGTGTTGATAGTAATAATATACGAGAATACATTACTGATTTGAGTGTAATATTTGCTAAAAGGCAGGCTGAAGCAATTGTAAAAGCTAGATGTTTTGAGATTTGCAAATTTCTTTGGAAGATATTTTCAACAACTGAGGAAACTGGCTTAGAAGTAAAACAATTTTTTGGCACTTTTATCTCTCCTTGCCCAAATCCAGTCACGAAGGTTTGGCCATAATACAATTTAATGTTTTTAGATTTCTACATTCCTCATCACTTCTCATTGCCCATAGTTTAATGAGTCATTTCAGAGCTTTTCCATGATTATTCTTGCTCTAAAATTGTAATCTCTTTGGTCTGTTCTGCTCACCAACATTGACTTACTTTTCCTAAAAACACTATTTGCTTGCATCACTTTATTTTTTTTATATATTTATTCTTTTATTTTAATTTTTTTGATTTTTTGATTTTTTGATTTTTTGCTTTATAACAAATTTAATCAGTTATACATATACATATGTTCCCATATCCCCTCCCTTTTGCGTCTCCCTCCCACCCTCCCTATCCCACCCCTCCAGGCGGTCACAAAGCACTGAGCTGATCTCCCTGTGCTATGCAGCTGCTTCCCACTAGCTATCTACCTTACGTTTGGTAGTGTATATATGTCCATGCCGCTCTTTCATTTGTCACAGCTTAGCCTTCCCCCTCCCCATATCCTCAAGTCCATTCTCTAGTAGGTCTGTGTCTTTATTCCTGTCTTACCCCTATGTTCTTCATGACATTTTTTTTTCTTAAATTCCATATATATGTGTCAGCATACAGTATTTGTCTTTCTCTTTCTGACTTACTTCACTCTGTATGACAGACTCTAGGTCCATCCACCTCATTACAAATAGCTCAATTTCGTTTCTTTTTATGGCTGAGTAATATTCCATTGTATATATGTGCCACATCTTCTTTACCCATTCATCCGATGATGGACACTTAGGTTGTTTCCATCTCCGGGCTATTGTAAATAGGGCTGCTATGAACATTTTGGTACATGTCTCTTTTTGAATTATGGTTTTCTCAGGGCATATGCCCAATAGTGGGATTGCTGGGTCATATGGTAGTTCTATTTTTAGTTTTTTAAGGAACCTCCATACCGTTCTCCATAGTGGCTGTACCAATTCACATTCCCACCAGCAGTGCAAGAGTGTTCCCTTTTTTCCACACCCTCTCCAGCATTTATTGTTTCTAGATTTCTTGATGATGGCCATTCTGACTGGTGTGAGATGATATCTCATTGTAGTTTTGATTTGCATTTCTCTAATGAGTAAAGATGTTGAGCATCCTTTCATGTGTTTGTTGGCAGTCTGTATATCTTCTGTGGAGAAATGTCTATTTAGGTCTTCTGCCCATTTTTGGATTGGGTTGTTTGTTTTTTTGTTATTGAGCTGCATGAGCTGCTTATAAATTTTGGAGATTAATCCTTTGTCAGTTGCTTCATTTGCAAATATTTTCTCCCATTCTGATGGTTGTCTTTTGGTCTTGTTTATGGTTTCCTTTGCTGTGCAAAAGCTTTGAAGTTTCATTAGGTCCCATGTGTTTATTTTTGTCTTTATTTCCATTTCTCTAGGAGGTGGGTCCAAAAGGATCTTGCTGTGATTTATGTCATAGAGTGTTCTGCCTCTGTTTTCCTCTAAGAGTTTGATAGTGTCTGGCCTTACATTTAGGTCTTTAATCCATTTTGAGCTTATTTTTGTGTATGGTGTTAGGGAGTGATCTAATCTCATACTTTTACATGTCCCTATCCAGTTTTCCCAGCACCACTTATTGAAGAGACTGTCCTTTCTCCACTGTACATTCCTGCCTCCTTTATCAAAGATAAGGTGACCATATGTCTGTGGGTTTATCTCTGGGCTTTCTATCCTGTTCCATTGATCTATCTTTCTGTTTTTGTGCCAGTACCATACTGTCTTAATTACTGTAGCTTTGTAGTATAGTCTGAAGTCAGGGAGCCTGATTCCTCCAGCTCCATTTTTCATTCTCAAGATTGCTTTGGCTATTCGGGGTCTTTTGTGTTTCCATACAAATTGTGAAATTTTTTGCTCTAGTTCTGTGAAAAATGCCAGTGGTAGTTTGATAGGGATTGCATTGAATCTGTAGATTGCTTTGGGTAGTAGAGTCATTTTCACAATGTTGATTCTTCCAATCCAAGAACATGGTACATCTCTCCATCTATTTGTATCATCTTTAATTTCTTTCATCAGTGTCTTATAATTTTCTGCATACTGGTCTTTTGTCTCCTTAGGTAGGTTTATTCCTAGATATTTTATTCTTTTTGTTGCAATGGTAAATGGGAGTGTTTCCTTGATTTCATTTTCAGATTTTTCATCATTAGTATATAGGAATGCCAGAGATTTCTGTGCATTAATTTTATATCCTGCAACTTTACCAAATTCATTGATTAGCTCTAGTAGTTTTCTGGTAGCATCTTTAGGATTCTCTATGTATAGTATCATGTCATCTGCAAACAGTGACAGCTTTACTTCTTCTTTTCCCATTTGGATTCCTTTTATTTCCTTTTCTTCTCTGATTGCTGTGGCTAAAACTTCCAAAACTATGTTGAATAAGAGTGGTGAGAGTGGGCAACCTTGTCTTGTTCCTGATCTTAGTGGAAATGGTTTCAGTTTTTCACCATTGAGGATGATGATGGCTGTTGGTTTGTCATATATGGCCTTTATTATGTTGAGGAAAGTTCCCTCTATGCCTACTTTATGCAGGGTTTTTATCATAAATGGGTGTTGAATTTTGTCAAAAGCTTTCTCTGCATCTATTGAGATGATCACATGATTTTTCTCCTTCAATTTGTTAATATGGTGTATCACGTTGATTGATTTGCGTATATTGAAGAATCCTTGCATTCCTGGAATAAACCCCACTTGATCATGGTGTATGATCCTTTTAATGTGCTGTTGGATTCTGTTTGCTAGTATTTTGTTGAGGATTTTTGCATCTATGTTCATCAGTGATATTGGCCTGTAGTTTTCTTTCATTGTGACATCCTTGTCTGGTTTTGGTATCAAGGTGATGGTGGCCTCGTAGAATGAGTTTGGGACTGTTCCCCCCTCTGCTATATTTTGGAAGAGTTTGAGAAGGATAGGTGTTAGCTCTTCTCTAAATGCTTGATAGAATTCGCCTGTGAGGCCATCTGGTCCTGGGCTTTTGTTTGTTGGAAGATTTATAATCACAGTTTCAATTTCAGTGCTTGTGATTGGTCTGTTCATATTTTCTATTTCTTCCTGATTCAGTCTTGGCAGGTTGTGAATTTCTAAGAATTTGTCCATTTCTTCCAGGTTGTCCATTTTATTGGCATAGAGTTGCTTATAGTAATCTCTCATGATCTTTTGTATTTCTGCAGTGTCAGTTGTTACTTCTCCTTTTTCATTTCTAATTCTATTGATTTGAGTCTTCTCCCTTTTTTTCTTGATGAGTTTGGCTAATGGTTTATCAATTTTGTTTATCTTCTCAAAGAACCAGCTTTTAGTTTTATTGATCTTTGCTATCGTTTCCTTCATTTCTTTTTCATTTATTTCTGATCTGATTTTTATGATTTCTTTCCTTCTGCTAACTTTGGGATGTTTTTGTTCTTCTTTCTCTAATTGCTTTAGGTGCAAGGTTAGGTTGTTTATTCGAGATGTTTCCTGTTTCTTAAGGTGGGATTGTATTGCTATAAAATTCCCCCTTAGAACTGCTTTTGCTGCGTCCCATAGGTTTTGGGTCGTCGTGTCTCCATTGTCATTTGTTTCTAGGTATTTTTTAATTTCCCCTTTGATATCTTCAGTGATCACTTCGTTATTAAGTAGTGTATTGTTTAGCCTCCATGTGTTTGTATTTTTTACAGCTCTTTTCCTGTAATTGATATCTAGTCTCATAGCATTGTGGTCGGAAAAGATACTTGATACAATTTCAATTTTCTTAAATTTACCAAGGCTTGATTTGTGACCCAA
This sequence comes from Mesoplodon densirostris, assembly GCF_025265405.1. Lineage (NCBI taxonomy): Eukaryota > Metazoa > Chordata > Mammalia > Artiodactyla > Ziphiidae > Mesoplodon > Mesoplodon densirostris. Next base: position 43,111,437 of record NC_082670.1, on the reverse strand, counting down.
GATATGATCTATCCTGGAGAATGTTCCATGAGCACTTGAGAAAAATGTGTATTCTGTTGTTTTTGGATGGCATGTCCTATAAATATCAATTAAGTCCATCTTGTTTAATGTATCATTTAAAGCTTGTGTTTCCTTATTTATTTTCATTTTGGATGATCTGTCCATTGGTGAAAGTGGGGTGTTAAAGTCCCCTACTGTGATTGTGTTACTGTCGATTTCTCCTTTTATGGCTGTTAGTATTTGCCTTATGTATTGAGGTGCTCCTATGTTGGGTGCATAAATATTTACAATTGTTATATCTTCTTCTTGGATCGATCCCTTGATCATTATGTAGTGTCCTTCTTTGTCTCTTTTAGTAGTCTTTATTTTAAAGTCTATTTTGTCTGATATGAGAATTGCTACTCCAGCTTTCTTTTGGTTTCCATTTGCATGGAATACCTTTTTCCATCCCCTTACTTTCAGTCTGTATGTGTCTCTAGGTCTGAAGTGGGTCTCTTGTAGACAGCATATATATGGGTCTTGTTTTTTTATCCATTCAGCCAATCTGTGTCTTTTGGTGGGAGCATTTAGTCCATTTACATTTAAGGTAATTATCGATATGTATGTTCCTATTCCCATTTTCTTAATTGTTTTGGGTTCGTTATTGTAGTTCTTTTCCTTCTGTTGTGATGCTTGCCTAGAGAAGTTCCTTTAGCATTTGTTGTAAAGCTAGTTTGGTGGTGCTGAACTCTCTCAGCTTTTGCTTGTCTGTAAAGGTTTTAATTTCTCCATCAAATCTGAATGAGATCCTTGCTGGGTAGAGTAATCTTCGTTGCAGGTTTCTCTCCTTCATCACTTTAATTATGTCCTGCCACTCCCTTCTGGCTTGTAGAGTTTCTGCTGAGAGATCAGCTGTTATCCTGATGGGGATTCCCTTGTGTGTTATTTGTTGTTTTTGCCTTGCTGCTTTTAATATGATTTCTTTGTGTTTAATTTTTGACAGTTTGATTAATATGTGTCTTGGCCTATTTCTCCTTGGATTTATTCTGTATGGGACTCTCTGTGCCTCCTGGACTTGATTAACTATTTCCTTTCCCATATTAGGGAAGTTTTCAACTATAATCTCTTCAAATATTTTCTCAGTCCCTTTCTTTTTCTCTTCTTCTTCTGGAACCCCTATAATTCGAATGTTGGTGCGTTTAATGTTGCACCAGAGGTCTCTGCGACTGTCCTCTGTTCTTTTCATTCTTTTTTCTTTATTTTGCTGTGCAGCAGTTATTTCCACTATTTTATCTTCCACCTCACTTATCCGTTCTTCTGCCTCAGTTATTCTGCTATTGATCCCATCTAGAGTATTTTTTATTTCATTTATTGTGTTTTTAATTGATGCTTGATTCATCTTTAGTTCTTCTAGGTCCTTGTTAACTGTTTCTTGCATTTTGTCTATTCTATTTCCAAGATTTGGGATCTGGGAAATAGAATCTTGGATCATCTTTACCATCATTATTCTGAATTCTTTTTCAGGTAGACTGCCTATTACCTCTTCATTTGTTAGGTCTGGTGGGTTTTTATCTTGCTCCTTCTTCTGCTGGGTGTTTTTCTGTCTTCTCATTTTGCTTATCTTACTGTGTTTGGGGTCTCCTTTTTGCAGGCAGCAGGTTCGTAGTTCCCGTTGATTTTGGTGTCTGTCCCCAGTGGCTAAGGTTGGTTTAGTGGGTCGTGTAGGCTTCCTGGTGGAGGGGACTAGTGCCTGTGTTCTGGTGGATGAGGCTGGATCTTGTCTTTCTGGTGGGCAGGTCCACGTCTGGTGGTGTGTTTTGGGGTGTCTGCGGACTTTTTATGATTTTAGGCCACCTCTCTGCTAATGGGTGGCGTTGTGTTCCTGTCTTGCTAGTTGTTTGGCTTAGGGTGTACAGCACTGTAGCTTGCTGGTCGTTGAGTGAAGCTGGGTGCTAGTGTTGAGATGGAGATCTCTGGAAGATTTTCACCGTTTGATATTATGTGGAGCTGGGAGGTCTCTTGTGGACCAGTGTCCTGAAGTTGGCTCTCCCACCTCAGAGGCACAGCACTGACTCCTGGCTCCTCAATTTGGGATGATTTGTTGTCTATTCATGTATTCCACAGATGCAGGGTACATGAAGTTGATTGTGGAGCTTTAATCCGCTGCTTCTGAGGCTGCTGGGAGAGGTTTCCTTTCTCTTCTTTGTTCTCACAACTCCTGGGCCTCAGCTTTGGATTTGGCCCCGCCTCTGCGTGTAGGTCACTGGAGGGCGTCTGTTCTTCGCTCAGACAGGACAGGGTTAAAGGAGCAGCCTCTTCGGGGACTCTGGCTCACTTAGGCCGGGCGGGAGGGAGGGGCACGGAGTGCGGGGCAAGCCTGCAGCGGCAGAGGTCAGCGTGACGATGCACCAGCCTGAGGCGCGCCGTGCGTTCTCCCAGGGAAGCCGCCCCTGGACCCCGGGACCCCGGCAGTGGCGGGCTGCACAGGCTCCCAGAAGGGCAGTGTGGGCAGTGACCTGCGCTTGCACACAGGCTTCTTGGCGGCGGCAGCAGCAGCCCCAGCATCCCACGCCCATCACTGGGCTCCGCTCTTTCTGTCGCGACTCGCGCCCGTCTGTGGAGCCCCTTTAAGCAGCGCTCTTAATCCCCTCTCCTCGCGCACCAGGAAACCAAGAGGGAAGAAAAAGTCTCTTGCCTCTTCGGCAGCTCCAGAGTTTTCCCGGACTCCCTCCCGGCTAGCTGTGGCACATTAGCCACCTTCAGGCTGAGTTCTCGCCGCCAGCCCCAGTCCTCTCCCTGTGCTCTGACCGAAGCCCGAGCCTCAGCTTCCAGCGCCACCCGCCCTGGCGGGCAAGCAGACAAGCCTCCCGGGCTGGTGAGTGCCGCTCGGCACCGATCGTCTGTGCGGGAATCTCTCCGCTTTGCCCTACCCAGGTATGTGGGGAGTTTCTTGCCTTTTGGGAGGTCTGGGGTCTTCTGCCAGTGTTCAGTAGGTGTTCTGTAGGAGTTGTTCCACGTGTAGCTGTATTTCTGGTGTATCCGTGGGGAGGAAGGTGATCTCCGCGTCTTACTCTTCCGCCATCTTACCCGGCTATATTTATTCTTTGTATCACTTTATCTTGCTGAAAAACCGAATTGTTCCCTGAGCCTTCTGTATCAAGGTTGAATTTTTCAGGTTAACTTTAATGTTTGTTTGTTTGGGGTTTTTTTTTGGCATAATATCATTCCTCAATAGTTTCCTGACCTCATTTTCCATCTTTTCATACATCTACCTTCTACTTGCTTTCAATTGGTTTCTTCATTGTTTCATGGTCATCATTCTCATTTTGACCTTTATTCCTAAATTATGCTCATTTACGTACTTGGAATTCTCTCTTTGTTTATTCAAACGCACCCTTCTTCTGAGGCTACGTATTTCTCTTCCATGAACAATTAATGACTAGACAAACTCATTTTGGCCTACCCATTTTTTTGATTCCTGTAACTCAAGTGCACACTTAACCACATATTAGACCATAGACATTCTCATATTTACACTGGTGGTTTTGACCTTTGCAAGATCACAAAAGTCCATGTAATTTTTCCATGTAACTTGGTGAGGCAGACCTCTGAATCATAGAAGATTGAGGCTGGTGTGGACTAGTGAGTCACTTAATAGTCAGCAAACTGGCCAATACCTTAGTCCTTTGCTTTATATTCACTTTACAGTCTTTTGTAGAGTAATAAAATTTAACACCCCCCCCAATGCAAATCCTTGTCAATACAGAGATTCAAACAGGACTGTAGATGATCCTCTCAGAGATGTCAAGAGCTTTGTGCTTTATGTGGCTTCCTCTTTGCTTCATGTATAGATATGTTGTCTGCCCAGCCAGTCAATAAAATTCACAGGAGAATGAATCATTCCAAAAATCCCTAGAAAAGTCCAAGGAAGAATACAATAATACCTTTACTAAACCAAAATGTATTGATTACCTACCAGACATGGTACCTGTTACTGTATTTTACTCATTCTCAGGACCTCAGCATCCCCTGTGATATGATATATGCTATCATATAAATATTTACAAAATTCACCTGTCTCTCAATTGATGTGGTGAATAGGTCCCTTAGAAAGGAAGTTAGTACTTCCAAAAAACATAAACTGACATGACTTTATCATAAAATTCTAAAATGGAACAAGAAATCTATTCTGCTAGTTTGATTCAAAATGTCAGGCTTGTTTTTTTTTTATATTTTATGCACAAGAAAAATAAATTTTCAATTAATAAATTACATATATTATAGAGAGCTTTATTTAAAATTTAAATATAGATAGTAATTATTAGTTAATAAAAACTACATATATAACATAAACATATTAAAATATATTCATTCAGTTAATAAAGATGCAGTGGTTAAGCCCTGATTAATTTAGCTTATTATGACTAGCTATGTTATTCCCCATTTTCTCTCAGTATAAAAATTCTTACATATAATGGATTAGAACTTTATTTACCCTTCTTTGGATTGCCACCGTATGGTATGTTTTTACTAAGGTGAAACGTGAAGCAAGTAAAAATGGTCCTCTAACCTTTTTTTGTTTTAAATGCATCCTTCAGCTTGGCTCAAATGTCGTTAGACGTTCACTGCTTATTTATTGGGCAGCCTTCTTTTTTTTTTTTTTTTTGCGGTACGTGGGCCTCTGTCTGCTGTGGCCTCTCCCATTGTGGAGCACAGGATCTAGACGCGCAGGCGCAGCAGCCATGGCTCACGGGCGTAGCCACTCCACTGCATGTGGGATATTCCCGGACCGGGGCACGAACCTGTGTCTCCTGCATCGGCAGGTGGACTCCCAACCACTGCGCCACCAGGGAAACCCTGGGCAGCCTTCTTGATGTATTCATCTACTTCAGTCCTGGCCTCAGTTAAAATTTTTAAAAAGAAAGAAAAACCTCAACGGTTAGGAAACACAGGAATTCACAGAGATTATGCTCAATGCAGGAGTATGAGAACAGAAGTAAGGCTAATAGAATAAAACATATCCTTGAAGTGTTCTGCCCTTTCCTTTGCTATTCTTCAGGATTTCTAAACTACAGTGTCAGTACCAGACCTGACATAAGACAGCGGGGAGTATAAACATTATTACACCAAACTTAATTTGTACTTAAAATGTATTCCTTTACTTATCACGTTGTATTCAGAACATATGAATCAACTCCAGAGTCAGTTGTGGAAGTGGTACCCAGTAATGGTACTAAGGAAATCAATAAATTGTTACTGTTTTTTCATATGAAGTATTTTATTTTATTTCCAGTTTACATTTTTAAATGTGTGAGACAATTGCTCTAACAATAGCATCCTTTAGTTCTCACTTAGAATCAGGGGACTTAATAGGAAATGCACTGTGCTGCAGGGGTCCTGGGTACCAATGCCAGGTGTGGGCTATCTGTTGGACAGCCCACTTCTGAAAGATTCTGTACTGGCATCTTGGCTTTTGGCAGACAACCATGATCTTAGTGTCTTTATCGTATTCTTTCTTTCCTGGGGGAATTGTTCTTAGTTGTAGTGGTGTGAATAGTTCATTACAAAGTATTAATTAGCTCCTTGGTTTGTGGAGGAATCAAAAGCATGTAATTGACCAAATTTAAATCTAGGTAGCCTACAGAAATCGTCCACTCTTTCAGTTTTGGTTTGAATTTGAAATCTGTGAAAAGGCATTAGAATCAGTTGCCTTATTAACTCTGCAGAAATATAATTTTTAGTTTATATTAAAAGCAAAATTACATTTTTTAGATACTGTTTTATGGAAAGTACTCATTTGATGCATTTATGCACAATTCTTCTATATCAAGACATTTTTCACTACAAGTACTACGCATATTCAACCTCATAATAAGTGAGTGCATGGAAACAAGCATGAAAGTCCTCTCTTCCCTATCCACGTTTTCCAAATGCATCCAGCATCCTATCAATTCTATCTTCTTTGTGACATCCCTCTTAGAATCCTCCCTCCTCCCACCTCAGTGTTGCTGGCTTTTTCTGGAGGGCTGCCGATGGTCTCCGTCATCCTGTAATTGATCCATCATCCCCGGAATCCATGTTTTCCCCTTTTCTGGTTTTGACTTCTCTTTGGAGGAAACACCTCCTCTGGTAATTTCCTGAGAAAAGTTGAGTGAGAAGTCAAAACTTCAAAACTTTCCATGCCTGAGCAATGTCATTAGCTCCTTTTCATATAGGATACAGTTTCACTGGATGTATAATTCTGGTTGAGAATTATTTCCCTTCAGTATTTTCAACGTGTTTAGTTTTCAGTGCCTTTAAACTTTCAATGGTTTTTAGCTTCTTCTGCTCCAGTACAAGAAAAAGTTACTTTTATTACTAAAATTACTAAAAACGTAACTTAAAAGTTACTTATCTAACAGTCCTATAACGTTCTCACTCCAAGTACTTTGTATATGAACTCTTCTTCCCTTTCCTCTCCTCTCTGTAAGTTTTTAGGATATTTGTTGTTAGAGTTGTAAGGTTTCAAAATCATATACCCTACGTCAGTCCTTTTTAAACTATTGTGCAGTAATCTGGAATATTAATGTTCCTAACTTTTAAAACAATTCTTGAATTATTTATCTGAAAATTTCTTCTCTATTTTTTCTGTCTTCTATTTCTTAAATGTCTCTTACATTATTTATACTCGGATTCTTAGACTTATTTTCAAATTTTGTTATCCTTTCCTTTCTATTTTTTTCTCCTTGTTTTATTGTCTTTGATTCTGGAGGCTTTTCTCAGTTTATCTTCCAATGTTTCTATTCAGTTTTTCATTTCTGTTATTGTATTTAAAATTTCCAATAGCTCTTTTGTTGTTGTTGTTAAAGATTCTGTTTCTATAATTATAGTTTCTTGTTACATAGTGAAATATGATCTCTCATCTCTCCAAGAATATTAAATAAGTTTTCATGAGCTTTTATTCTTTTGTCTTTACTGGTTTTGGGTTTTCATCCTGAAATTTTAAAGAAAATCTGTTTTGGTCTCAGTTTTCTAAGTGCTTCTTTCATATGTGAGTTAAGACTGTTCTTGACTTTTAGTGTTTTTTTTAAAATTTTTATTGAAGTATAGTTGATTTACAATGTTGTGTTTGTTTCAGGTGTACAGCAAAGTAAATCAGTTATACATATACATATATCTGTTCTTTTTCTTTTTTAGATTCTTTTCCCATATAGGCCATTACAGAATACTGAGTAGAGTGCTACACAGCAGGTTCTTATTAGTTATCTATTTTATATGTAGTAGTGTGTATGTGTCAATCCCAATCTCCCAATTTATTGCTCCTCCCCTTTATCCCCTGGTAACAATAAGTTTGTTTTCTACATCAGTGACTCTACTTCTGTTTTGTAAATAAGTTCATTTGTACCTGTTTTTAGATTCCACATATGATACTTGCCTTTCTGTGTCTGACTTACTTCATTCAGTATGACAATCTCTAGGTCAATCCATGTTGTTGCAAATGGCATTTTATTCTTTATTATGGCTGACTAATATTCTATTGTATATATGTTCCACATCTTCTTTATCCATTCTTCTGCTGTTGGACATTTAGTTTGCTTCCATGTCCTGACTACAGTGAATAGTGCTGCAATGAACATTGGGGTGCATTTATCTTTTTGTATTATGGTTTTCTCTGGGTATATGCTCAGGCATGGGATTGCTGGCTATACCAATTTACATTCCCGCCAACAGTATAGAAGGGTTCCCTTTTCTCCACACCCTCCCCAGCATTTATGTTATTGTAGATTTTTTGATGATGGCCATTCTGACTGGGGTGATATGACACCTCATTGTAGTTTTGATTTTCATTTCTCTAATAATTAGTGATGTTGAGCATCTTTTCATGTGTTATTTTGCCATCTGTATGTCTTCTTTGGAAAGATATCTAATTTTTTCCTAGTTAGGAATTAGCTCCTATAAAGCTAGTACGAAGTTCCCTGTTCAAAAATGGGTCTTTTCTGACATAGGAAACAAACTTATGGTTTCCAAAGGCAAAGGAGAGGAGGGATAAATTGGGAGTTTGGGGTTACCAGATACACACTACTGCATATAAAATAGGTAAGTAACAGGGACCTACTGTATAGTGCAGGGAACTATATTCACTATCTTGAAATAACCTATAATGGAAAATCATCTGAAAAACAATATATGTATATATATGTATGTATATCATAAACTGGGCAGCTTAAATACCAAACATTTACTTCTCACAGTTCTGGAGGCTGAGAAGTCCAAGATCAAGGTGGCAGCAGATTTGGTGTTTGGTAAAGGCCCCTTTCCTGGTTAACAGACAGCTACCTTCTTCCTTCTTGCTGTATTCTTTGTCTATGGTGGGGAGGGAGACAGAGAGAAAGAGAGAGAGCGTGCATTGGCTTTTGCTCTTCTAATAAGGGCACTAATATCATCATGAGCAATCCACGCAAGGGATCCTTCCTCATGACATAATTACCTTCCAAGGGCCCCATCTCCAAATCCTATCACATTGGGGGTTATGGATTCAACATATAAGTTTTGAGGGGACACAATTCAATCCACAGCATATAATCTTTTTAAATGAAATTTATTTATATAATGAATCTACACATTTCCATATATAAAGCTATATATAATATCATATAGAAAAGCAGCATGGTGAAAATGTGTATATTTTGAAAAAATACAATATTAAAGTCATATTAGTATTGAATCATACTATTTTTCAGAATATAACATCTTTTTGGTCACTAAAACAGAAATATTAGTACTTTTCAATATCCTTAAATGCAACTTTAAGAATGGTTATTCAAACAAATTTTATAACACTCTAGGGCTTCTGCAGTGTGAGTTTTAGAAATTATTTTAGGTGAGACTGGAAGGAAGACAGTTATTTTTCTTTGATTTTCCCACATGCATTGGATGAAAAAAAAATATTAGAAAAAGAGGCATTATCTTACCAGAATGAATTGGGCTTTTATTTTCTCTTTCTTTTGGTACAGTTTTTCTTTTTTTTTTTAAAAAAAATTATTTATTTGGTTGTGTTGTGCCAGGTCTTAGTTGCAGAAGGCAGGCTCCTTAGTTGCAGCTCACAGGCTCCTTCATTGCGGCTCATGGGCTCCTTTGTTGTGCCATGTGAACTCTTAGTTGCAGTATGCATGTGGGATCTAGCTCCCTGACCAGGGATGGAACCCGGATCCCCTGAATTGGGTGTGCGGATTCTTAACCACTGCATCATCAGGGAAGTCCTTGATGAAATTTTTCTGACTGGTCTTCTTGGCTGCCCTAAGATCAACTTTAGATGAGTTAGCTCAGTGCTCTTCTAACTTCTTTTCTGTTCACAGTACTTTTGTCTAAATGATCTGATTCTCTAGCAGAAATATGTAGATGTTAGCAGGGTTTCAATCTGGAGCAGGGCAAGGGAGAAACTAAACATGTGCAAATTTTCTGGAACCACTGACTTATTCACCAGTAAACTTAGAATTTATCTCTGGCAGAGACAAGTGCATGGTGTTGACTGTCTGTAAAGATAATATATGTAACTGTGGGATTCCATGAAGGGGATATTAAAAGACAGTCTAAGACTTTTGAAGGAGGATCAGAAGTTAATTGCTGGCAATAGATTCCAGTTGACCAAGGAAATGGTTTAGAATAGGACCAACTCTGTGTAATAATTGAGAAAACTAGGGAGACTGCCAAGATTTATATCCTAGATGCTTACTAAAATAAGTAAATTAACATTTACTAAGAAGATAGAAAATGATCTCAGTACAGCAGGAAGAGGGGCTACAGTTAGCTGCATTAAAAGAAAAAAAAACATTTTTAAAAAATATTGTTTTTCAGATGAAAGTAGAAATCACAATTAGAGGAACAGGAAGAGTTACTTTCTCTTCATCTCACAAATACTTAATATCAGAGAATTTCAAAGAATCTTCTGTCTTGCAGGTTGGGTTCTGAAAGAAGTAGAGTTTTGAGATGTAGTTTAGCTGAAGTTAAGAGTGCTCTTGGGATCAACAGGTGGAAAAGGAAGGAGGTATAAACAAGAATGAATAGAGGAAAAAGTCAAGCCTTGTGACAGTCACAGTGGACCCCAGGGAGCTCTGGTGCTGGTGGCCTTTGCTGTGTCTTCAGTTGGCTGAAGTGCTAGGGCTTTATACCCATCCTTTGGTGTAGAAATATAGATCAGCCTTTTTTGGGGAGACCTGCTAAAAAATCCCTAGAAAAATTTGCTTAATTCTTAGTTTACACTGTGCTGAAGATTAAATGAAGAACTGTGAGTAGATAGTTCATGAAATGCTGATTGACTAATGAAAGAGTTTTGGACCAGGAATCCAGGTATTTGGGTTTAAATCTTGCCTCTGCCATTAACTGATTGTGAAAACACATGGTTCTTAGTTTCTCTTTCTAAACGTAGGGTGGTCCATTAGAGGTATAAAGTATAAAAAAACTTTTTTTTTTTTTTTTTTTTTTTTTTTTTTTTTACAGTACCCGGGCCTCTCACTGTTGTGGCCTCTCCCGTTGCGGAGCACAGGCTCCGGACGCGCAGGCTCAGCGGCCATGGCTCATGGGCCCAGCCGCTCCGTGGCATGTGGAATCTTCCCAGACCGGGGCACGAACCCACGTCCCCTGCATCGGCAGGCGGACTCTCAACCACTGCGCCACCAGGGAAGCCCTAAAAAAATCTTTTTTCTACAAAACTTTAATGGGTTATTTATCTCAATCATGGGGATATGTTATATGTATAAAAAAATCACCTAGATATCTCAAATTTTATGTATTTTTTTCAAATTGTAATATCCTTCAACCAAAGCTTTGATTAGAGAAATGAACTTCATTCAGTAGCTTGAATTCTCCTTCCTTGTTTCCTTTAAGGCTCTCTTAGTTAACCAGGAAGCAGAGGCCTTACAGAGAAATGAAATATTCAAAAGGCAGCAACAGAAGTACAGAGAAGGGTGATCTTTGTATTGGATGACTAGCCTTTCAATAACCTGTATCTTTTCAACCTACCGAATAGGAAAATTATAAAGACTTTCTACTACATCTATTTCAAAAAAGTAAACATTACAAGTTGTCCTGCATTGTTATTTTGGTGGAGGAAAATTGCAAAGCACGTATGATATTGATGAAAACTTAATCCTAAGATTTATATAACAGTTAGGAATGATTTATGAAAAAAATAATAGTACAATATTTGGAACAGATTTCTAAGTCAGGGACTTGGGGAGGTGATTCTGCGAATTGCTGTAGTGGTGATGTGGCTCAATCATTACTGCAGAAAATGACAAAGAGAATAGATAAGGAGATCATTAGTCTTAAAAGATTTACTGTTGGAGTTGGTTGGGAGATTTACAATTAGAGAGCTATTGCGTTAGGAGGTTGGGATTAACAGATACACACTACTATATATAAAATAGATAACCAACAAGGACCTACTGTATAGCGCAGCAAAATATACTCAAATTTTGTAATAACCAGTAAGGAAAGAGAATCTGAAAAAGAATATGCATACATATATATATATACATATACACATATGTATACACATACATATATATATATACACATATATACATACATATATATATCTGAATCACTGTGCTGTACAACTGAAACTAACATGATATTGTAAGTCAACTATACTTCAATTTCTAAAATTCAAAAAAAAATGTGACTTTTGCAAATCAAAATATGATAAATCCTTAGGATAGGCTATGGAATACTAACCTGAAGCAAAATTAGCCATCAAATTAAAAAAATCATATCCATTTGAGTATGAAGTTTCACCAATACCTATACATATATGTACAAGGATGTTTACTGAAACACTACAAAGAGTAATTGGAAATGTGTATTGTAGACAAGTATGTTTCATTATTAGGCAGACACAATGTTCCAGGTTAGGTTCTCTGAGAAGTAGATTCGGAGATGGAGTTTAGAACATAAGGTATTTATTAGGAAGTGTTCTTGGAATCAATATCTGGGGAAGGGAGGGGAGAGGGGAAGGACTGAGTGAATAGTCAAGCCGAAATGTATGCCTGACTCTAGCCTCTGGAGCTAATAGAACTAGTCAGAGTTGGCCCATCTTGGAGAGAACGGCCAAGTCTTTTACCCCTGCTCCATCGATCACTGGACAGAGGCCGCCCTGGCGAGGGTGCAGATCCCTGCAGCTGAGATAATCTTTGCAAGCGCTGCCAGCTGAAGACTTTATGCCAACAGTATTTCTAGTAGCTGGGGCTACAAATTCTTTGGGAGAATCTGGATGGCAGATCTCCTTGTCCATCACATACACAGCACATGATGGGTTAAAATATCAACAAATTAAATACTATGACCAACAGTACATGATCTATGACTAACTGACCATGGACTTTACTTTCCTCATTTTTTAATGGTCACTTTTACCCAGGATTGTTGAAAATTAATACATGTCAATATGCTTAGAATGCACCTGTAATATAATGCCCACTGTATGAAAATAGTGATTTTATTTTTATTTATTTTTTATTGAAGTATAGTTGATTTGCAAGGTTGTGTTAATTACTACTATATAGGAAAGTGATTCAGTTATACATAAATATATATATATATATATATATATATACATACACACATTATTTTTTTAATATTCTTTCCCATTATGGTTTATCATAAGATATTGAATCTAGTTCTCTGTGCTATACAGTAGGACCTGGGTATTTATCCATACTGTATATAAAAGCTTACATCTGCTAATCTCAACTTTCCACTCCATCCAAGAGTGATTTTAAAATAGTACTATAAGTTCCTGCATTCAGAGAGGGTGAAGTCTTCATAGCTTTTATCTTCCTAATAATTGTTCTGTATATTTAGGTTTTCTGCCAACTAGAATGTTTTCAAGGAAACCATTTCATTTATCATTAATTTAAAAACCAGAAAAAAGCCTTAAAATTGCAAGCTTTATATCCCAGTAGCCCTCGAAAATTCTGTTGACTTTCCATTATGTTTATAATATGTTTCCCTAGTATAAGTATCAGTGTTTCTACACTAATATTTTAAAATTTCTTTTGTCTTTGAAAGTTTTAGGAAGCTAAATGTATAATCTTTGAGAATGTAATTTAAAAATTATGACATACACACTTAGATAACTTGAACAATACAAAAGTTAATTGAAACTAATCTAGAAATACAAATTCAGTCTTAAGGCTTAAAATGTATCTGGTTATGTGTTTGTCACATACTTTGGCAGAGGTAGAAGGAGTTTGTTTTGTTTCAAAATAACTATGGAAGTTAAAGAATGTGTGTGATTTTCTTTTCCTCAAACTAATTTATATGTAATATTTGTTTTCTGAGGAATTGACTTAAAGGTTCATATTTCAGGGCTTCTTTGTCAGTAGGAAACTTGGCAAAGACCTCTGCAGATAAAACATTCACTGGTGGTGGAGCCGTCCACTAAAGGGCCAGTTCTCTGCTACACTTGACTTTTCTTCTACTTTAAAAGGAAAAAGCGGCAGAAAATTTTGGAGGAGACAATTTTATGAATGACCTTTCTCTCCAGCAAACTCTCTAGACACACCAACAAACAACTTTTCTATGGAAATAGATATTGAATAAATATAACTTTTGTATGTACTTATGGAATAAAATCAATTTTTTTTAGTTGAATGCTTCTTATGCTTCTGCTCTTTTGTTTGCCCCTACTAAGAAAAAGTAGAACATTCTTGTTGAAGAAATCATAAAATACAAGAGAAATTACTGATTTAAAAAAATAAAATTTAGGGAAACATAAATATGCTATATAACTCTGGGTTTTTCAGCTTAAGCAGGTAACCTAATAACTTTCAGACTGATGAGATGTAATAAAACTCTAAAGCTAATGAGCCATAGGAAGGAAATCACCAATTTTTCTGAAAGAAGACACAAAATTGAGCAAGCTGGTGGCATGGACATTTCTATCCCCCAGATCATGAAGTGAATGAAACAAATACTGAGACCACTGAGAAGAGTTTAGCGTTCAGAATCTGTACATTCTTGTGTTGAATGAACACAAGAGGTTTTATCAGCTAAAATGGCAAACTATAACTTCTCCCAAGTTGAGCAATGAGAAACCCAGATATGAGTAGATAAACACCGGTAGCAAGGGCACTCATTCACGAATTTCTCCCTATCTTATATTTCAAAATGGAGATTAACTAAAGATAAAACCTAAAATAAATTAAAACCTAAATAAACTTGAAATAAAGCAGTTCAAAGTCATTACCAAGTGTATGAAATTATCAACTAAGAATAAGTTAAGGACGTGATATCAATGTTCTAGATGACAAAAATTTCAAACTTTTCTTGGTCATATCATCCTTAATCTGAAGGATTAATCTGAAAGCATCTGCTTTCAGGTTAGCACAGAGAGATAGCCAGTTAGATTAAGGTACCTAGAAAATGGATTAATTGATCCAAAGAAGCAGTAAACTGGAGACTCAAGGATAATGAGTTATATAATTTTTATCCTGTTTCATCAAATCCCTCTGAAATCAGTAATTCTCAAACTTTGGTCCCTGAAACTGCAGGATCATCATTATATGGGAACATGTTAAAAAAGGCAAATTATCAAGCACCACCCCAGACCTACTAAACCAAAGACACTGGGGTGACTCTTTGTCTTAACAGGCCCTCCAGGGGATTCTGATGCAAGCTAAAGATCGAAAACCATTGTTTTAGAAAAAAAAAATCATTAAAAAAATGTCATTCTATTAAATTATATACATAGCTAAATTTTCATATGTTTGAATTTCAGATAAAATGTACTTTAGACATTAGCTGACTCATTACCAATTGGTTTCATCATACAGTGATGCCAATAGTTTGTCTTCCTTGGGGTCATTTCTTAAACAGTATGTAAGTCTTGTTTGATTGTTGAATATGATTATTTTTATTACCTTTTTTTTTGTAGAAAGAATGAAAAATACCAAAGGACTGATATTACTTATTGAAACAGAATTCTCATAACTTTTATGAGTGAAACAATACCCGAAATTATTAGATGCATAAGAAGTTACAAACTTTTAGTTCCACTTGGATGATTATGGACTTAATCTTACTGATTCTGTGCTTAATTGTGGAAGAAAATACAAATGAGTCAAGAGAATGTATGAATTTTGGAAATGTATCATCAAAGATTGTGATTTAAAAGGAAATATAATTACAGGTTGTAAAATATTTTTTGGCTCTCTGGGAATGGAAATACTCTTAAAACAAATGTAGAAAAACCCTATTCTCTCTTATAGTTTTACTTATCGAATTTTGTGTGTGCATGTAAACAACATTCAATCAATTGTTCTCAAACTAAAATATCTATGAAATTTCTTTTGGTACCAAAGAGTCAAATATAAAATACCAGTTCTATACTACTCTAAGCTCTACACACTTACTTTTTGCTGATTTCATTATTTGGCTAGGAATTATTTAAATTGTAATCTTCATATATTTTATTTAGCAAGCTAAGAGACCTAGAACCAAATGTAAAAAAAATTAAAGAGATAACATAGCTATTTTATTAATAAGATATTATTACTCATATTAATCCCATTTTAAAGTTGAGAAGCTTTCATAGAGGTTATAAGAAAATGAGTATAAGGGGAAAAGCTGTAGGATTGAATAGATTTCATTTGTCTATATTGGAAAAAAGTATAAGAAAATAATTTCTAGGGGTGCTGAACCAAGATGGTGGAGTAGAAGGACATGCTCTCACTCCCTCTTGTGAGAACAATGGAATCACAACTAGCTGCTGGACAGTCATCGATAGGAAGACACTGGAACTCACCAAAAATATATCCTACATCCAAAGACAAAGGAGAAGCCATAATGAGATGGTAGGAGGGGAGCAATCACAGTAAAATCAAATACCATAACTGCTGGGTGGGCGACTCACAGACTGGAGACCACTTATACCACAGAAGTCCACACACTGGAGTGAAGGTTCTGAGCCCCATGTCAGGTTTCCCAACCTGGGGGTCCAGCACCAGGGGGAGGAATTCCTAGAGAATCGGAGTTTGAAGTCTAGTGTGAATTGATTGCAAGGCCTCAACAGGATTGGGAGAAACAGAGACTCCACTCTTGGAGGGCACACACAAAGGAGAAGCAGCAGTGACCCCAGGGGAGACTGAACCAGACCTACCTGCTAGAGTTGGAGGGTCTCCTGCAGAGGCAGGGGGTGGCTGTGGCTCACTGTAGGGACAAGGACAAAGGCAGCAGAAGTTCTGGGAAGTACTCCTTAGTGTTAGCCCTCCCAGAGTCCGCTATTAGCCCCACCAAAGAGCTCAGGTAGTCTCCAGTGTTGGATTGCCTCAAGCCAAACAACCAACAGGGAGGGAACCCAGCCCCACCCATCAGCAGTCAAGCTGATTAAAGTTTTACTGAGCTCTGCCCACCAGAGAAAGAGTCAGCTCTACCCACCACCAGTCCCTCCCATCAGGAAACTTGCATAAGCCTCATAGACAGCTTGATCCACCAGAGGGCAGACAGCAGAAACACGAAGAACTACAATCCTGCAGCCTGTGGAACAAAAACCACATTCACAGAAAGATAGACAAGATAAAAAGGAGCAAGCTATGTACCAGATGAAGGAACAAGATTAAACCCCAGAAAAACAACTAAATGAAGTGGAGATAGGCAACCTTCCAGAAAAAGAATTCAGAAAAATGATAGTGAAGGTAATCCAGGACCTTGGAAAAAGAATGGAGGCAAAGATTGAGAAGATGCAAGAAATGTTTAACAAAGACCTATAAGAATTAAATAACAAACAAAGAGAGATGAGCAATGCAATAACTGAGATGAAAATTACACTAGAAGGAATCAACAACAGAATAACTGAGTCAGAAGGACAGATAAGTGACCTGGAAGACAGAATGGTGGAATTAACTGCTGTGGAACAGAATAAAGAAAAACGAATGAAAAGAAATGAAGACAGACTAAGAGAAATCTGAGACAACATAAAATGCAACAACATTCACATTAAAGGGGTCCCAGAAGGAGAAGAGAGAAAGGATCCGAGAAAATATTTGAAGAGATTACAGTCGAAAACTTCCCTAACATGGGAAAGGAAATAGCCACCCAAGTCCAGGAAGCACAGAGAGTCCCATACAGGATAAACCCAAGGAGAAACACACTGACACACATAGTAATCAAATTGGCAAAAATTAAAGACAAAGAAAAATTATTGAAAGCAGCAAGGGAAAAATGACAAATAACATACAAGGGACCTCCCATAAGGTTAACAGCTGATTTCTCAGCAGAAACTCTAGAGGCCAGAAGGGAGTGGCATGATATACTTAAAGTGATGAAAGGGGAGAACCTACAACCAAGATTACTCTACCCAGCAAGGATCTCATTCAGATTCGATGGAGAAATCAAAAGCTTTACAGACAAGCAAAAGCTAAGAGAATTCAGCACCACCAAACCAGCTCTACAGCAAATGCTAAAGGAACTTCTCTAAGTGGGAAACACAAGAGAACAAAAGGACCTACAAAAACAAACCCAAAACAATTAAGAAAATGGTCATAGGAACATATATATTGATAATTACCTTAAACGTGAATGTATTAAATGCTCCAACCAAAAGACACAGACTTGCTGACTGGATACAAAAAGAAGACCCATATATATGCTGTCTACAAGAGACCCACTTCAGACCTAGGGACACATACAGACTGAAAGTGAGGGGATGGAAAAAGATGTTCCATGCAAAAGGAAATCAAAAGGAAGCTAGACTAGCAATACCCATATCAGATAAAATAGACTTTAAAATAAAGAATGTTACAGAGACAGAGAAGGACACTACATAATGATCAAGGGATCAATCCAAGAAAAGAGATAACAATTATAAATATATATGCACCCAACGTAGGAACACAACAATACATAAGGAAAATGCTAACAGCTATAAAATAGGAAATAGACAGTAATACAAAAATAGTGGGGGACTTTAGCACCTCACTTACACCAATGGACAGATCATCCATAATGAAAATAAATAAGGAAGCACAAGCTTTAAATGACACAATAGACCAGATAGATTTAGTTGATATTTATAGGACATTCCATCCAAAAACAGCAGATTACACTTCCTTCTCAAGTGTGCACAGAACATTCTCCAGGATAGATCACATCTTGAGTCACAAATCAAGCCTCAGTAAATTTAAGAAAATTGAAATCATATCAAGCATCTTTTCTGACCACAACATTATGAGATTAGAAATGAATTCCAGGGGAAAAAAAAATGTAAAAAACACAAACACATGGAGGCTAAGCAATACATTACTAAATAACCAAGAGATCACTGAAGAAATCAAAGAGGAAATCAAAAAATACCTAGAGACAAATGACAATGAGAACACGACAACCCAAAACCTATGGGATGCAGCAAAAGCAGTTCTAAGAGGGAAGGTTATAGCTATACAAGCCTACCTCAAGAAACAAGAAAAACCTCAAATAAACAATCTAACCTTACAGCTAAAGGAACTAGAGAAAGAACAACAAACAAAACCCAAAGTTAGCAGAAAGAAAGAAATCATAAATGTTGGAGCAGAAATAAATGAAATAGAAAGAAAGAAAACAATAACAAAGATAAATAAAACTAAAAGCTGGTTCTTTGAGAAGATAAACAAAATTGATAAACCATTAGCCAGACTCATCAAGAAAAAGGAGAGGACTCAAATCAATAAAATTAGAAATGAAAAAGGAGAAGTTGCAACAGACACAGCAGAAATACAAAGCATCCTAAGAGACTACTACAAGGAACTCTATGCCAATAAAATGGACAACCTGGAAGAAATGGACAAATTCTTAGAAATGTATAACCTTCCAAGATTGAACCAGGAAGAAATAGAAAATATTAACAGACCAATCACAAGTAATGTAATTGAAACTGTGATTAAAAATCTTCCAACAAACAAAAGTCCAGGACCGGATGGCTTCACAGTAGAATTCTATCAGACATTCAGAGAAGAGCTAACGCCCATCCTTCTCAAACTCTTCCAAAAACTTGTCGAGAAAGGAACACTTCCAAACTCATTCTATGAGGGCACTATCACCCTGATACCAAAACCAGACAAAGATACTACAAAAGACGAAAATTACAGACCAATATAACTGATGAATGTAGATGCAAAAATCCTCAACAAAATACTAGCAAACAGAATCCAACAACACATTAAAAGGATCATACATCATGATCAAGTGGGATTTATTCCAGGGATGCAAGGATTCTTCAATATACGCAAATCAATCAATGTGATACACCATATTAACAAATTAAAGAATAAAAACCATATGATCATCTCAATAGATGAAGAAAAAGCTTTTGAGAAAATTCAAAACCATTTATGATAGAAACTCTCTAGAAAGTGGGCATAGAGGGAACCTAACTCAACATAATAAAGGCCGTATAAGAGAAACCCACAGCAAACATCATTCTCAATGGTGAAAAGCTGAAAGCATTTCCTCTAAGATCAGGAACAGGACAAGGATGTCCACACTCACCACTATTATTCAACATAGTTTTGGAAGTCCTAGACATGCAATCAGAGAAGAAAAAGAAATAAAAAGCATACAAGTTGGAAAAGAAGAAGTAAAGCTCTCATTGTTTTCAGATGACATGAGACTATACATAGAGAACCATAAAAATGCCACCAGAAAAACTACTAGAGCTAATCAATGAATTTGGTAAAGTTGCAGGATTCAAAATTTATGCACAGAAATCTCTTGCATTCCTGTACACTAATGATGAAAAATCTGAAAGATAAATTAAGGAAACACTCCCATTTACCACTGCAACAAAAAGAATAAAATACCTAGGAATAAATCTACCTAGGGAGACAAAAGACCTGTATGCAGAGAACTATAGGACACTGATGAAAGAAATTAAAGATGACACCAACAGATGGAGAGATACACCATGTTCTTGGATTGGAAGAATTGATATTGTGAAAATGACTATACTACCTAAAGCAATCTATGGTTTCAATGCAATCCCTATGAAATTACCAATGACATTTTTTATGGAACTAGAACAAAAATCTTAAAATCTGTATGGAGACACAAAAGACCCTGAATAGCAAAAGCAGTCTTGAGGGAAAAATATGGAGCTAGAGGAATCAGACTCCCTGACTTCAGACTATACTACAAAGCTATAGTAATGAAGACAATATGGTACTGGCACAAAAACAGAATCATAGATACATGGAACAAGATAGAAATTACAGAGGTAAACTCAGGTACCTATGGTCAACTAATCTATGACAAAGAGGGTAAGGATATACAATTGAGAAAAGACAGTCTCTTCAATAAGTGGTGCTGGGAAAACTGGACAGCTACATGTAAAAGAATGAAATTAGAACACTCCGTAACACCATACACAAAAATAAACTCAAAATGGATTTGAGACCTAAATGTAAGACCGGACACTATAAAACTCTTAGAGGAGAACATAGGAAGAACTCTCTTTGACATAAATCACAGCAAGATCTTTTTTGATCCACCTCCTAGAGTAATGGAAATAAAAACAAAAATAAACAAATAGGACCTAATGAAACTTCAAAGCATTTGCATAGCAAAGGAAACCATAAACAAGACAGAAAGACAACCCTCAGAATGGGAGAAAATATTTGCCAACGAATCAATGGACAAAGAATTAATCTCCAAAATATATAAACAGAACATGCAGCTCAATATTAGAAAAACAAATAACCCAATCCAAAAATGGGCAGAAGACCTAAATAGACATTTCTCCAAAGATGACATACAGATGGCCAAGAAGCCCATGAAATGCTGCTCAACATCACTAATTATTAGAGAAATGCAAATCAAAACTCCAATGAGGTATCACCTCACACCTGTTAGAATGGGCATCATCAGAAGATCTACAAACAACAAATGCTGGAGAGGGCGTGGAGAAAAGCAAACCCTCTTGCACTTTTGGTGGGAATGTAAATTGATACAGCCACTATGGAGAACAGTATGGAGGTTCTTTAAAAAAATAAAAATAGAATTATCATATGATCCAGCAATCCCACTACTGGGCATATACCTAGAGTAAACCATAGTTCAAAAGGACACATGCACCGCAATGTTCATTGCAGCACTATTTACAATAGCCAGGTCATGGAAGCAACCTAAATGCCCATTGACAGATGAATGGATAAAGAAGATGTGGTACATATATACAATAGAATATTACTCAGCCATAAAAAGGAATGAAATTGTGTCTTTTGTTGAGACGTGGATGGATCTAGAGACTATCATACAGAGTGAAGTAAGTCAGAAAGAGAAAAACATGTATGGTATATTAATGTATATATGTGGAACCTACAAAAATGGTACAAATGAACCAGGTTACAGGGCAGAAATTGAGACATAGATGTAGAGAACAAACATATGGACACCAAGGGGGTAAAGCGGAGGTGGGTTGGTGGTGGTGGTGTGATGAGTTGAGCGATTGGGATTGACATGTATACACTGATGTGTATAAAATTGATGACTACTAAGAACCTGCTGTATAAAAAAATAAATTAAATGAAATTAAAAAATTTAAAAGAAGAAACTAATTGCCAAAAAGTAGGAAAACATATTAAGTTTAAATCATATTACTTATGGTTTATATATTTATATCATAAAGCTTAAATCATATTACTTATGATTTAAATATTTATATTGCATAGCCTTTAATTTGAGAAATTAACATTATAAAACATACTAATTATGAAATTTGGTCAAAGTCACTAATTAATAGCCAAGTCAGTCTTCGTAAGCATTAATTTACATCCAATTCATCTTTTAATCAAGAACATTTTATAATTAGAAAGTGTGCTCACCTACCAAGAGAAAAAATAGTTTTTAGAGCCAAACTACTTGAATCCCTGAGTGGTAAATATTGCAATAATGGCCACAATTCTCCATTCATTCCTATAGTCAAGCCTTTTGCAGGGTGAATCAGTAGCTTCAAGGAGTAAAATCTATATCCTTGCCCTCTGAATTTGGATTAAATTTGGGACTGGTTTGGCCAATAGAATGCAGCGGAATTGATAGTGTGTCAGTTAAGAGGCCTTGTATGCATCCATTGTTTCTCTTGGAAACTTTTCCAACTGCTGTGAGAACAAGGCAGGGCTATCCTACAGAATGACAAAAGTCTTGTGTCCCAGCCACCCCAATAGCCCCAGTCAACAGTTAGAAAACACCCAGACAAATGAGTGAGGCCATCCTCCAACAGCCAGCCCTTAACTTTCCCATCAAGTGAATACAGATGCTGGAGAAAGCCCACCTAAAATTAACCAAGCCTTGTCCAGATCAGCAGAGCCCTCCAACTGACCTGCAGACTCACAATTCACAGCACAATTCACATTCACAAATGTATGGTACTGATATTTTGTTATCTGTGGTCATTTGGTTGCCAGATTTAGCTAATAAAGATACTATAATAGAGGCCCAGTTAAATTTGAATTATTTCTGGGCTTCCCTGGTGGCGCAGTGGTTGAGAGTCTGCCTGCCGATGCAGGGGACGTGGGTTCGTGCCCTGGTCCAGGAAGATCCCACATGCCATGGAGCGGCTGGACCCGTGAGCCATGGCTGCTGAGCCTGCGCGTCTGGAGCTCCGGACTGGGAGAGGCCACAATTGTGAGAGGCCCACGTACAGAAAAAAAAAAAAAAAATTGAATTATTTCTACTTAGCTATGTATATTTCATTGAGATAAAACAAAATTTGTGTGGGCATGTCTATACCAAAATTATTTATCTTTAATTATAATTATAAATTATTTATCTTCAATAAATTATCTTTAATCAATTATAAAGTATCTAAATTATATACTTCTTTCTTTAACTATATTTCCCTGATGGTTTGGCTCTATGGAACCAACCATAGAACCAAAACAAGGTTCTATGGAACCTTGTTTTGCATAATTGGCCTACCAAATACCTTGCAGTTGCAGTCTATGTTTTATTCCATTGTAACATAGCTTCTATAATCATCATACCCAACGTTTATTCTTTGGTCCATTGAGAAAACACAGTCAACATTAGCATAATGAGTTGAGATACTGAGTACTTACTGTGTAAAGTTAACAATTCTGATAATTGATTTTCAAATGTGATTCCTTGAAGCACATGATACTATTTTTAATGACATAATTTGCTTTACCATTCTTCAGGATGACACTGAATATTTTGATCAACAACTTTTTAAAATGTTGTCCATTAACAATAGAGGACATTGTTATCAATTTTTATTCCCTTCATCTTCAATGCTACACATGATGATTTCATGTTCTCATGTTGGAAGAGTATTTACTAACATCCTTGTACAAGAATTGAATTCTTTAAGGGATGAAATCCATTTCAGAAAATAGCCATGACAACTACCTTAACAATTATATCCTTCAACTCAGAATTTATTTTTCTGTTAAGTGTTACTAATTTTTTGGGGGAAATATTTTCCTGTTAAGTGATAATGATTTTTTTTTTTTTTGGAGAATAGCCTTGACACTTAGGATACATTTTTCATTAATTCTTTCTTTAACACAGTCAACACATTCCTATAAACAAAGGGGTACTTCAATAACACGGTTTGCTCTTCTTTCAATTTGCAAAATCCTATCATTAAAGAGATATTCTAGGTTTCACTTAATGGATTATTAAAAATGTCAGTAAGAATTTTGGGGACCTTTTCTTCAGAATTAAAACACATTTCAGAGTTTCTTGTAAATTGAGGATTCTCTCAACTGCATGTGATAAAGAGACCCCTAGGGTTTTGATTATAAGAAAATTAAAGAATGCTGAATGCTAGCATAATCACAAAAATTCTTTAATCCAGTATATTGAACAGGACAAATACAGAAGTAAGACAATAATTTTATAACAATTACTTCAATGTCAATAGAAAGGACATCCAATGATGCTTGGGATACATTACTAGAAAAGGGGCAAGACAGCCAACACCTTCCTTTCATGCTTTGCTTCAACTTCAAATAAACACTTTCTATATCATCAAGCTAACATTCGCAAATTTATATTTGTATCACCTCCCCCAAAAACAGTACATTTTTTTTTCTTATTAACTGCTAACTTAATAAGAGATTCTCTGGAAATTTTTCTACTGCTTCTCAAGTCTTATAAGTAAGATTTTTCACAAGATAAATATTTCATGGGCAAAGGGAGAATTTTTTGCATTGTGATTACTTGCAGCCTTGGTCTATGCAGGAATAAAGTGAGACATTTATATCTTTGATAATCCCTGTAATAGTAAATGGAATCAGTACTTTTTTTTTTAATTATTGCAGATTTTGTCTAGGCCCTTGAAAATTTGCTTGCAATTTGGGAATAAGAACATATTTCTGGTAGTAGTACATATTTCTCATTCATTTGCTACCTTTCAGAAATGTGGCTGTTGTTGACTGGAAGATATCAGAGATTGTGTACAGATTCCAAGTTCTCTCTCTTTAGTGGCGGTTACTTGACTTGACTTAGAACTCTGCCCATAGCAAAGTTCTTCTTTTCCCCTTCTTTGAACATGAAAAATAAGTACAGTTAATTAATTCTGAGTCCCCTCAGCTAAAACTGCAGGAAAAACTATAAGCGATTGTACAGAACTTTATTTGTGAGGTATGGCTTTCAGCTAATGTTCTCAATTTAAGTGATTTAAGCACCAATACTGTGGCAGAAAAATAGGTCTGTCATAGTTTTGTAATTTTTGGACAAAATCTGAATAAAGGGCATTTAAGGTATCCAACCAAATTTAGTACAGGACACAGAACAAAATAATTAAATACAGGACATGTTCTGTACATACAGGACACAAGGCAACCCTAATGACATGGATAACTGATAAGTCCTTCTACAGCAAAGTTGGGGTTTTTTTGTTTTACTTTGTTTTGTTTTTGTTTTGTTTTTGTGTTACTTTTGTTTTTTTACTTTGTTTTGTTTTAGTTTTGGGGTTGTTTTTCATCTTTATTTGAACACATCTAGTGAGAAGGCCTTATATGCCTTATATGCCCTGGATACCTGCAGGTTAGCTGACCATCCTCTTATTGTGGGAAACCTACTCTTCATTACATTGAACCTTGATTTTCACCCACTGATCCAGATTCTAATCTTTGAAGTCACACACAACCCATCTCATCCTTTTATGACAGATTTTCCCAAATATATGCTTTTAGTTATCATGTTCCTTTGTGTGCTTTGTCTTATTAAGGTGAAATATTCAGATATTCAACTCCATTTCCTTGTCTTACTGGGCTAGTAAATCTGCAAAAAAAAAAAAAGAGAAAATGTGTTTAGTTTAAAATGCCTTATTTTTGTGAAAGTGTGCTGGCATGATTTCCATTTCCATTTTCTGTACTTACAAATTGTCCCATTTATAATTTCAGTTAGTATCTTACCTGGAATTAATATTTTAAGCTCTTGGTTTTGAACATAATTGCTTAATTTTGCCATTGTTGTTGGTGTTCCATTCCACCATTCCTCAAAGATAATGGAATAAATGGAGAGATTTGTTTTTTTTGGATTTCCACAGAATCCAGACATGTAATTTTCTGGGCTATGAGCCCTGAGTTCTTACAAACTCTTCCTTTTATGAGTTTTTAATATATCTTGTATTTCAATTCCCTCTTAACAACTTCTGTATTCTTTTCAAACACAGCTTTGAAAATCTGGGATTAATTCTTACATAAGAACTGTTTTGTTATGGAAGAAGCTATGTCTTTACAGATAGAAAGCTGCTGTAAATCATATTTAACCTTTTATTTTAATATGCTTTTAGTACTCTTGTGATGAAAGGGGAAGTCTCATAGAGGCATCATATTTTGGGCTTTATAAAATAAAAGTACATATGATTCCAAGATTTTTTTCAGAATTTCTTTATTAAATTATTATTAAGTTTGTTGACATGGGGTTTGTAATGAAAGCCAAAAATCACAATATTTTTACTTCCTTATGTTAGGTTCCAATGAATATCTTGCATTATTCATAACATCAAAATGTTGCAACTTGACCTTGAAATAAAACCCAAGTGAAAGGTGGAAAAGCAAATGATACCCACACTGTGTCGCTGATCAAGAATCATTGCGTTTCACACATAACATTGTACTTTTTATACATCACATGTTATTTTAATATATTTTTCATTTCGTTGGTAGTATTTAAATATTTTTCCATGTTGGTAAGTTAACAACTGGCTTTCATTATGGGCTATGTGGATTTTAGTATTTGTCATTGATTTTCAATATCTACTTTCTAAATATAGTTGTCACAGCTGTTTTAAATGTAAAATGCTTAACTTGGCAGACAACAGTTTAAAGCAAAATCGAGCTTCTAGTGCTGTAAGCTTCATTAACTAATTGATAACAGATTTGAAAGAAAAAAATTTTAAGTGTGTATGTAATATATTAAGTATGTATGTATGTAGATACAGAGAACAAATAGGTGGTTAACAGAAGGTGAGTTTGGGGATAAGTGAAACATGTGAGGGAGATTAGGATGTACAAACTTCCAGCTACAAAACAAAAAAATGAATCACAGGGGTGAAATGCACAGCATGGGGAATATAGTCAATTATATTGTAATATCTCTGTATGGTGACAGATGGTAATAGACATATCATGGTGATCATTTTGTAATATGTAGAGGTATTGAATCACTATGTTGTAACCTGGAACTAACAGTGATGTAGGTCAGTTTTACCTCGATTTAAAAAAAAATATGTAGACACTGGGAGGAAATGCATCAAAATGTTAATCATGGTTATCTCTAGGGGTTGGGAATTACAGGTGATTGTGACTTTTTACTTTATGCTTTTATGTATTTCTAATTGCATGCAATGAACATGTATTATTGTAAAATAAGAAAGAAAACAATAAATGTCATTAACAATGAAAATCAAGTAAAATCAAATAAAATGTAAGTATGTAATTTAAATTTATATGGGAAAATGTTCTTGGAAGGATTTTAAAATGCAAATCTATGGGGTTCCCAAACGTTCACTATTTTTTATTAATAGTTTTGCCAGACATTTTGAGTTATATCAGGATTTCCTGACCTCATGGTTTAAACAAAAATTGTAAATCAGTCCTCAATATATATTCTATTACAGTTACTATTGCTGTACAACAAACCACCTCAAACCCAGAACTATAAGCAACAGCCACTTATTGTGTTTATGGATTCTGTGAATCAGGAATTAGGAAAGGGCACAGAGAGGACAAATATTCTTTGTTCCACAATATTGGGAACCTCAGCTGGGAACACTTAGGGATGGCTATGGCCTTGAACAGCTGTGGCCTGGAGATTTACTTCCAAATGGTCTCTTCCCTCACATTCTGGCATCTGGGCCGGATCTGTTGACTGGAGCACCTACCCATGGCCTCTCCACATGATAGGGAGTCCTTAGAGCATGAGGGCTGGGTTCTGAAAGGGTGTGTCCTTCAAAGAGCACGTGATTGAAGAGAATCAGGCGAAAACTGTGTAACCTTTTCTGACCTAGTCTAAGAAGTGACAGCACATAATTTCCTCAGGGTTCTATGGGTTAGAAAAGAGTCAACGCAGGTTGGTCCTGAGTCCAGAAGTGGGGTGTAGACACCACCTCTCAGGGTTGGGGTGTCAAAGAACTTGTGGACATATTTTAAAACCATCACAATATTATAAGTAATATGCAATCATACACCAGAACATTCATTTTTAAATTTTGAAATATCTAATAGCGTCTTTGTTATGAACAAACCCTAAGATGACACTCAATTATGCCATTTCCTGGGATCATACCTTTGTGTAATCCCCTCTCTGCGAGTGTGGGCAGAATCTGAGGCTGGCTTCTAACTGACAGAGCGAGGTGATGGAACATCATTGCTGCGGTTGTATTATACCATCTGAGGGGCTGTCTTGGCAGACTGGAACAGATGCCCCTGTGGGTTCAATGAAGCCCTCAGCCCTGTTGGAGAAGCCCACTGGGTGAGGAACTATGGGTGGTCTCCTGTACCTGAGGGCAGCCTCCAACCTCCAGCCAGCAAATGTCAGGACTTGTAATCACATGGCCACAGAGAAATGGGTTCTACCAACAACCCAAATAAACTTGGAAGTCGATTCTTCTCTAACAAGCCCCAGTTTAGAATTCAGCCCACTTACTGTGATTACAGCCTTGTGAGACCCTGAGGAGAAGACCCAGTCAAGCTGTGCCCAGACTCCTGACATACCAAGCTGTGAGGTGATAAACATGTGTTGCTTTAAGCTGCTTAGTTTCTGGTAATTTGTTACAGTGACAGAAAACTGATACAATCGTACTGCAAGTTCCCACCTGTGCTGAGGTTTTAATCATATAGAAAGCCCATATGATTTTATTGTCCAAATTGAGATCCTTTTGAATTTGAAAAGTGCACAAAAGTAATTAAAATTATATTTGTTTATTGGTCACCAATAAAATAGCTTTTCAAAAAATTCTTTTCAATTTTCTTAAAAAAATAAAAATATACTCCCATATATTTTAAACAGATTTCATTGTAGTAATTTCCTGACCATTTAAAAAAATCTAAGCACTACATTTATTCATGAACTTAATCCATTTGTTAATCACATCTTCCTCTAATAGCATATCACTGATTTTTTCCAAAATGTGTGTATGTGTATGCTTTTTCAGTACAGACTTAACATCAAAATTTTCCATGACATTTCTATATTCTTTTCCAAAGTTATATATTTTGTTTAATAAAATAGAAATTTTATCACTTTAGTGGACTCTTCTCAATGGGTCTTAATATTTTTTTAATAGAGAAAATATTTTTATAGTTGCTGCCTGGCAAGCACAGAATAAGATCTTCCAAATAGAAGGTATTCCTAATTTGTATGTTTTATTCAAACTTTAAAACATTTTAACCCAACTAATTTTAAAGTAATGTCTTTTTAATTGCATTTAGAATACTTTTGTTCTGACAAAAAATTTTGCAAGATAAAACTCATCAAGCAAGTTGTCTCTATGAATGCTTGTTATTTTATTCAAATTCAATATCTTTCAAAATAAATATCAATATCCTATTCAATATCTATTTAGTTGAATGTTTTCCAAATTACATGTTGGGAAAGTATAAACCTTCTCATTTAATTTAATTTGCACACAGAGTATAAATTTATGCAAGAAAACATAAGAATTTTATCAGAAGATTCTTCCCCAAATTCAAGATATCACAAAACTCCGTTATTCAATTTTGGATTTAAATTTTATACAGCATTTAAATTTCACCATTTAGCTTAAAGTAGTAAAGATAAATATTAAAGAATTCTCTTTGTGAGATTTATTTTCTATAGTTGCAATTTACTAAAATTTTCAAAAGTTGAAGTCGTGGCCACTCCATTAATTGAACATATGTATTAAAGATTTCCAACTGTTTTTGAACAAAATACTAACACAACTTAGAGGAATCTTTTACAAAAATATTCTATACATATTAGAGATGGAGTCTGGTTTACAGAGTTGTACACAAAGGCTCTAATTTTAAAAAATCAGATCAAAGATTATCAGTGAAGAAGAAATGTTACATCATTAAGCTGCAGTGTTTTGTTTTGTTTTTAATATCACTTCATTGCAAAAAATTGTGGTCCAATTATATATTTCCTAATATGTGTAAATTTTGACATCTATATCTTCAATTGTTATTAGTAGAATATTTCCCCAGTTTGACCACGTTCATGAATTATTTGTGCTTCTCAGCCAATTCCAAGTACATTTTTTCTCCATAGGTTCTTTAGA
Organism: Mesoplodon densirostris; assembly: GCF_025265405.1. Taxonomy (NCBI): domain Eukaryota; kingdom Metazoa; phylum Chordata; class Mammalia; order Artiodactyla; family Ziphiidae; genus Mesoplodon; species Mesoplodon densirostris. Next base: position 43,081,718 of record NC_082670.1, on the reverse strand, counting down.
AAGAACATTGCTTTTACTATACTGTTGTGCTCCAAAATTTTTATTTTTATTATCACAGCAAGAAAAAAATGTATCTCCAGCATTGAACTTTTAACTGAACGTACAATAGCATTCACAGTAAAGTCAGATATTTTATCTTGGTAGAATAAATTTCGACAGCTTTGATTCCATGAGTCAGATGGAAAAAAAATCAAACTTAGGTTGTAATTAGTTGAGCTGATTTTCTATTTGAAATCTCTGAAGACAAAGTAATAATGTAAGGCATCTTTTACAAGCTCTCTTCCTCATGGAGTGAACATATTAACAGTCCTCTCTTTACCATCCACATGAACAAACACACACACACACACACACACACAAACACACACACACATACCAAAAAGTCTAAGAATGTAAATAGGCAGAACTAATTTTGAATAGTAATTTATCTAAATGAAAAAGTATGCTTTATAGATTGATATATATTCCACTTCTACACTTGCATGTGTTTAGATGTTGTCTTTGGGCACTGTCTTCTTAAAATGCTGATGCTTGTATTGTCAATTTATGTCTTCTGATTTTCATGTGGTCAGTACAATTCTCATGGTAAGATGGTAAATAGTGAAACACATTTTGTTCAAATTACAAGTGCATTGTCAACTTGCTTGAGAAATGGAAATTCAGCACTTACTACTTTAAATGCACATTTCTATTTTCTCATTCAATTGTTATCTAAAGACTTTGTTTCAAAATAAAAAGTATTAGTATAAATATAACAACTATAAATGTAAACAACTATAGATTTGCATTGTACAATGCATTTTTAAAAAGTCCCACAATATATAGAGTGTTCGCTACTCATTATACCCTGTAGCAGAGCTGCCCAGCCTCCATTCCCTTACGCAATTCCTGTGTGCTTAGCCTATAATTTTCATTGTTTCCCGTTGACCAAGATGATTAGTATCCTGACAGCTTCAGGCATCTCACAAGACAAAGAAGGGGTTATGGGGCAACTAACTAACTGCCAAGGTCAAGGGACCAATAGAGACAGATGGACAGATTTCTTCTCTCACCATTATCATCCGAGAGCAGAGGGCATCAGCTGTCCATAGCTGCTTCTCACAAAGCACGTTTTATTTTATCAGCTGGCACGCCACATTCTGTCCTTGGAAGAGAGATAGTAGTTATCTGTTGCAACTGGAAAAGATCAAATAAAGAAAGAGGTTTGCGGCCGGTCATCTTACAGATTTAACCACCTGTTAAAGTGAGAGCTCCATTCTTGGAACAAATGTCTCAGGCACTGCAAGACGAGATTATGGCAGGCGCTGGAAGGACACAGAAGAGGTTGACTTAACTCATTCTGGCTTATTTTAATACTATTGGTAAATGAAAGTTTTTGTTAAACATGAGAAATTCAGGAAATTCTAAATAGTAAAGGAAACCAGGACAAGGATAACCCAGGACTGAACCAAGCAAACTGAGAAACTTGGTCTCACTGACATAGATGGTGTGAAGGACATGGAGCATCCAGATATTTGAGCTAATGAGAGGGGAAGAAGGAAATTAAGTGAAATGTCTAAGGAATAATTTAGAATCGTTGGATTCAAAAGCATTTTTGCAGTTATTCATTCATTTCTTCATAAAATGGTGTTCTAACCCTCCACTGCCAAGAATTTCACAGATTGAGAGACCAAGTACGTATTTCCTACTGTGCCAGTATAAGATAGATTTTCTAGTTTAATTCATTTACTTACTACAGTGATGAATAATATTATATGTGGTGATAATTCCCCCACTTTAGAAGGTCAGTATACATAAGTGATACTAGCAAAATTTTGGTGCCAAACTACTTGGGTTGATAAACCAGCTAAACGTTTCCTAGCTATTTGATTTTGATCAAACTCTTTAATCTCTCTGTGGGTCCAATTCTTTCATTCCAAAATAGGGATATTAAATGTACCTACCTAAAAGGGCTTGTTATGAAGATTAAATGTTAGCCCATGAAGAACTGTTAAGATAGTGCACGGCACAGAGAAATCAATCAATAAATGTAAATATAGGTCATTATTTTTATTTCAACCAACTTTCCTAGAAGCTTGAAAGGAGATAATATATACCATTTATTTAACATTATATAAATTAATTGTGCTTGATTAAATGTAAAACTTTGCTTATTACACTATATTCCTCTTAACAAATTATAGTCAGCCTGAAACAAATTAAATTTAGAGCAAGAGAGAAATCACATTTTATGAAAACACCTTCAAAGGCTAAATGTTTATAAATTATGCTGTATGATAGTTTTTCTTTTGTGTGAAAATAGCACCTCTGCCACACACAGTTAATATAGAGAAGTGGAAAAAGAAATTTAATTTTTGCTGGCTATTATTCATAGTACAAATACTATAAATAAATAAGATAAAATGATATTTGAATGCTAAGGGACATAGGATAAATGTTATGAAGTAATTTTAATTATTTTCTTCTAAATTAATTATAATAAACATAAACAGACCCTCACTATTTGAATGATGTTATAAAGTAATAAAACATGTAAGCATTTCTATGATATTCATGGGTCTCATACACATGACCATGGTTTTGCCAGGATCTGATCCAAGGACTCTAACTCCTTGACCTGAGCTTTAACTCTCTGTCTGGGAAATCTCATGTTTGATAGAATTTCACAAGCTCAGTGAACATGACTAGGCGAATAAGGGAACCTATTTATCTGGAGAGATTTTGAATTTGCAAGAAGTCTATTTTCCAACGTTTAAATGTTGGACACCATGGAAAAGAATTTAAACCCCAAATGATCCATGTTTTTGATGGATTTCATTCTTGCTTGTGTGATTTCAAAAAGCAGCTGTAGCCTGACAATTAAAAATACAGGCTCTGAAGTCACACTGCTTGAATTTGAATCCCAGCTAGCTTACTCACTAGCCACATGACGCTAAGTGACTTAGTAACTTCTCTGGGCTCAAGACATCTCATCTGTAACATGGAAATCACAGAACGTTTCCTGTGAATTAGATAATGTGCAGTTAAAGACTTAGAATATTTACTAACACATGATAAGGTTTTGTTATCATCATCCTCATCATTTCAACCCGTGGTTCTCAACCAGTGGTGACTTTTACTTCCCGGTGGACATTTGGCAGAGTCTGGAGGCAATTTTTGTTTTCACAACTTGGTGGAGACCACTGGCATCTAGTGTGTAGAGGTCAGGGATTCTGCTAAAATTCCTACAAGACACAGGACAGATCCCACAACCAAGACTCATCAGGCCCCAATTATCGATAAGGCTGAGGTTGAGAAACATCAATTTAAGTTATTCCGTTGTTGAAGGTGAAGTTTAAAGGCCAATGAACCTTTTCAAAATGTTGCAAATAATGTTGATTAATCATAACATTAACTCTCTGTCTTCTAAGCTTCTGTTAAGCAAACTATGAATTACCAAGCATCAGAAATCTCCATGATTATATAATCATGGGGTAAGAAAAAATTTCTGAGGAAATAATAAAGTAAATAAGGTAGCAAATGAGTTCCTACAACACAGATTAAGAAGGTGAAAGAGACAACATTGGAGGAAAACATTTTGGGAAGAAGAAAATCTCAGAGGGCTCCTATTCAGTCACCCCCCACCCCCAGGTTTCTGGTGTGGGTTTATAACATTTTAGTTAATTTTGAACTTTAAATGAATGAGTGAAAAGTTATCCAAATATCACATATGAGTTTTTGAAAGTTGCTAAATTAATATTTCATTACACAATAACTGTAGATTATTGCCTTGAAAGCTCATATGATTTATATTGATGCATTCGCATTTGTGAATTTAGTGGAGATTTGAGGCTAGAAAAATGCAAGGCATTGGATAATGCCAGTTATTAAAACACTTGTGACTTTCTGCCCTTATAATTTTATAATGAAAATGTAGTTGGAATGATGTCATTTTAGTAAGAAAGGGTCTCCATTATCCAATCAATTGTGAATTCTACAGAGATTTGGACTCTCAAGATAACTCTGGAAACTGTTGGCAAGTCTACTACTTTTTCCATGATGGAAAAATTTTCTTAAGAGGTAGAGTAAGACTTAATTATTTCAGGGAAAGCAAGCAAACAAACAAACATATGATATGTGAGGAAATATACTAATAAGTGGGCCAGGTCACAGAGAGAAAATAATGGAAAGAAAAAAAAAGTGAGCAGGACCTCAAAAATCATAATCCCCACCAGATACATGTATGTTTTGATAAACTTATAGCCACAATAAGTCCATGGCTTGAATGGCTCATAAAAAGTGAAATCTCACCACCACCCATGTTTAGCAAGATGAAGTAGCCCTCTGCAAATTTTCTTAAAAGACCTCTGGCTGAGACTTAAACCCTCTAATAAGACAGAGAAGGCATGGCTGCTGAAGTTGTTAAGATAATTCTTTAACCTTATATCGTTCCCATGGACAGTACTTTTAATGTTGTAAAACCTGAAAAGGTCCCTGGGTTTCAAGGAAGAGATTGGTTCTTCCCTATACGGTAGAAATCTGGAATGCAGAGTCAGAAGACTGAGTTCAAGTTCTAGCTCTAAAGAACCACCCTTAGAAATATTTTAACCTCTTCCGAGAGCAAGGGTTTTCATGTCTGAAAGACGTTCTGAGGAGCACGATTGTGTGTGAACAATGTCTTTTTAAACAATGTCTTTTAAATGTCTTTATTCTTGAAAAACATGAGATGAAAGAGAAAGAGCAAAGGCTTTGAGAGGCACAAATTTGAGTCCATTTCTTATACTTCTTCTTATACTTTAGTGTAGTTGTTCAAGGTCTCTGAACCTCGGTTTCTTCACCTGTTAAATGGGGATGATAATTCATGCACTGAGTTAAAATACCCAGCAAAATGCTTCAAAGGTCTGTTCACTTAATAATTATGATCTTTCCACTCCTGCCCATGGAGAACAAGAAAGACACAAACAGGGATGATTTTTAAAAATCTACAGCTGTATATTAAAGTCTGACTTGCAAGATAAATACTTTAAAGTTAGCTCTTTAGCACTTCTGGTGGATTTATGTGTTTATATTCATCTGTGGCAAAATAGGAAATGATCGTTTTACTTACAATATACATAGTGGAATAATCAAGGACAAAAAATTAAATCTGGTAATTTTATGAAGATTTTTATTTGAAAGTTATTTACACATCTTGATAGTTTTTGGTGGTAATACAGCCTCTTATCAACTGATATTAATGTATCTCTCCCCTCCTCCCCTTCCCTCCTCCATGATGGGCTCTGTCTGTCCAACCCCCTCACATGTGCCCCTTCCTGATGTCTTCTCTTATTTTCCTAACTGAACTTGGAGTCTACTCTCTTTGCTTCCATGGTTCTCAACTTATATTATCACTTGGCAATTATCAACATGATGCTCTGTTGTAGATATTTGAGTGACATCATATTTCACTATTAAATTAGAAGACTTTATGTGTTAAAGACTGCCTTCTTCATCATTACCTTCCACACAGTATTATAATGCCCTATATTTATTATGCAATTAATTATTCAATAAACATTTGATGAACATGCAAATTCTGTTGTAAATGTTTTCTTATCTAGATTTTACAACTGTAGAATTTAATTTCTTACATTTCTCTGATGAAGACATATCTGCTACATCTAATATTTATAATTAGTTTTATCAGATGTTGCCACTAGAATGTGAGGTCTTTAAGGTCAAGAAGGCATATCTTATATATCTGTTCATATTTATTTTCCCATTAACTACTGAGTATCAAACTTAAAAAAAAACAAAATTTCTTCAGTGAATTAAACTAATGTTCTATAAAAATCATTAAATTTGGGTTTAACAGATTCCCTCTAATTGCGGCAACATCATATATCCCTTCTTAAGAGTGGACTGATTGATTTGATTTGTAAAGAGGAAAAAGATAGAAAGCTAAGATTTATTGAGCACGTACTATGTGCAAAGCAAAATACCAAGTGCTTTGTACTTGTAATCAATTGTTTTGTACTCACAATGACTTGTTTTTCATTCAATAGTAATTGATGTAGATTCAGAGGATGATACTGTCCATGGGTAAGAATTAATATAAATTACCTGTTAAGGTCACATTTACTCTAACTCATCAGAATATACAACTGGTTGATAAAACAATTTTTCAAATAGGGTCTGAATTTGTAGGTAGTGTAATAAAAAGATGCTCTTGCATCTATTGACAAAAATTAGGTGCAATGCAGCCATCTAATGAACTAATAATAGTTAATGAGTTGTCAACGTCTGTATCTTTTATTTTACAATATATTTGGCAAAGCTAGTGTTTTTGGATCCTTTTGAATCAGTGAAAGAATAAATAGGCTCTTACATCTGGAGAAATGTGGTTTGCAGCTTTGTTCTGATTTCTGTATCCAATGCCAGGTATCCATCACCTGGGGTGGAGTGCTATTTTCGTAAAATAGATTTCATTACTTATTCTCGAAAGAATGTGTTATTTCAGAATGATGCTATTGTTAATGGAACTTTGATTTTAGTGACCAAATGCCAAGAATGTTTTTAAACACTCTGTTATCCTTCCATCAATTTAGATCAGCCAGACATAACACTTGTGAGAAGTTATCTAAATTTTTCAGCAATAAAACTGAGATTATGAAAGCTTTGCTTCCCCTTAGGTATCATCCAGTATCGGTAACCAAGTTGTTTTCATTCTTCCCTTTTTATTGTTTAAGGCTGGAGCACATTACTCTCATGATTCTTGCCAAAGTTCTATGGCATCATTGTTTGAGACTTACCATATGTGTCTTTGATTCCTGCCTGGTAGGTACCTTGGCTACATGCCGGTTTGCATTTATTGCTATTACAATTTTGATTTTTTTTCACTTGCTTCTGATTCTATCCATCCTGTTCTCTTAAAGAACCTTAAATACCCATCTTTGAGACCAAAGGGACTCACATGATAACATATTCTAAGTGGACCCTTCTTTCCCAAGGACTTTCCACCATTTTTGAGAAACTTTGCTTAGGATATAAGCAATGTACCACTCTATAATTTATTACTGTCATTTTAAATGGAAAAGAGATAAGGAGAAGGATGGGAGAATGTGGTTTTTGTCTAGTTTTCTCTCTTGTGAGTTAGTCAAGATGTCAGAACTATATTGTAAGATCCTCAGGCCCTCTGAGATAAAGTTAATGTTCTCACTTCAGTTCAACATCCCTTGGTTCCTACCCTTACTTTCCTAAAGGGTACAGGAATTCCAGAATGTATTCAAAAGTATGCACAAACACTAATCACAGAAAAATGTTCAAGTTACAATTCTGATAAATATGGAGAACTAAGCTGATGTGAGATATACCTCTCCCTCCCCTCAGAAACTGATATCAAGGTTATACTCAGGGGCTTCATACTTCCAAGAAGCTCACAAGAGGACACAGGTTCTGTTAGCCAGAGGCTGGAGCTTTAATCACATGGGAAAGTCCTCCTAAACCAATTGTCATCTGAGGGTAGGGAGCCAAGATCATGAACCACTGGGTCTCCCAAGGTGGTTCCATGTATGAGAGATGGAAAAAGTTCACCTAAGTCTGTGAGTGAGAAATTAAATCCCTGCAAGAAAACTGAAGCCAAGTTACACTGTGTATGGTTTTAAGATTATTTATTTATTTTTTGGCCATGCCGAGCAGCTTGCAGGATCTTACTTCACGGACCAGTGATGGAACCTAGGCCCTTGGTAGTGAAAGTGTGGAGTCCTAACCACTGGACCACCAGGGAGTTTGCCGGTTTTAAGTTTTAGATTCATAATATTCAATGGTACCCCAAGCTAAGATATTAGCAAAAAATAAATCCTAGAACTGTCAAACCAAACTCATTAGAAATTCTGGCCAAGCAAACATGAAACCATTCTTTAGGGATATTGCAATAATCCATGAGATTCCCATAGAACTCCTCCCACATAAGAAAAGACAAAACAACAAGAAAACATCACCAAAGATAAACTTACACAAGCAAATCTCCAACCAAGGAAATACTGTATACTTAAAGCAAAACTTTGTGAAAAATAGAAATAGAAATTGACAGAAATACAACTGTAGTGGAAGATTTCCATAGTCATGCTATTTTTGGAACATTAATTAGATAATTATTTATACAAATATTCACAAGATCACAGTCTAGCCACCAATCTTCCTTTTCAAAAGTAAGTAAAAGGCTATACTTTAAAAGATTATTGAAAATATTATATATATATATATATGAATATTGCATAGCCATTAGCATCTTAATGTTTTAAAGTATTTAAATCAATGTTAAATGAAAAGGGCAGAATAAAAAACAAAGATAGGAAATATTAATTTATTTTTTTCTCAAAAGAAAATATATTAAAGTATTTCTAGCATTAGAATGATGGGTGATTTATCTTTACACATCGTCTGTATTTCCCAAAGTGTCTATAATAAAGAACAAGATTAGAATGATTTGAGAGCATGGAAGAGGCTAAAACTTGGGAAATTAAACATTATTTGATATTTCTGGAGTGAAGGATGAGTTTAGAAAATGCGAAAGAGTTAAGACTGGAAAGATAACTAAGAGTCTCATCAAGAAAAAGTGTATTATTTTAAGAAACAATTTCTCTGCAAAATCTCTAAGGATTTTAACCTTAGAAGTATTGACCAGATATGTATTTTCAAAAATTTCTCAAGCTATATAGGTTAGATTTGTGAATGCAAAATAAAGCAGAAAACCAGGCTACAGTAGTAATAATAGCTAACGTTCATTGGGTGTCTATTATGTGCCAGAGACTCTATTGAGTACTTTACATATTCTAGCCGTTTCATCTTTGTAACAGCTCTGACAGGTAGGAACTTTTATCATTGCCCTCTTACAGATAAGAACCAAATAAAGAACTTGCGAAGGTCACTCATTTGCCAACGGGTGGAGCCAGACTCCCATCACGAGAATCTAAAACCAGCACTTAAGCTCCACCACTGCACTAAGGTGATGCCTTCCAAGAGAAGGGGCACAGAGACAAGCCAATAGGAGAACAGAAAGAGACAGTGGATGGGTGGGTCCAAGATGTTAACTAACTTCCCTGGTTGACAGATGAGATTTGGGATAGGAGGTTAAAGAGCGAAGGGGGTCGAGTAATTCAGGAAAGGCAGGTAAACTTGAATGATTTTGCATGTATCATGCCATTTGCAGCAACATGGATGGACCTAGAGATGACCATACTAAGTGAAGTAAGCAGACAGAGAAAGACACACACCATATGATATCACTTACATGAGGAATCTCAAAAAATATGACACAAATGAACTTATTTACAAAATAGAAACAGACTCACAGACATAGAAAACTAATTTATGGTTACAAAGGGGAAAGGAGGAGGGGATAAATTAGGAGTTTGGAATTAGTAGATCCAAACTATTATATATAAAATAGATAAACAACAAGGTTCTACTGTAGAACACAGGGAACTATATGCAATATCTTGTGATAAACCATAATGGAAAATAATATGAAAAAAAATATATATATATATATTCTTATTTTCCTTAGAGCTTCTTAGATTTGCACTAACAGGGGTACCTATTGAGAATTTTCATTTTAATCATAAAAACAGAAAATATGTACCATAATATTATTCAAATTTATAAGTTGAAGCTTTTTGGATTTATAAATTTTAAGCATTTATTATTAGATTTAACATCAAAGTACAGGCCAGCAAAAGTGCATCTACTTTCACTCCCTTTTATATGAGATTAAACATTCTTAACATAGTCTTTATTTGGTCCTTATTATTGTTAACGGTTTTGGTATTTATGGGAATCATAATTTCAATTTTTGATATTATAGATTTTCCACATGAAATGCATGAAAATAAAACTGTATTCAATATTTTTATGTTTATAAAGTTTCTCTGTAAAAAACAACAAACCTGTATTACTATGGTGAGCTAACTGAGATATGAAATTTTCATTTTTTTATTTATTTTATATTATATTATATTTTTGGCTGTGTCAGGTCTTAGTTGTGGCATGCGGGATCTTTCGTTGCAGTGCACGGGCTCTTCATTGCGTCACACGGCCTCCTCTCTACTTGCAGCCCTTGGACTTCTCTCTAGTTGTGGCTTGCGTGTTCCAAAGTGCGTGGGCTCTGTAGTTTGCAGCACGTGGGCTCTCTAGTTGAGGTGTGCAGCCTCAGTAGTTGTGGTGCGTGGGCTTAGTTGCCCTAAGGCATGTGGGAATCTTAGTTCCCTGACCAGGGATCAAACCCTCGTCCCCTGCATTGGAAGGTGGATTCTTTACCACTGGACCACCAGGGATGTCCCTAACTGAGATAAGAAATTTTCTAAATTTCCCCATTTAGAAAACTATTAAGCAGTAAAGTTTATATCTGGGTGTTCTTTTTCTTAGCAGCAGAGAATCATACAATATCTGGCTTATTTTAGAAGTTATATTCTCCAAAAGTTTAGATTTCAATATTAATTGTCTGACTGATGACAAATAATTAAACAGCTGACTCCATGATAAAATTACCTTGCTAAATTACTGTTGTTCAAATTGGGGCCTTTCAAATTCTTTCAAATATCATGTTCCCTGTTATAGAATTACAAAAAGGAGAGAAGAGTGGTAATAGGCATTGATGCAACCTCTAAGCTTCATTTCAACTGTGTTGGAAGAATAACAGTTGAGCTCTACTGAAAACAACTTATCATAGAGATTTAGGCCTATGAATATATACCTCTAAAATAGTCATGTTCAGATAAATAATAATTGGAATTTTTGGTGCATTAGAGAGTTTTTAAAGGCTTCCAAGAGTTGCATGACCTCACTTTGGCAGCTCAGATCGTGTTCTCCAAGTTAACTCTCCTTGATCAAAGCGATGAGAGCTATAAGATCACTTCATCCTCTTTGCCTTTCCAGTCCTGTTTCACTAAGGATCCAAAAGATCCCTCTCCCATTGTTTGCCTTTTCTGTCCTTAACTGCTTTACTTCTATTACCAATGGGAGTTTCACCACCCTCACAAGTATGAATGAAGGTTTGCTTATTCTGGGTGTTAATTTCCTTGTGTGTTTATACTATGATGTACAAAGTAATCTGTGAATCCTTTTATGTGTAATTAGGAGCTGGCTGAGTAGGTATCAGCCAGCTCCTAATTTATATTTGCCGCAGCAACCGGTGAGGCTGACTGGTACCCCTGGCCATGCCACTTGGCAGCACAAGGCTGCTCTTGATGTCCGTTCAATTGCAGGTGCTGAACTCAGCTGAAGAATTTTAGTGTGGGTAGATGTAGGTGTGCTTGTGAAAGAGGGGGATTCAGGGAGGTGGTCTGTTCCAGGACCATCATCCCAACACCTCCCCACTCAAGACTAGTGCTCTTCTAATGATGTAAGGATATGTTTACACTTTTCAGTTTGAATGACTTTAGCTGCTTCAATAATTTTGTGCCCTGTGTGTCTTTAAACAACTGAACTCCATTTCAGTGCTTAACCTGTACTACCCATTTACTGACAACTGACTGACTTACCGAGTTATCTGTGACATCTTCCCTAATTTACCACCTTCTATCTTTTCTTCTTTATTAGAATGTTGTATATAAGTGTTCTAACCTTGCAAACTGCCTCAGAATATTTATTTATTTTTTGTTCATATATTGTAAAAAAAATTGAAGTGTAGCTGATTTACAATGTTGTGTTAGTTTCAGGTGTACAGCAAAATGATTCAGAATTTTTTAACTCTCCAAGAAATTTATTTTAGCATATGCCATAGATTGATATAATTGATATAATAATTTCATATAAAGAGAAACCATTGCAGAAATAACTAAGGTGGGGCCCTAACAAGGAAATAAAGGAAAGGTCATAAAGAAATGCTTCCATATGAAGACTTTGGACCTGCATCATTTTTTCAAAATATAAAACCTTAATATTAGAAGCAAATAGAAAAACAGCAAAGAAAACAAAAAACAGAAGCTTGGCATATGTAGTATAAATGTATGGGATAAGTTATAACATATATGTGTTCTATGTATATATATATATATTTATTCTTATAAAAATATATATATATATATATTCCCTTACAGGTTATTACAAAATATTGAACCTATTTCCTGTCTCATAATATTTAAAAATCGAGCTTTTAAAAAATAGAGATATTTTTTGAGCAAATGGGACACTGTTGAGACAGTTGGTGAAATTTGTATGGGGTATGTAGATTGGATGATAGTGCTGTGTCAAGGTTGATTTTCTGATTTGAAGGGTTGTTTGGGTGGGCCTTAAGCCAATATGACTGATGTCTTTATTTTTAAATTTTTATTTTATATTGGAGTATAGTTTATTAGCAATGTTGTGTTAGTTTCAGGTGTATAGAAAAGTGATTCAGTTGTACGAATACATGCATCTATGCTTTTTCAAGTTCTTTTCCCATTTAGGTTATTACAGAATATTGAGCAGAGTTCCCTGCGCTATACAGTAGGTCCTTTTTTGTTATCTTTTAAATCTGTGTGTATATATCAAGTTTATTGTCATGAAGATAAACTCAGGTGAGTTCAAGGCCGGACGCATCTACAGTGGACGCCAAAGGCTGGGAATTAGCAAACTGCCAGACAAGAAAACGCAGACCCTCTTCCTTTGATGGAGACCTAACCCTTTCTTCCCTGTGGATTCTGAACCAGGTGAGAAGCCGGTGAGTTGGGCGTGTACAGATGCGATCAGCTCTACGTGCTGGGTGCAGTGCGGCAGGCGCGCCATGCTGGGAATACCTCCTCCGCGCTTCGGCTCCGGGTGGCCCGCGTGCGCGCAGGTGTCTCCCGCGCGCCCTGCTCTGGGCGCTCTCGGCTTGGCGCCGCCGCAGTACACAGAGCGGGGCCGGGCTCAGCGCGCGCGGGAGGCGGAAGGCGCGCTCGGGGGCCGGCGCGGGACCGCAGCGCGCGCGCGGCCCGCATCCCTCTCTTCCCCTCTCTCTCCCATCGCCTACAGCCGCCCCGGACCTGGCCATGGGGAACATGCCATCCGCGGTGAAGCACTGCCTCAGCTACCAACAACTTCTCCGGGAGCATCTCTGGATCGGGGATTCAGTGGCAGGGGCGTTCGAGCCCGCGCAGGTACCACCTCGCGGCCCAGGGGGTCCCCACCCTCTCCCGTCATCCCGCAGGCCTCCTCTCCCCTTCTTGTGTAGTCTCTCACCCCGGGCCCTTCCTGCGACAGTTCTGTAATATCAAACCTCACCCCTTAAAAGGTTTCCCATCATCTCTCTGGGGTGAATTGCAGACCAGCCCCTGCAGTTCGGACCCACTAACATCCCTATCTTGGCCACGTGCAGGTCGCCTAAAGGAAACTGTTCCTTCTCTGTGTTTCCCTTGGAAGGGATGAGTCATAATATACAGCACTCCTCCAAGGATAGCGCCCTTCTTTTCAGTTCTCTCCTGATTATTGTGTGACAAAGACGACGAATTTGTCAGAATATGAGGCGGAAAAAGGAACAAAGCCAACACAGAAGGTTGGGAAAACACGGTGGGATGAAATCATCCGTCATATCATTAATTATCTCTAATGTATTTATGCTTCAACACACTTGAACAAGCTGGGGGAAAATGGTAAATAACAGCGATTTCAGTCCAAAATGTATTCCCATGTGATTCCTGAAAGCCCATTTTAAGACAATTATTAGGCAAGTGAGTAGTATCCACATACTTGTGATTTAATGCACTCTCAACTAGAAAGGGCAAGTAAATGAAGAAAATCTATATAAAGAAATTGACTTTTCCCTTAAAAGAGCTTAAAATTTAAAGTTTCACAAAGGAATGACAGTGATAATTGTTAAGTGAATGTGAAAACGTGAGAAAAGGGAGGGAGACTCAGGGTTTAGCTATTAATTTTTCGCATTTTGGTGGATACAAAAATGTTTATTCCTGATTCATCTATGTACAAAATAATAACTTGTATTAAGTATAATATTTTAGTGGGTAAGCATAATTTAAGTTTGTGTTTTTAAATCAACTATTCTAATATTAGGCATCCATTTTTCTATAGTTTTATACTTAGTGTATTTTCAGTTCAATGTATCAATATGTGGCATTGTAATTTTAGTTCTACAGATTGGAGTTCAGCGTTTGTGGATTCTCTAAATGATACTTTGCTCCTCATTACTTAAAAGATGGCCCTGGTCCTCTGACTCAGACTGTTGCTGACAATCCAGAAAGGGAAAATAATTCTTTATCTTCCTGTATGTTCTCTTGTCTTCTATTTAATTTTCCTGCCTTCTCATTTGATCTTTGTATTATAAAGATAATATAACCTTCATATTCACTCTGTTACAGAATCAGGAATCCTTACCTTCCAGTCCCGAAGCCTGAGACTTTATATGACTTTTGTTGCTGGGTTAATATTATTTTTCTCTCCCACGACCCCCATATTCTGATTTTGCGGGTTTTGGGGAACATGACAAAGGCTAGACTGCTAGGTGAGGATGTCTACTTTGCCTTGTAGGGATGTAGAAACAGGGTAATTGAAAATGACTAGGATAAAAAAAGAAAGAAAATGACTAGGATGACTGATCTAGGAATGCGGGGAATAGGGTTTTTGGACATTTCATCAGCCTAATAAAGACTTTTTGTTCCTTTTTGGAGAAATAGCAATACATTCTCCAAATATTGTCGTTTTAACCCTGGACTGCTTTAGTGAGAAACTCCTATTTATTCCTCAGACACAGCTTAAATATCACTTCTTTTGACCAACCATTTTCTCTTTCCAGAGTTGCTAGCCTTTTTCTGTGCTCTCATGGCATTTTATGTATAGTTTTGTTTTAGTTCCAGTGTTGTGAAATGGTAATGTTTTAGGTCATGTCCTATTGAATTCACAGCAGCAGTGAAACTGCACTCTGAAATTTACCTTCTTCTTTGGCTTGTGTTTAACAACATTGTTGCTGCTTTAAGCCCTACCTCTCTGGTTCCTCAGGCTAGAACCAGACTGGCTCAGGGGTAAATCTTCAGATTCCTCATGACTTTTTATCCACATTCACAGTTCCTATTACTATTAGTATACCCATGTCTCAGATTCATATTACCATCTCTCTCTTAAGCTCCAGTCCTGATTGTTCACCTGCTCACCTGACATCATCACTTGGGTATCTCAAAAGTAATTCAAACCCAACATTTGCAAAATCGGATTCACGTTCTTCCTCCCCTTCCAACCCCAGACATTCTCTAGAATTTCCTATCACAGGGTATGCCATTGCAATTCATTCAGCCCTGGAAGCACAAACCAAGGGCTCCTTTCCTTCTTTCCCCCATATCCAAAGTATCACTAAGTCCTGCACTTTTACCTCGAATTTCTCACAGATCCATCTGTTTTTCCAACTCTGCTGCTGCTATCAATTTTAAAGTGGCATTCTCTCTCCAATGAACTACTAGACTCTTGCGATCCTTCAACCCATTGTTTCTACAGCTAGCTGGGAGAAGTTCTCTGTTTCGCACAGAATCATGTTATTCTCCCGTTTCACAACCTTCTGTGAATTCTCATTGCTTTAGGAATGAATAGCAAGCAAAATCTTTAATGTGTTATTGGAAGCCTCAGGTGATCTCTTCATTGCATCTCTCTGCAGCATCCTCTTAAGCTATGTTCCCTTATCCTTGCCACTGTGTCCTTCTTTGAATTTTCCAATCATCTTTCCTCTGGAAACATAATCTTTACCTGTTTTCTTCTCTGATAGGGACTCTTTTCAAATAACTAACCTTGAGATCTTAACTCAAATATTGCTTCCTCATGAAATCTTTCCCAGACTCTCAAGGCAAGCATTTCTTGTTATCTTACTGTTTGCACTGTTCATTACAAATAATATGAATTTTACATTTATTATTGTGATCATTTTATGTTTAATTCCCTACTGGACCCTAAGTGTCATAAAAGTAAGGAAAAATTCCACCACAAAGTCCTCAGCAATGAACAAAATGTCTGATTAGTTTTTAATGGCCAATGAATACTTGTTGAATGAACAAATGAATGGATGTTTTTCCTTCTAGGTCATAAGCATCTCAGATTTATGGGGAACGTGAAATCCTTCATAGCACTTTTCAGGGTCCAAAACAATGATTGGCACATTGTAGTAAAATGCTAATTATTTGTTATGTGAATGCCAAAGTGATGAGAATTAAGACAGGTGTCAATAAAGTTTGGTCTTAGTGCTGTTAGATAGGTATTATTACTGTTTGTGTTTAACCTTTTTTTATTGAACTATAGTTGATTTATAATGTTGTATTAGTTTCCGGTGTACAGCAAAGCGATTCAATTACACATACACATATGTATATGTATCTATTCTTTTTCAGATTATTTTCCAATTTAGGTTATTGAAAATAGTTTCCTGTGCTATACAGTAAGACCTTGTTGTTTATCTATTTTATATATAGTGGATTGTATTTGCTAATCCCAAGATCCTAATTTATCCCTCACCCTGCTTTCCCCTTTGGTAACTGTAAGATTATTTTCTATGCCTATGAGTCTATTTCTGTTTTGTAAATAAGTTCATTTGTATTTTTTTTTTAGATTCCACATATAAGTGATAGCATGTGATATTTGTCTTTTTCTGACTTACTTCACTTAGTATGATAATCTCCAGCTCCATGCATGTTGCTGCAAATAGCATTATTTCATTCTTTATAATGGTGGAGTAATATTCCATTGTATATATGTACCACATCTTCTTTATCCATTCATCTGTCGATGGACGTTTGGGTTGTGTGTTATCTTTTTATCTTATAGAATCTAGTCATACTTTGTTGGAGAAAGAGTTGAAAATGGATTCTGGAAGCTGTTAAAAGATGCACAGAGCTTAACTGTTTCTCCACTGTTAAATCTGGCAGAGGGAATTGTGGGCAGGACCCCTAAGTTTTGAAATAATTTGGCTGCAGTTGGGACAGACAGAGTGCTCTATTTTGAAAGAATACTGTGCTCATCAATAGAAAGATTCAAAATCTTGCCCTTTTTCTGCTACTAATATATTATTAAGATGAAATTAAATATTGTGTGTGTGTGTAAGTACAAATATACACATTTGAAGTTTAGCAATTTATTACCAAATATAAAATGGGTCAATGTGAATTAAAGGCTTGCACTACCACAGCTCCACTAATTAAATTCTTTAGTTCTCTTCCTCTCTCTTTTTTTTTTTTTATATCTAATGGCATTGGTTTTTCAGATTTCCTTAATAGACCAGGAGGTTAAAATTGATCCTTCTATGGTCCAAGCTATCTCTTAGGGCCTGTTTTATTTTCTATATTTGTCTCGGTTAAAATGGATATGATGAAGCTGGCTTAACTGGTGGTTTAAAGTTTGGATTAAAATTTAGGTTCCCTGTAAAGTAGTCCTTCTTTGACTTCCAAGTGCTGCTTAAGCACTTCATGTATTAATACCCCATTACAGCAATAAAATTCCTAAGGACCTAAATTCTATCATAAACAACACTTAAAATATATTAGTTTTTTAAAGACAAAATTGTAGATTTTGTGAGATTAAATTTATAGTTATTTTACATTATATCCTGATCCTTTAAGTTACATTTGCTGTCAGCAAATATTATGATTCCAAGTATTTAGTGTTAAACTATCTCTTGAATTTAATTGGAATGTATAATATTTTTGCTTAAATTTAATTAAAAGATTAAAGTAACTATATGCTTTTCAGTTTACAACTCTGAAGCTGTTAGTACATTTACAAAATACCCTAGAGTGAGTGGGGAGGAATTTTCAGAAAGGAACCAAACTACCATTTCCACTGTTTGTTTTCTGTTTGTCTCAGGTGTTCTTTTGTCCTTTATTGCCCTGTTTCTCTTTTTTATGACTTCTTTTGAAATTATGTAAATTTTAAAATTCATTTTTCCCTTGGGTTGGCTTGTTAGTTATGTACTGTTTTTTATGGTACTGGTAGTTGCTACCTATAAGAGGTCAACATACAACCTTGACTTATTAAAATATTATATAAATTAGTTCTATTGCAACTTATTAAAAATATGATAATTTAACTCCCTTTACTGCCTTCACTTTCTATATTGTTGTTGTATATATTAATTTTCTATATGGTATATTTGTAATATGTATTTATAGTCAATATACATTTATATCTATGCACATATTTCCACTTTTCTTTGCTCTTTTTGCTTTCCTCATCTCCATTCTTTCATCTGAAATTATTTCCCTTCAACTAGAAATATTTGCTTTAATATTTTCTTTAGTAAAAATCTGGTGGTGATAATTTCTTTCAGTTTTTCTTTGCTGAATTACATTTATGTATATACATGTTCAGTGTGCATAAATGTAATGAATATTGACTATAAATATATGTTCCATATAAATAATTAGAATACATGACATGACAGCAGTATGAAATGCAGATTTCTCAACAGGTAAAATGGAAACCAGAGACAAACCAGAGGGAAATCAGCTGTTAGTTTTACTTTTAGTTCTTTGATGATAATATATCTTTCATTCTCTTCTTGTTATCTTTGGTTTCCAACAGTATGACTATGATGAGTCTACAGGTAGTTTCTTTATATCTGATAATGGTTCATAACACTTCTTGGATCTTGATGCTTGTTGGCTTCCATATGTTTTGGAAATCTTTCAATCAATTCTCTTCAACTATTGCTTCTGTTTCTTTTTTAACCACCTTCCAACTTGGACCTATAGCTTGAAGAATCTTAGACTGTTCCTTGTGACCCATTTATTTCTTATACCCATTTTTTGTATTTTTTAATCTTTTTTTCTCACCATGTTCAGTCTGAATATTTTTTCTCACCTATTCCATTTCAGTAATACCCTCTTTAGCTTTGTTTAATTTGCTGCTGATTTAATGCTAGTTCTTAATTTTAGTTATATTTTTGAATTAATGGACTTCTATATGGTTTTTAAAACCAATTTTTAGCTCTCTGCCACAATTCTCCATCTTATCAAGAATTCTTGAATACTTATCAGTTATTTTAAGTTCCATGTCTGGTACCTCCAATATTCAGATCTCCAGTGGATCTCTTTCATGTATCTTTCCTCTTGCAATGCCTACTAATTTTTCAGTTTAGTTTAGACACCTGTTATGAAAATGTTATAGACATAATTTGAGGCTCTGAGACATACTGTCCTCCAGAGATGATTACCTTCCCCCACTCCCTTTTGCCCACCCTCTACACCCTGCCTCTGGCAACCACCAGTCTGTTTTCTGTATCTAATTTTTTTTTTAAGATTTCACATATAAGTACTTGTCTCTTTCTGTGTGACTTATTTTGCTTAGCATAATACCCTCAGGGTCCATCAGGTAACAAATGGCATGATTTCCTTCTTTTTATGACTGAATAATATGTCTTTGTGTAGATATATACACCATATTTTCTTTATCCATTCATCTGTCAATGGGTACTTGGGTTGTTTTCATGTCTTGGCTGTTGCAAAGAGTGCTGCAATGAACATGGGGGTGCAGATATCTGTTCAAGACAATGATTTCCTTCCCTTGGGATAAATAGCTAGAAGCAGAATTGCTGAATCATATGATAGTATTATTTTTAATTTTTTGAGGAACCTTCATGCTGTTTTCCATAGTGGCTGCACCAATTTACATTCCCATTGCACAAGGGTTCCCTTTTCTCCACATCCTCACCAACACTTATTTCTTGTCATTTTGGTAATAGCCATTCTGATGGGTGTGAGGTGCAGGAAGGGTTGATTATCTTTTGCTTCTAACAGGCAATAAGTGCAAGGGTATCTTACCTTAAGCCAATCAGATGTTTAGCTGATTCAAGGCTGGACCTACTTCATTTGTGAGGGCTTGTCTTTTCTCTTCACGCTTACTTTTATTTTGTTGCTCTCCAGGGGTTCTAACTAAAAGCCTAGAGTGTTTACCAGAATGTATTCTCCTTGTTGAACCTGAACTCAAAAATATTTCCTCCCCAACTTCTAAGACTCCTGGAAGCTCTGATGCTCTTCTCAGCTTCTCATCTGATTGCATAGAATTGGCGAATGCCTCAAGAGGAAAGTTCATGCTGAATTTTGGTATGAACCCTCTGTGTTTTTCTTCTGCGAGTATCTTGGCCACTGAAGTACACCCTCCCTTGGAGACTCCTAAGGCTATCAAACAAGTGTTTTTCACTAATATTTTCACCAGATTTTCTGGTTCTCTGTGAGAAGTTTGTTCTGAACAAGTTAGTTAAAAAATTACTAATATAACAGAGGGAATATTAAAAAAAACTATTTTGTAATATAATTGGAGTTGAAAAAATATATTCATTTACCATATTACAAAACTTTTGAAGTGGTTACATTCCAGGTAATATGCAAACTGTTGAGAGTAACAATTTGTGTATTTATTTTTCAAGGTTTATTGAAATATAATTGACATATAACATTGTGTAAGTTTAAGGTATACACATTTGATACATTCATATATTGCAAAATGATTATCACCATAGCATTGGCTAACATCTGCATCTCATCACATAATTACCATTTCTTTTTTGTGCTGAGACCATTTAAGATTTACTCTCTTAGCAGCTTTCAAGGATATAATATATTATTAACTGTAGTGTTAATCACTATGCTGTGCCTTAGATTCCTAGAACTTATTCATCTTATAGCTTGAACTTTGTATAGAGTAACAATTTAAAGTCAAAAAATTGAATTAAAAGATTGGCTGCTTCATGAAAAATAATATTTTACAGAAAAACTGACATAATGATTTTCACTATAAGTAAAAATTTTGACAGATATTTTTTAAAGATAAAAATTAATATGCTGCCTAAATTAAGTATCTTGCTTTGGGAAAACAGTATGCTATTTATTCCCTCTTTATGTGTGACAAAATTCAATAAAATTTGTTAAATGAATGAATGAACCAATGAGTGATTAAATTTACAGTATTTTATCTCTATTGATATGAGATTATTTTGGATCTTTCTATTTAATGACCCTGAAGTGGGTAAAAACATTTTCTCCTTATTATTAACCTTTTCTTTACAATGCTGTCTTTCGCTTTGTCTTGATTCGTTTCTGGTTCATATTCAATATACATTGGGCACTTCTAACTGCTTTACATGCCATAACTCAATCCCCATAACAATCCATTTTATAGGTTTAGTAACTGGGATATAGAAACATTAAATAATTTGTTCATGGTCAGTAGTTGATGATCTAGGAATTGAATTCAGTCAGCTGAGGTTCCAGAGCTCCCAGTTTTCACCACTATACCAGTGCTTCCTGACCTTTCTGGTGATAGGAGTCAATGGAGGTGTTTATTAAATGTGCTAGAAATTCAGATTCAGTAGCTCTGTGTTGGAGCCCAGCTCTCACTGTTTTTGCTTCACCTACCTTTTGGGAAATGCTGGACTGAGTGATGCTGCTGCCCCTTCATCCCTGTATCTTCTGTCAAAGGGTCAGCTGTAGGCTCATGTTTCCTCTAATCTGTCTTCTGAGAGCTCCTGGCTCCAGCCCATGAAAGGCTCCTATGAGTTTTGACTTCTCTTCTCTCCTCTTTGAAGGTGAGACTAGAGTTCTGCCTGGAATAGAATTGCATTGGATGCATAAGGAAAAACAACTTGGTTTCCAATAAATTTCCTGTTCCCTCCCATCTCCAATACTTTCTGTCCTTGGATTTCTGTTAGCTCCTCTCTTCCTTGCTTTCTCTCCTTCCAGCTGGCTTTCACATCCTTTCCTCCCCCTGCCCTGTGTGCTTGTTTTTTTCATTAGCTCTAAACTCCTCCAAGTCTTCTGGCTTCCTTTCTGCTTATTCACCCTGGGCTGTAACTTTCCCTGACCCTTTCTTCTTTCCTCATTTTCCTCTTCCAAGTTTAGCTTTTATTTTTGTTTCTTTTCATTTTCCCTCATCAACTAAGGGGCTAGACTGTGCAGACCCATAACTTGATGGGTCACTTTTATGGAGCAGATGGTATTTAAAAGAGATCGTACAAACTCATATATGTGGGGAATATCATTTTAGCAGAAATTCTGATTCGAAAGTGTTGTCCAGCCTGCTTGAAGATCTCACAGTAAAAGCAACACAAGAAAAAAAGTTTCCTGGTCTCGTGATTGTTAGTTTAAGTAGGAGATGCAAATTTGCTGCTACACAGGTGAGCCATATTTAACCTCTGGAAATGTTTTGTTTAGTCAAGACTACACTAAAAAGATAAGTACATATGAATGCCTTAAACAGGATTTGTACTCTTTACTCATATACTAGCTACCTTGGGCACCCAGGTTATCTTCCTGTGCATGTGGATATTTGATTCTGTGGTCCTTACTGGACAGACAATTACATGGGGGTGCTTTAATGAGACCATCCAGGGCATTTATAAACATTGGCATATTTTCCAACAGGGTAGAGTGTAATCGTAATCATTCAGCAGGAAGCAAGTTGTCTTTAAATTACAGGAGTTTGCCATTTTTCCCTTTGGGACCATCTTCCTTTTCATAGTGATCAGAATTCATTCCTAAATGAAGGCTCAGGTGTTTGGGGATTTCTTCTCCTGGATCTAACCAGGAGCCAATGTTTATGTTCTTTTCTCATAGAAAATAAATATTGATCACCAGATATTATTCCTAAACACATTCATTCTGAAATTAGACTGATTTTTACTTGAATTTTACTTGAGGATAATTTTAAAAGTTATTCACGTTCCTAGAGGTATATTTTGGACTTTATTTTTTCATGTAATTTATGTAAAAGCCAAGATTACAAGAATGGAAAAGCTCTCTGAAAAATATAAAACTTATGTGAAAGCTGTTGTTTCTAGGTAGTGATGAAGGGGCTGGAGCTGTGAGTTGTAATCATGCTCTAGAAAGGAGGAGCTGACACTTCTCCGCCTGCTCCAAGGAGGAGAAGAGCTGTACCCTGGCCCTGACGCTTGCTGGGTGGTGAGGATGCTGTGGGGCAGGAGGGCCAAATGTCACATGGGAGGTAGAACCACTGGAGATTCTGTCCCAGGGGTGCAGCCCAGGCCACATTTTCATTCTTCATTGCTGTGCTCCTCTGAAAGCTCATTTCTTGGCTTTGCTTTTTATTTGGATCACTTCCCCTCACCCCCTACCCCCCACAATCCTTTCTTGCAGTTCAGTTAAACACAAGCTTGTACATTTATTCTAATTCAGGGCCGGGGGAGTTAATGATGATGATTGTAGTCTATGTGGTAAATATATATGTGTATGAATATAAAATATCAATCTGTATCTGTATCTGTGTTTATCAATCTGTCGCTGCATCAACTACCTATCTATCTGTCATTCATATATCATCTCTCTCTCTCTCTCTATCATCCATCCATCTATCAATCAATCTATATATCTATCATCAATCTATTATCTATCATCTATCTATCTGTCATCTATCTAAGCTACTCTCTTACAAGAAAAAAATAATTTAAAGGTCCCTAATGTTAAGTATTGTCTTAACTATATCTATCACCTATCTGTCATCTTTCTTTCTTTCTTTCTTTCTTTCTTTCTTTCTTTCTTTCTTTCACCCATCTGTCACTTACCTATTTATCTATCATCTTTCATCCATCATCCATCCATCCATCCATCCATCAATAAATCAATCTACCTATCATCCATCTAACATCTATCTGTCATCCATCAAGCAATCGATCAATCAATGTATCTATCTATGTATGTATCTATTTTTCATATATCTAATCTTTTACAAAAGTAATAATTTAAAGATCCCTAATTTTAAAAAGTGCCTTATTATTACTTTCATACTTGATTTGAAGATGGATACTCGCCTTTTACTTGTGGTGAAACTTTTCTTTATAAGTATTTCTCTGTGTTCTTCACTGCTGCCCCTGCCAACCCCAGTTCTTGAATACTGCTCAGTGGACCCATGTTTGTTTTCTTCATTGAAGCCCAGTTCCTTCCCAAAGATGGTTGAGTAGGTAGAAACATCTCTTTAGTAAATATGTAATATTTGCAGTGCTAGACTGAGGTCTTCTCAAGGAGTGAAACTATGTTTTATTTACCTTTTCTGTTATCCAGAAGTCTTAAGTACTTAGATCCTGGTAAATGTTTGCAGAATAAATTAGTTTGGATATGATAAGAATTCATTCATAGAGTAAACTTCAGCTGGTTTAAGCCACATTCATTGACTTTCTAATTGGCAAAAATATGTGTTTAATTATATCAAAGATATTATTTTTGTAAACAAGAATTAGTAGCTTTCACTCTTATTTATTATTTTTGTATTGGAATAGAATGTCTGATTTTTAAATTCATGTGTTCATTTTGGAAGTTTGAAAGTCAATTTTTTTCTTTCATGGCTATCAGCTATCATTGTAAAGGTCACAAAAAAAAAGGTAGAATCTAGCTTTTCGTGCACTTTCCATTTTTTTAGGTTAATCCACACAGCGTATGATATGCATATTCTCGTAACTCCATTTTACGGGAGAAGGAGTAGAGACGTCGAGGGGTATAATGATACCCTCAGGGTGATGCAGCTTCTCTGTTGCAGTGTGTAAGCTATGGTCTCTGGTGTTGGATTCAGCATTTGGTCTGAGTATCCCACTGATAGCACATCAAATGTCACCCTACGCTTGCAACTTTCCAAGTCATGCTTTCTTGGATTTGTGAAGTAGGGAAATGCGGATGGAAGGAAACTTCAACTAGAGAAAAATGTCTTTAATATAAGTTCCACACTGTGAAATCAGCCTTTCAGAAAGTCTTTTTGGTGAACTTTATTAACAACTGATGGGGTCTAGGAAGCTTGGAAGACAAGAAGGCAGGAAACGCCAAAGAGGACATGTCTGTCAGACATCTTTCCTTCTGGGGTTTCCTTCCAGATGGATCTTGAAAGAAGTGGAGGGGCTCTCTGCCACTACTTTTGCATGTCTGTAACCCACTGGATGTGCAGAGTTTGGCATCCACTTTTTAAATTCTTTCCTCAATCTATATTTATTTCACTGTGAAATAGAAGCCGATCATAGCTGAATGTTGAAGTCAAAATATGAATCTTATTTTAGTTAGACACAATTTCTACTTTCTGAGAATTTTTACAGAGGGACCAAGGATTCTCTGATTTTTAAAATGCTATGTCACCTTTCAAACCTTGCGTTTTGCAGAAAGCTGTGGACCTGATCACACATAAAAGCTGAGGGCAATTTGGAATTCTCTTTGCCTAGATTTTAGGGGTGCGTCTAGAAAACATTTGCAGGACCTGTGGAGAACGAGATGGAGTGATTCAGAGGTTCAGTCATGAATGTCTGCTGTCATTTAGTTCCCATTCCCGTATGACAAGATTTTAATATTTAATTCACTGTAATTCTGCTGAGTGTATGCTCTAGGAAATGTTGAAGGGAAAACTTGAGCTAAAGGAGATGGAACAGAAGCTTGCATAAACACTCATCTCTAGAGAGCTGGATCTCTTAAATCTATTTGCTCTCCGAAGCATTGTATAGATGCTGACCTTTTCATGGGAATGCCATAGTGATAACTGGTTATTATTTAGGGGCAGGAGTATTATTTTAGCATACTTGCAATAGATTTGTAACTGGCTTATTGCATGGGACAAATTTAAGAATATATGAGAGACATAATATTATGCTAATTGTTAATAGAATATTATTAATAAGAGTTTAGGAAATTATATGAAGAAGATGATGATACCACCAACCACTCTTTTTTTAAAAATTTATTTTATTGAACTATTCTTTTTTTTTACTTTTTAATAAATTTATTTATTTATTTATTTTTAACATCTTTATTGGAGTATAATTGCTTTACAATGGTGTGTTAGTTTCTGCTTTACAACAAAGTGAATCAGTTATACATATACATATGTTCCCATATCTCTTCGCTCTTGCATCTCCCTCCCTCCCACCCTCCCTATCCCACCCCTCTAGGTGGTCACAAACCACCTAGCTGATCTCCCTGTGCCATGCGGCTGCTTCCCACTAGCTATCCACCCTACTTTTGGTATTTGTATGGAAACACAGAAGACCCCAAATAGACAAAGCAATCTTGAGAATGAAAAATGGAGCTGGAGGAATCAGGCTCCCTGACTTCAGACTATACTACAAAGCTACAGTAATCAAGACTGTATTGTACTGGCACAAAAACAGAAATATGGATCAATGGAACAGGATAGAAAGCCCCGAGATAAACCCACTCACATATGGTCACCTTATCTTTGATAAAGAAGGCAAGAATATATACAGTGGAGAAAAGATAGCCTCTTCAATACGCGGTGCTGGGAAAACCAGACAGGTACATGTAAAAGTATGAAATTAGAACACTCCCTAACACCATACTCAAAAATAAACTCAAAATGGATTAAAGACCTAAATGTAAGGCCAGACACTATAAAACTCTTAGAGGAAAACATAGGTATTGAAGTATTCTTGATTTACAATGTTATGTTGATTTCTGCTGTACAGCAAAGTGATTCAGTTATACATGTATATATATATATTTTTTCTTTTTTTGCGGTATGTGGGCCTCTCACTGTTGTGGCCTCTCCTGTTGCGGAGCACAGGCTCCAGATGCGCAGGCCCAGCGGCCATGGCTCACGGGCCCAGCCGCTCCGCGGCATATGGGATCCTCCCAGACCGGGGCACGAACCCGTATCCCCTGCATCGGCAGGCGGACTCTTAACCACTGCGCCACCAGGGAGGCCCCATGTATATTTTTTTCGTATTCTTTTCCATAATGGTTTATCACGGGATATTGAATATAGTTCCCTGTGCTATATAGTAGAACCTTGTTGTTTATCCATTCTATATGTAAAAGCTTGCATCTGCTAATCCAAACCTCCCACTCCATCCCTCCCCCACCCACCTTCCCCCTTGTCAACCACAAGTCTGTTCTCTATGCCTGTGAGTCTGTTTCTGTTTCATAGGTAGATTCATTCATATCATATTTTAGATTCCACATGTAAGTGATATCATATGATATTTGTCTTTCTCCATCGGACTTACTTCACTTCATATGATAATCTCTAGGTCCATCCATGTTGCTGCGAATGGCATTATTTCATCCTTTTTTATGGCCAAGTAATATTCCATTGTATATATGTGTCACATCTTCTTTATCCATTCATTTTTCAGTGGACACTTGGGCACCAAACACTCTTTATCAGCAAAGTTTGCTAAGGAATTTACATACTTTCTGAACTCTTATAGTCCTGCAAAGAAGGTCCAGTGATTTCCATTTTTAATATGAGGAAAGGGAATGAATAATATTTACTTCCTCCAGGCCAAGTACCTGGTAGCGGCACTAGATTTGAATCTGTGTAATGTTCCAAAGCCTGTATTTCTTCACTACATCACATCAGTCAATTGAACAGTAGGAACTTCAGTTACAGGAAAATTATTTTGTACTCATTTGTTTTCTTTTTACCATATTAAAAAAGTTCTAGCTTAATCTATCACCTCAGTTGGTTACAAATGGCTTAGGATGATATAGCTTAGCTTTGAACTGTAGTTTATTTTGAGATCCAGCATTTAAAGCCTGAGGTGGATGGACCTGAATAAATCACTCTTCTTCAAAGACAAGTTATTCAGATTTTTTATGAGGATTCCAAAGACTTTTGTGACTTTTCATGATCTCCTCCTTTCACTCTGATCTACCAGCAGCCTTCTCTTTCTCCTGAGCTCAGGTTAATAGTTTTACAGGATATTTCTGAGACACACATCCTTCCTTAGTTTTTTAGTAAGTAGGTCAAATGAGCAAGTACCATCATATCAAAAAGGTCAGATTTATTTAAAATGTATTGTTGCTTATATACCAAATATTGTGTATGCAGACTTCATATACATATTGAAAGTTCTTGGATAACTTCTGTCAGAAAAGTCTATTTACTTTAACTGTTGAATCTTTATTCTTTTTTTTCCCCAGTGGACATCCAAGACCATAGTGTGTAGAGAAAAGGCATACTACAATGCAACAAAACAAAAAAGCAAAAAACAACTCAGTGACCTAACATATTCTGAAGAACTCTTGTCAGGTTAATAATATTTTTTATTAATAAGACATGGGCTGCTTGAAGCATAGAAAATGATAATTTTCTGTCATTTGTCAAAGCAGTTGTTCTAATGTCAAGAATATGCCCTCAGGAGAAGGACTTCAGTATCTTCCATTTGAGAAACTCAGCCTGAGTAACTCAGGAACCAGACCCAGGCACGTTAGGACTGAACACGAGTTAGGACTGAACACTCTCACACTGCGCTTTCCTGCAATTTTGCTATCCTTGCATTACTGCTCAGCGTTTCTCAAACCTGGGCTGGGAGTGCAGGTTGGTGAGGGGTCAGGAGCTCCCATGGCCCCTTCCCCTCTACGTGGGGCTGCCTCGGTTCCAGGGGTGCTCAGGCTTGGAGGCTGCACCATCCACCTCTGGGGAAGCTGCAAGTCCCTGGATAGTTGATGCCACTTTTCTTTTTCCTAAAAGCAAGTGTGAAAGACCAGCAACTCCTTCTCAAACTTGGGAAGGAGAAGACAAAGACGATCCTTGTCATTCATTTTGTGTGAACTCCTATTTAGCTATCAATAGTTTTAATGAATCCACATGTAAAACTTGGTATCAAATCATTTAACTAGTCACGCTACATGTAATAACCATCTTCTGTTTTCAGATTCATAGTATTGTTGGAGGTATTTTCTGTTAAACAGTAGGGACAGTAAAAAGTGAATGCTGAGAACTCTTATTTTTTTATTGAAGTATAGTTGATTTACAATGTTGTGTTAATTTCTGCTGTGCAGCAAAGTGATTCAGTTATGCATATATATACATTCTTTTTAAATATTCTTTTCATTATGGTTTATCACAGGATATTGAATACACTTCCCCGTGCTATACAGTAGGACTTTGTTTATCCATGTTTATCCATTTTATATATAAAAGCTTACATCTGCTAACCCCAACCTCTCACTCCATCCCTTCCCCAACCCCCTCACCCTTGGAAACCACAAGTCTGTTCTGAGAGCTCTTTTAGAGAGTTTAAAATAATTAAACTGAACTGAGACATGCTATAACATAATGATATCTTATTAATTTCCAGGAAGGAAAAGTGTGAAAAAATTGAATATGTGCCTAATCATTAGTAAAATATATAAATGTCATATACCATAGAAATCACAGGAATTGAAAGTCAGAAAAACTGAACAGATTCTTTACAGTTTTGCTGTTTGTATTACTGTCGAGGCAGAGTGTAATCATATTCAGTCTAGAGGCTGTGTGTTTTATTTTTTTCCATTTTGGCTTTAACATCCCTGCCAGCATATATCAATATTTTCCTAGAACATGAGTTTATAATTTACTAGTTATTATTAGCTAAAAATTTGAATACTTTTCAAGTGTTGATAAATTTTAGTTGCTCTAATTTTCATGAAGGCAAAAATTTATGGCTCATGAACTAGTTCTTGTAAAAAATATATATATGTATATATATAAATATAAATATATATCTATATCTATATCTATATATCTATATATATCTCAACTTGTGCATGAAAGAGACACCATCCATATCCAAACATGTCTGCAAGTGCATGGATGTAGGTTTATGTCTATGAATATAAATGAGTATATATTTATTACGGTTGGGTGAATGGGAATATATCAAAGCATAAATTTTGGAGTTAGAGCACTTGGGGAAATTCTGACCTGGGGTAGTTGAGGACATTGTATATGAGATTGATATGATAAGAGCTGAGAGGAACCCCTGAAAAGTGGGCGTGTAGGACAAGGTGTTCATTAGGATAGAATCTTCCACAATGCAGCTCTGTTTGTCCTGCCTGCCTTGTAGTTGACTGCTTAGCCTGTTCTGCTCTCATCTTTGAGGGTCCTTGAGACTTCAATATATTATCTCAAATAAGTTTTCAAATGACCATTTTAAGTTATTAGATTTATAGTATGTGACTTTGGACACTTATGACTGCTAACTGAACCCACCTAAGGTTTGAGGTCCCAGCCCCTTCCCTCCACAAGGACTAAAAGGAGACCCCTTGAGGGCAGGTGGCCTGGTGGTAGGGGCAGCAGATCCTGAGGCCTTTTCTGAACAACCATCTTTCATTCTCTCAACCATCTTTCATTCTCTCAAACTACCCAGCATTAAAATAGTTTCTGTGTGTGTATGTTTCTTTTAGTGATCTCTAATATACGTAGATGTTCCTGTTATTGGTATTTATAAAATACCACTGGACATTTAAAGAGGGATAAAAAATGTTTAAATGACTTGTGAACTTTGTAAAGAGATATTATAGAATTGTTTGAGAATCTGGTATTATGGTTTAAAATCTCATTCGTTTTTGACTCTAGTGTATACTGAGAAGACCAGCTTGGAATGGTCCAAGTGAGGAAAGAGAAATCATTTCTACTTAGGAATAAAACAGTGGCATTTAAAAGGAAGAAGTTAGAAAGTGCTATTCAAGGTACAAAATTAGAATGGGTATTAATATAACAATTGGAATTTTAATTTTATCAGTTTAACATTATATTGATAGAGGGATTTTATTGATTTTATAGTTGATGATGATGGGCTGTTACTTAAGCTTAATCATATAGATTTTTAAACAAAATTTATTGAAGTAGAGTTGATTTAAAAATGCGTTAATTTCTGCTATACAGCAAAGTAACTCAGTTATACACATATATACATTCTTTTTCATATTCTTTTCCATTATGTTTTATCACAGGATATTGAATATAGTTCCCTGTGCTATACAGTAGGACCTTGCTGTCCATCCATTCTATATATAATAGTTTGCATCTGCTAACCCCAAACTCCTAATCCATCCCTCCCCCACCCTTGGCAACCACAAGTCTGTTCTCAGCGTCTGTGAGTCTGTGTCTGTTTCTTAGATAATTCATATAGTTTTTTTTTAAAGTTGGCTTAAGATAGAGTAGAGGATTTCCAAATAGAAGCTGACTTTGCTTAAATGGAAGGCAGAAAGACTAATTAGTCATTGCATGTAACCTGTTTGTTAAGTATTCCTCTGAGGAGAAATTGAAAATCTGCCACTACAGTTTATTTTTCAATAGAAATTGAAAAGAAGAACATTGATTTATTGCCTAAAGTGGCCGAGAAAGTTTGCATCCAACTTTAGCAGAACCATGCACAATTTTTTTTTGTTTTGATGTTCCAGTCTGCAGATGTTAGCTGTTTTTGTGAGGAAACAATGGTGTTAGCTCTGAGTTTTCTTGGAAAGAAAGAGCTTAAAAACTCTGGAGTGCTGCACTCACAATCTGCCCGGCCAACTGACCATGATGGAATATTCAGGAAGCCGATGGGGAGTCATTTCACGGCAGCATCTGGAAGGAAACAATAAGTGGCTGGACGGTTTTACTTTACAGGCAAATGATTAAGAGGCGATTAAGGGAAGGTGTTAGGATGGGAGAGAGGGAAGGAGCACTGAAGGTGTATATATAATATGGAGTGGAGGGATTATGGAAAAGACAACAGAATGAACTGTAGATCACAGCAGAACTTAGAAAAAGCTGGAATTGGAATTTGGACAGACCGACTTAGAGGTATCAAGTGAAATAGAACACAAGATTCACATAATACAGAACATACTGGGACGTGTTTTTTTGGAACAGTAAAGGACAGCGGTGATGTCTCGTTATTCCGAGCCGCTGGAAATCACGTCTTAGAATTGGAAAGACATCCTGCTATTACACCTTTGCAGTCTTACTCTGATTATATTGGCCCTACTTTAAAATCCTAAGATTTTGGGTTTTGGGTTTTGGAAATGGAAATCAAGGCTTTAATCAAGCGAGGGGTTTTACTTTAGCAGTTTGGTGCTAACTCATTCATAATGTGTAAAGACAGCAGTTGCTTTAAACTGTTTTACACAATCTCTTCTTCCTGCCCTTCCCTCTTGCCTACTCACAGTTCCCCACTCCCAACTGCAAATGAATGAATGAGTGAATAAAGGGAGGAATGAATGAGTGAATAAAGGGATGAATGAATTTGTGAATAAATGAATGAATGAATTAATGAATAAAGGGATGCATGAATGAGTGAATAAAGGGAGGAATGAATGAGTGAATAAAGGGATGAATGAATTAATGAATAAAGGGATGCATGAATAAGTGAATAAAGGAATAAATGAATGAATGAATACAATTCTTTTTTCAGTTTAGATGATACGGGATGAAAGACAGTTTATTTCTCCCCCAAAGGCTCATGTTTATCCTTAAAAACAAAATCAAGTTTCCACTGAATACAAGTTCTTCTTCTTGATGCCAGATACTTGAGCATCTGGAAGAGTTAGATATTAGAGAGAAAGATAAGACAATGTTTGGAAGTGAGTGCCTGGCTCTACCCGCAGTCATCCCTTCCAGAAATCACTTAAAAATCCTTTAATCTCAATGTATGGAGACTCAGCAGACACAAGACTCCATCTCTACTCAAGGCTCAAAATCTAAGAGTTGGGTTTCATTACCCAGGATGTGTAAACACTGCAACACAGAACTCCACATTTTCTGTGCCTCAAAATCATCACAGGTGATTTCTTGCTCAAGTCCAGGTTGGGTGATTTGGCCATCAGTGAGCCAAAGTCTTTCTTCTTGTGGCACTGCCCTGCTCTAGGTCCTTGCTATTTAGAGGAGGGAGATAGAGACCAGGGGAAAGACATATCTATTTCTTACCACTTCCGGAGTGAAGTGACACATTTTGCTTTGCCCCATTGTCCAGAACTCACTCGAATGGTTCCACCGGATGTGAGTGTGTGCATGGTAGCCTTTACCAGAGAGACTTAACCTTCCTGTCACAGCTCTAGGCAGGCTCTTTTTCTGGATGATAGTAAAGTGTAAATCTAATTGGGCACCTTCAAGGACAAACTAACTAGGCAGATTAAAGAGAGGGCTGAATATGTAGTATTTGCTTCTCAATAAAACTTTGGAACAAAAAGTCTCATTGAATTCCATTTAAATACTTCTCTGGCTTCTCCTCCTGTCCAGTCCCAGTGAACATCGGGCTCTTTAGACTGGCATTCCCTGAGGACAGTCATTTCATCAGGTGGCCCTGACAAGTCAAAACCTAAGGCAGATCAGATTGCTAAAGTGTGTCTTAGGGTTGGTTCCACTGGTAGGTGAAAGAGATGGGAATGCCAACCTGCCCAACATTTGTTCAGGGCTACCTCCACCTGTAACCCTGATAGATAACAGGGATCATAGTCCTGCCAGATTAAGTACCAGGTCAGGCAAATTCTGATGAGATTTGGCAAGGAGCAGCAGTTTGGATAATTCTGAGGATGGTGGACATATTGAGGGATAGAAAGAACATTTTTAAAAAGAGTCAGGAAGCAGCTCTGTAGAAAGAAATGTAGAGAATAGGGCTCCTTTTTCACATTGCCTGGAGCTTACCCTCATTTCCAGAGAAATGCTCTATAGAAGCAGAGACTGGGAAAGGCTTAGTTTCTGGGGGTTGTCCATGTATTGAGATATAGGGATTCTGGGAGGGGTGGCTTTGTTTATTTGTGGTTGTTCTTTGTCATTGTAGTCACATGTAGTCACATGAAAATTATATGCCACGGGGGACAGGAAGCTTGATCTTTACTGTGAAAGCTGTGCATTCTGGTGTGTTGAGGAGGGATGTGGAATATAATTAAGCCTGTATTTCTTCCAAGTAAATTTACAGGGGTAATTTAAGTGAGATGATCACATAATATGGTTCAAACACAGGCACATTAAACTAAAAGGGAATAGTATTAATTACCCTCGGACATCAGGTGTAAATCAAGACCACCTCAAACTAAAAGGGATGTATGGCCACCTTAATTTTATTTATTACTTTAATTTAATTTAATTTAATTTTATTTTATTTTTGGCTGTGTTGGGTCTTCGTTGCTGCACGCAGACTTTCTCTAGTTGCGGCGAGCGGGAGCTACTCCTTGTTGTGGTGCAGGTGCTTCTCACTGGAGTGGCTTCTCTTGTTGCAGAGCATGGGCTCTAAGTGCATGGGCTTCAGTAGTTGTGGTGCAAGGGTTCAGTAGTTATGGCTTGCAGGTTTTAGAGCACAGGCTCAGTAGTTGTGGTGCATGGGCTTAGTTGCTCCGTGGCATGTGGAATCTTCCCAGACCAGGGATCGAACCCGTTTCCCCTGCATTGGCAGGTGGATTCTTAACCACTATGCCACCAGGGAAGTCCCGAGGCCACCTTACTTTTAAGACAGTAATAATGCATTTATCTAACAGTCACCCTTTTGAGTATTTAGCAGCCCTCACTTTAAGAAAATTTCATCTTCATTCCCAACCTACTGTTTCAATTAATTCCTGTGCTAACTGAAAAGCAACAGAAACACTAGTCTTTGTAGGGTAACACTTTACATAGTAAGTTAGAAAACTGCCCGTTAGTTTTTATATTCAAGGTTAAATATTCCCAGTGCTTTTTATCCTCTCTCACCCTTTCTGTAAGCTGCTATTTTAATTGCTTTGCAGAACTTTTCTTAGTTCTCTGTCTCTTTAAATGAGGACCAACCAAATCCTGGGTGAGACAGGGGTATTTTAGACTGACTCCAATAGGTTACACTTTTGTCTAAGTGTCCTGTTGCTCACTTGTTCAGCTTGAGAATAGAAGATTGTGGAATGAATTAGGCACAGTCTTCAAGGTTATGAAGCACTGTTAAGTACAGTATGGATACCAGCTGTACTTTATTCAGGCAACATAATTTATTGAGTAACACCCTACACCCCCAGTATACAGAGAACATTTAAGCAGGGCAAGATTTTGGCTTACAGGGAATGAACACACACACACACACAATGTGATTTAGGAAGGATCAGAAATTCAAACCACCCCTCACCAGCCTGCTCACAGCCTCAACATGAGAGCCACTTCTGGGGTTCGAGATAAAGCATCTCTAGATGAAATTGACCACCTGGAAAGGAAGGCATGTATAATAAAGCCATTAGCGAACCCATCAGCTGGGCTCAGAGCCCTCTCGGGAAGCACAATATAACGTTTTAATCGGCGTTGGGGCCGGGAGGGGTCAGTGTGTTAGCAAGTGCTGCCCTCAGTGGGAGAGAAGCCATCTAGAAATCCCCAAATGCAGAGCTGGGGATGCTGATGACAAATACTGTCCTGGAGGATGGAGATGCCCCAGGCAACCTGGCATGTGGCTTTGTTGCTGGGGGCTGGCCTGGAATTAGCTGTCATAGGAAGTGCGACCCAAGTGCGTGTGTGCCCTGGCTCTGGAGGGCATCCCCTAAAGTGGGAAACAGATTCAACACAGCCATATGGTACTTTCAAGCTTAGTAAATGGAAAAAAATGCATCTTTTTTATAAGACTATTTGGTATCAATTAGTAGATGCAGGTGAACTCTCAATTTTGGATGCTAGGGAGTAAAACAGAGCAAAATATTGGTGTTGTTAGGATGATTGAATTTAACTATGTAAAATGTGAGAAAGTTTCTTGTGGGAAAATATTTAGTAGTATTCTGGGGGAAGTTAGAATGGAGTTTCATGGAGAAGCAGATTTTTAAATATATTTAACAATTTCTTTTTCTTATATTTGGGACTCTGGATTTTCGTCTTTTAAGTATTCTGACTTTATCTGAATTTTACATTGTCAAACGTCCAGAGAGAATCAGGTATAAGGTTCTTACCTGTCCTGCCCAGCCCAGTAAGACTGACTTTGTCAGGGTGAAGTGTTCTTGAACCCTCAAGGTCTCCTCTTCCATCTCTACCCAAACCATCCTAATCCACACTGCCATCATCTCTCACCTGGATTATTGCTGTAACCTAATTTTTGCTCTCCTTGTTTCCACTCTGGCCTCCTTTAGCCTATTCTCAGTACGGCAGCCAGAAGAAGCCCAGTACAATGTCTCTTAGATCATTCCTCTCCTCCAAAGTCCTCCAGTGCTTTTCCATCAGCCTGTGACTGAGTCTTTATCTGGGCCTTCTCTGTACTTCTGGTCCCTTTATCTTTTTATTTTACTCCTTGCTTACTCTTCTTCCAAGCCTTGCAAGAACAGCTAATACATGAGATACATTTCCCATGTCAGTTCAGTGAACATTGCACTGGCTGTTAGAAGGCTCTTTCCCAGGATGTCTGTAGAGCTATGCACTTACCCCATCACCCACCTCCTTCAGTTTTTTTCTCAAAGCACACCTATTTATAGAAAATTGCAGCATGGCTCCTGTCCCCCAAATTCCTCTTCCCCTTTTGCCTTGGTTTCTTTATAATACTTATCATTATATATTTTACTTTTTACTTTATTTAATTTTAATTAAAAATTTTTTAATTTAATTTTTATTTTATATTGGAGTATGGTTGATTTACAATGTTGTGTTAGTTTCAGGTGTACAGCAAAATTGTTCAGTTATACATATACATATATGCATTCAGATTCTTTTCCCATGTAGGTTATTAAAGAATATCAAGTAGATTTCCCTGTGCTATAGTCTAGGTCCTTGTTGGTTATCTATTTTATATATAGTAGTGTGTATATGTTAATTCCAAACTCCTAATTTATCCCTCCCCAGATTTTTATTCCTTCTTCTTCTTTTTTTTTTTTTTTTTGTCTGCAATCTCTAGGCTTCATGAAGGGTGTTTTGTCTGTTCTGTTCACTGCTATATTATAGAGCTCATCAAATGAATGGACAAAAGAAAGCTCAGCTCATCATTACTCCCAGAATTCCATGGGGCCCTTAGTAAGTGGATACTGATAACTGTGATCACAGTTCTTCCCCTTCCAATTTAGAGAAGCTCCCAGAGTTTTGGCACACTCGTAGTTATTTGGACCCTCAGGGTCAAACTTTTTTTTTTTTTTTTTTGCGGTATGCGGGCCTCTCACTGTTGTGGCCTCTCCCGTTGAGGAGCACAGGCTCCAGACGCACAGGTTCAGCGGCCATGGCTCACGGGCCCAGCCGCTCCGCGGCATGTGGGGTCTTCCCGGACCAGGACAGGAACCCGTGTGCCCTGCATCGGCAGGCGGACTCTCAACCACTGCGCCACCAGGGAAGCCCAGGGGTCAAGACTCTTGATGAATTATCTTAATATATCAAAGCCAGTAATGCCAATGGAGACTTTCTACTCTACCCCACCCTGCCCTAGGGAGTCTGTTCAGCAGAAACATGAATATTCCTTTAAATCGCAGGATATTGTGTACTTTAGAAAAGCAGTGGTCCAGGTGTTTGGCCCACAGTTCTTTGGTCGAAGCTTCCTCACCCCATTCAGCTCCCTTTCCAAGTGTTTTTGAAGGCTTCCTTTGCACAGTTTGAGTGCAAATAGTGATTCTAATTGTCTTCCTCGGAGTTTCCGGGAGCACTATGGATAGTGGATTTTTGTTAGTTTCCAAAGCTGTAATATAACTTCTGTGAACTCTGGTTGGGTGAATCATACCTGTTTATTTATTCCACAAGTGTTCACTGGACATGGTGTGTATGCCAGGTGTTCTAATGACTGGGATACAGCAGTGAACCCTCAAGGGGCTGCTTGTCTAATAGGAAGAGATAGACGGTAGACAGTAGACAAATGAACAGATATATGTACAACGTCCTAGGTGGTGATGAATGCTAGAACCATTATAAAGATTAAGGGTGAGAAAGTGGAGAGGAGTGTTGTTCTTGTGAATTTTTTTTCATATTATATTATGTAGACTTTTCAGAGAGCAGATGCCTGAAGGAAATGAGCCACAGAGATGTACAGGGGAAGAACAGTCCAGTGAGGGTGATGTAAAAGCCGAGGGGTTCAAGGGGCAGCAAGGAATTCAGTGTGGCCAGAGCTGGGGTGCAGGAGGGCTGGGCAAGGGGCTTAGGAAAGGGGTTCTGTGCAATGTCATGGAGGTAAGGATGGGATTTTTCTTTAATGGAAATGGGAAGTCATGGAGGGTACTGAACCAGAGGAGTGATGTGATTGGATTTCTGTTTTAAAAGAATAAGCCTTGGAGAGTGGGTGTCAAGAATACAGACAGACATAGAACCAACTCTCCACCATCCCACCCCTCCTTTTTTTGTCCTGGAACAAGAAACTAAGATCCAATTTGCTTGTTACCCCCTCAGATACATTTTAGGCATCAGTCTACCACATAGAAGAATGTCCATTTTGTTATTTGGATCGATATGTGTGCTTTGGGGATAGCTCATGTGTTACCACCCACTCTGGTGACAATCCTGGTTTTTTTGTTTTGTTTTGTTTTGTTTTTTTGCGATGCGCGGGCCTCTCACTGTTGTGGCCTCTCCCATTGCAGAGCACAGGCTCCGGATGCGCAGGCTCAGCAGCCATGGCTCACGGGCCCAGCCGCTCCGTGGCATGTGGGATCTTCCCAGACTGGGGCACGAACCCGTGTCCCCTGCATCGGCAGGCAGACTCTTAACCACTGCGCCACCAGGGAAGCCCTGATCCTGTGTTTTCTACATCGCTTAAATCTCTGCAGGTCCATCTGCTACCAAAAAAGTGGGAGGAGCAGACAGACCACTTATAAAGCTCTCCCAGTCATTCAGGGGAGAAGTGATTATTTTGAAGATAGAACATGGCTTGCTTGTTGATCTGATAAAGGGTATAAGAAGAAGAGGGGTGTCCAGGATGAGTCCATGTGTAGGCTGGCATTAGGGATTATCTTAGTCTGTTGGGGCAACTATCATAGAACACCATAGACTGGGCAGCTTGTAAACCACAGGAATTTTTCTCTTCTAGTTCTAGAGTCTGGAAGTCCAAGATCAAGGTGTTGGCAGATTTGGTGTCTGGTGAGGTCCTGCTTTCTAGTTGGTAGACAGTTGTCTTTGCACTGAGTCCTCACATGGTGGAAGTAGATTGGGAGCTCTCCAGGGTCTCTTCTATAAGAGTGCTAATCCCAGTCATGGAGATTCCAACTCTCATGACCCAATCACCTCCCCCAAGGCTCTGCCTCCACCTGCTATCTCATTGGTGATTCGGTTTCAACATATGAATTTGTGGGGGTGGGTGGGGGAAACAAAAACATCCAGGCTATAGCAGCAGTTTAAAAGAAAAGATAGGCCATCTACTGAGATGGGGAAGCCTTCACGGGGACAGGTTTCAGGAGAATTAACTAAGTTTTAGGTTTCGACATAAGTATTCTTGGACTTGAAAAAGCAGGGCCCCTGCCTGGGCTCCATGCCTCCATTGGCATAACTTTTACAAAACTGTCTGAAGTCCCACTCCACTGCTTTAGTTTTTCACAGTTTATTTCATATTTTGAATGTCCCAAATAGTA
Source organism: Mesoplodon densirostris (assembly GCF_025265405.1). Lineage (NCBI taxonomy): Eukaryota > Metazoa > Chordata > Mammalia > Artiodactyla > Ziphiidae > Mesoplodon > Mesoplodon densirostris. Next base: position 43,042,614 of record NC_082670.1, on the reverse strand, counting down.
TGGTTTCTGAAAATTCTGACAGATTTTGTGGTCAAGAATCTTTTCCATTCCATTAGCTTTAGTGACATTTAGAGTAATCAGTGTCCTCCAAGAATAATGACAAAATGAGTAATTGAGTTACTTTAAGGCATTGTGAAGTCTCTTTTGCACAAGGGTGTGGGTCCACTTAAACCGTGGGCTGTGGTATGAATGTCTAACCATCCATCTGACAGCTCTGATTGCACAAAAAGATCTACGTTAAAAAAATTGTAGATCTCCTATACCCCCAAACTACTCTTTGAAATTGAAATGAAGCTCCCTGGGGTGAAAGAAAAAGTTAAAATCTAGCTTGTGAAGAGGATAGAGGGCTTTTGGGGTACTCTTGTCTCTGAGCATATGAGGCCAATCAGAATTATTCATGCATTTAATTTGCCTTTTAAATTCGTATTTTTTCCGTAAAAACATTTCCAACAAGTAAATAGCTGTGACCGCCATGCTCGTTTATGGCATCATGCTGCCAGGTTTTGAATATGAGCACTTATTTACCCTCATGATGAAGTGAGTGCCCCTCTGTTGCCTCTTAAAGGTTCAAACTGAGGTTGACATTGCCAAGTGGAACAGGATGGGTGGAGCTGGTGGTGTCAGCACTGGAGGTGGAGAAAATTGTTGGCGGGCTCCAGAATGGGATGATGTCTCCAAAGTGTTTAGAGCTCCTTGCTGAAAAGACCTTGAGTAATATCCATGTATTATACGGGTTGTATAAGGTAATCTGCTCTGCTATCAACCATGAATCTTTTAATTGCACATTTTAAGCAAAGTAGGTCCATTTTAAAATGATAACTGGAATAATTTTAAGCTATCCTACCTTTCAAAATATTAGAAATACTTTCTGTGTCTTCAAATTAGCCTTAAGAAAGGCAAAAGATAAACATGGATCAGGTGTTAACACCTCACCAAGCACTGTGGGAAATGCTTTATATTCACACCCTCATTTAATTTTCACAGAACAAAGGGCCAAGTGCCATTTGGCTCAGAGAAGAGTCAACTTCCCACTTTAAACAGAGGAGAATGAGGACAAGTAATTCAGTGATTTTCTTAGGTCTGAGCACCGGGACAATGTGGAGCCAGGTGATTTTTCTCCAGGATTTTTTTGCCACTGCTCCGGCTGGCTTACTACACCTTCATTTTTAAGGGACTTCTGAGATTTGCTTCAGTAGTAGTGTTAGAAACAAAGCTACTAGAGTAACTAAGGCTTTATTTTAGGAATGTCTTCACTAGAATAATACTTTTTAAATTTGATCTCCATCCCAAAATGGGCTTTCTTTTCTTTGACCAAGTTCTAGCATAGGGTTTTGCATATGTTAAGTGTCCAATCAAAATTAAGTGAGTTAATCAATGAACAAAAATTGATTGCTTGTATCTCTGATGAGTCTAATGGCTATTATAGGTACAGCACTAAGCTTGGCTTTGCCACAACTCTTTATAGCTATTATGATCTCCATTTCATAGAGGAGTGAAGGAAGTACATAGTGGTGAGAAGAACATTTCCATCACACCAGGGATGGCAAATAGATTTTTGTCTTGGGTGCTGGGTTCAATCATTGATAATACTGGATGTCTGGAGCTAGATAGTGGTCCCTACCTGGACAGTAGTATCTAACTGATGGTATGTACCTGGATCGGAGATACTTCAGGAGAGGGCTATACTGCAAAGCCAGGAGCCCATACCAGGACCCATTGTGAGAAACTGCCATGTTTGATTTACTCTTTTCCACTCTGAGTCTGAAATGGAGGAGTGGTCATATTCACGCCTGACATTTTTGGCTAATACAATATCCTTTGGAGGTGGCTTTTCTATGGTATTCATCAGGCTGTTTGATGCTTTGAGTTCTGTATTGAGTACTGCAGTCATTTTTATTTTGTTTTGTTTGTTTTTGGGTGCCTGCAGTAAAAAACAACGCCAAAGACCCCTGAATTACTTTTACAATTTTTTTTTCTTTGCGGTACGCGGGCCTCTCACTGTTGCAGCCTCTCCCGTTGCGGAGCACAGGATCCGGACGCGCAGGCTCAGCAGCCATGGATCACGGGCCCAGCCGCTCTGCAGCATGTGGTATCCTCCCGGACCAGGGCACAAACCCGCGTCCCCTGCATCGGCAGGCGGACCCTCAACCACTGCGCCACCAGGGAAGCCCACTTTTACAATTTCTTAATGCACACTGAGTAGCCTTTCATACTGTTAGAATTTTGATTAACTCTTCATTGATGTCGTGGAACGTTGTGACGTTCTGCAGAATGTCCAGATAGTTTAGACCCCTTGAAATATGCCACATGGTAGGAGAGTTATTATAGCCCTGTGAAAATTCTATAAACGTCTAATGTGGTTTGTCCCAAACAAATGGGAATTATTTATGGTCTCCTTTCCATCAGTTATAGAAAACAATGTGCTATCCCGAACAGTGGCTACATACATGTACCTGAGGCAGTGTTAATTTGTTTTTGCAAAGATACCACTACTGGCACCGAAGCTACAATTGGGGTTGAGTTTGGTAGTCCACTGTACTGGTGATTAAAGGGGGTTTATCAGAGAGCAGGAAAGTGGTTGCTAGGGGCTAGAGGGTAGGGGAAATAAGGAGAGGTTGGTAAAGCATAGAAACTTTCAGTTATAAGATGAATACTGTCTGAAAATCTAATGTGTAATGTATAACATGGTGACTGTAGTTGGTAACACTGTGTTATGTAATGGAAATTTGCTAAGAGGGTAGAACTTAAATATTCTTACCAAAAAAAGTGAGTAAATATGTGAGGTGATGGATGTTAACTTTATGGAGGAAATCCTTTCACAATGTATAAGTATAGCAAATCATCACAATATGTACTTTAAGTGTCTTAAAATTTTGGCAATTAAACCTCAAAAAAGCTGGAAAAATAAATGGATTTATGATGGGGTCATCACTTCTGCATCCTTTTCTTTAGACACTTGAGGATGGCAATAATCTCTGCCATTTCTCCAAGATCTCCCAAAATGCTTTTTGTTTTCTTTTTTTTCCCTTTATTTTTCTTTTTTCTTTTCTTTTCTTTCCTTTCCTTTTTTCTTTTTCTTTTCTTCTCTTTTCTCCCCTTCACCCCCATCCCCTTTTCCTTCCTCCCTTCCTCCCTCCTTTCCATCCTGTCTTGGCTGAATGGGTGGAATGAACATTTTCAGAGACTTCCACTTGCCCTTATGATAATGACAAAGACAACTCCCGTGATAGGTCTTATAAGGTCAAGGAATGAATGTATGGTTCAGGATGTTCCAACTATCAAATACGTCTATTCTAACTATACGTTCAGGGACTGGAAATGACCATGGGGACATAAGGGTCCAGGACTCCATATATGATGTGATCCCTCTACTCACCATTCTAACAAGGGAGCATAATGACACTTTGGGTCCCGATTATCAATGTTAACTTGGGCCCTGTGTCCAGGAGACTGTAATGTTTGGTATCCCCTTTGCATAGTGTGCATTTACTCAAGTAAGTGGCTGTAGGTACCTTTGGGAAGCATTAGATGGATTACTGTAAATAGTTGCTGTAGCAGTACAGGATCTGGGAATCTGGCTTTTTCTTCAGGCAGTTGGGTTTTGGTCTGAAAATTGGCTCAGATACGGAAACCAGGCAAGGGAATTTTTATGGAGGCAGCTAACCTCAGCTAACTGCTCAACTACATCCTGGTTTATTTCACTTGTATAGATCAGCGTGCCTGGATCTGAAGACATTTCAGGCAGGATACTTCTGTGCTGGAGGCCAGTCTTGTGCACTGTAACGGTTCTAGCGGTATTCCCTGACCACTACCAGCTAGTTGACAGCAGTGCCCAGTGATTGTGACAATCAAACCTGTCTCCAGATGTTGCCATATGTCCCCTGTGAGGCAAAAGTACCCCCAGTAGTGTGTCTTCTAATAATCTTTAAACATTGCTGTAGGTTTCCGGGGAATGTTCATGTCAAAACTACTTCATGGATGAGAAGCAACTGAAAATAACCAGCAAGGTAGCTCCCAAATCCCATTTTAGAGACTGCTTCCTCAGTTCACTTCTGGCACCAATTTCCTTAGGTCTAGTTCCCAGAAAACAGTCTCAGATAAAGATTTGAGTTCAGGAAGTTGTTGCCCTTGATTCGGTACCTGTGGGGAAGTAAGAGCAGTAGGACCAGCAGAGGGAGGCCTGAGTCCATCCCTCAGGCCTCTCCTAAGGTGAGTTGTACTCCCTCAGGCAAAGGAGCTGGGCTATTATGACCCTGCATCAACCACTCAGTGGATGATCATGGGGAGGGGACATGACTTGGGGTAAGGTGGATTTCTTTAGTTGAGGGCAATTCCTGACACAGGGCTCAGTGAAATGGCATCGGCTGCCAAACCTCTAGCTTCTGGGAATGTCTCAGTCCTGAAAGGGGTATCTGAGCAGAACATCCACTAATAATAGAAATAAAAATTTCCAAAGATACAGACTTTACCTAACTTCACTAGCATATGGTAGTATCTCATCCACCTCTTATTCTGCCACCTTTAGCACACAACAGTTCATCAAATATCAAAAACTGTTTACACATCATGAGGTGTAAGACACCACACTTTATTATTTAGATCATCTGTTTTGGTGCTAGTGTATATAACCATGCAAATACTCATGCATTCCAATTGATTTTTACCAATCAGAAAATACATATTACGTAAAGGAGTGTTTTGATGGAGGGGCTTCATTAAGATCTGAAAAATTTTATTCAGAGTCTGAGTGGATTCTGTGGTTGGCTGAATAGGGTTATTGAAATTAATGCAAAGCATTATAAAGCTGAAAACTCATGGTATATCTATGATATGATTGCCCATTTTGTTATTGTTATACAACCAACATGGCATAATAAAAAAAGTCATGTAAAACAATATAATGGCTTGTTGTTAATAATAACAACCCAAATTTAAATAACTATTTAGGACAATGAATTGTGTCTTCCTAACCAAATAATAAGCCAAGCTTCCCCAGCAGGAGCATTGCTGTACCACTTGGGAGTATAAACTCTAAAACTCTGACAAAATTATATATCCCAGTAGTTTTTTTTTTTAACTTTGTGATTATAAGGTCATGCTGCTTGTATAACTAGCTTAATATAGTTAGTAGCATTTTTATTTTAAACCACTCTTTTCAGAAATTTATTCTAAAAATATTTCCGTGATGAAACTTGGTATCTTATATGACATACTGCATTTTATCCTCGGAGATTCAGCCTTTCCAAAAATATCCATATATTTTCAATCAATTTTACTGCTTCTGTGTTTGCAAAAAGCAAAGCAATCTTAGTGGTTTCATAAAAATGTTATTAGTGAAGACCTTGAGGAAAAGGAAACTTTTCATACTTAAAGTATTTCAAGTCAAACATTTTCTTCTGATTTTCTAATTAACACTTTTATTACTATCCTAAACTTCAATTAAGTAATACTGATAATAGTCATGAAAAATCTATTTTTTTTCCATAGTTTATTTTTTTCTATTCTTAAGTTGCCTTCAATGCAGGAATAAATAATGGTATTTCTTGAAAGTAAATAATGTCAATAAAAGTCACCATTTAAAGAAATATAACTAGGTATGTGGGGGTCTTGTGCTCTATCAATACATGGAAGTTATTCTCTTTTGAACTTTCAAGTTTATGTTAATGCTTCTATAGAATGGTTTATTGAATTCTCTCATTAAAAATTGCTATTCTTGATTTCTTCAATTTGTTTCTTCTTACATGTGTTTCATCTTACTTTTGTTTCTCTTATTCTATTACTATCTACATTTCGTAAACTGTTTACAAAATCTATTTTAATATTCTCTATTTTCTGCTCTCATACACTATCTTATTTAAAATTCAGTTTTTTTGTATTAAAACAATAATTAATGGATGATTATTAAATACATATGTATACATTTATTTCTCAAGACACATTTAAAAATGGAATTTATTTAATTAGGAAGTGAATTATGTGGCACAGATGTTAACAGCCTTATTTTTTATTTTAATAAATAATTTTGGATGATTTTATATTGCCATCATTCTACTACATTTCAATCTGCCATATATGACAGAAGCCCCTATATAATAGTCTTATGCTTTATTGTGACTCCTCTTGATTTATTTAAGTGTTCATAAAAATTTATATATTTCCAGAGGGAATTCATATTTAATCATGTTATATATCTACACTAACACTCAGTACTAATTTTCCATCTGGTGCCAAGAACAAATATTAGTACACATACATACAGAGGAATGTTCACATTTTAGAACTTGCTTTTAATCTCTGTTAAAACATTGACCAAATGCATTTGGGAATGAAGTAGTGCACATTTTCTTTCTGGCTGTCCAATAATTGCTAAAAGGTAAGTGGATACCTTCCTTTACCTTTTGATTCAGGAAAATAAGGTGTGTTGTTCATGGAGTTTGACTTAGTCGTCTATTATAAATTAATTTTCACTTGGCTACAAATAAATTCTTCTTAAACTGTCAGAGATCGCCTTTGAATTGACCTTGGGGCGCAGCTATTCTGAAAGAAAGGTTTCAGATATCAACTTTGTTGATTCAGCCCTTCATCCCAGAAAAGCACCCAGGGAGAGAACCATCTTTAGACTGCTCCAGAGAACCAAGGTTCCTATGATAATGCTTTATGTGTTTCTGACTATGTTTCATTAAAAGATAAATTAATATCTAAGAAATAACAAATAGCACAATGTGGATTGTTTACCATTACTGCAAGATACACTATGTGCATATGTCAGATGAGATGGCAAAATGAGATTCTTTTGGAAAAGTGGAAATCTAATGCCCCCTAAAAAGTCAAATTTAATTTCAAAAGAAAAGCATGCAGTTTTCTGATTCAGACATTTCATCTGTGTAGTGGGAGCATTTGATTTGGTCACTGTAGCAGTTCTCCAGGTGAATACTGGCTATGAAACAGGGTATTTCAATATCCATAAAGACTTTTTTTACACATAGAATTACTCCTCAAGAAATGAAGTGAGTAGAACATATAAAATTCTGTTTAGAAATTTCTACTGTGGATGTTATCATTTTCCTAGGGAAAAAGAAATCATGCTTGTAGAGTGAATAATGAGGAATCATATCTGTCACCACCTGGAGGGTTGATTGTATATATAGAAACCACCTATTATGGGAAACTATGCATATACACACATATATATGTGTATATGTATTATATAATACATATAAAACATATATAATATAATAACACACACACACACACACACACACACTAAAGATTTCAGAGAAATTCCCATCAATATATGCCTTCCATTTAATTTTATGTAAGATTGAAAAATGTGAGTTAAAGCAGCCCATTTATGTTCTGCATGAAAGAATGGTTCATTATTACTTTTTCAACCAAAGCTTTTTCAACAGTTGGTGAGGTATTTAACCTCATCCTAAGGAAAACTAGAATAGGAGCCAGGGACCATAGTTAGGTAACCTTAGAAAGTCATTTAATCTCTCTTTCAGTCTGCCTACCCCACAGAGTAGCTCCACAGATGAAATGTAGATAGAAAAGTGCTTTGGAATAATAAAGCAACATATAAATGCAAGATAGTATTGCTTTGGTTGTTGCCCTGTGAAAGTGAACCATTAGAAATCTGATGCCAGATGTGGGCATACATTCAGCCATGTAACTTGGCTTTTTGAAACCCTCATTCTGGATAATACATCTTTTGTTGTTCACTAGTATCATACACTACTCCACATTAAACAGGATACAGTGAACTCAGTAATAGGGCTTTTATTGCCATAAAAATATATTTAGACCAAAGACCTGTTTAAGGATGATGGTGCTTACTTCTGCAAACTAGAATGTAATTCCTTGGAACTTATAAGTCATTCATCAACTCTTATATATGCAATGTATAAGAACAGTGCCACATCCCCAATGACCCCCGTCCCAGAAGGTAACACACAGATCACTGTGCCACTAAAATGTAATCTTGTTATGGGCAGAGATTTTTTGTGTGGTTGGATCATTTCCATATATCCAATAACTATAATAGTGGTGGCTAATACGTGTAGTATTCAATATAAATGAAAGGTTAACCTTGCTTTTCTAAATTTTAGATGTGAATTTGTTCATTCATTCATTCATTCAACAAACAGTGTTAATTAAGCACTTAGTATATGTCCATCCTGAAAGTTTAAAATGAAAAATGGCAAACAGGCAGGCAAAGAAGTAATTACAGATCTATTTTAACATAAGTCTCTACAAAGTGTTATTGGGTCATAGAAATGAAACTATGGTTGACTCTTGAACAACAGGGTCTGAACTGTGGGGTTCTACTTATATGTGGGCTTTTTTCAATAGTAAATTCTGCAGTGCTACCTGATGGGACGTGCGGTTGGTTGAATCTGCAGGTGTGGAACCACTTGTAGGGAGGAACTGTGGAAGGGAAGGAGTTGAGTATACATGGAAGGCTGACTGTAAGTTACATACAGATTTTCGACTGCACAGAGGGCTGGCACCCTTAACCCCTGTGTTGTTCAAGGGTCAACTGTACTTAATTCTATATGGGGAGGTCAGAAAAGTCTTAAGTAGATGACAGATTGAATCTTGGTTAATGAGTAAGCATTTTGATTGAGGACGGTAATTAATGTAATCATAGTGTTGAGAAATGATTCTTCATGGGTGTCTCACATTTTTGCATATTCTACTAGTTCCTTTGGAAATATCTTTCCAAGGTGTTTGTGTAGCAGATGGCCTTGGGTGATAGTAGTGTGTCCTTTTGAAACAAAGGGCAGATGTGCTTGTTACCCCTTATGAAATGTTCAGGTTCCCCAAACACCGTCCCTGCAATGCTTAGGGAACTGGTACAAGAACTGTTGGTGCTCTGGCTACTGCTATTAAGGCGAGTAGTAAAGCCTCTTGTCTCTGATTCAAGAGTCGCATATCTTCTGTCAGCATCCAGAACACTGTGGCAGGGTTACTTATTACTTAGTATGTAGGGTAAAATCTCAGCCTTTCACAGGTTTGACAGTTTTGTTGATGAAGATGGAATGTTGAGAGAGACACTTCCTGGAAAAGGAAGAATGAGGGCTTTTCAGGTGGTTAAATTGATTTGAGGGAAGTCCATGGGTATTGGTAACAAACATGCTGCCCAGATTTTAGTCAACTGAGCAACAAATGGTCCTCTGCTTTATTGTCTATTAAAGATGAGGAATTGGGAAAGATGGTTCCCTGATTTCAGGGAAGTAGGTTCAAAGACTGAGTGGTGCCCTTGTTGTGCTAACTCTTCTCAGAGATGGGGAACTTCCTTGGAGATCTGCTGGTCAGCCGCAGGTCCACCCATTGTGAAAAGTAGCACTAAGATGAGTCCTGGGTGGACTGAAGGTTCTTTTCTCTCTGTCCATCAATAATTACTGGGAGTTGGGCTTCCCTGGTGGCACAGTGGTTGAGAGTCTGCCTGCCGATGCAGGGGAAACAGGTTTGTGCCCCAGTCCGGGAAGATCCCACATGCCACAGAGCGGCTATGCCCGTGAGCCATGGCCGCTGAGCCTGCGCGTCTGGAGCCTGTGCTCCGCAACGGGAGAGACCACAACAGTGAGAGGCCCGTGTACTGGAAAAAAAAAAATTACTGGGAGTGTAGAAGGAAGAAATTTGGCCAGCATTATTGGAAGAAGCTAGGTGAATCATAAGAGCTTTGATTGGTTGAGTTGGGAGGTGATGGGATGGGATAATTAATGCTTGCTAATAAGGAATAACAGTAGCTGGACCTTCTTAGCCCATCCAGCAGTCTGTCCTCCATAACTTAATACAACTAGAGATGGCAGCAAAAGGTCTGCCATGAGTCTTGGCTACTATACAGAAACTTTGGGGAGATTTCACTGGGATGGACAAACTCCTATGTGAGGAGCCATAGGTGAGTCATTGACTAGTATGTGGGGTACTCCTGCCCCAGGTTATGTATAAGGTGCTGAAAAGCAACCCACTAGAGAATGAGAAAGGACCCAAAGAACTGTAGATGAATTTCAGAGTCAACCTTGCTACCTTGCAAGACTCCCTTAGTCCTTGTATTGTAACTGGATGAAGACTTAAGAGACGGTATCTTGACAATGGAGCATGTGCAAGTTTAGCACTTGACAGCCAGAGGGGGGAAAAAAAACAGTGATCCTGCTGGAAACCAACACAGCTAAGGACGCTAAGGCCAGGGGTTCCCAAGGTTAAAATAGATGGCGTCAGGAATGATGATTTTTGCTGCCTGATACAGGGCTTTGTGTGGACCAAAGACATTACAAGTTAATTGGATTGAGCCAGTGGGCAGCTGTTGTGATGATTGCTCTCTTCTGCATCCCCTCATCTTTCCCAACCTTCCTCCTTCAGCTGTTTAAGGAAAAAAATGATTACTCATGCATGAAGGTCATCCATCCGAGTGTGCCAGGGAGTGGTGGGGAGAGCAAGGACTCTAACCTTCCTGGTTCTGTCTGATAAAGGCATCCAAGTCACCATCCTATCAGTCCCATGGGGGTGGGAGTCCTGATTCAATTGATGGGGTTGGACAGTGTTCTCAGTGGGAAAGGGGACCTGACGTAGCCTTGTGGGTGGGGCCTTCATGACAAATACACTCTCCTGTTGTTGCTTGCATGTCTGAATGTATAGTAAAAACTGATGTGTGCTGTGATTGTAATTCTCTGTCCCATAAGTGCCAGAGGGTATCATCTCAATGGGAAGAGCTGCATGTAGTGAAGTGAACATAACTCTGGGGGTCCCCAAATCCTCCTGACCTCTTTGATCTCTAAGTCTCTGTGACTGGTGATTTTGCAAATTTGAGCTTCTGTCAAAGTCAGGCAGCCTCTACCTGGTGGCACTTTGGGGGGTTGTGGATCCCTTACTGCCATGACCCAGCCAACCAAGTCTCTTTTAAAAATCAGCTGTTGGCTTGCCTTGGAGCTCTTTTTGAAACTGGACACCTGAGTTAGGGAGGCTGTTGTGACTCTCTGGCCCCTATTTCCATTTTGGGGGTTCAACTTGGAGTCAATGACTAACGAGGTTGGACATTTTCAACAGGTCACACTAATCAAATGGAAATTGTATATTCGAGAAAGTGGTTGGCCTGTCCCCAGTGCAATCTCAGCTTTACCCACAAAAAGTAACCCTTGCCCTCTGTTGCCTGTTCCACTGCCTGGAACAAAGCTACCAGCTCAGTAGGGGCCCTTCTCTTCATGGTGCTTTTCTTAGCCTGGTTGGATGATGTTTTGGCCGAACTGAAATCTGATGATGACCACTGGGCTCCTGCAGTTGTAAAACCTCTCCAGCTGCCATGCAGAACCGAAAGGGGATGTGATTGTTCTACTTGTCCAACAGAACTTGAGGCCATTGCCATGTTTTTATTGACTCTTGGGTTGGGGTCATTGGCCTAGCTTATTTGTCTGCCATTTGGGAAACTGTAGACTAAGATATTAAAGACACCTTTTGGGGGAGGCTATGAATTATGGCAACAAATTATGGCTGCTGGTGGATCATCTGAAGCCCATACTCTGATGAGGCACACTGGAATCACGCTGTGGATCAAGCCTCCATCACCTATATTGTCACTGTTGCTGCCTGGATAAATCAGCATTGAACATGGTAACACATCCACCATCATAAAATAGGCACAAAGTAAACAACGCTGAGCTTCTGATACAGAGGCAACTACAGTATAGGATTCGTTCTGCTGGTTGGATCCAGGACCCTGGGGAGGAGTGGCATGGCAGAAGTCAATATTGCAGGTTGGCCTTCTCCTGCTCCTTGAAGATCTGTTGAGAGTAGCCTTAATTAAATGTTTTCTGAGATAAAAATGAGCGGATTTGGTTCCAGCCTCTGTTCGTTAATCAGAGGGGCCAACAGAGTGGTTTACTGGTAGGAAAATTTGCCATAACCCAGGATGGTGTAAAAATGAACAGTGGATACTATTGGGAAATAATTCTCCATGAGTTTATTGAATTTCTGTATTTCTTGCAAGCAGAGGCATAATTACCTTTGTTCCAGACAATCTTTTCAAGGATTTTTTTAATGCAAAATAGTTTTGAATGATAGAACTAGTGTCTCCTTCTGGAGCCAAGGGGAACTGTCTTTCTCTCAGATCAAAGGCAGGCATACTCATGGTCAAGCATGATAAACACAGTGTCTACCTCTGTCACCAAGGAACGATATGTGTACTGCCCATTAGCAAATGTTCAAGGTCCCTGTGCTTGGGGTTCCTTTCCTATAATGCAACCCATTGTCTGGGCAAGCATTGTATGGTCCTCTTTTTTTCCTGGGAGTTGGGGCTTGGGGAACCAGCACAAATCCTGATTTTCTAGCTACTGCTGTTGCTGTGAGTGATAAGCCTTTTTTCCCTTCTCTGACCAATGAGTCTGTGTCTTCCACCAGCATCCATGGCAGGCTCACTTGTTAGCTTGAAAGTAGGGTAAAACTTCAGACCCTTCATCATTTTTCACAATTAGGAGCTATAAAAGATATACCTATACCCTCAATGGTGTAAAAGAGTTGACATTTATTTTCATCTCTATGAGGGACAAAATAATTGTTTCTTATAGGCATGAAATTCTTATTAAAGCAGTGATTCTGGTGTAGGTTCCTTCAATTTTTTTTTTTTGTCTTTATCACCTTCCAAGTCTGCCATACTCATCTGCATCAAGCTGGCTAGATGGGAAAGAGCATGGAAGCATGTGCATGGGATATTTTCATGGGCCAAGACTAAAAGCAGTACATAGTATTCATATTCATGTTCCATCAACTGGAACTTGTTCAAACGTAACTCTTAGGGGAGAAATGGGGTCAGGTCCTGTGTCTGCGAAGAAGAGAAAAGGTTTTGGTGGAAAGTTTTCCCCACAGATAGAAGCTATTTCCAACCAATAGTAACTTCATGTCTACAGTCATGAAAGTGGGCAGGACATGACTTTAGCATGACTAAAATCACAGGATGCATGAAGTAGAGTGCGGTAGAAGGTGAGAGGCTAGTCATGAATCATCTTTTACCTTAGGTTGATAGATCTCTCCAAAGGTGACTGGTAGATTCTGAAGCATTTTAATCATGGAAAAACAAAATTAAGGAGAATACTTAGGAAGCCACAGCAGTAGACTAAGTAGAAAAGGATGACAATTTAAATAAAGCCAGTGACAAAAGAGATTCACTAATACAATCAACAAACAATTATTAAGTGCAAGCTAAGTGTTGGGTGTTGGGTATATGCCAAAATAAAACCAGTAATAAAGATACCAATTAGGTACCAATTAGATATAAGTGGTAAGAGAGATGGAATCGGATATTAGGTGGTGGGAGAATATCTGAGGAGAGGAATGAGGCAAGGAAATCATGAGATCAGTTTTGCATCACTGAATTCTATGTGCTTTTACAACATTTAAGTGGATTTGCTCACTAGGCATTGCATTATTTATGTAAAGCTGAAGTTGCTTAGAAACATCAATACAGAGATAGTAATGCCCAGAATGACACTGAAAATACCAAGATAGGGCTCTCACATCACACATACTCAACAAGTATGTATTGACTTTATTTATATATTTTTTTATATGCTGTTTAAAGGGAAACTTGTTACTCTTTGAACTTACTGAACACATTATAACTTTCTTCTGATTTCTTGGGTATTCAGATAGAGGGAATACAGACCCATGACTAGAAGACAAAATGGGAGTGTTAGGTTCAAGAAGAAATGTAAAATAATATTAAGTAAACACATATTCTGCTTTGACTTAAATGACTATAATTAGTGGGAGATTACACTTTAATTTCTTCAGATTGTTACTTCTGCCAGCTATACCAGTGATGCAGAGGAAGGGCCCAAGCTCTTTAATTGTACTCAGCATATTGTTTACCTTAAAAAACACTATGTTCCTTTTTTGGGGTTAATCACTGCTGTTTAATAAAGTAGTATTCTTCATCTATGTATACTCCAAGCTAATTGCTGTTGAAAATAAGTTTCAGAAAACAAGCAGTGATAATGGGACCACATGGCTTAAGATTGCCTAGTTTTGTTTTTGTTTTTTCATCCCTGAAGTTTTAGGACTGGAGGTAATAAGAAAGAGGAGTGAGCTTCTCTTTTTTACTCTGCCTTCCCATGCCATCCCTCTACTTTATTGCCTAGTTGAAATGATGGCCACCCTGTAAATAAGGCATGATTTCATGATTGTCATCCAAAACTGAGCCTAAAGCTGAGGAACTCCATGTGTCCTCGCTCAAACCTCCACCTTCCCAACTGCATGCATCACAGCCTGCTCAGGATATGCAGAGATGAGAATTCTTTTCCTTCTCAGTTAATTTTTGCTTATTGAATTGCCTGGTTTCATGGAAATTGTGGAGGGTGGTATGTAAACATTGTAACAGGGACCATCTGGGTTCCTTTGCTGAGTCAGCACAGAATGCTAATAAAACCAGGTAACAGCTATGGACCCTAGAATGGGCAGGGAGCATTGTGCTGTGTGATGGAAATAAACTGGGTCATGCATCCAAAATAGCCACCTTATCGGTGTGTGCCCGTGATTGTTACAAGGACAGGGTGAGACAATGCAAATTGGTCAGCCCAGAGACATCAGCCTTTATGAAAGGCAAGACAAAAATATAACTTTGAAGTACAGGTCATGCTGATCTGGGTCAGTTCCATCAGCTATCCATTAGAAGACCTTGATGATTGATTACCCACACTTAACTGGGCTCAGAGATACCAGGAGGTTATGTTTGTCCAGTCTGGAAAGATGTAACCTACTGCCGATTTTAACTGCAGTATGAAGTTGAGAAAGTCAGTTTCAATTTTTCCTGTTTCAAACTAGTGTCCTTCTAAACATGACGTGACCATAATACTTAATTTAGGAACAGAGGGGAATATCAAGGATTAGGTACTCCTGGGGGGAGTTTGTCCTTTAGGAAGCTGTGTTTAGGTGCTGGTTGTGCTGTGTGACACAAACAAGAAATAAACAACACATCTTATTCTCTGACACAGGCAAGAAAACTGAATTCACACTTGGCAAGTTCAGGGTATGGCATCTGGATGACTGTGCCTGGTAGACGTCTGTTAATACAAAGATCTAATTTTTTAATGAACTCTAACAATGGTACGTTTATCATCATGCATAGAATTAGTCAGTAGATTGTCTCTTTAGATCCTGAGTAAGTCACCTTCTCCGCAGTTTTATCTTTGAAATTCATCTTTTAGATTTTAATCATAATTAGACTGAATATCACTGGCTTGTAAAAAAAAATGACCTCATGTTGCTAATAACATAAACTTGGTATTTGGATTATATCATTATATTAATTTCTTACCTTTCTTAACTTTCCAGGTTGAGAACATAATCCAACAAAGTGAAATTGTTTGACTTTTCAAATAAACAAGTTTGATGATCTGTTATCTCTTTTTCTTGCCTTGTATTTTTCATTTTAGGAATCATCCCAGCCATCTGGACTCCCTGAATATGTTAAAATAGTAGAAGTTGGACCTAGAGATGGATTGCAGAATGAAAAGGTAACTTGATATTAATTTTACACATTTATTTAAAAATACTAAATCTAAATATTTATTGAGTCTAAAGACATATGGATTTCATATATTAGATGATTACATTTGTTATTAGTTGGTACTTGAATTTATAAATCTTAAATAGTATTTGCTCTCAGTTAGGAATTAATTTTCTATTTATGCTTCAATAAATAATTTATGCAAATTACTTATAATTCTTAATGTTTTCTTAGATTATAGTTCCTACGGATACAAAAATTGAATTTATCAATCAACTTTCCCAAACTGGCTTGCCTGTAATAGAAGTGACAAGCTTTGTGTCTTCCCGATGGATACCACAGGTATGCAAATCCATAATTCCTTAACTAGATTCTTAATTCAACATTGACAAGATTTAGTGAACAGTGTGATATACATTGTGAGATTAACTTGATATATTTTGTAAGAGCATAGCAAATTAGTAATTATTAGCCCATGCATTAAGATACGATTAAAGGAAAACCTCTTTAATGAAATATATAAATTAAGTCCTAAAAAGTTATTTGGACTTAGTTGTTAAAAAGTTATTTGGAACTCCATCCTAAACCTTCAAGAGTGTATGGTCTGATATAGTGAGTAGAGGCTAAGACTCTTAATAGCAGTTTTGGGTCCTGTCCTCCATTTACCATTTTACTGACTTTATGAGTGATCTGAGTATATCCAGGTGATTTATCTTTTTTGTCTGTTAGAAGGAAGTAATGCTGAGTGTTGCCTGATACCTTCCCCATTATAATCCTATTTTAAGACGTGAGAAATGTAGATATGCTCTCTTTTTTTAATGCTTATATTTGCTAGAGGGTTATATATATTCATATATATTGATGAAAGTATACGTATTCATCAAAGACAAGGCAAAGGTAGTCATCCAGAATCTTCTCTTGAAGAGGATAGAGCCTTATCCAGAGTTGTCTGGCATATGGCAGCAATCATCACTTCTGAGACTTGGCCCTGATCTTTGAAACGTGATTAATAATTAGCAAACGGTGACCCCCACCACCACTCCCTTCCCAATCCAATTCTCATTCCCTGGATCCCTGGATTCCTTGGACCCTGTTCTCATTTCTTGGATCTTTCAGTCTCTGCCCAGCACTTAACTTCACTGATTATTTCTTCATGTGATTCCCTTGGTTTCCTCTATAATCCTTCTTCACTTATCCCTCTCCATTGCTCTTTTTGTCACCCCTGACATCATTTCTCCCACCACCAAGTTTAAGTTTCCCTTGAGATTCTTTAGTAATTTTCTCTGCCTGTGCTTTCCTCTTTGCCAATCCTTCCAAAATCAAAAGTTGCTTCTGAGCGGATGACAATTCTATATTTCCAGTCCTGCCCTCTCTGATAAGTTTCAGCTGGACGTGCCATTAGCACCTGAAACTCAGCAGGTTCAAAGTCAGACTCATCATTGTTGATCCTACTTTATGCTCATAGTCTAACTGTTCCTTAGGGAATCTTGAATTTGAATTCTCAAAAGTCTTTTATATCTGGTCAGTTACAAAAATCCTTCCTCCTCAGGAGAGCCTATACATGAGTCTCTTCTTTTCAATCCCATGGATGTATTAGTAATCCATACCCTTATGGACTGATTATTGAGATAGTCCCTTCAATGATATTCCTAAGCACTGTTTCTCCCTTCCTTATGTATTTTGCCTATTGCTTCTAAGATAATCTCCCAGAAATACTAGCCTCCCCAAACTCACAACCTCAGTTCTTTTGAACCTTCCTTCTCCCTGTTGAAAAAGTCTGGAAACCTGGCTTGAGGTTCAAGGTCTCCTTACCTGGCCCTACTTCCTTTTGCAGAAGCTCCTGGCAAGCCAAACTGCCTCTTGGTCCTACTTACATCCTGCCTCTGTAGCTATACAGCACTTTATCTATATTCATTTATGTACATCTCAGTTTCTACACTGCCCTGCAGTTATAGCAAGATGGTGTAAGAAGGCTTAAAACATTAAAGCCCTTTTAATTACAAGGTGTTGGAAACAACAGAAACCACAAAAGGATTAATAGTATTAGTAATACATCACTTTTCACAGAGTCAGTATTCAAATATCAGGGTTAGTTTGCTTTCTCCTCAAAACAAACTGTCACTTTTCTTTTTTTTTTTTTTTTTTTCTTTGCGGTACGCGGGCCTCTCACCGCTGTGGCCTCTCCCGTTGCGGAGCACAGGCTCCGGACGCGCAGGCTCAGCGGCCATGGCTCACGGGCCCAGCCGCTCTGCGTCATGTGGGATCTTCCCGGACTGGGGCATGAACCCGTGTCCCCTGCATCGGCAGGTGGACTCTCAACCACTGCACCACCAGGGAAGCCCAAACTGTCATTTTTCTTCATCCCAGTTGCCACTGTATATAATCCTATATATTTTTTGTAAATGTTGGCTGATGATCTGCTTCCCAGACTCTGAGAGTTATGGAGGTAGTGACCGTGTCTCTCCTGTTCATCACTTGTATCCCCAGAGCTTGGTGCAGTAAGTAGGTGCTCAATAAATATTGTGAAATGAATAATGAATCCATCAGCCTGAAACCATAATAACATAGCTGAATTCTCTGGCATGGACAAGTGACTCTTACTTTTTGATCATGTATTTTGTCTTGTGTTACAAAGGCCACAAATATTTTCCTTAGGAAGACACAAACAGTTTGATGAGACTAGACTTATTTCCTTGACTTGTCATTTTGTAAAATGTGAGCTATTATTATTTTACTAGCTGTCATGTGAGACCCTTTATCATCTTTAAGTCTTCATGACATTGCCTCTTTATTTGATTTAGTTAATGCTCTTTTCACGTATTTGATTATTGTTGGAGAGAAACTGGATACGCTGGTGTAATTTCAGAGTAAAGTTGAGGAAGGACAGGTAACATTAATGATGACCAACCAAAGTTATATTTCAGATTTTATATTATCCTAGTCCTTTTCAAGATACTTTTATTTCCCAATGGTTTTGTGAAGCTGCCTACAAAATACGCCTCTTGGCAACAGTAATGCTCAGGAAATTCTCTTATTCCACAATACTGGAATTGTTTGATGGATTATTCTTCAGTCTGATCTAGGACACACTCCGGGACATTTCAAGGGACGAGACTAGAGCCCCTTGCAGAGAGCCACTCTTCTCCTTGAACAGCTACTTAAAAGAAAAAGGGACAAAACAAAAGGAAGGCCGTCCCTCTGTGAGCAGTAATAGGAAAATGTTTTCTGACCTCACAGGAAGTAGATACATATGATGGGACTATAAAATAACATGATTCATTGGCTTAACCTATTGAGATGTAATGAACTCGGCTTAGGCTCAAAGTATTATGGAATAACTGATGGAGTTCCCCACAAGCTCGTGAGGACAGCTGTGGCAGGGCAGAGGTACCTCTGTTCTGTGTTCTGTCTACACTCTGTCTGGAGTTGGAGTAAGTGACTTAACCTTCTTGAACCTTTGGTATTCCAGCAATGAAGCCTGCAGCCTGGGAGGGTTTAGGGCAATAAAGCTCATGAATGGGTCCCTGTCTGTGGATGCCCAGAGTCCAGGGCATCTGGCTCCAACCAGGCTCATCAGTGTTATCTGAGCGTATGCCTGACCGACAGACAACTGACTGAATTATTCCGGGTTCCATGCAAGTCAGTTACCTTCTCTGTGATAAACAGCCTTTTTCTTAAAGATTGAAGTATGTGTTTAGTTTAAATATTGGCTTGGAAAAAAAATAAAGGTACTCATCCTTCAAATACTAAGGAATATGTTATATATTTCACTTTTAATACTCATCTGGTTACATGCATTCCAAGTCAAAAAAAAAAAAAAAAAAAGAAAAAGGAGTGTTTTAAATAAATCACATATCTGTAAAAGAGCAGTGTGCCTGGATCAAAGATAATATCAGATTGAACTTCCAAAGTTATAGTGGTCACATATTACATAGCATATCAAGGGTTTTTCAAAGAGCAGTCTTGAGAGCATCCCATGTTTTACAATTTGTTTTTCTATGGTGGTGTTTGGATCCTAGATTTCACTGAGCTTGCCTGAGTGAGCCTTTTCTATTGTTGTGTTTGGAGGTTATCTCATTATGTAACTGCTGATTTCGTTGTTCTGATGCTAATGAAAATGGCCTTAAATCAACAGAACTAACTCATAATGGTAATTTGAACTTTTATATTATAACCTCTTATTTTTTTTAAAAAAATTTATTTTTTATTGAAGTATTGCTGATTTAAAATGTTGTATTGTTTTCAGGTGGACAGCAAAGTGATTCAGTTATACATATATGTATTCTTTTCCAGGTTCTATGACCTCTCATTTTTTGAGAAAATGTCATGACACCAGGCTTGTCTAGCTCAGAATAACGTCTGAGATTTGTGACAGAACGATTTTAGTGCACCAGCTTACATGTAATTTTCTGAATAATTTCTAATCCTTCTAAAGATCCTGAATATGACTCAAAATTGGTATTCTGTTAATTCTCTGCATTTTCTGTTTCTTTCCCTTAAACGTGGGTCATGGGAAGAGTCCTCCGGTTTATGTTTAGATTGCTGCTTGCTCACTTATTTCTTTTTTTAGCATTTCCAAACGTTTTTACAGCTTCCCTCCTACTGTTTTGTTTGGCAACAGCTTTTCTAATTAAAGCAGCTGAAAGAAAAGTTCCACAGTAGCAGGGTGCCATATAAAACAGGATCTCACACCTATAATCTAAATGACCAGAGATGATAAAATACTTGCCATTAAAAAATACATGTTCTTTACAACTTATCTGGGAAAAGGGTTTCCTTAGAGTGACGTATAATCTAAGGACATTTGAAATGAGTCCACATAGCCCCTCACTTCAGTGGAGCTAACAGCAGTAAGAGTAGAAAGAAAATGTGTTTATAAAAACTCGATGGGTTTACTGCAACTTTGGAATGTGGCTCTCAGTAATGAGCCTTTTAAATCATTATAAATACAATAATTTTTGAAGGTGAACTAGAGTTTTCCATTATCTTTAATGTAGCCATTTTGTTTTAAACATGCTCATTCACATGAGTGATTAAAGTGAATACCATTTATTTAAAAATAAGAACACATGAAAAGTACAAGACACTGTATGTTTATGTCTGTCGTATACAAAGTCTCAGTTATAAATATTTGCTCTCCATCTCATTAACTTTTAACTGTTGGAATGGGTGGGTCCCAAGTCTGGCCACATCAGCAAGGGGCAGAAATAGATTTTCTCTGTAAAGTAGAAAGAAATATGCATAAAAGGTTGTAAAAATTATTTGCCAATCAGTCTAACACTTAAAAATATGGCCCAAGCACAGTGTAAGCAGGAAGGAATGCGTAAACTTTTCCTTGCCCTCCTTTTAGTGGTGATGCAATTAATGCTTTATCGGTAATGAAAACACATTTACTGGATTGAAGTTTAAGATTTAGATTTACATGGATAGGTGCAGGAGGCAGTCGCTTCTGCTCCTGAGCGCCCCCTGGCTTCTTTTTCTTGTTCTGCTCTTTTTGAGGGGGATGGGTGTGTGAAGAGGTAAGGAACGGGGTAATTTGGCAGAGATGTTGAGTGTGTGTGTGTGTGTGTGTGTGTGTGTGTGTGTGTGTGTGTGAGGGCGTGACTGAAGGAGAGAGAAAGTGGAAGAACTGGTGTGGAGAACTTTTGGGGAGAGCCCCGGAATTCTTTTGCTTATAAGGCACAGTGTCCTTGGCAGGGTAATTTCATCTTCTGCAAGTCTCATCCCCTATATCCCAGAGGAGTTGTCCTCTGCCATCGGCCAGAGAGGAGACTGGTGAAATTTACAAAACCACAGTTCCCATTTCGTGGGGTTACAGGAGTCCTTTCACCCAGATAGGCTAGTTTGGATATCACATGGTGATTTAGAATTGCAAAGGAGAGTGTTCCAAGAGACAAGCAAATATGGTATGTCTTTTATAGCCAAGCCTTATAAATTTTCTAGCATCACTTTTCCATACCATATTAGTTGATGTAGTTACAAAGCCACCCAGTTTCAAAGTGGGGGGGATCCATGCCACCTCTTGACTGGGGAGGGGCGTTGTAGAGGAGCACATGGGCGGGGAGATATCACTGGAGCCATTTTTCTAATCTGTGACACATGTCTTTTAAAATGATGTAGTAATTAATCTAGTTCTGCATGTGTTTTTTTCTTACTGATAATTAAAGAATAAATACAGCTGATAGAAAAGCGTGTTCTGTATTGTGAAACCCCCAAATTCCTCCCACACACACAAAAAAATAGAGATTTTAGTACTCTGAAGGCTGCTAATGTTTACCTGACCCCTATCCACTCCCTATATACAATTGTGTTGCCTCACATGGGAGTCAGGTTGGTATTTGAGTGATTAACCTGAAATGCAATATTTTAAAGTGGTTCCGTCCTTCAATTATGTCATTGCTACTGTTATCACAGAGGGCATGCAAATTGCCTAAAGCATAGTCACAGATTTTTAAAACACCTTTGTCTCTCTCAGAAAGGAACAGGGAAATATGAAAATGTTTTCTTCTTTTTATTAGGATGGTGAGCACTACATGTTTTTTTCTTTTTGAACTTGTTTAAGGTTATACTTTGGAACAAAATTGGAAAAAAAAATGAGTTGCTAGCACTGTACATATTACTTGGCATTCAACAGTAACTCATTCTCCACCTAAGATGTAATTTCACTTCTGTGTGCAAAGCAAAAAGCAAAGCTTATAACGAAAAGCAATAATGTCACAATTTTACTGGTTAGATTTTATTATTTTTTTCACATCGTAGGGTATAATTCAATATTTTTTTAGACTTTTTTCCACATGAGGCCAAAAACTATGATTCTACTCAAAGATTTATTATGCTCAAAGATTTACTATGCACTGCTTTTCTAATTGCTTAATCTGATCAATTACATTTTGACTAAAAATTTGTTTTTTTTGGTCCTTAGATTTATGAAATGTACCAAAACTGTTCAAATAAAATACTTTATCTCACTTTTTATTCAATTATATTGTGTTTATCAATTTTTCTAAGTTTACCCATGAATGAAACAAACTTTCAAAGGCATTTTGATCACATGAAAATTCCATTTTTGTATCTGATTAAAATTATATTAAAATTGGACCATGAATTATCAGTATGCAGCGATAGTTTGAAAGGTCTTGCATATAATACAAGTGCATACAAGCTGAATAGAGTACAGTTTGGCACAGAAAGACTTGATTCTAACTTTTTAATGGCATTTTCTGCATTATGCTGATTAGTTTGTCAATCTCAATCCAATTTTTTTTTTTTTTTTTTTGCGGTACACGGTCCTCTCACTGCTGTGGCCTCTCCCATTGCGGAGCACAGGCTCCGGACGTGCAGGCTCAGCGGCTGTGGCTCACGGGCCCAGCCGCTCCGCGGCATGTGGGATCCTCCCGGACCGGGGCACGAACCCGTGACCCCTGCATCGGCAGGCGGGCCCTCAACCACTGTGCCACCAGGGAAACCCGCAATCCACTTTAAGAGAAGCAGAGTTTGTCCTGTGGACCAGATTCCAAGGAACTAAAGTATTTCCTGGGTTCCACGGTTATGACTCTCACAGGAAGAATCACAGCCATTAGTGAAAACCAGGTTTAAAGTTTAAAGTGTTAAGATTAAATGTGGACTGTTTTGATCATAAGTTTTAAGTATGCCAAGCATCACTTGTTTTTAAGAATTCACGATCCTTGTACGTTGAACACTGAAAATGAAACATATACTAATTATTTTAAAATTGATTATGGTTTTAAAAGACATGTTTTGTTCATATATTTATAAAGATTTATTATTCCAGTTAATTTTTTAAAATAAAAATAATGTATTTTTTCCTAATTTTTAGATATACACACAGACAGACAGACAGACAGACAGACACACACACACACACACACTACATGCACACTGATCTAATATTGCCTGGTTAAGTTGCTGGAAAGTTCTCTAGGAGTCATATGGAATAGTAAACATAGGAAATTAGATAAATCTGAATGCTAGAAGTAACATTACATTCCAAAAATAATATTAAGCAATAAGTTAGTTTTATATTTCAAACTGACACATTAATGAGACATATATATGCTAACATTTCACTTCTTCCATATTTGATAAAATAAAAGGAAAACAAATGTATATTTTTTTCACTTAGAGTAAATATAAAACATTTGCATTCTTATACTTAAAAATTTTTATCCAAATTCATTTATCCTGAATATCCAATTTATCAAATTAAAGGCTGATTGGAATTATATTTTTAGAATAATAGAATATTTTGTAACATCTATGAATTTTAGCTATTTGTTCACTGTCAATGTATAGGACATTCTTTTGAAGAATGCTGTTCATTTTATAAATATCTTGGATAACTTCAAATTTGCAAAGGCAAAAGTTCAGAGGTTATAACTGAGCTGCTTTAATTGTTCTAGGCACTCACATCCTGTTTGCTTTATAAACTAAATTAAATACTCTTTGAAATATCAACATATTGAAGCAAATTCACGCTAACAACTTGAGAGCGTTAATACTACTTACTCCAGACCTTGTACTGCTGTGATGTGGGACTATCAAGAAATTTGTACACTGTTCTTAGTCAAGACTGATGCATCCTGTATTGAATTCAACTTATAGTATATGGTAAGAAACATATTTCTTAGTAATCCCAAAATAGTTATTTCTTCACAAGTCCTCCAGGTTGTAGGTTTCCTGAGCTTTCAGTGACATCATTATGTCTGGTTAGAAATAACAACATACACATTTTCTGACAGAAAATCTGAGACCTGACTCTTACTTATTTCTGATAGGATTTGGCAAAGTATTTTCACCCTTTATGCCTTGGATTCTTTCCATTCATTTATTCACCCATTCACTGCTTTTATTGTGTCTCTGTTAAACACTGCATTGAATTCTTTTTTGTAATCAAAAATTGAATAATGTGTGGTTGATAGCAATATCTGTATAATGATCCAATTGTAAAGTTAAAATGGGTAATGGGAATGAAATCACTAAAAAAAATTGACTCATATAATGGGGTTATAAAATCAAGTGAATATCTGTAAATGAGCTGTCATAAAATATAACCTAGGAATCCAAATATGTTAAACAGTTTATCTTTAAAAGGTTGTCTGCCCAGGCTTTTTAAGTTTTGTCTTCTGTAGTGCTTAGCCAGACAGAGCTCTTCAGAGCCATACGATGTCAAATCATTGCAGTTAGATCTTACAGGCTATTGTGACTGCATTGCTTGCCAGCATAACAAGAACTTTTTTGCTACAGTGCTCTCTTATTGCCAGTGAGATGGTCTGCCTCAAACCTCCCAAGCTTCCCCTCTGCTCACCAGCACAGCTCTCCACTGTGGGCAGGAGGGCTTCCAGAAGGAAATGTAAGTATAGAGGGGAAAGTCCATTTACAGTCATTGAGAATGAATACAATTAGACACAGTATTTTAAAAGTCACTTCTGCTCCCATGCATGAGAAATAACACTGTTGACAGTGTTATTAACAAACACAAAGGCATGATATATGAGAGGCAACACAGTTGAATGGAAAGAAAATTATACTGGGAGCTTTGAGACTTCTTGCCCCTACTTCAGAGTCATGTTGGGAACATGATTGTTTTGACATGGGGCGACCAGGAGGGTGGTCACCAAAGGCATTGACCCGAACAAAGAATCACTAATGCATATTTGTTATGTTTGCCTTAGGAAATGGGAAATGTTATTGAATAAGATGACTCTGGTTTCTCTGTCTGGAACATTGGTCTCCCAGTGTATAACCCACAAATCCATTGGGTAGATTGGGTTTATTTTATAATTTAAAAATGAATATTTGTAGACATTAATAGATTATGATGAAAATGGCTTGCAGGTTTCACAGTAAAAGAGTGTGGGTCATGTATGCTACTTGCTTGGGTCACTCCTGAGAAGCCTGCGCATTCCTTCCCATAGAGGGCGGTACAGAGGCCCTTAGAACACAAAGGTGATGTTAAATAAGGAAACACAGGAAATTATACACCAGCCCAAATTAGTTTTAGGCTTCTGGACTTAAGAAGTTTTGTGAGTACGGTGTCAGACCATTTTAGCAGTGGCAGCCAAGACAGGGTACTGGGTAGGAAAAAAAAAAAAAAAAACTAGATGTTCAATTTTCCAGAGATTTCCTGTGTTTATTATTGTAAGACTGTGATTTATTAAAACTGTCTTACTTCTTCAAGCAGACCAAGATTACCTCTGTGCTACTGAGGCTAAGATATATGGGGTTTGTGGAAAGAGTCTGTGAATGAGACAGGGTTACAGTACCCAGGCTATAAGCTATTCATGGCTGGATAGAGCGTTTTCACTTATGGCTGTCAGGAAGGGTGCTTAGTCCCATTTTTTTTTCTCATGGCTGAATTTACGAATGTGTTACATTTAAGAGGAGTTACTGCTCAAATTGAGTTTTGAGTTATAGGTTCTGAAACCACATTATTTACATTTGTATAGTAATCTGTGGTATGTGTTGAAGAAATGACACATCCTGTAACCATCCTTCCTGCTGCATAAGGACAAGTATTACCATAAGTGAGATATCATCTAGCCAGTGGAGATAGTATGCAAACACCTTCTGATATTGTCTGCTCATCTTGAAGAGATCTGAATGCTGTCCTGGGTGATGGTGGGGTAAAAAAAATCCTTCAAATATATTAAAAAAATATTATTCAGCACAGTGTATTAGTGAGGGTTATAGGTCCATGAGGATAAATCTATTTCCTGGCAAAATTTAAGATGGTTTATTTAGCAGAGACTTTATAAAAATAAATATATCCAGAAATATTATGGATATAGCAAGAATAAGACATACCAAACTGAACTCAAATGGTAAGGAAAAGAAATACTGTAGACACCATGGATCTTTATTTCAGATAAATTCTTAACTATCTTGATGATATGACTAAGAGCGAGGTAGGAAATTTCAACCAGTCTTGGAGTCTCCGAAATGTTATTAGTTTTCTTTAATCAATGGAACTTTTTTCACCCTGGATGAAACTTTATTTAGAACCTCAATATACGATACAGACAGAAAAATTACCACAAAATATTTGTATAGTTTCCTCCCAAGAACCTGGATGGGGCCCTAGCAATGTGCTCACCTGGTCATGTGTTTCAGTAAAATTTACAAAAGTTAGAGATTTTTGAGTTTTTTTTTAAAGGCTCCATTCCAAATAGCAATAATTTCAGATCCACAAAATCTGGATTCATCTCTGAATAAAAATAAAATGAGGTGTCCCATCTTGAAGCAGGTGTGGGTGGGCTTGGATGCATTGATTTGACCTCCCTTCAGCCTAACTGGTGGCCTTTGTGACTGAAACCACGATTCCAAGATTTTTTGATGTCTGACATCTCCTGAGAATTTTTAGGAACAACAGATTCCTGGGTCCTTTGGCTGAACAGAATCAGAATCTGTACTAATGAGCCCAAGGAATCTGTTTTTTTTTTTTTTTTTTAAGAAGAACCTCAAATAGTTTTGATGATCAATCCAGTTTGGGAGACATGGGGTTTGATGAAAAAACATACTCTCAAAACTGTTCAGCCTGAGGGTGGGATCTTTCTAGAAATTCTTCCCTTGATATTGTCGTGTGAAAAATCTTGAGCAATGACTAAGATGAAGAGAGAGAAGATATTTAGACAATATGGAGGATGTGCTTAACAAAGAGGAATTAGAGAGTGTGCTTTACAGTCAGATAGGGTCCCATCCCTTCTCCCCCACTCACTGGATGATTTGCCTCATCCTTTCCATCTCTGTCTACTTCTTCTACAGAAACTGTCCCTCTCATTGGGTGGTTAAAAATTTTTGAAGAGGTAATACACTTAAAGGACTCAACACATAGAGACCTTCCATGTAGACCAGCATAAAGTAAATGTTTGCTTTTATCATTATAACCATCATTACTAATAATAAAATCTTAGAATTAGTGGAGAAAAAGAATCATGATTCAAAGTGGATTGAACTCAAATTGAATGCAAACTAGAATAAAGGGCAAGGAGGAGAGATTTCAGTTCAATTCGACAAGCTTTATTAAATGTCCCTTTTGAGTGAAGTGTTCAGGGAGCTAATAATTTAGTTAGGGAGAAAGATACATAAATCAGTATAAATTATACAAAATTAGATAAGAGTAACTATAGATAGATAGATAGATAGATGATAGATAGATGGATAGATATACACACAGAGAGAACTATGGCAGTAAACAGAGGTGGAAATCAAGCTTGTTGTTGAGAATGTCTTATAAGAGGAGTTTTTAAGTTGAATATTGTGAATATTGGAGGATGAAATAAATTGACTAGCTGAAAAAAGGAATGGTATCTTATTAAGAAAGACTGTCTTTTCTCTTGCACCATTTATCAAGATTTTTTTATTATTATTATTGAGAGGTTAGGAGGGTGTATTTCAGTTTAATAATTCATTATTTGTAATATCATGCTAAGATACAATCTAATACTTTGTGATATGTAACCTTATACACAGATATATTGTTTTAGAAGAATTACTGTAGTTTTTGTCCTTCCCAGTGAAGAATTTTGATATATATATATATTCTGTTCTATGTGATTTTCATAAAAAATAAAAGCAAAAATATGAACACTTTATTTATAATTGTATATACTATATATTGAATATATTTCTGATAAGAAAGGACTTCCATTTAATTTGACATTGATGCCAACTGATTCATTCACTTACAGTTTTACAAATGTGATGTTTGGAACAATTTTCTGTAGACTAACTTCTGGCTCTGTATATTTTGAAACTTGTTTTTCCTCAAATATTTACATACCTCTGGTGCCAGATATCATAGGACTCTTGGCTTAACTCTAGAGTGACACTTTTAATAGAAGGTACAGTTGAATACTCTATTTTATGTTATACAATATATTTTATAGATATTAAATATATGAGAATATTTACACCAATATTCTTGGAGAGCACAGCATTGTGAATTCTCCCAAGTAGCAAAGTCTGTGCCTGGATTTACACATAAGGAAAA
Source organism: Mesoplodon densirostris (assembly GCF_025265405.1). Classification (NCBI taxonomy): domain Eukaryota; kingdom Metazoa; phylum Chordata; class Mammalia; order Artiodactyla; family Ziphiidae; genus Mesoplodon; species Mesoplodon densirostris. The sequence goes on along the minus strand of NC_082670.1, from coordinate 43,014,106 downwards.
TTAGGAGTTTGGGATTAACATATACACACTACTATATATAAAATAGATAATCAACAAGGATCTACTGTATAGCACAGGGAACTATACTCAGTATTCTGTAATAACCTAAATGGGAAAAGGATTTGAAAAAGAATAGATATATGTATATGTATAACTGAATCACTTTGCTCTACACCTGAAACTAACACAACATTGTAAATCAATTATACTCAATATAAAATAGAATTTTTTTTAAAAAGAAATATAATATAGCAACCTAAATGAATTAAATGGTCTTCCCATCTTTATGTGCATTACTTGAAGACAATTACAGGAGACTCACTCTATAGATTAGAGCAAAACTGTGTGTAATTGTCCTTTTGTCTTCTCTTCTCACACTTCTTCACTGCTCCAGAGCAGTAAAATAATCTTGCCACAAAAACAAAGCTCCCAAACCCATCCTGTCCCTCTCCAACATCATGGCTCTATAGATTACTTAAATTTTTCTGGCTATCTTGTTCTCTTTTTCCTACCACTTCTCACCTTCCTCCTTCTCCTTCATACATCATGACAAAGAATCAGGAGAAGGACTCTTGTTAGATGGCAGGGGAGGGAAATAATTTGAGTCCTTTAACACGTGAGTGGAGGGAAGGAAGGAAAAGTGGGTAAAGCTCACCCATTGATGGTGCTTGACTTGGTCATACTGACTGGACCAGGGCAGAGAGAAGAGACGAAGCAGAGTTTTATATTTAGGTTGCAAAATCCAGTGGTAAAAGAAGTGGTCAAGTTATATAACTTTACCGATATTGCTGTAAAGATGGAGTATCTTACCTGGATTTTAGATTACATGGATTTTAGATTCTACTTACATGGATTTTAGATTCTACTCTAAACACATTTGCCATTTAAAAACAGTGCTAACTTCAACTCTGAGTAATTCTACTCCAACACACAATACAGTTGCCTCACCAGAGCCACCATGATGTATTGAATAATTTCTGTGGTGATGCAAAACAACTCAATTCCTCTCAGGAAGCTTGCATTCTCCTTATTGACTCACTGAGTTAAAATAATAAAGGAAAAAGGTTTATGTGTCATACAAGTGTGTGAGATTTCACATAAAAAATTTATAGTAAATGCACCTCTGGAACTTTGTGACCTGTACAATGTGATATCTATAATTATATTTGTTCTGGAAAAAGGAAAAAAAAATGTTCATTAGTGATTAGATTCTAAATGAACGTCTCACACAACATATATTCAGTTGGAACTGAACAAAATTTAGTCAATGAATATTCTGTTTTCTCTATCAACTGTTATTCAGAAGAGAGGTAAAGCATATAGATACTTTTACTTTTCATTTCATTGGACTTGAAAATGAAAGAAGGGTATGAATTTAAAAATTAATTTCTATAGAATATCTCACTCCATAATTATCAGAAGAATTTTAATAAACAACTATGTTTTAAGTTTGGGCTTATTAAGCCCTTTCCTTTTATAGTATACTAGAGTATAATTTATCATAGAAATTATATTTGCATATATAATATATGAATAGTTGTGCTTTATGACTATTTTTTAATAATTTCATACTTTATGCATAGTCTTGCTCCATTAAACTCTATGAATATTTTGCTCCTTTAAAAAACAGTCTCCTGAGTTATTTACATTTGGCCTAGATAAGGGTTAGCTTAAATATTTGTCATTATTCTACTTTAGGTTGCAAAGAAAAGTACTTCCTTACCTGCTTCATAGAACTTCAGATCACATGGCATTTGTATTATTTTGTATTTTTGGTATGTACACACACACACACATACACACACATTTCTCACCACTAGCCTGTGTGTTATATGTATATGGACTGCCTCTGCTTCATTTTTTAATGCCATAATGTTAGATATATTGTAAGTGTATAAAATGTTGAAATGAGTCAATATTCAAACATTGAAGGGCATTTAAAAAGTCCATTTTTAAGGTCTCACGATATTTTAAAATTAGTTTTTGTATCCACCAATGACAAATTTTATAGTCTATTTGTAAAATATATACTCATATGCATTATTTTGAAATTCCAATAATCTCAGGGAATTCGGATGAGCACTTAACAATGCTTAAACTATATTTTAGCCATTGCTGTTGTCTGGAGAATGCATTGAAAGCATAAATATTTAGGAGAGATTATTGTATTCAGATAATGACAAAGTATTAGTAAAATGTTTAACTATGTGTAATGTGGAGTGTCCAAATATAATCACCCCATGATCGAGTTAGTAGCAAGTAAAATAAAAGCTCTAAAAATTACATTCTAATTTTTGTGATGCTTTGCATATCTTTAAGATGCTTGCAAATTGTTGCACAATTATTGTGACTACTTGAATCCATATCAAAATTTGGATATCTAGAACAATTGATTCACCATGCCTGTTTGATTGGCTAGGTAGGTATGGCCATTCCCACACCATGGCCAGATGAAGGCAAATCCTGTTACTAACTAAATAATGGGAATTTTTATGATCTTAAATGAAAAGTTACAGCAAAATCTTAAAAATATGTTAAATCAAACCAGATGTAGAAAGATTTTGTTAAGATGTCAAAATAGTACTGTAAAGGAATAATTCTATTATTGTTTGACTAATAGTTAGACTTTAGACATTAAAATAACATCAAGATTGAAGTATAATATAAACTCACTGAGTAAAAAAATAAAGTAAAGCAAGGATTTTATACCTTTAATTGAAACCTGCTCTATTTTATTCACTGTAATAAGATTATATCCTATCATGATTTCCTAAAGCTCTTTACATAATTGTCTTTATTGACCAAATTTAGACAGAATACTATTATGTCTTAAATGACCTCATTATAGTGTGGCTGTTTTTAAAAAGGAAAATATTCTGATTTTTTGGATTCTAATTAAAGTATTTATCATAATTTCATTAATTTCATTAATTTCAATGATTATCAAAGTTTAGCTTTCATGACCTGGGAATTTGGTTACTGTCATCTCTGCTTATTTTCTAGTTCTGCTGAATGAAATATCTATTAAGTCACAGTTTAATTACATAAATTTCTACATAATGATTCAAGATTTTTGTTAAACCACATATAGAGTGAAATAATCACTTACAGGTTAATATGACCTATATTTCTTGAAGATTAAAATTTGTCTTGTCTCCTTCATGCTGTGATGCACTGCCATACCTTATTTAACCGCATATTAGTTTGAGAAGCACTCTTTATTGATTTCTGTTATCATGTTAATGTAAATGTGTCTCATAAATAAACATACTGTGTTTAGTTAGACATAAGTATTAGTAATATCGATGAACATTATTCTCTAGTAAGAGTGTTTTAGATTTCATTACAATGTACTAAAACTAGCAACAACTTTACTTATCTTTCTGATTGAAATTAGGAATAAGTGTTCTAAATTTTTTATGATAATTTGTGAGTGCTTGTTTGCATATACATGTGTGTGAGAGAGAGAGACAGAGAGAGACAGAGACAGAGAGACAGAGCTCACACTCTAGCCTCAGACACAAAGGCTAAATTTGTGGATATATAATCAAGAACTGTGTTGAAATCTGCACAAATGTTAACTATTTTAAAAAGAAGTTATAAAAGAGTGAGGATTACATTTTTGAGTAAAGTCACTTTCCTTATACTACCAGCCACTATGTCCTATTAATTTTTCTCCAGTACTTCCATTCCCAGTGCCATTTCAGTGCAGTGGAACTTGTCACAAGCTGCATCCTCACCATTACCTGAGAATTGCCTCTCTTTTCTCTTGACTGCCCTCTGCACCACTCCCAAGTTAATCTTTCTAAAATACTGCATCTACCCCAGTCTTCCCTTGCTAATTCAACACCCACTTTTCATGGCTTTCTATTGTCTTCACAATAAATCCTGAATTTTTAGAGTAATGTGAACCTAACTCAAGACACATCAAAGTGTGTGGCCCCCTGTCTTAACTTATAATCTATTTCTTGACTGTTTACCAATAATCTTTTCTAGCTGGATAGTGTATTCTTACTGCTACACCCACCTCTTCCTCTTTTCCAACCCTATTGATTTTTCAGTGTTTCAGCCTTTATGGCTTTGTAATGAATTATCTGAGAATTTAGTGTTGTCAATAAACATTTGCCATGCTCATCAAATCTTAGGGTCAGAATTTGAACAGGGTACAGGAGCAAAGTTTTCTCTGGTACACAAAGTCTGGGGCCTCAGGCTGAATCATCTGGAGCTCCTTCAATCACAAGTTTAAGGGTTAGGGTTAGGGTGATGGTTAGGGTTAAGGTTAAGATTAAGATTAGTGTCGACTGTTGGCTGGGGGCTCACCTCCTCTTCACATGGGACTCTTCATGTGACCCTCTTCCTGTGGCTGCTCTGCAGGAGCTAGTTTTTTTTTTTTTTTTTTTTTTTTTTTTTTTTTTTTTTGCTGTACGCGGGCCTCTCACCGCTGTGGCCTCTCCCGTTGCGGAGCACAGGCTCCGGACACACAGGCTCCGCGGCCATGGCTCGCGGGCCCAGCCGCTCTGCGGCATGTGGGATCTTCCGGGATCGGGGCACGAACCCGTGTCCCCTGCATCGGCAGGCGGACTCTCAACCACTGCGCCACCAGGGAAGCCCAGGAGCTAGTTTTTCTCAGAGCATATCAGCTGACTTTCCCATGGTGGCTCCCCCCAAGGAGAAAGCCATATAGAAGCTCTATCCTTTTTCATAAGCTAGCCTCATAATTCACGTGGCATTATTTTTGCTGTGCTCTATTTGTCGGAGCAATCACAAGCCTGCTTAGGTTCAAGTGGAGGATAAATAGCATCCACTTCTTGATGGAGATCGGTGAGGTTTTGGAAGAACATGTGGGATTGGAAATACTGCTGTGGCCATTTTAAAAAATTGTCATTATGTTATATTAGGGACTGTAGTTCTTATCCCATATACTCTTTTATTTTATTTTTTATTTTTATTTATTTTTTTTTTTTTTTGCGGTATGCGGGCCTCTCACTGTTGTGGCCTCCCCCGTTGCGGAGCGCAGGCTCCGGACGCGCAGGCTCCGGACGCGCAGGCTCAGCGGCCATGGCTCACGGGCCCAGCCGCTCCGCGGCATATGGGATCCTCCCAGACCGGGGCACGAACCCGTATCCCCTGCATCGGCAGGCGGACTCTCAACCACTTGCGCCACCAGGGAGGCCCCCATATACTCTTTTAAACTTTCCTAGATTAGCATAGGCCCTGCTAACCTTTCCACATTCGGAACTCTTATAAACTGCGCTCTTGTTCACAACCAGTATATTTTTTTGAATTGTTAACTTTCCTAGTGCATCTCTTTGATCTCCCCAAACATATTGCCAATTGCTCAGTGCAAGGATGTTACTTTCCAGTGTTTATATTTCCCACAGGGCCTAGCATAGGGCTTTGGACACAGTTGATGTTCAATAAACCTCTAGGGTAAAGTGAAATAGGCTTTGAATAAAATAAGCTTTGGCTTTTATGCATCGTAGATGTCTGTGGTGGATGATCTTTGTGAAGGATGCAGCTATGGGGTGGGCAATGGTGGCTGTGATCCTAAGAAATAAGTGAGCAAGAATCACATTTTAGACAGAATTAAATGTGCTTGGATTGAATGAAACATGAAAGCTTAAATGTCAACAAGGCATGATGGAAGTCAGTGGAAAGTTCTTTTTTGCATCTTAAGTATTTAATTTTAAATTTAAAATGTATTTAAAAATTCATTTAATTATTCCAAATAATAATCATTGAAAGTATTAAATTGAATTCTACTGGCATTTAACTCAGAGTCAATAAGACTAATGGACCCGTAAGGGTAAATATTGTAACATTTCACATTAAAAAAAATGTGTAGCTATGCTAATAAAAGCATTTATACTCTAATTTACTTTTATTTCCTTTTAAATTAAAAACAATACATGCTTATTTTAACAAGTCAAGGTATATAGAGAAAAAACAAGTCTTCCCTCAGCCGTTCCCATACTGAAGATACAAAGTTTGGTTTGGTGCATGTTTTTACAGCTTTCTCCATGTTCATTTTGTATACTTTTCATTGTTTATATATTATTCCTTATATTTATTGTTCATGCCATAATTTATTATTCTCCAATATGCAAAGCTCATGGTTATGTCAATGGTAATTTCTCTAGGTGATGATTATGGGATTTGATCATCAGTTATTGCTCTAGGAGTCTAAATTATAGACTTTGTAGCAAACTGGTAAATTTGATATTTTAATTCAAAGTTGGCTTTTTTAATAGATTCATAGAAAATATACAAAATAAAGTCTTTGTAGGATAAGTTTCCTGCTGTGTGCTCCATTGTATTTATTTGTTCACGTTATAAGAACAAATAGTAACTCAAGGATAGAACTACATAAAGCATTATGACTGTTACTAACTAAAACCAATAATATACTAAGGTCTCAACCTTGTTAAATTCTTCTAATGGACATGTGTAATTTACACTTTACTAAATACTGTAAAATTTCATATGTTAAAAATTATTTGGATGTACAACTTTCATGTGGAAGGTAAATGCACAGCCTATGGCCTTTCAAACTCTTCCCACTATCAGGGGTATTGGAGTCTTGACCATAAAATGAAAGGAAGAGAATAAAGATCAGTCAAGTGAAAACACCAGAGTTCAGAATTCCTGACTGTCTGTAATCAGTTACTTAACTAGATCCTATTATGTGAGGATCTTACACCCAGATCTCATTATTATGTATTTATGACATTGAGAACTACTTATCTGGCATGGTTTTGCTATTTCAAACATGAATTGATAGAATATAATTGCCTGTATTATTATAACCTCCTGAAAAACTAAAAGCATGTTTGATAGAATATTCCAAGTCCCATATCTCTATATAACTATTATGTATTTAAGATGGCAGATCACACTGAAGTGATGAAGGGCATTCGTCAATATCCAGGAATTCGATATCCTGTCCTTACTCCTAATCTTCAGGGTTTCCACCGTGCTGTAAGTGTGCTACTAATTTTTCTAAAACTGATATGCTTCTTGTTGTAAAGATCTTTTCAAAGTTAAATTGGTGTGATATGTGACTCCCTTGTTATCCTGAATAAATACTATCACTAATACCCGTAATGTAGGTACATGGAGATCAGTGAAATTGTGGCATTGTTGGGACTAAAATGCTCCACATAATGGCTCTTCCAGTCTAACCATTCAAGAATTAAAATACAGAAATACAATTACCCATTTTGATGAAATTCTTTTGAAAGTATATTTTGTGCTCCCCACTTAAACAAGGAATACAAAATATAACAAAGATTTCCCAATACAATATTATAATTATTAATATTATTGTAGTGGGTAATTATTTTTGTCACTTTTTCTGAGGTTGCTGTTGTTCTCGCCCTCTACATGGAGCTAATCACTGTCTTTGGAATTGCCTCTACCAACTTCCCTTATTTGTCTTCCAGTTTGTTTCTTCCAATCCTATGTGCCTTGGGAATTTATATGCCAAGAAGCTTTCATAATTACACATACTAGAAGAATCAGTGTAGTTTTAAGTAAAGGCTTGAGGTGTTATGTTTACATGGCTTTATTGTAAAAGTTGAGCAGCAGCTATTTTTGGTGTTAATGGATATTTTTCATTTTTGTATTTGTGACTAGGTTACATGAAGTTGAAATTGTGGGTGCTAGTTGGTGTATCACCTGTTAGTGTATCTTGTGAAACCACTTTTATTTGAATTAATACAAATTTTATCACATTGTAAAGAAAGAGACATTTTAAGAAATTATAAATATTGCTGTCATCCGGTCCTAAAGAAGTAGGGAATGTAACCACCTTGAGAAAGATATGAGAGTACACCCTCAGGGTAGCTTAGAAAGTAATAGGAGAAACCTTGGCTTGGGAGTCAGGCAAGCCTGTGTTTGAAACATGGCCCAAGAACTTTTATTAGCCTTGGGACCTCCTATTAGTGTTTTAGCCTCTTTGAGCCGCAGTTTTCTCATCTGTAAAATCGTCATAATAATACTTCATTTACAAAATTGTTGGTGGATTAGAAATAGGGCATGCAAAATACAACATCAGCACATAGTAGGTGTTCAATAAATAGTACTTTAATTTAGTTAAATTAAAAAAAATTAAAAAGTGAAGTATAGTTGATTTACAATGTTGTGTTAATTTCTGCTGTACAGCCAAGTGATTCAGTTATATATATATATATATATATATATATATATATATATATATATATATATATATGTTCTTTTTTAATATCCTTTTCCATTATGGTTTATCATAAGATACTGAATATAGCTCCCTGTGCTATACAGTAGGAACTTGTTTATCCACAGAATTTTAATTTTAAAAGTTAAAAATTTATTTTGGATGGAAGAGTGGAAACCAGTACTTTTTTAAAAGGAGGAGAGATGACAGGATTTTTTTTTCTTAATGTATTAATAGGGTATCAGAGAGAAAGGGGAATCTAGGCACAGTGCTAGAGATATATTAATAGAAAGTCTTAAAAATCCAGCTGGAAAACTAGGAGGCTTGACATTGAAAACAAGCACTGGGAAGCCTGGAGGAAGGAGAGAAGATGGCCAAAGGGGCAAAAGGGAGAATTGATTAGGTCAACATTTTGGATTTGAAGACTGGCAAGAGGATTAAAGTCTTAAGACACACAAGACACAAGAGGGAAGGGATATGGGAACAGATGTATAACTGATTCACTTTGTTATAAAGCAGAAACTAACACACCATTGTGAAGCAATTATACTCCAATAAAGTTGTAAAAAAAAAAAGACACGCAAGAGTTTGGTTGTCACAGTCAAGGTATGAAACAGTGGAAGTGAGGTTAAGGGTAGGGAGAAAATTTGGAGCAAAATCTAAATGGTGACTTGGAAAAAATATTTTTCTGTTGGATGGTAAGAAGAGAAGAAAAACATAAAGCATTTACTAGCCTCACTTTTAATAATTAGGTAAAAATAAAGTTTTCCATAGATATCAAGTGGTTTCATTAGGGTGCTAGTATTTTCCATAATTACAGTTAAACTATTGCTGAGGATAACTTTTAGGAAAGGCAAAATTAAATTGGAACGTCATCATTGTATATTCTGTGATTTATGAGTGTTGTAGTTTGTGGAATTATTGTGCTATCATAAAATAATTTTACATTTCAGAAGGGTGTATGCAGCAAGTTGAGAAAAATCTAATTTTAAATTTTAAGGAGAATGTTAAAAAAAATTAAGTATTCCTTTATAGAATAGTTAACATTGCTTCTGCTGCTCTTGTTTATGTTTTTGGAATTACTAGCTTTGGCCTTTGATTTGTATTTTTCAGGTTGCTGCAGGAGCCACTGAGATCTCCGTTTTTGGTGCTGCCTCTGAACCCTTTAGTAAGAAGAATATTAACTGTGCTATTGAAGAAAGTATGGAGAAGTTTGAGGAGGTCGTTAAGTCTGCAAGACACATGAATATTCCAACACGAGGGTACTTATGAAATCCCACAAATTCTATTTAGTTCATTAACATCAACTGTTAAAACTCTTTATGAACTATCTAGACATTGTTTTATGACATATAATAATATACATAGGGTATATTATTTATACCCTGATCTTATGTGATCAGGGCCATGATTATATACTTATTACTATAACTACCTCATTAATATCAGCTGATAATTATGAGGGCATATCTAGCCCTTATGTTGTCATGCATTTGAGGTCAGAGGGACCAAGATTGCAACTGACATTGTTACTCATTTTATTAATTCCAAATTATCCAAATGCAGTCATTTTTGGATCTCAGCCTAGTGTAACTGGATAGATTGTTATGAACTCATAGTAGCATTTGGAAAAGAATCATCTAATGTGGTTTCCAAATTTTTAAATGTTTTTAAGAACCATGCTTTTTCTTCAAAGAATATAGTGTACAGAAATTCAATAGATTATGTAAAACGTAAAATTGAGAACTGCACTGGGGCGCTGGGCCCATCATTCTACCCATTCAGCCTCCCCTTAACAGCTGACTTCCAGGTTTTCTCTGTGTGACCCCCAAAGCAAAATTATTTGGGGAAGGAGAAGAGAGAGGAAACTGGTTTAGTTCTTGCCTGCTTCCAGGCCAGCAAGGGAGCATCTAGTGCAAACAGGCTCTATACTCAGGGCCATGTCTGTGAAATGTATAATAAATTCTCTGTTACTTAAGAAAGAAGTTGTTTCTCAGACATTAGCTAATTTTCTATTTTTATAATTATGGAGATATGATAAACATGCCATATCATCTTCATAAATTAAAATGCATAGTGTTTGTAACAGAAGGCTGAGTGCTGTCACTGGGCTTAGATGCCTGTTGTATTTCCTATGGTTGAAGTAAGCAAAGTTCATAGTGGCAAGAAAGATTCAGTCATTAATGAGAAAGACAAGTGGATCCAATTTGGAGTGACTGGATTAGAAAAGGATTGGAATTCAACCAAGGTCATTTGGAGAGCAAGTAGAATCAGATTACACCATAATTAGCTATCTTGTTGGTTTGCTTCCTTTTTTTTAACTTCTTTTTCCTTTCTCCTTAGTAAATTTCCAACATGACTTTTTAAATATATAAAGATATTTTTGTAACTGACATGCATACATAACATGCAGAGGGCGTGCAAGAAAGTTTAAAAGCCAAGATAATGTATTTCCATAGACAGAAAATAAAGGATGTCTCTTCTTAAGGCAAAAGTTACATAACCACCATCAAAAAGGAGAGATGTCCTTTAAGTTTCTAAATTCAAACATACATAAGTTGATTTGTCTCTCTTCCCTTTAAAAGAAAGGGAAAAATGAAGAAGCTGTTCTTCTATTTCAATTTATGTTTAAATGTGGAGTAAAGTAATTCACATTGGAAAGTTGAAAAAAACACAAAACTCTAAGAAGTCAGATACATGTAAGCTTATGCTTCAAATGCAAAGTGTTTTTTTTAAATGTTGAAAGATGGATGTGAAAAAATTATATAATAACAAATTTTATCATTTTACGTTTTATAAAATAGAATAGGTAACTTAATAAGGCTAATAGAAACCCTAACTCCCCTTTAATACTGATTGCTGAACATTTAATATTGTCATATCAATAAAGAAACTTCTAACCATGCTACAACTAAGAAGTTTTTCAGGCTTTGATAAGAAGAGTACAGAAGTGCAGATGGATGAGAGGTCACCCACAGCCAAATGAAATCAGTGAAAGTACATCAGACACTTATTGTAGTTATACTGTAGACAGATGTATGTTTTCCAGCACAGAATTCCTTCCTTCCTTTGGAGCACAAGCCCTCAATTTTCTGAAACACTAGTCACTTTTAGAACTATGCCTTCAGATGGATGGATATGAGTTCACTATTTGTGCAGTTGAAAATTATCTTCTCTCCCAAACTTTTACAGAGTTTAAATTAGATTTTATTTTCACTGGCAATCTAGATGGTAGGTACTCATTATTAAAAGTCATAGGCCATTGGTACTCATTTAAGGGAAAGAGCCATGCTCAACTAGTTGAACCTGAAGTAGATGCTCCAGCCAGTGTTACTATGGCAACAGCTGCATCAACATGGATCATCACCCAGAAAATGTATATCGCCAGCTGCTGTCAGATTTAAAGGCCATGAGGCAGGACAAATTTTATAAAGGCTCACTAAAGCCATTTAAGCTTCTATAAAAACAGTAAAGTTTCATATGTTCTAAATAGCAGCTTTTATTAAAATTATGAAGGCTATTGTTTGTTTCCTCCCCTCCCGGAAACACACACATACATTTGCCTATGTACACGTTTTTATACATGCTCTGAACTTTATGTAACATATGGGACGCATTGGGGAAAGACATGGTGCCAGATCGTTGACATAAAATGCAGAGTCAGCTAACTACTGCTGCACATACATTGTATGTTCGTGAGCAATGAAATGTCTACATTTTGGACTTCATTCTTTAATGTGTATTTCACATATGTTTAAAAAATATAGGTTATTTTTCTCTTATCTGTTTAATTTTTAAAGCATTAAAAAGACAGAGAAAAATAGAAGCCTGTTATAAATTTAATCACTTTCTTTCTTTTTATCAATGGCATTTATTGAAAGAATTATCTCTTGGTTTGTCAAAATCTGTTTAAAATTGAAATCCCTCTGATATGAAGTAGTGTTCTCATCGATCATATAAGGCATTCAGGTTTTTGTTTTAAATTTTATTTTATTTATTTTTTTATACAGCAAGTCCTTATTAGTTATCAATTTTATACACATCAGTGTATACATGTCAATCTCAATTCCCCAATTCAGGCATTCAGGTTTTATTCCTTTTTGTTTGAAGTGAGTATCAGCTTCTCTTTAATGACGTCACAAGAATCACATGCTCACTCTTCTTGTGAAAATATTAATTTAGAAAGGAAACTATCCCTAAGGTGCCTTATTCATTTCATTATTAAATGCTTATAAACATGTTATAAATTCACAAAGTCAGCAGGTGTGCATATAAAAGCAATGTGCTTTTACATGATTACATCTTAGGCCTCTTCTATAAAGTGGCCTAGAATGATCTGATCCATGATTAACTTCCTGAAAGTCTGAGCCTACTGAAAGTTGAAGGAAGTCAACTGATAACATTTTTTTTAGGAGCCAAACAAAATTATTCACCCACTGTTAAAGAAATACAAATTGCAAAAATATTTCACTGTGAACTGTCAATGCTGAATTTATTCTCAAATTCCCAGAAAAAGTAGACATACAAAATAATGAGAAGGAAGAATAAAAAGCAAATTACTGATTAAACTAATATAGATAGCCATAGAAAACTTTTAGGTATGGAAAAACAAAGACAGTTTTAAGATGCGATAATGTTTTGCAATATGATTAATATTGCAATGTGATTAATATTGATAGGTATTTTGGAGGAGCCAAGGAATCAGGTTTTCATAGAACCATAATGAGTCTAAGGTGCATATTTTATATAGCTCTTCAACTACTGTCACCTTCATCACCTACTTTCTTCTTATACAAAACCAATGAAAACCCAATCAGCTTTTAAATGCTTCTGAATAAAATTTTATCATTTATATCAGTGACCAATTTCTTCGAGGAAAGACCCTCAATGTTAGGAAATTCTTCCTGTGCTAGTTATTTTTGACTGGTTGCCTAACTCTATATAATTTCTAGCCTTTAAAATGGCAACCATTTCTAACAGCTGTGAAGTCAGGGCTCAGTGTTCTTTCTCAAAATGGTCAGCTTTCACTGGATTTCCCTTGGAGAGAGAATTTGTAACTCAACACGTTTCTTCAAGAATTTGCAGCCTACTTGTTTGTTAGCCAAACCATCTAGGTCATGTGAACATGTATTTTCTATCCTTCCCCAGCCTCATGCAAAATGTCATTATGGATCCTGATCCTGAAATAGCAGCCTTATTGAGTAAGATAATGAGCCTCCTTGTTTAGGGCTTAGTGTTTTATATACACAGTGACTGGCAGGCAGTGTTTCTCATTGATGAAGCAAATGTGTTCCATCAGGTAATCTATCCCAGTGGAATTCACTTGCATATATGGCACCATCTTCCTATAAGTGGACAGCTTATTGGTCAAAGTTTCTTTCCAATTTCTACTGTTAAACTGAGACCTTTGCATTGGCGTGGAAGAGCAATTCAAATCATCATCTACCAAAATATGGCACATGAAACTCGAACAGTGAGACATCTGTTAAAGCTATTTTCTTTTGTACATATGTTTTGTTTGAGTTCTACTTAGTTTAGCCTAACATATTATTCTGTCACGGCTGTCTGCCAGATAACACATACCCAGCTACAGTTAATATGTGTAAGTTGTGTTTGTGAAGTTACATCTAAATAGCCTTCATGTACAGCTTTTGAGCAAGAATGTGTTTTGTTATTTCTTGTGAAATTTGCATTTTAGAGCAAAAGGAGAATTTTAGCAGAATTGCTTTTTGAGACCAAGGGAAGGTCATTATTTCTTATATCGTCCACAGAGATAAGTGCATGATAGGCTCTCAACTTTATTTATAAGTGACTTGTTAATAATGGAATACCATTTTATATTGTTTATAGGTTGATATATTCTTCACGGGTACATCAAACTTGTTTCTATATTTAAATGTCTTAATTACCTTTAATTGACATTACATGTCATCTCATCTCATCACTCTTGGCATTGTTTTTCTCTTCTGAGGATAGGAGTGGTTGACTCTTTACACTCCAAGTGTTTGTGATATTTATTCAAGGCTTTTACTCAGTCTTTTTGTTCCTTTATGCCAGGATGATTTGAGGAACATGGGCTAATTGTGGGAAGGTAGACCTGTGTAAGGCCTAACTGTAGGTTATTTTTCATGATTCAGTTCTGCTAGGTAAAGTTGTTAAAAACTTGAATGCTTCTGTTTTATCTTTTATCATGATTTTGCAGAATATTGATAAATGGCCTCAGCAAGCACAAATAAAAATAAAACAATTCACATTTCTAGCCAGAGTTTATTGTAATTTTAGTACAATTGGCTTTAATATAGTTGGTGATTCCTGTATTACCCTGTCATCCTATGTAATGTTGAAAACATGGTTCCAAGTCTGAACTCCCAAATATGTGCTGTCATCTCTGACTACAGAATTTAGAATGTTAAGAACCTAAATCTGGCTATACCTTGATTGTAAAGATTAGGAATTTCATAGGAAATTATTCAGAAGGTTAAACTGACATCTTTACTCACATATTTTTGCATTAAGTCATTCAAGAAATATTGTTTTATATAGTGTGCTCTCTTGTGATGCTATGTGTAATAATGAAAATAAAAAAGAAGCCTAACTTCGAAGAGTTCCCAGCAGACTGGGGATGTAATATGTATAGAGATAATTATTATATGGTCAAAAAAGACAAGTACTTTAAGAGACATGCAGATAAATCCTATGAAAGTTCAAATTAAGACTGCATTAAATTTCTCTGGAGTTATTTGTAGAAGCCTTCATGGAGGTGTCAATAATGTGAAATCATTAAAAATGGGTAAAAATATGGAAACATAATCAGAAATGATGGCCTCCTCAGGCAGGGTAGGAAATCTACAAAGAGCAAAGGCATAGTGAAGAGAAATCTCCAGAAATGTTTGGATAAGAGGAAGAAGTTTATATTTACTGTATAAGAGCTTTTGAGGCCATGAAATGCAAAAGAGGTAGAAAGATGAGGCCTCACAAATTGCTGAATTTGAATATCAAGTTTCTTCAGTAGACAATGGCAAGCCATTAAGGATTTTCAGAGTGTAAAAATATGCTCTAGGAATATTATTTTGGCAACAGATACTGGAGTGCAAATGAGGGAGTGGTGTGAGACTAGAGGCAAGGAGGGCACTTAGGTGACATCTGTGACCATCCTGGGGAGGGGCTTGGGTACTGTTCTGTCCATGTGGGCTGATGCTGGCAGAGCTCATATGCTCTAGAGCCTGGAGGGAAGAACCAGCCAATGCTGGTTAATGAACGTGTTCTCAAAGTTGACCTTCAAGTGATTTAGTGGCTGAAAATGACTGTATCTTTTTTTTTTAATGGCAGATGTGGGGTAAACAGGAATGAGCATCATTTTGGATATATTGAGCTTCATATGCCATGTGAATGTGTCAAGCAATCAATTTGTAATGTTCATAAGAATATTGGGAATTTGTTCCTGGAATTATCTGTGTAATAGTGAGAAAGAGAGAGACTATAGGGGACTGAGCTGATACAGAGACTCCCTTTTCTGTTCCCATTACAGACACATAAATATAACAACTTGTAAAACATATAGCCAAGCTCAGAAAAGAAAAGAAAGTCCTCAGATTTCATCAAAGAAAGTGTGGTAAGGATGCAGGCTGATGCCACTAACACATGGGGTTATCTATTCCAGATATAATCCCTGGTGGCTTGGAAATGAGATTTTAAAATCTATATGGGAAAAGATAGATGTTCTGCTAAGACTGGATTTGGAACTGAGTGTTTTTGGAGCCTGGAAGCACTTCCTTGCCAGTGCAAAGTCACTAAAATATGTGCCAGTGTTATGGGTTGTGGATTTATGACATATGAGTATTGTGGAAACCCAAACTGAGAAGTGAAGGTAGGCATTTGCCTGGTAACTGGTAGAGTCTGCAAGGCAAGAGAAAAAGGAAATTAGATATCCTTTATAGGAACATTAAAATAACTCAGGACTGTCACTTCAGGAACTTCTACAGAAACTGAAATCACCATGAAAAGGCACTAATGGTAAAAATTACAGGCCACATAAGGAAACAAAATATCCTAAGAAAAATAAGCAGAAGAAAAAGAAAAAGCAGGAGAATTTTCACTGAAAAGAAAGACATAGAATAACTTGAAAAGGATATTGTAAATTAATGCTTGACCTATTTATAAAGACAAAGGAAGAACATAATAAAAGAACAGGTCTTTATGGAAAAAAGAATGAAGATTTAAGGAAAAGAAATGGAAATGAAAAATACATGTGCTAAATAAAAACAATAATTGCATTGAACAGCAGATTACAGTTGAAGAGAGGATTAATGGTCTGGAAGTAGTATTTGAGGAAACTGCAGTCATGAAACACAGAAAGATAATAGAAATTTTGAAAGTGAAATTAAGAGAGAATGCCTAATAGAATTCCCAGAAGGAGAAAACAGGGAAAATAGGTATTTTGATGAACTAGTACTTTGATGATTTTCTAGAATAGAACAAAAGCATTAATGTTAATATTGAAGAAGTATAACAAGTCCTGACATACTCATTATAAAATGTAGAGTATTAGGTATAAACAGATAATCCTAAAACAGTAGAGAAAAAATTACTATAAAAATAAAGGAATTATCATTAGACAGAAAAATTCTCATCAGCAAAAATTGAGATGAGAAATAGTGAAATAATATGTTCAAAATGGCAAAAAAAACCACCCTGTCAACCTAGAGTTCCATACCTAACCAAACTATTATACATTGATACAAGTGAAATAAAGCCATTTGTTGACAAAGTAGTCTGCAAAAGTCTACCCTTGCTGAAAAAAATTACTAAAGGCTGTAGTCCAATAAAATGGACATTGAACAAGAAGGAAGGAATGAAAAGAAAAAAGAAATGGAGAGGTTGCAGGTCAGGGCTTCAGCCGAGTAGAAACTATTTGGAATAGGTCTATAAGAAATCAACCACCAGCCAATTAAAGATGGATAAATGTAGTGAATACTGTGGGTCCAATCAAAGATAGATGCTGTGGGGTAGCAGTGAGGAAATCCCTGAGATTAGATACTCTCACTGCTGTGTAACGTCACTTTTACATAAGGGTGTCAATCCAACAATCCAGGTGAGGAAGTATTGCTAATAGTTGAGTGGTTTTCAATTTTGGCAGCTTAATGGAACTTTGAAAATTATTTTAAAATAATTAATGGTTAGATTCTATTCCCTGAGATTCTGATTTAATTGATTTGGAGCGTGTCCTACCCACCAGTGTCTGTTTTATTTTTTAAGCTCCCTAGGTGATTCTGTACACCCAAGATTGAGAAGCATTGTAATAGATTGTCAGAGAAGATCAGAGGTCTAGAAACTGACTTCTGCCACCAGTCAAAGCAGACGTGGTAGCCTATTTTCATCATGAGGGAGGCCATTTCACACTCACAAAAATTCCTCACTTTTTACAAGTGGTTGGCAAGCTTTCTGTGTAAAGAGCCAGATAGTAATATTTTAGGTTTTGTGAGTCAGATGGTCTTTGATGCAACTACTATTCTGCTGCTATAATGCAAAATATCCATGGAATATATGTAAACAGATGGGCATGGCTTTGTTCCAATAAAATTTTTATTTGCAAAAGAGCCATGAGCAGGATTTGGTCTCTGGGACTTAGCTTGCCAACCTCTGCTTTCGAGTGTTAAAGTACAGTTAATGAACACAGTTAAGAACCATTGCATTCACTTTGCAGAAAGTAGCCACACATGTGAATAGGTTAAAGAAGGGTGGAGAAGAACATATGAAGATAACATGCAATGGAGAATGAAGACCATGCCAACCATAGACCAGGGAAGGACTCAGAGGGAAAACTCTAGTGAATTAAAATGCAAATGGAGAGAGTTAGGGTCATGGCATAAAGGGGTAGCTATAGCCAGGTTGTTACTTTTCAGTTAAGAGAATGCTAGAGAGGTTTGTTTGTTTTTTATTGTCTTATATTTGTTGGGGTTTTTTGCTTGTTTTTTTTTTTTTTTTTTTTTTTTTGCATTTAGAGGGATTGCATGTAAATGAATAGCTTGGACTTTCTTTTTAATCACATCTAGATAATTGGGGTTCAGAATAAATGTACTTCTCTTTTCAACACATTATCATCATTGTACATGAATTGATAAATAGCTAGTGGGAAGCAGCCGCATAGCACAGGGAGATCAGCTCGGTGCTTTGTGACCAATTAGAGGGGTGGGATAGGGAGGGTGGGAGGGAGGGAGATGCAAAAGGGAAGAGATATGGAAACATATGTATATGTATAACTGATTTACTTTGTTATAAAGCAGAAACTAACACACCATTGTAAAGCAATTATACTCCAATAAAGATGTTAAAAAAGAAAATCCTTTTTCATCCCTTGCCACCTTCTCCAGTACTATGTTCACATAAGAACAGTTTCTTTTCTGCATATCTTGAGTAAATTTATACAAATTATTTGAATATTAAGCTTAAATTATAGTGATTGAAAGAGCAGAGAGATGAGTTTCCTGTCCAACATAGGCTTTCAAATTTTACTTGACTTCATCTTCTTTTTCTCCTTCTTTGTCCTCATAACTGCTTGCCTGGCTTATGAAACTGCTTAGTTATTTTAATTCCAAAACCCAATTTTTATTCACATTTTAATACTTTCAAAATTTGGTTATATCTTAGGATCAATGAATATGTATTGAATTATTGAATCTATATTTCATGTTTTTACCCCAAAACCTGTTGTGAAATTAGTGTAGCTTCCAATTGACCGCATTTTTTTAAATTGAGGTATAGTTGATTTATAATGTTGTGTTAATTTCTGCTGTACAGCCAAGTGATTCAGTTACACATATATATACATTCAATCAAGGAAACATGGGATCATCTTTGCTAATGTTTTTGCCTCCATCTTTCCTTTGGCACCCACTTCCAGAATTTATGAAGAGTTGCATTTCTGGAAAACAAACCTGATCTTGTCATACAAATGTCTCAAAATAATTTTCAGGGATCTCAGAGTTTCAGCTCCATGGCACAGTATTCAAGGGCTTGCTATCTAAAGCCTTTCATATTCTGGCCCAAAGAACTGGGTTTCCAGCCTTCTTCCCCACAACCCCTCTCTCCCTCATGTGAATTGCTTCATTCCTGATGATCAGACACATGGTGCATTATTTTAATACAAGTGTTGTAAAATCTCTGAGAAAACTTTAATAAAATGGGATTGGTGTTGAGCTGAAAATAGCTAAAAGAGGCTTTTTCTAAAGTTTCATACTTTAAGATGGAAATGTATCATCATCCTTGCAAGAAAAGCTTGACTTTTTATATTAAATTGTTGAAGAAGCTTATGGAATATCTTTATTTGGAGTCTTTTAAACATAGACTAGACACTCTTCTGTTGGGGATGATTTTTAGGTACACCCATGAGAGATAAACAAGGTGAACTTTGAGGTTGTGTTCAATTCTGGGAGTTTGGGGGTGATTAATGACTGTATCTACGTGAGGCCAAAACATCCAGATGGAAATGAAGAGAGAAATTCAGTTTGTCATCTACATGCTTTCTATATGTTTCCAGAGACCTGGATATTTAACAGTTGAATGTATATACTTATTGAAATAAAACAATATATTTCACTGGTATTTTCTGCTTTGAATGTTCATGTATTGCTATAGTTTAAGCAACCTCACGAGATAAACACTTGTCTTATTCCCATCTGCCATCAAATAACATATATCAAATTGTAATTATTAGAAAAAATAAAATGTGAGTTAAATTGAAAGTGTTCCCAATTGTTTTTGTTTGGTCTGAGAATAATAATGAAGGAATAGAGTAAAATAAATTCTCTTGATGACTCTTTGGCTGTTTCTTCATTTTTATAAAATGGAAATTAGGAAATGGCTTATCCACCAGATGCATATTTATATGGTTCTGTATTTTAAATTTAGGTATGTATCCTGTGCCCTGGGCTGTCCATATGAAGGAAACATCACACCGCAGAAAGTAACAGAAGTAAGATATACACCTGGTTTTCTGGTTCATGGTAAAATGATGTGTATTATTTTTATAAGTGGGCTCTTTTTTCCTAATGTTTATTGCATTTGCACAACTAGACCAAGGAGAGCCATGGACTGGGAGGCATTTATTTGATCACTTAGCTAATAGTTTTATTTTAACGCTAAAGACTTAGATAGTGCCTATCACTGTCCAGAGTTAACATTTGATTCTTATCATATGGGTGTCCAAAGTTTGCGGGAATAAAAACACCTGATTTGTTTTTATGTGAATAGAACATATTGAGCAACCTTTCTACTTTCTATCTGAATTCTGGGGCAGTTTTTGCACATACACTCAGACTGCCTTGGTTGCTCAAGTAATGTCCTTTTGTTGTCTCCTGCGTATTTTGGCATTTGTATCAGAGTACATACTGCTTCCGTGTTTTTGTTCCTTTGAGATTCTATAGCTCTTTCTGCTGAGATTCAAGTTGCTATTATTCCAGAGCAATTTTACAGCAATTGATTATAGTCATTAAGGACCTACTTATTGAAGTTCATTTTCTACTTCCTGTTCCTTTTTCTTAATTGATACCAATGAATACAAAATGCTTGTCTTTGAAATTATATTAGACTCAGAAACTCATTTGTATATGAAATAGCATATTCTTGTGCACTTCTGTTAAGGTTAATTTTTGTAAGTTTAGGAATGTGGTGCTGAAGCAGTGAAGATGGGATTGTTAGAATATAGAACTTTAGACAGGATAAACTTTCAGTTTGGTTAAAGCCATTCCTGTTTTGTGTATTCATTTGAACTGCAGATGTTTCCAGTGAGAGATATACCATCATCTATTAATTAAGCAAGACAATTGCCCACAGAGGCAGATATATCAATACTATAAAATAATGAAACTTAAATATTAAAAAAAATTTATTGAAGTGTAGTTGATTTACAATGTTGCATTTAATTTCTGCTATATAGCAAAGTTACTCAGTTATACATATGTATTCTTTTTCATGTTCTTTTCCATTATGGTTTATCACAGGATATTGAATATAGTTCCCTGTGCTATACAGTAGGACCTTGTTGTTTATCCATCCTATGTATAATAGTTTGCATCTTTATGAAGCTGAAATTTTGCAGTCCTTCACTGGCACGGGGCCCTTCTAAGTCTCTGTTATTAATTTGTATTCACAACTATATATCCTTTTTTAAAAAATCAGTTTACTGTTTTTATTTTTTTTTAAATTTCTATTTATTTATTTATTTATTTATTTATTTATTTATTTATTGCTGTGTTGGGTCTTTTTTGCTTCACACGGGCTTTCTGTAGTTGCAGCGAGTGGGGGCTATTTTTCGTTGTGGTGCATGGGCTTCTGATTGCAGTGGCTTCTCTTGTTGTAGAGCATGGGCTCTAGGCGCGTGGGCTTCAGTAGCTGCAGCACGCAGCTTCAGTAGTTGTGGCTCACAGGCTCTAGAGCGCAGGCTCAGTAGTTGTGGTGCACGGGCTTAGCTGCTCCATGACATGTGGGATCTTCCCGGACCAGGGCTCGAACCCGTGTCCCCTGAATTGGCAGGCGGATTCTTAACCACTGTGCCCCCAGGGAAGTCCCTATATATTCTTTTCTTAAAGAACATTTCCAAAATAGTATAACTTCAGACTCTACAAAACCTGAATCCAACTCTGCCTGTACACCCACCCCTTGCTTTTCTTCCTTCTGGCTTGTGCCACCTCTGGACAGACCACACACTGTCTCAGGCTCTGCATTCCTGCTCCATAATATCCAGGGTGTTGCTGAAGAGAATCCTGGAACAGGCAGATTGGAAGCGTTAGGAATTCATGACCAGCGACCTTACCTGGTCTTCTGTTCCACACTACCCTGTGTGGAACAACTCCCTGTCTCCTTTCCAAAATGACTCTTGCAGACTGTGTTCCCTCTGTTGAAGCCTCTAGTCCTTCCTCTCGCTTACTCCCCTGTACATGCAACTGCAGAGCCCTTCCCACTGATACTCGAACATGTTCAAGCCTCTTCCATGTGAAAACTTCCTTAAGTCAGCATCCCTGGCTAGTTGTTGATGATCTATCTCCATCCTTCCACATCTACACTTCTTCAAAGGGCTGCCTGCAGCAGTGGTGCCCATCTACCCTTGTGCCACCAACTCTCCATCAGGCTCCAAAATGACATCTAGACCGTTCACTCC
The DNA here is from genome assembly GCF_025265405.1 of Mesoplodon densirostris. Classification (NCBI taxonomy): domain Eukaryota; kingdom Metazoa; phylum Chordata; class Mammalia; order Artiodactyla; family Ziphiidae; genus Mesoplodon; species Mesoplodon densirostris. Next base: position 42,991,757 of record NC_082670.1, on the reverse strand, counting down.
ACTGAAATCCCTCTTTGTTAAGATCACTACTGAGCACCTGGGTCAAGAGTGTGAGATCCTATTCAGTCCTTGTCTTGACTTCTCAGCAGAATTGGGAGCTAGTGACCATCCCCTCCTTCTGGCCACTCTTGTAGCCCTTGGATTGCCTTGACCCCACACTTAGGATTTTCCTCCAGCCACTTGGATGGAAGCCTCATTCTTCTCTATGTGGCCATTAAGAAATTCCAACATTTAATAGGCAGTTTTGAGGTGATTAATCGCTCTATCTATGTGAGGCCAAAAACATACAGATGGAAATGAAGAGAGAAATTCAGTTAGTCATCTACATGCTTTCTATATGATTCCAAAGACCTGTATATTTAACAGTTGAATGTATGTACCTTTTTAAATAAAGGAGAAGAAAGAGGAGAATCAGCATTATGCTTTTTTTATCCAAGTTTCCATCCAATAATTGTCTCCTACCTGGACTAGGTAGCTCTTCTGAGTTCCCTTCAAACTATTTTTGATGTTGTATTGATACTGCCTTTCTGAAACATAAATTCCATTATGTCACCACTACTCCACATTCGGTCAAGGCTTTCTACTGCTCTTATGATAGACTCCTCAACCAAAATCCTAAACCCGGTCAGTTTTCAAGGTTGTGTGTACTCTTTGTATGCTCTGCCGCGGGCCTTCCTCCCCAGGTTTATGGAGCCCCATCCCCCCTTAGTTTTTGCTTTCTTGTCACATCTGTCCTTGGCATCTGACCTTCCTTCCTTTTTTTTTTCCTTTGGCCACACCCTGTGGCATGTGGGATTCTAGTTCCCCAACCAAGGATTTAACCCACAACCCCCTGCAGTGCAAGTGCAGAACCTCAACCACTGGACCACCAGGGAATTCCCATGACCTTCCTTCCTACTTGGAATCCCCTTAGTATTTGATATTTCAGCTGCCTGAAATTCCATCTGAATGTTCTTCTCACACCCTTCCTCTGCAACCTCTTCGACAAGTTAATGCTGACTTGATCTCAGGCTGTCATTGAGGCCCTTCCTGCTTGACAGATCTAGGTCAATTTCCTTTGCTACATGCTCTTAGAATCCTGTTTCTTTGTTCCAAAATTATTATGTTAGCTGTGTTTACACATTCCTGAGTGGAATTGATTAGCGTCTGTCCTCACTTGACTCCAAATTCCATAATACCTTGAGCCCGGACCCTTAACATCTGCATCGCCATCATATCCCAGCATCTAGGGCAGCACCTGATGTAAAATAAGCACCAAAGACACACATAAGGCGTGAGTTAAGGGGTGACCATGTGTCTGATTTTGCACAAAGTGATTTTTATATATTCTCATTTTCACAACCAAACATGTCAACACTCACTTCATCATTATTATTGTAATTTTGAAAAATTAAGTAGTAAGGCTTAGAAAACATGCTAAATAATGGTGTTTTATTGTTTGTATTTTACAGAATAGGGACTGAGGTTTCAAAAAGTTCATCTTCTGCCTGACTAGCATTTGTGGCAGCTGAGATTTCAATCCAGGCCTGTCTGATTCCAGAAGCCATGTCTTTGTCAACATACCATGCTGCCTTCATGAAAATTCATATTGCTCTTTGAAAGTAACATCAGTTATTTGGCTTGAAGGGAGCACAAAATTTACCGGACTCAAGAACCTATTTATGAGCTAGAAAATTTAAGCCAAAAATATGAAGTGTCTGTACCAATTACAAAGCTACTTCATTGACATCTCTTGACCACCTTGAGAAATACGAGTTCAAAAGTAAATTTTTGATGCTTCTGTTTGATTAAAGGGCTGAGAAAATAAGCCTCCCATAAATGAAATTGTAGTTTATAATTTCGTAAATGAACATGTAGCTACTTAGATAGATACGATTCTGAGGCAAACTTGAATATTAGAGAAAGATAATTACAGGAATGTCATTCAAAGTTTTATAGAATGCTTGGGATTTAATGAGCAAACAAAAGGACTAGAAAACTAAAATATACATTTTCCGTGGATATGCAAGTTATCTTAGTTGTGATGTTTACTTCTAGATGATGTTTGCTAAGGAACAACAGGGTTTGAGTGTGTTCATTTCCATTGTTTTACTAGCTGTCACTTTTCTTGATAGGTGTCTAAGAGATTGTATGGCATGGGCTGTTACGAGATTTCCCTGGGAGACACAATTGGAGTGGGAACTCCAGGAAGCATGAAGAGGATGTTGGAAAGTGTCATGAAAGAAATCCCACCCAGGGCTCTTGCTGTTCACTGTCATGACACATACGGACAAGCCTTAGCAAATATCCTTACGGCCCTTCAGGTATTTTGTATTATTTGTGTGTATGTGTAAAGGTGTGTATACTTATTTGCCATATAAACATATTAAGAGCTTTAGTGAGACAATGTTTATAAATTGCTGTGAATATAACATTTTTTTTTTTTGAGATTCAAGAGTTGATACTTATTGGGCATCCACAGTGTTCCAAGCCCTTTGTTCACCTCTTCCATGTACATTATTTCATTTAACCCTCACAGCAACCTTTGCAGTATACATAGCATTAACCTGTTACAGATCAAGAAACAGTATTTGGAGGTTATGTGACCTGCCCAAGATCACACAGCTACAAAGTGCTGGAGTTGAGACCAGAGACTGAGGCTCCCGACTCCATGCCAAGCCTTCTCTCCTAGTTTCCTAACATGCTGACCCAGTAAGAAATTGTTATTGTAGAAATATACAGTAATCGAACCATTGTTTGAACGCTGTGGTTAGGTTTACAATCAAGGGAGAACATTGAATAGCTATAACTTGGTTGGTAGAAAACTAGAAGGGAGGCAGTGTGATATGACAGAAGAAAAACTAGATTAAAAATCAAGAGACATTTAAACAGTACCTTACACATGACGTGCACTCAGGAAATATTTGTAAATTGCCCATGCTTTTCAGGGCAATTATGTCTCTTATTACTGTTCATTTGATTTGATAAAATCCCTGAATTTGTTCTTTTTAAAAGTATTAATCTTCTCAGAGCTATGTCTGCTTTTTTCAACTCCCACTTGCTCTCAGACTGAAAAGTTGATAGATTGAAAAATGATGGCATTTTTGAGGAGCGCAAAGCATGGAGATAGTAGCGTGTACTGTTGTAATCATGTAACTTATGCTCTTTTGGATAACTTGGTGCTCTGTGATGAGGAGATATGCTGAAATATAGACTATTTTGTTTAAGATGTCTTCCTAATGTTGGCAAGCATCCTTTTGAAAGAACCCCTGGTTTTTATCAAGTATATTCTGATCAAACACAAGACAGCTAGAAAGTTAGAGAATTAAGAATTGCTTATTACATTCTAATGACACCTCAGTTCTTTTTAATATATTTATTGAAAGGAATAGATATAAATTGCATTTTGAGGTATTTATTTTTAAATTTATGTTATTTCTTAAACTCGGCTAAAAATAGATTCACTGGATGTTCTTCGAGCCCAAGATTTTGACAACTAAAGATAAGAGTGTCTGAAAGCTTTTTGGTGAGGCTGAAAATCAATACATAAAGCTTAATGTCATCATCCTGCAGTGCACAGTTTTTTGACAGAAGTTAAAAAAACCTGTGAATATCAAGCCCCACAAGGGCTTATTTGGACTTTGTAACATATGTGCACAAATCCTTATTTGTCCTCTGGAAGCAGGCAAGGAACATTGTATTGAATTAGAAGAAAAAAATGATATCCCATGGACTTTGGGGCATTTTGACAATTTTCCTTCTCTATTCTAGTTTCTAAAACAATAGAGAACTAGGCATCACTTCAGGAGTCTGTGTTCAGCTGCAACTGTAACTTATTAAGTGTTCCTCACTAGCAAGTTCCTGGAGAGGTTTGTGTGTGTGTCAGTGTGTGTGTGTGTGTCTGTGTGTCTCTCTCATTTCTCATATGGATATATCCTGTAGATGGTAACACTTGAGTCATGTTTTATTCATGTAGCATATTTATTATATAATGAGTGATAGTTTAGGGTTTGGGATCGAGGGCTATAGTGCACATTCTGGGAACCCAAAGATCTGATTCTGGAAACTTTCTGCCTGTTGAAAATGCCCCATTGCAAAATATTGCTGTTACCCCATTGTGATTGTGACAGTTAAGGCTGTCTGAGGAAGTCAGATTTAAAATCAGATATAAAGAATGAGAAGAAAGGAACCTCAATAAGGGGTGTGTGTGTGTGTGTGTGTGTGTGTGCGTGCATTTGTGTGTGTGTATGGGCATCAATGTGTGAAAAGAATTTTCAAGCACATGAAACACCACTCGGGCAAAAGGCCTTGGAGAGGGAGGAGCATGTCCTAGGAGCTGAAAGACGACTATTGTATTCAGAGGGGAACCTGAGCTTTATAACATTCGCTGAATTAGATGAACTGCAGACTCTCCATTTACAAAGAGATGAGGACTGCAATTCTGGGGCATTTGCCCATCCATACTGTAACAGCAGTACGGGGTGGGGACAGGAAAGAACCCTGGGCCCAAGCAAGATGGGGAGCACAGGCCAGAACCTGTATAAGGCTGAGACCCCTCACCCCGCAAAAGAAAACACCACACCTTCAGTCAAAAAGGGTGAACCAGCAAAAACCACCTAACAGTGGGAGAAGGCGGCAAAGATATTTATTCTAATGGCCTTGGCTATGGGTGAAGGAGAAATACACAAGCCCCCTTTATATGTCATAACTTTTTGTTGACCCTGTTGTGAGTTTAGGGTTGAAATTCACATTGCTTGCAGAATGTGAAAGACACAAGCAGGCAAATTATTTTCAAATGGGTGTGAATTAGTAGCACCTACAGGTGTCAGGAAGAATATAAATCTTTCCAGAAGGAACGTATCTTCAATTTAAGCTGAATTATTTGTGTGTGTGTATACGTCTATGTGTGTATGTGTGTGTGTGTGTTTATGTCTCTCTGTGTGTGTATGCCTGTGTGTGTCCCTGTGTGTATGTGTGTATGCAAATGTGCGTATGCATGTGTGTGTACACATATATGTGTATTTGTATGTATGTGTCTATGTGTATCTGTATGTCTAGGTGTGTATGTGTATGTCTGTCGGGGAAGGGTGGATATTTTGCTCTTTGGCAGCTCCTGTACAAGTTAGCAGGAAACGTGTCCACAAGTATCTGTCATTGTGTTTTCTGTTCTTTTACTATGTGCACAAGCTCTAAGCATGTACGTGAGGCGGGAGGGAAGAAGGGAGGCGAGGGGCCTGGGAAAGGGCACTTGGAGTGTGGCGGTGTTGCATTGCCCAGACCTTGACTTGTAGTCACAGTGTAAGTGGGTGGAGGAGAGGGTAAGAGCAGCTTGTGTAAGAAGCAATATACAGCCCGAGTGGCCAGTTTAAATGAACAATTTAACGTTGAAGTTGTAGAGTTTGTGTTTGCTGCCATCCACTTTCAAACAGTTTCATCCACTTTCATCCAGTTTGATAAGCCAGTGCCAGTGTAAGAAAAAATATACACTTCTGCTCTCTTTGAAACTGTGTGTAGCTGAGACAGTCTGTAAATGTTTGGGAAGGTGTATGCTCACACAGACAGTGGAGCATTGTCTTGGAATGTCTTTGCAGACATATGTGTACTGGTTGGTCCCTGGAAACGCTGAGTGAGGCAGAGTCCTCCAGGGCCCCTTCCCAATAAAAGCAGCAGCAACAACAAAATAACCAGGATTACCTTGAGTGGAGGAGAAAAATTGTCTTAGGAAAAAAAAAAAAAAAAAAAACAACCAAACCTGCCAGTGTTTAAGTAGAAGGGAAATCAGAGAAAGTCCCACTTGGTTATGAACTAGGCTAACTCTGGCTTCAGGAAGCAGTGGCCATACTTCATTCCTTAAAATGGAATCTTTGAAGTGGCTTCTAGTCAGATTGCTGGTGCATGTGGAGTGGATATCATTTGTTTTAATTTAGGGGTTGGAAACAGTTTACAGTGCTCCAAACTGGAAGTTAAAATGATGGCAAGGAGACATGTAGTAGGTGGAAACTTGGCCATGATGGTAGGAAACAAATGAGAGTTATAAATGGAACATCTCCCTCAGTCTGGAAAGCACATACTAATAATGTAATAGAGGGATCATTCTTGGGTTCCCAGGTTTATTGTATTTTTTTATTACTTAAACATATGACTTATAGGGCTGTACATGGTAGTATGGGAGTCAAGAATTCATAATTATCAGATATTCTTTAATATAGAGAAATAATTGACACTATAGATTTGAGTGGGGGATATTTATAACCACCCAAACCCAAAAGAGCAAGAAAATGAGGTGACAAAGCGTACAGTATTTCAGTAATGGAAGAAACGTACATGGCCCAATATACTTGTCTTAATTTTTTATGTAAAAATTGAGTCTCACCCTTTTGCATATTCCCAAGTACCTAAGTAAAACACCAGTGAACAGATTACTTAATCTACTTAACCCTAAACAATTGCACAGTTTTTCTTCACTCAAATGATCTGAGTCTTCATAACTGGGTAAAAACAGAGTAAACAAATGAGTTCCAATATCACCAGTAACAGTACCACATTAACTGGTAGCAAAGAGAGTAGAACAGGCAATATTTAGCTTTCCCCTAAAGAAATACCATGTGCGTTTTTCTTCTCTTAAACTTAATAGACATTTAGCTAATGTGTCTTTCCTCATGATGTTTTCCATATGTTTAGTATTCTCTTTTAGAAAAACCAAATCATTTGCCTAATTTTTACAACAAAGCATTCATTTCTTTATATTGACTCTTGCTAAACCATGTTTAAATGCTACCAAACAATTTCCTCATGTCATTTGTTTTTGAGGTTCTCAAAGAAAATTTTTAGAATTCCAGATTCTCTTCTCAATTCTATACCTATAGAATGTGTACAATGATGTCTACGTCCTCAGATTTTACAAAACTGAGATGAGGTGCAGAGTTTCTAGAACATTTGTCTTGGTGAATGCATTTGGTTGATACTTCATACTATTACGGTCATTACAGTTAAAACTATTACTACTGCTGATATACTAATAGCAATAATATTATAACCTTTATTACTCAAGGAACCAGAAGCATAAAGCATTGTTTTGCAAATGTGTAAATTTGTAAATACATGCATTAGATATTATTCATTTATTCAACATCTATTAAAGAGCTAAATAGAAATCAGCGAGCAAGAAAGAAAACAAAAAGTTGAAAACTGGATGCTTCTACATAGGTTTTACAAAATGCATCACTAATTTATTCAACAAATATTCATTTTATCAGACACTGTTTTAGATGTTAGATTCAGATGTAAAATCTCTGAGGCAGTCCTGCTGTGGAGAAAACTGTTTTAGTTTAACTCAGTACCTCCAGAAGCTTTTTGAGTATGAAATAGTATTTCTGTTTTTGTTTGTTTTCCTGATTGTTTGCTTTTTGCTACACAATTAACTTTCTCCAGTACAGTATTATGTTGAAAATATTCTCAGGTGGGATGAGGTGTAAGTTATCATCGAAAAATAAATTAACTAACTAACACAATAATAAAATAAAACTAACACAATATTGTAAATCAACTATACTATCAAGTATTTAAAAACTACTTTTAAGACAAAAATAAGTAAATAAAAGAGAACAGGGAGTCCAGCAGAAGTTAATACCGTCCAATTTTTGAGTGCTTAAAAACAGGGCTTTGAGCCATAAATGTCAGTAAGAAAAGGTGAACAAAGTTCCTTTCTATTTTTTTTTTTTTTGCAAGTGGCTGGATTACTTATATCAGTGATAAAAATGAGAAAACGTGAATAATTTTGTTTTGTTTATCTCCAACATCTTTTTATTAATATAAACTTCTCTCTGATTTTGACTATAGGTAATCAGTCAGGTTTTTTTCCAGAGATAATATAACTTTTATCTATTTCTATATCCTCAGATATTGAAGGGGCAGTTAGAAAAAAACTCCTTCTGAGCTAGACGGCATTTTAAACGGGAATTCAAGTAATAAGTGTTTAAAAATAATACACGTGAATTTGATTCTAATATGCTAAATATTTAGCATAAGTATTTAATCTCTATGTAGTGGGTTACACTTAGATCATAAGCCTGAAACTCACCAAGAAAGAAGATGCCCCAAACGGCTTTGCCTCTCCCATGGTAATTAATCCATGCTGATCAGTTAGGCAAATGTTACAAAAATTGATTATTGTTAATGGGGATTAGGGCCAGGATATGATATGATTTTTCCTTTGACATAAGAGGTGGAAATTTCAGAACTCACTACATTTCGAGCACCTCTCTAATTCATTCTGTAAATATCTCATCCGATTGTTTTAATCTCGTTTTCAATATCTTATTTTCAATCAAGTACTTGTCACATCTTTCTTAGCACATGCGCCTTTAATTTGGAAATCTTGCTGTTTTGCTCTGTTGTTTGTATAGAAACACATTAAGCTTTTTGTTTTTTGAATATTGTTTCACGTTTTTTGTTCTTATTTTTTTCTCTCACAAAAATATCTATTTACAAGGAAACTTTATGAATATTTATACTCTTGCCCATTAATGTAACGTGACCCAGATTTTTTCCTTAAGAATATTGGCTTGAAATTGGTAGTTTGGTATTGAACATAAAGTACTATTCTCATAACTATTTTTTTGCCTATTGTAATGCAACCAATTCATGGTTGTAGGCTCACCACTAATAACAAAAACAAGTATGTGTATGTGCACGTGCACACACACACACACAATTAGAACTGCTAATAAACATCATAACCAAAATTCAAGAATGCTTTAGCTTTAATGTTTGAACAACTTTCTCATATGTTGCCACATATTCTAGTTCTGAGCCTGAATTAAGTGGGAGTGATCTACGCTATTAGCTCACACTGGTTCACTTTTATAAATTGTCACTTTAGAATACTGAACTTAATAGTATTAATAAAAGTTAGATTCAAGACTGAAAGATGACTGAGGATAAGGAGCTTACTAAGTGCAAGTCGAACATGTGGAATCCCAGTCTGGAAGCTACAAAGTTTTGTGGGTTTTTTTTCCCATATATTTATAAATCCCTTCAATATAGAGCAGAATATAAAATGGAAATTATATCTATCAACAGTGATCATTTATAATTATTTTATGTATTATTTAAAAATGTTTATTTAACCAAAACTATTAATTAGCTGCCTTCTGTGTGATAGGTATATATATATGTATATATAGATATATATAATATAGGTATGTTAATATAATATATTATATAATATATATTACATACAAATTATGTATAATTATGAATAATATATAATATATGTAATATATATTATATAATACTATATAAAATATATTACATATTATATATTATTATATTATTAATTATAATAATATAAAATTATATATATTAATATACCTATAATATACCTATATATGTTAGAAATACTAATATATTATATAATGTATAATATATTAATATATTATATAATATAAATGTATTTTATATATAGTATATATTATATACAATATAATGCAATACATAAATATATTATTATATAAATAATACATTGTATAATTATATTAATATACAATAATCATATATTAATATATTAATTATATTTTATAATATTGTATATTACATATAATATTTGATATTTTGTTTAAATACAATCAATATTTTGTATATGATGAAATATAAGTAATATATGTAATGTTTAATATATTATAATATATGAATAAATATAATATATAATACATAATATATAATATACAGTGTATAAATGAAATATACTATATAATATATATTTCATTAACATATATTATATAGTATAAATATATATTTTATTAATATTATATTAATAATATTATATTATGATATAATGTAATATATTAAGGTTTAATTATATTAATATATTAATGATATATTAATGTTATATATTATATATATTACATGTATAATGTATAATTGCAGAAAGGTGGTCAAAAGGTAGCAACTTCCAGTAGTAAGGTAAATAAAGTACTAGGGATGTAGTGTACAACATGATGACTATAGTTACCACTGCTGTGGTATATAGTCATATTATATATTAAATATTATATAATATGTTAATTATAATATATAATGTATAATATATTGATTATATATTAATATATTATATAATAGGGAATATATATTTGTATATTACATTATATTTATATATGTTTTATATAAATATATGTTAATATATTATATATTAATATATATTATATGTATGCTATATATATTATTTAATATTATATATAATATTCCATTATATAATATTATATATGATATTATATATTATATGTACTATTCCATTATACAATATATAATACAATATTATATATATATATATTCCATTTTATATATATATATATATATAATCTTTTTTATCCATTCATCCATCAGTGGACACTCAGATTGTTTCCATGTCTTGACTATTGTAAATAATACTGCAGTGAACATGGAGGTACAAATATCTTTTCAAGATAGTTTTTCATTTCCTTTGGATATATTTTCAGAATTAGAATCCCTTGATCATATGGTAACTCTATTTTTAATTTTTTGAGGAGTCTACATACTGTTTTGTCTAGGTTCTGTTCCCGTTTACAAGCCCATCAACAGTGCACAAATTTTCCCTTTTCTCCATATCCTCACCAGCATTTGTTATCCCTTCTTTTTGGTGATAACCACTCTAAAATGCATGAAGTGATATCTCATAGTGATTTTTATTTGAATTTCCCTAAAGACCAGTGATATTGAGCCTCTTTTCATTGACCTGTTGACCATTGTTGTATCATTCTTGGAAAAATGTCCATTCAGGTATTTTGCCCATTTTTTAAATGAGAGTGTTTGTTTGTTTTTTTTTTTGATATTGAGTTCTATGAGCTTTTTAATTTATTTTGGATATTAACTCCTTATGAGATGCATGTTTTGCACATCCTTTTTCCAAGTGGGTGGGTTGTTTTTCACTTTGTTGATTGTTTTTTATTTTTGCTGTGAAGAAGCTTTTTAGTTTGATGTAGTCCCACTTGTTTATTTTATTTTTTATTGAAGTATAGTTGATTTACAATATTGTGTACAGCAACATGATTCAGTTATACCTATATATGTATATATATTATTTTTCAGATTCTTTTTTTAGATTATTAAAAGATATTGAATGTAGTTCCCTGTGCTATACAGTAAGTGCTTGTTGTTTATCTATTTTATGTACAGAGGTGTTTATCTGCTAATCCCAAACTCCTAGTTTATCCCTCCCCTGCCCTTTCCCTTTTGGTAACCATAAGTTTGTTTTCTACGTCTGTGAGTCTGTTTTCATTTTGTAAATAAGTTCTTTTATATCATTTTTTTTAGATTCTGTTATCATATGATATTTGTCTTTGTCTGACTTACTTCACTTAGTATGATAATCTCTTGGTCCATCCATGTTGCTGCAAATTGCATTCTTTTTTATGGCTGAGTAATGTTTCATTGTATATATACCCCACATCTTCTTTATCCATTGATCTGTTGACGGACATTTAGGTGCTTCCATGTCCTGGCTGTTGTAAACAGTGCTGCTATGAACATTGGGGTGCATATTTAATTTTGTTGCTTATATTTATGTGTCATATCCAAAAATATCAATGTCAAGACCCTTGTCAAGAAGCATTTTTTTCTATTTTTTCTTCTAGGAATTTCACATTTTCAGATCTTACATTTAAGTCTTTAATTCATTTGGTGTTAGCTTTTGTGAATGATTTAAGACAGGGGCCTTGTTTAATTCTATTACTTGTGAATATCTGTTATCCCTGTGCCATTTATTAAAAAGACTCTCTTTTCTCCATTGAGTATTCTTGGGTTCTTCGTTAAATATTGGTTGAACTTATATACTTGGTTTATTTTGGGACTCTTGATTCTGTTCCATTGATCTATTTGTTTGTTTCTGTGCCAGTACCATACTGGCATACTGTTTCTGTGCCAGTACCATACTATACGTTTATTGTATAGCTTCAAATCAGGAAATTGTGATATCCCCTGCTTTGTTCTTCTTTCAAAGAATTGCTTTTCCTTTTTTGTTTCCATATAAATTTTAAGATTGTTTTTTCTACTTCTATAAAAAATGTCATTGGAATCTTGGTAGGGATTGGATTGAATCTATAGATGGCTTTTGGTAGTATTGGTATTTTAACAGTATTAATTCTTCCAATCTGTGAACATGAGAAACCTTTCCATTTATGTGTGTCTCCTTAGATTTCTTTCATCAGTGTCTTGTAGTTTTCAGAGTAAAGGTATTTCACTTCCTTGTTAAGTTTATTCCTAAGTATTTTTTGGGTACTATTTTAAATGGATGATTCTCTTTATTTCTTTTTCAGATAATTTGTTGTTAGTGTACAGAAATGCTACTGATTTTTTGCACATTAATTTTGTATCCTGCAACTTTACTGAATTTGTTAATTACATGTAACAGTTTTTTGGTGTAGTCTTTTCAATATATAAAATCATATTATTTGCAAATAGAGATGGTTTATCTTCTTTCTTTCCAATTCTGATGTCTCTTATTTCTTTTTCTTGTCTGATTACTTTGGCAAGGACTTCCAGCACTATGTTGAATAGAAATGGCAAGGGCAAGGCTATGGATTAATTCCCCTGCCTGGGTGTAGCAGAGGAAAGCTCCCTGTCCAGTAATAGCTCTTCTCTGTGGATGATCAGCACTGCCTTCCTGCCTCTCGGCTCCAGTGTTGCCAGGCTATGAAGCTTCCAAGTGTTCTCACCAGCCCTTCTGGTCAGGTCCTTCAGTGACATTCTGAAGCTTGTTGGGCTGTGACTCAGCTACCTTGCCTGGCAATGGGCAAATCACGCTCTTAGAGCCACCAAAACTCAGGTCCTTGTTTGAAGACCTGAATTAGGAAGACCTGCACCCATCCATTTCCCTGGTCAGACTGCAACAGGAACTTGGTTCTGCAGTTGAGCAAAACTGCTGGCTGGCACTACTGCTTAGGTTCTGCAGGTAGGAACTCAAGCTGTCAAGATCCAGTTTCTCTTGTTGCAAACCCCCCACCCCATCCAATTTCTCTGTCATGGTCAGATTCCCAGTGGTTGATCCCTGAAGATTCTTCTGAAATCCCTGTGGGGCGAAGTCAAAATAGGGGTTCCCAGAAAGTGACCCACAACACTGGGTGGAGGCTGGATGTTTCCCTGGGCTCTCTTTCCCACTGGAGGTGTCATAGGCTCAGGAGGGACCTCTTGACATAATGCTGCTCCAGCCTGGGGGATAAGCAAGGTGATCAGTGTGTGGCTACTTCTCTTACCTTCTAATGAGGTCTCTCTTGGTGTCTGTGGTGCAGGGGTACTCAGCCTCATCCCTGTGTTCTAGGATTCTCACAGTGGTGTCTTGACTATGAATAGTTGTTAGTTGTTATTCTTGGGAGGGTGAGCAAAGGCAGGAATGACCTATGTTGTCATCATGGTGACATCACTCCTCCTACTAGTTGGTTTTCAATGGCTAAAAAATAATGTTGATGTTCAAATATTTGGAAAATATAAACTAGTATAAAGAAAAATTAATTACTTATAATCCTACCTCAGAAGGAAGATTAGTATTAGCTACCAAAATACGTCATTCTCATTCATATATATGTGAATATATATATAATGTATGTATATAGGAATACTACGATTTATTAGTGTTTGCTTTATTATTTATTTATTTATTTATTTATTTGATTTTTTTAAACAAATTGAAGGGTTGTGGCAATCCTGTGTTGAGCAAGTCTATTGGTGCCATTTTTGCAACAGCATTAATTTTAAATTAAGGTACATACATTTTTTTAGACATAGTGCTATTGCATACTTAATAGCTACAGTATAATGTAAACATCATTTTTATATATACTGGGAAACCAAAAAATTCATGTGACTTGTGTTATAATGATATTCTCTTTATTGTGGTTGTCTGAAACCAAATCTGCAGGATCTCTGAGGTCTGTCTCTTTGTTATGTGTGTGTGTGTATGTATATACATAAAATGAAGGAATATTTGATAGCATATTGAGCTACATAAACTGCACTTCATGATTCCTATAACTCCCTTCCCTCCCCTTACCCTTAAATGTAGGCAGTTGGTTATATAAGAATTGATTTGGGGTGAGAAGTCTTTGCTAAAGATATGAATTTAGAAGTAACAGAGTATATATAGTATTTAATTCCAAGGAATGCATGACATGATAGAGAAGAAAGAGGACAAAGGATAGAGCACCAAATATTGATCATTAAGAGATCAGAGAAAACAGGATATTGTGGAGACAGAAATAGTGACTCATGAGGTAGGAGAAAACCAAGACAGTCTTGAGTGCAAGACTCTAAAGGAAGAAGTCTATCAAAGAGGAGGAGGTGATCCTCGGTGTGAAATGCTGGGTAAAGGAAGATGGGGATCAACACTGATAATACTGTCTTCACTTTATGGCTTCTGCCTTTGGAATTTTGCTGAGCAGGACCTTGAGTTCTTCAAAACTTTAGTACTTATGTAAACTGATTACCTATCTTTTCTTTGATTTTATTTCTTATAATCAAATCGTTCATCCAACTGTACTGCATTTTTATTCGTGATACAAGATGAGAATCTATATTTTATATAAACACATAGATATCGCTTCATTACATAACCTATTTTTTCCTCAGAGATACAAACTATTCAGTTATGACACATACTATGTTGTTATATTCTTGAGTTGATCTCTAGAGTTTCTATTCTGTGATAACATTGGCTGATATTTATTGAATTTTTAAACTATGTTTTACATGCATTATTTTATTTTGTCCCTGTAACAATCCTATGAAGTAATTTTTTTATAACTATAACTTTTTACATGAGGTAACTGTGGCTTTCCAAGGTTAGGTCAGTTGCCCAAAGCCCTTTATCTGAAAGGTAGTAGAACAAGGATGACAACCCAGTTTATCTTACCTCTTCCTGTCCCTTTGGTCATTTATTCGTGTAAGTACCATACTTTTAATTAACATGGCTTTATGTTAGATTTCAAATCTAGTATCACATGACCCTTTTATTATTCTTTTTTATCAAACCTGTTTAAATTATTTTTATATACTTTATCTAATTGAATTTTAAACTGAATTTGTCCCAAACTCCATCCCCCAAATATCCATTTTATTAAATAGCTAGACTAATTTAGAGAGATTGACTTAAGAATATCATCTCCCCATCCAAGAAATTGACAGGTTTTTCCTTTTATTCAGGTTTTCATTTGTATAAAAATAAAATTTGGTGATTTTCTTTATGTGGAAGGCCTACGAATTTAGGTTTCTTCCCTGGTTAAGAATCATTGTAACATGTGCTACTGTTTTTCTTCCTGATTTTGAAATGCTTCTTCCTGTGTTCTATCAATCTTTCTTCCTCCCATGATTCAGAAATTATAAGTCTCACATTAGTGGTATAGTGGCGAACATAACTGCCTTCCAGAAATTATGTCTCACCAAGACTCATTTCTTCATTAATCAATAGTACTTCTTCAAATTTCTCAGAGCATTCTTGTATTTAGTTGTGTTTAAAATATTTAAATCTATTTATAGTAAATGTTTGAATACCTTGAGCAATTTTTTGGGGAAAAAACTTTCCTTGCAGGATATGGAAAATATGTTTATATCATCAATTTCCTGAGGTAAAAAAGTTGAGGTTTGAAGAGTATGCTTTGAGAATTAGATTCTTTTACTTTGATCTCATAATAACAACAGATAACTAAATAAAGCTCACATTTCTTAGTAAAATGTTTGCAGTTCAGTAAACATTCTTAAAGGAAACATTCGCTGCAGTAACCAAAACCCACTGTTTTCATTGAAGGTCCAAATTAAAAGAATACTGTTTCTATTCTGTAAGGAAAGAAAAATCTTATTTATTTTTCTACATTGACATTTTGGAACATTTCCCCTTGAAAATACACAAGGCTTTATAGATAACAGACCTTAGAGTGAAAAGAATTAGGACCCACATCAGCTGTAAGAAGGCCAACAGTGTTATCCATAGCAAATCCATAGCAAATCTACTAAAAAATTGTTAAAAAGAAAGAAGATTCTTTTTGATTGCTGAGACAACTTCATTAAAGAGATAAAGGCAACTTTCTGAAGTTCATCATACTTTATTGTTGCCTTGTTTGCTTAAAAATAAAGACACAGAATTCCCCAAGGATTAAGAGTTCCCAGTATCTGAAACCATGTTAATTTAAAGTTAATTATGATTTTAAAATATTACTAGGTTTGCCAATGTGGTTATGGTGTTTATTTAAAACCACGATATCAGGAAACAAGGAAAGTGTTCTTGTCTGAAATTCCAGGTAAGTGAGTTCATGTGTGGTCTAGGTGGGAAGATATCTCTAAATCATGAAGAAGTGAAAATGAAACCGCTGTTTCCTTAAGGAAATTTTATATGTGCATTGAGCAAAAAGGGGGAGAAACAGTAAGGAGGAAGCAGAAAAGGAGACCCTCTTGGCCATCTGACTTGAAAAGTACAATTGGAAAGGGAGTGTTAGTAAGGAAATATGGCAAATATGTGTATTGTTTTTTTCCTTCAATCTTTTTTTTTTTTTTTTTTTTTTTTTGGTACGCGGGCATCTCACTGTCGTGGCCTCTCCCGTTGCGGAGCACAGGCTCCAGACGCGCAGGCTCAGTGGCCATGGCTCACGGGCCCAGCCACTCCGTGGCACGTGGGATCCTCCCAGACTGGGGCACGAACCCGCGTCCCCTGCATTGGCAGGCGGACTCTCAACCACTGCACCACCAGGGAAGCCCTTTTCCTTGAATCTCGATGCACAAAGTTAAACAAACAGATAATAGGTATAAAGCCATTGACTGTTTACCTTCTTAAATGGTAAGAATACTCAACGAAAATCCTGCTTTGCTGTGGCTTTTCATGAAGTGCTAACTTGGTTATCAAAGTGTGTTCATATTCTGGCTTGACAAAACTAGGCTGGAACTAAGGTACAAGTAGCCCCTGAAATAGGGCCAGCCTTTCCAGCTCACACTGACTGACTGGGTGTGCTCTTAAGTTCTTAGATCTCGTTTTCATCATGTGTCCCACTTATTTGCTTACTCCTGCAAGCATTTGAGTTTTAGAAACATGATCTAAGTATTGAAGGAGGAGATAGTGGTGGTGGATTAGGTCATGGTAAATTGGTAAACAGAACTTGGGGCATCTTACTAATTCGGGACACAAATAGAGATGGTGGTCTTTAGTAAGTAGAGGAATTCTGGATTAAATGAGTAGGTGATGGAGGTTAAAATGAATTTTGTTGAACTCTGTTGAGTTAAAGTGAATAAAAGCTGTCCATCAACAGATGAATGGATAAAGAAGACGTGGCACATATATTCAATGGAATATTACTCATCCATTAAAAGAAACAAAATTGAGATATTTGTAGTGAGGTGGATGAACCTAGAGTCTGTCATACAGAGTGAAGTAAGTCAGAAAGAGAAAATCAAATGTCATATGCTAACATATATATATGGAATCTAAGAAAAAAAAAAGAGTCATGAAGAACCTAGGGACAAGACGGGAATAAAGACACAGACCTACTAGAGAATGGACTTGAGGATATGGAGAGGGGGAAGGGTAAGCTGTGACAAAGTGAGAGAGTGACATGGACATATATACACTACCAAACGTAAAATAAATAGCTAGTGGGAAGCAGCCACATAGCACAGGGAGATCAGCTCAGTGCTTTGTGACCACCGAGGGGTGGGATAGTGAGGGTGGGAGGGAGGGTGATGCAAGAGGGAAGAGATATGGGAACATATGTCGGTGTATAACTGATTCATTTTGTTATAAAGCAGAAACTAACACACCATTCTAAAGCAATTATACTCCAATAAAGATGTTAAAAAAGAAAAGCTGTAGAATAGATCTATCTACAAAGTAGATATGTTCTACAAGGAGTAGAATGTATCTACAAAGTACACTTGTAATTATCTTTCTGTATATCCTTTTAATGTTCAGGCTTCCATACACTGAAGTAGTGTTTTTTTTTCTTTAGTTCAGAAAGAAAATCATTAAATTTCTACAAGTGAGTTTCTGCATTGTACTGACGTGCTCTGCAAAAACAAAAGTGAAAAAAAAAGAACATTTATATCAAAGATGGAGAGAAAGGATAATATTGCCTGAGGATCACTTGCAGTTATAGAAATGGAAAGGGTAGGATGAGAGTGGCAGGGGACTTGTAATTTCATATTCCATGAAAATGGTTCAGGAAATTTATTCAGCCTGCTTAGATTTTATTAGGACCCCATATTTCAAATAACCTACACCCCATACTTTCAGACATATGTTAGAATGTAAACATATATGCAGCACTAAAATACAAATATAATGTAAGGAAAATTGTGCCATTTCTATGTGTTTCATACATGTGATTAAGGACAACAGGATTGGCAAAATTTTTTCAGCAGATACTAGGCTGACTGACAGTAAACCTCCCATAGAGAATGTGGACAGGTTGGTAAAGAGCTTTCCTGTTGCACAGGAAGTGATCCATATACAAAGTCCAAGCTGGGTGAAGATGGATCCTACATCCATAACTTTGGTTTTCTTCAGCTGAAGATCGGAGAATTGACTCAGTGATCTCTAAGATTCCTTGATTGAATGTCAAAGCCACTTAAAGTTATGCAGAGTTCCATTCACTGTTAGAAGATCAGGGAAACAAAAAGAGACAAATTGAGAGACATGAGGGCATTTCAAATCCATGGTCTTCCAAAGTTTTAAAATTAGGTAGAAATACTAGTGAAGAATAAATTTCTAGAGGAATTTTTCTCCCTCGACATATTGAATTTATACTTTTTTCATTAAAAGAAACTAAGTGGGATGAAATATTTCAATTAGTACAGTCCCATGAGAGAATAGCCTAAATCAGAATTAGTTTAGGGAAGTGACATCATCAAGATGGCCAGGTAGGTCATTCTTGACTTTGCTCCCCCTCACAAGAAGGGCAGTCAACAACTTCATGTACAAGACAGTGCTGAGAGAATCCTAGATCATAGGGGTAAGGCTAAAGCACCACACACCACCATCCCACCCCACAGTGTACCACAGAGACCAAGACAGATTACATTAGAAGGGTATGAGGAACAAATACATTCCAGTTTCATTGTCCTCTCCAGATCCATGCAGTACCATGCTGTGAGGTCTTCCCTGAGCCTGTGGTACCTCCAGTGGGAAAAGAGCCTAGGGGGACATCCAACTCATCCAGTCAACACTTACCTCACATTGTACAAAAAATCAAGTCCTGGTGGAGTGTAAATCAAAGTCAGGAAAAAAATAGCATGAGAGATAATATGTTGAATAGGCAGAGATTTATTATGTGTTACATAATAAGGGGCTAATGATAGAAAATATTGATAAACAGGGTACATTAAAATTAGAATTTTCTGTCCATAATAAGATATATTATTAAATTTTGGTATCAACTCCACATGTGAAAGTCGCCTCCTTAGACACAGGCCAACTAAACATCTGAGATTTACTGATAAGATTATAGAATGGTTCCCTTCCCCTACATTTTATCATCATGCCAACACGTCCCCAATATAGTTATTTACAGATAAAAGAGCTGCAGATGCAGACTCTCCTTGAGGAGATACACTTAGGGCAAACCACAGTGAAGAGGGAAGGCAAAAATCAAAGACATTAGAGAAATTGGAACCCTCTGGCTGTTACAGCTACAACAAACATTAAACACAGCCAAACTCCTAGCTAGAATGACAAACTCTCACACTTACACAGCCTATTTACCTGAGGTCCTATCATCAGATACAATATATCTGGTTTTCAACAACAACAACAACAAAAAAAAGCACAAGGCAGGTCCCAGGCCAAGAAGAAAATACAGCCTGGAGAGAAAAAGCAAGCATCAGGACCAGATTCAGGTCCAACAGAGATCGTTAGAATGTTCCAACAAGGAATTTAAACTAACTGTGAGTATATGAATGTCTTTAATGGCAAAAGTAGAAGCATACAAAGAAGAGGTGGAAATAGAAGCAGAGAGATGGAACCTCTAAGAGAGAATTGAAAGGAAACGTTAGAAATTTAAAAAAAAAAATGTAACTGTAACAGAAACGAAGAATGCCTTTAATAAACTCAGCAGTAGGCTACACATGACCAAGGAGAGGTCAGGGAGCTTTAAGATAAGTCAATAGAAACTTGATCTAAGGAAAATGCAAAGAGAAAAAAAAAACAGTGAAAAATAAAAACGGACTATACAAGAACTGTGGGACGATTTTAAAATGTATAACAAATGTGTCATTGGAATACCAGCAGGAGGAGAAAAAGAGAACAAAGTAGAAGAAACATTTGAAACAATAATAGCTGAGGATATTCCAAAGTTAATGACTGACGCCATGGATCCAGGAAGCTCAGACGACACCAAACAGGATAAATATAAAAATATCAACACCTATGCATATCATATTCAAACTGCAAAAAACCAAAGACAAAGAGAACATCTTGAAAGAAGTGAGAAGAAAATAAACATCTTGCATATAATGAAACATAGCTAAGGATTACGTTGGATTTCTCATCAGAAAACAGGAGAGTGGAGTGAAATATTTAAAGTGTTTAAAGAAAACCCCACCAAAAGTGCTAAAGAAACAAATGTTTTTCTCAAAGAAAAACCTAAGGCTTTCATCATCAGATTTGCCCTGCTAGAAATGTTGAAGACATTCATCATAGAAAAGGAAAATTATATGTTAGAAAATCAGATCTACATAAGAAAGAAAGAACATCAGAGATGTAATAAATGAAGATAGAATAGAGTCTCTTGTTTTAGTTATTCTTAATTCATTTAATAGGAAACTTTTTGTTTAAAGTAATAATAGTTACCAAATATAGGTCAATTTTAGCATATGGATAAGTGAAATGAATAACAATGTTATAAAGGATGGGAAGGAGGAAGTGGGAATACTCTGTATAAGGTATCAGCACTGTGCATGAAATGGTATAGTATTATTTGAAGGTGAAATTAGACTAGTTAGAAATGTGTATGGGAAACTCTAGGAAAGTCACTCAGTGTTTTAAAAAGAAGTATAAAAATCATTTAAAATGCTCAGTTAAAACCAGAGAATGATGAAAAAGAGGGAGGAAAATAGAAAAAAATGCAATTAATAGAATACATTTACAAACATTTACAAAACACTTTTATTTACAAAGAAAATATTAATCCACCTGTGATCCAACTGTAATCATTTATATGATTAGTGTCATATTATGTGATAGTATAAATATACTAATTTGAACACAAAGATTGTCATAGTGAATAAAAGACCCAACTATTTGTTGTCTACAAGAAATCCATCTTAAACATGAAAACTCAGAAGTGTTAAAAGTAAAGGGATAGAGAAATATATACATACTATGCTAACATCAATCAAAGGAAAGCTGGGGTAGCAATATTCATTTCAGATGAAGCAGACTTTATAACTAGAAAAATTATCAGGGATAAATAAGTACATTACATAATGATGAAAAGATAATTATCCAGGAAAAATAACAACTGTAAATGTGTATGCATTTAACAGCACAGCATCAAAATTTATGAGGTAAAACCGTTAGAACTAAAACAAAGAATAAATTCATTATTATGGTTGGAGACTTAGACATGCCTTTTGCAATAATTCACAGCTCAAGCCGGCAGAAAATCAGTAAGGATACAGTAGTTGATATGAACAGCGCTATCAATCAGTTTGTTCTAATTCATATTTGTAGAATACCAATGACAGCAGAATACATGCTAGTGAAAGATGTTGATAATAGGAGGAATTATATATGGTAATTGGGTGTAGTTAATATGAAAACTCCCTGTACTATCTTTACATTTTTTTTCAGCAAATCTAAAACTGCCCTAAAATAAAAAGTTTATTAAAACAAGGAGATCCATGGGCAAGCTGCAATTTTACTCATGCCTGACGTTGATGACAGAGGTTCTGGCTCCTTGCTGGATTCAATTCTATCTACCCTCCTGAGAAACCAATCCAGTGATGTCTGGGTAGTAGCTCTTTTTTTCTCATAGGTGACACGAGTAGCTCTGGATTGCATTCTGAAAGGCTGCTGCGACATTCATGTACTGTTGTACATTGGGGTCCTTTGCCTCAAAAACTAACAGTACCTCCTTAAATAAAGAAAAACCCCTTGCCAAAAAACAAACAAACAAAAAGCAAGGAGATCCATTATGAGAGTGGAAAGAGAAGCTACAATGTGGGGAAAGATATTGGACGTTAATGTATCTAACAAAGCAGTAGTATACTGAACATATACAGAAATCCTACTAATCTATGAAAAAATAAAGAATAATGAACAAAAGACTTGAAGAGACATTTCACAAAAGAAGGTATGCTAATGTCCATTAAGCCATGAAAAGGTACTCAACTTCATCAGAGAAATGTCAGTTAAAGCCACAATAAGATACCACTACACAACCACAAGAACTGCTAAAATTATCAAGGCTGCCAAGTATTGGCAAGAATGTGAAACAGATGGTATTTTCACGTGATGCTTTGAGAGTTTAAATGGGTACACCACTTTGTAACACATGCATATTTTAGAACCCAGCAATTCTATTTGTAAATATATACCAACACAAATGTGTACACATATTCACTGAAAGATATGTTCAAGAATGTTTACACTACCACTATTTGTAATAGCCCCAAATTGGAAACAACTCAAATGTACATCAGTAAGAGAATTTACGTAGAGGTTGTGGTATCTATATTTATCATTTATGAGAACCAACAAAACACTGAATTTAACAATGCAACATTGTTAAATTTAAAAAAAAATGTTGAACAAGAGAAGCCAGATATGATAAAGTCTTTATTAAACTATTACATTTATATAATATTCAAAAACATGCAAAACCAATCCATAGTGATAGATGTTAGGATGGGAATGAGATAATGTGGTAGGGACATGAGAGGGGCGTCCTGTGTTTGTCATATTCTCTTTTTTGATGCGGGTGGTGTTTTCACTTTGTGAAGTCATTCATTGTTCTGTATACTTATAATTTGTGCTCTTCTCTATATGCATGTTATACTTAAAGAGTTTCCTTAAGAAATAAAGAGAAAGGAAGAAAGAAAGAAAGAAAGAGAAAGAAAGTAACAGGAAAACGGTCAAAGGACCGTTATACATAAAAGGGAACACAAATGCCACGTAACCATAAAATATATTTAACCTTGTTATTAATCAGAAAAAATGCAAATTAAAATACATGATTCCATTTTATGCTGGTATATCAGCAACAATTTAAAAGTCAGACAATATCGAGTGTTGGAAATGATGTGGATTTACAGAAAATCTCACATACTGCTGGTAAGAATATGTCGTTATACAACCACTTTTGGACAAGTTTGGCTCTTTATAGTAATTTTGAGTATGTGCATACTGTGATCCAGTAGCTCATTCCTTGGCATATACTTAGAAAATCTCTTGTAGATGTACAACAGGAGACATGACAAGACAGTTTGTAGCAAAATTGTTCATAATTGTAAAAACTGAATCAGTTCTAATTTCCACCTCAAATTACTTGGAAGTATTCTCTGATAAGTAATGTCTAGAGCTCTGTGTGATCATGTAATTGATCTCCAAATCTTAATAACACATGAACAAAAGCAAATTATTGAAGAATATATAAAGTAATATTCCAGATATGTAAAGTTTAAAAACAGACAAAATTAGCAATCATATTACAGTGTTACACTATAAAGAAAAACAAAATAATGATTTGCAGAATTTTCTGTGAGGGAGTGGGTGGCATGAGACATGCTAACAAGGAGAGCTAACAGGGATTCACAATTATTGGTGATGCTCTATTTCTTAAACTGTGTGATAAGTAGAAGTATGTTTTATTTTATTATGTTTTAAACTGTCTATTTTAAATTCACATTTTACATCAACAATAACAGAAATGCTTACCCTTCCCCCTCCCCATGTCCTCAAGTCCATTCTCTACGTCTGTATCTTTATTCCTCTCTGGCCCCTAGGTTCTTCAGAACCCTTTTTTTTTTTTTTTTTGATTCCATATATATGTGTTAGTGTATAGTATTTGTTTTTCTCCTTATGAGTTACTTCGCTCTGTATGACAGACTCTAGGTCCATCCACCTCACTACAAATAACTCAATTTATTTTCTTTTTATGGCTGAGTAATATTCCATTGTATATATGTGGCAAAGTGAGAGAGTTGCATTGACATATATACACTACCAAATGTAAAATAGATAGCTAGTGGGAAAGCAGCTGCATAGCACAAGGAGATCAGCTCGGTGCTTTGTGACCATCTAGAGGGGTGGGATAGGGAGGGTGGGAGGGAGACACAAGAGGGAGGAGATATGGGGATATATGTATATGTATAGCTGATTCACTTTGCTATACAGCAGAAACTAACACAACACTGTAAAGCAATTATACTCCAATAAAGATGTTAAACAAATAAATAAAATAAAATGCCCCCCCCCACACACACAACAATAACAGAAATGAGAAGTGAAAGAAAAAGATATGTCAGTATAACCACATTTGGATTTTTGGCCATGATTTTCTGAACCAAAGCTATCAATTAAAATAAAAGATATTATTTTACAGTTACTTTAGAAAGTGTTCATCTGATATCTTTCAGCCTATGGTCAACACAGTGGAGCGACCAATAGTGTAAATCACCAGGGCTTGTTTACACAACAAAAAATGTGGCTGGTAAAATATTCTCTACGGATGTTTCTGAAACCAGAGACCGGAAACATACAGTGGAAATGAGACCCTTTACTTTTCTTGAGCCAACACAAACAATAATTACAGCTCTGTGTGAGAAAGGTTGTAACAAAAAAATGCTGGGTTTCAGAGGTTCAACCAAGTCAGCAGATTTCTGTAATTGTGGCAGATTGGATCCCAGAAACTTTACAGTCTTCAGCAAAAAATGGCTCTTAGATGTTAAACTGATCCCTGATAAAACAACCCTGGGGTCATGAGAAGGCTGCTCTGCCAATTTTGTTTCACGTGGGACCCACTGACATCTGGCTTAGTTGCAGAAGCTGGAAAACTTCTTTAAAACTCTCTTGACAGTAAAAATGGACATGTGGAAAACATTCTAATCTGTTAATCTTTGGTGCTCCTGAAAAAGGGACATTTGGCTTGATACTTCACGATGATAAATATGAAACCTTCAGATCAAGTTGTAAATAACTTAATGCCATTAGAATAAAGAATAGAATTTTCATTTCCCACATGAGCCAAAAGATGGATATCCACCTGCATCAAGCCCATGGCTTAAGAAGCCTCCTGGATTCTGTGTTTACACTTGGGTTTTGTAATTTGTCCCCTTCTACATGTGTTCCATTTGGCTGGTGAAAATTAGTGAACAGTAGCAAGTCATTCTTCTTCTAGTCCTCTCCCTCCCCTCTCCTCTCTCTCTCCCTTTTGTCTCTGCTCACTCACTCTCCCTCCTGATCAAGAACTCCCTCTTTTCTTCCCTCCCTCCCATTGCATTAAATATTTCAAATAATCAAGGAAATAAAACAAAAGAACTATTTTCACATATATATTTGCGTGTTATCAATAAGTGACTTTTAGGGTCACTGTATAAATGTCTGGCTTCAAGGTCAGTGGAGGGTAGAAGCTGCCTCAATCTTGTTGTGTGCATGAGCCATAAAGAACAGCAGTACACTGTAGCCACGATTTGGACTGGATTTTTCTCCCTTTAGCTTCCATGATGGTTTGGGCTGCCTACCACTCCCCACTTCACCTAGCACATTTCCTTACTTTGAACTGCTATTTGAAGGTCTTTTATTTGTTTTTTTACCTGTCTTTTGTCTTTTTTTTCCAGTTTTTTTACTATCATTAAATCCCTCTTTTCAGCATTAATATATTTTTTCCAGGGACAAAAATTATCCTAAAATCCTAGATTGAAACTCATAAAATGAATTAGTGAATAAAGGAAATACAGACAACTACATATAGGTCTACAGAATTCCCCACTAAATCCATGCTGTTCAAGATGTTTGCTCTCCCTGTTTTCAAACATCTGGTGTGGTCTCTCATTAAAATAAATGTGCAAATACATAAATGAATTCATTAATTAATTTAAAGTAATAAAGCACAGCTATTGCTTCTAAGCCAACACATAGTACTTTTTGTGGTTGGTATGGTATGGTATCTTTGCCCCTGAATGGGACAGAGGAGCATACAGGTTTCAAGCAGGGCCTCTGGAGTCTAAGTTCTAGGTTCCAATGTTGACTTGAGCAAACTACTTTATTTTCCTATGCCCCATGATTTCTCATCTGTAAATTTGGGGTATTCATAGTATTTACTTGTGAGTGATGGTGAGGATTAAATGGTTGTAGGTCCCCAGTAGGCACTGGAAGTGTTAGCTTTTCTCAACTTTCCTATTGGCTCCATTCCTCAGCTAACAGTCAGCTTTGCCTTCATACCAGAATTGGGAACATCACTCAAGAATTCCACGTTTCCACTGGAAACTTGGCTTCTTCTCTTCTCTCAACCCTGAGTTTAAAATTTAGATGGGTATTTAAGTGAGTGTGGCAATATTTCATTATGAAAGAACTTTTCAGTATTCCTTGAAGGAATCCATCCAACATTTATTGAGTACCTTCTATAGGATACTGTTCTTTGCTAGGGGCTAGACTTGACTGGTTGTTTTGTTACTTTGTTGTGGGTGTATGTATGTGTGTGTGTGTGTGTCTGTGAGATGAGTTTGGGTCATTCATTTTCAAATAATCCCCAAGTCATGAAGCTGGAATCCATTGTTACTTTATGAAGTACATTGTTAGACATAAGAACTCGTATTCTGCTTAGTCTTCTGTGACTCCATGGTACCCTTAATCATCAAAGTAGATACAAACCCCTGGCAGGCTGCCCTCAGCCTGCCACCCCAGCCTCATCTCTAGTCCTGCTCCTCTTCATTCCCAAGATCCTAATCTGGAGAATGTATATTCAATGCAATCTCTATCAAGATTTCAGTGACATTTTTCACAGAAATAGAAAAAAAATAATCTAAAATTTCTATAGAGGCACCAAAGACCCCAATGGCCAAAACAATCCTTAGAAAGAACAAAGCTGGAGGCTTCATGCTTCCTGATTTCAAACTATACTATGAAGCTATAGTAATCAAAATAGCATGATACTGGCATAAAAATAGACACATAGACCAATGGAACAGAACTGAGAGTCCAGAAGTATACCGTCACGTATACTGTCAACAAACATTTGATACGAGAGCCAAGAATACTCAATGGAGAAAAGATAGTTTCTTAAATAAATCATGTTGGGAAAACAGGATAACCACATGCAGAAGAACGAAATTGGACCCCTATTTATACCACTCACAAAAGGTAACTTGAAATGGATTAAACTCTTAAACATAGTACCTGAAACGATAAAACTGCTAGAAGAAAACATAGGGAAAATGCTCCTTCACATTGGTCTTGGAAGTGATTTCCTGGGTATGACACCAAAAGCACAAGCTACAAAAGCAAAAATAAGTAAGTGGGACTACATCAACCAAAAATCCTCTGCAGAGCAAAAGAAATAACAAAATGATAAGATAGTATGGAATGGGAGAAAATATTTGTAAATCATCTAGCTGATATGGGATTAATATCCAATACATGTAAAGAAGTCACACAACTCAATAGCAAAAAACAAAGCAACTCAATTTAAAAAAAGAGCATAGGAATTAAATAGAATTTTTTTTTCCAAAGAAGGGGCTGTACCTCACTAATCATCATGAAAATGCAAATTAAAACTATAATAAGGTATAACTTCACACTTTTTAGAATGACTTTCATCAAAAAGACAAGATATAACATCCTCTCTGGAGAGGATGCAGAGAAAAGGGAACCCTTGTGCTCCACTGGCGAGACTGTAAGTTTGTGCAGCCCATAAGGAAAACAATATGGAGGACTCTCAAAAAATTAAAAATGGAACTACTATATGATCTAGCAAAAGATTGGGTGTACATTTGAGGGAAATGAAATCACTATCTCAAAGAGAATCCTGCACACTTACAATTGCATGTTTATTGTAGCAATATTCACAATAGTCAAGATATGGATAGGACTTGGTGCTTTCACTGCAGGGAGCCCGTATTCAATCCCTGGTCAGAGAACTAAGATCCCACAAACTGGGCATGTGGCCAAAAAAAAGATATGGAAACAACCTAAGTGTCCATCAACAGATGATAGTATGCATGTGTATGTGTGTTTGTATGTGTAAATGGAATACTGTTTAGCCATGAGAAAGATTAAAATCCTGCCATTTGTGACAACTTGGATGAACCTTGAGAGCATTATGCTAAGTGAGATAAGTCAGAGAAAGATAAATATTGTATGATGTTACTTAACTGTGGAATCTAGAAAAGACAATCTCTGAGAAACAGAGTAGAATGATGGTTACCAGGGGCTGGGGGGGGTAGAGGAAATTGGGAGTATTGGTCAAAGGGTACAAACTTCCAGTTACAAGATTAACAAGTTCTGGGAATCATTACACAGCATGGTGATTATAGCTAATAATACTGTATTATATACTTGAAAGTTGCTAATTGGGTAGATCTTAAATGTTCTCAACACAATGGTAATTGTATGATGGGATAGAGATATTAGCTACTGCTGTGGTGGTATTCATTTTGTAATATATAAATGTATCAAGTCAACACATTGTACACCTTACACATACACAGTGTTACATGTCAATTATATGTCAAAAAAGCTAGAAAAGAAAAAGAAAGAAAACAGAAGAGTAAAAAGCAAAAAAGTAAACACGAAATATTTTAGAAGATAGGAGAAGCTGCCTTATCAAGTTTTTATCAGAAAGACTTCTTTATGATAAAGCAGATTCTAGCCAGAGTCCTAGGCAGGTTCACAAGGCCTGCGATTATGTTCAAAACTTTATTCTAAGAAGATGTGGTGTATATATATATATACCACATATATATATATACACATACACACAATGGAATTACTCAGCCATAAAAAAAATGAAATAATGTCCTTTGCAGCAACATGGATGGACCTAGAGATTATCATACTAAGTGAAGTAAGTCAGACAGAGAAAGACAAATACCATATGATATCACTTATATGTGGAATCGAAAAAAAATGATATGAATGATCTTATTTACAAAATATGAATAGACTCATAGACATAGAAAACAAAT
Organism: Mesoplodon densirostris; assembly: GCF_025265405.1. Lineage (NCBI taxonomy): Eukaryota > Metazoa > Chordata > Mammalia > Artiodactyla > Ziphiidae > Mesoplodon > Mesoplodon densirostris. The sequence continues at coordinate 42,962,612 of NC_082670.1, read as the reverse complement.
TTATGGTTACCAAAGGGGACAGCAGGAGGGGTGTAGGGATAAATTAGGAGTCTGGGATTAACAGATATATACTACTATATGTAAAACAGATAAACAAGGACCTACTGTATAGCACAGAAAACTATACTCAGTATCTTGTAATAAGTTATAATGGAAAGGAATCTGAGAAAGAACTTAACTGAATCACTGAATCATATCCCTGTACACTTGAAACTAACACAACATTGTGAATTAACCATACTTTAATTTTTTTTAAAGTAACTTTATTCTAGAAGGCTAGCAAGTAGGAGAGGGCAGGGGAAGACCTGGGATCTCAGTGCCAAAGCCCTCACTCTGGTAGGGATTTGGTTTTACCTATGGAGATCCACACAAGGGAAATTTAGCTTTATTGTTAATCCTGACCAGGTTTTTAATCTGAATGCATTTTCATTACAATCAGAACTGAACATCAGGCTCATCTATTGCCATATGATTTATTTATGTTTGGAGAACTTTGTTTTAGGTAATATCTATTAAAAATATACTTTAGGTGGTTTTCCATGTGGGTACATTGAGGCCTGACAGTAGAAATGTTTTCTTAAAAACTCAAAAAGTCATGAAAAGTTACATTAGTCAGTGTTATGGCTACAGAATAAGACTTTTACATCTTTCATTTTGTCCTTTTTTATTTGAATTCTACCTGCAACTAGGAGTCTAATTTTTTTCTCTAATAATCTTGTGAGTTTTTTATAACCAGTAAATAATCTTTATGAAAATGTAATGTCATAGATTAATTATATTTTAGTTGATACCACATATTAGCAAGTTAAGAGAATTGATATCTCTTGAAATTTAATGTTAATATTGTTCAGTCATCTCTAGAAATGTGTAGCTTGACAAAAATTTCAATTCTAGGTAATTGTACAAGAGCCTCATTACAATATCATATTTAAATTTTAAAGTATATAAAAGAGTGAGGAATAAACAAACTAAAATCAAATGACATGAGACATTTTAGTCTAAAGCCTTGTGGGGTTCCTGATTTCCACCTGTTTTGTATTCTCTAACTCTCTCTCTCTTTTTTTTTTTTTTCTTTTTTTAATGATCCTGTACATACAGAGTATCGCCCTGGAGGTGAGACTCACAACATTCCAAAGAGCTTGGAAATATTTTATCCTGAAAGTATATCCCATATGTTCTGCCAGGAAAGCAGGAGTATATGGAGTAGAAAAATGAACAGCTGAATCAGAAACAGGACAAAACACAAAGATTACTTTATTTCAGTGATGATTCCATCTGGAGAGATGCCTAGGAGCATTTAGGGGGAAAAAAGTAAATATTTTGTTTGAGATACCTGAAAGTCTGCAGTTGCACAAATGTTTCAGTCCAGAAATTTGTATGCTTCTGTTGTTATATTTTAAAATACTTGTAGCAGAATATATTTTATTGTCTTACAGGAGTGCTTTGAAAATGTGTATATTCTAACATGTTTCTGGAATTTTTCCCTTAGTAGAGAGTTCTAAAGTAAGGAAACTAAGGCATATGTGTAAATAACTTAAATTATGATTTATAGCATCCCCTTTTCATATGCTTTAAAATAGCTACACAATTTTTCACATGGCAAGGACGACTTTTCCCACATGTCCTTTCTCTCCTCAGGCAAAGATTGTATGGACTCCACACCCCAAACCTAGCATAATTGGTGAATTTTGACCACACGTATTGTTCCAGTTGGGAAGAGATTCTTTGTATTTTCCATGAACAATTTTGTTCATAAACATTGTTTTTAACTGTGATGGAGTCAACGTTATGTCTACACGTTCTGCACTTTACCCCTCCTGAGAAGCCTGTGGGCTGAAACCTACAGCAGCAATAGGAGGTGTAGAAAACGGACACATCCCAGGTGTGCCCACTATGGGGAGAGTATGCACAGTCAGCTCTATCTCAGGCTCTGTCTCTATCTCAAAATAATCCGGAGACCAAAATAATCCTGAGGCCATCTTATAGCAGTTTATCCAAGCACAGATAAAGATGGCCGGCATTTTCATTGATCATTTGCATGCTCGAGTTTACATCAATTTAAATAATTTATAAGATTCTATGGACACAACATTATAGATTATATTTTGAAACTTAAATCTCTAGATGAAATTAAAATGATAATTATTACTTCAGACAGGGGTCGAAGGCAGATATGTGAGAGAGAGGAGGGCTCTGGAGGTCAAGGAGTGGGAAGGAGGAAGCTATGATGTGGTATAATTGAAAAAGAGAGCAACACACAGATTCAAGAGGTGAGCACACGTGGTCAGGACAGGAAGAAAGGCTATGATTTTGTATATGGTTGCAACAAATAAATGTGGGAGTTTTCAGGAAGGCAAAGTCCCAGGACAACAGATTTCAGCATCTGAGACAGGAAGTAATTTATATTTTAGAAAAGCAAACATAGAAAAAAATGGTCTTTTTTATCAAACCTTTTAAAAATTTATAAGGTATTTTCATAGAGTCTTCCTTTTGACAGAAGTTTGCATGAGGATATGCCGAAGGACCGAGAATCACATGTATGTATGGCATATTTGATGGGACCGAAAGATTGTCTTGATTTGTTGGGTTGGTCATTCATATGGATTGCAATGAATCATCCAAACTTCTACTCTATTAGTAAATGGCCAGCCCAAATTATATATATATATATATATATATATATATATATATATATATAGTATTTTGGAACAGAGAGTTTATTGGAGGGCAATGCAAGGAAAACAGGTGGCTCATGCTCAAAAGACCTGAACTTCCCACAAATTATATTCTTATTTAATTTTTCCACTATTTAACTTCCCTATCTAAAGTTACAAATATTATCGTTCAATTATTAATATGTTTTAGAGCTAAGAATTTTGGAGGAACCATAGTGGCCAACTTTTTATTAACTATTTTGAGTACTTCAGTTTATTTAAGGCCATACAGTCCAATCAAATGCACCCATATTTAAAATATAAACTATTACTTTGTAGAATACCAAAACAAGTCAGTTTTCAGTAAGTGAATTTACGAGTCAAAGTAACATGAAATAAAAAATTAGTTCTATTCATGTTCCAAATATTCTACCCAACCCTCACTGTATTTCAAAATTTGCAAATCTTCTCATAGTTAGTTTGAGCACCCCTCCAGGATTAATTAGTAGGCATCAAAACACTAGCTAAACCTTTTTGATAGCAGTAGTCTTTGGTACACATAATATTGTTTATCTGGAGAATTTACGATATGATTGGTCTTTCTTATTTCATATTTTTGAAACTTTCAAATACTATTGCATGTGTCACTCACAGTTAGAGATTTTGGAAAGCAGAGGGATGCCTTCCACATGTTTCTTCTTTCACTCTCCAAAAAATTTTACCCTCTCAAAAAACAAATCTTTACTGCCTTAAAGAATGTCTAGATGAGTAAAAGATATAGTGGGTCATTATTCTTTAGGATGTTTACACTGCTTGCCAACAAAACACCACAGAATAGATTCTACAAATTAGGTTATATATATCTATATATCTATATATATATATTAATATTCAGGGCATGGAGTTAAATGATTTTGGTTCCAAACCCTGTAGCAGCACGATAAAGGCAAAAGTCTTAATAAAACACATTAAGTTGTTTCTCATGAGAAGCTATTACATCTTATGTTTTACATGTCTGAGAAATTTCCTACTTTACTTGGTCAGCTAAATCTTTAAATGTTGCCGTGTTTTAACAATAAATAAGGAATCAACATTAAAACTTATCTTCATATTAAATTTCAGAAATTGCTGAGTTAAAAAAGACTGACAAAAATGTTTAGATACATGGGCTACAGAGCTCACAAGTAACAACAGGAAGTTTTTCCTCCTTTGAATAAGGGTGATAATGAGTTCAGTATATTTCTTTAAGAAAAGCATTCTGCCCTTGGATCAGATCAATATACACAATTTTGAGTGTGTCTTTTTTGTGAAATTTTTTCTAGCAAAAGGATACAATGTTTTCTTCAGATTCCTAAAGGAATCCATGACTTGTGAAATATTTAGAATTGTGACTTAGAAGAAGAAGGGCTTTTCTTTGTATTATTGAGAGGCATGAATATTTATAGCACAATAAACATGCTGTTCTCTTTATGTTAAACATGCATTTTAACTGTCATATATTTTATCAAGAGAATAATCTATCAGAAGCACAAAATATATTCCTTTAATCAACATTTATAGACTGCCTGCCTACCATATGCAAACCAGTGCTGCAGATGTGTGATGTTTGGCAAGTGTAAATATTAGCACCTTGAGTGCCATCTTGTTAAAACTTTATAGGGAGCTTTTAAGCATCTCTCATTTCCTTTGTAATTAGGAGAGTAAACTTGAACTCTGTTCTAGATCCTATTTTTTTTTTTTTTAGAATATTTTATAGACTCTAAAAGTAAGGCTTCGAAGGGAATTCCTTCAGCAGCTCACTTTGCAGATGTGGAAAGTGGGGTCTAAAGAAGTAAAGTGACTTTTCTAAAGTCAAATATCCAGTTACTGAAGAATTGAAAACAAAATCAGAGGCCATCTTTGTTACCGAAAGAAAGTTATTGTATGCCTGACTCACAGTGAGGCCAAACAAACCAAAACGTCAGAGTTTGGAGCAGAGAAAGGTTTATTGCAGGACCATGCAAGGAGATGGGTGGCTCTTGCCTAAAACAAACAAAACAAAACAAAAGAACTCCTCAAAGGGTTTCAGCAAAGCATTTTTAAAGGCCAGGTGAGGGAGAAGTGTGGTTGGTTGTTGCAAACTTCTTGGTGCTGGAATCCTTTGTTCTTGCAGCTGTCCACATAGGTCAGGTCACAATGTTCCTGCAAACCTCCAAGACAAATGTTTTTCTCTGTTCTGCAAGTTTTTATCTCTATATGAATGGACTCTTAAAAGTCAGAGCCCTGAGAACAGGCTATCCTGTATATTTCAGGCTATAGGCAACATTCTTTTACATAAGGTGAAGAGTCAGCATGACTAAGCACAGGCCACAAAGCACAAAGGTTAAAGAACAAGAAACAGATCTAATATGGAGCCAGATTTGTTGTTCCCTTATTACAATTTCATAGGGATCCCTCAAACCTTGTTTGGTTTTGAATCATGTTTATAAATATGTGGTTGGTGAAAGGGACAAAAACTTGAATAAAATTAGACTTAAGTGTTTTCTATGAATTTCAGTTGTCTAGCATTTGTCTGTGGTAAAGTGAAAATGAATTATTTGTATACGTGCATGGTTCAGTTTAGAGCTAAATACCAACTTGAAAATAGTATTTTGGGTTTTATATATATTGAAGTAAATAGCTAGCACTTTTTTGCATAGATAACTATATTGTACTGTGCTTCTTTTTGTGTAAGGTTTTGGATTTCTCTCATCCTTAGTGAGATATGATGCCTGGAAGCGTTCCTCCTTGTACAGCCTCTAATACATCTGTGTCAGAGAAACACGCATGTGTCTGTGAGATGGCTCACAAACTTTGATGTAAATCCCTCCTAGACACGTGAGATGATGTGAGTAATTGATACAAGATTAGGTACTGGCCTGGAATACTGAGCAAGAACAGACATACTTCTATTAAGAAATGCAATAGTACTTACAGACGTCCTGTAGACACTAGCCATTATGAAAGTGAAAATTTCTAAATTAAACAGTTGTTGTGTGGTGCAGCTGAAACACACACACACATAGATAGCTAATATAGATATGCCTATCTCTACATATATTTATATATAGCTATCTTAAACGATTCAATACTGTAGCAGACTGAAATTTTAAAAGAATATATATGGATATATATATATTCTTATATATAGAAGACATACATACATCATAATGCTATCTTAAAAATCCATTCTATCAAGCATCTAGAATTATTTATAATACCACATCTTACTTTTATTTGTGTCCCCCATGATGAGTTGTCCATAGAAATCACTTAATAAATATGTTTTAATAAATAGGGACTGATTTGGGATACTTCTCCCAGACTGTGCTACACACAGGGGGGATCCAGCGTTATGTCAGGGCTAATGTTAAACGACAGCAAACAGGAGACTGATATTAATTAGTTTAGTCACTGGTGTTGTTTTTAGTTGTTTTTTAAGGACTGCTCCCCAAGCCCCATACTCTGTAGAATCATCCTACTCCTCAAGGCCAAGTTCAGATGTCATTTCCTCCATGAAACCTGCTCTGATTAACCCAAACTGAGATAATTTCCTTCCTCCTTGAACTTATACAATTTTTTCCTAATTGACCTAAATTAGTACTGCTCACAGTCTCCCTTTTATTTTAAGTATTCACCTATACATCATGTCTTTTCTACTAGATCATAAGTGTTTTCAGTCAGACTGTATCTTACATATATTGGCACACTAAGCCTTTTGAAAGTAAATAATTAGTCAATAGTGGCTGATTGCCTGATTTATTCTTTGACTTACATAAAACTGAATGTGCTTCTAAGAGCTGTATCCTTCCATAGTAATTTTGACAGCAGAGGAGGTCTCCCTGTAAAATTAGAACTTGTTCAACTAGTAGATATTTATGAAATTCATATAGTCCAATGAGAAACTCAAATCTCCTGTAATCAATACAGGAGACTTTTGTTCAAGTAAACATATTTTATTTGACAAGAAAGCATTAAAATGACCCCAATGGGGCTTCCCTTGTGGCACAGTGGTTAAGAATCCACCTGCCACTGCAGGTGACAGGGGTTCGATCCCTGGTCCGGGAAGATCCCACATGCTGTGGAGCAGCTAAGCCTGAGTGCCACGACTACTAAGCCTGCTCTCTGTAGCCCAGGAGCCACAACTACTGAACCCCGCGTGCCTAGAGCCCGTGCTCCACAACAAGAGAAGCCACCGCAATGAGAAGCCCGCACACCACAAGGAAGAGTAACCCCCGCTCGCCACAACTACAGAAAGCCTGTGCACAGCAACAAAGACCCAACACAACCAAAAATAAATAAATTAATTAAATTTAAAAAAAAATGACCCCAATGAATTTGTCAATTACTTCATATGAGCTTTGGCTCAGAACATGCTCCCTTGTCAGTTGTGGTTTACTAATTCAACACATTGTGGCCTGTCAAACAGCAGAGTGTTTTGAGATAAGAAAGTTCAATGCACAGAGATATTTTCTATTCTATTCCTATCATTGAAAAAATGCTGATGGGGCTCCAAACGGACACACTGATTATACTGTGGAAGATCAGTCCACAACATCTGGCCCTGCCACATGTCTGCTGTTATGTTTTCACGTTGCCTCCCTGGGTCCTTCTATTCCAGTCCTAATGGTCCCCTCCTACTCTCTAAACATACCCAGCAACCTCCCTGTTCAAGACATCTGTTCTGACCTTGTTTATTTTTCATTAAACACTATAATACTATAACACTATTATTTCTGATAAATTCTTAGTTCACTTTCCTGCTTCATGCAGGTTTCAGTTCAAATACCTCTTAGCAGAACAGTGTTCATGGAATGAATGACCGAAACAAACATCTCTGCCCTTGCTTTCCTGCATTCTTCTTGTTGTTTGACCATCACAGGTAGTTTCCTTCTCCATCACACAGCTGGCTCCACGAGAGCCCAGATTTTGTAGGTGTTATTTTCCATTACTGTATACCCGGCACCCAGAAAAATGTAGGAACTCAGTAAATATCTGTTCAGTGATAGAGTGAGCAGTTGTCACTACCAAGCATTAAATCATGTTTTTAATCCCCTGAAAACAAAGACAAAAAGAGATGCATGAGAGCTTAACACTCATTAAACGTTTTATGGTATTGAACTTTAAATGGAAGATGTTGAATGGCTTCTAAAAAAAGGTATCTAGAGACTATTATTTGGTCTTCTCACAGCCATATCTCCCTTCATCTAGGAAACTATCCCCTCATCACTCCAACCATGGGGTTCTTTGGGAGGGCCTAGAAATCACAGCATTTCCATCCACATTCCCCTCCCCTCCTGGGTGTGCACCAGCTTCAGTAACTGGTCCAGGGATGGAAATGTGACTCAAGGAAGGTCAGTAAATTTTCCTCTCCCAAGAATTTTCTGGCTGGAGCTCATGAAAAAGTGCTCACTTTTCTTATATTAGACCCTGTAACTTTTGGCATAGTAGACATGAAAGAATATAGCCAACACAGTGAGAAAAGAAATGAGGGAGGAGGAGAGAGACAGAGACAGGGACAGAGAGAGATAGAGAGAAAGAAAGAGAAGGAGAGAGAAAGGGGGAAGAAAAGGGAAGGGAAAGGAAGGGAAGGGAAGGGATGGGAAGGGAAGGGAAGGGAAAGGAAGGGAAGGGAAGGGGAGAGAGGAAGGAAGAAAAATAGTGTTGGAGTCCTTGGTCTAGTTTTTCCCAAGATCAGCTCCACCAAACTCTTTCCACTTAAATGAACCCAAAAATGTTCCCTCTTTTTTTTCCCCTCAAATATTTCAACCTAGTCACCCTGATTAATACATGACACAATATAGTAAAATTAGGGGACAATATCTTCAGCTGGTGTTTTTAGAATAAATGTGGGGAAAGACATCTATTTTTTTAATGCTTTATACTGACTGTCCATAAAAGACAAGAGAATAACCTTAAAATGGGATTCAGGGAAGCTATCTCTGCAGCAGTCTGAGCTAATGAGATCCAGGTATCTGTCTTTCTGGTGAACTAGATTGACATAAAGATAGAACTGAAATACTTAGAAAAGGATGGACGTATATTTCTTAAAGTGTCTTAATATTCTCTCAGTATGCCTCTGACAAAAGCTAGGTAGAAGCAAATTCATGATTAAACTCCATGAAAGGGATGCCAGAATTTGTCAAGGTCCAGCCAGAAAGCCGGCTACATATAAGCAATGGAATATAGAGAATTGGTTATACAGTCAAAGAGAGAATGCTACAATTGAACAGCAGACAGTGAGGTACCCCAGAGGTAAGCAGGGCCTGAATTAGGGCAGGGCAAGCCAGGCACCTAGGATACAAATTTAGGAGGCATTCATGTTAAGGTGCTGACCTTGTTCTGCCCTGAGAGTGTCTCCTAAAATCTTGCTCCCTGGGTGCCTCACTTCTAAGGAGGCACTCCTGAGATTAGCAACAGCAAGGGGACAATGGCTGGCACTGCACTGAGGCCCCCAGGCTGGATGGACAAAGGAAGAGGACAGTGTTACTGGAGCTCCTCATCCAGAGTCACCAAGAAGGAGTTGGCACCATGGTCATCAGCGACCTTTGGAGCCACAGAGGTATCACCTGAAGCAGTCAGAGGGGGGCGCTATTCTTCTCCATCCAATGGAGCCTTCTGTTTGAATCCAGCAGGAGCCCAGCAGACATGGGAGCCTGGGGATGCAACCTGCAGGGATCAGTCCCCTGTGAGAAGATGCACAACAGGGATGGAAAAGCAAGACCTCTGGGAGCAAACAGCTTGACGGTCACAAGGCTGTGTCCTTTGGAGAACAGAGGTGCAAATGGCACCTTTCTTGTTCTGTTGGGAAAGCTGAGAAGCCTAACTTGTATTCTTGCCCAGAGAAGATATTTGGCCAATCTGTTTTTTTTTTTTCATGATTGATATTTAGTATATTTTCCTGCATATCTCATAAGGGATTTTTTTTTCTCTGAATGTTATCTTGCCAGTGAGGGAAATAGTTTTTGAATTGGACTCAGATCTCAAGATTTCCATCTGCTTTTCTACTTTCATTCTTAACGAAGGGTGGCATTGAATTTTAGGTGCTTAGAAGTATTAAAGTTAAAAAAATCCTAAAATATGTTACAGGTCATGTGGAAGCTTTTATATGTCCATGGTATTTGGCAGCCTGGCCACAAATGCCAAGTATGTGTGGGTTTGGCACCTTTAAGGAGAATCTTCAACAAGTGTTTTTCTTTTAAAACTGTGTTTTATATGACTTTTTCTTGGCTATTAACATTGGACATCCCAGTTGGATGCCATCTGGAGGCTTATGGCATGCGGCCTTCCCAAGAAGTCACTGTCTTGCTTAGAATTTTCCTGTCATATGTTCCAAGGGATGGACCTACAGCAGTGATGTGTTGTCTCAACTACAATAGCAGAAGCCCTTAATTTTATTTTTATTTGGCTATGTTTATAGCTGTATGACAGAATTAGATGTTATTGAACAGGCTACATTCAACATGCATTTGTAGAAAGCCTTAAGATTGGATAAAACCCTAGGAACAATCAAAGTCAATAAGCTTCGGTCACCATAGAAGAGATTCCTTCTACAACCTTTAGATGGTCTTTGAATACCTTCAGTGGCAGGGAGATAATTATTTTGAAAATGAGCTCATTTAAGTTTGGGGAGCTTTGAAAGGCTAGAGAGTTATTTCTCATATCAACCAAAATCTACCTCTGTGCCTATTTTCCTCTAGAATTATACAGAATATGTCTATTTTTTTGCCCATGTAATGATCTTGAACTATGTAACTATAACCGTCATCTACCTCTGAATTTTTATCCAAGGTAAATACTCACAAATGCCTCAAACACTGGTTGTATCATGTTTTCCAGATATGTTGGTTGGCTCCAAACCTTCTTCATCTCCTATATATTTAACTGTAATTATACCTATTTTTGTTTCCTCAACTTTTTGAATAACTGGCTTTAACTGGGGAGAAATCCATTCTTGATTTCATGTGTACTCAGATTTTTCTCTTTTTTCAAGTTGTATTCACTGCTTAGAAAAATTAATACCATTGTTACCATAACTGTCTTGTGAGATATTTTGATCATGGTGGCTCTACCGTAAGCAAGATCCTTGGTAACTCATTTAGAAATCAAGTTGAACTTGAGCTATTGAAAATGAACAATAAAGAGGTGGGTGGTAATACTCAGTGATGTAATATTATAAAATATTTTAAACCCTATTATCCATGTAAATATATGACAATGTCCAGTTTAATGAATCTGTCCATTTAAATGCACCCAAATGAATATCTCCTAATAAATGGCTGAATACATTCATCAGCTTACTGTTAATCAGCTCAGTCATTTCTTATTTAAAATAGTGTCTCAAGTTTCTCCTGCACACCTTTTCCTCTCGTTCCTACAGGAGAGCTAAGTTTGATGGGAGCTGAAGTATCATCCTGCCATGGGGCAAGGGTCACCTGGTCTGATGGCATCTTAGTCCTCCCTTGTTACCCTGAGATGGAGTTCTCTAGCCTGCTCATCCTTTGTCCTTGTGATGGTACTGTGACCATGGTCTGTGGATGTTGGCCTATTCTCTGAACCTTCCTGGTCATGATCCTAGTTCCTTCCTGCCCACCAGTGATCTCTCAGCCCCACCGGAGAAAATGAGAAATTGTTGTATACTTTCTATGCCAGGCGTGAGTGCCCTATTGTCTTTTCAACTGCCTTGAGTCCTACTTGCCAGGCAGCCCACTTAGCCTTTGCTGCCGTGGCATCCCACAGCTGGATGGGAGATTCTTGAGTCTTGTAATCCCCCTCCAGCCCACCCTTTTGGAAGCAGAACCAGTCCCTTCTGTTCTGGGGCTCCTCTAGATGTGTCTGGGATTTCTGTCACACATTACCCACAACCACATCCCTGGTACTCAGCAGAGAGGAGGAACCTTGGACTCTTCTCAGGGTCCCGGGAAGCACATGGTTATATCTTTTAAAATTATTTTACTGCCCCATGGAGACCAATACTTTGAGTTATAAGAATATTGAATCATGAGTTTGAGCATTACCAAACCATGAGATCATCCCCAAAGCAGTGGAAATGGGTATGTAATGAAAGATTAAAAAAGGAATTAAAGTTGGTTTGGAACAATCACGAAGACTTTAAGAAACATTGTGTATTAAATATCCAGTTTTCTCTATCTATGATGATTTTCAAGAAAGCAGCTTCTACCTTCCACTAGAGTTGATGATTCCCATTCATGAAGCACATTCCACCTAGCTATTAAGCTAGAAATCACAGGGCTTCTGTTAATGACACCTCATATATATGTATATATGTATATATATATATGTGTGTATATATATATATATATATATAAAACTGAATATATATATTTTTTTCAGATTCTTTTCCCTTATAGAGTATTACATAATACTGAGTAGAGTTCCCTGTGCTGTACAGTAGGTGCTTGTTGTTTACTGTTTACTTTATATATAGTCGTGTGTATCTGCTAATCCCAAACTCCTAATTTATCCCCCCCTTTCCCCTTTGGTAACTGTAGTTTGTTTTCTATGTCTGTGTGTCTGTTTCTGTTTTGTAAATAAGTTTATTTGTATCATCTTTTTAGATTCCACATATAAGTGATATCATATGATTTTTGTCTTTCTCTGGCTTACTTTACTTAGTATGTTATCTACCATTAGTCTTCATTTATTTAGACACCATTTTATCTCATAAATTTATCTCAAATTTATTCTTTAACAAAAAACCTTTTTTTTTACTTTTGCTTCACTTTAAATACTCACCACCATTGATTGGATGCACTGCACTAATTTTCTGACTAGTATTTCTACTTCGATATTTCTCAACCTTTTATCCGTCTCAGTTATTTCTCCCTTGCTACCGAAATCTGCTTGAAACAAAATGCTGATGATGGCACGATTATTTATCAACTTTAAGTAGGTCTTTATTTTCTAGAGAATAAAATTCAGCTCGTACAGAAAGGCATCCAAGGCCTCTCATGATTAGGAGCTGTACTCCATCCACACCCCAACACTCCCTACAATAAAAGTCTCATTAAAATCTCAGTGTACCCTTGGCCTGTTCATCATCTGTGTATTTTCTCAAGCTGTTCCCTCCCCGTAGAATATCCCTTCCCTCACCATCCCCCGCTTGTCAACATCCTTCAAGCCCCAATTCAGAGCCAAACTAGTCATCAAACTTTTCACCGTACCCCACCCATCCTTGCTTCATGATAAAATATAGAAACCATCTCACTGATGTGTCTGACAGCTTCGTTTATAATTTTCCTAATAGCTACCACACTCTACTTTGCATTGTAGTTCTTTGTATTTATGAATATCTTGTCTGCCGGGTCATTAACTTAATGATGTGTTAGTTACTACTCTTTGTTTCCAAGCAACAGTGACCAACTCAAGCTACTTTAAGCAAAAAAGAGACTGTATTATGAGGATATAGGGGTGTGTCACAAAAACCTCTTAAAGGAACAAGACAAGCAAAGAGCAGAGATTTGGAAGCCTTCCCACTTGATTCTGAATCTCAGCTCTCACCATTTAGCCAATATGTGTCACTATGTGTGGTCATAGTAAACATTCTGTGGCTCAAGTTTCTCACATATAAAATGAGGATGATAATAATAGTACATACTTCCTAAGATTACTACAAGGTTTACTTGGCACAGCTCTCATTAAATGTTATTTCAAAAACAAAGGTGGGGCTTTTTGGGAAAGACTACTGCCTTGCATTTGTGGTACTAGCATTTGCTGGGATTCCAAATAACTTGATTTGGGGAGAGAAGAGGAGGCTTACCAAACTTCTTTGTGGTTACCATTTAATGCTTTGGGGTCCTTTATTTGGCACGGAGTTTGGTAAAGTGAGTAATACACTATTTTTGGAAAATAAACCTGGACAATTTTAAAATGTTAAGTTTGGACACAATATTTAACCCTGGACCTGCACCTTAAAAACCAGCAGAGTAATAGAATGTTCTGTTGCCTGGGTGCACATTGAAATTTATAAGGAATTCCAGAAGATACTTGAGTGTGGGTAGGTCTGTTAAGGCAGTCTGGTGACATGGGAGGCCCAGAGCCCCTTTCAGGTTTCCTATGAGGTGAAAACTTGTCATAATGACATTAAGATATTGTCCCTTTTTACCATTCTCAAATAAACCGTGGATCTTCTGAGAGAAAAGCAGATGCCCATGAGAATCTAGATGTTTTAATAAAGATGACTATACACACACACACACACACACACACACACACACACACAAACAAAAACAAAAAAACAAAGGTGGGGAGAAAATGAAGCTGGATCTCAGGAAGGACCAAAAAGCTGCCTGGAATTCAGGTGGCATTTCTCTAATTCAAATGTCTTATTCCACCCCCTCCTACAGACCAAATTACCCTGCTGCTTGTCACCCATGGAAAAAATTTCTTGTCCATAGCTCATGTGCTGTACATCTCACCTCTTAGAAAGATAGAGTCTGTCTTTGTCTCTGTGCCACATTCTGGGGGAGGAGCCTGTGATTGACTCAATTTTGGTTCCAACAGCTGCCGCCAAGATTCACAAAGAGTCACTGTGCAAACAAACAAACAGGAACCATAAACTTATCTTTATGGCATTTCCAAGAGAAGAAGGTTTAGGGAGCAAAGTAGGTAGTGATCCACTGACATGGCTCACTGATTTTGCTATCCTCAGAGCATCATTCTGTGTCTCCAGTTGGATTGGATCAAGTTCAGTTCACACCATGTATAGTCAGACTTGCCCTCAGGCCTTAATCCTGCAATTGTTCTTCAAAATATTTGAATTTGTTCAATTACACTTTCAAAAACATTTGAATAGTAACTTGTTCTGTTCTAGGTATTATGCCATATACTGAGGGTATCATGGAGTGAGGTAGCGTGAAGTTCTTGACCTCATGATGCTAATGTATATTCTTGCTGCTTTGACTTAAAAAAGAAAAAAAAATTGTAATCTTTCCATTATCACAAGCCCTGCCTGGTTTGTGAGTATTGATAATTCTGTTAGTTCTTTGTCAGCACCACTGTGTTTTCAATTCTTTTTTTTTTTCTCTCTTAACGCTCTTTTTTCTTTTCTGAACATTTAGTTGTATTTTCACAATATTAGGCAGGCCTCCCAATAACATCCATTTTGGAACTGGAAATTATTTATCTCCTACCAGTGCAACTCCAGAATCATCAAGTCCTGAATTCTAGACCCGTCTCTACAGCCAAAGACCGCTGCGACTTTGGGGAAACCCCTAAGAGCTCTGAGGCTTAGCTCCTTCCCTTTAAACCAGAATCAATCCACTAATCAATTAATCATATAAGGGATTTTGACTAAAATACATGGTGACTTCTACCTTTATATGTGCAAAATCTTTAATGTTTACACAGTGTTAGTTATCCATCTGTGTGCCCTTTTCTTCCCCCTCACTTTGTTACCATTGTCTCCATTCATCACTTTTTCTGCACACGTTGAGAACATCATGGGAGCGGGGTAAGGCTGGGTCTAAGAGGAGCTGGAATGAGATGGTCAACTCTTTCCAGGACTCTCAGCCGATGAACTCAGTTACTGTGTTTCTGAGAAGATTGATTGTTGATTTTCCTTGGAAGCTTTGGGGTCACTGTTCCTTTAAGAGTCTCTGTCACTCTGTCTGTCCTCTCCTTTTACCCTACCTCATGGCACAGTTTTATCTATTAATTTCCTGGCTCAGCTCTATGTTTCTGCCCTAACCTCAAACTCATCCCCACCTCCCTAAGGCTTTTTTGGTTAATTTTCTCCTCTAGTGCAGCCTCATTCTTTACCCCCATTCAGTGAACCCCATCCTTCATGGCTGCCAACTCACCTGTCTCTCCATTTGCATACTTCCACACTGAAATCTGCCCCAACTCTCTTCTTCATTTGTCACACACACATCCTCCGTCTGCCTCTATATCCTTGTCGTATACTTGTGAAAGCCAAGACTTCTCACATGTTATGTACCAAGCTATGGGATATGCACTTTCCGTGGAACATCACATTGTATCCTGAACAAGGCCGTGAATCAGTACTATTAAATTCATTTTACAGCTGGGGGAACAGAGAGGTAAAGTTGCATCCTCCAGATCACACAGCTAAGAGGTGGCAGAGCAGGTTCAAGCAGAAGTCTGTCTCCTGCAACTGATCTTGAAAGCACAAGGCTGTAGGTTCTCTGTTTTTGAATCTATTGCCACCTCACCCCTGTTCTATCTCTGCTGAAACGACCCATTTTAAACTTTGTCAATGGCATGAATCCAATAAATTTTATCTGGTCTCATTTTCTTTAACTACCTTCAGCATTCATCACTGTGCTATATTTAGGGAAATTTCTACCCTGTCCTATGACACTGAACTTCCCCCCGCACTAATTCATCTCCCTTCTCCTAATTCCAAAAAGTGAGTATTCACTAAATACCAGGATTTGAACCTCTGCTCTTCTTTTCTAGACAAGTTCCTTCAGAGAACTCAGAAATGAAATAAATCAAGATGAAATTACTTTTTTCTTATTTTTAATTGCTCTAAGAGATAACCGACTGTCTAAAGGAAAAAAAGTAGCAAGGTATTGTGAGTTTACACATGTAAAAGTAAAAGGTAGGGAAACAGTAACACCAGGGATGGGTGGAAGGAATTGAGAATATATTGTATGCAATGCTGTAAGATCCTTCCCTCCATGTGGCATAGATATTTGAAGGTAGGCTATTATTAATTAAATAATATTAATTTAATTGTATTAAGTTATACTATAAATTGTAGGGTAACCACTCAACAACTTAAAGAAGAGGTAAAAATATTAAGGAAGAGATAAAATAGGATCATAAAAAATACTCAATTAACAAAAGATAGAAAAAGAAGAAAAACAAAACATAGAACAAATAGAGCATATAGAAAATAGCTAGCAGATTTTAATCCAACCATATCAGTTGGTGTATTAGTTCTACTTGGCTATGCTGATATAGCAGACCCTGAACCCCCCAACATAAATAATGGCTTAAACACAGGGATGTTTGTTCCTCACTCATTAGATGGTCCACTGCACGTGTTCTTGGCAGCGGGCATCTTTCCTCCAGGTGTTTGCTCAGGGACCTGGCTCTTTCCATTTTGTGGCTACACCATTCCCTCAGGCCTCATTGTCATGGGCATTTGACTATTAAAAAGGAAGAAGACACATAGTTTCTGAAATGACTTGTTCTGCAAATGGCCTGCATCACTTTGCTCTCATGCCATTGGCTAACCCACGGTCATGCAGCCTCACCTACACAGAAGGGCAGTTAGGTAATGTTGTCTAGCTGAGTCCTGGAAGAAGAGGAGACAGATTTTTGGGTGAAAAGCCAGTACTGTCTGCTACAGATGAACAGCTAAACTGAAAGGTTACAGATCTTCAAACTTTATTATCCATAAAAGTCAACTTGGCGTTTGAAACAATTGCATGTACTTGGGCTTTACAAGAAAAAAAATCAGATTTTGGGGTAAGGCACAGAAATCTGTATTTTATTTTGTGCCAGTAGATTGGAAAGCATGGATGGTAACTGAAGGAGTGCCCATGGGAGCCAGTGATATCCACTCACAAACAGAAAAGAGGAGATGATTCTGAGAGGAGTAATCTGTAGGGTTTGGATTGAACCCAGGAAATGAGAAAATAGAGACTGAGGTCGGCCAGTGTACTTTGGGGTGTTGTCCTGGCAGAAGAAGGAAATGATTGAGAAAGAAGGGTACACATTTATTAATATGGCTCATTTGTAGTAATTACAAGTGGTATATATTTATTACAGATAATTGTTAACAATCTGGAAATACAAATGAGTTATACCAAATATAGTTACTCTCCTCTTTTATCTTCCATTTTCTTATCAGCATTTTTCCATACCATTATATATTCTTCAGAACCATTTAATTGTCTCATAACTGTCTTACATAACTTGTTAATTATTTCCCTATTTTTGTCCATTTCATTTACGGGCTTTTTTCTCACTGTTACAAATAATAATACAAAGAATAGTCATCCTTGAACATACGTCTATATTAACATTTCTGGCTATTTTCTTGGGCTGGCTTCCTAAAAATACAACCATTGGGACAACAATCCTTTACTTTCTCAATTTCTTGATAATGTTGAGTCGTGCAGAAACTTCTTCAGAGAGTTGAAAAAGTATGATGAAAAAATGGAGCTTTTTTGTTGTTGTTTTCAGTCTCCTTTTAAAATTTTAATTTAATTTTTATTTTAAATTAGAGTATACTTGATTTACAATATTGTGTTAGTTTCAGGTACACAGCAAAGTGATTCAGTTATACATATACATATATCCATTCTTTTTGAGATTCTTTTCCCATGTACGTTATTACAGAATGTTGAGTAGAGTTCCCTGTGCTATACAGTAGGTCCTTTTTGGTTATCTATTTTATATATAGTAGTGTGTAAATGTTAATCCCAAACTCCTAATATATCCCCCCCTGCCACTTTTCCTCTTTGGTAACCATAAGTTTGCTATTGAAGTCTGTGAGCCTGTTTCTGTTTTGTAAATAAGTTCATTTGTATCATTTTTTAGATTCCACATGTAAGTAATATCATATGATATTTGCCTTTCTCTGACTTACTTCACTTAGTATGATAATCTGTAGGTCCATGCATGTTACTTCAAATGGCATTATTTCATTATTTTTATGGCTGAGTAGTATTCCATTGTATATATATACCACGTCTTCAGAAAAATGAAGTCTTTTGATTTGTAAATGGCTCTCTTCCTAATTCACACCCTTACCCCTGGAGTTGTTATAAGGATTAAATGCAACCAAGTGTGTAAAGTGTTTAGTGATGCATCTGGCATTTAATTAGCACATAGTCAGTTAACTATTAATACTGAACAGTAGCACACAAATGTTATACCTGTTAAACTCTGTCTCATACTAACTGTGTGAAGCACGGACCGTCACTTCCCTTCTCTAAGCCTCAGTTTCCTCATCAGTAAATGAGCATAAATTACTGCCCACTTACCATGCTTTTGTGGAGTTTTCTCATATGTGAAGTATGTGGCACAGTATCTGTGATATAATAAGCCTTCAGTCAATGTTCACTAATAGTATTTATTATTTCTCAGTCTACGGAAATTGGGAATTTCCTTATGATTTTCCATTTCCTTATTTCTTTCTATGTACACACTCCCATTTCTATCTCAGTTTGAAATAGACTACATGAAAGTA
This sequence comes from Mesoplodon densirostris, assembly GCF_025265405.1. NCBI lineage: Eukaryota > Metazoa > Chordata > Mammalia > Artiodactyla > Ziphiidae > Mesoplodon > Mesoplodon densirostris. The sequence goes on along the minus strand of NC_082670.1, from coordinate 42,943,751 downwards.
CGGATATAATCTATCTCATCATGTGTGGTAAGGCAGGGAGGAGTGAAACGTGCAGGAAACCCTTTTCAAAAACGAGAGAGGGTCTATGAAAGCATTAGTAATCCATCACGTTAGCTTACTCACCCCCAACAGCAAGGTATCATGCTTTACGCACCAATTTTGGTGTATAACTTCAGTGTATGAAAACACTGGGCTTTATTCATGCATGCCAATAGTTCACTATCTGTGGTTTACAAAGCATGGTATGTTCACAGTACACATGAATGTCAAGTAGTTGGTACCAAAACTCAATATATGGTAATTCTTTAGAGTGCTGGGTGAGTAGAATCTCAGAGCAAGATCTGGGCTCCCTGGAAAGAGTGCTGTGACCCACTAGTGACACTGGTCTGGCTGCTGGGGGAGAAGTAGTGCATCACATGTGGATAATTACAATCCTCTGTTGGAGGGAGTATTAGCTGTGAGGAACAAGTTGAAGGGAAAAATATTAGAAAAATTAGTATATTTGTTATATTTTATCCTACATGAATATTTGTCTTTTTCCTCATGAGTAACTTAAATCCTAAAATGAGTAATTTCCCTGTCAGAGATTTACTTGTTATTTTAATTCAAATGTAACATTATTACAGATTTCTAAAGAAAAATTTGGTCTTGGCAAAAAAAGTAGACGTCACTTCAAAAAATAACATTGTTTATTATTCCAAAATTCTTCTGTATATTCCTTAATACTTTACTAACTTCAATACCTAAAATTGTAGATTTCATTAAATATTTTGAAATCAGACATATATAGAAGATTATACGTTTTGGAAAATGATTTCTTTGACTCCTCTTCTTTTCATATTTCTCAGTTTTGTTTGGAGAATAAGTTCTTACAGCATGAGAAAAAGTCGGGATGATACTTTTAGTTATTGTATCAGCATGATCTGGGCATCTAAGCACTATGCAAAATTAACAAAGTTAACTCTCCTCATAGCTCACCTGAGATTGTAGTACAGAGTGATAATGCTCGTGTTATATCTACAGCTAATTTGCAATTTTCCAGGAGAAGTGGTCATTCATATTTTATCCATTTTCCTCAGCCTTAAGTCCAAGTACACATCTGGGAGCTCAAGCAGATGAAGCCCATAACCGCACTCACCAGGCTTTTCATAACCTGGGTCACTGTGTTAATGGCTTTGGTCATGAGCTTTGAGGAAAGTGGAAGCCAAAGTCACCTCCCCTTTGAGTTCTGTATTTGTTTCATTTTAGGGAGAATTAGCTCCCTGAGTTCTAGAGAGAATCGTTTCTCATTTGGCAATAGTGAACTATTTCTCAGTGACAGACAAAATGTATAGTAATGTTAATTTCTAAAACTAATCTCCATGAGCTACAGAGCTTTGTATGTATTCTAAGTCCCTGGCACATAGAACATGCTCAATAAACATGTTCAAGTCAAAGGAAGAATAATAAAAAATATACTGACTACATTGAACCACAGATGATGTGCTACGCACCATTAGTAAAAGTTTCCTTATTTTAAAGGTAACAAAATATTTATTTGCATAATATAAAGCTATTTACTTACGTATTTGCTGTTTCTGGGTTGGAACACAGTGGCAGTTCAATGCTTGACTTTAACTTGGTGGATTTTGGTGTTACATCGCCATCTTGTGGTTATTGATCTGAAGATATTTCCTTCAAAACAAAATCCAAATGCTTTGTTTTGCAACATACTGTATGGTGCAGAAAAACGTTTGTGTTTGTGTGCTTACACACACACACACACACACACACACACACACACACACACCCGCCAGGAATCTGACCATCTGAAAAGCAGTGTTTTAGATTTGGAGACATCGGTAAGGAAATATCTAAGATTAATCTTTTAATGCAGTCTCTTGTATGATAAAATCAGCTATGCAACCCATCTACTATTATCAAATACACGAGGATATTATAGCAATGTATTTTCTATAATACTATGATTTCAGTAGCAAAGTAAAAACATGTTTTCTTTGTTTACCATAAAGAACAGAGAAGAAATAATGTTTTTCTTCCTGCTCTGTTAAGAACTTGTTTACTTCATAATATGTACCATTTCTAATGGAATAGGGAAGTCGAGGTAAAGAAAACATACACAGTGAAATCAAATTTTCTTAGATGACTATGACTAGCAATTTACAAAACATCTTGTTCCAAAATACAGTCATCTAACTTAGTGTATGGGTAACACTATCCATTGAGAAGATATGTTTTTCTGGGGAACAGAAATGCACGTTTGATAGAGGACAGAATTGAGATGATATTACATAGAAAGTTCTATTTTTAAAGTACTGTGATTTATTTTTTGAAGACAGACTTTAAAAGGAACACATATCTTAATATTCTCCTTCACAGCTAAGGTATATTTTAATAAACTCTCTTTAAATTTGCTTATTGAAATTTTAAATCCACATACTGCTCTTAGAATTGATTTAATTGATTTGTGACTAGCACTCACAGAAATATAATCTGTTCCAGAGCGAATGTGATGGTAGAAAAGAGGGAAGGACCATTTTCCAGGGAGGCTTTCACCCAGATCATGTCTGCCTTTACGAAATTATGCACACAGATTAGCCCTGCACACTTACACCCTATAAAGATCAGTTAGTTTCAAAATAAATTGTTGGTCAATAAACTCAGTCATAGGTTTATTTATTCTCATTTTCATTTATTTACTGTTATTCTACGACAGGCTACAGTTTGCAGAAACCTTTCTTTTTCCTTTTCTAATTATATATGTAATTACATTCATTGTGGGGCCATTAGAAAACAAAGACAAACAGAATTAAAATAAAATAAATTACCTATAGCCACACCACCCAGTGATCACTGCTGTTGGCATTTTGGTATATCATCCAAATTCTACCTTTTTTTTTTTTAGAAAATGGGATTATGGTTCCATACACCATTTTAATGTCCTGTAATCTGTTTCTTTCCCTTAACTATGCATTTACATAGCATTTATCATTCCATTTTACAGCTACACCTTAACTAATTTAAATTAGTCCCTATTACAGACATTTGGATGGTTTTCAAATTTTTATTCATATAAAACCTACTGTAATAAATCTATATATAAGGGGTGTGTTTCATGTGTGACACACATACACTCATCCATATATATCTATTTGTTTTTATTTCTTACCTAATTATTTACTTAGAATTTGTGAAGTATTCCTAGGAAGTACCTTTTTGATAGGAATTTCTAGGATAATGGATATTGACAATTAAGACTAATTACTAGTTAATTGCTCAACAGAAAAAGTGTTCCAGGTTATTTTCCTACCAGTTTAAGTTTTCTTGTTTACCTTCAGTTCCAACAACACCTGCTTTTTGTCATTGATGTTAATCAAAGTCTAATGCACATACAGAAAATTGCACAAATCATAAGCCCTCATGGTAGACTAAAGCCATCTTTCACCTCTCATGCTGGTACTGCTGACATTCACTACCTCATACTTTTTGGGGTGTTCTTCCAAAAACAGGTTTTCTTGAAAAGCTGATCTGTCCTGATTAACTCTTTGCTGCCCCAGGGTACAGAGCATCTCTAAATGAAAGCTCACTCAAACCCACAGTTGATAAAGTCTGAGATGGATGAGAACCTTACCTCAGGGGTTCTCACACTTAATTACACAAGAGAATCACCAGGGGGGAGCTTTAAAGAAATACCAATGCTTGACCCCATTCCCAGACAAAGATTCTGGGGAGAAACTTGGCTGTTAGTTTTAAAAGGTCCCCGGGTGATTAAAATTGGTAGGGATTGAGAACTACTGAAACCTCTTTCTCCTGGAGTGATAGATTCAATTCCACTAAATAGATAAATATTAACCTATAGGTGAAAAATGCCTCTGTCTATTTGATGTTCTGGCAGACTTCCAGAGATGAGCTCAGTGTCTGAACCTTTATCTTTTCCAACTACCGGACAATTCCACAGATTTCACTCCTAGAGCATAATTCTTTAAACTTACTATTTTGATTCACTGCAAATGTAGACTGTCCTAAATGGACCAGTAGTTTAGCTGGTCCGTTATTAACACCCAAATATGATTGAGCTTTGAGAGAGGTCGTGATAAAGGAAGAAGGGCCATTGCCACCTTCCCATGTTGAGTAGTATAATAAGGAGAAATGGAGGTACAGAAGCAAACCAATTATATCTGTAAACTTTGCATTAGTCCCAAAGGCATCTATGGCTTTTGGACTATGGTTCTGCCCTTGAGAGCCTTGGTAAACATTTTAGGTCTCACCAGAGAAAATTCAGAACAGTAAAATTGTGCAGCCCCTTGAACCATAATGGAAAAGAACATAAAAAAGAATGTGTGTGTGTGTGTGTGTGTGTATATATATATATATATATGTATATCTGTATATATATATGTGTATATATATGTATATACACATATATATACATATATATGAAACTGAGTCACTTTGCTGTACAGCAGAAATGAACACGACATTGTAACTCAACTATATTTCAATTAAAAAAATGTGCAGCCCCCTTGGCACGTCAAAGGAGATAGGAGCCACCTGAAGATCTCCCAAAAGCTAAATCTCAAACAACGTGAGTGACAAGACATATAAAGGAACATTGGATTACAACCCGAAGTACTAAGTAAATACCCATGAGTCTCTACTGATATAAACAAATGTTTAAATAAATAAATAAATATGGGAGAAGAGACAAATCTCTCATATGGGAAATTTCTAAATAATTTAGGTAGGTATTCTCCACTCCTTAGGTGTGAGCTGCACATAGTGACTTTTTTCCAAAAAGTACCATATGGAAAAGGGGGCGTGGGGTCAAGGTGAACATCATCAGTTGTAAACCATATAGTAAGCACCCTTGATATGATGTGTTAAGACTGGCACTTCCCCTGTGTTGTTCTCCTCACAAAACTTCAGGACCCCAGTCTAACCATGAGAAAACATCAGACATACCCACATTGAAAGACATTGTGCAAAACACATGACAAGTAACAATTCAAAATTGTCAAGGTCAATGAGAACAAAAAACGTCGGAGAAGGTGTCCCAGCCACAGCAGGAGATAAGACAACTACATGTAATGTGGCACCCGGATGAGTTCCTGGAAAGGAAAAGGACATTAGCTTCTAAACGAAGGAAATCTAAATCATGTGTGGACTTTAGTTAATAATAACATATTAGGGCTTCCCTGGTGGCACAGTGGTTGAGAGTCTGCCTGTCGATGCAGGGGACACGGGTTCATGCCCCAGTCCGGGAAGATCCCACATGCCATGGAGTGGCTGGGCCTATGAGCCATGGCCGCTGAGTCTGCACGTCTAGAACCTCTGCTCCGCAACGGGAGAGGCCACAGCAGTGAGAGGCCCGCGTACCACAAAAAACAAAAACAAAAACAAAAACAAAAAAAACATATTATATGTGTTTGTTAGTTGTGACAAATATATCATAATGATGTAAGATGTGAACAATAGGGGAAATTGTGTGTAATGTATGGAAATGCTGTGTATTTTCTTCCCAAATTTTCTGAAAATTTAAAACTATTCTAAAATAAAAAGTTTATCAAAATGTAAAGGAAAAAGAAAGAAAGTGTGATTCCCCAGAGCAGCAGTGAGAACAGCATCTGGGATCTTGTTAAAAATTCAAATTCTCAGGGCCCAGCCCAGACCTCCAGAATCAGAAACTCTGGGGATGTAGCAGCCATTTGTGATTCTGCTTCTGTGACTGAGAACTGCTGATCTAGCAGATTGGCCAAGGGCTCTGTTTCCCAGCACTTCTCATTTTAGATGAGGTCATGTTACTTTTTCTTCAATGTCCAGGAGTTAAGAGTCAGATTAGCCTCTTAGTGGCTTCTGATTTCCCAATTGTCCCTTTCCACAGAGGGCTGCTCTGCTTGCCTCTCTTCTTATGCTATTCAAATCTGATCCCCAGGGTCCCTTTCAGACCCTTTTGTGCTCATGTCTTTCACAACTTTTCCAGTCCACAGAGATCTCCACCTTGGATATCCCCAGACTCATAACATGAACCAACTTACATGTTTCCAGAGGCCACGAATCACAACAGAATGTGAATTCTCTGGAGACACGGGTGACCTTGGGCAAAATGTGTGATCCCTCTGTACTTGAGTTTCTTCATCTGTGATTTGGGGATGATGGAAGAGTATCTACCTCCTGGGTTTTTGTGGGAGTTGTGAGTTAGTATCATAAGGTATTAATAATAATATCCAGCACTTAGTGAGGACCCAGTAAGTGTCTCTTCACTTCTCCCAAAACAGCAGGGTTTTGTGCACAAAATAAATTAATGGCTCAGTAAAGATTGGGTGAATTGAGTGAATACGTTGAGCTCACAAAATACAAGTTCAGACATAGGACAGCTCTCCACCCACCCCCCACGTCTGTTTTCGAAGGCACCTTGATTTTCAGTCAGGATGTTGGAAATCTTTCCTGTTGGTTATATAAGGTTTTTAGACTAAAGCTCAAAATTAAGTTGGAAAATACACCCCATGTGTGTATTTATCTTACTTCAGTCTTCATCCCCTACATTTGTTCTGTTATCAATGAAAACACCATTTCAATTTTGATCTAAGATTATTCTCATTCCCGAGATCCTTAGCAGAGTGTCTGTTAGCCCAAAAGATGAGATTAGTCAGAAAAGAAATTAGCACCTCGGGGACTGTTCTAGCAGTAGGTGGGTAAGTGAATAGATTGGAATCATGGTTCAGATTTTCCCTATTTGCTCTTTGGAACAGGTTAAATAGAAATGCAACAACTTACATTCCATAAAGAGACAAACCTTGGGTGTTTGGGTTTGTTTTCCAGATGGGGATTAATGTGGTGGATTCTGCAGTATCCGGATTAGGTGGTTGCCCTTATGCAAAAGGTGCTTCTGGGAACGTAGCCACTGAGGATTTGATCTACATGCTTAATGGCCTGGGGGTCAAGACAGTAAGTTAACGTAGCATATTTTAATATTCATACATTCCTTGCAGATTCAAATTGGAATGCTTCTTGGATTTGGGAAGCAACTTTGAGGTCAAGTTTTACTACACTTTTGCTCTTTGCTAAAATGCATAGTGGGAAAATACAATAAAAAATTCTTGGGGTGGGTTTTATAAAGTAACTTATTGCTACAGTTAGATCACCAATAATGCTACCATTTTGCATTTTTATGGGGCTTCATGATCTCCAAAGTCCTTTTTCATCTAGTATCCAGTTTGATTTCACACACTTTGTGAATTTGAGCCTGTCTTTGTTACTATGATTATTGTTTTTGCTGTTTTGTTTTCCTTGGAGGAAAACTAAGATCTTGATTTTCTCATGGTGACAAGTAGGGCTTCTGGAAGAGAGCCCAGGGCATTTTTAAAATGGCCAGTGGAGGACCAGAGCTTAATAATACTTAGCATGTGAGCAAGAATACTCTCTTTACAAGTGCTACCTGAAAAAGTCACATGCTCTATAATAACCCACCAAAATTAGTACCTTGTTTTGCCACATGTTGTTAAAATGGCCTACCAGTTTCTAAGGCAGATTTTCTTTTTTTTAAGGATAAAATATAAAAGGCAAAAAACTGTTCACAGATTATCAGAAGTTCAAAACGTTTTCTGAGATGTAAAGCATCACCTGGATTACAGAATGGAATTGTCCTCTCCATCTCTCCTCTCTCTCCTCTCCCCTCATTCTACTGAGTGATGCTCCTGCAGCAGCCAACTTGTCTGCAGTCTCCTTCCCTGTGGCATTCGGTTTCTCACCTCCACCCCTTGCTCTTGCTTTCACCACCCCTTGGAATAGCCTTACTGCCCATACTCGATTTCACCTGGAAAGCGAGACACCACCATCCTCAAAAACGCACCTTCTAGCATCTCCCTGCTGATTTCCCAGGCCCACACTGCTGGGTTCCTCTCCTCCGTGTTTCCAGGCTACCTTTGTGTCTTCCGCTGAACCTACCACAAGGTTGTAGAACAATCTTCTTTCTGTGTCTAGGTCCCCCTGCAGGTAGAAATATAGTATGACAGCTGATTCACAGGTGCCTGTTGCCTAGAGACCCTCAATAATGTTCAGTGAAAGACTGATACCACTTGGCACTAAACACCAGGAGCCTCTCTTCTCTGGTTAGAAATGGCTATTACAAAGTAGCCTGATTGTTTTTGTCATTTCCATTAGAATTGTATGACCGTGACAGAAGTAGAAATCCTTTCTTTTCTTAAAATTTATTTTATTGAAATATAGTTGACCGGCAATGTTGTGTTAATTTCTACTGTAAAGCAAAGTGATTCAGTTATATATATATATATATATATATATATATATATATATATATATATATATATATATATATATTCTTTTTATTTTTTATTAAAAAATATTTTTTTATTTTATTTTCTTTTTCTTTTTGCGTTACATGGGCTTCTCACTGTTGTGGCCTCTCCCGTTGTGGAGCACAGGCTCCGGACGCGCAGGCTCAGCGGCCATGGCTCACAGGCCCAGCTGCTCTGAGGCATGTGGGATCTTTCCGGACCGGGGTACAAACCCGTGTCCCCTGCATCGGTAGGCATTCTCTCAACCACTGTGCCACCAGGGAAGCCCTATATATTCTTTTTAATATGGTTTTCCATTATGGTTTATCACAGGATATTGAATACATTTCCCTATGCTATACAGTAGGGCCTTGTTGTTTTATCCGTCCGTTATATAATAGTTTGCATCTGCTGATCCTAAACTCCCAATTCATAGAAATCCTTTCTTGAACATTTAAGTGACTTGGTTGAACTCAGCTGAGTTAACATATGAACTCTGCTTCATATGTGTCAGGCCATGTGGGTCCAAACGCAAATAAGCCATGTTTCCATTCCTAAGAATTTCACAGTTCAAGGACAGTTGTTACATTGGATATCAGCCAACAAGCCAAGATTCTCTGTACAACCTGTATCACTATGTCTCCCATTCCTAGTCAACTACCAAGAGCTACTGCTTCAACTTCTAAAATATTCTGGTTGTTTGTTCCTTCCTTACTATCCTTGCTGTAGCTACATCAGCACAAGTTCTTATCTCTTTCCTGGATATTCATCCTCCACACTGGTCTGCTGGTTTCAGACTGCCTTTAAATTCATCCTCCATGCTACCATAAAAGATTTTATCTAAAATACAAATATGAATATTCCTTGCTCCTATTTGGGTACTCATCAGTGGATTCCCATTTTCTGAAAAGCAAGGCTGTGTTCTACACCTTTTATAACTTTTCCAGTCACCTCTGCCCATTACTTTCCATGTATCCCATGGTATTTTTCAGATGTCTCGTACTCTTCTCTGCTGACAGTACCTCATTCCTCTTACTTCTTCTCAAGGACTCATACTGTCCGTACAAGCCAGGATTTACCTCCCTGGCACCCTTCCCTGACACACTCCTCTCCACTTGTTTCTATACCCTTTTCCTCAGTGGGTTGACTACCCTGCAACTCTGCCCTCACAATCATCCGTACATCTCTCTCTCTCAGTGACTTTAGTGGAAATACTGGATTTCCTGTTTAGGGCTCCATATTGCCTGCTTGACCACAGGTACCCTCAAGACAGAAACCATATTCTGTGAGAAGTTCTTGAAACCGCAAAATGGATCATAGTACATGAGACATATTTAAGCACCTGGTTTAAGTGCTACAAGATTCAAGAATAAATGCAACATTATTTCATAAAGGTATCTGTTCATTAAATAAAATGGTAGAGGAAGGCCAAAACAGAATCCTTTAGTATGATACCAACCAATCCCACTGCATAATTACTATAAATGGAATTACTGGAAAGCAAAGAAGAATGCTGGTGACTAAAATCTTGTTATCTTTTGTTAGATGTTATTCAGAAATGAAAGACACACATGTAGCTTATTATTTACAAAATTTACATATTACTAGATTACGGATGTAAAACCAAAATCTGCCTAACAGATATTCCACCCAAAACCATTACCATGACAAAACCAAAGCACATGTTAGCATCCTAAAAACAACTTCATAATAAAAAGAAACAGTGAAAATTACTTACCTGTCATTTTACAAAATATTTTTGATGATTTTTAAACAGAAGTAAACTACAAAGAAAACAGTGCCCTAAAAGTTTCTAGAGAGAAATGACTACCTATATTAAAATGATGACCTCTTTTTGATCACTTATATGAAAAGCCCCTATGAGTATTAATACTTGTCTGTTTTAAGAAAACGACAAACTTACATAAATTTTAAAAACTACTCCTTAATAGCAAGGGAGCCTGAGTCTGTTTGATTTTAAGTCCCTGTTGTTTCTAGTCTGTGTAGACGGAGGGCATACGAGCTTATGAAATACTACATGGGCAAATCTCTGGTTAATCCACCTAACACTGTGCCCCCGTTCCACCCTCCTCCCCCCCAGTGACAGCACAGGTGCAGGGTGGAAACCTCGATGGTGATATTTGGCTCCACCAAGCCCAAGATGACGGGCCTGCCTTGAACTTGGCCTTCATACCCAACTGTCGATCTGTCATCCATGGATTTACCAAAGCCTTTGTTGATCCTACTTATGCTTTCAAACAGTGCAAGCTCTCAGGCAAACAAGTTCCAGATGTGTACTAAATACTACTTCATTTTATTGGACTACCTCCTTCAATTTCATGCCAGTAAGAGTGTTTCTAAACATGATTAAAAATTATACATTCATCTGTCCCATATTTCTTACAGCTTTATCAGGTTTGTTTCTTTATATACTAAGAGGAGTCCCCCCCCAAGTCCTTATCTTTGAACTCCTCCAAACGATTATCATTTTAATTGCCCTTCACTGATATTTTGTAGAATCTTTCTGGTTCCACTGTTGTCCTTTGTAGAGTTTAGGTACCAGCATGAATTACACTGAGTTATTCAGGTGTGACTAGCCTATGGTTTTATAGGGTCAGATTCAAGATACGTTTTAATAAAGCAGAAAAATCTAAATCTACATAATTCACGGAGATAAATGTGGCCACCCCCATCAATAATGAACAGCATTTTGTTTAGTAATTTTAAATGGTTAAGTAACTACTAATACAATTAAAAGGAATCCGTTTTGTCTTCTTTCTCCTTAACCCCCCTTCCCACCTGGTATCACTGTCATCTTTGTCTCACCAGGGTGTGAATCTTTACAAAGTGATGGAAGCTGGCGACTTCATCTGCAAAGCTGTGAATAAAACTACAAACTCTAAAGTAGCACAAGCCTCATTCAACGCTTGACTTGAATGTATTTGTGAGTTAAGGCTGAGAAGCTCCATTTCAGCTACAGATACTCATCTGAAAATCATTACTGCCAACTTGTTCTGAAATGTGAAATAATAGACAAGAGTGGGGGAAAAAAGAGATACTTTGAAAAAGAGTAGGCTGGATAGATTATGAAATTGATGGGAAGATACACCAGTCATCAGGTGAATTGCAAGCTGAGGCTAAATAATAAAATTTGTGGACATGCTTTGAACTTGGAGAAAAGTCTACTCTTTTGCTCTTATAGAAATAACTTTTTAATTTAGGCGACGTGAAAATTGGCTTCAGATTTCCCTAAGTATCAAAAACTGTGTTAATACTTAATCAAGCTGGCTTAGCACAGCATACATATCATCAGTAGTTTATGAGCTCCTGCATGGTGTGCAAAGTGTGTGGCCTCCATATTATACGTTATGTGCCTCTGGATCTCAACGTCCCATTTGCCAAGTCAGTTAAATTATGGGCAAAGTGCCAAATCTCCATCTGACCCTACATAATTTTTAGCGATAGAACTTTTATATTTCAAGTATGCTAACATCTGTTAATTATTTCAGTGGCTTTATCTTGTTCCAAGAGGCTGTGGTCAGTGACAAGATGCCACACCCTGGAAACATATTACCTTCCGTGTTTGTCACATGCATCCAGTTTACCTTGCTTTCCCCCTCATGAGCTGTAGTGAAAACCAGGAGCATGTTACTCGGCTTTTGAGAAACAAGAGGTACAACTTTCATCCCAATGTCTAAGTTGCAGTGATGAGAATAGAGTGATACATGTACTTTTATCATTTTCAGCTCACTTCCAAATTGTCCAAGAAATGTCACTGTGATCCTAAGAATATTAAGGCAGTTATTAAAATTCATGAAAAAAAAACAACTTTTCCAGTGATTCAGTTTGATTAAATCACATCTGTTTGGGGTTGACTTTTTATGGTTACTTTTAATGTTGAAGTGGCTGAAATTATATCTTTTGCAATAGCATTGCCAGAAATAGCAAACATTAATATATCAAAGTTGAGAAGAGGCACAGGACGGCTATGTTAAGAAAGAAACATTTCTGTAACCTATGCAGATCGTATGGGGACAGTATTATTCCATGTGGATCTGAATTGCCAGTTTTATTATTTATGTAGACTTCTCCAACGATAGTGGGTGATCTTATCTTTGAATAAATTTGAATAGAATTTGAAATATGAAAGTGAGCATTGTGGGCTTTCTATTAAATATTCATCAAAACCACAGAAAGGAAAAGAAATTCAAGAAAATAAGAGAAGTACTGATTATAACTACATTAACTTTAAAGATACACAATCATAAGAAAAGGATCACAAGGGAAGCGTATTGGAAATTGACCAAAACTAAGTTCCTATGGAGAAGGCTAACGCTCAGGTCATGATGGGTGACAGAGCAGGAGCTTGTCACCAGAACTGAATGACTCTTTGCATTTGGGTTAGTGCTGGGGCAGGGTCAGTGCAGAGAGCAAGCAAAATGGCAGCTCTTTGTGGATCTGTTACATCATCTCTTTTCAGGAAGAACATGACACTGTACCCGGGGGCAGGGGTGGGACACGGTCCCTAGTGTGCACAGCAGGATACCTACCCATCTTCTGAGGAGACTGACTTTTCCTCTCTCTTATGCAACTGTGGAATTCTTAGTTTTGAGATGTTCGGCAAAGCATCAGTTGATGCAAACTGCTTATAGAAACAGTGAAGGACCAAATTTTGTTTAGAAATAAAAACCACGGACTCTCCAAAAGGCAGAGCAAGTTGTGAGAACCCCAGGTGCAGCCTAGCACACACTTACATGGCACACACATCAGTCTACCAGTTCGTATCCCAGAACACCTGGAAGATTCCTAATCACATGCACCACAGGAAACGTTTGTGTTTTAAGTATCTGTTATCCTTTCTCCACCCAAACCATCTAAACCCTTCTGCTAACTTAAAGAGAGCTTCTTTTCTGGCTTGGGGGGGAAAATCACATAATCAATAAATCTGCCTGAAGTCCATAGGCAGAATCCCCTCAAAGCTATGTTTCCACTAACCAGAAAACTTTGGAATTGTTGTAGGACCTACCCAAACAACCCACCCACACATAAACCCACACCAGGGTTTGCCCTGGGTGAAAGCTTAGGAATGGCAAAGAAATTATGAAATACATATAGAAGTAAACTTTTATGGCATCTGTCCTTTAAGACTACTGTAAAATGTAGAAATTTTCTAAATTCTGGATTCATGAAATTCATAAAGCAAAGAAACGGAAACTGCCTATGACTTGCTGAGAAAATTCAGAATGCCCTTTTATGCTATCTATTCTGATCACTATAACATTTAATAAATACACTTTTAGCTACACTTATATGGCTATTCATTTCTATTTATGTGCATGAACTCCAGACATGAAAGTGGCAGGTTACTTAGCATTGAATACGTAAGCCACCAATATCCCTATCATAGCAGTAAAGGAGAGATAAAATAAGGCCTGGGAACCCTCCAGAAATCTGTATTAAATAGGCACGTGAAGAATTGCTGTGAATACCCATGATCATTTGCAAAGTGCTTTTGTGGACTAGAAGATAGAAGTTTTATGCTTATGTGGGGCAGGTCTAAAACTTAAAAAAGAATAGTTTTGGAGGTGTAGAGCTCGGGAGGAATGGGTGGGCTAGGGAGGAAGGCAGGGAGGAGGGATGCAGGATGGAAGGAGGAGGAGACGGTGGGGAGAGAGGGAGGAAGAGAAAGAGAGGGATGAGAAACTGTATTTATGTCCTGCCTGTGAGCAGCTCCAGTGGAAGGCATCTCCTGTTCTGGTAGAAGCATCAGTTAGTCTGCTTTAAACTGCAGGCAATAGAAAACCTCAACTCCATGGGCTTAAGCAGCAACAGTTTTCTCAGATATCTCAGAAACATTGCTTTTCCACCATCATTTAGCTTCGTGACTCATTTATGTTACAAGATAAGAGTTTCTGCCCATTTCCCTGTTGGCACCTTTGGGCTCCTGCACCTGGGAGTTGCAAGATGGTTGTAGCACTTCTGGGCTTCACCCTTCCCACAGGGCTCAGCCTCTGCTGAAGGCTTTTTCTTCTGGAATGCCTGTTTTTAATCAATGAAGAGCATTTTCCCCACCCCATCCCAAACTTCCTCTCCTGTTTCACTGGGCAGAACATCATCATGTGCCCCTCCCTTAACTACTTACGTGCGGAATAGACCATTAGGATACACAAGCCAAGGTTATGGGTGACCTTGAGTGGATCCGTGCAGTGGTGGGGAAAGAGGACCCTGTAGGACCACGTTTCCTGGTGAGGCAGGGTGGGAGAATTGAAGGCAGAAGAGCTCACACCTCTCAGGAAGGAGCTGTATCCAAGTTCTCTGAAACTGGAGGAATGGATGGAAATAGAAAAAAGTTTCAAACGTGAGAGGAGTAGGTTTCAAGGGTAAAGTAGTCCATCTTGCTAATTAGTCTCTATATTTTTCAGGAAGGTAGGAAGTGAGATCTGCGAGCATTACAACTGGGGGTGGAGTGAGGGCTTGAGAAGAATGGTAACGTGTGAAACCCACCCAGAGCAGTATTAGAGGTTAATGTACTCTAAAACAATAGTACAGATGAACTTATTTACAAAAACAGAAACAGACTCACAAACATAGAAAACAAACTTATGGTTACCAAAGGGGAAAGGTGGGGGGAGGGGAGATAAATTAGGAATTTGGGATTAACAGATGTACACTACCATATGTAAAATAAACAAGCAACAAAGATCCATGGTATAGCACAAGGAACTATATTCAGTGTCTTACAATAACCTATAATGGGAAAGAATAGAACAAAAAGAATATGGATATATACATATATATGTATGACTGAATCACTTTGCCGTACACCAGAAACTAACAATATTGTAAATCAACTATACTTCAATTTAAAAAAAAAAAGGAAGTGAACTTACTCTATAACAGTTTTCCAGGGGCTGTTATGTGCTAAATCTAAGTCCACTTCCTGGTCCTCATGCTACCTTTACACCTCTGTGTTCTACACACTTCCCCCTACTTGAAGCACTTCTTGATTTCTGTGACCCTGCTTTCTCCTGGGCCATACTACATCCTTGGTCCCAGGTCCTACCACCTCTTTCATTGTTTGGTCTCCTTCCTCTCTCCATTGTGTTTAACTAGAGACTCACAAATGCAAAATTGCCTACACCCCGCCCCCTCATCCAAATGTATTCTGTGACCAGAAGGGTTGTCATCACCTGGGAGCTTTTGGGAAAAGCAGAATCTGGGGCTCCACTCCAGACTGACTGCATCACCATCTGCATTTTTAACAAGATCCTTGCAGGACTCATATGTTTATTAAAGTTTGAGAAGCACTTGCCAGTTTGACACCTCCTCTCCGGTATTTAACAGGTATTGGAAGCTCCATGTATTCCAAGTACCTTGTGGCACTTCCCCTTGTGTGTTGTGTCCTAGCCTGTTGTCTTTTCTCTGCTCCTGGAACAAGCCAGCCTGGGACCCATTGCAGGTCCTTACCTGGTTATTCTCTCTTCCAGTCATGGGTCATGCTCCTTCCCTGGCTGTGATTTCTGGTCACTCAGGTCCTGACAGCATAAATACCACCTCCTTAGTGAGTCTTCCCAGACAACTCCAACTAAAGTAAGGCTTTAGTTACTTTCTCTCACATCAACTTGTTTCATTTAACTCTTTACTTGTTTATTTAACTCTTTACTTGTTTATTTAGTTGTTTATTTTCTTTCTTTCCCCAAGAGAATACATGCTCTAAGAGAGCAGGGTCTTTGCTGTGTTTAACATTCTTACTTCCTTAGGGTCTGGTGTAATAGCTATCTATTACATGGTGGTTAGGAGAAGAAGGGGAGTATGTAACACAGATGTCACATCCCCTGCCACCTTCCTCCCCTTGACTCTGTTTCCTGGAAAGATCCAATTGAATAGGCTCATCATCAGGATTTCTCCAGGATGCTTGGATTGGAGACAGATTTCACCAATTTTCTATATGTGGTGTCCCTCAAGCTTATTATAACAGCAAATAAAAATATACACATCAGTTGTGAGAAGGAGACACTGACCCAAATGCTCAGCCCCAGAAGAGAGGATGTGTACTGGACTTACTGCCCATCCATCTGTCCTGAGTTGTCTTTGGCATCATCTGATCTATTACTTAACCGCTATGCAACCTCAGTCGATTTACCAATCCCTTTAAACCTCACTTCAAACTTCACTTCCTTTACATATAAAACTTGGATAATAATGGCACTTATTTACACAGCTGTTGGAAAGATTTCATGAAATAATGCTTACAAGTGTTTGGCAAAGTGCCCATAAGTGGTCAATAAATGTTAACTATCATCATTTTTATTGCCCCTTTCTAGGGCGCTGCCCTGGAATGGAACTCCTCCTCCCTTATGAGTGGTTTAACCCTCATGGAAGCTCTCATAAAAGATCATCCTGTATTCTGTTCCATGAAAAGGGTGCATTGTCTTAAAAGGTCTGCCACGATCCTAAAAGAGACAGCTCACCATTAAACCCCAGAACCATGTAATCTTAAATTGGCACCAAATTTCCATGCTTCACTTCTTACACTGCATCATTGAACTATGCCTTCTGAGCTGACTTTTCTGTATTTCATGGGACTGTAGTTACTGTAGGAACTTACTATGAGACCTTTGCTGAGTAACCCTGTCTAAAGAACATCATAACAGCCTTAGTCTCCATATCCTGAATCACCTAAAGACAGAAATTTCACAAACATTAGGAATTTATTCCTACTCTTTTGATGGTTGCATGATTGGATTGGTGTCTATTGCCACCTTGGAGCTGCCAGTGTTTCCTTGGTGGGCTATCAGGTTAGGCAGACTTCTCTTTTCTCCTTATTCTACAGAATATCATTCTACATGTTTCGATCATGAAGTCGTGAGCTTTGCTGAAAAAGACTATTGTTTGGTTCCATGGGAGCCATCCATTCTCTGACCTGAGCCATAGTACCAAACTTATGTGGCTTAGGGAAGGGCTTATACCCTTCTAGGAATCAAATGGTAATATCTCACAACTTCTGGTAACTCTTTCATCTGAACTTTCCTTTCTACAGCTAGTTCTTTAAGATCATTGGTAAAGTAGACCAACAACATGTCACGGCTAACCACACCATTATCCTGAGTCGTCTGAATCTTGAAGAGCTGTCTCTCAATCAGATAGTTTCACGGTGGCCCCTCTCTATCTGTACATGGATGCTAATATATTGGATTGTTGGGCAGATATTCTGGAAGCTTTCTGAGAAGCACCACCTGCTTTTCTTTTTTTCCCCCAAGAGCTTCATCTAGATGTAACTGGATCATCTGGGAGTCAGCTGATAAAATTCATATTCTGAATGTGTGTATGTTCCAAAGTAGAGGGGAAGCAATGAAATTGGAATACCAGTGTCTGGCTCTTCTTTTTTCTTTGTTACTTCCTTCCTTCTTTCCTTCTGAAAATAGTTTATTTGGAAATGTTTCCATTTTTAGATTTATTTTTGCTAAAAACAATATATGCCTCCCCCATGAAAACTTCCTATCTTCTCACTATAAGACAACATTGGAAAATGACTCCTTCACTTTGTCTGAAAACCTTCCAACAAGAACCCCAGTAGTTTTCTTTGTAAAATTCATTTGCTTAAAATATAAAAGTCCAATTTCTTCTGGTAACTTTGTAAGAATAACTGACATATACATGGCAGCCACCTAGTGAATTTCAATAAAACCTTTTCTATGAAATTGCTGGATGGGACTTAAAACCTCAGTCATGGTTTTGTAAGTTTAGCCCTGGGTGCATTTCTGTTTGTAGTCACCTATCTTTGGTAGCTTGCTTTCTTTCCGCCCAACTTTATTGAGATATAATTGACATGTAACATTGTGTAAGTTTAAGATGTACAATGAGGTGACCTGATGCACTGATATATTACAAAATGATCACCACCATGGTGTTAATTAATACCTCCACCATGTCACATAATTACCATTACTATTTTGTGATGAAAACATTTACAGTCTACTCTCTTAGCAACTTTCAAGTATATAATATAGTATTATTAAGCTCATAAGTACACAGAACAGGTTGGTGGTTGCCAGAGACAGGGAATGGGGAGTGGGCAGAATGGGTAAAAGGGGGTCAAAAGCCACAAACTTCCAGTTATAAAATAAGTAATTCATAGGGATGTAATGTACAGAATGGTGACAGTAGTTAATAATACTGTATTGCATATTTGAAAATTGTTGAGAGTAGATCTTAAAAGTCCTTATCACAAGAAAAAAAAATGTAATTATGTATAGTGATGGATGTTAGCTAGATTTATTGTGATGACTATTTTGTACTATACACAAATATTAAATCATTGTGTTGTACAACTGAAACTAAAATGTCAATTATACCTCAATAAAAAATAATAAGTATTTATTGAGCACCTACTGTACAATTAGGATTGTATATGTCTGTGACTAATGAGAATACAGAGGTACATGGTTGCAGTTATTTTTCTAATGCCTTAAATAATAAAATGTCTGACACCATTTTTTACACATGACCACTGATAACATTTAAGTACCCCCATACCCCATTATCCTTCTGTGCCAGATCTGGTCAAGCTCTTAAGAGAGCCCTGGTGCTCTGTCCATTGGTGCTGGAGGGGAAGTTCAAACCATGCCATCACCAGCAGGTAATTTCAAACTGTGCAGGAACCACCCCGCCCCTTGGCTCTACTCCCCAGCACAGTAAAGCCCAGGGCCATTCACCCCTTTCTTCCAGAAGCCATTTTCAGACCTGCTTGAATATCTTCCCTGATCTTCTCAGAAAGAATCCCTATGTGAGAAATACATCTCTTCATACCCTCTTGGTGTGTTTGGCATCATCAGTCTCCACATCTGAACTCGTTTTGGTGGAGGCCCATCCCATCTATGTAAGTAGATAGCATTACACCCTGTAATGCTATCTTTCTGCTTCACCACAGTGAAAGCAGATTATTTTTCATTTTTATGCTGGTTTCCTCATGGTCCCAATATGGCTTCTGTAGCTCCAGTCTTTATATTCACATTCAAGGCCAGAAGGACAGACAATAAAAGACTTGGAGCATCTGTCTCTTTTTCTCAGGAAACTTGTAACTTACTCATTGACATTGGCCAGAACTGTGCCACATCACTGTGCTTAGCTGCTAAAGTCAGGGAATTCAAGCATTTTACTTGAGTATATTTCCACCCCAAACAAAATCATAATTCTCTGTATGGACATGCATAAGACTGGATCCCGGGAAAGCAACTGTCTATATCAGCCAGGCCAAAGAGGAGCCTGGGATATAATAATGAGCAAAATGACCAGTGGTCCCTTATGGAACTGTCTGATGGCGGGGATCATAGAAAGTATCATCAAGTGCCAATTACATGTGTAATAAGTGCCATGAAGGAGAAACTAATCTTTAAATGTGTATGGTAGAAGGTATGACCTTGTCAAGTATTTCCATCTGTAGGACATGATTCAAGAGATGAGACCTGAAAAAAGAATTAAGTTGCTAAATAGTAGAAGAGGAGGGAAAAGACCATTTCATGTTGAAGGGAACACTATGTGTAAAGACCCTTTGGAAGGAAGGATGCATCTGGGAAACTCAAAGAATATGGCAGAAGCACAGGGGAAAATGGGGGAATGTGGGTGTGTGGACACAGCTGGTTGATAAAGAGCTCAGAAATTATAATATGCAGAAATTCAGATGGGCAGATACTTGGGAGTTATGTTTAGAGGCTCAAACTTCTTCCACACCCAGGTGCTCATGAATAAGACATAGCAATCAATCTTTGCATCTATGTATTTGTTTGGTAAAAGAAAGCAGACATTTAAAAAGGGCTAAATTACTTAAGAGGAATTAATTTTGCCATGTGATATGTCATTATTCCAGTAAATGTTTCTCAAACCGCACTCAATTCCTTAGGTCTAAATAAATATAAAAAAGAGACGGATGCATCTTTCCTCCTATTGACTGTCTGTTAAGGAGCATTTGGCGTGAGAACCATGTCTTTTAAATTTTTTTAAGTTACCTTGATATTCCTGTAATGGAGGAAGGGAATGAATGGTCAACTCCTCCCCATTATTGCCTGTCAAGTTGATTTTTTCCTGGAGATGCTCTAGTAACACAAGAGAAAATTATGTTCTCTTTGGATCTGGATACTCAGTCGTGAATCGGAGGGTAAAATTGTAAAATATGTTTCAGAAAACAAATAGGGTATAGTAACAAACTAGAGATGTGTCATGAAGGTGAAATGATGAATAATTAACACGGCTTTGTGTTGTCCTGCTTTGCACTGGATGATAAACTAAATATGGAAGAACTTGAAAGACTATGCTTTGGGAACAGTAAGGAAAAAAAAAGGATAAATTATCCCATAATTAGATTTTACTTGACTCTGAAGAATGTTTAGTAGACTTAGCATTATGCAGGGTTCAACCTAGGAGATCTTTAAAGAATGGTTGAATCATTTGACACAAAGTGAATTTATGTATTTGATAAGAACATCTATAAGCCCTGGTCTACATAGCTTTAAGTTAAAGTTTTATGTCTTGTTTTCTAGAAGTATCATTTAGGGAAATAAAGTATGTCTTTAAATTTCTTTGTGACCCTCAAAGTACCTAAAACAGTGACCACAAACTGCTGTTGTGAATTTCTTTATTTATATGATGTTATAATATTTTTGTCTGTATGTTGGCCTTTTTCAGGAATACTGGCCTTATTCTGGACAATAACCTGTATTAGAGGTTTTCAAATCTGCAGTTCTTTGTAGAATCATGTCATGGTGAACAAATAGCAAGTACTTAGGATGGAATTAATAACAGTTTTATTGATTCAAGGTGCTTTGCACCAGCTGTCAAACACGGACCAGAGTCCTTAGCTATTCTTCACTCTGAATTCATAAAGAATAGTGTCCCTATACGACAATTTTAATTGCAAGCATATTTTTCCCCCATAAAGCAAACTCTGGGTCACAAGTGGTAACCTGAAAGATTGCTCCACCATATGTTATCCCCAGAAAATATATTCCCCCAAATATCACGATACACAAGGGGCAAAGATTACATAAGTCTTAAGATAAACTTCCCATCAAGTCAGTTTACCATAAACTGAATGGTTGTGCTTCAAATGAAGGCAAGATGCAATTTAGACTCTGGTATACACTAGGACAATGAAAATTATGTTATCCACCTGCTTGAGGGCCTGTTTCTTTCATGCTAAATTCCTAGTATGTATGCTTCAAGATATTCAAGGATGAACATAATGTATGGTTATATATTCTGGAAACCAGAAAATGTAAGGCTTTTTATTATAGTAAAGTTAAATTTACAGTACTTCTTATTTTCATAGACTTTAAAAGAAGTCTATTATAACATAATTTCAGTTCTCATAAGAAGAAATGGAAGAAATTTTAACAAAAGATATTTTCTACATTAATGTTTGCTCATAAGTACAAATGAAATTATTTTTGAATGTTGATGTGTAATCTATTAAGTACTAAGTAGAATTTTTTTTAATTTCATGAGGAAATTTTTAAAAATTGTAAGCCTTCAAAAATGGTCAGCTTCAAGATATAAGTTTTCAATTCTGATAAAAAATATTTCCATATCCCTGCCTGGGCATGAATAGTTATCTACAAGACTCCAAATGCCTGCCTTCTATTATATAGTATAAATTAATCATAGTATGTCTTAGTCAGTTTGGGCTGCTGCAACAAAGTACCATAGACTGGGTGATGTATAAGGAATAAAAATTTATTTCTCACAGCTCTGGAGGTTGGGATTGTGAGATGTGAGTTCTGGCAAGTTTGGATTATGGTAAGAACCCTCTTCCAGGTTGCAACCTGCTGGCTTCTTGCCTTGTCTTCCCATGGGGGAAAGAATGCTAGGGATCTCTCAGGGTCTCTTTTATAAGGGCACTAACCCCACTCATGAGGACTCCACCCTCATGACCTAAATGACCTCCCAAAGGCTCCACCTCCAAATACCATCACACTGGAGGTTAGTATTCCAGTATATGTGTTTGGGGGAGATACAACCATTCCATTGAGATTCAATCATTCTGTTGATAGTAAACTTGAAATGAATACATTTGCATGTTGCTTTCCTGTCAAATTCAGGATACCAAGTAATGAAAGTGCAAAGGGATGTATTGCCAAAATGTTTTAATGTTGCCTCAATTGATATTAATTATTATTTAGTCTAAGTCAACCCTACTTGACTTTCAGCCCGTGGCTGTCATGTCCAGGTCCACCACAAAAACTGGTATAAAATAGTGTCTAAAGTTAAGGTTAGGGTTAGGGTTAGAAGAATGCCTGTTTTAGAAGAATGCCAGGTTCTGAAGAATTATTTAAATAAATGCTACCTATTTTGATAGACTGTATTGTTACCCCCAAATATTCCCTGGGCCTCTCTGGAGGAAGATTATACTTCACTGATTCAGGCAGCTATATGACTTGTTTTGGCCAATGAAATGTGAGTGGAAATAACAGGTATTATCCTTGATGGAACGTTTAAGACCCAACATGTACTTTGTTACAATCTCTAATTTACCTCTGGTAATAGTCTGGAGAAAAACTGCTTTGTCAGCCTGGACCTCCCCATTATGGCATCAGAGCTTCTGTGTAATGACCTTTGTTATTGTAATCCACTGATATTTCATGATTGCTTGTTACTGTAGGATAACCCAACCTATCCTGTTTGCTACACTTATTACTAGGAGTATTATCATAAATAAGGTAGATAATGAAGGCAAATTCAAATATATATTGGAAAATAAAAATATCATAAAAGTCTGTATAACCAGAGGTACTTTAAACGTAAATCAATTCCTAAGGGGAATCAAACTACTTCTAGTTCAGAAATCTCAACTATGCCCTGTGGACTTTAACAAAAAAATTTTACATTTGAGAAGCAAATTAAATCCAATGTGGGGAAATTGTTTGATTTGGGGGCTTCTCTGATTGACCTGTGGTGATGATAATTCCAGTGATCTACAAAACTACAACCTCCGAAGGCCTAATCTGAATAGACCTGCAAGCATTGTCTCATAGGTGGTTTTATATTCGGGGTTCTCCCCTGTAATAGGCACCCTCTTGTCTTCTGCCTGCAACAGAGTGGAAATAATTCAGAAAATGGAAAAAGAGGGAAACAGCCAATTTGTCAAATCCTCTGGCACCTTGTTCTCTTTTTTTTCTTTTTTCTCTTCTCATTTCTTCTCATCACCTCATTTCTTTTCCTCTCATTTCCCTTGTCTTTATTTCCTCTCTAATAACTTTAGTTTTTAGTTGAAACATTGTATGTCTGTGATAGAAACATAATGGAAAATCTTAAGCCATCACATTTTTTTTTTCATTTTCCTTGAATCGTGATTCTCTACAGCTCCAAAACCAGTAAAGCAACAAGTCTCCATTACTCCTGCAAAAGACTGGGTACAGTCTTAGAACAAAGGAGTCATTGTTCAGTTAGAGCTTAAAATCTAGCCTTTTCAAGTACTTAAAGGAACAATGGTATTGAAAGCCAGGCTTTGTGAAGAGAATACGCTTTCTAAGTTCTATTGATAAAACCGTCCTTGTATATATCATGATCCAACTCTGGCAAACTTGAGTCATAAAGTTGCACTAAAAGATATAGCATAAAAAATATGGAGGACATAGGGCAAGAAAAGGCCACTTTAGATGGTGACCTTGGAGAGATGGAGGAGAGAGAAAGGCATAGGTGAGAGTTTAAGCTTTGGCATCCTGCCCCAACTCCTTCCTAACCACCACTCCCCCCGTTACACCGTCACCATCCCATCCCATCCATGAGAGATCTCACTGGGTGTTAGGGACCAGGGCGGAAATGAGGAACAATGTTTATACCCATATAAGTTTGGGGAAAATCCCAGTATAAGAGCCCTTACTTCTTTCATCTCAGCAAAGTTGTACACTAATTATATTGCCAAATATAATTGCACTGGAACTCTAGCAGGACAGGAGCCATGACTGAAGGAAGGATTTGAAGTTAGCTTCAACAACATAGTGCATAATATAGCTATGTGCAAAGAAAGTAGATGGCCCTTTTGCTCCTCAGAGGAATGCAAGAATGCGGAGGCCCTCTCTAGGGAGCTAGAAGAGGCCTAACCTAAGAGGCAGAAAGCTGCCATATATGGGAGCCTCAAAACTGAAAGCCATGAAAAGGAACCACGGTACCCAAAGTAGCAGGGTGGACCAGCCATCCTCAGCAGACTCTGCTGCAGTGTGACCAGAGACCAGACAGGATGGTCACTCACAGCAGACACTAGCAAAGATACAGAAGGCAGCACGCATATACCAAAGCATACTCTACTTTCGTAAATATACCCTCTTGGAGAGGGAGAGGAGAGAAAGAGGTGAGATGTCCTCGAACTGGGAATTCAAAGTTAAAATAGCTGATTCATTTTCCAAGAGGACCGAGTTCAGGTGAATAAGCATTTTGGTTACCTTTCTTGGCAACTTTAAGATATGTTTCTCATCGTTAGGGCTTAATGAGACCAGACCATGAATAAATAAATGTAAATATCCATTACCATTACATACATGCTATAATATGTTGTAAGGCAATAGTATAATGTTTGGATCCTTTCCTGTTTTTAAAGTGGCTTTGGTTACTCAGACCTGTTTCCTATGTTCCTATGTGAGACCAATTACCAATTAAAATATTAGAGCTGCCACTATCGTAAATTTAGTCTTAATAACAAAGAATATCCCCAAGAAACATACTCTGAACAGCAGAGGATGAGAATGTGGCTTTATAAAATGGTATCCTGACAGATAAGAGGGACTATTTGTCTTCTTCAAACCCTAAAATATTTAGATTATAATTTTGTATACTTATGCCTCCCAGTCACTCAAAGAAGATGAATAAGCTGAAATGCAACTGGCAGAAGCCAACTTCTCTAGGTGTTGCCTGTCCAAACATGGGTTACATGCATTACATCAGACACCCACACTAACAATGTTCCCTTCATGCTTAGTCCATAGGTTTGGTAGTCCCATAACCAAAATCTGGCTATTCTTACCAATTTTCTGAATATTTATATAAAAATATAAGTTATTTGCTAATAGTTCTCTCTACTTTCTCTTTTTTTTCTACTGAATGATTCAAAGACTCAAACATGTATTTTTAGACATGATTGGAAATCAAGATTAATTCTTTTTTTTCCATAGCTTTATTGAGATATAATTGACATGAAACATTGGGTAAATTTAAGAAGTACAATGTGATGATTTGATACAATTATATATTGAGAAATGATTGCCACACTAGGGTTAATTAACACCTTCATCACCTCACATAATTACCATTTCTTCTGATCTACTCTCCTAACAACTTTCAAGTATAACATATAGAATAGTTAACTACAGTCACCATGTTGTACATTACATGCCTAGAACTTATTCATCTTATAACTGGAAGTTTGTATCCTTTGCCCACCATGCCTCCATTTTGTCCAGACTCCAGCTCCTGGGAACCACCACTCTACCCTCTGTTTCTATGAGTTCAGCTTTTTTAGATTCCACATATCAGTGAGATCATGCGGAATTTGTCTTTCTCTGTCTGACTTATTTCACTTAGCAGAACGCCCTCAAGTTCCCTCCGTGTTGTTGCCAATGACAGGATTCTCCTTTTCTTATGGCTTAATAATAATTCTGTGTGTGTGTGTGTGTGTGTGTCTGTGTCTGTGTATCTTCTTTATCCATTCATCTATAGATGGACACTTAGGCTGTTTCCATATCTTGGTTACTGTGAATAATGCTGTAATGAACATGGGAGTGTGGATTTGCCTTCATGATTCTGGTTTCATATCATTTGGGTATATACCCAGGAGTGGGATTGCTGGATCATATGGGAGATCTATTTTTAATTTTTTAGGAACCTCCATACTGTTCTCCATAGTGGCTGTACCAATTTACATTCCCACCAACAGTGCAGGAGGGTTCCCTTTTCTCCACATCCTCACCAACATTCACCTCTTTTCTTTTTGATGATGACCATTCTCAGAAGTGTGAGGTGGTATCACCTTCGATGTCTAATTGTCTTCAGGCTGATAGCTTATGAGATAAAGAATGTACTTATGTTACTTTATAAGTTATTTCACTTGAAATGCATTTGTGAAAGAGAATGGGATGTGAAATGACTAAAAGCGTGGATCTGAATGTTCTTGTGGGTGGTGCCTCTTTGTTAGCCATTTTACAGTATTCTGCTGCTGATTTCTCTTTTCCTGAAGTTGTTTCCCTCCCGTCCTTTATGAAACTTGAAAAAATTAGAGGAAAGAAAGATGGCAGGAGTGGAGGGAGGAAATATGGAAAATGATTAATACCTGTGATGAAATTTACAGTATTTGTAAGACAGCCAGATGAATGTGTAAAATGATGTTTTGTTTTCTTTATTACCTAGTTGTACACTTGAAATAAGAACTACCATCATGGGTGGAATACACCTTATAATTTGTACAATGAACAATCCTCGTGAATTTCAATACTTCCGCCAACAATGCTGAGCACTACCCCTTCTGCTCACTCCTGATCCTCACTCCTACACCCCCTTCTGCATGCCCCCAGTTCTAACAAGGTTCAATACAAACATGAAATGCTAGACAACATGTTCCCATCCACATTTTCACTCTTCCAAATACCTCAAAACTGATCTTAAAACATCGGAAGACCTCTACTATTGAGGTATCAGGGGCATTAACAAATTTTGGTTTCCTATTAAATACCTTTAAATTCTACTGTTTTAGTCCAGTTGTTTATTGTTTGCAGAGAAAAATTTTGATGGCATGATCCCAAAAGAATAGGTGTCTCTGAAGCTTGCTCTTAGCAGAACATCTATAACTTCTGAATTTCCTCTTTGTGGAAATTTTGTTTCCCAATGTTTTTCTTCATAGCTTGTATCTCACCTTTACCTTCTAAGCATGACACTTCTGTCCTGATGGTACACTTATTTGGCATCAGGGACCCCTGATGTTTTATTTTATTATATCTGGAAACATTGTATACTAATACATTGTCTACTAATACTAATCTGGGAAACATTTATTTAACCTTTCTAGTGCTACTGAGTCAGAGGTTCCCAACACAGATGAGTCCTCTGAAGTGCACCTCTGCTTGGATGTCAGTTCCTACAAAAAACCCAGACAGTAGTGTTTACGTCATCACTCACTGGATCCTGTAACTTGACGGTCAGTAGTACAGCCTTCAAGTGTTTCCCCTGCCAACGAATGGATGATATCCATGTTTCTGGAAAAAGATTCACTGGAAGATGAAATGTTCTTGCCTACACAAACCAACCAATATTGTTTTCTACCAGACGAACTGTGTTCGTTAATGAATAGAAAAAAAATCCTGAATTGGGAGAACTTGAGCTCCTTGACAGCCTGAGAAACACTGTTTTAGATTTGGGCTCTTTAGTTGCAAAGAGCCCAATGAAAAATAGAACTTAAGCCCAAACTGTTCAGTTTATTTGTTTGAGGTCATGAGAGGCATCATTTAATTTACAAAGGAGATAGTCTAGACTTTTATAGCAGAAACTGTTGACTACCTACCCAAGATCCCTCTCCTGTTCATCCTTGCTAAGTAGAACTCTGATTTTACTTGGAAATTCACCCTTTCCTCAGGTGATTCAGGGATTAGACTATCAATTATGGCAATTTGAATTCCTATATTTCCACATCTTCTTATAAAGTCTGACCTGTGCTAGTCATTCATTGACTATGAAAAGGGTGGAAAAGAGAAATTTGAGTCCTGGAAGGTATCACTGAACTGCTAAGTCAACCGACATTTGAGATGTTCTGCTTTGGACCTCTTGATGTAGGAAATATTATGTATTCCTTATCGTTTAAGACATTTTATTACAGGTAAAAGCATATAATTACTAGACATGTAATCTAGGTTGATATAGATGGTACTTTAGAGAAGAATATTTAAAACAAGTATTTCCTGGTTGTTTATGTACAAAAATGACACAATTACAGCTGGGATAAGTGATTGGCAGTAGAGTTTAGGAATTAAGATAAAAGATTCTAAAATCTGCTATACCTGTGTTCAATTACTAATTTTTATATTGACTAGTGTGAGACTGAGAAATTGCTTAATCTCTTTATTAGTTATTACTTCACACTCCATCTCCCCCTTTTCTGCTCAACACAAACATATTTCTAAAAGCAACTTGACTTTGTTCCTCTGTTTTCTAGGGCACAGTTCTTTTCCCAGGCATTAGCAAGCCTGCCACAAATGGCAGTGACTTTGAGATGGAAAGACCTACATTCTCTTCACATAACTAAGAGAATTAGCAGCCACTGGAATATGGAGAGCTCCTTGAGGGAGCTTTGTGACTCACCAAATTATTTTTCCCTGTTTGGAAAGACAAAGGATGGCTTTTCCATTATTCCAAGTAAACATAGCCAAATGTTAACTTTAAATTTGATTTAATGTAGACAATTTGATCTGAAGTATAGTGAAGAGCAATAGATCTGATACCAACAGGTAGAAAATGTTTTATTTTAAATGTTTTATTTAAATAGTGATATATTTAATTGTAAATATATCACTAAATATATGTTCCTGTTCTTGAACATTTGAGTCTCTGTGTCACTACAGATAAAACTAACTCATGTGTGTTCTTAGAAATGGGTATAATGTGATTGCAGAGAGTTAAAAACACATATGTATTAAAAACTTAACAAACATCTTTTCCACAATTTTCTATTCACACTTATATTCTGATGTCAAATCAGGCCAAAAGTAACATTATAGTAACAATATAGAAAGTCACAATTTTCATGTTATGTTATTATTGCAGAAATTCATCATAATTAGCATAGGAAAAAAATAAATTTACAAATGAAATATATCATTGAAATGTACATGGATTTTTTGGCCAGTGTAGTTGCTTTACATCTTTATGAACATGACATAAAAACATCAAGTTAACAAAGTACAGTTCAATAGTATTCAAATTACAAAAGTCCAAAGATATCACTTCCGATTTTTAAGACTAATCATCTAATCAAATATATTTAGAAACTTAAAGTTAATGCTAATGATGTAGTTGATGATTCGGAAATGGATATACAAATAACACATATACTGGTTATTTTTATTAGCAGTTTCCTTTTGGCCAGTTAATAGGTATTTATAAAATTGATCAGAAAATACTCTGCTAACTATAAAATGTTATATTATGATACAACCAATTACTCTTATATGGACTCAAATTTACTATGAAACAAATCACATAGAGTGTAGCTTAGAATAACACTATTTTTTGCCTTCAAGGGTAATTCTGTAATTCTATACTAGTGTCCAAAGATACCACTGTAAATTTATACTTGAATTTTTTCCTAAGAAAAAACAAATCTAACATCATTCTAATTATTATACCTTACATGAACATACTTAAAGATCCAGTATCATTAAATCCATCCTAACATTTTCTTTGTTGACAATGGATAGGGTATTCTGTTGACTGGCTACAAAGACTTGTTTTAAAGAAAGTGATTGTTAATGATTCGTGACTCTCAATGAATCATGAGTCCTCCAGGTATTTGGATTGGTGAAGGGTCTCTTGTTTTGACTTGATATTCTGAAGGTTCTGTATAAAAGTAAAAGTAAAAGTTAACAATAAGCTATTTTAAGGATTTTACAAATGAGTCTGTGCTTATTTTTTGGTTGGATTCTATGCATGGAGGGGAAGATAATTAAGTTTTTGAATATAAAGTTTCAAAAGTAGAATATTCTATGGTCTTTCTAAGTATCATGCACTTAACTATGATCTCCAAGTAACCATTTTCGAAAAGAAAAATAGTCTTCTTTCTCAAATATTTAAACTTTAATGATTGGTCTCGCTGCAAATTTCTTTGAAGATTTAGGGCTGTTTTAATTTAGCATAACATGGAGCAAATGCAAAATCCTTCATCTTTACTGCAGAAGGTATTCACATGGATTAGACTTGCCCACCAGGTGAGTGGAAAGCAGCCTGCTTTATGAAAAAGGTATTATTGATCTCCAATGTGAGGTAACACAGGTTTTGTTGTTACTGATGCTTCTGTTTTGTTGTTACTGATGCTTCTGTTTTGTTTTGTTCCTTCTTTCCATGATGGCTTTTACTTTTGTCATTTCTTAACCTTGGGTCTGGATCTTTCAGATTACATGTAAGGATCAAATTTAAATTGCATGGAAAATAATTGATAACTAAATGTAATATAATAATAATGGTATAATATAATTATAATATATTACAATGTGATATTATAACTAATAAAAATATTATAATATATAATATGAATGATTTGCTTTTAAATACATATTAGAGTCAATTCAAGATTTTTGCCTATAACACTCCCATTGTCATCCAGTAAAGAAATGTGTCTTTCTCTACAGGCAAGAAAGGAGGTTAAATAACAGCTGATATATAGGAAATTTTGAGTAGCCATATAGGCCTCATCTACCTGGGGCACAACAGTAATCTGTAAAAAAACCAAGGTGGCAGATGTGAACTTTATACATTAAGTGAGTGACTAAAAAATAAAGATTGAAAACCTTGAAGATTTTTGCTAAGCTAGAAAGTTTTCTGTGCTTCTCTCAAACAATACCTCTGTGATGGAATATCTAGGCAGGCCCAGTAACTGAACCATGCTCGCAAATATTTTAAACCAAATAAAAGAAAGTTTAATAAATTCCAAATGCTATTTTTCCCCCTTGAAACTGACTCTTATTTGTTGGCCTTTAAACTATATCTTGGAACTCAAAGAATATCTTTTCATACAAATACAACTTTTAAGGCCTTGGAGAGAAGCAGTGTGTTTGGTATTGATATTGGTCAGCATTAAATTAAACAGTTAGAGAAGCTGGATCCAACAAGGGAATATGTTTAGCTGGGATTACTTTTAAAAATAAGTAAGTTTGAATGTCTGTAGACAGAGCACACACTCATCACGTGCCCAACTCTTTGATACCACCATACACCTTCCCCACTAAATCTTGCACTTGATCTGTCTGGTCGTCAAAGCCTTGGAGTCTGATGAACCATATTTGTACAAGCACCATCAAGTTTACTGACTTCTTCTCTGAGCATCATGAGATCAGAGAAATGTCCACCACCTCTGCTGCCCTCAGGCTTAATCTTACTGATAAGTATATTTTATGTGTATGTATATAATATATATGTATATACACACTTAATATATATAGTTCTTCATTAACATTTACGATACTCAAATTATACCTCTGTGATGGAATATTTGTATTCCATTTTGTATAAAAAAAGTATACATTTGTATCATGAATAAGCAAATGAACAGCATTTATATTTAAATATGAGGGTTTTTTAACATTAAAACTAAGCAACTGAACACCACTTTATATCTATTTGTAAGTGTTATATAAGTAGAAATATTTTAAACCCTAGACATGTAGAAATCTAGAAGTTGATGTGTCTCTAACCTGAGGTCTCACATTCACAATGAAGGTAGCTAAGGAAACAGAAGATTTGGGAAGAGTGAATTAACATCAGGCAATAGTAATACGTCTTTCTAAGGATACCCAGTGAGGCCTCATTACATGTCTCATTTAATAACTACATGGTAAAATATGAATAAAGCTTATTAGCATATAAGAAATTAGAGTGAAGAGTAAATTTTCAGTTAAGTGTAAAGTGTATGAAGTACACAGCAGGTCCATTATATGAGCTGATTAATCCTGCAAGTGATCTGATTAAGGAATGCAGCAAAGTTCAATCTGGGTTTTGTAGGAAAACCAGGGAAATGATTGGGAGCCATTTTATTGGGAGAACAATGCATATGTGATTATAAAATGCAACATGAAAGAATCCCTGTGATCACATTTACCTTACATATGAAGACAGAGTAACATTTTCATGTACCCATCCCACATTAAGAATGGTTTCCTAAGTCTTAATGGAGAAGCTTTCCTTCTCAGCCCTGGTAAGCTCTATCATTGTGAAATGTGCTTTCACAGGGCTGGTCCCTTTCTAGTCCTTCCCTTCTGAATTGCATCCAGTTACCTCAGTTTGACCATCACCAAGAGAAGAATTCCACAGATGACTGTCATGCACATGACAGCATAGATGACTTCTAGAAACAAAAGATTTTTTTTAATTACTGGATTTTTAGAGAGAATAAATACTGAAAATATTTTAGGGGATGGATTTTTCACTGACCATTGAAGGGGGAATGAAATCTGCTGAGAGTTATTTCCTTTGCATGTTTTCCTTTATGCAGTGCAATGCCTTTGACATTATGCAGTGTCACATAATCTGAAAGAAAATAATGAAAATGAGATGAAAGTATTTAAAAGTCATGCATTATCTTTATCCTGTGGGTTGTAATTTGCTTTGTATTATAAGGCAACAATTTTTATTTCTATGACATTATCTTAATAAAATATGATAGATTTGGGTGAAACGGGGCATACTTTTATTCAATTTTAACAGCTTTTTTTCACCCTTTAATCATATAATTTCATAATAGAAGTTGTGTGCTTGTTTGTTTGTTTGTTTGTTTTTCCAAAACCATGACTAGGAAAATGATTACATTTTATAAGACAGCTCATTGTACCTTATACATAGACTAGGAAAAAAAAAACCACAGTAATTTAAGGCTACACATTGTGATATAGAAAGAGTCCTTCTTTACAAGAGTGATTGTATGAATGTGCTTTTAATAATATCTCATTTCCCTAAGACTCACAGTATTTATGAATTCTTAAAGTACATAAAGGAGACTCCCTAAACAAATCACACTCTTTGCCTCTCTACCTAGACACTTCAATATCCGGTTTTGTTATTTCCCTTATTCTGTCTCCCTTTTTTAGCCCCTTCACTTTCTATTGTTTTTACCTATTTTTGCCTTACTGAAGGGATCCTCTTGGCCATTCTGTGGCCCTTGTCTTCTCGACCATGTTTTCCTAACCACATTTCCACCCTCACTTCACAACTCATAAGACAAGATGTAATCTGTAGACTTAACTGATAGATCTATTTTAGGTGACTTTATTGATAACTTTGAAGTGAAATCATCCCTAGTTTTGATTCAAGTCAACACATATATATGACTGTCAAACATACCAATAACACAATAACCAATTTCTTTGATGATAATTTGTTCAGGTGGGTTTTGAGGCTTAAAAAAGGGGGGTGGGGAACAGATAAAGCCTCCACTTGAGAGAGCCTTTGCTGTCTTTTATAGATGTTTCATGCATTTTGAGACCTGGAAGTCTAAGTCTGAGTGGATAGTTTTTTGTGGAAGTGAGTGTATCAAGTAGTGGAGTATTGCATCCAATGACAAGAGTGACAAGAGGCTCTGAGCAGGAAAGGAGATGAGAAGGTATATTACCAACAGTTCCATTCAGCCTCTCTCCACCCAGGGCTGATGTTTTCAGAAGCCAGCTCCTTGGAAGCCAAGGTTTGAGATCTGTGCTGAGCCTAATTTGTAGAAAGCACAGGAGCCAGACTGTTTCAGATCAGTAATAAAACTCTCAGGGTGGGTCCAGGAGAAGCAGCCCAATACAAGAGCTAGAAAAGTAACTGAGGATTTTGTCATTAAAAACTCATTCTCAAGGTGTCTGATCTCCAACACAGTTAAGACATTTTTAGTTCAAGATTGTTTTAATCCCCAACTCATATCAGATTATCCTATATTTATAAAAGTCTGACCTTCTTGGGAAGTGAAAAATCAACTTCTTCTGAATGTAAAAACAATAGAGGTAGAGCTTGTGATTTTTTTTCACTTTTGTGGTTATAAAATAATTCTGTTATTCACTAGAAAGTCGGAATGGAAAAACTGAGCTATTTCAAATAATACCATTTTTATAATAGTGGTCCTTTTTGGGGGAAGAATTAATTTCAATCAAATTAAGCATACAGATTTTTAGTGAAGTAAGTGATCATAATCAACTCATATTTAAATAAGTTGGAATATTAAGAATAAACTATTTTGTTTCTTTTTAAATTTTATGGCATTTTGTGATATTTTAGGCAGATTCATGACCTAAATGTAAATGTATATAATGTACACTGGCTGATTATTCAGTACATCTTGCCTAGTTAGGTATTACAATTCATCTTTGTATAAGAAAAAAGGTATGATTTTGATTAATTAGGCTATCTTTTAGATATATAACTGCCTAAAGTAATTGTTAAACATTCACCTAGCAAGGCTTAGAAAGAATTGTCTCATTCACTAAATTTCACTCATATGGAACTCATTAACAAAGTTATAATAGATCAATGACAGAAATGCTAGCTAATGATCCCAGTGAAAATTTTAATGTGACTAGCAGTCACTCCACAATCTTAAATATTGCACCCTAGGAGGATACCAAATATCAGTCAGAGAGATTAATGTTACAGAAGGTTTCTTGGCTACTGAAGCCCATTGGAGATTCTTTCCCACCTTTTATAAACAGTGAGATTTACTGTGTTTTATAACCATGAAATTAAAGTCGGCAGAGTTAATAACCAACCTCAGTCCCACACCATCTGCTATATTTATAGATAAACACTGTCAGTGACTTGTTTATCTTAACTCCTACCCTAGAGTAATTAAACATTATTATGAACTATATTGTAAAATCCCTGTACATTTGACAGGAAATCAAGATTAATTTCAACCTTACAGTAAGAACAAATTTATATAGTATTCTCCCCAAATGAGCTTCAGAGATGGGATCATTTCTCCTTTTTTCTTCCAGAAGCCTTGTACAGCAGTGGCTGAGAGCTGATGCAGACCAAACCTCTACTTTGTATAATTTATATGAAGTGATAAATGCATTGTAAAAAATGTGGTAAATCAGACACAAAGTAATGATTTAAAAATAAGTGTCAGAATTCTTTAAACAGAAATTAAACTTAGCACAAACTGCAAATCTGTAAACCTTCAATTAAAATTTAAATAAATCATAATCTAGAAGAGTCTCATTGGATGAAAAATTTGATGAAAATGAACATTTTCATAGAACAGTTTTTAAAATATATTCTTGTAGCTGTTTTTTTTAATGGAAGTATAATTGATTTACAATGTTGTGCTAGTTTCAGGTCTACAGCAAAGTGATTCAGTTATATATATATATATATATATATATATATATATATATATATATATATATATATATATATATATATATATATATATTCTTTTTCAGATTCTTTTCCATTATAGGTTATTAAAAGATATTAAATATAGTTCCCTGTGCTATACAGTAGGTCCTTGTTGGTTATCTATTTTATATATAGTAGTGTGTATATGTTAATTCCAAAATCCTAATTTATCCCCATTAATGCATCTCATGGCATAGTTAAAATTCTATTGTCTTCTTTCTAAGTTTAAATAAAAACACCAATACCATGGCAACATCTTAGTGAGAATGAAAATTCAAGAATGATCTTCTTGGGTATCCCAGGGTCAGTTTTATTTATAATTTTGTCAATATTGTCTCATCTGAAGGTATGTAAATTAGAAGTGAGTTTTGAATTGTTTCACCTAATGATCAGGATTGAGATTACATGTATCATGGACTCTTTTGATCATCAGTGTATGAAAACGTCCTGCTGAAGTGGATCTAAGGAGCATTGCTGCTGGGAAGAAGGGAAAACATATCAGCATCTACAAATTTGAAAAACCAATACTTTAGTAATACGATAAATCAAGGTGTAGACACCTAACATGGATATAACATCATTTTTACTAAAATGTATGTAGTAAAAACTAAACGAACTAAATAATATGCTTTCCCTAAACAGTCATAGCATGCATCAATGAGGCATATTCTTTTATTTAGTTCACAAACTTCAAATAAGATAAAAGCATGTCTTAGGTTTATTTTCTTCCACTGTGGCTAAACACACTGTGGTTGCCAGGGGCAGGGAGGAAGTAGAAACTTAGGAGTTATTAGTCAACGGGTATAAAGTTTCAGTGATGCAAGATTAATGAGTCTAGGAATCTGCTGTACACCATGGTGCCTATCATTAACAATACTGAATTCTATGCTTACAATGTTTCTGAGAAGGTAGATCTTAGGTTAAGTGCTCAAATTATTACCAAATGCAAGTTCGTGTGCCCAACACACAGTGAGCCCAAACAAACTGAAACATCGGAGTTTGGAGCAGAGAAAGGTTTATTGCAGGGACCAGCAAGGAAAACGGGTGGCTTATACTCAAATTACCGTGAACTCCCTGCAGGGTTCCAGAAAAGCATTTTAAAGGCCAGGTGAGGGGAGGGGTTGCAGGGTATGTGATCAGCTCATGCACAATTCTCTGATTGGTTGATATTGAGGTAACTGGGCAGTTAACATTATCAATCCTTAGGCATCAGAAGTTTCAGACTATATGCTCATGATCAACAAGTAGTTAATTTCTTCCATTTGGTGGTGGTTTAAAAAGCAATCTTGAGAACGAAAAATGGAGCTGGAGGAATCAGGCTCCCTGACTTCAGACTATACTACAAAGCTACAGTAATCAAGACAGTATGGTACTGGCACAAAAACAGAAAGATAGATCAATGGAACAGGATAGAAAGCCCAGAGATAAACCCACGGACATATGGTCACCTTATCTTTGATAAAGGAGGCAGGAATGTACAGTGGAGAAAGGACAGTCTCTTCAATAAGTGGTGCTGGGAAAACTGGACAGGGACATGTAAAAGTATGAGATTAGATCACTCCCTAACACCATACACAAAAATAAGCTCAAAATGGATTAAAGACCTAAATGTAAGGCCAGACACTATCAAACTCCTAGAGGAAAACATAGGCAGAACACTCTATGACATAAATCACAGCAAGATCTTTTTTGACCCACCTCCTAGAGAAATGGAAATAAAGACAAAAATAAACACATGGGACCTAATGAAACTTCAAAGCTTTTGCACAGCAAAGGAAACCATAAACAAGACGAAAAGACAACCCTCAGAATGGGAGAAAATATTTGCAAATGAAGCAACTGACAAAAGATGAATCTCCAAAATTTATAAGCAGCTCATGCAGCTCAATAGCAAAAAAACAAACAACCCAATCCAAAAATGGGCAGAAGACCTAAATAGACATTTCTCCACAGAAGATATACAGACTGCCAACAAACACATGAAAGGATGCTCAACATCTTTACTCATTAGAGAAATGCAAATCAAAACTACAATGAGATATCATCTCACAGCAGTCAGAATGGCCATCATCAAAAAATCTAGAAACAATAAATGCTGGAGAGGGTGTGGAGAAAAGGGAACACTCTTGCACTGCTGGTGGGAATGTGAATTGGTACAGCCACTATGGAGAACAGTATGGAGGTTCCTTAAAAAACTACAAATAGAACTACCATATGACCCAGCAATCCCACTACTGGGCATATACCCTGAGAAAACCATAATTCAAAAAGAGACATGTACCAAAATGTTCATAGCAGCCTTATTTACAATAGCCTGGAGATGGAAACAACCTAAGTGTCCATCATCGGATGAATGGGTAAAGAAGATGTGGCACATATATACAATGGAATATTACTCAGCCATAAAAAGAAATGAAATTGAGCTATTTGTAATGAGGTGGATGGACCTAGAGTCTGTCATACAGAGTGAAGTAAGTCAGAAAGAGAAAGACAAATACTGTATGCTGACACATATATATGGAATTTAAGAAAAAAAAATGTCATGAAGAACATAGGGGTAAGACAGGAATAAAGACACAGACCTACTAGAGAATGGACTTGAGGATATGGGGAGGGTGAAGGGTAAGCTGTGACAAAGTGAAAGAGTGGCATGGACATATATACACTACCAAACGTAAGGTAGATAGCTAGTGGGAAGCATCCGCATAGCACAGGGAGATCAGCTCGGTTCTTTGTGACCGCCTGGAGGGGTGGGATAGGGAGGGTGGGAGGGAGACGCAAAAGGGAGGGGATATGGGAACATATGTATATGTATAACTGATTAAATTTGTAAAATAAAAAAAATTAAAAAAAAAAACATCTGAAAAACTCAGGAAATGTGCATCAGATGCTAGGAGCTAAAGCAGAGGGTATGGGGGAGGGGTCTGTCCCAGGAGAGCCCCATAGGGTCCTGATCATTTACATTATCACACAAAATAATAATAGAGGATGGCAGGAAATCTTTGGAGGTGATGGATATGCTTATGGTATAGATTGTGGTGATGGTTTCATGGTGTATACTTATCTTCAAACTCATCAAGCTGTATGCATTAAATATGTACAGCTTTATGTATATCAAAAACAAAACCAAAACAAAACCAAAAAACATATAAATGAATAAGTATACCTTCAAGAATATTTGCCTAGATCTTTTGTCATGAGCCAAAAGCTCAGTGTTAGTAAATGACTGCACTGACAAGCCTGGTAACCACTCCTTTATCTGTGGTTGAATGACAGCGGTGTTCACATGTCTAATGGATTTGCTTGGTGATTATGGTGAGTTTCAATTGCACTACTAAAATATTTCAAATGTTCTATGTTTTTCTTAATAGTTTCTGCAAATAATGAAATAGTCACTGAGATGGCAATTGGAATGCAAATTATACTCTTTCTGAAAACTAACACTAGATTTGATCAATATAGTATTATTGTTTTAGAAGCCCATGTTTTAAAGCTTGAAAGTAAGAAAAAAAATCTGTCATCTGTAGTTTTGGGCTCATACAAAATAGATCTAAAGATATAGATCGAAAATAGGAATAGAATATTTGTGGTTAGGGTATATATCTGTAAATACACAAGTGTGCATGTAGGGTAGAATTACAAAATTGGATGGGACTTCTTAGATTATTTTAGTCAAAAATTCAGTGCAGTGATCCATTCTGCCTCATTCTGGACTGTCATCACCATTCCAGGAATGAACCGTTTAATACTTTTTACCCTTCGATTACTATTGAAGGTCAGTTCTAATTAAAATAAGAAGTAGCATTCTAAGCTGTTCTTTTATCAACTCAAGATAATAAATCTACTTTCCTTTGTTGGTATCACTGCATAGCTCTCTGGCTGCTACATGTATATGTGTGTTTGTTGGGAGAGAGATAGATAGATAGATAGAGAGAGGTCTCACTGTCACTAGACCACACAGAGCAATGCTTTCCAAACATTAATATGAATCTTCTGTTTATCTTAAAATGCCAATTTTGATTCAGTAGGTCTGGGATAATGCCAAGATTCTGAATCTCTTAAAGCTTCCTAGGTGATGATGATGATGCTGGCAGAATATATATATTCATATATCTGTATACAGAATGGTAGAGAGAGATGCATGTACGTACTCATGTAACATACAAAATGCCTTACTTCCATGTATATGGTGCTTAATACTTTACAAGGCACTTTGACAAACACTGTTTAAATTTTATAACAACTAGCCACATAGGAATTATTAGCTCAACTTAAAGAAACTCAGACTCAGAATAGCTGTCTTGTCCAAGATCACAGAGTTGATAAATAGTAAAGATGTAATTTGTAGCAAAATTTTCTACCAAATATATATTTTAAAAAATGTCGTGGAGACCACAAAAGCATGTAAAACATTTTCAGCTTTTTTTAATGTGGCAGCCATATGGATTAGGAAATAGATTTGAAAAATAATAGGGACCAGTTGAATTTAATAGTGTTATACAATAAGAAGCATTTAGTAGTAGTATCTGATCACAAATATCCATGATTATATATATAATATACATATATATAATTTTCTGTTGATGAAAATCACAATAGAAGACATAAAATCTAAAAACTAAAGCATCTGAAATGCCTCACATATACCTGTAGGATTTTTCAACTTGCACACACCTCTGAAATACGTTCATCATTTTCAATTTCAAATCAAATAAATCAACCACTTTAACTTTGACATTTAACAGAAATATTTTAAAAAATGAATACCGCAATTTTCCAGGTGATATCTTAGACTATGATGTCAATATGAGTATTTTCCATTTTATAGACGTAGAGTTATGACCATATGTAAAGCTTTCCAGAGTATTCACCAGGCAAAGGGCATACAAAGAATAATACACAAAAGAGCAGTGTAACTATTTTTTGTTGTTGCTGTAATGTATGCCTACATCAATACAACCTGAGTCTCAGATGAAAAATGTAAAGTAATCCCACAGTTTAAATCTGCCTATATCTGGAATGAGTTCAATAGACAAAAATATGTTTCCAAAATTGAACAGTAATTTTTACTGTGAATTACATTCTAGGAGATCTTGAATTTTTACCTTGAATTATATAGGAAGTCTTGTAATAAGACAAATGTAAACTAAGAATGGGAATAATCTACACTATATTTATCAATTTTAAAAGTTTATGTTTTCATGTTTGGAGGTTTTTAACGTACATAATTTTTTTTAATGAAAAAGTATACGTGACAATACCATTAATTGTCCAGATAGCTTTCTGATGTCTTTGTTTGGAACTGAATGATTCACTAGTGTGCACACTTTTGGAAATGTACAAGACTTTATCTGGCAGGTGTACACAATTTTTTCATACACTGATGGAAAACACCAAGGAAAAGAGAGCTAGGGAAAAAAATAAAGGGTAGAGATACATTTTTGGAGAGTCTTCATAGTCATTTGGAATGATGAGGTGATTCAGAAAAGTTTGTAAGTTACCGAGTTTTAAAATGAGAAAAAAGTATACACTTGTAGTATTTTTTCAATGCACATACATTTGCGAATCTTCAGCAAAATGTTGAATATCAAAGTATGAGATATACTGTTAATTCTTCTTAGACAGCAACCTTCTTGAGAATAGACATCATATCCATCTAATTCACAGTATAACATGGATGACACAATGCCTTGCCCATGTGATTATCTGATGGCCGAAAAGTGTGTATGAGCAAGTTTCATGTCTGAAATAACACATCTGTCCCTGTGCAGTGACATACATTTTGAAATATATAGCTATATCATGTTTAGTTCTTTCTCATCTTTAACTGACATTAGCCAAGGGTCTTCACATTAATCACATATTTTTCACATATTATCACCACTTCTTAAAATGTAAATTCAGTGTCCCAACTGCCATGCATATTGTTGCCCAATCAAAAAAAAATCTGTTAAGAAACTATTTCACCTGGTGATTAATTCTAACAGTCAAGTTTTTTCATTGATGGGCGAAGAGTAAGCATCTTGGTCATCGGATGAGGAGAATTTTGAGAATTTCTCTGAGTTTCAGTTTTCTCATTTGTAAAATGAGACTAGTAATACCTATGTTTGCAAGATTTTTGAGAGTGAAAAATACTATTAAAATAACAGAGCTCTTGGGAACTTCCATGAGAAGAAATATGCACAGGCGGGGATGAAGAGAAGGGAAACAGGGATAAGAGAAGGGGTTCCTTTTATGGTTCTTTATCTCCTTCTCTTTTCCCTTCCTTCCTTTCTCCCTTGTCCCCTTTCCTTAGAAAGATCTCCCGAGGCCAACTGACTGAAGTAAAACCTTCTGTCATTTTCTATTTCAGAAACCTGATTCCAGGTAGACATAATAAAGTCCAGGTTTGTTAGAAGAGGCAGAGTTTTCTAAGCTGTTCCATGAAACACTAGTTCTGCAGAATACTTTTATGTGCTGGAAAAATCAAAGAGCCCAGAAGTAGACAACTTTGTAAAATTCTAGGTAAGACAAAATAAACTATGTGCTTGTTTGCTGCAAGTATATACTATACTAGTGGGGCACACTTTACCTACATTTATTTTCTCCATGGGTTATATCTGGGAATCCATTTAAAAATCTTGCAAAACAGGGGCATATGTGACTTAGAGGCAAATATTTATGTATTTGGGTGGGCACAAATATTTATTAAGGATTCTTATTTGTACTTAGTCAATGGAAACTCAGAGAACATCATACAAACAATATTTTGTGCCCATCAATGTAGGCTCTAATTTATAACCCTTCCCTCTATTAAGCATACATATTCACAAGCACCTGACACCATAATTTCTCTTGTTCTCTACTCCTGGGAGTCAAGCAAAATTTTCACCCTGTGGTTTGGGAGATGTCTGACCTCCCAAACGCTACTCTTATTGCCTCTTGGAGTGGTTGGTGTGATGCAACATTAATTCCAGGTCTGCTGCTAGTTAATCTGCTATTCTTCAATTTCTCAATGTGTCCTCATGGGATATGGAGAACTTAGAGTCTGTCCTCTACTTCGGAGAGCCATTCCAGCAGAGCTAATTGTTCATGGATCATTTATACCTAATCACCTATAAATGTCCACAGGACCATGGGACAGAAATCAGCATATTTGGACCCAAGTAAAGATTTTCCAGTTGAGTAAATATTTCCTACTTCAAAGCTAGCACCATGACAATCAACATGGGATACATTAGTGGGATGGTACGTGACCCTGTTCTCATGAAGTTCTCACTGGAATTTTGGGTAAGGTGAATAAGGTGAATCAAGTGCAGTGGGAATTGATAAGGGACACCTAGGGGAAAGGTACGCATTTGATGAATGGTGGGAAATAAGGCTGATTTACATTTTGGGTGTCCTTGAAAATTGGATGAAGGCGTTCAGATGTGGGAAAGATGAAAGCAGGGGCAGTGGAGAGCACACAGAAATAACAAGATCAAGTTAAAGTTTGAGAATTAGTCTATCCATGATGGGCAGATTTAATAAGGAAGCTACAGCAGCAGTTTAGGCATGGGAAGATGAAAACTAAAAATAGGTGGGAGAAGTTGGAGTAGAGAAGAGAGGAAGTGTAAGGGCATATTTAAAACAAAGAGCTTT
The DNA here is from genome assembly GCF_025265405.1 of Mesoplodon densirostris. Taxonomy (NCBI): domain Eukaryota; kingdom Metazoa; phylum Chordata; class Mammalia; order Artiodactyla; family Ziphiidae; genus Mesoplodon; species Mesoplodon densirostris. The sequence continues at coordinate 42,900,729 of NC_082670.1, read as the reverse complement.
CTGTTGGAAAGCAGAATGATCAGAAAGCAGAGTAGCAGAAGCATCAGAATCAGATCTGGATTCTGTCTCCCCCCAGAGCTGTCATTTTAGGCAACTTACTGGTCCTCTATTCCCTTAGCTTTAAAGTCGGATAATGCCAACCACAAAATTTAATTAAAAATTAAATGTGACAATATATAAAGAGAGTTTGGAACTGTGTTTGGCACAAAATAAGTGCTCAATAAATTACATCATTTTAAAATATTATATAATTTAGAGTTTTATTTGATATTAAAAATGCAAAGTTAAATCAAAGATGACCCTTAGGTTCTTGAGACAACACGATGATCAGAACAGATTTGATGTGAAAGATGAAAGAGTCATAGAGGGGAGAACTGCAACGTTTACCTCTCTACTTTTCAACTTGACTGCTCATAACAAAGAACCCTGGCTTTGGAACCAGAACTCCATCACAATCTTAGTTGAGTCATCCACTGGCTGCAGTAGCCTTGGACAAGTTAGTTTAACATCTGAGCCTCATGCTGTTCACATGTAGAAAGGGAGTTGAAATAGATTATATTATTTATTTATTTATTTTTAAGATTGAAGTATAGTTGATTTACAAAGTTGTGTTACTTTCAGGTGTACAGCAAAGTGATTCAGTCATATATATATATATATATATATATATATTCTTTTTCAGATTTTTTTCCATTATAGGTTATTACAAGATATTGAATGTAGTTTCCTTTGCTATACAGTAGGGCTTTGTTGTTTTTCCATTTTATATATAGTAGTGTGTATCTGTTAAATCCTAATTTATCCCTCCCCCCAGACTGTATTATTTTGTAGGAGGATTCACTCCTCTTTCTTTGTAATGAATTAAACTCCTACCACCCAACGCCATGTGGCTTAGAGAACCACCTTCCGTGAGAAGAGTCTGTTTTACTGCCCCCTGCCGTTGGGCTTGACCTTGACTTGAGTTAGTCAAAAATGTGAGCAGTTGAGACTTCCCTTGTGGCACAGTGCTTGAGAATCCACCTGCCAATGTAGGGGACACAGGTTCGATCCCTGGTCTGGGAAGATCCTACATACTGTGGAGCAACTAAGCCTGTGTGCCACAACTACTGAGCCTGTGCTCTAAAGCCCATGAGCTGCAACTACTGAGCCTGCATGCCACAACTACTGAAGCCCTTGTGTCTAGAGTCTGTGCTCTGCAACCTGAGAAGCCACCACAATGGGAATGCCATGCATCGCAATGAAGAGTAACCCCCGCTCACTGCAACTAGAGAAAGCCCATGCACAGCAACAAAGACCCAATGCAGCCAAAAATAAATAAATAAAAAATAAATACATTTATATAAAAAAAGTGTGAGCAGCAATCATGTATGTTATGTCAAGCAGAAGTCTGAGTGATTCCGTCACTTAGTTTTTGTTTCTACCACAAAAATGTCATGTTCCAAAGAGTGACCATGCCTTTAACCTAAGTCTAGAAATCGGGAGCAGAGCCTCAGCTGTCAGCCCAGAGCTGCCTAATTGTGGCATAACCTAGAAATCAGTCTTTTGGTTTGTAAGTAACTGAAGCTTGGAGATTGTATGTAACTGCCTAACCCTGCAAAAGCTGACTAATTCAGGAGTAATAATGTACCACAAATGAAAATTGTTGACAAATGGTAGCTTCTTAATTAATATTACCTCTTTTTCTTCTCTCCTCTCTTATAACTCTCAATTGAATAGTAGGTAGAGGGAGAAAAAAAGTGATAAAAAGGTTAAAGAAAGGTGAGAAAGGAGTAGAGGGCACTTGGAGAAAGGTGGTGAGACCATTGAAGAATGGTCTTCATTTTGGGGATGAGAATGCTTTTCTCTGTTTTGGGGGAAATATGGGACCATGGGATGTATAGTCATGCAGTCTCTCCTTATCTTTCGTGCACCAATACTAATGTCACATTCACCATATTCTTAAAAGTAAGTGTGAGATGCAATATCATTATCTCTACTGGGGTTAAATTATACCCAAATCAAATAGGGCCCCATTATTTTAATTCCTAAACTCCTTTGACTTGCATTACAACACAAGATAGTAGGACTTTGTTAATATGGATTTTCCAGCTGTTTCTTCACATTAAATAATCCCACAAAGACATAATGAGAATTGAAAATAAAGAGAGGCTACCAGTAAATACAGACAATATAGTGAGGAGCAGTATGGCATTGTGGAAAGAGACCAGCCTTTGGCTTCAAGCCACAGACTCAAGTCCTTGCTCTAAAATTTGCTAAATGTGTGACTGGAGGTACTTAAACAAAAAACTCTTCTGTACCCACTTTCCTATTCTATTCAATGAGAATAATAACATTTATTGACTTGTGAGTATTAAGTGAGACAAGACATATAAAGTATATTGCAGAAGGTCCACATAGAACCTATAATTTTTTTTTAAATTTGAAAAGTATGTTTTGATTGTGGTTGCATATAAGCATTAACTCTGGGCCATTTAAAATTAGATTCCTTGTCCTTATCACTATAGGTTTTGATTTAATAGGTCAAGAGAGAAGAGAGAATTAAAGTACTAGACATTCTTAATTTCAAAATCTCTCTAGATGCTTTCAGTGTTTTGGTCAGGATAGAGAACCATTGGTAGAGAGTAGAAAACACATGGTTTTGGAGGTGAAAGCAACAGATCATATTGTAAATCACAGTATTGTGAGCTAGTGGAATAGAAGTTGTTAGAGAGGAAGAGAGGAAGAGTTTGGAGAGTTATGTTTTTTAATAGATCACGGCTTTGAAAACAATCAGGAATGGGTGGGCATGACCAGATATAGGGATAGTCACTGACGAGCCAGTTTTACCAATGGAAAATAACTATATTTGGATCAGTAAGAGACCTTACCACCTCACAAGTTCCCTTTCAGCTACCTGGCAGCATTAAAAGAACAAAAACAATTAAAACCAACAATATTTTCATTGTAGAGGAGGGGTGTTGGAATGGAAGTTTGGGCCAAAGAACAGTGAGAAAAATTAACTGGGTTGATGCAGCCATGTAGAAGTGTTGGAAGGAGCTATTAGGATTGTAGACATATGCTTAGTGTACATTCTTAATATAATAACTACCATATGGACTTCAAACAAAATACCATTGTACATTTCTGGCTGTCTGCTACACTAGGAAGAGTGAGAGACTTGAGATGCAGGTATGGAATGATGGCTGGGCTGGAAACTTAAAACATCACCCACAGCATCTTCCTACATAGACCTCAGGGACACACAGCAGTGTATCCCTAAGATAAGGTGCCCTATGGAAAAAGCTCTGCAGTCTGATTTATATGGCTTCCCTCCTTTCAGATTGCCTTGATTCCCACCTGAAGTAGATGTACCATCAGGGACTAGTGGGCTCTGGCCTCTTTCTGAAGTTGAGTTGCTTTGAAAGTCCCTACCATATGCCTACAGTGTCTGACCAGCTGACCCAGGTACTAATGCAAGAGTAAAACATCAGTCCCAGAGTTCTGGCAAACTCTGAGTGTATTGCAAATTGGGAAAGCCCAGTGTTCAGTGTCAGTGGAAACCAAAGGAAACCATTCCACCCTAAGCTGGAAGCCAGCAGAAATTCAAGAGATAGTGGAAATAATCTCTGTCACAGACACACACTTTAAAAACATCACCAAACACTCACACTGCCCAACAAATCAGCTTTTATCCATTCCACATCTTTTACCTAGTTTGAAAACCAATTTGTTTACTATGATTTGTACCACAAGCCCCCAGTAAATGCTTTCCAAAGAGTAATGGTTGAGAAGAATAAGAATTATGTTTACTAGATACCAATGTAGTGTTAGGGCATTCTTGCAACTTTGAGATTGGAAGAGTATTTACTGATGTTTGCAATGCTGTAAAGGGTCTTCTTGAACCATGAAAAGAACTCAAGAAGAAGATTTGAGACAATCTGTTACTAACAGAAGTTGAATGGTTGTCATTATCAATGGATTCTTAAATCTTTACCCCTTACTAACCTGTCTCACTTAGGTGATTTTATCTGTGTAAGTACCAAACGTTTGTTTTTTGAAGAAGTCCTCCTTTAAGATGATATCCCAGCATGTAGGTGCCAGGGCAATAACTATTAAGTGTCCACATGTGGTGTTTTATGGAAATACATTTGATGCTATTATATTGTTGTCACAAGAATACTTGGCTCTTTAAGCCGGGAATACACATGCTCATAATAAATGATTTTTATGACTTCACATACACAATCATGATACACAGAAAGTATAAAGGAAAGACTGCTTGTTTTATGTAGCTCTGGCACTAACTCCATCCCCAATTATGGGCAACAAGGGGATTGTATGAAGCCAATGAAAGCGTAAGGGTGGAAAATGGAAAAGATAACACTGTGCTTTCACATACTGGAGTCTGTGATTTTTCAAATTGTAACAGTATTGTTTTGTTGTTTCATTTCCCTCCATGATCTAAAATGCTCCTTCCTTCTCTAGTGATGCCAAAATGTGAGTTGTCTCACTCATCAATGGCAACTCTTTAATCTTTCCTTTTTGGTTTAGAGCAAAAGACAAAGGTAGTCATGGATGATTCATAGAATCATGCTCAGAGGCAATCTTTCCCCTCCCTTAACACCTAAGCCTTTAAGGATAGAGCTGGGAAAAAATGAAGGTAGGGGACAGCTGTTCTGTTGTTTCTGTGGAGGGTTTGGACACTTCAATATTTCCAGATTATAGCTGTGTGAAGCATTTTTTGCAAAATAAAAAGCCAAGCCAAATTTGCTGGTTTTCAGGTCTGCAGACAAAATTTAAACCAGCTGGATTTTATTGGGAACTTTTGCATGCAAGTAAACCTAGTGGTGAAACTCAAGCCAGCATTTGTCTCCACTGGAATGGGCTACATCTTTAGGGAAAACCCCCCTACCCTATGTCGCTTTCCTTAAGGGAGTTTTGAATTTTGAAAGTTCCTAAAAGAAATCTGCCTGGTTACTCCATAGAGTATCTGATTGGAACCTTAGCCAATGAAGATGGAAGGTACAACCAGGTCTGATGTCTATCTTAGCCAAATCTTCAGAGATGAGAAGTTGTGTGTCTCTCTGAAACCTGATTTTAAATTACTCCAATTAAACCAGCTAATGATTCCCTCCAGACAAGTACTTCCAAACACAAAAGCCAACACACACACATTCACTTAAACTCACACACACACACACGTGCCTGGTCAGAGTGGCAAATAATGACTAACTTATTGGATTTGTATATAGCAAAATTTCACATCCTACTTTGACTGTGTCTTAAGTGAAAATTACCATATTCCTCATTAAAAACATGTAATTTTATAGATTTAAACATATAAGGAATAGACGCAAAGAAACCCATAGGATGATGATTTTTTACTAAGTCTGGGATACATTATTTATAAAGCTATTTAGAATTTGGAAAACAAAGCAATAAAAGGCAATTCAACATTAGAGGAAATCCCTTTTACTCCAAATCTCGACTTAGATCTCTGAAAGAATGAGCATTTTTTCCAAGGGCAAAGAAAGAAAGGATACATGCTTTCATAAGATTTTAGTATAATCATAGGAAGAAAAATTCTTGGCAGACTACTGTTTTTTTTTTTTTTTGATATTAAAAAAAAAAAATCTCTCCAGAGCTGGTCCTATACATAGGCAGCAGGGAGGTTTGCCAAAAAGGTACTGGCCTCAAATATCATGTCACCTAATCCAAGAATATCAGGGCACATCTAATATCAAAGATCATCTATTTCTGTTAAACTGTTACCAAAATTTAATTTGTGAGAAACCTGAGGTCTAGGGTGAGTGTAACTGATTTCCTCCATACCACCTGGGGTATTAGGGATCAAACTTGTTTCCTAAGCTTTTGTTCTTTACATTACAACATACTCCCTTTCCATCAAACACACTTTCAAGGATGCTTTTGTTCTATACACATGTTCCCTGGGAAATGTAACATTTATAATCAATGACAATTATAAATTTCACATCATTACATGAGAGAAGTACATTATGGTTGTGTAAAAATCACAATTTCTGGTGCCCCAAACGGCCTTGTTTAAATTCTGCCTCTGTTGCCTTCTGTGGAACCTTGAGCAAGTTACTAACTTCTGGCTGCCCCAACTTTTTCTTTGGTGAAAGAGCAAGCATCTCCTTCATCTGTTGCTTACACAAATTAATTAAACAAGACATCAAATGACCAGACTAGTGTTGAACACACAGTAAGCCCTCAATTAGGTCATAAGGCTCCAAGGAAATAAAAGATAAGTAAGCTAGTGTCCATAGCCAAGGGACAGGTTTAAACTGGCAAGCAGTATTTTTATATGTTTATTAAACCTTCATCTTTCTTTTAAATTATTTTTAAATTTTTATTTTATATTGGAGTATAGTTGATTAATAATGTTGTGTTAGTTTCAGATGTACAGCCTAAGTGATTCAGTTATACATATACATGTATCTAATCTTTTTCAAATTCTTTTCCCATTTAGGTTATTACAGTATCTTGAAAAGAGTTCCCTGTGCTATACAGTAGGTTCTTGTTGGTTATCTATTTAAATATAGCAGTGAGTACATGTCAATCCCAAACTCTCAATCTATTCCTCTCCCTAAACCTTCATCTTAAAGATATTGTATCTTATATTACTTCAGTTTTCTCCATGTTATTATTTCACATTGTTGAAGTGAATTGTCAAACATATCCATTAAAATGTTCTTTGTAGTTTGTCAAATGGGAGGATTATTTTCAAGCATTGGTCCAGATCCTGACAATCTTAACACCCTGTTGTAGGAATCTGCTTCTGGCTATCAGTCATTCTTTCTGCAGTTTCTTTGAGGCATGTGATAATGAGCTTGGAGAGCACCAACACCTGATAGCCATTGCTTTCTGTAACAAGTGATGTCAATAGAGCCAAATGCACAGGAAAACCTCATCTATAGGCTCCACATCCCTATTCTAAAGATGGTGCCTTCCAGGGCAGCCCCAAGGACATCATCAGAGAGGTTCGAGCATCCCACATAGTCAAACCTGGAAACTGAGTCTTGCTTACTCACCACTCTCCTTGGGAGGGTGGGCAAATCTAGGGCGAACTTGTAACAGGTCACAAGGATGAAACTGATGGATGATTTTTATATGAAACTGTTTTGCCCATCCCTCCCTCCGTTGCTGGGAACAAAAACTTACATTCTTTGTTACTGATTAACATGGGTGGGCATTCTTGCTGGTTTTGCTTGTTTCTCTCATCTTAACCATAGAAACCCAAGAATTTCCTTTAAGACTGCTGCTTTCTCCCCAGAGGCAGGAAGGTAGTTTTCAAGACACTAGTCTGTTACCCTCCTCATTTGCTGGCAAATCAATAAATTTCTCTTTCCTTTGTCCTCAAAACCTAGTCCTTGTTACTCTCATTTGGCATCGGGAGGCAAGGACTAATTTGCGATAATGAACTTAGGGAACCTGAGATGTTTCTGTGTGGAGGTTAGTGTGGGAAATATGACTTATTCATATATATTCAGGTTTCATTTTGGAGTTTCAAACAAGTAACCTTATCTAGCTGATCCCCGCCCCCTTCCCCGTGGTTACTCTTCACCTCCAAACACAATTTCACTCAGTTCTGCACTATTTTCTGAATATTGGGTGTTGTGTGCAGTAACTCAAGTGATGACACTGTTCTGAGGTTTTCTGACTTGTGACTTTTATCCATCACATCAGTGGTTATCACTGTGGACAGTGAAATTGTGGGACCAATGAGACTTCCTCCAGGGATCCATGTTTGCTTTTTCATGTTTATAACATGACAATCTTTGTCCTAATACATCTGGGGTATATTAATAATTTATTCATAATAAGAAACAGGCATCACCTCACCATTCTTTAATCAAAACCAGCACCTCTCTTGCTGTTGACTTGGGATATCTTATCGCATGGGGATAAATGGGAGGTGATGAGATCTTTTGTTCCATTGGCTTGGTAAGCAAACTAAAACACACTTAGGAATCATGATTCTAGGGATGGCATTTTTTTTCTTTTCTTCTTTTTTTTCTTTTTGGTTCTGAAACCAATTCCAATGGGCAGGTGATCTGCACACCTACAAGCAATTCTTGGGTCACCAGAGAGGTGTCTTAGTATTCAACTCAATTCGGATACCATCTACCCAGAGATGGCATCAGATTCTAAAAGTCCTACAAGACTCCACCCCACACATGTCCACATTGTTACTTGTACTTCTGTCCCACTAGCCATAAATGAGAGGTTCTCAGGACTTCTTCTTCGGGCTCAATTAATTTGCTAAGAGTGCCTCACAGAACTCAGAGACACATTTTAGTTACTAGATTGCTGGATTATTATGAAAGGATATAATTCAGGAACAGCCAGATGGAAGAGATGCATAGGGGAAGGCGTGGGGAAAGGGCTCGGAGCTTCCATGCCCTCTCCAGGCATCACTCTCCATCACCTCCATGTGCTCACCAACCTGGAAGCTATAGAAACTCTGTCCTTTTGGGTTTTTATGGAGGCCTCATTACATAAACATGACCACTGATTAAATCATTGACCATGGGTGTGATTTCAACCTCCAGCCCCTCTCCCCTCCCTGGAGATTGTGGGGGTGGTGCTGGAAGTTCCAACCCTCTAATCCCTTGGTTGGCTCCCCTGGCCACCAGCCCCTTATTCAGGTTACCTAAGGGCATTCCCAAAGTCTTCTCATTAACATAACAAAGGACACCTTTATTGCTCTTATCACAGGGTTTTAGGAGCTCTGTGCCAGGAGCAGAGTCCAGGTTGAAGACCAAATATAGTAGAGACAAAACCCTTGTATCTTGGGTCCTACATCTGAGGATTGAAAATATTTGGAAAAAATATTACAGAAAATTCCAAGAAACAAAACTTGAATTTGATGCACGCTGGTACCATTTTTTTACATAGCATTTCCATTGTATTTACAATTACTTACAAAGCATTTACATTGTTAGGTATTATAAGTAATTGTAAAAAGAAAATAAATAAAAACCAAAAACCTCAATTAAATAGAGTTGGGAGAGTAGGATGGGGAGCTCTCACATGCTATTACAACAGCAGAGGCCACAAGAAGAAGAAAGACTCCCCTTCTTTCCTGGCAAGGACTCAGCCAATGAAAAGCCATGGAATCTATTTACTCCAGCCCTCCTGACTTCCTTTTCCCCTTCTGTAAAAGCCTTCTCCTTCCCTTGCCATTTGGGAAATTGCATGTGGCTTGCCGTGATTGTAGACCCCAAATTTCAATTTTCTGCTGATCCCTAATAAACCCATGTTTGTGGAAGAAATATCTGAGTCTATTTGTTTCAGAACAGTATAATCTAGAGATGATTTAAAGTATATGGGAGGGGCCTCCCTGGTGGCGCAGTGGTTGAGAGTCCGCCTGCCGATGCAGGGGATACGGGTTCGTGCCCCGGTCCGGGAGGATCCCATATGCTGCGGAGCGGCTGGGCCCGTGAGCCACGGCCGCTGAGCCTGCGCATCCGGAGCCTGTGCTCCGCAACGGGAGAGGCCACAACAGTGAGAGGCCCGCATACCGCAAAAATAAATAAATAAATAAAGTATATGGGAGGATGTGTGTAGGTTATATGCAAATACTATTGATACACCATTTTAGGCAGGGGACTCAAACATACATGGATTTTAGATGGAACCAATCCCCTGTAGATACTGAAGGACAGCTATATGTATTGCTTATTCTAATTCACAAGGTCACAGTATCTCAAAACAACGAATGTTGAAGCTCCTCCAATGCAGATAGTGTATGCTTATATAGATGACTCATGTAAGAAAACATTGGTAGACTTTGTCTGACTTCAGAAAAGAATCAATGCAATAAGTACTCCAAGCCAGTGTTCTTGTGGACCATGAAGAGCAAAATGTAGTCACTTATGTCAAAGAAACCTAAAGTGGAGGTGGAAGGCCATTAAGGAAGTGAAACACACATCCAACCCTGAACGCAACATACTTTTGACCCAGGCATCCTAAGACCACTTGGAACCTGTCTTCTTTACTCCCTAGAGACAACAGTTTAGCAGCCAATCTACTACCAGCAAGTGGCTGAATGCCTGCCGACATCGACCCATAGTTCTGTAAAAATAACCTATGTAACTTCTCTGGGATACCTTCGTCTGTTGCCTTTATGAACCTGATCATTTTATATTTCCCTCAGAGCACATTTGAGTTGCTACACGAATCAGTGCCTCCAAAACTGCAATACTTAAGACCGCAAACAAACTATTTTTGTTACTTGCACTGTTCAGCATTTCTTGGTTGACATTCTTGACATATGGTACCCAGACAAGCTGTATCTGCAACACCTGATGCCCTAATTTCATCTCAGAACTACTTAATCAGAAACTCTGGGGTTGGAACACAGCAATGTGTTTAACAAGCACTGTAGGTGATTCTCTTGCAGTTAAAGTTTGAGAACCACTTCTCTAAGCCACTATCTCAATAAAAGTTTTAGGAATGATAAGAACATCTGCTTGGACTCTTTCATGACGCTATGATGCCTACTGATTACTAGATTGACACAATATACCACGCTGATTAATTTGATCTGTTTCTTAGTAGCAGACAGGTTACGAGATATGTAAGTTATTTGATATTTATTAAGTTATACGTTTTTTTTTCTTAAAGGTCTTTGAGAGATTGTCTAGGTCCATGCTACTCAGAGTATGACCCCTGGACCAGCAGCATTAACATCACCTGGGAGTTTGTTAGAAATGCCAATCTCAGGCCTTCACCCAGAACAACTGAATCAGAATCTGCATTTTAACTAGAAACTATGTGATTCTTATACACATTAAAGTTTAAGATCAAATGTCCAACTTCATCATCTGACCTAAAATCATTCAAACATATATTTAAGAAGTCACTTATTCTGAGAAAATATGACACCTTAGAACTTCTGGAAATTAGTCTGTTTCCCACATCATCTGTGTGACATCATAATGGCTATGGAAAAATTATTGATTTGTGTGATTTTCCAAATCCCTCAAAGTCTATAGTAAGAGTTTATATTTGCTGAATTTTACTTTGTTACAGATATTTCTTTACATGAATTAACTGATATAATCTTTGCACTAACATTCTGGGTTAGCATTGATTTTCCATTTCACAGACAAGAAATTGAGGCCAAAAGTGAGTAACTTGTTCACAGTTACTTATCCTGTAAATGATGGAGAAATTATCCAAACCAGCATGCTGGTGCCATATTGCCTCTCTAAGACTAGGCTCTAGAATAAGGTCTATTAACACTTCCAAACATGACATCTGACTATTAGAGGCATTGTTGTTGATCATGGTTTTTAACCAAAAAATCAAGGCTGGGGCCAAGGAAGAAGGGAGGTGAAAAAAGCTCTGTGTGTATTTTAGGTTTGAAAGTTAATAAAGGTTTAATGCACTGATTTACCTCTGAGGCCCAGAGCCAAAGAAATATCCAGAATTCTAAGTAGCATAAAAGCCTAGAGTTACAGAGTTTACCATGGGTCTGATTTTTTTACATTGGGTGGTAACTTAAGTCATTCTAAAGAAATGGTTTATTTGTTTTTATTATTCTTTATGTTGCTAACTTATAACACACATGCTGTTCTCTAAAGAGTTCTAAAGAGTTTGCAAATAATGAAAAACAGGTTCCTAAAGGAATAATTTTTAAGGGGAAAAACATACATTTATAAGTGAGTGTCTACGAATTGGATGTACTACAAATTCACCATGGAGCCACTTTAATCCTGAAAATACAAAATACTGGACAATTTAGAGGCTATGTTATAAATATGAATACAGAGTAGAGAAATTATGTTGAATGTTCCTTGGAAAACCAAGAGATTTTTTAGCACCTGGACTGAATTTGAAGGAAACTGGACTTGAATTAGAGTTTTGTGTAGGAACCAAGAAAAAGTCAGTGGTTTTGGCTAGATGAAGTGATTTATTTAAAGCCAAAACTTAACATAAAGCTCCTGGAATACCAACCTATACGAATTGGCTATAAGAGAAGGTGGTGTGAGTGTGTGTGTGTGTGTGTGTGTGTGTGTGTTGTGTGTCTGTGTGCATATGTGTGAGCATATGAGGGGGAAAGAGAGAGAGAGAGAGAGAGAGAGGGAGAGATTTTTGCAATGGAAATGTCTTTCACAATTCACTTCACTCACTGTTTTATTTATAGTCTATAACCTTACTTTCTCAAACAGCCAGTGACCAGATGATAATAAAAATTAAAACAAGAATTGAAAAAAAGTGAATTTGAGCCTCTATTAATCCACTTTGCACAGTCTTTAAATTATTTTCCTGAAAATAAGTGTAAAATGATATGCAGTTTAGGAAAAATATACAAAACTATGTGTTAAGCACTTCTATACCTAAGTGGGTGTGTTTAAAGGACCTTCTATAAGAATGCTCATTAATGGAATGTTACTTTTAGATCAAGACCTTCACTGGAAATAGACAGATGAAATATTGTAAGGCAAGATAAAACAGTGAAATAAATAATCTATCCATTGAACAGAGACAAATATGTAAGACAGTCTTACTGGCAATGTTGATATCTAAGACGCAACCTCAATAGACAGATGGGTGAGAAGTGTGGCTACAGGAAGAAATAAAGTTGTAGAAATACTTACTAATCTGAGGGCTCTTTTTCCAAGTTTCTCAAAAGGCTATACCCATGTTTAGGAGTTTTTATATGAATATTTCACAAAAGCCAGGTAGTTTTGTAAATCTATTGGAGACTGTCTTTTCTCATCCTTGTTGCTAACGGACAGGGCTACCTGTATCCTAGAGTTCATTAAGGGGATAACACACATTTAAGAGCAAAAATGTGTTAGAACCAATTGCCTATTTCAGTGTTGACACCACACAAGAATCAACTGTAAAACAGTTTCCCACTATTCAGACTTTTTGAAAGTAGAACTGTGAAGAGGAAAAGTATTGGAAAATATAAGGACCCTGAAATGTTTTTATTAAAGTGGGCAGTAGCAGCCCAGTCTTATTAATTCCTGATTCTTTTGCTCAAATATTTGAATTGAAAATTCCAGCTTAAGTGGAAACAGAAATGAGTGAGGCTCTTAATAGGAAAGCTATATTATGAAGAGAGGTCTAATAAGGAGGGAAAGAACAATGGTATTCAGAAGGCAGTGCTGCCATAGAGATAGAGTTGATTCGTTGATTCATTCATCCATCCATCCATCCATCCATCCATCCACTCAATGTTTACTGAGTAACTAATGTGTGCCAACTGTGTTTCTAGGCACTGGGGTGAAGCAGGGCAACTTAAGAGCTGTATGGTATTAGTCTTGCCTTTCTGTGCACAGGAGTTTCTCATTCCATGAGAGTTGTGAGCTAAAAGAGGTTCTGGGTTCTCTGGCCAGTGCCTGGGTTTTTCCCACATGTGGAGTAGAGCAGTTGTTCCCAAACTTGGTTGAAAATCAGAAACACCTGGGTGATTTTTTTTTTAATACAGATTTCTGAGATCTACCTCAGGCCTACTGAATTAGAATAATTGAGGTTAGGATCAAATATCTATATTTTAAACAAAACCTTTAGATATTTATGAAGGATGAACAGGTTTGAGGGACAAGAATTCCATATCCATCTTCTCAGTACTTTGCGGTTGTCTTTGTGATCATCAGGCTCTTCATGAATAATGAAAAGATTGTTCCTAACAGAGTTGGGGAACCAGCTGTCTTTAGTGAAACATTAATATAGAAACTCCTAAACATGGGTATAGCCTTTGTTAAACATCAGAAAAAGAAACCCAATAGTCCAGTCCTGAATCCAGGGCCAAAAAACAATGGTATCTAAAGTCAGGGTGATTAAAATGTATAGAATATCTGCTATGTAACAGTCAGTTTATACACGTAATCTCATTCAAGCTGTCTGGATGCATATGGCGTCTCTGGCAAGCCCTAATAGAGGTACAACACAGACCCCTTGAATTCTAGAGCAAAGCTCCACCCTCTGTAGGAGAAGCCCATTTGCCATTTAAAATATAGCTCCTAACATGCTGCTGGGTATTAAGAAATTCATTAAGTCATTGGTTCCCAGAAAGGTGAGTACAGGATATCATTGCTAACTAAATGGACAGCTGTCACACCACAGACCCACCTAGATGTGGCCTGAGAGACCAGTGGTGAGGGGACGTCCTCTCCAAGGGAGAGCATGAGCAGTGCTCTTGATTGCCCACTTTGCAGAGACAGACATGGATAGAAGTTAAGACTGGTGGGCAGTGGTAGATTGCTTGATCAGAGAGATGGAAGGAGTATCTTTGAAAGACTGTAGACAAGGGAATGAGGGGAAGAGGCGTATGGAAGGTCCTGTGGTAGTAGCACAAAGTGGGCAGATCGGATAGTATGCACCATGGAGTAGGCCCTCAACAACCAGGTCAACTGGTGACCTGCCCAGAGGAGGCCAACCACGCCCTCTTCAGCCACGCAATGCCTGTGCACTGAGCATGTGGTGGCAAGGATGGCAGTCATGCGTGGCCCCACAGCCTGGACTCCCTCTCCCTCAGGCTGGCCTATCAAAGTTCTGCCAGTGCTAAATCCCAAACAGCCCAGCAACAGCAGAGACCTGTATGGAGCCCACAGTTTGGCAGGTGGGTGGCAGCCTGATGATACCATAACCCTTCCACCCTGAAGAAGGCAGCGATGCATTCCTGCTGGAATTTATACCTATTCTGGGTATGGATTTGCCTTTGCTCCTTACCATCAAATACTTCCTCCAATGCCTAGTCCATCTTTGTGTAGATACAACCTGACAGTGCTTCCCCTTGGATCTGGCCCTGGACACCTCCTTCTTCCCTCCTCAGTGCTTTTCTGTCCCTGCAGCATGAGATGGACATTAGGCTCCACTCAGCATTTATGTATGTACAATACACAATTTCCAGGGAATCAAGGTTCATGGGGCCACCCCTGAGAAATGGGACACAGAATCCAAAGGATGTCTTTCCTGTCCTTCTGCCATGAAGACAGTTCTGAGATGCATATCTCAAAGCACCTTGGAAGGTCCCAAAAGGAACAGGAACACTTGAAAGAGCTGGAGTGATAGTGTGAGTTGATTCCTCTTGACTGCATTGTATGGAGTTTTACAATAAAGATATGAGCTCACGTAGAAACTGGCTGGTTTTCAAGCAGAGATCAGAGAGATTAAAATGAGGACCCTGTGACATAAAAGCTGACTGTCTTAGGTCCCAAATAGTAAGAGATACGACTGAACAAGATTGTCCAGTCATAAGAGTCCCAGTATTTATGAGTTAAACAAATTGACTCAGCTATGCAGCAAAAATCAGATTAAGGGGAATACATTTTCACTCAAGTCCATTGTTTAGATTAGCTTAAATTATTGCATAAGAGAGAGAGGAATGGGGGTGAAGAAGCCAGGCAACAAGGCAGACTTGGGAACTAGTCAAGAAAACACTTTTTTTATTGTGGATACTGGCACATGGAACTGACTGAAAGCAAATATATTAGAAACCTAACACATTTTAAAGAGATTATGTTGCCAAGGAAGCCACCGGTTGGCTTGCAAAGAGTCTGTGACTGCTAAATGTTAAAGCAACTCACGGTCTCTCAAACCTCGTGAGCAGGATATGGACCCTAAGAGAGCTCCTGTTCCCGAAGGAGGGCATCCTCTCCCCCAGCCTACTGCAGATACAGCTGTGGAGGATGGTGGATAAGGAAAAAGCTTCCAGAGGGCAAGATGGGAACATTAAGGGTTGTTCTTCCCAGGTATCTGTCAGAGAGGCTTCAAATGACTACCAGGCAGGATTTCATTACTGGGTGCTATAACTCTCCCTTTTTGCCTTATTTTGAATGGGCGTCTTTATTGATGTTATGCTGTCCCTGTTAATATACCTATAACATGCGTGCGTGTGTGTGTGTGTGTGTGTGTGTGTGTGTGTTATTTGTGTTGGAGGGATGGTAGGGAATAACTGCTCTTTCTAGTTCATGGGCTGCCTGTCCACTTCATGGTGCTACATCATCTGGATTGCACACCACCCAAGATCCAGGTCTTTGAGCTAGTGACTGTCGCTGGATGAACATTTGGGAAACACTGGGTCATCTCCCTTGGGGCAAGGGTAAGTACATTCTCTTTGTAGACAGAAGAGTGAAGTAGACATTGGGTGAATTGTGGCAGAGCCTTACTTGTCAATTAATAACCACAGTTGCCTTTTCTTCTGGTTCAAAATTGTACTACAGTTTCCCACCTTTCTTGCAGACAGCTGTGGCCATGTGGTTGAGTCATGGTCAGCAGGACGTGGGTGTAGGTGATGTGCACGGCTTCCACTACCAAACCATAAAATACTCCTCTGTGACTATGTTGCTTTCTGCATTCTGTCTTACCCTCTTTCCAGCTGAGTGGAGAGGGCTTTGAAGTCCGTCATGAGAAAGAGACACACATTGGGAAGAGGCTGGTCCTCTAAATATAGGCTACTATGCAGCCTTTAAAAAGAATAAAGCCATCATATGTGTACAAACTTGCAAATGGGTCCATCATATATTTTTATATTAAAAAGGGAGCTGTAGATCAGGATGTATAGTTTGATTCCATTAAAAAATATCTGTGCGTGTGTGTAAGGGAGAGGGAGGCACTGCTTGAGTGTGTACAAAATGTATAAGGTACGTATATCTTACAAGCCAAAAAAAAAAAAGTGTTAGAAAGAATGTACACCAATCTTGTAAATGTTGGCTCTCTCTAGAGAATGAGATTGGGGGAAGAATTTAACTTATTTTTGTTCCTATATTTTTTTAATTTTGTTTAAGCTTGTATCCCAATTATAATGTTTTCTGTTCCCTATAAGATTTAATTGAAATAGGTAGTCTCCTTTTATGTATTTATTCTTTTTAAAAAAAATTCTTCAAAAAGAAACTGAGCCTTCAGGGGCAGAATGGGTTTATTTCCAAACCTCTTTAAGAGATTTGTCTACAGTTGGCATAAAAAGACAATTGTGCACTAGGAGAAAAGAGAATATTCCTGTCAGCATGTGGTACACACACATCTATAGATTGAATTTTTCAGTGTAGCAGGGAAAGGCAACAGCAATCTCTTAATTCTTTCCATTTCTGTGGTCCTCTCTGTCTTAACCAAGTTTTTTCTCTTCCATTACTCTCATGCCTCTCTCGGCTCTAACTGTCAACAATTTACTCTGGGCTGCAGGATGCCAGAGAGAAGTGAGTCTGTGGATGCAGAGGTGTACAGGTGAGTGCAAGTTGGTGGCCAAATATCCAGCACCTTCAGGATGCTCAGTGCCCAAATGTGGTCCTTCAGACTGGAACCAAGACACACTCTTCAACATGTTTTCAAAGCTCAGATCTGAGACAAGAATGAAGAGGTTCTGCCTGAGAGGGCTGTGGAGCATCCTGAACCAACACGAGCTTGTTGTCCTCATGGTGTTACAGGCAGGAGAACAGTGTGGGCTGCAGTCAACCACCCAGGGCTGGGATCCTGCATCCACTGCATCCTGGACATGGAAGCCAAGTGATCCAGCTCACCTCTCAGCTGCCTTTATCTCCCGTGTGAAACTGCAGAAATAGTATTGTCCAGCTCATGGAATGATTAAGGTTAGATGAGGAACGTGACCCCAGATAAGCACTCATTCTAGCAACTCTCTCATTTTTTATAATTATTATAAGACTCTGACTTGGATACATCAAGGTAGATGACCTCCAGATTTGTTTCAAGCAAGTGTTCTTCAAACTTCCGAGAGCAGCACATTACTGAGTCATGAAGTCAATTTAGTAGGTAGTCAGCATTGAAAAAATATAATGCAATCAAATAATAATTTTTAAAAAACCGAAGACACAGCACGTAAAAATCTAATGTCGAATGCATTGCTTACTGTGGTCTGAGGTCAAGTGAGTTTGAAAAACAATGACTTGAAGCCAGACAAAAGTGACGAATGGAAAATTTTCTCCAACTGTCCTCTCTGTTCTATTCAGTTCTGCCCCTTTCAGGTAAAATGAGCAGAAGGTGAAGGGCTTTGGAAACCAGCTGTAATGAGAGCTGTTTTTTTTTTTTTTTTTTTTTTTGAGAGGTTGATAAAATGTTCTAATATTTTTTTAATTTTTATTTTATATTGGAGTATAGTTGATTAACAATGATGTGCTAGATACAGGTGTATTTTGATAAAGTGTGAGCATGCTGGGCTGATGTGAAAAGTCAGAGGCAGTGGTTAGAGTTCATTCAAAACTCTCCATGTGCTACCACTTCCCAAGTATATGGGGCAGGGGATGAGGGTTTGTTAGAACTAGCCAGGCTAAGGATTTAATTTGTGTTTTTGTCTGAAACTTTTCCTATTAATTCAAGTACTCAGAACCCTGACAGAAGGCCTTTAAGGTTCCTTTAATTCTATAAGTGCATCACTTAAAATTCCTACTTTTAGTAAGTAATGTTTGAGGAGAAAACCTCATCATGTTTAGTCTTCCGAAGTGAGTGAAGAAAAGTGAAATCATTTTGAATTTTTATTTTTCTAAAACATTATAGAGTATGTCAATGTTTATGGATTTTTGTGTCCATTTCTACTGTTCCTTCATGAATATATATATGTATTTTTGCTCTATACAGGTAGTCAAATACAATGAAAGCAAAACATAAGAATTATTAAAAACACATGGGAGAAAACCCAGTTTGGAAGTAGAATTAGGTTGCTCGCACTGGCATTCTTAGGGAATTTATGCCCAAGGAATTGGTTACCACTAACTTGTAGAAACTACATTTTTTTTTTCCGGACACCATTTAATATGGAAAAACCACTTATAAATAATCATGATAGTGTAATTGTATATATTGTTGTTGGTTTAAGTTACTTTATTTGGTATTTCCTTTTGTAATATTATGAGCCATTCATTATAAATACCTTTAGTTCCAACAGAATTAGCCACTAAGTATTAATCAGAGAGGAAGATTATTTAGAAAATATGGCTCAACATATATCATGCGATTTTCCTCTTTTTATCATGATTTCAATTGAAATATGTCTGTAGTGCTAATTATAGAAATTCCACAGAGAGCTCTGTTGGGATCAAACCATACAGTCTGAGTCATATGTTTATTACCTAATACATAACAAATCACAATTTGATCATCTTGGCTAATGTGTATCACTTTAGTATCTTTAAAGAAAAATAGAACAAAATTTAAAAAATGTGTATATCTGTTTATAGTTAGATAGATATATATAAGATATATACAGATCTATATCTGTCAAAATTTATATAAATATAAAGATTTTTTTGCAATGAAATGGTAAATGTCTATTATTCCTTCCTGGAAATGGTGCTTGTGGTTTGGTGGTTACACATAGGGGCTTAGGAGCCTGGGATGTTTTGGGACTCACATAGTTGTATGGATTAACCTTGAAGGTAGATGATGGAGAGGTCTTGAATTAGTGTGTGATCACATCGTCAGGCTTTTTCCTAGAAGACTTATAGCCAAATCCCTCTCAACCATTTGTTCCCTTTGAGACTGTAGACAAATTATTTAAATTCCTAAATCTGTTTTCTTATCCCTAAAATACTGTACATATAACTTTAGAAAATGTGTTTTCCATTCCCTCATACAGGTAGATCAGCAGACATATTAAAGACCAAGGGGAGATAACTAAATCCAGGGGTAAATACATTTTACTTAGGTTGGGACAGCCATATAGTAGATTATTAACTGCCCCCTGATGAATCCAGCTTTGGATATACACATCTTTCTCACTGTGACTATGAGATTGGCCATGTGACTTGTTTTGTCCAGTGGGACACTTGCAAACATAGCAGAAGCTTGAAAAGTACTTGTTCACTGGGGATTAGCTGCTAGGGATGCTGCCATCACCATGAAAGATCCAGGGTCTACTGCTGCAGAGGTCATGTGGAAGAGAACCACGCCATCCCAGCCAACAGTCCTTGCTAAACAACACCTGAACAGACTGGCCTCAGTCTCACCACCAGATGATTGTACCTTCATGAGAGACCCCAAACAAGACCATCAGAAGAACCACCCAACTGAGCCAAGCCCAGTGAGAATTGTGAATAAATAAACAATTATTTCAAGCCACCAAGATTTGGGTTGGTTTGTTACTTGCAATAGATACCTGTTACACTCAGTTATCTGGTATGATAAACCTTTTATGCTGTTGATATTGAAGTCAATGTGACACCTAGGAGTGATCATTCACATAAATTAACAACATGTATCACTTGCAGATAAAAGAGTAAATTAGCAAATATGCAAAGCATAATCAGAAAATAAATTTTAAGATTAAAAATATAGAGTTGACTTTGTGACCAAATTTTCTGTGCTGGATTACTACTTTGTGCTGTATAGGCAAAAACAAGAAATATATTAAATGTGTGTGTGTGTATATATATATGTGTATATATATATATATATATATATATATATATATATATATATATATATATAGTTGGGTAACTTACTGAAACATGATTTTCTATGAAGCATATGCTTGAAAATCTTGCACAAGGATTCTTCACTTTGGGTAGTGGTCTTACAGGTGCACTGCACTTGAAGGACTGTCCCAAGGGTACCAATGTAAGCAGCTTTGCAGTCATTACTTCCGGAGCAAGTGAGGTCTTGCTTGCTTAAGGTACTGATACAGGTCTCATCCTCATGGCACTTTCTTATCACACGCTGCCAGCACTTTGACTGGAATGTTCTATAGCGCCTCCTAGAAAGAGTCAATAGATGGAATTAGTCTCTGAATAATATTATTTCACACTAACATGTAGTGTTGCCTCACCTAACAAAAGATTGACATAAAGCAAAATGCCTTCTAGATGCTTCTAAACATAGTTGAAAACTAAGTTTGTACATTCAAACATCCCAACAGAGAGTGTGGAAGAAAACATAGAGAAAACTTGTGAATTATTTTCCTTTTGTGTTGAAAGACAGAGGTTAAGTTTAGGATTCCCTGGATGACTCTTCCTTCACTACTAATTTTATTTCACTGGGAGATGATTTGCAGTAAGAACTCCTTGGGAGATTTTTTAGCAATAATTTCTGAAGCAGAATGTGGTTTTGAGACTAGCATTTGGCCATTGACTCCTACCAAGTGATTTCAGAAAAGTCCCTTGACTTTTCAAGAGAGTTTTCCCACAGGATGGGAGGTACTGTATTCTTTCTCAATATTTCTAGGCAGACTAGTTAGAGTAAACAAAATGCTCTGAGGTTCTCTGGCAGCATGAGCTAATTTAAAGCAAAACATGAGTTTATTTAATGGTCGAGATAATACATTAGAACCATATCCATTCATAACTTTTCTGACTACATATATCATTCTTGCTGTATTAGCTTTGAATAAAATCTGGATAGTGTACAATAATTTCATATTTGGAACTTTCACAGTAAGAAAATATCTACTTAGTGGAACCAAGAATATTAATCTTCCTATTTATTATGTATAATTATTTTTTCCCTGTCTTGAATATGTCATCATCAAACATGCATGAAAACCCTCTGAGTACATGTCATTTGTCCTGCGCTTATTTGCTTTCATGATGTTACTCTGCTTAAATCCATAAATCACATTATTTTCAATAATCTAGTATTTTAAGTCATCTTAAAGGAATCAGCTTTTAAATAGTGGTAAAATTTAATTAATATATTAAAATTTATATTTAATAAAATACTACAGAGTTTTTGAGCATATAATTCTGAATCCAGAAGAACAAATATGTTCCTTTAATGCAATTAAGGGTTTTATATATAAGATGTCATCTAGATGTAAGCATTGGCAGTATTGGTTGTCATCTATGAGGTTGACAGGTGCCATTTAGTCTTTCTTAAATATATGTTTTACAAAGTTTAAGTTGCATGATTTATCTCCTCATAAAAGTTATTTCATTCAAAAAAGTAGTTGTGAAATTTTGCAAAAATGATGAACTGAAGGATATTTAATTAAAAATTAAAATATTATAAAAATACTTTGGAATACTTACTATCTAAATTATTTGAAAAAATTAAATATGGCAAAATATTTTATATTATAGAAATTTTGTTTTATGTTTGAAATGTTTTGCTGTGTACCTGTTTCATTATCCTTATTTTCTCGATATACTGAAATTTCTTTTTCTGGTTTATTACTTGAATCATTAAGTATTTAAAAGAGTAATTTTTAAAATAGAGTTGATTATTTTGTTTTTAGTTTTGCTATAAGTTTATGGTTATATTGTAAAATGTAAGAGAATATGGTCTGTGTAATTTCTACACACAAAATGTATTACATTTGCCTCTGTGACCTAATATATAGTCATACTTTGTGAATATTCCTTGGCACTTAAATATTTCTATTGTGGAGTTTTGCTTTTAAAAAATAGGTTAAATTTCCTGTAAGCAATTACTTTTTTTCAGTACTTTCTGGAGTTCATACATATGGAAAAACAGTGTATTGTAATTTCCTGTAAATTCCTAAACATTTATAATTGGCAAAATATAATCTTACCTCCCAGCGTGTATCTGTATTGGGCAAATGAATTGAAAAAATAGTTCTTTATATCATTTTCTTTGGCTTTTTCAAATAAACAGAGGAGTTTCAAGACCAATCATGAAAAGAGTAAGTGGGTACAGGGACAGAAGTTGTATTTTAAAATCCAATTGCTCTGCTTTGCCCCATGTATAAGTGCTTCTGCAGGAAAGATCCATGATAAAGTCTTAACATTCTCACTGAAGAAGTTGTTTTTCATTTGGAGATTTTTTTTCCATCTGAATTACATTAAGGATTATTTAATATAAATACTGGAAATCTCCCTAAGGCAAAATCTGCTTGAGAAAATGACAGAATTTGTCTTTTCATCTTGACAACTAATATTGTATAATATTTCCATCACCTCTATAAAGTGTTCATTCAGAGACTATTTGCACATGGTGAAAAGAAAAAGACACACAATCCTTACTCCCTGAATTAATATATAAAAAAACAGGAATTACATAAGAAGAGACATGTATCTGTATATTAAAACATTATAAAAATTAAGAAAGTACAGATATTCAAAAGTGGAGGGAAATGAGATGAAGTCTTTTGAGAGCATATCATGTTCCAGACCCTGGACCAAGCACTTTGGAGAGGTTGTGAAACCCAGGAGTTCTTGTGGAGGAAAATCACCAACTCTGTGTCAGTCAGTCTGAGGAGGTGTTGATGCCAAATAAAGTTCCTGCAAGAGTGTGTGTTTCAGAATCCATCACAGGGCTTCTCAAGAATTGTAGCAGCAGATCCCATCATTTGACATTAAAATATGGTATTTGATAGGGAAACTTAGATATATCATCCTGAGAAAATTGAGTACTAATAACTCAAAGATAATGACGTAGACTATCCGGGGCTCTGGCACTGGAATCAGGTAAATCTTGGTACCGTCCATGGAGACATCTGGCATTTTTACAGGGATTACTTTTAAAATAAAGTGTCCTCTGGCTGGGTAAAATGTTATTTGGTTTCACTGTTAGTGAAGATAGATGATAGACAGTAATATTTTATTTGTGATATGAGAAAAATAGTGCAATCAAATGTTTTTACCACATTTAATTGATTATAGGAGATACCATTATTTTATTACAACTAAAATCACTAAAATCACTTGTTGGCAGTTGTTATTGTTTTAATTTAATACTTTTTTTTTTTTTTTTTTGGTCACTGAGCTTAAGATGCATTCCAAACATGTTAGGGATATTAAAATGTACAAAAATTTTGCGTCTTTGAATCAATGAAATATAATTGTACACTGAATAAGGATTTTTGAGATATAAATGAGTTTGAAAAATTTTAATTTCATTGTAAAAATATTTTTATTATTAATTTTATTATTCATTCAAGAGAAATAATTAGTAAAACTTAAAATAACTGATAAACATTTGCAGGAAAAGATCCGCAAATAAAACTTTCTTAAGAACTTTGACATTCTATATAAGTTGAAGCAAAAAAAAAAAAAAAAAGTCAATGCTTTAGCATTTTGCTGAGACCTTTACCCTTTATCTTACAGAATGTGTGTTATAGGGAAGCAGTTCTCTTTTTTTGACAAATGTTTACAAGATCTGCAGCTACTTTGCAAGTTGGAATGACTGACAGTAAAGGTGTGAGGATAGTTAAAAGGCGGAAGGAAAACAGTTCACCAAGAATCAGCCCATTCAGGAAGTGATGTCATTAAATCTCATTTGCCAGTGGTTCAAGCAAGGTGACAAATGTGACAAATCTTGCCCTGAGCTATCACACCTAGCCACTTCTCCACACTAAACGTTTATTTTGACCTTTAAAGAAATTTGCTATATATGGAGTTTTATTCATTTAAATACAATTAAATAAAATAGTCCCTAATAGAAGGTACTGGGCAAACAAATTAATATGAATTTCTTGGGATAATTATTCCAAGAAGAAGCAGAAGCTTCATCCCAATTAATGATGGTTGTTAAATAAATCTCCTTTAATGTGATAATATCAATGTTACAGGTAGTTTTGATTCATCAAGTTTATTCAGTATCTTCTTTCTTTCCTCCATCTTCTGACTCATGTCCAAAGAGGCTCACTTAACTGTGGCTTTCTTACCACACAAAAGATCAATTCACCTTGAATATATAAGGAAATGTGTTAACGAAGACCACAGTGAGGAGAAGAGAAAGCGAAGTTGTTGGTTTCAATTTATGGTTTCCAAGAGGAGTTACCTGCAAAGGTAAAGTCTAGTCTCAACTAGCAGCCAGAGTGGAAATTTTAATAATTGAGCACATCATTTACACCTCTGTTCAAAATCTCCCAGTACCACTCTTCTTTCTCTGAGTAAATCCATTCTCCTATTTCTCTTCCCCTTGTGCACTCTACCCTCCTTGCCTGAGATCATGCCACACACATTTCTTACTCAGCCCTGGCTCGTCCTTTTGTTTGGTATCTCTTCTTCCCGATATTTACTGAGACAAGCTCATTTTCTCACTTATTCGACTCTGGTAAAATGTCTCTACTGGGGCCACCCCATTGTATTGCAATTCTTTCACTCTTTTTGCCCATTCACATTTCCCCTTAGTGTGTGTGTGTGTGTGTGTGTGTGCTCCACAGGGCAGGCATTTTTGTATCTTGTACCCTGATGCCTAAAATAATAGTAAGTGCCTGGTAATTATTATTATTATTATTATTATTATTTTGTGATACACGGGCCTCTCACCGTTGTGACCCTTCCCATTGCGGAGCACAGGCTCTGGACGTGCAGACCCAACAGCCATGGCTCATGGGCTTAGCCGCTCCAGGGCATGTGGGATCTTCCTGGACTGGAGCACAAACCCGTGTCCCCTGCATCAGCAGGCAGACTCTTAATCACTGCACCACCAGGGAAGCCCCTGGTAATTATTTTTTGAATGAACATATACATGACTAACATCATCACCTCGAGAATTAAGGGTGAGAGGTTGGGAAGAGAAAAAGGGTGCATTCCTGACACCATGGCACACGTGTGTTGGGGAAATCCAAACTCTAGCTCCTTCCTCATTTTCAGCCTAAGACACAAAATATTTATTTTGAAGTTTAAAGAGTCACCTCGTCAAACTTCTATGACATTTAACAGCCTTATATAATCACATGCCCAAAAAACAATAATAAAACTGACATACAAGACAGGTCTGTTAAGCAATTCATGAGTCTCACTTGAATATGAAATTTTAATAATGCTATTTCATGACTACCCAATCCTGACAAACTGAATTGCTTTTATTCCAAAAACATATTCTGCATTTGAATTTTGAAAAGGATACTACACATGTACCATGGATTCAAAACTATGAATTGTCTGGCTTTATTTACATCATGTTGGATAATGGTGGGAACTCTAGCTAATGTAATGAGATCAAGTGTTGGGAATAGACTGTAACAAATAAGGTGCCAAAATCAGAAAGTAAGGTATGCATGTTTTTACTCACCTGCATAATTCATCATTTTGGCAGCTGTGAATTATATCAAGGCAAGTTGGGGCTGGAACTCTGTTCACTGCACATGGCTTGCTGTGAAGAGCTTCTCTGGACTGCTGACAAGGTACGTCAGAAGGAGCACAGTCACAAAAAGCCAACATCTGGGCAGTGTTAAAAGGCATATTTTGATAGAATAACTGGATGGCTGTTTGGCAGTGATTCACATCACACAAGTTTCCATTTGCTGAGCAAGCTTTCAGGTAAAGGGCCAACTGTGTGTTACAGAGCACATCCGCCACACACTCCTCCACCACTTCCAAACAGGACCTGATCCCTCTGATTCCTAAAAGCAATGATATGCCCAGGTCGTGGAAAAGTAAACAAAAAGCTGTACATACAGAATCTGCAAAACACTGTGAGAAGTCCATGAGCAAAATACAATGATGTACCCATATGTTATTTTTGGCAAACTTTCCTTTTTTTTCCCCTTAGAGTTAGTATGAACTTACTGGGACCTGAATAGTGGACTATTTGCATCATCTTTCATCTACACTGGCTATGTATTGTGATCCAGAAGTGATGGGAAATGTGTAGGGCCAAAACTGAGCTGCAGAAAAAAATTCTTGAGTCAAAGTTTCTCAAATGTAAACAGTAAATCTTCAGAAATTGCATTTCAGCTATATAGCTAATGGTGCATTCAGTGGCTCGAATCAAAATGTTCTTGTTCTGTTGCACTTTTTATTTGGGGGGGAAAACCTTGACTAAAGGCTGTAGTTATTCCAACATATAAAAATGTTCACATTCTGGAAAACACAGGTATGTGTGAATGCCCCGCCCCCAACACATCCATATACACAAAAAGACCTCAATTTAATTTATGTGATCAAAATATCTATGACATTTAATGAAGACCTAGTCTTTGGTCTTAATTGTAAAATATTCTTCAGCATAACTATGAATAAATGATGGATGGGCAAAACATATGTCTTGTCACATGAGTGGAAGAAATGCAATGATTTTGTTGGCTTTTTTTTTTGTTTTTTAAAAATTATATTTATTTATTTATTTAAAATTTTACTGGAGTATAGTTGATTTGATTTTGTTGCATTTCGTAGTATTAGAATGATAAAATTATCCACACAATTTATTTTGTAATGGCATATCTTTAAGAAGCCTAGTAACTACATTTTAAATTATATTGTCCAGTATTTACAATGCAGATCAAAATAACAATTTATAAACATTACCATGATAAGAAAGAGTAGTTAGATTCCTCTTGAATTTATTATCCTCTTTCATATTATCTAGAAGGAAAACAAAGAGACTATTTTATTAGTGAACAATGTTCTAAATTTAATAGGAGCATGTGGACTACCTTTATGAGTGAATAATCAAGCAAAAGTACATATAAGCTCATGTACCCCTTATTTAACCCTTGATACACAAAATTAGTGAGGTACAGATGAAGAAAAATAAACCCCTGAAATATCATTCAAGTCAGTTAAACAGCCCTGCTCTGAGTATCCAGTTACTGGAAGATTTAAACAAATGCTAATGACTAGGCCATGTGCTCAGAAGTAAACAAAGAGTCTGTCTGGAGAGAAAGAACAGAAGGAATATTGTCTGAACCAAAAAACTCTTCCCAGTAAGGTCTTAAGTAGATTGAAAAGCAATTTAAAGACTATTTCCACCTCTATCTTAGCCTCCCAGAGTTTTTAGGAATTGTAAGTACAGAATTGAAGACTCTCATTGATGGAAGTGAACTTGGTGACCATCTACTGCTAAAACATTTCATTCCAGAAGCATTGGTTGAGAGAGCTGAATCCTAACCACTAGATCACCAAAGGGGAGGGAGAGGGATGGAGCGGGAGTTTGTGGTTGGTAGATGTAAACTGTTACATTTAGAATAGATAAGCAACAAGGTCCTACTGTATAGTACAGGGAACAATATTCAGTATCCTCTGATAAACCATATTGGGAAAGAATATTTTTTAAAAAGAATGTATATATGTGTATAACTGAATCACTTTGTTGTACAGCAGAGATTGACTATACTTCAATTAAAATAATGACATTTAAAAATCTCATTTAATTGTTCTTTCTTTCAAAGTTCAACTTTATAAAAAAAAAAAAAGAAAGGAAAAGAAGCACTGGTTGAGTCCCTACTATATACCAGGTGCCATATTGAAGACAAATCGGCAGTCCCTATTGTCAAACCTATTAGGAAATAGAGACACACAAACAAAATCAAAATAAAATAGATGGAGCACTAATAGACATATGCATAAATTGATAGAATAGAATTATCAGATTTTCATTTTAAAATAAAAATTCAATTTTTGCCATTGGCTATTAAGATACTGATTTCTGTTATGGCATAAGTGTCTCTTCATGTTTCAATCTGTCCTGACTTGAGCTGCCTGTCCAAACTCCCTGCCTGCCCATCTACTGCACATATATGATGGTACAATCATAGGAAAATTCTTTTTACCTCCTGGTGTGTCACAGCCTTTCTGGACTCCTTGTTCCATCTGTTCTCATTATACATGGTTTTTCATTTTTCTACTGGTTAATTCTCAGCTCAAGAATCACTGTCTCTTCTGGAACACACTCTCCTGTATTTCTGGGATGTTCCTTCTTCTGTGCTACTATTCCATATTGAATGAAATCCCAATAAGCAAATTTCAGAGAGTTCTACAGCCTTTGTAACATACAAAAGTCTAGGCTAGACCTTCTATGTTAGGTTAATAGCTCTGCTTTGGAACTGTTTGGTATGGCTGTGCCACTGACTAAAACATATTCAAGAAACTGAGTTCACTTATTGTTATGAACTAAATTTTGTCTCCTTCCAAAATTTATATGTTGAAGCCCTAAATCCTGGTGTGGCTGTATTGGGAAATGGTGTCTCTAGGGAAGTAATTAAGATTAAATGAGGTCCTAAGAGTGGGACCCTGATCTGGTATGATTTGTGTCATTGTAAGACGAGACATTAGTGTGTTTCCTCACTCTTCCCTCTTCACACCCCCCCCATGGAAATGTCCTGTGAGTACATGGCAAGGAGCCAGGAAATCTACAAGCCAGGAAGACAGCTCTCACCAGAAAATCACCCTGCTGGACTTTGATCTGGAACTTCCAGCCTCCAGAATGATGAGAAAATTAATTTTTGTTGTTGAAGCCACCCAACATCTGGTATTTAACTAGGGCAGCCTAAGCAGACTAATACACTCACAATATGAGTAATTATTACAAAAACAACAAAACAATTCTTTTACCATGGGGAAACAAATTCTATCATGGACCCATGCTATTTATATAATATGAGTAATGCATTATAATAAATTATCTGCACATTAAATCCTAATTCACATTAAATCTTAATCCTAATCCACATTAAATCCTAATGTATGGTGCATACATAGGTATATACACATTTTCTGGAGAATATTTTAAACAGTAGCTTAATTGCTGAAATGGAGCTAAAGGGCAGTATGTCATGGGAACACAGAAAAACATGCACCTACCAGACCTCCATCTGCATTGTAAGATCATACACATTAAAAAATGCACACTGTTCTTGCTTCTTGATCCATTAATATCAAAATATATGCAGACTCTGATATCTTTTCACCCTGCTACCACTCTCGTCCAAGACACCATGCATTTCTCTGTTGACCTCATTTAGTGACATGGTCTCATTTGCAATCCATCAGTGAATGACCCCCAGTTTATACCTACAGTACAGATCTCACTTCTATGTGTCATGCAATGAATTTAGATGTCAATTCTATACCTAGAACCGTCTACTTGATCTCTTCACTTGGATATCTAACATTTATCACTTGCCATGTCCCAAACTGAATCCTGACCTCTCCTCTGTCCACACCAAAGCCTCTTCTTCTGTAGTTGTTCCCATGTTAGTCAATGAAAATAATGGCAACCACATCCTTATAACTACTCAGGACAAAAACCTTGGAGTCAATGTTGATTCCTTTTTTCCCCTTGCATCCCCATATGATCCATTCACATCAAAATATATCGAGAATCTGACAGCTGTCCACACTGGTCCATCACCCATCATTACAAAAGCTTCCTAACTGGTCTTCCTACTTGGGCCTTATTTCTCTTCAGTCAGTTGTCAACACAAAAAACAGAATTATCCTGTTAAAGATGTAGATCAGACCATGACACTTCCTTGGCTCAAATCCTTCAGTGGTTTCCTGTAACACTCAGAATAAGAGCCAAAAGTTTTGAAATGACCTACAAAGCCTTTCATGATCCTGCCCCTGTTTTATTTCTGGCCTCATCTCCTGCATCTCTCCCCCTACTCTCTCGACTCTACCTCTAGTGTCTTCTTTGCTCTCCTCAACCTTCCAGACTATCCCCAGCTCACCTTGAGCTTGTATTTCTGCTGCCTGAAGTGTTCTTTCCCTAAATACCCACATGACTCATTCCCTTGCCTCTTTCCATCTTTACTCAAACATTAATTTCTTCAGATCAACTTTCTGGCCATCCTATTAAAATTACAAACCAACAACTCAGATTTCTTTTTTCCCCTACCTGTATTATTTTTCTCCTTAGCACTCATACTGTTTATTTTTTTAATTTTATTGGAGTATAATTGATTTAAAATGTTGTGTTAGTTTCTGCTATACAGCAAAATGATTCTGTTATGCATATACATATACTCATTCTTTTCCAGGTTCTTTTCCCATATAGGCCATTACAGAATATTGAGTAGAATTCCAGGTGCTATACAATAGGTCCTTGCTGGTTATCTATTTTATATATAGTACTGTGTGTATGTTAATCCCAAGGTCTTAATTTATTGCTCCCCACCCGCCATGTTTCCCCTTTGGTAGCACTCATACTGTTTAAGGTATACATATTCAAATTTTTATCCTATTAATTCCCTCTTACTGGATGTTACAGCCTACTACTAAGACCCCCCTTTTGGTGATCCCAGTATTCATTTCCCCATCTGCTTGTCCTTTTCCAGCATTGCCTCATCCAAAGGAAGTTGCCACATCCAAGGGGGCAGATTTTTTTAGGGGACAGCTCCTATCAAAGGGCTAGTCCATTAGAGGGGCTCAAAGGAGCAGCTCCCATGTCTCAATGGGCAACATCTCTAAAAGGCCATTACAGAACCAAACGTCTTGTGGAATCAACTGTTTGTTGTGGTCATTGTCTTGCCTTTCAATTTCTCCCTCCACCTAATCCTGTTTTTCTCACTTCTAGATTTTGTTCCTGAGCCCTCAGCCCAGTACTACTCTGTATGCAAACCTCTGTCTCAGAGTCTGTTTCCAGGGAAACTCACCAAGACACTCCTCAGCTGAGAGCCCTAGAAAGCAATGGTTCTTGTGATTTTTGTTCGCTTTTTTTACTGCTTTTTCCCCAGGTCTTAGAACATGGCCTAGGACATGGTAGGCACTCAAAGAAATATCTATTAAGTAAATAAATCATCATCCCTTACTACATTATCTATTTCTTTAATTTTTTAAAATCCCCTAAAAAATAAGAAGCTTCTTAAATGAAGGAGAGTTTTGTGTTGTTTTGATCCTGCTGCACCAGACTTAAGACTTAGGACATTGTCAATGTCTCATAAGTATTTGTTCAATGAATGAATAAAACTCACATTATTCTAAAACCTTTTAGCATTTATGTCTTTCTTCATAATCCCTTTTAGACATAGTCATAGTATTACATTTTTAAATTTTCATTGTCTAAGAGAAACACAGGCAGAAATGGCAAAGTCTTTAGTCAACTCATATTTGTGATTATACTTAAGGTTCCCAAATTCCTCCCTTGAATACTGACCTGAAACAATGTCTAGGTTGAATTCATCTTCATTGTCTTCACTGAAGGCTGGAACTGGATTCATCTGAGCATCCTGTATACAAATGTCCTCAAACAAGCTTTTCCAAATTTCAATGCATTTTGCTTCTGAAGGGTCATTGCACTGACAATTCCACAAGATTGTTTCTTTCAGACTTTCTCTTAACGCTGCACACAGGTAGCTTCCATCAAGGGTTTTGCATTGCTCTGATTCCCTCCCACAGGCTTTCTTAAAATTTTCATACAAAAGAGCACAATGTTCAGATTCCTGGCAGATATGTTCCGCAATGATGCAGTAGATCTTTTTTTCAATCGTTAATGATGTATCTTTCTGATGGAGCCATTTTGTGATGTTGGATTGTGCAGCCAAATATGAGGACAGTGCTGATTCTTCTATAAATAAAAAATGACTAAAAATTAAATATTATGACCTCTTAATGTTTTCTAAAAAGTGTATAGACATATCTTTTATAAATATACCAATATCTATTGTCTTTCAAAAGCCATTGAAAACAATATTGCAAGAGAGCTATTATAAATGATCTGGATTTCTTTTAAAAAATTGAAATAAAAATATTGATTATTTATAGTTTATGTAACTAAACAAAATGGTAATGCTCAATTTCATTTAATATTTTATCCTCATTTATTTCGTCTTTTCATTACATTTTGATGATGATTGGTAGAAATCATGTGTAACTTAAAATACTTATAATCCATTATTTCTCTTGTATAAATTTTTGTGAATTTCCATTTTATCCTAGATATGTACATATACTAAAGTGTTTCTCCACAGTTTTTCATTATTTCCCCTTTAAGAAGCATTTTTAGACAGTTTTTTTCCTAATTCCCTTACCCCCTCGTGAAATTTTAATTCCACAGATATATCGTGCATCTGTTTAGGAACTGTATGTATATCTATGCTTTATATATAAGTGAGAGGTTTTCTACTCACCCCTAAGAACCAATTTTCACCCCTTGGGGGTTATATCCTCATAGAGAATGCATGTTCTACTAGAGAGTTCCAATAAGCACATAATTATATAAAATTTATTTAAAAAGATAAGAAAACAACCTCAATATAAGAATCCTTACTTGCTTAACCTAAGCTTTCAGAAGTATACCAACTAATTCTAAAATGTCTCATCTTCCTCTGAGGTCCTTCATGTGAATCTCCACAATGAAAACTTCCTTGACCCTACCATTCTTCCCAAAGTAACTTTTTACCCTGGGGTATTCTTCTCTTAAAAAAAAAAAATGTTGTTCTCTTTTGTTTGTTAAATGAGCTTTCTTATACCTTAGTTTTTACAAATGCCTCATGCAACATAAAGATAATATAATCTATTTCATGATATTAAAATATTTACTTAAAAACTGCCAGGGCATTCTTAGAAGCACTGTTCAGAGTACAGCTTCTGTACTGCATGGGTTTGGAGACACGCACTGTGATAAATTTTTGCACATTTATCAAACAACAGCTCACATGGATTGCTATAATTAGTTAATCAGCCTTCTCTACTGGAACAGAGAACATCTCTCCTACCCCTTTTGGCCAGCATATGCAGGCTTGTGTGTATGGGATGTATGTGAATTAATTCGTATAATTAATTATATATATATATATATATATATATATATATATATATATATATAATTAGTTCTATTATATTGGTAATTATATATTTTGAAATAATCTGTAAATCTGTTTAAATGTCAATCTCTTTTACAGTACACATATATGTATGAGTATTTATATACATATTTATATTTACTAATCAAGGCTAAATGAAATAATCTGGCTAAATGCCAATTTTACTCTGCTATGCTTTTAGCTAACCAAGAACAGTGACTCTCTTAACCCATCTTTATTTCCATCCTCCAACATTTATATGATATCTACACATATTAACTGAATAATAAATATCTTATGAATGAATATATAATTTAGATGCTCAAAATGTGTTTAAAATTAAAAATAAATGATATATTTATTGATCAGTTACTAGGTGTCAGGCACTATGTTGAAAATTTATCATATTAATAAAAAAAAGGAAGAAATGTCAAAGCTGATTTACTCAAGAAGTTTACAATCTATAATAAAGAATAGAAAAGTGCACATCTGTTATATGTTGAGAAATGTTTTGGAAATGCAAGGGGGAGAGAGAGAGAGGCATCTTATCTTGTTGGAGTGATGACCAAAGAGCTGGTGGAGGATGCTGCAGTTGAAATAGGATGAAATAATAAGATTTCAATTATCATTTCCTTTTCCACTCTGAGCTAAATTATAAGCAAGCAGCTGATGCTCTGGGTAAACACCATGATCAGGCCAGGTCCATCATGAAGTGCATTTGTGAGATCATTCAGGTCCTCTGTACAGGGTTTCTATATTCCTGGCTTATCAACATTACCACAGAATAGCATTTAACAAGTATTTGTTATAGAAAAAAATGGTTTAAATGTGAACTGATTTCAATTTAACTGCTCTAAATTTGTATGTACCTGTGGCTGGTAACTACATTTTGCCAGCATCTTGGTCTGATAGAAATGGTAATGGAGATATAAATGAACTAGCCCTACTATCTTGAAACAAAAGTCAATAAATATTTTTAGTATTTCTATACGCTTTCGTTTCAGCCTACTTCAACCTAAAACTAGTAAAGACCTACTCATTAGCTAACTAATGTCATTTTAGTTTCTATCCTATTTGACTTCTCTGCATTTATAATTGTCAATTATTTCCTCTGTGTCTTTCTCTCTTTCACTGGCTTTAAAATTCTTCCTGTAGTTTTTGTTTTTCCTGTCTTTAAAAACTTCCTTTTTGGTTTCATCAACTAGATTGCAAATGTTGTTATCAAAATACTTATATTCTAATGTCATATCTTTTCCTGGCCAATCTTATCCTCCTGCATGTTTGTATCTGTTTCTTACAAACCATTGACTCCCAAATCTATATGTCCATTTAGGATACTCTCCTAAGTGCAAGACCCATGTTTCCAAACGCCAGCCAGATGAGGTCCACTCCATCACTGCTTTTTTAAAACTATATATTCATCATGTGAAATGTAAAAAAAAATACTAACATTTCTAACATGAATGTGCCATAGTGTGCCCTCCCAATGCAAACTCTCCAAATATAACTCACCACTTCTGTCCCCAGTCCTGTCTCCATGTACAGCAATACCCTTGTCCCAAGCCAGCAGCTTCTACCACACATTTAACAACATTCCATACTCCTCATATCCAATGGAAACCAATTACTATTGCTTGTAATTTACAAATATTTCTTAAATATCTCTTATCCTTACAGTCCTCAGCACCAGTGTGGTAGCTTAAGCATGAGTCACCTCTCTCCCAAACTCTTTTGATGGCTTTTTAACTGATATCCCTGGCCTGCATCCTTCCCTGCCTCCATTCCATCCTTTACACCACTGCCAACAAACGGTATCCTTCAAAATACTGATTCTGTAGTCTTCTGTCTAAAATGCATTAGTAGTTCCTCAAAACAACAGTTTGAAGTCTAATCTCCTTAGAAAGATATGTAAGTTTAATAAGTTCTTCCTTCTTATTAACATCTGGTTTCTTTCCAGTATCTCCTAAGACTCCTGTGTTCTATAATCCAGCTTTACCAAGAGCGTGTTGGTCTCCAATATCTTCTGCTTCATTCTACTTCCTCTGTCTAGAACATCCATTTTACTTCATCTCCCTATTGAGCCCAGTTCACCCTAAAAAACCCAAGTCTGTTATTTCTTCTATGAAGGCTTCTAAGTCTCCATTATTTCTTCCTGTATAACTTCAAGTGTGTAATTGTGTGTGTATAATCTCACGTGTATCACCTCACGTGTATCACATTGTATAGGTGATATTTAGCAGTTATCATTTTCATTAAGAATTGAGACCATACAAAATATGTTCTCTAATGCTATTGGAATTAGATGATTAACAAAGATATCTAAGAAATCCTCAAATATTTGGAAATTAAACAATAGTATTATGAATAAACCTTGAATCAAAAAGAAAGTCAGGGGCTTCCCTGCTGTCATTGAGAGTCCACCTGCCGATGCAGGGGACACGGGTTTGTCCAGGAAGATCCCACATGCTGTGGAGCGCCTAGGCCCATGGGCCATGGCTGCTGAGCCTGTGCATCCAGAGCCTGTGCTCCACAACGGGAGAGGCCACAACAGTGAGAGACCTGCATACCACACACACACAAAAAAAGTCAGAAGGGAAATAAGAAAATATTTTGAAATAAATAAAAATGAAAACACAAGATATTAAAATTAGTAGATGTGACTAAAATAACACTTGGAAGGAAATTCATGTAATGAGATGCTTACATCGCTAATAAGATTTCATCTTAAGAACCTAAAAAGTGATGATCAATTTCCAGTCAAATCAAATGCAAAAGAAATAATGTCGAGCAAAATTGAGAGAGAAAGACTGAGAGAAAAAAGACAGAGACAGAGAGATAAATACAGAGAAACAGACACAGAAAGAGAGAGAAAGAAAGGCACAAATATCCAGTACTTGAACAAAACTGAGGACATCACCTGAACTTCTTCAGACTTTTAAAGGACAACTTGGGAATATTAGGAACAACTTAGCAGAGTGATAGAAACTAAAAGAAAGGGTAAAATGGAAACTCTAAAAGTAAAAATTCAACATAAATCCAACAAATGTCTTTCAAATTCATTGAAAGACAAACTACAAAAGAAGAAATAGAACAGTCTTGAAACAAACACACTGAACATTTAAAAACCTTCCAGTGAAGAACAGCACAGATATCTTCATTGGTAAATTGAATTAAACACTTAAGGAAAAAATAATGTCAATTCTTTGTATATTATTCTAGAATTTAGAGGAGAAGGAAATACTTCCTAACTCATTTTGAAGACAGGATTACCCAGACAAAAACATCAGACAAATACTTTCTAAGAAAAGAGAATAACATGCCAATATGCATCATGAACATAGATTTAAGACCCTCAACAAAATATTAGCAAATTGAATCCAACAATATATAAAAAGAATAATACAATAATACGTCATGACTGAGCAGGATGTAGCCTCAGAATGAAGGGCTATATCCAACATTCAAAAATCAATAATAAAATTTACCAAATACCAGTAAAGAAGTAAACATATGATCATTTCAATAGAGGCAGAAAAAGCATTTGCAAAATTTAACATCTACTTATCCATTCATGATAAAAATTTTCTAAGCAAACTAGAAATAGAAAGGAATTTCCTCAGCCTGGTAAAGGGAACCTGCAAAGAAACTACTGCAAAAGCCATTCTTTATTGTGCAAAGCCTAACGCATCCCTCCTAAAATAGGTAAAAAGGCAAAAAATGGCCACACCAGACAATCCTATTTAATATTATACTGGAAGTTCTACTCAGAACAATAGAGCAAGAATAAGAAATAAAGGCTTACTGATTGGAAAACAAAGAATAAAACTTTCTTTATTCTCTATTTGTAGATAACAAGGCTATCTATGTAGAAAATCCTACAGATTCTACAAAAAAAAAAAACAAACAAAAACCCTAGAACTATAAAATGTCCATATAAAATATCAATTGTATTTCTATATACTAGCTATGATCAATTGAAAATTAAAATGTAAAATAAAGTGCCCTTTACAACAGTATCAAAAAGTGAAACATATCTGTAAATCTTAACAAAATGTAAGAACTGTTATATTCAGAAGTACAAAATATTGATAAAATAAATCAAAGGAGTCCTAAATACATGGAGAGATATACCACATTCATGGATTTGAAAACTCACATAGTAAATATATCAGTGCTACCCAAATTGATCTATAGTTTTGAGGTAAGCCAAATCAAAATGCCAGCAGGATTTTTCTGTAGACATTGACAAGCTGATTGTAAAATTTATATGGGATAGCAAAGAAGAAGAGTACCTGAATCAATTATTTAAAAGGAAAAAAATTAAAGGAATTACACTACTTTATTTCAAGATATCCCATGAAATTACCATAAATAAGACTGTGGAATATTAGCAAAAGTATAGAAATATACATAATTGGTATGGAAAAGAAAATCTAGAAGTAAAGCCAACAATATACAGCCTAGAGATCTTTTGAGAAAAGTGAAATTGAAAATATCTTCAGCAAATGTGGTGGGACAATTAGATATCTATATAGCAAAAGAACATATCTGACCCATAGCTTGCACCATATAAAAAATTAACTCAAAATGCATCATAGACCTAAATATAGAATGTAAACTACATAATTTTGGAGAGAGACTTTACCAAATAATATATAGAGGTGTTACATAAGCACATGAAAATATGATCAACATTATTATTATTTAAGTGTAAATTAAAACTACAGTGTGATACCATTAAATATGTTTTGGAATGGCAAAAAAAAAATGAGTGCTTCTGAGAATATGGAGCAACTGGAACTTTCATACATTTATGGTGACTTCAAATCTGAAATACAGTATTAAAGCTCCTTATAAAGTTAAACATACACTTTACTATATGACCCAATACTTTTTTACCAAAGAGAAATAACTTATATTCATACAAATCTTATATGTGACTATTTATAGCAGCTTTATAATCTCTAAAAATCTGGAAACAATGCAAATGACTTTCAGTGGTGAATGGATAACCAATTTATGGAATAACCTTACAATGGAATACTACTCTTCAAAAAGGAGAACAATTTTTTGATGAATCGCAAATATATTATTTTAAATAAAAGAACACTGGCTCAAAAGGCTACATGTTATATAATTCCACTTATATAAAATTCTGGTAAAGGCAAAATTATGGAACAGAAAACTGTCCAGTAATGATTGGAGGGGTTGGGCAATGAAACCATCCACAATAGATAAGAGGTAAACCTTTCTCTTATAAAGTGGGGGAAGGAGGATTCTGAAAGGCGAGGTGAGAACTCTGTGAAAACAGGTGCATTCCCAAGCTGACCACTTTTCGGAGAATGTACATAGGGACACTGAGGATATGGAAATTGATTACATTAAGACTATTGGATCCCACGTGTCTTTTGGAAAAGCTTTCTGTAAGCTCAGGACACATGTCGACAAGCTTGATCACCACTATTTCACCATCAGGCTGGCACTTTGAGTAGACAATAAATAAATGCATATTAAATAATCAAGGTCTCCTATCCAAAGGCAAGCATAATTCTGGGTAAGTGGTTATACTTTGGTCTTCCTCAGGAGACCATGTATTCTTATTTTTGTTTTTTGTGTGTGTGGTACGTGGGCCTCTCACTGTTGTGGCCTCTCCTGTTGCGGAGCACAGGCTCCAGACGCGCAGGCTCAGCGGCCATGCCTCACGGGCCTAGCCGCTCCGCAGCATGTGGGATCTTCCAGACTGGGGCACAAACCCGTGTCTCCTGCATCGGCAGGCGGACTCTCAACCACTGCGCCACCAGGGAAGCCCGACCCTGTATTCTTTACCAACAGAACTGGTACCTTATTTATCTTCTATCATTTAAGTCTTGTGCAAATCCATAGTGAGCCTCACAAATATATGTATTGAACGAGTGAATCTATAATACTAATGAATTATAGTAGAATGAAACTTGAAATTGTGGTTAGCAATTACAGAAATATGTTTTGCACTTACTGAGATCTACAGCTCACAGAACCTTAAATTACATGAAGAATTAATCAAGTCACCAGAAAAAACAAGAGTTCATCAAATTACATAGATGTGGTTCATTTTGACATTGTACTTTTCAATGACAGTAAATGTTTCATATGACAAGGTATTACCTGATTTGTTGATGCATTTTTTTCCAAGCAATTTCTTAATGGTACAGTAGAGGTCATCAGAGCAGAGACAATTTTTAAATTGGAAATTGCTTTCTGCTAAAGACTGAATACTTAAATTACAGATGGATGAATCCTTCATCTGGCAGGGGTTGCCTGGATTTCACAGTCAAACATATAACACTCTAGATATTCATCTGAATATAATTTTTGAGGCCTCCTATCCAAGGTACATTAAAGCTTTAAGGAGCCTCCCCTTACCCAAAGCTTTTAATGTATTAATTTTAGTAATTCATTATTAGAGTGAAATTATCTGGGGTTGCTACAGCATGTCCATATAATTGACTTCAAGCAAAAACTATTCCTACTGTTTTCTACCCCAATATTTACTTTCTAAAATAGAATAAAACTTTCTGTATTTTAAAGATTTGTCCCCACTTAGAATGCCAACTTTTTCTCTTTAATAATAATCTAGGCTGCCCTTACATGAGGTGACCAGAATGCTCTGTAATCTTAGCTATTTTGTCAGTTTAGCAATTGTATTAGCTGTTTGGTCTTAATCTTATTTTATTTACATGTCATTCTAAGATAGTAATAAGAGACAAGCAAGTGGCTCTAAATTTGTCATGGAAAAAAAATGTGGTCCTGACACTTAGAAAGCACTTAATATTATTGAATAGTTCGTCTTTCATATATATCAATATTTCATTTTCTGCTTTAATTTAAAAGGCCATATTCATCTACCCAACAATTTTCTTTTATTCAATTTTCTGAATAAAACTACTTGAGTACATTTCATTTGTGTATTTGAAAATATTTCTATTTCAACTTCATGCATGGTATAATTATGCAAATTTACCATTCACTGCAAATGACTTGCTATTTGCATACTGAAATCAATAAATATGTTATAATTCATGACACGCTGAATGTGATATTTTAAATTGCCTTATAAAATGTAACAAGGACCTTCATCATCAAAACAAATAACAGACTTTTTTTTTGTCATTGTCCTTTATTCTCATCTTAATATTATTATGTTATTTGAGAAAACTTGCAATTGAAATTCTTTTCCTGAACTGTAATGAGGATGTTGGATTAGAGACCTATAACTTTCTTTGGCGTATGAACATTGCATGCACTCCTTTCAAGGGCAGGGAAGAAAAGGAAATCTTGCTCTTTGTCTACATCCTATGTAACTCCTTGAAATCTTGTGGCTGGACAGGAGCTCTAATGTTGGAGATTGTGAATGTTGATATTGTTAGAACTATGGGTGGTTGCCTCTTAACCCAACACACTCCACCTTACATTTTTGGGAGGTGGAGGAAGCACAGGCAGATAGGAAAGGGTCATGAGCAGTAGAGAATTTATTCTTCATGAAATGGTTGGAGTAGCAAAGTGAGTCATGAAAGAACATATTTTTATTTTTCACTTTGGATTTCTCTTACTGAATATGCCAGAAAGTTTATTGGGTTTTTACAGTTTTATCATATTCATTATACAAGTTGATAAAACTTTTTATGTTAGTATAAGATTTTATGAAAAGTTATGTCATAATAATATTAGGGCAATGTCCCCTTACATAATAAGTTTATCTGTTTTTAGTGAATGGAGTCTTACTATAATGCTCTCATTCAATATATATTCAGTTATTTGATATATTCAGTACTTTTTTTTTTTCTGTTAAACAAATGACAGTGACTTTCCAATCTTCATACTCTCTACCCATTGGGCCTCCTCTCAAATGTTTGGAATGTAGGACTAATTAAAAATAAAAAATATGTTTTAACTTGTTCTTGACACAGTTGGAATGGAAAATAGTGTATAGGTTGCAAAAATATAAAATTCATGATATGTACATGCAAATAAATAATGTGTTTGATTATGACAAATGTTATCTTCCTATGTTATCCTGACATAGTAACATGTAAGCAAAAGAACATTTTATTTGAAAAATTGTTGCCATGCTTCTGAGAGGCATGTGTATAATTGTATCATTGGTGAGATAAGTGAAAGAATAAACTGAAATCCTGCATAAAGTTGCCTGCAGTGTCAATGCATTAGGGCCCTTGAGTAATTTAAGAACAGTCTTTTGTATCTAAATTCACTAATAAGTAATTGTAGGTGAATCATTTGAATACCAAGTTTAAGTAAGGTATTTAGAGAAAAAACTTAGTTCTAGGATAGTGAAAGAAAAGAACAAATTCTATTTTTAATCTCTGTAAAAAGAAATTATTTGAGTGTGTTTTAAACTTTTTATGTTAGTATAGAGCGTGTTTTACCTGACACATTGCAGGCATCTTCCATTATTCTCCAGGCATGTTTACATCCATCTGCATCACTTAGGCAGAGTTCTCTTAAATATGTGCAATCAATGGTTTGGGAAGTGGACTCACTGTCCAAGCATAGCCCCACAGCTTGAATAACAACAATAACAGAACAACAAAAACAACAGCAATATGGCAGTTACATCAAAACTAAGTTAT
This sequence comes from Mesoplodon densirostris, assembly GCF_025265405.1. Classification (NCBI taxonomy): domain Eukaryota; kingdom Metazoa; phylum Chordata; class Mammalia; order Artiodactyla; family Ziphiidae; genus Mesoplodon; species Mesoplodon densirostris. The sequence continues at coordinate 42,858,765 of NC_082670.1, read as the reverse complement.
TAATGATCAAGACCAGAATTATGAAAACTGAAATGTGATAAAATCATTACAAATCTGGAATGGATCTTAACCTCCCCTCTAGCTACAGATCTCTGTTTCTCTTATATAAGATTCTTAAATAAAAAGTCTGTATTTGCCCTCTTTCTTTCTTTCTTACTGCCTATTCATTTCTCAACTTATAATTTATTGTTATTTCTATTGATCCATTGAAACTACTTCTAAAAATGATCCAATCACCTCCATAGCATCAAATTTAATAGTTTTAAGACTTCATCTTGCTTACTTTTATCATTGGACATTTCATTGTCATTTTGTTCTTGAAACTCTTTTCTTTTGGCAACCCTCTATTCTAATTCTCTTGATACTTATTCGTTTGATATTTTCTGACCACAGTTAGAATTCTTCCCAGGATCCTCTTACTTTTCTATTAAAGTATATTTGAAGCTTAGGTTCTGTCCTTAGACTTTTCTTATTCTCATTTTACACACATTCTGTGGACAATTCCATGTATTTATGGTTTTATCTAAAATATCTAGACTGATGATTCTCAAATATCTAATTCAATCCTGTTATTTTCCAGTATTCTAGTTACAGATGATGTTATCTCCACCTAAATGTTCCAGACACACTTCCAGACAATATTATCATCAGTAGTGTCCTGCTTATCACCACTCCCTGCTGGACCACCCTACTTCATCAGCAGTTTCATCATTCACAATGGCACCCACACTGGGAACCTTGGGTTCTCTATCATGAGATAGGCTCCTTCTCTATCCTCAGCTTTACTCTCCCGTATCCACTCTTGTATAGTTCATTGATTCCCATTTTGAATATTTGACCAACTCATCAGTTAGTCAGTCTGCCTCCAGTTCTATCTTATTCAGGTAGGTTCTTTACACCCCCTAATCTGCCTCATGTACCATTCTAGTCCTGCTGTTTCTCTGCTTCATCCTTTGGATGGTTCCTCTTAGCATGACTCTCCTATTCTTCATCATGTGCAATCTGGAGGTCCTCGAGCATTTATAGTTTCTCAGATGCTCCATGCTGCCTTGTACCTCTGAGCATTTACTGTATGTCACTTCTTTACTTTTTACTCTGGAATAACCCTTTTTCTGTCACTTAAGACTCGACACAATAACAACCTATTTTAAGGGAATCATTCCTTGAATTCAATACCTGTTTTCCTACATTCAAATTGAATTCAACACCCCTCATCTGTTTCACTACAATCTTGGGAATTTCCCAACTATAGCATTTATTGCTCCATAATGAAAGTGTATATATATATTTGTCTTTACCACTGGGTTCTGGGGTTTTACTCAGCAGGCATTAATTCATGATCATATCCCTATCAACAACTCAGTGATGGATCATACATATTCAATTAATGCATGTTGACTTAACCAACTTGAATCGTTCTTTATGAATGAGTTATATATAAATAACACTTAATATTAAATAAATATAACACCTTCCAGATATTTACAAGTTATTTTGGATAGAAGAAAAAAGGTTCCAGCAAGTTTTTTAAAATATCAAGAAAGTACCAATGTTAATTTAGTATATTGTACCAATTACTCAAACTAATTCTGCAAGCATACAAACTGACACTTGCTTAATCAATCCATAGAAAAATATGGAAATTACAATTGAGTTCTAGAGACAGTATATTAACTATAATCAAGAGACCTCAAGCTATGTCTTAATCAGAGCCAAATTATTTGAATTTTTAAAAAGATGATGTTATTATGAACGACTTGTCACAACATAGAGTTATAGGCTTCAAGTAAAGCCACAACATCTTTTTTTTTTTTTAAATCTTACCTCTTTCCAAACCTCTTCTCCTAAGGAGAATACATGAAAACTGATTGGATCATATGTATTACTGGTTGAGTCACTGCATTTGGAGATTAAGCCCATGCATGTGACTTGGTCACATTTTTCTTGTTGAGGGCTAAAGTGGAAATTGACATATCAGCTTTCTGTGTTTTCATGTGTTCACGGATAACCTCATCTAGCCAAGCTCCTGTTCTAAGTTAGCAAGCCTAGAGAAAGAGAAAGAGCCACTTCCATTCTGGCCCAAGGTTACTTATTTCAATCCAGCTTGCCAAAGATCCTGAAGTAGGGATTTCATGTCAGAAAGTAAATTTATAAGCAACTAGAGTTTCATGTTTCATTGATCACTATTAACTTGTGAATACTTCTCTCGGGAAGCTTATAGGTGATGGTCTCCTGGGTATATCATCAAACCTCACTTGTACCTCAGTGCAATGATCATTAATGAATTCTACATATTATCTTTCCCAATTGTGTTTTATTTTCTTGCATATTTAAAATTTTAAGTTGAATAATCATCTTGATTGTTTTACGTGATTTCCCACACCTTCCACTCAGAAGAAATACTGAATCAAGTAGGAAAACCACTTCAGTGGTTTGGCCCATAAAATTCAAAATAACTTCAGCTTTCCAGAATCTTATCCATTCCTGACTATGATTTCTGGCCATGTATTTAAGCCAGGAGTATTCAAGGATCATCTTGAAATGCTAAGTGAGAAACAGGTTCTATTTTAAAATAAATAAGATGGAGAATATTGCACATTTTATCACCCTTTAAAGATCCATAACACTCATTAGGCTATTAAATGCTTTGTTTTAAAAATTCACTATGTCTCACATTTCTTTGACTGCAGAACTGTCCCACATCACAAAGCCTATTTAAATGATGTTGAACAAATATTCTGAAGCATGCACTATGGGAAATATTCATTAAACCTATCAAATAGCACAATTTTGACCCTAACAGTGTTAGGTATGATTTCTCTTATCTATGCAACCTAGTGTCTAGGTTAATTTAGAAGTGAAAGTTGAAAACAAGAGGCCATCACTACCTTTTCAATGGGGGCCATAATGAGGTTGTAATTTATTTTGTGTGTTTCATTATATTGCTGCCTGATCTACAAAAATTAAAGTTTCCTAGATTTCTCCTTATTATAAGTGATAGAAATAAGGAAACATTATTAGCAATAAATGCAAGGAACAAAATTTTGAATAACGATTACTTAAACCCCCTCAAACCTGAAAATATATAAATGATTTCTTCTTTCTTGCCTTTATTTTTTTGACTAGATTTATTTTGACTTCCAACATAATTTGAAATAAATTTCTTTGTTTTCTTGCCCACAAGTGTGCCTTTATTCATCAATATCTATTAGCAGAGAGTAAGCAGAAAATACACTGGCTTTGTTTTAATGAGTAAATTATTAATATTCAGCTACAATTATAACTACCCCTTTTTCTGAATGCAATTTGTAGATTCTACTGTGTGCTGATGAAAATATAAATAGCTTCTCCGATAACACATATAGCAAGTAGATATTCATAGAGTCTACTTTTAAGTATACATTATTTTTTACTAACATCTTACAATGCATCCACACTACCCAAGACAAGAGAGATAAGTTCACACTTTATCTCTAGGTTACAAAAATTGACTGAAATGTGAAGAAGCATTTGATGTTGTGTTGTGTTACTCTACTAACTGCCTCCTTCTTATTAAATATTAACACCTAAAATCAGGGAAATTGAATGGTTTAAATTAATCTCATTTCAATTTAATACCAAAGAAAAATAGATAATAATTCAAAATTTGTCATCTTCTAACTTGTAAATAGGTACTGGAAGGTTTCATTTCTAAAAGGTTCTAGTACAGATGTCAATTCTATAAATCCTGATCAATTACTTAAAGTTATTGGATTATTCTATATATAAAAAAGAAACATCCTGAGCTGTTAATGCAATTCTCACATTGTGCATTTTCTATAGATCTATAAATGAGTAAAAGTAAGTGCACATTTTTGCAAAATTAAGAAGCTATGTTAAAGTATAAATTTGTAATTAATACTTTATATTATAAACATGTGTTAGCTTGACAGTTAAGTGGCAGGAGACAACATTTGGTTCACTGAGAATTGGTGTTATGAATTCAGATAAACCGGAAGCATAATTCACTTACCGAAGAAAATGAAAACTATCATGGTAGCCAGCTTGGGGCTGTTCACCTGGAAGAAAAGCAGATATCTTTTTCCAACCACCTTCTTAACAGTAACTATCCACAACAAGGCTTCAGCTTCTACTCCTGCTTCCTAAAAACATCACCGATTCAAGTCAGCTTCCTGTCACCACTTCCTCACCAATCTTTCCTGAGCTGTGAACTTTCCTAAATAGGTCCAAATTCAATTATTCTCTTCTGAGTGTACTGATCTCAGATATTATGCTTCCAAGAAAGCCCAAGAGCCAGATACTAAGAAATGATACATACCCTGTGCAATCAGGAAAAAGGTGGTTTTATTTTTCCATTCAACTAGAATGCTAAACTGTGTACAAGCCTCCCAGCTATAACTCAGAATTTTCCTAGACACTTGAGAATGCTCAGTTTCTACTTCATTAATTAGTATCATTCAAGCAATTTTATATCTTTGAGGATAGGAAAAAGGAGAAAAGGCATAAGCAAAGCCCAGGAAAACGTATGGGGAATTCAAGTTCCACTAGGATCAAACCAGTGTACTTCATCTTTCCAAACAAGAAATGTTCTTTACAGGTGCCCCAAACCCCAGTGTGCCTAAAACTTGTGCTGCTCTAGCCACAGTTCCTCTGACACTTCAAACGGGGCAATGTGTACGAAATGACTCCTCGACATTTGCCACTCGACACTATTTTTCTGAGCTTCAATGAGAGGCATTGCTATGATCTGAAGATCTGTGTCCCCTCAAATTCATATGTTGAAATCCTAAACCCCAGAGGAGATAGTATTAGGTAGAGCATTTGGGGGTTACTTAAATCATGAGGTGCAACCCTCATGAGTGGGATTAATATTTTAATAAAAGAAACTCCAGAAAGTCCCTTGCTCCTTCCACCTTGTGAGAACACAGTGAGAAGTTGTCAGCTATGAATTAGGAAGAGGGTCCTCGTGAGACCGTTACTGTGCTTGCAGCTTGATCTTGGACTTCCAGTCTCTGGAACTGTGAGAAATAAATTTCTGTTATTTGTAAGCTACCCAGTCTGCAGTATATTGTTATAACAGCCTTAGTGGACTAGACAGGCAGTATTTATCTTCTCTTACTTAGATTATGCTCTTCCTCACCAGAATCTAGAGCACATCATCTACCTGGGGACAGACAGCCTGAGGCTTCGACTTTTAAAATAGCCTGAAACATTTTTGTAATGAACGCTTAGGAAGTAAAAAAAAAAAAAATGCTGCATAACAGGAAATTAGGAAAAGACAGGCATGGATAACTATCTTGAGATGGGGGAGGAGCATTTGTGTGTACGAAGTTACACAATGAGAGAGTTGTTGATTGCATTTGTCCATATTTAATTTACACTAGAAAATAAGTTATAGCGTATTTTGTTTTCAGAATGCATGATGGAAAAGTACAGATTCTGGAGTCCAAAAAACTAAAATTATAACCCTATTTTTCTCTGTAGGTGTATGTAAATGACTTTCCATCAGAAGTTATTTATATTTACTCTGTAAAATGGGCTGACTGTATCCATGGTTGCTATAAATGTTAAATATGTATATGAGGTTCATATTACAAGAGATAAACAAATGGCAGTTATATTGCACCCACTGGCTTAGTTATTATTTAACCAATAATTATAATGTCATAACATTAATCAATTATTTCCTTTTAAAAGACACTGAGTCACTAAGCTTACATTATAAATTTTGTTGAGATAGTTATTCTTTTTGATATAAGATGACTAAAAATGGCTTAAGCTCAAGAAAGATTCAGTGGCTCTGTTGGTTTACAAACTGGTCCCTTACACAAAGGGCAAGGAGAATCTGCAAAAAGGGGCAGATCGCTCCAGATAGGTAGGTATCAGATTTAATAAGCAAAGGAATTTACATACAAAGAACTTGTTTGGGGTGAACAACAGACAATTAGATATTCTCACCCACCCACCAGAATCTTAAAATTTTATAGAAAGTCCTTAACTGGGTTCAGTCATGTGCTCCATCCAGATGGTCTCAACCACACAGAGCGCTCTCAAGGCTGAGTCCTTCAGAACAGCCACACTGTGGGAACAGTGGACAGAACGTACATTCGGAGGACAGAGGAGGCAGGGAGGATCTTCCAGTTGCCTGGGTCCAGCTCATAGATCAAACTGCAGTAATACCCCCTGGATGACCTCCTCCAAGAGGTTCTGTTAGTTGAAGAGTCCAGTGGTAGAGCTGATTTCCTGCATGTTTTAAACCTTCAAGGTCTGAAGGGCTTGCCCTCCTGCCTCTGAGTTGCTTTCTTCTGTCAGCTCTATTCACAGGCAGCTTCTTTCCTCTTGATGGAAGATGCTGTCAAGCTCTCAGCCTGCATCCTTCTCTCTTAGAAGCCAGAGTGGGAAGTGGGGCTCTTCCCATTAGTATTCCAGAATTGAGTCACATCAGTTCTAGATGGGCTCCATGCTGATCAATCTTGCCAAGCGGAGCTGGTCCCACTTGGTGCCCAGCATCATAGAGGCAGTTGGAAGCAGCCCCATTGAACCCACTAGAACTGATGGTTGGAGAGGGGTGCATTACCAAGGAAAATTATGGTGTTAGGAGCCACATGTGAAGGAATCCTGGGTAGGAAAAAAAAAAAACATACTCAGGAAAGCATATAAATGTTGAATTTATGTGGGGCTACCACAAGAAAAATAAACTGATGAAACAAAAGAAAAGAATACCAAAATACTATTTCCTGTTCAAGAAAGGTTAGTTATAACTTTCTGGAGAGTGGTGCCATGCAGAACTGAATGCAGGGCATAGGGTGAATGGCGCTAATCTTTTCCAAACAGGTACAGCTGCTGAGGTCTATTGCTTACAGGTATAGAAAGCATCTGTGGTCATATTCCTGTTTAATTCAAAATAATAATTGTCAGCTGTGTCACCATCTAAAGCAGGGATTTTTAGCATTTTATTGTGCCATCAATATCCTTTCTCCATAGACTGCCCCCTCAGAATATTTTTAAAGGCAGTTTTTTTTTTAAAGGTATTACTTCAACAAGGACCTGCTGTATAGCACATGGAATTCTACTCAATACTCTGTAATAACCTATATGGGAAAATAATCTGAAAAAGTATAGATATATGTATATGTATAACTTTGCTGTACACCTGAAACTAACACAACATTGTAAATCAACTATACTCCAATATAAAATAAAAACAGGGCTTCTCTGGTGGCGCAGTGGTTGAGAGTCCGCCTGCCAATGCAGGGGACTCGGGTTCGTGCCCCGTCTGGGAAGATCCCACATGCTGCGGAGTGGCTGGGCCCGTGAGCCATGGCCGCTGAGCCTGCACGTCCGAAGCCTGTGCTCCGCAATGGGAGAGGCCACAACAGTGAGAGGCCCGCGTACCGCAAAAAATAAATAAATTAAATTAAATTAAATTAAATTAAATTAAAACAATTTAAAAAAGCATGAAGATTGTAAAAAAATGTATTACAAAGAAAATTACTCATATGATATATATTCATCAAAATATTTTTAAACACATTTGGGACAAAGTGATACATATGCTTCTTTATTAAGAGAGCAAATATCAAGATCCAGTCAGGTCTAATAAGACTGTAATGTCAGTGTAGTGATGACCATAGATACTAATTTGAGATATTTTCCATTAATGCACTATTATGTAAAAATATCTGTAATTTCTCTTTGTGACAATACAGCACAAGAAGTACTGAATTTTAAATTAGAGTTTAGTAAAAATAGAATACAATTTTGCCCCAAGCAAATGTATAGACACACTAGATTAATAAACAGTACCTTCAACTCAATTATTTACTGACGTGGAAACTGGCAATTGAATCAGAATATTTTAGAGGTGAGAGAAAATGATAAAAAAGATTGGTTTCAGTAGTTTCCAGTGATAATGAGTGTGTGATTTTATCATGCATTCTGTTTTGAATAAAATGCTCTCAAATAAATGAATCAGAAAAAAAATAGAGTTGCTCTGGTTGAAATTTGCGTGGCATGCCCCAAGCTCTGGTCAGGGAGCTTTGCATCGCCATCCACAGCTGCCATTGAGGCATCCAAAGACTCCAGAAGGCCTGTTCAAAAATCACCTATCTCATTTACCTGTTTGCAAATTTTTTGTCATGTAAAGAATCCATTCTCATAACAGTTAAATGAAATACATTAGACCTCGAGCCTCATCACTGGGCAGAAAACACTATGATTTCTATCCAACCAACACTTACTAAAAGCCTACATAGAGCTCTATGAAAAAATAAAACTGAGGCATGGTCCCTAGTTTCATGGATCAGATAAACCAGGGTGCAGAAGAAACTACATAAAAAGAAAGAAAGAAAAATTTGTTAACAAAATAAAAACATAGTAAATGAGTGAAAAATCAATATATTAGAAGACATTTCTTTTTGGAGCAAAGACAACTACTTTGTGTTTAATGACATTTGGCTCCCCCCTCCTTGCTCTGGAAAAAAAAAAAACTAGCATTTAAATTTGTCTACTTAAAATTTTGTAAGATGCTTATATCTGGAGGAAAGAAAAAATCTGAACAGTCTTAGATTTAGAGTCAACCTGAAATTGAAAGCTCTAGAAAGAGGCTATATGTAGAATATAGAATACACAATATATGTAATATAACATACACATCCACAGAGTGATGAGTTACTTAGCTATAAAGCCTGGAAACAGTGCTCTAAGACATTTGGTAATAAAGGAAGACATTATCCAGTATTTGGGGGGAAAAAATCAGAGAGTCTCTTAGCCTGTTCCTGGAGGGTCTCAGGAGAAAAAAAAAAAAAGGTCAACTTGCTGATGTACTTAATCTCCTCCCAGTGGACTGGTCTCCTCACTTACAAACTCGTGGGAAGTGGCCATGAGTGGGGGGACAGGATGGGGAGAAGCTGAGACACAGCATAAAAATGGGACTGTGAGGTATACTCGGGGGGAACTCAGGTGAACTAATTTCATTGAAACTCATGGTGGGTGGGGAAATAGACAAATGAGCAAATGATAGGCAGTCTTTATGCCTTGCCAAGGAAACCAGAATTTATTCACAGAGAAAAGGGAAGCCACTGATGAGTTTTAAAAAGGAAGCAACCAGGTTAGTATTTTGAAACATTGCCTCAGCAATACTATGGAAGATGGTTTGGAAACAGGATAATTACCAGTTATGAGGTTATTTCAGTAGATTAGGAGAGATGGGGGTAAGGCCTGAACTGAAAAGTAACGGCAATGGAGAGGATACGGTAGATTCAAAATATTTAAGGATTTGGAACTTATAGGATGTGGGGACCATTTGAGATACAGAAGGGATGGGAAGGAGGAACCAAGGAGATGTCCATGCTTCCGGTTTGTGTGGCTTGGTGTTGGTTGGTTGTTAACATGTACCCAGGCACTTGACTCACAATTCAATGCTCTAAATACAATATAATTGTGTCCATTGGTAGAATTTTGTCCATTGAAGAGGTTAAACATTAGCATGAAACAACAGTACTATATATAAAATAGATAGTCAACAGGGACTTACTGTATAGCACAGGGAACTCTACTCAATGTTCTGTAATAACCTATATGGGAAAAGAATCTGAAAAAGAATTGATATATGTATATGAATAACTGAATCACTTTGCTGTACACCTGAAACTAACACAACATTGTAAATCAATTATACTACAATATAAAGTAAAAATTAAATTAAAAAAAATGAAACAACAGCTCCTATGAGCTATGTGCACATGTCATTAGGGAAGACAGGCTGGCTGTCCCCAATAGGATCAAAACAACTCCCCCAGATAGCATCACCTTGGGAGATATTGTTGAACAAGTTCCGGCTCTTTGTCTAAAGGGATCAAGACTAGATCCATCCTTTAGGACTTCACTAACAATAAAAAAGATCTGAGAAATGGAAATATTAATCATATTGCCAATTGTTTTATTTATAAAAAGAAATCTAACTGCTGGCCATTTTATTTTCTTTGTGTAGCATGTCAACAGGGGAAAGCCAACAGATGAAAAGAGATTTTGATTAAAGAGTATTAGATCTATAATTAAACTTATATAGACTTAATATTTAATGGCATCAGGTTAGAAAAGCCCCCATGTATCACTGTTAATGATAATGAGGTGTATGTCACATTCTTGCTATTTTGGGGTAAATTAATCTCCTCAATCATAAGCATCTTAGCTGGCTCACAGTGTTACCTCTTCAAAATAAAACTGAACATCTCTCCAGCATTGTATCTTGTTGACCTTTTATTTTAAGTTTTGGGAGAATAATCTTTCTTCCAAGCTCGTGGGAAACAACATTATAGTTATATAATGTTCTAATAATATCCTCTTCTTTGACACAGATAATTTATACATTATTATAGTAGAATATCTTTTAGAATTGAGCTAATATAAGGGTCAAATCATGTCCTTTCCTACAAAAATGTATTCCATGCAAGGTTTTATCTATAAAGCAGTTAATATTCCTATCTGAAGACAGCAGTTCTATATCCGACTCTGAACTGTTCTGGAACTTCTATTAGTTGAGTCTGATTTTTCAGGAATTTGTGGCACCTCTAAAAACTATAAACACCAACTGTTGACAAATATCCTTAATTCATTCAAATTTCCTTTTCCTAACTTAATATCTGCTCTCTGCTTCACATTTCATATTAATAATAGAGCCTATTGCACATTCTAATCATTCTGGGAAAAAGGTCACGTGCCTGCTGGTTCAGCAAATTTATTATTAAATGAAGAAGGGACCACTTGTTATCAGATGACTTCAACATACGTTTATGTTTAAATTTAATATTTTCTTCCTTTATGATAGGACTTAGTAGTTTTTGAAATGTGGTCATCTGCTGTGCAGAGATCGCCCTCTACAGAGATGAATGCTTAAGAATAGAAGATGTTTCCTGCTGAATTAGACTGGAGGATTTTGTAAGGTCAAATCCCCCAGGGAAGTATGGAAGAAAGGCTCTGGACACCCCATGAAAGAGAAGGCTGGCAATAACATACAAGGGTCTACTATTTTTAATATGTTGTTGAGGCCAGTGGAGACATGTTTATACTGTTTAAATTTCCTTCTTTTCCTTTGCAAGGTACAATTTTTTTCATTTTATAAGATTTGGTACTTATGTATAGCATTTGAAAAACAACAAATAAAAATATCTTTATTTAAATCACACAGAGATAACCACTATTTTATCTCTTGGTATATTTTCTTTAAATGTTTTACTTTATTTACTACCTTTAAAGCATCATTGCTATCATATTTGTATACACTCTTGTAATTTAAATGTTAATAGTATCTGTCATTTTTTCTGACTGTAAATGTCAAGAAAAAAAGTCACAATGATCCTACTACATATAGGTAACACGTAAATATTTGGTTATATTTCTTAGGTTTTTTTACATACATACCTATATACCTTATATACCATGCCTCTCTCTGGATCTCCTTATTCCCTAGGACACCATTTTTCTGAGCAGTAAAGTATTTTTTTAATTAAGGTATGCACATCAGGTTTTTTTATAAACATCTTTATTGGAGTACAATTTAAACATAATGCTATTGCACACATAGACTACAATATAGTGTAAACATCACTTTTATATGCACTGGAAAACCAGAAAAATTTTGTGACTTGCTTTATTGTGATATTTGCTTTGTTGCTGTGGTCCAGGGCAGGGGTCCCCAACCCCTGGGCTGTGGAGCGGTACCGGTGCGCAGCCTATTAGGAACCAGGCTGCACAGCAGGAGGTGAGTGACAGATGAGCCAGAGACGCTTCATCTGCCGCTCCCCATCACTCCCATTACTGCCTGAACCATCCCTCCCCCAACCCTGGTCCATGGAAAAGTTGTCTTCCATGAAACTTGTCCCTGGTGCCTAAAAGGTTGGGTACCACTAGTCTAGAGTACCTCTGAGATATGTATTTAATCATCTACCAATAGCTCAAGTAAAACGAAGACAGAGTACTGATTTAGCAATGTGAAGGTCATAAGTGATGATAATAAGAGGAGTATTTTGGGGGCAAAAATCTAGATGGAATAGATTCATGGTAAAATGAAAGCAGAATAATTTTTTTGTAATAGGTATTTCCTCTTTCAAGGAAATTTACTATAAAATGAAGCAGATAATTGGGACAGTATCTGGAGAAGAGTGTGAGGTCAAAGGGGAGATATTGGAGATATTAGATTATCTTTGTTCTACCCTAAAGCACTTTTCCTAACTGCAAATAAAAATCAAATAACTTTTTGGGTCACATCTATAATATAACTGGCTGTTTCTTACAGCCCTACTGTCTCTAAATTAGAAGCACCCCACTGAAGCTAGCTTTCTCTTCCCACGTTGTGGTATTACTCCTAGTTTTTCTTTCTCAACCATATTCTACATCTGTCTGTTGCTGTTACTGGAACTGTTAAAATATCATTTTAACCAGATCATCTTCTCTTCACTTTCCTTTAATTTCTTCCTGAAAAGGACTTTGTCTAATTAATGAAGTCATCATAAAAAAACTTTTCCAACAGCTTTTCCCCCCCTCCTATTATAGATTTCTAAATAAATGCAATGGCTCCATTGATATAAAGTTCATTTCCAGTTCATATTTCCCTATAGTTGAATTACTACAAATAGAGCCTGGGATTAATGGTATTTGAACCTGAAGCTTCCATGTCATGTGGTCCTTTGTTCATTGAGATGCTCAGAGCAAACTTTCCTCTTGAGGCCACTGCACTTTCTTTTTCTGCAGAGTATTAGTTTCCTCACCTTTTATTTCCCCCCATTTTCTCATAACCTGGCATTTTTCTTCATGTTTCCAATTCATTATTTCTTCTATTGGTATGTAAAAACCACTCCAAAACTTAGTGTCTTAAAACAGCAATAATTATGTACTGTCTCTCACTGTTCCTGTGGCTCAAGAGTTGGTAATAGCTTGGCTGAGTGATTCTGGCTCAGGACTCCTTTGAGGTTGCAGTCAGACCATCATTTCAAAGGGATGCTCTCGAAGCCTTTGTCACTTGTCTGGAGTCTGAATTGGGAAGACTTGAACAGCTGGGATTTCTTGAACATAGATTTTGTCCCTATGTAGTTTCTCCACGTGGTCTCTTGAGAAGAGTAACTTCAGGATAGCCAGGCTTCTTACATGCCAGTTCCGGGTTCCCGCTGCATGTGTCCTGAGAGAGTCAGATGGAAGCCGTGATGGCCTTTCATGAGTCTGCCTCTGAAATCATGCAGCCTTACTCCCCCTGCATCCTACTGGTCCAGGAAGTTACAAAGTTCTGCTTAGTTTCCAGGGGAGAAAACACAGACTCCCACCTCCTGATGGAGGAATGTCAAGACAGCAGTGTAAAAACAGCATGTGGAATTGGAAATATATTGATGCAGCCATCTCTGAAATGTTATCTGAAAGCCGATCTCCTTTCTTTTCAAATCTTGTTCCTCCTTCTAATTATTGCCTTATGCTTCAACATACTCTCCATTCGTGAATGATTTTCTTATTTTCTTTATTCGCCTGGCTTCACTTCCATGCCTCCCACCCCGAAGCTAATGCTAAGGAATTTTTTTCACACTTTTTAGTACCCTCAGATGCCTTCTACTTGTGATCCCAAAACACATTAAACATGTCAATCTCCAAATCAAATGATCTCTGCTTCTGCACTACTGAATCTTTCTGGAGAAAACTACATTAATGTGTTTTCTGGCATCATCATCATCATTATTATTAATTTTCACTCTCAACCAAAGTTTTTGACACTGTCAAGCAGGACTCTTTGTCAACTAGTTAAAAATATTCCCCATTCATTCTGAATAAATATGGTAAGCCCAGAGTAGAAATGGCTTGTGTTTCATCCAGCACATCATCCATAGAGGTTTCATGAAGAGGTTTATGTGGAAGAAGCAAGCCAAATAATTCTCTTTGTAGTACCAGTCACTAGTAATGTTTATTTCATAAGGAAGAATATTGCTATGTTCAGATGTATGAAACAAATTTAGATTGATGTAAACCCACTTGTTGATTCTTGCTCTTGTTGCTTGTGCTTTTGGGATCATATCAAAAAAACTATTGCCAAGACCAATGTCAAGGAGCTTCCTTCCTAATTCTCTTCTGGGATTTTTATGGTTTCAGATCTTATATTTACATTTTTAATTCATTTTGAGTTAATCTTTGTGAGTGGTGTAGGATAGGAGTTCAATTTCATTTTTCTGCCTGTGGTTATCCAGTTTCTCAACACTACTTGTTGAAGAAACTATCGTTTCCCCATTGAGTATTCTTGGAAAATATCAGTTGAGACATCTTTTACTACTTTACTGTGTAATAACTGAAATTCACTCATGCAGATGTATCAGCATTGCCCACTTTAAAAAGTCACTAGTACTAAAAGTAGGATTTTACTCTTGTCAAACCTTTCTTGGCTCTTAATATCTATTCTCCTTTGTAAAATAAATTACTTTGAAATTCTAAAAAAAAAAAAAAATCAGTTGACTGTACATGTGTGGGTTTATTTCTGAACTCTCTATTCTGTTCCAATGATCTGTGTGTCTGTTATTATGTCAGTACTGTATTGTTTTGATTACTACAGCTTTGTAATATAGTTTGAAATCAGGAAGTGTGATGTCTACAGTTTTGCTCTTCAGAATTGCTTTCACTATCCAGGGTCTTTTGTATTTCCATACAAATTTTAGGATTTTTTTTCTATTTCCCTGAAAAAATTAATGGAACTTTGATAGGGATTGCATTGACTCTATAGATGGTTTGGGGGTAGTATGAACATTTTAACAATATTAATTCTTAATTCATGATCACATACATCTTTCCATTTGTTTGTGCTTCCTTCAATGTCTTTTATCAAAGTCTTGAAGATTTTATGGTACATATCTTTCACCTTCTTGGTAAGTTTAGTCCTAATATTTCATTGTTTTCAATGCTGTTGTGAATGGGATGATTTTCTTTATTTCTTTTTCAGATGCTCTGCTTTTAGTGCATAGAAACACAACTGATTTCTATATGTTGATTTTGTATCCTGCAACTTTACTGAATTTGTTGATTGGTTCCAACAGCTTTTTCTTTGAATATTTAGGATTTTATAAACTCCTATCATCTTCAAATAATGACAATTTTATGTCTTCCTTTTCAATTTGGATGCCTTTTATTTCATTTTTTTAAATTTTATTGGAGTTGATTTACAATGTTGTGCTAGTTTCTGCGGTACAACAAAGTGAATCAGTTATATATATATATATATCCACTCTTTTTTAGATTCTTTCCCCATATAGGTCATTACAGAGTATTAAAAAGAGTTCCCTGTGCTATACAGTAGTTCTTTATTAGTTATCTATTTTCTATATAGTAATGTGTATATGTCAACCCCAATTTCCCAATTTATTCCTCCCTCTCCCTGCTTGCTTTGTCCCCTGGTAACCATAAGTTTGTTTTCTACATCTGTGATTCTACTTCTGTTTAGTAAATAAGTTCATTTGTACCATTTTTTTAGATTCCACATACAAGTGATATCATATGATATTTGTCTTTCTCTGTCTGACTTACTTTACTCACTATGATGCTCTCTGAATCCACCCATGTTGCTGCAAATGGCATTTCACTCTTTTATATGGCTGAGTAGTATTCCATTGTATAGTATGTACCACATCTTCTTTATCCATTCCTCTGTCGATGGACATTTAGGTTGCTTTCATGTCCTAGCTATTGTAAATAGTGCTTCAATGAATATAGGGGTGCATGTATCATTTCAAATTATGGTTTTCTCTTTCTGGATATATGCCCAGGAGTGGGATTGCAGGATCATATGGTAGCTCTATTTCTAGTTTTTTTAAAGAACCTCCATAATGTTCTCCATAATGGCTGTACCAATTTACATTCCCACCAATAGTGTAGGAGGGTTCCCTTTTTCCACACCCTCTCCAGCACTTAACTGTTTGTAGATTTATTTTTATTTTTATTGAAACATAGTTGATTTAAGAGGTTATCATACTAAGTGAAGTCAGAAATAAAAGAATGTTTGTAGAGTTTTTGATGATGGCCATTTTGACCAGTGTGAGGTGATACCTCATTGTAGTTTTGATTTGCATTTCTCTAATAATTAGTGATGTTGAGTGTCTTTTCATGTGCTCTTTTGCCACCTCTATGTCTTCTTTAGAGAAATGTCTATTTAGATCTTCCACCTATTTTTTGATTGGGTTGTTTGTTTTTTTGATATTGAGCTGCATGAGCTGTTTGTATATTTTGGAGATTAATCCCTTGTTGCTTCATTTGTGGATGTTTTTTATTTCTTTATTTTTACTGATTGCTCTGGCTAGGACTTCAAGTACTATGTTGAACAAGAATGGTGAGAGTGGGCATCCTTGTCTTGCTCCTAACCTTAGAGGAAATGGTTTCAACTTTTCACCATTGACTATCACTTATGGGTTTCTCATATACGGCACTTATTACATTGAGGATTTTTATCATGAAATGATGTAATATTTTACAAATGCTTTTTCTATTTTATTGCTCAGCTCATTTCTTCTCATCTTTATTTTCCTCTGTTTTCAGATCTTAGTTTAATTGTAATTTTACTTTAAGTAATTTTAAAAAATTATCTTCCTGGATAATATTCTCCTAGACTCTTTAAAATGTCCCATAATGATTTGCTTTGGTTTGATCCATTCTAGATTTGGGACCCACAGACTCCTGACTTCTGCTCCTGCCTAGGCAGGAAATTCAAGAATGTCTGAGGGACTACAGGCTTGGAGCACTGAAATCGGATGTTGAATTTCAATTGACAGCAGGGTAGCCTCTTGATAAATAGCAGCCCAAATGTAGGCTGTACCACAAAAGAGCCTCTAAGACTTGGGCCTGGGGCAAGTTTTGATGTGAAACACCCCTGGATGATCCTATCATAAGAGAAGAAAATGTGGCCTGTTCTTTCCTATTTACAGTAAACACAACCACACTCACAGCCTCACCTTCACAAACACACACTGGAAAATTGAGTGGGAGAGAAGAGAATCCTCATTAATCGTGCTTGTAGAGTAAGGCCACCACAAGCAGGGGAGCCTCTGGCAGAGCAGGCTGTGGTGGTCCAGGTGGGGGCAGAGTCGTGACTGTCAGACTAGCATATTGGCAACAGTGTTGGGATGCACAAGGCAACATATGCCAGAAGGAGGGAGTGGGGGTCATTGACTGAGGATAAAAGAGGAGAGCTCACTGCGTGAAAGTCCACCTAATTTTGCTTCCTGCATGAACACAGTCAGAAGAAGCATGGTAAGAAGGGGAGGACAATTTCACAAATGCATTTAAAGTGCCACTGTTACCGGAACAGAACCACTTCTGTTAAAGTTGATGGTGGCTCAGATCCATTGTAAATAGAATTAAACATGAATGTGACCTTTTTTCCCCTCCAAATCTTCATCTAGATATTAAATCTAATGTGTATTTTCCAGCCCTATTGCTACTGCCTTGGTTTAGATCCAATCATTATTCTTCAAGATGAGTAGTTCCATAAAAACCTATCTGAGAAATAAACTTACAATGTCTGGCTCTCAAATTCTTCAGCTACAGGGCTATTCTTACACTATTCAGAATCCAAATCTAATCATATCACTCCTTGGGCTAGAATTCCTAAATTGTTTTCCATTACATAACACAAGTTTCCAGTTTCCTTGAATATTATAAAAAGCTTTTATTATCCACCCCTTCCCACCTATTTACCACCATTTCCTGCCATGGGCTCCTTTTTCCCTTTAAATTATGTGCAGTTCCCTGAAGGTTTCATGCTGTTCCACCACATCTACTTCACTGTGGATTTGTCCCTTTTGCCCAGAACACCTTCCTCAGCTGTGCCTCCAAATGCCAGCAAAGCCTTTTCCTTCCAAAGCCTCCTTTCTCTAGAGAGAGCCAATATTTCATCCCAATATCTAGAAGCTGAAAAGTGATTTTTTTTTCCTTTGACCATGCTTCCTGGCTTGTGTGATCTTAGTTCCTGGACGAGGGATTGAACCTGGACCACAGCAGTGAAAGTACTGAGTCCTAACCATTGAACCGCCAGAGAATTCGCTGAAAAGTGATGTTTAAACTTTGTTTACATTCTTTCTCCCAGAAGGGTTAACTTCAGGGAGCAGGGGTTGAATTCTTTTCATTTGTATATCCCTTCTTAGAACAGTATTTAGGTAAGTAGTAACTGAATCTTTTTTCCTTCCTGAACAAAGTGTCATATTGCTACTAACACTTTTCAGAATTGAGCAAAATAAAATACAATGTTGAATAGGGGTTCTTCATCTACTGGTTTAGTCGATGAAGGTTTATTGAGTGCCTACATCTTATGAGGGACTGCTCAGCCCAGGGGCTGTCACACAAATCTTACGATATTGCCCAGTTCCTGCCTTCAGATATCTTATGTGATAATAGGGAAGAAAATGCCTAAATCAAAGACCAAAACCTACCATTTATTTTATCTATCTATCTATCTATCTATCTATCCACACACACACACACACACACACACACACACACACACACACACACAATGGAATAAGAGAACACAGTTCCACCGGGAATAAAATAAGGATAGATTTTAATTTAACTGGAGAAAAAAAAAGACTGCATATCCAACAGAAAACTCTCTAAAGGTATTGCTTCCTGTCATAGGATTTGATATGCAAAGGAGAGTAATGAGTTTTGTAAGTTCTTCTAATTATCTCCAGTTAGTTTCTAAAAGGCCATTCGGAAGTATATTTATAGGTAAGCCCAAATTAACACTATCTGGTGGTGGCAGAATAAGTTTTGCTTTGGCTTATAACTTTTTCATTATCAAATATTGTTAGCTGAAAATTTGTAACTAGGAAAGTACCCATAAATCTTGATAAGAACCTGGAATGCAGCTTTGTTAACCGAAAAGAACAGAGCCGTATACTTCAGCTCTCATGAAACTGGGATTGTGTTGACATTTCTGCAAATAAGAAGCCAAAAAAAGACAATGATTTTAATGAATGCTGCCCATTCCAGGCCGACAGGCTCACAGATAACAAATAATCTCAAGACATAATGGAGTCAATGTTAAAACAGACATGAGCAGTTGACCCCTGAGGTTCCCAGGTAATACTTCAGTGGTCAAATGCCAGTCAAGGCCAGCTGAGTCAGAAAAACTGTGTCACCCAACTAAAATGGTGTATCAGGGTGGTGTCAGGGAGCTGCATTTTTAACAAGAATCTCAGGGGATTCTGAAGCAGAAAGCCTAGCCACAATAATTTTAGCTTGGTAACAAAAGATAATCAAATGCTGCAGCCATTTAAAAACACCCTAGTAAATCATTCACAGAAAGCCCAGCTTCTTTAAGCACCACTACCTTGATATACGCTCCAAGACCACCTGGTTGAAAAATAAACACCAACATGATTGGATAAGGTGTCTTGCTGTATGAATGACCATGCTTCACACCAGCTAAAATCTTAGGGCAGGAGCACTGAATTGTGCAACTATTGGTTGGTGGACTTGTTTGGGCATAGCTATACAAAATAATGATATTTATTTAAAATTCTGTATTTAAAGCCTCTTTAGATGGTAGTTGGAAAGCGGATTCAGTGATCTATTCTGGATACTCCTAGTGGCAACATGATTTTGGCACATGAATGTACAAAATTGGCTTTTACTCTGTGCTCTGTAACAGGGAAAGGGATTCTATATACTATTAGATGTAAATGTTGTATTAACCTAAATTTTTCAAATACTTAAAGGAGGAGGAAGAGCTCACTAACATGCTATTGCATTGGAAAATCATGTGAGGGGACCATCTACCATATCCTGACTCAAGAAAATATTCATCTTCAGAGCCAGTAAAGCATCAGTAGCAGCCTTATCTGTAGTTTTGATAGAAAGGGAGATGGTTTTGTTTTTTGAACAAACTGCATTGAGGGCTGATTTAACATGCATGTAAGTTGCTGATGAGTAACAAGTGTGAAAAAATCTCCTACAAGAATACTAAAATGCTATTATGTTCTTGTTTTTTTTTAACATCTTTATTGGGCTATACTTCTTTACAATGGTGTGTTAGTTTCTGCTTTATAACAAAGTGAATCAGTTATACATATACATATGTTCCCATATCTCTTCCCTCTTGCATCTTCCTCCCTTCCACCCTCCCTATCCCACCCCTCTAGGTGGTCACAAAGCACCAAGTTGATCTCCCTGTGCTATGCGGCTGCTTCCCACTAGCTATCTATTTTATGTTTGGTAGTGTATAGATGTCCATGCCACTCTCTCACTTTGTCACAGCTTACCCTTCCCCCTCCCCATATATTCAAGTCCATTCTCTAGTAGGTCTGTGTCTTTATTCCCGTCTTAGCCCTAGGTTGTTCATGACATGTTTTTTTTTCTTAAATTCCATATATATGTGTTAGCATACGGTATTTGTCTTTCTCTTTCTGACATACTTCACTCTGTATGACAAACTCTAGGTCCATCATCCTCACTACAAATAACTCCATTTCCATTTTGTTTTATGGCTGAGTAATATTCCATTGTATATATGTGCCACATCTTCTTTATCCATTTATCTGATGATGGACACTTAAGTTGCTTCCATCTACTGGCTATTGTAAATAGAGCTGCAATGAACATTTTGGTACATGACTCTTTGAATTATGGTTTTCTCAGGGTATATGCCCAGTAGTGGGATTGCTGGATCATATGGTAGTTCTATTTGTAGTTTTTTAAGGAACCTCCATACTGTTCTCCATAGTGGCTGTACAAATTCACATTCCCACCTGCAGTGCAAGAGTGTTCCCTTTTCTCCACTCCTTCTCCAGCATTTATTGTTTCTAGATTTTTTGATGATGGCCATTCGGACCAGTGTGAGATGATATCTAATTGTAGTTTTGATTTGCATTTCTCAAATGATTAGTGATACTGAGCATTCTTTCATGTGTTTGTTGGCAATCTGTACATCTTCTTTGGAGAAATGTCTATTTAGGACTTCTGCCCATTTTTGGATTGGGTTGTTTATTTTTTTCTTATTGAACTGCATGAGCTGCTTGTAAATTTTGGAGATTAATCCTTTGTCAGTTGCTTCATTTGCAAATATTTTCTCCCATTCTGAGGGTTGCCTTTTGGTCTTCTTTATGGTTTCCTTTGCTGTGCAAAAGCTTTTAAGATTCATTAGGTGCTATTTGTTTATTTTTGTTTTTATTTCCATTTCTCTAGGAGGTGGGTCAAAAGGGATCTTGCTGTGATTTATGCCATAGATTGTTCTGCCTATGTTTTCCTCTAAGAGTTTGATAGTTTCTGGCCTCACATTTAGGTCTTTAATCCATTTTGAGCTTATTTTTGTGTATGGTGTTAGGAACTGTTCTAATTTCATACTTTGACATGTACCTGTCTAGTTTTCCCAGCACCACTTATTGAAGAGGCTGTCCTTTCTCCACTGTACATTCCTGCCTCCTTTATTAAAGATAAGGTGACCATGTGTGTGTGGGTTTATCTCTGCGCTTTCTATCCTGTTCCATAGATCTATATTTCTATTTTTGTGCCAGTACAATACTGTCTTGATTACTGTAGCTTTGTAGTATAGTCTGAAGTCAGGGAGCCTTATTCCTCCAGCTCCATTTTTCATTCTCAAGATTGCTTTGGCTATTCGGGGTCTTTTGTGTTTCCATACAAATTGTGAAATTTTTTATTCTACTTCTGTGAAAAATGCCAGTCATAGTTTGATAGGGATTGCATTGAATCTGTAGATTGCTTTGGGTAGTAGAGTCATTTTCACAATATTGATTCTTCCAATCAAAGAACATAGTATATCTCTCCATCTCTTTGTATCATCTTTAATTTCTTTCATCAGTGTCTTATAATTTTCTGCATACAGGTCTTTTGTTTCCTTAGGTAGGTTTATTCCTAGATATTTTATTCTTTTTGTTGCAATGGTAAATGGGAGTGTTTTCTTAATTTCACTTTCAGGTTTTTCATCATTAGTGTATAGGAATGACAGAGATGTCTGTGCATTAATTTTGTATCCTGCTAATTTACCAAATTCATTGATTAACTCTAGTAGTTTCCTGGTAGCATCTTTAGGATTCTCTATGTATAGTATCATGTCATCTGCATACAGTGACAGCTTTACTTCTTCTTTTCCAGTTTGGATTCCTTTTATTTCCTTTTCTTCTCTGATTGCTGTGGCTAAAACTTCCAAAACTATGTTGAATAAGAGTGGTGAGAGTGGGCAACCTTGTCTTGTTCCTGATCTTAGTGGAAATGGTTTCAGTTTTTCACCATGGAGGACAATGTTGGCTGTGGGTTTGTCATATATGGCCTTTATTATGTTGAGGAAAGTTCCCTCTATGCCTACTTTCTGGAGGGTTTTTATCATAAATGGGTGTTGAATTTTGTCGTGAGCTTTCTCTGCATCTATTGAGATGATCATATGTTTTTTTTCCTTCAATTTGTTAATATGGTGTATCACATTGATTGATTTGCATATATTGAAGAATCCTTGCATTCCTGGAATAAACCCCACTTGATCATGGAGTATGATACTTTTAATGTGTTGTTGGATTCTGTTTGCTAGTATTTTGTTGAGGATTTTTGCATCTATGTTCATCAGTGATATTGGCCTGTAGTTTTCTTTTTTTTTGTGACATCTTTCTCTGGTTTTAGTATCAGGGTGATGGTGGCTTCGCAGAATGAGTTTGGGAGTGTTCCTCCCTCTGCTATATTTTGGAAGAGTTTGAGAAGGATAGGTGTTAGCTCTTCTCTAAATGTTTGATAGAACTCGCCTGTGAAGCCATTTGGTCCTGGGCTTTTATTTGTTGGAAAATTTTTAATGACAGTTTCAATTTCAGTGCTTGTGATTGGTCTGTTCATGTTTTCTATTTCTTCCTGATTCAGTCTTGGCAGTTTGTGCATTTCTAAGAATTTGTCCATTTCTTGCAGGTTGTCCATTTTACTGGTATAGAGTTGCTCGTAGTAATCTCTCATGATGTTTTGTATTTTTGCACTGTCAGTCGTTACTTCTCCTTTTTCATTTCTAATTCTATTGATTTGAGTCCTCCCAATTTTTTTTCTTGGTGAGTCTGGCTAGTGGTTTATCATCTTTGTTTATCTTCTCAAAGAACCAGCTTTTACTTTTATTGATCTTTGCTATTATTTCCATCATTTCTTTTTTATTTCTTTCTGATCTGATCTTTATGATTTCTTTCCTTCTGCTAACTTTGGGGTTCTTTTGTTCTTCTTTCTCTAATTGCTTTAGGTGTAAGGTTAGGTTGTTTATTTGAGATGTTTCCTGTTTCTTAAGGTATGATTTTATTGCTATAATCTTCCCTCTTACAACTGCTTTTGCTGCATCCCATTGGTTTTCTGTCATCGCATCTCCATTGTCATTTGTTTCTAGGTATTTTTTTATTTCCTCTTTGATTTCTTCAGTTATCACTTCATTATTAAGTAGTGTATTGTTTAGCCTCCATGTGTTTGTATTTTTTACAGATCTTTTCCTGTAATTGATATCTAGTCTCATAGCATTGTGGTCGGAAAAGATACTTGATACAATTTCAATTTTCTTAAATTTACCAAGGCTTGATTTGTGACCCAAGATATGATCTATCCTGGAGAATGTTCCATGAGCACTTGAGAAAAATGTGTATTCTGTTGTTTTTGGATGGAATGTCCTATAAATATCAATTAAGTCCATCTTGTTTAATGTATCATTTAAAGCTTGTGTTTCCTTATTTATTTTCATTTTGGATGATCTATCCATTGGTGAAAGTGGGGTGTTAAAGTCCCCTACTATGAGTGTGTTACTGTCGATTTCCCCTTTTATGGCTGTTAGTATTTGCCTTATGTATTGAGGTGCTCCTATGTTGGGTGCATAAATATTTACAATTGTTATATCTTCTTCTTGGATTGATCCCTTTATCATTATGTAGTGTCCTTCTTTGTCTCTTCTAATAGTCTTTATTTTAAAGTCTATTTTGTCTGATATAAGAATTGCTACTCCAGCTTTCTTTTGATTTCCATTTGCATGGAATATCTTTTTCCATCCCCTTATTTTCAATCTGTATGTGTCTCTAGGTCTGAAGTGGGTCTCTTGTAGACAGCATATATATGGATCTTGTTTTTGTATCCATTCAGCCAGTCTGTGTCTTTTGGTGGGAGCATTTAGTCCATTTACATTTAAGGTAATTATCAATATGTATTTTCTTATTCCCATTTTCTTAATTGTTTTGGGTTTGTTATTGTAGGTCTTTTCCTTCTCTTGTGTTTCTTACCTAGAGAAGTTCCTTTAACATTTGTTATAAAGCTGGTTTGGTGGTGCTGAAATCTCAGCTTTTCCTTGTCTGTAAAGGTTTTAATTTCTCCATCAAATCTGAATGAGATCCTTGCTGGGTAGAGTAATCTTTGCTGTAGTTTTTTCTCCTTTGTCACTTTAAATATGTCCTGCCACTCCCTTCTGGCTTGCAGAGTTTCTACTGAAAGATCAGATGTTAACCTTATGAGGATTACCTTGTGTGTTGTTTGTTGTTTTTCCCTTGCTGCTTTTAATATGTTTAGAATGTTATTATGATTTGAACCACAGATTTCTGCTAATAGAATGAGTAAACAATTTTGTCTTTCTCAATCTTCTGAATTCCACCTTCTCACTCCATTCCAGTAATGTGTAAAATAAGTCATTATAAGAGCACCATTTAGGGTTAAGAAGGTAAGGAAAAGATGTCCCCTTTCAACAAGAGGAGAATAACAACCAGGGAGTAATAGTTGAAATGAAATAATCAGATTCTATCAGTAGAACAAAACAAAATGAAACAGGGTTTACAGATACTTCCTTATAATAGTACAAGCTAAAGACCTAGACTATATTTTCACATGAGGAAAGTAAGATTTGAGAATTGGCAGATGCAAGGGAGGATGCATAATTTGTAAAGAAAAAAGTACAGTTTTTGAATAAAAACATTTTAATTAATTAAGTGAGTTCTTAAAAGCCAAAACATTGGACAGAGCACATGGAGAATACTTCCCTTAGAGTAGGAAACAATGCAACATGATTAGCTTTATAATCAGATGAAGAGTACACTGTTGCCTTGTCATGACACAGAGTATGGTAAGGTAAGTTCCACTATGACAACAGCTCAGCGGGAAGAACAAAGGAAGGTTTTAGAAAGTAAAAGCATCCCAGCCACAGATGCATTTGAAAAGGATAATCTACTATTTTTAAAAGATGAATAAATTAGGAAATTATTCATAGCTAGCTCAGGAGAAAATGCGATGACCCAAACACATGGTGATAAGGGAAGATTGGACAAGGAGAAGGAAGAGTGGAGATGATTTGCAAGATCAAATGAAGCAAATTTATACAGTCTTAATAGGCATTTCTAAATAATGAAATTATTTTCAGAACAGCTTCTGACGCAGGAGGAAAAACAGTCAGGGTTCATGATAGCAGAGACAGGGTAAAGAAGGTGATGTAATTAATGCCATGGCCCACTTTCTACCTGGAGATGTAAACCTTTGGAGTGTAATCCCTAGTGAGAGAGGAGTGGCTGCCTAGCAACCAAACTCAATAGGCTTTTATGCCTTGTTTGACTCATTTATTCTCAAAGCTGTAGGACCACAGACTCTCTTTTATAAAAACAGTCATGATCTTCATCAGGGCAAAAAGTAAGAATTTTTTTTTAAGTAAATAATGTCTCCTAAAGAGAACACTCCTACAATGTTTGTGGGAGGGTAAATTGGTGCAGTCACTATGGAAAACAGTATGGAGGTTCCTCAGAAAACTAAAAATAGAGTTGCCATACAATCCAGCAATCCCTCTGCTGGACATATATCTGGACAAAACTATGATTCAAAAAGATACATGCACCCTATGTTCATAGCAACACTGTTTACAATAGCCAAGACATGGAAACAACTTAAATGTCCATCAACAGATGAATGGATAAAGAAGATGTGGTATATCTATATAATGGAATATTAGCCATAAAAAAGAATGAAATAATGCCATTTACAACAACATGGATAGGCCTAGAGATTATTATACTAAGTGAAGTAAGGTCAGAAAGAGAAAGACAAAGACCATAAGATATCACTTATATGTGCAATCTAAAATATGGCACAAATGAATTTACTTATGAAACAGAAACAGACTCACAGACATAGAGAACAGACTCACGGTTGTAAAGGGGAAGGAGGGAAGGTGGGATGGACTGGGAGTTTGGTGTTAGTAGATGCAAACTACAGATATAGAATGGATAAAAAACAAGATCCTACTGTATACCACAGAGAACTATATTCAATATCCTGGGATAAACCATAATGAAAAAAAAATGATAAAGAATGTATATATGTGTAGAAGTGAGTCACCTTGCTGTATGGCAGAAATTAACACAACTATAAGTCAACTATACTTCAAAAAAATAATAATTTGGATTTACTACCAAAAAAAAAAGTCTCCTAATGAGTGCAGTACCACCTGGTGGTCTTATTTTTCTTTGGGTGGGGAAGAAGGTAAGTCCAGGATGAGACAGATGAACTGGGATAAAATATAAGGGTAAAGAGTCCAGTCATCCCTTTGGGGTTGAGGAGGGAGACTGTCGTGTGAGATGGAAAGATGGATAACAATTTTTGGCTCAAAATATGATGAGGGTTTTGCATTTCAGTGGAGGATCTATTGTCTTAGGAGACAGTAAGTTACAAGGTGGAGCCTGTGATCTGCACTATGCGGGACTGTGGGAGCGATTTGAAAAAGTGTGGAAACCAAGCCTTTCACATTAATGAGAACAGGAAATGTGAAGCTGGATTCCTGGATGCATCACCCACACAGATCCAAGTGTTAATATGTATGAGTGAAGGGAAGAGAGATCAAGAGGTGGACAAGGCAGCAACAGAGGGAGGTCCACAGGGATGAAGCTCTCCAAAGGGCTAGATTTCACTTACAGATGGAAGGGGAGTCATATGGGCCTAGGATTGGTACAAAAGACAGTTCTGTTGTCACCTCCCCCTTCAGTGGTGGTAGGAGAATGGGAATCAATGCTGTCAACCTTAATATGTGGTTTAGTTTTGGTAAAAAAAAAAAAGGCATGAGTGGTGTAGACACTGAAAATATAGGGCATTGATTATTCACAGTGGAAAGGGAGTTTCTATGGAAAGAACTGGGACAACATGGAATACAAGAATGAGCTGGGGAAAGATTTTCCACGCAATTATTATTAATTCATTGATTCAAGAGATATTTATTTATCAGGGGACTTCTCTGTGGCAGCACTGTTCCAGGAACAAGTGATATAGCCATAAGAAACACAGAGAAGGTCTGTGGCTTCAAGGACTTTAGATTCTTATTGATTATTTTAAAGGCAATTTACACATAGTTTACAGACTTCTTTTCACTTGTCCCAAACTGGTATAACTATATGAGTGCTAGTAAAATAAATCAATGAACAAACAAATAATGAAAGAAAGAAAGAAAGAAAGAAACAAACAAAGGAACGAAGGAAGAAAGAAAGAATGAAAGAAAGAAGAAAGAAAGAAAGGAAGGAAGGAAGGAACGAAGGAAGGAAGGAAGGAATTACAAAGGAAGAAACAAAGAAAAATAATAATCTTAGGTAAAAGGCTGTCTAGAATAGCAGGGAAATGAAACCTGTATATTTGTAAGAGTGAGGAACACTAGCCACCAAACTAAAAGGTATAATTTAAGAGAGGGGTAAGCTAGATGAAGAAGGGAACTCTTTAAAAGGTTGGAATATGAAACTAATATACTTCGTGAAATACTCTCAGAATAAATAACTCAGTGAGATTATCTCTCTGCCTATCTATCTATCTATCTATCTATCTATCTATATACAGTTGACCCTTGAACAATGCTGGGGTTAGGAGTGCCCACCCTCTCTCAGTAGGAAATCTGCATATAACTTTATAGTCGGTCTTCTGTATCTAAAACTGTAGAATTTACTATTAAAAACTCCTAGCATAAATGGACCTGTATAGCTTGAATCTGTGTCTTTCAAGGTCAGTTTTATATATATATATATATACTTATATGTAAAATATATATTCTTAAATTTATTATTGAACTTAAAATAGTCCTAAAAATTTTAAATATAATGACCAAGAAAAACATTGCCTAATTATGTAAATGCCATGTTTACTAGTCTAATACTACATTAAAAATCACAAGGTCATCATTTCCTCTAAGTCAAAGCAAGATGTACTGTATATATCACTCAGTTATACATATACATGCATATATGCATGTATATGTGTTGATAATTCTCTAAAATGACCATTTTTCCTATTCCTTAATGGATATTGTACATGATCTAGACACAGCTTTATAAACAAGTTCCACTCTGTCCACTTGAACTGTATAAGGGGAGCTTCCAAATCTGTGCCCCTGTGAAAGGGAACAGCACTTCTTTCTGGAGATGCTCTTGTTATCACATCTGCAATAAATTAATCTTCATGTTGCCATGGTCTGCTGAGGATTTCCCAATCTCACAAATATTTTGTTTGTACTAATCTCCCTTTGAGTTAACATATTAACTCAAACATTGGGAAATTAATTAGAAATTGATTACTTAATAAACAACCGTGTTTTTTGTTTGCTTTAAATTGAGTTTTATGTTTCTGCCATTGCACAGGGGCCAAACCAAGGAAAAGTAATGGAAGAGATGTTTTGTTTCCAAAGGTGGCAGCAGCAGCAGCCCCTGCTCAGGTGTACATCCTTAGTGACCTGCTATGGCCTTGGCCTGAGAGTCTCAACGTTGGGATTCCTTCTAAATTGAGGCAGCGAGCTTAGCTGGGGCTTGAAAAGGGAGCTAACACATATCCAGAAGACCACAGATACACAGATATTGGCGACCAAAAATGGGGTTTTGGGAGATGTAAAATTGTAAATATTTGTATATATAGAAATGTAAAGGTTTTTTTTTTTTTTTCTTTTTTCTTGAGCTTTGCTTCATTTGTTCTCAAATGAATCACTTGCCACTGATCCACTTCAGGAGATGACCCAAGACAAGAGTCAAACCTATTTACCTGTTGGCTAGGGCTGGGCTGGAGAAGGCCAGGGAGGTTTGTAGGGCTGGCAAACGGTGGGGGGAGGTTGGCCCTGTTTGTCTAGGGTGGACCTGGGGGAAGGACAGCAGCTGGATAATGGGACAGCAACGTCAGAAGGGCAAGGCCCAAGAGGCGCTTCGAGAACTTTCCTCTGTTACTTCCTCCCCATTCCTGGCCACTGGCCCTGATGAAAGTGAAGCTGAGTGACCTCTCTTCATGACTCTGGGAGGAGGTTTGGCTAAGCACCTGGTCTGTGAAATGGATAACTCAAAGCAAAAATCCTCACTGCTAAAACAGCTGGTCTTTCCTGGGATTTCACCCTGAAAGTTTCACTATATGTTTTGAAACTGCCCCACATTCAAATCTTATTTTCCTGGAAGGAGCCAAGCATTGACCTTCCCCAGTTTCTATGGCTCCATTTTGATCAAAGTTAGAAACAACAGTGCTGAATAAAAAAGGATTTTTAAATTAAAAAATCTTTGCCCTTGATTCCACAATTTATCAGAATCATTTAGGTGAATGGAAAGCAGAAAATATACATTTTAAAATTTATCAATGAACTTAAAATAGTCCTAAAAGTTTAGATTAAATGACCAAGAAAAAAATTGCTTATTTATGTAAATGCCATACTTACTATTCTAATAACAAATTGAAAACCACAAGGTCATCATTTCCTCTAAGTCAAAACAAGACTAAGTAAATCTCTTAACTCAGATAAAACTCCTAAATTTAATGTTCTATGTAGGCAGTTTTACATAATTTTTATGAAATATTTATTAATTCTAACCATCTTTATTATAGTACCTGCTCTTAAAAACAACATTAAAAACCTTTTATATCATGATTTTCCCTGGTTATATAAACTTATTGGGAAAAATATTTTGGTCATTAAATACTGCACCAGAGGGCTTAATTCAATTCTTAACTGCAAAGATTTGACACTAGTTATGAGTGAATATCCAACTTATCTAATGAACAACAGCAAGATTTTTCATACAATAGAGAGGGCAGTGTGAATGTGATTATAGAATTCTCGATATAGTTTTTACTTTAAAACTATGTAAGCAGCATCTTTCAGGGTAGTTGGTGTGCAATCGCGTTGGATTGGATAAGAAATTTCATCTTGAAGACACAGTAAATCAGGCATAAAGAACTTTAAATGTATAAAATAACTGTTAAACAAGTGACATGATGTTACACATGTGGCATACAACAATTATAGAAATACATTTCATGAAAAACTTAAAAGGCGTTCTGACTCGAAAACTTACAAAGAAATTTTGAGATCATAGAAATACGTGGCAAGAGGGCAGGAGTAATTTTCTCCCTCTTTAATTGCAATAGTTCTCTAGAAAACAATCCCCTTTGAATTTGGGGAGATAACAGTGTTTTTCGTGCCTTTGCATTTCACTTTCTATGTGCATAAGATAAGAGAATAGACTTAAATTAACAATATTTTCTGTTTATATATATTGTCTCTAAAAAATGTCTATAATTTTGCTTCATGCCATTTGAAAGCTAATTGCACACAACCTAATAGAATTTACTCTTTTTTCACTTGTAACTTGTAGGAAGTAGAAAAATCTTCTGTTGTAAAATTAATTGGAATTGAAAAGTTTTCTAAATTATAATGACTGCCCAGATTGTTTTTGAAATGCATTTGATTATTATTATTTATATCAAATGTAAAACATCTATTATTACACTAGCATTAAAATAGTAACAGCCCTCTTCACAATTTGTGTACAAAAGTACCTATGAGTTTTGTCATTCTGATATTGTCATTCAGGTTTATGTATATTCAGATTACATTTTATAAGCATATTTTCCTTTATCTTCATTAAAACAATGTACACTGGGAGTGAAGCTCATTATCATTGTACCCGACAGTTTTGCAATTAACTTATCAGTGATTTGTAACAGTTATTTAATACCTAAGAAATATTCCAAGTCTTGGAGAATTTAGAAGCCATTTTCCTCAGAAACTGAGAATCACCTTTTTGCCAAGAATGAATGAATTCAAATATCAACGTTATCATAGGTTTGTAGAAATTCAGAAATAATGAAGTTCAAATGGATTCTATATTAGGTAAAATTATTATCACATTCTTATTGATAACAAAATTTCAGTAAAATTAATGACATTTTACATTCAATCTGTGAAATATAGCAAAACAAGAGAGATATATATTCTATGTGTAGCATCAAACAGTCACAACACACTGCTTTCAGAAGAAGTCTTCTAATTTGTGTTATTAGCACATAAGGAGGTAAGTAGTTGACCCTTTGTTCCATAAGACTGGAAGGTTTGGGGAACACCTGTTTCTTTCCCATTTGCCCTATGATGGTCAGTACTAAATCCAGACCTCTTAGGAGGATTCCTATATCAACAAGTTGACAGCAGTGTGCCTGAGCTGCTAGTTCATTCCCACAGTTTCTTGTAAGGACTGATGTGTGTTTGCTTTCTCCTTCCGGGCAATGCTCATTCTTGGCAACTGTCTGCTTCTACAAACTTAGGTTTTTGTAAGGGTGAATAAAACTGGAGATTTGAAGGTTTTAGTTAGAAACTCAAGGACTTCCCTGGTGGTCCAATGGTTAAGACTTTGCCTTCCAATGCAGAGGCTGTGGGTTTGACCCCAGGTCGGGGAGCTAAGATCCCACATGCCTTGGGGTCAAAAAACCAAAACATAAAACGAAGCAATATTGTAATAAACTCAATAAAGGCTTTAAAAAAATGGTCCACATCAAAAAAATCTTAAAAAAAAAAAAAAAAAAGAAAGAAACTCAAATCATCCAAGTAGCCATAAAGCACGCCAGGGCTTTAAAACCTGTCTTCTTCCAAACTGCACTTGTAACACAGGGACACTATTTCATAAAGCATTACCTCTTTGAGTGAGATAATGCTGAGTGACTTTCAACATTGGTACTCAGCCTCTTTTTTCTGACCTCCAATCAGGTTGACAGTAGTGATGACGGTGGTCCCTGTTGTAGATACCTGGGCAGTAAAATACTTTATTTCACATGGGCTAGTATATCAGTGCCAGGTGGTAGTCTCTGGAGCAGTGGTTCTCAAATTTTAAGGCCCTTCAGAATCACCTGTAGGGCTTGTGAACACACAAACTTTGGGTACCACCCTCAAAGTTTCTGATTTGGTAAATCTGGGATAAGGTGAAGATCTGCATGTCTAATAAGTTCTCAGGAGATGCTGAATCTGATGGCTCAGGAAGCACACTTTGAAAATCACTGATTTAGAGCAAAGGAATTCTGACTTCTGAGTCTGTTCTTCACAAAATCACACAACTACTGCCTCTCTGAGCCTCTCTCTCTCTCTCTGTCTCTCCAGCTCTGGCTCTCACTTTCTTGTTCTCTCTCTCCCTCAGTCTCTCTTCTTAAATGACAAATAACTAGATATATTAGGATCTAAAACATTTAGCTCTTACTCTGATCTCAGAACTTCTGATTTGACAAATCTACTTAGCTATTAAGGCATATGATCAATATTATTTGACATTATCCTCAAACGAAAGTGCTAACATCCATAGCAATGTGAAAATCACAACTCGTCTTTCATGCAGCATAAATAAGAAAACAAAAGTTCTCAGATGTACAAAGGTGAGAAAGCAGAGAGTTACAATACTTTGCTTTCATTGATATTGTTCTGATAATTAGCAATATAATTTCAATAAACCTCATATTTGAGGGTAGTTTTTGCTTTGAGTAGTAAAAAGCACAAGGTAATCCCCAGTTCTAAAGCACAAAAAACATTTGTGGATAATTTGGTTATATTCTTTCTGAAAGTGATGAGTTGGAAAAAAAGAAGTAAGAAAAGAGCAAGATAATTTTTATGTTCTATGAAAATCTTTCATAAATATTCTCCATACCTTTTGTTTCAATAAAATAAGAATGCCTGCTACTATACTATAAGAAGAAGAGCAACTTTCCATGGACATCTCTTTTACTTTTAAGGTGACTATTTGAATCAGAATAATTTTGCAGAGAAGCAAATTGAAAATATTCAGTGCTTTGAACCCCAGATCTTACATTTTTATGGAACGTACTGCACTCCTGTTCATTTGTGTGTGAGTAAGAGCAAACCCCTCCCTTCTCCTAGTCACCTGGATCTCAGCCACAGGCCCAGGTAGAATTCACTAACATCAATAGAGTCACTGTAATTAAATAGAAACAAAAAAGTGCAACCTCCCTGTCCATGTCATGGTGAGGACCACCATCATTGGTTGCTTCCTGCTCTGAGTCTGAAACATCTCCCAGAATGCCTTGCTGCTCTGCAGCCTCTACCAACAGGTCCCCCTCCGTGGACTGGAGCTCTCTTGAAGGCACATTCACACCCTAGCACCTAGCACAGTGGGTGCTTTCTGGGAGGTGTTTGATAAATGTTTACAAAATGTAAATAAATGTAAATATTTACCATCAAATCTCCATGACATTACCATGTCCAATATGGGACCCAGAGGTGATTTGGTATTCTACTACCTTTTTTCTTTGTAAATTGAATTCTTAATTTCATCTAGCAAAGCCAGTTACCTCATTTTTATTGGTTAGAAGAATACAATAATGGGATATCTTAGTCTTAAATGTTGAAATCTTTCCTTAGAGATGGAAATTGTGTGTTTATAGTTACTCCACAGTTTTTACATGAATACACAGTCTTATTGGCCATATGTTGAAATGATAAATGTTGGCAATGGTAAGGTTACAAACCCAGGAAAACTGTGTAAATGAGTTATAAAATTAATGGAAAATAAAGTTGAATAGTATACATGTTTATATAGTTCTGAAAGATAGCTTTTGAGTTATCTAATATAATGTTATTTTGTATATAAATATACTCTCAAATGTCACACCATAATGACTCTCTTTAGTGATTTTTTTAAAACTATAAAGTCAACTAACATATCTCTTGTTAATACAGAGTTAGTAATTGCTACTTCTTTTAGTAGCCAACAGAAAACCAAAGGATAAGTTTGGGTAACTTTTAGCCACCAATTTGAAGGTAAGATTAAAATAACAATTAGAATTGGAAATGCTCATACATTTAATTGACACAAATTCTAATACATGAAGCTAAAAGTGAAACAGCTGGAAAATAAGTTCAGTGGAAGTTTCAACTTCTAACATATCTCAATCAAAAGTTGAGAAATGATTTTAAACTGACTTTATTTCCAAAGAGTAAGAGATCATTTTCTTTTTTAAAAAAAATGGGTCCACAAAGTAATAAATTTCTGTGTACAGAGATTTAAAAAAAGAAGAGTGGTACTCAGGCATCCCTGTCCTAGGCATCAATCTTCTACCAGTTTTGGAGTGGCCCCGCACCGTTGGCCGCTGGGAGTGTGCTAATGCTCGTGAGCACGACCTGCTCGGACAGTTTTGATATGTTATCAATGTTGCTGATCTGGGTGGTCAGGGACTTTCGGCTCTCAGTGCTCGTCCGTCCCCGGGCTAGCGGATCCTCCTGGCGGTGATGAGCTCCAAGGCAACAGCAAGAAAATGCAGCTTTAAATTCCTCTCGAAATTTTCCTGGCAAACCAGGGAGAATGAAAGGAAAAATAATTCAACATGTTTTAACCAATCATGAATAAAATACAACTGAGTGGCTCCTATTTTAGAAAAGGAAATTAGTTGTTGGAAGCTTGGTACACCCTTTTTTAATAGTTAATTAATTATTTAACTGAAGTATAGTTGATTTACAATATCATGCTAGTTTCAGGTGTACAGCACAGTGAATGCTATATATATATATATATATATATATATATATATATATATACACTCACACACATATATATACATATATGTATACATATGTATATGTATATTCTTTTTTATATTCTTTTCCCTTATAGGTTATTACAAAATACTGAGTATAGTCCCCTGTGATATACAGTAGGACTTTGTTCTTTATCTATATTATATATAGTAGCAGTAGTGTATAGATTAATCCCAAACTCCTAACTTATCTTCCCTCCGCCCCTTTCCCCATTGGTAACCATAATATTTTTTTCTATGTCTGTGGGTCTATATCTGTTTTGTATATAGGCTCATTTGTATCATTTTTTTTAGATTCCACATATAAGTGATATCATATGATATTTGTCTTTCTTTGTCTGACTCACTTTACTTAATATGTTAATCTTTAGGTCCATCCATCTTGCTGCAAATATATACAATGGAATATTACTCAGCCATAAAAAATAATGAACTAATGCTTGGTACACTCTTGAAACATTGACAAATTTCCATAAAATAGTGAGGCTGCTTTTCATGCCCAATGTTTGGAGTTTGTTTCATGCCTTTAGAGGCAAACCTCCTATACTTGTGAATGTGGGTTATTGTTAACTAGATAACTATAGTAAAGCTGAGTATCAGCAGAAAGGTACTCAGAGATATTTAACGATTTAAAAAATGATGAAACCTAAGTTATACATGGCCAAAAGTACACAGAAATTATCCCTGCATTGTACTCTGAAGAAACTGTTCTATTGACACAATCAGTTCAATAAAATATCTAGAAATTTTCTAATGTTTCATAATCTGCATAAGGCAGAACAAACTGAAAGAAAAATAAACAACTTTAGAATTTTTTCTTTATCTTTAAATTATTGATGTGACATTGGAAAAGGATAAGGATGAGACACTGACCTTTTAAGCCTCTAAGGGTAAATGGCAGTGTTGGAAATCACCAGTTCTTTTCTCTAAGCTTTGATTACCTACCTGAGTTGTTGAGTGATTAAAATTGGTGCCCACTGATTATCAGTTGCCTTCTTGCCTCATCTTAACCCCCATCATGGCACTTTGACTTGGTTCTGTGGCTTCTACTTCATATAATTTTCCCTATAACCCTCTAATAGATTTTCCCTGGTTAGTGCAAGCTCAGGGCCTTAGTCATCTCTAAGCCCAAGGCAAGTGTTACCCCACTGCACTTTTTTTTTTTTTTTTTTTTTTGCAGTATGTGGGCCTCTCACTGCTGTGTCCTCTCCCGTTGCGGAGTACAGGCTCCAGACGCACAGGCTCAGCAGCCATGGCTCACGGGCCCAGCCACTCCGTGGCATGTGGGATCTTCCCAGACCGGGCCACGAACCCGTGTCCCCTGCATCGGCAAGTGGACTCTCAACCACTGCGTCACCAGGGAAGCCCCACCCCACTGCTTTTTAAGCCACAGCTCCTCAGGCACTTCTCCCTTCAAATAACACTGGGGCGGTGGTCTCTGCTTATCCCAGTCTGAAAGTAGTCTTTATTTTGGAGACTGGGGTTGAATGTGTCAGAGGAAGGCATGGAAAGTGGCAACTGAATACAAACCACCCCTCACATATACACCACCTGATTCACCAAAAGGTGAAATAAAGCAGGTATATAGAGGGTACATGCCATGACTGAAAAACAAAAAGTTATTTAAAACAAAAAGCCTAATTGATTGTCTTTTTTAATAACCTATATAACCTAGAAGGCCAAAGATGAAGTTAGAAAATGCACACACTTTATTCAGCATGCAATAAAATGAATTGCTTATTCTTTCATATAAAATCATCATATATTTGGAGATGGAAATAAAAAAGAAATAGCCGGGCTTCCCTGGTGGCATAGTGGTTAAGAATCCGCCTGCCAATGGCGGGGACATGTGTACGAACCCTGGTCTGGGAAGATCACACATGCCGCGAAGCAACTAAGCCCGTGCACCACAACTACTGAGCCTGTGCTCTACTGCCCGCAAGCCACAACTACTGAAGCCCGCACACCTAGAGCCCGTGCTCTGCAACAAGAGAAGCCACCTTAATGAGAGGCCTGCGTACGGCAACGAAGAGTAGCCCCCGCTTGCCTCAACTAAAAAGAAAGCCTGCACGCAGCAACGAAGCCCCAACACAGCAAAAAATAAATAAATAAATAAAATAATAAAAGAAATAGCTAACCAGTTGGAAAGAAGACAATGTAAAGATATAGCTAATTAAAACACAATTCTAAAACTTAATTAGACAAAATGTTGGTAGATAAAAAAATATTTAGTTAAATGATTTTTATAATTATATTGATTCCATAAACAGATGGGTGAAATCAATTGCAGAGGTGTGTATGTGTGGTTCGTTTAGCTTATGTGTTATTTAGGAGGAATATAATTTGTTTTATGGTCAGTGAGAAATCTTGAGATAAACCCAAGAGCTGTTACCCACAAGAGAATTGTAAATACATAGAAATACCTAAAAGTGGAAAGGTTCCAATTCCATTTCAATTAGACTACAAATGTTGGCAAAGGAAATGAAACAAGCAAGGCTGTTTTATTTTCAAATAAAATGATTTTACATCTTTATAAATCATAAGTTTAATGTATGACAAGCAAGATTCTCTTATTCAGTTCTCACAGTTCTCACCTTCCTCCTATTTCAAATTTTCTTCTAAATTTTATGGAAAAAATTACTTAGATAATTTTTTCTGATGCGTTAGGTAACACATGTTCCCCCTCATAAGGGAAAAAACTCAAGACCAGTCAGATCAGGGAAAAATATTCTCATTGTATTGCAACTAATATCTTCATACCGTTCAAAAGTGTTCAGACCTTCTGGTCATCAATCCCTCACCCTGTCCTGTGGTTTGTACAGAAGAAACAGTTGAAAACTCACCACTGAGAAAATTATAAATAATTGGGTTCGCAGCACTATTGGCATATACAAGCCAATGTGAAAAGGTAAACCAGGCATATACAGTCTCTCTGTCTTCTGTGTGGGTAAACATCCCAAATACTCTGCATGAAAAGAAACAGTAACATGAAATGCAGTGTGATTCTGGAAAGTACCTTTTTAATAATTAAATTCAAGGGTGAACACAACCCTTGGTGGCAGTTCCCTGACTCCAGTGCTGCCCTGCAGGACAGACCACTTGTAGATTTAGGTCACACAGTGGGGCTAGAATAACTTCAGTACCTGAAGGGCACCTCCAAGGCACAATTAGTAAATCAAAAGCCAAATCAGGTCAGAGAAGGTCTCTCCTGTAAACAACAGCAATAAGAATACAAAGGTTGAATATATATCTATCTCCCTTTTTTTATTTTGTTTCTAAACACAGTGGAGCAGCTTTTGTTACTATTTCATTTTGTGTGCATTTTATTTATTTATTTAACACTGGAGTATAGTTGATTAACAATATTGTGTTAGTTTCAGGTGTACAACAAAGTAATTCAGTTATACATATACTGAATACTATGTTTTTTTC
The DNA here is from genome assembly GCF_025265405.1 of Mesoplodon densirostris. Taxonomy (NCBI): domain Eukaryota; kingdom Metazoa; phylum Chordata; class Mammalia; order Artiodactyla; family Ziphiidae; genus Mesoplodon; species Mesoplodon densirostris. Next base: position 42,820,524 of record NC_082670.1, on the reverse strand, counting down.
ACGTTTTTTTTTCCCATTTAGGTTATTACAGAATATTAAGCAATGTTCCCTGTGCTATACAGTAGGTCCTTGTTGCTTATCTATTTTAAGCATAGCAGTGTGTACAAAAGCACTCCTAAATTGCAGTCTGTAAGCACTACTTCCTACTTTCATTTGCGCATTGATCAATATTACATTTCTTCAACTCCAATCTTCCAGCCTTGCTGAAATTTGGCTTTTGGGTTTCTTTATATGCAGAGAAGAACTAGTTTTCAATAGGCAAAATTCTGGTAATTTCTTAAAGTTCATGAGTTAAATTTTTTTTTATTATTTTAAACTGAAAAATATGTTATTATTATCTCTTTAAAGGTCATTTTTAAGATTTGTTCTGTACTTCAAAATACCCATTTATCAAATTCTATTCACTAGACAACAGCAGGCAACTTGCAACTACCCAATAAATGTATAGGCTGAAGATTATAATGCATTTCCTGCCAGAGGGTCCATCACTGATTGTGGAATTTGTGCCCATGATAGAAATAGGTTGCAAGAATAAAGTGGTGTTCTATGGAGTACTACAGTTTTACAAAAATATAATATATAGTAAGACAACATGGATAAATAGAATTAATATGTTATGACCCTCTACCACAATGTATCTTTGAAATCCTAGACAAACCAGACCTGCTTTAAAGAAGTTGGTTTTGACTAGTCAGGCAGAACACTAAGTTTCAAAGAAAAGAATTTAGGACTTTACTTGTAAGAGAAAGAAAACACGAGCATAAAATGCAAGGGCAAACAGAGATAAGTATTTGAAGAAAATGTGTGTGATAAAGAGAAAAACAATTTTCAAGGCTTTTTTGAAATTTTTATTTTGTGACAAAGAGCAGAAGTCTCAAAACATGGAAACTATTTAAAATTTAACATGGACTTTCTCCTTAGAAAGCCATTTATTTTCCTTGGAAAGGGAGGTCTGTAAGTCAGAAGAATAAAGAAATATTATGGAGAAGTAGGTATTTGGAACCAGCTAAAGGGAAGGTACAAGCGCTGAGATGCAGGAAACCCAAATGAGTCCTCCAGAGAGCAGTAAATCCAATTTTCATTGAGTTTAGTTTGACTAAAATAAAACTACCAAAAAAAAAAAAAAAAAAAAGGAGAGAACCTATCTAGTATCCTGGCATATTTAGAAGGTTCTTAAGAGCAAAAATCATCATCTAGCTTCAGACTAGAATACATTTGTAGGGGATTTCTGTGGGCAAGAAAAATAAGAAGGGAATTATGAAAAAATATGGAGGGCAAAGTTGCTTTTGTTTTCCTGTGAGCCAGTATACATCTGAAGGATCCAAGCTGCCACAAATCTTATACCTTTAAGGCTGTGACTGTACTAAACAACATTGCTGAACAGAAGTTCATTTTCTCTTTCTTTTCCATTGAAAAAGTCATTAAGAATAGATATACGTATAACTGAATCACTTTGCTATACAGTAGAAATGAATATAACATTGTAAATCAACATTACTTCAATAAAAATTTATTTTAAAAAAGTAAAAAAAAAAGAAAGAAAGAAAAAGTCATTAAACAATCAAAAACAAGGCCCAAAAGAGAATGACAAATCTTTTCAGCTGGTTTACCAGCTTTAGACTGTTTGATTCCAGCCAAAGCTGCCTCTCTTCAGAGTCCCCAGCCATGAGGAGTAGGATATTGACTCTGGATCCAGAAAAAATGAGAGAAGCAATCCTAGTTTTATTTCGAAGCCTCTGATAAACAGAATTAGTATTACCTTGGGACCAGTCTCTGTGCAACTATTACGATAATTCTCAACAAAGATGGCTGGCCAGAAGGTTCCTGGGTACCACTGCTCCTGCATTGGTTGATCATGTTGGTTGTTTTAACTTAATAGTGTCTCTGCAGCATTACAAATAACATACCTTCTCTCACTGAAAACGTTTGTACTGATTTTTATTAATATTCATGCTAAACTTGATTCAATGACATCAGGAAATGAATTTTCTTTCTTTCTGTTTAAACATTCAAAACACAGTATGTGCTGTGATTCCATTTGTTTGTGTGTGTGCTCACAAATGCACTTTTTAAGTATAATTAGAATGCTAACAACATTCTTATCTCTTTTTATCCTTTAGATAAAGTTCTGTCACTGTTTCCTATGTCTTTGAGAACAAAGTTTGGAAAACCCATTTGTTCTGATCAAAAAAGAGCTCTGAGCTGTAAATGAGTTTTTTTGTATTAGAACTTCTTCTGCATCTAAGGCTTAGCAATTAACTTGAAGAGGTCAGGGCAACATCTGTTTTATGTCTGCCATTCAATAGAGAATTTGCATGGATAAGAGCATTTAAAATCCCAGTGCTCTGAAAAACTGTGTTCCCTACCTGCTGGTAACAACAACACATTGAGTTACCTGGCCTGGCAAGCTATCTAGGCAGACAGTTTCCATTTTTCTCTGGCTTAAACAAAGTCCTTAATTAAGAACCAAGAAAAATGGCAGATCTCTTCATTTTCAAATAGTAAGTGAACTTTACCTCTTTAGCACATTGAGGATGCTAATTGGTAGATAGCAAATTGCAAACACCAAAAGCACAACCATCAGCATCCGGGCTGTTTTCCGTCTGGCTCGGATCTGCTTTATTTCAGCGGCCACAGCGCTAATCCTGGATTTGGTCTGCTGTTCTGACCCCCGAGGCTGTGAAAGAGGCTGCAGGGCCTTCCATTTTCTCTGAACTACAGATGATGTTCCAGGAATCTGAAAGGAGCGGATACCCTTTATTGTTATCTGATTTAGGAAAGTTCCACTTTGGAGGAGTAATTGGAAGACACAGTAAGGAGAGTATCCCAGACACCCGTGGCCTAAGAGGTTTGCGTGCCTCTTTCCCAGAACGTTTGCTGAGTGGAGTGTGTTCTTGAGTAATACAGCCGAGTGCCAAATAGGAGTCTGGGTGGAAAAAAAAAAGTTGCAACATCACTATTTTGTTGAGGTCTAAAGAGAGCTGCAAATGGAAACGATATCTCTTTATAAAAAGAGAAGTTGTCCACTCAAAGGAATAATATTCAACACTAAAAAGAAATGAGCTATCAAGCCATGAAACAATAGAGAGGAAACTTAAATGCATATTACTAAGTGAAAGAAGCCAATCTGAGAAGTCTACCTAAGATTCCAACTATATGCTATCCTGGAAAAGATAAAACAATGGAGACAGAAGAATGATCAGTGGTTGCCACGGGTAATGGGGGGAGAGATAAATAGGCATAGCACAGAGGATTTTTAGGGCAGGGAAAATACTACTCTGCATGATACCATAATGATGGATACCTGTCATTACACATTATACAATGTATTTGAATACACCATCCAAACCCATAGAAGGTACAACATCAAGAGTGAACCATAAAGTAAACTGTGAACTTCCGGTGACTATGATGAGTCAATGTAGGTTCATCAGTTTTAACGAATGTATCAGTCCGGTAGGGGATGTTGATAATGGGGAGGCTGTTCATGAATGGAGGTTGGAGAGAGATGGGAAATCTCTGTACCTTCCACTTGATTTTTCTGTGAACTTATAACTACTCTAAAAAACTATATGAAAACAAAGAAAATCTTCTTAATTTAAAAGGGAGAGAACTGAAAACTGGAGAAGAAGAGCTCTTACTAGGAATTCTGATGCAGCTCAGATACCTAGAGTTGAAACAGAAGGAAAACCTAACAGGTAGTTGCAAAAGTAACCTGCATAGTTTTTCATGCATCAATACTGCCACCTGCTGCCAGATGGAGAGATAGGACTTAACTACCTATTGCTTTTTATTAGGTTTTCTGCTTCTCAGGTTTGGTTAAGTCAAACCTTTGAATAAAGGAATAAAAATAAAATAAAATATTCTCTGTTGCTTATCATTTGTTGTTACAAAATTTTGTGGACCGACCCTTTAAAATGTACATAAAAACCGTGAATATCCTTTGTCTTCCATGAACGTTTCAAATAGCTGGAATTTGTAACAACAGTTACACAACTTGTACTTTTCCACTTCTTTTCAAAGTTATTTGATAATAGCAGGGAGTCCCTCCAAGTATAATATTGTCTTAATTATAAGCTCATGAAGATTGATAGGGATTAGTGAGAAAAACAATAACATTCAGCATGTGTAATTTTTTAAGAGTAAAATGTGCCAACAAGCACACCATAAGAACATCCTAGTTCTATTAAGATTATTCAGCTGTTGCTTTTATCTCTGTGCTGCAAGCCAGAACAGACCAATGTGCCTCTCACAGTGGATGTTGGATGGATTCTGTTGCTTTATCCATAACAAGATCCAAGTTTGTTAGATAATCTTTAATTTGAGAACAGAATTTTACTTTGATTTCCATACAGATAAATTAATGATACTTAATTAATTAAGGTGCTCCTTTTGAATATAAATATTCTCTCTCAAAAAGAAGCAAATGAAGTTAAGGAAAACCTGCCCTCAAATTGAAAAACACCTGATAAATGATTTCTCTTCAGATTCTGTATGTCCTGCCATGTAGGCTGATCTTTTCACATCGTGGTGGCCCCACTCAATCTTCTTATCCATTGATTGAGACTCTTTCCTCTTCTATGAGTCTTTTTTATAGATAGTCATTTTTAAAAATAATTGAGGAGAAGCTGCAAAGGATGTTGGAAATTTCCAGAAAAACTGTAGCATGAGTAACCCTATTAATGTCTGCTAAATGGCCTTGAACTGTTTCCTAAATGATCTCTAAGAGATCATTTAAACTTAAGCAATCTGTTATTCAATGCTACCCTGAGGAAAAAAATCAATATCCTGCATCTGATGACTTCTGCAACCATCCGAAAGAGTTCCCATAAAGAGAAACTGCCACAGGGAGCATAACTATGGTTCCTGCAATCATAAAAAAAAAAAAAGCAGAAATGATGTCCCCTCTTAGATGATGATCTAAATAGAAGATGGTTAATCCTGCACTCATTGTGAAGAGACATACAATAATCCCCATCAATAATTTGTGTATGTCTAGAGAAAGTCAGCATAGTATCAGTAGAAATCACTAATTTTAACTGAGCACCAGGAATGATGCACAATCTGGAGTAATCATTAAAGCATTCTTAATAATAGGTTATTGTAAATCCCATTTATAGATGGTCAAGCAGACATTGAGAAGGATTAAATAAAATATCCAAGTCTATATCTTTAATAAATGACAAACCAGAATTTACATTCAGGTCTGTCTGATTGCAAAGTTCATTTTTTCCCGTTGTGATGCACCATTTCCATTTATAAACTTCGACACAATCTGATATGGAAGTTAGCAAATTTTTTAACACATGCCTAGTTACATAAAAGCAATAATAGTCATACAAAAGGGCTTTTGAGAGATCCAGGCTATGGGACTGTCCATGTGAGAAGGTCTTTTCCCTGTCATCTCAGCGGGGGCTCAAAAATCCCTGACTGTGGAAAGCACACACACACACACACACACACACACACACACACCCCACACACACATACACACACAACACACACCCTTACACTCAGACACACAATGCACAGCATACACAGCACACACACACACACACACACACACACTGCTTTTATTCCAATATCATAAATAAACTTTAAAATCACCTTTGAGGTGAAAAAACATCCTGGTGGAGGTATTATCACAGTTATGAATTTGAACTATCATGTAGATGATGTACATTGAAACCTGCCCTGTCTGAAGAAGTCTTTGTGGCCAACATAAGCAAATGTGCTGCAAACATTAAAAAGTGGATGAGAGAATATTATGAACAACCAGTAAATTTGTAAACTCAATGAAATTAAATGAAATGGATAAACACCATGAAAAAAAAAGATAACCAAAACTGACAGTGTCTTTACAAACCCTGTTACAAAAAACAAAACAAAACAAAACAAAACAAAACAAGAAAACTCCAGGCCCAGATAGGTTCATTGATGTAGTATTCAATCAAACCATAAAGAATAAATAATATCTATCTTATTTAGACTCTTTCTGAAACTCAAAGAAAAGATAATATTACAACAAATTTTAATGAAGTCAGTAACCCTGATAAAGACATGAAAACAAAAGAAAACCACAGACCAAATATCTCACATGAATAGAGATGAAAATTCCCTAAAAAATATATATCAAACCAAATCCAACAATAAATAAAAGGATAATAAATTTTGCTCAAAAAAGCAGATTTATTCCAGCAATGCAGTAATGGTTTAACATTTAAAAACATCAGCCAATGTAATTTATCATATTAACAGAAAAAAACATGATCATGTCAATAGAGAAAGGAAAAGCATTTGAAAACTTTAACACCCTTGTATGTAAACTAGTAATAGAGAGGATCTTTCTCAACCTGATAAAAGGCATCCATGAAAAGTCTTTAGGGTATCATCCTACTTAACATGAAAGATGAACACTTTCTTCTAAGATTGGTAACAAGCCAACAAAGATTTCTCTCACCACTTCTACTCAACATTGTACTGGAGATCCTAACCAGTACAAGAAGAAAAGAAAAATAAATAAAAGGCATATAGATTGCTTCTATTGAGAAGACATTATTTCTTATGAAGAAAGTCTTAAGGAATCTACAAAAATGCCACTAGAACTAAACATATGAATTTAGCAATATGCAGGATGCTAAAGCAATAAAATCAACTGTATTTCTATATACTAGCAATAAATGATTCTAAATTTAAATTGAAAATAACACATTTCAATAGCAAAACATGTATTCTAAGAATACATTTAACAAAATGTGGACAAACTATGTGTACTTAAATTATGGAAATTGCTAAGAGCTATTAAAGAAGACCTAAATAAATGAAGAGATATAACATGTTCATGATTATAAGATTTAATATTGTTAATATGTCAATTTCCCCAAATTGATCTATAGATTTAATGCAATAAATCTCATTCAAAATAATAGCAATCTTTTAACTTTATCACTCCTTTACAACTTTTTTTTCTTTGTTCCACCTTGGCACTTCTCTTTTAGAATTTAGATGCACATGCTAAGTTCTTATGATCAGTATCATAACTATTTTCTTTGCCTCATTGTAGCAAGAGAATGTACGTTTTTATTATTTCAATCACTTAAAATGCTTTGAGGCTTGCTTTATAGACTATTGTAAGATGTAACCTGAAGACTATTCCATGTGCATTTGAGATGAATGTGTATTCTGCTACTTTTGAAGAGGTATCCTATAGATATATTAGGTCTAGTTGGTTGACAGTTTTCTTCAAGTCTTCTATGTCATTGTTAATTTTCTGTATAGTTTTTCTATCCATGACTGAAAGATGAGTGTTGAAGTTTTCAATTATTATTATTGAATTGTCTGTTTCTCCACCTAATTCTTCTAGTTGTTGCTTCCTGTATTGTGGGCTTCAGTTGTTAAGTGCATATAGCTTTAGAATTTTTATATCTTCTTGATGGAATGATTTATCCTTTGAAATATCTCTCTTTACCCATAGTAACACATTTTATTAACGTTTCTTTTGTCTGATATCAGTACAGCTACTTCAGTTTTCCTTTGGTTACTGTTTGCATAGTTCCTCTATTTTACATTTAATCTATTTGTGTCTTTGAATATGAGGTGTGTTTTTTGTAGACATCATACAGTTGAATCAGGTTTTTGTTTGTTTGTTTGTTGTTTATCTATTCTGCCAACCTCTAGAGTGTTTCATTCATTTACATTTAATGTAACTATTGAGAAGGTGTAATTTACATGTCTCCCTTTGCTGTTTGTTTATATATGTGTGTATATATATATATATGTATATATATATATATATATATATATATACATATATAGTTTCTATTTTGTTCATCTATTCCTCCATTGCTTCTTTATTTTGTGTTAAACAGATACTTTCTAGTATAACATTTTATTTCTATTGTTGTTTTTTTCGCTACATTATTTTTGAGGTTTTTTTTTAGTGGTTGCCCTGAGGATTATAATTAACAACTTAATCTGTTTAGATTAATGCCAACTTAATTTCAATAGTATACAAAAATTTTGCTCCAATATAGCTTCATTCCCTCCTCCTTTCTTTGAATTACATCTTTGTACATTATAAGCTGAAGATTCACAGTTTTATAATTAGTGCTTTACAATGTTATCTCAAGTCAAATAGGAGAAGAAAAGAATTTCAAACAAAAATATATTTATACTCTCTTCTATATTTACCTACATAGTTACTTTTATCTCTCTGTGTGAACTTGTGTTACTGCCATTTGATTCTGCCTCTGCAATTACAATTTGCTGTTTATTTTCTCATACTAAACTGACTTGTTATCATCTAATGTTAATTATTTTAAGTTCTTTTTGAAGAAGGTTGAAGAATAAAGGGCAGTAGATGAGAATGTGATAAAAATTGGAACAAGGAAGTTCTTTCAAAGTTTTAGTCTTTGGAAAGTTGAAATTTAGTTCCTGACTCAAGTATCAGTACAGTTCATCCCCAGCTCCTCACACAGTCCCAGACATATGGTAGGTGGTCAATAAATATTTGTGGAATGAATTAATATGAGTTCATATAATGAGTAAGATTGAAGTGTTGAATTATTTGAGAGTTAGAACTGAAAAAATGCTGTCAGGTACACAAGAGTTAAGATTTAGTGAGTCTTAAAAAGAGGAGTTCTAGAGAAGATCCTGTAGAATTTCCAGACTGAATGAGTTCTCTGAGACACATTGTCAAATAGAGAGAATATTTAAGTCTTTGATTAGAGCAAAACATTGGATAATTATTTTCATTGTAAGCAAGCAGGACCCTATGGGGCTTTCTAGGGACAGGCCTTTCCCCCATATCCTGAGTTGTTTTACAGATGTGAAAAAAACCCACCAAATGGAAGAAATTAACTACTTGATAATCATGAGCACATAGCCCCAGGCCTCCTAGAGTCTATGGATAAGGACTGATAATGTTAAGCTTTGTGACACAACCCTGTTACCTCACCATCAGCCAATCAGAGAATTGTACATGAGCTGATCACATACACTGTAACATCCCTCCCTCACCTGGCTTTTAAAAATGCTTTGTTTCAGGGAGTTCAGGGGCTTTGTAGGGCATGAGCCACCCATCTCCTTGCATGGCCTTGCCATAAACTTCCTCTGCTCCAAACTCCAGAGTTTTGGTTTGTTTCACCTCACTGTGCATGGGGCTAATGAACTTGAGCTAACATAATGAGGTTTAAAATTCTTGAGAAAGTCAGACAAGGACAGACACTTTGCTCATTAATAATCGTACACTTAGATATTTCAAAGAATGTAACAGATTCCATGCATCTCTGTAATTTTAAGCAAATAAGACAGGCCCTCTCTTTGATGGCTCACTTGATGTAGACTATGACACACATAATGCCTTGGAACTCTGTTTAGAGACATTAACAGTTGGAATTTGATCGTTGCTCAAGCATAATTCTACATAATCACCATTTGGGGTTAATTTACTTTATCGTGGCTGCTAAAGTGAACTCAGATGAACTTGCTGTTTTCTATTGTAATCTGTTTGTAAATGTTTTTAGTTTCACAGCCCAAGCATTTTACTGCAAATCTTCTGGATCATGTGGCTTGTACTAACCAAGACAATTCATCAAAAGAATGTGAATTATTTCTAAACCTGCAATACAATTTTGAGCTTACTTTAGAGTTTGAGAAATGGAGAACTATAAGCTTAAATAATGAAGAAGTAAACTGGTTGGGATTTGGTAGTTATCTGATTTTTTTTTTCTTTCTGTATGCGGACCTCTCACTGCTGTGGTCTCTCCAGTTGCACAGGCTCTGGACGCTCAGGCTTAGCAGCCATGGCTCATGGGCCCAGCCGCTCCGTGGCACGTGGGATCCTCCCAGACTGGGGCACGAACCCGTGTCCCCTGCATTGGCAGGCAGACTCTCAACCACTGTGCCACCAGTTAAGCCCTATCTAATTATTTAACAAACGTTTTTTGAATACATTTTTGTGCAAGGTAACATTTTAAGTGTTGGAAAGATAATGATGAACAAGACAGATTTATGTACACCCAAGAAATTTTAAAGTTATGTCTTTCTGTAAATAAATGAATAAGCAAATATAAACGTCTCTTATATTTAATGCACACTACCCAGTAAAAATATGGAAGTAGGAAAGGCACTTAACACTGAATATTCTTAGTTAAAATATCAATCTAAATTATCTTTATTCCTACATGCTCATCAAAGTTTTTTCTCCTTCAAGAATTTTTCAAATTCTATTTTTTCTATGAACTTCGTTCTGAGTAACTGAGCGATAGATTCCTCTCTTTCCTCTTCTATCTAAACTTTCCCAGCACTTTCTCTTATTTTTCCACTAAATTTTTTCTTATAAAGTATTTATCAAGCAACTGATATGTGCTATGCATGTACTAGGTGGAGGGCTACAAGATCAAGGCTAGTGTGTACTGTCTCCATCTTAGTAGATTAGAGCAGACAGACAAATATAAAGTCATTATCATGTTACTTAAAAGTACTATGAAAGAGATCTATCTAAGAAAGTAGTCACAGACATCAATCCAACACATGCTTATTATTTTAGAAATATAAGCAGAATGAGGTGAAAGGCCAAATAACAGCATATACTATTAAGATATTTTATTTAATGAGCACTTTCCATGCTTGAGGCACTTGAATTAATGCATCTAATAAGTGTGAGGTAGGTGCTATGCACCCCTGTTTGGCACAGAAATATAAATAATTGACAAAACTCCCGCATCTGTTAAATGGCAGGGTTAGAATTTAAACTCAAGCAGTCTGGACCTTGAGTCTGTGTTTTTGACTTCTGTATTATAACAGTTCTGGTCATTCACTCCCACTGGCCAGGTGGAGATTGTTAAGGAAACTATCCCTAGGATGTGGAAAATCACCACTCATGGTTTACAATGATACACATTTGTTATTTTAGTTACAAAGACTGTGGAACAGAATGCAGTTATAAGGTCAGAAAAGAAGTGACTTCTTTACAAAAATAGAGGAAATGAAAACATTTGGAATTATAAGACATACGGGGTTGAAAAACACAACTGTTGCTCAATATATAAGAAGTAAAAGATGATCTTGAAAATCGCTTTGAATAACAAGGGTTGAAGAAGACCCAGATTAAGATTCATCTTCAGACAAAAACCAAATAAAAGGTTTATGAAATCCTTTCAATGAGTAAAGTGGTCCAGTAAATTCCTTCAGTTGGATAAAATAAGTCAGAACAAACAGACTAAGGGTGTGGCTATACACAAGCCTGATAAGCTCAAAATACTGGCAATAAATTTAGGAAAAAAGAGATACATTTCTGAGAAATGTGGCATTTTAAGATACAATTTACAAGTACTAGAACCTGAGTTATATTCTTTGTCTGTACCTTTACATGTTCGTCGATTTCCTTAGAGTCATCATGATTCAGCTTAAATGTCCCCTGGTCTGAATTAGATCCACCTCCACTGAGCTTTTCTCTGATCCCTTGTGCTTATATTTATTAAGGGGATTTTTGCCCTGGAACTGTTTCCTTCCCCTAGACTATGAATTCACCAATGACACAGACTAGAACATTTAGCTTTTTATCAGCCATGCATGCAAAAGTAATATAAATATTTGATGAATGAATAACTGAGTGAATGAATACATTCACTGAGTTAATAAATGAGTGAATGAATACATAGCAAAATTATCTAACATTTCAGTACAAATTAACATTACAAATTAGCATAAACTATTTTTAAAATTCTCAATTCTGCCTGACTTTTCTACTGTCCTGAAAAAAAAAAAAGATTTTTGAAGTTGGAGATTTAACCCTATAATAAAAATGTATTACATACATCTCATCAAAAATGTATTACATACATCTTTACTTAAAGTCTCAGGAAACTTTAAAGGATTTTTTATTTGTTATTTCTCATAAAAAGTAAACTTTACAATATTATTCCTAGACAAAAAATCAAGTCGATTAATCACAGAGGTTTAAAATTTAGTCATTAAGGCAGTTCATAAATAACATTCCCTAAACATCACCCTAAAAAAATACCTAGACATATGTTCATGACTAAGGCCTCATTATTTCAGAACAACACACAATCCTTTGCTAAGCATATTATATTGGTTCAATTCACTCTTAAATTTTGTTTTTAAGGACATCCTAAAGAAAACACAAGAAAGTTATTTGAAATCACTTACCTGTCGGCACCAGAGTTTACGAAATATTTGCAGATAGGCCAACACCATAAGACACAGTGGTGCCATGTAGGTCACCAGAAAGAAACAGATGTGATAAATCTTGGGGTAAATTTCACCTGAATGAAAGTTAAAATAATAAAATATTATAATTCATAGACTTTTTAAAAGTATATCTGTCAATGTTTTGCCTTCAAAATTACCTTCTATATGATTTTACTGTTATGTTATATACACAAAAGGGAAAAATGATTTATAATATTAACTACTTACATTTAAGTAATAAATGCAAAGTCTTAATGTCATGTAATCTACTCACAGAGGAATAACAATTAGCCATTTCTTAATTTGTGCTATTACAGTCTATCCAGTCAAGTGTTCATTTATCAAAAAGCCTTTTTTTCTCTTAATTACATCTGGTTAATCAATAAAAATTAATTTGGATTGTCCTATACTTGGATTTGCAAGGAGGGACATTACTCAATCAAAACTTAATTGCTAATGTTTTTGTTAAAATGGAAAAAGACAGTAAACTAAGTTGATTCCTCTTCATTCCTCTCTTGAGAGATGAGAAACTATTCCCATTTGTATCTCCAAATATGAATTCAGAAAGTTTTTGGAAAAATAAAACAGCAAACATTTGATAATGATTATTTTTATTGACTTACTAGAACATATACAAAATTCCTCTTTAAGTAAGTTGTGCATGTGTGTTAATGCATGTACTTTTAATAAAAATGAGATTTTTAGGGTTCTTTAAAGTTAGACTTCAAACCAATATGGGTATTTTCATTTTCTGATATCCATCTTACTTATCAGGCATTAGCACATATAGGATTGTAGTGATTGCTTATTTATCATTAATTATATGTGCACAGGTAATATATATCACAGATTAGGAGTCAATCGAGTGGCACTGTGGCTTAATATTAATTTTTAATTTTTCTAAAATATATCCATTACTGACTTTTAAAACACTTTAAGGAATATTTCCCTTTAACTAGTATTTGAATATATCACACTGATCAAGCTACTTTTACTTAAATGTAAAACAAGAAACAATATCTCCTAAATGGATACCATGAATATTAAATGCCAATAATTTGATACAATTCTAACTAAATGCTAATAAAACAAAGGTATTTTTTTTAATTCTAAAAATTACATAACTTATTTTGACTTTGATATTGGCAATGGGATTGGTTCTACACTATTATGGAAGATAATGCTATCACTTTCATGGAGTTTATTATTTTCATTACTTCAGAAAATATGTAGAAGCATGAAGACTTGGTTATGTGATCAAATGTGGTAAGAGAAATTTATACTGAGGATTAACCAATAATAATTATAATGATGACCATAATGACTGAAAACAATTATTGAACATTCCTTGAATTCTTACTGAATATATTTTAAACATATCAACATATCCTCATATCAATATGTGATACATATTACCTGTGCACATAAAATTAATGATAAATAAGCAATCACTACAATCCTATATGTGCTTATCCTTGATAAGTAAGATGGATATCAAAAAAAGAAAATACCCATATTGGTTTGATATCTAAGTTTAAAGAACCCTTAAAAGTACATGCATTAACACACATGCACAACTTACTTAGAGAGGAATTTTGTGTACGTTGTAGTAAGTCAACATATCCTCCACAGTATTGATTTCATAGTCTTATCTTCTAGAGTTTAATATTCTTCTTATTTTTATTCCTAAAACTGTCTTCTTTCTTAGATGTTTTTCTCCACTACAATCTTTAGAGCATACAGCAGGGTGTATGTGCTACCAGGAAGTCTAAGAGACCAATTTGATGTGTCACTTTTAGCTTCTCTGGGGCCCAGGTGGTTCACAACTAGCTCATCAGCTTCAGTTTCTAACTTCCTTTCAAGTTTATCCTGCAAAACAAGCCAGTTACATAAAAAGTGATAGAATCCGAGCAGCCTGACTGGAGGAATAGCAAAGAGCCTTTCCCTTTGAAGCGCCACAGCATTCAAAGTGCCATGCAACATTTGCAGAGCCAATTTCAAAGGAGCTGGAGAGTGACCTCAGCACTCCCCAGGCACCTGAATGGCTTTGAACTTCTTCTTTTTTTTTTTTTTTTTTTTTTTGGCAGTACGCGGGCCTCTCACTATTGTGGCCTCTCCCTTTGCAGAGCACAGGCTCCGGACGCACAGGCTCAGCGGCCATGGCTCATGGACCCAGCCGCTCCACGGCATGTGGGATCTTCCTGGATCGGGGCACGAACCTGTGTCCCCTGCATCGGCAGGTGTAGTCTCAACCATTGCGCAACCGGGAAGCCCTGAACTTCTATTTGTTTTGAAGAAAGTGTCATATAAGCTTCCCACAAAAAAAAATATACCTTTAAAGCTTACATCTGTGAATCCCTGATGTCTGCATCAGACAATTAAATTGAGTGAGTGGAGAAAGGTAGATTTGGTAGGTCATTTATTTTTAAACTGCAGAGATGGATACCATCGCTGTGATAAGTCTGGAGTTTTAAACAGACGGGAAAGAAAGCTCATTCTGCAACTGGTATATTTATAAATTGCTAGAAAAATATGTAATTGGCTGATAAATGCATATTATGATAATGAACACCAACACAGAGAAAAATTGATCTAGCAAAATTACACTTGCAGGCTAAGATAGATTGTTTTAATAAAGAGATTATTATAGATAATTGGGGAAACACGATCGTCTTAGATTCCTCATTTCATGCTTAGAGTCTAAGCTAATTGAAAACTCAGAAATGCCATTGAAAGTTTAAATTATATGTGTTGAAACTATCTTTGAAGTTTCTCTGCACTTGATAAGCAATATTTTTAATATATTTTAAGACATTCATATGTCTAGAAAGTAGCTACATGAAATTTGTTCACTTAAGCATTCCTTAAATTAGAAAACAGCATTTTAAAGATTGACAACCGTTAAAATTTTGTGTCTCTACTCAACGGATGAATAGGCATAATCTGCATACATTCTTGTATGTATATCAAACCAACAAATAAGGAGCAAATGTGGATCTTTCTTTAGTCTTTGAAATCAGAGATTAAAGAAAAATGTAATGTATTAGATAGATAAAGCTTAACTTCTCTTAGGTGAGTTAAGATCCATTGTTAAGTGAACATGTTAATATAATTATCTAAAAATGACAAACATTTTCTCCTTCATGTTACACCTCTCAAGGATTCAATGGAAAATTAAGTTAAATATAATTTTCCAAATATTCAATTTGGACAGTCTTTTCCAAGTTCATGTATCCATAAAAGTTTATCTGAATCTTTAATATATTTTATTATCTTCTCCCTAATAAGTGTTTTCAATAAATGTTCCTATTAATAAACACACATATGTATATACTTTCCAAATCTCATAATTGGCCAGATACCATAATTAGCTTGAATATAAGGAAGGGCTCCACTATTATTATTAGTTTTCAGACCACCAAAGAATAATTTGGCAGTACAATCCAAGAAGAGGGAGATTATAAATCCCCGGCATCCAAAACAATGTTTGACAAACAGTACATGTTCATTAAAAGTTGGATGAATTACTGGTAAAACATATCTCCGATTGAGTGGGAAAATAAAGTTAATTTCTTCCAGTAGGATCTATCCTGTGAAACTATGCCTTTACAAACCAAGCAATCAAGAAAGTATGGTTATAATTCTGGAAGAATTTTAAACTTTCAGAAGTGTGAATTGATGTGATTGATGCAAACAGTGAACATACACAAAAACATAATTTAAACATCATTAAAATAAATATTAACACATTTTATTTGTTTCTGAGTGTCAAGTGTGTCTGCCAAGAACTGAAAAGTTTGTGGTCTTTTTTTGAACAAGCCATAGGCAATGATCAACATAATGAGTTGCAGAAGTAATGTATCCATAAAATATTACATATTTGTGGTCTTATTTCCAGTAAGATGGAGTTCTCAGTTATTTTGCACCATGAGTGAGACAGCATTTGCAAGACTTTCCTAAAAGTTATTCGATAGATATGAATCAAGTGACCACATAGTTTATTGACTCTTTTCACATTGTAATATTGGTTGTAGGACAATAATTATATCTCTGTCTACTTTTATAACCAAACCATTGATTTAACTTAGGATAAAGATAAGAAATCAGTTTATGAGTTAAACGCAAATAAAAGATATTTCACAACAATTTTTTTAAAATTGGACTAAATGGACTTTCAAGATGTTTGAACTTTAGAGAGCTAACCCTGTAAAATATAATTTTCTATGGTGATTTTAAGTTGTGACTATCACATATGTGTCCAAGCTTTAAAATTTTAAGTTAAACCTAGATTTATAAATAGCTTATATTAACAAAACTTATGCTAATGTAAAAATCATTAAAATAAACTAAATGTCTAATGAGCAGAATAATAAGAACCTGCTTTTAATTTTTTATGTTCTTCTTAAAAACATGAAGTTATTGATAATTTCATTTAATATATGAAAAACTAATTTCATAGATTTTATTGCTTGATTTTGTGGATGATCAACTCAATTCAGTATCACTTAGCTTTTAAAATCATTTTAAGTAATTATATGCTAATATAAAATCACTTTCAAATAGCTTTCCTAAATGACTTCTGAAGACTGAGTTTAGATTTTTAGGTATTTGACAATAATTTCTTTTTTTTTAAGGAAAATATCCCTTCTATAGTTAAGTAATAAAATGTGAGAGGTTGGGATGCCTTTTATATATTTATATCTGTTGCTCAAAGTTAATTAGGAAATGATGCAGCTATTTACTTAATCATGATGACTAACGGGATTCCCTAGTTCTGCAATCCTTTTGCTCATGGGAGTTAATGCAACTTGATCATCTAGGGCAACACTAAAAAAAGGACAAGTTTATAAAATCAGTCCACAGACTTATAAATGAAATTAATTACCCAAATACTTTAGAGAAAATATTACTGACACATATTGAATAATAGGTGGGAATTTTAATCTAATTACCATCTCCTTAAACTTAAAGAATCCCAGCTTGTGAGTTGGAAGCTTCTGAAAGCAGCTCTTTTGCACTTTTCCTGTTTACCCATTTCTGTTCACCTCTAACCTTAAAAGAATCTGATTATAGGAATGAGATCACTAGGCAATTGAAACTAACTCCTGACTTATGCTCTCCTGAACACACACGGTGCCTTGCCTAACCTGTGGATTCTTTTCCTAGATCAAAAGAAGTAAGAATGAAGAAATAAATAGTTAAAGAATGACTAGCTCTCTACCCCCAACAGCCCCCTTTGCAATCCTGCAGGCAGCCCATGTGGGCAAGATAAAGAAGAGAGAGTCAGCCAGCCTGCACTCAATGCAGAATGATGCAGAATCCAAACTCCTGCCTAGATGATTCACTGAGATTCTTCCCCCCTTTTTCCCTTCAAAAACGGTCAGGGCTGAGCAGAATCTTTGGAGGTGGTCTCAGGACATGAGTCCACCTTCTCCCCAGATTGCCAGCTTTTCTGATTAACACACCTTTCCTTTCTACTGACACTTGCCTCTGGAGTATTGACTTCTGAGTGGTGAGCAGCCGAACCCGGGTTTGGTAACACTTATATTTAAATGTGCTTGTTTGCTTCATAATATTGAGCAAATAATTTAATTTATGGTTCAGTTTCATCATGATTAACTAAAGCATTCTGATCAAGAGATCTTTAGGCTCTTTTCCAAATATAACTCATTGCATAGGAATTAGATAATAATAAGAGATATGTCACATTTGACCCCCAGCCCACATTTTCCCAAACACAGTTCTTTAGACCACATTCCAGAAACTACAAGTTTGGACTCTCTTCCTTTCTTCTTTAAGGGATGGTGCCCATTGTGTGAGTTTTCCTGCTTCCTAGGACACCCTTTTCCCTCTTCCTTGTCTGGAAAAGCCCTGCTAATTTTTTTTTTTTTTGGTAGATTATCGTCACTTAATTGGCCAAATTATTATATTGTACACTGAAAGAGAATCACACTCATGCTAGTGAATCTCCACATTTTTTAAATCTTTCTTAAACTGAAAAATAAGTGAGATACTTAAACATTAAGACATAATCAAATCAAAAGGCAAAACAAGTTCATTCTGAGAGAAAAGAGTTCAAACCCTGAGCAAATGAACTGTCCCGTGAGCTTCCTCCCTGCTCATCTTTAATGCTTTGCTGAAATGTTAGCAGGTCCTTATAAACTTTTGTTCACATGGCCAGGACTGAGTCTGTCCTCTCACTTGTGCTCCTAGCACTTTGTATATAAGTATATTATAATACTAATCACACTATAAACCTTTATTTATTTGTATTTCAGCCTCATTATATACAACGTGTTCCCTTGGGCAGAGTCTATTTCTCTTCAGGTTGGCACAATTTCTGGCATATCCTAAGTACTCAAGATGTTGTTTGAGCATTAAATAAATGGGACCGAAGACACTTAAGGAATATTTCTATCATTCTGGAACTTTCTACACATTTTGTTTTTGTCTTCATTGTTAATGGGGAAACTTGGGAAAAACTGAATAAAATACAGAAAGAAATACAGCAAAAGAATTGCAATTGAAAGGAAGGATAAATCTCAATTTTTAAAAGGAGTATTTAATATTTACAATAATAGATAAAGCAAACTTTGAAAATCTAATTATTATAGGTCTTTGGATAGCATATGGAATAATCTCAGTGTCTTTTGAGTTTTATCTTGCTGCAGTGAAAACATATGCCTAATTTTTCAGTTCCTGATTTTCCTCTTTTCAGTGTTCCAATAAAAGAATCAAGGTAGGAATTAGCATGAATTCAGAGATTCATATGCTTGAAAATACCAGGTCCATGAACAATCCTTGGCGTGCACTGCATCTGTTGATATATCTTTCCAATAAACAAATGCTTTCCTAATGTTTACAGTTTAAATATGAGCCATTGTAATATACTTACCCAGAAGAGAACAGATTGTTTCCTTTAAATTCCGTATGATAATTTTGTAACTAGTGTTGAAATGCAGGATTATTTTATTTTCTTTCATTCTTTGCTGTGTCCAGATTTGTGCCATCACCAGGCATTGATAAAGGTGTTTCCACTATTACAGAAAAACCTCAAAGACTGTTGCTGAGAGTTTTGAACCAAAAGAGCATAAGGCCTCCAAACTTGATTGTTTAAATTTAACCACTGAACATATCAGATGGGAAACCAAAAAAAGATTCATAATTTCATAATTAGTGTAATTCTTAAGTCAGAAAATAATTATGCCAGTGATAAAATGTATCAGTTTACTATATTATGAATAGAGAAAATGTGTGTAGCTAATCTGACTCAGAGAACAGCATAGGTCCACGGGCAAGACATTCATGTTCCCAGGCCAGACATGGTTTTAAAATGAAAAATCCAGTTGTATTTGAAGCCCGTTAGGGAACCTGACACCTGAGGCAATACTATGTTCTACCATGTTATAAAATAAAAGATATTAACAAATGCCAATAAAATACACGAGGCCAGCTTTACAAGGGCTATGCAAAACAGATTTTCAATTTGCAGCTGTCATATAAATGTAAGGGCCACAATGGACTTACCGCCCCAGTGCTCATCACAGACTGTAAAGAGAGTGGTTTTATTGGCTAAGCCAGGGAGCATGGTGCTGCACTCCATGACGATGGCCTGAGGGATCATTATGATGCAGGACACGATCCAGATGATGACGATGCTGTTCCGGGCCCGCTTGGCTGTGCTTTTAAACATCAAAGGGTGACAGATCGCATACCACCGATCCAAGGCAATGCAGCTCAGTGTGAGGACAGACACAGACACTGACACGGTCTAGAGAAGAAAAGAAAGTAGTACAAGGGAAGTACCCGGTGTTACATGGACCACTCTCAGTACTTTTACCCTATCAGAAGCATAGGCACAGAGATAACCAGATTCAAAGTTGTCAAAAAACATTTCACACAAGTGCTTTCTATTAAGAAAAGAAAAATCTCTGCCAAAAAACAATATTAGAAATGTATTAGGAAAAAGAATACCTTTTTTCCATTAAACATAAAATGTACTATACAAGCCTTGCAATCATTTTTTTATGCTAAATGTTTTAATCTATAATATGGCATTCTTTAAATAATGATGATCATGATTTTGTCTTGAAATTTTTCTATTGATAGGGGAAATCTTATCTTAGAATGAAAAAATAGTAAAATATATATGTTTAGTTTGAACTGGAAAATTCTCTGTAACTTATAGAAAATAATACAATGACATGTATTTCTTTTAAATTATCATACAAGAATCTGGTTGAAATTGCATTTAATTAGCATTTTTGAATTATAGGTATCTCATTTCCTATTTTTAAATAATCAATGCTATTTGTACATTAGTTCATTTCCAACATGTTGCACCCAAAGAAAGGCATGAGTCACGATTAAAAATAATTCTCTGTATGAATCTCGTTACCATAATTTGCTCATTGCTGGAATAAGCAACCTGCCTCTAAAATTCATATAGGTTCACCCAATCCAGATTTCTATATAATAGCACCACAAACAATACTTTAACTTGGAACTTTAAGAAAATAGTAAAGAAACATGTCAAGCATGCTTATCCCCACATGATCAGTTTATGTAATTATATTTAGTATATTCTATACTGGATGATTGGACCATTGGTTCTGACAAAATCAATTATCTCAAAACTCTCTCTTTAAAAACAAGCCTCTTGCTCTTTTCTGTTATTTCTTTTACAGATTTCTATTTATTTTCTTCTCAACATTTATAGTACAATTATTTTGTTTAATTCATTAATTTACTGCTTATCTTCTCCATCAGAACAAAGACCAATGGCAGGAGGGACTGTTGTGTTCACAAAACAGTACCTGACGCAGTGCTTGATGTGCTTAATAAATATTTTTTTTGAATTAAGGAATAGTCATAAGCCTCAATCTAATGTAATATACATGGCACAGTCATCTTTCTATATTTTTCTGTCCTAGTTGTACTGATCCCATAAAATGTGAATGAGCACGTCTCTCTGCTTCTTACATCAGGACCTTCCTTTTCGATGCACTGACTGTAGGTACAGATGAGTGAGAGGGATCTAAGGGCTGGTCCAGCACAGGAGGAAAGGCTCTTGGTTAAGCATTAGGACCACATATCCATTCTCATCTCCTCCCAGCTAGCTGCACAATATGGATCCCCTACTTAAAAGCTGTAGGTAAAATGTGGATGGGTTATTGTTTGTTCATTTGTTTTTCTATTAAATGAGTAAAATGATAGGATAAGATGCTTGCCAACTCTGATTCTTTTGATTCTCTTTGGAAAAGGCAGCCGAGTGTGGTTGGAGTCAATTCCACTACCAGGTTTCCTGGGTATGTGCCCCACTGCACTTGCCAAATGCATGACCTTGGGTAAGTTACTTAACCACTCTACGCCTCAGTTTTCTCATCTGTGTGAGAATGTATGATAATCGTAGCTGTCCATGGAATTGTAGAAACTGTCAGTTGAGATGTGAAACACCTAGTCCAGGGCTGCTGGTATATAAATGCTGTGTAAGTGTTTGTTATTCCTTATTATGATTATGACATGATGATGGTCATTATACTATTAGCATTCTCTTCTATTCCTGAGCTTGGAGTTCTAGCTTTTAATAGGAACAGACTGCTTTTTGGTGAAGTGCAGTCATAGAAATTACAAATAAAGGTGTAAACTATGCTAAATTCTTGGAGGTTAATTTCATTTTAAGTGTAATCCTAAAGGGATGAACTCTACCAGAGAAGGCTTGGTTGATGGCACCTGGCAATTCCTTGGTCCTGCCTCAGAGAGCATTCACACCTCCTTCTCAATTGTCCCTTTCTCCTCCTATTTCCATTTCTTCCCTGAGAACGTGTCAAGCACCCAGGGCCCTTCCATACTCTTGCCAACCTGGGAATAAGTCAGTGATTGTCTAGCTCTGCACAGTTGACCTTTCATAGTTGCTGAGCCAGGGCTATATTTATGCTTTCTAGCAATTAGAAATGTAAAATGCTCATCAAGACCTAGTGTTTTATTTTTCACGAATTCTAATCAACATGGGTGAATGGGATAGAAGTAGTGTGGTTCAAATTCTGAAGTCATTTCTATTAGTTCCCTCTATTGTTAGATAGTAATAATCAATTCAAAACAGTGCACTTGAGAGATGGCTGTCCAGTGCCAACAGTGAGCCAGGGTGCAGCACCTTCTCATGAGAGAACATGCTGGTTTGGTTAATCTAACAGTAGAATCAATTGCATGGACCATTGACCATCAGTGATTTAATAGTTACTGCTTGAGTACTACATCTGTTGGTGTATAATATACTCTAGTATTCAATTAGCATCCAATTTACATGATTTTCTTGAAGGGGATATATAATTGCACCTTATCATAAGTGATTATAAATGAGAGTTTTGTTGTTGCTTTTCACTTGTAGGAGTACACTTCCAGGTGCCTTTTTCATTGAGATTTTGATATTAGCTCAAGTCATCTTGATAATAAATCATTTAAGAAATGAATGTAGTGCAAATCATGAACATTGTGAGTGAAGTGAGATGATGTGAACTTTCTTTTGCTGTCGGTGCTTTATCTTGCACCCATCCTACGAGTACCCTGTGTTCAGGGCAACGTGGGAAGCTTCCTTTGGTAGAGGACTCAGTTTCACGCTAGTATATAAATGTGACAAAAGGGACTCAGAGATCCATGACAAGTAGAAATGGAAATTTTGCCAAATCACAAGTTTGGATGACAGGCATTAATGGATTGGAAGGTGGAGAAGTGTGACTGAGAGTGAGGGAGCCTGTCCCATCACCCAACATCCAAAACTCAGTTGGCTTTGATTCTACTTTTCCTGGCATTGCCTGTGCAGAACCTCTTCTGCAGTTACAAAAAAAAGTCACTCTGAAAAAGCAGTCAACTTCTCCTGTATGTGTGAGAAGAAAAGTGAAATATTTTATATTTTTTTCTATAAATTCATGATAATTATTCAGCAAATAGCCCAATAAATGTTAATGGTAGTGGACTTATGGAGTGATTAAAGATATAAAAGGGGCATTTTAATTATTTAGCTAAGTTTTATTATATTTGTAAGATTTTTAAGATTGATGAGAGTTTGCTGAAGTCTTACAGCATACCACTCATAAATCTAAAGGTTGCATTGAATTGTATTTAGAAGAAAAATAACATATAAATAATAGGAGATTAGTAAATGTCCAAAGAATCTTAAATGCAACCAAATAACCTTAAAATTTGGCTGGGTGTTTTGTATATGTTTTTAAATACTCAGTAAGACATAAGTATCATATGAGGGACCGTTGCTTTCAGAACATCACAATTAAGGGAAAAAAACTACTCAAATGATTGGCTTATTGCACATTGGCCCTATTCCTTCTATTTAGGAAAATTCTATGGAAAATGGATAATAAATATTGAGAGAATTTGAAGATGTGAGTTATACCTGTGCTTCAATATTTTTGTGCATTTACAACTTTCCATCAAGAAGTAATGTTGAATGAGGTAATGAATGGGTCAGATCTTGTGGTTATCAACAGTTTTGTCCTTGATCTATGGAGAAGAGGATCAACTTTTGATCCTCTGTTGTTTAGTCCAGTTGACTAAACTGGACACTTTATAGGGAAGCAGATAGAAGCTATCAAGAGATGAAGATGTTCTTTCAACTGTAAGACTTGTTAAGTTGTGCTGCTGGAAAGAATACTGTCATAATGAACATTAAGAGAGACCCAGGCTCTGCATCACTCATGGCTGTACATTGCTTTCAATCTGTCCTTGCATCCACATAAGAGAATCTGGAATACCTAGTCTATAAGAAGGTATTGCTGTGCATTAGAGCAGGGCTGCACCTATTACTGGGTGATGCATCCCTCTCCATCACCCCACTCTCCATCAGGGAAACTTCTGGTTTGCAGAGAGAACAACTCAGCCAACAAAAGATTCTGGGCAACTTAAGCCATCTTAAAACTTAAGAAGATTTCCCCAAACTTCCCCCTGGGTGGTTACTGGAACCAAGAGAATTTAAAAAAAGCTTTCACCACAGAAACGGTGACATATTAGAATTCTATGCTATTTATGATTTTCCCAGTCTCTCTACATAATCATAAGACGCATTGCTTACTGATTTTTTTCTATGGTGATATTTTTCTCTGTTGCCCAATGTACTCTTTCTCTCAAAAATTTTTGCTATAGTTTATTTTTGTAACCCATTCATGATTTTCAGCCGACTGACAAAACTGACCTCGCAGTTAAACTTAATGCTTGCAGCGAGGCTTAAACTTTCATGGCATTTCCCACTTAGTAGTCTTTCAGTGAGGTCTGACCTAAAAATTTATTATTTCTGTTTATAATGAGTCATTGAAGAACTATTGAGGTAAAGATCTCTTTGTAACATTTCAGACCCAAAAGCCTAATTTATATAATTTCTAATAATGAGCCATTTGTGGTCTCTCTCAACTTTTGTTTTTGCCAAGACTTTAGTTTTGGAGTACTTTTAAGACCACAGCAAAACTGAGGAGAAGGTACAAAGATTTCCCTATACCCCCTGTTCCCACATAGCCTCCCTCATGATCAACATCCCCCACCATAGTGGTACTTTTGATATAACTGGTGAACTTACATTGGCACACCATAATCAGTACACTCTTGATGTTGTACATTTGGACAAATGTATGAGGACATGTATCCAACATTATAATATCCTACATTATACTGCCTTAAAAATCCTCTGTGCTCTTCCTGTTCATCCCTTCCAACCTCTGACAACCACTCATATATTTTACTATCTCCATAGTTTTGTCTTTTTTCTTAATGTCATATTATTGGAATTATGCAGTACATAGCCTTCTCAGATTGGCTTCTTTCACTTAGTAATAAGTATTTAATACTCCTCCATGTCTTTTTATTGCTTGATAACTAATTTCTTTTAATCACTGAGTAATATTCTATTATCAGGTTGTACCCCAGTTTATTTACCCATTTATCTACTGAAGGACATCTTGGTTACTTCCAAGTTTTAGTAATGATAGATAAAGCTGCTGTAAACATTTGCATGCAAGTTGTTGTGTGGATGTAAATTTTCAGGAATGCAATTGCTGGATCATATGTTGGGACTATGTTTAATTTTGTAAAAAAAAAAAAAAAATCAGTTTTCCAAAGTGGCTGTAACATTTTGCAGCATTCCTACCAGCAATGAATGAGCATTCCTGTTGCTCCACATCCTTGCCAGCTTTTGGTATTATCAGTGTTCCATAGTTTGGCCATTCTAATAGGTGTGCAGTGATATCTCATTATGTTAATTTGCATTTCGCTTATGATATGTGATGAGGGACATCTTTTCATATGTTTCTTTGCTACTTGTATATCTTCTTTGGTGAGGTGTCTGTTAAGGTCTTTGGCTCATATTTTAATTGAGTTGCTTGCTTCCATACTGTTGAGTTTTAACAACTCTCTCTATATTTTAGATAATATTTCCTTATCATCATGTCTTTTGCAAATATTTTCTCTCAGTCTGTGCCTTGTCTTCACATTCTTTTTACATTGACTTTTGCAGAGCAGCAGTTTTTTTTTTTTTTTTTTTTTTTTTGCGGTATGCGGGCCTCTCACTGTTGTGGCCTCCCCCGTTGCGGAGCACAGGCTCCGGACGCGCAGGCTCCGGACGCGCAGGCTCAGTGGCCATGGCTCACGGGCCCAGCCGCTCCGCGGCATATGGGATCCTCCCAGACCGGGGCACGAACCCGTATCCCCTGCATCGGCAGGCGGACTCTCAACCACTTGCGCCACCAGGGAGGCCCCCAGCAGTTTTTAATTTTAATGAATTCAGCTTATCAGTGATTTATTTCAAGCATCAGGCTTTTGGTGTTATATATAAAAAGTCATCAAAACACCCAAGGTCGTCTAGGTTTTCTTCTATGGTATCTTCTGGGAGTTTCATAGTTTTGCATTTTACATTTAGGTCTATGATCCATTTTTAGTCTATATGTCTGAAGAGTGTAAGGTCTGTATCTAGATTCAATTGTTCTATCTGCCCCAACTTGTCATTATCAGGAGCATATTGTCATTTCCTCCAAGTATTATGAAACCAACTGGGAGCCTGGATGGAGTAAATATCGGGGGATGGAGGGTGGTCAAGGGAACCACCCTTGGTAGGGAGTGGCCACCATTTCACTCACTGTCCAATTGCTAAAGGAAATCCATGTCTTTTAGAACTGTGGCTCTGGACACCAGCTTGGAAAAATTTTTAAAGACTTTAGCTATCAGAATATCAATCAGAAAATTATTCTCTGGAAGTGTTTGTTCTTAATTCCTTGTAGAGAAACTAGTTATAGGAAAGCTGTTTTCAGAACTGAACAATAAAACATCTAATTCTGATGACCATGACTGATGTTTACTGAGGACATACTATGTTTTTATAAGGTCATCTTCCAGAGAGTAATCCCTATGCCAAGTGGTTCATATAAATTATCTAAGTAAACTAATCCAACCACCATAGGAGATAGCTATAATTAAAATTATTAATCTTTTAAAATAAGTGAATCTCAAAGAGCTTACGTATTTGGCTCAATAGCATACAATAGGTGAATTGCAGAATAGAGATTCCAAAGATTCTCTACCATATTCCTGGTAGTTTAATTCAAAACCAGCACTAAAACCTGTTCCCTGTACTGCTTTGATCATATAGTTCTTGATTTTTCAGTAGTAAATGAGATTACTTATAAAAAGAGATAGTCCTCAATTACTTGGACTGGTAAAAGCTGAATCATTAATTTGTTCAAGTTCCTTATTTTATAATCAGAAAATTAGAGACCAAAAAGATTTGTGTAGCATTTACTGATGACTTGAGAATTCTGACACTTTATTTTTACTCAGAACTTACCTTGTTTACCTGGTATTATTTTCCTTAAGTTTACCAGTTCCTTAAGCAAGTATATTTCTCTCTTAGCTCACTAGGTAATTTACCAAGGGGCCATGACTATAATTGAAAATGACTATACTTTTTCAGTAGTTTCTGTATTTGAACCCCAAAAGTGTGAAAAATAATAACCTGTAAATAAGGAATCACTTTACAGAGGGATTGTCCAAAGAACCAGGTCTCAGTGATGTCCACTACTAAAGTGGCTGGAAGGCAGGTGATGGTCACGAGCACGTCAGCCAGAGAAAGGTTGACGATGAAGTAATTGGTCACTGTCCTCATGTGGTGGTTCTTCCACACGGCCACACAAACTAATTTGGAAAGAAAAAGGAATAGTAACTGTTATGGACTGAGTGTTTGTGTGTCCCAGAAATTTATATGTTAAGATCCTGACCCTCCCCAAAGAAGATGTGGTACATATATGCAATGGAATATTACTCAGCCATAAGAAATACTAAAATAATGTCATTTCCAACAACATGGATGCAACTAGAGATTATCATATTAAGTGAAGTAAGTCAGAAAGTGAAAGACAAATACCAAATGATATCAGTTATATGTGGAATCTAAAATATGATGCAAATGAACCTATCTACAAAACAGAAACAGGCTCATAGACATAGAGAACAGACTTGTGGTTGCCAAAGTGGGTGACATGGGAAGAAATGGGCTGGGAGTTTGGGGTTAGCAGATGCAAAGGATTATATATAGAATGGATAAACAACAAGATCCTACTGTATAGCACAGGGAACTATATTCAATATCCTGTAATAAACCATAAGGGAAAAGAATATAAGAAGAGAATGTATTTATATGTATAACTTAATCACTTTGCTGTATTGTGGTAATTAACACAACATTGTAAATCAATTATACCTCAATAAAATAGAAAGATCTTCACCCCCAATGTGATGGTATTAGGAGGTGAGCCTTTGGTAAATGATTTGGTCATGAGGGTGGAGACCTCATGAAGGGCATTAGGTCCTTATAAAAGGAACTCCAGAGAGATCTTTTGCCCCTTCCACCATGTGAGGATACAGCAAAAAAGCTGCTGTTTATGAACCAGGAAATGGACTCTGACCACTGAATCTGCCACAGTCATGATCTTGGACTTCTCAGGCTCCAGAACTGTGAGAAAAAAAACTTCTGTTTTTTATTAACCACTCAGTTCATGGTACTCAGTTACAGCAGGCTGGACAGACTAAGACAGTAACTAAACAAAGAAAATAACTATTGATGAGGGAACACCGTCAAGCTAATTGGTACCCCTGCAAATCCACAAATAAATATTGCCAAGGGAGATAATTTAAGGCTGTCCTGTGTTTTCACCGAAATGGTCAATATGTGTGAATACTGAATATATGCTTAAAATCAGTTCATTTACCTTGCAAGACATTTTTCAATGGATCATAAGGCTGTGTTTATTTTTACTCGAATTTGAATTTAATTTTCCAGGAGTTAAAGAACAATCTTTGATTTATCGTTCTACTCCTTCGGTGATCAGCAAATACTCAAGACATATTTACTGAGTTGAGATGAATTAGGAGTTCGCTAGTTTTCAATAAACTGCAATGTTTGCCTTATCCGTGACGTTGACCCCTACCTGCTCCCAAACTCTGCCTTTGGGACTTATAAGAGATGAAGAGGCTTAAAGACAAAGTCAACAAAAAAAGTCCTTACTATTGCCATATACTGAAGTGGATGGTTCATATCCTTAGGTTGTTTAACCTCAGTGACAATCCCAAGGGAATTTATCATTAGCAATGTTTTATATATTATGACATCAGTGAGACACTGGAACTTGTTGAGGACAAGTGGCTCATAAAACACAGAACCACAGTTACAACTGGGCTTATACACCAAGTGAAGAGCTGGTCTTTCCACCACACTGGCTACTTTCTTTTGTGAAAATGAAGGAGTTATAAAAAAAAAACCCAAACACATATAAATTCTAGAAACTCAATCTTTCCCCTTTCTATTACTCTTGATGGCCCCTAAACATCAGTTCAGATGAAACACACTTTCTCAGCCAAGCCTTCCTCCTTTTCCTTCAGTGTATCCCCCTGTTGTGCTATCTCACTCAGCTTCTCTTTATCGAAAGAACACATAGTTCTTTGGTTCTCTGTCCTTCCTCTGAGGTATCCAAAAGTTACATAATCACTGGTTCCAGAATTATATAGGTGTAAGCACTGCTACCCACATCTATTGATAGGTTTGCTTCACTGAAAGGAACTGTGAATTTACCTGGGTTATCATTACCCTGTCAGAGCTGTCGCTTATGCACCCAAATGATGCAGTGATTAGTAACCTTATGCAGTGAAGAAATACAAGCACATTTGTTAAATTTAAGTCACTGAGTGTGGATTCCTTTTTGACAATTATGCACCAATTTATTATGACTTTCATATGCTGAAAAATGCTTTTACTAGCTCCTAAAGCTGAAATTACCCTCAGTCACCAACAGATGCCAGTTTAATGAAATACCTGAATTTCTGAGGATTTAATTGTGAAAACTTCACATCTTCCTTTAACTCCAGCACACAAGTACCAAAAGCTCAAATGAGCTTTATTAGGGTAAATCATAGTCTTCATTATCTGAAAATGCTGCTGCTGAATCATTTACTTCTCAGAAACGCTTGAAACACTCACTCACACACACACACACACACACACACATACACACACACACACAAACCCATCTTAGCAGTCGACTAACACATTATCACGGCTTGTTATGAGAAAATTGACCAAAAAAATCACACTTATGATCCTTGGTCAATAAATGGTCCAAATGGTGCAATTTGGGATCTAGAAAAGAAAACAAGACTTAAAAAATAAAATCCATTGTAGTTTGACTCCCCATTCTCCCTATTTTGGAGGTGAGGAATGGCAATGATGGGAGGACAGTGTTAATGCATGATGTCTAAGCAATGTGAGAACAAGTAGATTCTCAACCAACACTTGTATAGTATTTACTATGTGCCATATCCTGTTCTAAGCAATTTAAATTATTAATCTTCATAATAACACTATGAAATGATTATTGTTAACATCCCTGTCTAACATGTGGAAAACTGCGGCTCGGGTGGTTATGGAACCTACCTAAGGATGAATAGCTAGTAAATGCCAAACTTAGATTTAATCTTATAAACTCTGCATGCCATTCTATTATATACCAGCATCTATTGTTGAAGCAGAAGGTGGAAGGCAGCTGTCAGCCTTTCTTTGGCAGGACTTTAACATACATTCATAAAATTCTGGAATTGGAGATCATTCAGTCTAACTTGATGCATAAATAAACTCTGCAGTATTCCTGATTCATTCTACTTGCATATTTTTAATAGTAGGGAATTTATGACTTGCTTAAGCCCTCGACTACATTTTGCGTTGACTTTACCTACCAGCAAGTTCTTGTTCATGTTGAGCTGATATCTGTTTCCCTTTCAGTTCCATTCATGGGTTCTTTATTCTTTCCTAGAACCCAAGGAATAAACCTTATCTATTTTTTTCTGCCTAGTACCCGTATTAGTTTCCCAGGGCTGCTTTAACAGAGTACCATAGGTTGGGTGTTTTAAAGCAACATAAACTTATTGTCCCACAGTTCTGGAGACCGGAAGTCCAAAATCAACGTGTCAGGAGGGCCAAGCTGCCTCTGAAACCTGTAGAGAAATCCTTCCTTGCCTCTCTCGCAGCTTCTGGTGGTTTGCTGGCTATCGTGGTCTTCCCTAGGGTGCAGCTCTGTAACTCCAGTCTCTCTCTCCATCATAACATGATGTTCTCCTGCCTTTCTGTATTCACATGGCATCTTCTTATAAGGACACTAGTCATATTAGATTAGTGGCCCACTCTACTCCAGTATGACTCATTTTAACTCAACTAATCATATCTGCAATGACCTAATTTCCAAATAAGGTCACATTCTGATATTCAGGGGATTAGCACTTTCACATATTTTGGGGGAGACACAGTTCAACTCATAATACTCTGTCCTATGACCCTAAAAATTTGTGTTCTTCCCACATGCAAAATACAATTCACTCCATCTCAATGGTCCCCAAATTCTCAACCAATTTCCGCATCAACTCTAAATCCCAAATCTCACCTACATATTATCTAAGTCAAGAATGGGTGAGATTTGGGGTATGGGCCTTCTCAGGGCAAAACTCCTCTCCATCTATGAACCAGTGAAACCTAGAAAACAAGTTATCTACTTCCAAAATGTCACCTTGGGATAAGGAAAGAATGATATTCCCATTCTAAAATGGAGAAATTGGAAGAAAAAGTGGGTCACCAGTCTAAAGCAAGTTTTCAAGTCAGCAGGGAAAATTTCATTAAATTTTAGGGCTTAAGAATAATTCTCTGTGGCTTGATGCTCTGTTCTTCTAGCTCAACCTATAACAACAGCCATTCAGATATTTAAAGACCACAGCTATGACCATTCCCCAAGCCTCTGCTTACCGAGGCTAAATATCTCCAGAACCCTCATGTACAATGCAGGGTTTTCCATCTCACATCACCCTGATCCCTTTATTCTGAGCACACTCCAGATGATCATTGATGGCTCTAAATGAGCTATCTGCAACTGCACACATGTTTCCAGCTGTGGTCTAACCAGGACAGAAAAGAACACGGTGACTGCTTTCATTAATATTTCTCTATTAAGACAGCCTGAGATCTTGTTAGATTTCTTAATAGCCAAGTCACACTTTTTTGGATCATACATGTATACAATTGCTAGAGATTGGTTCCCTCGTGTAGATATTTCTTTACCCCTAAATCTTAGGCAGAAAAAAGAGAGGGAAAAATTAATATTCTAAAAAACATTATTGGGATAACTGGAGAAGTTTGAATTTGGACTTTATGTTAAATAATATTACTGGGCCAATTACAATATCTTAAGTATGGTGCTTACATTATGTACATTCAAAATACTAAAGATTATGACTATGCCTGTTCCCCAAGACTTTGTTTCTCTGGGTTAAACATTGGTAGACCCTTCCTACATAATAGCAGGATTACCTCTCTCATGACCCTGGTCTCTTTATTGTGAAAATGCTGCAGATGACCAGTAGATATCTTTGAGCTAGCTAACCAGAACTGAGCACACATCTTCAGGTGCATATCTCCTCAGTTTGGGTTGAATAAATATCCATTAGTTTATTCATTTCCCCATTCAAAATATTAAAAATATAAGGGAAACAACCTTCTCCTGTTAGCACATCAAATTTATGCAGTTAAATTCATCATCTTTTCTTATATTCTCTTCCTGGACTTTATATCTCCCAGAAATATAACATTCTTCCTTTTTCTCCCTGATACCTTATGTTTAAAACCCCTCAGACGTCTCTTACCTCTATAATTGTCTTTCTATTCCTTTTGCGAATACCTGGTCAGATTGTGGTAGTAATTAGCTAGGATGTCGCCATTACCTCCTAATAGTTGGTCCTGCACCCTGCCTCTTTTTACTCCTATCCATTTTATCCAGTGATACTATTCACTCCAGTTATATTAACTCTTTCATTTCAATAGGAGTCTCTCCTTTTCTTTGGAATTAAGTACAAAATCCTCAGGTGGCCACCAATTCTCATTGAACTTTCCCTCTATGTCTTGCAATGCTGCCCATAAAATACTCAGAGCTGCAGGATAAGTTTGATATCTCACTTTATAGCAAACATTCCACGCCAGGCAATTGCTAATGCCATTCCTCCTTTTGGAAATGGCCACACTCGATTTCAATCCTCTTTTCAATTAATTAAATCCTACCCCCCAAAAAACAAACAAAAAAGCAAAAAACAAACCAATCAAACAAAAAAATTGGTTTCATGAAATTTCTCTTAATTAGCCTAACTCAACATGACTTCTTTCTTTTTAAAAACAGTATTACACCATAAAAAAATAATGCCATTTGCAGCAACACAGATGGACCTAGAGATTATCATACTATGTGAAGTAAGTCAGACAAAGACAAATATCATATTATATCACTTATATATGGAATCTAATACAAAATGATATAAATGAACTTATTTTAAAAAACAGAAACAGATTCACAGACTTAGAGAATGAACTAATGGCTACCAGCAGGGAAGGGTGACAGGGAGGGATAGATTGGGAGCTTGGGATTAACACATACACACTACTATATATAAAATAGTTAACAAGACCTACTGTATAACACAGGGAACTCTACTCAATATTCTGTAATAACCTATACACACACACACACACACACACACACACATATATAACTGATTCACTTTGCTCTACACCTGAAACTAACACAACAGTTTAAATCAAGTATACTCCAATAAATTTTTTTAAAAGGAAAAAAATATTTAAAACAAAGAAATAAAAACATATTACATTTTGTACCTTTCCTCGTCATGAATCACATTTTAAAATTATTATGGACTATTATGTGTATTTGTATTTTTTTTTCTTATTTTTCTACTGGTTCAAAGGCTCTTTTTCATTTTGAGAAGGACTTTTCCTTTCTCTTACTCTTCTTGGTTTCGAAAGCTTTTCTCCCAACACAAACACTGCCTAAAACATACTTTGCAATAAATAAATATTCATAACATTGATTTGTTCATCCACTTGTAGAGTGTTGGTGCCTTTGGTATTGTACATTTACCCATGAGATTCTTTAAAAGAAGAGAAAAAACCCAGTGGCTGAATGGAACATTTATTTTCCTCATCACTTTTAAGGCCTGACATTTGACAGAGAACTTGGCTGCCTGCCAGTTATTTTCTTGGCTCTCATTTCCCCATATACTGCCTTCTGATGAGCCTTGGCAGGATATGAGACATGAACTTGGTACTATTTTTGAAATCGGTTCTCTGAATGATCATGATCCACCAATGTTAAAGTTAGTTTGTGGTTAGTCTGCACTTATAAGTCTGCCTGCATTAATCAGGAACAAATGAGGAATTGTTGTGCACATGGGGGTGAAAGGTGATGCCAGAAGGCAGCGATGCAGATTGAATGAAAATACACCTTAAACACAATTTTTTTGAGAAAAAGACTTTTGAGATACAGAGGTGCCAAGAAGATAAAAGTCCATTTAGTCCTTCCTCTTTCACCCCTCATTTGGTTCATCATCTCTTCATCGGTAAGAATCCGATGACGTATAGCTCCCATCTTTGCTCTGCAGGACCGACAGACGGAACCTGACTCCAGCTGTATGACAGTATCTGTAGTCTGTGATGCAGAGAGGGATTTAAAACATAATATAGAGATACAGTCTTTAAAAGTAACCTGTTATTGGATGTGCCAAAGAATAAACTGACTTTCAAATAGGAAAATAAAATATTGGTACAATAAAACCCTTTGCAACTTCAATCTGCACTTATGATAAACTGGCTTTTGTTTTAGTATCTAACACACTGCATATGGGCAAAGTGAATTTCTCTCTCAAATCAATCCTTTCACTTGGAAAAATTTAAACTAAGGTGATATCCTGTTAATCTGTTGATGAGATTGCATCTTTTATTAAACATACACTTATGTCTTAAAATGTTAACTAATAATTGATATTATAATAATAAGAGGAGTCTGCGCATGGTATATAATTAGCATGTTACTGAGTATCTCGAAAGATCTGCACTAAATATATCAAATTATTTTAAGCATTTTCACATTTATTTAATTTTTCAACATTAAAACAAGATATAGGTGTTAAGTGACATAAGCCAGATACAAAAGGACAATGATTATATAATTCCATTTATATGAAGTACTTAGAGTAGCCAAATCCCTTAAGACTGAAAGAAGAATGTGGTTGCCAGGGTCTGGGGGGAGGGGAGAATTGGTTATAATTGCTTAAGAGAAAAGAATTTTAGTTTCGCAAGATGAAAAATGTTACAGAGATATATAACGCTGATGGTTGTACAAAATGTGAATGTACTTACTGCCAATGAATTGTAAACTTAAGAATGGTTAAAGTGGTAAATTTTAAATTGTGTATACTTTATCGCAATTAAAAAAAAAAAAACATTTTCCACGGAAAATGGAGCTATAAAATGGGAAACAAAAGTTTTGACCGAACAATAATGTTCCTCAAAATTCCTAAATACAGAATGAAAATTCCAGGGGAAAATCTTAATTGCTCATTTTATGATTTAAAAAAAACTCATGAACAGCTAAAATAATGAAAGAAAACACAATTATTCAAATATATCTCAGTTCTAATGGCAGTGTTAAAGACAGCCAACACATGATTTTTTAATATATAATTTAAATTATTTCTTTGTGAAATCAAAGTTTTGTTTGTAGTAGGTTGTGGTATTGTAATTTAGATAGTGTCTTAAATGATTATGGAATGTCTTGACTGTTCTTTATCTAATGTACATATGTATGTATACAGATATGCAAGATTATAATTTCTTAATTGTTATTTGTTATATTACCCATATAAGACACGTCAGAAAACAACTTTAAAAAATACTGTAGTTCCACCTTTTGCCACAAAGTGTCAGTGAAAGACTTTGAAATGCTTACCCTGTCACTTAAGAGGTGAGTTTTAAACATTAAATGAATTGTAATATTCTTTATAACATATAAGTAAATACACTTGTTTCAAGTGGGATATTCTAGACCATATTCTAGACCAAAAAGAATCCTTAAGAAAGGACAAATTTGGCTAACATCTTTTAAATTATATACAAATGAATGAGTCAAGGTGAAATACAATTATTTTTCTAAATGAAAAACAGCAAAAAAGCCATTGAATACACATAGAAGGTAGCCCTATTTAACTCTTGTGAGGAATCTATCTTGAAAGCAGGAAAGGATTCATCCAGAATCATTACAGTGTGTAGATTTAACACATAGGAAAGTTGACTGTTGGTGAGGTCCTCCAGGGGTAAAACAAACTCTCCATGAAATCCCCAGGTATTTTCCTTTTTCTCATCTTCATTGCACCTCACCTCCTTGGCCCCCATTATTGTTACTTTTGCTTCCTTCTTTTCCTGGGAAAATATACCAATAATTCCTAAGTCAGTCTCCCATCTCCGCCCACACATCTTGGCAAGTTTTCTACAAATCACTCTGTCTGTGCTCAGAAGAGCAGCAGGCAAAGATGCCACTACTTTTTGTGCAAATCTGACAGATGGGACACTGTCAAGAAACACTTCAGGGTTGTGAAATGAACCCCCCCAAAGGTTATCTAATATTAAGAGAAATGAAACTTTAGAAAAGTTATTATAGAAGCACAGACAACAATGTTCTGAATGCATTTCAGTTTTTTTCTCCTTAAGAAAATATAAAAGTCTACAGTCTGACAAAAATTTTCTCATTGGCACCTGCTCATTATTTTAACATAGGCAGGAATTCTCATGCTGATACCAATGAGGTAGTATGGGGAAAAATTATGATACCACAATTAATAAATTGTCTGGGAAGGGATTTTGAAAGACAGGGTCTTCACACAGGCACAAATATACCTGGAGAAACTGCATAGAAGAAGGTTATAAAACAGAAACACAAGGGAGATGGTAATTCATAGGAATCAAGTCCAAAGGAAATTCTTCAGAAAAGAGAGTGGGAAGGTAGGCTTGACTTCTACTGTCTGTGAGAGGCAGAAGAGGGCTCAACCACAAATGGTACCAAGGTTCTAAATAGGATCTGCCAGAGACGAGAGCATCACTTGATGTTATTAGGTTTGCCCAGGCCTTTGAGGCTGGCCTTTGCAGAAGGTGAGGAGGGAGGAAGTCTCCACAGTCTTAGCATCTGCAGTTCTATTAATGGCTACATCTAGTAGGCATCAAAGGAGTTTTTCCGGGGTGGGGGGAGTATAAACTTCTTGATTACCCATGTCTTTTTACTCTTTACAGGTAAATCACTATGAACGTTTGTTCCCAGTGCAGCCTCTCAAAATTCCATCTGGATCTCTACCCTGTCCTCGGAGCTCGTTAGAGACATATGGTCAATCTTTGTCTTGGCCCTTTTGCTTTAATTAGCACATATAAGTGACCTATTCTTCCCCTGGCACTTGACTTCTGTTTATCATACTGCCTGCAATGAACTTAATATTTTGGCTTCCTTTGTAGGACTATTTTCCCTCTTTCACTCCATGTATATCTTCAGTCCTCCTGTCTTTTTCTTCCATGTTCTTTTCTTCTTTGTTATTATCTACTCTCACAACCTTAATTCTCATCTCTAAGAGACTAATTTCCAAAGTTATAACTCTAGTTCTTGGCTTAGTCTTGCTTTCCATAACAAAATTTCAAACTACCTTTTTTTCATCTTTTATATATTTTGTCTTTAATTCACACTCAACTCATGATTATAAAATATATACATACCAAATTAAAGCATTTTGACATTGTCCTGAAGATTAGGGAGAATCACTGAAAGATTTTAAGCAAGAGAGTGACAAGACCCTGTTTCTATTTTTCAAAGATGACTTGGGAGAATGTGGAAATTATATGTGCTCTTAAACTGGAAGCAGGGGAGCCAGTTTTGTGACTTTTAGAACTCCAAGGAAATAAGGTGAAGACAAAAGAATGGGGAAAAATGAATGAATTCCAGAAATAATAATGAAGTTGAAATACAAAACTGTGTTGAGTGATTCGATATGAAGATGAAGAAGGTAAGAAGAACTGAGGATGATTACCAGGTACATTGCTAGGCAGGTGGGGAGAAGATCCTATTGCTCACTGAGTTATGAAATAAAGGAGAATGAGGCGGCTTCATTTGGAAGTAGGGATAGAAGATGAGAAATTCCATTTTGTATATGTGAGTTTTAAACACTTGTGAGTTACCTCGCTGTCAGTATCCATTTGGCATTTGGATTTATGCATCTATATTTCAGGAGATGTATTTCAGTTACAGGTACATATTTGGGATTCATCAGAATAGCCATAGTGTTTAAAGCCAGTCCAGTGGATGAGGTCAACCAGATATAGATTAGAGTAAGAAAGGAACAACCTAAGTCATTTCCAGAGAATTGTGCAATTTCAGCCAAATAGTCTTGGTTGGCAAATATCCAAAGGTGCCAATTTTCTCTGAAGTACTAAATATTATAGCACTGAATGGTATATTGGTTTTACTATTAGAAAATAGTATACAATTCTGGTTATGACAGATAAGCTTGCTGCAGAGCAAACCTCCCATCCAAAACAACCATGGAGTAGTTGGAGTGTCACACATGTCTTTACAACATTGGAAACTTTATGAGGGAGTGAGTACTTGAAGGGCCAATATCCTGGAGAAAAGGAAAGAAGACAGATGTATACTGACATTCAAAACCTCTTTTCTTCTCAAAGCTTCTGGCAGTTTGCAGGCACCAACTAAGGACTGAGAGTAAAAAGTAGCAGCCAATAATATGAGAAGTTGAGCAGGAACTTGAACAGTCTTGTTGAACAGAGGGCAGTCATTCAATCAACCTGAGGTGAACAACCCTGGCTTTCAGCGGCAACCCCAAAGAGCAAACTGTAGCAGAGATAAGCCTGAAGGAGACATGCTCTCCTAAAGGATGAAACCCAGCTCCAAATACCTTCACTTATTGACTGGATAGAGGTTTTCTGTCTCAATACTAACTGCCTGCCAATGCAAAAGCAAATTCTCTATGGAAGAATATATATTATCTAGAGCATCAAATGATTTAATCCAAAGTTTTCATATGAAATGTCACTCATTCAATAGAAAAGTCATCAGGCAGACACAAAAGCAACACCAAAAGACCAAAGCCTATAGGAAAAGAAAAGAAAAGAATAAAGCTTTCAGAAATTTTAAAATAATTGGATTACAAAGTTCAAGAAATTATGTGATATATGTAGACTATTAATGAATAATTGAAAAAAAATATTTAAGGGGAAGCTGTAGACTTCAAAAATGTTTTAACTGTAAACACAACAATGGATTCAATAGAAGATTAGATGGATAGAGTCAACCAGTAGAACTATTCAAACTAATAGAAAAGTATTCAAACTAAACACAGAGAAAAAAATTGAAAATGCAAAAAA
Organism: Mesoplodon densirostris; assembly: GCF_025265405.1. Lineage (NCBI taxonomy): Eukaryota > Metazoa > Chordata > Mammalia > Artiodactyla > Ziphiidae > Mesoplodon > Mesoplodon densirostris. The sequence goes on along the minus strand of NC_082670.1, from coordinate 42,781,469 downwards.
TAATATGAATAATACATGCTTTAAATACTAAAATGCATGTAATTAGATTCTCAATATGTGAGAAGAGAAGTAAAATGAAGCAGAAACAATATCTAAAAATATACTAGCCAAGAAGAGCTGTTATCTGATAATTTTTTAAAACTAATTAAAAACCAAAGGTAGAGTCCTGTGACATATCATTAGAGATTTCATTCCAGATTAACATTAGTAATTAATCAATATTACATGTATCTTATTATTCAACTTTTTAGCAATTACTTAAAAGATGAAATAGAAGGGCATATGTGTTAAACTTAAAGATAGCACATAACTGAGAGATATAGTTAATATTTTGGGTTCCACATAACTCAGAAGCTCTTTCCAGGCCAGAGCAATGGGGGAAATATAATATGAGATATCACAAGAATAAATGTACCCTGCATTTAAGATCAAAAGCTGTTTTAGGTACATTACATTTTACCAGGAAAAAATAAAACTAATTAAAGGCAACTGTACACAGATATCTGAAGTGTCACAAATCTCAACCTGGATAAATATAAGAGAAAACTACACACAGTTATATTTTAATAAAGCTTCTGAAAACCAGTAACAAAGAGAAAAATCTTAATTCAGATAAAAAGCGTATCACCATCAAAGCATAATACTGGGATTGACAGCTAAATTTTCAAAAGAAAAAAATCTAAAGTATAACAAAATGTCATTTTCATGCTGAGAGTAAGAACAATTTAGAATTGTATAGTCAATGAAAACATACCTGATAAATGAAGATGAAATAAAGTCCTTTTCAGATAAACAGAAGATGAGAGAATTTGTCAACAACATTCTCAAACCAGAGAAAAATGAAAAGGAGTTAGACAGAAAGAAAATGATCAGTTGGAAGTACAAAAATTAAGAGAGGAATGAAGAATAATGGAAATTATAAATATGTGAATAAATATCAATTATAAATGGCTAAATAAAATAATAAACATCATCATCACCATGTTTTGCGAGGTTTAAATAACTGTAGCAGAAAGGAAGCAGTGGTAAACAGAGTTAAGGCAGTGTTCCAAGTTTATTTCAGTGTTCAGCAAGTGTTAAAAATACTAATTTATCAATATATTAAAATGCATTATCAATGACTTATGTTTTCATCACTAGGGAAATCTCTAAAAGAATAGTAAGTGAATATGTAACAAGCTAAAGAGGAAAGAAATAATAATTTTTAAAGGTAAAAGTCAAGAAAAAAATTGAACAAGGGGAACTAAAAGAAAGCAAATGAGATGATAGGTATAAACACAAATATACCATTAGTTACATTAAATACAAAGGAACCTAAAACTTCAATTAAAAGACAAAGGTTATTGGGCAGTATTCAAAAAAAGACTCAATCATATACTTCTTAAACAACATACTTTTAATAAAATGACACAACAAAATAGAAAATGCAAGAATGTGAATATTAATTTAAAGAATGATAGTGTAGCTAAATTAATTTTGGGCCGAATTTTAAAGCAATTAAAAATTTTTAAATTTAAAATTTGGACAAGATGTTGAGGCAAGAAGCATTACTAGAGCTAACGAGGGAAATTTTATAATGATGAAAGATCAATTCACTAGGAAGATATAACAATTCTAATACCGCAGCGTCAACAATATACGAAGCAAAAGATGATACAACCAAAGTGGGAATCATAGAGGGATATTATAATGGATCTTTCTAAGTAAGTAATAGAATAAACAGACAACAAAATCCATTTCAGATTTATGTAATTAACAAACTTTACTTAATATATTTATAAATCTTAATCTATATATATCTGGAATATTATACCCCAAACTGAAGAGTACACATTATTTCAGAGTATGCATAGTACTTGGACAAAAATTTACAATATTCTGGAATATAAGTAAATCTCAACAAACTTCAGAGTATGGAAATCACAATGGATTTTTTAAAATTAATTTTTATTGGAGTATAGTTGATTTACAATGTTGTGTTAGTTTCTGCTGTACAGCAAAGTGAATCAGTTATACATATATACACTCTTTTTTAGATCCTATTCCCATATACATAATGGATATTTTAACTGAATTTGGTAGAATTAAGCAACAATTCAACAAAAATATTGGGAAAAACCTACAAATGTTTGAATTTTAGGTAAGGCACTCCTAAATAACTCATGATACTTAAGCTAAATTACAATACAAACTAACTTATTTTCAACTGAATGATAGTTAAATACAAACTATCAAAAACTATCCCCCCCAAAAAAACTATCAAAATGAAGCTAAAGACATACTCAAAAATATGAATAATCTTAAATGAATCTACTGGAAAACAAAAACTGAAAATCAGTAATATAATTATCTCAAAAAGTTTAAAAAAGGAACAAAAATTAAAGCATTAAAACTAAAGGAGGTAGAAAGAAATAAAGGATAGAAATAATGAATTAAAGAAGAATATGCAAGAGGTAGAAACAAAAAGCCAAAATTTGGTGTTTTGTGAAAACTAGTAAAATTATTAACTTCATAGTAAGATAAATAAAAAAACAGAAGTCACAAATATTGAAATCAGAATAAAATTGGAACTTTACTCACATCTTTTCATTTACTTTTGTTTTTAATTGGGGTATAGTTGTTTTACAATGTTGTATTAGTTTCTACTATACAGCAAGGTGAAGTAGAGTTTACTCACATCTTATGCACACTAAAGTCTAGAGAATATAAGAAAAATGTATGTCATTAAATTAAAAATTTAAATGAAGTAGACAATTTCCCTAAAGATACAGCTCATCACAGCTGATACAAGAAAAAGAAAATCTGAGGTGACTTATATCAATTTAAAAAGATGAATCTATAATTGGAAAACTTTTTTTCCACAAGGAAAACTCCAAGTCCATATGACTTCTCTGATGAATTCTTCTGAACATTAAAGAAAGAAATTTTTTTTCAAAATAACCTATAGACTTAAAGCAAAGTGCACACTTCCCAATCTTTTATGCAGACAGCAAAAGTGTTGATATAAAAGACCTGAAAAGGATATTTCCTGATCTAAGAAACTCATTTGAAAATAAATGCTAAGAGCTTAACATATGGTCACCTTATTTTTGATAAAGGAGGCAAAAATATACAATGAAGAAAAGACAACCTCTTCAATAAGTGGTGCTGGGAAAACTGGACAGCTACATGTAAAAGAATGAAATTAGAACACTCCCTAAAACCATACACAAAAATAAACTCAAAACAGATTAAAGACCTAAACATAAGGCCAGACACTATAAAACTCTTAGGGGAAGACATAGGCAGAACACTCTATGACATAAATCACAGCAAGATCCTTTTTGGCCCACCTCCTAGAGAAATGGAAATAAAAACAAAAATAAACAAATAGGACCTAATGAAAGTTAAAAGCTTTTGCACAGCAAAGGAAAACATAAACAAGATGAAAAGACAACCCTCAGTATGGGAGAAAATATTTGCAAATGAAGCAACTGACAAAGGATTAATCTCCAAAATTTACAAGCAGCCTATGCAGCTCAATATCAAAACAACAAACAACCCAATCTACAAATGGGCAGAAGAGCTAAATAGACATTACTACAAAGAAGATATACATATTGCCAACAAACACAGAAAGCATGCTCAACATCACTAATCATTAGAGAAATGCAAATCAAAACTACAATGAGGTATCACCTCACACCAGTCAGAATGGCCATCATCAAAAAATCTAGAAACAATAAATGCTGGAGAGGGTGTGGAGAAAAGGGAACACTCTTGCAATGTTGGTGGGAATGTAAATTGATACAGCTGCTATGGAGAACAGTATGGAGGTTCCTTAAAAAAGTAAAAATAGAACTACCATACGACCCAGCAATCCCACTACTGGGCATATATCCTGAGAAAACCATAATTCAAAAAGAGTCATGTACCACAATGTTCATTGCAGCTCTATTTACAATAGCCAGAACAAGGAAGCAACATAAGTGTCCATCGACAGATGAATGGATAAAGAAGATGCGGCACATATATACAATGGAATATTACTCAGCCATAAAAAGAAATGAAACTGAGTTATTTGTAGTCAGTTGGATGGACCTAGAGTCTGTCATATAGAGTGAAGTTAAGCCAGAAAGAGAAAAACAAATACCATATGCTAACACATATATATGGAATCTAAAAAAAATAAAAATAAAAATGGTTCTGAAGAACTTAGTGACAGGACAGGAATAAAGATGCAGACATAGAAAATGGACTTGAGGACATGGGGAGAGTGAAGGGTAAGCTGGGACGAAGTGAGTGAGTGGCATGGACTTAATATATACTACCAAATGTAAAATAGATAGCTAGTGGGAAGAAGCCGCATAGCACAGGGAGATCAGCTCAGTGCTTTGTGACCACCTAGAGGGGTGGGATAGGGAAGGTGGGAGGGTGATGAAAGAGGGAGGAGTTATGGGGATATATGTATATGTATAGCTGATTCACTTTGCTTTAAAGCAGAAAATAACACACCATTGTAAAGCAATTATACTCCAATAAAGATGTTAATTTAAAAAAAAAAGAAATGCTAAAGGCTTAAACAAAACATCGGCAAAACAAATCTAGAGGTATGTGTAATAAGAAAAATCCATCCATCATTATCAACTAGGAGTTTGTTTCAGGAATATAAATTTGGTTTAACATGCAGAAATCACTCAATGTAATTCTCAATATTAACAGAAAAACCCATAAATTCTATGTGCTCTCTCAATAAATGGAGGAAAACCATTTGCTGTAATTCAGCATCTACTAATAGGTTTTTAGCACACCAGCAATAGAAGATCTTTTCCTTAGTCTGAGAAATACTAACAATAAAAAATTTCACTAATTCTCATATAGTCTCTCCCCGAAAGATCAGAAATGAGTAAATGATTCCTCCCAATCTCCATTTCTATTCAGCATCGTGCTGGAGCCAGTGTGATAAAGTAATAAAAAGAAATAAAAGTCATAGAGGTTAGAAAGAATGCAGTAAAACCTATTACTATTCATAGAGGGCATAATTTTGTAAGTAAATGTGTGGAAAAATCTCCAGATAAATTATTAATCTTAGTAAATGAATTCATCACATTTGCTGGTAGTACACACTATACAAAGTATACAAAATCAATATACAAAATAACAACACAATATAGAAATCAATTTTTTCCTATAAACAAAAAATAACTAACTAGAAAATGCAATTTTAAAAGATACCATTTATAAGACATCAAAAATATTGAATATCTAGGAAAATTTTAATGAGAGATGCCTATAACTTCTCCAGACAAAATCATACAATATAGAAATATTGAAAAATAATCTAAATAAACGGAAGGATAAACCATATTCATAGAAGAATGAGTATTATAAAGATGTGAATTTTCTCTAAAATTGTATGTATTCTATGCATTCCCAATCAAAATCTCAGCATAGGGCTTCCATGGTGGCGCAGTGGTTAAGAGTCCGCCTGCTGATGCAGGGGACACGGGTTCGTGCTCCGGTCCGGGAAGATCCTGCATGCGGCAGAGCGGCTGGGCCCGTGAGCCATGGCCGCTGAGCCTGTGCGTCTGGAGCCTGTACTCCACAGCAGGGGAGGCCACAACAGTGAGAGGCCCGCGTACCGCAAAAAAAAAAAAAAAAAAAAAAAAAAAAAAAAAAAAAAATCTCAGCATTGTTTTGGTGAAGACTGACAAGCTGATTTTAAAATTTACATGAAAATGCAATGGGCCGCAAATAGCCAAGATGATATTAAAGAAAAACAAATTTAAAGGATCACACTCTACCAGCTACCAAATCTTATTGTAAAGCTTCAGTAAACAAAACAGTACAATATTGGCACAAAGAAAAATAGATCAAGAAAACAATTAAAAGTTGAAAAACTGACCTACACATATATGGACTCATGATGTATGGAAAAGTGGCCCTTCTGCATTATGAAAGGATTGACTTTTCTATAAATGGTTCTGAGTAAATTGATATCTACATGTAATAAATGAAATTTGATTGCTACATCACACCATACACAAATATTAAACCCAGGTCAATTATAAATCTAAATATAAAAGATGAAAAATAAATCTCTCATCATTATGACTTTGGGGTAGTAAGCATTTCTTGAACAAATTCCCTCAAATATATTAAACATAAATGGAAAGTTTGATAAATTAAACAACCCTAAAGTTAAGGTACATCAAAAGAGTATGAAAATAATGCCACAGAGTGAGAGAAGATATAGATAACACATTTATTTTTAAAGGTCAGTTTGCATATTTTTTTCTTACAGTTAATGGGTTTTGTTGTTGCTGCTGCTATTGCTTTTATTGCTTTTAACTTACTCTTTATTGAAGTATCACACATGTAGAAAAATGTACAAATATGCCACCAGACAAAATGTACACACCCTCAAGACCAAGTTTATGCAACATATACACAACTGTATGTGTGGTCTTAAGTAAGACCAAGAAATAGCATATGACCAGAATCTCAACAGCTCTCACCACATTTCCTTTCCACCAATGTGTGACCAAAAGCAAACCCGTATCCTGATTGGTAACAACATAGACTATTATTTACCTCTTTTTAACTTTATTTAAGTGGAATCAAAATGCATGTGTTATTTTGTGTCTGACTTCTTTCTCTTACTATTATGTTCCTGAGTCTTTCCATGTTATATGTATAGCTGTAGTTCTATAATTTTCCTTCCTGTATAGTGTTCCAATGCATGATTAGATTATGATTTACCTACAATCCATGGACATTTTTGTTGGTTCTAATTCAAGACTATTGTAAACAATAGTCTATTAACATTTTTGTGTGTGCCTTTTGGTGGACATATGTATGGGTTTCTGGTAGTTTTAGATCTGAGACAAATTGCTCTCTGAGGTATGCATATGACCACTGTTAATACATAGTTGCCAAAATGTTTTCCAAAATGCTGGCTGCACCACAATTCTTAATCTCACCAGCGGATGTGAGTGTCCTAGTTGCTCTATGTATTTGCCAATACTTGGGAGTGCCAGTCTTTTTTTTATGTTAGATATTTTATTGAGTCAAGTTTAATATGTTCATTGGCCATTTAGAAATGGAAGAGAACATTACTCTCAAGAATTTTTGTCATTTTAAGGAAGTCTTATTAAAAATTTTATGGAGTAATTTGTTGGCTACTTCAGGATGTGATTTCTTTCAGAAGTAACATGATGGTTCTCTGGTTTAAACCTGGACTTGTTTTAAAACTAGGTATTCTTCAAATTAATCCAGCCATTTCTCTCCCTTCTTCATATAGTAGTTTTAAACATTTTTATATTTTTAACCATCTGATATAGACTCGTACCTTAAATTGTACATGCCATGAGTGAATCTAATTTTATCTTTTATCTTCTAAATTCAGGGTCTCTATTCTGAATATAGAAGATGCCCAGTGAATGATTGCTGAGTGACAGATTGATTATGTGAAATTTGCATGACTCATTTTGTTTTTGACATTAGAGAATTTATCATGACTATTTGATCCTGGAAAGAAAAAAAAATTCAATACAGGTCAATCATGCTACCTACTTCTCCTTTGGCACTTTATATCTTTTCTGCTCACATAAATCTCTGAAATCATGTCTGAGAGTGTCTTAGATGAAGACTGAAAACAACGGAATGACCTTTTAGATAATAGGATGGACCACATTAAATGTGTTTGCACCTAAGCTTGAGACTGAAGGAAAATCTTCCTGTCTGAGCATAGGTATTACAATTATGAAAAGATCAATCTCTTACAAACCATGTTGATTTCTATTTTATGGCAATTTATATTTAATAAACCTAAGTGGATCTGCTATTTATTATTACATGCTTAACTTTACTAAATAATTTTAAATCATATTTCTTTCCTACCTCTGAATATAGTGGCAGTAACTGAGTAAATAAGTATAAGGAAAGGCCATTTGCATCTTCCCCAGATCTTACTAATTTTAGACTTGTCTAAGATCGTGACATTCCCATGAAGTCTGATAATACTGTACACTAACACTTTTCTAAAAATAGCTTTTACTTTTCAAAAATGCATCTTTGTCTCCCACTTGGCCTTATAAAATATATCTCATTTTTCTTAGATCATAAGACATTCAGTCCTCCAAATCACTGCTGAACGCATGGAGGTATAAAAACATTGTTTTCTGAAAGAAAAATAAAAATTAAAAGGTAGCTTATTTTTTAAAATCCTTAATTCATTTATATTAAAAATTATTCTCTTCAAACATAAATAGATTTTATAGAGGTAAAGATCATATATTTTAGAATTAAAAAACCTAATTCAAATTTCAGTTTCAATATCCTTTAACCTTGGGCAAGTCACTTAACCTTGCTGTGCTTCAGCTTTGACTGAAGACTGAGATACTTGTACCTATCTCATAGGATTGTTTTAATGAACATAAAAATACTTGGCACAGAGCTTGCATCAGGAATGCATGATAGATGTTCACTAAAAATTATACATTTTTTAACAGAGTGAAACAATAAAATTTTCCACAAATTATCTCTGTCACCCAACAATACAGACTTCTAGTACTGGGTATTTTAAAATTTCACTGGAGACTGTGATCTTTGTTCATTAGATAAACTTGACCTACAATCTATGATCAATAAACATATCCTAGTTTTAGGGCTCACACTGAATAAGGTAAGGTAACATCCTTTCAGAGAGCATGTCAGAGAAAGTGAGACTTTTTATTCTTAATGAAGAGAAAGAAAAAACATTTTTTAAAGAATATGTACCTGGCTCTTCTAGACGAGAAGAGCAATGGCATAAACGGCCACAGCTGTTCAAAATTCACATCCCATGGATTCAGTGAGAAGTCCCAAGGAAATGGGAATTATGCAGTGTATTTTAATAAGTGAATATGTAAAGACCATATTAATTAATTGACTATTTGACTAAGTAATATTCATACCCTAGCGAATGAGTATGAAAGTGAATTACATGTAAATGAATGTAAATACTTGCACATTGACAAAGAGAGGATGCTCTTTGAAGCAACTATTAGTATTGTTAAGTTTTTAATTATAAGCAGAGGCCAAATGTTTGTCAGAATAGATCTTTGAAGTAAAAAAGGAAATAATTTGATATACAAAAATTTGTTTAGGAAAATGGGTTAGGACACATATGTTTTGTGGAAGATGGTGTGCAATTAACAAAGATGGAGAAATTAATCACAGTAGGAGGAGCAGAGTGGAGGTGAGAAGATTATAAATTCCATTTTGAACACATTACATTTGATGTGTTTAAGGAACATGCAACAGCAATAGCAACAGAATGCATGATTAAAGATAGAAACTCGCCTAAGGTGATGTGACATTTATTAAAGGGGAAGCTTTTTATGTTAAAATAGCTCACGATGGCTTGTCTTTAGTTTGTCATTCACCACCTCATAATTTTGCCAGTCTTGGTAATCCTTTTCCTTTAATGGCTGAGCCCTTTGTTTTTTCTTCTTTTCCTTTCATTCATTTTGTTGTTGTTCAAATAATACTTTATGATAACTGAACATGCTATAGTAGAGTCATACATTTCTAATTTGAAAAGAAAGGAAGTAGACACTTGTTTAGAAATCAACAACCTTGACACTTTTAGTTGTGAAAGCGGGAGTTTCTTTTAATTCTGTTCCCCATTAAAACAAAGAAGTTGATCCACTCTATACTTTTATATGGATAATTTGTCCTTGCTTCTCTTCTTAATAGAGTATTATTCTCTCCACACATTTCTAATTTTGTTACAGTAACTTAAAATATTGAAAATGGATATTTAACTTTTTTCTGGTCAAAGATTAGAAAGTACCCTTAATAGAATATCTAAGTCTATACTTATTATTATAAATAAAAGTGATTGAAATTTTTTTTGTCTTTAAAGACTTCTTTTATTTATTTATTTATTTATTTATTTTATTAGTTTCTGCTTTATAACAAAGTGAATCAGTCATACATATACATCTGTTCCCCCATCCCTTCCCTCATGCATCTCCCTCCCTCCCACCCTCCCCATCCCACCCCTCCAGGCGGTCACAAAGCACCGAGCTGATCTCCCTGTGCTCTGCGGCTGCTTCCCACTATCTATCTACCTTACGTTTGGCAGTGTATATATGTCCATGCCTCTCTTTCGCTTTGTCACAGCTTACCCTTCCCCCTCCCCATATCCTCAAGTCCATTCTCAAGTAGGTCTGTGTCTTTATTTCCGTTTTACCCATAGGTTCTCCATGACATTTTTTTTTAAATTCCATATATATGTGTTAGCATACGGTATTTGTCTTTCTCTTTCTGACTTACTTCACTCTGTATGACAGACTCTAGGTCTATCCACCTCATTACAAATAGCTCAGTTTCGTTTCTTTTTATGGCTGAGTAATATTCCATTGTATATATGTGCCACATCTTCTTTATCCATTCATCCGATGATGGACACATAGGTTGTTTCCAGCTCTGGGCTATTGTGAATAGAGCTGCAATGAACATTTTGGTACATGTCTCTTTTTGAATTATGGTTTTCTCAGGGTATATGCCTAGTAGTGGGATTGCTGGATCATATGGTAGTTCTATTTTTAGTTTTTTAAGGAACCTCCATACTGTTCTCCATAGTGGCTGTACCAATTCACATTCCCACCAGCAGTGCAAGAGTGTTCCCTTTTCTCCACACCCTCTCCAGCATTTATTGTTTCTAGATTTCTTGATGATGGCCATTCTGACTGGTGTGAGATGATATCTCATTGTAGTTTTGATTTGCATTTCTCTAATGATTAATGATGTTGAGCATTCTTTCATGTGTTTGTTGGCAGTCTGTATATCTTCTTTGGAGAAATGCCTACTTAAGTCTTCTGCCCATTTTTGGATTGGGTGGTATGTTTTTTGATATTGAGCTGCATGAGCTGTTTATAAGTTTTGGAGATTAATCCTTTGTCAGTTGCTTCATTTGCAAATACTTTCTCCCATTCTGAGGGTTGTCTTTTGGTCTTCTTTATGGTTTCCTTTGCTGTGCAAAAGCTTTGAAGTTTCATTAGGTGCCATGTGTTTATTTTTGTCTTTATTTCCATTTCTCTAGGAGGTGGGTCAAAAAGGATGTTGCTGTGATTTATGTCATAGAGTGTTCTGCCTTTGTTTTCCTCTAAGAGTTTGATAGTGTCTGACCTTACATTTAGGTCTTTAATCCATTTTGAGCTTATTTTTGTGTATGGTGTTAGGGAATGATCTAATCTCATACTTTTACATGTCCCTGTCCAGTTTTCCCAGCACCACTTATTGAAGAGGCTGTCCTTTCTCCAATGTACATTCCTGCCTCCTTTATCAAAGATAAAGTGACCATATGTGCGTGGGTTTCTCTCTGGGCTTTCTATCCTGTTCCATTGATCTATCTTTCTGTTTTTGTGCCAGTACCATACTATCTTGATTACTGTAGCTTTGTAGTATAGTCTGAAGTCAGGGAGCCTGATTTCTCCAGCTCCATTTTTTTGTTCTCAAGATTGATTTGGCTATTCGGGGTCTTTTGTGTTTCCATACACACTGTGAAATTTTTTGTTCTAGTTCTGTGAAAAATGTCGGTGGTAGTTTGATAAGGATTGCATTGAATCTGTAGATTGCTTTGGGTAGTAGAGTCATTTTCACAATGTTGATTCTTCCAATCCAAGAATATGGTATATCTCTCCATCTATTTGTATCATCTTTAATTTCTTTCATCAGTGTCTTATGGTTTTCTGCATACAGGTCTTTTGTCTCCTTGGGTAGGTTTATTCCTAGATATTTTATTCTTTTTGATGCAATGGTAAATGGGAGTGTTTTCTTGATTTCACTTTCAGATTTTTCATCATTAGTATATAGGAATGCCAGAGATGTCTGTGCATTAATTTTGTATCCTGCTACTTTACCAAATTCATTGATTAACTCTAGTAGTTTTCTGGTAGCATCTTTAGGATTCTCTATGTATAGTATCATGTCATCTGCAAATAGTGACAGTTTACTTCTTCTTTTCCAGTTTGGATTCCTTTTATTTCCTTTTCTTCTCTGATTGCTGTGGCTAAAACTTCCAAAACTATGTTGAATAAGAGTTGTGAGAGTGGGAAGCCTTGTCTTGTTCCTGATCTTAGTGGAAATGTTTTCAGTTTTTCACCATTGAGGACAATGTTGGCTATGGGTTTGTCATATATGGCCTTTATTATGTTGAGGAAAGTTCCCTCTATGCCTACTTTCTGCAGGGTTTTTATCATACATTGGTGTTGAATTTTGTCAAAAGCTTTCTCTGCATCTATTGAGATGATCATATGGTTTTTCTCCATCAATTTGTTAATATGGTGTATCACATTGTTTGATTTGCGTATATTGAAGAATCCTTGCATTCCTGGAATAAACCCCACTTGATCATGGTGTATGATCCTTTTAATGTGCTGTTGGATTCTGTTTGCTAGTATTTTGTTGAGGATTTTTGCCTCTATGTTCATCAGTGATATTGGCCTGTAGTTTTCTTTCTTTGTGACATCCTTGTCTGGTTTTGGTATCAAGGTGATGGTGGCCTCATAGAATGAGGTTGGGAGTGTTCCTTCCTCTGAAATTCTTTGGAAGAGTTTGAGAAGGATGGGTGTTAGCTCTTCTCTAAATGTTTGATAGAATTCGCCTGTGAAGCCATCTGGTCCTGGGCTTTTGTTTGTTGGAAGATTTTTTTTTTTTTTTTTTTTTTTTTGCGGTACAGGGGCCTCTCACTGTTGTGGCCTCTCCCCATTGCGGAGCACAGGCTCCGGACGCGCAGGCTCAGGGGCCATGGCTCACGGGCCCAGCCGCTCCGCGGCATTTGGGATCTTCCCGGACCGGGGCACGAACCCGTGTCCCCTGCATCGGCAGGCGGACTCTCAACCACTGCGCCACCAGGGAAGACTGTTGGAAGATTTTTAATCACAGTTTCAATTTCAGTGCTTGTGATTAGTCTCTTCATATTTTCTATTTCTTCCTGATTCAGTCTTGGCAGGTTGTGCATTTCTAAGAATTTGTCCATTTCTTCCAGATTGTCCATTTTATTGGCATAGAGTTGCTTGTAGTAATCTCTCATGATCTTTTGTATTTCTGCAGTGTCAGCTGTTACTTCTCCTTTTTCATTTCTAATGCTATAGATTTGAGTCTTCTCCCTTTTTTTCTTGATGAGTCTGGCTAATGGTTTGTCTATTTTGTTTATCTTCTCAAAGAACCAGCTTTTAGTTTTATTGATCTTTGCTATCATTTCCTTCATTTCTTTTTCATTTATTTCTGATCTGATCTTTATGATTTCTTTCCTTCTGTTAGCTTTGGGGGTTTTTGTTCTTCTTTCTCTAATTGCTTTAGGTGCAGGGTCAGGTTGTTTGCTCGAGATGTTTCCTGTTTCTTAAGGTGGGATTGTATTGCTATAAACTTCCCTCTTAGAACTGCTTTTGCTGCATCCCATAGGTTTTGGGTTGTCGTGTCTCCATTGTCATTTGTTTCTAGGAACTTTTTAATTTCCTCTTTGATTTCTTCAGTGATCACTTCGTTATTGAGTAGTGTATTGTTTCACCTCCATGTGTTTGTATTTTTTACAGATCTTTTCCTGTAATTGATGTCTAGTCTCATAGCATTGTGGTCAGAAAAGATACTTGATACAATTTCAATTTTCTTAAATTTACCAAGGCTTGATTTGTGACCCAAGATATGATCTATCCTGGAGAATGTTCCATGAGCACTTGAGAAAAATGTGTATTCTGTTGTTTTTGGATGGAATGTCCTATAAATATCAATTAAGTCCATCTTGTTTAATGTATCATTTAAAGCTTGTGTTTCCTTATTTATTTTCATTTTGGATGATCTGTCCATTGGTGAAAGTGGTGTGTTAAAGTCCCCTACTATGAGTGTGTTACTGTCGATTTCTCCTTTTATGTCTGTTAGTACTTGCCTTATGTATTGAGGTGCTCCTATGTTGGGTGCATAAATATTTACAATTGTTATATCTTCTTCTTGGATTGATCCCTTTATCATTATGTAGTTTCCTTCTTTGTCTCTTCTAATAGTCTTTATTTTAAAGTCTATTTTGTCTGATATAAGAATTGCTACTCCAGCTTTCTTTTGATTTCCATTTGCATGGAATATCTTTTTCCATCCCCTTATTTTCAATCTGTATGTGTCTCTAGGTCTGAAGTGGGTCTCTTGTAGACAGCATATATATGGGTCTTGTTTTTGTATCCATTCAGCCAATCTGTGTCTTTTGGTGGGAGCATTTAGTCCATTTACATTTAAGGTAATTATCAATATGTATGTTCTATTCCCATTTCCTTAATTGCTTTGGGTTCGTTATTGTAGGTGTATTCCTTCTATTGTGTTTCTTGCCTAGAGAATTTCCTTTAGCATTTGCTGTAAAGCTGGTTTGGTGGTGCTGCACTCTCTCAGCATTTGCTTGTCTGTAAATGTTTTAATTTCTCCATCAAATCTGAATGAGATCCTTGCTGGGTAGAGTAATCTTTGTTGCAGGTTTCTCTCCTTCATCACTTTAATTATGTCCTGCCACTCCCTTCTGGCTTGTAGAGTTTCTGCTGAGAGATCAGCTGTTAACCTGATGGGGATTCCCTTGTGTGTTATTTGTTGTTTTTCCCTTGCTGCTTTTAATATGATTTATTTGTGTTTAATTTTTGACAGTTTGATTTATATGTGTCTTGGTGTATTTCTCCTTGGATTTATTCTGTATGGGACTCTCTGTGCCTTCTGGACTTGATTAACTATTTTCTTTCCCATATTAGGGAAGTTTTCAACTATAATCTCTTCAAATATTTTCTCAGTCCCTTTCTTTTTCTCTTCTTCTTCTGGAACCTCTATAATTCGAATGTTGGTGCGTTTAATGTTTTCCCAGAGGTCTCTGAGACTGTCCTCTGTTCTTTTCATTCTTTTTTCTTTATTTTGCTCTGCAGCAGTTATTTCCACTATTTTATCTTCCACCTCACTTATCCGTTCTTCTGCCTCAGTTTTTCTGCTATTGATCCCATCTAGAATATTTTTCATTTCATTTATTGTGATTTTAATTGATGCTTGATTCATCTTTAGTTCTTCTAGGTCCTTGTTAACTGTTTCTTGCATTTTGTCTATTCTATTTCCAAGATTTTGGATCTTGGAAATAGAATATTGGATCATCTTTACTATCATTATTCTGAATTCTTTTTCAGGTCGACTGCCTATTACCTCTTCATTTGTTATGTCTGGTAGGTTTTTATCTTGCTCCTTCACCTTCTGTGTGTTTTTCTGTCTTCTCATTTTGCTTATGTTACTGTGTTTGGGGTCTCCGTTTGGCAGGCTGCAGATTCGTAGTTCCTATTGTTTTTGGGGTCTGTCCCCAGTGGCTAAGGTTGTTTCAGTAGGTTGTGTAGGCTTCCTGGTGGGGGGGACTAGAGCCTGTGTTCTGGTGGTTGAGGCTCGATCTTATCTTTCTGGTGGACAGGTCCACGTCTGGTGGTGTGTTTTGGGATGCTTGTGGCCTTATTATGTTTTTAGGCAGCCTCTCTGTTAATGGGTGGGGTTGTGTTCCTGCCTTGCTAGTTGCTTGGTATAGGGTGACCAGCACTGTAGTTTGCTGGTCGTTGACTGAAGCTGGGTGCTGGTGTGGAGATGGAGATCTCTGGGAGATTTTCGCTGCTTGATATTATGTGGAGCTGGGAGGTCTCTTGTGGACCCGTGTCCTGAAGTTGGCTCTCCCACTTCAGAGGCACAACACTGACTCCTGGCTGCAGCACCAAGAGCCTTTCATCTACCCGGCTCAGAATAAAAGGGAGAAAAAGTAGAAAGAAAGAATTAGTAGAAGAAAGAAAGAGAGAGAGAAAGAAAGGAAGAAGGAAAGAAAGGAAGGCAGGAAGGAAGAAAGGAAGAAAGGAGGCAGGGATGGAGGAAGGATGGAAAGAAAGAAAGAAAGAAAGGAGGCAGAGAGGGAGGAATGAAAGAAAAAGGAAGAGTGAATGGAAGAAGGGAGGGAGGAAGGAAAGAAAGAAAGAAAGACAGGAGGGAGTGAGGAAGGAAAGAAAAAGAAAGTGAAAGGAAGAGGGGTTAGAGGGAGGGAGGAAGGAAAGAAAGGAGGGAGGGAGGGAGGGAGGAAGGAAAGAAAATGCAAGAGTGAAAGGAAGAAGGGAGGGAGGGAGGGAGGAAAGAAAGAGAGAAAGAAGGAAAGGAGGGGCGGAGGGAGGAAGGGAGGAAGGAAAGGTAGGAAAAAAAGAAAGAGCAGGTAAAGTAAAATAGAATAAAGTATGAAATATAGTAGCGTTATTAAAATTTAAAAGTAATTATTGAAAAAAAAAAAGGACAGAGAGAACCCTGGGACATATGGTGGAAGCAAAGCTATACAGAGAGAATCTTACACAGAAGAATACACATACATATTCACAAAAAGAGAGCAGGGGGAAAAATCAAAAATCTTCCTCTCCAAGTCCACCTCCTCAATTTGGGTTACTTCGTTGTAAAAAGAGGAAAAGGGCGAGAAGTCTGAAATCTTGCTAAGTCCACCTCCTTAATTTGGGATAATTCGTTGTAAAAAGAGGAAAAGGGGGGAAAGTCTTAAATCTTGTCCTCAAAGTCCACTTCCTCAATTTGGGATGATTCGCTGTCCATTCATGCACTCCACAGACGCAGGGCACATCAAGTGGACCGTGGAGCTTTAATCCACTGCCTCCGAGGCTGCACAGAGAGATTTCCCTGTCTCTTCTCTGTTCTCACAGCTCCCGGGTCTCAGCCTTGGACCGGCCCCGCCTCTGCGCGTAGGTCGCCGGAGGGCGTCCGTTCTTCGCTCAGACAGGATGGGTTTAAAGGAGCCGCTGATTCGGGGGCTCTGGCTCACTCAGGCAGAGGGGAGGGAGGGGCGCGCAGAGTGGGGCGGGCCTGCGGCGGCAGAGGCCGGAGTGACGTTGCACCAGACCGAGGCGCTCCGTGCGCTTTCCCAGGAAAGCCGTCCCCGGGTTCCGGGACCCAGGCAGTGGCGGGGCGCACAGGGCCCCCGGAAGGCGCGGCGGACAGTGACCCGCGCTCGCACACAGGCCCCGCGGCGGCGGCAGCAGCAGCAGCAGCCCCAGCGTCCCACGCCCGTCTCCGGGGTCCGCGCCTTTAGCCGCGGCTCGCGCCCGTCTCTGGCGCTTCCCAAAGCAGCCCTCTTAATGCCCTCTCCTCGCGCACCAGGAAACAAAAGGGAAGAAAAAGCCTCTTGCCTCTTCGGCAGCTCCAGACCCTTTCCCCGGACTCCCTCCGGGCTAGCCGTGGTGCACTAACCCCCTCAGGCTCTCTTCCTGCCGCCAGCCCCAGTCCTCTCCCTGCGCTCCGACTGAAAGCCGATACCCGAGCCTCAGCTGCCAGCCCCGCCCGTCCGGGTGGCCGAGCAGACAAGCCTCTCGGGCTGGTGTGTGCCTGAGGGCACCGATCCTCTGTGCCGGAATCTCTCCGCTTTGCCCTCCACACCCGTGTTGCTGTGCTCTCCTCCGCTACTCCGAAGCTTCCCCCTCCGCCACCTGCAGTCTCCGCCCGCGAAGGGGCTTGTAGTTTGTGGAAACCTTTCCTCCTTCACGGCTCCCTCCCACTGGTGCAGGTCCCGTCCCTATCCTTTTGTCTCAGTTTATTCTTTTTTCTTTTGCCCTATCCAGGTATGTGGGGAGTTTCTTGCCTTTTTGGGGGGTCTGAGGTCTTCTGTCAGCGTTCAGTAGGTGTTCTGTAGGAGTTGTTCCACGTGTAGATGAATTTCTGATGTATCTGTGGGGAGGAAGGTGATCTCCGCGTCTTACTCTTCCGCCATCTTCCCAGTTACCCCGTGATTGAAATTTTTAAATTTCATACATTTTTGCTTAGTTACTGAAATATGTGTAGATGACTAGTGTAAGTAGGATATTGACTGGACCTTGTTTTTCAGAAAAATTGTGTCTTTTTCCCATTGCTAACTCATACTACATCCCAGAATGACACTATTGTCAAGCCTGGGAAAGAGTCTAGGGACATGGGAGTTATGAGAAGTAGCAATCACCTGGGTTAATAATGGAAAATATTAAATTACCTGATCTTTCTCACTGAATCACAGCTCCCAGTAAGGGATGTTGTACAGAGATGAAGTAAATTCCCTGTTATTCCAGGCATATGCCTTGAAGCTTGGGTAAGGGGTTAGGGGTTGGTTCTGAAGCAGGGAAAGCACAGAGGCTAGTATGTGATATGGACTTTGGTCTGGCTGACTAGATATGAACTAGAAAGGAAATTTTCAAGATTTTTTGGGGGGTAACGGCATTCAGATGACTGAGCCACACTTGAGTTTTTGTCTGAATTCTTATTCATTCATTCATTCTTTAACATATATTTATTGAAGGTAATATTTGCTTGCAAAAATACTTTACACATTTTAACATATCATTGTTCATTTTGTGCCAAAATATAAAACTATATATTGTGGTTTGGATTGTTTTAATATGTTTCCAAAGATCATGTATCCATTCATATTAAGAGGAAACATATAGAAATAATATATGTCAGTCATTACACCAGGTGATGGTGAAAATATTTTGATGTCATTCCTTGAATACTACCCCCTCCACATGCTGGAATAGATCAGTTCAGGAGAAATAATGTAATTTCCCTAACTCATCTTTTTGTTAACTCATATTAGACACTATAAATTCATTTTAATTCATTTAAATGGATTTCATTTAAATTCAAGCATAAACTCTTTTTAATTCATATTATACATTTTGAAAAATATTTTTATGCTTCTGGATTAGATAATTGCTGCTGGCCTATAAATCAAGAGTAATGAGGCTCTAAGGATCTCAAATTCTTTTTTCGTTGTTGACTTTGTTATGATTAGTATTACAGAGATATTAGTGCAAATACCACCTATAAAAACAAATCACATTAAATTTATGCTGTTAGTCAAATCTTAGTAGCTGTTTATATCTAGGTCTATATACTACAGAATTTAAAATGGAATGAAGAAAATTTAAAAAGCTTTCAGTTGCTTAATTGTTAAAGAAAATTATTTTAGAAAAAAAAGGTAAAGAAATTGAAGTGTTTAATCTAGAAAGAGTTGAGAATACAAATGAACTTATTGTCTAAGAAAGTTGTTTCTACTTCATACAGCAAGTTGAACGAGACCTCAACAGAAAAATGGAATGTAGATGAGATCTCAGGGGCTATTTGTCTGATGGCTGTGAAACAATGGAACGTGTTATTGGAAAAAATTTTGGTTCACTTATAATGAACCAAAACGTTGACTAGTTATCAACATTATAACTAGTAATTTGCTGAGGAAGTCACTTTGGTTCCAGTGGAAAAGAATGGATGTAATGAGTATTAGGACCCTGAATTTTCAGTAGCCATGGACTATAAGTTGCAGGATATCTACCTTTCCATCTATATTGTGAGTTAAGGATGCTATAAAACAGCATCACAGACTGAATTTACAAGCTCAGGGTGACCAAATCCTGTAATACTACACTACACAGTGAACTTTTATATTTTAATTTTTGTTTGTAAAACTCATATTCTTTCAAAATTGGAACTAAAATTCTTGTTCTCCAGGTTTTAACTTTCTTCTTTGAACTCACATAAAAATTTCAAACATTTTTTTCTGTCCCTATTCTGCTTGAATTATTTCCCCCAGTCTGTCATTCTTCATGTTCTGCTATGAATCCTCATGTGTCTCTGCTGTGACTCTGGTATTTATCCCTACCCTGGTAATCCTCTCTCTACTTCAACTGTGACTTTTGCCCTACTCTTTGTCTTAACTGACTCCTCTCTCACTGTCTGTTTGCACCACAATGCCTTAGGCCCAACAAACCAAGTCACTGAATCATCTTCCAGACTCTAACCACGGCCCAAATAATGTCTTGTCTTCCAACTGTCAAGTGACTACTTATTTGGATAAATATAGTTGTTATGCCCATCTTTATATATTTTCTCTGAACTCTCTGTCCCAGGGTATTGATGCCTCCATTATATAGATTTATATATACTCTTAAGTCTCAATTTCATTTTGTTTAGTTCCATTTATCTTTCCTTCTTCTCCTTTCCTTGTTCACAATATAAATTGACTTCTCAGTTTTAATTGTCCCTCTTCTCCCCACCAAGGATAACCAAGAACATCTGCTTTGAATCAAGGATTCACACCATAGGGAAACTGGAGAGGAATACAATGCAGCACCTGTCCTCAGAATAATATGGTTTCCATGGGAATAGAATACAACTATAGGAACACACAAGAACAGCCTATAGTCAAATATTTAATTCTGTGTGATTGGCTAGGTATATGTACAAGAATAGCTTTTTATGCAGTACCACATTTTTCATTCGAACACAGATCTAAAACCATTAATCATGTTAAAGAAAATTAGGATGGGTTTTGTGTGTGTGTGCACACATACGCACACACATATACACATTCAAAAGGTGCAGGAGAGATATTGGAGTCAGATAGAAATGGATTCTAGTTCAGGTTCCAACATGTAATAGCTCTGTGACTTGAGTCAACCTATTTCATTGATACAAAGCTAATGAGGACACTAATTCTTACCCCATGGAATTATTGTAAAAATTAACTGAAATACTCATGTTAATATCACCATGCCTGACTCCCAGTAAGCAATCAATAATTATTGCCCAATTGAATGAGTGTCAACCACTTATTACTAGTGTATAACCTTGCTAGTCACTTAAACCTCTCTTAAGCCCTACCTGTAACACTGGGATAAAAATAGTACTGAGCTCATAGAAAGCTGGAAGAGCTAAGTGAGAAAATCCAAGTAACAGAAAAATGTCTGGCATCTAATGGGTATACTCAGTAAACATCAATTATTATTATTACTAGATTATGTTAATTCTCCCTTGTTTTACTTCATCCATATCTCAAAATTTAAATTCTATCACTTTTATAAAATACACACATTACATTTGAAATAAGAAAGGTTAGTTTTTGTTTGCTATTTTTTTTTTAGTTTTTTTAATAATAAAAAAAAAAGCTTCAGTTATCTCCACATCCTGTTTTCTGGGATTTGATATCACTCCACAAGCTCAGATGGCTCAGAGCTTGAACATAAAAGTACAGTGAATTTAGATGTGGCTAAACTTCCCTAATTCCATAAGAATCTTTTTTTTTTCTTTCATACTCCAACTTAAACAAATAGAAAGCACTTTAGAGCACTTTTATTTATATTTTATTGTAATATGGGCTTAACCAAGGCCATGAAGCCACAGTGGGGAAAAAAAAAAGAAGGAAGGAAGGAGAAAATCAAGAAGAAAGGCATGAGGATCGGCATACTCTCTAAAGATATATGCATTGGTGACATTTGACAACTGCTGCTCTGATAAACCTCCCAAGGATTCTGTGACCTGATGTCCCTGAATTTAACACCCATTAAATCTCGTTGGCCCCTCCCATTGCACATCAATGCCCAATTAGGGAAGAAAGTTTGTGGTGGGGACCAAATGAAAATGTTCTGTCAATGATAATCATGCAAAGTAGGGCTTACCAAACATTCCAAGTGCAAATACGTGTATGTAAGGCAAAAAATATCAAAGGCATTTAATAGCAGTTATAGTTAAAAGAAATTATACTTTTAGTTTCTGTTGATCAAGAAAATACTAATTACAATTTCAATGGATTATCTTAAAATGTTTAAATGTATTTATAGTGTGTTAATTATAACATCATTCTTCATACACTGGAAAAACATATGTATATGGAATTGTATTTAATACACTGCATTGGCATTACCAGGTACTTGAACATGGTTGAATAAATGCATACGAGTGACTGAGCTATGTTCACATTTTTATTCTCCACATTTTGCACAGGTTCTGGAACATATCATATCAGAAACTTTCCAGAAGCATTTGCTGAGTTATTTCCTTTGCTTATATAGATCACACTTGCAACACATGCCTTTGGCTCACCCTTTGGGACTAGAGCACTGCACCTACTCTGGATTATTGTCAATAATTCAACTCATAGAAAGGTAGGAGCAAGATTGAGAAGAGCAAGCTTTATTTTTAAAAAGTACTGGAGTCAAAAAAATAAGGATGGAGATAAAAGAACATGTGCACCATTTGTAAAGTCCCATTGCTGTTTGTATATTTGTATAATAAAGTAAACAAATGCTTATATGAATATAGACCAATAGTATATATATACACTATAAATAATTTGCACATCCTAATTCCCAAATTCATTTATCTAAAGTAATGTCTAGAAACCAAAATTTACTTAGGAAAATAGAATGCTTTAAATTAAATTTAAATTAAAGCTAAAGAATACTTGCAAGATAACTCTAAACCTGAAAAGGTACCTCATCATCTAAATAGAGGCTAAGATCACACATTTGAAAAAATGTCAGCAACTGTCACTAAAATGTGAGTTACAGAAAGTGCACCCACTTGGATATATGCATTTGTTCAACTATAATGTTTAGTAGGTAGAGATTTGGCTTAGTGTTTACTGCTATTAATGGTGCTTAATATGAGTAATTTCCTCCTTATCCATAATGAATAAAATTATTTTAAAATGATCAATAAGGTAAAAGTGAGTATGTGATGTGTGTGAATTAAGTGTGATTACATTTTATGCTAGGTGAAATGTTGGAGAATTTTTCTTTATCTTTCTCCATGACAGCTAGATTTTTAGTTAAACTTATAATTCAGGGACTTCCCTGGTCGTCCAATGGTTAAGATTTCACCTTCCAATGCAAGGGATGGGGGTTTGATCCTTGGTCAAGGAGCTAAGATCCCACATGTCTAGTGGCCAAAAAACCAAAACATAAAACAGAAGCAATATTGTAACAAATTCAATAAAGACTTTAAAAAAAAAAAATGATCCACATCAATAAATAAATAAATAAACCTATAGTTTATCTTAAATTTGAAAGGGTTACACAACGTATAGAAATTTGAAAGAATATAGTATAAAAAGTATTCAAGTGATAAAATATCAGCAGTTAACAAACCTAGAGTTAAGTTTAGAAATGAGAGATAACATATAATATATAAGTAATAAAAGTAGTGACAAACAGTCAAAAAACTCTCCCCCCAACTTCCATCAATTAAAAGTAAATTAGGGTCAAAGAACACCAAGCATATACCATTCCGTGGTGCTAACAATTTCTTCAGGAAGATCACAGGTAATGCTGTATTTTTAATTCATGCTTATGGGATAATGATAATTCAGAGAAAGCATAAAGGAAAACTGACTAAGGGCCTGTTCACCAAAGTAGCCAGATGGACCATTGTCACAGAACTGACCATGTCTACTAATTGCTTGGCTGCACATAGATACAACTGAAACGTTCCCAGCTGCTGGTAAAGAATTTAGCAAAATATCAAATATGGTGTCAATAATTTAGGTACATTAACAGTTCAGTTACAAAAAAAATGGGAAATAAGCTAGAAAAAATGGGTCATTGGAACAAAAAAATACTTTATATACTTTGCTTCAGTAAAAATTCCCTAAAATGACAAGAGATATATTGACAAATTAAATAGACTTTAGTCTCTCTTTTCTTTAGCAGCATCTTATATGAACTCAAGTTTTGTCAGATTTTCGAGCAATTGTTTTTTTAAATTATTATTGTGATTAACACATGAAAACATGAAACCTATTCGCTTAAGGAAATTTTAATGTACAGTATTGTTAACTCTATGCTCATAGTTTTACATCAAATATTTAGAATTTTTCATAATGCATGATTGAAACTCTATACTCACTGAAGAGCAACTCCTCATTTTCCCCTTCCACCAGCCCTGGTAATCACTGTTCTACTCTCTGATTTTATGAAATTATTTAAGAAACATCATATAAGTGGAAGCATGTAGTATTTGTTTTTCTATGACTGAATTATTTCACTTAGCATAATGTCCTCAAAGTTCATCCATGTTGTAGCCTATAGTATATTTAAGGCTGAGTAATATCCCGTTGTATGTATATGCCATATTTTTTCCACCCTTGGCTATTGAAAATAATACTGCAATGAACATGAGAGTGCAAATATCTCTTCTAGATCTTGTTTTCAATTCTTCTGGATAAATACACAGAGTTGGGATTGCTGTATCATATGGCAGTTCTATTTTCAATGATTTGAGGAACCTCCATACTGTTTTCCATAGCAGCTGCATCATTTTACATTCCTAACAACAGTGTACAAGGGTTCCAATTAATCTACAACCTTGATGACACATTATTATTTTTTTCTTTTTTAAAAAGTAATGGCCATTGTATCAGGTATGAGATGATATCTCATTGAGGTTTTGATTTGCATTTCCCTAGTGATTAGTGACGTCGACTATTCTTTTTCATACAATTGTTGGCCAGTTATATGTCTTCCTTGGAAAGATGTCTACTCAGGTCCTTTGCCCATTTAAAAATTATAAATATAAATATATATATATATATATATATATATTGCTACTGAGTTATAGGAGTTCTTTCTATATTTTATATATTAACCACTTAACAGATATACAGTTTGCAAATATTTTCTCCCACACTTTAAGACAATCTTTTGGGGGGGGTGGGAGTTTATGTTCACAACGAAGTTGAGAGAAAGGTACACAGATTTCCCATATATATGCCCTGCCCCCACACATGCATAACCTCTCCCACTCCTCAAAATGGTATAATTTTACGAAGAATGAATCGACATTGACACATCATAATCACCCAAAATCCATAGTACATTTTAGAGCTCACTCTTGATATTGTACATTCTGTGTTTTTATTTATTTATTTATTTATTTATTTATTCATGGCTGTGTTGGCTCTTCGTTTCTGTGTGAGGGCTTTCTCTAGTTGCGGCAAGTGGGGGCCACTCCTCATCGCGGTGTGCAGGCCTGTCACTATCGCAGCCTCTCCTTGCGGAGCACAGGCTCCAGACACGCAGGCTCAGTATTTGTGGCTCATGGGGCTAGTTGCTCCGTGGCATGTGGGATCTTCCCAGACCAGGGCTCAAACCCATGTCCCCTGCATTGGCAGGCAGATTCTCAACCACTGCGCCACCAGGGAAGCCCCATTCTGTGGTTTTGACAAGTGTATAATGTACATATCATTATACTATCATACAGAATATTTTCATTGCCCTAAATATTTTCTGTACTCCACCTATTCATCTTTCCTTCCACGCTCCTGGCAGCCACTATCGTTTTGCTGTCATCAAAGTTTTACCTTTTCTAGAATGTCATATTAGGGAAATCATGATATTTCCAGAATCAAAAAGTATTTAGCCTTCTGGGATTGTCTTCTTTCACTTATGTATGAATTTACAATTCCTCCATTTATTTTCATGACTCGATAGCTCTTTTTGTTTTAGTGCTAAATAATATTTCATAGTCCAGATATACCACAGTTTATTTATCCGTTCACCTACTGAAGGACATCTTGGTTGCTTCCAAATTTGGTAATTATGAATAAAGCTGGTATAAGCATTTGTGTGCAAGTTTTTGCATGGGTATAAGTTTTCAGCTCATTTGGGTAAATACCAAGGAGTGCAGTTACTGTGTCATATGGTGGGATATTAACCTCTTATAGACATATCATTTGAAAATATCTTTTCACATTTGGTAAGTTGCCTTTTTGATTTGTCGATGGTTTCCTTTGATGTACAACAGCTTTTAAGTTCATTTGGGTCATATTTGCTTATTTTTGCTCTTGTTTTCCTTGCCCGAGGAGACATTTCCAAAAAATATTGCTGAGGCTGATGTCAGAGTGAACTGCCCATGTTTTCTACTAGGGGTTTTGTGGTTTCAGGTCTTACATTTAGGTCTTTAATCCATTTGGAGTTAATTTTTTTTTTTGTATATAGTGTGAGAAGATGTTCTAATTTCATTCTTTTGCATGTAGCTGTCTAGTTTTCTCAACACCACTTATTGAAGAGACAGTCTTTTCCCCAATATATATTCTTGCCTCCTTTGTTGTAGATTAATTGACCACATGTGCATGGGTTTATTTCTGGGTTCTCTATTTTGTTCCATCGATCTACATATCTGTTTTGTGCCAACACCATACTGTTTTGTACTATAGGTTTTTAGTATAGTCTGAAGTTAGGGAGCGTGAAGTTTTGTCCTTTTTTCTCAAGATTTCTTTGGCTATTTGGGCTGTCTGTGGTTTCATACATACTGGAGTCTGTGTTTGTATTAATTAACTCTCATTGTGGCGGTGGTGGCACACTTATCTACAGAGAGACTTTGTGCTAAATAGGGGACAAGGGAGCCATAATCTCTGTTCTCACAGGACTCACGGGCTAGCTGGTGAGACATCGCTGGACAAATAGTAACAATAAAATGAAGTAGGTGTTGTGACAGACAGTCAGCTTGCTGTGGGACTAAACATCCCAGTTCCTTGAGAATCACAGCAGATTTACCAGAGGAAGTGATGTTCAAACTGAGACCCAAAGGAGAAGCGGGAGTTGGCCAAGCAGCTCCAGATCAAGAACACTGTAAGTTCAAAGGCTCAGGGAAAGTGGTGTATTCACGGAAACAGGGAAGTTCAACACGTTTGCAGGGCAGAGTTGGAGAGGAAAGTCATAAAAGATGGGGCTAAGTCATGAAGGACTTTTAAAAATACCAAGGTGTTTGTAGTTTGTCCCCACTCCACAACATATAAAGGCAGGCAACAGACAATTCCTGAATTAAATAAAATACTGAGCAAAATGAAGATTGCAGGAATAGGGGAAAGAAGGTCCATATTTTCCTATCAATACAGAGTATTAATTCCAGGTGTTTTAACAGTGATATGAATTATACTCAATTGATACTTTGTAAAATACTTGTGAGGTCGAAGGTCCAGGACATTCATAGTTTGAAATTTACTGTACCTTTAACAGTTTTACTTATTGTCAGTACCTCTTAATCAAATGCCATAAAATAAAATAGATTTGATAATATTCTTAAGAAATAAAGACGTCAATGATGTGCAAAAGTGCTTTTAAATCCAGAAGAACGTGGCAAAGTCAGGTTGTACCGATACAGGTCTTTTTGTTGCAAGTAAAAGAAAACAACTCTAGCTTATGAACAGAAATAGAAATATGATGTAAGGATGCAGGTATGCCTTACAGAGCCCAGAGACAAGTTTATATCTGGCTCTGGCCACAAGAAGGTCATGTGGTAAGGAAATGGAAAATCATCAGGGTCATCTCTGTGTGTTGTTCTCTTTCCTGTCCTCACTTAACTATACTCTTTTGCTCTCCCCCTAGACTGGGGTTCTCAATTCCCCAGTGTGACAGTGGAATATGAGTAACTATCTTGTTCTAATGGAAGTGATGGCAAAGACAAGTCACAGCTTCTCCCTTCACACTATAAATTTCAAGAAGAAAAACTTTGAGCGGCCCCAGAGCAGATGTCCACACTTAGTCTATTCAGTGAGCATCAGAATTACAGGGTTACAGAGTTCATGTCTCCTGGCCATCCAGGCCTATGCATTTGGAGAGCTGGTCCCCTGAAAGGTGCCACTTTGAACTAGCAAGAAACCTCAAAATTCTATACAGCACTAACAAACTAAAGACTTCTATTCTAATAATTGTGTTATTAATTGTATTTAGTAATTTAAAGTGTGCAGCTGTATTATGTCTATTAATATATCTGCCTAAGGTATAATACATTTTTAATAATCTTCTTTATGTATTTTATCTGTTGACACAAGAGAAGCTATACTGAGTTAGATAGTTTTGAATGATTCCATTCTGAAGGAGAAACCAAAGGATATCTTGTGTGAGAACTGTTCCACTCAGTGAGGTATTCTATAATCTTTCTGTAAGTAAATTTTCTTAATAAAACTTTTTCAATGACACAAATAGCACGATTAAATCTCCTTTATTATATGACTCATTAGTATGTGAATTTAGGTAACGTATAGATTGAATCATATCTTGAGCATGCCAATAACATAATATAACTCCCTTGGGGGCTTTAATGGATTTAGAAAACAGTCTGGTTTACCTTATCATCATGTTAATATAGCACAAAACTTTAATATGCAAAGAGTTAACTTAGAAAATACATCTATAATAAAAGAATCATGGTAAGTACAAAAATAATAATTGCTCAACTTGAAAATATTTTTCAGTATTTCACAACTCATTTCTGGGAGATGCCTCAGCAGCAGTACTCATATTTGGACCTTGAATTGAGGCCCCAAAAAACATTATTTAAATTACCATGTAATTCAAGATGGTCCTTATGTTCTAAGTACTGTGCTTAGCTTCACATGAACTCCAGTAAGTAATACTTTTGTACAGATGTCAACTCAATGCATGATTCTTTCATTTAAGTAGTTCATCTAAGTCTGATGTTGATTAAAACACAACTCATCATTAAGCTCATCTAAATATACCCATAAATATTTATCATGGCTGAATTCCATTCAGATTTAATTTGGAGGTCCTAAAATGCACATCACAGTAGAAAATGCAAAGAATGACACTAACTTAGGGTGTGAGATGCAACTTCATCCATATGAATCACTACAGAAGTCAATAGATGACATGGGTAACAAACTGGAATAGGTTTCCTATTCTCATCAAAATGTATATCCCTGATGGTTTAGATCTAATCAGTAATGAGGTAAATCTATGAGTAACATATTCTTAAATGGGGTTTACAGACAAAATTCAGAATTCTGCTTCTTTGGCTAAACAAAAAATAGCTCTTGTTAAAAAGATTGAATGTTGCCTCATAAAGGTAGCAATTCATGGTTGTTCAAAGTTTTTCCAAACATAAATCTCAAGCCATATTCAATGACGATGCTATTAAAGCTTAGCTAGATCCAAGGAAGATGAATTAAACCAAGAAATGGTGGCATCATTTTAAAAGCTAAATTTGTCCTAGGATCACATAGATAATTTTTTTCTTTCAATATCTGGAGTTGTAGCAGATATTTTTAAATGAATGTAGATATATTGACATTGAGCAGTGGTTTATTAAATCCCACTCTTGATATTAGATACTTATAGAGGATAGAAAAAAAGTGAGTTGTGCTATTCTATTGTTAGAAGAAACTGTATAGGTCACCCTGTCTGACCTCCCACTCAAAGCAAAAGCTTTAGTACAATAGCCCTGTTACAGTGAATTGTTTAAACATTTGAAGTGTTTCAGAGCTGATGTCATTATTTTAGCCTATTTCATTATTTACAATTCTTAGAAGTTCCTCCCTATTGTAAGTTACAATGTTCTACTTATTGTTTCCACCATTTTGTCCTAATAAAACTTCATAAAAGTATCAATTTCGTCCTTGCCTCCCAGATGCTCATAATCTAATTGGATTTTAAGGTTTATTTCAAATGGCAAGTTTCAAAGTTTCAAGTATCCATATTTTTCAGACCTGATATGGAAACCATTGAAAAGAAAAATAATAATCATTAAATCCATGGAAAATTCAAATCCTTAACTTAATAATTTCTACATTAAACTGAGTTCAAAGCAAATAAAACGTTGTTTTACATATTACATATTTCATTTAGAATGCCAACTAATGCTTTCATAATTGAGTGTTTTTATTTACAAGCTAGGAATCCACACTGGTAAAATAATTTTTTCTTCTCTTATTAGTGAAATGTATTTATTTATTGATGAATATAAGTTGGACCAAATTCAGAATTAATTTTCAACCCTGCATAATAAGAGAACTCAATCTCAGTAATCTATGAATTTCTATATGTAATTGCAAGGGTTATTTCATTTATGAGATAATTTGGAAGTTATCTTTAATCTTCCCATTTTCTAGAAAAGCAAACCAAAGCCAGGAAAAATAAGCATATTTTATATACTCACACATCAATTACTTGTAAAGGCAGAAATATAATAACGTCTCCTGTCTTCTAAACAAGTTCTTTTTTTCTTTATTTCATTGCATGATAAATCCTGAACTTGGAAACTTACCCAAAGTTACTGATAATAGTCACACACAAAAAAGAATATTCTACAATAACTATTAAATTATTTTTCCCTCTTTTGATGTGTTCTTTAAAGAGGAATAAATTATGTTAAAAAGTTTTCAAAATTAATTAAGTGATAAAAAATCTTTCTGATGTCTAATAATATATACAAAACCTTTTATATTTTCAATAAATGTCACATATCTTATTTTTGCAGCCATTATTTTTGCTTTAGTTAGATGAGCCAAGGATGTGAACCTGAATTCTCGGTTTGTTGATATTTTTATCAGCATCAGTGGCTTTAAAAATACTAATAGGTAGATGCTATTTTTCATCATATTCCTTGCACTCATTTTTAAAAAAATAAACCAAATGCTTATTAAATTCTTAATAGCCTCACACAGTTTCCATTATCTCCAATTTTTGTTTGAAAATCTGTGTCATTTCTCATGCTTTATCTTAGCTCATCGTTTGAATACACAGCTAGATTCAGAAAATAAGTATTATATAAATAGGAGATTAAATATTTTTCTCTCAGAGCAGATGAAGAAAAATATCCAAATACAATCTCAGTCATGACATCTTTCCGTGTTTATAATTATCTTGACATTTTACATTTTTATAATTATTCCTTATGGTTCTCTAAGTTTTAAATCATTTCAAATCTTGTAAATTCAAATAAATATTTTAATTAAAAATTAATTGGTGATTTGTGTAACTACACCCATACCTGTATTAAAATTGTTTGATCCATAACTTAGTTCTTTCTACTATCAAAAAATCTGAAATTTTCTTCAATCAATACTTGGCTTTCTTTTAGTCTTATTAAATGCTTCTCAAAGCCTTATTAAATATTTATTTAGGTCCCAATTTTCTGAAAAGAAAAAAGAATGTTTTCAATAAGTGAAAAATTTCATAAACATAATTTAACAAACATAAAAATATCATTAAAATTTTGAAAACAAAGTATAAATAGCATAAATGTATGAGAAAATCCAGGCTACATAAGCTATAATAGGTTAACAATAAATACAGATGTATTATACCAGGAAGCCTGAGCAAGGATTAAAATATGGATAAGAGCGCAAGGGATGATATTTTTCTCATCTAAAAAACAAACATGAAGCAATCAAAATACCAAAAATCAAGAAATCACTTTTGAGGCTATTTTGTTCCAAGCACTTACAAACATTTCTTGTTGTTTTTTTTCCCCCTCTTTAATTGTAAAACTCATTGAAAGAATTGTCTGTATCAAAGTCTCTAATTCTCCTCCCCCTATTTTTCTTAAATCCATTCTACTCATCTTCCCACTACCCCATCACTACATCAAAGCATTCTCCATAAAGCCATTAATGGTCCTCATAGTGCTAAATCCCGGGACACATTCTCACTGCACATCTCCCTTGACTTTAGCATTTGACACAGTAGCTGAGTATTCTCTGTTTAAAACAGGTAAATATTGTGGTTCCCTTAGATTTCTTCTTCATTGGTCATTCTTCTCAGTCTCCTCTCATGTTTTATTATTTTCCTAATGTCTATTGGAATACTCCACACCTCAGGCCTTGGGTGTTTTCTCTTCTTTATATACATTCACCTGCTTAATGATCTCATCCAAGCCCATCACTTTAAATATCAAGTACCTACTGGAATTTCTCAAATGTCATATATATATATATATATATATATATTCAACCTGGACGTTGCTACCATACTTCACTCTCACATATTTAAGTATCTACTTAGTTTCTCCACTTGGATATCTAATAGACATCTCAAATTCAAATATCCAAAAATAAAGTTTAATATTCTTGAATTTGAAAACTCCTAAATCCAAGCTTCCACTTGCTTAGGCCAAAACTTTGGTGACATCTTTGAGTTCTCTCTTTCTTTTTTTAAATCACTTTCCACAATCCATTTGTCAATAAATATTTTTCACTTTGCTTTCAAAATATGTCTGGAGAAAGAGACTTCCCACTGTTTCCATTTCTCACACCTTGATCCAAGCTACTGTGTTCTCTTCTTGTAACATTACAGTAGCCTCTGAAGTATTTTCCTGCTCCCACTCTTGGGCCCAGTCTTAGCTCAGCCCAGTCTTCCCTTCAAGAAGATTCTAAGAAAAGTATTCAAGCAAATGCAGTTTATTTGGGAGGTGTTCCCCAGAAACACTGTTGAGAAATGGAGAAGTGAGGTATGAAGGGAAGAAAATTAATTAAACTTATGTCATGAGCAAGATACCACTGGCAGTAATTTGAGCTTAATTAAGAAGGGGCCACCATGGTGATGCTGTGGAACACACATCTCAGAGTTATCCCTGCCAAGGAGTGAGAGAGAGCTGGGGTATTTATCCACCAACAACCATGAGCCATAGCTTGAGAGTGCTTCTGATTTGTGCTCTATGGCACATTTAATTGGCTGAGTATGTGGGCAGGTTATGCTCTCATATCCTTTAAGAGAGGGCATAGAGAAAGACTTTATGGAAAATGTCACAGGAATTGGAAGTGAAGCTGGTGAGTTAAGCACTGAGCAGGGAGTGCTGATAAGAGTGGAGTCAATACAGCATTTGATATATGCTCTTACAGGCTATTTTAAATCCAGCAACAGTGATCCTATAAAACATAAATCAGATCATTCACTTCTCTGCTCGAATCCTTCTAATGGATTCCCATCTCACTTGGAGAAAACAAAATCTTAAGTCCACTCAATGGCTTGCAAGATCTTATCAGATATTCCATCTGGTCCCCAACTACATCCATTTTCCCTGCCATTTACTCCTTGCTTTTCCACACATACCCTAG
The DNA here is from genome assembly GCF_025265405.1 of Mesoplodon densirostris. NCBI lineage: Eukaryota > Metazoa > Chordata > Mammalia > Artiodactyla > Ziphiidae > Mesoplodon > Mesoplodon densirostris. The sequence goes on along the minus strand of NC_082670.1, from coordinate 42,748,810 downwards.
GTATGATTCTACCTCAGGGCTTTTGCCATAGCAGTTTCCTTTGTCGGAAATGTTCTTTCCTGGGGTATCTGTATGGGGTTCTCTCTCCCTTCTAAAGATCTTTGCTCAATTGAGAACTTTCCTGACCATCCAATTGTAAAATGAACCCATCCTTACCAAGTATTCCCTGACCCACCCCCTGCTGTTTTATTTTTTCCACAGCACTTAACTTCATCTAAATTTTTAATATATATATTTTACTTATTGCTTTTGTTCATTGTCTCTCAACTCCCAATAGATATGAGCTCCACAAGGACAGGGATTTTTTCTGTCTTGTTCATTTTTCTATCACCTATCCTTCTAACACAACTGGACATAACTTACCCACAAGGAAAAGACAAAAAAGCCAAAAACCCCAACCATGACTACAACATTAAATACCATTGAATATCATTACTTAATAAGAGAGAGAGCAAATAATCAGGAAACAAATTAACTTTCTCAATCTTTGAAATATGTATGTTATTTTTAAATGAGTTTTTGTAAATAGGACAAAAGAAAAATTTATATCCTTCAGAAAATTTTTATTTTATACACTCATACATAGGTATTTTTTTATAAAGCTTAGGGCATACAGTTTATCTCTTTATACAGGCAATCTTAGAGAAGTGGTTCAGGGTACCTTAACCTAATTATGTTTCCAGTTCTTATTTGGCATATCAATAGAACATGGAGAACTCTGGATAATAAAAGATGACTATTCTTCCTAACCCAGTTTTTTTTCACATTTTTAAAGTAACAGAAATATTAAAACCACTTTGATGCAGAACTAAATATGACAGAGATAAAATTTGAGCTGTGTGTGGAGGGCTGGCTATTGCCTCCTGTTCCATTTGTCCCTGCCATGATTTTGACAGGGCCATATCCAGAAAAAAAAGTCATTCCTTGAAGATAGTTCAGCTCTTGAAGTCAGGCATATATAAGGGAAAGATGATGAAGGCTAGAATTCAGATTGTTCCTTTAATGGTGGTCTATTACCTCCACAAAAAGTAGACCTCTTTTTTATGGATATTCAGTACTTTCCAATGGGATTTAATTTTGTGACTGGGCAAAAAAAGAGCAAGAATGAGTGATAGAAAAGAAACAGATCTATGTAGCTATCAAGTATCATTTCCTGCATGAATAGCAAAAATAGAAAAAAAATAAAAATCTTTATTTTATATAGATTATAAATGATTTTCTTTAAAATGTAACATATATTATTCAATCTGAAAAGTTTTTTCTACCCTTCTTTCCAAATCTGAGAGCCTATGGGCTCTCATATAACCTTGAATTTGCCTCTACTGTGAGTACAGGAACTTTTGTTTAATTTTTCTAATATTGTTTTATCTCAAGTTCTTTTCTAATATTAGATTCTTAACATTGCTTCTTGAATAAATTCATTATTTGGATCTATGGCAAGAAACATTTCAAACCAATACAGTTATCATATCATAAATCTGATCAATATAAGTAGATGTTAATAGATGATATTTCTGGCTGGCTTTTCTAGATATTTACTGTAAAATTTCAGTTTGTGGATCTAAATAATTTAGAAAAAAACTAGGTCCACCCAAAATTTTCTTGATGTATAGAATATTAAATTAAGCTACAGCTAGGTGGGAGGTGGAATGTAACTATTAGATTTACATAAATTCCTCCTAAGCATTGTATATGGCATTTATAGGTTCATTTATACTCATGAAAAATCAGTTTTGCCTGACTTTTTCTTCTGCTACTAATAAACCAATGTAGCTAAGCAAGAAAAATGATAATTTACGTATTGTGTTTACCATTTAAGAATATACTTATAAGTGCACATAGAATCACCAAAAATCACTTCATATTTTCCCACTGCAAATTAGAATTGTGTCATTAAAATTTACTTTTAGAATTTCATACACAAGTGTTTTTGAACTGAACCTATGTGAATTTGTTGTACCTTCTCTAAGCTTTCTATTCTTAGTTGCTAGAATAGTTAGCATGACCTAAACACAAATAGAGAAAAAAAGAACAGCAAAGGTCTAAGTCTGAATGGAATTTTACTAACTGCATCATTGATGAAGCTGCATGGAAATTCTTGGGCTACATGTTCTTCTTTGCCTAAAGCAAAGTAAGACACATAGAACCAAGGAAGACAGAGGAAGTCTAATACACCTGTTCTGCCTGCACCTAACTCCAGATACAAGGAGTTCCAATAAGCAAGGGGGGAAAGAAGATGATTATCCTCTAAAATTAGGGAAACCTTACCAAGCATGCCTATCTTAATTGCTATTCTCATCAGCTCAACTCTTTCTATACCCATGCAAGCATGCAATGTGGAGGCAAACAGGAGGGAAATGGGATTCTTATTTAACCAAGTGAAAAATTGCAAATAAAGGTAGAGCAAGAGAGAGAGAGAGGTGGAATCAATATTTGCTGGATGATTTAATCTTTTTTTAATCTTTTAGGCTCAACTTTATTTCAAGAATTTAAAACTGCAGCTAATTCTAGTCGAGTTAGAGTATTTCATAGTTTGTAGAGAAAAGACTTCAATGTTAGCCCCAAATGCCCACCTTATAAATTTCTTAAATTTAGATAGGTGCTATGCTCATAAACTTGACCTTGTAGATTGAATCTGAGAAGGAAGAGTTGCCAGCACTCAAATGGGCAGCAAGGAAAGTAAAACCTCTCTGGAGTTCACCATTGCAGGGAGGGAACAGGGTTGGATATCAACCCTCAAATAAAAAATGAATGATCGGGGTGGAGGGAGAAAAGATACATGAGTAAAGAAAAAAAATTTGATTGAAGACTCAAAAACAGGGCATAGTTTAAAATTATTCTACAAAGCAGATGAAAATCTTGGGAAAATTATTGCTTGAGATTTTCCAAAAGTGGAAGAGGATGGTGGCCTCTCTGGAAAAAGCATAAGTACTCATTAATGAGCTAAGACAAAGGCAGAGAACAAAAAATGGATGAATTAAAAATAAAACAGACACATTCTAAAAAAATCTACATTTTCTTACTCCCCTTCCCCACATTTTATGATTTTGATGGCTTATTTTACATCTTCATGTTTATCCTTTTGCTATTTATTGTAGTTATAATTGCTTTCATATTTTTTTCTGATTTAAAAAAATCTATGTGTTGGCTTACTTAAGTGATCTATCAATACAATTCTTTAATATATTTGCTTTTCCTATTGTGATTTTCCCTTTCCTATAGATTCTTGCTTCTTTTCTATTTAGAGAAAAACTTCAATATTTCTTTTAGGATAGGCTTAGTTTTGTTGTATTTGTTTAGGTTTTTCTGAGAAATTGTTTATCTCTCCTATTCTAAATGATAATCTTGCTGGGTAGAGTATCCTATGTTGCAGGTTTTTCCCTTTCTGGACTTTGAATATATTTTACCACTTCTTTCTGGCAAGTCCTAAGTCCTCATCTATTAATTATCATCCTAAGTGTAAGTGTATTGAATCCACCAATCAAAAGACACTGGATAAAAAAAAAAGTTGCTGGATGAAAAAAAAAAAAGACCCAACTATACATTGCCTCCAGGAGACTCACCTCAATTCTAAAGAAAAACAGGCACAAGTGAAGGGATGGAAAATGATACTCCAAGCCAATGGTAACCAAATGATAGTGGACATAGCCATACTTGTATCAGACAAAACAGACTGTAAACCAAAAAAGGTGACAAGAGAGACAAAGATGGACAGTATGTAATGATAAAGGGGACAATTCATCAGGAAGACATAACAGTTATTAATATATATGCACCTAACATAGGAGCACCAGAATATATAACAATTATTAACAGACTTAAAGGGAGAAATTGAAAGCAACATAATAATATTAAGGGATTTTAACACCCCACATCAATGAATAGATGATCCAGAAAGAAAGTCAACAAGGAAACAGCAGTTATATATGAAACATTAGACCAGATGGATTTGATAGATTTGTACAGAACATTCCATCCAAATGCAGCAGAATACACATTCTTCTCAAGTGCACATGGAATTTTCTCAAGGATACACCATACATTGGAATACTACTCAGCCATTAAGAAGATGAAATCTTGCCATTGGCAACAACATGGATGGACCTTGAGTGTAATATACTAAGTGAAATAAGTCAGAAAGAGAAAGACAAATACCATGTAATTTCACTCATATGTGCAATATAAAAAACAAACAACAAAACCCAAAATAAATAAACAAATCAAACCAAACAAAAACAAACATTCAGATACAGGGAACAGATTAGTGGTTACCAGAGGGGAAGGGTTGGGAGGGAGGGCGAAATGGGTAAAAGGATCAACTGTATGTGATGGATGAAAACTAAAATTTTAGTGGTGTATACAGAAGTAGAAACATAATGTTGGACACATGAAATAGATAATGTTATAAACCAGTGTTACCTCAATAAAAATTAATTTAAAATAAAATAAAAAATAGAACAGTGAAATGAGACTTGAAATTCAAGGGAAGAGTTTAAAAACACTCACCAGAGGCACTAGAAACTATAACCAACACTGAGGTGAGAAATAACCCAGACTTCAGAAGAAAAAGAGAATGAGATAAAACTGTGTAAGGGATGATAATAGCTAGAACAGACACAGGTACAGTTTAAGGATTATATCAACTATTGAAGAAAATTCAGCATTAAGCAAAGAATACAAATATTTTCTAAACATGAGACTCAAATCAGATGACATAATTTCATACTATTTTAGATAATATGAGTAACTACCAGGGAGGGAGAAAAACATGCTACTTCTCAAAAAGCAAAATATTACATTTGACTAAAATGATTTACTCACAGAACTACAGTGCAAAGACCTTTGGAAAAATATGTACAGAATCTGATTTTAAAACTTTATTGCTAAATAATTTTATGTCCAATCAATCTTACATTCACTTGCTAAGCTTGCAAAATTACACTCTCTGCCAGGAAAGAGGAATTTGGATCCACAAAATCAATACACATATCAAAATCAAGACATGAATATTGGAGAAAAAAAAGTGTGAGTAACTATAGTTGAATACTAAAACCATTTATATTATACAGTAACAACAAATAATTTGTAAATATGTATACCAAATTCAAAGGAAATGCTGAAAGTTATTATACAAAATACAATTTATAAATTATACAATAAAATTGTATAAAATATATTGCACCTGCAGTTGCAGACAAGAAGAGTCAAAATTATATTAAATGTCTTCAGTGGCAAAAGTCTGAAATTACTCTATGGATTTTAATTTTGAGAATGGTATAAAGGAACTTGTAAAGAGATATATGGAATCATGAAAAATTATAGGCAGGACAGAGGGAGAAAGAGCAGTAGACACGTTTACTAAACAGTTGATAGACTTAAAAACAACTGTGGTAGAATTCAGTTTGCAAGTGTCATTTTCAAAATCACTAAAAATGATTTCAGAAAACAAACAAGAACAAAAACATAATAGTAAAATTAGAAAAAAAAGGACATTTTAAGGATAGAGGTTACATAAAATAAAAGAGCATCTAGATTCAGCTAAAATTTTTTACAAAAGACCTTAAATAATATGCATTTTCATCTTGATTGCTGCAACCAAAGTGAAATTTTCAGGTGGAGAAATCAGATGGGTGGGAATGTTTACCTGTGGCAGTGAGGGTCAGATCCCAGGATTTTCAGATGCCAAATTCCAACCCTTAACCCACTATGCTGTACAGGCATACCTCAAAGATATTGCGGGTTCTGTCCAGACCACTGCAATTAAGCAAATATTGCAATAAAGCAAGTCATGTTATTTTTCAGGTTTCCTAGTGCACATAAAAAATGTATATTTACTCTATACTGTATGTAGTCTATTAAGTGTGCAATAGCATTATGTGTAAAAAATAATGAATATGCCTCCATGTTGGTGTCTGCTGACTGATCAGCTTGGTGGTTGCTGAAGGCTGGGCTGACTATGGCAATTTCTTAAAATAAGACAACAATGAAGTTTGCCTCATTGATTGACTCTTCCTTTCACAAAAGATTTCTTTGTCATATACAATGATGTTTGATAGCATTTTACCCACAGTAGAACTTCTTTCAAGATTGGACTCAATCCTTTCAAACCCTGCCTCTGTTTTATCAACTAAGTTTATGTAATATTCTAAATCCTTTGTTGTAATTTCAGCAATCTTTCTAGCATCTTTACATGAGTAGATCCCATCCAAAGAAACCATTTTCTTTGCTCATCCATAAGAAGCAACTCTTCATCTGTTCAAGTTTTATCCTGAGATTGCAGCAATTCAGTCATAACTTAAGGCTCCACTTCTAATTCTAGTTCTCTTGTTATTTCCACCACATCTGCAGTTACTTCCTCCACTGAAGTCTTGAACCCTTCAAAGTCATCTATGAGGGTTGGAATCACCTTCTTCCAAACTCTTGTGATGATGATATTTTGACCTCTTCCTATGAAATCACGAATGTTCTTAATGTCTTCTAGAATGGTGAATTCTTTTTGTTTGTTTGTTTGTTTTGTTTTGTTTTGTTTTCTCTGCTTTTAATAATTCATTTACTTAAATAGACATAAAAAAGGCCACTTGCTAGCTGCTGTTAGGTAGGAAGTCTCTCTATTTCAAAGGTTTTCATAAATGTAAGGAGTATTCTTTGATCTTGAAAACCAAGATTTGTCTTCCCTTGTGAATATTGCCACCAAACAGTCCTCAAAGGTGGCTTGAGAGAGAGCTACTGATAGTTTCCAAGGTCTTGGGATTCAGCTGTACCAAAAGACCATGACATCGAAGGATTATTGTAAATTGAGGGCACAGATTTACTTGTGAATAATGGAACAGCTGCCTAAAATAACATCTGAAGGGCAATTACCTCCAATCTACTTTGATGAATGTGGGCTTTATAATCTGTGGCCAATTAAGACTATCAGTTCTTCTGGGCCCCACAGAGAAATGTACAAACAGGAGACACCCTTATCTACATTGGCCACATGTGCATGACTGTGCTTCTGTTAAATCTGACTTGTTTTCAGCTCAAGCAAAGAATAACTGGTCTTTGACTTTGAGGAGATTCAGGAAACATTACTGAGTGCCCATTGCCATTTCAGTAGGCACAAGGAGTGGGATGAAAACATCCCACATCCCCTCTTGGGTTTTGTGTGAAGAGTGGGGAGCAGATCAGCATGAATACAGGGAAACAGACATGGAGCGCATGATAAAAATCCTGGCATTTGCACATCATGCTACATCTCATGGCTTTATAGATGTCTTCTGGACTCTACCAGCCTGTCCCAAAGAATACTTCTCACAGGGTTATTCTTATTTTGAACTTGTAGATACATTTTTTTTTGTCTCCCTCCCGCCCTCCCTATCCCACTCCTCCAGGCGGTCACAAAGCACTGTGCTGATCTCCCTGTGCTATGTGGCTGCTTCCCACTAGCTATCTATCTTACCTTTGGTAGTGTATATATGTCCATGCCGCTCTTTCGCTTTGTCACAGCTTACCCTTCCCCCTCCCCATATCCTCAAGTCCATTCTCTAGTAGATCTGTGTCTTTATTCCTGTCTTACCCCTATGTTCTTCATGACATTTTTTTTCTTAAATTCCATATATATGTGTCACCATACAGTATTTGTCTTTCTCTTTCTGACTTACTTCACTCTGTATGACAGACTCGAGGTCCATCCACCTCATTACAAATAGCTCAATTTCGTTTCTTTTTATGGCTGAGTAATATTCCATTGTATATATGTGCCACATCTTCTTTATCCATTCATCTGATGATGGACACTTAGGTTGTTTCCATCTCTGGGCTATTGTAAATAGGGCTGCTATGAACATTTTGGTACATGCCTCTTTTTGAATTATGGTTTTCTCAGGGTATATGCCCAGTAGTGGGATTGCTGGGTCATACGGTAGTTCTATTTGTAGTTTTTTAAGGAACCTCCATACCGTTCTCCATAGTGGCTGTACCAATTCACATTCCCACCTGCAGTGCAAGAGTGTTCCCTTTTTTTTCACACTCTCTCCAGCATTTATTGTTTCTAGATTTTTTGATGATGGCCAATCTGACTGGTGTGAGATGATATCTCATTGTAGTTTTGATTCGCATTTCTCTAATGAGTAAAGATGTTGAGCATTCTTTCATGTGTTTGTTGGCATTCTGTATATCTTCTGTGGAGAAATGTCTATTTAGGTCTTCTGCCCATTTTTGGATTCGGTTGTTTGGTTTTTTTGTTATTGAGTTGCATGAGCTGCTTATAAATTTTGGAGATTCATCCTTTGTCAGTTGCTTCATTTGCAAATATTTTCTCCCATTCTGAGGGTTGTCTTTTGGTCTTGTTTATGGTTTCCTTTGCTGTGCAAAAGCTTTGAAGTTTCATTAGGTCCCATATGTTTATTTTTGTCTTTATTTCCATTACTCTAGGAAGTGGGTCAAAAAGGATCTTGCTGTGATTTATGTCATAGAGTGTTCTGCCTATGTTTTCCTCTAGGAGTTTGATAGTGTCTGGCCTTACATTTAGGTCTTTAATCCATTTTGAGCTTATTTTTGTGTATGGTGTTAGGGAGTGATCTAATCTCATACTTTTACATGTCCCTGTCGAGGTTTCCCAGCACCATTTATTGAAGAGGCTGTCCTTTCTCCATTGTATATTCTTGCCTCCTTTATCAAAGATAAGGTGACCATATGTGCGTGGGTTTATCTCTGGGCTTTCTATCCTGTTCCATTGATCTATCTTTCTGTTTTTGTGCCAGTACCACACTGTCTTGATTACTGTAGCTTTGTAGTATAGTCTGAACACAGGGAGCCTGATTACTCCAGCTCAATTTTTCATTCTCCAGATTGCTTTGGCTATTCGGGGTCTTTTGTGTTTCCATACAAATTGTGAAATTTTTTGTTCTAATTCTGTGAAAAATGCCAGTGGTAGTTTGATAGGGATTGCACTGAATCTGTAGATTGCTTTGGGTAGTAGAGACATTTTCACAATGTTGATTCTTCCAATCCAAGAACATGGTACATCTCTCCATCTATTTGTATCATCTTTAATTTCTTTCATCAGTGTCTTATAATTTTCTGCATACAGGTCTTTTGTCTCCTTAGGTAGGTTTATTCCTAGATATTTTATTCTTTTTGTTTCAATGGTAAATGGGAGTGTTTTCTTAAATTCACTTTCAGACTTTTCATCATTAGTGTATAGGAATGCAAGAGATTTCTGTGCATTAATTTTGTATCCTGCAACTTTACCAAATTCTTTGATTAGCTCTAGTAGTTTTCTGGTAGCATCTTTAGGATTCTCTATGTATAGTATCATGTCATCTGCAAACAGTGACAGCTTTACTTCTTCTTTTCCGATTTGGATTCCATGTATTTCCTTTTCTTCTCTGATTGCTGTGGCTAAAACTTCCAAAACTATGTTGAATAAGAGTGGTGAGAGTGGGCAACCTTGTCTTGTTCCTGATCTTAGTGGAAATGGTTTCAGTTTTTCAACATTGAGGACAATGCTGGCTGTGGGTTTGTCATATATGGCCTTTATTATGTTGAGGAAAGTTCCCTCTATGCCTACTTTCTGCAGGGTTTTTATCATAAATCAGTGTTGAATTTTGTCGAAAGCTTTCTCTGCATCTATTGAGATGATCATATGGTTTTTCTCCTTCAATTTGTTAATATGGTGTATCACATTGATTGATTTGCGTATATTGAAGAATCCTTGCATTCCTGGAATAAACCCCACTTGATCAAGGTGTATGATCCTTTTAATGTGCCGTTGGATTCTGTTTGCTAGTATTTTGTTGAGGATTTTTGCATCTATGTTCATCAGTGATATTGGCCTGTACTTTTCTTTCTTTGTGACATCCTTGTCTGGTTTTGGTATCAAGGTGATGGAGGCCTTGTAGAATGACTTTGGGAGTGTTCCTCCCTCTGCTATATTTTTGGAAGAATTTGAGAAGGATAGGTGTTAGCTCTTCTCTAAATGCTTGATAGAATTCGCCTGTGAAGCCATCTGGTCCTGGGCTTTTGCTTGTTGGAAGGTTTTTGATCACAGTTTCAATTTCAGTGCTTGTGATTGGTCTGTTCATATTTTCTACTTCTTCCTGATTCAGTCTTGGCAGGTTTTGCATTTCTAAGAATTTGTCCATTTCTTCCAGGTTGTCCATTTTATTGGCATAGAGTTGCTTGTAATAATCTCTCATGATCTGTTGTATTTCTGCAGTGTCAATTGTTGCTTCTCCTTTTTCATTTCTAATTCAATCGATGTGTCTTCTCTCTTTTTTTCTAATGAGTCTGGCTAATGGTTTATCAATTTTCTTTATCTTCTCAAAGAACCAGCTTTTAGTGTTATTGATCTTTGCTATTGATTCCTTCATTTCTTTTTCATTTATTTCCGATCTGATTTTTATGATTTCTTTCCTTCTGCTAACTTTGGGATGTTTTTGTTCTTCTTTCTCTAATTGCTTTAGTTGCAAGGTTAGGTTGTTTATTCGAGATGTTTCCTGTTTCTTAAGGTAGGAGTGTATTGCTATAAACTTCCTTCTTAGAACTGCTTTTGCTGCATCCCATAGGTTTTGGGTCATCGTGTCTCCATTGTCATTTGTTTCTAGGTATTTTTTAATTTCCTTTTTTGATTTCTTCAGTGATCACCTCGTTATTTAGTAGTGTATTGTTTCGCCTCCATGTGTTTGTATTTTTTACAGCTCTTTTCCCGTAATTGATATCTAGTCTCATAGCATTGTGGTCAGAAAAGATACTTGATACAATTTCAATTTTCTTAAATTTACCAAGGCTTGATTTGTGACCCAAGATATGATCTATCCTGGAGAATGTTCCATGAGCACTTGAGAAAAATGTGTATTCTGTTGTTTTTGGATGGAATGTCCTATAAATATCAATTAAGTCCATCTTGTTTAATGTATCATTTAAAGCTTGTGTTTCCTTAATTATTTTCATTTTGGATGATCTGTCCATTGGTGAAAGTGGTGTGTTAAAGTCCCCTACTATGATTGTGTTACTGTCAATTTCTCCTTTTATGGCTGTTAGTATTTGCCTTATGTATTGAGGTGCTCCTACGTTAGGTGCATAAATATTTACAATTGTTATATCTTCTTCTTGGATTGATCCCTTAATCATTATGTAGTGTCCTTCTTTGTCTCTTCTAATAGTCTTTATTTTAAAGTCTATTTTGTCTGATATGAGAATTGCTACTCCAGCTTTCTTTTGATTTCCATTTGCATGGAATATATTTTTCCACCCCCTTACTTTCAATCCGTATGTGTCTCTAGGTCTGAGGTGGGTCTCTTGTAGACAGCCTATATATGGGTCTTGTTTTTGTATCCATTCAACCAATCTGTGTCTTTTGGTGGGAGCATTTAGTCCATTTACATTTAAGGTAATTATCGATATGTATGTTCCTATTCCCATTTTCTTAATTGTTTTGGGTCAGTTATTGTAGGTCTTTTCCTTCATTGTGTTTCTTGCCTAGAGATGTTCCCTTAGCATTTGTTGTAAAGCTGGTTTGGTGGTGCTGAACTCTCTCAGCTTTTGCTTGTCTGTAAACGTTTTAATTTCTCCATCAAATCTGAATGAGATCCTTGCTGGGTAGAGTAATCTTGGTTGCAGGTTTTTCTCCTTCATCACTTTAATTATGTCCTGCCACTCTCTTCGGGCTTGTAGAGTTTCTGCTGAGAGATCAGCTGTTATCCTGATGGGGATTCCCTTGTGTGTTATTTGTTGTTTTTCCCTTGCTGCTTTTAATATGATTTCTTTGTGTTTAATTTTTGACAGTTTGATTTATATGTGTCTTGGTGTATTTCTCCTTGGATTTATTCTGTATGGGACTCTCTGTGCCTTCTGGACTTGATTAACTATTTTCTTTCCCATATTAGGGAAGTTTTCAACTATAATCTCTTCAAATATTTTCTCAGTCCCTTTCTTTTTCTCTTCTTCTTCTGGAACCCCTATAATTCGAATGTTGGTGTGTTTAATGTTGTCCCAGAGGTCTCTGAGACTGTCCTCTGTTCTTTTCATTCTTTTTTCTTTATTTTGCTCTGCATCCGTTATTTCCACTATTTTATCTTCCACCTCACTTATCTGTTCTTCTGCCTCAGTTATTCTGCTATTGATCCCATCTAGAGTATTTTTCATTTCATTTATTGTGTTTTTAATTGATACTTGATTCATCTTTAGTTCTTCTAGGTCCTTGTTAACTGTTTCTTGCATTTTGTCTATTCTATTTCCAAAATTTTGGATCTTGGAAATAGAATCTTGGATCATCTTTACTATCATTATTCTGAATTCTTTTTCAGGTAGACTGCCTATTACCTCTTCATTTGTTATGTCTGGTGGGTTTTTATCTTGCTCCTTCACCTTCTGTGTGTTTTTCTGTCTTCTCATTTTGCTTATGTTCCTGTGTTTGGGGTCTCCTTTTTGCAGGCTGCAGGTTCGTAGTTCCCGTTGTTTTTGGTGTCTGTCCCCAGTGGCTAAGGTTGGTTTAGTGTGTTGTGTAGGCTTCCTGGTGGAGGGGAGTAGTGCCTGTGTTCTGGTGAATGAGGCTGGATCTTGTCTTTCTGGTGGGCAGGTCCACGTCTGGTGGTTTGTTTTGGGGTGTCTGCGGACTTTTTATGCTTTTAGGCAGCCTCTCTGCTAATGGGTGGCATTGTGTTCCTGTCTTGCTAGTTGTTTGGCATAGGGTGTCCAGCACTGTAGCTTGCTGGTCGTTGAGTGAAGCTGGGTGCTGGTGTTGAGGTGGAGATCTGTGGAAGATTTTCGCCGTTTGATATTATGTGGAGCTGGGAGGTCTCTTGTGGACCAGTGTCCTGAAGTTGGCTCTCCCACCTCAGAGGTACAGCACTGACTCCTGGCTCCTTAATTTGGGATGATTTGTTGTCTATTCATATATTCCACAGATGCAGGGTACATCAAGTTGATTGTGGAGCTTTAATCCACTGCTTCTGAGGCTGCTGGGAGAGATTTCCCTTTCTCTTCTTTGTTCCCACAGCTCCCGGGTCTCAGCTTTGGATTTGGCCCCTCCTCTGCATGTAGGTCACCGGAGGGCATCTGTTCTTCGCTCAGACAGGACAGGGTTAAAGGAGCAGCCGCTTCGTGGACTCTGGCTCACTCAGGCTGGGGGGAGGGAGTGGCACGGAGTGCGCGGTGAGCCTGCAGTGGTAGAGCTCGGCGTGACATTGCACCAGCCCAAGGTGTGCCGTACGTTCTCCCAGGGAAGCCCAGAGAAGCCTTCTCTGGATCCCGGGACCCCAGCAGTGACGGGCTGCACAGGCTCCCGGAAGGGCCACGTGGACAGTGACCTGCGCTCACACAGAGGCCCCCCGGCGGCGGCAGCAGCAGCCCCAGCGTCCCACGCCCGTCTCTGTGCCCCGTGCCTTCAGCCGCGGCTCGTGCCCGTCTGTGGGGCTCCTTTAAGCAGCACTCTTAATCCCCTCTCCTCGCGCACCAGGAAACCAAGAGGGAAGAAATAGTCTCTTGCCTCTTCGGCAGCTCCAGAGTTTTCTTGGACTCCCTCCCGGGTAACTGTAGCACATTTGCCCCCTTCAGGCTGAGTTCTCGCCGCCAGCCCCAGTCCTTTCCTTGTGCTCTGACCGAAGCCCGAGACTCAGCTTCCAGCACCGCCCACCCCAGTGGGCGAGCAGACAAGCCTCTCAGGCTGGTGAGTGCTGGTTGGCACCAATCCTCTGTGCGGGAATCTCTCCACTTTGCCCTTCCCATGTACGTGGGGAGTTTCTTGCCTTTTGGGAGGTCTGAGGTCTTCTGCCAGCGTTCAGTAGGTGTTCTGTAGGAGTTGTTCCACATGTAGCTATATTTCTGGTGTATCTGTGGGGAGGAAGCTGATCTCCATGTCTTACTCTTCCGCCATCTTTCCCAGAAGTCCCCTAGAATGGTGAATTCTTTTTTTTTTTTTTTTTTTTTTTTTTTTTGCTGCACGCGGGCCTCTCACTGCTGTGGCCTCTCCCGCTGCGGAGCACAGGCTCCGGACACACAGGCTCCGCGGCCATGGCTCGCGGGCCCAGCCGCTCAGCGGCATGTGGGATCCTCCGGGATCGGGGCACGAACCCGCGTCCCCTGCATCGGCAGGCGGACTCTCAATCACTGCGCCACCAGGGAGGCCCAGAATGGTGAATTCTTTACAGAAGGTTTTCAATTTACTTTGCCCAGGTCCACCAAAGGAATCATCATCTATGTATGGTAGCTCTAGCCTCATGAAATGTGTTTCTTAAACAAGACTTAAAAGTCAAAATTACTCCTTGATCCATGGGCTGCAGAAAGAATGTTGTGTTAGCAGGCAGGAAAACAACATGAATCTCCGTGTACATCTTCACCAGAGCTCTTGAGTGACCAGGTGCATTCTCAGGGAGCAGTAATATTTTGAAAGGAATCATTTTTTCTGAGCAGCAGGTTTCAATAGGGGCTTAAAATATTCAGCAAACCATGTCATAAGCAGGTGTGATGTCATCCCGGATTTTTAGTTCCATTTACAGAGCACAGGCAGAGCAGATTTAGCATAATCCTTAAGGGTCCTAGAATTATCAAATACTAAATGAGCATTGGCTTCAACTTCAAGTGACCACTTGCATTAGTCCCTAAGAAGAGTCAGCCTATCATTTGAAGCCAGGCATTGACTTCTCTTTAGCTATGAAAGTCCTAGATGACATCTTTTTCCAATAGATGTTTCATCTACATTGAAAATCTATTGTTTAGTATAGCCACCTTCTTTCATTATCTTAACTAGATCTTCTGGATAACTTTCTGAAGCTTCTACGTCAGCACTTGCTGCTTCACTTTGCACTTTTACATTATGGAGAAACTTCTTTCCTTAAACTTCATGAACCAACCTCTGCTAGCTTCAAACTTCTTCTGCAGCTTCCTCACCTCTCTCAGCCTTCATAGAATTGAAGAGGGTTAGGTTTTGCTCTAGATTAGGCCTTGAGTTAAGGGGAATGTTGTGGCTGGTTTGATCTTCTATCCAGACACTAAAACTTTCTCCATATCAGCAAAAAGGTTGTTTCACTTTCTTATCATTCCTAGGTTCACTGGAGCAGCACTTTGAATTTCCTTCAAGAGCTTTCCATTTGCACTCACAGCTTGGATAACAGTTTGGCACAAGAGGCTTAACTCTTGGCTTATCTCTGCTTTCAACACACCTTCCTCACTAAGCTAAATCATTTCTAGCTTTTGATTTAAAGTGAGAGACGTGCATCTCTTCATTTCACTTGAACACTTAGAGGACATTGTAAAGTTATTAAGTGGCCTAATTTCAATATTTTTGTGTCTCAGGGAATAGGGAGATCCAAGGAGATATAGAGAGATGGGGGATTGGCCTGTCAGTAAACAGTAAGAACACTCACATTTATTATGTTTACCATCTTTCATGCATGTGGTTCCTGGCACCCCCAAATAATTAGAATAGTAACATTAAAGATCACTGATCACAGATCACCATAAAATATAATAATAATAAAAAAGTTTAAAATATTGTGAGAATTACCAAAATGTGACACAGAATACAAATTGTACAAGTGCTGCTGGAAAAATGGTGCTGATAGACTTGCTCAATGCAGGGTTGTCACAAACTTTCAATTTTTCAAAAAATGCCATATCTGAGAAGTTAATAAAGAAAAGTGCAATAAAACGAGGTACCCCTGTACACATTCGCATTCATAGCACAAAATGTAGATTTTTAAAATGTAATCATTCAAGCCCCAAACACATTGACAGTATTCAGTGAATAGTGTTTTGATGGATTTAGATTTCTGACAGACTGACTAAATCCTTCCCTTATGAATTTTTCATTTCATTCACACAAACGGGAGAAACCTGGAATTTTAATATAATATTTTTCTGTCATCATTGATTATAGTGAATATTTTGTTTCCTAGCTTTAAATTATCCTCAGATTACCTCTTCTTGTTAATTTTTTTCAAAATCAAACAAATGTAATTATTTTAAAGTTTACATAAGAGATATTGAACACTGTTATCCTTAAATGGATAATTGTATTTTTTATTTGTTTTTTTGATAGATAAAATGTAATACTAGAAAAATCAATTTAGTACATGAATTTGAATATGTTTACTGAGGTGGATAGATTAGAAGAAGAAAGGAGATAAAGACTAAAAAAAAATATTAAAGAATTAGAGAGAAAACAGAGTCATGAATCAATTTTTTCCCAGCAAGCACTTACATTACCCAAGATAGAAGGCCACTGTTTTCATTCCTGAAAGTATTCAATCCTTTCCTTTCTAAACATCTTTATTAGTCTCCAAGTTTTCAAGAAGGTGACCATCCCTAATTTTGATACGTTGCATTAAAAAAATAGTCAAACCTACACTATCCTCATTCCTAAAATTAGACATTTGAGCTAGATGATAATCAAGGGGAATTCTTCCTCAAAAATTTTAGTGGACATTTGTGCTTTTTGTCATCCAGCATCCATTTCTCTTTCTCCTGTTGGTAGTAACCTGATTTTTCTTTAGCAGAACTCCCCCCTGCCCAAGGCTCCTGCTCTTCATACAAGTGCATCCAGTGACATTGGTCCTGTTCCTGGGAGTAGGCATGAGATTTAGAGCTGGCCAATCAGAGCATCATGTTAATTTAATTATGATAGTTTTGGATGACAGTCTGATCCAAGCAAAGTTAACAATGTTCAATTTAAATAAATCCTAGGATTTAGGCTTGAGCAACCCGAAAAAGAGGAACACTCTTTTCCACTGGAGTTGATCCTAGTGTGTCACAGGAAATTTGAAAACAAATGAAGAAGAGAGAAGAGTCTGGAGTTGGAAACAGAACAGATGTTGTTGGCAGCATTGGGACCTCTGGATCCAGGTATCTGTGAAATGCATCCTGGACTTTTCAGTTCCTCGAGCCAATAACTCCCCACCCAATAAAACACACACACACACACACACACACACACACACACGTATTTCTTGTTTGTTAGCTGGTTTTCTGGTTTGTGTCACTTGCAGCAGAGAAAATCCTGGATAATGTAATAGTTATCAGAACCTGATTCCACAGTACTCTTTCCTGATTCATTATCAAAATGCAGTGAGGAAAGTCAGAAGATAGCGGAACAAAGCAGTGGTGCTTAGAGCACTAGTGGGTGTTAAGATAATTATGGATCAGGTTTGGAATCATGGTTGGGGTTAGAGGCAGGAATTGGGTTAGTATTAGAGGTAGAGGTAGGTTCGGGGTTAATGTTAGGGTTCAAGTTAGAGATAGTTCTGGGCTTAATTTTAAGGTTTGGGTATAAGAATTGGGTTTGGGTTTAGTTTTACAGTTGGTTTTCATGTCAGAATCAGAGTTAGTTGTGGAGTTATTGTTAGATTAGCTTAGAGGTAGGATTGTTGACATTAGTGTGAGGTTAGGGTTCTAGGAAAGATCAGGTGCACTGGTCATGTTACGGTGTGGTTAGGTGTAAAGGTAGATTTGAAGTTCCTGAGGGAGCAGCATACTCCTTGACCTGTTTAGTCAGGGCTTCCTGGAGGACAACCCAGGCTACATGCCTGTGTATCATCTTCATCCTCTGCATAAACTTAGATAAGACTAATCTCTGACCAGTGTAAACTATGTCAGAAAATAAAGGTAGTCAGAGCTTCTCACTTTTGTCTCCTTTGTTTCCTTTAACTTTCATTTTCTCTCTTCTTTCTCCTTCTCACTGCCTGAATGATGAGGGTTGGGGTTTAAACTTCCTGTTTTAATTAGTATTTTGCAGTCCAACCACCCAAATCTAATGAATGTAAAAAAATAAAGTCAATGTACCTGAGAAGGAGTGGTCTAATTAGGTCTATGGAGTTCAACAAATATCATTAGGGTTCTTTCCATCTCTTGGTCTCTATCTGTAGAAGCTGGTTTAATTCTGCTCTATAAGTGATTTTCTTCTATGTGGCCAAGGAGAGATCTTAGGCATCTCTAGGTCTAATCATCCCTAGTAGCAAAATCTTAGATTAAAAAAGTTCATTTATCTCCCATAAGTGATATGTAAAAATTCAACAGAAAAACTGATTATTTCCATTTGGATCAAATTTTTATCCTTTTGCCGAGCATGGTGGTTAGGGAATGGGGAATGAGTGGCCCTTCTGTCTCTGATCCTGCGGAGCAGGGATACTTTGATTAGAAGTTTCTTCCCTCTCCCCATTATATTTACATGGAGTGGGAAAGAATGTTTCCTAAAGGTAGAGCTAGTGCTGATATGGAAAGAAGAAATGTTGCTTCTGGGGAGACAAAAAGCAACAGCTGTCTATTACAGATCTCTATGCTGTAGTGAAATTTTAAATTCTTGACATTTTCCACATTGTTGAGATATAGAGGATTATGTTTCTTTCTTTTTTTAAAAATTTCTTTTCTTTTTTTTAAAATTTTTTTTGCCGTAAGTGGGCCTCTCACTGTTGAGGCCTCTCCCGTTGCAGAGCACAGGCTCTGGACGCGCAGGCTCAGTGGCCATGGCTCATGGGCCCAGCTGCTCCATGGCATGTGGGATCTTCCTGGACTGGGGCACGAACCCACATCCCCTGCAACGGCAGGAGGACTCTCAACCACTGCGCCACCAGGGAAGCCCTGTTTGTTTTTATCTTCTGTATTTTTACCATGCCTATTTCAGCTACCCTAATTCTCTCTGATATTTTTAAATTTTTATTTTATTTTGGAGTATAGTTGATTTACAATGTTGTGATATATATATATATAAAATTTATATTCTTGATATCAATCATAGACAGCATATACATTGTGAATATCTTCTGGTGAGTGGCTTCTATTTTGTTTGTTTGTTTGTTTGTTTTGGCTGCACCACGTGGCATGTGGGATCTTAGTTCCATGACCAGGGATCGAATTGGCATTCCCTGAATTGGAAGTGCAGAGTCTTAACCACTGGACCACCAGGGAAGTCCCTCTCTGACTTAAATTTAAGTCATTTCCTCTGGCTTTATCTTCTGTGGGTACCTAGAACAACATGCTACAGCACTTGCCTCATGATACCATCACCTAAATACATTTCCAAAGTTTTAATTCAGTCTTCAAGTAATTTTGGGATGCTTTTCCTTTCACTGTATTATTTTGGGGTTTTTTTGTGTGTGTGATGTTTCCTTTCCTGAGGTGTCTCATATTGTAATGTTTCTGTCTTTTAAAAGTCAATATCCTATTGATATTTCATTTTATCTTCAATTACTATCTCTGTTCTATATTGTCATTGGGTATCTTCTCCACTCATTCTTCTCTTCCTTCCCTTTATTCTGAAAGTTAATAATTTCATAAATATCATTTCCACACTGCTTTTAGTAAAAATTTGTTGGAAAATATGACTAGAGGTAACAATGTGTCTGTGTCTGCATTATTAGATTTTTAAATATTTTATATGAATCACTCCATGTTTATTTTTTCTAATTTTATCTTCCCATACGATTATATTTTCATTAAAAGCCATATTTTTTTGTTTTACAGAGATCCAAGAGGACAAAATCTCTTTTATTAAAAAAACACCAGATTCGTGATAAAGAACTGTCATTAATATCTCATTGTTTGGGGTCCCAATAGTCATACTTCCAGCCTGCTTGGTGACAAAGATACACAATTAAATCCCAAACTTACAGAAATGGAATATTGGGAAGCTGAACAGAACAGAACAGAATCTCCCAAAGTAAATCTCGTCTCTTTCTATGACTTTGTTCATTGTGGTTATTATAAAATTATACTTTAATATTAATATTTTAAGCCCTATAGTGTTCATAGTGAAGTAGGAATAACACATAATTAGAGGATAGTTACCAACAGATATGTTTTTTCTGATTTGAAATTTGAAAAGGAATGCCCATATTTAATTATGTATCAAATCATTTTCAAAATTCCACTAAATGATCAGGGTTTCCAGCTGACAAAACAGGTTATAATATAAAAGCATATGTTTAAAATCAATTTTACTTCTTTTACTATTGTTATTCAATAATAAAGCTTTAGTCCCTTTTGAAGGGAAGTCAGTTAATTACTCAGCAACATAAAATATTTTCTCCTATTAGAATTTCAAAACAATGAATTGCAAATAAATGATGTTTCCAATAATACCATATGCATGCTAAAGCTATTGCAAATAAGTAAAACCCAAACACTTAAGCTAGCTATAGAAACTTCCATTCTAAGATTTGTAAGATTCTACTCCTGTTCCTAATAATGTTAAGTTAATAATACAAATGTAGGAGATACTGTCCTTTTAACTCAACTATCTAGGACCATGGAAAATAAAGAGGATTTAGACAAATGAAACAAAAACTTACTTAGGGCACTCTTTTTAAATCTGTTATGAAAAAAATTAAAACTTTGGTTCTACAGAGGCAGATAACCAGCTTGAGATTTTTTGCCCATTTATGTCCCATTGCTGAAGTGTTAACAAATTAAGAACAAGTCTTAAGGCAGGAACAGAGGAGGAAAGGACACTCAGAGGTCAGAAGGCCAATGGCATTAACTTACCCATTAAGGGAATTAATTCTGTAGTACTGGAGCCTGACATTGATAAAATTAGTGATGCTAACGTTGAAGGATTTACGTTTAAAGATCACTTTAAAAGAAAGTAATAATAAAACAACCAAACTATTATATTGGATGAGAAATTTGGAGGTAATGATAGTTTGACCAAGTATCATAGGTAAGCAGGAGGATGGGTTGGGGGCAATGGGAATTCCTCTGTAAACTGTGGTTTGCCAGAAAGGTGAAAAATCCTAAGGTTTGCTACTTGGAGTAGAAGAGAACACAGTTTCTTAAGGAGCAAGACTTTTTTTGTAATTCTGAGGATACAGAAACCTGAAGTTAGCAAAAATTTAGTTTGTTTTCACCCTCCCTGCCTCTATAGCAGTTTTTGCTTCATTGTTTGTCTTTTTTGTTATTCACTGCCAGAAGCACCAACCTCCTGTGTTTATGTTTCCATTAAGCTAATTTTGTACATATATTTTATATTCAGTACACTGTTCATATCTCTTTAATAGTAGACACCACATGGCCTTTTTCTTCCACACATTGCACTTCTGCTCTTCCTGGGAGACTAGTAACTCCTTGAGGACAATGATGATATATTTTTTCATCTTTGGTTTTCTAGTGTCAAGAAGAATGCCTGCCAATAAATATATGCTCAATAATCATTTAATGAATGAATGAACGAATGTTCTCCCATTACTCAGATTTAATTCATACCCATTCAACAGTAGCTTACCACACAGACTAGATCTCTGGAGAACATCAGGATCCAGGCTGCAAAATTCTGACCTTCTCTCTCAAGAAAATGGTACTCCGTGAACTTCCAAAGGAATCAGTCCCTACCACCTTGCAATCATCATCCGGAAACCTTCAGTAACGTTTCTTCACTCCTTAACTGAGCACAGATCATGTTTTCTTATAATGACACGATGCTAAAAGTAGAACTCTAAGCACTTAACTAAAATGTTGAATAGAAAAATAAGCATAAGAACTACAGCATATATCCTGTCCCTGTTTATATTCAGGGTACAGAGAGTAGTTAGAGATTGACTGCAAAAGAGGAAGACAGTCAGATTTAATAACAACTGAGTTTTAAAAGTTTTATCAATCAATACTTATCTTACATATAAATATTCTAAGTAAACACAAAATAATAACTTGCAGGATCCAGTTGCAGGAAAGTTAAAGATAATGGCTTAATAAAAGACAAGATTGATTCTAAATATTTTTCTTGAAATGAAAATGGATGCTTTAAATTTGAGTTGATTGAACTGAATATAAAGAAGACTCAAATTATCTACAGCTAATGCCACTAATAACTTCTTAAAATACATGTGAGTCAACACAGTTTTTTTTGTGTATATATACAACATGTATGTAACGTACAGGAAAAGATTTAGACTTACATATTCCAAATCTGAATTACTGTAGTCCAAAATAAAAATGTCTTTTCTCTAACCTGCTGTAACCAAATATATCTCATGTCTCATAAATCTTTCGCAGTATTTTTGTAACACCTACTCTTTGGAGGTAGAATATTTGCAAACTCCAGTATATTGAAGAAAAGAGTGGGTAACCATCTATCTGCAGTGATTAGATAGAGCTTGCTAGTGTCTTATTATTTCCTCCTTGTTTCCATATAGAGGATTAAAGGTATTTCAGTGAAAATTTGCATTTCTAAAATCTTAGTGTGGACAAGTCCTTGGAGGACAGTTTTTATTCCTTGTTTTAATCCATATCTTTTCAGTGTTTCCATACCTTCAATATTATTGCTGAAAAGTTTTTATGTTTTTAGAATGTCACATAACCTTAGTATCTATTCTGTGACCAATAACTCCTGACATTTAAAATTTAATAAATCAGCACCACAATATCTAAATCAGAGGCTGACCTTCACATGCTTTTGTGTGGTCAAACACCTTTTATTTTCATAGCAGCCAACCAATTCTCTCCATGACATCATTGATTATCCACATTTGTTTAATGGTTTAAGGAATACACAGTAAAAGGAAGTAAATTTTGTTTTAATCCTGAAACAATGACTTCAGATAGAAAATTATAAATTAGAAAATATAGAAAAAGCCTTTCCACTACTAATTCTATTTTTGTCTAAATTTTTTCTGTCTTTGCAGCACTAATTCTAAATGCAGTGAATTCTGCTTATCATGCCAGACTTCTGAAATGTCCTTTTCTGGTAATGTTGTATAACAATGAATATATATTGGCTACAACAATAATAAACTGAGGCACAGTGCACACTGACAGCTTGGCTTAAAATGTTATAACTCAGTACTACTTCAACGTTAACGCTGAGAGAAATCTTGGGGCTTCCACACATTTAACCCTTCCTTTTTCTCCTTTAACTCCTCCTCTTGGTCTTTTTGCTGCATTTTCTTGTTTTCCTGCTTAATCCCATTTGAAAGCAGGTCTTTTAATTTTCTCTCCTCTGATAGCTCTTTACTGACTCAATTGAATTTGTGTTAAATGTAAAAGCATCAGGTTTTCATGTTGGTCTCTAAAAATAGGAGGTCTCAAATCATAAGTGGCTCAGCTTTACTTTTCCTGTGGCAGGAATTCTCATATTCAGTGTAGTGGGGCCCTATTTAAAATGTAGATTCTAGAGACAACACCACTGAAATTCTGACTCAGTAAGTCATGCATGCACACTGAAATCAAAATTTTTACCATGTCCCCCAGCTTTTTGTTTTCATTTTTGTTTCTAACACACAGTTCAAGGTGATCTTTTTCAAGATTTAAGGAAATATAGCTGTGATGTTTTCATACATAAAAATCCAAGAGTAAAATAATCTGTAAAAAATAATTTTTTTTATTCACTATGAATTTTCTCCTACAGTCTCTCATATCTGTGGGGAATATGTTAAACGATATGGACATAAAAGATGATATTGGTTATAGAACTCAGGTTTATTTCACTTAGCTTGACTTTTTACTTAAACTCTTGACTGCATGTTCAAATGTTCACAGTACACCTACCGATACTATCTCACATTTAGACTGACATCAAACTTTTGATTCTCTCTCCTTCCCTACGTCTAACTAACCTGCACCTCCTCCAGGATCCTGTATCTCAATAAATGGCACCACCACCCTTCTACCTGGCATGAAAATGTTGACTCCTTTCTTTTTCTCACACCCATATGCAATCCATCAATAAATCCTCTTGGTTCTATTGTCAAAATATATCCTCAATATCACCATTAGAATATAAACTTCCTAAAAGAACAAGTCTTGTCTATTTTGTTTGCTGCTATAGGCACACAATAAATATTTTTGAACCAATGGATTTATTCAGTGTTGCATAAAAGGTCTCTCCATTTGATATACCCATTAAGAAATTTACATTCCTTTATAAACTTTAAATTATTCCAGAAGTCTAAGTAATTTTCACATAAACTGTATACATTGCTTGCACAGTCACAAAGAAAAAAATCTCTCAGAGTAGCGAACTAATTGTGAGTGACATGTGAGTGAGCCAGCCCTACTTCCTACTGGATAGATTCATACTTATATTTCTCTAACAATGCAAACTCAACTTGACTTGGCAGAATTCATCATGACCCCTCTACTCACAATGCTTGATTATCTTTCTATATGGTCTGTCCATCTTAAGAAAATTCAAATAACACAATCATTGTACTTTCTTTGGCCAAAAACTTCTATTAATCAGAAGATTCTTTTCTGTTCCTATCCATTTCCCACATCTGATGAGTTGTCAATTTCTATTCCCAAAATATCTCATTTTTTTTTCATATTCGATTCAACTGCCCTGTTTTTACCCTCATAATCACTTTTCTGAAGAGTCTCA
This sequence comes from Mesoplodon densirostris, assembly GCF_025265405.1. NCBI lineage: Eukaryota > Metazoa > Chordata > Mammalia > Artiodactyla > Ziphiidae > Mesoplodon > Mesoplodon densirostris. The sequence continues at coordinate 42,724,527 of NC_082670.1, read as the reverse complement.
ACAGGGTTCCCAGTGTCTGGTCTCATAACTTCAACCCATTCTCACCATTGCCCCAGATTCATCTTCCTCTGGGAGGCTCTGATCCATCAGAATTCATTTTAAGATAACTCCAGGGATTTCAAACTTTTAAAATCCAATCCACCATGATATAAAAATACAGGTGAGACTTGGCAAATACCCACAAAAAAAGTAGACCATGAAAGCAATGTAAAGCATCAAAAAAGATTACTTGAGGTCTCTATTCCTTGAAATTTCAAAAAAAGTGTCCACAAAAGCCTATGTCTTACTGGAGCTTCCTGAATGGTATTTTCAGCATAGCTATGTGTATCTGAGAGCAATCATAAATGTACTACTTCATCAACTTGGGTGTAATTTCTTTTCATCCTTTGGAACTTTTCAAAATTATACTCACATATCAACAAAACCACAAATGCTATGTCTTCAGGGAAAGAGTACTTCCTTCCCCAAATCAAATCCAACTTTTATGTTTCTATGTTCTAATACTTAGCATACACCTCTCCAATAACGCTCATGCTATAGACTATTGTTGACATGTCAGTCTCTTTCCCAAGATTAGAAATTCCTTGTAGGTAAGGACCATGCCCCCTTCACTCTGTATTTCCTCCACAGAATGTAATAGAACAGATTACTCGTTGTGGGTGCTCAATAAATATTTGCTGAATGAAATAAGAAAAGGAAGTAGCTCCAAATTAGATAAGCCCTAGAAAACCAGTGTGTTGGTTCAGACTGCTTTATTTTTTTTGTGTGCCTTTTTCTGCTATAGTTGGACGGAGCCCTCTGCTTCTCTATGTTGCCTTTACCTCCATTTGGATGATAAAAATATATTTCCATGACTTCAAATTTCTACATATACTGTCACTGTTGCTGATGGTGACCCAGCATTCAGAGAAGTCTTATAAACTCCTATTTACCAGAAGAGAAAATCCACACCCAGAGAAAATCTTGACTCTTGCTGTCGCCCTTCTGATCTCTGTGGCCAGGTACCTATGATGAGTTTTAGAGATTAGTCATTGAAACTCAAGTCCATTTCAGTTGAGTTTACCAAAAAAAAAATGTGCATGAGAATTTGTGTTTTTCTTAAATTACACACATTTTTTAAAACTTGCTATGCACACTAGCATGGATAAACTAGCAAAGGAAGAATGGAAATGGAGAACAGAGCATTATATTTACTTACAGTTCAGGAATGGAGAGGTCAAGTGATAACACGTAAATCTATTCAAACCCCTAACACAATAACAGCTCTCTAATACTAAATTCCACTACCTGGGAAAAGGAGTGAATAATAGCCCTATCACACAGGTTGTTATAGGAGCTACTTAGACGGCAGATGACAAATACTGCTGTTGAGGCACTAGGTAATTACGGCAATATAACAACTCCCAAAAGCCTAACATGTAAATTCTACTGTAATTCAGTTGATTCACAATAATGAGAAATATTGATAATATTGTTTTAACTGGTTACATGTCTGCTAGAATTAGTAATGCCTCCCATCTCTGAGCAAGACTCTACTTTGATTTTTCAAAAATTTATAATTTGATTGATATTTCAGGAAATTGAGGACCAGAATTAGTCAATAGGTTTATTCTTTCTCTTATTCCCCATTAAAGAAGTGTCTAGAACTCTCCAGTTATTACCAACATTGTTCTTGGGCTCCGCCTGAAAATATGATATATTTTTTTCAATTGTCTGCACAGTATTTTGTCACTGGCAGTGGGGGAAAATGACAAAGGATTCCTAAAGCTGAGACTCTGTGGGCATTCCTGAATCATCCTGGGCTCATGTGAGGATATGTTTGGCCCTTTTATTTTTGCAGAAAGTATGGAGTCGTGATAAAATTCAGTCTCAGCTCTCTTATCCCATCTGGGACACAAATGGTCAAATATTTCCTTAGACATCTATAAAAACATAGAAAACAACTAAGAATCACTTTGAAACAAAGAAGGCTTAAGTAAGAGTTTTATACATTATATGTTCTCCTCAGTAATTTCAGGAATATAGCATGTTATTTGGAAGCATATTTATGTAACTTCCTTGAAGAAAAAAAAAATAGCTGCCACAGTTTGTAAATCTCATTTGCTCTTCAGGTGAAGAGCAAAATAGTTTCCTGGTAAAGTCAAGGGGATTACAGTGCTGAGGAGAGATTTTACAAACGGTCTCCCATAATCATTACTTTAGTGACTATATATTTATTTTAATGTGTGTGTTGTTTAAGATATTGAAAGAAGTTATCACAAACAAGATTCAAATTATTGAGGTTTTTTTTTTTTTTGTGGTATGCGGGCCTCTCACTGTTGTGGCCTCTCCCGTTGCAGAGCACAGGCTCCGGACGCGCAGGCTCAGCGGCCATGGCTCACGGGCCCAGCCGCTCCGCGGCATATGGGATCCTCCCAGACCGGGGCACGAACCCGTATCCCCTGCATCGGCAGGCGGACTCTCAACCACTTGTGCCACCAGGGAGGCCCTGAGGTTTTATTTTAAGATTTTATATAGAAGAAATTTAAAGCCTGCAATGCCTAATTTTAAAAATGTGCTTATATCTAAAGTATTCCTCCTGGTGGAAATCTAACACTTTAATTCATTTAGTAGCAAAACATTGCTGTATGCCCGGCACTGTTCTAGAAGCTGAGGATGCACCTGCAAAAATAACAACAAAAAATAAATAAAGGAACTACTGTCTTGGAACTTATATGTTACTTAAAGGAGACAGCAGTAAAATTAAAAAAACAAACCAACAATATCATTTCTAATAGTAATAAGTTCTATGACAGGAACAAAATGGGCTGCTAACATAGGGGGTAGAGATTCAGACTGGCCTCCTCAGAGACTGTTTCTGAATGTGTGACAATGTGAGCTGAGCAGGAACCAGCCAGGAGAGGGCCAGAGGGGATTAGAGAGTGTGAAGATGCTAAAGCAGGAATATATTCAGTCTGTTCAAAGAATATAGATTTTGCTACAAAGATCAATCACCTAAGGGGTGCTGCTTCTTACATGAATGTTAGTTCAAGGACATCCTTATCTCTAATGTATTTAACATTTTGGCTTTCCTAAAGTCTAGTTCATTCACCCAAGGAATAGTTGAAAATATCTCTTGACTTTGGGAAAGTCAAGGCCTTATATCCAGTTTTTTTTTTTTTTTTTTTTTTTTGGCATTTTTAAAGTTTGGAAGGTAGCTTCTTAATCCTGCTTGAAAATCTGATGTGCATTAAAATCATATTATTCATGTAATGCAATCTCCAAAATGTGTGTGTGCATGAGTGTGCACATGTTTTTATTTATGTGTTTTTAACTTCTTAAATTCTTATTTTCCCCTTTTCCACTGAGATAGTTTGGCTTCCTGTCAGTGACCAATTGCAATGTTCAATATGCCTGGGGAAGAAAAACACATAAATTTATGAACTAGGATAATCTTATTGACTTTCAGGAATCTATGAGTCACCATCACCATCTCTGATGATTTCAAAGAACAAAGCTTTCTAGGCTTCCCTGTGGCTGAAATATAAATCAAGCCCCAGCACATAAATGTCCCAACAATTATGAAGTTCTTTTCCTGCACCAGCTGGTGAGATCTGCTAATGTATTTGTTTTTCAGCTTTCTAAACTTGGGGAACTTTTGTATTAAGTATTCTAATTGGAGAGATTAAGTTTTAGCTCTTTTTTTACAATGAAATGTTGACTCAGTTTCACCCAATGACAAAATGGCTTCATAAGCACTTAACAACATCTCTCTACTTCTGTCCCAGAAAGATTAACACAATATGCACATTTTAAGAAAGACAAGTTGGCTTCAAAATGGTATTTATAAGCAATATGGTTCTCTACCAAAGTATATGACTCATCAAATTTATTCTGAATTTATGAAAAAGATTACTATAGACAGTGGTTTTCTGACCCCAATTATGATTTTATAATAATAAACTCAACCACATGGTTGTAAACCATGTGCTTTATAAATTCATCTTAGTGTCACCGAGTAGGAATAAAAACTCACTGAAAATCTAGAAAAGGATATTACAATTTTCCATCAGTGCTGTATTCCCCTTGTGAGTTAGGAATAGCAAACAAAAGTTTTTAAAGTAACCACAGTTTTAGAAATTTTGATGCATTACCATGTCAACTAGCAGAGACACACTTATGGTAATTCCCTAAAGGCTGACCTGGGGTCAATGTAAGTAATACCTTTAATTATTATTGGAATGATAAAACTGTCATATAAAATAAATTTTCAAATGAGCATATTTAGAAGCTTGCAGGAAATCTGGAGTAGAAATTTGGGGATTTAGTTGGAAAATATGAAAAAAAATATGAAAAAAATATGAAAAAATTTCCATAAGATCTCAAATTTGTCATCTTTTTGGGTTTTAGTGTGAGGCCAAAGTATGATCTAGTTTCAAGTGATGGATGACTAGGAGCATAGTGACCCATTGAAACCCCAAAAATAAGTTAATACAAAAACAATTTTAGTGAAAAACTGTATAGAATATTGAAAAATATTAATAGAGCTATGACACGTGAGACTAGGTGCATCTTTCAGAAAAGAAATATGAAAAAATATTTAAAAAAGAAATTTATTCTCAAATTTAAATATTCAGCAAAGCAAACACAGTAATTTTTTCCTATATTTTAATCTTCTTTCTTTCACTTCTTTTCTTTATTTCTTTGTTTTCATTTTCTCACTTTCTCCTTTTCTCCCTCATGCAGCCCGTGGAAAGCCTCCTAGAATAATTTTGATTGCCTTTTCTTATCAATTTTTTTCATTAAAGTAGACTTGATTAAGTGAGCCCCAAACAGGGCACAAACTCCAGTGTGAAAACCTTCCTGAGTCTTCCAATGACAGAACTCTCCTTAAAGTCTTAGAAGGGCTCCCTTTCAGCTGCAGTATCAGAGCCAGCTGAGACCCTATCTAATGCCCCAGCTCCATCCCTAGACTGTCCTCTTCTGCACTTACCCAATTGCTTAACATTCTCTGCATGGCCTATGCTATTTCACGCCTCTTTGATTTTGCTCTTGTTGTTTCCTCTGCCTAGAACACCTTGCTCTATTTTCCTCACCTGTGTGACTTGCATTCATGCATTAAAACTCCGTTTAGGAGTCATCTTCTCCTGAATCTCTCTCTAATCCCCCCAATGGAACTAAGTGTCCTTATATGCTTCCACTACATCCTGTAACTCATCTATCAGAGTACTTGACACATTATATTGAAATTATCTGTTATGTTTGTCTCTTCACATAAAGTATAGGTTCCTTGGTTTCTATTATCTTTGTACCCTGGATTCTTATTCCAGTAATTGGCACAAACTCTCCCAATATTATAAGTTACTTCTATTGGCAGAGATCCAAAATGTGAAATGGAAATATCTATCAAATTATCTTAGTCTTATACCATTAAATGCTTGATTCCTCTAAATTCCCTTGTTCTGAGATTTTTAAAATACTTTTAACTATTGTCTGATTCCTGTGACAGAGACAGTGTTCCCTTATACTTTCCAACCCCACTTGTAGTTAAGTTGATACAATGAGATTGATTTTGGTCAAATGATTATGGGCATGACAGACTTGTTGCTTTTTGGCAAAGGTAGTTAAAAACAAGTATATATTTCCCAGTTCACTCCTCTCTAGCCATGAAAATGTTAGAGGCTGTAAAATGACTTATCCCCAAATTGAAAAAAATTAAAACAACAAATATTTATCTCATCACTTCTAAAGGCTCAGGAATCTCTGAGAAACTTAACTAGATAATTCTGTCTCAGAGCCTGTCATTAAGTCAAGCTGGTGGGGGCAGGGGAGGGTGCTGTTGACATCATCTCAAGACTCTTTCTGGCCAAAGGATTTGCTTCTAAGATCATACATGTGGTTGTTAGCAGGCTACATTTCCTCTATGGTGGTATGTTGGATATTTTAATTCCTCAACATGTGGGTTGCTCTCAAGAAGGAAGCTTACTTTCTCCAGAGCAAGAAATCCAAGAGCAAGAGAGTGGGAACTGAAGGCAGAAGCTGTAACCTTTTATAATATAATTTTGAAAGTGACATACTATCACTTCTGCTAAATGCTACTGTATGCTGCTATAGACCACTTCTGGCATGATATGGAAAGGAACTAAATAGGGTGTGAATACCAGGTGGTGGGGGACACTGAGACCCATCGTGGATGTTTGTTTCACAGAGGCTGCATGTTGAGGTGGTCCATGAACAGAAAGGACATCTGGACCTTGAGACACAACAGACTCTCCAACCCACATTAGATGTCAATTAGATGTCAAATAGACAAGAAATAAACTTCTGTGATGCCAAGCAAATGAACATTTAGGGTTTATTTGCCACTATGGCACAGCTTACCTTTTCAGACCAATAAAGCTCTTCACGTAGTTATGTCTACAGAAAGAGACAATGAAGATTGAAAGAGCTTCAATTATTCTATCACTTTTAAGATTAACTTCTTGGGGGATTCAAGATGGTGGAGGAGTATGAGGACATGGGTTTCATCTCTCTCCATGGATGCATCAGGAATACATCTATAGATGCAACAATTCTCACAGAAGACCAGCTGAAAACAAGCTGAAGACCTTGGACACTGGAAAGGACTATAAAGATGCCTGCATAAATGGGTAAGATGGAAAAAAGAAGGGAGAAGGAGGAGGAAAGGAAGCGGGACAGGACAGGGCAGGGGAGCTAAAGCAGAGGAGAGATTCTCAAATTCGGGGAAACTCCCTCTCTGATGGGGAAATCGAATGGGACAGAAGGGAAGCATTTGAGGCTGTCAGAAGAGGGTGAAGCAGCCAATCGGTGGCAGATGGGAGTGAGAAATACACAGACGGTCTGTACTGCGGCTTTCTGTGCCCTGGATTGGAATGTGTGTTCACAGTTACGCAAGGGGGCTGGGAGCTGGAGTGTGGGGATTGGAGAATAGGCCAGGAGCGAAAACTGCTGTTGGTTGTGGGGACACGGACTGAGGGGATGGGAGGGAGGAAATCTGCAGCAGGGAATGCCTACAGAGGAAGACTTCCATGTCTGCCATGGAAGCAGGTGCTACTGCTGAGTCACACACAAGGGAAGGAGCCACTATTGTGGTCTCTCTCTCCCCACACACCAGTGCCTGATGACAGACAATTAAAGAAGTCCTCTCAGGGCTGGCCCTCACAAGCCTGCTGATGGGTGTCAGAAAAAACCTGGTGAGGGCCAGCCCTCATGCGCCTTACACTGGGTGCCAGAAAAGGCCCTTTCTAGGGCCATATCTCTTGCATCCGTGGCCACCAGATCCCTGCGCATTTGGCACTGCTGGGGCTCCCACCGTCCAAGTAGTCATACGACCTCAGCACCTGGTCCTCACTGGGGCAGACCCACAAGCTACAAGGCATCCTCAGGACCAGACTCCTGTGAGTAGACCACAAGCAGAGGTGGGGATAAAACCAAAGCTGAATCCCAGGGATGGGGCAACTAAGGAAGAAGATTAAAAACCTTTCTGTTGGCAGCACAAGCTGCAGATTAAATCCCTGCAATCAGCTAGGTAGGCCCTGCATATATGGAATATCTTAGTAGACAATGAGTGTTCCCACAAATGAAAATGTTCTAGCTCTGACAGCTGTGGACTTTGGGGGCAGCACATGCATCAGTTGGGCCAGATAAGAGTCTGAGTCATCCCCACAGGGCACACAGAAGGTCCAGAAACCAGCCCAGGGAGGTGGATGTGGGCTGTGGCTCACGGCATGTGCAAGGACACTTTCAGCTGAGATCCCAGGGAAACATAATTATTATTATTAATTTTATGTTTTGATTCATTCTATTGTTGGTTCTCGCCTTTTTTGTTTGTTTTTTTCCCTTTCGTTTATTGTCTGTTTGTTGGGTTTTGTTTCAGTATTTTTTTTTTAATTTAGTCTTTTGGGTCTTTGTGTTCTATAACATATTTTTTGTTTATATATACTTCTATTTTTACTTTGCTTTTCTGTTCTGTGTTCTTTTCCCTTATTTTTTCTTCTTCTTTAATATATTTTTTATTTTTTATATTTCCATTTCTACTTTACTTTTCTGCTGTCCTGTGTTTTTCCCCTTTTTGTTTTATTTTATTATTTTTAAAATCATTTTTCTAGGTTTTATCTGTTTCCTTGCTTTATGCTTTAGTTGGCACACTGCTTTGGTTTTGATTTTAAGTTTGTGTTTTTGTTACTTTTGATCCTAATTGTTTGATTTTGCTTTTGAGTTCTCCTATTTGTCTGGTTGTTCTCTTGTTTTTGATTTATTTGGTTCTGCTTTTGTTTCTTTTGCATGTGTGTGTGTTTCCTTGATTGTGTTTTTGTTTGTTTGATTCTGTTTTTACCTTTCTCTGGGGTTTTGTTTGTCTTTTTTGTTTTTTTTTTCTTTAATGTATTTTCTATTTATTTCTATGTTTCTATGTTTCTATTTTTATGTTGCTTTTCTGTTGTTCTGTCTTCTTTCCCCTTTCTCTTTTTTCTTCTTACCATTTTTTTGGGGTTTTGTTTCTTTGCTTCCTTCTTCAGTTGACACTGTTTTGGTTTTTTTTTTTTAGTATTGTGTTTTTGTCAGTTTTCTTTTTTTTTCTTTCTTTGCAGTATGTGGGCCTCTCACTGCTGTGACCTCTCCCATTGCGGAGCACAGGCTCCAGACGTGCAGGCTCAACAGCCATGGCTCACGGAACCAGCTGCTCCACGGCATGTGGGATCTTCCCAGATCAGGGTACAAACCTATGTCCCCTGCAACGGCAGGTGGACTCTCAACCACTGTACCACCAGGGAAGCCCTGTCAGTTTTCTTTTTAATTGTTTGATTTCATCCTTGGGTTATACTTTCTTTTTTATTTATTTGGTTCTGTTTTTGTTTCTTTTGTGTGTGTGTTTCCTTGTTTCTATTTTTGTTTGCTTGATTTTACTTTTTACCATTTGTCTGAGGTTTTCTTATTCTTTTCATTCATTCATTCTTTCTTTCTTTTTTTTAATCCCCTTTATTGCAGGGTCTTAGTTCCTCGACCAGAAGTTAGGCATGAGGCTCTGGGGTGGGAACACAAAGTCCAGGATGCTGGACCACTAAAGAATTCCCAACCACAAGGAAGATTAATCTCTGAGAGCTCTCACAGAGACCTCTATCTGAATCCAAGACCCGGCTCCACCCAACTTCCAGCAGCTTCCAGAGCTGGACAACCCTCACCAAACAACAAGCAAGAGAGGAACACAAACCCACCCATCAGCACACAGTCTAACTAAGGTCATACTAAACTCACAGACATCCCAGAACACACCATTTGACATGGTCCTGCTCATCAGAGGGAAAAGACTCAGCTCCACCCACCAAAATGCAGGCACCAGTCCATCACATCAGGAAGCCTATACAAACCACTGGACTGACTTCACCAACAGGGGCAGAAAACAGAAGCAAAAGGAACACAAATACTGTAAATTAGACAAAATGAAAAGAGGTAGAAATATCTTGCAGGCAAAGGAGCAAAACAAAAACCCCACAAGAACAAATAAATAAAGAGGAAATAGACAAGCTACTTGAAAATGAATTCAAAATAGTGATAGTAAAGATGATTCAAGATCTTAGAAACAAGATAGAGAAAATACCAGAAATTTTTAACAAGGACCTAGAAGAAATAAAGAGCAAACAAACAGTAATAAAAAGCACAATAACTGAAATTAAAAATACTCTAGAAGGAATTAATAGCAGAAAAACTGAGGCAGAAAAACACATAAGTGAGCTGGAAGATAGAATAGTGGAAGTAACCACCACAGAGCAGAATAAAGAAAAAAAATGGAGGACAATCTCAGAGACCTCTGGGATAATATTAAGTGCACCAACTTTTGAATTATAGGAGCCCCAGAAGAAGAAGAAAAAACAAAAGGGTCTGAAAAAATATTTGAAGAGATTATAGTTGAAAACTTCCCCAACATGGGAAAGGAAATAGTCAATTGAGTCCAGGAAGCACAGAGTCCCATACAGGATAAATCCAAGAAGAAACACGGCGAGACACATATTAATCAAACTAACAAAAATTAAACAGAAAGAAAAAATATTAAAAGCAGCAAGGGAAAAGCAACAAATAACATACAAGGGAATCCCCATAAGGTTAACAGCTGATCTTTCAGCAGAAGCTCTACAAGCCAGAAGAGAGTGGCAAGATATATTTAAAGTGATGAAAGGGAAAAACCTACAACCAAGTTTACTCTACCAGCAAGGATCACATTCAGATTTGATGGAGAAATCAAAAGCTTTACAGACAAGCAAAAGTAAAAATGATTCAGCACCACCAAAGCAACTTTATAACAAATGCTAAAGGAACTTCTCTAGGCAGAAACACAAGAGAAGGAAAAGACCTACAAAAATGAACCCAAAACAATTAAGAAAATGGTAACAGGAACATACATATCAATAATTACCTTAAATAAAAATGGACTAAATATCCCAACCAAAGGACACAGACTGGCTAAATGGACACAAAAACAAGACCTGTTTATATGCTGTCAACAAAAGACCCACTTCAGACCTAGGGTCACATACAGGCTGAAAGTGAGGGGATGGAAAAATATATTCCATGCAAATGAAAATGAAAAGAAAGCTGGAGTAGCAAGACTCATATCAGACAAAAACAACTTCAAAATAAAGACTAATACAAAAGACAAGGAAGGACACTCCATAATGATCAAGGGTTCAACCCAAGAAGAAGATATAACAATTGTAAATGCTTATGCACCCAACAAAGGAGCACCTCAATACATAAGGCAAATGCTAATAGCCATAAAATGATATAGCGACAATAACACAATAATAGTAAGGGACTTTAACCCCCCAATTTCACTAATGGACAGATCAACCAAAATGAAAATAAATAAGGAAACACAAGCTTTAAATGACACATTACACCAAATTGACTTAATTGATATTTATAGGACATTCCATCCAAAAACAGCAGAATACTCTATCTTCTCAAGTGCACATGAAACATTCTCCAGGATAGATCACGTCTTGGGTCACAAATCAAGCTGCAGTAAATTTAAGAAAATTGAAATCATATCAAGCATCTTTTCTGACCACACTGTGAGACTAGATATCAAATACAGGAAAAAAAAATCTGTAAAAAATACAAACACATGGAGGCTAAACAATATGCTACTAAACAACCAAGAGGTCACTGAAGAAATCAAAGAGGAAATCAAAAAATACCTAGAAACAAATGACAATGAAAACATGACAGCCCAAAACCTATGGGATGCAGCAAAAGCAGTTCTAATAGGGAACTTTATAGCAATACAATCCTACCTCAAGAAACAATAAAAATCTCAAATAAACAACCTAACCTTATACCTAAAGCAATTAGAGAAAGAAGAACAAAAAAACCACAAAGTTAACAGAAGGAAGAAAATCATAAAGATAAGATAAGAAATAAATGAAAAAGAAATGAATGAAACAATAGAAAAGATCAATAAAACTAAAATCTGGTTCTTTGAGGAGATAAACAAAAATGATAAACCATTAACCAGACTCATCAGGAAAAAAAGGGAAAAGACTCAACTCAAGAGAATTAGAAAGGAAAAAGGAGAAGTAATAACTGACACTGCAGAAATACAAAGAATCATGAGACACTACTACAAGAAACTATATGACAATAAATGAGCAACCTGGAAGAAATGGAAACATTCTTAGAAATGCACAACCTTCCAGGACTGAACCATGAAGAAATAGAAAATATAAACAGACCAATCACAAGCACTGAAATTGAAACTGTGATTAAAAATCTTCCAAAAAACAAAAGCCCAGGATCATATGCCTTCACAGGAGAATTCTATCAAATATTTAGAGAAGAGTTAACACGCATTCTTCTCAAACTCTTCCAAAGTATATCAGAGGGAGGAACACTCCCACTCATTCTATGGGACCACCATCACCCTGATACCAAAACCAGACAAAGGTACCACAAAAAAAGAAAATTACAAGCCATTATCACTGATGAACATAGATGCAAAAATCCTCAACAAAATACTAGCAAACAGAATCCAACAGCACATTAAAAATATCATACCCCACGATCAAGTGTAGTTTATCCCAGGAATGCAAGGATTCTTCAGTATACACATATCAATCAATGTGATACACCAGATTGACAAGTTGAAGAATAAAAAGCATATGATCATCTCAATAGATGTAGAAAAAGCTTTTGACAAAATTGAACACTGATTTATGATAAAAACTCTCCAGAAAGTGCACATACAGGGAACCTATATCAACATAATAAAGGCCATATATGACAAACCCAGAGCCAACATCATTCTCAAAGGTTAAAAACTGAAACCATTTCCTCTAAGATCAGGAACAAGACAAGGTTGCCCACTCTCACCACTGTTATTCAACATAGTTTTGGAAGTTTTAGCCACAGCAATCAAAGAAGAAAAAGAAATAAAAGGAAGTGAAATTGGAAAAGAAGAAGTAAAACTGTCACTGTTTGCAGATGACATGATACTATACAGAGAAATTCCTAAAGTTGCCAACAGAAAACAACTAGAGCTAATCAGTGAATTTGGTAGAATAGCAGGATACAAAATCTCTGACATTCTTATACTCTAACAACAAAAATCTGAAAGTGAAATTAAGGAAACACTCCCATTTAACGTTGCAACAAAAAGAGTAAAATTCTTAGGAATAAACCTATCTAAGGAGGTGAAAGGCCTCTATGCAGAAAACTATAAGACACTGATGAAAGAAATAAAAGCAATACAAACAAGTGGAGACATACCATTTTCTTGGATTGGAAGAATCAACATTGCAAAAATGATTACACTACCCAAAGCAATCTACAGATTCAATGCAATCCCTATCAAATTACCAATGGCATTTTTCACAGAACTAGAACAAAAAATTTCACAATTTGCATGGAAACCCAAAGAACCCTAAATAGTCAAAGCAATCTTGAGAAAGAAAAACGGAGCTGGAAGAATCAGGCTCCTGGACTTCAGACTACACTACAAAGCTACAGTAACCAAGACAGTATTTTACTAGCACAAAAACAGAAATATACACAAATGGAACAGGATAGAAAGGACAGAGATAAACCCACACACATATGGTCACCTTATCTTTGACAGAGGAGGCAAGAATATACAATGGAGGAAAAAGAGCATCTTCAATAAGTGGTGTTGGGAAACATGGATAGATACATGTTAAAGAATGAAATTAGAACACACCTTAACACCATACACAAAAATAAACTCAGAATGGATTAAAGACCTAATTGTAAGGCCAGACACTATAAAACTCTTAGAGGAAAACATAGGAAGAACAGTCTTTGACATAAATCACAGCAAGATCCTTTTTGACTCACCTCCTAGAGAAATGAAAATAAAAACAACAATAAACAAATGGGACCTAATGAAACTTAAAAGCTCTTGCATAGTAAAGCAAACCATAAATCAGACAAAAAGATAACCCTCAGAATGGGAGAAAATATTTGCAAATGAAGCAAGTAACAAAGGATTAATCTCCAAAATATAGAAGCAGCTCATGCAGCTCAATGTCAAAAAAAACCAGCCCAATCCAAAAATGGGTGGGAGACCTAAATAGACATTTTTCGAAGGAAGACATACAGATGGCCAACAAACACATGTAAAGATGCTCAACATCACTAATCATTAGAGAAATGCAAATCAAAACCACAATGAGGTATCACCTCACACCAGTCAGAATGGCCATCATTTAAAAAATCTAGAACAATAAATGCTGGAGAGAGTGTGGAGAAAAGGGAACCCTCTTGTACTTTTGGTCAGAATGTAAATGGATACAACCACTATGGAGAACAGAATGGAGGTTCCTAAAAAAACTAAAAATAGAACTACCATACAACCCAACAATCCCACTACTGGACATATACCCTGAGAAAACCATAATTCGAAAAGAGTAATGTACCACACTGTTCATTGCAGGACTATTTACAATACCAGGACATGGAAGTGACCTAAGTGTCCATCGACAGATAAATGGATAAAGAAGATGTGGCACATATATACAATGGAATATTACTCTGCCATAAAATGGAAAGAAATTGAGTTCTTTGTAATGAGGTGTATGGACCTAAAGTCTGTCATACAGAGTGAAGTAAGTCAGAAAGAGAAAAACAAATAGTGTATGCTAATGCATGTATATGGAGTCTAAAAAAACAGTACTGATGAACCTAGTGGCAGGGCAGGAATAAAGACACAGACATAGAGAACGGACTTGAGAATATAGGGCAAGGAAAGGGAAGCTGGGACGAAGTGAGAGAGAGCACTGACATATATACACTACCAAATGTAAAATAGATGGCTAGTGGGAAGCTCCTGCATACCACAGGGAGACCATTTTGATGCTTTGTGATGACCTAGAGGGTGGGATGGAGAGGGTGGGAGGGAGGGAGACTTAAGAAGGAGGGGATATGGGTGTATATGTATACATATAGCTGATTCACTTTGTTGTACAGCAGAAACTAACACAACATTGTAAAGCAATTAAACTCTAATAAAGATGAAGAAAAAAGATAAGACATCAAAAAAAAAAAAGAATTAACTTCTTATTTTAAATTAAAACATTGGATTTATTTATTTATTTATTTACTTATGTTCCAATTTTGTAAATCTGGTTAGTGTGCATCTGTACTCAGAATGTTGACAAAATCAGGTACCAAAGACATTGTAGCCGAAGGTCAGACAAGGAGTTAGTATTTTTATCCTGACTTCTTGGAATACAGGACACTCGTAAGGTTTTCCAAAGCAGACACACAATCGCTGGATATTTCTATGTAGTCAAACTTTTCTTTTAAATTGATTTCAAATCATTTCAGGCACATAAATTTTTACACTAAATACAACCTACCTCATTAGATTGTTCTGAATAATAAATGAGGTAATGTATGTAACAATGTCTTCTGAAGAGTAAAATAATATGTAAACATTAAACATTGTTCATATGTATGTGATACTGAAAGCAAATTACTGGAAAAGACTCAATGATAATAATCCAAAAATATTTTCAAGAATAGAGTACATATTTATTCTGAATAGTTTTGATTTTTTGTTTATGGGGAAACAGTTCAAATGGAAAAAAAAATGGTATGTATATATATATATATATATATATATATATGTATATATGTATATATATATATATCTCCAACCCGTTTACTTGGTCAAGAGATGATCTCTCATTGGGAACAAAGATGAAATGAATAAATGCAGTCCTAAGAGTCAGCTCTCCAAAAGACTGGTCATATATGTCATGTATTTCATCCAATAGCCTCTCAAAGTGTTCCACTGTCAGCGTCTAAAGTTCATTTCATTTATGGTGTTATGGGTAATGCCTCTTTGGACATATAAAATACTATTATGCTCCAGGAGCTGTATTATGTGATATAAAGATTGACCTATGAAGTCAAATCAATAGAAACTTATGATTTTTTTTAAAAGTTAACATTAATTCCATCAGAGAAAGAAAAAAAGAAATGTGTGAGTAGATTTGAAAGCCAAAGGAGGAACAAAACAATCTTTAGATTATCTGAGATAGTAAATGTTTAGGTCCTCAGTCTGTAATGGTCTCTAAAGACAGCACCTTCAGTAACAAAATTGGCCACAATTATCTAACATTTATCCAGAGAGTCACCCCCCCGAACAGGAAAAAGCCTTTTTGGCAACACCTATTTTTACCTTGAAATTTTCTCTTGTAATGTAACCCTAGCCTGACCTTGATTAACTTATCAAATGAGCTCATCCTCCAAGCTGAAGGACTATAGTCTATCAGAGGAATAGCATGGCAACTGGCCAGCACAGCTCCATAGATCGTCTGGAGGGCACACCTCAGTAACATTCCCATTCTCTCTTTTTTTTTCCTTTTTCTTGGTCAGGGTTAGAAGCATGGGACAGAGTCAGGATGACACAGGTGGACCATGGAACCAGATAAATCTGTATTAGAAACCTAATGCTGATATTTACAGTCTGACTAAACTTTGGAACTAGTTAAAATAGCTTTTTGAATTTCATGTTTCTCATTTGTAAATCAAAGCTATTAATCTCCTTGTTATGTCATGAGGCATCAAGGAAATATATATATTCATTGTGGAACGTAGCTTCCAAGATCTGGCATATAGTACTCCATAAATATTCTTCATTTTCCTTTGCAGCAAAAAGAGGAGTTGGAGATGAATAACTACCCTTTGTTTCACCCATCACATGTCATTAACTGGACCTCACCAGTGAGACGTTATTCAATAGAGCCAGCATCCCTAAGGTTGGGGGTTATGTCAGAATTCTGCAAGAAGAAGGATGGAAAGGTCGTCTCTCCCCAGTGAAATAACACCAGTGGTGGATGCTCCTGAAATCTGAGGAGCTGAGTAAGAATTCAGGGACTTCGTAATGCTAACGTAACTGTAGTATGTGATGATTTGCAAATACCTTCTGAAATACAAATTAATAAAAATTCACGTAAACATATAAAACACATATGTATGCCCTAATAAAATCAAGAAAAATTTTAATAACTTCATGTATTTGTATGTTAGATTTAGCCTGTCTTATACATTGGTAACATTTTCATTTATTTCACTTTCCTCATTTTTTTCAAATATAGAAAAAAACCCATTCAATTTAAATTATCAGTAGCACATATTTCATTATTGTCTTCTCATGGTAAATGTTGCTGTTATCTATGAGAGAGCCATTTAAAAAGTTATCACTGAGATTCTGTTCAAGTCGGAAACATGATTTATTTTACCCGGTAAAACTAAATGGCTATGATTTGTTAAAAATATGGAGGTGTCAGTTTAACTCTTATTCAGGTAAGCCTGCTTTGCATTCTGTAACTAAAATCATACATGTTTAAAGCTTAGTGGCTAATCTTACCTTTTACGGTTACTGTTCATGACTTCTATCGGGTCTTGGCAGAGATCAGTAATGTATTATCTCTAACCTCTTTCTGCTTCCTGTGTATGAAAAGGTGGGTTTTAAAAGACCCATAGAGCTGAGATGGGCTTTGGGACAAGTAGAGAAGAAAGTTCTCAGACTTAGGAGCAGCGGGAACTTGCAACCCTGCCATTGTCATGTCTGGGGCATACGATTAGCTCTGTAAGAAGCAACCCTATTACAGGTATTCCCCCTATCCCACCTACCCAGTTTAGTTTAACTCTTATTAGATACATTTATTAATGGGCAGTGTGCTTTAACTGAGTTAAATCAACATATTATCTCAGTGTGTGTGTACGGGTGTGCTGTTTAAAACATCAGTAGTGATAGACTGGCCAGCTAACATTTCAGAAACTCTTGAGTTAATGGAACCTAGAGCAGGCAAATGTAAACTGAGAAAAAGAGAGAAGATCCTCATGATGGTTAGGAATGACTTTCACATAGAGGTGGGAAGGCAATGTTAAGTAGTCAGTATGATGCACTAAACATCTGATTGGGGTGGGAGGGTGGAGCTGGTATGGAAAAGAAGAGTAACAGGCACCAACACCATGTCACTAACAGCTTTTATGAAAACACTCAACTGAGAAAAATGCCAGAGTAGAGGCCATAAAGAGCTACAGAGCTACAGACTTGCCATGGAGGAACAGGATGGCTACCAACCACACCAAGAAGAGATTTCAATACTGGGAATGAAGGGATAGAAATTGGCATTTAATGTCTACTGTGTCAAGAAAAGAAAAAATATATATATATATATTTGTGTATACCCCTCTAAATATCTCTGTAGAGGATGCTCATACATATATCCTCAGGATTTCTATAAGGCAGGCTTTATTTTTTTATTTTTTCAATTTATTTGATTCAAGTATAGTTGATTTACAATGTTGTATTTATTTCTGTTGTACAGCAAAGTGATTCAGTTATAGACATATAGATGTTCTTTTTCATATTCTTTTCCACTATGATTTATCACAAGATATTGAATATAGTTCCATGTGCTGTATGGTAGGACTTGTTGTCCATCCATTCTCTATATAATAGTTTGCATCTGCTAACCCCAAACTCCCAATAATCCATCCCTCCCCCACCACATCTCCCCCTTGGCAACCACAAGTCTATTCTCTGTGTCTGTGAGTCAAGACAAGCATTATTAACCATAACTCTCAGTTGGAAAAAACAGGCTCAGAGAGTTTGTTAACTTGCTAATGCCACATAAGAAGTGAGAAGCACAGCTGGACTGATGTTATTTGTTGACTGTTCTCATTTTTTCGTATGAAGATGACAACAGGGAAGATAGAAGCATTCCAGGTGAAAATCATATATTTGAATGTGGAAGTAAGAGCAGCAGAGAATTGCTCATTTCCTCCAGATATTTAATGCTTGAGCTGTCTAGAACCCATCTCTCCATCCAGTTTCTACTCAAGGAATAGTAGGAATGACATCAAACATATTCCCTTGAGTGTCCCCAAGAACACTTTCCCCCTACAAACATTAACTTTAAAAACATAACATTGCTCAAAATGTACTGGTCAAATAACTGAATGCATCTACTTGGCTAAAGTACAAGACATCCTTAGGAATATGCTATATGTGACATAATTTTGAAGATATTGGAAAAACACTGCTTCCAGAAAGAACCTGTCCCATCTTCCTTCCTAGGATTTAAAATTCTATAATTAGACATGTATATGTTTTTATTAGGATGCATATAATCATGAAATTGCATGTAGAGCAATTCTTTGCCTTATTTTGAATGACTTTTGTCAACATTTTTCCCAATAAACTGCTTTCTAGCTTGGGAAAGAATCATCTGATAATGGGGAGGGTATATAATGAGAGAGGCACCATGGAGAGCAGAAAAATAGGTGGGTATGATCAAGACCTTGTCATTCTGCTCACAAAAGGACATTGTGGGAGTAATGACTTCTAACTGATTACTCTATATTTGTAAGTTCAAGAAGGTTGAGATATTCCAAGTAGTCAGTTACATGAAAGTACAAGTGGTAAGCGGACCTGAAGGGTCAGTGATTACATCCGCTGCTTCATACCCAATGTTGACTCTTTTATCTTGCATGAATAATGTGATTTCTTGTCCTGCCATTCTCTGCATAAAATGACATACCGGGGGGCAAAAAAAAAAGTGATTCTCCATCTAATCTGTTTTGCAAATTTGACAGTGACTTAAAAGAGCAGGAAGTTGTCTGTGAGTAATGACACTGCTTATTTGTTCAAATGTCAAACTTAAACCTCATCAACTTTCAGGGAATATGTCCATAAAGAATATGGGTTTCAGTTCAGCCAGAGAGGATTTCAGTGTCATTCAGTTCTGAGGAAAACAGCTGTCAGTTTCATGAAAACAAAGAGCTTTGAGTATATCTTTTTTTTTTTTAAGCTGAATAAAATTGGACACTTCAGCACTTGTGGCTATGGACAGTGCTCTCTCACTTGACATTATGAGACATTTACTCTAGAGATGTTTCTTTCCTGAGACTAAAACACTCCTCAGGCTAGCAAACATGCACCCCTAAACTATGCAATTAGGATATGAAGACCATGCATCACAGGTCTGTGCAAGCCAGAATAAAATAACAGCAAAAAGGAGCAAATTTTATCACAGAGGTTAAGCCTAAAATACAATTAGGGAAGGAAAATAATTATGATTTGTAGCTATTCCTGAATAACACGTCAAACTTTTACTGCAATGCAATAACGTTCTTCCCTCAGTGGGTTTTTTTTTTTTTTTTTTTTGGAGAGAATCACAGGATCATTAACCCCTCATGGTAACTTATTAATAGTGGGCATAGATGCAAGGGAGAAAAGGAAATACATTTAATAGGCTTGCAGACACTGGGAGCAAATAATTAATTCTCTATATGCTTTCTAAATCTAGAGTGGAATATCAGTGAAGAATTCTGGACCTGAGGTCAGAAGAAGTGGAACTGAATCTGAATGATGTTCCTTAATAAGTCATTTCATTTCTCTAAGTCTTGCTTCTTCTGTCAAATGTGGGTTACTCTGAGGTTAAGTGAGAGAGTGTATGAGAAGGAATCTGGCACAGAGTAGGTATTCATAGATGTTCAATTTTGATTATTCACTTATCATTAAGTATTAGCATAATGCAGTGAAATGTTGCTATGCTGGTAGCCATGTATCTTAATTATTGTAACTCTAAGCATAGATGACAAGAAGAAGGGAAACAAGAAAAGCATTATGATTAACAGACTTATCCTTACAACTGGTCCTAACCATGTGTATTTCCACCTTTCACCTTGTCTGCCTCATCAAAACATTTCTTTTATGTTTGCCTTTAAAAAACAGCAGCAAAATTAAAATAGCCTGAAAAAACTATATAGACAGAGCCAACTAAAGTTCTCAGAGGATTCTTATCTTTCTTGTCAAATAATATTCTACCAGCTCTCTCAGGAATGCCTTTCAGTCACATACTACCAACTATTCTGCCGCCTGAACTGGTGAGGGACTACTCTGAATGCTTCTTACCCAGACTGACACATTTGGGGAGAGAAGGTAAAAATCAGGCTAGTGCTGAGAGCCTGATAAGTCTCTTATCATCCTCCACTGCAGCTACAAAGTCTCTACTTTGGACTTCAACACCTCTCAGCCTATTCCACCTCACTCATCTTCTCCCCCTTTTGTAACTGAAAATCAAGAGCATCTTCTCCTACCCTCCCCCCACCTCCTGTCATTTTCCACAGAGATTCCCTCCATGCTGCCCTCTGCATTTAAACGCCTGCTACTCTCCATTCATCAAGGTGCATGCTCCTTCCATTCACAATTTATGTTCAATCGTCCCTCCCTTCCAAAGCCCCTGTTATTTTTTTTTTAAGTCGATTTCCCAGCTGCCCAAATAAACTCCATCACCACAGCCACCATCTAGCCATGGCACCGCTTCTTCAACCCTCAGAAATTGTGCAGAGGTGGGGAGTGGGAGAGGAAATTTATGCTGGCATACCAGCCTAGACAGGGACAAATAGTGAGAACCTAGCACAGAGCTTAGTCTGGTCTTTGTAAAAAAAGAAATCAGCTGCAAATATTTCCCGAGCCTGGAAACAAGCATGCTCTGGAAAATACATGGGTACAGTGGATAAATGAATGAATGGATGGAGGGATGAATGATTGCGATCTCCTTGGTACTTTTCTCAGAGGCCCCTCCTCCTTGCTCGCTCCCGGCTTGGCTCTTGTTTAATTCAGCTTCCCTGCATGAGTGCACCTCCCTGCTTTGCCTCTGCTCCCACTTCCTGCCCTTTCTTTACCGCCTCTGGACACAGCCTCAACCCCTCGCCAAAAGGCACTGTACCCGGCTCACAAATCCTTTGTGACTTCCACAGCCCAGGAGAGCTTGCTCCGAAGGGGCACAGCTTCTCATCCTGCCAGCCTAACCTCTCCCCACCCCCGAAACACTCGTCCACGTTACACAAAAGGATGACTAATTCCCCCACACTCCAGCAAATCCACCTGGAGAACCCTGCCTCTGTCCCTTTCCCCGCGCTTGGAACCTTGGTGCTCCCAAAGGCAATGCGGCTCCCCGCGGCTCCCTGCAGAAAAAGGGATCACCATTCCAGGGCTCAGTCCTGGTTCGTAAAACCAGAAAACTTTTTTTTTTCTTTTTTTTAATATAACCCCACCCCGAAAGCAGCCACCTCTTTGTGTGCGTCCCTGGGGGGAGGAGGGGTCTTGGCAACCAGGGACGCGAGGACTTGGTAGCCCCTACCTGGGGCTGCCCGGCGGACACTCACCCAGGACGTTCCCGATGAGAGCCACCACGAACACGATGATGTAGCCAGCGATCAGGACCCACTCGTATTCTTTGGGGTGGAGGTATTCCCTCCACAGGTACCGCAGGAATTCCTCGTCGTCATAGTCGGTGGGGTTTAAAAAGGGCTCTTGAGTTGCATTCAGCTCCGGAGCAGATGACCAGTTGCGACAAGGGGGGGAGTCCTCCAGTTTGGTGCCGGACATCACGGGCTCCTGTCCGGGTCGGCTCAGTGCTGCAAGCGGCTCGGCCCCTGCCCCATGGGCGCCGCGGTCTGCGGCGTGAGAGGCGCGGACAGGCGACCAGGGGCTCAGGAGCAGAAAATGACGTGAAAAGTTACGGAGCCAATGCCTCCGAGTCTCCCGCCCGCCGGGCAACTCGTCCGCCGGCGGGGTTGTGTCTGCAGGCGATGTTGCACCGGGAGGCGAGGAGGAGGCTGAGCATCCAGGGACCGGGCACCGGAGGCTGCAGCAGGGACACCAGGAGGGGAAGCTGCTACCTCGGCTCCGGCTCAATGACTCCTCATTCCAACGCGGAGTTCGCAGCCCACAGCTTCCTCCCGCGCCCGGGAGAGCTGGGGCTGAAGCAAAAAAAAAAAGAAAAAAAAAAGTCGTGAAAATGATATTATCCTATTTCTCCGTGGGTTCCATCTCCCTCTTTTCTACTTCTTTTTTGTTCCTGCATTTCTCAAGTGCATTGTCTGTAAACACAGACTTGTGTAGGTCTGTGGACATGGCAAGCCTCGCAACATAGGATTAATATAGGATTCACGGATGCTTTTGTCTGGGACAGGTAAATAGAAAGTAATGAGAGGCTACTGTGTTCCTTACGCAGGACGATGCAAAAGTCATTTCAGGCAAGTCATTTAATATTTGCTTGGCTTTGCCAACTTAACTTAGCTAGTACTTGCTGAATCTTTAAGGCATCTCCTCCTCTTCTCCACCCCTCTTTCCAAACTGGAGAAGGAGATTATATATATATATATATATATATATATATATATATATATATATATACACATATGGCTGGAATTTGTATTTGCAACAGCAAGTGTCATGTGAAATACAGCAGCAAATCCTTGAAGGACACTAAGGGTAAAAAACGTGATCATAGTTAATGTTGTCCAGCAGAGGCGGCACTGACATACCCCACAGCATTAAACAGATTCTCAGTAGGATGTACACAAACTGAGGGGCTCTCTCTGGGGAAGCCCACACCATGCTGGTCTTTCTTCTCATTGACTCAGGACTGATGTCACCTGCTATTCTCTCATGGATTGATTTTGTCTCTAAGGATAGCATTCTGGGATTTGTTAGAGTGTGAGTTCATGATCCTTTCACTTTCAATTACCATGATAGGAGCATTGTATTTGATTGATTACAATCCTGGACATGGGAAGGGCCTTGGAATCATCTAGCCTAAACTTCAGCTTAATATTAGAAGCCTTCTGATAATATTGTTAATGTGTTTGCACCTAGTTTGCACCTAGTTTGTGTTTGCACCTAGTTTGGATGTGACCACAATTCACTCCCTCCACCATCATGGGACTTCTCTAGAGGTTAGAAAACTCCTCTTTACATTAAAATAAGGTCTTAAACTGACATCTGTCTTTCTCAGTCTTTTAGCCCCAATTCCTAGTTTGCATCTTGGTGCTACATGCAATAAATCCTCCACGTGGCAATCCTTCACATAAGCATCACAATTCCCCCCACCCACTTCCATGCTTCCTATGTTCACTGTTTCCCCAATTATTTCCATTGTTTTTCAAATGACACTATCTTCACAATCTACCTTCACTTGGTCTTCCTTTAGTCAGTTGTCAATATCCTGCAGGGAATACAGCTAGGAGGAAATACAGTAATCTGCTTTGCCAGTACAAATGTAAACTACTCTTTGGATGCAACCAATGTTTGTATCTAATTATTTTTTCAAAAGTCACAAGACGCTGTTTATTCATACTGAGTCTTTATTTAAGATCCCTCCCCCACCCCCAATCATAATTCTTCACAGTTGTTTTGTTCTTTACAGTTTACAAAATTCTTTCATGCTCCTTAATTTAAAACCCCCTGAGAGGTTGGCCCAGTTTTGCAGATGAGGAAACTGTTCCTGGAGAAATTAAGTGTTTACCAAAGGTCAAGTGAGGAATCAGTGGCAAAACCTTCAGTTCTTCTGACCCCAGCCTGATGTTTCCATCATTCGACAGTGTCATTTTTCACAAGAAACACTATTGTGGTATTTTCCCAAACCACACTAGTCAAATTTCCTTTTAAGAGAAGGGAGGGCTTCCCTGGTGGTGCAGTGGTTAAGAATACGCCTGCCAATGCAGGGGACACGGGTTCGAGCCCTGGTCCGGGAAGATCCGACATGCCGCAGAGCAACTAAGCCTGTGCGCCACAACTACTGAGCCCACGAGCCACAACTACTGAAGCCCATGTGCCTAGAGTCCGTGCTCCACAAGAGAAGCCACCGCAATGAGCAGCCTGCACACCGCAATGAAGAGTAGCCCCTGCTCGCTGCAACTAGAGAAAGCCTGCGTGCAGTAACGAAGACCCAACGTAGCCATAAATAAATAATAATTTTTTAAAAAAAGAGAGAAGGGAATATATAGGCATTTTATTTTTAGACAAATATTTACTTAGTGTTCTTATTTCACTCAGAGATACAAGTTAAACAAGGTAACTGCTTTCATGCATTTTACTTTCTACTGAAGTTAGAAACAAGTCAACTAATAACTACTTAAGAAGAATATGAAGAAGGGACAACTGCTATGATGAAAGCCAAACAGGTGAAGCGAGTGGAGAATTCCAAAGGCCATATTAGGAATAGATGGTTAAAAAGACGTGGGTGAAGAGGTGGCCTGTATGTAGGGATACCCAAATTGTAAATGCACATATTAATTTAATTTTGTTAATTTGAGGCTTAACCAAATCATCTTAAATGTTGATGCTCTTTCCAAAATATTAGCCATTTCTCTAGACCTCCTGTCATCAGTAAATTTGACAAGTAGGCCTTCTGTATCTTCATTCATGGTCATTGATACAAACCTGCTAACGTAATCCTGTGGTATAATATGTTCCACTGATTTATTAATATTTGTATTTTCTGCTTCCCTGTACTATTCTTTTCAAAATGGGGAAAGTTGTTGCAACTTTAGTTCCAACCTGCATTCATTAAACTCTGCAAATTCCTTGCCGTTGACAATCCATAAATATGGGCCCCATGTGCTATTCCTATGTACTCCGTGCCATTACCTTTCATTTGGTGGCACTTCAACTTGTCAATACTTCCATCTTTTTAAGCTTTCTACCTGCAATTAATCATCACTCTTTCCTAAAAGTGTCAATAAGGAGAAATGAGAATATTTTCAAGATATTGTTCTGATATCTGCTGTATGCTGTGACAAGCCTAGATTTGTCTTGATCCTGAAAGGGTTCCATTTCTGGAATCCTGCTGTCTAGGATTTATCAGGTGATTTATTTTAAATATGCTACTCCAATGCCATACAAAAATTCACTCAAATATTCAAATTATCATTTGTTTTATATTTTATAAACACATTAGAGAGAGATGATAAATATTGCAGGACTCATTTTGATATGATCTCCTTCATTAGATCTTTTATACCTTTTAGGTCATTTGAAAAAAATTTTTTGTTCTGTAGATATTATTCTCTTCAATTCCAAATCCTTCTGCTGGATGTAGGGAGAAAGAGGCAGCCCAATATCATGAGACAGTAAAGAAAGTTCCAAATTTGTTGTGATGACCTCTTAAGGATGTTATAAGAATTAAATGAATTGATAGATTTAGAACAGTGTCTGCTACATAGAAAATGATCTGAAAATGTTTGTTGAATAAAATTTTAAGCTATATGATCTTGTGATGTGAATATTATTTGCTTTACACACTAATTACTCTAAGTGTTAATATATTTCCTTAAAAAAAGAAATGTATCTCACAATAGTCTGAGTAATTCTGTTTAACTACCCAGCTTAATTTTTTGGTCACTTTTATTTTAGCTTCCCCACTAGCCTGAATATTAAAACTGAGAAAGAAAAGGAAAATAAATCTCTAAATCAGATTTTTTGTTCTCTCAGTGTTTGTAGTTAGGTTGCTCAGAGTTCTCAGATTGTATGGGTTGTCCCAGATTTTCCATACTTTTTGCAGCCTTATAATAATGCTATGGGTTCATTTCAAAAATATTTCTGAGTATCTCATTTGTCCCCAGGAGTACATAACTAAGAGCTGGGGACATAATGATCAACAAGACATAGTCCAGCCTCAATGATAGTCAGCCTCTCACGGTCCAATGGTGAATTAGAAGTGTTATCATAACAGAATCACTCTGTGAGTTTCTAGGGTAGAGGGATGCACAGAGTGTCATGAGTACATGAAAGAACACCTAATTTAGCCTGGAGAGAACTAAATGATTGCTCCCCCACAGTGAAAGTCACTCTTGAGCTGACCTCTTGGAGAGAAGGAGGCGATGTCTAAGTGGTTAAGGATATGAGGTGTCCAGGCAGAGGGAACAGTGAAGACTTGGAAACAGGAGAAAACATGGAGTATGTGGGCAAAACCAGGTGAAAAGTCAGACTTGTGTAACTATCCCTGGCAGTGATGTGGAGAATGAGTTGGAGAAGGGTGAGTCTGAAGGTAAGGGCTAGTAGGAGGCTAGTAGGGTAATCCTGCTGTTCAAAGGAAGGTGGTAGTTTTGGGGATTGAAGGGAGCTGGGTATTATTTAAAAAATTTAATTGTCTGAATAGACATCATCCAGGATGCAAGCATCTTGCTTTAATACTGCCTTGAGGAAGGCTGACTACACAATCATAGTACGTTTGAAGTTTACATCTCTGTTTCTCTGTAAATTTTGAAGATTAAACTAAAGAAAAGAACAAAGAGTTGTCCCACTGTCGAATTTCCAGTATTTGAAAAGAAGTTTTCCTTCCGTCCTTTCTGTTGAATGAAAATTTTTATTTTACCTCAAGAAATGAAAATGCATTATTTCAAGTTGGAGCACTCTCAGTAATGACTGTACTGATGTGATGGATTCACAGAATAAATGCATTAGTTTTGCAGGACGTTATCTTACATCTGTAGGCTTCAAACACCACATTTTCTTACAATACGGCCTTGAGCTAGATATTTCTGGAAAAGTCCCTGCATCACAAGGGGCCTAGAAATATATTTTTCATATAAAAAGGAGGAAAGAGACTTCTGATGAGTTGTTACTACTAGGAGTAACTCTGGAGTGGGTCCTTGAGAATGAAATCACCTCTTGCCCTAAAAGACTCCGACATTAACAAAATCATTTGTCATCAATTACTACAAAACATTTCTGTCTCATCTGTTTCTTTTTCTTCCCATCCTTCTTTTACCCCTTGCCCTATTTTAATAAAGTTTTATTTCAGACAAGTTTCTCTGTGTTCCTTCATCCCTCCTATCCTGAGTTATCAGGTCTGACATTTTACCCTCATGGTTTTTTTTGTTCAACAATATCTGAAACTTCTGCTCTATTCCTATCCCACGTCAAGCGTGAATAGACAGTGTTCCTCTCTTATAAAGTTTTTGTCTCCTTAAAAACATAGATGAGTAAACAAGTCATTTAATTTAGTAAAACAAATATCCTTAGGAGTACACCCACAAAAGTCTGTAAGGGCAAGAAGAAACATGTACTCTCTCAAAGTAGGGTCAAGACTATCCAAAGGAGATATTACCTGAGCTCAGAACTGAAGGATGAAGAGAGATAACCAGATGAGGGGAGATTTGAGACAGACAGTTGGGACCAGATGGAAGCAAGTGACTTTTCTGTGAGACCACGTGAACTGCATGCTTTCATCCGTGTTTACATCGGCCAAGCTCTCTGCCAAGCACTCTGGCAAGCGCATTACGTGAACCATCTCAATTTATCCTCAGAACTCTAGGAGGTAGGTCTTAGAAATTATTATACTAAATGTACAGATTAATAAAGTGAGACACAGAGAGGTTAAGTAACTTGCCGAAGGTCACACAGCTAGAAAGGGGCAGAGTCCTACAGCACAGTTGTCATGATCCAATTCCAGAAACATATATGTTTTTTCCATTACTCTATTCCGTTTCCACAGTAAAGAATCAAGAACTTTTCAGTATGAACAACTGTTTCCTTTATTAGTATTCATAATATGGAAAGTTCTGATTCTTAAAAAACATATTTGTAGGGCCTCCCTGGTGGCGCAAGTGGTTGAGAGTCCGCCTGCCGATGCAGGGGATACGGGTTCGTGCCCCGGTCTGGGAGGATCCCATGTGCCGCGGAGCGGCTGGGCCCGTGAGCCATGGCCGCTGAGCCTGTGCGTCCGGAGCCTGCGCGTCCGGAGCCTGTGCTCCGCAACGGGGGAGGCCACAACAGTGAGAGGCCCGCATACCGCAAAAAAAAAAAAAAAAAAAAAAAAAAAAACATATTTGTAAAATTATGTAAATTCCATATATATATATTTTTTACCCTTCTCCCTCCCCATATCCTCAAGTCCATTCTCTAGTATGTCTGTGTTTTTATTCCTGTCTTACCCCTAGGTTCTTCATGACATTATTTTTTCTTCTTAAATTCCGTATATTATGTGTTAGCATACGGTATTTGTCTTTCTCTTTCTTACTTCACTCTGTAAAACAGACTCGAGGTCTATCCACCTCATTACAAATAGCTCAATTTCGTTTCTTTTTATGGCTGAGTAATATCCCATTGTATATATGTGCCACATCTTCTTTATCCATTCATTCGATGATGGACACGTAGGTTTTTTCCATCCCCGGGCTATTGTAAATATGGCTGCAATGAACATTTTGGTACATGACTCTTTTTGAATTATGGTTTTCTCAGGGTATATGCCCAATAGTGGGATTGCTGGGTCATATGGTAGTGCTGTTTGCAGTTTTTTAAGGAACCTCCATACTGTTCTCCATAGTGGCTATACCAATTCACATACCCACCAGCAGTGCAAGAGTGTTCCCTTTTTTCCACACCCTCTCCAGCATTTATTGTTTCTAGATTTTTTGATGATGGCCATTCTAACTGGTGTGAGATGACATCTCATTGTAGTTTTGATTCACATTTCTCTAATGAGTAAAGATGTTGAGCATCCTTTCATATGTTTGTTGGCAGTCTGTATATCTTCTGTGGAGAAATGGCTATTTAGGTCTTCTGACCATTTTTGGATTGGGTTGTTTGTTTGTTTGTTTTTTGTTATTGAGCTGCATAAGCTGCTTATAAATTTTGGAGA
The DNA here is from genome assembly GCF_025265405.1 of Mesoplodon densirostris. Classification (NCBI taxonomy): domain Eukaryota; kingdom Metazoa; phylum Chordata; class Mammalia; order Artiodactyla; family Ziphiidae; genus Mesoplodon; species Mesoplodon densirostris. Next base: position 42,695,563 of record NC_082670.1, on the reverse strand, counting down.
TTCATCCTTTGTCAGTTGCTTCATTTGCAAATATTTTCTCCCATTCTGAGGGTTGTCTTTTGGTCTTCTTTATGGTTTCCTTTGCTGTGCAAAAGCTTTGAAGTTTCATTAGGTCCCATGTGTTTATTTTTGTCTTTATTTCCATTTCTCTAGGAGGTGGGTCAAAAAGGATGTTGCTGTGATTTATGTCATAGAGTGTTCTGCCTTTGTTTTCCTCTAAGAGTTTGATAGTTTCTGGCCTTACATTTAGGTCTTTAATCCATTTTGAGCTTATTTTTGTGTATGGTGTTAGGGAGTGATCTAATCTCATACTTTTACATGTCCCTGTCCAGTTTTCCCAGCACCACTTATTGAAGAGGCTGTCCTTTCTCCAATGTACATTCCTGCCTCCTTTATCAAAGATAAAGTGACCATATGTGCTTTGGTTTCTCTCTGGGCTTTCTATCCTGTTCCATTGATCTATCTTTCTGTTTTTGTGCCAGTACCATACTATCTTGATTACTGTAGCTTTGTAGTATAGTCCGAAGTCAGGGAGCCTGATTTCTCCAGCTCCATTTTTTTGTTCTCAAGATTGATTTGGCTATTCGGGGTCTTTTGTGTTTCCATACACACTGTGAAATTTTTTGTTCTAGTTCTGTGAAAAATGTCAGTGGTAGTTTGATAAGGATTGCATTGAATCTGCAGATTGCTTTGGGTAGTAGAGTCATTTTCACAATGTTGATTCTTCCAATCCAAGAACATGGTATATCTCTCCATCTATTTGTATCATCTTTAATTTCTTTCATCAGTGTCTTATGGTTTTCTGCATACAGGTCTTTTGTCTCCTTAGGTAGGTTTATTCCTAGATATTTTATTCTTTTTGATGCAATGGTAAATGGGAGTGTTTTCTTGATTTCACTTTCAGATTTTTCATCATTAGTATATAGGAATGCCAGAGATGTCTGTGCATTAATTTTGTATCCTGCTACTTTACCGAATTCATTGATTAGCTCTAGTAGTTTTCTGGTAGCATCTTTAGGATTCTCTATGTATAGTATCATGTCATCTGCAAACAGTGACAGTTTACTTCTTCTTTTCCAGTTTGGATTCCTTTTATTTCCTTTTCTTCTCTGATTGTTGTGGCTAAAACTTCCAAAACTATGTTGAATAAGAGTTGTGAGAGTGGGCAGCCTTGTCTTGTTCCTGATCTTAGTGGAAATGGTTTCAGTTTTTCACCATTGAGGACAATGCTGGCTGTGGGTTTGTCACATATGGCCTTTATTATGTTGAGGAAAGTTCCCTCTATGCCTACTTTCTGCAGGGTTTTTATCATAAATTGGTGTTGAATTTTGTCAAAAGCTTTCTCTGCATCTATTGAGATGATCATATGTTTTTTGTCCTTCAATTTGTTAATATGGTGTATCACGTTGATTGATTTGCATATATTGAAGAATCCTTGCATTCCTGGAATGAACCCCACTTGATCATGGAGTATGATCCCTTTAATGTGCTGTTGGATTCTGTTCGCTAATATTTTGTTCAAGATTTTTGCATCTATGTTCATCAGTGATATTGGCCTGTAGTTTTCTTTCTTTGTGACATCCTTGTCTGGTTTTGGTATCAAGGTGATGGTGGCCTTGTAGAATGAGTTTGGGAGTGTTCATTTCCTCTGCTATATTTTGGAAGAGTTTGAGAAGGATAGGTGTTATCTCTTCTCTAAATGTTTGATAGAATTCGCCTGTGATGCCATCTGGTCCTGGGCTTTTGTTTGTTGGAAGATTTTTAATCACAGTTTCAATTTCAGTGCTTGTGATCAGTCTGTTCATATTTTCTATTTCTTCCTGATTCAGTCTTGGCACGTTGTGCATTTCTAAGAATTTTTCCATTTCTTCCAGGTTGTCCATTTTACTGGCATAGAGTTGCTTGTAGTAGTCTCTCATGATCTTTTGTATTTCTGCAGTGTCAGTTGTCACTTCTCCTTTTTAATTTCTAATTCTATTGATGTGAGTCCTCTCCCTTTTTTTCTTGATGAGTCTGGTTAATGGTTTATCAATTTTGTTTATCTTCTCAAAGAACCAGCTTTTAGTTTTATTGATCTTTGCTATCATTTCCTTCCTTTCCTTTCCTTTCATTTCTGATCTGATTTTTATGATTTCTTTCTTTCTGCTAACTTTGGGGGTTTTTTGTTCTTCTTTCTTTAATTGCTTTAGGTGCAATGTTAAGTTGTTTATTCGAGATGTTTCCTATTTCTTAAAATGGGATTGTATTGCTATAAGCTTCCCTCTTAGAACTGTTTTTGCTGCATCCCATGGGTTTTGCGTCATTGTGTCTTCCTTGTCATTTGTTTCTATGTATTTTTTAATTTCTGCTTTGATTTCTTAAGTGATCACTTCGTTATTAGGTAGTGTATTGTTTAGCCTCCATGTGTTTGTATTTTTTACAGATCTTTTCCTGTAATTGATATCTAGGCTCATAGTGTTGTGGTCGGAAAACATACTTGATACAATTTCAATATTCTTAAATTTACCAAGGCTTGATTTGTGACCCAAGATATGATCTATCCTGGAGAACGTTCCATGAGCACTTGAGGAAAATATGTATTCTGTTGTTTTCGGATGGAATGTCCTATAAATATCAATTAAGTCCATCTTGTTTAATGTATCATTTAAAGCTTGTGTTTTCTTTTTTATTTTCATTTTGGATGACCTGTACATTGGTGAAAGTGTGGTGTTAATGTCTCTTACTATGAATGATTTCCCCTTTTATGGCTATTGGTATTTGCCTTATGTATTGAGGTGCTCCTATGTTGGGTTCATAAATGTTTACAATGTTATATCTTCTTCTTGGATCGATCCCTTGATCATTATGTAGTGTCCTTCTTTGCCTCTTCTAATAGTCTTTATTTTAAAGTCTATTTTTTTCTGATATGAGAATTGCTACTCCAGCATTCTTTTGGTTTCCATTTGCATGGAATATCTTTTTCCACCCCCTTACTTTCAGCTGGTATGTGTCTCTAGGTCTGAAGTGGGTCTCTTGTAGACAGCATATATATGGGTCTTGTTTTTGTATCCATTCAGCCAATCTGTGTCTTTTGGTGGGAGCATTTAGTCCATTTACATTTAAGGTAATTATCGATATGTATGTTCCTATTCCCATTTTCTTAACTGTTTTGGGTTCGTTATTGTAGGTGTTTTCCTTCTGTTGTGTTTCTTGCCTAGAGAAGTTCCTTTAGCACTTGTTGTAAAGCTGGTTTGGTGGTGCTGAACTCTCTCAGCTTTTGCTTGTCTGTAAACGTTTTACTTTCTCCATCAAATCTGAATGAGATCCTTGCTGGGTAGAATAATCTTGGTTGCAGATTTTTCTCCTTCATCACTTTAAATATGTCCTGCCCGTCCCTTCTCCTTGCAGAGTTTCTGCTGAAAGTTCAGCTGATAACCTTATGGGGATTCCCTTGTGTGTTATTTTTTGTTTTTCCCTTACTGCTTTTAATATGTTTTCTTTGTATTTAATTTTTGACAGTTTGATTTATATGTGTCTTGCCATGTTTCTCCTTGGATTTATCCTGTATGGGACTCTCTGTGCCTCCTGGACTTGATTAACTATTTCCTTTCCCATATTATGGAAGGTTTCAACTATAATCTCTTCCAATATTTTCTCAGTCCCTTTATTTTTCTCTTCTTCTTCTGGAACCCCTATAATTCGAATTTTGGTGGGTTTAATGTTGTTCCAGAGGTCTCTGAGACTGTCCTCAGTTCTTTTCATTTTATTTTCTTTATTCTGCTCTGCAGTAGTTATTTCCATTATTTTATCTTCCAGGTCACTTATCCTTTCTTCTGCCTCAGTTATTGTGCTATTGATCCCTTCTAGAGTATTTTTAATTTTATTTTTTGTGTTGTTCATCATTGCTTGTTTCATCTTTAGTTCTTCTAGGTCCTTGTTAACTGTTTCTTGCATTTTGTCTATTCTATTTCCAAGAATTTGGATCATCTTTACTATCATTATTCTGAATTCTTTTTCAGGTAGACTGCCTATTTCTTCTTCATTTGTTAGGTCTGGTGGGTTTTTTTCTTGCTCTTTCACCTGCTGTGTGTTTTTCTGTCTTCTCATTTTGCTTATCCTACTGTGTTTGGGGTCTCCTTCTTGCAGGCTGCAGGTTCGTAGTTCCCGTTGTTTTTGGTGTCTGTCCCCAGTGGCTAAGGTTGGTTTAGTGGGTTGTGTAGGCTTCCTGGTAGAGGGGACTAGTGCCTGTGTTCTGGTGGATGAGGCTGGATCTTATCCTTCTGGTGGGCACGTCCACGTCTGGTGGTGTGTTTTGGGGTGCCTGTGGACTTTTTGTGATTTTAGGCAACCTCTCTGCTAATGGGTGTGTTTGTGTTCCTGTCTTGCTAGTTGTTTGGCATAGGGTGTCCAGCACTGTAGCTTGCTGGTCGTTGAGTGAAGCTGGGTGCTGGTGTTGAGATGGAGATCTCTGGAAGATTTTCGCCGTTTGATATTATGTGAAGCTGGGAGGTCTCTTGTGGACCAGTGTCCTGAAGTTGGCTCTCCCACCTCAGAGGCAGAGCACTGACTCCTGGCTGCAGCACCAAGAACCTTTCATCCACACGACTCCTCAATTTGAGATAATTCATTGTCTATTCATGCATTCCTCAGATGCAGGGTACATCAAGTTGATTGCGGAGATTTAATCCACTGCTTCTGAGGCTGTTGGGAGAGATTTCCCTTTCTCTTCTTTGTTCTCACAGCTCCTGGGTCTCAGCTTTGGATTTGGCCCTGCCTCTGCATTTAGGTCTCCAGAGGGCGTCTGCTCCTCGCTCAGACAGGACAGGGTTAAAGGAGCAGCTGCTTCGAGGACTCTGGCTCACTCAGACCGGGTGAGAGGGAGGGTGGGACATGGAGTGCGGGGTGAGCCTTTGGTGGTAGAGGCCGGCGTGACGTTGCACCAGCCCGAGGCATGCCGTGCACTCTCCCGGGAAAGCTGTCCCTGGATCCCAATACCGTGGCAGTCGCAGGCTGCACAGGGTCCCCGGAAGGGGGGCGTGGACAGCTACCTGCGCTCACACACAGGCCTCTTAGCAGTGGCAGCAGCAGCCCCAGCATCCCACGCCCATCTCTGGGGCCCACGCTTTCAGCTGTGGCTCACGCCCGTCTCTGGACCTCCCTTAAACAGCGCTCTTAATCCCCTCTCCTCACACACCAGGAAACAAAGCAGGAAGAAACAGTCTCTTGGCTCTTTGGCAGGTCCAGACTTTTTCCCGGACTCCCTTCCTGCTATCTGTGGAGCATTAGCTCCTTCAGGCTGTGTTCATGCCACCAGCCCCAGTCCTCTCCCTGCGCTCCGACCGAAGCCCGAGCCTCAGCTCCATATATTTTAAATATTCCCATTCTGTACAAAGGGAAAAGCCCAAGGGAACTTTTTGGCCAACACAATATTTTTAAGGGTAGTGTTGAAGAGCAGAATTGCAGGGGAAACTCCTGCAATTATACTCCTCAGGGTGATGTTTCCCCCAAAGTAACTCAATCTCCTATATTCTCCCAGGTATAAATGTTTTTGTCTATACTATGCACATAAGGGCATAAATATTGTTTAATTCTTTGTTGTCACCCCAGACAACAGCAGCAGGTTGTATGCAGCTACTGGCAATCACTACCTGATGATCAGGGTTGAACTGAAGGGAGGAATTCCTTTTCAAAAGCATATATTTTGTGAAAAATTGTACCTATGTGTCACCTTGGTTGATGTAAAACCATGAATATGTAAGTATACCATTGCCTATTACTAAATCATTAGTTTGGAAAGGACTTAATCATTTTGTCTAATATGCTACTTGATTAATTCACTTCCTCTTTCTGTAAACTAAAGGTATTTTTTTTTCTTTTTAATGAGGAAAATGATTAAAATGGAAAAAAATAATGACAAAGAGTAGAAAAAGATCATGAGTTTCAATGAAATCCTATGGTAAAGTGCAGACTGTAACTTTTGCGGTGTTTCCCCACTCTAGGTAGTACCCTCTCTGAGAACAGTCCATTGCCTGTAGCCACTCTGGAGATTGGCTTCCCAAGAAGGAGACTGCCAGTGCAATACTTGCCTTTCTAGAGTGTACAACTCAGTAGTTCTTTAATATATTTCTCATCTTATGCAACCATCACCATTACCTAATTCCAGAATGTTTCCCTCACCCCAAAGAGAAACCCTATGACTTCCCATTCACTTATCTTCCTTGATGCTGGCAACTGGATTTAACTACCTGGAAATTTCCTATAAATGGAGTCATAAAATATGTGGGCTTTTGTTTCTGTTTTGTTTCACTTAGCATAATATTTTCAAGGTTCATCCATATTGTAGCATATATCAGTATTTTTTAATGGCTGAATAATATTCCATTGTATGGATAGATCACATTTTATTTATTCAGCAGTTGATTGTTTCCTCTTTTTGGCTGTTATATGTAATGCTGTTATGAACATCCATGTACAAGTTTTTGTGTGAACTTATGTTTTCAGTTCTCTTAGGTATATACTTAGGAGTGGAATTACTGTTTCACATGGTGATTCTATATTTAACTTTTTGAGGAATTGCCAGATTGTTTTCCAAAGTGGTTATACTCTTCTACATTACCACTAGCAATGTGTAAGTTTACTAATTACTTCACATCCTTACCAATGATTCCTTTTCTACAAACTTTAGGAAAAAAAAATTGTATCTGTCCTGGTGGGTATTAAGTGGTAACTCATTGTGGGTTAGATTTCTATTCCCCTAATGACTAATAAGGTTGAGCATTCTTTCATGTTCTTATTGGCCTTTTGTGTATCTTCTTTGGTGAAATATCTATTTGAATTATTTGCCAATTTGAAAATTTGTATTTTTATTATTGACTTGTAAGTTTTAAAATATATATTCTGGTTACTAGACCCTTATCAGAAGCTTCATTTGCAAATATTTGTTTGCCATTCTGGGTCATGTTTTCATAGTCTTAGTAGTGTCCTTTGATGGAAAAATTTTTTTAATTTTGATGAAGTCCAATTTATCTATGTTTTCTTTTGTTATTTAGCTTTTGGTATAATATTTAAGATCTGCAGACTAATCCAAGGCCCTAAAGATTTACACCTATGCTTCCTTTTGAGATTTTTATTGTTTTACTCTTTACATTTAGGTCTTTGATCTATTTTGAGTTAATTTTCATATATGATATAAGAAAGGGGCCCAAATTCTTTTCTTTTTCTTTTTCTTTCTTTTTTTTTTTTTTTTTTTCCTGCATGTGGATATCCAGTTGTCCCAGCACCGTTTGTTGAAAAAACTCTTCTTTACCCATTAAATGATTTTGGCACCCTTGTTGAAAATCAATTAACCATAGATGTGTGGGTTCATTTTTAGCCTTTCAATTATATTCCATTGATCTGTATGTCTATCCTTATACCAATATAACAATGTTTTGATTCCTGTAGCTTCATAGTGTGTTTCAAAATTTAGAAGTGTGAGTCTGCAAATTTTGTTCTTTTTCAAGATTGTTTTGGCTATTGAGGATCCCTTGCAATTCCATATGAATTTTAGGATCAACTTCTCCATGTCTGAAAAAAAGGCTGTTGAAATTTTTATAGAGATTGTGTTGGATTTGAATTTGTAAGTCAATTTGTAGAATATAGTCTTCTTAACAGTATTAAGATTTCCAATTTATAAACATTGGTTATCTTTTAACTTATTTAGGTCTTCTTTAATTATTTTTAACAATATTTTATATATTTCAGTCAATACAACTTGCATGTCCTTGGTAAAATTTATTCCTAAGCATTTTATTCCTACTAATGCTATTGTAAATGGAATTGTTTTGTTAATTCCATTTCCAGATTGTTCATTGATAGTGTATAGAAATACAACAGATTTTTGCATATTGATTTTATACCCTGCAACCTTGCAGAACTCCTCACTAACTCTAGTAGTGTTGTGTGTGTAAAATCTTTGGAGTTTTCTATATGTAAGATGATGTCATTTGCCATAGACAGTTTTACTTCTTCCTTTCCAATCTGGATGTCTTTTACATCCTTTTCTTGTCTAATTAGCTAGAACTTGCTGTACAGTGTTGACTAGAATAGGTGAAAGTGGACCTCCTTGTCTTTTTCCTAATTTTAAGGAGAAAGCTTTCAGTCTTTCAGTATTATGTACAATGCTACCCATGGGTTTTCATAGATGCTTTTTGTGAAACTGAGGAATTTCCCTTTTATTCCTACCTTGTTGAGTATTTTTATCATGAAAATATGTTGGATTTGGTCAACTTTTTCTACATCTATTGGGATGACCATGTGTGGAATTTTTTCCCCTTTATGTTATTGCTATGGTTTATTACAATGTTTGATTAACCAATCTTATATTCCTGGGGCTAATCCCATTTGTCCATGGTATATAATCCTTTTAATATATTGCTGGATTCAGTTTGTTAATATTTTGCTGAGGATTTTTGCATCTGCATTCATGAGAAATACTGGCTTGTAGTTTTCGTTCTTGTGATATCTTTGTCTGGCTTTGAAATGATAATACTACCAGCCTCATAGAGGGACTCTGGTTTTGATTTTAGTTTTAGTATTCACTATGATTCAACTTGAGGTAATTACTCAATAACTTAAGGCTTTGGATTCCTCAGCTCTAGATTAATAATAACTTTATGCATACAAATTGTTGTGAGGGCTAAATGAGATTATTATGTATGCTTTATAAACTGTCAATCACAGTATTTATATCATATTACAAGTGTTGGTGTGGGTGGGTGTTAAGAATAATAGCAGCATTCCGGGTTGGGATAGAATTAGAAACATACGTACCTTCACTAAGATTATTATACTTTCTCTCTCTTGGTCTTTATTATGGCTTGTATAAAATGAGTCACAATCATCCTAGTTGCATTGAAATACCCACAATAATAATAGTAATAATACAACTATAATAATATAACAATAAAATATATTAGCACTACTATATATACATTGAGTGCATATTGTTCCAAACACTTGACATATATTAACTTATTTCACCCTCACAATGCCATGATGAAGGTGCTGTTACCTTTCTTCATATTCTAAGTGAAAATTGTACCTGAAGTTTGGATAAATTGTTCAAGGTCCCACAGCTCAGAAGTTGCAGATAATCAGTAAAATCTATGACATATTAATACTCATAAAGTTAGTCATTTTTCACTCTTGTTCAAGAGTTGCTCTCATGTTTATGTAAATAAAATGAATCAATTTTTACTCAAATATTTTTTCAGAGCTATATACGTTTTCTGAAATAGCCAATGGATTTAAATGAAAGTAAAATAAGGATGACTCAATCTATTTTTTTCTATCACCTTGAAAGCAAACTTCTTTACAAGCTTTTTTCTATAATGCTAGAATAAATTAACATTATGCACATTGAGAACATCTAACAACCACCCTCGCACATCTCTGCAGTGAATAGCTCTGTGGCCTTGGCAATTCAGACGAGTTTTTCTGAAATAAAGGACTATACATTTATAGAAAACATTTAATACCATGGCTGAATATCTTCCTCTAAAGACAACAAGAAAGCTATCATCTTATTTTTTTAGATCTCTAGTAAAGATGTGAATTGGGGTTGATTTAAAGATCCTTGGTTTTTGTCCTAACATATAAAACAGTATTTAAATAAAAGTTTAGCAAATGCAAAGAGGCTCAGAGTTCTAAAATATTTCTGTCCTTTAACTGGGTTTGTTATTTGGTATTTCACATAAAAAGAAAGGACAAGACTTTGAAATTTAGTAGAAGCAAATCAGAAACAAACAAACAAACAAAACCATTATAACCTGGCATGGTTTGACTTAATAGATTTAAACATGTAGCATTAAATCAATAATGTAATGTATTGCCAATAGAATATGAGTGAGTTGATAAATATGTTTTGGGATTGCATCTTGAACACTGAGGTTGACCTGAGTGGGCATGATGGCAGGTCATGCCCTTGGTGCATCTATCAAAGACAGGGCCCTTATTAGGTTACAATTACTCTTTTGTATTTTTTTATGAAGGTCAGTGCTCAAAATTAAGAAATATAAAGTTTAGTGAAGTGTCATGTTGAAGTGTTTTAACTCTATCAAACTTTCTAAATAACTTTCAATTAGAAGTTCTAAGAACCAAGTGTATTTGTCTTGTTTAAATACTGTATTCCAACCAATTTTTGAAAATAAGTATCCAAACTTTATGCAAATATAATTAAATGTAGATAGAGATTCAGGTCAGGTAAATTCCCTCCTTTCTTAGAATATACCTTATATCTTATTGAAGTATAGTTGATTTACAATGTTGTGTTAATTTTTTCTGTACAGCAAAGTGACTCCGTTATACATATATATATATATTCTTTTCCATTATGGTTTATCACAGGATATTGAATATAGTTCCCTGTGCTATACAGCAGGACCTTTCTTATCCATTCTGTATATACTAGTTTGCCTCTGCTAATCCCAAACTACTAGTCCTTCTCTCCTCCACACCCCCTTTCTCCTTGGCAACTACAAGCTTGTTCTTTTTATCTGTGAGTTTGTTTTTGTTTTGTATATATGTTGATTCATATCATATTTTAGATTCCAATATAATTTTTTAAAAAGAATGAAAGAAAGAATATACCTTAACTCATTTAAATTCATTTTTAACTTCCAGTTATAGAATAAACAAGACACAGGTGTGTAATATACAGCATATATCAATAATATTGTAATAACTTGTATCAGGACAAAGAGTTACTAGACTTATCATGGTGATAATTTGTAATGTATGTCAAATGTCAAATCACTGTAATAAATCTGAAACTAACATAATATTGTATGTTAACTATATTTTGATAAACATAAATACATGAATAAATAAAAAGCCAAACCTCCATTTAGGATAAAAAATCTCAGCAACTTAAGTATCGAAGGGACCTTCTTTAACCTAATAAAGGACACATAAATAATAAATAAATAATAAAGTGTTTTAATACATTTATTTGTATCATTACAATTTTTAAAAATTATTTATGTGTTTGTGATGTTGATATAATGTAAAGTATGAATGATGGCTGGTACACTTTATTTGAAATGTGTTTAAATGGTTTATATTTAATTTCTAATTTATTGTTCATTGGCAATGTCAAGATGTTTTGATTTGTCCTCATTTGATCTTTCTTGTATTCATGATTGATAAGAAGTGGAGAACAGAAAGCACAGCTAAAATTAATAATAATAGCAATTTCCCCACCTCACTTTCTACCCTCAGTTGGGTCCACTTGCATTTATTGGTAAGATCCTGAAAAAGAAAGTAGCCTCATATGCCCTATTCCAGAGAAAAGCCCCGCTGTGTGGTATTAAAGCCTGTTGGGTGTCCACACTACTCTAAATGCATCGATGACCTCTTTTGAAATAGAATAACAATTATGAACAAGCAGATTTTGGAGTCTTAGCATTAATGTTTTCTTTTTCCCTACAAAATAAATTCTATATATGGTTGAAAGAAAACAAAGCAGAACTTTGGAAGAATTACAAAGATAGGAAATGACAGGGGGATAAAAAACATTTGAAGGTCTTGCTAAGAGGGAAGTTTTTTTTTTTTTTTAATGAGGTCCTCTGTCTATGTTCACACTAGAGTAATCAACTAGATAATTGTCCTTAGGCTATAAGTATTCATGCAAATAGTTTTGAATAAAAGATATTAACTTACCTCACTCCTGACAATAGTTAAGTTTACCACTCAAGGATAAATTAGGAAAAAAATGTTTCTACCAGAAATGGCCATTTTGTTTTCTTATGCTTCAGGGTCTCTGTCTGTAAAATGGCATTTGAATGCAGTTATCCCTCTCAAGGGGTGGTTCTTAAAATTCAATGATTCCTATACACATTTAAGTATGTAACGAGTTGTGATGTCTTCTATTCCCTTTAAATTGTTTGTATAAACATACTTACCTACTACCTGGAACTCATCCATGGATTTCCAAGTTCAGAACTCCAGCCCTGTAGAGTCTTAGCAATTGGAAGCATCTCAGAGATATGTCATTTTCCTGCCATAAATTAAGGAACACCCATAAACTAAAACTGCATAGGAGGAGAGAATTAGCTTTCTGTCACAACCCAGTATTAAGTTTCCCTAGCAACCATCCTGCAAGCCGCTCTAGCCATCTGCTTCTGGAACAATTGTTTCACTCCAGTTTGATGTAAACACCTGAAGAAGATGGTGTAGGTGGGGAAAAAGTGAGGGTGTCAATGCCTGAGAGTCACTTGATATAAAAGGAATGTCTTTCCCTATAATTTCCAGTCAACAACCATTATTCTGGTTAATAATTATTTGTGTGTACACGTGTATGCGCTGACATAATATTTTTTAGTGAGCCACTTTATTTATTAGTCAAATTGACGTGTATTTCCCTGTACATTCACTACAAGAGAGCCACCATATAATGTGTATTTTCATCACTTATGTACATTTTTTTTGTGAAATATCATGGATTAATTGATATCTTATAGTTTTATCCAAATATTGTTTCATATACATACTACAAATATATGAAAATAACCACAATAAAGAATTAACTTACATTTTGTGAGAAAATAAGTATGCAATGATTTTAAACATCTCCTAAACTGGTGCTTTCCCCAATTTGCTCTCTATTGGAAACATCTGAGAGTTTTAAAAAATCACAATGTCCAGGTAACATCACATACTGCTTAAATCAATGTCTTTCAATGAGAGCCAAGCGCCAGTAGGTATTTTCAAAAATTTAATTAGTAAATATTTTATTTAGGGTTTCTATATCTACGTTTACAATTGAAATGGACCCATTTTTAATTTAATATATTTGACATGTAGCATAGTGTAAATTTAAGGTGTATGAAGTGTTAATTTGATACATTTATATGTTACAATATGATTGCAGTTGTAGCAATATTTAACACCTCTATCACATTACATAATTATCCTTCCTTGTTAGCAGTTGGGATAATTAAGTTTCAGTCTCTTAGCAAGTTTGATGATTATAGTACAACATTGTTGTCTATATTCATTATACTGTGCATTAAATGTCTATGGCTTATTTACTACTTATTGAAAGTTTGTACCTTTAAGCACATTAATCAATCCCTCCATCCTCCATCCCCTGGTAACCACCATTTTGCTCTCTGTTTTTTATGAGTTTGATAGTTTTAGACTCCACAGATAAGTGATATCATATGGTATCTGTCTTTCTCAGTCTGACTTATCTCACTTAGCATAATTTGCTCAAGGTTCATCCATGTTGTCACAAATGGCAGAATATCCTTCTTTCTTATGACTGAATAATATTCCATTGTATATATATATGCCACATCTTTTTTATCAATTTTTCTGTTGATGAGCATTTAGGTTGTTTCCATATCTTGCCTATTGTGAATAATGTTGCAATAAACATGAAATTGTATATATCTCTTCAAAATCTGATTTTCATTTCCTTTGGGTATATACTCAAAAGTGTAAGTCTTGGATCATATGGTAGATCTACTTTTATTTTTTGAGTAACCTCCATATTGTTTTCCATAGTGGTTGGACCAATTTGCATTCCCATGAAAAGTGTGTAAGGCTTCCATTTTCTTCACATCCTCACCAGTCCCTGTTGTCTCTTGTCTTCTTGACAATAGCCATTCTAACAGGTGTGAAGTGATGTCTCATTGTGGTTTTTATTTGCAATTCCCTGATAATTTGTGATGTTGAGCATCTTTTCATGTGCCTGCTGGTCATTTTGATGTCCTCTTGGGAAAAATGTCTATTTAGTTCTTTGGCTCATTTTTTAAATCAGATTGGTTTTTCTGTTGTTATTATTTAATTTGTATGAGTTCTTTATATATATTAGATATAACCCCTTATCTGATACATGGTTTGCAAAATTTTTCTCCCATTCTGTATGTTGTCTTTTCATTTTGTTAATTGTTTCTTTTGCTATGCAAAAGCTTTTGACTTTGATGTAGTCTCATTTGTTGATTTTTGCTTTTGTTGTTCAGGCACCAGTAGTTTTTTTAAAATCATCTGGTTATACTAATGTGCAACAACATTTGGAACCACTGCCCTAAATCCTCTCCATTCAAAGTGTGGTCCTCTGACCACCAGCATTGGAATCACCTAAGAAACTACTAGAAATGCAGAAACCTGGGCTCTACCTCATACCTACTAAATCAGACTCTATATTGCTAGCAATAACTCCAGGTGACTCATATGTATTCTGAAGTTTGAAAAACACTGATTAAAATTTAAAAGATAAATTAAACAAAATTCCTAATCAGAATAATATGTATAGAAAATAGTCTGAGAAAAAATATTTGTATCAAAAGTGTGTGTGACGGTAATGTTAAGGAGAAAATTCTTTTTTCCACTAGCCTTTACCCTAACCTGATATTCTGATTTTATTAATCAAATGTCAGATACTTTATCTGCAGCATTAATTATTCCAACAAGGCATCTTGCATTTACCCAAGACTCAGTTAGTATTTTTGACCGATAAATGTCAGTTTTGTTATAAATCAGTACTGTGAAAATTAATTTCTACAAGTCTTTTTCAGTATGGTAATAAGAATTTTATAACAATGTAACTTTTCCTTGCTATTATGTGAGTAAATGATTGCTTTTGCATTAAAGCAAGTGTCTTTTTTTCAGATTTTATGATCTCCAAGCTAGGTAACTTATACTGTATATTGTTGCTTTCTGAGATAAATTTTGAAAATATGCCAATTCCATGCAATTCTTATTATTATTCTCTACTATAAAATCATTTATTAGCTTGGTAATATTTGCTGCTAGTCTACTATGTACCAAAAATTTTTAAAGGGGAAGTTTTTACAAAGTATATACAACTAATAACATATACTGTTCATTTTGAAACTTAGGTTTATATAAAGTACATAATAACAGATCTAAAGGGAGAAATAGAAAGCAATACAATAATAGTAAGAGACATCAATACCCTACTTTCATCAATGAATAGATCATTCAGATAGAAAATCAATAAGGAAACATTTGACTTGAACAACACATTAGACCAGGTGGACTTAACAGGCACTTACAGGCTTTCCATACAAAAGCAGCAGAATACACATTCTTCTCAAGCACACATGGAAAGTTGTTCAGGATAGATCGTATATTAGGTCACAAAACAAGTCAATAATTTTAAGAAGATTGAAATTATACCAAGCATCTTTTCTAACCACAATGGTATGAAACTAGAAATCAATTACAAAAAACCTGGAAAATTCACAAATATGTGAAGATTAAACAGCATGCTACTAAACAACTAAGAAGTCAAAGAAGAAAGAGAAATTTAAAAAATATCTGGAGAGAAATGAAAATGGAAATACAGCAGACCAAATCTTATGAGATGCAGCAAAATCAGTTCTAAGAGGGAGTTAATAGCATAGTGATAAATGCCTACATTAAGAAACAAGAAAGATCTCAAATAAACAACCTAACTTTAAACCTCAAAGAACTAAAAAAATAACACAAACTAAGCTCAAAGTTAGTAGAAGGAAGGAAACAACAAAGATCAGAGTGAAAATAAATGAAATAGAGACTAAAATGACAAAAATAAATGAAAGAAACAATAAATGAAATTAAGAGCTCGTTTTGTGAAAAGATTTTAAAAAGATGGAGGACACTTTAGCTAGACTCACCAAGAAAAGGAGAGGACTCAGGTGAATAAAATCAGAAATGTGTATCTGATACCACAGAAATACAGAGCTCACAGCAAAGCATGGTCTAGCTGAGAAGATTCACAAGTCATTAATCAACACAGATGCTGAATAACTCATATCACTCAGAAATTGATGACAAGGAGACCAGAGCCTCAGATGCTATAGATCACCAATATCTGAAGGACACATGAAAGAAAATGATTCTGCAGATGACGTTGAGAAAGGGCTGTGATTAAGTGAGACAGACAGGAGAGGAAAGAGTAATGTCACAAATGAATATTTATGAGAACTTAGAGGAAATAAATGCCAGCCAAGGTCTGCTGCTGTTCAGTTTTCCCAAACATGATCCATGACTAAATAGTGGATTCTGTTCCTTTTTGAAGGGGCTGATAATGACATAAAACTAATTCAAAAGCTTAGATGTGATAACAAAAACTGTTGATGACTAGTCTAATGCTGCTTGAAACTTAGCGTTAATGCATATCACAGAACAGCCTGAGTCTGTTAGCAAGAAGGTTGGCACCAGACTACCCACGTTCATAGTTTGGCTCTATCTATTGCACATAAGTGATCCTGAATATGATGCTTGCCTCCCTCTATGTCTCATTTCCCCAAGTATTAAGTGGATATCATTGTTACCCACCCTCATACAATTACTGTGTTGATTAAATGAGATTTTAAAGGTTAAGAATTTAAAAATAGCTGGCACAAAGCAGATGCACTAAATAAATGTTACCTATTATTATAAACAAAGTATTTCTTTAGCTTTGCAAGAATCATCCAAGATTATATCAGTTACAATTACAATTCCAAATAAGACAGAAAACAAACAAAAAGAAAGATAAATCACTTTCTAAGCAAGTCAATAAGTTTCTGACAAACCTTCCTTTTGAACAAATTATAAATTTTTAATACTACATTAAGAAAGACAGAAACATTTGGGATGAAAGTGTGTGCAGAACCAAATGGTGGGTCTGTGGACTCCATCATATTCAAATAACTATAGAATTAAAAGCATTATATTCTGTGCTCTAAGGAAAAACACAAAAGAAGACATGGTAGATAAAGATGTCAGAATTCCTAAACTAAAACACCAAATGTCTGGAACTATACCATAAGAAACCAAGATATTTAAACTCATTAAATTGTACACATCAAATATGTACAGTTCTTTGTATGACAATAATACCTCAATAAAGCAAGAGTTTGAGTGATGACTTTTCAAGCTATCTAGAACATTTTTAATTATATGGTAATTGATAAATACTGGAAACTGCTATTCTACTAACTTTAAAAAAGTACTTTTAAGTGGCAGTGTTTTACCCAATAGTTTAAAACTCTATCTGACTATCTAGAAATAATAGTTTTTATACATAATGTTTTACATATAATGCCAGGACCTCTTTATCTGTCTACCCACCCACCTACCTAAGTAACATCTTTCAATATCCATTTTTTGTAGATTGTGCCCGGGTCCTGAGATGTTACAGGAATAGAAGTGCATTTCCAAAATGTCATCTCCTTACTCAAAATATTCTTACTGTTGACCACTCTTAATGGGCTTGAATCATATGTCTTTCCTTGAAATAGGGAAAATGTGGATGACTCAGAAATTATGGGTCTGGTATCACACACAACTGGAAAAGTATGCATTATTATTAAATCTCAATGTGTCCATTTTAGCTCAGTGCTACTTCTTTCATTTAAAAAAAGCAAAATCAAACATCAAACATTTGCCCTCCCCAAAAAGAAAAATAACATATTTGTCCTCTATCAACTACTTATTTATTGAGGTTTCTAAAAGTCTTTGATAGGTTTGTATCCAATAAAATAAATATGGCATTAATGTTACTTTAAAAAAATAAGTGTTCAGTTGAAATGTACTCTAAACAACGTCATCATTTTTCTTAAAGATTCTTTAACTATCTTTATGAAATTGTTTAAGATTTGGCAAAGATAAATCTCACTATTTAATTTGCATTATATACTGTTTTGACATCCATCCCATCTTGATTTTACTCTTTAATTAATCACATTGGAATTTACAGTCCTTTTTTATGATTATAATGTGAATTTTTACTGACATAGTTTTACAGTGCATTTCCCCTTTCTTGGTATTCTATGTCCTGTTAGTTAATGAAGAAAAAATCCTTGGATGCATTTTATATGTTTTTGATAGGTTCCATTCTTGTTTTTGGCAATAATGTTTTATACATATTACATATTTGTGATGTTCTAAATATGTATGCATCATTTAATAGTCACCACTAATTTGTTATCTGTTAAAATAATTTTTTTATTTATTTTTTCAACTTCTGTCTACTTGTGGTTGTTTTAAGAATAGATGTTTCCTTGGAAAGAGATGTTATAGATTTTTAAACATCTAACAGGTAGGTCTAAACATCCATAAACTATTTTATCCGTTTGAAATACCTCTTCCTTTAAAGAAATAATAAGCTCTTCCATAGAAGTAAAATTGTTTGCAAAAGTCATATTCTTTAAAAAAAATAAAATCAGTATATTTATTAGCAATTGGAGAACAGTATGACATAATGGACAGATAATTAAACTGCAGTCAGTACTATTTTCTTCTCCTGTCTTCCCTTTGTAAATTTAGGTACTTTGTTTCTCTTTCCTGGTTTTCTCATCTAGAAAATGAGAGCCTTAACTGTTTCTGGCATATGTGTCTGTCACAGTGCCCATCACTTGATAAGTGATCAATAAACACTTGTTGAATAAATGTTAAAAAGCTAATGAGGGAAGGGGCAGGAATTCCAAGCCAGGGGCAGCCACCTCTGAAAACCCTTCTCTCCTCTGTGCTCCTAATCTCTGTCGGAGCAGATTCACCTGTATCTGATCTAAAATATTAAATTCCTTGTGGGTATACATTTGCAAGGCAATTCTAACATAGTCTTTCTAGGCAACTATGAGTCTGTAGAAGAAAACTGGAATTAAAGTGGAAAGACATAGGTTAATGTCCTAGTTCTACAACTTACTTTTGTGTGTGCTTCTGGTTCTACATTATAAAATTATGGTTTCTTTCACAGTATCTGTGTATGTGTCTTTTTTTAAAGAGCAGATAATATGTAAAATGCATTTTGTAAAATCTAAATCTCTATAAGTACTTCCTAGGATTGCAAATAGGGTGTTGTGATGATATCCAAAAAGGGCTTGATGGGAAAGAAGGCAACATTTAAAAAAAAAATGTTTTTCTCTTTTCTCTCTTCCTCACCTGTATGTGTTCTTTAAAAAAAAAAAAAAAAAGGAGTCATTGTGGAGTCATCTCTCAGGAAACCATGGCAAGAAGATCTGCATGAAGAGGTTGGAGGAAAGACTGAATCCACTTATGAGGAAACTATTAATCAAATACGAGCAATGGACTCCCTAATTGACTAGAACTCTTCAAAGCCAGGCTGGAACTCCCTAACCAGTCATTTCAAGTTTTCTGTAGACCTTAATAATTTCAATATCATGAGAGAAAAAGGAGAGTGGGCAAGGAAGGATACAGAGATTGTTGGAGACCTCCTGCTGGTTCTCTGGTCACTCAGAAAGAGTCAGATTAGATTAAATTCTACAAAAGTCAGGAGTACCATTTCATAATGCTTTGTGGTTTGTCTGGACAGGAGTCAGCATGCACAGACAGAGAGAGGTGCCTGAGTGTCCTGAGATGTAGCAGTAATATTTAATAGAGTTAATTAAACCCCCATGGCTCACTTTCATAATGAAAACAATATTTCACAGATATATAGTTTTAAAATTACCCCACCAGCTTTAAATATGTCAAATTGGTCAATTTTATGCCTCCAAATTTCAAAGAAAAGCACCCTTTCTAAAAAAATCTTAAATGATCCTCTTTAAGCATGGACTTGAGGATATGGGGAGGGGGAAGGGTAAGCTGTGACAAAGTGAAAGAGCGGCATGGACATATATACACTACCAAACGTAAGGTAGATAGCTAGTGGGAAGCAGCCGCATAGCACAGGGAGATCAGCTCGGTTCTTTGTGACTGCCTGGAGGGGTGGGATAGGGAGGGTGGGAGGGAGACGCAAAAGGGAGGGGATATGGGAACATATGTATATGTATAACTGATTAAATTTGTAAAATAAAATTTAAAAAAAATCTAAAAAAAAATGATCCTCTTTAGATTCCACTTACTTTACTTGGGGTACAAGGTAGCAAGACTTATTTGTAGTTCAGAATGATGTTTGGTTCCTCTTTGACTAATATAGAGAAAACAAAGAGTTCCTTGTTGAAAATCAAATCAGGACCAATAATTATGCCTAATAGTACCTGGTATTTGCAAAGCACCATGCTTTGAAGTTTGTGGTTTTCCCAGTGCTTTTATTACACATGATGTCCTTTGATCCTGCCACCATTACATGTGGAGGGAAAGTCAGGTATCATTCTATTGAACTGATAAGTGCAACTGAGACTTTAAAGATTACAGAACTTGTCAACTTCCTTAAGGAATACTAAACAGTAACCAAACAGAGTCACAAAGTTCAGCCATATAAAAGCTGGGTTTCTTGAGCTTCCAGTCTTTAGTTAATTTCATATATTAATCTGCCCCTTAAATAACAGTCATTAAATATCTCTGGTATATGGACGTGGGTTTCTGGCTTGCTGTAGTTGTCTCCTAACTGACCTTCCTATTTGCACTCGAATCCCCTTCAGTCTAGTCTTCAGATCTGGCCAGGGTAGGCTTTAAAACACAAATTCAGTCATGTTCTTCTCTCCTACAGCAAAACCTTCAATGGCTGCCATCATATCTAAAAGCGAATCCATGATTCTCATTCTGACCTCGGAGGTCCTCCAGGATATAGATTCAAGGATCAAGGACCTTTCTTTCACTTCACATTTGAGTTTTTTTTTTTTTTCCCCCTCGGCCACCCCCACGTCTTGCAGGATTTCAGTTCCCTGCCCAGGGATAGAACCCCTGACCACAGCAGTGAAAGTGGGAGTCCTAACCACTGGACTGCCAGGGAATTCCCTGCTTCTTAAACCGACCAAGGACACTGTGACCTTGGGCTTTTGGTGGAACACTCTCCTTCCAAATGAAAATGCAATTTGTGCTTCTAAAACCACACTTCCAATTTTGTCTGGATGATTGATTTAGGTCTCTGCTTCCTCTCAACACCTCGGAGAGTTCCTCTATCTTTACAGAGGCCCCCACTCCCATCCTCACCACCTATCCCTCTTACCTGCTGCATTCCAGCACCTGGAAGGGTACCTAGCAAAAGTCTCAACAAATATATGTTGAATGAGGAATGAACAAATGAATGGATGAATACAGTTGAGATGGAACAGATCCAGCAAGGTTGGGTTTTTGCCCATGTTAGCTGCCTATATGGAAATATTCATCAATGTCCTGGAGATGTGACTTAACTGCCTACTTTTGGAAGCAATCTCTTTCCAGGAAATCTCTAACCGTCTGGCTGTTTAGGCAGTTTAACATGACATATGTTAAAATTTTAGCTTTAGAAAAAATTTAAAGATGAGGATTATATTTCAGAAGGAATTAGTTCATATAACGCAGTGTTTATAGCCAAAAAACAGAGTTCCTTTAACATCTATTCCTCAGTCTATTAGCACCATGGCAGCAAAGGCACATTGCTTTGCAACACCAGCCACATATTTCAACAAAGAGAGATTTCATTTTAATGAATTATTACTTTCTTCAGTTATTTGATGAATTTATTCATTGATCTGATAAAATTCACATTTACAGTTTACATTGCAGGATCTCACCTACACACATTTTGTTTAAAGGAGCTCATGTTACTTGCTGGAGACAAATATGCAAACTACTTCTGCCTTAAATTGGATTGTTTCATCAACTGTATCATATGAAATATCTTTTTTTTTTTTTTTGTGGTATGTGGGTCACTCACTGTTGTGGCCTCTCCCATTGTGGAGCACAGGCTTCAGACACGCAGGCTCAGCGTTCATGGATCACGGGCCCAGGTGCTCTGCGGCATGTGGGATCTTCCCAGACCGGGGCACGAACCCGTGTCCGCTGCATCGGCAGGCGGACTCTCAACCACTGCACCACCAGGGAAGCCCCTGAGATATCTTTATAGGCAAATGTTTCAGGACAAAAGAACTTTAACAATTTCATCTTTTCAGCGTGCTTGAAAACTTAAAGCTTCTTTTTTTTTTCTTTTTTACTGATCTTTTAAAATGGATTTAGAAAAAAAAATTATAAAAGTGGGCATTGTTCTTAACCATGAAATGAATTCCAAGCTTCTTATACCTGTGTGGAGGAAGGAAGGGCAGAGTTTACCATGTTTAGAATATCAGCATAAGAACTAGGAAAGGAAGAGACTTGAAAGCACAAAGTTCCTCTGGTCACATCTTTAATGTCCAGACTCTGGTTCTTATATTTCATAGGATTTGGTCTTTTGTTTCCTCTATATCAACCCAACAAATCATCAGTAACAACTCAGTTTTATTTTAGTGCTTGACAGTATAGAGAGCACTTTCATAAAAATTATCCAGTTGGTTCCTCACACTTACCCAGTAAGACAGTTGTAATATTTATATATTTTTACATTCAACCAGTCTGAGGCTCAATGAATGCCACAATCAAGAACCAAAGCAAGGGCATTTGACTCTGCAGTCCACCTTTTTTCCATTAAATCATACCGTTGCTTTGATTTCTAAGATTTAAAATTGTTCCGGTCATTTACCTAGCTGCTCTCTCAAGCTTCCTGAGTTCAGAGCAATACTGAATGAAAATCCTTCCTTACAATTGCCTGATGCTTCTAGCTACTAAAAAATACCACAGCTCTATCTATCTGAAGTAATGCAGTAGATCTTGGAAGTTTTTAATGCCTTGTTATCAGGAAAAAAGATAATTAATAAGCAAACTTGCAGGTATATTTATTCCTTCTCTCTGTTCTGACATTAAGTTGGATGCACCTAAAATCTCAGTTCCTAAACCAGAATTGTCAGTAATCTCATAACAATAGAGGCTGTTGTTTTCACAGAGCTTTGAAAGGTTTTAGCTGGCTACCTTTCAGGCTGTTGACACATTAAATGTGGCTAGCATACATGATGTGTTTGGGGTTAATTTAAATGTATTTTATTCCTTGATTTAGTTATCTTTATAAATAGAAATTAATTGCAGAAAACCCAGGTATAGGAAATTACTTCATAATGATTTCTAATGCTCTTTTTCTTTCTTTTCTTTTTTTTTTTTTTTTTTGCAGTACACGGGCCTCTCACTGTTGTGGCCTCTCCCGTTGCGGAGCATAGGCTCCGGACGCGCAGGCTCAGCGGCCATGGCTCACGGGCCCATCGACTCCGTGGCATGTGGGATCCTCCCAGACCGGGACACGAACCCGAATCCCCTGCATCGGCAGGCGGACTCTCAACCACTGTGCCACCAGGGAAGCCCTCTAATGCTCTTTTTCATTCCTGTGAGCATTGTTCATCTAAGGTCAGCATGGCAGGAGACTTTCTAGTGCTTACTCACATCCACTTTTCCTCCTCTTCTAGGCTCACAGAAGGCTGAACCTTCCCACCATGTGACTATTCCTGGATAATGGTTTGTGAGAAGAAATGATGAAGTAGTTAATTGCTGGTGTGAGACCCTTCAGTGCTCTCTTCCTCTGCCTGAGCAACTAAGGAGACATCAAGTTCCAGGTGGCATAGCTGCCAGATAGAGAGGTTTCATCACCAGTGTCTCCACTTAGAGTAAGACCTCCTGCCAAATCATGCAGGCCACGAAAGCAAGAGTGAGAAAGGAATTTTGAGGGGATCAGCTACTGAGATATTCTACTTTAATATCCAAAGGTTATGGTCAAAGGAGCATAGGAATTGGATTCAGAAAATCTGGATAACATCCCATTTAATCGCTTTGTCAACTTGGAGAAGTCACGAAATTTGTTGTTTCATATTCTTCCTTTCTAAAGTAGAGATGATAAAATATTACCTATCAACTTGGAAGAGTGACTCTGAAAATCAAATTGCATAGTATAGGTTGAGTCACTACAATTTATATTCATAAATGTGGTGACATATTTTTGATTCCTTTGAATTGTGATTTTCTGATTAAAGGAATTTCTCTTCCCAGTCTCCTCATTCCATTCCTATAGAAAAAGTAGACAAGAAGACCAAATTTAGAGTGTGGGAATGAACAGGATGCCTTTTTTTTTTTAAATTTTAACTCTTTGCTCCATCATAATGAGGCTCAAGATTTCTTAGAATCAGGCCTTCCAGACTCAAGTTCAATTCCATGATATTCAGTGCTTCAAATTGGTTTATATGGTTTTCCACTTTCACTAGCTTTGAACTTCAGATAACCAAGACACTCCCTTATACTTCTTTTAGTACAATGTGGAGCACAAAGTAAACTAGGTGTTGAGAGAGGATCAAAGCGTTTTTGGTATGACCAAGATGGTAGGGTAGGAAGACCCTGAGCTCATCTCACCCCATGGGCGCACCAAGATTACAACTCTTTACAGAGTAACTATCGACAACGATGACATGAAAACTAGGAGAAAGAATTTTCCACAAAACAAAAATTATAAAGAGGGAACCACAGTGAGATGCATAGGAGGAGCAGAGATGTGTTCTAGTTAAGGCCCACATGCCCAGGTAGGTGACCACAAATGAGAGGATAACCACAATTGCAGAGGCTTTCTACAAGGACTGAGCAGTTGGGCATCACATCAGTCCTCCAGCCTAAGAGGTCTGCACCAGGAAGTCAAGACAAGCTCTCAGAACATCTAACTTTGAAGGCCAGCAGAGCTTGCAAACAAGAGAGACAAAGGCTGTGGGAGACTCCAGTCTTATAGGGCTCACACAAAATCTCACAGAGAGATTTTGGGTCCCAGCACAGAGGCAGGCAGTCATTTGAAAGGAGCCTTGTCAGACCCAATTGCTCATCTTGGACAGCCTCCCAGAGAGACAGCAGGCAACTGGGACTCCCCTGGGTATACAGATGCAAGTGGCAGCCATTTGGGGGAGCTCATTCTACCATGTGAACAATGATGATAGCAAGCATCATTTTGGAGTCCTCCCTCAGCTCATTAGTTCTGGGGGCTTACTCTTCCACCAGCAGGCCAGTTAAATCACAAATAATCAAAGAAATGAAAATCAAAGCCACAATGAGACATCACCTCACACCTGTTGGAATGGCTCTTATCAAAAAACAACAAATATCAAGCAAGTGTTGATGAAGGTGTGGAGAAAGGGAACCCTCAGGCACTCTTGGTGTGCATGTAAATTGGTACAGACACTATAGAAAACAGTATGATGATTCCTCAAAATAAAAACAAAAACTATCATACAATCCAGCAATACCAGTTCTGGACATTTTTTTCTGAAGAAAACAAAGACGCCAATTTGAAACAGTATATACACCTCTATGTTCATTGTAGTGTTACTTATGGTAGCCAAGATATGGAAATATCCTAAGTCCCCATCAATAATTAATGGATAAAGAAGGTGTGGCATATATATGTGTGTGTGTGTGTGTGTGTGTGTGTATGTGTTTATATATATCCAAGATGTGATATACACAATGTAATATTACTGAGCCATAAAAAGTGTGATATCTTGCTATTTGCAGCAGCAGGAATGGTTCCAGAGGGCATTTTGCTAAGTGAAATAAGTCAGATGGAGAAAAACTAATACAGTATGATTTCATTTATATGCAGAATCTAAAAAACAAAACAAACAAACAAACAGAAAACAGAAGCAGACTCATAGATACAGAGAAGTAACTGGTCATTGACAAATGGGTAGTAGTGGGGAATGAGGGGAATAGGTGTGGGAGATTAAGAGCAACAAACTTCCAGCTGTAAAATGAGTCAGGTAGATGTAATATACAGCATAGGAAATACAGTAATAACTTTGAAAAGTGACAAATGGTAATTAGACTTAACAGGGGTATCATCTTGTAGATGATACTCTCTTGTACACTTGAAACATAAGTAAGTCAATTATACTTCAATTAAAAAGAAAAAATTTTTAAATATAAATAAATGACAAAGAAATATATAGGTAAGTAAAAAGAGAGTATTAAGTCAGTTTATACTATTCCTTGGATTCTTAAACTCAATTGCCCAGTCTAGCAAAGCAAGAAGACCAGCAAGACTAGTAAGTACTCCTTGTGTATCTCTTTTACTGGGTGAACAGGCACAGCCTAGAAGAGAAACAGACATACAACTAACTTTCTAAATTTGAGCCATGACATTTGACTATGGTTTGTGTCCTCCAAACATAAGATATGATGGGGATATGGTGTAACTCTTCAAGCTCTCATCTAATCCTCTCTCCATTGAAAAAACAAAAACAGTGCAGTCATTAGAGAAACACTCTAGGTAGTAATTAAAAGTGGGCTCTCTGAAGCCAGGCTGAATTCCAGCTCCGCTACTTACCGAGTTACCCTGAGTGTGTAACTTCTTCACGCCTCAGATTTTTCATCTATAAAGTAGGTATAATAATGGTACATAGCTTATACATTTGTTTTGAAAATTAATCTATGTAAAGTGTTTTGAAAAAGTCCAAAACATAGTGAACACTATAGGGCTTACTTACTGTTGCCTCCTTTTAATCAAACTCCAAGTTATTCTAACACAAAATGAAAAGAATTGGATTCTGTAAAAGATGGGAAGAGTTTTGGGGAAGACAGAAGAATGAATTTTTGAGAAACTTTCATGAACAACTGAAGCAACAGAAGATGACTAAAGATGTTGTTAGGAACATTTTATTATTTTGTCATTGACAAAATCTATAGGACTCTTCAATCTTTTGGGATCAGATTTGCATTTCTTTCCATGGCACACATTTGGGTGAACCGATGGTTCATGTCTAAACTGAAATCTAATCTGCCACAAAATTATTGCTTTTCTTATTTCTGATAAAATCTAAGTGTTTTCCTGGTTCCTTAAATAAGGGAATTCAGTGTCAATTTTTGGATCCTACATATCTCCCTCTTTCAAACCCAATCAGTGGACAATCCTGGTCAAATATGTTCACAGGAGTCTTTACCACTTCCTCTCTGTTACCATTTCACAAATCTGGATCCTCACCTTCTTCCTGCTGCATTGCTTAAGGCTTCCCAGCAGGCGCTGCTACCAGAGACCCTCACCTCACCCTTGCTAGAGTACAAGAGAAGAGATGGGTTTTATTTTTCCTTCCAAGGGTACAGATTTCAGAAAATAGTCATTTAGGTTCACTTCTACCACGAAAAGTAACCAAGTGGTAGTTTTGTTCCTAATGTAATAAGCCACATATGAATTTAAAGAATAGTAATGCCCCATTTTACATATACATACAGAAACTGATAGAATGGTACACATACATAAGCATGTTTTATATATGTATATGTATAGGTATATAATGGGACATTGTTGATATAGATATACATATAGATTTAGGTATATCTGTCTTTTCCTTCTTAGAAGCTACAATGATTCTTCACTAGTAGCTGTTCGTACTAGCATGAAAATGGATGTTAGTAGTGAGTTCAGATCCAGCAATTAATTCCTGACTTTCAGATCATTATGCAATTGAAGAATGCTTTGAAATTAATATCATATTTTTACATTGAACATTTGTTATTTCTGACTTGATGCATACCCATTTTGAATTTTATAAGGGCCTCCATAGTGAGTGTGTATATGTGTATACAGCCCCCCACACACACATACACACACAAAGAAAGAAAGCAAGTGAGAAGAATATGCCAATATGTCAACTTCAATTCTGCATGCATAAAAATGCATGAGAGAAGGGACTGAAAATGTAGGGGCAAAAAGACAGGAAATGTCAAGCTTGATAGGTCATGCCGAGGGGAAAAATGTACTCTAAAAATGTCCTACCATTTAACGTACTGGTATTAATTTGATTTTATATTCAACACGAATATGTTGTGTATATCTATGATCATATCTAGATTGTTATTCTACCAAGCTAAGACTTCTGTTGCTCAGTGGAGCTCAGCATTTCAAGGCTGTTAATATCTGCTTATCATTCATGCCAGTTTTGGTGTGTGTTTTTTTGTAGTACAGCTTTTCTTTTTATATATACAAGACACATTAATCCATTAAATTTCAGGACACAGTACCAAAAAACAAAAACAAAAACAATTCAACTAATTCATCTGACAATGCTATTCATATTCATAACGCCATTTGTTGTTGTTGTTTTGTTTCCTAATAATAAAGGAGGAGACTTAGGGCTGTTGGGCTGATATATATTTGGGAGTCCCCCCTCCCCCCCTCACCCACACACCACCAGGGTGAGTAGGAGGAGTAGAAGGGATGGCAGGGCCCACAGAAGAGTTTCAAAATCTTGAATCCAATGAGGGAGGAGGAGAGGAAAGGAAGGGAAAAAAAGGAGAAAATACAAATCCTATAATACATACAACAGAGTGGGGATGGTACAGATATGAAGCTGAGGCATAGGGTGGGCTGCTGGGGGTGGGGGCAGCAGAACACCCCCACATTCCTTTCTCTCTTCAATGCTATTTCCATAGTTGCCAGGCTGAAAAGCCCTCTCAGAAGATGGGACCAGGAGAAGAGAGTCAGGGGCTCAGTTGGCCCCCCAGCTGTAGCTGTTGTAGGCAGACTTGCTGGTCTGGGGCTTCTGCAGGATGGATCTGGTCTGGCTACATTGCCCATTGCCTGTGTGGTCATCCTGCTGCAGGTGATGGTGAAGGATCTGGGAGTGAGGCTGCTGATGGGGGGTCAGAATGTGCCTAAAGGGGGCAGGTGGGTAGGGAGCAGCTGTGGGCAGATTGATGCCCTCCCCTTCCTAGAGTTGAAGACAAGTTGAAGGAGGCAGCAGGAGTACTGGAATGAAAACCTTGTTTCTCAAAGGGCTGCTGGGTTTTGGAGTACACAGAACCTGAGATATCTGGCACACCTGTGTTACTGGAGGTGACTGATACACCAGTGTTGTATCCATGAGACCCATATCCACTTGGCTGTTGGAAAAGGGTGGCTGATGCATTCACACTGACATTCACACCATGCTGCTTGGAAGAGGTAGGAGTCACAGGGAATACAGTAGGCCCATACTGGAAGGTGCTGGGGAGGCCCGGAACCCCTGTGTAGTATGGCAGGCTGTTGTAACTGTAGCCAGGATGCAGCGCCAGGTTCAGGAATGTTGGCTGCATGGTATAGTGAGTCTGTGTCTGGTTTTGCTGGGTCTGGGTTAAGGCTGTGGCTGGGGCAGGGGAGGAGGCATCCCCATGGCCGAACTTTGTGAGGTCACCAGAATAAGTGTTGCTGGTCAGGCTACCATCCCTCCCAGTCAGCAGAGTGGTAGGTGTGGGAAATGGGAGGCTGTAGTAATCCAATGGAAATCTTGTCTGAAGCATCTGCAAGTCATCATAACCATATACTTATGGCGGGTAGGCATGTAACAGCCCTGGAGCCATAATATCTGGATTAGGCAACAACGGCAGGACCCCAGGAGGGAGGTTGGGAGGAGCTTTTCCTGAAGTTGTAGCAACTGAGCTTCGAGTGGAGGCTGTGGTGGTAGAGTTGCTGCCCAGACTGAGGCTCAAGCTCCTGCCACTATTGAGACTGGAAGAGGCACTGACCACTGGTTCAGACACTGTGCTGGATGTGGTGGAGAAAGTGCTGGAGGAAGAATGAATATTTGCCTCACTCTCCGTGCTTGTGTGCAAAAGAGTGGATGTCGAAGTCCGCCCAGAAGATGTTGATGATGAAAGTGTATTCTGCTGAGTAGATAACATGCTGCCGTGTTGTGTGCTGGTAGTATTTGGAATCTCCTCATTGTGGCTCAAGCCACCCAAGGAGGATGAGTGCTGATTGGCTGTCGTCAGTAAGGAAGCTGCAGATACCATTTCACTGAGAGGGGGGATGCTAGAAGTGGAAGGTGCAGAGCCTGTAGCACCTTCAACAGATTGCGTGCTCTGCAACTGTGTGGCCTGCACAGAACTGAAGCCATTCTTTGCCTGAGCCAAGTCCTTTTGGGATGACGAAAAGATGGATCTGGGTTACCACTGAGTCTGTGTGGATCACTGTTCATATAGAGGGCCCTGAGAATTATTTTGGGAGGTATAGGTTGTCGACTGAATTGGGCCACTTTGATAACCGGACTCCTGGTTAGATGAAATTGTGGATGAAGATTCACTGGCCATGCTGGTATAGAGGCTATTTGGAGCCTGGCTTGAAGAGGCGCTTGTGGTGGGGGTGGACTCATAATCAGAAAGGACAGACTCTGACCCAAACTGCAACGCCCCAAACTGCAGGCGGAGCCCTGAGATATGTGCTGAGCCAATCATCTCAACAGCCAGAACAGGAATCTTAGAAGTCACGGAGGCTTTTTTCTTCTGCTGTTTCAGTTTTTGCTGAGCCAGCTGAGGACTGGAGGAATGGTTGTCTGAAGACACAGGAGACATTTGAGGAGTCGAGGTGGATTTGCTTGGCAGAGGAGAACACGGGTTGGGTGAGGGGAGGTGCAGCAGTGGAGGTAGCAGTGGAGGTAGCCACTGTGGGGGGCTTCTCCTGAAGGAACACCTCCATCACAGTTGAAGATGGGTGAAAGGCTGCAGCTTTGTAAAGGGGATGTGCACTGTTGAATCATTTGGGTTCTTCAAATCATACTGCATCAGTGATAGGGATTGTGTGGTGGATCCCATGTCCCAAGAGGAGGTGGTGGTGGTTCCAGATTGAGAATGCTGAGCTGCCAACTGAGCCAGGGCCTGAGCTGTCTTGAATTGCTCCAAGAACTGGGAGCCTGTGGTGCTTCCACCTTTAGCTTCCCCGACATCACCAACTCCTTTCCCTAACATGCTCACCATACTGTGATGAGAAAACGTGTTCCCTGACACAGGCTGTGATTGACGCTCTGCTTCGAGTTACTGAACACAAGAGGTTGAAGAAGAGAAGGAGACTGAGATGGATCCAGATTAGATGAATCATTCTTCATTGAAGGCAGTGTCTTCCCCAACAGAGCAGCAAGGTCAATTCTCTGACCAGCAGTGATTGTCACATTCCCCAAAGGCAGATGCCCTGATGACACATTAGAGGCAGTGAAAATCTTGGTCTCAGGAAGATCTTCATTCCCATCTTCAGCTTCCCACTCCGTTGTTTCAGTACTCTATGCACTCGTCCCATCATCGGGTTCAAAATGGCCAGTTGTTGTTGTTCCATGAACATGTTGTTCCATGTATTGCAGCTGTTATTGATGTAGTTATCAGTATTTGCCAGCTCTGCATAATCAGCTGGATTAAAGGTTCCCATTCCTTGAGAAGAAAACCTTCCTCCCCACCTACCAGAGTCACCTCTGCCTCAGCCACGACCTCTTCTGCCTCTTTCTGTGCCTCTTTGAGAAGGCCCTCCACTCTTGGTGCCATCTAACCCATTTTCCTGACCTCGAAACTCTCATCCACGGCTGGCACCTCTCCCCCATCTTGGTGGCCCACCACGTCGCTGACTATAGCCTCTGTCCTGGTCTCGATTTTCTTTACCCTCCTCATTGGCTTCTGTTTGGCCACCATCCTTCTGTCCTGAGACTCCCTTCTTCTTCCCAACCATCTCCAAGGAATGCATATCTGGGTTTCCTTCCAACAGTACATTGATGGCTCTGTTGACATCTCCATTGCAGTCATGCAAAGCAATGACACATTCATCCTGGTTCTTGCCTGTGATATTAATCAGTTGTTTCACCTTTTCCTCAAAGCCAGCATCATTATGGTCCAAAATCATCTGTGCAAGTCGAATTTGCTCCTCAGTGGCCCAGGGCCTCTGGTTGTGCTGTGTCTGGTTTTGATTTTCAGGTCGTTCCCAGTTTCCTCAGGCTCAATTAGTGCCCACCCATGTCATCATTTACAGTATATATGAATAATAATATTTACAATGTAGAATACTCAATCTCCTCCTCATGCCAGTTTTTAAAGAATTGTTTGAATGTAACTGCACAACATGCTGTTTTGTCCCCTAGTGTTGACCCAAAGTCTTTTGTGACTGAAAAGCTATGGTGATCATGGACCTGTGGTATCTAGGTAAAAACTGCTTTTCTCCCCTAAAGGATGAGTCAGGAAAATCAGTCGCACCCAAACATAAAGCAATACATCTCCAAACACTCTTCTGTCTGATTCTTCTCACGAGCATAACATAAATGAGAGATACAAGGAGTTGGTCTGCAGCTGGACTCCCTCTCATTACCCCTCGACCACTTCCTTCCTTCCATCACAGGTGAGAGCTGACTCATCTGTAAGTGGCGTGCAAGTGGAGCACCTCGGCTTTGAATGACTGTTCACACCTAACTTCCACAGCAACATTTAATTTTAATGTGCTTCCTTGTTCGTGATGCTCCTCAGGTGTCATCTGTGTGGTTAAGTCCTCATGCCACTCCAAGGGTGGCATGCATAGTGGGTCAATATTCCCCTTTCGTGTGCCTATAGCACATAGATAATCAATAACTATATTGTTTCCCACTTAGTCCAGACATCTTTAGAATTCTCAATACAATTGCATGTCAGGTGAACTTCATCAGTCAATCAAAACCTACTTGCTATGCCTAGGTTACTCATTTTCATTTAAAATATGTGTATTGTAAAAAAGAGTTCAGGAGACAAAATGATGGATCTCAAATTTATTTTTATGAGTATTCCTTATTAAATTAGCAATAACAACAAAAATATATGTATGTATGTGTGTATATATACATATATATTTATTAACAAGACTCATCCTTTGGACCGTCATTGACTTTTGTATATGTTTACTCAAAAATATTATGAAATGAAAATGTTATCATTAATGATTATTAATTCTATTCAAGAGTGTTAAACATGTTTAAAAAATAGCCACAAATACATATGCAAGTTATGTTACTTATTAAGTGTACAGAAAAACCTGGTAGAGTGTGTAGATTTATGGTAACATTCTTTCCTCTATGCTCCCCAAAGTCACCCTACTTAGGTCGATTGTAATGCTTGCCACATTGTTTTGAAACCACTTCCTTTCTTATTTCACTGACTAACTCCTTCAAAACAGGAGAGCCTGGCTTCTTTTTGCATCCTGTGATAACTGATTGAAATAACTGATTGAATGAAAAAATTATTCTATTTTTTTAACAACTGGTGTTATATTATTCTGCTGTCATGAGACTAACTCTATTCTTAGCGCTTCCAAAACATGTTACTATTCTTATACCAATGAAATTTTGTTCAATGACTAATTTCAAATGTATATTTCACCTTAAGAAAATTTCCTTCTTTTTTTTTTTTTTGGCTTGTTGAAATAGTAAATAAACTGACATAATTGTTAATTCTCTGAATGAGTCATTTTAATGTTACTAATTAGTTTAAATGGTGAAATTAATATTTAAGAGCTATAATCCTTAAAACTATATAAGCAACTAAATTGGCTTTGAAGGCTGTAAATGTTTTAATACTCACACAAGAATGTTAACTTGCAATCATCTTAGAAAAAGTTTAAAATCAATTTCCAACAAAGTATATTATTTTTGAACCTCCTGAGAAACACTTGGAACTTGAATTTTTAAAATAAATTATATTTATAATTCTCTGTGCAACCCAAGTACATTACCATGATGGGAAAAATCTGAAGCCAGAGTCTTACAAAAGGTGAATTACTGTGCCTTTGTTGTCAATAATAATATATGTAAAATGACTCACAGTCCATCCTTAAAGCTTTGGATTCTTTGATATCATCAAAGTAGAGATTTTTAACTGCAGAAAATGCTGACATGACATTAGATATACTTGAAGCCATTCCTTAAAATTTGTTGATTAATCATGTGGTGCTAGATGTTCCAAATCAACTTCACTCTTCTTGAATCCTCAGCTTAAACTCACAACTTGAATCTTATTTTGCATTTTGAAATTGAGCTAACACTTGTCCTTTACACTTCCTCCATCAGTGTCTAGAATTTATTAAGTCCTGAAGTTATGATTCAGGAATCTCAAAGATATTCCTTTTGTACATGAAGATTTGTCCAAGTCAGTGATGCTCTCTTTAAGAAAGTAACTGACCTGGCATATTTTTGAAAATAATATATTTAAAAACATGTAAAATGTCCAAGTCATTCTTCTGGATGGTGGGATTGTAGGTGATTTAAATTTTTTCTTTTATCTTGACATTATTTTCCAAATTTTGTGATATGAACCTCAGTAATTGTATAAGAAAAATTAAAGTTAGTTCATAATATCTGTGGATATAGATAAAGATGAAAATTTACAATAGTGCTAAGAGTATCTGTACTTACTCTACACCAGATGCTCAACTCAATTTTTTCTGATGGAGTGGATACCATTTTTCAAAACAAAAGTAGTATTTAAACTATTACTTTTATGTTGTAGTAGCAGTGATGCTGTGTGTTGTGATGGTAGGGTGGGGGTTAATAAAGCAAGGAAAAAAGAAACACAAAGTATATTGAAAACCCCTGGGGTCTGAGGGGAACATGGATCTTTAAGGATGAGGCTGGATTTTAAGGCCATGGTCTAGCGACCCGAGAAGAATGTTTGTCTTTTTCCTAAAGGAAATGCTATGTTATTGAAATATTGTAGCACATAATTGATACCACTAGATTTTCACTTTCTTTTTTTGTTTTTTAAACATCTTTATTGGAGTATAATTGCCTTAATGGTGTGTAAGTTTCTG
The DNA here is from genome assembly GCF_025265405.1 of Mesoplodon densirostris. Classification (NCBI taxonomy): domain Eukaryota; kingdom Metazoa; phylum Chordata; class Mammalia; order Artiodactyla; family Ziphiidae; genus Mesoplodon; species Mesoplodon densirostris. Next base: position 42,661,281 of record NC_082670.1, on the reverse strand, counting down.
CTTTATAACACAGTGAATCAGCTAGACATATACATATATCCCCATATCCCCTCGCTCTTGCGTCTCCCTCCCATCCACCTTTCCTTTCCCAACCCTCTAGGTGGACACAAAGCACAGAGCTGATCTCCCTGTGCTATGTGGCTGCTTCCCACTAGCTATCTATTTTACATTTGGTAGTGTATATATGTCCATGCCACTCTCTCACTTCGCTCTATCTTGCCCTTCCCCTTCCCCTTGTCCTCAAATCCATTCTCTACATCTGCATCTTTATTCTTGTCCTGCCCCTAGGATCTTAAAAACCATTTTTTCTAAAATTCCATATATATATGTTAGCATACGGTATTTTTTTTTCTCTTTCTGACTTACTTCACTCTGTATGACAGTCTCTAGGTCCATCCACCTCACTACAAATAACTCAATTTCGTTTCTTTTTATGGCAGAGTAATATTCCATGGTATATATATGCCACATCTTCTTAATCCATTCATCTGTCAATGGACATGTAGGTTGTTTCCATGTCCTGCCTATTGTAAATAGTCCTTCAGTGAACACTGTAGCACATGACTCTTTTTGAATTATGGTTTTCTCAGGGTATATGCCCAGTAGTGGGATTTCTGGGTCGTATGGTAGTTCTATTTCTAGTTTTTTAAGGAATCTCCATACTGTTCTTTATAGTGACTGTATCAGTTTACATTCCCACCAACAGTGCAAGGTGTTTTCCTTTTCTCCACACCCTCTCCAGCATTTATTGTTTGTAGATTTTTTGATGATGGCCATTCTGACTGGCATGAAGTGACACCTCATTATAGTTTTGACTTGCATTTCTCTAATGATTAGTGATGTTGAGCATCCTTTCATGTGTTTGTTGGCAATCTGTATATCTTCTTTGGGGAAATGTCTATTTAGGTCTTCTGCCCATTTTTGGATTGGGTTGTTTGTTTTTTTGATATTGAGCTGCATGAGTTGCTTGTAAATTTTGGAGATTAATACTTTGTCAATTGCTTCATTTGCAGATATGTTCTCCCATATTCAGGGTTGTCTTTTTGTCTTTTTTATGTTTTCCTTTTCTGTGCAAAAGCTTTTAAGTTTCATTAGGTCCCATTTCTTTATTTTTGTTTTTGTTTCCATTTCTCTAGGAGGTGGGTCAAAAAGGACCTAGCTGTGATTAATGTATTAGAATGTTCTGTCTATGTTTTCTTCTAAGAGTTTTATAGTGTCTGGCCTTATATTTAGGGCTTTAATCCATTTCAAGTTTATTTTTGTGTATGGTGTTAGGGAGTGTTCTAATTTCATTCTTTTACATGTAGCTGTCCAGTTTTCCCAGCACCACTTATTGAAGAGGCTATCTTTTCTCCATTGTCTATTCTTACATCCTTTATCAAAAATAAGGTGACCGGGGCTTCCCTGGTGGCGCAGTGGTTGAGAGTCCACCTGCCGATGCAGGGGACACGGGTTCGTGCCCCAATCCGGGAGGATCCCACATGCCGCGGAGAGGCTAGGCCCGTGAGCCATGGCCACTGAGCCTGCGCGTCCGGAGCCTGTGCTCTGCAACGGGAGAGGCCACAGCAGTGAGAGGCCTGCATACGGCAAAAAAATAAAAATAAATAAAAAATAAGGTGACCAATGTGTGTGGATTTATCTCTGAGATTTCTGTCCTGTTCCATTGATCCATATTTCTGATTTTGTGCCAGTACCATACTGTCTTGGTTATTGTAGCTTTGTAGTATAGTCTGAAGTCCAGGAGCCTGATTCCTCCAGCTCCTTTTTTCTTTCTCAAGATTGCTTTGGCTATTTGGGATATTTTGTGTTTCCATACAAATTGTGGAATTTTTTGTTCTAGTTCTGTAAAAAATGCCATTGGTATTTTGATAGAGACTGCACTGAATCTGTGGATTGCTTTAGGAAGTATAGTCATTTTCACAATGTTGATTCTTCCAATCCAAGAACATCTCTTTGTATCATCTTTAATTTCTTTCATCACTGTCTTATAATTTTCTGCATACAGGTCTTTTGTCTCCCTCAGTAGGTTTATTCCTAGGTATTTTATCTTTTTTGTTGCAGTGGTAAATGGGAGTGTTTCCTAATTTCTCTTTCAGAATTTTCATCATTATTTATAGGAATGCCAGAAATTTTTGTGCATTAATATTATATCTTGCTACTTTACCAAATACATTGAGTAGCTCTAGTAGTTTTCTGGTAGCATCTTTAGGATCCTCTATGTATAGTATCATGTCATCTGCGAACAGTGGCAGCTTTACTTCTTTTCTGATGTGGATTCCTTTTATTTCTTTTTCTTCTCTGATGGCTGTGGCTAAAACTTGCAAAACTATGTTGAATAATAGTGGTGAGAGTGGACAACATTGTCTTCTTCCTGATCTTAGAGGAAATGGTTTCAGTTTTACACCATTGAGAACGATGTTGGCTGTGGGTTTGTCATACATGGCTTTTATTAATTTGAGGTAAGTTCCCTCTATTCCTACTTTCTGGAAGTTTTTTTTTTATCATAAATGGGTGTTGAATTTTGTTGAAAGCTTTCTCTGCATGTATTGAGATGACCATATGATATTTCTCCTTCAGTTTGTTAATATGGTTTATCACATTGATTGATTTGCATATATTGAAGAATCCTTGCATTCCTGGGATAAACCACACTTGATCATGGTGTATGACCTTTTAATGTGCTGTTGGATTCTGTTTGCTAGTATTTTGTTGAGGATTTTTGCATCTATGTTCATCAGTGATATTGGCCTGTAGTTTTCTTTCTTTGTGACATTTTTGTGTGGTTTTGGTATCAGGGTGATGGTGGACTCGTAGAATGAGTTTTGTAGTGTTCCTCCCTCTGCTATATTTTGGAAGAGTTTGAGAAGGTTAGGTCTTAGCTCTTCTCTAAATGTTTGATAGAATTCTCCTGTGAAGGCATCTGGTCCTGGGCTTTTGTTTGTTGGAAGATTTTTAATCAGAGTATCAGTTTCAGTGCTTGTGATTGGTCTTTTCATATTTTCTATTTCTTCCTGATTCAGTCTTGGCAGGTTGTGCATTTCTAAGAATTTGTCCATTTCTTCCAGGTTGTCCATTTTATTGGCATAGAGTTTCTTGTAGTAATCTCTCATGATCCTTTGTATTTCTGCAGTGTCAGTTGATACTTCTCCTTTTTCATTTTCAATTCTATGGATTGTAGTCTTCTGCCTTTTTTTCTTGGTGTGTTTGGCTAATGATTTATCAATTTTGTTTGTCTTCTCAGTGAATCAGCTTTTAGATTTATTGATCTTTGCTATTGTTTCCTTCATTCCTTTTTCATTTATTTCTAATCTGATCTTTATGATTTCTTTCCTTCTTCTAACTTTGGTTTTTTTTTGTTCTTCTTTCTCTAATTGCTTTAGGTATAAGGTTAGGTTGTTTATTTGAGATTTTCCTTGTTTTTGGAGGAAGGATTTTATTGCTACAAATTTCCCTCTTAGAACTGCTTTTGTTCCATCCAATAGGTTTTGGGTCATTGTGTTTTCATTGTCATTTGTTTCTAGATATTTTTTGATTTCTTCTTTGATTTCTTCAGTGATGTCTTGGTTATTTACTAGTGTATTGTCTACCCTCCTTGTGTTTGTATTTTTTATGTTTTTTTTTCTAGTCTCACAGTGTTGTGACTGGGAAAGTTATTTGATAAGATTTCAATTTTCTTAAATTTACCAAGTCTTGGTTTGTGACCCAATTTATGCTCTAGCCTGGAGAATCTTCCATGAGCACTTGAGAAGTTAGTGTATTCTGTTGTTTTTGGATGCAATGTCCTGTAAATATCAATTTGGATTGAATGTCCAATAAATATCAATTAAGTCCATCTTGTTTAATGTATCATTTAAAGTTTGTGTTTCCTTATTTATTTTCATTTTGGATGATCTGTCCATTGGTGAAAGTGGGGAGTTAAAATCCCCTACTATGATTGTGTTACTGTCAATTTCCCCTTTGATGGCTGTTCTCATTTGCCTTATGTATAGAGATGCTCCTATGTTGGGTGCATAAATATTTACAATTGTTATATCTTCTTCTTAGATTGATCCCTTAATCATTACATAGTGTCCTTCTTTGTCTTTTGTAATAGTCTTTATTTTAGAATCTATTTTGTCTGATATGAGAATCGTTACTCTGGCTTTCTTTTGATTTCCATTTGCATGCAATATCTTTTTCCATCCTCTCACTTTCAGTCTGTATATGTCCCTAGGTCTGAAGTGGATCTCTTGTAGACAGCATATATATGGGTCTTGTTTTTGTATCCATTCAGCCAGTCTATGTCTTTTGGTTGGAGCATTTAATCCATTTACATTTAAGGTAATTATTGATATGTATGTTCCTATTACCATTTTCTTAATTTTGGGGTTTGTTATTGTAGGTCTTTTCCTTCTCTTGTGTTTCCTGCCTAGAGAAGTTCCTTTAGCATTTGTTGTAAAGCTAGTTTGGTGGTACTGTATTCTCTCAGCTTTTGCCTGTCTGTAAATGTCTTAATTTCTCTGTCAAATCTGAATAAGATCCTTGCTGGGTAGAGTGATCTTGGTTGTAGGTTTTTCCATTTCATCATTTTAAATATGTCCTTTCACTCCCTTCTGGCTTGCAGAGTTTCTGCTGAAAAATCAGCTGTTAACCTTATAGGGATTCCCTTGTATGTTATTTGTTGTTTTCCCCTTGCTGCTTTTAATATTTTTTCTTTGTATATAATTTTTGGTAGTTTGATTAATATGTGTCTTGCCTTGTTTCTCCTTTGATTTATCCTGTATGGGACTCTCTGAGCTTTCTCTACTTGATTGACTATTTCCTTTCCCATATTAGGGAAGTTTTCAACTATAAATCTTCAAATACTTTCTCAGTTCCTTTCTTTTTCTCTTCTTTTTCTGGGACCCCTGTAATTCGAATGTTGGTGCATTTAATGTTGTCCCAGAAGTCTGAGAATGTCTTCAATTCTTTTCATTTTTTTTTTTTATTCTGCTCTATGGTAGTTATTTCCACTATTTTATCTTCCAGGTTACTTATCCATTCTTCTGCCTCAATTATTCTGTTATTGATTCCTTCTAGAGAATTTCAAATTTAATTTATTGTGTTGTCCATTGTTGTTTGTTGGCTCTTTAATTCTTCTAGGTCCCTGTTCATCATTTCTTTTATTTTCTCCTTTCTATTTCCAAGATATTGGATCATCATTACTATCATTACTCTTAATTGTTTTTCAGGTAGACTGCCTATTTCCTCTTCATTTGTTTCGTCTGATGGGTTTTTACCTTATTCCTTCATCTGCTGTGTTTTTCTTTGTTTTCTCATTTTTCTTAACTTACTGTGTTTGAGGTCTCCTTTTTGCAGGCTGCAGGTTCATAGTTCCCATTGTTTTTGGTGTCAGGCCCCCATGTCTAAGGCTGGTTCAGTGGGTTGTGTAGGCTTCCTGGTGGAGGGGACTGGTGCCTGTGTTCTGGTGGATGAGGCTGGACCTTGTCTTTCTGGTGGGCAGGACTACATCCTGTGGTGTGTTCGCAGTGCCTGTGACCTTATTTTGATTTTAAGCAGACTCTCTGTTAATGGGTGGGTTTGTGTTCCTGGCTTGTTGCTGTTTGCATAGGGTGTCCAGCACTGTAGCTGGTCATTGATTGGAGCTGGGTCTTAGCGGTGAGATGGAGACCTCTGGGAGACCTTTTGCCATTTGATATTACTTGGAACAAGGAGGTCTCTGGTGGACCAATGTCCTGAACTCAGCTCTCCCACATCAGAGGCACAGGCCTGACACCTGGCAGGAGCATGAAGACCATGTCAGCCACACGGCTCAGAAGAAAGGGGAGAAAGAAAGAGAGAAAGAAAGAAAGAAAGAAAGAAAGAAAAGAAAGAAGTAAGGAAGGAAGAAAGAAAGTAAGGAAGAGAGAAAGAAAGACAGAAAGAAAGAGAGAAAGAAAGAAAGAAAGAGAGAAAGAAAGAGAGAAAGAAGAAAGAAAGAAGAAAGGAAGGAAGAAAGAAAATAAAGTTTTTAAAATAAAAAATTTAAAAATTTACTAAAAATTAAAAAGAAATTTAAAGTATTAAAAAGAATTTTAAAGGACAGACAGAACCTTAAGACAAATGGTAAAAGCAAAGCTGTATAGACAAAATCACAGAAAGAATCATACACATCCACACTCACAAAACGTGAAAAAGAAAAAAATATATATATATATGGAAGAGAGCAACCAAAACAATAAAAAAAAATCTACCAATGATAATAAATGCTAAATACTAAACTAAGATAAACATAAAACCAGAAACAAATTAGATGCAAAAAGCAAACCCCAAGTCTACAGTTGCTCCCAAAGTTCACTGCCTCAATTTTGGGATGATACGTTGTCTATTCAAGTATTCCACAGATGCAGTGTACATCAAGTTGATTGTGGGTATTTAATCCGCTGCTCCTGAGGCTGCTGGGAGAAATTTCCCTTTCTCTTCTTTGTTCACACAGCTCCCAGGGTTCAGCTTTGGATTTGGCCCTGCCTCTGCATGTAGGTCACCTGAGGGCGTCTGTCCCTGCCCAGACAGGAGGGGGTTAAAGGAGCAGCTGATTCGGGGGCTCTGGCTCACTCAGGCCAGGGGGAGAGAGGGGTTCGGAAGCGGGGCAAGCCTGTGGCAGCAGAGGCCCACATGATATTGAAACAGCCTGAGGTGCACTGTGTGTTTTCCCGGAGAAGTTGTCCCTGGATCACAGGACCCTGGCAGTTGTGGGCTGCACAGTCTCTCAGGAGGGGAGGTGTGTGGATATTGACCTGTGCTTGCACACGGCTTCTTGGTGGCTGCAGCAGCAGCCTTAGCATTTCATGCCTGTCTCTGGTGTCCACACCGATAGCCGTGGCTTGCACCCGTCTCTGGAGCTACTTTAGGTGGTGCTCTGAATCCCCTTTCCTCCTGCACCCCGAAACAATGGTCTCTTGCTTCTTAGGCAGTTCCAGACTTTTTCCCAGGCTACCTCCTGGCAAGCTGTGGCTCACTAGCTTCAGGCTGTGTTCATGCAGCCAACCCCAGTCCTCTCCCTGGGATCTGACCTCCGAGGCTGGAGCCTCAGCTCCCAGTCCCCACCCACCCAAGTGGGTGAGCAGATAAGCCTCTGAGGCTGGTGAGTGCTGGTCAGCACTGATCCTCTTTGTGGGAATGTCTCCACTCTGACTTCTACACCTCTATTTCTGCACTCTCCTCCATGGCTCCGATGCTTGCCCCACCCCACAACCCTCCGTCCCTGCCAGTGAAGGGGCTTCCTAGTATGTGGAAACCTTTCCTCCTTTACACCTCCCTCCCAGAGGTGCAGGTCCTGTCCCTATTCTTTTGACTCTGTTTTTTTCTTTTTTCTTTTGCCTTACCCAGGTACGTGGGGAGTTTATTGCCTTTTGGGAAGTCTGAGGTCTTCTGCCAGTGTTCAGTAGGTGTTGCATAGGAGTTGTTCCACATGTAGATGTATTTCTGATGTATTTGTGGGGAGGAAGGTGATCTCCACGTCTTACTTCTCCACATCTTGAAAGTCTCCCCCTAGATTTTCACTTTCAATGTATCTTGCTGGCTGCAACATGGGAAATGAATAGAAAGGAGAGAAGAGTGGATAAAGAAGACCTGTGGCCCTGGTGGCCTATGATGACGGCTTTGTAAGAAATAGAAATGAATCCAGAAGTATATTGGAGATGAGATTTATAGAATCTGGTGTTGGGATGTTTATTGGAAATAAAAGAGAAAAAGATGAAAAGATTACCAAGTCTCCTGCTGGTACAAGGGGCTACATGGTGGTGACATTTGCCACAGTGGAACATTGGAAGGGGATCAGCATTGGGAGCAAAGATTGCAAAGTATGTGTTAGCCACACTGAATGTGTGCTGCCTTTGAGATTCAGAAATGAAGAGGTCAAGCAGGAAGTTAAATGTAGAGATCCACAAATGAGAGAATGATCTTGGATTAGAGATCAAAATGTTTAAGTCACGGACATACGTCAGTGCCTCTGGCACAAATGAGGGTAAAATAAGTGGTAGACAAGGTAAGGGGTTAAGCCTTACTTGAGTCTAACTCCGTGGACACCTAAAATGGGTTTGTGTCTTTGTTAATTTTTATTTTATAGTGGAGTATAGTTGATTAACAATGTTGTATTCATTTCAGGTGTACAGCAAAATGATTCAGTTATACATATACATGTATCTATTCTTTTTCAAATTATTTTCCCACTTAGGTGATTACACTAGTGTTAATCAAATAATGACATGGCAGCCTGAAACCCCACAGTGGGTCCAGGAAAATACATGTGGGTTGGTATTACTAAAATACAAAGTGAGAGAAAAGAGTGGAAATAGATGTAGGTAAGTAGATTAATGAGTTACTGTTAAAGCGAATTTGCTCTCAAACCAACTTGCATGGGTGTCTGAATGCCATCTGGCAGGAGGAGTGGAGCAGTTGAAGAATATTGGTAGAGAAGATGCATGACTATATTTGTGTTTTAGGTGGGACACACTGACTGGAGCTTAGAGGATGAATTTAAGAGCAAAAAGACAGGAATGAGGAAAACCTGATAAGTGGCTCTTGCATTTGTCTGGACAAGGTGCTGAGAGACGGGATAATTGAAATATGGAGAAAGCAGACTGAAAAATATTTAAGGCACAACATACTCATTTGTCAGAAATGGAGAGTGAAAAGGAAGAGTCTGTGGCATGACTTGCAGGCTTCTAGTTTTGAAGATGAAACAGATTACAGTGCCATTTATGTAGGGTGGTACATTTGGGGAGGAATTTCCATGTTGGACATGTTGAATGATTATGGGATAATCAAGAGTCATAATTAAGCAACATTTAATACATGAGTGAGAAAACTTAGGATGTGATTTGAGCAGGAAATAAATACTTATGGGTCATCATCTTATAATCAGTTGTCAAAAGTAGAAGAGTTGATGAAATTGCCTAATTAGTCTCAACAAAACCATGGGGCCAAGAAAGTTTATAAGGGAACGTGGATTTTAAGGGTTAGGCTGAGAAAGAGATGGTCAAAATAAAAAACAAAACAAAACAAAGATCAGAGTTGTTGAGGACAACCATGAGAAATTAACACTTTCAGGAGCATGAGGTCAAGAGTGTCAGATGCAGAAGAGGAGCTTTGGATCTGAAAGTGCGGTGCATAGGACACTAACATCTTTTTGGATGTTTCTAAATCCCTTTATGATGATGTTATTCTATGAACTCAATAATAGGGAGTTCTAGTATGCTGTAGTGGTGTAAACCCACTATACCTCATCTCTCCTGCTTGTTACAACTAAAAATGAAAAATCTATAAAAATAAACACATTTAAACAAAAAACCTGAAACACCTACTACCTAGGTATTCCAAACAGTAAATAAGAACAGGCAAATTGTAGAAGGAGGTAAAAATTTGGAAGAGCAAGTGACAAGAGAGTGAGTTTTCCATTTTCTTTTCTTTTGGGGCTTTATCCCAAGAGCAGGCACAAGTCACAGAGTGCCTTAGCAGCCGGGTGGCTAAAATCTCAATAGAAACTCCAGTTTCTACACAAAGGAACCAGGAAATGACCCCTGTGGATGGAGAGAGTGTAGAGAATAATTATGACATGTTCAATTGCTCTCTCATTAAAAATAACACTTCTGAGATTTAGGCGACTGATTCTATCCCTGGTTTGCTAATTTAGATCTGTTTGATTCAATCTCTTTGAGCATTTATGTTATCTTGTGGATAAAAGTGGCTAACATGACACTTTCATGTTTCTCAAAACTGTGATTAAATATCAACTATAGCAGTTTACTCAAGTGCTTTAATAGATCATAAATTTTTACTTAAATATGATTTATTGGTACTACTCAAATTTACATTTCTGTTGGTTTATCAACTCTGACACTTTTACAATGTGAGTCTATATTCCAGATATCATTTGAACAGTGTCCAAGTTCAAATAATTATCATGACTTGGCTTATCTCCATACATTAAATGCAATTGTTATTTGATCAGCTGACATCATACTGTAAGTATAGTTTTTTCCTTGATTCTATCTATCTTTTATATGCAATTATAGATGTAGTATCCCAGTCTCAGCTGTCAGATGTTTTATTTAAAGCCAGGTGTCTTAGGAACAAGGAAAACCCATTTATTGATGATGGAAATTTGCCTCTGTGGACTGTGACATCTTCATACTTTCCTTTTCCCACATAATTATAGCTCTGAGAGGTATGTGAACCAACCTAATCACTTGGAACTCATATTATTTAGATGGTTAGTACCTTTCATTATTATGATCTTTGAGTAATGGTTTCTGAATCAGTGCCACTGGAATAAGAGCTTGGTTTTTTCTCTTTATAGTACTATTCAGAATAATCACTGTTTTTGAAATAATCATTGGGAACCAGATGTCCAGGCATAATTGAATACACCTCTATGAGTTTCCTTTCAGATAAATTGTATTCTGGATATTCCATAAAGAGATAACTCCAACTGTAACCACAAGTTGATGGTTCTCTTCCCCTCTTTCCTCCTCCTCCCCCTCCTCCTCCCCCTTCTCCACCACCTCCTCCTCCTCCCCTCCTCCTTCTTCTTCTTCTTCTTTTCTCTCTCTTTCTCATCTCCCCCTTAAAAGGAAAACTCCTTTCATTTTTTTTTAAATAAAGGACCAAATATTAAAGAATATTTATTCTCTATAATTAAATCTAAACACATCAAAGCATTTTCAAGTTTATGCAGATTCAAAATTAGTGAGATTTAAAGGAAATAATTTGCATTAACAAAATAATTTAAGTCCCATATGTACCAGCAAGCTATATAATCTATTTAATCTGTTTTACCTACCATTTCCTACAAATAAAAAACCTTTTCATTCAAATGATCAATTCTGGTGGAGGAAAGTTTTTCAATCTTCATGTGTTACTCTATTTCTTTTCAAAAATCAGTAAACTTTTACACAGCACACATGTTGACAACATTTTCTAAAAGTTAAAAAAAAAATGTAAATACTTCTTGAGACAAAAATTGCATTTATAGCTGATTTACTTTGTTATAAAGCAGAAACTAACACAGCATTGTAAAGAAATTATACTCCAATAAAGATGTTTAAAAAATTAAATGCCACTTTAAACTAGAAAATTAATTTGGATTAAAAATTTTTGAATATCTGAGACATTTTGAAGCCCTATGGGAAATAAGTATAGATAATTTAATACATTCCTCATGTGGACTTCACAGAAACAATCATTATAAACCTGAAATAAAAGAGATGTAGAAATTGAAAACAACTGTACATATTTAAATTTGAATTTAGGGTAATCTCAGATCAATATCTATTTATTATTTATGTTTCATTCTCTCTTATTTCAACTATTATCTTTTTTCAGATTAAGCAACTGCTGAGATATCTATATATCTACTAAAATCTAATGTAAATTAGTTGACACGTCAATTCCTTTCCATTTAACTTAACAAATATTATAAAATAATAATAACACCAACAAAAATGTTAGCTACCATTTTAGAAAGTATGCTTGACATGATGCCAAGCAATCCATCTACTACATTCAAACACATACACACACACACAATTTCAACAACTGCAATGAACCTGATGCTACTATCTTTATCCTACAGGTAACTAAGCTGAGTTTGGAAAAGTAATTAAATTGAGGTATTTTATATAACTATTGTAGCAGTGGTGGGATTTGAACACTGGCCTGATTGCTCTTTTAAATAAAATGTTTCTATTTTGTATTAGGAGCTAAGAATATAGACATGATGAACAACCAGGTTCTGTGTTCAAGCCATTCACAATCAAAATTGAGCAGGTGTGTTGTGAACTGATAAACCAATAAAATCAGTAGAATAGACGTAGATAAATGCAACATGGAAATAGTTACATGATAAGTTACAGAGCTACAAGGGAGAAATAAGTATACTGGGATGGTAAATCTTAACTCTGCAGGCACTTTTGGAGAATTCTCACCCACAGCTCTGCCTTATGCCACTTGGCTACTGTTCCAAGACCTTGGTTTGCCCATTTCTAACTTTTCTGACCATCCACCTCTGAAAAATGCAGCATTATTATTGGAAAAAAGACGTTAGTACTGTGAAAGACTTACTGCTCCTCATCCACCCACTCATTGATCATCAACTAGGATTTGACCCCTGCACTCCATGCTCTGCCAGGGCTAAATATCTCCACTCCCTGCAGAGATTTTTTGTTATATTAGACAACCAGTCCAAATAAAACTATTCTACAGGTCAAAGTGTGAAGAGAGCCGTGTTCTCTTATTGCGATGTGGAGTCTTCCTCATAACATCACTGCTTGACCATCATCATTTGCAGATTTTGGAAAATACATTATAAATTATTTTAAAGGTTTTGTTTTATGCACAGCAAAACCAGTTGTATTTTCCTTTTCCATATCAATTTTCTTCTGTTTGTACGTGAATGTAGAGAGTAAAAATGTGGACTGGATTCCAAGTGTTGGGTAATCTGGTTTGCTGAAGTTTGGTGGAGACATTGTCATTTGATGTGTAGTCAAGTCAGAGTGAGCAGGAGTGGGGCTGCTAATAGTGCCAGAGAGCAGGACAGATGTGAGGTCATCAGAGCAGAAAAGAGGGGTTTATAAGTGTGCAAGGGAGTCCTTGGAACACACGTAGCTGGTTGGTTATTTTGTTTTGTTTGGCTTTTTTTTTTTGTAAGCTAAGTTTATCACCTTATGAAGCAATTAAAAAAAAAGTTTCTTACAGAATAAGACTACCATAAAGTGGTTTGATTTCATGTAGGAATTTTGCTCAAATCATGTTTCTAAAAATTCAACACCTACGTTCACCTTTCATCACCATAAATTTCTTGATAATAATTCAAGTGTGAACATCAATCTATTTTTTAGTGTTTAGTGTTTATATTCTAAGCATCATTATTTAAAATTATAGTTTCAACTAAAAATATGGATAGGTGGTTGAAATTAGGAAATTTAGTGATAGATTTGAAATAAATGCAAACACACACAAAAGTCATAAGGGATATTCAGAAAAAGTCATGGAGTGTTGCAATAGCCAATGAATTTTTCCAGAGGCCAACCAGGTGCATAATAAAAAGATGGAAACAAATACTTATCTAACTACAATGAGTAGTAAGTGGTGGGAAAAATCAGCAGTAAATTTATAAAGTCAAGGACATACTGAAATGGATATTTGAAATATTTGTCTCATTGTTGTGAAGTTCAACTGCACATAAAACTTGATGTCTTAAAGGAGCAACCTGAAATGAAACAAACATTTTTTGAAACTATCCCTCTTGCAATAATACTAATTTATAAATTTATTTTTAATATTAAGCCATTTAAGTTATCTTGCTATGTAAATAAAGTGAAGAGGGAAATAGTGTATGGTATACATGCTATGATATCTTTTAAAGAAAATAAGGAGGAATAAATATAGTAATGCAGCTTATGTACCTATCTATTTATCTACTATGTCTATCCCTTCTATGTATGGAGAGAGAGAGACAGAGAGAGACATCTATATATTCATATATGTATAGATTACCTTTGAAACAAAATCCAAGCTGGTAACAGTAGTTGCTTTAGAGACATAACTGGAATAGAAGTCGTGGTGGGATCGAGACTTCCTTTGCATCTATTCTTTTATAGTGTTTGAACATTTTAGCAAGCAGGCTAGTTTCCATTTCAAAATAATGACAAGAAATAAAACCATATAAATAAACAACTAAAAATCACAATTTTAAAGAACAATCACCAGAAGTAGTTTTGCACCTACAGAGAAGACATCTCTACTTAAAACAAGGTATTGACAAATACAAGTAACCAGCAATCAATAATTTTCTTAAGTGCCCTTTTCAGTCACTGGCAGAATCACCTTGGGAGGAAAAACTAGCATAATAGAAGGTGCTTGGATTACTTCTTGAGCCATGGAAAGAGTCAAATCTGTTTTGGATTGAACAAAAAAAATTGAATGTTTTGTAATAGCAAACTAAACACAGGTGCTTTTACTGCCTTAATGAAAGATGCTAGCAAAAGAAGCACCAAGATACAGGCAAGGGACCTGTGTGAAATACTAGTAGATTGGCTGAATTTAACCCTGTGTTTTGTTGGCTCTTGCTTGATGTTTTTATCATGATGATGTCTGAGAAAAACTGAACTTGCAAAATGCTTGCTGGTTGACAACAATTTAAATAAGTGATCAAAATTAATATTAAATCAAGTTATTTAATACATTATCTTTCAGGAATCAGGATATCCCTTAGAACAATTTTGAAAATATAGCATTTGTTCAATAAATATTTGCCAAATTGACTTTTTATCAAACACGGAAAAATACATAGAAAATGAATTCAAGTAAATATGTCTTCTAAATGTTCAGACTATACCACACTTCAACATGTTCACCTCTTGATTTTTTTTTTCAGAGAGTCAAAAGGAATGGTTAAAACAGTATTTTTTTTTATATTTAATGAGCTTTTTTGTAATTATGTGAGCAGCAAACTTGAGATCCCACTTTGTGATGGTTTGGCAAGAGAAAGTGCTGGTAAGAGCTTTAAACTCAGCAAAAGGTGGTAAGAGCTGTATGTGGTGAGAAACTCCATACATTTTAAGGATGAAGAGTGGCTTAGAACTGATGAACTCGGCAGATTTTTTTGTGGGGGGAAGGATACTGAATTTCCATCAACACTACAAGGCACTATAATATTTTTTTATTTCTTCTTTTCTTAAATCTACACTTATCAAGATCATTCCAATGAGAATACAACTTTAGTTTCAGATCTAGAATGTTCTTTATGGTGCTATATGTAATTTGTTTAAAGTCACACATTAAAAGACAGCATAATTAATAATCTGAGTTAGCTGAGAAAAATACTTGGACTGGATTTCCTTGCACCAATAGGAATGCTAACTGACTCCAAGGCCATTTTTCATATACATGTGACTCTACTCGCAAGAAGAGGGCATTTTTTAATGAAATATTCAGCAATAGCCTAAAAACATTGCTTTACCGCATCCTTTGGTACATGCCATTCTGAGCATTTCTCTTCAGTGATTAATTACTATGATACATTCATAGACCAGTGGAAAATATGATATTATTTGTATCCATAATTTACGTGCATCAAAATTCTTAAAATACAAGCATAGCTTGTTTTATTGAGCTTCACAGATATAATGTATTTTTTACAAATTGAGGGTTTGTGGCAACCCTGCATCAGTACCATTTTCCAACAGTCTTTGCTCACTTCTTGTTTCTATGTCACATTCTGGTGATTCTGACAATATTTCAAATGTTTCATTGTTTTTTATGATGGTTTTTGATCAGTGATCTTGGATGATACTATTGTAATTGTTTTGGGGAACCATGAAGCACGCTCCTATAAGACATCAAACTTAATCAATAAAATGTTGTGTGTGTTCTGACTGCTCCACTGACTGGCTGTTCCATCATTTCTCTCCCTCTCCTCAGGCCTCCCTATTCCCTGAGACACATCACATAAAACTTGATATCTTAAAGGAGCAACCTGAAATGAAACAAACGTGTTTTGAAACTTTTAGGCCAATTTTAGACCAAGTAATAACTCTACAGTGGTTTCTCAGTGTTCAAGTGGAAGAAAAAGTCAACCAATGCAGCAAAATTCATTGTTGTCTTATTTTAAGAAACTGCCACAGCCACCCCAGCATTCAGAAACCCCCAGTCTGATCCATCAGCAGCCACCAACATGGAGGAAAGACCCTCTACCAGCAAAAAGTTTATGACTTGCTGGGACTTCCCTGGTGGTGCAGTGGTTAAGAATCTGCCTGCCAGTGCAGTTTCAAGCCTTGGTCCAGGAAGATCCCACATGCTGCAAAGCAACTAAATCCATGAGCCACAACCACTGAGCCTGCGCTGTAGAGCCCACGAGCCACAATGACTGAGCCCACGTGCCACAACTACTGAAGTCCACGTGCCTAGAGTCCGTGCTCTGCAACAAGAGAAGCCACTGCAATGAGAAGCTGGCACACTGCAACAAAGAGTAGCTCCCGCTCACTGCAACTAGAAAAAGCCCACGTGCAGTGACAAAGACCCAATGCAGCCAAAAATAAATAAATAAATTTATTTTAAAAAAATGTATGACTTGCTGAAGGGTCAGGTGACAGTTGGAATTTTTTTAGCAATGAAGTATTTTTTAATTAAGGTATGTATATTATTTTTCAGACATAATGCTATTGCACACTTAATACACTACAGTATGGTGTAAACATAACTTTTATATGCACTGGGAAACCAAAAATCTCATGTGACTTGCTTTATTGTGATATCCACTTTACTGTGGTGGTCCAGAACGGAACCTGCACTATTTCTGATGTCTGCCTGAACTTTGATACCAAAATAGATAATAGGGATTTCCAAGAGGCAGCATATGCTCTGTGATGAAGACCCACTGGGTGTTCCACCATGTGCTAGGCAGTGTGCTAGGTGTTTCATGTATGGCATTCCATTAAAACAGCAGAGCAACACCTACTATGTAGTATGTGCTCTTTTCCTCCCAATTATATAAGCCAGAGCATCCTTATTAGTAATGCTATTTTATTACCAATTGTGTTAGTAGCTTACCTAAGATGGTAAATGATCAAGTTGAATTGGCACCCCAGAAGTTTGACTACCTGTTCTAACCGCTACAAACCCTGTAACACTGTAAACCCCTGAGTGGGTAGGAAAAACTCTTGTTTTGATTATAAGTAATCTGAGATGATAAAGGGTCCTTGGGAGCACTCCCAATCACTTCTGGTTTGGTGCTGCCTGATTGGAATCAACTTCTGCTCAAATAAACTCTTAAGAAAACTTTAATATGCCTCAGTTTACCTCTTAACCTTTCTAGTGTCAGAGGAGGGAACTGAAGGAGCTTCCCAACAGCCTCAAGGAGCAACCAGCACCCAGGTGTCTGCACCAGCTGAGCCTCTTAGATGGCTGCTTTCTCAGTGCCTCTGGAGGTGGGGAAAGTCTCTCTCAGATCCCTGAGTCTAGCTTTGCAGCTTTTGCATGTGAGCTTTCAGACTTTATTTGAGCATCTCTCTTTCCAGACTGGGTCCAGAAACTGGCCAGAGTCAGACTACATCCGGGGTCTGACTGGGTCTGACTTAGAAATCAGACTGGGGCCATTGTAAGGTCTCAGTTGAATAAAATTGTGTTTTAAGGCTGAACAAGTAGGTTAAACTTACCAAAGACAATCTTGAATTTCAGTGGCCACAGTGGAGAACTTTTAACCATCTTAAATCAGCTTATCCATTTACAAAGTGTCCTAGAGAAAAGGGGGTCTCAGCTAGACAGTCGCTACCAATGCTGGAGGGGAAAGTATTTTTTCTCCTCTAAGATTTCTGGTGACCAAGATGAGACCCGCTGGGACACCCCACTCTGGAGCCTATGGACAGCATCCCGGGAAAATTTGCAGAAGCTGACAAAGAGTGAGAATTCTTACCCTGTCAGATTTCCCAGATCTCTATCAGTGGTGCCTGGTGGAGAGAGGAAGGTAAAATTTCACATTGTCCCTTATTTTCCAATTCAGATGGGCAGGAAAAAGCATTAGTTATTGATGCTTTTGTTCCCAGAGACAGCCCTTGCCTCTTGCATCTTCCCATACATAGAAAAGTGCTAAATTCCTTAACTTGAGATGTCTGGTTTTCTTTATTTAACAATAATCTTTTGACGTTCCCAATTACCTGCTCTTTGTTGCAAAAACTCCTATATATCCTGGCTCCTCCCCTCACCTCCTCGGAGCAGTTTCTCAGAGTTATCTGAAACGATCTCTCCTGGGCTGCAGTCCTCATTTTGCCCCAAATAAAACTTACCTTACAACTCTCATGTTGTTCATATACTTTTTTAAGTCAATACCAGCTGTCGAGGGAATTGTCTGAATCTTTGTTTCTTTTGATTATCTTTGAGAGTGGCTCTGGACCTTGGGAGGGTAGTATCTTCTGCACCCTCTTTGAGGACCCCTCTTGTATCTATGGGGTTGTTCAATACTGCCAGGAATATTTACTGTTTGTCCTGGTTGAAATCTGACAAGATATTGAAACCAAGCAGGACCCTGTGGAGCTCCTCGGCACAACAGGCTTTCTATGTCCCCCATTTCTTGATTACAGGAAATAGGCTTCATTCAGCTTCCATGACCTTCGCTGAGGTCAAAGGAGCAGGTTCAAACAGTTGCTAATTAGGAAAGGGAGGGGATGCAGAGAAAAGGAAGGAACAGTTAAGAGAAACAATAGTGCAGCCTTGGGGCCGGGTCCTGGTTCCCCCTCAAGGGATACACATAACAATAACTTGGAGCTGCTTTTCAGATACTGAAACCCCCATCCCGTGGGAGAAGTTAACTTATGTTGCCCACAAGCATGTAGACCGCAGACCGGTTGGAACCAGAAGGTTGCTGATGCTGACTCCCACTTACCTCACCACCAACCAATCAGAAGAGTGTCCACGAGCTGATCATGCCTTCCTCTTTGAACCATTACTATAAAACTCCTCACTCATCCCTCCAGGTTGGGACACACAGTTTTGAGGGCATTAGCACACTGTGGTCCCATTTGCCTGGTAAAGCAATAAAGCTATTCTTTTCTATTTCACCTAAAGCTCGGTCTCCAAGATTTAATTCAATGTCAGAGTACAGAGGCTAGATTCAGCTTCAATATTTGAAAGATCTTTTTTTTTTTTTTAAGTAGCTCAATGGTCAAATTGGAAGCTGATATTCAGAGCCTGATAGGAACTTTTTTTTAGGCCTTCTATCCTAAGCTAAAATGCAACTTTGTACCCAGAGGGAGAGAAAAACATTCTGAAACCATTGTGGATGGGTTTACTTAAACATTCTGAAGAAACACAGCTTTAAATCTAGAACATAGGAATCTTTTGATGTACATTTTAGTTGAAGATCTTCTCCCTGATATAAAGCAGTAAATTGAGGATTATGTAGTTTGATGGCTGTGTCAGAGTCTTGCTATCATTCAGGTTGCCACCTAATTCCCTGAGGAATTAAAAACAAGTGTACTTGTCTTACAAATCATTACAAGAACAGAAATGGGATTCTAGAAAAAATTTAAAGCACACCTATCCTTTTTAGCAATCCTCAAACCTTCTCTATTTACCTTGAAAGATGTGCAGATATTGTAAAAGGTCTGGATTTAGGAAACAAAAGCCCTTCTTGGAGAAACTCACATTCTTTCTCTGTGACTTTGAGAGGTAAATGTTCTACCTAGTCTTCTCTAGAAACCCAGAGACATCTCCTGAAATGTAAACTTCAAAGTGGTAATTCTCATAAGACAAAACCTGAATGAGCATAAAAAGATGTTTTAGAAAGTTTATGGAAAAGGAATCTTGGAAAAGAATTTTTATGAGTGGTCAAGCTTACTATAAATTGGAATGAATTTATTTAAGTTTTTAAATACTGAGATTTTTAATATCAAAATTACACTGGTACAAAATTAGAATTTGGTTTTCTTCCTGTTGATAAAACAAAGTTTTATTGGAATATTGGTCTTCTCTTGATGAAAGATTGTGAAAGGTTTTAGTTCTTTACCTCTTGGGTAATCTACCTGAAAAACAAAGGTTTTGTGTCTTACCAACATACGTGTTTCTGATAATTTTAAGATCATAAAACTAAACTAGATAAGAATATTCAGAACTAATGGAAAAACTGGATTCAAGCAGAATAAGAATTAATAATATAGTATTGAATAAACTAATAAGAATGATTATCATTTTTTTTTACCTTTTCTTTGAAACATTGCTGGTAGCTTAATGTTTCATTTTTTCCAGATGTTTTTCAAACTTTTTTTTTTTTACTTAAGTTAGCTATGATTTACAGTAAGTTTGTAAAGTATACATCTGTAAACAGAATTAAAACATTTACTTTTTCTATGTACCTGATCCCTCCAGAATTCAAAAACTTATTTAGTATTCTTCTTTTCATGGCAATATAGTTATTTGCATAAGTTCAGTAAGAATCTGTTCCTCTTGTAACAGGATACAATTGGAAACATTCATTATATTATCAAGGCTTTGACTGGAATGTCATAGTTGATAATATGCATAAAATCTGATATGCCCAGACAGTTTTATGGAACTAAGGTAGACTTTATGGAGCCATTAAGAGTTCCTTGGAAAAACAGGCCTGGTTTCTTGCTTATAGGGTTCCCAGCAGCCTTACCTGATGAGTAAGGAAGGTCACTTCTTAACAGGCCCAGGAACCTCAATGTATCTTGGGGATCTCAAAAAGAGAGAAATTCATCAGAATCTGTAATTGTTACAGGCAAAGTCTGATGGTGAGTCCTTGGCTTGTCTTCTTAGCCTGGAGAGACTTTTAAAAGTCCAACCTAAGATTCCTTATGAAAAGTTACAGCAAAACAGTTTTTTAAGAGAGCAATCACTATTCTTGCTGCACTTAGGTAAACAATCAGGCCAAGTTTAATGAGACTAGGCTTATTTTACAAACAAAAGTCTTACTGAGTTCATATTTGATAGAAAGGAGGGTGATTATAAAGAAAAAAGCTATGTTTCAGTATAAAATTATAACACAACCATGTGGATATCATATTCTTGTCTGTGCACCATCTTTGAGTTCTGTTATTTTTCTGTAAACTAAATTAGATCCTGAATTCTTCTAGTTCTGTTACTGAAAGCTCTGCTTCTCTGTACACCAGTGCCAAATCCAATCTCAAGGACATGAGTTTTGGGTGAAGTAGAAAAGGATAGCTTTATTACTTTGCCAGGCAAATGGGAAGGCAGCAGGCTCCTGACTTGAAAAACTGTGTCCCAACCCCATAGGATTTGATGAAGTGTTTTACAGCAATGGTTCAAGGGTGGGGTCTCTGACAATATTAGTGTGTGTGTGCAGGGCTTGCACTCCTTTAATCTCTTCTCAGGTGGTTGGTCTCTTAATCCTGATGAGTTTATCTGGTCCCTTCATTCTTGCCTCAGGTGGTTTCTTGGCTGCTCCTCCCTTGATTAGCAACTGTTCTTTGAATCTGTCCTTTGGAACGCAGGGCAGGTCATGGAGGCTGGAGTCTTGATTACAAAAAACAGGGCACAAAAAAGCCTCCAGGCCTGGGAGCCCCACAGGACCCCACTTGATTTCAGTTTCTTCAAATATCTGGCTATAACTCTCCAGACAAATGTTTCCAATTTTCTGCCACCCTTCTGATTTGGAATCACTAAGAAAAAGACTGTCCTTGAAGCTCCTTGGAAGGGACTATATCAGGTCCTACTAACTCCCCAGATGGCAGACAAACTTCAGGGACTTGACTTTTGGGTCCACACCTTCCAGTTAAAAAGGGTTCCTCCAGGTTCTTGGAACTGCATACCAACTGGAGATCTAAAATTTAAATTGACTAGGGAAGTTTCTCTTCAGAAGCAGAGAGCACCTTGAGGTGGAGAGCTCTGCCAAGGTCACACATCAAGATCTTCATCTCCAAAAATAAACCTTTACTCCTTTTGCCTTTTTCCTACTTGCTATTTCTCTTTGTAAATGCACAGGAAGGTAATCTTCCTTAACTCTTGCAACTATTGCTGAATCTAGTGCTAAAGCCATTGCTGTACAACAAAAGTCCCTAGGCTTTTTTTCTAAGGTGGTTTTAGAAAATAGAATTGCTTTAGATTCCCTGTTGGTTCAAAAAGGAAGTGTCTGTGCCATACAAAATATCTTTTGGTGTACCCCGATCAACACTTCTGGTAGTGCAGCAAATATAGGAAATTAACAAAAAATCCACTTGGCTAAAACAGTTTGATCTGCCTCCAGGTACATTCTTTGATTTATTTGATACCAACTGGTTTTGTTCATAGGGGCTCTGCTATGGAATATACTTCAGTCTCTTGGTATTATCCCCCTATTAACTATCATTGCAGTCTCCCTCATGCACATGTCCTCTCAAAGGTCTTAAATTCATGTTCACAGCCATCATCAGTACATCAGATGGTCCCACTGCGCTAGGAGAGATAGGAACAAGATGGACAATGAGATGAGATGGACAACAAAAACAATTCTCCAGGTGTGACATCATAGCCCACTAGCTTCACAATGAGACAACAACAATTTAGCTATGATAACTGAGAGTGGTGTTAATACTCAATTTGGGGTCAATGTCTCATGAGTGAGAGGATGACCAAAATGGGGAATTGTTAGCCTAATTAAACAAGGAGGCCATTAGACTGAGGTGGTTCTAATACTGTGGCAGCCTATGTAAGCAAACCAAAACCTCAGCCTGTAAATGCCTCGAGGTTATGAAATCAAAATGTTAATGATGACCGATCACAAACAGCCAACTGGACTTTACATTATAGCCAATCAATTACTTTCTTACTTTAGCCTTTTCTCTATAAAAATCTCTCCCTGAGCTCCTGAGAGAGGAGTATTCCTAACCACTTCCAGTTCAGTACTGCCCAATTCCTACGAATTTTTGCTCAAATACACTCTTAAAATTAAAAAAAAAAATTCTTTTTATATTATGTAATGGATTTCAAAATACTACAAGTTTTGTGATGAGCCTTGAAATTTTAAAGATATTTTGAAGGATAGGCATTCTTTCTTCTCTTCAGTCTAGTATCTTGATAAAAAGATTGAGAAGCACTGCTACTGGCAGAATTATTGCCATTGTTTATCTTCCTCTGTGACTCATCCCAAATTTGGGGGAGAGTATCAAAATATGGATAATTTTCCCCATCCCATGAAAACATGTGTCTTAGTGAGCCTACCATGTGAACCCAGAATTTGGGCTGCATTTAAGAGGTATAAAGTATTCAAGAGCATTTTATGAGAACATAGAGTGAAACCATTATGCCTAAATATGGCCTTAAAATAAAAAGAAATACAGCCTCAAATGCATGTCTTTCAGATTTATCATTGATACAGAAAAGTAAGAAGCCATTTCTTTTAATACACAAACCACATGGCCTTTTCATCCTCCTTTCTGTGAAATAAATGTTTGCTTAATAAAGATAGATTGTGGTTTTTTTTCCTGAGAACATGCTATAATTTATTTCTACTTAAATATGAACAATATAGCATTTCTTATACACCTTGGGATTTGTATTTTGGGGCAATTGAAGAGAATGCATGCACTAAATGTATATGGCAGATCAACCCAAAGCATATATAACAAAGCTCTTACTGAACTTGTACGAAAAATATGGAAAAAAGAGATATCTCAGTGTCTTAGGTTGTATAATATATTCCACTTGAGATTGTACACAAAGGCTTGGAAAACCACTCAAAAATGCAATATATTTTAAAACTTCAAAGGACAAGAAAAAAGCATGTAAATGGTTTTGTTCTCCTTTGTTCTTGCTCTCCTGAGTTGTGAAATAGGACTCACTGAGTCCCATCAGGAGCCATGCCTGAAAACCATAATACTAATAGGAGCACCATCGAATCCTAAAGAAAAGGTTTTATTCTCTATGCCAGACATTATTAACTGTTTCCCAAAGCTTACATGAAGCCTATGGAAATATCTTATTTGGACCACACAGTGTTGACTTTTTAAAAAATGGAATTATTTACCAACATTTAAAATGAGGACATTTAAAACTTTTTAGATTCTATTGGCAAAGTAGGTTATCTGGGAACGTTGATCCGCCAGTGGCTAGAGCTGAATAACAACTGCCCTTTTTAGCTTCCCATCGTGCATTCCACTCCTGCTCCCCAGCTTACTTTAGTTCTTCCTACTTCTTGCTCATTTTCTGCAAGCCTTTGAGTTTACAACCCTTGCCTTTACCCAAGTTCTATCCTCGAATTTTCACATGTATGTTCCTGGCACACCTATTTCCACAGTTTAAGCTCAAAGAATTTTCAGTCATCCCAAAGCAGATGATAGAGACAAAGCAGAAATAGAGACACAGACTTAGAGAACAAATGTATGGACACCAAGGGGGGACGGTGGGTGTGGTATGAATTGGGAGATTGCGATTGACATATATACACTATTATGTACAAAATAGGTAACTAATGAGAACCTACTGTATAGCACAGGGAACTCTACTCAGTGCTCTGTGGTGACCTAAATGAGAAGGAAATCCAAAAAAGAGGGGATACAAGTATACGTATAGCTGATTCACTTTGCTGTATAGTAGAAGCTAACACAACATTGTAAAGCAACTATATTCCAATAAAAATTATTTTTTTAAAAAATTCCCTACCCTAAGCACCCTGAAAGCTCAGAGTTACAAATCAAGTTCTATACTAGACATATAAAATTTATATTTTTTTGTACACACACACAAAATGACTTGACCATCCATTTACTTTAACCCTCTAAGTTTAGGTCACGTGTTTAAATCTTCTTCTCAAACTTTAAGGAGCATGATGATTCTATAAAATCCTCAGGTGTTACTGGGTTAAACCACTTTTGTCACCAACCTGACTAGTATACTTAGATGTCTTTTCGATTAGGCACCTGGGTTTCATATCTCAGAATGTTAAGGAAGTCAGCTCACATCTCTAAGCCACAATGTATTCTTTAAAAAGCAACCAGACTAGGGCTGTTAAAATGTAAAACAGTCATGTCCTTCCTTTGCCCAGAACCCTCCTATGGCTCCCCACTTCCTTCAGAATCAAATCCTCAGGGCCTTTGCTCCTGCGGTCCTGTCTGGAATGCTGATTCCTGACAGCTGCAGGGCTGGTTTCTCACCTCCTCAAGTCTTTATTCAAAAGCTACCTCCTCAGAGAAGCTGGCCCTACCTACCCCATGAAGTTTAACCCCCTGGACATTTCATAGTCCCTTTCCTACTATATGTGTTCTCCTTGTTAGCACTTATCTCTATCTAATGTGAAGTATATTTTATGTATTTATTGTTTAAGTTCCAATATAGCAGAGAGTTTTATGTGTTTGCTTATAACTATTTGTCTATCTATATTGTCTGTTGTTAATTATTGCCGTTGATATTAAGAAACTAGATCCCGAAGCAGTGGATAAACGGAAGAAGGCAGTTCATAACCACCAGGTGGCAGTGCAGGTAGAGGGTGGGAGAGGAACCCAGGAGAAAGGACTTCAACAGAAGGAACAGAACACAATTCCTGAAAAAGGAAGTTCCCAATCTCTGGGCCCTGCACTTAGGTTGAGGAGAGATGGGTGGGTGCACTGCCCTTGTAGGGGAGAAGGGAGGAATGCCAAGAGGGTCCGTGGGTCCAGGCAGGAGAGGTCATTGAGTGGCCTTTTCACATTTTTAAAGCAAAGTCTTGGAGAAGA
This sequence comes from Mesoplodon densirostris, assembly GCF_025265405.1. Lineage (NCBI taxonomy): Eukaryota > Metazoa > Chordata > Mammalia > Artiodactyla > Ziphiidae > Mesoplodon > Mesoplodon densirostris. The sequence continues at coordinate 42,636,103 of NC_082670.1, read as the reverse complement.
AATTCAGAAATTGAAAGAATACTGCAGAATTGGAAGCTGCTTGAATACCAAAGACTAAACGTGGTTTCAGGATGGTTCCACTCAGAAACCCAAGGGCTGACAGATAAAGAGGAGAGGGGAAAAAAAAAAAAAGAACAACAATGGGGCACTGGTATGGAAAATCCTAAATAGCCTCAAGTTATGGGGGAAATAAAATAGACCCCAAAAAGGAGCCAAACTGAAGGGAAACAAATGTGAAATCAGTTGGTGGCCGCCTGGAAGCATTTAAATACTGACCCAGGACTCCTGTTTCTGCCTCTATGAGCACTGAGGACTCCGCCACCACCCGTCTTGTGTTTTGGGTGGATCCTGACACTCTTGCCTGAGGATAGTCTGATTTCTCCTCACCTCCTTCATCCCAGAAGGCTTTTCTTCTTTCCCACAGGAAAAACTCCATGGCTTGGCCTTAGACTGTTTCCTTTACTTTTCTGTACTTCCCCTTCCCTCCTTCCTATTTCAGGTCACTGCTTCCAATTCTTTAGCTTTCTCTCTCCTTAGTTTCCTTAGCTATCTTTGCAAAGTCTCTGAATAATGGAATCACCTGCATGGAGCCCAGGAGAAGGTCCCTAACACTGCCCTAGAAACTGGAAATTTTTGTGCCTATATGATGATTTTCTGTTATCAGTACTACTATTTGTCTGAACTTCAGCAGCATTACACTTGTAAAATATGAAAAAACCCATATTTATGTTTTCACATCCACACCACTGGGATTCTAGTGGAGGCATACACCCCAGATTCATTTTCACCCCTAGAGAATCCCACACTGCTTCCATTCCTTCCTTCTAGCATGGTTTGCAATAAACCACCTGATCTTTTTAGCAATGGACTTTTTTCCTACATACAAACCACCTTTCACTGAGAATTTTGATCCTTGTTCCATGGAACATTAGGTTCTCAGTTGCATTTCTAAATTAGGGAATTGGACTGTTAAACCCTCCTCTATTACCACATTCAATGTCACCTTTCAGACTGCTTTTCAGCATGGAAGATTTCTGCCACCTGTCCTCCTGCCTGCTGCCAAGTCTAGACTATGAGGTGTTGCTTTCTGCCTGACTCTCTTCCTTGTCTGACCATTGAGATTGTTCATGGGCTGACCTGCAGCATTTGGCCAAAAGCCATGACAACTACCTCCTCAAATGTGGTTTGAATCGAATATTACAAGGACAAATGTAACTAAAGAGCCAGTGAGTAAGTTAATGTGCTTGTCAAATTAAATGACTATGTATTTGTCTTTGATGAATGGCTTTGACCTTGAGTATAATCACTGCCTAAACTACCTTTATGAACAGAGTCAACTAAACCTCCTACACACACACATACACACACGCAAAACCTTAGAGGTACTGAAGGGGTTGATTTTTTTTTTTTTTTCAGGTTGAGGTCTTAGAGGCCCTTTCCACATTATTTGTCTCAGGGCCCTCTATTTACTTTTTGACACAACTTATGTTGATTCTTTGTAAAGCTCTAGCTCTCTGTGATTTAAAATTTTCTCCCCACTCAAATTTAGTCTCTCTATCTCTATTTCTCTTATGACAACACAGTTTCCATAACTGTCACTCAACAGCAGTTCATTAAATGGAGCCTCAGTATTTGTATATAACATCATTTCCATCTACTCTTTTTTGTGTTTTTCTGCCCTAGTTATGGCTACAGCTGGTTTGTTGTCATCCCTCTTCCCCATAAGAGCAGCAGTGTGAGTCCAGGGTCCAGTAAGCCCACCTTAGATGCCAGTGAACAGATTGACAGCTCCAGGACCTCATTATCTGACACTTTGTCCAGTCATCTGATGCTAAGTATAGCAGGCCAGAGTGCTGGTAAAACACATTTGGGAACTTAATACAATGTACTATATCCATATGGTAGACTGAGTGGAAGAACTGCTTAGTGATTCTAAAATAGAAAATTATCAGAAAGAAATGTATTTTCGGAAAAACTTTTCTAAATTACAAATATACTTTGACTCAAATACTTAACTCTTCTACATGACCAGTGAATGACAACTCCTTAGGAGCCAGGAGCTGAAAGGAAGGATTTGAAGACAAATCCCACAAATAAAAATGTGGGATTGACATATACACACTACAGTAGTGTGTATTTAAAATAGATAACCAGCAAGGAACTACTGTATAACACAGGAAACTCTGCTCAGTATTCTGTGTAACCTAAATAGGAAAAGGATTTGAAAAAGAATAGATACATGTATATGCATAAATGAATCACTTTGCTGTACACCTGCAACTAACACTACATTGTTAAACAAGTATAATCTGATATAAAATAAAAATATTTTTAGATGTGCTAGAAAACTAACGGATTTCCTCAAGTCATTTTATTTTATTTTTTATTTTTTATTTTTTTGTGGTATGTGGGCCTCTCACTGTTGTGGCCTCTCCCATTGCGGAGCACAGGCTCCAGACGTGCAGGCTCAGCGGCCATGGCTCACGGGACTAGCCGCTCCGCGGCATGTGGGATCCTCCCAGACGGGGGCACGAACCCGCATCCCCTGCATCAGCAAGCAGACTCCCAACCACTGAGCCACCAGGGAAGCCCCCCTCAAGTCATTTTAAATGTCCACAATGTGATGAAGCAGACATATTTTAAGAAATATGAAAAACATGGTTCTGCTTATCTGATTTCCTAGAAATTTCAAATATTTACAATAAAAATATTCAGAGCAGCTAGTAAGTTCAAAGTGATAGCACTCTACTAGTAGTAGCTGCTGTGTGCACAAAAGGAAGTTTTATCTGCACATGAAAAAATCATCAGCAAAGAATCAGACTCATACTCCATGTTTCTCTTTTGGCTTCAGAAAAACGTGAACAATAAGTGTGAAGAAAGGAGTTATTTTCTTTTCTATGCAAAGAGGTAAATAGAGGGAAGGACTCATTTCAGAGAGATATAAAATAAAACAGCAACTAGGAAAACATCCTGCTGGTGATTAATGGAATCAGCTAAGGAAGAAGGCTGAAGAGGAAGATATTCATGTCCTGCACAGCAACTTGAGAGAGACTATTCCAGAAGAGAGTTGTATGGAAAAAGGGAGTCATCCCAAATTTGGACCAAAAGGGGTCGAAAAGGATCAAACCTTGTTAGAGCTGAGAGGGGTTTGGATAATGACATAAAATAGGTTTCTATTTCTCTTGGGGGGAAGAATCTAAATACTTAATGCTATACCTGATGTATAGTATTCCTCAATAAATATTTGTGGAACAAAGGAAAGAGGGAAGACATAGAGTGGTACCAAGAAAGTATCTCCTCAAGGATATACAAATCTTTGGTGAAATTCCTGGCATTTTAAGTAAGTCTGGGCCCCACCCCCCTGCATTTATCGGGCAGAGAAGTATGGAATAGAAAATAAATATAAATGTAAGATGTTTTGTTAGTTGTTTCATAACCTCACAAATGGAACATAGAATGCCTGGTACAAAATGACACAATAAAGGCTCAACGATGGAAGTGTTCTGTTAGCTGAAGCTTTCAGTCTCTGGTGTTTGGACTGGAGGCTGCAGTTTTTGTTTTTGGATGGACCCCTGGGTGTGTGGTTCATCCCTGCTTTTAACCAGACCTAAACAGAATGATCTCTTGGCCCAGGTGGAAGTAGATGAAGCATTTAGTTTTATGTGTCACATAACTACTGAAACTCATCCCAAGGATGTAGGGCCAAAGGGGGTTGTACTTCTTGTCCAACTCTTCTTAATAAGGGAGTGAGGGAGGGGGAAGAAAGTGGGGAAGGCAAAGGGATTAATAAAGCAAGATGGGATTAGGGAATGAAGACCAAGAGACCAACGATGTTGGGGCTGAGTTTCTCTCATGAATTTGTGCTATGCTTTAAAAATTCAATTTAACCCAGACCATCTGAGGATACCTTAGAAAGCTTGGAGGAGACTCAGTTATGCAGGGACACCCCAGGTTATGTGGGGAGCCCCTAGGAGAATTCTGGAGTGCATCAGGCCAAAAGCTGGTCCAGCGACCGTCCTGCCTCCCCAGCTCGTGATGGTCCTGTTACCTGTCCCCTTTTCCCTAATCTTAAGACTACAGAAAATAAAGTTAGCTTTATTTAGAAGATTAATTTCTTACTTTTGGACATGTTTCCAGCTGGAAAATAAGGTAAATTGTAGTAATTATCTATTTCAATAGTGAAACAATGTCCTAGTGGCTAATTGAAAATTATTTTATAATGTTAGTGAACAATCCAAAAATCAGATGCTAAATTCATTATACCTTGTTCTCTAAGATATATTTTTGTTAACATTTAGTAACTAATTTGAGTTGCTGATGTCCAATCCTGTTACTGCCCTTTTCTGTGGCTATTTTGTTTTATTTTATTTTATTTTATTTTTTTAACATCTTTATTGGAGTCTAATTGCTTTACAATGGTGTGTTAGTTTCTGCTTTATAACAAAGTGAATCAGTTATACATATACATATGTTCCCATATCTCTTCCCTCTTGTATCTCCCTCCTCCCACCCTCCCTATCCCACCCCTCTAGGTGGCCACAAACCACCAAGCTGATCTCCCTGTGCTCTGCGGCTGCTTCCCACTAACTATTTTATGTTTGGTAGTGTATATATGTCCACGCCACTCTCTCACTTTGTCCCAGCTTACCCTTCCCCCTCCCCATATCCTCAAGTCCATTCTCTAGTAGGTCTGTGTCTTTATTCCCATCTTACCCGTAGGTTCTTCATGACCTTTTTTTTTTTCTTAGATTCCATATATATGTGTTAGCAAACGGTATTTGTTTTTCTCTTTCTGACTTACTTCACTCTGTATGACAGACTCCAAGTCCATCCACCTTACTACAAATAACTCAATTTTGTTTCTTTTTATGGCTGTGTAATATTCCATTGTATATATGTTCTGTGGCTATTTTATATTTATCTCTATCCTCATATTGCTTTGAGGGGATTAAATGAAATATATGAAAATGCTTTATAAATCATAATATAATCTAAAAATGTATTGTTATGATTGTTATTATTATTATGAGAATGTTTTATGAACTATAAGCCATACAAGAAATGTGTCTTCATTTTATAGCACTCTATATATTAGGTAGCCTGATACTTTGGATATAATTTCAATCATGAATTTCTGTTCTTGTTGAACAGATGATTCTTAGTTATTATCATTGGTATTTAAATTTCTATTATAGTAACTACTCTGTCCATAATAAGTGCTGAAAACCAGCGGTAGAACTGTACACTTTTATCAGTTCTCTCCTTCTCTGTGCCTCACGGGAGGATCATATCTGTCTGGGGATCAGTGATGAGCAGGGAGGAAATCACACAGTGACCAGCCCAGCACAAGAACAAAGAAGCCAAGCATGGATGTAGCAGTTGAAATCAAGATTTTTTAATTGAACTTATTTTAAAAATTTTCAAAGATATAAAAATGAATGCAGGGATGTCCCTGGTGGTCCAGTGGGTAAGACTCTGCACTCCCAATGCAGGGAGCCTGGGTTTGATCCCTGGTCAGGGAACTAGATCCCACATGCATGACACAACTAAGAGTTCTCTTGCCATAACTAAAGATCCCATGTGCTGCATCGAAGATCCCACATGCCACAACTAAGACCCGACACAGCCAAATAAATAAATAAATAAATAAATATTTTTTAAAAAAAGAAAAGTGCTGAACTTGATAATGTGCTTTAAAAAAGGGGGGGGGGTGGACTTCCCTGACGATCCAGTGGTTAAGACTTCACCTTCCAATGCAGGGGGTGTGGGTTCAATCCCTAGTCAGGGAGCTAAGATCCCACATGCCTAAGGGCCAAAAAAACAAAACATAAAACAGAAGCAATATTGTAACAAACTCAATGGTCCCCATCAAAAACATCTTAAAAAAAAAAGATTGCAATCTAATTTGACTTCATATTTCGCCTCATTACATTAGTGATTCCAACTTAAAAAATAAGATTCATGAATCTGAATGTGAGAATAGCAAGATCTTTGCACACAGTATGAGATTTATTGAGGTCCTATTGTGTAAAAAGACTTGTTCTAAGTGCTCTACATATGTTAACTGGCTCAGTCTATATGATTGTCATAAGAAGGAATACAATTTCCATCATTAGTTTAAAGGTGAAAAATAAAAGACAATAAAAGACAATTTATCTAATGTCACATAGCTAGTAGATGACCATCTTGGGCTTCAAACTCCCACTCATACAGTTTGGCTCCACAGTTCACACTCTTAGCCATTCAACTATATTATTATTTTTTTTTAAGGGAACTGACTTTTAAAGGAAAACAGTCATCCAGCTGACCAAGGGTCCTCTATATACTCCCCAAACTTCTATTGGAAACTTCAGAGGAGAAAGAAGAGGCATTGCACTGTGTACACATTGCCCATTGTATCCCGAAATACATGCTGCCATTTGATCATTCTCTCAAATGACATTTCCACAAGTGTTTGTGAAATAAAACAAATGTATCTACATGCATAGCAAAGTCATTCATGTTAGAAATGATTAGTAAAACCTGATGATTTTCATCACCTGAAAGAAAGAAGCATTACAAGTAGAACCATGGACAACTGAAAAGAATATATATATATTCATCCTTTGTTCATACTCTCTAATTTGTATATACTATACTATAATATATGTAATTATATATATATATATATATATATATATATATAAATTAGAGATTATGAACAAAGACAAAGGATCTGAAAGCTGACAGTCACTTCTAAGAGGAAAATAATGTCACAGAATACCACATACTGTGGTGTAATTTACTATTTTAAGTAAAAATGTAGAAGGATGAATCATTTTATCTAGTGCTAGATTTCCTAGAAAGAAAATAGAATATAACTGAAAAGTAACTCCCTATAGTTCAGAAAGCCACAAAACCACCGTGTGAGAAAACTTATTAATGCATTTGAACTCAGACACCAAGAATAGCCTCGGCACTGAGTCACTTCAGGCTGGAATGGAAAAAGACAGCAGGAAGAAGGAATTCTGAAGACCTGATTTTGAAAGAATTCTGAAGACCTGTGACATTTGCTGCCACCTTTCTTGTTTTGGTTTGCAAGACATTACATGACATTTCAAAGAGTTACCTTCTACACAGTTTTGACAACAATATTGTTTCCAAAGTGGCAGGGGTGGGGTGGGGGGAGTTTGGCTTGTGTAGGGTTGGGTGGGTAGAGGAAGATTTGATTACTCTTTCAGTACTTACAGTGGTCTAGGGGGCCAGTGCCATTTAGTTGACATGGTCACTGGAGACCCAAATCTTCCTTAAGTCAATGATTCTAAACCCTTGTCATACACTAGAAAAATTTCAGGAGATTTGAAAAATTTCAATGCCCAGGCTGCACCCAAGAACAATTAAATCAAAATTTCTGAAGGTGGGATCTATGAATCAGTGTTTGTTTACGGTTGTCAAGGTTGAAACATCTTTCTGTGTAGTTGTTTCTCAAACTTTAACTTCCGTCAGAACAACCTGGAGGGTTTGTTAAAACACCGAGACCCTGAACCCTGGACCCTGAACCCCAGATTTTCTGACTCAGATCTGGGTTGGGTCCCTAGGGTTTGTGTTTCTAAGAAGTGCCATGGAGCTGCTGCTTCTGATTGGGTGACCTCCAAGATAAGAATTTGACTTCCGATATCAGGGAAACAGAGGTACTGTAAGAAGTTGTTATATTGAAATTGATATGGATTTGCTCCAGCCTAATTTGTTACCAAAGTGCTTAGGGAGCCCTGCAGAGCTTGGGACTCTGTACAGAGTACGCTCGAACTATGGCTAAACTGTTAACACCTTTCATTATCCACCTTGACCTGTGACTGGCTAACCTGTTATGAGGCTGATCTTTCAAACTCATTGTCAACCCAGTGACATCTGCACATGTTGGTAGTCCTACTGGAAATCACAGCCAGCACAACTCTGCAATGCTTTGCCTTTCCATGACCTTGGAAAAGCCTTGGAGAGTAATGACCTTGGAGAGTAATGACAAAGTATGAGGTTGTAATCTTAGAGCTTTAGAGAAGCTTGATATAAAAAGCTTTCCTCTGCTTCAGTCTTTTACTACCCCTAACCCCCCAACAAACAACCCTCAGCAAAGATCTATAGGTGCCTTCCAAAAATGGATCAAGAGAAAAGCTATTTAATCTGTTCCTTCAAATTCTCTATTCTCTGGCTCTTTTTTTAAAATATCATTTTTTTTTTATTTTGCAGCCAAGATAAAAATGAAGGAGAGTAAGAATGCACTATAGCTTGATCACATCTGTCTTTATGAAAATTTGAATAATTATTTCTACAATCAGTATCAAGTTTATTTTTCCCTTTTCTTGACTTCTCCCCCAAATTATTTCTGGTATTTGAGATATGCACCAGGCTTACAAAAGTAAACACCTATTTCTCTGCCATTTTTAAATCTCTTGCATCTTCAATTGCTCTATATTATGGCTCAAGTTTCATAGAAAATTAATTAAGAATAAATTCAAAAGTAATTTCAGGACTTCGCTGGTGGCGCAGTGGTTGGGAGTCCACCTGCTGATGCAGGGGACACGTGTTCGTGCCCCGGTCCGGGAAGATCCCACATGCCATGGAGCAGCTGGGCCTGTGAGGCATGTCCACTGGGCCTGCACGTCGGGAGCCTGTGCTCCGCAACGGGAGAGGCCACAACAGTGAGAGGCCCACGTACCAACCAAAAAAAAAGAAAAAAAAAAGTAATTTCAATAAAATATCCATTTTTTAAAAATATTTATTTATTTATTTATTTATTTATTTTGGCTATGTTGTGTATTCTTTCCTTCACGCCGGCTTTCTCTAGTGGCAGTGAGCGGGGGCTACTCTTTGTTGCAGTGCACGGGCTTCTCATTGTGGCGACTTCTCTTGTTGTGACGCACCGGCTCTAGGCATGCGGGCTTCAGTAGCTGTGGCTCCCAGGCTCTAGAGCACAGGATTAGTAGTTGTGGCACATGGGCTCAGTAGTTGTGGCTCACGAGCTCTAGAGTGCAGGCTCAGTAGTTTTGCCACTTGGGCTCAGTAGTTGTGGCTTGCAGGCTCTAGAGCATAGGTTCAGTAGTTGTGGCACATGGACTCAGTAGTTGTGGCTAGCGGGCTCTAGAGCACAGGCTCAGTAGTTGTGGCACATGGGCCTAGTTGCTCCACGGCATGTGGGCTCTTCTCTGAACAGAGCTCAAACCCGTGTCCCCTGCATTGGTGGATTCTTAACCACTGTGCCACCAGGGAAATTCATCCATTTTTAAAAAGAAAGATATCGACTACATTCTCCATGGTTTTAGACATATGAGAAGAATCATACAAAGTCTGGATAAATAGCGTTTGTGGTGTTCTCAGATTTCTATGGAGATAATCTCCCTTGGAAATGGGTAAAAGTTAAATTTGAATACACAACTAAAAAGAACAGCAACAGTTATTTTTGTTCTGCCTATTCCACATCTTTCTTAGATGAAGATGTTTCCTTTTTATTTTCTTTCAGAGATGGAGAGAAACGAGTGAATTAATAATTCATTATTGTCAGACTTTGGTAGAAGTAAAATGCCTGAAGAAAGAGCTGAAATGCAGTTTTCTTGACTAAATAAACCTTTTTCTCTATAGTGTTTGACTTAGGTACTCTGTTAACTCAAGTGAAATCCAAAGTAAGTCGATAAGGAATATTATTTCTCATCATAATACAACAGCATGGACTTAAGCTTTTAATAATGTTTAAACTAATTATGAACACACTTGAAATCCAAGAAGAAAGTTTTAGTAATGACTCTGTGTTTAGAGACAATATGACTTTGTCTGGGGAGCTGTGCTGGATAAATGATGTAAATAAACTCTAAAGTTGTTAGCATGTTTCTTTTTTACCAGTGAAAAAAAACTAAGTAGCATTCTAAAGCTTTGCTTATTTTTTTTAATAGAGAGAGTTTCTGTTCAGCATTCATTTCCTTTTTGACTAATTGGATGTATTCTTATTTCTCAGTTGTATATTGAATTCTATTCTTTATGTTTGAAGAGGTTTTGAATGTAAGTAAATAACAATTGAGAACAAAGGCACCAGGAATACTAAATAGTCTTTTCTTTTTTTTGGAAAAATTCCAAAAGAACAAGGAACTGGAGAGACAAGCAAATTATGGGAATCTTCAGAGGAAGATTTTGCAACTCCTAATGTAATTTTATTCCCCATATCTAATTAGTCACTAAGTCCTTTGAATTCTATCTCCAAAAATGGTTCCATTCATTACTTACCTCTACCTTCATTTCCTCCATGTAATCATTTTTTTCTTTAGAATATTTCTGGAACCTTCTAACCAGTCTCCTTTCCTGCACTCATTCTATTCATTCACCACACAGAAAACAGAGTACCCTTTCTGAAATACTATTTTCCTTTGCATAAAGTCCTTAGTTCGCTTTTCATTGCACTTAGCAAGAAATCCTACAAGGACTATTAAGATCTTTCTCCCTGTCTCTATAATTTTATTTCAAACCACCTGTGCTCTTACTAAGCTCAAGCCACCTCGTCCTGTTCTTTTCTCATTCCCTAATCCTGTTTTCTAACTCAGGACTTTTGCTAGGAACCCTCTTTCTTCCACTCTCTGCTTGGAGGGCTTCCTCTTTTCATTGAAGTTTCAATTTAATTATCACCTCAGATTTTTCTTAACCATGCTGTCTAAAGTATTCTCTTTTGTATTTTTATAAACCACTATCGTATTTTCTTTATAGTTGTTCTCTCATGAAATTATTTCATAGTAGCACCTGCATTTTTATTATTTGAACTTAGAAATCACATTAGTAATATCATGTCCATGATAGAGCTTACTGCGAGCTCTGATTGTATGTTTATTTGTTCACTTGTTACTGTCTCTTCCATTAGATTATAAGCTCCATGAGGCAGGTAGCCATACCTGTTTTGTTTTCCTGTTTATCTCTGGGGCAGGGCTTAAAACAGTCATGTATAAAAACATGTCAAATGAAAGGATAAACTTGAAGATAGATTAATAACATCTGATAATAATAATAAATTAATAACAAAACCTTGTTCCTCCCTTAAATATCAATAAGTTCTCAGTTTGTATCCATCTCCTGAGTTAACTATAATCTCTAAGAAAAAGAGTTAAAAGTAAACCAAAGAACTGCTCCTTTTTATCAGCCACAACTTGTATTAACCAAAACTTCACTCTTTAGATTGGTAGTCAGATGCCCTAAATAATTAACTGTTATAACATAATGTACAGTTAAGTCAACTGGGTTATAGAAAATTTCCATATTCCAGTAGATAATGTTTGCATCCTTTTGAAAGTTATACCTCTAAAATAATGCCTGTATGTCTTGATATAAAACAGTATACTAATCGGTTTCACTAGTAATTTAATTTATGAAAACAATTCTTCAGTTGAAAATTATTTCATGTACTGTCCTATGTTCTGAGTAAATCCATTATGGTATCAAATGAAAATGCAAATAACTTTCTGAAAAAGTTGTTAGTGTTTTACAGTATGTAAAATTTTAGAGGCAGTTCCTTAGATTATATCACTGATGGAGTTGCTGTCCTACACATATATCTATAAAAGCATATCAGACCAAAAAAAAAAAAAAAAAAAGCATATCATGACTGGCATTTGGAGAGATTTCTGAGCCAGACAGCAGGGAACTTCTCAAGGTACCTTGAGAGATCACTCCATTATAATTTTTGCTTTAGCTTTGCAGACTTGGAAACTGAATTTAATCCTTTATTTATTCAAAATAGATATAGTAAGCAGATCCGATGTGCCTTCTTCTGTGCATATATACATTCAAAAAAGATGAATTTGTTTCAATTCCTCACTCCCATTCTCACACCTATTACAACCAAACTTTCACCTCCTCCTTAATTGTATCTCAATGATATGACCAGTGATCTCTACGTTGCTAAACAAAATGGTCAGTTCTCAACCCTCAATAGACTGGAGTCATCAGTATTTAAAATAACTGATTATTCATTTTTATAGGAAATAATTACTTGTTTGGGTTTCCAGGTTATTATACTCTCTTAATTTCCTGACTGGTCATGCTTTCAGTCTCTTTTGCTGAGACTCTTTTGTTCCTCTTATCTTATCCCCCACCTTTAAAGGTGGGATTTCCTAGGACTTGTTTTTTGGATATCTTTTACTCTTTATCTGCTGTCATGTTTTTGGTGATCTCACACAGTTTAATATCCTTACAAACCGTCTGCATGACAATGGCTGCCAAGTTTATATCTCTCCTGTCCATTTCTTGCACGAATTAAATCTCTACTTGGATGTTTAATAGACATCTCAAAACTTAACATCTGTGTTAATTTGCTAGGGCTGTGATAACAAACAACAGAAATTTATTTTCTCACAATTCTAGAAGCTAGAGGTCTGAAATCAAGATGTTAGAAGAATTGGTTTCCCCTGAGGTTCCTCTCCTTGGTTTGTAGACAGCCATGTTCTCCTTGTGTCTTCACATAGTCATCCCTCTGTGTGTGTGTGTCCTAATTTCCTCTTCTTATAAGGACACCAGTCATATTGGGTTAGGGCCCACCTTAATATTCTTATTTCAATCGGTTACTTTTTTAAAGGCCCTATCTCCAATTATAGTCACCCCCTGAGGCACTGAGAGTTACAGCTGCAATATAAGAATTTTGAGGGGACACAATTTAGCCCATCACAATGTCCAAAACTCAATTAGTCAGATTCCTCCAACAGCCTGTACTATGGCAGCCTTTACCAATTAGGAAGTGCAAATTTCACCCTTCTAGTTGCTGTGGAATCATCCCTCACTCTTCTTTCTCTTTTATTTCCATATCCAGTCCATTAGTCAATCCCCTTGTCTTCACCTACAAAGTATACCCAGAATCCAATCTTTTCTTACTATCTCTACTGCTATCATGCGCCCGAGCTAACATCTCTTGCCTTGACGATTTTGACAGTTTCTTAACTGGCCAGCTTGCTTCCAAGACTGTCCTCCTCCTCTGCTCTCTTGCCAACAGAGCACCTAGGAAATCAGGTAACATCACTTCTCTTCTCAAAGTCTCCCAGTGTCTCACTTGTCATGGAGGGTAACATCAAATCCTTAAAATGGACAATAAGGTGCTCCACAATGTGGCCTCTTGCCTCTGTCACATTATGTCCCACTACACTCTTTTCACTCACTTAGCTTCAGCCTCACTGAGCTACTTGTCTTTTGAAAATTCCAGGTGCTTTCCTGCCTGGGTTACAAGAAGCCTCCATACAAAAACAAACAACAAAACCTACTGATCATACGAAGCTGGATTCATTAAACTTGGTGAAGGTGAGAGTGTGCTTCTTTGGCAGAATCTCGGGAGTGTCTCAACAAGGGAAACTCAAGGGATTTGAAGCCTGGATTAGTCATAAATTGGTTTTAGGGCAAAAGCTAGAGATTGGTGAGAATTTGTAAACTAGGCAAGTTTCTCAGCTAGTCAGTGGTCTTTGGAACCCATGAATCCTGTTAAATCAGTTTGTCTGTGATTTTATCTTGGAGTATACAAGTCTGAACTAGTTGATGTTCAAACAATCAGAACTTAGGTTTGTGCTGTATGCCAGTTTCATAATGTTCTTCTGTTTCTCAAGTCAGTATGGGTTTGCAAGCTGTGGTTTCTTGTTCATTCCTGAGTCTTTGTGTCAACTTTTTCTTCCTCTGTAACCATCTTCTTCCAGATATTTTCATGGCTCAGTCCCTCATCTACAGGATGTCCTCAAATGTCACCATTTCAATGCAGATTAACCCAATCACCTTATTTAAAAATCCAACTCTCCCCACCACCTCTGCTCCCAATTCCTTTTATTCTACTTCATTTACCACCTTCTAAAATTTAACAATTTTATTTGATTATTATGTTCACTGTCTGTCTACCTGCATTACGATGTAAGCTCAGTGAAGGACTAGGAATGGTTTTTATCTCTGTTCATTTAAACCTTAATTAAATGCTGCCTGATACATAGAAGTGCTTAATACATGTGTTGAATGAATTATTGAATGAATAAATGAATGAATGAGACCTACTCAGTATTTTTTTTGGAATATTATTATTTTTTTTATTAGTTTCTGCTTTATAACAAAGTGAATCAGTCATACATATACATCTGTTTCCACATCCCTTCCCTCATGCATCTCCCTCCCTCCCACCCTCCCCATCCCACCCCTCCAGGTGGTCACAAAGCACCGAGCTGATCTCCCTGTGCTCAGCGGCTGCTTCCCACTATCTATCTACATTATGTTTGGTAGTGTATATATGCCCATGACTCTCTTTCGTTTTGTCACAGCTTACCCTTCCCCCTCCCCATATCCTCAATTCCATTCTCAAGTAGGTCTGTGTCTTTATTCCCGTTTTACCCCTAGGTTCTTCATGACATTTTTTTTTTAATTCCATATATATGTGTTAGCATACGGTATTTGTCTTTCTCTTTCTGACTTACTTCATTCTGTATGACAGACTCTAGGTCTATCCACCTCATTACAAATAGCTCAGTTTCGTTTCTTTTTATGGCTGAGTAATATTCCGTTGTATATATGTGCCACATCTTCTTTATCCATTCATCCGATGATGGACACTTAGGTTGTTTCCAGCTCCAGGCTATTGTGAATAGAGCTGCAATGAACATTTTTGTACATGTCTCTTTTTGAATTATGGTTTCCTCAGGGTATATGCCTAGTAGTGGGATTGCTGGATCATATGGTAGTGCTATTTTTAGTTTTGTAAGGAACCTCCATACTGTTCTCCATAGTGGCTGTACCAATTCACATTCCTACCAGCAGTGCAAGAGTGTTCCCTTTTCTCCACACCCTCTCCAGCATTTATTGTTTCTAGATTTCTTGATGATGGCCATTCTGACTGGTGTGAGATGATATCTCATTGTAGTTTTGATTTGCATTTCTCTAATGATTAATGATGTTGAGCATTCTTTCATGTATTTGTTGGCAGTCTGTATATCTTCTTTGGAGAAATGCCTATTTAAGTCTTCTGCGCATTTTTGGATTGGGCTGTTTGTTTTTTTGCTATTGAGCTGCATGAGCTGCTTATAAATTTTGGAGATTAATCCTTTGTCAGTAGCTTCATTTGCAAATATTTTCTCCCATTCTGAGGGTTGTCTTTTGGTCTTCTTTATGGTTTCCTTTGCTGTGCAAAAGCTTTGAAGTTTCATTAGGTCCCATATGTTTATCTTTGTTTTTATTTCCATTTCTCTAGGAGGTGGGTCCAAAAGGATCTTGCTGTGATTTATGTCATAGAGTGTTCTGCCTATGTTTTCCTCTAAGAGTTTGATAGTTTCTGGCCTTACATTTAGGTCTTTAATCCATTTTGAGCTTATTTTTGTGTATGGTGTTAGGGAATGATCTAATCTCATACTTTAACATGTCCCTGTCCAGTTTTCCCAGCACCATTTATTGAAGAGACTGTCCTTTCTCCACTGTACATTCCCGCCTCCTTTATCAAAGATAAGTTGACCATATGTGCGTGGGTTTCTCTCTGGGCTTCCTATCCTGTTCCATTGATCTATCTTTCTGTTTTTGTGCCAGTACCGCACTGTCTTGATTACTGTAGCTTTGTAGTATAGTCTGAAGTCAGGGAGCCTGATTCCTCCAGCTCCGTTTTTCGTTCTCAAGATTGCTTTGGCTATTCGGGGTCTTTTGTTTTTCCAAACAAATTTTGAAATTTTTTGTTCTAGTTCTGTGAAAAATGCCAGTGGTAGTTTGATAAGGATTGCATTGAATCTGTAGATTGCTTTGGGTAGTAGAGTCATTTTCACAATATTGATTCTTCCAATCCAGGAGCATGGTATATCTCTCCATCTATTTGTATCATCTTTAATTTCTTTCATCAGTGTCTTATAATTTTCTGCATACAGGTCTTTTGTCTCCTTAGGTAGGTTTATTCCTAGATATTTTATTCTTTTTGTTGCAATGGTAAATGGAAGTGTTTTCTTGATTTCATTTTCAGATTTTTCATCAGTAGTGTACAGGAATGCCAGAGATTTCTGTGCATTAATTTTGTATCCTGCTACTTTACCGAATTCATTGATTAGCTCTAGTAGTTTTCTGGTAGCATCTTTAGGATTCTCTATGTATAGTATCATGTCATCTGCAAACAGTGACAGCTTTACTTCTTCTTTTCCCATTTGGATTCCTTTTATTTCCTTTTCTTCTCTGATTGCTGTGGCTAAAACTTCCAAAACTATGTTGAATAAGAGTGGTGAGAGTGGACAGCCTTGTCTTGTTCCTGATCTTAGTGGAAATGTTTTCAGTTTTTCACCATTGAGGACAATGTTGGCTATGGGTTTGTCATATATGGCCTTTATTATGTTGAGGAAAGTTCCCTCTATGCCTACTTTCTGCAGGGTTTTTATCATAAATCAGTGTTGAATTTTGTCCAAAGCTTTGTCTGCATCTATTGAGATGATCATATGGTTTTTCTCCTTCAACTTGTTAATATGGTGTATCACATTGATTGATTTGCATATATTGAAGAATCCTTGCATTCCTGGAATAAACCCCACTTGATCATGGTGTATGATCCTTTTAATATGCTGTTGGATTCTGTTTGCTAGTATTTTGTTGAGGATTTTTGCATCTATGTTCATCAGTGATATTGGCCTGTAGTTTTCTTTCTTTGTGACATCCTTGCCTGGTTTTGGTATCAAGGTGATGGTGGCCTCGTAGAATGAGTTTGGGAGTGTTCCTTCCTCTGAAATTGTTTGGAAGAGTTTGAGAATGATGGGTGTTAGCTCTTCTCTAAATGTTTGATAGAATTCGCCTGTGAAGCCATCTGGTCCTGGGCTTTTGTTTGTTGGAAGATTTTTAATCACAGTTTCAATTTCAGTGCTTGTGATTAGTCTATTCATATTTTCTATTTCTTCCTGATTCAGTCTTGACATGTTGTGCATTTCTAAGAATTTGTCCATTTCTTCCAGGTTGTCCATTTTATTGGCATAGAGTTGCTTGTAGTAATCTCTCAAGATCTTTTGTATTTCTGCAGTGTCAGTTTTTACTTCTCCTTTTTCATTTCTAATTCTATTGATTTGAGACTTCTCCCTTTTTTTCTTGATGAGTCTGGCTAATGGTTAATCAATTTTGTTTATCTTCTCAAAGAACCAGCTTTTAGTTTTATTGATCTTTGCTATCATTTCCTTCATTTCTTTTTCATTTATTTCTGATCTGATCTTTATGATTTCTTTCCTTCTGCTAGCTTTGGGGTTTTTTTGTTCTTCTTTCTCTAATTGCTTTAGGTGCAAGGTTAGGTTGTTTATTCGAGATGTTTCCTGTTTCTTAAGGTGGGATTGTATTCCTATACACTTCCCCCTTAGAACTGCTTTTGCTGCGTCCCATAGGTTTTGGGTTATCGTGTCTCCATTGTCATTTGTTTCTAGGTATTTTTTAAATTTCCTCTTTGATTTCTTCAGTGATCACTTCGTTATTGAGTAGTGTATTGTTTAGCCTCCATGTGTTTGTATTTTTTACAGATCTTTTCCTGTAATTGATGTCTAGTCTCATAGCATTGTGGTCGGAAATGATACTTGATACAATTTCAATTTTCTTAAATTTACCAAGGCTTGATTTGTGACCCAAGATATGACCTATCCTGGAGAATGTTCCATGAGCACTTGAGAAAAATGTGTATTCTGTTGTTTTTGGATGGAATGTCCTATAAATATCAATTAAGTCCATCTTGTTTAATGTATCATTTAAAGCTTGTGTTTCCTTATTTATTTTCATTTTGGATGATCTGTCCATTGGTGAAAGTAGGGTGTTAAAGTCCCCTACTATGAGTGTGTTACTGTCGATTTCCCCTTTTATGGCTGTTAGTATTTGCCTTATGTATTGAGGTGCTCCTATGTTGGGTGCATAAATATTTACAATTGTTATATCTTCTTCTTGAATCGATCTCTTTATCATTATGTAGTGTCCTTCTTTGTCTCTTCTAATAGTCTTTACTTTAAAGTCTATTTTGTCTGATATAAGAATTGCTACTCCAGCTTTCTTTTGATTTCCATTTGCATGGAATATCTTTTTCTATCCCCTTACTTTCAATCTGTATGTGTCTCTAGGTCTGAGGTGGGTCTCTTGTAGACAGCATATATATGGGTCTTGTTTTTGTATCCATTCAGCCAATCTGTGTCTTTTGGTGGGAGCATTTAGTCCATTTACATTTAAGGTAATTATTGATATATATGTTCCTATTCCCATTTCCTTAATTGCTTTGGGTTTGTTATTGTAGTTATATTCCTTCTGTTGTGTTTCTTGCCTAGAGAAGTTCCTTTAGCATTTGTTGTAAAGCTGGTTTGGTGGTGCTGAACTCTCTCAGCTTTTGCTTGTCTGTAAACATTTTAATTTCTCCATCAAATCTGAATGAGATCCTTGCTGGGTAGAGTAATCTTGGTTGCAGGTTTTTCTCCTTCATCACTTTAATTATGTCCTGCCACTTCTTTCTGGCTTGTAGAGTTTCTGCTGAGAGATCAGCTGTTATCCTGATGGGGATTCCCTTGTGTGTTATTTGTTGTTTTTCCCTTGCTGCTTTTAATATGATTTCTTTGTGTTTAATTTTTGACAGTTTGATTAATATGTCTTGGCATATTTCTCCTTGGATTTATTCTGTATGGGACTCTCTGTGCCTCTTGGACTTGATTAACTATTTCCTTTCCCATATTAGGGAAATTTTTATCTATAATCTCTTCAAATATTTTCTCATTCCCTTTCTTTTTCTCTTCTTCTTCTGGAACCCCTATAATTCGAATGTTGGTGCATTTAATGTTGTCCCAGAGGTCTCTGAGACTGTCCTCTGTTCTTTTCATTCTCTTTTCTTTATTTTGCTCTGCCTCAGTTATTTCCACTATTTTATCTTCCACCTCACTTATCCTTTCTTCTGCCTCAGTTATTCTGCTATTGATCCCATCTAGAGTATTTTTCATTTCATTTATTGTGTTTTTAATCGATGCTTGATTCATCTTTAGTTCTTCTAGGTCCTTGTTAACTGTTTCTTGCATTTAGTCTATTCTATTTCCAAGATTTTGGATCTTGGAAATAGAATCTTGGATCAGCTTTACTATCATTATTCTGAATTCTTTTTCAGGTACACTGCCTGTTACCTCTTCATTTGTTAGGTCTGGTAGGTTTTTATCTTGCTCCTTCACCTGCTGTGTGTTTTTCTGTCTTCTCATTTTGCTTATGTTACTGTGTTTGGTGTCTTCTTTTTTCAGGCTGCAGATTCGTAGTTTCCGTTGTTTTTGGTGTCTGTCCCCAGTGGCTAAGGTTGTTTCAGTAAGTTGTGTAGGCTTCCTGGTTGGGGGGACTAGTCCCTGTGTTCTGGTGGTTGAGGCTCGATCTTGTCTTTCTGGTGGACAGGTCCACGTCTGGTGGTGTGTTTTTGGGTGCCTGTGGCCTTATTATGTTTTTAGGCAGCCTCTCTGTTAATGGGTGGTGTTGTGTTCCTGCCTTGCTAGTTGCTTGGCATAGGGTGACCAGCACTGTAGTTTGCTGGTCGTTGACTGAAGCTGGGTGCTGGTGTTGAGATGGAGCTCTCTGGGAGATTTTCGCTGCTTGATATTATGTGGAGCTGGGAGGTCTCTTGTGGTCCCATGTCCTGAAGTTGGCTCTCCCACTTCAGAGGCACGGCACTGACTCCTGGCTGCAGCACCAAGAGCCTTTCATCTACCCGGCTCAGAATAAAAGGGAGAAAAAGTAGAAACAAGAATTAGTAGAAGAAAGAAAGAGAGCGAGAAAGAAAGGAAGAAGGAAAGAAAGGAAGGAAGGAAGGAAGAAAGAGAGAAAGGAGGGAGGGAGGGAGGAAGGATGGAAAGAAAGAAAGGAGCAAGAGAGGGAATAATGAAAGAAAAAGGAAGAGTCAATGGAGGAAGGGAGGGAGGGAGGGAGGAAGGAAAGAAAGAAAGAAAAAAGACAGTAGGGAGGGAGGGAGGAAGGAAAGAAAAAGAAAGTGAACGGAAGAGGGGTGGGAGGGAGGAAGGAAAGAAAGACAGGAGGGAGGGAGTGAGGGAGGAAAGAAAAAGAAAGAGTGAAAGGAAGAAGGGTGGGAGGGAGGGAGGAAGGAAAGAAAGAGAGAAAGGAGGAAAGGAGGGGCGGAGGGATGGAGGGAGGAAGGGAAGGTAGAAAAAAAGAAAGAGCAGGTAAAGTAAGTAGAATAAAGTATGAAATATTGTAGCGTTATTAAAATTTAAAAGTAATTATTGAAAAAAAAAAACGGACAGAGAGAACCCTGGGACATATGGTGGAAGCAAAGCTATACAGAGAGAATCTTACACAGAAGAATACACATACATATTCACAAAAAGAGAGCAGGGGGAAAAATCAAAAATCTTCCTCTCCAAGTCCACCTCCTCAATTTGGGTTACTTCGTTGTAAAAAGAGGAAAAGGGCGAGAAGTCTGAAATCTTGCTCTCTAAGTTCACCTCCTTAATTTGGGATAATTCGTTGTAAAAAGAGGAAAAGGGGGGAAAGTCTTAAATCTTGTCCTCAAAGTCCACTTCCTCAATTTGGGATGATTCGCTGTCCATTCATGCACTCCACAGACGCAGGGCACATCAAGTGGACCGTGGAGCTTTAATCCGCTGCCTCCGAGGCTGCACAGAGAGGTTTCCCTGTCTCTTCTCTGCTCTCACAGCTCCCGGGTCTCAGCCTTGGACCTGGCCCCGCCTCTGCGCGTAGGTCGCCAGAGGGCGTCCGTTCTTCGCTCAGACAGGACGGGTTTAAAGGAGCCGCTGATTCAGGGGCTCTGGCTCACTCAGGCAGAGGGGAGGGAGGGGCGCGCAGTGTGGGGCGGGCCTGCGGCGGCAGAGGCCGGTGTGACGTTGCACCAGACCGAGGCGCTCCGTGCGCTTTCCCGGGAAAGCCGTCCCCGGGTTCCGGGACCCCGGAAGTGGCGGGGTGCACAGGCCCCCCCCAGAAAGCGGGGCGGACAGTGACCCGCGCTCGCACACAGGCCCCGCGGCCGCAGCAGCAGCAGCAGCCCCAGTGTCCCACGCCCGTCTCCGGGGTCCGCGCCTTTAGCTGCGGCTCGCGCCCGTCTCTGGCGCTTCCCTAAGCAGCCCTCTTAATGCCGTCTCCTCGCGCACCAGGAAACAAAAGGGAAGAAAAAGCCTCTTGCCTCTTCGGCAGCTCCAGACCCTTTCCCCGAACTCCCTCCGGGCTAGCCGTGGTGCACTATCCCCTTCAGGCTCTCTTCCTACTACTCAGTATTTTTTTAAATGACTTATAACAGAATTCCTTTAAGATGATTCAGGGCAGAGGAACTCATTCAAACTTTCCAAACTCATGAGAGTTGTTGTTAAACTAGGATGCTGATGTATTAAATACAATAAGAAATGAACACACATTGGGATACCTAGTGTGTACTTAGTACTAAACTATTAACTTCTTATGTTACCTGACATGAAACTCCAGAAAAGACAAATCTAATATTGAGTGACAGAAAGAAGGTTAATGGTTACCTGAGGCTGGGTCTGGCAGTGGGGACTGACTGGAAAGGTCACAGTGGAACCTTTTAGGGTGATGGAAATGTTCTACATCCTGATTGTGGTCCTAATTACAGGGGTTCATATATTACTCAAGACTCATCAAATTCTATACTTAAAATCAGGGCACTATATTGAGTGAAAACTATACCTCTATAAAATTGATTTAAAAACAAAACAAACTGACCAAAAAAATCAAATCTCTAACACTTATGTCTACGAAGTGCTACTACTTTGCCCTGCTCACGTAAGACATACACATTGTATATCTTACGTGAATTTCTCAGGGTACCTGCTCTCTCACAGTCTTAGAAATAAAGCTAACAGTTGAAAATTGAATTCTTATTACCTCGACTCTCTACAGAAAACCCCAACACTCTTTTGTTCCGCAAGGCAGGGTATATAAAAGTCAATTCATATACAGCTATCTCAAGTTCTCCTTTTGTACTGACCCTATAATGAGTCTAACTTGATCAGGCACAGTGAGCATTTCTTAAGTCTCTGTGGCAATGCACTAAATAACCATCTCCATCCAACAGATAACTGGTTTTTACTTTAGAGAATGTTCCATTCTCTGAAAGTGATATTTTTCTGATCTGGAGCCAAGTTTCCCAAACAACTTGGTGTTTCCACCTATGTACTAATTCTAGAAAGCAAAAAAATAAAGGTAATGCTGAAAATGCATGAAGTCTATGTTGTGGTTGTAGTTCCAAGCAGTCATCCTTGGTTCCCATGCTGTCAAATGATCTAGATTAACCAGCATCTGAATTGTGCCATTCCTTAATCTAAACTGTGGTCCTATTTTCTTCCCAATATCTAACAACTCTACCCCTGTTAAAGCTGCCTTTATAGAATCCACTTTGGTAGGAACCATTTGTAGTCACTTCACTGTATCTGGTTCAGTAATGGCTGCTGGGTTTGCCAATTTCTTACTCTCATCCATCCTTCACCCTCCAGGTTGCAGAACATTGTGGCATCATTCACTGTGTCGATGGTTATAGGATGACTGCCTCAAAGGACTTCACTGTTACTAATTCTAATTACCTAGTTCTGTCATTCTCTTGTGTCTTTAGTATTACTCTTAAGTGATGAGAAAGGGCTGGATGTGATGGAACCAAGAATAACAGTATTACAAACATTTGAAAGCATCTGCTTCTACAGAGCTTAACCTGGAGTCAGCTATTGGTTAACTCTGTCTTACACTACACGGAGATACATTAAGATGAAGACTGAGAATTAACTATTGGATTTGGCAAAATGGAGATCATTGATACACTTTGAAAGAGCCATTTTAATGGAAAGTTAAGGAGAAAAGCCTGATTCCAGTGGGATAAAGGAAGAGTGAGAGAGTCCATTCAAACGTGGGACTACCCTCATGTGTGTTTTCTCTCACTCCCCAAAGCTCAGAGCCATGGCAAATGACAAAAAAAGGAACAATACTGTTAACTCTTAAGGACAAAGAAATGTAAGGAGGGACACAGAAGAGAAGAGAATTCAACAAATATTTGAAAGAGAGAAAGTGGACAGGCTGGGTGTAGCTGATTTACTAGAACTGGCGGCACCCACTCACCTCCTCCATTACTCTTAGGAAAGTGCTTGCTGTAAGTATTTTTAAAAAATTGCTAATGTTCATTAAACCATATACCACCAAACCATTCCACATTGGGGAACCAGCCTGTATCAAATCAATGCTATATTGCATCATTATATATTATATATGATGATAAAAATTTGAAACCAACCTGAATGTCTATCAATAGAAAATAGTCCAAAACTATGGTGCATATATCCTCAAGAAAATTAGGATGATTTCTGAAAAGCAAAATGGACCTATATTTACTGTCATGATGAGATATCCAAGGTAGTTTTTTTAATTAAAAAAAAGCTACTTGCAGATAAGAGGACATTTTAAGAAAAAACTCAAAGCATAAGTAAGCCCTATATATGGGTATTTATGTGTCTATAAATTTGCATGAACATAGCAATATTTTCAGATGGACACACAACGAAATGGAAAAATAAATTAATTTGGGTGGGGTGGAATAGAAACAATTGCTAATTTACACCATATAAATGTCTATGTTAGTTTACTACAGAAAGTTTGCATTGATTTTTTTTAATTAAAAAGAGCTAAGCTAGAGAGATTAATGGAAAGGGGGAGAGAGAGGGAGAAAGGGAGAGATTCAACTATGACTTAACGGCAAAGCCAGGATTAGAATGTGGACCCCTGTGCATTGTTCTTTACATCTACCTCCCCAGGTCTTCTCCCAATAAACAGGGAAACAAATCAAATCAAGCACAGGAGGCCAGGTCAAGATAGAGCTCAGTCATTCAGCCTTCTGTATAAAATGGAAGAGAAATGAACAGTTCATGTAACGATGTGTGAAGTGATCATACCTAAAATGAGGGACGCCAGTGGAGTATCAGAAATAACAGAAAAAATAGGTATCAAATGAAAATTAAGAAGATTGGAGAAAATGCAGGCACTAGTTACATGCTTAAAATTTTTCATTTCGAAGCATACACAGAACAAAGAGGCAAACATAAAAAGCTAGTTTAAAAAAAAAAAAAGCCAGTTATGAGGGCAAGAACAGTAAAGGAAGACCAAGATGGTCATATGAGGAAGGACTGATAAGGAAGCAGAGGCTGGAGGAACTTCAGAGAGAGAAAATGATGGAAACAGCTAGAAAGAAATTTTGGATTAAAGCAGGACTCAGTAAATGAAGAAAATGAGAAAGAAGCATGAAAGGGGATTACTTTTTTTTTTTTTTTTTTTCGGTGTGCAGGCCTCTCACTATTGTGGCCTCTCCCGTTGCGGAGCACAGGTTCCAGACATGCAGGCTTAGCGGCCATGGCTCACGGGCCCAGCCGCTCTGCGGTATGTGGGATCTTCCTGGACCAGGGCATGAACTCGTGTCCCCTGCATCGGCAGGCGGACTCTCCACCACTGCGCCACCAGGGAAGCCCGAAAGGGAATTACTTTAACTGTTACTTTGGTACAGACTGATAGAAGTTGAGCTTTAAGATAGTAAACATTCTCCACTCCCTCTCCCCATCAAGGAATAATCTGTTCCAGCTAAAGTGATCAGAAGGTCATATTTACAAAGTGTTTTGACCTCCTCACACACGTTTGTTTTGCAAACTAAGCTGTAAAAAATGTTTAAAGCTGACACCATATCTTCATCATATTTAAGTTACCAACTTCTAGAAATACCCATGCACAAAATAGGTGCTCATTAATTCTCACTGTTAAAGGGATTTGTGTTTTATTCTAGACTCCCATTATATTAATTTGCATGTTCCTCTTTTTAAAAGAAAAAGAAAAACTCTAAAAGCTTAAGATGCATCTTTGTAGAAAAGGAATTCAGGAAACAAGTCTATAGTAAGGCAGATATTACTGTATTTGGGATTTTTAAAAGTCTTGCAGAACTTTGTAGGATTTAAATATTTCTTAGCTCTATCATTTATTTTTCATTATTCATG
This sequence comes from Mesoplodon densirostris, assembly GCF_025265405.1. NCBI lineage: Eukaryota > Metazoa > Chordata > Mammalia > Artiodactyla > Ziphiidae > Mesoplodon > Mesoplodon densirostris. The sequence continues at coordinate 42,611,141 of NC_082670.1, read as the reverse complement.
CCTCCACTTCATTTTTCTCAACGGTTTTTAGATCAATGGAATATGTCTTCTCAAGGATTTTTTTTTCTCACACTCACAAATCTGAGATCTCATTTCTGCATTTGGCATAGGTAATTTCATTTGTTAATAGGGTTAGCGTGTGACCTCACCTTGTATTAGCAGGTGTCAATATGTACTCTTCCTTTTAAAAATACACATGTATTTAATATACAATATACTTATTTATGCATAAATGTATCCATTGGAAATACATACCTATATATACATTTGTGTTCAAATATATAAATATTATCATATACCAATATATAAAATGGAACTATATTTCATCAATAAAAAAGTTGAAAATTCTATATATAAGTAAGAGTACAATTGACCCCTGAACAACTTTGACCTGTGTGGATTCACTTATACGTTAATTTTTTTCAATAAATATAGACTACAGTACTACACAATCCACAACTGGTTGAATCTCCAGATGTTATTTGTGGATTTTTGACCATGCAGAGCATCAATGCTGTGTAAAAGGAAAGAAATCTTAATTTATTAAAAGATATAAGAAAAGTTTTTTATTTTTTATATTTTTGGTTTTGTATCTGTCTCTTGACCCATTTACCCAAATGTATGTATTAACTAGGAAACAGGAAAGTAATCTCACCACTGCTCCTGTGTTTCTTTGCTTCTGCTTTGCCCTTCCTGTTCATCCTCATACAACCACATTTCTATCACCATTAAGATTTTACAAGACCAGAGAACAGAAATTAAATAACCTAGTGTATGGTGGTCAATACACTCAAAGAGATGGAATCTCTTAACATATAGCACTGAGCCACAGAATTAGGTGGTATAATTAGAAAAATATCCCACTTGCCACAGAAAAGATGTACTAAATCAGCATTTTCAAACAGTGCTCTTCAGAACCCTTAAGACCAAATTAGAATAATGCACAGAATCATTTTAATGAGAAAAACTTATGAAATATCAAATTAAATGATTTTTTTATATCATAACTAAAACAATCATGGGAATGTGTGTGTGTGTATATATATAAATTCCACATGCTTATAGCATATAAACAACTATGAAAACAAAAAGCATCATCTATCCCCTCCTTTGGGACATGGCTACACCCACCTGAGTTCAAACTCTGCCTCTGTCAATGAGACTAGACCTTTAAACAACACCTCTGTTGGAAGTTTCTGTTCACTGCAGGTTCCACTTTACCTGTGAAACTCAGATACCAATAAGTAGCCTCAGAGGCAAGAGTACCCAGCCCAACTTACAAGAATTCACTATGTTCCAGAATGTGAGAAAGAAGACGTTTCTGCTTCTTTGCCGTCATACACAACAGTGAGACAAAGACAAAATTAATATCTCAAATAAAATATATCCAAAATATCACAAACCCAATCCGTTAGCAAAATCAGTCTAAATATTTCTTGCCTGTTTAGAGACTGGATAAGGGAATAAACTACATTGGAGTTCAGATAATATGTTCTACAAAATGAGGGTAATTCACCAATAGTGTGAAGATTCATAGAAAGGGCACGAAAATAAACATGATCTGCCAAGGGACATGATTAATGGAGGCAATAAAAATATGGCAAAAGCCCCAATACCAAGCAAAGTTAAGTGCACATTTCTGAAAAGGTGAAAAATTGAAAATAAAGATAGACACCTCTTAATTACTACATGAAATTAAAGTAAATGAAAACTATAGTACACATGACAAAATATAGAAAATAATGGAAAAGTTTGAAAATAGCAATTACTATGTAAAAATAAAGTGAAAAAAGATACCTTTTAATTGCTATCAATTATGCTATAGTTTACTCTTTAAAGGCAAAAAGAGATCTTAATATCCAATGTGAGATACCTATAATAAATTATAAATTTTAATTCATAAATATTAATAAAAGGCTTAATAAATTGAAAAATACACCCCACTAGACTGTAAGCTTCATGCTGCAAAAACTATGTCTATGATGTTAACTGATGTGTTCTCTATGCATCCTATCACAGCAGGGACTCAGTAAAAATGTGTTTTATGAATGAACAAACCAATATACAAAGTCAATTCTTACCAAAGTTTAAAATATGCATTTCTAGTTAGAATATCAATAAGAAACATCTTAGAAGATGATTGTAAATTTCTTCTGTATTCATCTACATGAACAAATAGATAAGAATGCTAAAATATATCAAAGGAAGAATAGTAATGGGAATCTTGACCTATCATGTATTAAATATATATATATATACATATATATATATATATATATATATATATAAAATCTTATGAAATTACAATATATCATGGTAGTAATATGAGAATTAACAGGCAAATTAATGAAATAGAACAAATGGGAATACACACTTCGGTACACATGCATACAAATGCACACATATGTTTAACTTGAGTGAGTTATTCCATAGATATTGCTCAGATACTAGGCTACGTATTACTTAAAAATATTTTAACAAGGCCCTACTGTATAGCACAGGAAACTATATTCAATATCCTGTAATAAACCATAATGGAAAATAATATGAAAAAGAATATATATATATGTATAACTGAATCACTTTACTGTACAGCAGAAGTTAATATAACATTGTAAATCAACTATACTTGAATAAAATTTTTAAAAAAGATTTTAATCTTCACCTTAAAATAAATTTTGGTTTAAAATATAAAAATCAGGCTACTTTTTTTAAAGAGATGAAAATACAAGTGATGTTTAACTGGTGATATCATCTTAAGCTTAAAATTAGTGAAAGGTGTAGAAGACATTACAGGGGAAATGACTGACATAATTAAATGAATTGTTAAGCAGTCATAAATTTAAAAGGCAAGTATCAAAATAAGAAACATATTCATACCAACTATGAAATAAGTTCTTAAAATCCTTCATAAAAACCTCATGAAAATTTGGAAAGTCATGGTATTGGTGATTAGTTTCTATATATGACATTGAAAGCATGGTACAAGAAAGAAAAATGGATAAACTGGACTTAATTAAAATTAAAACAATTGAACTGCAAAAGACACTTTCAGGACAACAAAAAGACACGTCAGACTGGGAGAAAATATTTGAGAATCACATATATGATAAAGAACTTGTATCCAAAGTATACAAAGAGCACTTACCTGAGAAAACAAATCAATTTAGAAGGTGGACAAAAAATTGGAATAGGCATCTCGCAGAAGAAGATAAACAGATGGCAAATAAGCACATGAAAAGATGAACAAAGTCATATGTGATTAGGGAAATGAAAATTAAAACAAGATACCACCACACACCTATTATATAGAATGGCTAAGATCTAAAAACCTGACTGGCATGGGAGTAGAGCAAGAGGAACTCTCATTCATTGCCGATGGGAATGCAAAATGCCACAGCCAACATGGAAGACCGTTTGGTGGTTTCTTTCCAAATTAAAAATAGTGTCACAATATGATCAAGTAATCATGCTCCTAGATATTTATCCAACTTATATGAAAACATATCCACACAAAATATGCATAGCAATGCTCATAACAGCTTTCTTCATAATCACCCAAAACTGGAGGTAACATTTTTTTTTTAGATATGAGTAGACAAAGTGTGGTACACCCATACAATGGAATACTGTTCAGAGATAAAAATTAATGGGCTATTACACTATGAGAAGATATGGATAAATATCAAATGTATATTCCTCAATAAATAAAGTGTGGATTTGGCTAAATATACATGATTCCATATATGTGACAATCTGGAAAGGGGAAAACTATGGTAATAGTAATGGTAACTTGATCAGTGGTTGCCAGAGATTTGGGGAGGTTGTAACGTGAGACATATGACAGTGTGTATTTGTCCAAACCAGTGGAAATTTACAGCACAAAGAGTAGACTGTGAAGTATACAAATTAAAATAATAAAAGTAACACTGTATCAACACACATTAATTGTAACAAATGTATCATAACAATGCAATATGTTAACAATAGGGGAAACAAGTGTGTGAGAGGGAGGGGTAAATGGGATCTCTTTGTGCTAAATTCCCACTGTAGGAGAGGCAATAGCTATGTATTATAATAGGTAATTTGCAGGTAATAGGTAATTTGTAACAGGTAATTTGTAATACCTATGCTGATTTTCAAGAAACTTGGCATTTACTCCAAGTGATAAGGAAGCTATTGGAGGGTTTTGAGTTGAAGTACAGCATAATCAGATAGATATTTTTAAAGAATTACTCTGCCAGCTGTATTGAGAAAAGACTGTTGAGGTGGGTAGCAATGATGGAAAGAATAAGAACAGTTAGGAAGCTATCACAATAATCCCACTGAGAGACAATGATGCCAAGAGGATGCCTGATGGATTAGGTGGGCCATATGAGAGAAAGTGAGAGGTCATGGATGACACCAAAGTTCTTGGCTTGAGCCAGCTGGGAGGATGGAGTTGCCATCAACCAGCATGGGGAAGTCCAGGGGTGAAGAAGATTTGGGAGAGGATATGAAGACATTAATTAGGGCTATTACACACTGGAGTGTCAAGTAGATAGCTGGATACTGAGTCTAGAGTTTAGGGAAGATATCCAGACTGCGGACATTAATTTGAGAGTGCTTAACATAAAGGCATGGTGCAAAAAGGTGAGAGAGACACTGTGTCTACCAACAGACTTTAACTTCTTGAATGCAGAATCTATGTCTCACTTATTTTGTAATTATTGGTCTATATTGTGTATAGAAAATGTACATCAGACTGAATTAATGGTGTAGTTCACAACTATTCCTCAAACAAAGTTGTTTCAATGACGATACTTCTGTATTGATTTTTATTTTTCCCTTTTAGTCACCAGAGAGTGTTCCTTTCTTCAATGTACACTGACCTTTGTACATGTGAATATTTACTAGTTCTGAGTGTGGTATGTACCAGAGAGCTAGAAAGATTTTCTCCAAGTTTGTTTAGCTCTGGATCAAGGAAGAAGAATTTATCACCAGCACTCTAGTTTTATATGCAGGGGACATAAATGACATTGCCATAATTTCTGAGAATTCTGGTTTTATCCTTCAGATTTTTATCACTGCAGAGGAAAGTTTTTAAAGATATAATTTATTTCATAGAAATAACATCAACTTTTGATTTCTCCCATTATTAAACAAAAGGGCAAACTCCTAACAATTACCCAATGACATTTTGTAAATATATATATATATATATATATATATATATATATATAATATGTGTGTGTGTGTGTATATAAAATTTATAGGTGAGCCAAGATTTAACTTATAGCCAAATATTTTATTGTGTATATAGCAAATATTCTTCCTTGTAATTTTGAGATTTAGTTATATGAGATTTAGTCATGATCTGGCTTCAAGAAAAAAGGTGGAGGTTTTAATATAAATATCATTGAAAAAGGGAGAGTACAAACCACATAAAAAGTGATTTTTCAAAATGTATAGAACAAATGTAAGAAAACTAACACTTTGGGATTGTTTTTTCAGGCAATAAACTGTGTCCACAAATCTGTTGCTGGTTAAAATGCAACACATTTTTCAATGTATTAACATCTGCAATTTTTAGAGTATAAAGGTAGTGGGTGCCTATCTGTCAACACACGATCATCTCACACTCTCAGACAAATATCACCAAGGGATAATTAATTTGCTGTATAATTGAATGTTACTCTATTTATTTAAATTTAATATAAAATATTTATTTAAATAAATCTATTTAAATCTATTACTTAATCTATTTAAATAAATTAAATATAATAATAGCTATCTATTTAAATAAACACCTTACATTTAATTTATTAGATATCTATTAAATTAGACATTTGTTAAATATATGTCTATTTAAATAAAGCCCTGTTTAATTTACACAAATTAAATGTTTAATTTTAAATATTTAAGTACAAATATTTATTTATTTAAGTAGTGATCCTAATGTTAAGACTGAGGTTTTGATAGATGTTATAGTGAATATTTAGGGGAGCACATCTTGAAAATAAAACAAAAGACAACTTTTCCTCAGCAGTAACTATCTTTAATACAGCGAGTTCTTTCAATGAGTCTATACACACTCATGCTTTAAACAAAGAACCTCTCAGCTTTAACGTGTATAAAACACTTAAGGCCCTTTTCTCTATGTATTTCAGTACTAACCAAAAAAAGTCTATAAAATACTTTTTTTTTTTTTTTAGCGGTACGCAGGCCCCTCACTGCTGTGGCCTCTCATGTGCAGAGCACATGTTCCGGATGCGCAGGCTCAATGGCCATGGCTCACGTGTCCAGCCGCTCCGCGGCATGTGGGATCTTCCTGGACCAGGGCATGAACCCGTGTCCCCTGCATTGGCAGGTGGACTCTCAACCACTGCGCCACCAGGGAAGCCCGGCCTATACATTTTTAATGTTAAATCCCTACAATCTCTCCTGAACAAATCAATATCAGTAATGCTCCACCTTGACCCATCAGGACCAATATTCTCCACCAGTGGAATAAGTTGTACTGCTGTAAACTTGGCAGGCAGGGCACCTTGTTGAGCACTGGAAACTCAAACTCAAATATGTATCTCCATGGCCAACATCAATCCCTGTCCTCTTTGTCTAATACTTCATTTTTGAGCTTAAGCATGTAGATTCCCACTGGATTTGCATCCTTGCTGTAAATCTCTGCTCACTAGACTAATTCTGAATGTATTCATAATGAGGAAACTTTGTATTGATGACTTACTGACTTGGACACTTCTTGATGTGTGTGACCCCTGCTACCTTGTTCAACCCACTAAACTGGATTTCCTCAGCATTGTTGCTGGCCTGTCTGAAACCTGGAATTAGCCAAGCACTATAGCACCAAGGGGCTGGCTATCAAGCTAAGCCACTTGATTTCATCTGATGCATTTGTGCTCTCCTTCCTGCTGGCTACTGCTGCCAAGTTCTCAGCAAGTAGGAGAGTCTAATGCAGGCTCTTAAGCCACTTCTCAAAGAGGTACACAAAACCATTCTGAGTAACAACAGGGTTGAAAAATATACATTAACTCTCAGGAAGACTAGTTTCTACAAACCATACTTACTTGAATAAAAATTGTAAAGGTCAAAATAGTGCAAAGAACTTTACCTTCATTATCTCTCTTATTCTTCATCAGAACTCCATAAGGGAGCTAGTAAAATTATTCCCATTTTATAGATCAGGATTTGGCAAACTATGGCCCATGGGTCTGGCCTGCCATCTGTTTTTGTGTGGCCCATGAACTGAGGACGGCTTTTAAATTTTTAAGTGGTTGAAACATAATAAAAGTAAGAATAATATTTTGTGACATGTGAAAGTTACATGAAATTCAAATTGCATACCCATAAGTGAAATTTCATTGGAACAGAGCAACATCCATTTGTTTGCATTCTGTCTATGAGTAATTTTTCTCTACAAGGCAAAGTTGAGTAGTTGCAACAGAGACCCTATGGCCAGCAAAGCCTGAAATATTTACTATCTGACCCCTTATAATGAAACTTTACTGACCCATTTACAGGTAATGAAGCTAAAGACCAGAGCATTCAGTAACTTACCCAAACTTACTCTAAAAGAAAGTAGTGATGATAAGATAAAATCCAGGTCTGATTGATCCAAGAGATCATATCTTAACAACTCTACAATGTTGTTATAGTTTTCATTGTTATGGAATTTAGTGAATCTTACACACAGAAAGGAAATTACATTTTAATGACTCTATAGTCATACTTTCTATCTTGACCACTGCAGATAGGTTTGGCAGAAGATGACTGCTACCACTTCTGTAAAATGGTATGCGGCCACATTTATAAGGAGAGCATTTCACTTTGCTGACATCTGCATGACACAGTGAAGTTCTGGTCCTATTACAAGTGGAATAATTGCCAATCCCCATATTATAAACACTTCTACTTCTAACCTAACTTGAAAAGCACAGCACATAAGCTAGGCTTTTGGAATTGGATGAAAGTTATGGGACCATGTCCAAGAAATAATTACAAATGATTATTCAAAATTATACATTCAGTTAATTGCCAGTAAAGAGAAAAAATACTCCCTTCTTGGTTTCAGAAGCCAGAAATAGTGGCAAAAGATTCATTCCATTAAATAAATGAAAAAACAATTACATCATCATAATCATTATCTCAGAGCAACATTTTAACATCCAATATTCATTTTAAGGTCAACTTTGAAATATATTTATAATTTTATTTTATTTGTACCTTGACAACTACTAAATTTTAGATATATAATGCTAATTTTCAAGGCTGCTATTTTGTACATGTTAGAGTGCAAAAGGAAGGGCACAAAGGATTAAGGGATACTGATTTTAGGTCTTTGCAGAGATGCATAGACTGCATCTCTCTATATACTGGGGCACAGTGGCACACTGATAATTAGTACTGTGATGATACAGTGACATGAATTAACGCATTCATAATCAGTATTACATGCTATTATCATTGTCAATGGTATTAGGATCTTTGGACTGAAACACTTAATCTGCATTTGTGCCACAGCTGTCCATTCTGGAAGGCTTCCTCTTCCAATTATTATGTTGGATCTTAAGATATCTATTTTTGTGACTTGGCTGTAAAGATAAATGTCACATCTTGGAAGATCACTGCTTTTAATAGGCTAGTGTCTACCTTAAGTGGGGAAATAAAAAAGACAAGGCCTCTTTTTTTCTAGGTAAGAAGAAAAGGCATGTATTAAAAAATTATAATGGGTAAAGTAATATTCTAAAAATTAAAGCTGTGCATCCTACTTCAATTTCATTTGCAAGGAGCTTAGAAATTGCCACTCCATCCTAAAAACAGATAAAAATCTTCATCGACTGATGGGGGTGAGATGGGGAGGGATTAAATTGGGAGATTAAGACTGACATATACACACTACTATATATAAAATAGATAACCAACATGGACCTACTGTATAACACAGGGAACTCTACTCAATACTCTGTAATGACCTATATGGGAAAATAATCTAAAAAAGAGTGGATATATGTATATGTATAACTGATTCATTTTGTTGTATAGCAGAAACTAACACAACATTGTAAATCAACTCTACTCCAATAAAAAAATTTAAAAAATAAATAACTTTTTAGAAAAGGATAAAGTCACAAACTCTCTTGAACAATAAGGGGAAGATGCTGGAAAAAACACTGCCCCTAAGGTTAGAGACACACACAGGTGCACACCATGTGAAGAAGCCATGTCTCAGGGGAGCAGAGATCACCATGGGAACTAGGGTCTGAGTAGGAAAACCTGAACTGGAAATGAAGACTTGCTGAAGCCTCAGTGTGGACACCTGTGAGAGTTCAAAATTCCAGGGGCACCCAGTCACAGGGGAGACCTGACAATATTGGAAGATTTTCCTAGAGGAACTCAGCCAGGTTCCCACAGGGAGAGTGGAAAATGAACCATTTAGAAATACTCCAGAGCACTCTGTTCTTCTAAGAAGGTTGCCCCCAGGGCAAATGAGGTCAGGAGCCCAACCTCCTGGGGTATTATCAGAGCTTCACAAACTTGTGTAAGGGATTTACCCAAATCCAGCCCATTCTAACCATCCTGTCTCACCTTCGGGGGAGAAAAAAAACTGAGAAACACTTATGAAGTTTACAGTCCCAAGGTACAGTCTAACTAAAACACTCAGACCTGATCACAGGACTATAGAATATTTCCCTACCCTACAACTTAACACCATGTTACTAAAGGTCTATTTATAGCACTTCCTTTTACCCAGTACATTATGTCCCTTATCAAGAAAAAAAAACCTGCAAGGCATACAAAAGGCAAAAAACACAGTTTGAAGAAACTGAACAAGCATCATAAACAGACATGACAAGGATGCTGGAATTATTAGACTGAGCATTTAAAATAACCATGATTAATATGCTCAGGGCTATAATGGATAAAGTGCACAACATACAAGAACAGATGGTCAATGTAAACAGGGAGATGGGAATCCTAAAAAAGAATCAAAAAGAAATGCTAGAAAAAAAAAACACACAAAAGAAGAGAAGAATGCCTCTGATGGGCTTATTAGCAGAGAGGACACAACTGAGGAAGGTATCTCTGAGCTAGAAGATCTATCAGTAGAATCCTAGAAAGCTGAAAGGCAAAGAAAATAAAGATTATAAAAAAGAAAGCAAAATATCCAAGGACTGTGGAACAACTACAAAAAGTATAACATATGCATAATGAGATTACCAGAAGGAGAATAATGAGAGGAAGAAAATGAAGAAATATTTGAAACAATAATTACTGGGAATTTGCCAAAATTAATGTCAGAAACACAACCATAGATCCAGGAATCTCAGAAAAAAACACCAAGCAAGAGAAATGTCAATAAAACTACACCTCAGCATATCATTTTCAAACTAGAGAAAATCAAAGTTAAAGAAAAAATTCTGATAAAAAGCCAGAAAAAAAAAAACTTATCTACAGAGGAATAAAGATAAGAATTACATCCAATTTTACCTCAGAAACTATGCAAACAAGAAGAGAGTGGACTGAAATGATTAAAGTGTTGAGAGGGAAAACTTCAGGAGACTAGAATTCTGTTCCCTGTGAAATTATCCTTTAAAAGTGAAGAGAATAAAGATTTCCTCAAACAAACAAAAAATCCTTGAGGGAATCTGTTGCCAGTAGGCCTGCCTTGCCTTGCAAACCTTAAAAGAAATTCTTCAGAGAGAAGAAAAAATAATGTCAGAAACTTCGGTCTACATAAAAAAGGAAGAGTATCAAAGAAGGAATAAGTAAAAGTACAATAAAAATATTTTTCTTATTCTTAATTCATCTAACAGATAGCAGTTTGTTCAAAATAATAGCAATAATGTATTAAATTACAGATGCACATATATGTCTATATATGTGTGAAATGAATGACAGCAATGGTACAAAGGACAAGAGGAAGGAATTAGAATTATTTTGTTATTATAAGGTATTCACACTACATGTGATGTGATATAGTGTTGTTTGAAAGTGGATTTGAACTAGTTAGTTATAAAGGCATTTTGTAAACTCTAGGGCAACCATGGGAAAAAAAAAGGAAAAAAAGAAGTATAATTGATATGCTAAGAAAAGAGAGAAAATGCAATAATATAAAATGCTACATTAAAACCACAAAAGGGAGGGGAATTCCCTGGAAGTACAGTGGTTAGGACTCGGTGCTTTTACTGCCAGGCCCAGGTTCAATCCCTGGTCAGGGAACTAAGATCCTACAAGCTGTGTGGCACAGCCAAAAAAAAAAAAAAAAAAAGTAAAAAGAGTGAAAGACAAAAGTAGGAACAAAGAATAAGAGCAGCAAAGAGAAAATAGTGGTAAATATGGGAGATATTAGTCCACCTGTATCAATAACTACTTTGAATATAAATGCTCTAAGTGAATCAATTAAAAGACAGAAATTGTCAGAGTGAATAAAAAAAAATGACCCAACTGTATGTTTTCTACTAGAAACTCCCTTTAAATACAAAGAAACATATAGATTAGAAATAAATGTATGGAGAGAAATACACCATGTTAACACTAATCAAAAGAAAGTAGAAGTAGCTATATTAATTTTAAGACAGAACAGACTTCAAAGTAAGGAACATTATCAAGCATAAAGAAAGGCATTACATGATGATAAAGAAGTCAGTTATCCAAGAAAACAGATTCTTAATGTGTATGCACCTAACAATGGAGAATCAAACTACACCAGGCAAACGCTGATAGGGGACTTCCCTGGTGGTACTGGGGTTGAGAATCCGCCTTCCAATGCAGGGGACATGGGTTTGATCCCTGGTAGGAGAACTAAGATCCCACACACCACAGGGCTACTAAGTCCACATCCTGTAACTACTGAGAATGTGGGCCACAGCTAGAGAGCCCACGTGCCACAACTTGACAGAAACCTGCACACTTCAGTGGAGGATCCCACATATGGCAACAAAGATCCCAATGAAGATCCCACGTGCCAGAGCTGGGACCCTACACACCAAAAATAAAATAAATAAATAAGTGAATATTTTTAAAAAACTGGTAGAATTGCAAGGATAAATAGATGAATCCACTATCATAACTTAAGACATCAACACCGATCAGAAACAGGCAGATCCAGCAGGCAGAAAATCAGTAAGGACATAGGTAAATAACGACATCATAGATTAACTGATTATAATTGACATTTATAGATTACTTTATCCAACAACAGCAGAATACACATTTTTATCAAGCTCACATGAAACATTCACCAAGATAGACCACATTCTGGGCTGTAAACCACACCTTAACAAACTTAAAAGAGAAATTGTACAATGTCTGCTCTCAGACCACAATGAACTAAACTAGAAATCAATAACAGAAAGATAATTGGAAACTCCCCAAACATTTCAAGATTAAACAGTACAGATCTAAATAACACATGCATCAGAGAAGAAATCCTAAGAGAATTTTTAAAATATTTAAACTAAACTAAAATGAAAACAGAACTTATCAAAATTTGTGGGATACAGCAAAAACAGTACTTAGAGGGAAATTTATAACATTAAATGCATATACTATTAGAGAAGAAAAAAGATCAAAAAACAATCATCTAGTTTCCATCATTGGAAACTAGAGAAAGAAGAACAAATTATATGTAAAGTAAACTGAAGACAAGAAATCATAAGAATGAGAGCAGAAATCAATGAAATTGAAAACAGGAAATCAATAGAGAAAAATCAACAAAACCAAAGCTGGTTCTTTGAAAAGATCAATTAAACTGATAAGCAAATTAAAACAAAATGTTGTACCACTACACTCCTATTAGAAAGGGCAAAATCCAGAACACTGGAAAAACCAAATGCTGATGAGTATGCAAAATGGTATAGTCACTTTGGAAGACAGTTCAGAATTTTCTTACAAAATTAAACTTACTTTTTCCATATAATCCAGGCTTTGCACCCCTTGGTGTTTACCCAGAGGAGTTGAAAACTTATGTCCATACACAAACTTGCACATGAATGTTTGTAGAAGCTTTATTCATCATTGCCAAAACTTGGAGGCTACCAAGATATCCTTCAGTTTGTGAATAGTTAAGTTAAATAAACTACAGTACATCCAAGAAATTGAATTTTATTTAGTACTAAAATGCAATGAACCGTCAATGCCATGAAAAGACACAGAGGAAGCTTAAATGATTATTATCAAGTGCAAGAAGGCAAGTTAAAGATGCTACATACTGTATAATTCCAACTAAATGGCATTCTGGGAAAGTCAAAAGTATGGAGACAGTATAAAAGATTAGTGTTTGCAGTGATGGTGGTGAGACAGTAGAGATGAATAGGTAAAGGACAAAGGATACTTAGGACAGTAACATACTCTGATGATATTATAATGTTTGATATATATCATTATTCTTTTATCCAATCCCATAGAGTGTGCAACACCAAGAGTGAACCCTAATGGGATGGAATTTGGGTGGATGTCAATGTAGGTTCATCCTTGGTAAAAAAAAAAAAAAAAAAAAAAAAAAAACTGATGAGTGACGTTGATAATGGGGGAGGATATGCATGTGTGAGGGCAGGGAGTATGTGAGAAACCTCTGTAACTTTTGTATATACTACTATATTTAAAATAGATAACCAACTAGATATACCCACTGTATAGCCCAGGAACTCTGCTCAATACTCTGTAATAACCTAAATGGGAAAAGAATTTGAAAAAGAATAGATACATATATATGTATAACTGAATCACTTTGCTGTACACCTGAAACTAACACCACATTGTTAATCAACTATACTGCAATATAAAATAAAAATTAAAAAAGAAATCTCTGTAAGTTTTAATGTTATAAACCTAAAACTACTCTAAAGAGCTAAAGTTCTCAAATAAGAACAAATAAAATAAATACATATGCCTAAACTGTGCTTACTTTTAGTATCTTTATCTCATTTTCTGGACAAAACTTTTCAAAATTAAGCTATCTATCTTTATATAATAAGTAAAGCATGTGAGTCTTTGCCTCATTATACTTCCCCTCTCTTCTGAGTCTTCTTAATACTTTTCTGCATGCCTGTTTTGTGCTTTTATTATCATTCTGTTTACTTGAGTCATTCTGCTGGTTCCATATATTGTAAACTTTTTGAAGTCAGGTACTGAATCTTAAAAAGGTATTTGCATTTACTACTATAGGGGATTAATGAAAAATCATTGACTTAAACTGAATAAAATATGTACTTGTGGAAAAGTACATTGTGAGGAAAGATGTGTGTTTTTGTTTGACAGCCACAGAGAGATTTTTATGTGCTACACAGTTTCTTGCATTAAGCTAATGAAAACAGGTCCACTTTTAATGTCTGATTTGCTTTCATCATTTGCAAAGACAAGTATTTGATAAATATGAAGTGGAGAGGAGAATTTATTTTTATGAGAGGGTAAATAAGAAGGGTGAACTCCAGAGAGAAGGAAGATTAGACCCGAAAAGGACTTGCAATTCCTATGCAAGGAAGATACAAGATAGGATATTAGGAGCGTTGGAGAGAGTGCCAAATCTGAGTAAAGTTTGTAGTATTATCTTCCTTCTAGGTCCAGTCACAGCACCCAAGCCTGTTCATCTCTTTCTTCCTTGTCTCTAATACTTACTAAACATTTAGTATAGGTAGAGCATTATTCTAGAAACCATAATATTTTGTATTCTAAGTACCCTGAATTAATTTTCCTGAAGCTAATAGATAAGTATGATTCTGTAATCTAATTTATGATACTAAATCTGGACTGAACAGACTTTGTGGTTCAGACACTAATGGACATGCAATGAGTTTTGAACCATAATCAATTCATCTAGTGACAGATGAGTCAGTTCTAAAATGTAGTATTTTTTTTTCTTTCATAGGCTTTGAAAGCTAATTGTTTCAGTTCAAATTCTGATTCTACCGTTTACTAGCTTCTTGTCCTTTGAGATCATTAAGAAAGTACTGTAAGCTTCAGTTTCCACATTGGGTAAAGAGGGATGATAGTAGAATTTAGCACAAAAATTTCTGTGAGGAACAGTTGAAATAATGCATTTAAAATCCCCACACATTATAAGCACTCAATAAATACTAGCTATTAATACTATTAGAATTAGTGTTGATCTATTGTGCAGCTGTCCCTATTATGGATCTTGACCTCTGGGGCAAACATTTTTGAAAGGATAATTAATGTTGATAAGATTTGAATTACCTGGACTTCAGTAAGCTAGTATTTGTCCATTCAGGATGCATTAAATAAAGAGAACTCTGCCAAGCTCATGAGTCTCCAGTACTCTCTCTCCATACTTAACAAAGCACAGAATAACCAATTTTATGGTTTTTCTACTTTTATTTTAATTTTTTATCTAGCTCTAAATAGCTAGGTGTATTCAAGTGTATTTTATATCAATAATTTATTCCTTATTTAAATTTAACCTGAATAGAATATATAAACCAACGGTATATTTTAAAAATCTAGTTCTTATCTAGTGCTAAGTCTTATAATGTCTTATGATGGTGTCAACACTCCATTATATATAATATTTATTTATTTATTTATATAGACAACCAGGCTATTTAATGATGTCTTTCTTTCTATAAGGTAGTCAGATCAAAATGATCACAGTCACAGAACTCCAGAACAATAGCAAATGAGCTCCCTTGTTATTGAATATAGTGAAACAGAAAAAGTTTTCTTTCTGAAATGGCAAAATAAATTATATTTTGATGATCTATAAATGATATGGATTACATAATTCCAAATTTTTTATTAAAAATAATATACAAATAACATTTGTCCCAATAAGGCAAAGCAAAGTAGATCCAATTCCTCTCCCCTGCTAATATATACAGATAAAAATATCTCTTAACAGCTGAGTAAGCAAACCTACAAATTTGGCTTAGGTGGATACTAACTAACTTTCAACAGGTTGAAGAAGGAACCATTTTAGTGGAAAACTATTTAAGTTTAAAGATGGAGCAAGCATGATTTCTCTCTAACATAATGTCAATCATCAAACATAGGTCCTAGGAAACGTGCGAGCATGTGTGTGCACCGAGGTGAAGGAGGCAAATCAATCCTAAAGAAACAAGTTTTAATATTGTATTTTGGTAGAATATACTATAGTTAAATGTTGTGATTTCAACATTAAATTCTGGCAGTGTAAATGTCCCTGAAATTATTGAAGCTTAAGAATCTTCTTAGAAGCACAGAAATTTAGCTTCAGTGGCTCTCATATTTCTATCCCCAGACTAGCAGCACGAACATCATCTGGGGACTCAGAAATGCATATTTTAGGCCCCCCTCCAGACCTACTAATGTAGAAACTCTAGGGGTAAAATCCAGACATCTATGTTTTCATGAGCTCTCTAAGAGATTTAGATGCACACGAACATTTGAACATCTCTTGTGAAAATCAATTCCTCATAAATGGGAGCAATTTGACATATGTGCCAAGAAGTCTGGAGCAAACAAAAGTCATTAGTTTAAGTAGAATGTTTGCTATTGATGCCTTTTCTAGATCCTTTCAAGTCCTGTCTAGTTATGTTACTCCTTTGACTCAATTAGAGAACATTTTGTACACCACCATACCTCCTCCCCATTCTCTTTTTAACAAGCTCAAGCTCAACTTCATTTTGGTCTTTAAGATGGATCTTGATTCTGGTCAGTGATATTCAGCTAACTCCAGACCCTCCCTTTGAGGGTCAGTGTCATGACACTCATTATCAATCTGACTCACCCTATTGACTAGTTCTACTTTATCTGGTTATCAAATCATTTCTCTATTTCTGGAAAACAGTTTAACATTTATGCACCTCTTCTCATATTTCCACCTCTTATCCCAGAGGAAAGAATGCCCACCCTAGCATGTTCTTCTGACCCCCCTTCTTATTAGCTGCTCTTCAAGGCTGCATTGATTAGTAAGAAGATTAATCAGAGATGAAGCCAATAAACAGGCCACTTTTCACCAGCATGCAAAAAACTGTGTGCTTGTATGAGGATAAAGCATGGTGGGGCAGGAAAGGGGGGCAAAGAGAGGCAGGAGGACTGTGGGAAGCAAACAACATCCCCCTGGATGTAAGCCTTAGCCCTGCTTCTCAGCCAAGACGTGAGTGTGGTACAGAACCAAGGCCAGCATGTCAGGTACTTCCTTATCAAAGAACCCTAGAAGGCACGAGGAATAAAATACAGAATTCAAACACTAAAATTTCCCTCCCCTAAATCCTAATTTCTCAGACCCAGCCACTGTTTTCCTATTTTGTTCTCTGAATCCAGAGTTTTGCTTGGATACCCACCAAAGATCTCCAGTTTTAGAGGAACTTAGTTGTTTTAATAAGTCCCAGAGTTGCTGGAAATATCTATGGAGGAGCCCCCTTAGCTAGCCATAACTGTCTATGGCAACTACTCCCAGTTAAATCAGCAGTTTATATGCTTTATATGGTTCACATATCAATCTTTGGGGGCCTCATCATATTCCTTGTTAATACCACAAAATATTGGGTTCTGTGTTGGACTATCTGTTGTGGTCCCTTGTTACACCTCCAATATTCTAAGTTCTGCCTTCCTCTCCTCTTTCCAGCTGGAGGAGCTACACTCTCCCCATGCCTCATTAGAAGTGATTCTAGTTTATAGCTCTAGGCAGATCTTTCTTTGATAATTCTGCTATAGTTACTCAGTCCATGTCTGATTATATTTTGAAATATAATAACTTTACTTGGCAAATAATATCAGGACAGAAGAGATCCTTTGTGAAAATGCTTCAGCACTGAGTTTGTGTTTCTATCATGAAAAACTATCTGGATAAAGAGAAATTCAAGAGATGACATACTTAGGAAGTCATCAAAGTCTTCCTTTGTTGTTACATTTAGCCTAAGGCAGTTTTCTGGTTGCTATCATCTTGAGAAATGTTGGTGTGTATTATACACATTTATATCCTCATCATAAATGTGGAGGAAGTATTTAAGATACACAGCCAGAATATTGCATTTAAATAAGGGGTTTCCAGGAAAGTGCTCAGGAAAACTCTCATCGACTATTTAAAACATGCAATAAACAGCAAAATAAACATATTTTCAGCAGGGGAGATTCATTGGTTTTGTGGTCACTGGTGAAAAAAAATAAGGCTAAAATCACTGCCATTTGCTCTTCTTTCCTCT
The DNA here is from genome assembly GCF_025265405.1 of Mesoplodon densirostris. NCBI lineage: Eukaryota > Metazoa > Chordata > Mammalia > Artiodactyla > Ziphiidae > Mesoplodon > Mesoplodon densirostris. Next base: position 42,593,004 of record NC_082670.1, on the reverse strand, counting down.
CTCTCTTCTCTTGATTTCTTTTCTCCTCTCTTTTCTAGCTGTCCCTAGACAATCTTACTCAGTGTAATTATCCACTTCAATTATCCACTTCAATGCAGATTACTTCCACAACTATCTCACTCTTCTCCCCTGAGCCCCATATATACAGCATTAATGACTGCCTACAACCTAGTGTCTGAAATATAACAACTACAAATGACTCAGCATCCTTTCCTCCACACACCACCACACACCACGTCTGCTCCTTCTTCTATATACCTTACCTCAGGTAAGGAAACTCTGCAGCCTTCCAAGCTAAAAAACTCATATGATCAAAACTCATCTCTTTCCTTTAAGAAAAATCATAATTTTGGTTATCAACTATTCTATTCTAATTCCAAAACCTTTTCAATTTTGTTCCCTCTTCTTCATCCCCCAAGGCCACTGCATTTGTTCATTACCCATTAAAAATTTCTTAGATTTCTGCAGTAGCTTTAGTTGGACTCTGGATCTCCACGTTTCCTCCTCATCCATTTTTAGTAGCACTTCCTAAGATTAATTTTTACCAAAAAAAATTTTAAAGGTCATTCCAAGCTCAAGAGCCTTCAAAAATTTCTCACTGCTTCCAAGATACAGTCTAGACTTTAGCTTGGCACATAGGATGCCTTATAATTTGGCTCTAAAGCTTCTTTTCTGACATTTACTGTTCCTTCTTTGCACCCCCATAAACACTAAGATCAAACCACACAAACCTCTCCATTGCTTTAGAAAAATACCACACCTTTTACACATTTCTATCTTTGTATATGCTTTTCCTCTGCCTAGAGTAGATCCTCCACTTTATCTTACTAGCATACAGAGACTCCACTGTGGCTTTTCACATGGGATATTAACTGTTTATTTGTGACTCGATCACTAAATTATGCTTCTGGAAGGAGGAGATTGTGCATACACCATAGGTATCCAGCAAATAATAGACATTTAATTTCAGTGAATGAATACTTAAATAAATCCAAGGCAGCAACCATAGTAATTACATCCATAAATAATGATCTTAGTGATGTTAGGATAAGGTCAACAAATCAGTGAGTAGTAAATTGTTCAGGAGATATACATTTTAGGGAGGATGAAAAATCTGGAAATATACCATTTTCTCTTCTCTTTTTACTTGCAGAATGATGGAAAATTTGACTCCACATTTAAAATCAGCCCAGTGAATTCTACTTTACATCCCTATCAAAAACTAATTCAGAAATGATGTCATAAATTTCTCACACCTAATACTGAGTCAATTCCCCATGTGTAGTGTTAGGGACATTACTTCTTCTAAGGGAAACGCAGATGGTGATCATGAATGACACAAAGAAACACATTTTGGGTCTTTGATGATATTAAGGAATAATTGATAAAGGTATTATAGAAAATATCCTTAAATATTAACGATATTTAGAAAATATCCTTAACTTTTAGTGATACATAATGAAAACACAGAAGTGACATCTGATATTGCTTCAAAATAATATGAAATGGTGAAACAGTTAAAAGTGTGGATGATACATTTATCCATGAGTTGATGGGTGATGGGTATTTATTAAAATATTTGTCCACATGTGTATATGTTTGAAAATTTCTCAATAAGTTAAAAAAATACATTTTCCATCATGACCAATGCCTCCACAATTGTGAACAATTAAAATGACATCAAATATTTGTTCTTGCTATTTGTGAGGCACTCTGATATTTTCTATTCTAGTCTCTCCTATTTTATTTTTAAAAATATAATTATGGGGCCTCCCTGGTGGCGCAAGTGGTTGAGAGTCCGCCTGCCGATGCAGGGGATACGGGTTCGTGCCCCGGTCTGGGAGGATCCCATATGCCGCGGAGCGGCTGGGCCTGTGAGCCATGGCCGCTGAGCCTGCTCGTCCGGAGCCTGCGCGTCCGGAGCCTGTGCTCCGCAACGGGGGAGGCCACAACAGTGAGAGGCCCGCGTACCGCAAAAAAAAAAAAAAAAAAAAAAAAAAAAAAATATATATATATATATATAATTATGGACCACTAAATTTATTTGTTTTGATAGTGGGTAATGGCAAACACTCTGTTACACAGTGGAATAATTTTTCATATGTTAGTCTCCCACTGTCCAATGCTCCCTCTAAGAGTTTTCTATATTCCACATTAATTAGTAACCACCTCATAAATCGCCCAGCCTCTTAAACATCGTATCTTCTTGACGTTGCTCTAATTCTGACACATGGTTCTTGACACGAAGTCTGCTGTAGAAAATTTTTCTAGAATTGGTCTAAACAGATGAAGATTAAGGCAGGCCATGGATAAAGCTAAGGCAACCTAGGAAAGACAATTCATGACATCATAAAATCGTTTTCCTGACTCAGAACAGGTATAACTCTTTTTTTTTTTTTTTTTTTTGGTGATATATGGCCTTTATTATGTTGAGGTAAGTTCCTTCTATGCCTACTTTCTGGCGAGTTTTTTTTTTTTTTATCATAAATGGGTGTTGAATTTTGTCAAAACTTTTTCTGCATCTATTGAGATGATCATATGACTTTTATTCTTTAATTTGTTAATGTGGTGTATCACATTGATTGATTTGTGTATATTGAAGAATCCTTGCATCCCCAGGATAAATCCCACTTGATCATTGTGTATGATCCTTTTAATGTGCTGTTGGACTCTGTTTGCTAGTATTTTGTTGAGGATTTTTGCATCTATGTTCATCAGTGATATTGGCCTGTAGTTTTGTGGGGTTTTTTAAGTATTTATTTATTTATTTATTTATGGCTGTGTTGGGTCTTCGTTTCTGTGCGAGGGCTTTCTCTAGTTGTGGCAAGTGGGGGCCACTCTTCATCACGGTGCATGGGCCTCTCACTACCACAGCCTCTCGTTGTGGAGCACAGGCTCCAGACGCGCATGCTCAGTAATCGTGGCTCACAGGCCCAGCTGCTCCGAGGCACGTGGGATCTTCCCAGACCAGGGCTCGAAGCCATGTCCCCTGCACTGACAGGGAGATTCCCAACCACTGCACCACCAGGGAAGCCTGGCCTGTAGTTTTCATTTTTTCTGACATCTTTGTCTGGTTTTGGTATCAGGGTGATGGTGGCCTCATAGAATGAGTTTGGGAGTGTTCCTTCCTCTGTTGTATTTTGGAAGAGTTTGAGAAGGCTAGGTGTTAGCTCTTCTCTGTTTGATAGAATTCTCCTGTGAAGCCATCTGGTCCTGGGCTTTTGTTTGTTGGAAGATTTTTAATCGGTTTCAATTTCAGTGCTTGTGATTGTAGACAGGCATAACTCATTTTATTGGACTTTGTCAAGTTTGGGGTTCACTGGAGAGAACTACTAAGAAATTAAAAGTTATTACTGACTTTATCCAAGTAAAAAGTATTCAAAGCAATGCTAGTGGAATGATAATCATATTATGTTAATATTTACCTGTGCTCTTCTTTCGAGGGGGCCAAATTACAAAGTAGGTGTGTTTGATATTTACATACTCCTATAAAGTACAAAACATTACCATTTTCATTTAATATGAAAGAAATCAAGCACAGTGTTTCTTAAAACACTCAAGAAAACTTGCTGCACCTCCTGATGATCCAGACATTCTTTCTTCTTACATCAAAAGTCTACTGCAGGGTTTCCCTGGTGGTGCAGTGGTTAAGCGTATGCCTGCAGGTGCAGGGGACATGGATTCGTGCCCTGGTCCGGGAGGATCCCACATGCCGTGGAGCAGCTGGGCCCGTGAGCCATGGCTGCTGAACCTGTGTGTCTGGAGCCCGTGCTCCGCAATGGGAAAGGCCACAACAGTGAGAGGCCCGCGTACTGAAAAAAAAAAAAAAGTCTACTGTAACCTGCACACCTTGAACAAAGTAGGTTCCCAGTATGAGTGATGAATAAATAAATGAGCTAGATTATTGAAACAGTTATGGGAGAAATATCCAATCAGACGTATTATACTTTTCTTTGTTAACTCAAGAGTATTCCTCTGTATATTTCTCTTTTCTGTTTTTAATGCTTTCAGCTCAGGTAATCCTACCTCTGGTAATTCTTTTCCTCAGGCAGGATACAAACTTACTTCTTTTAAGGCCGTTCTATTTTTTCTAGTTCAATTACCTCAGGATGGTCTATGGCTCCTCAAATCAACTGAGCCTATTCATAAGTTTCCTTTAGGATGGCCACAAAAATAAAACCTCATTTATGTCCCATACTAACCCGTTGAACCCGAATTTTCTTAAACATTGACATTTATGGTGAATGTAAAAAAAGTCAAAGTTTGTTTTTACTTAACTATTTAAAATTTTGGTTACTTACTTAAAAATCACATTTTCCTTTAAAAGGCCACTATTTAATTCAATGGCATCTTAATCTGTGATATAAGGGACATTTTTTTCCCCTAAGGAAAATGCATTTTGAGTTATAAGTAACTTTCAGATTTCAGGTTGTATAATGTCACTAACTGATGTAATACAAATGCACCTTCAGAATATTTTACTCAAACTAAATGCTACAAAATTCTACAAAAATCAGCTATCGATATTTTAACAAAATAGTCTCTATTTTTTCAAAGTCACGAGTTATTTAAAATAGCTACTATATTCCAGTAGAAATAGAAAGAGAATGAGTGTATGTGATATTGTTAAGGGAAGAATACTGTCACTGGATACCAAATGTGTATAAATTATTAAATGAAATGTAATTGTTAATCCAAAAAGTTAAGCATTTAAGACAGTATTTCAAAATTTATGGAGAAATATTTTTAAATGTGTAAAAATCTAAATTCATTATATAACAACTAAGTGAAAAACATCAGTGTCAGTGGCGAAATCCAGGGTATGAAGATAAAAAATAAACAACTTGATGCATAGATTTTGTACAAAATTATTTAATATTCACTTATTAAATCTCATAACAAAAAATTTGGAAGAATATTTGCTAACATTGCACGTATATAAAAAGTTGATTCTCTGGTTTATAATTTCATCTTTTTCTTTTTAAATACTCTAGAACCAAATGAATCTTATGATAAACTTTTTTAAAAAAAAAAACAGCATCACACATAGGTCACACATTATGTAAAACAATGATTCTAATTTATACCTGTTAGCCATAGGCACATTAAGAATCAACAGATATCCACAAAAGACAAATATCAGTGGGATAGTAGTTGAATAATTGGAAAATCTTGAGTAAAGTTATAGTTGAGTGCAGCCATAGTTCAACCTTATCTGGGTCACATTAGATGCCACCTAGATTAAATAAGATATTTGTTTCCACAAATGTAGATGGCCACCATATATCCAGACCTCAACACATTGCATCAGAATTGTGGCCAACCCCAATCCCTGAAACAGAGGGATAGCAGTGTGTTCAGGATACAGGCACTTAAACTATTCTGAAACTGTCAAGAGCTACTTTGAAATCATACCTAATTTTCTGAGTTTCTGCTTACAAACTAATGTCCTATGTAGAGAGTAAAAAACGCCTCACCAAACTTTAATATAAAATTGCATCTAAGTGACATTATCTTTCCACCAAAATTAACATGGGGAGAAAAAGAAAATATATTGCTTGAAATGATTACATCCACGAAGCTTGGGTGTGTCTGTTGAAAATTCAAAACCCTGAGTAAATTATCTGAAACATTGTATGCTTGCTCAGTCTTACCCCTGTGGAGTTTCTCAGCCTCAGAAAATTTGGAAAGTTACTGTGTATAGATGCTGACATATAAATATTTCTGGAGGAAAAAATAGAAGGAAAATAAGAAAAGAGGCAGAGGGGAATAAATCTGTCATGAAAAAGCCCAAGCTAACAGTTACAGGTGGATGGAATGAAACCCTGGGCTTCCAACTCTCCCAGGGAGAGGAGGAACTCAGGATCTACTTAAAAGCTATCTGTGTTTCCAGAAATGATGGCAGCTGCTGTACAAAAAGGCAACAGACTTTTGCATATAATTAAACTGATTAAAACTCTATAGTCTTTATGTAATTTCAGCTTTATGCAGTTTCAGTTGCATTGCTGTAAACTTCAGGACTTCCAATTTCAGAGCTGCCTAACAACAGCCCATTAGCCCCTTCACTCTGAAAGGTACCCTATCTCACTATAACAAAGAATGGGTAATATTAAAATCAATCTGGTTTGGTTAACTCCAGATTCTCCTTTGATAAATCAGTAAACGACTATGGTCCAGAATCACAGAAATGAATTTTTCTAAGAGTAAAATGAAAAATCTCTCTCACTCATTAAACCTCAATTCTAATGCTTTTTAATAATCTGATACTAATCTGTGAAGATCATACAATTGCCAGATGACTCTAAAATTTAAAACGCTAACAGTTAGAAACACTTTTCTTATTGTGCCTGAACTCCGTATTTGACGATAAGGAACTACACATTCCAAAGACCATTTTCTTAAAAAAAATCAATTTTTTTTTGTAAATATACTTGGCTACTTTTCCTGTGAAAAATGACTGTTTACTCTTAATGTTTATTTTTATGCTGTTAAAGTATTAGGAAGTGTGCAAATTTTCCAATCTTTTACACTCAGCTTTCCAAAACAAGCAAACCCCACGTCGTAGTACTTGGAAATTCCCTATGTTATAACAGGAGCTTTAAAAGCGACTTTTATGAATGATGTGAAATTGAGTACTATATTCTGGATTTGTGTATATAAAATGTTATTGCTGTACAGTTAGTTGTATATTTCTGCAACTCTTAAAGAGAGAGCAAAAAAGAAAGACAATGAAACCTTTCCTAGTTGATCATTGTTGAGTCAGGAAATATAAACGTTCTCTCATTTAATTCTCAACAGTTTGGGTGAGGCAGGTGTTGAACACATTGGGGAGGTAATAGGATGTGACAGAGTGTTATAGACACTTTAGTACCATGACTCACTGGTGATGTGGTTTGGGACATTACCTCTCTGAGTCTCAGTGTCGTAATTATCACCTGTAAATAATGAGGACAATGGTAGCTGCAAAATAGTGCCGTGGGGACTTTAGATTCTAGCTCAGGACCTGGTCTATGGATGTTATGTTTTCTTCTTCTGCTGTCGTGTATTTTCCTGACGTGTTTCTTATCATGGTTTTAAAAGACTGTGGAAAATTATTTTAATGTCATAGATATTTCAGTATCATTATTTTAATTACTTAGTAATGACGTACATATTAATATTTAACTGAATCTTGAAGTTTGAAAACAACATGTTGCCTCATATAGCAACTTAGAAGGTGTTAAATGATATATTTAAAGTGTCATAGGGGATTTCCTTGGTGGTCCAGTGGTTAAGACTCTGCTGCAGGTGTCATGGGTTCAATCCCTGGTCGGGGAACTAAAAAAAAAAGTTTCATAGAAACACTTTCCACTTCTCAAATGATGCATTGTTTCTTGAATTCTATTCCTTGTGGATAAAGTAAAGCCAAGTTAAAGTCTCTGTCATGGATATGGAGCTTTTATGTCATTACTCTAAGAAAGGCAAAGTGTATCTTATGAACTGCATATCATCATCAAATTAAGATATAGAAAGATTTAAAACTTTCAATGAGGCCCCAAGGTCATGGAAGAAGCAAGCCAGGTAGCATTTCTCCTCATTTTCATCAGGGTTCTCTCAAGAAAACACTATGCAGTCAGAGTGAATTTGGCACAGTATAAAAAAGAGCAAAGACTTTGCAAGCAAAACACATAAGCACTGTCATACTAATCCAAGATAAAAATTTATGTAGAAGTTTACATTTCTAAAAGCTTCTTTGTATTAGAAAAAAAGAGAGGAATAATTCAGGTTTTCCAAATTCCTGCTGGCTTGCTATAAGTTTGAAGGAAAGAATGACAATAAAAGTCCAGCAACTGATGGGTGGAGTGCAGTACAGGCTCCCTTGGTCCAGAGTGGAAATAAGCACAACCTGAAAATAAATTTCTATGGTGTACTTGAACTACCTGAGGCTGATACTTTGCAAATACCTCAGATAAAATAAAATATGTGCGGTGCTATATGGTTTAAATTGTACTATTGCTGCCCAACCAGTTCCACAGAAAAATTAATAAAACATTAATAAAATACAAGTTATCTCGTAGAATTTAAAGGTAATTAAAAACCACAAAGGCTTTGCCCTATTTTCTCATAATTTGAAGATATGAAAACCCCACAAAGCTGTACTATAAAGGACCATTGACAGCATTATGATCCATTTTAATAAGGAGAGTATTTGCAATGAATGGTTAAAAATCCATATACCATCTCTCCACCAAAGTTTCCATTTAAGACTTAAGAAGATCTTCAGTCTGAAGAAAACAGTTTCATCACATTTGTCTTACCATTACCATTTAAAAATCATGTATTTATAGACATTCCATCTACAGTGTAATTAAGCACAACTAAATTTATCAAAAAGAACAATAACTTTACTATACATTAGTAAGTTGGTAAACATATACTTCACACCCAAAATTCCACCCTCATAGAAATCTATTAGGATATTACAAACAAAATCTACAATGTTCTTTGGACAAATATTTATAGCCACATTCATTTTGTATTTTAAAGTCTATTTGTAGTTACAGTATTTCATTTATTTTTGTGTATGAAGTTTCCAAACTTCTGTATAAATCCTCGAAACTTGTTTTCATTTGGCTGATATGAGTGGTAAACACCAGTGTTGTAATTAAGCATTGGGCTGGACCTGCCATAACTATTGCCCATAGCTGATGATTTCTTTTCCGGGTTTTGTCTACTGGTATTTGGCATGTTGCTTGTTGGCTGAATAGAGCTTTCAATACTACAAAATGGCTCAAAACGACTGTAAACACGCCGGTCAATTGAATGAGTTCTTATAAGCTCATCATTGGGCTTTGGTCTTGGAGGAGAAGCTGGTTTTCTTTCAGGAACAACAACTGCTTTAACCTCCTTCAAATCTTGGTACTGGATCTGCTCAGTGTTGAATCTCGGGGCAGAGGCATCTCCTGCCCTTTCCAAGGACTTGCTCTCAACTGCACCTGAAGAAGGTATAGTTTTTTTACTTTCATCAGATGAAGAATGTATCACCTGAGATGAACAAGCTGCTACATCTTCCTTACCATTGTGGTTGCTTCCTGGAGAGCTGGATGAAGAGGAATGTTTTCTTCTAGGAGATGAATCAATTTTGGGTTCTGATTTTTTTTGTTTTTGATTCTCTTCAGCCTCAGAAACTAAAGTGTCAGAACTACTACACATTCTATAAAAGACAGGTGCTTTATTTTTGGATAGATTTTCTTTCTTTTCTGGGGTAAGGCTAAGTAATGATCTTAACTTCAGAGATCCCTTTTTCAAAAAACTTGGGGAACCCTTCACTTCTTTCTTGGAAGTGAGTTCTTTGTTGGGTTCTTCTTTATTCACATCAAGCAAAGCAGCAATGGAAATTGACTTGATAGCAGTGCCACTGGGAAGGTCTCTCTTAGTAACCTCTTCCTCATCCTCTTCCATGGCATGGGTCACATTATGAATGCTTCTAGAACCTTTTAACAAATCTTCTTTAGGTTTTTCTGGTTGTCTAATTGGATTCCTGGTAAGTGTACTATACACATAATGCTTACTATTTCCATGACTTAAATTGGCTTTTGAGTGGTCAGTGAATGGGAAACTTCGCCTTTTAAGCAGATTCTCATTCTGTTGATTCTTTAGGTTTTCTGTCTGTTTATTTACAGGCAAGGTTGTATATAAATAGTTGTTTGAGTCCGTAGGGCCATTTGTAGTTGGGATTAAAACTGCCAGGTGGCTTTTGGGAACCTGTAAGGTGTGCGTTTTTGGTGCCTCCGACTGCAACGGGAGCTTGGGGGTTGATTCCTGTGAGGGTTTGTTTGTCAGATGCTGTGCGCCTGTTGGGGTGTCTGGGATCTTCTTAGGCGTGCCACTTCCCTGGGACCCAATGACTGTTGAATTTGAAGAATCAGTTGTACAACTGTTAACTTCCTGTTGCTCAGGTAAAGTGGGTTTAAACACAAAAGAAGAACGAAGCCGAGAGTGAGTATAAACGGTATTGGCTTTCAAATTCTCAGGACCGTCGTAGCCCTCAAACCGATCACCTAGAACTGATCCATTGGAATCACGGGAAGCTTCTGAATGATCATTTAAGTAGGATTCAATTCTCCAGTTACGCAAGAATGACTTGGTGGTATGTTCAAGGGTTGGCATGTGTTGTTGCAAAAAGCGAATATGATTATCTGTCCCGTTAAAAGACCTCCGCACATTGGAATTCCTTTCTGGGAGGTTTGTTGTCTTCCTCTGGGCAAGTCGGTCAGCAAAACTCTGGGCAGGTGTGTTCTGGTGGCCTGCATAGCCTCCCTGTGACGAGGATGCCACACTGAGACTATCTGAAGGCTTTTTCCAATTACAGGGAGCATTAACGTTTCGATTCAGAGCCCTGTTAAGCATCAGGTATGGTGTTGTTTCTGGCTGTTCCCCAGCATAACTATGCCTCTTCCAATTTTCACTTATCTGACTGTGTTGATGCTGACGGATTGGACAATTAAAGTTGGGAACAAAATGAGGTTTGTATACATGATTTCTTATGTTATATCTGTCACATTCATTGAGAGCATATATCCTTCTGTTTTTGAAGTAGCTAGAATCTAGTTTATGAATTTTGTCTTGTCTACCAAAAAGGTTTCTTTGGCTGGAAATGGAAGCTAAGGAAGACACTGAACGCTGGTAAGTGCCATTCTCCCAGAGCGCTTTGCTGTGCTTCACGCTTGCTGACTCTTCCAATGCAAATGAGCTGGGGACACAGGACCTGGCATAGAGAGTCCTGAATTCTTCATCAAAGGACTCAACAAGTTGTCCTGTGATTATCTGAACCATGCTGAGGTGTGCTTTTTCAAATGACCACATGTAGCTGGGAAAAAAAAATCAAAATACGCAAATTTTAATTGTGCTTACAATATTTAGCTCTATTAAGAAAAGTGTCATTTAATGTTGACAAAAGAGTATTTTTGTTTATTTTCCTTAACTACCATAATCTAGAACATCTTCAGTCATTACATGCTTGCAGTACATGTCTTCCCACTCCTATATTCATATGTTAAATAACAAAGCAACACAAGTTCTGGCTTTCAATCCATCCATAATTTCAAGAAGTACAAAGAAAAGCCTGGTGTGCATTTTTCATCTATGCCTATTAAGATTTTATGGAGTAAAATATGACACATATTCCATATACAGCATCCTGGCAGGGTGCAGGCAAGCTGATATTGGAGGAAAAGTTGAGAGACCTGGCCTCTGCCAAGCTGTCTATTCCACAGGAACTTGGACCTCAGTGTCCTCCCGGCCAGAATGAGGATAAGGAGAGCATAATCACTACAATTCCTTATGGTCCTAGCATGTAATGATGAAAGATCATCTGTGCCAATGCATGTATTTCATCTCTGTGGCTTAAGAGTAAGTGTAATTTAGGTGCCAGTGTTTGGAAACAGACAGGATTTGTGGCAGCAGCTTCAGCCACTAAGGGCATCCTTCACTTCACTCAGTATATACAGTAAATTCAGTACTTACAAACCATGCCAATCAGAATGCCAATTAAGACCTTTCCATGTAGAATACAATTTCTAGGGGATTGAAGTTTGTAATTACTTTATAGTACTTTGTGAAACTTCAAATCTCTCTCCTGGAGTTTAGAGGCAACAGTTATCTTGAAGTTTCATATATAATTTTAAAACTTATTTTAGAAAATCTTGATAATGTAACATACAGAGTAACTGAGCTGAAAAGGCCATTGCTAATATGCTATGTCTCAAAAAATGTACATGATACAATGGGGGTTTATACAAAAGAAAAAGGAGACGGAGCCATTGTCCACAATAAAGGAGCTTACTGTTTATACAGGGAAGATAATAACAGAGGCAGATGGAAATATTAAAAGAATGTGCAGAACAATAATCTAAAATACATAAAATATCATAAACAGTGGTGTATAACTTAAAAATCTTCTTATTCTGATATGCTTAATTTTATCAGTATGCTTACTGAGTGCATAGTATGAGAAGAATATTTTTATGTACAGATGTATGGACCACCAGGATGACTTACAAGAAATAGTAGAAAAGTGAATCATTCGAGGAATTTTCAATCCAACTGAAGGTATGAATATAAAATTTGTTAAAAACAGCAAGTAAAGGAATAAATATTCAGCTATCAAATAGAAGAAAATCCCCAGAGACAGTAAGAGTTTAGCAGTACTTTGACAGAGACTAGAAGCCTAGAAGTTCAAACTTGAAAAGTGTGGGAAAAAAATTTGTGTCAAAGAAGAAATGCATGGAAAAAGGAAGGAAGCAATAGTGGCTATGTTGAACACAGAAAACAAATTATATTTAGCTGAAATAAGAAGCTATATAAGAGACCGATGAACTAGTGGGGGAAATCTTGAAAGCAAAGCAGGGAGATCACAAGATTTAAAAAGAAAGTACAAAATTCTCTCTAAGTCAAATCTGTGGACAATATTAAGTATCTTCCAGGTTTTCCTATGACAATTTCAAATGAGGGTATCCAATTCAAAATCTGATTTACACACATTGATAAAAAAAGTATATGTGTTTTATCTCCTCATTGTTAGTATCATGATGTAGCAAAACACCTGCTGTGTTTTCCTGATAAAACTGTCCTGTGACTGTGAGCTGTCACACAGTGTGTGACATGGTGAGTACAGATGCCAGACCTCTCTAGAAATGCTGGGCATTTAGCATTTCAAGAAGTTTTATGGCTAAGAAATTTGAATTAAAGAAGAAGGCATTCTGAATTTGCCTACAACGAAAACAACAGCAATACAAGAACAGCAGAGATGAAGGCTGCTTTTACCCAAAAGGGAGAGTACATTTTTAACCAGTTTCTACAAAGACTGGTTCATAACAGTTCCACCAGATCCTCTTATATTTGGTAACAATAAGAAAACTCCATAATTATTAGTCAGAAAAAACCAAAATGACAAGGGGTGAAAATCATTAATTTTTTAAAAAGAAGAATATTTAAAATTAACATGAAATAAAAAAGAGAGTAGAGCTGTTAGATAATTGTTTTGATGAATTTTAATAATCTGTGGTCCTATGTATTCCATATTCACTTACACAAACAACAACTTAAATTTTGCCTCTGGCTTATGATACAGATAAGAAGATAAAGAGTTTCTGTTGTTGTTTGCTTGTTTGTTTTTTCCAACACCAATTTTAAAGTAGCTCAGTTACAGTCATCTCAACAGATATCACCTGTTAATACCTAGTAAGACAAAATTGATGTGAATTTATTGTTGAAGATAATCTTCAAAGTCAAGTTAAATAATAAAAATAGAAAGTGCTCATTATGATGAGATTAATAAACACCATTCTATAAGTCAAGTGAACTCCATTTTAATTAAAATTTCAATTAAAACCCCTCTAAAAACAAGTGGGTCTGACTAAATAGAAACACAAATAATGAGTCTTTAAAAGAATTCATTAATTTCAAGCACTAGTTGTAATTTCTGCTCTTAACACATTTTAAAATTCTAAAGAGGATTTTCAATATAGGGTCACTGAGCTCAAAGAGAAATTTAACAAATATTAACAGTTAAAACAGGCCTAAAATAGCAGTTGACATTAGGGGCTTTGGATGAATTAACTCATTTAATTCTCACGACACACGGTAGGTTCTATTATTATCCTCCTTTTAGGGAGGAGGAAACTAAAGGACAATGAAGTTAAGTAACTTGTCCAGGGCCACCCCATACAATGTGTTGCCTCCTTCTTGTGGACTATTTAAGTTCTTAAGAGAAGAGGCAAAATTTGCCCTCACATTGTCCTGTTGACATCCACAGCTCTCCTGGCTTCATCCTGCAGTCTTTAGTATTCAGTGACCTAGGAGACCACGTGTTTGATTTTTTTTTTTCTGGTTTGTTATCAAGATAAATTATATTGATTGATTTCTTTTTTACATCTTTACTGGAGTATAATAGCTTTACAATGGTGTGTTAGTTTCTGCTTTATAACAAAGTGAATCAGATATATATATATATATATATATATATATATATATATATATATATATATATATATACATATGTTCCCATATCTCTTCCCTCATGTGTTTCCCTCCCTCCCACCCTCCCTATCCCACCCCTCTAGGTGGTCACAAAGCACCGAGTTGATCTCCCTGTGCTATGTGGCTGCTTCCCACTAGCTATCTATTTTACGTTTGGTAGTGTATATATGTCCATGTCATTCTCTCACTTTGTCACAGCTTACCCTTTCCCCTCCCCATATTCTCAAGTCCATTCTCTAGTAGGTCTGTGATTTTATTCCTGTCTTAACCCTAGGTTCTTCATCACGTATTTTTTTTTCTTAGATTCCATATATATATATGTGTTAGCATACAGTATTTGTCTTTCTCTTTCTGACTTACTTCACTCTGTATGACACACTCTAGATCCATGGACCTCACTACAAATAACTCAATTTCGTTTCATTTTATGGCTGAGTAATAATTCCATTGTATATATGTACCACATCTTCTTTATCCATTCATCCAATGATGGACACTTAGGTTGTTTCCACCTCCTGGCTATTGTAAATAGAGCTGCAATGAACATTTTGGTACATGCCTCTTTTTGAATGATGGTTTTCTCAGGGTATATGCCCCGTAGTGGGATTGCTGGGTCATATGGTAGTTCTATTTGTAGTTTTTAAAGGAACCTCCATACTGTTCTCCGTAGTGGCTGTACCAATTCACATTCCCACCAGCAGTGTAAGAGTGTTCCCTTTTCTCCACACCCTCTCCAGCATTTATTGTTTCTAGATTTTTTGATGATGGCCATTCTGACTGGTGTGAGATGATTTCTCATTGTAGTTTTGATTTGCATTTCTCTAATGATTACTGATGTTGAGCATTCTTTCATGTGTTTGTTGGCAGTCTATATCTTCTTTGAAGAAATGTCTATTTAGGTCTTCTGCCCATTTTTGGACTGGGTTGTTTGTTTTTTTGTTATTGAGCTGTATGAGCTGCTTGTAAATTTAGGAGATTCATCCTTTGTCAGTTGCTTCATTTGCAAATATTTTCTCCCATTCTGAGGGTTGTCTTTTGGTCTTCTTTATGGTTTCCTTTGCTGTGCAAAAGCTTTGAAGTTTCATTAGGTCCCATATGTTTATCTTTGTTTTTATTTCCATTTCTCTAGGAGGAGGTGGGTCAAAAAGGATATTGCTGTGATTTATGTCATAGAGTGTTTTGCCCATGTTTTCCTCTAAGAGTTTGATACTTTCTGGCCTTACATTTATGTATTTAATCCATTTTGAGCTTATTTTTGTGTATGGTGTTAGGGAGTGTTCTAATCTCATATTTTTACGTGTACCTGTCCAGTTTTCCCAGCACCACTTATTAAAGAGGCTGTATATTGTCCACTGCACATTCCTGCCTCCTTTATCAAAGATAAGGTGACCATATGTGTGTGGGTTTATCTCTGGGCTTTCTAAACTGTTCCATTGATCTATCTTTCTGTTCTTGTGCCAGTACCATACTGTCTTGATTACTGTAGCTTTGTAGTGTAGTCTGAAGTCCAGTAGCCTGATTCCTCCAGCTCCGTTTTTCGTTCTCAAGATTGCTTTGGCTATTCGGGGTCTTTTGTTTCTCCAAACAAATTTTGAAATTTTTTGTTCTTGTTCTGTGTAAAATGCCAGTGGTAGCTTGCTAGGGATTGCATTGAATCTGTAGATTGCTTTGGGTAGTAGAGTCATTTTCACAATATTGATTCTTCCAATTCTAGAACATAGTATATCTCTCCATCTATTTGTATCATCTTTAATTTCTTTCACCAGTGACATAATTTTCTGCATACAGTTCTTTTGTCTCCTTAGGTAGGTTTATTCCTAGATGTTTTATTCTTTTTGTTGCAATGGTAAATGGGAGTGTTTTCTTGGTTTCACTTTCAGATTTTTCAACATTAGTGTATAGGAATGTCAGAGATTTCTGTGTATTTATTTTGTATCCTGCTACTTTACCAAATTCATTGATTAGCTCTAGTAGTTTTCTGGTAGCACTTGTAGGATTCTCTATGTATAGTATCATGTCATCTGCAAACAGTGACAGCTTTACTTCTTCTTTTCCCAATTGGATTCCATTTATTTCCTTTTATTCTCTGATTGCTGTGGCTAAAACTTCCAAAATTATGTTTAATAAGAGTGGTGAGAGTGGGCAACCTTTTGTTGTTCCTGATCTTAGTGGAAATGGTTTCAATTTTTCACCACTGAGGACGATGTTGGCTATGGGTTTGTCATATATGGCCTTTACTGTGTTGAGGAAAGTTCCTTTCTGCAGGGTTTTTATCATAAATTGGTGTTGAATTTTGTCAAAAGCTTTCTCTGCATCTACTGGGATGACCATGTGGTTTTTCTCCTTCAATTTTTTAATATGGTGTATCACAATGATGGATTTTCATATATTGAAGAATCCTTGCATTCCTGGAATAAACCCCACTTGATCATGGTGTATGATCCTCTTAATGTGCTGTTGGATTCTGTTTGCTAGTGTTTTGTTGAGGATTTTTTCATCTATATTCATCTGTGATATTGGCCTGTAGTTTTCTTTCATTGTGACAACCTTGTCTGGTTTTAGTATCGGGGTGATGGTGGCCTCCTAGAATGAGTTTGGGAGTGTTCCTCCCTCTGCTATATTTTGGAAGAGTTTGAGAAGGATAGGTGTTAGCTCTTCCCTAAATGTTTGATAGAATTCGCCTGTGAAGCCATCTGGTCCTGGGCTTTTGTTTGTTGGAAGACTTTTAATCACAGTTTCAGTTTCAGTGCTTGTGATTGGTGTGTTCATATTTTCTATTCCTTCCTGAATCAGTCTTGGCAGGTTGTGCATTTCTAAGAATTTGTCCATTTCTTCCAGGTTGTCCATTTTATTGACATAGGGTTGCTTGTAGTAATCTCTCATGATCTTTTGTATTTTTGCAGTGTCAGTTGTTACTTCATTTTCATTTCTAATTCTTTTGATTTGAGTTTTCTCCCTTTTTTTCTTGATGAGTCTAGCTAATGGGTTATCCATTATTTTTTATCTTCTCAAAGAACTAGTTTTTATTTTTATTGATCTTTGCTATTTTTTCCTTCATTTCTTTTTCATTTATTCCTGATCTGATCTTTATGATTTCTTTCCTTCTGCTAACTTTGGGGATTTTTTTCTTCTTCTTTCTCTAATTGCTTTAGGTGCAAGGTTAGGTTGTTTATTCGAGATGTTTTCTGTTTCTTAAGGTAGGATTGTATTGCTATAAACTTCCCTCTTAGAAGTGCTTTTGCTGCATCCCATATGTTTGGGTCATTGTGTTTCCATTGTAATTTGTTTCTAGGTATTTTTTCATTTCCTATTTGATTTCTCAGTGATCACTTCATTATTAAGTAGTGTATTGTTTAGCCTCCATGTGTTTGTATTTTTTACAGATCTTTTCCTGTAATTGATATGTAGTCTCATAGCATTGTGGTCAGAAAAGATAGTTGATACAATTTCAGCTTTCTTAAATTCACCAAGGCTTGATTTGTGACCCAAGATATGATCTATCCTGGAGAATGTTCCATGAGCACTTGAGAAGAATGTGTATTCTGTTGTTTTTGGAAGGAATGTCCTATAAGTACCACTTAAGTCCATCTTGTTTAATGTATCATTTAAAGCTTGTGTTTTCTTATTTATTTTCATTTTGGATGATCTGTCCATTGGTGAAAGTGGGGTGTTAAAATCCCCTACTATTAATGTCTTACTGTTGATTTCCCCTTTTATGGCTGTTAGTATTTGCCTTATGTATTGAAGTGCTCCTATGTTGGGTGCACAAATATGTACATTTGTTATATCTTCTTCTTGGATCAATCCCTTGATCATTATGAAGTGTCCTTCTTTGTCTCTTCTAATAGTCTTTAGTTTAAAGTCTATTTTGTCTGATATAAGAATTGCTACTCCAGCTTTCTTTTGATTTCCATTTGCATGGAATATCTTTTTCCATTCCCTTACTTTCAGTTTTTATGTGTCTTTAGGTCTGAAGTGGGTCTCTTGAAGACAGCATATACATGGGTCTTGTTTTTGTATCCATTCAGCCAGTCTGTGTCTTTTGGAGGGAGGATTTAATCCATTTACATTTAAGGTAATTATTGATATGTATGTTCCTATCCCATTTTCTTAATTGTTTTGGGTTCGTTATTGTAGGTCTTTTCCTTCTGTTGTGTTTCATGCTTAGAGAAGATCCTTTAGCATTTGGTGTAAAGCTGGTTTTGTGGTGCTGAACTCTCTCAGCTGTTGCTTGTCTGTAATGATTTTAATTTCTCCATGAAATCTGAATGAGATCCTTGCTGGGTAGCGTAATCTTGGTTGTAGATTTTTCTCCTTCATCACTTTATATATGTCCTGCCAGTCCGTTCTGGCTTGCAGAGTTTCTGCTGAATGGTCAGCTGTTAATCTTATGGGGATTCCTTTGTGTGTTATTTGTTGTTTTTTCCTTGCCCTTTTAAAATGTTTTCTTTGTATTTAATTTTTGATAGTTTGGTTAATATGTGTCTTGGCGTGTTTCTCCTTGGATTTATCATGTATGGGACTCTCTGTGCTTCCTGGACTTGATTAACTATTTCCTTTCCCATATTAAGGATGTTTTCAACTATAATCTCTTCAAATATTTTCACAGTCCATTTCTTTTCTTTTTTTTTTTTTTTTGGCAGTACATGGGCCTCTCACTGTAGTGGCCCCTCCAATTGTGAAGCATGGGCTCCAGAATCACAGACCCAATGACCATGGCTCACAGGCCCATCCACTCAGCAACATGTGTGATCCTCCCGGACTGGGCCACAAACCCGCATCCCATGCATCGGCAGGCGGACTCTCAACCACTGCGCCACCAGGGAAGCCCAAAGAGATTTATTTATTTACTTTTTTGTGGTACATGGGCCTCTCACTGCTGTGGCCTCTCCCGTTGCAGAGTACAGGCTCCGGATGCGCAGGCTCGGCGACCATGGCTCACGGACCCAGCCGCTCCATGGCATATGGGATCTTCCCGGACCAGGGCATGAACCCGTGTCCCCTGCATCGGCAGGCAGACTCTCAACCACTGTGCCACCAGGGAAGCCCTTGAGTATTTTTAACTTCATTTGTTGTGTTGTTCATCATTGCTTGTTTCATCTTTAGTTCTTCTAGATCCTTCTTAAATGTTTCTTGCATTTTCTCTATTCTATTTCCAAGATTTTTGATCATCTTTACTATCATTATTCTGAATTCTTTTTCAGGTAGACTGTCTATTTCCTCTTCATTTGTTAGGTCTGGTAGGTTTTTATCTTGCTCCTTCATCTGCTGTGTGATTTTCTGTCTTCTCATTTGGCTTATCTTACTGTGTTTGGGGTCTCCTTCTTGCAGGCTACAGGTTCATAGATCCTGTTGTTTTTGTTGTCTGTCCCCAGTGGCTAAAGTTGGTTCAGTGGGTTGTGTAGACTTCCTGGTTGAGGGTGCCTGTGTTCTGGTGGATGAGGCTGGATCTTGTCTTTCTGGTGGGCAGGTCCACGTCTGGTGGTGTGTTTTGAGGTGTCTGTGGACTTATTATGATTTTAGGCAGCCTCTCTGCTAACGGGTAGGGTTGTGTTCCTGTCTTGCTAGTTGTTTGGCATAGGGTTTCCAGCACTGTAGCTTGCTGGTTGTTGAGTGATCCTGGGTGTTGGTGTTGGTGTTGAGATGGAGATCTCTGGGACATTTTTTCCATTTGGTATTACATGGATCTGGGAGGTCTCTTGTGTACCAGTGTCCTGAAGTTGGTTCTACCAGCTCAGAGGCACAGCACTGACTCCTGGCTGCAGCACCAAGAGCCGTTCATCCACACGGCTCAGAAAGAAAGGGAGAAAAAGTAGAAAGAAAGAAAGAAATAGGATAAAATAAAATAAAGTAAGATGAAATAAAATAATTAAAATAAAAAGTAATTATTAAGAACAATTTTTTAAGTTAAAAAAAAAACGGATGGATAGAACCCTAGGACAAATGGTGAAAGCAAAGCTATACAGACAAAATCTCACACAGAAGCATACACATACACACTCACAAAAAGAGGAAAAGGGGAAAAAATCATAAATCTTGCTCTCAAAGTCCACCTCCTCAATTTGGGATGATTCCTTGTCTATTCAGGTATTCCACTGATGCAGGGTATATCAAGTCGATTGTGGAGATTTAATCCACTGCTCCTGAGGCTGCTGGGAGAGATTTCATTTTCTCTCCTTTGTTCGCACAGTTCCCAGGGTTCAGCTTTGGATTTGGACCCGCCTCTGCATGTAGGTCGCTGGAGGGTGTCTGTTCTTATCTCAGACAGGACAAGGTTAAAGGAGCCACTGATTCGGGGGCTAAAGCTTACTGAGGCTGGGGGGAGGGAGGGGTACAGTATGTGTGGCGAGTCTGTGGTGGCAGAGGCCAGCTTGACGTTGCATCAGCCTGAGGGGCACTGTGCGTTCTCCCGGGGAAGTTGTCCCTGGATCCCGAGACCCTGGCAGTGGCGGGTTGCACAGGCTCCCTGGGAGGGAGGTGTGGATAGTGACCTGTGCTCACACAGAGGCTTCTTGGTGGTGGCAGCAGCAGCCTTAGTGTCTCGCGCCCATCTCTGCCTCTGGATCTCCTTTAAGCAGCACTCTTAATCCCCTCTCCTCATATACCAGGACACAAAGAGGGAAGAAAAAGTCTCTGGCCTCTTCGGCAGGTCCAGACATTTCCCTGGATTCCCTACCAGCTAGCCTTGGTGCACTAACCCCTGCAGGCTGTGTTCATGCCGCCAACCCCAGTCTTCTCCCTGTGATCCGACTGAAGCCTGAGCCTCAGCTCCCAGCCCCACTCAACATGGCGG
Source organism: Mesoplodon densirostris (assembly GCF_025265405.1). Lineage (NCBI taxonomy): Eukaryota > Metazoa > Chordata > Mammalia > Artiodactyla > Ziphiidae > Mesoplodon > Mesoplodon densirostris. The sequence goes on along the minus strand of NC_082670.1, from coordinate 42,572,192 downwards.
GTGAACAGACAAGCCTCTTGGGCTGCTGAGTGCCAGTTGGCACCGATCCTCTGTGCAGGAATGTCTCCACTTTGCCCTCCGCACCCCTGTTGCTGTGCTCTCCTCCATGGCTCCAAAGCTTCCCCCTTCTGCCACCCACAGTCTCCGCCCATGAAGGGGCTTCCTAGTGTGTGGAAACCCTTCCTCCTTCACAGCTCCCTCCCACTGGTGCAGGTCCCATCCCTATTCTTTTGTCTCTGTTTATTCTTTTTTCTTTTGCCCTACCCAGGTACGTGGGGAGTTTCTTGCCTTTTGGGAGGTCTGAGGTCTTCTGCGAGCATTCAGTAGGTGTTCTGTAGGAGTTGTTACACGTGTAGATGTATTTCTGATGTATCTGTGGGGAGGAAGGTGATCTCTGTGTCTTATTCTTCCACCATCTTCCCCCTCTCCAGTTCACGTGTTTTTGGTGTTTTTATCTGCCTATTGATATAGCCTTACTGTGTATCCCATTCAGGACCAATGTCTGGAATTTATAAGGGAGTTTGAAGGCAGCACTTTTACTCTGGACCAGCTGGACCTAGACTGGGTTACCAGACCTGAACTGTCTTTTGGCCCTTAACTGTGATGTTTTGGTGTTTTGATGTTTCTAGAACTTCCATTTCATTATTTATAAATTGTAGCTAAAAATAATTGCTTTGCAGAAAAATTGTAAGTACTGGGAATGAAACATAAGAGCCAAGCTAGAACAGAAGTAGATATATTCGATCAGTGGTACCCTAGACAAATTCCAGAGAGTAGATCTGGGGCTGAAAAACCTTGCCTAGTGTCTACCTTTCATTTTAATGCCAGACTGTTCAATGATTTTTCAGTAGTCCTATGATGACAACATGATAATCATCAGAGTCTCAATAATATTAAAATAAGAGCAATCCATTAGGCAGGTTCTTCAAGGTGATACACAGCTTCTATTTTTATGAACAATTATTATGCTTCATACTGTTTTCATAAAGAACAAAAACACTTTTAGCATTATAGAGCTTTATGAAACCTGAGATATAAGTCAACTCTCTCATTTTGGGGAGGAAGAACTTGAAGCCCAAGGAAGTTACGTGACTTGCACAATGACTTCACAGCCAGAACTGAAATTCAAGTTTCCAAGCTTTTCATGCAAGGGTTCTTCTTTTATTTTTAATAAATAACCAAACAGATTACATTAAAACTTGAAACTCATAAATTCTATAAATGATTGATAATACTGGAGGTAAACACAATGATCTTACCTGTAGGAACCATACATAACTTTCTGGCAGTCAATTAACAAAAATTTCTGTTCCATTTTTCCATGAAATTTTGCTCCTGTTTTGGAAAGATAATCTTGGCCTTTTACTGTCCGCACTCGGATATTCTAGAATTGCATGTAAATATAAAGTAAAAATTATGGCTAGAAAGGGGATATTTTGAAAAGTAAAATATGTCATCGTAAAACCTTAGTAACCAAAAAAGTACATATGAAATAATTTTTTTAAAACATATAACAACAACAACAAAAATAGTGAAAAGCACATTTTAAAACACCATCCAAAAAAGAAGTACTCAAGGAAAATGGTCACTTAAAATAATGTATTTTATCATAATTTACATCAGTTACACAGGATGGTTCTATAAGTCACTTAGGGTCTTACTGCAAGAGCCCATTTCAGGTTATAGTAGCATGATAACAAAATAACTAAGATTAAAATCCACCTGTCTTTTAATAAGTCAAACATCACTGAAAACACTATGCTAAACGACTGTGACAAGCAATATCCACTGAATGAAAGATTATCACTCAAGCCAGTCGTTTCAAGGTTGTAAATTAATTATGACTGGCAGCAAAGTTAACACAGAAGCTTAAGTGCCCCACCATCAAGAAAAGCATCCTATAAAACCATCACAAAGATGGTGAAGTCACAGTCTGAAGAGTACAAGGGACCCTTTTTGTGGTCACCACCTTAAATATATGGTGTACATTTAGAGTAATATAATTTAACCTGCCTTACATTCAATGACTGAGATAAAGATAAAATAGTTGAAGAAAACAAAACAAAGCATGAAATATTTACTCTGAAACGTTGAACTTGACAGCCCTGTTTCTCGGTCATACTTAGGAAATGATTAAAGTTTGACTCATCAAGCAGAATGTACACAGATATCCCTCTAGTTGATGCCTCCACTATTTCTTTGAAAATGTCCACGTCTGTAAATATGTCCATCACTAAAGCAATGACCTGTTAAAGATAAGAATATGAAACAATTTTAGATACCCAATAGAGAAAGAACTAGAAATTGCTTGCTTTCAGGAAAAATTGGACAAAATAGAAAATAGTTCAATGCATAATATATATATATATTTATATATAAACGTATACACAAATATTTGTGCAGTTTTCTAAAATAGAAGATAGAAAAGTATATTGAAAATAAACAAACTATATACATATTTGTAACACTAAGTAATTTCATACTAGCTTTAAGTCAAAGGGAATCTTCATTTCAGTAGAATGTTGAGTGAAGGGCAGATCCAAATCACGGCAATCAAGGTTGCCTGTCGGGTGAATGGAGGGGACAGGTAGATAGAGGGTAGAAATTGGTGCTACAGTTTTCATGGGAAATATTTTCAGGGAAAAGCAAGATTTCTGTAACTAGTTAAGAATAAAAGTCTTGGAGAACTAAGACAGAGAAAAAGAATCTAGAAATAGAAATATAGCTAAGAAAGGACCAAAGATAAGAAACGGGATAAGAAGATTTGAAGACCAGAAAATTAAATACATATGCTTAAAATTAGCTTAGCAGACAGAACAAGTAAAAGAAAACAAAATGGATAAAAAGATATGATTAAAAAGGTAAATGCAGAGAGAAATATCCTAAGGAACAGGCCCCTAAAATGGAGACAGTCCAAGTTAACTGTTGGAAACAGAACCATTATTGCCTTTGAGAAGCAGCGGGAGTGAAATGATGCTGAAAGAAAGGGAAATCATTCGACTGACTATATGCCAGATGAGAAGGACAGAAGCCCTGCCCTTTGTGAAGCTTACAAAGTGGGGGAAGAAACCACAAGCAATACAGAGAAGAGGTAAATTATGTGATAAGCTATAAGATGATGTTTACTGGGAAAAAATTAGAGCAGGATAAGGGGGATTCACAGTTCTCTGGAAATTAAGAAGTAGGGGTTTGGGGCTTTCATGGTAAGCCTCTCTGAGAAAATGTCCTTTGAGGCAGTCCTCAAGATGGATATCCCGAGGAAGCATGTCCCAGGCATGGGGACCCAGCAATGCAAAGTCCTATATCAGGTTCAAGTAACTGAAAGGGCAGAAATAAAACAAGAAAGGGAGAAACTAATCACAACGCCTTGAAGGCATTATAAATCCTTCAGTGGTTTTTCCTGAATAAGAGTGTAAGCTGTTGAGGGTTATTATTGAAGTAATAATATGGTCTCATTTATGTTAGAAAAAGATTGTTCAGGCTACTGTGATAAGAACAGACTTTAAGGCTGGAAGGCAGGGTGGAAACAGGGAGGCCAGTTAGAACTATTGAAGCAATTCCAGTGGGAGGTGATGGTGGCCAGGACCAGATGGTACTGGTATCAGCCACTATCAGTGATGAGGAGAAATCGTCAGCACTGGCTATTTTGAGCCAAAAGGACTTCTAGATGGACGGAATATGGGATGTGTGAGAAAGAGGGGGAAAAAGAGGATGACTCTAAGATTTTTCAGCTCACCAACCTGAAGGACAGAGTTGTCATCAGCTGAGATAGGGGAGGGTACAGCTACACTAAATTTTAGGTAAAAGACTGAAAAGGCAAGTTAAGTTTGAGGGACTTCAATATTCAAGTGTTATAGGGAGGTCTAGGCCAGAGCTGTCAACTGGGTGTTGTAGTGTAGAGATGACAATTAAATCCAAGTCATCCAGGGAGATTGGATGAATAGTTAGGATATCTAGTACAAGAGGGGCTAGCAAAGGAAGACTAAAAGAAGGGGTATCCTGAGAGGCAAGTTAAGACAGGGTATCAAGAAGAAGGGTGTCCTCAAGAGTGTCATACCCTACTGCAAGGTCAAGTGACATGAGGATTAAGCATTCATCAGATTTAGTAATATACAGGTAATTGATGGCATCACAGTGTAGTTTTAGTGGAGTGGTGAGAGCAAAAGCTTTCTTGGGAGGTGTTTAATAGGGTTTGAGAGGACAAAGTATATTAAAAGAGCCTAGGAGTGCTATATAGAATGCTAACTTTAAATGACAGTTATAAACACACTTATTTACCCTCTTTGTGTAAACATTCCCTGCAACATTTATGTGTATGGTTTTTATCAATCTTTGTGGTTTTCCAAACTGGTGTACAGTCAGTATAATTATTAGAAAGCAGACTTCTTTTTAATTAAACATATTTCATTACAATAATTAGTCTGTGTACTCATTAAGTAGAATTATCTATCATTTTCTTCTAAACACTGGATTTGTTTCACAGCCCTAAACTCTCTCAGGGATCCTCCCACACCAAGTACTTATTAACCTCAGATACTGAAAGTTATCTGCAGGTATAGGTAACTCTTTTTGAGTAATCTGGCTACGGTGAGAAGCAGAAAAATAGAGCAGTAGCTGTGGGTAAAGCTGGGTCAAGAGAAGTTGTATTTTTTGTTTTGTTTTAAGGTGAGAGAAATAACAGCAGGTCTGTGTGCTAATGAAATGCTCTAGTAAAGAGTGAAAATCAGTGATGCAAGAGATGGTGGGAGGTGGGATGGGGAAACAAGGGATTTCTGGAGGAAGGTTTTTGAGCAGGCAATAAAAGACAGGATCTAGTGCAAAAAGATAATTAGAGCACAGGGAATAAAGATCTGCAAAAGATCATTGTACTACCAAGCCAGAAGGCCAGGTACAAGGTGCAGGTGCTGGTGGAAGTACAGATGTGGAGGGGCTATGGATGTTCTCCTCTGAATAACGCCACTTTCTCAGTGAAATGGGAGGCAAGGTCTTCAACTGAGAAGACCTTGGATTATGGAAGATACATTAGCGGTATGAGGAAAGGGGGTTAAGTAGTCAGCTAGGAGGGTAGAAGAGGGAACGGACTACAGAATAGAGTGTGACTGCAGGGTGGCATTAAGGACCCACCAAGTCATACATTTAAAATCAGACCAGTCAATGTGGTTGAGAGCTATTCTCTCTCACCAAGGAACAAAAATTGTCAAGAAATGAGAAGGAAAGAAATGCCCTGGGAATAGACACATGGCAACGACAGCTAGGATAATATACTGGATACATTGCAAGTATGTCATAACATGAAGAAGGTCATGGATAATATATGATTTAATCCAATAAGATGTTAGAACAAAATACTGGGCCATGTTCAAATTATACAAGATGATGACATTGTTTAAACTACCAGTGAAATATACTTCAGTCAGATTTTCTTCAGGAAGAACAATTTCAATCACTCTAATGGCCTCATGTGATCCTTTCCTTATTTATAAATGGTATGAGGTGGCAGGAGAAGGGAGAAGCTAGTTAGAACAGCCTCACCTGTGTCTTGTGCATATTCTCTATAAAATAGAACGTGAAAAACCTTCAATCACATCCACAATTATTAATGAATGCATTTATATACAATAATGAGTGATGTCATGGTGTATGGACATTGAGATAAAGAAATGAAAATGTCCATTTTATAAACTTATTTTACAAAATAACTAAAAAAACCCCATATGTCTGGAGCAGTCTAGCACTAATTTTTTTTTAACTAGAAAGGAATTTTTTAAAATAAAGAAACATCATTATACTACATGGTATTCTTTGTAAAAAATTAATCAGTATATCTAAAGAATTTATTTTTAATTTGTCTGATAGTCTCCTGTAACAAATTACTTGAGACTTTGGAAATGAACAAAAACTCATGACCAGATAAATAAAGGGTTTTGTTCCTAAAAAGTAATTGAAGTCACTCAGCCAATGGAAGATTCTAGCACATAAAAGGTAGAACAAATGACAGTCCCTCTTGCATGACAGATAACACAATGCATCAGGATCTGGGAGACCAGATTACACATCTTTGACAAGTTTATGTGATATCAATGGAGTCAGGTACTTTATCAGGATTTCTGGTTCCCAGCACCCAGTAGATATCTTGAAAACTTATATAAAGTCTACAGAAAATTTCAGCTGTGCCAAGAAAGGCAAAATAAAATGTAGTTTTTTTTTTTAAATTTAATAGTGGGTTACATTCATGGAAAGGAATGATAATTAGAAATGAGGTATGTCAAACCTGATCTGAAGGCGTTACACTCCCAGCTAGTTAACTAAATCACACTGTGCTGTAGAAATAACCACAATGACTATATATAATGAAATAAAAATGATATACCTGATTAGTATAAGGCTTTTCAAAATGTACATTAATTGATTTCATAAGTCAATACAGAAATCAGTTACATTAAATGGTATTCATTAAACTACCATGTTATATAATTTTAAACTTCTTCTCTTGTTTCTTCATTAATTACTGTTTTATTCTTGTTTGATAAATTGAAAAAGTAAACAAACAAATGCATTCATCAGCAACATGAGACTTAGAAAACTTTCAGGAAGATATTCTGAGTGACTTTTAAGATTTGAGTGAAACTTTTCATCTTTTAGTAGTTTCAGAGAAACTGATGCAAGGATATGAGTTTCCACTTATATTTCTCACAGTAGTAAATTTTCCTGAAGTGACCTGGCCACACTGAACTAAAATAATATTAAAATTGAATATTAAAATAATATAAACAGTGACAATAAATTTATGATAACTTCATATTCATGATACAATTTAAGCTCATTTAGGAAAGTAAATAATGAGTTGTTATGTAATTCAGAGAAAGGGGAGAAAAAGCTCTAAATGTACATGGTTGTTAGGGTGGCTTCCCAGTAGAATGAAATATACTACCAGGGCTTCATGAATAAGCCTTAAATAATGAATAAAGATTATTTTTAACCATCCAAGCTGGAAGACTAGCATTATAGAAATAGAGGCAAAAATTAGAATGATGGTAACAGTAATATTTTAATAAACGTTTATTGAATTAACCTAAAGTTAAACACAAAGATTATCACACTTATGAATACGGAACAAATTTACTTAGGATTTATCTGCATAACTGCTATGAAGGATCTTGAAAATCTGACACATGTTTAGATTTGATCTTGCAAGCAATATAAATCCTGAAGAGGAAAATATGTGCACAAAATAGTATCTTGGGAAAATGTATCTGATAGCAAAATTCATATTGAAAATATCTAAATTCTAATGACTCATATTGACTAAAGAGGATCATGAAGCCCTCTTTTTATGGTAATGTTATAAGTGCAGTGAAATATTTTTTAAAATGTGAGGTAGAAACCAATGACAAGAAAAATGAAAAGTATGATAGATTTGATAGAAAATGTTCATCACAATATTGACACTGAATTACTTGCATTTCCTTAGAAATATGGCTCACCATCTTCAGAATTTTAATTTTGAAACCCATACTGTTTTTTCCACTATAATCCATTAAGATAGAACACTATTAGCAATATGATTTTATATGACCTAGATACTGAAAGAAATGTAAGTACACCTTGGGTTAATGATCTATAGTCACAGAACTGTCAGTATTACCCTCAAAATTGAAAAAGTGAATATTATACCTTTTATGCTTCAAACTACTATGCACCATTTGAAAGAATTTGGACTTCCTTAGTAATTGCCTACATATATACAGGAAGATTTACCTTTTTCCAACAGAAGGAACGCTAATAAGGAGTTCAAATTAAAAAAAATCAACAAAGCTTTTTAATAACCATATCTATAATAAAATTCAACACAACTAGAAAACCTTAAGAACTGAGTAATAGAAATCAAGGGAAATGATCACTTAGGAAATATATATCTCTGAGTCTGTAATGCCTGTTAAAAGCAATGTGCTAAATGGATTTCAGAAAAAAGAGAGCCCGATATTAAGAATAAGTGCTTTTGTTCCTTATCCTTCTGCAGCTTAAATAAAAGTATCCATTTTCATATATAATATACTGTATGCACTATAATATTGTTTAGTAAGTTTAAGCTTTACATAATGAATGCCATCACTTTTGTACATATATAAGCATCTATACTAGTAGCTAAATTGATATCAACTGGTTTGGTCTGCCATAAATTGTGTAACTTTTGGAAAGTCAGTGAAATGATTCTGAGTCTCACTGACCTCTATTATATATTAAATAAATCACAGACGATCGTGTGTACTAAATTCTAAAATTCTTTGTTTCAGTAACTATTCATTCACTCCCAATTACCCAACAATTGGATTAAAACATGCATTGTACTTAGCTTGTAAAAATCTCACCAACCACTACCTGGTGAAAGTGAAAAACAAACAAGCAAAAATCCTGGGTATTGTACTAAAATTCAATAGAAGATGTAAGGGGGAATGTTTGGGCTGTGTTATGGCTACAATATAAATCTGTAGAAGTAGTACATACGTTTGACAACTCAGAAGTGTTGCATAATTATTGATATTTCCCTCCCTTTCTGCATTGTGCTACATGATTGAAAGTACTTATACACCGGTATTATGGACTGAATGTTTGCATCTTCCAAAAATGCATATTTTGAAATCCTGAACAGGCTTAAAAAAAAAAAAAAAAAAAAACAGCAAGAAGAGCCATAGTCTTTTTAGTGATTTCACAGTTCAGCCCTCTTACAAGTTCTCATTTCCCCAGCACTTCCAAAAAGTGACTTCTCCTGAAACTTGGCCTTACAAGGGTTCTGAGCATGGCCCCCCAAGCCAAGGTGTCAGAATCTAGATCTTGGCAAACTGACCAAAGTAACTTGGTTTCCTGAGACTCTTAGGAGATCTCCTATAACCTGTAGCATAACTATCTATTGGCTTGGAATAACTATTATCTTATCTAAATTTTTCCAATATAAAGGGATGTCTGTCAGGAAGAAAGGAGTGAAGGGCACTGCAGGTGGAAAGATAAAGAGGGAAGAAAGGAATAAGAATCTATTACTAGTTGTGTTGGGAAAATTGTAGAGTAGCACTTAAAGGGAAGGAAATGTTTGGGTAACAGGAGCTGAAGTATTAGGAATACTCACCAGGAATAGCATTAGAACCCATTTTGCTGGGACATAGAAATCTGCTGAGGAGGAGTTAGCCATAAGGCTAGAAAGATTAGAAAGGTCAATTTGGCCAAGATTGTAGAGGGCAGCCCTTGCACGCCAGGCTAACTACAGATTCCATAAGGCACAATGGGGAAGGATGTAAAGCTTTTCGCCAAAGAATTATGTGATTGGAAAAATAATTAAGAAGATTAACATGTTAGTATATATGGGATGAGTGAGAAACTGGAACATCTACCAGTAAGTAGAGGAGTTAGGAGGTTTCAATCCTTATGCAGCATGAATGTGTAAGATCCCAATGTGAATGAAGGCAGCAGGAATAGAAAGAAGGGATGGAGGTAAAGCTGCAAAGGATGACTTGACAAGACTCAGTGGCTGAGTGCTTGAGAAAGACAACAGAGAGAGGCTAGTCAGGGCTCATCAGGTATTAGAGACCTAAATTACATGGAGAATTATTGTACCATTATAAGAAAATTTAAAATTTGAAAGGAGTATTTGTATATAAGGAAATTCAAAACAACGTGATAAACACCATGCTACATGCTAAAATGTTGTACTCTTTGTTTTTTCCTATCTACCTATTTATCTATTCATCCATCCTTTCATCTATGCTTTTTTTTTAATTAGCCATTGAAACTTAAGTGTTTTTAGGCATACAGGAAAAGTTGGGTGGACATCAAAGGAATAAAATAGGAAAGAGGTAATACAGTTGATGGCATACAATCTCGGTGGAGTCAGAATGGGATGGCATGAGCAGAGGAGGAAGAGTTTGCCTTAGAATTAGGTTCTACGGATGTGCTAAGACTACAGGGAAGAAGAGAATGAGTACTAACTGCAAGAAAAGTTTTGATGGTGTATAGGGTATTGTGAGAGGAGGAAAGGGAAACAGATTAGGTGACTGTCACTGGATGCCCTCAGCATACACTTCATGATTGGAGGTAAAGACTTCCTCTGGGGCTGTGGTCAGTGAAGGCTCAGACTGTGGGCTTGCATGGGAATGAATAAGGTCCAGAACAGTTGCTCTGAGGAATACAGTACAGAGTTAACAGGAAATTCAAAGTTATGCAGTATAACAGTGAGAGGCCAAATGAACTTTTTTTTTAATGTAAACTTGAAATTGACTTTTTAGCAAGTTTTTGAGAAATTTTCCATCAACATTCAACAAATGTCAAAAGACATTTAGGTAACAGAGAAATTTCAATACTGACTAGGTATTTAATAATAATGCGTGTTTAAGGTTTGATAATTTATTCTCTTTAAAAAGCCCTTTTTTTTAGAGAATTATATTGAAGCAATTACAGATGAAATGAAATAATCTGTTACATGTGATTTTCTTCAACTTAATTCAGCAGCAGTGGGGGACACGGAGGAAACAAAATTGAACACAAGTTGATAATTAATGAAACAGGGTGGTGGGTACATGAGGAATCATTATATTCTCTCTTCTTTTATATACGTTTGAACGTTTCCAAAGCTAGATGATAAGTAATCAAGAAACTATCTAAACGTTCACTCCATCCATCGTATGCCTTTTTCTCACTCTTTTCTATTTTTATCTTTTTAGCTAAGATATCATCCTTGCTAAATTTCCCCTTTATTTTTGTACTCCTTCTTCCTAAGTCACTCTTCAGTGTTTCCTTTACTTTCACAAATATCTGTCCCTACATATCTCTCTGATTCTGTCATTTTTCTAGCGAGGTGAACTAAGAGAAGAACATAAACTTTTTGAGCCTCAAATTTCTCATCTATAAAATCAAGTGAATAACTCCTATTCTGTAGGATTGTTGGGAAAATTGAGATGTTGTATATCAAGTCTGTAATAAGTGGCCCATGGTATAGGATGTTACATAGTATAAGAACATGACAAAGGATCACTGAATAGTTGTTACTATTAATAAAAATGTGGGTGATAACAGAGTTTGAATAATAGACATTTTGTTATATTTGAAGAAAATTTTATAGTCCCTAATTTAAAGAGATTAGTAAAGTATTTCACATGTTTCAAGCCATTATTTTCTTAATTTATAGCATTGGCCTTAACCAAATATTCCCCAATAATTAAAACAACAATTACAACAAAACAGAACAAAACTTTCTCTTCATGTTTTAAGAGGCTGCATTATTTACTTGAGCAATAACTGTGTTACTTTAATGTCAACAATTAATTAACCTGACAAAAAAATCAAACGTACCACATGGCAAAAATACCACAGGTCCTACTTATTCAATAGTAATTTCCATCTGGATAAGAAACTTGAATATCAAGGTATCAAGGAGTTACACAAAAGTTATGAAATATTGCAGTAGCATTTTTGCATTTAGTATGTCTTTCCTATGTCTTTATAGTCAAGTTATATGCACCTAATCCTCTGTTTATTTAACTCTACTACTCTCTTTTCTCTCTTGGATATTTTTTTTCACCACTAGCTTCTGAGAATTGTGTATTATTTTTCACTTTAGATGCCTGAAAGTTGAAAGGACACATACCTTTGGTGGTAGGGAAGAGTCATTCTAAAAGCTAAGAGACAGGGGAAATAATTTAATATTCAGGGGCTCATCAAGCTAAATTGAAAAACGTTAACCGCATTACCTAGAATATTTCCTGAATAATCCCTCTCCCAGGTTTCTTAAGTATTTTGAACACCTAATGATACTCCAGGTTTCTTAAGTATTTTGAACACCTAATGATACTCATTCTCCTCAGATAAACAATATACAGGCACAAAACAGCAAATGTTTTTCAACTGGGCTACAGAAACAAGATGCAGGTTTCCTATTTTACTAGCAACTATGTTATTTTCAAGTCTTCATTAATATGATTAAAATCTCTTTGTGAGAATCTTCCCTTTCTCTGCTGAGAAAATTCTAAAGTATAATTTATTTATTTTCCTTATATAAGTTCAGAAGAAGGAACTTGTCAGAATTCTAGGTTGAAAGTCTGTTTCACTTTATTACATATTTTATATCTGAAATTTGAGGTTTTATCAAAAGGAAACTGTCTTTATCAAAAGCTGAAATAGTCACATTTATTCCAAACATTTTTATTAACTTAAACCAAATTGTTTTATCTGTAAAATTAAGGAAGGTACATGTCCTTACATATCACCCTTGATTAATATTCTACATAAATATGTTATTGAAAAATAAAATGTTTCATATAACTATATCCTCAAGCAGCTGGTAAAGCTATAGATTTTGGCAAAATGGAAATTAATGATTAAAGAAGAGGAATAGAATGAGATGAGGACAAAAGAGGAGAAAAACTATACAAAAATTCTCTTGGAGTAATACATTAAATTTGGTTCTTATACCAAATTTGGAAAATGACATTTGAAAAGTCATTTAAACTCTAAGTATTTCCAAAGGCCAAATAATTTCATCTTTTACATATAAGGACACAAATAATATTAAAAATGTACTTCCATTCTAACAAAATTCAAGTTGGAGTTTCAATCTGGGCCAGTGAAATATTTTTGAAACAACTTAAATATGTCTGTAATTTGGGTTTCTTGAGACTTAATTTTTGAAAATAGATCAAATGGCAAAAGAAAAGTACACTGGATAAGCATTAAAACATTCAGATAAAGAAAAAATATATCCAAATCTTTTTTTTTTTTTTTTTTTTTTGCGGTATGCGGGCCTCTCACTGTTGTGGCCTCCCCCGTTGCAGAGCACAGGCTCCGGACGCGCAGGCTCAGCGGCCATGGCTCACGGGCCCAGCCGCTCCGCGGCATATGAGATCCTCCCAGACCGGGGCACGAACCCATATCCCCTGCATCGGCAGGCGGACTCTCAACCACTTGCACCACCAGGGAGGCCCCCAAATCTTTAAAATATGAAGCAGTTCAGTAAGAAATCTAAACTTAAGCTTTTATTATTGAGCTGATCAAAGGCAACAGAAAGCCTGTGGATTGATAAGGAGACCAAAGGAATCTGTCATCTGAGAAGAGTGTAGAAAAGGGGTATGCAGAACGCTCTCGTGAATTTAATGATCTGATAGGAGGGAACACTGTCAATGACCTATTTAGTTTCAAATTAAATTAAATTAAATTAAAGAAATTAAAGTTTCATGAACATCTAGAAAAGATTTCCAACCACACTTTCTCAGATAGGCTAATTATTCAGTTAAAAGATCATCTCACATTTTTTTTTAGACATAATGCTAGATTACTCTTTTTTACTTTGAAATCAAACTTCCTAAGTAAAATTTAGGAGCATTTCTTTCAATTCTAGTATCTGGATCAGAAAGTAAACTAACAAGTGGTTAGCAACATTCCTATGACATGAAAAAAATGTGTAAAATATTTTTCATAATTAGACACACACACATGGGGAGGGGAGAGGGAGACAGAGAGAGAGAGTGATTGATTATCTGTCTCGTTCTCTCTACCTCCAGGGGAAAAATTACAAAAAAACAGACTAAGAAAGGGAAAATTGCAACAATTTCACAATTATGCCAGGGACAATGGCATTTTCTTTTCTTCTTGGTATATACATAATTTTTACAAAACTGACATTATTTATGTAATGTGTATGCCATATATTTGTCATTCTAGAATATTCTCCTATTAACAAACTGTCATAACATCACATGTTCAGAAAAGACAGTTCTCCAAAGCAGTGTGAAGAATGTAGTCTGAACACAGAAGGACCGACTAGGAATCTGCTGCAAAGGTCCAGAACCTGATTGGCAAAGTAGGTTATATCATCCAGAGGTCTGCCAAGAAAATATATTTCCCTAAGAGTTTTCAGTGTTGAGAAATTAATGAAAATATTTACAGAAGTGTGGGTACGGTTAACGGAACTGACTATAGAGACAAACAGGGAGAGAGCAAGAGAAAAACAAACAGCAAATAAACTTCTCTCCTGCTGGTGTTCACTCTCCTGCTGGCACCTCCCACTGAGCATTGTTTCCTGATCAGGGAGGAGGTGGCAAGGACACCCAGGTGATGCAGTCTATGGCATCAGCATTTGAAAAGCAAAGAGGGGCAGAGAAAGGTGGAAAACAGATCTGGGGTGGGTGGGGATAGAGGATAATGTACTCAGGGATGTAGAATGGAGGCCAGGTTTCAGAGATATTTAAGAAGTAGGCGGCAAAAATACAATGTGACCGGCAGCTGGATGGTGGGGTCATGAGTAGAATATACTTCCGGATAACTTCCAGATTTCTGGATTGAATGACTGACTGGTTGGTGTAGTCAATGACAGACACAGGCAGTTGGGAGGTTGGAAAGGAGGAGGCTGGCTTTGGGTCTATTGAGTGTCAGTCATCTCTGACACATGGAAACCCTTACAGGCTGTGGGTTGTCAGGGTCTGGGATTCAGGAGAAAGCTTCTGGCCTCCAATGTTACAAATTTCCAGCCATCATTCAGACTATTTAAAAATATGTAATTTATAGAATCAAATGTAAATTCCTTACAATGGCATGCAAGGTCTATCACAATCTGAATGCCTTTTCTTCTTCGTTTCATGCTTCACTCCATCTTCCATGCATCCCACTCTGATGGCCACGTGCTTTCACATCATGCTTGTGCAGTTCCTTTTGTCTAAACTCCCATGTTCTCCTTCTTTATGAAAATCCAATTCATCTCTCAAGGCCTAGCTTACCTGCAGACATCTTTCACAAAGCCTCTGCTAATTCCCTGAGCCTAAATAAACGGCATCCCAACTTATGCTCCATCTATGGTGTTTAATACATTTAGCATAGCATTTATTTCATCAGCCTTGTGGCTCACTTATTACTTTCAAGGGAGTAATAAACTAGTGGAGGGTGGGGAAAATACACCTTAGTCATTTTGTATCCCCATCAACTTAACAATACAACTCAATAAAATTTATTAAATTATTCATGTTTTCTCTAAAGCATCAAATACTGTTATTTTCAAATAGTAAACAAGCAAATTTAAAAATGAATATTTACAGTTCTAATTTGAATTCCTAAAGATTCCTATCATTTTCTAAATAAAGCACTGTCTCAGAAATCTTTCATGGTACTTTTCATTTACAATTTACCAAGTCTGGGAAGGAGGTGGGTTGGAACACATGGACTGATGTTATTACTGTGTTTGCTGGTCTTCTGTTACTGGGCAATATTTTATGTATGTACACCTGTATGAAATAGCAAGATGACTCATGAAGATCATCTGCCTGCTATTCAAATGAACTATGTCCTGAAATCTATCCTAAATGGCACAGATAATAAAGGTAGAAATCACGGGTCCTAGTAAGTGCAGAATAATAACATTTGCACTGTGGAAGGTGTTAGTAAGAATCATCTTTCTCAAAATGGCTCATTTGAGTTGGGCTGGATAAATAGTATTTCACACGAGTGACATCAGCAACAAAAAGTTAAAGATCATGGAAACTAAAGTATTTATTTAAGATCACACAGTAAATGATGAAACAATGGCTAGAACTGATTTTCTTCTAGTTCAGTACTCTGCCATCAGGCCATATGCCCCCAGACCCTGCCTGAATCAGGGGAAAATGTGTATACCTGAGGAGGTTCAAGAACTTGGTTCCAGACCATCTCTTTTGGTAGAATCCAGTTTGGTCCCAGAGGTGTGGTTAATTTCTGTGAAAATGATGCTCTATTTTAACTATATAATGTTAAATAAACATTTTAAAAAGTAAAAAAAAAATAGTGAGAGGCAAAGAACAGTTTGATGCAGGGTTCCATTCTTGAAATACAACTTTACCCCATGTTCTGAATCTTGTCTAAAAGTTCTGACAATCTCCATAATATTATCATTGGGTTAAGCTAGTATTAAATTCTACTTTGTCTCTACAGTCTATCTCGAGCTATATCTGAGCCACTATGGGATAGAATCTTAATCTGAGAGGTTCTACTCCAAATGTATATAAAACCCACCTCACACCTGTCAGAATGGCTATCATCAAAAAAACAAGTTAATAAGTGTTAGTGAAGATGTGGAGAGAAGGGAACCCTCATGCACCATTGGTGGGAATGTAAATTAGTGCAACCACTATGGAAAACAGTATGGAGACTCCTCAAAAATTTAAAAATAGAGCTACCATATGATCTAACAATTCCATGCCTGGTTATTTATCCAAAGAATACAGAAAGAATAACTCAGAAGGATATATGCATCCCTATGTTCCTTGCAGCACTATTTACAATAGCCAAGACCTGGAAACAACCTAAATGTCCATCAACAGAAAGTGTGATATACATGTACAATGGCATATTACTCAGCCATAAAAAAACGAATTAAATCTTGCCATTTATGATAACATAGTTGGACCTAGAGGGTATTAGTCTAAGTGAAATAAGTCAGACAGATAAAGACAAATACCATATGATATTATTTACATGTAGACTCCAAAAAACAAAATAAATGAACAAACATAACCAAACAGAAAGAGAGTCATAGATACAGAGAAAAAACACGTCGTTGTCAGAGAGGAGAGGGTTGAGGGGAGGGACATAGATGAAGAAGATTAAGAGGTACAAACTTTAAGTTAAAAAAATAAATGAGTCACAGATATGAAATGTACAGTGTGGAGAATATAGCCAATAACTATGTAACATCTTTGAATGGTGACAGATGGTAACTAGACTTATCATGGTGATCATTTTGAAATGTATAGCAATATCAAATCACTACGCTGTGTACCAGGAACTAACATAGTAGTGTAGGTCAATTATACTTCAAAAACAAACTCATAGAAAAAGAGATAAGATTTGTGGTTACCAGAGGCAGGAGATGGGGTGTGAAGAGGGGAGGAGGAATTGGATGAAGGTAGTCAAAAGATACAAACTTCTAGTTGTAAGATAAAAAATATAAGGGATTCAATGTACAACCTGATAAATATAATTAAGACTCCTGTACGTTGTATATGAAAGTTATTGAGAGTAAATCCTCAGAGTTCTCATTACAAGGAAAAACTTTTTTTCTGTTTAATTTTGTATCTATATGAGATGCTGGGTGTTCACTAAACCTATTGTGGTCATCATTGCATGATGTATGTTAACTCAAATCATTATGCTGTACACCTTAAACTTATACAGTACTGTACATCAATTCTATCTCAGTAAAACTGAGAGGAAATTGTATATAAGCCACTATGGATGATTTCAATACATGCACAACTTATATGAGATATGAAAATTATGGCTAGATTTTTTTTCTTAAAAAGTATAGCTGAAAAGTGGTTATTTGAAAAATCCATCTCATTAATTAGTTTAAAAATTAAAAATCAAGTAATCAAAATAAAACATATGTTTGTCCATAATAAAATATACAGAATATTTTAAATAAGACAGGTTTCAGAGCATTTAAAGGAGTTCTTGGTGGCAGAACTGTGCTCTAGGGATATTTCTCAAAATGGAAGAATCTCGCCAGGTAAGGAACCATACTGCAAAAGTAAAAGAATGGCTCATGAAAGAAATTGCTTAGTTTCTACTAAAGAAATGGAAGAAAAAATAAAGTGGGATAAGACTATAAGGGGTTTGAAGGTCAATGAAATCACTGAATACAATTCTATTAGTAGACTAACTTTTAGCAGAATCTTTGCCAGCATTTGCCAGGCTTTTTTTTTTTTTTTCTCTCATGAAATGCCAAGAAGGCAGAGATTTCCATTTGGTCAATAAATGAAGTAGCAAGAGCTGCCTCATATTTCACAAGTGTCAAAGTCCATTAATTTTTTCTTCCTCCAAATTTTGGTAAAGGAGAGCCTTAAATAAGTAATGGATTTTCTTTCATGACAGGTTCTATGTCACATCTGTTCAATGCCATTCCTTTGATAAAAATCATATGGTGACTCAAGCTAAATATGTCATCATAACATTTATGTCATTAGGCCTCTTTTCTGAGATTCCTTCAAATCTTAATACGTTCTCTGAAGTTTGGTCCTGTGTTTAACCAAAAAAAAAAAATCATTTGTTGAGCAAAGCCATGAATTAAATCAACTCTGACCTCTGAAGTGCTTTCAAACTCTGAGATACTAGGCTTCTTAAAAAAAAAACAAAAAAAACAACTTCATAAAAGATTCCCTATGAAAATATCACTGAGAATTCTCCTCTACTTCTTCCATCTCAGGCCATCGGCTCCTCATGCTGCAAGCTTATGAGATGTTAGACACAGAAGTTGAAAATCAAGATCAAATGGGAGTAAAGAGAATAAGGAACTTAAGAGAACTTCACTGGGCTATGATATAACTCAGAAATGTCAGCCACACTGGCGTCTTCTACTTATATATTTCAGTCACATTGAACAATGCTTTGGAGTCATTTGGTTGTCTTCCATGGTAATGTTTCCAAATGATTGAGATCAGTAAATAATATTACACTATCTAAGAAAAAAAACACATTCTTAAATCACATTTGACTGAATAAAACAATGATGGGAATAATCTTCTTCAGTTTAATTAAAAATATAATAAGACTAATCTAGATAATGGCTTTACTACTCAGAAGAAACAACAAAAAAAGTCTGGAATATGTTTCTAACATTTGTGTTTTTCTACCATTAACCAGCATTCAAGAAAAGGCACTGCCTGAAGAGATGCATAACACATATTAAAAAGTAAGCTTTCTCCACATATCTGTAATGAGCTTTATATTTGATGCTCCTGTTTACCCTAAACACATTACAATAATAGAATATAATGGTAATGGGCACTTCATAAAACAAGGTGAATTTTAATATAACCAGAAAGAACGTCTAATCAAAAAGGTTCATACATATACATTGGATGAAAGAGATTGCATAATACTTGCCATACCTGTGAATGGATATTACAGTATGTGGTTATTTAGTTATAATATTTTACCAGGTCTTAGAGATAGTTCTTAGCAACATTATATCAAATCACCATATATATAAAATCACCTATTAACTGTGGGAATAATCAATAACTTGTTTTTCTTTGACTCTATACTAGATTGAATTCTAAGTCTAGAAAAAAGTTGATATTTTTCTGAATTTAAATTTAGATGATAAAATCAGATAAAATAGATAAGGAAGTATAAGCAGCTTCTGGCAGGAAAGAACTCTCCACAGGGGCCCCTTTTGTCCTGTCACTAACCTTACACCAGGCACCCCCATGCCCTACTCATCTCTAGCCCTAGCACACCTTTCAAACCTTAATCACACAATACCTTACTCAATCTGTTGGTTCCTTCCATAGATTAAAGAAGTAGAAATGAAGAATAAGTAATTAACAGATGACCAGATCTCTTCCCTAACTTCCCCTTTAGTAACCTCCAGAACGAACAGTGTGAACAAGATAACATCTAAAGAAAAATCACAAGAAGGCAATAAGCCTGCATACATGCCTGTGCACAGTGGGGTATGAGGACCAATCTGACGCCCTATCCCAGTGATTAACTGAGATTACTTCCTGTTTCCCTTTAAAACTTTCAAGGTTGAGCAGAATCTTTGGAGTTGTTTTTTGGGGAACACAAGTCCACCTTCTCCCCAGACTGACGGAATTCTGCTTAAAAGAAACTTTCCTTTCTACCAACATTTCTCTGTCTCTCTCTCTCTCTCCCCCACACCCCCACTGATTTTTGAGCAGTGAGAAGCTGAACCTTATTCGGTAACAAAATCACCAGCTTAATTCAGCCCATGTACATTACCTATATGGGATCATTGTCACAGGTTCTGGGACTTTTTTATGCTCTTAATAGAATAAATGACCTAGCTTATTTCTAAATTGAACCAGATATTCTGTACTTTGTGATCTTTCGAAAATTCTATTTAAATGGAATTTCAGTACTCCATAGAGATAAAACAGGAACGTCAGTTGAAACAAGTCTCAGATTTTCAGTTTAGTCCTTTCAGCACAAAGACACACCCACGGAGAGCTTTATCTTAGAACAAGGGAGGGAAGCTGTTTTCTGAGGCGAGAATCCCAGGCACCTGGTCATCGCGGCACAAGCTGGAAGAGGCACAGCTGGAGCCCACAGTGATTTCAATCTGCTTCACAGCCTTCCATTTTGTCTGTGGCCAATAACGTGTCCTTTTCTCCAACTCTCTCACTTTGGTGGAAGCGCAGAATTTTATTCCGAAGCAGGTGACCTTTGGAGCATGGCTGGCAGCCACTCCCCAGCTCTGCCACTCCTGCTTCCCATTTGTCTGCTGCCTCTGGGGGTCTTTTCCAGGCTTCCCCAGGATGTCCTTCATTCTCCTTACAGGTCACTAATGTCCCCTCCTCCACACTCCCCTTCCTCTTTTCTCTTCCTCCTTCTCATTTTCTTTTTTTCAATTGAAGTATAGTTGATTTACAGTGTTGTGTTAGTTTCAGGTGTCAGCAAAGTGATTCATATATATATATATATATATATATATATATATATATATATATATATATATATTTAGATTCTTTTCCATTTTAGGTTATTATAAGATATTGAATATAGTTCCCTGTGCTATACAGTAGGTTCTTGTTGTTTATCTATTTTATATTATAGCAGTGTGCATATGTTAATCCCAAACTCCTAATTTATTACTACTTCCCTTTCCCTTTTGGTAGCCATAAGTTTGTTTTCTATGTCTGTGGGTCTATTTCTGTTTTGTATATAAATTCATTTGTATCCTGCAATCCCTCTCCTGGTCATGTATTCGGAGAAAACCATAATTCGAAAAGAGACATGCACCCCAATGTTCATTGCAGCACTGTTTACAAAAGCCAAGCAACCTAAGTGTCCATCAACAGATGAATGGATAAAGAAGATGTGGTACATGTATACAATGGAATATTGCTCAGCCATAAAAAGGAATAAAATAATGCCATTTGCAGCAACATGGATGGACCTAGAGATTACCATACTAGGTGAATAAAGTCAGAAAGAGAAAGACATATATCATATGACATTGCTTATATGTGGAACCTCTCATTTTCTATTGGTCTCTTATTCCCTCTTTCTCTATTTCCCTGGATATACGTTTTCTTTGCTTCTTTTTACCGCCTGCCTTCCCCAAAAGTCATTTTTTGCCTCCCACGGCCACTCTGCCAACATTGGCTTGCATGAGGTTCCTGGAGCCAGAGCTATACTCTGGTTCTCACTGTTTCCTGGCACCACGGCTCTAGTGCTAAAGGTGTCTACTGACTCCGTCTCTGAACCTCAGTCTAATGTCTTAACAGCCAGAATCTCTTTGGCCCACCCATGGAACAAACACTGAAGTCTGAAATGAGTAGAAGTGGGATCTCATCCATCTGCTTATTTTTAATTTAAAAAAAGTGCATTGAGCTCTCATTCTTTGCCAGATCCCAAGAGGCATTAAATCCAGGCTGGAGGACGGGGTCAGGGTCCAGTGGAGAAGTGTTTATCTCATCTTAGAAAGAAGTGGGGAGGCAATAATCAAGGTTAGAACAAGATGTAATCTTTGGACAACAGTACTTCTAGGTAGAAATGGTAATATCTGTGAACTCACTCAACAGGGTCCCTTAGGACTTTTGGAAGATAATGCTACTCACTGCTTTTGGACAAGTTTTGTTTGCTCAGCTGGACTTGTTGATAACTCTCTGCGTATCAGCATATGTACTGACCATCACTCCCTAACACTATTAATTATCTGAGAAGACCAGCTAAATATAGACATTTTAGAAGAGAGAGAAATAGTCTTTTACTTATGATTTTTTAAGAGCACTGACTTATTACTTAACAATTGGACATTGAACAATATGTAAACAAAGACTTTAAACTTTGTGATTAGTCATAGGAGCCTTAAAATAAGAAGCAAATATCTTTGCCAAATGGAGTGAGACAATAACCATCTAGGGTGCCCAGGACAGTTTCAGCCTAACAAAAAACTCTTCCCATGTCACACAGGATAAGGGTTGACACTAATTCCTCAGTGAGGAGGAGCTGGGAAGTGACATTAGAACCTATGCTATACATGCATGATCCATAAGCATATAGAGGAATGATTCTAATATTCACCTGGAAAATAAAACGTGAGTACATAGAAAAATTCAAAGAAAAGGGTAATTGAAAGTGTACTCTTATGCTAGAATAAATAGTATGCTACTGGCATATAAAAGCTAGACCAGTAGAAAGAGACGGAGGAAAAGTAAAGAAGAATGAGTTAAAAAATATACTGTAATCAAGATTCTGTTAAAGATGATTTTCAAACAGTTGAGAAAGAACAATGTTATTACATTAATAGGGTTAGAAAATAAGAAAATAAAGACTAGTACCCCAATAGAAAAATGACTGAAGCCAAGACATGGGGCCAATAAACATAAGAAATGTAGCACAAAATCTCAGTAACAGACAGTATTACAAATTAAACTGTCATGTTTTACCTATCAGCCTGTCAAAAAACTGAAGTGATTGATAGCACTCCATGTCGGCAGGTGGTGAGAGAAAATCTCAGCAGTTGTGTAAATTGAGACAATTTTCCTAGGGGACAATCTGGTAACGTTCATAACAGTGAATAGGTACCAAACCACATCCTTTTTCCCACCAGGGCAATTCCCTGGACTCATCCTAAGAGAGGTGGTACTCAAAGGTAGAGATGTACACCTTCATGTTCAACCCTGCACTCATTATGACTACATATATCTGTAAGCAGTCTACATGCCCAATAGATAATATGACATTATAGTACAACCATATAATGGAAAATAGTGGTGACAATAAGCCAGGTTCAAAGCAGTTTGTAGGATATAAACCCATTGACTGAAATATAGAGAAATATATACAGAGAAAAAAATCTTCAATCGTAATCACCAAATTTATTTCAGGTTATTTTTATTGTTTTCTATCTTCCTCTTATTCTTTTTTTTTTTTTTTTTTTTTTTTGTGGTACGTGGGCCTCTCACTGCCGTGGCCTCTCCCATTGCGGAGCAAAGGCTCCTGACACGCAGGCTCAGCGGCCATGGCTCACAGGCCCAGCTGCTCTGCGGCATGTGGGATCCTCCCAGACTGGGGCACGAACCCGTGTCCCCTGCATCGGCAGGCGGACTCTCAACCACTGTGCCACCAGGGAAGCCCTTTCCTCTTATTCTTGTACTGTATTATTATAAGTGAGACTAGTTCTATTTTTTTTGATTATCAAAATGTATTTGTTTTAAATATTTATGAAATCAAACTATATAATTTTCACCTTACATAGTGAGAGTTCAGTCACTCTGATCAAATCGTCTTGTTATATCCTAAAGGCTGAAGTTAAAGAGCCCCTCAAGACACTTGTGTACAGAGACAACAAATATAGTAACCAGCACTCCTTGAAAAATTCTGTCCTAATGAGACTTATTTCTGCCTGAGTGCATGAGCTACAGGTTATACATAGATAAGATTTTGGACATCACTAGTAGACAACTAGAAATAAAATGAAAGGACAATTTAACTCTTGGACAAACTAAAGGAGGTTTGCTCAGAATTCTACAGTTCTTTTATCTTAGAACCCATACAAAAGTTTTGGAAATTGTCAAAAACAAGATAACTGTAATGATTAAGAAGGACATGTAGCCACCCCAATAATAATGACAAACTGACAGAATTCTCAGAGAGACTAAGATCATAGTAGAGCTGAAGACTAAATCATGGCAGTCAATTCCTACTAATGAATCCCCAGATAAGAAGAAATTCCATATGATAGATATTGGACTTAGGAAATGTCTACCTCTGGAAGTTGGCAGAGTCAAAACAATGGAAATATGATCCAGGATTCCTAAAAGTGAATTCATGAGTTGTAGATTCAGAGCTCTGAAATAGAAGGTGGGGGGGACTTGGGGACATTGTCTTCCATTTTGGGGAACAGGATTATTTTATCTCACATCATGCAGTTGGATGTCAATGTCAGGGACAAGACACAATGTTTGACCCAATAAGGCAACCCCTTTGCTAGGAGGTGGATGAAAGAAGAAACACAAAAACAAACGTATAGTTACCAAAGGGGAAACGTAGGGAGAGGGATAAACTGGGAGACTGGCATTAACAGGTACATACTACTATATATAAAATAGATAATCAACAAGGACCTACTGTATAGCACAGGGAACTCTATTTAATACTCTGTAATAACCTACATGGGAAAAGAATCTGAAAAAGAAGGGATATAGGTATATGTATAACTGAATCACTTTGCTGTACATCTGAAACTAACACAACATTGTAAATCAACCATACTCCAATATTTAAAAAAAGAAAAAAGATATAAGAAAAAATAATGGTAATAAACTACGAAGATAATTTTTTGCACCAAATAAAAAGAAACATTTTACACCCCCCCCAAAAAAAACCAAAAAAACAAAAACAAAAACAAAAAAACTGTGCTGAAAGTGATTCAAGCAAATGGTGGCAAATTCACAAATCATGAATGAAAATGAAGTCAGTCTTAATCTCCTTAAATAAGAAAGACCCAGGGCTGGGAAGACATCTGGTTTCTAAGTCTTGAAAAGGAGGCTGAGGAGGGATGACTCCTGGACTGTATAGTCTGTCAAATCAGGTGGCTTGCCTCACCAATGACACACCTGTCACTAAACAACATCAGCCTGTCAGAGTTAAAGTGCTTAATTACCTTAAATAATTTCTTTATAAATCTGGCTAATAAAAATGAGCTGAATGTAAAATGCTGACTTCTCTTCAAAGTCATTCCAAGGTAGAACTTAGTGCCTCAACTGCCTAACTTCAGCAGCAACAGTTATTTCTTTCCTTTATGTTCAATATTAAAGGGCAGAATAAAGAAAGCAATGCTATATTTATGAGAACCTACATAAGTCATTTTATTAACTTTCTATATCACGGTAATGCTGTGTCACCACATTTTTAAAAACTTCTTCAGCTGAGTATATGATGTGTTATATAGTCTTTCCTATGACAGGAAATTATTTAACATAATGGTTACAGGGGATAAGACAATTGATCATATACTTGCTTTATTGTAACAGGCTTTCACCATATTTGTTTCAAGAGGATAACAATACACATTTTTTTATAATGGTGAGTAACCTTGTAAACCTGATACAGTATTACTGACTGAGATTCTATATTGAGCTACATAGTTACCCAATTCCCCAGTCCTGGTGGTATTTCCAGTCTAGGAAAACGTGGCAAATATATTAAGAGGAGAGCAACAGAACCCGAGGAGGATAGCCTAAAAAGCAGGATCAATATAACTTGAGTTCTGAGACGTGTCATCTTTAAGCTTCAGCCTTTTTCTTTGTAGACTACTCAAGAATACTGATTTGGTGAGATATATAGGCAGATTCTCAATTCTTTTCACACATGTCAACGATAGCTTTTGTTGCCAACAACTCAGTAAATCAGTAAAGTTGACAGGTGGCAAATAAGTGTCATGATCTATTGAAAAATTTAAATTTTGACCTATGATTGTTCTTTAATATCCTAATACACAATTAGAGATGCTTTGAGTGTTGAGTATGCCAGTGCAGTTACACGTGTGGTCTTGCACGCACATTTCCCAGCCATTCTTACCAGGTCAATGGGATGGCCCATCATGCTCATCAGTTTTGGCATCTCTCAGTTTCCTGCTTTTTAAAAGAACTTATTTGAGGCATGCTGACATTTAGCTGCAAGCACAGAGTCAATTCAGCCTCCATAATCAAGCATTTTATTTGCTATGTATATTTGTTATACACATGTATAAATATATACATATATATACACATGTTGTCAGTGACATGTGCTTTTTCTCCCCTGAGTCATCAACATTTACTTGATTAATAGCAAAGGCAGAATCTGTGGCACCAAAACTATTATTTTTATGAATGCTTCACTTGAGTATGTAAAAATACAAAAACTGTTTTATTTTTGGTGCTTTTGAAGTATGAAACAGAAATCATACCAACTGCTGACTTCGTTCTTCAATAGCACTCTCACTTTTTCTGCCTCAATATTCTTCAAGAATACCACACTCCCAACAAGTGAAAATTTTCTTTACACATGGAGATTCCTCCCTCCCCAGGCTGTGAATGATCACTTTGAAAAGGCCCCCCACAGATTCTGCTCTGCTTCCACAGGGGTGGGATGAGGCTGGGGATGCCTCACTCTCTTCCCATCTCTCCATCCACCGAAAGGCAACGATCTAAAGAGAAGTAAGTTCTTTGCTCCTGTTTTCAAGTTGTGCCCTGTATTTACATGAAGATGCTAAAAGCTGTAAGCCCCACCATTAAGGTGAAGTATGTTACAATATTAATTACATGAATAACTTTGTGTACATAATTGCATTGTACACATCAAATGTGCATTTTCCCAAAATCTTAGTTGATTTTAAATGTGATACTGCATTTTGTAAACATTTATAAACTATCATGGGATAAACTCTTTTAACCTATTTTATATATCAGGTTTGAGTTTTGTTTGTTTTAATCCAAATCATTTCATTTCATTATGATTAAAAAGTGTGCTCTGGGTCATTTGGGCCCTGGAGCTCAGTTTGTCTTCAGTCACCAAAATCTGAGCATGAAAATTTGAACAGCATTCAGTTTGGCAATTTCCCTGAGTTTTTGAACAGAACACTGGCAGACCCAAGAAAAGAGGGCACTGTAAGTATTGGGTATGACAAAGGACAAAATGTGTATTTTGACTCAGGCTTCCAGTTGCTGCATTTACTACTACATCCTAAAATCTCAGTGCAAGTTATCCTTGCATGCAATTTCTAAAATGCTGAAAAAAGGAAATGTTTGGAAAAACCTTGAACCTATTCTCCCATTCACACAAATGCTGTATGTAATATCTATTTAAAATATAACAATAAGGCTTTCCTAATTACTACTTTATCAATTTATACCGCTGATTTCGGATTTCATGGCAAATCTGAACTCACTTTTCTTTTTCTCATTTTTGTTTAAGAAATATGCTGCACATTCACTATGTGCTAGGTATTTTGAAGTATACAAGGTAAAGTTCCTTTCTCAAGGATTTTAAAGTTTAGTTGGAGAAACAGAGGCATAAACAAAGATTTGAATCACAGCAGGATTAAGGGCTAAAAAGATGTGCATGGGAGCATGGAAAGTAATACTAAGAGAACCTGGGAAGTTCAGGAAATGCTTAGCAGAGATGTGTTAACTAAAACATGAAGGTAAAGAAGAAATCGACAGGAGAGATGACTTTAAAAGAACAGAAGAGAGGTTCCCAAATCAGTCCAGATAAGAGACCGTGCAAACCTGAAGTTGAGCAGATGACACTGGGCACTTGCACATCTTCGTGGAAGAACCAACATGTCTTGATAAAAATTTGGATGGGGGTAGGGAAAGATACATGAGAGAAGGAGTTAAAATGATTTCAAGGTTACTCTTTTGAGTACTTTGGTTCTTTTTAAATTTTTATTTTATATTGGAGTATAGTTGAGTTACTGTTTTGAATGCATGTTAAGATGGTGATACAGTCAGAAAATATAAATGCAACATCTGATTTGGAAGTGGGGTAGAGATAGGAGTTCAGCTGGGGAAGTACTAACTTTGGGGTGCATGGGACACTCAGGTGGCAATGTCCAGAGACGCTGGTGTGAACTGGTGATAGGCTGCATGTCATTCTTTCTGGCCTTTTTCCCAATTCTCCACAAGTAACAAATGACCTACAAAGACCAGCCATCTCTGTGTCTCAGTCTCTGCCAAATGTAGAGCATCTCCAAGCCTGCTTCACACCTGAACAGAGTTAGAGATGAGCCTCCCAAGGACTCCTGTTCTTCCTGCACGGCTGCGGGGCTGGCAGAGAATTCTTCTCTGAGCTAGAGATAGCCTGGGCGGAAAGAGCATCAGACAGAAACAATAGGCAGGTTTAACTTTGTCAGAAGCTTCTGGTTCATTTCAGGTTTAATTACCAGGGGATATACAGAGAATGTCATATTAGATCCTTGGAAACCCTTTTTAAGACAAAAACATTTCGCTAAATATCCGAAGGGGGAGGAAGAAAATAACATTAGCCTTTCTAAGAAAGGCCACCCTGAGTAGAGGAAGGAAGGATGTTTTCCTTATTCTGCATAATTTATTATTTTCCTTGAGTATGCTGTAATTACAACACCCAAATTCCTTAAATTTAAAGGTTGCTAATTAGGAAAATAGTGCAGGTACTATTTCTATTTTATGCAGGTCTAATCCCTACCTGCTAGCCAAAATCATTGCTGGCTGTGAACTGGTAGGCATGTGACCTGCTTAATTCTTCTTCTGGCAGATGCCTTAGTGTTACTTGTATGTCTTTTTTTTTCTTTTTTTCCCTGTCACATTATCCTACTAGTTCAGACAAAAAGAGAGTGACTAGAAGTTCCAGAATATTCACCAAGCGAAAGCTTAAGCACTTCGACCTGAATTTGACAGCTAATTTAACAGTTAGGTTTTCATGTTCTTTTGTCTTTCTCCAGACATCTGCAGAATTTTTTAACGTGAAAATTCGTATTAGAATTTCAGTCAAAAGCTGTAAGAAAATTTCTGAGTCTTCTGTCCCTATATTCTATTTGTAGAGAACACAATAATACATAAGTACATGTCATAAATTTTAATCTCATCTAAGGGCTTTCCTATTTATAACATTTAAACTACACAGAATACACAACTATGCAATCAAGGCTTTCATTATCAGCAAGAAGATTACAAATATTATTGCAGATTAATCGTGGTATCCAAAGCTGTTTCCCATCTGTGGTTTCCCTACTTTCCAGATGTTGTTATTGTTTTCTATTATCAGGTCATGTGATGGGTTACTCCACACCAGTGCAGCAGCAGTATTGGCTGGTAAAGCTGTTCCAGGTCTGCTGAAGGTACTAAGTAGCCTAAAGGGTCTCAAAGAGAGGACCTGGGAAGGAATGTAGCAGTGGTGACTAGGAAAATAATAATAAAAACAAGAACAGCAAAGACTCAAGTGAAGGAAACAGAGAGACAACATATAACTAAATACTAACAGGATGATGTCAAATGTAATTTTATACTATTTTGCATTTGTACTGTTTCCACACGACCTCTTAGAATCTAGACTTGACTATAATATTAAATTATATTTAATTCTTAACAAATGCAGTTCATTTTTATTAAAGAACAACTTTCCAAGGATTGGGGGTAACATGTATAAGTTCAAACCAGGTAAATTTTCCTGATAGTTGTTGAAATGCCAAAATATTTAGTTGTTTTTATCCTATCAATTTTAAATTGACAGCATTCTTAAATACAGAATAATCTTCCCTGATATACACACTACTATATATAAAATAGATAAACAATAAGGACCTACTGTATAGCACAGATAACTATATTCAATATCTTATAATAATCTATAATGGAGAAGAATATATATATATATATATATATATATATATATAATTGAAAGAATCTGAAAAAGTATATATATATATATATATATATATATATATATATATATATATATATATATAACTGAATCACTTTGCTGTACACCTGAAACTAACACAACATTGTAAATTAACTCTACTTCAATTTTAAAAATAGTTAAAAGAATAAATCCTCCCTGACTTCTCAAGCATAGTATACTGAATATAATTTAAATCTGATATTATTTAAATGTACTCTAAGACAATGACAATTTTAAAGGTTGTTGGCAGGACACTTGCTATATTCTAAGGCCTTATGAGGCTATGCTTATGGTATTCGTTTGTATGCTTCTTACTGTTTCTCTCTTGCTATCAGGATGTCAAGCTAACACTTTCTTTTCTTGTCAGTGTGGCTCCTTGTATTCTAACTTGATATTTTTAATTTGATCTGGGTTTGGAAAGAAGATCTAAGAGCTAATTTGAATTTTGTATACTATAAGGGACTAGGAGGCCTGTTCAACCAAAAAGCTATCGTTTTTGCCATGTCTATTTTGGCCGTTCTAGGGCTGATTTGTTTATTTCTTGGTTCTCTGCATCATTCTAGATGGTGATATAAACAGGTGGTCACATCTGGAAAGGTAACACGTTGGTGTATACTTTAGGTTTAAGCAATTGATAAAGTATAAAATATCTTAATCAGTGATTTTTTTTTTTTTGGTCTTTGCAATTGGTTATTGGTTTCAGAACCCATTTTTCCCTAATTTTGATGAAGCCTCTCTCAACAGAAACAAACATTATACACTACATTTACAACACACACAAGTAAAAACTATGAACGTGAACTTCACATGTTTATTTTCAGAATATATGATGCCTTGATATGTGAGTGTGTGTTAAAATTCTCTGATGCAACACTCATGTTTGAACACAAATTGCCTGAGAAGGTAAAAGCCAGAACCACAAACTGGTACATCTACCTGAGAGTAGGAAAAAAACACCCGTGTATTATAAAAATATATGTAAAATCTCAAGGAAGTACAACAAAGTATAATAGTATTTTATGCAAGGCTAAAATGAAAAAAACTGAAGGGACCTTGATGTGGTATTGCATCTCTCCGTTCCCAGGTCTGTTCCCAAGAAAACACACCTGCCCCAGGCAAACCAAAGCTTGTCCTGTCCAGGCTCCATCATGATCATCTCTTCAATATCCCTTTGTAATGCGCATTCTCACTCACCCACATTTTGGATGTTACTGTTGCTGTTTTCCCACACCCCTTCTGAGTTACAGAGTCCATGGCAATAAAGTATTTGTAAATGCCTTGACAATAATTAGGTTCCAGGCTTGGAACTATGATGCTAGCCATGGTCAAATTACTTCACTTCTTGAAATCTCAGTTTCTTTACCTGAAAAGTGTGAAAATAAAGCATACCCCACAGTCTTTTCAAGGATGAAATAAAATAGTCTTTTAGGCATGTAGCATCATACCTAACACATAGGAAAGGCTGCGTGGTCGAGCTGAGGTTCAAAGCCAGGCAGTCGGGATCCAGGGTTTACATCCATCTTCATCATCCCTGCCCTAAGCTGCCAGATACATTTGCATATTCTGAAGTTTCTTTCTGAAAGGTATCACATCAGATTTGTCCCTGCTTATTTCTAATAGTTTTCTTTCCAAACAAAGCCATTCTTCATGAGAAGCCTAAATTCCAAGGGTCTACTACCATTTCTAATATGTCTACTGAAAACTGAAGAAACAGGTTTTGTATTCTATTCCAGTAAGAAAAAAAATGTTAATTGAAACACCAGATGGCTGAGGCACACCGCTGTAGAGTTCTGTTTCTTAGCTTCCCTAAGATGACACATATTCTTAATTAAAATCTCTTCAAGTATGTTCCCTCAAATATAAGACATGACACTTGCATAAACCATATTGTATTTGTACCATTTTTGACATATGTGTGTTTTTTTATTGGCAGACATCACACACATATGTTAAGTTACAGAAAGTAGATTATATTTCCCTAATTTACCTATAACTATCATCCTAAACAAAATCAAGAGACTCATCAGTATCCAAATAGACTACATACACCATCTATCAGAAAAAAAAAAAAGTGCTTCTAGGACTTGGGGTTTGTAAATTCTGGGCAGATCCATTGCTTCCTGAATTTAGATATGGAACACTGGGAGAGCCGTTTAAATCACTGGACACCACAGTCACCGAAGGCCATTGGCTACATACGTCACAACACTTAACAGGATTAAAGTGCAAAAGACACGCAGTTAAATATGCGCCTGGAAAGAACTCTTCTCTCTCACCCTTAAATTAACCCCCTAAGTTAACAGAAAAATATAAATGTCCAAATGGAAAAGAACAGTTTTCTTCATGGAATAATTAAAGACTGCTGTTCTCCGACCACCATAAAACACACTGATTTAGATTTGAGTAAGGCGACAAGAAACCAATTATCTTTTAGCACTTGACACACTTAAAGTAATTAGAATGTCAAATCACTTCCAAAATGGAGAGGAGTAGAATGGCTACAGGAATAAACATTGAGGCCTCACATATATTCACATGTGCACAAGAAAGGACTTCTTGGAGGTTCCTTTTATAGTTCTCTTCATATAAATATTATCAAAGGAGAATCTTAGGTGCTAAACTTTAGAAGGTTTTTATAAAAAGTCACATTCCATCTACATCACTTTGTTCAGATATTTGACCTTTGATTTAATTTAGAAATTGGTTCTTTATGTAACTTGATTTAGTAGAAGCAGAATATTTTAATTGGTCCATAGATATTGGGCATATATCAAAGCTGGAAATGTGAAACTTGTGATGCTGAGAAAGTCTTTTAAGAACCACCAGTTGATGACAAACACCATCTCTAGAACCAAGATATGAAGTGTTAAGTGGCTGAACTGATATCAGAAATTTGGTTCATATTATAAGTGCTGATGTATTTTACGTAGTTTATTAAAGAGTTTAGACTTGTAAAATTTTCCCTAATACACCAACTGTAAAATATTATTAAAAAATAACCATGATACAAAGAGTGTGTGTCAAGGAACAAATCAGTGGTATAAATCAAAAGGATTCTCAGGATTAATCTCATCTTGTTGGTTCAAATCAGGCTTCCTATAATAGTTATCTATCGCTGCTTAGCAAATTATCCCTAAAATGTAGTGGCTTCAGACAACAAACGTTTATTATCTCACAGTTTACATGGGTGAAGATTTTGAGAGCAGCTTAACTGGGTGGTTCTGACTCAGAGCTAAGGTTGTCGTCATCTGAGCCTGGCTGAGAAGGAGTATCTGCTCCCAAGGGGGTTCTTGGTTCCTGACCCCATGAGCCTCTGTATAAACCACTGGGAGACCTCATGACAGAGCTTACCCCAGAGCAAGAAATCAAAGGAGAGTGAGAGGCAACAAGATGTCTTTTAAAACCTGGTCTTACTTCTGCCATGTTCTATTCATTAGAGGGAGTCACTAAATCTAGTCCACACTCAAGGAGAAGGGAATTCAGCTCCACTTTTGGAGGGAGGACTGTTGAAGAGTTGTGGACATATTTTAAAATTAGCACATGTAACAGTAAGATATGATGCCCAAAATGTACACAATATTAGTAGGTAGAGATGGAGAAGAGTATTCTGGAAGAGAGAAGGACAAAAGCAAATATTTAAAGGCAGAAAATGGCAGATGTCAAATCTAGAAGGCAGATTCTGGATGTGGTCAGTGCTTCTGTGGCACTTGAAGAAAGCGAAGACACAAAGGTTTGTAATCAGAAAAGGATGATATTGATCCTTCTGGCAAGAAACTGTAGCGGTACTGGAGAAAGTCGAATTGTTAGGTAGCAAGATGAGTTAAAGGGACTGTTGCAATTAACCATGAAAAGTTGGGAGCAGAACTTGGGCGGTAGCAATGGAGAGAATTAGAAGGAGGGAGACATGGCCGAGGTCCAAACCTCAGTGCCCAATGACAAAACTGGAAGCGTAACATGAGACGGGGATGAATCATATGTGATTCCAAGGTACTGTGGCCTTGGTATATATCTAAGAAAGAGATGATGCCTTTCACAGAGAGATAAGACAGGAGAAAACATTTAGGGAGCTTCATAAACTCCCAGCTACTCTTTTGGACATAATTGCATTTGAAAGTCCAGTGAGCCGTGTAGGTAAAGATGTCGGACAGTCAGCTAGAATTAAAGGGCACCATTCAGAAGACAGTTCACACCAGAGTTGTAAAGAGCAGGAGGTATGGAAGTGGAAAGGGACACCAAGGAATAAAATGCAGAGAACAGACACAAGGGTTAAAACCTTTAAAACGTTCACTTTCAGGAGATGGAAAGAGAGCTATCAAAGGACATAAAGAAACACTAGAAGTACAGGAAAAGGATGAAGAGAGAGAAATATCATAGAAACCAATGATAAGAGATGAAAGGTGGCCAGTGCCTACAGAGAAGTGGAGGAGGCTAAGGACTGTTAAAAAGTGGATGGCGTGTCTTGACCATGTGGACAACAGTGGCATCTGAGGCACCGGGTTAAAGAGGAATGGAAGACAGACCCAGACTGCAGAGATTAGAGGAAAGAGCAATAAAGAAACAGAGACGCTTGATGGAAAATACTCCCTAAGAAAGTATAATGATTAAAAAGTAAGAGAGAGAATGGTAAATGACATGGTAACAGGATGGAGGCAAGCAACTCACTGAGTGTGTTGTACTGGAAAGCAGAGGGAAATAACTATAAACACAAAATAAAGATATAGAAATCAGGTAATAGAACTGCAGGGGGCAGTTTAGATCACATTTTTTTTTTTTTTTGTCTGAAGAATACAGGAGATTAGGAGAGAAGACAGCCGCTACTAAGCATTTGAGGGGGAAAAGCTGGAGGTTGAAAGGGATTCACTTAGAAAGTCTTCACAGCAGGGATTTATCCAGGGAAGCAGCTCTTGGCCTATGAGTAGTAAAGATGTTCAATACAGTTTTAAATGCTAAGCCCCATAATAAACATGTGTAATTTTAAAAATTCTCTTGCCACTGTTTCTTCTTTTTTTTTTTTTTTTTTTTTTTTTGCGGTATGCGGGCCTCCCACTGCTGCGGCCTCCCCCGCTGCGGAGCACAGGCTCCAGACGCGCAGGCCCAGCGGCCATGGCCCACGGACCCAGCCGCTCCGCGGCACATGGGATCCTCCCAGACCGGGGCACGAACCCGCATCCCCCGCATCGGCAGGCGGACTCTCAACCACTTGCGCCACCAGGGAGGCCCTGTTTCTTCTTAATATGAGATTACATGAGTTGAATATACTGTGACATAGGTTACAGCAATCTGAAGCAGTTTCTTCAGCAGTAACCAGGAAACAAAAAAAAAAAAAAAAAAAGAGAGAGAGAGAAAAGAAAAAAAAAGGACTTTTTCTACTTCCAGGCTGAAGGGAGAATTTCACATGTGTAGTCAATGAGTGCACTCTTTGGGTCACATTTCCTGAGGTGGTATTTTTAAATAATTGGGCTCTCAATTCCTTTGATCTTACCCTTAAAAATAAAACTGTGTGGACACACATGTTAAACGTGAAAATAAGCTCTGGGAAATCTGTGACTCTGAGCTCCAGTGATTTTACTACTGTGAAACTGCAAATAAATCCTAAAAGCCCTGATGACTGAATCAGAATGGGTCTACTTCTACAAACACATAAAAAGGCAGCTGACATGACAACCTTTTATTTTAGACGTGAGCTTCATGGTTTTCCAAATTGGATTGTTAACGGAAATAAATTATTTGGAATGTAACTTAGAAAGAGAAAAAGACTGGTGTACTTGTCTCAATGAATACATTTATATTTTGAATGTGGCAGATGTTTTTTGAAAAAAGGTGAAATGAACATACATCTGAAAAAATTAACACTACATTTCCCCAAACCTTATGCTTTCTAGAATATAACTTTGACAAATATAATGCTATTAAATTCTTGTATTTGGTTTCACTCAGGGCCATTCATTTCCCTCTTGATGTTTTGAATAGAATCTGGCATTATATACTTCTGTTTAAAAAATTAGGTTTAGGGAGTTCCCTGGTGGTGGTTAGGACTCGGTGCTTTCACTGCTGTGGCGCCAGGTTCAATCCCTGGACAGGGAACTGAGATCCCACAAGCCACGTGGAACAGCCATAAAAAAGAGGGAAAGAGAGAATATTATTAAAAAATTAAGTTTAACAGAAATTGTTAAAATATAAAAGTATATGTATAAAATTTATATGTAAACTCGCTACTTAATATATCTAAATAATATATTGCTATACATGATATTTACAATAATTATAAAGCCATTTTAGAAACATACACAGTTATTTTTTTTAAGGCTTTAAACCTAGGAGCACTTAAACCCAATTAAATTTCCCATGGAGTTAAACATTTATAAGTGTGCTTTAAGAAGTCTCTAAGATTTTAAACATGATGAAAAGCATGTACATATAAAATATATGTAAATATGAACATCTATCCTTACACAGATAGAATATCTATACATAAATGTATTCTCACATGTATACTATTTTTTAAGTAGTATTTTAAACACAAGATTATCACTTGCAGCTCAGATACGCAAAACTCCATGAAGATAATGGTTGTAATAATGAGTTTGATGATGTGTACTGCATGGAAAAATGTTGGAAAAGTAAGGCATGAGGAGGAAAATAAAATATAGGATGGTCTCCATTCATAAACATGTTAGAAATTCTTAAAATAAGAGTAAAATAAAAATAGTCTTTAACTGATTCATTGAATGAGTAATATCTATATTTCAGTACTAGACATAAATTTTAAACAATTTTTTCTAATCTTTAAAATAGTGATAGCTTATCCTTTATTTTTATTTTTAATTCCATTAATATATATCTGATATGTGTAATTTTTTTCTCACACGCAGATTTTGTGATATTTAATCATACTAATTCATTCTAAATTAAATGATAGGGAGTCCTCTAACACAAGACTATGATAGCTTATATTACATCAACTTTCTTTCTGAAAACAATAAAGGCTAAAAAACAAAAATAAAGGCAGCCAGAATTTGTGGAGCCAAGATCATAGATAAAGGAGAAACAATGAGGAAAGCCAAGTGTTTCCTGCCACTTTTTCACATAATATTTTTTCACATTTGCCAATTCACACAGCAAGGCACTGAGGCCAAAGCAGTAAGCTGTGGTGAAGAGTTTTTAGCAATTTCAGATGGATGAAGAAAACAGAAACTGGATTCCAGTACCATCAATGTAAAAAGGACTTACAGACACTTGATCACAGAGAAAGGGGAATCATGATAAACTGAACTCAGGATTCCATGCAGTTATTGCCCTAAAGACATTTGGCAAATCTTAAATTGCTCACTGAGTAAAAGGATGAGAAACAAAAGAGAAAAAAGTTGATAAGAGGGTAAAGAGCTTAAGAAAGCTCTTTTAAGCTTAAGAAAAGCTTTGAAAATCACATTAGGAAGATAAAAATTGGAGTTGAGATTCTTCCAAGAAAAAGAGCCTCCTCTAAATACCTCCAGTGAAATCCCAGAAGAGTTACCCTAGAAGTAGATGAAAACTGGAGATAGCCCGCTATTCTGTAAGACTAAATGTCATCCTCATACCTCAATCCCTGTATGGAATAAGTCGATTTACCCTTACTTTAAATGTCAACTTAAAGAAAACTAAATCCTCTTTAGTGGAGATTACTTCTGCAACTTTTCATACTAAATATTCAGCATTCAATTAAAAATTCCAAGCATGTAAGAGGACAGGGCCAAATGACCAAACACCAAGAGGAAAAAACAAAACACAGATAATAGAAATAGATTTATAGGTGATCCAGATACTGGTGTCATCAGAAATAGACTTTAAATAAAATAACTATTATTAAGGCATTCAAGAATTATATGGCTGTTATACCCTGAGAAAATCATAATTCAAAAAGAGTCATGTACCACAATGTTCATTGCAGCTTTATTTACAGTAGCCAGGACATGGAAGCAACCTAAGTGTCCATCAACAGATGAATGGATAAAAAAGATGTGGCACATATATACAATGGAATATTACTCAGCCATTAAAAGAAATGAAATTGAGTTACTTGTACTGATGTGGATGGACATAGAGACTGTCATATAGAGTGAAGTAAGCCAGAAAGAGAAAATCAAATACCGTATGCTAATACATATATATGGAATCTGAATATTTAGTATGAAAAAGAAAAATAATAATAATAGTTCTGAAGAACCTAGAGGCAGGACAGGAATAAAGATGCAGACATAGAGAATGGACTTGAGGACACGGGCAGGGGGAAGGGTAAGCTGGGACAAAGTGAGAGAGTGTCATGGACATATATACACTATCCAATGTAAAATAGATAGCTAGTAGGAAGCAGCTTCATAGCACAGGGAGATCAGA
Source organism: Mesoplodon densirostris (assembly GCF_025265405.1). Taxonomy (NCBI): domain Eukaryota; kingdom Metazoa; phylum Chordata; class Mammalia; order Artiodactyla; family Ziphiidae; genus Mesoplodon; species Mesoplodon densirostris. The sequence goes on along the minus strand of NC_082670.1, from coordinate 42,534,419 downwards.
TCGGTTCTTTGTGTCCACCTAGAGGGGTGGGATAGGGAGGAAATATGGGGATATATATATATATATATATATATATATATATGTAGCTGATTCACTTTGTTATACAGCAGAAACTAACACACCATTGTAAAGCAATTATACTCCAATAAAGGTGTTAAAAATAAATAAATAAATTTAAAAAATCCCAAACCTAAAAAAAAAAAAAAAAAAAATTAAATGGCTGAAAAAGACCAACATCAGAATTAAGAATTCAACAGTTGAGTTTAATAATAAATAATACTCAAGGAAAGGATTGGTTAAGACTTAAAGATACCTATGTAGAAAATATCCAGAATGAAATATACAGGGAGAAAATTATGGAAGATACAAAAATGAATATGAATTATATGGGATGTGCTTAAGTAAAAATAAACAAAGATGTATACACCAGCAATTAGAATTCTTAGGACAGGAGCAGAAATAGAACAGGAGGATCAACATTTGAAGAGATGCTGGCTGAGATATTTCTAAAGCAACAGAAAGACAAGACAGATTCAAGAAGTTCTACTATGTCAAGGAAAAAGAAATTAAAAAATAAGTCCCCATCCAGTTACATCATATTAAAGCTCCTGCAAATGAGACATGAAAAGGAAGTCTTAAAAACAGATGTAGAAAAAAGATACATTATCTCTAAATAAGCAACAATAAAAGTCTTTACAACTGCAATGGTAGTTTGTTTAAAAAAATTTCACAGAAAGTACTGTTTGTATTTCATGCTATATTCAACATTGTAATGGAAGACCTAGCAATGTAGTAAGGTAAATCAAAAATATAAAAAGTTACAAGGATTGAAAAAGTGAAAATAAAACTGGTATTAGTTACAGATATGATGATATATCTAGAAAATTCCAAATAATCTATACATAAACTATTGGAATTAATAAATGAATTTATCAAGTCATTGAATCCAAGGTCAAAATATGAAAAATATATTGTATTTCTACACACTAGCAAAGAAGAAAAAATTAGAACAAAAATATTCAAATATTATTTCTAATGTCAGAAAAAAACAAATAACCATTAATAACTCAAACAAGTGATGTGTAAGACCTATACACAGAAAACTACAAAATCTCACTGAAAGAAAGTATTTATAACTATAAATGTAGGAACATATGTCACTCATGGATTGGAAGATTCAATATTGTAATGTTTAATTCTGTTCAAGTAGTCTACAGATGCAATACAATACCAATCAAAAGTTCAGATTATTTTTTAATTGACAAGATGATTCTAAAATTCTTACAGAAAAGCCAAGGATTTAGAATAGCCAAGGCAATACTGAAGAAGAACAAAACTAGAATACTCATGCTACCAAATAGAGAGGCTTACTATAAAGCTATAAAAACTAAAGCACTGTGGTCTTGGAACAAGTTTAAGAAATAGATCAAAGGAACAGAATACAGTGAGAAATATACTAATATCAAAGTGGTCACTTAAGTTATGACAATAGTGTCACTGCAGTACAGCATAGAAGCGATGATCTTTTCAATAAATGGCACTAGGTCAACTAGATAGTATTTCTACAAAAATTAAAATGGACCCTGACCTCATATGACACACACAAATCAATACCAGAAGGATTTGTAAACCCAAATATGAAAGACAAAATAAAACTTCTAAAAGCTAACAAAGGAGAACATTTTCTTGATCGTAGGTAGAAAAATATTTCTTCCATGAAACTCCAAAATAGCTAATCCTAAAATAAAAAATTGAGCTACATTAAAATTAAGAACCTCTGTTTATCAAACAAACATATGATATCAGGGTGAAAAAGTAAGCCACAGAAGAGATTTGCAAGACATGTATCTGACAAATAATTAATATATGGCATAAAAATTTCTTAGAAATCAATCTTAAACAAATAACCTAGTTTAAAAAATAAGAAAAGAATGGGTAGAGAACCCTGAGCCCTATGACAGAATGCAAAACATATCTCATCTAAAATCCAAAGGACAAGTATAAAGGTGACAATATCATAAGAGCAACTAATCAACATCTGGCAAGAAAATTGATCAGGGCTCAATGTAGCAAGTAAAATTGAACATGGATTTTAAAAGATGAATGGGAGGCAAAGAATATGGAAAAGGATATTCCAAGGAGGGGAATAATCATGTAGAAAATTAGGAAGAAAGAAGCTGTCATGGAAGGCCCACAGAATGGCAGTAGGTAACACTGCAGGGTCAAGTGACAGGAGGGAGGTGGAAGGAGATAAAGCACAAAGGTGAGTATGCAGCGGGAACCACCTTTAACAGGAGGAGCCTCATATATGCCAAGCTTGTTGACCTGGACTCTATCTGGTACATCATCAAGACGCGAATGTAATAGGGCCTGTACAAAAGTGTCCTGAGAATTCAGTGGTTTGCTGGTACCAGCATGGAAGGTCTATCAGGTGCTCTGTTTGGGCTCAAGTACCAGCATTGCCTACTTCACATCCTAGTATAAATTATTTAACCTCTTTGTTCTTCACCCATGAAAGGAGGCAACAGAGGTACCTACCTGAGAGAGCTGTTGTGAATATAAATATTAATACATATAAAGAGCTTAGCACACTGCCTGGCAGATACCAGCCAATAAATGCTAGATAGTATTAATGTCATGAACAAATTTAGTTCTCCTTCCCAGTAGAGAAGCAACGTGATATGAGTCTGGGAATGGAAACCCCTGAATATGATCTGTACTGAGAGTTACTAATCAGTTGGGTGACTTTGCACTTTTGGACTTTCTCAATTTCCAACTGCTCATTAGTAAAAAGACCACATGGTCACTAACCCGAGATTCTTTTCTTTTTTAAAGTAACTGCTCCCAAATTTCATCAGGCTTGAGTATGACTATGTACTGTGACTCAGATACTGATTTTTTCCCATGATTATGGATTTTCCATTAGCACATATTGGATTGATATTTAGCCAAATGGCAATGTTTTTGCATTTTCACATTTAATTACTTGATTAAAATATTTGTTTGACTTCTTAGGGGGAAAATTGATAGGTGATGATTAATAAGACATTAATACAGCCCAAAGGAAAGAAAATATACACTTACTGATTTTTCTGCTTTTAAAGCTTCGAGATTAATTATTAAGTAGTTAATAATTATGCAAAAATAGTTATGAGGCTTTCTTCATTTCCAAATTCTAAAGGCTTTCTAAAGGAATATTACTGGGAGATGCTCATCATATCAGTACTGGTGTGCTGAGGGGTGGGAGGAGGGTAGGTACAGGTCCAGGTAGCAGGGATCCATCCTGCCTGCAGCAGAGGCTGCCCTGGAGAGAAAGAGCACATTATCCCTGATATTATTTACAACCGCCAGCTCACGGTGTCATAAAAAAGCACACTGCCTTTTAGTCAGACTTACTGTTGTTTTCTAATTCCCAAGAGACAATGAACTTCCTTATTACCTGCATCCAAGCAGCCTCCACTGCCCCTGTTCTATATGCCTTTGCTTTTCAGCTCAGGAAATCAAGTATTTTATTATGGGAAAAGTCCTAAGTGGAAAAAGCAGGAGGCAAATTGTTACACATAATTTCAAATATGATCTCAACTATATTATATGTGAACATTCTATTTCAGCGATCTAATATTTGGTGTTCACAGATCACACACACACACACTCACAAACAGAGTTGTGTGCACATGTACTTCTCTATCCATCTATTTATATCTTAGAGGGAAGAAATTTTCTAAAGTTTATTTTCTTAACCCCTTCCTGTATTTTCCCCCATATTTTCTATAAGGAATAGGTATACTCTGATAATAAGAAAAAATAAACCTTTACTCTATACAATCATTGAACTAGTAATCTGTCTCTGCCAGAAAATATTTTGAAGGCATTTCAACTACATCAAAACTTTTCTACTTTGAAACTTCAAGAAATATCTCTATACATAGAGATAACACTCTGATACATAGAGTAAAAAGGTGGGGAAAAAATCAAGACCCTTTGTAATACATAGGTCACTCACATAATGTCCATACACCCTCAACCTCTTATCTATACATCTCCCAGAAATCTTTTAGCACATCTCCCAAATATTAGATTCTAAACCACTTGAAGTGTTTCTTTTTCTACTTGTATGACCTAACAGTGTCATGAACATAGCAGGGATTCAGTAAAGACATATAAACTATATACAGTATAGTATGTAGTTGAAACTTTTTATACAGAAATAAATTTTATTGACTTAAAATATTAAGACATTTTAAAATAGCTTTAAACACCGCCCCCCAAATCAACTTCTTTAGGACACATAATTACGTAGTTATATTTTTCTATTCCTGCAGGAAATTGAAGGTATATTCTCATTTCAAGAAGACATCGTCAGCTCCAGACCATTATCAGCCTGTTGGTGAGCATTATCCCAATATATGCTACAAACTGTTTTATATTTCCCTCTACATTTCAACTAACCAACAAAATGTTAATATGTCCAAGATCGGATGTAATGGTATTACATCATGAAACATTTCATGACCTCCCACTGTCCATACCCACAAAGCTGGACTGAAGGACCTTCACAATTTGATCTCAACACACACACCCCACTGCCTTCCTTCTTCCAGCCACACTCTACTCCCTCCACATTCCCTGTTGTCTAAAATGTCATGCTCTCCAAGGTACATCTCCTACTCCTCAACATGTATGACCCAAGGTGACCTCTGAAGAAAGTGAGGTCCCAAAGGCAACCTCCCAGTTCTTGTTTTTCCCCTCACCTGACCAGCACATGGGGTTGCTTAACACTTGCCCTTGGGAGGCTCTCCTTCTCAGCAGTTTATATAACCTCCTGCCTTATCAGGTCCCTGGTCATCATCCAGACAGTCTTCTTATCTCACACTTTTTTTTTTAACCTACTTCATTATATCTGAGTCTTATCCAGGTACTTCCTAGGCCATCTCTCACCAATGAGCTCAGGACCAGAACTATTTCCAAGTCCAGCCACTCTGGATGTAGATTCTAATCTGAACCCTAATCTCTATTTAGACACATATGTTGCTCTTGGTGGCTCCCATCACCAGTCAACTATCTCAGGGCTTTGGTGAAAATGATAACTTAAAAGCCTCTGTGCCTTGGTCTCTGCCTGCTTCCTGATTCCAACTCTCTCATGACCTTGAGGCCAACCTCAAAGGACAATGCCATAATCCTAGTTGCTCAGGCCAAAAATTTTGGGGTCATCTTATATTCTTCAACTTATTTCATACCCCACATTTTACTGCCTTCAAAATATATCCGAAATCTGAGCAGCACTGTTACCATCCTGGTGATCTAAGACAATATCATATCACATTTGAATTATTGTAAAAGCCTCTGCTATGCTTATTCTTGAGTCCCTATAGTCAATTTTCAATACTGCAGCCAGATGTGCCCTTTTAAAATAAAGCATATTTCAAATTGATCATGTCTCTCTTTTGCCCAAAATTCTCCAGTGGCTCCCCATTTTACATGGAACATAAGCCAATGTCTTTGTAATGGTCCATGAGGACCTCCATGATACCTCTCTGAACTCACCTAACTCATCTCTCCATTGCTTTCTTGGGTCCAGGAACTGGCATCCATACTGTTCCTCTAACAAACAAGAAGGCATGTCCCTGCTCTAAAGTTTACCCTATGTCTAGTCTGCTCTGCCCTCAAAGAGATGCAGGGCTCATTCCTTCTTTCCTCAAATCTTGACTCCAATGTCACCTTCTTGATGAGGCCTCTTCTGAACACCCAATTTAAAATCACAAACTATCCCCTGCCACCGCTCTCAATCAGCGTTCCTTATCCAGCCATATTTGTGTTTTGTTTTTCTCCATAGCACTCCTCATTTATTACAGAAATGATCTTAAAAACATTTCCTTTAATCAGATAAATCATGTGCACTCTGAAATAATTCAAATTTTAAATTTTTTCTTTCCAACTATTAACAGAGGTATAGGTTAATATCACCAAGGCAGAGTTTCTGGTAAGTTTATTGGCCCCTCTAAATATTCTAAGTTTTCTTTTAAAAAGTAAACTCTTCCCCAAATTGCCACTTTCAAGCGAAAATCGGTTAAAAATGAAAATCATGGGTGATTTAAGACTTTACCTGATAAGACATAGCCTGGTAAAACATCTGAAACTCATAAATCACACATAACTTTAGTATAAAAACCAAGCTGGAGGTCTTATACAATAAATTTTTTATTTTTTCATACACCAGATTTTTTTGCTTCCACAGAGAAGAAAAACAGCCCCTCTATCAGGAAAGCAAAGTTTTTTTAATCTACGACTAATTATGATAGACCTTAAATAATATACCTAATATTACTTTTTTTAAATCATAAATATTTTTACGAAGGTCATCATAAAGACATTTAAGTGAATATAATTAGTATAATGTTTCATATCTATTAAATAATTTATTCAGTTACCCCTTGTGATATAAAGTATGTAACCAAAAAAAAGGGCACACATTACTTTTTGAATTACAACAGAATATTTAGTAAGTAATAATAGTTCATAAACTCAAAGTTACTTAAACCAACTTGTGACACTAAACGGCAAGTCTATAATAAATATGAACTTTAAAAACTTACAAAAACTTGCTCTGCTTTTTTATAAATATGGAACCCTTGTATAATGTCTTTAAAAACCTAATAAAATTATCACTTTTAAAATTCAAGATGAAAATGGAATGACTACCTTTTTTCCTCTTGGTCTACAGAATTAAATTAAACATGTGGAGGTGTCATGGTAGATATGTCAGCCAATTCATTCCACTCTCACAAGGATCCTATGGAGTATTAGCATCTCCGTTTTACAGATGAGAAACCTAAAGCTCAGAGAGTTTGTAGTATAATGTCTAGTGCGAAGAGCTGTTTGAGTTGGAATTCAACCCAGCCCTAACTGACTCTGAGATTCAGAGCCTTCATGTCATTCCATGAAGTCTCTTTGAAAAAAAGCATTATTTGAAATTGGCAATTAAAAGAGGCTGCAGCTTTCTGCCTGTGAAAGTTATCAAGTCAGTCAAGGAAACTCAAAACTCTATTTTGCAATAAGGGTAAAGAGCATCTTATTTCCTCTTTCCTCTCCCTTAAGTAACTGTGTTAAAATTATCAGGGTTATTGTTAGTAGTGCAGGATAGGAATAAAGAACCAGGAGTTTGGCATACATAGAGTATTCCCATGCAGACACAGTGAGAGTTAACATGGTAAAGTCAGTACAATTTTAAAAAGATTTTTAACAAGATCTCTCGCTCTCTTGCTCTCTCTCTCTTACTCTCTCTCTCACACACACACACACTCACACACACACGTATATACACACACATATAATGCATTTTATTCAAAGAAAAGCTGTTCAAATTAATGTCACAGGATACTAATGTCATTAAATCTTACTAAGCAAAAGCTATTTTTTGGAAGACACTAATTTTGACTCAAATTTAAACAAAGAAATATTCTTTGTGTTGGAAGAAGGAGGGTGCAGAGAGGAAATTCTTAATAAAAATTAGGAATATCGAGAGAGAGATAACCCTAGTCTAATAAGGGCACTGACAAACACACAAATATCGCTTAGCTGGGCAGGATATGGCTGCAAAGTAATAGTGATGAAAGTGACACACTATGACACAATATATATTATTCATATAATGAACTAATTCAGTATAACATATTGAAATAATCTTGAGGTGGTAAGCGCTATTAGAGATTTGGATAGAGCATTCGATTTAAAAAACCCTAAAATGGTTTGCTTCATGTCTTTCATTAAACAAGGGAAGATACCTGTGGTGTACAATGACTTGTTCAATCCATATCAACCCTCTAGGCCAGTGTTGCTTGTATAACACCCATCAAATCCCAGAAGCCCCCATCATTAGTCCACCTTCCCGTTTGTGGCAATGGGCCACCTGGTAGTAAATGTTTCTCTGTATTACTAAGAATTCTGGAGGTTGAAGGGAAGATGACGGAAGAGTAAGACACAGAGATCACCTTCCTCCCCACAGATACACCAGAAATACATCTACAGGTAGAACAACTCCTACAGAACACCTACTGAACGCTGGCAGAAGACCTCAGACCTCCCAAAAGGAAAGAAACTCCCTAAGTACCTGAGTAGGGCAAAAGAAAAAAAGAATAAACAGAGACAAAAGGATTGGAACGGGACCTGCACCAGTGGGAGGGAGCTGTGAAGGAGGAAAGGTTTCTACACACTAGGAAGCCCCTTCGCGGGCGGAGACTGTGGGTGGCGGAGGGGGGAAGCTTCGGAGCCACGGAGGAGAGCACAGCAACAGGGGTGCGGAGGGCAAAGCGGAGAGATTCCCGCACAGAGGATCGGTGTCAACCAGCACTCACCAGCCCGAGAGGCTTGTCTGCTCACCGGCCGGGGCAGGCGGGGCTGGGAGCTGAGGATCGGGCTTTGGTCAGAGTGCAGGGAGAGGACTGGGGTTGGCGGCATGAACACAGCCTGAAGGGGTTAGTGCACCACGGCTAGCCGGGAGGGAGTCCGGGAAAAAGTCTGGACCTGCCGAAGAGGCAAGAGACTTTTCCCTACCTTTTTGTTTCCTGGTGCATGAGGAGAGGGGATTAAGAGAGCTGCTTAAAGGAGCTCCAGAGATGGGCACGAGCCAAGGCTAAAAGCGCGGACCCCAGAGACGGACATAACATGCTAAGGCTGCTGCTGCCGCCACCAAAAAGCCTGTGTGAGAGCACAGGTCACTATCCACACCCCCCTTCCGGGGAGCCTGTGCAGCCCGCCACTGCCAGGGTCCCAGGAGCCAGGGACAACTTCCCCGGGAGAACGCACGGTGTGCCTCCGGTTGGTTCAACGTCACACCGGCCTCTGCAGCCACAGGCTCGCCCTGCACTCCGTACCCCCCCCCACCACGGCCTGAGTGAGCAAGAGCCCCAGACTCAGAGGCTCCTTTAACCCCGTCCTGTCTGAGCGAAGAACAGACGCCCTCTGGCAACCTACATGCAGAGGCGGGGCCAAATCCAAAGCTGAGCCCCGGGAGCTGTGAGAACAAAGAAAAGAAAGGTAAATTTCTCCCAGCAGCCTCAGAAGCAGCGGTTTAAAGCTCCACAATCAACTTAATGTACCCTGCATCTGTAGAATATATGAATAGACAATGAATCATTCCAAATTGAGGAGGGGGACTTTGAGAGCAAGATTTATGATTTTTTCCCCTTTTCCTCTTTTTTAAGTGTGTATGTGTATGCTTCTGTGTAAGATTTTGTCTGTATAGCTTTGCTTCCACCATTTGTCCTAGGGTTCTTTCTGGCCGTTTTTTGTGGTTTTTGTTTGTTTGTTTGTTTGTTTGTTTTTCTTTTTCTGTTTTTAATTTTTTTTCTTAATAATTATTTTTTATTTTAATAACTATTTTAATTTATCTTACTTTATTTTATTATACTTTACCTTCTTTTTTACTTTTTTTCCTTCCCTCCTTCCTTCCTTTCTCCCTCCCTCTTTTCTTTTTCTTTCTTTATATCTTTCTTTCTTTCTTTCTTTCTTTCTTTCTACTACTACTACTAATTTTTTCTTTCTACTTTTTCTCCCTTTATTCTGAGCCATGTGGATGAAAGGCTGTTGGTGCTGCAGCCAGGAGTCAGTGCTGTGCCTCTGAGGTGGGAGAGCCAACTTCAGGACACTGGTCCACAATAGACGTCCCAGCTCCATGTAATATCAAACAGTGAAAATCTCCCAGAGATCTCCATCTCAACGCCAACACCCAGGTTCAAGAAACAGCCAGCAGGCTACAGTGCTGGACACCCTATGCCAAACAACTAGCAAGACAGGAACACAACCACACCCATTAGCAGAGAGGCTGCCTAAATTCATAATAAGTCCACAGACACCCCAAAACACAACACCAGACGTGCACCTGCATACCAGAAAGACAAGATCCAGCCTCATCCACAGAAACAGGCACAAGTCCTATCCACCAGGAAGCCTACAAAACACACTAAACCAACCTTAGCCACTGGGGACAGGCACCAAAAACAATGGGAACTACAAACCTGGAGCCTGCAAAAAGGAGACCCCAAACACAGTAAGATAAGCAAAATGAGAAGACACAAAAACACATAGCATATGAAGGAGCAAGATAAAAACCCAACAGACCTAACAAATGAAGAGGAAATAGGCTGTCTACCTGAAAAAGAATTCAGAATAATGAAAGTAAGGATGATACAAAATCTTGGAAATAGAATAGACAACATGCAAGAAACAATGAACAAGGACCTAGAAGAACAAGAGATGAAACAAGCAGTGATGAACAACACAATAAATGAAATTAAAAATACTCTAGAAGGGATCCATAGCAGAATAACTGAGGCAGAAGAACAGATAAGTGACCTGGAAGATAGAATAATGGAAATAACTACTGCAGAGCAGAATAAAGAAAATAGAATGAAAAGAACTGAGGACAGTCTCAGAGACCTCTGGGACAACATTAAATGCACCAACATTCAAACTACAGGGGTTCCAGAAGAAGAAGGGAAAAAGAAAGGGACTGAGAAAATATTTGAAGAGATTATAGTTGAAAACTTCGCTAATATGGGAAAAGAAATAGTTAATCAAGTCCAGGAAGAACAGAGAGTCCCATACAGGATAAATCCAAGGAGAAACATGGCAAGACACATATAAATCAAACTGTCAAAAATTAAATACAAAGAAAACATATTAAAAGCAGCAAGGGAAAAACAACAAATAACACAGAAGGGAATCCCAATAAGGTTAACAGCTGATCTTTCAGCAGAAACTCTGCAAGCCAGAAGGGACTGGCAGGACATACTTAAAGTGATGAAGGAGAAAAACCTACAACCAAGATTACTCTACCCAGCAAGGATCTCTTTCACATTTGATGGAGAAATTAAAACCTTTACAGATAAGCAACAGCTGAGAGAGATCAGCACCACCCAACCACCTTTACAACAAATGTGAAAGGATCTTCTCTAGGCAAGAAACTCGAGAAGGAAAAGACCTACAATAATGAACTCAAAACAATTAAGAAAATGGGATAGGAACATACATATCGATAATTACCTTAAATGTAAATGGACTAAATGCTCCCATCAAAAGACACAGATTGGCTGAATGGATACAAAAACAAGACCCATATATATGCTGTCTACAAGAGTCCCACTTCAGAGCTAGAGACACATACAGACTGAAAGTAAGGGGATGGAAAAAGATAGTCCATGCAAATGGAAACTAAAAGAAAGCTGGAGTAGCAATTCTCATATCAGACAAAAGAGACTTTAAAATAAAGACTATTAGAAGAGACAAAGAAGGACACTACACAATAATCAAGGGATCAATCCAAGAAGATATAACAATTGTAAATATTTGTGAACCCAACATAGGAGCACCTCAATACATAAGGCAAATGCTAACAGTCATAAAAGGGGAAATCGACAGTAACATAGTCATAGTAGGGGACTTTAACACCCTACTTTCACCAATGGACACATCATCCAAAATGAAAATAAATAAGGAAACACAAGCTTTTAATGATCCATTAAACAAGATGGACTTAATTGATATTTATAGGACATTCCATCCAAAAACAACAGAATACACATTTTTCTCTATTGCTCATGGAACATTCTCCAGGATGGATCATATCTTGGGTCACAAATCAAGCCCTGGTAAATTTAAGAAAATTGAAATTGTATCAAGTATCTTTCCGGACCACAACACTATGAGACCACATATCAATTACAGGAAAAGATCTGTAAAAAATACAAACACATGGAAGCTAAACAATACACTACATAATAATGAAATGATCACTGAAGAAATTAAAGAGGAAATCAAAAAAATACCTAGAAACAAATGAGAATGGAGACACAATGACCCAAAACCTATGGGATGCAGCAAAAGCGCTTCTAAGAGGGAAGTTTATAGCAATACAATCCCATTTTAAGAAACAGGTAACATCTCGAATAAACAATCTAACCTTGCACTTAAAGCAATTAGAGAAAGAAGAAGAAAAAACCCCAAAGTTAGCAGAAAGAAAGAAATCATAAGAATCAGATCAGAAATAAAAGGAAAAGAAAGGAAGGAAACGATAGCAAAGATCAATAAAACTAACAGCTGGTTCTTTGAGAAGATAAACAAAATTGATAAACCATTAGCCAGACTCATCAAGAAAAAAAGGGAGAAGGCTCAAATCAATAGAATTAGAAATGAAAAAGGAGAAGTAACAACTGACACTGCAGAAATACAAAAGATCATGAGAGATTACTACAAGCAACGCTATGCCAATAAAATGGACAACCTGGAGGAAATACACAAATTCTTAGAAACGCACAAACTGCCAAGACTGAATCAGGAAGAAACAAAAAATACGAACAGACAAATCACAAGCACTGAAATTGAAACTGTGATTAAAAATCTTCCAACAAACAAAAGCCCAGGGCTAGATGGCTTCACAGGCAAATTCTATCAAACATTTAGAGAAGAGTTAACACCTATTCTTCTCAAACTCTTCCAAAATATAGCAGAAGGAGGAACACTACCAAACGAATTGTACGAGGCCACCATTACCTTGATACCAAAACCAGAAAAGGATGCCACAAAGAAAGAAAACTACAGGCCAATATCTCTGACAAACATAGATGCAAAAATCTTCAACAAAACACTAGCAAACAGATTCCAACAGCACATTAAAAGGATCATACACCATGATCAAGTGGGGTTTATTCCAGGAAAGCAAGATTTCTTCAATATATGCAAATCAATCAATGTGATACACCATATTAACAAATTGAAGGAGAAAAACCATATGATCATCTCAATAGATGCAGAGAAAGCTTTTGACAAAATTCAACACCAATTTATGATTAAAAAAACCTCCAGAAAGTAGGCATATAGGGAACTTTCCTCAACATAATAAAGGCCATATATGACAAACCCACAGCCAACCTCGTCCTCAATGGTGAAAAACTGAAAGCATTTTCACGAAGGACAGGAACAAGACAAGGTTGCCCACTCTCACCACTCTTATTCAACATAGTTTTGGAAGTTTTAGCCACAGCAATCAGAGAAGAAAAGGAAATGAAAGGAATCCAAATTGGAAAAGAAGTAAAGCTGTCACTGTTTGCAGATGACATGATACTATACATAGAGAATCCTAAAGATGCTACCAGAAAACTACTAGAACTAATCAATGAATTTGGTAAAGTAGCAGGATACAAAACTAATGCACAGAAATCTCTGGCATTCCTATATACTAATGATGAAAAATCTGAAAGTGAAATCAAGAAAACACTCCCATTTACCATTGCATCAAAAAGAATAAAATATCTAGGAATAAACCTACCTAAGGAGACAAAAGACCTGTATGCAGAAAACCATAAGACACTGATGAAAGAAATTAAAGATGATACAAATAGTTGGAGAGATCTACCATGTTCTTGGATTGGAAGAATCAACATTGTGAAAATAACTCTACTACCCAAAGCAATCTACATATTCAATGCAATCCCTATCAAACTACCACTGGCATTTTTCACAGAACTAGAACAAAAAATTTCCCAGTGTGTATGGAAACACAAAAGACCCCGAATAGCCAAAGCAATCTTGAGAACGAAAAACGGAGCTGGAGGAATTGGGCTCCCTGACTTCAGACTATACTACAAAGCTACAGTAATCAAGACAGTATGGTACTGGCACAAAACAGAAATATAGATCAACGGAACAGGATAGAAAGCCCAGAGATAATCCCATTCACATATGGTCACCTCATCTTTGATAAAGGAGGCAGGAATGTACAGTGGAGAAAGGACAGCCTCTTCATTAAGTGGTGCTGGGAAAACTGGACAGGGACATGTAAAAGTATGAGATTAGATCACTCCCTAACACTATACACAAAAATAAGCTCAAAATGGATTAAAGACCTAAATGTAAGGCCAGACACTATCAAACTCTTAGAGGAAAACATAGGCAGAACACTCTATGACATAAATCACAGCAAGATCCTTTTGGACCCACCTCCTAGAGAAATGGAAATAAAAACAAAAATAAACAAATGGGACCTAATGAAACTTCAAAGCTTTTGCACAGCAAAGGAAACCATAAACAAGACCAAAAGACAACCCTCAGAATGGGAGAAAATATTTGCAAATGAAGCAACTGACAAAGGCTTAATCTCCATAATTTATAAGCAGCTCATGCAGCTCAATAGTAAAAAAACAAACAACCCAATCCAAAAATGGGCAGAAGACCTAAATAGGCATTTCTCCAAAGAAGATATACAGACTGCCAACAAACACATGAAAGAATGCTCAACATCATTAATCATTAGAGAAATGCAAATCAAAACTACAATGAGATATCATCTCACACCAGTCAGAATGGCCATCATCAAAAAATCTAGAAACAATGAATTCTGGAGAGGGTGTGTAGAAAAGGGAACACTCTTGCACTGCTGGTGGGAATCTGAATTAGTACAGCCACTATGGAGAACAGTATGGAGGTTCCTTAAAAAACTAAAAATAGCACTACCATATGACCCAGCAATCACAGTACTGGGCATATATCCTGAGAAAGCCATAATTCAAAAAGAGTCATGTACCAAAATGTCCATTGCAGCTGTATTTACAATAGCCCAGAGATGGAAACAACCTAAGTGTCCATCGTCAGATGAATGGATAAAGAAGATGTGGCACATATATACAATGGGATATTACTCAGCCATAAAAAGAAACGAAATTGAGCTATTTGTAATGAGGTGGATAGACCTAGAGTCTGTCATATAGAGTGAAGTAAGTCAGAAAGAGAAAGACAAATACCGTATGCTAACACATATATATGGAATTTAAGAAAAGAAAATGTCATGAAGAACCTAGGGGTAAGACAGGAAGAAAGACACAGACTTACTAGAGAATGGACTTGAGGATATGGGGAGGGGGAATGTTAAGCTGTGACAAAGTGAGAGAGAGGAATGGACATATATACACTACCAAACATAAGGTAGATAGCTAGTGGGAAGCAGCTGCATAGCACAGGGAGATCAGCTCTGTGCTTTGTGACTGCCTGGAAGGGTGGGATAGGGAGGTTGGGAGGGAGGGAGATGCAAGAGGGAAGAGATATGGGAACATATGTATTTGTATAACTGATTCACTTTGTTATAAAGCATAAACTAACACACCATTGAAAAGCAATTATACTCCAAAAAGGATGTAGAAAAAAAAAGAGAGTTCTGAGGCCGTAACAGACATGCCTAGGAACATTGACTCAGGGAGCAACCAAGATCTGAACTCAGGAGATGCAGGACAGAGCACCTCAGGAATCACTTCTGCTCTAATTCTCACTAGACTTTTGCTTATGTATCTTCTCAACTCCATATTTCTCAAGAGTAAGAGTCACATCTCATGGAAGATGCTAGCTTAGAATTAGGAAACAGAGAGGACAGCAGAATTCTGGTTAAACATTTACATGTTCAAGAGTATCAGAAATGATTGCTTTAGTGATATTTATCACTGAGTGGACAGAAGAAAAATGACTTTAATGAAAGATGACTTTTTAAATTAATTAGAGGGGACATTTTCATAAGAGGTAGTCACAGTAATTAGGAATAAATGCATATATCATCTTGGGAACACCTCTTGACAGACAGATAATTACCTGGGAAAAGTCTTGCTAGGTACTATCAGACTTTATAAAGTTGAACCAAATTTAATTATGTCAACCACACAGTGAAAAATAGAAGAAAGTTAGGAAAGAGCTGGTAAATAAAAATAAGACCCTTTTAGGGCACAAGGTATTACCTGTAATTAGATTTTCCCAAAGGAAAATTCTCAAATAGCCAAATAAGCAAATATCCAATAGAAAAAAAAAGAGAGAGAGAGAGAATCAAAAAGGAAACAAAAGAAGAAACAAAAATCTCTCAGAATAACCTGTGACAACTGGCATAAATTAAATGAACAAATACAAACAAATCTATGGATTTTTGAAATACTATAAAGATTATATTCTGCTTATAAAAACAGAATGATTCAGAGATAATAAAACAAATGCATATAAATTAATGAAATTCAAAACCAAAATATTTTCAGTGGTTATGATCAGACTTCAAATGTTTGGACCTCTAAGAAACCTGCTTTTGGCTTCTTTTTATTATTTTAAGATTTTTTTCCCATTGTGTGACATTTATTTTCATAAGCACCTTATCTTAATTGCAAACAGAGCAGTGAAAACGAATTTAAATTCTTCTCTGAGATTGTTTCCTGGATTCTGCTTTGCTAGTTCCTAGCTCTCCTTGTTATGGCCTCATAGCTCCATAGAGTTTCATAATGTTGATTAACAAAAGAATTTCACAGAGGTAAAAATCTTTATTCTATTCACTAAAATAAACATTATTCAAGTATTTTATGAAAAAAAATAGATCATCCTCTTCATACATTTCATCCTGTCATGACAATTCATTGAGAGTTACCAATAAAGAGAATTTGTCTTCTGAAAATAGTTCAGAAACAAGAAGTTTATCATAATAACTAACAGGCTTGATTCTGAAGGTTTACAAGAGCATAACTTACCTGCTGAATAAATGATAGTCATGAAAAGCAGGCAGAATATTTAAAAGGCAACGTATTCCAACAAGCTTGTATTTCATAATAATATTTGCTCTTCTTATTTTAACATTTTTCACATGACCTTGTTCAGTTATGGGCTAAATAGTCTAAAATTTTATAAAAATGTGATCAATAACTTTTTCTTCTCTGGAGTATTGGATCCTTCAAAAATCTTTAAATTAACATAGTGACATATGAAGAAATTTCCAAAATATTCACAAAATATACATCCCATGAATTTATAGCCCGTTTAACCTCAATATTTATTGCATCTGGTTAGAAACAAACACATTGTCCAATGCTTTTGGGGAAAAAAAGGAAAGAAAACCACTAAGTAATCTATTATGATTTATATTCAATTTCAATATGCTCAACTTATAAAGTTCAAATAATTCTCTTTCTTTGAATTCAGCTTGGATATGTATATACAAGGTAATATACATACCTTGGGTATGTATAAAGGTAGAATTCTTTCTTATTTTATGCCACTTAGATTTGGTGAAAGAGAAGCAAAGCATTACATTATTGTTTTACAGTTTGGACTTTGAGTTCCTCAGCTTGTTAATTCAAGTAGGAATTCTAAAGACAATGACCAGGCAGAGGATATTACTTTTGGAGGCTCACTAAATAAATAGCTGCCACTTTAGAAAGAAAAATACATCAGACAGTCATGACTAATGTTCAGTTTCCAGTAAGTGCTAGCCCAAGAACTCATGCTAGCTCCTGAATTTCATTTTGTGCCACAGAAATGCAATGCCCCATAGGAGATTAACTGTGGTGCAGGCTAATGAACTCATAACTACTAAGTTTACCATAATAAAAAATATTAAGCTTCACTGATGTATTTTTCAATTTTCAGTTAACACTGTAGTTCAAAAACATATTGTCTCCCCAAACAGAAATTCACAAATGTTCATACTTGATATTTGTTGTTTTACCTTTACAAGGACTCATATATTTTCTTGACTTCTGTTGTTTCACAAAATACAATTGTATACTTTGTTCTCAGAGCACAGGATAGTCCAGTTTTAAAAATCCTCATGGTTCAGTTCAGAAAATTGAACTGACAGTTCAATTCATTCAATGAAAGTTTGGACACCTACCGTGTACCTGATTCTATAGCTAATGTTTAATAACTGGAATAGTGCTTCCTTGATGTAACCCTGCTAAAGGAGTTAATATGATTACAAGGTCAGGTTATTTGAGTTTAACAGGTCCAGGGGGAAAAAAATCAGCTTACTTTTGTAAAGCCTGAGTTTGACATTAGCCTCGGAACACTGTGTCTTCCTAATGTGAACGGGAGGATCTTAGTTGCCTGTCTTCTAAACTACCATGTCGCTGTGGGTTTCAAGGGTCTAATATGTCTGTACTTCATAAAAGCATGCTTTCCCAAGCATTTCTGTGTCTTGTTGACATGAAAGAAAGCAATGCCGTGTACGTGTGCATCCCAAGGCCCCTTTTAGATCTAAATTTCTATGCTGTATAGTATCCGTAACTAAGAAATAGACACTTCATAGTTAAGAATCATAACTTTTTGTTCATATATTTTAAAACTCATTAAACAGCCTGAGAAATTTTGTTGTAGTTTCCAAAGCATCCATCATGGTGGTGAGTAGATAGAAAACTCCCAAGAAGCTTTATTAGATTGATTAAAAGAACATTTCTACAGTTTTATCTGAGCTCTAAGATAGAATTTCTGAGATTTATAAACCAATATAAGTATTTAAGAGAGAGTACAGAGGCCCTAAAATGTTAAGCACCTCAGGACTTTACTTCAGAATTTTACATTATCAAACCTGATTTTTTACTGTTTTCACACAACTTAGGAAATAAATAAGAAAATCTATGCTTTATTTAATAGGATAAACTATATCCAGAGCAAGAATTAGGGCTCAGTCCTGTTAAGAAAAAATAAAAATTCACCAGATTTGCCAACCACATATTTCCTTTCAGAGATTAAGGAAAATGTAAGTGATTTAGGCTATGAATACATCAAATCATCTCTTTTCTGGTCCATACACCTCAGCCTTCATGGGTGAAGATCTCTCATGTACATGATGAAGAGAAGGAAATCTCCACCTGTAGCAGGAAGCCAACACCACTCTCTCAGATATTTACAAGATATGGGAAGTACAACCTTTCTACGTATCCATATATATATTTCCTGAAATAGGCATGGTCTATAAATATATTGACTCTTTTATTAACATATATGTCTTTTATACTACTCTGGTGATTTTCCACATTTCGAATTTTTCATTTTTAAACAGAAATATTACCTTTCTTGCTTCTTTTATCATCTTCCGAACGGTTTCCTTAATTGTAAGTAGTTGTGCTCTTGGTGGATGAAAGAGGAGGTCAATGTGGGTCCCTCTTAAGAGTCCAGGCATCACATACGGCCAGCCCAAGTCAAGATTTGGAGCTTCCACATCAGACTCAACGGGCCAGTAAGTCCCTGAAGATGAGGTATCATCGCAGGAATTATCAGTACAATATGCTGTGCTTTGTGCCACTTTTTGAACATTTTTCAAAATATAATTAATTTCTTCCTCGGCTAGAAAGTCTGACACTCGTTCCTTGGCAAGAAATTCTTGGTATGCATCTAACCCCTGTTCAATCAGCGTGTCCACAGCTACTCGATACCATTCCTTGTAGTGAGGTTCAATGTAATTGTCTAATTTACACTCGTCAGTCAAGGAGGAAAGCATTGATGAGTTCTCCATGCTTGCAGGCCTTTGACAATGGCACTTTCAAATGCCCATTCATGCAGGGATGAGAGGTATCTGGGTATTTAAAAAGAAGGAAATCATGATCAGTTAGAATTCTGTAATCAAATGTTTCATAATCCATGTCAACTGTTATTTTTACATTTACTCATAAAAATGAGTACCAGTAGCTCAATATGACATACATTTCATATCCAAAGTGGCAATAATAATACCATAATTCACATGTCTATCACAAATAAGCTAAACAGAATCCCATTCACAGACTGCTAGCTGATATTCCTTTTCCAAGTTACCTCTAACTTTAGTTTCTCATCTACAGAAATACACCTTCCTTCTCTGATATCCAGAAAGTCCATCCTTCTTAACTTTAATCTGGGATTATACATGGTGTGATCAGTTTCTTTTTGGTTTTAAAATATTTTAAAATAGAATTAGAAGAAAACCAATGCCTGGCCAGCCATTTATATAAATCTTACTGAGTACTTGTTATACATATATACTGATGAAATATAAAAAGCACAGAACACTTGTCTTCCAGGAACTTATTAATTAGATGAAGAGGCAAAATGTACACACAAAACTGTTTGTTACCACTTTGAACAAAGACATATATTGCTAAGGGCCAAAATGAGTGCTATCCGTAGTCAATGCTTTCAAAATAAAAGCAAGTAGAGACCAATATGGACTAAAAGAGTTATGGATAGCCTTGCACAGGAGGTGGGCTTCAGGTGAACCTGGGGCAATGAGTAAAAATATCATCAGGTGGAAAGAAGGAACATTTTCATCCTACATAAAAGTGTAAAACATAAGAAAAGCACAGAACAGGTATGCGCTTGGTACATTCAGGAGTTAATTAAAAAAAAACAAACAACAACAACAAAAAAAAACCCTTGGTCTGCTGGAAATGAGGATCCTTGTATTAGGGGTAGGAGATAAAGTTGAATAGACAAAATGGAGCCAGGTGTGGAGGGCCACCGGAGACTGTTGTGATTCAGCAAAACTTGTGTTTAAAACAATTAGTCTGGCAGTATCAGGGGAGTGGAGGAGAGACAAGTAGCTAGGAGAGTCTTTCAGAGTTCATACTATCAGTGAGGACGTGACAAGAATATTCAGGTGATGGTTCAAAGCATGAACTCCTGAAATTTGAAGGCTTGACAACATACAGGTGATAAAAAAATTCAGGACATCAAAGACAATTCAGATTTCTCTTAGGAATTAAAATCTGCCTATCTGAGCTCATGTCCCATCCCTCATGCCCATAAAATGTTATCTGTTCCATAATTCCCTGCATGAGATACTGGACTGGACTTTATCTCAATCAAATAAGGGACTTTCCAGGCTTTTGAAGTCAGGATCTTCATTGTGTGGATTCAAACAAAGTACAACCTTATGATGTGCTACAAGCACAAAAGGGCTTATTTGACCAAAAACATCTTTGTCAGTGACCCTGCCCTAGTTTACAATTTTCCACTTCACTCAGGCTTTTTGGTCTCAGGTTTACCAAAAATCAAATCTGATGAGGGAGGGTGACCCAGGAAGCCATTACCATTTATTAACTCCTTACCTGAAAATATGTTACAAGAGTCACTACTTATAGACAGAAGTCATGAAATGGACAATAAATAGGGTCATAAGTTCTGCTGGGGGAGAAAAGATCAGAAAAAGATCCAGCATATAGGAAGGCAGAGATGAGGAGTGAAGAAGATACAGGGTACCTTACGTTACTATTTTACTTCAGATAAGCCTATGTCCATCCCTAGGCTCAGAGTTTTTACAGAGAAAATCTAGCAGTAACGAAAGCCGAAAGAGTAAATCTGATACAAAAATAAAAACAGAACATGTCCCTTTCGGTCTCCTGGAGGGTCCTCAGCTTGAGCCATAACTTGATCCAGGCCAAGGAGACTGGACCTGTCCCTGGGTCCCAAGACCATCAGGCTGTGCAATGTGGCATCTGAGTTCTGGGCAATACCATCTTCCTGTCCCACATGGTATTACGGTGGAGCTTTGGGTAACACACTCCCACTCCTCCATGGGCAGAAGGAGGAATAAATACCAAGCTGTCTGCTCATGTGAGAGATATGGTATGAAGCAGTAAAATTTGTTTCTTTTATTACCTAATTACATTTAACTTAATCTATTGACATGCACCAGGAAGCCAATGAGGAAATTTTCATAAATGTCTCAGTCTTGTATAAGGCGCCATCTTCTTTCAAATGACATTTTATTTGAGTCCAGTGGTTCTCAACAGGGGAGATTTGACCCCAATCCCATCCCAAACAAGAACAATGTCTGGAGGTGTTTTTAATTATAAGGATTTGTGGGGAGTGTGCTACTGGTATTCAGTGTGTAGGGGCCAGGGATGCACAGGACAGCCACCCACAGAAAGGAATTCTCTGGTCCAAAATGTCAATAGTGCCAAGGCTGAGAACTCTCATCAAGTTGCTC
Source organism: Mesoplodon densirostris (assembly GCF_025265405.1). Lineage (NCBI taxonomy): Eukaryota > Metazoa > Chordata > Mammalia > Artiodactyla > Ziphiidae > Mesoplodon > Mesoplodon densirostris. Next base: position 42,512,671 of record NC_082670.1, on the reverse strand, counting down.
ACTTCCTATGCATGATATCATACTACTAATTGATGACATTTTGGTGTTCATTACAGTTCTCTTTGGCACATAACACTCTATTTTAACAAAGAAATAAGGTTTTTATTTGCTTGAGAAGATCAATCCATTTGATGAAAATATAGTTCCCTAAGGTTTAGTGAGGTGTGGTTCTCATTTGATAATTCCAGTCCATGAAGGGACAAATATCCAGTGATCACATGAAAATCACACAGATTATTTGTCATTGTTAAAAACAGTAGGTAACTTCTGATTGTTCATAACAATCCTAAGTTTTTTGAGCACTCATTTTTAAACTTTTAAAATTTAACTTTTGAATTCCTATAACTTGTGATGTTAACTGCCTATGACTTATCTGGAAATTAAAATGCATAAAGTGCTTTAAAAACTATATTCATTTCTGAACTTTACCTATTCAAATACATACTTTGCAACTATAAAAAAATATTGTTGAACTATGTGTAAGTTGAGATATCATAAAGATCGGAGGGATTAGGAAAGTAAAATAAAACTAGGAGGATAAAGTGAAAAGTTAATTATGAAGGAAAAAACAATTGAAAATGAGAAAAAAGCAAGACACTACAGGACTAATCAAATAGCAAAGCCAGGGCTTTCCTGGTGGTGCAGTGGTTGAGAGTCCGCCTGCCGATGCTGGGGACACGGGTTCGTGCCCCGGTCCGGGAAGTTCCCACATGCCGCGGAGCAGCTGGGCCCGTGAGCCATGGCCGCTGAGCCTGCGCATCCAGAGCCTGTGCTCCGCAACGGGAGAGGCCACAACAGTGAGAGGCCCGCGTACCGAAAAAAAAAAAATAGCAAAGCCAGAAATGATGCAGAAAAACACACCAAAGGAAAAATGCAACAGCCATAAGCACTGAAGTTGAGATATGATTTATAAGGGTTAAGAAATAGATACACTTGATTTGTCCTGCTGGAGAGAGGCGATCTTTCAATGTCTAGAGATATCCGTTTATTCCAAGAGGTGTTTACAAGGGATACTTGTAAAGGAGCCATCTACAAACAAATTTTAATGGAGGAGAGCAAGGTAATGGCACCTACATAAACAGTTACTGCAATAAAATAGCACCAGTATTTAGTTATAGAAAATATAATACTTTCAAGAGTTCAATTATCAAATATTGGAAGGGCTATAATTGAGGATAAAATGAATTGGGTGTACCTTTAAACATATAAAAACTTTATTTAATTCATAACCATTAAAAACTCCTAGAAAGTATATTCTTTCAACATACAGGATAGAGTTAATAAGTAGAGAAAAATAAAATCTTGCCATGATATAAAAGCTGAGCAGAGTGCTAGGCTTGGCTGCTATTTAAGTGACTCACTCCAGAAAAAGAGCCTTGGAAAATACATGATTCAAATCCAGGGCCCAAACCACTACACACTGCATTTGATATCAAACCTTTAGTGTAACTTGAGGGAAGTATAAATTCCAAATGTTAAATCTGTAAATACAAAAACTATAAACAAGGTATAAAAGAATAGATTTCAGTGCATGGGCCACTCTGAAAAACAGTTTGGCCGGTTCATTTATAAAACTGCATATAAATATGCGACTAACACATGAGGCAAAAATTGCACTCCTGGGGTTGATCCCAGAGAAATGAAAACTTATCTTCATACAAAAACTTGTACATGAATGTTCATAGCAGCTTTATTCATAATAGCTCTAAACTGGAAACAGCTCAAATGTCCTTTGCAGGTGAATATTATACAAACTGTGGTACCCTCATACCACGGAACATTAGTCAGCTATACAAAGAACTAACTTCTGATGCCTACAGCAACCTGGATGAACCTCACGAGAATTATGCTGGGTGAAAAAAGTCAACTCCCAAAGATTCCACACTGCATGATTTCATTTATAAAACAGTCTTGAAATGACAAAGTTATAAAAATGATCAGATTAGTGAATGCCAGGGGATAAAGAAGGGCCGGATGTGGCTATAAAAGGGCAACAAGGGGCATTTTTGTGGTGATGGAAACTTTCTGGATCTTGACAATACCCACGTCAATATACTGGGTGTGATACAGAATGACAGTTTTTGCAAGATGTATCCACTGAGGGAAACTGGGTAAAATATAACAACGAATTCCTCTGTATTATTTCTCTCAACTTCATGTGAATCTACAATTACCTGAAAACAAATTACACTGATGAGCAATTTCATCTGCCTTGAATAGAAAACAAAAACAAAAACAACACAAAGCTGTGAGGGTGAGAGCTTGTGTGCAGGCTGACACCACCAGGTTCAAAGCCTGCTTCCCAAATTACAGCAAGTCCCCTACATAATGAACCTTCAAGTTGTGTCGAAGATGCAAACGTGGGTTCCATCAATGTCAGGCGCGAGTGAAACTGAAGCTTGCCCTCTGATTGTGTTAGCTGGGTACATAGGCTAACTTTGTTGGACTTACGAACAAATTGGACTGAGGAATACACTCTCAGAACAGAACTCGTTCATATGTAGAGGACTTACTGTATTGTGAAGCTCTTGGACAAGTGACCTATGTCCACAAGCCTCAGTCTGTGTTTGTTACAGAATGCAAGTTCATGTTCTTGACCCTCAGTGAGGCCAATCAAACTGAAACATATCAGAGTTTGGAGCAGAGAAAGGCTTATTGCAGGGCCCAGCAAGGAGAACTGGTGGCTTGGGTGGCTCACACTCAAAAACCCTGAGCTCCCCACAGGGTTCCAGCAAAGCATTTGTAAAGGCCAGGTGAGGGAGGAGCATCTCAGGGAATGTGATCATCTGATGCACAGTTCTCTGATTGGTTGATGGTGAGGTACCAGGGTGGTGTCACAAGGGTTAACAATATCAATCCTTAGGCTCCAATAGGTCTAGGGACTATGTGGTCATGGTCATCAAGTAGTTAATTTCTTCTGTTTGGTGGTGGTTTTTAACATCTGAAAAACTCAGGAAATATGAGATGCTATTATTGGGGGTTACTTCAGAGAGGAACTAAAGCAGAAGATAACTGGGGAGTGGTCTGTCCCAGGAAGGCCCCATAGGGTCCTGCTCAGTTACATGTTAGTGGCATTAGGTCATTCTAAGGAATAAATGAGGTAATATCCTTAAAATATTTAGCTTTTACCATAATTATTATTATACTACTATTCCTATTTTACGTTTTAACAATCTGTTAGAGTATAAACACTATAAAGATACAAAAATTGTTTGTTCACAAGAGTCTTTTAGGATTCAAAAAAAGGTAATGTTTTCTGTCATCCCATTAACGATGCTATACACTGTTTTGTCAACTGCAGTATTAAGCAAACAGCCAAACCTAGTCTCCATTTGTTTATGGTTTCTGATCTAAGAAAATTCATTGAAAAGACTTCTGAAATAAGAGGTCAGTGGAAAAATGCTCCAAGGAGAAATTACAAGCTTCTTAAATGACAGATAGTCTGAGGTTATGATTATTTCGTGTGCAAGCAGCTGACCCCAAATCAGAACTTTGACCCAAAAATACCAAACAGATCAGAGTTGCCAGTGTCTCTGAGGTCCTTTCCCAACTTCCATCTTAGGCTGTTCCTATTCAACTATTGAATGCTGTTATGAATTCAGTTGTGTCCTCCAACAAAATATGTTTTAAGTCCTAACCCTCAGTACCAGTGAATGTGATCTCATTTGGAAATAGGGTCTTCTTTGTAAGAGACAGGACATAGACAAATATACAGGGAGAACTCCAAATGAGGACAGGGTTAGAGATTGGAATGCTAAGGATTTCTGGCAACACCAGAGCTAAGAGAAAGCCACGGACAGACTAACCCCTAGAGCCTTCTAAGAAAATGAGGTTCTGAGGAAATCTTGATTTCAGACTATTAGCCTCCAGAACTGTGAGAGAATAAACTCTATTGTTTCAGGACATAGAATAAACTCTATTGTTTCAGGACTACCACAAAATTTGTGGTAGTTTGTTATAGCAACACAAGGAAGCTAATATAAACACACATAGGATTGTCTTTATTTGTAAACCTTAAAGAATGTAAAATAAAGGAGCTTAATAAAAAAAATAATTTACCCTCCACAAGTAATTTCAAGTGTTTTTCTAGTTTATTTTATTTTATTTTATTTTATTTTTTTCTCAGAAGGGATTATTTAATCCTCTCTACACAGAGTCTACAAATTAGACACAGTGTGTGGGGATGTCCCCCCTCCCAAGGAAGCAAGGAATGAATTCTCCCGGGATTAAGCAGGAAAACCATGGGAAGTTAGAGTGTTCCATATAACTGAGCAAACGCTTCTCACCAGCACCACCATCTCTCTCTCTCCCCCAATCTCTCTCTCTCCCTCTCTCTCCCACCCCAACTCACGTGCTTTCTCTCTCCCTCTCTCTCTCTTGCTACCTACATATTCCTTTAGTTCAAGGTATAAAGAGAAACTGCAGCCCCTACCTTTGAGTATTATAAAACCAGTTCTCTGACATAACTTCAACGTTAGGCAAATTTCACTAAGGGACATTTTATAGTCTTTCAAATACTGAGGAAATAAATGTCTCGTATCACTCTTTTTTGGGGGGTGGGGGGTGGGAACTGACTCTATGATGTGTATCAAAATGTCTACTTACAGAAGATGAGAAAATGTTTTATAAAGGATTGCTTCAGAACATCCCTGTCTTATAAAATCATAGTCTATGGTGGACCACTGTTCAAAATCATATATCTCTTCTTTGTTCAAATTTGTATCTGCCAAGATAAGTTTGACTTTGATTATCAGAAATTTAAGATGACAATTAATACATTAAAGAAGTTACTGTTAAATTAAAAATTCACTATAATACTGAAGCTGCCAAGGACAATCTGATATCTAATTTTGGCATCCAAATGTATTAGGAGATTCTAAGCTGGCTTCATAATAACACTTACAACAAAATGGTCCAGTATCCAAGAGCACAGGTCACAGGCTTCCACAGAGCAGGTCAAGGAATACATGCCTGCATGGCACACGCAATCAGAGTGTGGGTGTAGATGTCCCCATACGTGGGTCACAAACAGAATCACCCATCTTATCAAACTCATGAAAAGCACAAAACTAAGCAGCTCCAACTCATTTTATAAATCCCAAATGAAAATTCCATTTGCTCTATATCTAATCATTTATTAGTTTCCTTAATCTCTTTTAATTGTGGATAGAATGATGATCACTTTCACATCAAAATAATTGCCGGGTTTGTTTATATTGGCTGCTCTTCAATATATTTGCACCCCCAGTCTAAACTATAGTTCAAATGTAAGAAAATAAAGGCCACTAATTTATGTTAATGACATTAAAACATAATCATTCACTACCATTTGGAAGGATTTATTGAGTAATTCCTGTAAAGAAATTTGTAGGAAAAAGAATAAACACTTTACTGAGAGAACATATACTTAATAGTCAAACTGCAGAGGATTACTCTATGCATGGCTTAAAATGCAAGAGAAATTAGAGCAAAATTACTCTTTGATCAATATCTACCCTGTTCCTGAACTGTGTTTTATTATGATATTAGTACACCAGAAGCTCCAGTGGATGGAACAAGGTCATCCTAATGGGTTGTAACTTGTGCCAAAATGCTCCATCTCCTCCTGGTCCTGATCAATGTGTGTTACTACCATTTGGACCAATAAATAGAAAAACATTGATACAGTTTATGGAATTGAACAATAGCATATATATTAGATGCCAGAATCAATATTCAAAATGAATTCAAAATGATCTTAAGTAGTAAAATATAAATTTATTTAAATTTAATAAATCAACTGGATAGGACTAAACTCAATGAAATAAATTTTAAAGTTTGAATTTACATTTAAAACTAGCTATACAAGTATAGCTGTAGGAGGGTTTGGGAGCAGATTGTGTCATAAAGAATAGTTGAATAATTGGAATGTTTAGTCCAAAGAGAACACAAAGATAGGGCATATTAGGGTAGTCTTTAATTACAAGAAATGGTGAAGCAGAATTATTTTAAAGTCAAATGACGGGGCTTCCCTGGTGGCGCAGTGGTTGAGAGTCTGCCTGCCGATGCAGGGGACAGGGGTTCGTGCCCCGGTCCGGGAGGATCCCGCATGCCGCAGAGCGGCTGGGCACGTGAGCCATGGCCACTGAGCCTGCGCGTCCGAAGCCTGTGCTCCACAACAGGAGAGGTCACAACAAGGAGAGGACCGCGTACCGCAAAAAAATAAATAAATAAATAAAGGCAAATGACAAATCACAAGTTGCCTCAGTGACCCAGAGTGGGAAAGATGGCCCAGGATTTGACTTCTGCTCTGCCACATACTGGTTGTTAAGACTTAGGTCTTCATTATTTCAGGGCTCCAAACTTCGTGTTCCTCACCAGGAAAACGGGTAAAATAACAGTACTGATAGCAAAGGGTTTCTATAAAGACTAAATGAGATAAAAGCTTTACTCTATATCAGCCATAAAAACTGCTAAAAATGGTGAGGTAGTCATATAGGAAGGAGTCTATTTAGTAATAAGGCTCTATTTTTCTCTTTCTTATTGAGAACCCTCTTTCTGTATGTAATCACACAGAGGACATATTTTTGGATAGAGTCCTTTAATGTGTCACAAATTGGCTTCCAGGGGGACCCTTGGCTTTAAAATTTTAAGACGATATTTATTTTGCATTCTGAAGAGACCTGGGATACCCACAAACTCACGAACTTTGTTTGGAAGCAAGGAAGTGGTTAGGAAAGCGTTTCTTAGTCAGGTGTAACAAAGACCTGCCTACTATGCCCTGTCTTGGATTCTCCAGAGTAAGCCTTCACAGTTTAGCTTCATTTTTTTTGAAGTTAAATAAACAACATTATACACAAATGCAAAACAAATGAACAAAAAACCCAAGAAAATCAGGTGTCTCTAGTAGTTTTAATAGCAGGCAAAAATTCTTCTGTTATGATGTTATATGGACAACAAGCAGGCTACCAAACTATATTAGAGCAAAATTATAACTAAAGAAAATTCATCCAAAACCGAAAGGAAACACACACATAAAAATGAGAGTGCTTGTCTTAGAGTGGTGGTTCTATGGGTGATGTTTTAAAACTTCTTTACAGGTTTCTGTATTTGCCAGATGTGTATCAATGAATATGTATTGTTGGCACTGGGGAAAAAGAAAGTTGATAAAAGAAGTATCCCAACAGTCATTTTTGACTTTAGAATGTCCTCCTCTTTTTTTCAGTCATGTGCTAAGTTGACTGTAATAGGTAATTTAAAACTCTGCATATAATAATTATTAGACTCTGCAGTCTAATAATTATTACAAAGCAACACATGAAAAAGTACAAAATGTCCAGAAAATAAAGTTATGGTTACAGACACCACAAAGAAAAAAATAAAATTTAAATAACTACATGTGGTTAACGAGATCTTAGTAAGTAGCTCAGAGATGCACAGTGTCATCCCCAACTCTCAGGGGTCAGGACCAGAACCAGGGCAAGGAGTGCCACAGCACTCGTGGCACCTGTGATCACATCTGATGCATCAATTAAAGGCCTTATTCACTATACCTCCTTCACTAGACTAGGAGCTCTGGGATAGAGGAGACTCTCTCTTTAGCACACTCATTAATGCTCAGGATGGACATAATTGTTAAATAATAAGCTAATCACATACTGCCTTAATAACTCAAAGTAAGAGAATGAGAGTTGATTAAAGTATGATAGGCCAAAAATGCCAAAATATATATTTTTTTATAAAACGATAATACCCATGCAGAACTTTTAAAGATTGAAGCAACTACTTGTTTATATTAACTAGAGGTTAATTTTTTGATAATACAAAATATTACCCGTTTGTAAAGCACTTTTAAGAAAATAATTAGAAACCCAGTGACTGCTGTAAGTCATTAGATAAATCCAGAGATCTCTATCAAAAAACACAAACACTTATTTCAAATGAGCACTTTGTCAGAAGAATGGAGATGTTATTAAGTGTCACTTGGGGATTCTAACAAAAAATTGTATTTGAAAATGTTTAATTACATTGAAGTAATTCTGAAAATGGCTTCTGTGCATTTAACCTTTTTTTAAACATCTTTACTGGAGTATGATTGCTTTACAGTGGTGTGTTAGTTTCTGCTGTATAAAAAAGTGAATCATCTATATATATATATATATATATATATATATATACATATATCCCCATATCTCCTCCCTCTTGTGTTTCACTTCCACCCTCCCTATGCCACCCTCTAGGTGGTCACAAAGCACCGAGCTGATCTCCCTGTGCTATGCAGCTGCTTCCCACTATCTATTTTACACTTGGTAGTGTGTATATGTCAATGTGACTCTCTCACTTCGTCCCAGCTTACCCTTTCCCCTACCCGTGTCCTCAAGTCCATTCTCTACATCTGTGTCTTTATTCCTGTCCTGCCCCTAAGTTGATCAGAACCATTTCTTTTTTTTTTTTTTTAAGATTCTATATATATATGTGTTAGCATACGGTATTTGTTTTTCTCTTTCTGACTTACTTCCCTCTATATGACAGACTCTAGGCCCATCGAACTCACTACAAATAACTCAATTTTGTTTCTTTTTATGGCTGAGTAATATTCCATTGTATATATGTGCCACATCTTCTTGATCCATTCATCAGTTGATGGACACTTAGGTTGCTTCCATGTCCTGGCTATTGTAAATAGTGCTGCAGTGAACATTGTGGTACATGTCTCTTTTGGAACTATGGTTTTCTCAGGGTATATGCCCAGTAGTGGGATTACAGGGTCATATGGTAGTTCTAGCTTTAGTTTTTTAAGGAAACTCCATACTGTTCTCAATAGTGGCTGTATCAATTTACATTCCCATCAACAGTGCAAGAGGGTTCCCTTTTCTCCACACCCTCTCCAGCATTTATTCTTTGTAGATTTTTTGATGATGGCCATTCTGACCGGTGTGAGGTGATAGATCATTGTAGCTTTGATTTGCATTTCTCTAATGATTAGTGATGTTGAGCATCCTTTCATGTGTTTATTGGCAATCTGTATAACTTCTTTGGAGAAATATCTATTTAGGTCTTCTGCCCACTTTTTAACTGGATTGTTTGTTTGTTTGTTTGTTTTTGATATTGAGCTTCATGAGCTACTTGTATATTTTGGAGATTAATCCTTTGTCAGTTGCTTTGTTTGCAAATATATTCTCCCATTCTGAGGGTTGTCTTTTCATCTTGTTTATGGTTTCCTTTGCTGTGCAAAAGCTTTGAAGTTTCATTAGGTCCCATTTGTTTATTTTCGTTTTCATTTCCATTTGTCTAGGAGGTGCGTCAAAAAGGATCTTGCTGTGATTTATGTCAAAGACCTATGTTTTCCTTTAAGAGTTTTAGAGTGTCTGGCCTTACATTTAGAGCTTTAATCAATTTTGAGTTTATTTTTGTGTATGGTGTTAGGGAGTGTTCTAATTTCATTCTTTTACATGTAGCTGTCCTGATTTCCCAGCACTATATATTGAAGAGGCTATCTTTTCTCCTTTATATTCTTGCCTCCTTTATCAAAGATAAGGTGACCATATGTGTTTGGGTTTATCTCTGGGATTTCTATCCTGTTCCATTGATCTATATTTCTGTTTTTGTGACAGTACCATACTGTCTTGATTACTGTAGCTTTGTAGTATGGTCTGAAGTCAGGGAGCCTGATTCCTCCAGCTCCATTTTTCTTTCTCAAGACTGCTTTGGCTATTCAGGATCTTTTGTGTTTCCATAGAAACTGTGAATTTTTTTTTCTAGTTCTGTGAAAAAATGACATTGGTAGTTTGATAGGGATTGCATTAAATCTGTAGATTGCTTTATGCAGTGTAGTCATTTTCACATGTTGATTCTTCCAATCCAAGAACATGGTATATCTCTCCATCTGTTTATATCATCTTTAATTTTAAACTTTAAACTATTGTGTTTTTCAATAGAAATAGTGATACAAATTAGCTGTAAAGCATGACTCATTTCACCTCTGTTATTAATGTCAGTTCTATTATTAAATGGATTTTTTTCAGCAGAAGAAAGGATTCATTCTGTGTTTAAATGAATTATGATTACAGACATTTGGTATATCATTAAGGTGAAAGTGGCATCGACTATATATTCCAGAGCAGCCTGGAGAAGTTTAAAAGTCCACATTTTTTTTATCAGCATAATAAAACACAGCAGTGTGAGCCTTCTGATTATCCAATAAATTATCCTGTTACAAAGCCAGATTATGGTTTAAAGAAGTATGTAAATCTCTCCATTATAAAGGTAAGTAAAACTTGTGCGTGAGTCAATTGGTGGCCGTCTGGGTTATCAGACCGACTTTGGTGTCACAGGGCTTGTACTCAAATGACCCTTATTTTACTTAATAATGACCGCAAAGCAAGAGGAGTGAAGTTGGCAATTTGGAAACGCCAGAGAGAGGATGTAAAATGCTTCCTTTGAGTGAAAAGGCGAAAGCTCTGTACTTTTCATCAGGAAAGAAAAAAAGGTGTGTGCTGAGGTTGCTGAGATCCACGGGCTTAGTCAGTACAAGACTAGCACTTTCTTCTAGATACCTTGAAATATTTACGAGAATGTGTCCACTTTAGGAAGAAACTAGAGCCATGTGGCTGACAGGGTCTTGGTGCTCCAGCTGGATGTCAGGCCTGAGCCTCTGAGGTGGGAGAGCCGAGTTCAGGACACTGGTCCAGCAGAGACCTCCCGGCCCCACGTAATATCAAATGGCAAAAGCTCTCTCAGAGATCTCCATCTCAACACTAAGACCCAGCTCCACTCAAAGACCAGCAAGCTACAGTGCTGGACACCCTATACCAAACAATTAGCAAGACAGGAACACAGCCCCATCCAACAGCAGAGAGGCTGCCTAAAATCATAATAAGCTCACAGACACTCCAAAACACACCACCAGATGTGCTTAGCTAGCTATATCACAGTTGAAATAAAGTGATCCTCTTTTATTTTCTCCCAGAAATTCCTCCTAAAAACATGTGATTGGAAAACTAGCCCATGCTAGTTCAGCCCTTTTATTGAGTTCTCACTAAGCTTCTTCATTGGCTCCTTTCACTTGTTTATAAAACAATTGCACACGTAGAAATTAGTAATCAGGTCTAAATAAAGAAACACACTTTTTAAATGTGTAAAATGCTGCTGGATTTGTTTAATGGATTCTAGGTCTTGTGGATTTCAGGGAAACAGTAACCTGAGTTCCCTGTGATCTCTCTTCGTAAGTGTGCTTTAATCTCTCTGACCGTGGTTCTAAACTGGGAAACTGTAATGACAAGTAATCCCTACAACAATGTACATTTTCAAGTGGAAAGACCCTGGCACTGTTCTGAAGGTGTGTTATCACTGGTTACATTATCAAAAGCTATCTTCTCTGTGCTTCAGTTGTAACCATCCTCTGTACAAATCAAGAAAGTCATTCACATGGAAAGTATACAAAATAAGCAACTATTGAAGGTCTCCCCCAGATAATGGTATTACTATGCTGTGATATTAAAATCAAAAGTAACAATTTGTTTCTTTAACTCAAATCATTAATGATTTTATCAAGTCACTTACTCCACATGTGATTTGTTCACACACCTACTAAGGATGATCTAGGGCTCCTGTCCCAAATTTCTGGGAATCATATTTGGGATCCAATGGCCTTGAATAGATTTTATGCTCTTTTCCCTTTAGGTTTCTTGTCCTAACTCTTCTACATACAAGATGCAACCTGCTAACTGGGAACAACTCTACTCTATAAACAAAACACGGGATTTAATATAGTTTGAAGACACTGTCTTAATAACAGGGCTCTGAATTAAGGCTTTGAGGATGTACCAGATGTGACTGATTTCTCAGGGAATACCTTTAGATGTGAGTGTACAAGAACTGGCCAATTGCACAAAAAAATGCTTTTGTAATAAAGCAATTTTCATGTTACTTTCAATGTTTAGAGGCTGATGTTTTTTGTCTCACATTAACAGACATGGAAATTGTAGACATAGGCTATCATTTAAATTTTCTTTAGTATCATTTTTCTATTGAGATTTTTAAAAAGAAAGATTCAATTATATGTATAAGTGGTCCCTTACTTAGTCCTTTTGACCTGTGACTTTTTCTGCATTAGACACTGACACTCAAAGTAACTCTTCTGTGATAAATCCAGTCTTTAATCCATCAACTGAGAAACATTTCAATTTACTGCCCAGTAAGGCTGTCAGCATGTCAATATGCAGTTTCAAAACATTGTTACCCTCTTTTTACTGTCTTATTTGCACTCTTATTTGAATATTTTATTCCAAATTGAACTTATAAGTTTTTGAAAAATAGATAAATGAAAGTCTCCATGGTAGTGATAAAATGCTTATCTAATAAATGGAATATAATCAAGGCAAAGACAGAAATGATTGGATATGCCAAATGAGGCAAATCTTTAGTTTTAAACAGATGATCATTATACACCTGTTCCATTAAGAAGGAAAAGAACAAATTTTCAAATACATAAAATGCTAGAAATGTATTGTTAAATATTGTATTTAACATTAAAGTGTAACTGGCAATTTTATTTATATTTTGGCTGCCAGAGAATAAAATTTCCCTTATAATGGGTTTTTTTAATATAATTTGATTTTACAGATTTTTAGAAACATATAATGTACCAAAGTAGAGACCTGTACTGATGGAGATGACAGATGGAAATGAAGAAAGATAAATAAATAAATAGGGGAACAAATGGAGAACCAGACAAACAGAAGTAGGGAATGGGAGGGCTGCACAGAGAAAAGATGAAAGGTGAGGTAGCAAAAGAAGACGAGAGAAAGGATGAGATGGTGGAGCAAAGAAAGAAAGAGAAGACTGAGGAAAAGAAAGAAAAGGAAGATAAGGGACAAAGAGAGGCCAAAATGGTTAAATGGACAGTAAGACTGGAAAGCAAAGTAACGGTTGGGACTGCAAAAAAACCCTGAAATCACTGGGAAACACCGTCAACAGTTCCTTACTCTAAAAACACCTTACCTTTTTTTTTTTCACTTTTCTCAAACCAATAATTCAGGAGTTACATTTATTTGAGAAAAATACATTTTTTAAAAAACATCAGGAAACAGCTATTGAATGAGTCAGATGATACTGAGTATTTGGAGCAACGCGCTGTTTAGAAGTGAAGCCATCATTGCTTCTGCATGTATATAAAAGACAGCCCAGACAGACATCCCATGGTGAGCGACTCTATTACAGCCATTGAGGTGGAAGATGCCAATTTTTAGTGCTCTGAAAACTGCCTTTTCTTCCCCAAGTGAGTAATGCTTATACAATCTGAGAAGCAACGTGATAATAAATAGAGAACTAAAACCCTTTGAAATGAAAGTTGGACAATAGAAGTGGAAATAATGAGATTCCAGTGATACCTTGGGGAGACCTTAGTTAACACTATTTTATGGTACCATCAATTAAAAGCAATCACGGAGAATTTCAGAGCACAATGGGATACACCAGTGATCATGTGTCCAAGCCCTTTCACACCAGTGAAAAACTTGAGAGGTTGAGAGAATTTAAATACTCCGTCCAAAATCACCACTAACTCAGGTCTGCTAATGTTCAATTTCACAAGTGATTAATGAACATATACAATCTGCTGAGATCTTCACAGTATGAAGGAAATACTAAGAAAAGGGACCTGATCCATTAATATCTCTTTGTACTTATTAGGTTCCTGTGAGCTTCCTGAGATACAAGAATAGGATCTTTTTACCCTTACATTCCTGGAGTAGAACACATTGCTTGGTGCATAATTGTCAATATATATATATGTTGAATGAATAGATAGGGCACAAGAGCACAAAGTTATAACCTTTACACATCATGACTGCAGAGCTTTTGTACAAACTCTTTAAAATAGGCCACTGCCTACTGGCTGCCATTTATATACATGCACATGGAGGTTACACCAGACCCTATACCAGTACTCAAGAGGCTGACCACTACCACCACCTTACCTTCCCCAAGGATGGGCAGAGTCTACAAATTATTTGACACATAGCTCAAAGGATAAATGGCACGTGCCTCTAGGGGACATCTGGGCTCACTCCAAAGGACAGTGTGAAAATAAAACAATATACAAACTGGGTAGTAATTAGATGTCCCCCGAGGAAAAGTTCCACATAGAAGCCATGATATGTGACTCAAGCACTTTGCAAGGTAGATGTGTCCAACGGGTGAATATCCCTTATATTGGTATCATCTCTCCAACCCAGCCTTATCTTCCTCACAGCACCACAGCTGATCAAAACATCTTTTACCTCCCTGGTCCCCTGCCCCCACCTCCTACGCATGCTAGCATCTTGACTTCTTAAAAACCCTCCTTCCCAAATGGAAGCCAACTTGCTCCCATTCAAGTTCACTTCCACACATACCTTTTCTACTGGAGCCCACCATCCCCCCCGCTGCTGTCCTGTGTCAGCTGCCCACAGTACTCATCTCCCATGATTGGCAATGCCAATCCCCGTGGGTTCCCGACTCTACCTTGTGGGCTGGGATAGGTACCGCAAACAGTGCCAAAGCCCACTGGCCCACCTCAGGAGGAAGGAAGAGTCATCTGAAGGCTCCAGAAAATTTTCTCAGAGAAATTGGTGGTTGGTGGATTTAATTCTTGATGGAGCTTAGGTGCTATTTGTATAAAATTTAACCCATGGAACCCCTAAAATCCATCATTTAGAATTATGTTTCCAGGATGCTGGGGGTTGCGGAGTGTATTCTGATTTTCAAATGATAAATTCACCAACAAAGTTCTAAAATACACTTCACTTCCAGATTAAATATAATTAAGTGATCAAAAGGACATTTTTAACACTGTGTTTAACAGACGCTGTGAAATTGTGAAACATCTCTGGGACACACATACTCAAGTTACAGAGGGAGACACATGAACTTACCTAACTAGCTAAACAAGGGCAACTTTTAACTTTACAAATAATTAGTTAAATTAAGCTAAGAGTGGGGCCTTTTCAAAAGGTCTCCTCCAACCTAATTTACATTACAGAAGAGGCCTGAGTTACTGGAATCACATTTTCACTGCAAGATTCACAGGACCCTGTTACATCTTGGAAACTCACAGGTGTATAATGTAATGGAACCGGAAGCAAGGAGGTGAGTTGTTTCTGGTCAGTAAGTCATGGCCAAGAAAAGCTCCACCATAAACTGTAAGGGGTCTGCTAGCAGGAGAGGATGTACTAGAAAGAATAACCATCCCCCCAAAGTTTAGTCAGTTACAGTTAAAGTAACAATCTCCAGAGAATAACCACAAAAAACATCACTGAGCAAGAGGTGTGGTTTGTCTCCATGTACGCAACCCCTTTCAGCAGTTGTTCAATGGGTGATGTTTCCCACAGTACATTCTGAGCATTTAGGGTCTAAAACGTGCCAGCTTGAAAGTCAGGATCCACCCAGCCCCTCAGGCAGGCTCTGCAGGGTGCCGCCAGCATCCTTCACAGGTATGTACACCACATGTGCTGTAAACTCAAAAGCAAGGGGTGAAATTTGGACTGGATGGCGTGGGGGCCTCTATCATGCTAGGAACTGCAGGAAGACAGGGAGAAATCAAACAAAACCAAGACCCGCTTCACCCCCACCCCATCCAGATCCACGCCACTCTTGTTCTTTTGTTATTTTGGAAAACTGAAAAGACCAAATTCCTCTTCTGAGCCCCTTTCATCCCTGCTCCCTTTCGTATTTCTTGTCAGGACTGATTCAGCCTCAGTCATGGATTTCCCTGGGGCTCCTGCCTGTGTTGGGGATGAGAAAGGGAAAGGGGAGGTGCCTGCTGGTAACCTAGCATTATGTCTATCAAGTGGGAATCTGGAAAGGAGCTGCTGGAAATCAGTGTGTGGCCTTGACTGCTGGCTACCAGCACCCACTCTTTCCTAGTGTCCTGGTCTCCTTAGCTCTTATCTCCACTGCTGGGGCTGAGACACTATAATTTATAAGCACATCCCTAGGGGCACAGTCTCCATGTGTTCCTGTGTTCCCAAATCTCCAGTCTCTTCTCTATAAAGCACCACTGTCTCTTCACATACCCGTGATTCCAACTACTAACATACATACATTATCTTCCTCTTCACCCCCCACCCCCACCCCCCCATATAGGTAATAATTCTCCCAACACGACACAAAGAACAGACCTCAAGTCTCCATGTGACTTTCCAGGAGCAATCCCCTCTCCTTTTAAGGCCACCACCACCCCGGAGCAGTGGTTCTCAAAATCTGATAGGAACCAGAATGACAGGGCGAGCTAATCAAGGTCACAGATCCAGGCTCAGGGGAACTAAAGTTTGAAAAGCACAAGTCTAGATTAATCTGAGAGCAGAAGCGGGATCGGACACAAATAGGAGAGTGTGTCAAGGTAAACTTTTATTTTCCCTTTTGAGTTCTGTTCCCCACGCGGGGTCTAAAGGACACCCACGCCCTGTGCAGCCGCGGTCCCCACCTTTTCCCAAGCTCCCCTCCTCCATCCAGCCGCCCTCCTCCCAAGGAGGCCTCCAGGACTCTCCCCACCGCCGACCCCAGAGCCAAGAGGAAAATGATCCAAAGTACACCGCGAGAGGGGCCTGTCCCTCGGGCACCCGAACCCAGCTCGCCTGATACTGAACTTTTCAAACTTCCCAACTCTCTCTTACCCACACGCTAACGAAAGAAAAGCAGATAAAAGCAAGAGACTGAACTCTGCACGCCGGCGGCTTTCCGATCCCGCGCGCGCTCCCCGGGGAGGTTCGCGCCCTCCTCCTGGCCGGCCCCGGGGTGGCCGTGGTCCCCGCCCCTGTCGCCCCCCGCCCGCCGGGGAGGGGAGGGGAGGGAAGCCAGGACCCCACTTACCGCCAGGAGCGTCCCGAGCAGCGCGCAGCCGCGCCCGCGCCAAAGGTTTGCGTCCCAGGAAGCGGAGGTGCAGAGTCACCTGCGCGTCAGGCGCGGAGGGCAGCTCGGTCCCGCCCGGGCCGCGCCTCCGGGCCCAGGTGCCGAGCCAGCGAGGGCGGAGTGGGGACGGGCTGCAACAGGTCCCAAGCTGGGTCGTACCGAAGCCCGCGCAGCCAGCCAGCGCCCCGGAACCTGTCTAACTCAGACCTCCAACCCTCGGCCAGCAAAATAGAAAGCCTTTCTTTCCTGTCTGCCCTCGGGGCTACCAGCAACTACAAGTCGCGACATCCCGGCCGGGCGAGCAGAGCCCGGAGGGCGGCAGCGCTCACCTGGGCAGGGGCTGGGCTCACGGAGCGGCATTCAGCTCCCATCCCCGGTGCGTCCCGGGCTCAGGAATGCGCGGGGGTAGGGGGGCGGCTGGGTAAGAGCCGTGGTGGTACCACCCCCAGGGAGCGAATGGACTCAGCTCCAGGGAGATAATTCCCATCTGCAGCCCGCAATGCAGACCCTACCCCACCGCCCGAGTGTGTCCGGACTTGGAGGAGAGCAGGAAGTGGAAAGGTGGAAGACAAACTGCGTATGAATTTATCTTTTTGTAAGAAAGAATTTTACGTATCATCAAAGATGTGGGACTGACTTTGCATTGTCTTGATTACTGATTTGGATGTAAGGAATACCTGCACGAAAAGGAGGTCACTAGGTGGGGTGCTATGGAACAATGTTATGGACATAGAGACACTATCATTTGGTTTTAATATAAAATAATTGCAGCAATTAATGAAATTAATTTTATATGTTTTCTTCTACATCTCCGTAAATCTGTTTCGAGTGTTTTTAATAATTGTATAATCACGTCGTCTTCAAGATCTAGCCATTTGCAGCAAATGTTAAAAATGCAACCTAGTAGGGAAAGAATGAAACTTAGGAAAAATAGGCATATTTTAAACTTCTAGCATGATATGTCAATTATCATAAGCTGGAATTGACTTTTTAAATGACTTTTATGGCTATTTTGCCCTGAATAAAACACTTGAGGAAAATGCTAAACTGTTGAGATTTGAATTAGTCTTGACTGGTGAGTAGACACAGGAGAATGAAATGTACATATTCTAGATGTTGAAACAGAGCAAAGGACAAAGGTGGAAAGTAAAGGTAAGTTCCAGCACATCACAAAGCTAAATTTCCAGATTGTGGTATCTGCGATCTGTAGTTTCTTCAACAGCATGTGCAGAATATTCTTGTTTTACATATTTAATTTCTTTCTTTTGTTTCTGCTAATTTCCATGTCTCACCTTTTAATATTTTTGCAATTCTGGTCTTCATTTTTGGCATGAAATCTTCTGACTCACTCAATCCATGTTCTCTGTGTGGATCTTCATTTGCTGGTGTTCAAAAATAATGCTGCATTAAGAGAACAATATTTATGAGCATTTTGAAACTATGTTCATAAATATATGCTTATCCTATTTAAAAAACAGCAAGAACACTTAGACTAAAATTAAAGGGGGCCCGTAGGAAGTTGGATTTTATTAACATATGCATTCATACATAAATCAAGTGAAATCTATATCTACTGAAATGTTAATTATTCAAAGCAAAAGAGAGGAAAATATTAGTAGAGAGGAATAATCCATTAAGGGAGCTATGCTAAGGGCTTTCCATTCTTAGTGGGTTGAGAGAATGTGTAAAATTGACCTGACACCTTAAGTATCCTGCAAGCTAGGTGAGGAGAGAGGACGCATGTACAGGAAAGGGAGCTACTAGACAAGGAAGTAGAACTTTAATTGGAAAGGCTCTGTGCTTTACAGGTAAGAAGAAGAAATGATTAACTGCTTAGATTACTGGGGAATGCTGACAGAATAGAAGTGTTGGAGTTTGAATTGGGTCCTGACTGATGAGAAGACTTGGCAGAAGATGGAAGTTGACGTATAACTAGTAGTTGAAATCGCAAATGAAAGGTTAGAGGTGAGAAAGTAAAAGTGAGTTCTGGGACCCTACACAGCAATAGCCACATGTGGCCATGGGTATGGCAGGGCTGCTCTGGAAGGTAAGTTTCGGAGTAAAGTTCAGAGATATTTCCTCAGCCGCAGAATGATGTCAGTGTTATTTACTGCCTAGGATTTGTGTGAGAATTATGAATTAGAAATAGTACATGTAAAACCCTTACCATAGCACTGATATGTGATATTAAGTGGCCACTATTATTATACTTGGGCTCAGATTGTGAAGAGCCCTGATTGCAAAGCTGCAAAGCACAGACTTGGTATTGACTGATGGTGAAATAATGACTCATCTAACAGTTGATGCTCTTTAGGATAAATTCTAGGGTGTGAGGAAGATCAGTTAGGCCAGCTGTAGTGTAAAAAGGGTGACAAGGGTAGCAGCAGTGACAACAGAGAGACCAATTAGACAGCCAATGAGACTGAAAATCAATATCATTGGGGGTCAGAGTGGATGTGGAAGTTCAAGGGTTTGAAATAAGAAATAACTGGAGCTGCTAAAAGTTATCAGTGGAGGGAAGGAAAGAAATAAACTAGCCATGTATGTGAAAAGTAGGAAGAGGCAGGAACAGGGTCATGTGGAATTTATTTCTGAGATGTTGGGGACCTCTCTAAGTCTATAGGCACTCAGGGAATGATTGTGGAAAGGAAATAGCAAAGGATAGAAAGAATGGTGGTAAGGAACAAGAGCCAGATAGCGTGGGAAAGCACACATAACCCTCAGTCTTTCCATATGAAAACTGTGCCTAATACATTCTCACCTCTATGATTTTTTTTAAACAGGTTAGATTGAAAACAGGAACTAAAAGTAGAATTTTACAAATAATACTTTAAAAGTAACTAAAAAGATGAGTGAGAAGATGGCATGCTTGACTAAGAGGCTCCCAAGACAATATTTATTGATCAGACAGTAAGTCCATCTTCATTGCTTCTTTACCCCATTTGACAAAATTTAGGCTGAAGTCCAAGAACAAAATAGTGCCAATGTTAAATTACACTCAACAGATCTTGATCTATCTCCCACAGTGAGTTCACATGCACAAGGAGATTCAAAAGCAGTATCAGTTTTGTTTTTTTCTGATCCTCAACATATTTATAATTTAATTGAGAAGACAAACTATACATATATGAAATAGAATAACACAGAGTAATATACAGATGCACAAAAACATTCATAAAAATAAAAGATACAGAAATCATAGAAGAGAAAAAGCAAATAAAGTTTATTGAAAAAGAGAATTATATTCTTGGTGACATTTTTTTTTCTGACTGCTTATTTTGCTTTTAACAAACACGTGTAACTTCAAAACTTCTTAGAAAAATGATAAGAAGCTATTTCAGTGGGTTACCAGATTTCAGTCATTATTTGTAGACCAAAGGAGCACTAAGCTTCTGGTCCTTTCAAGAGCTTTAAAATAAACATTTTAGTGCACTTCAACGCACTGGCTTCCAGACAGATAAAGCCATTGATACAGAAAGAATGTCACATTTAACAATAAAAAAACAAGTTGTGCTTATCAATAACACTTTCCCTAAGTACCTTAGGGAAAGTTAAGAAGCAAAATTCCTTATCAGTGTTGACAAAACTTACAGCTGGATGAATCATCACATCAGTTTAACTGTCTTATGACATTTCATGTATGACTACTGTGGAAATCATTGAAATGAACTTCATTTTATTTATGTGCCACATTTAAATTGTTATATAAAGTATTATGTAATCGTCATTAATTCAACACATTTATCAAGAGTTTTCTGTAGGAAAGACATCATGTCAGGCAATAATTAGGGCAGAGGGTGGAAAGTTAATAATAACTTTAATAATAATAATAATTTAATTAATAATTAATAATTAATTTATTATTATAATTCATAATTTAATAATAACTAAAAATAATAGTGGATATGCCTAGGAATTATCTATGTTTATCTGAACCTTTGACATTTGTGTATATGTTTGTGTGTGTGTGTTCATGTGTGTGTAAAGATGGAAAAACTTAAATACAATTTAAAGTCCAAAAAGATGGTATGATTCTTTGTGAAAAGAGGTACGGAAACAAATATAGTTAAATATTATTAGGTACATATGTAGATTAATAATAGTTTTTTCTGTTTTTTTTTCCACTGCTAAATTATTTCAAAAGGATGCGAAACACATTATTATACTTTGTGCTTCCTCCATTCTTCAAAATTAATGTTTATTACTGTGTAATTATTTTTTAAATCTAGAATTATCTATAAAAGGTTAGTTTTTTGTTTTTGTTTTTGTTTTTTTGGCTGCGTTGTGTCTCCATTGCTGCATGCGGGCTTTTTCTAGTTGAGGCGAGCGGGGGCTACTCTTCTTTGTGGTGTGGTGCACGGGCTTCTCATTTTGGTGGATTCTCTTGTTGCGGAGCACGGGTTCTAGGCGCTCGGGCTTCAGCAGTTGCCGCACACGGGCCCTAGAGTGCCAGCTCAGTATTTGTGGCTCACGGGCTTAGTTGCTCCATGGCATGTGGGAATCTTCCCGGACCAGGGATTGAACCCATGTCCCCTGCATTGGCAGGCAGATTCTTAACCACTGTACCACCAGGGAAGTCCAAAGTTAGATAACTGTAACAAATAATTTTAGGAAATGAGGTAAAGAGAAATTAAATGGTAATTAAAACACAGAAAACCATCGTCTTTTTTTTTTTTTTTTTTTTTTGCAGTATGTGGGCCTCTCACTGTCGCGGCCTCTCCCGCCACGGAGCACAGGCTCCAGACGCACAGGCCCAGCGGCCATGGCTCACGGGCCCAGCCGCTCCGCGGCATGCGGGATCCTCCCAGACCGGGGCACGAACCCGTGTGCCCTGCATCGGCAGGCGGACTCTCAACCACTGCGCCACCAGGGAAGCCCTCGTCTTTTATTTTTAAATCACTAAACTCATTAGATCCTACCCTCATGAATGCATTTTCTCTTCCTCTTGGGCAGATCAAATATGGGAAAATATTAGGGTGCTTACGTTTTTCATGACACACAAATAACTTTAAAAATCTTGCCAGTATTTACTAGTAAAACACATATTCATCAATGAAGTAGAAGGACAGAACATGTAGTGATGCTGATAGAAGATATTTGATATAATCTACTGATTTTTAGTTACTAATTTTTAATAAATGTCCATTAGTGTTTTGTTACCAGTGTTTGCTAAGATATATGAAAATTGTCCAGTTTAAATATCTTTTAAAAGGCTTCACCTAACTTCTGAAAAGTCATTAGCTATTTATCATTGTTATTGATGAATATGAATAGCTGTCTTCAAAGACATTTTAGAGTGGCAGTATGCAACAGCCATGATCACCAATGTTATTAACATAATCACAGACATCCATCGTTATCCTACGTTGTATGAATTATTTAGAGATACTGCAGTAGCGGTCATTTTAGTTGTCCTTAGGGTCACTCACTACCTGGACTGGATTTCACAGAGGTCAGCTGAGATCTGGGATATAACTTGTGCTTTTGTGATTAAAACAATGAGAGGAGAGAGACAGACAGAGACAGAGGAGAGAGGAGCAGCAGCTAATTGCCAACTCCAACTGCCTTTTCTGGAAGATCTAATTTGGGGATGTCTGCAATCATATATCACTGTCTCCCAGATCACGTTTATTCGCACTTCATGCCTTTGCCCACGTCTGCTCAATGGATCCCCAGCCTGTGATGCCCTCCTTGTTCCTTTCTGCCTCTCTGTAGGATAACCATTGTTCAAGACCCATCTCTATTCCTACTTTGTCTAATTCTAGCTTTGACTAGTGTAGGCTCTTTAAAATGCAAAAGATTTAATCCCTTTACTACTTCTCTGCCAAAAATATGCGACCTTATAACATACCTATCATTGTTTTCCAGGGCTGTTACTGAAGTCTTCTGGTATAATTTAACCTTCCCAGCATCCTGTCTTCCAATAAGATCAGTGGTTCTCAGAAGAAGGAATACCAATCCATAGAGGACGTTTGGAAACATTACAATGATTGAGGGCTCTCCTGGCATTTGGTGGGCAAGAACCTGGAAAGGAATATGTCCTGCAATGGGTCCAGCACAATGGAACCCCCCCCCATATTGTGCAAGTAACTGCAGTCCTGCCACATAATGAGGGTGAAAAATCCATTAATTATTACCTAAGACTAGAATTTCTTCCTTTTACATACAAGAATTGTTTGCAACTAAGTTAATTTTTGCAAGTAAGTAATTCTTTTTTACTTGTAAACTTTTACAAGTAAAAACAGTTTTAACATACATTGAATTCCAGGAATCTAGTTACAACATATTTTGCTTAATTTAGAAATGTGCTAAGAATTATTCTTTATTCTGTAAATCACAGCACTAGCAGAACTGCATCAGTTAACAATAAAACATATCTGTCTTCTTAGGCAACTGTAGGTCAAGCATCTGATGGCCTCTTCATGTTTTCTGGTAGAATTCTGTGTGAATATTTATATATTAAAAAAACAGTATTTTTTTTTTACAAATTTCTTGTATTTATATTACAAATGAGGGCATGACATTCCTTTTTAAAAATATGTGTGTAGGTTGTTATTTTATCAATAATTTTCAGTTTGTTTCAGTATAATGAGGGGACATTAACCTTATTTGTTCAGAAACATAGAGGGACATTGAGTCTGAGAGTTGAGACCTACAGAACCAGATTATACTGTTTTCTGGGAAAAGCAGGATGGAAAGGAGGAGTAAGTAAAGTAGAAAACTAGGATTTACTGAGTAATTCCTTTGTATCGGGTATAGTGTCTTATATTCTAATATACACACAACACTGCAGGACCAACCCAGTGATGGGGGCAACCACTAAGTGATGAAAGAGCAAATAGTTCAAAGGCATAAAACATATACTGAATTATAACAACAAAGTCCTTATCATGGCCTGTTGCGTGCACTGGCCTGCCTACTTTGCTACTCACCTGGCATCTCCACCTCCCTTCATGCTGTAACCCCTGCTCTCACCTTCTGAGTTCCAGCCCCATCAACTTCCTCCCAGTTCATCTGTTTTCCTGGACGTTCTTCCTCAGGGCATTAGCAAATGCTGTTCCTTCTGCATTTGCAAATTGCAAATCCTGGAAAGCTCACTGTCTTCCACAGGCTTTCCCTCTTTTTCCCTTGAGGAAACCACTCTCTAGAATTATTCCCATGTTTTTTTAATGCATGTTTGTTAGTTTGTTTTTCTGGCTCAATATTACTTCATGGAAATCCATCTGTGTCAAAAGGCAAAGCTCTAATTGATTCTTTTAACTGGGACATGCTACCTTTTGAAAGGATGTTTTATGTTATATATGCGACATTTCTCTATTGATTACAATTTTATATCCGGATTACTATATTTTTCTACTATTCACAGCATTACAATACACATCCTGGTGAATTTAAGAAAAGAGTCTAATGTGAACTCCTCTTTCAGAGTTAAACGTTACCCTTCCTTCCACTGGAAAGCCTTCCTGGCTTCTCAGACTGGGTCATTTCCAGGTTTATACATTTTCATGTGGTTTTTCTTCCTTAAAACTATAGTAATTATAATTTTAAGTTTATGCAAATACTCAACTCCTCTAGTTCACAGGGAACAAACATCCATCTGTTTCTGTCCACCTCTGAACCCCTAGTGCATAGGAGGGTCTCAAAAATATATGAAGAATGAATGAGGGAGTGAATGAAGTTTTATACCCAAGAGCACCTTCCCTTTAACTCTTCCAAGTGGTGCCTGCATACTCACGTTTTTGTCTCTTAGCAACTTCTGTAGCCGACATTTCCTCTTCTTCTGAAATTTGAGTTGATATGGTGTTGAAAAGAACAAATGTAAGGGATTGTGAGCTTCAAAGACCTGACTTCTATATTGCTCAATATCAGACTTCAAATATCAAAATGTATCTCTTAATCTCTGCTCTAATTATGAGACTGGAATTATTCATATTTAAACACAGACACAATTTTGAACAATGCCATGTTCTGCCTTCACCACCAACAGTATTCCAACCAAAAGTATATTATTTCCCCAGTGGGGATTATTTTAAATACACTAGACTTCATTTAAGCAGATGTTCCCTAAGGTTCCAATTCTGCTTACAAACATAAGCAAAATAAACTCCACCATCATTATGATTATTAGTTGGACAAAAGGAGTTAACAGAGAATGTTTAACAAAGAAAATAATTTATAAAAACCTATAGGATATTACTGCTGTAGAGAGATTACATTGCTATTTGTTATTCTATAAAGAACATAGCTTTTTTTAATTTAAAAAATCTATTATGAAATTCAGTTGGGACATTAGGGCATCTGGAATGAGAAATGGTGAGAAGAAAATAGAAATCCAGATGGAACAGAAATTGAAATCCAATAATATTACCAAAGTTTATAAGCCCAAGTTGTAGAACCAGCTGATTTTCATTCAAATCCTGGATTTGTCATGACCCTTAGCATGGCATCTTAAATGTCTGTGTCTCCAAATCCATACCCCTAAATCTGGTATAATTATAATAATCCTGACCAACCTCAAAGAGAGCTAGATAACTTAGAAAACCTACAATTACCATACAAAAGTCCAATATGACTATGGTTATCATTACTGAAGATATTCCACACCTATTTCAAACATCAAAGCCGAGACAAGCTCTAAGATGTATTAGGACAGAAATAGAGCCTCATTCTCTGCATGGCAAAATTCCATTCTGATGATTCACCTTGTATAATCATGTTCTAAAAAGACAAACTGATATTTCAAAATAACCACCCCCCTCATTAGGTTTTCAGCTAGCACAACCTACAGACTAGGGGAAGCCAATCAGAGTTTCTCTTGGAATTCAGAGACAACTTCAGCATCTGTCTGGAGCTATAAAATCAGTCCGTGAGTAGCCATATTTAGTCATGGAGACTGAAAAGCAAAGAGAACTGGTCTGCAAAGAGAATGAGGACACAAGCCCACAGCAGAGTAGAGAGGAAAGATGAAACTGAGTCTTAATTGCTTTACACTTTCTAGGCTCAGATTCTGTTGTGAGCTTGAGTGCAATCCTGTCCTTGGGCTTGGGAGAGATGCATTCATCCTCTTAATGTATCTTTCACTCCTACATTTGTAAATACAAGCTGGTTTCTGTTGTTCACAGTCTAAAGAATTCTAACTAATCACCTATTTTAGTATCAGGTGGAGAATGTGGAACTGGCTTTCAGGAGAGGGTCAGGTTGATTTCTCAACCCAGAGAGAGAAATTGATAATCTGTATCATGCCACAGTGAAGTATTTGATTAAGTAATATGCGTTGGCTCTTGAGATTTAGGCTGAGTGCTTATCAAAAATGAAACATTAGTGGAAATAGTAGCAAATAACGATATAGGTGGAAGTGTTCTGTTTGCACTCTGAGATGTTTAGTTTTAGCCCAGGATATGCTTCAGTCCTGCATTTGTCTGTAAGCAGATAAAGAAAATCTGGGTCGATGATTAAAAATATTTGAGATCTAGAAAAAACAATTTA
The DNA here is from genome assembly GCF_025265405.1 of Mesoplodon densirostris. Taxonomy (NCBI): domain Eukaryota; kingdom Metazoa; phylum Chordata; class Mammalia; order Artiodactyla; family Ziphiidae; genus Mesoplodon; species Mesoplodon densirostris. Next base: position 42,486,316 of record NC_082670.1, on the reverse strand, counting down.
CCATAAATCACATGAACTTCAGTTGGTGCATACACCAGGCACTATGGATAAGATTGATGCAATTGTTTCAAAGTACAGAATCGAAATTTGAAGTATATGTATGTTAAACCTGACCACCTGCCTCCCTTTCCATGTCTTTAAAGCAGTCTTCTAACATTTTTTCCCAGAAGTAATAACCTTTGCATTTCATTGTAAGGCTCATTTCATCACTACATTGTCAGGAGGAAGGTACAGGACCCGGTCACGGTTAAGAAAGGCTCCTTCTTCATTCTACTGTTACCCATCCATGGTCTGTGGCCGAGGTCAATCAGAAGAGGACGGTGAGCACTGTTCACAACTCATAATCACAGGAAGGGAACTGTCATGGTAAAATAGGGTTTGGAGAGTGTCCTGATAGGCAGTGTCTTGTGGAAATGTTTTTTAGCAATTTCAGTTCCCCCAAATAAAGTCAAAAGACAGCCTAGGAAGTTTCAGGGCAGAGGCAGTGTAAAACTCTGAGGAACAGTCATCCATGATAACAAGTAGTGTAGGAAGTATTATCCCCTTGGGTCACCCTCAGATCCAAGGTCAAACAGCACTAGGCAGTAAGGGGTGCCCGAATACCTATGTGTATGTGCCTACCCACACCCACAAAGAGGAGCCTTCCTCATGCTCCTCCCAGGGGAGACCTTGAGGAGCACTGCACAAGGAAAAGATCAAGATTGATTTAATCAAAGATTCATTCCGTTTTTTCCCCCACCGTTTTTTTAAAAAAATTTATTGGAGTAGAGTTGATCTACAATGTTGTGTTAGTTTCAGGTGTACAGCAAAGTGAATCAGTTATACATATACATATAGCCATTCTTTTTCAGACTCTTTTCCCATACAGGTTATTATAGAATATTGAGTAGAGTTCCCTTTTTAGTTATCTATTTTAAGTGTGTTGGCCATGGTTAAGGTTATAATTTCAGGTAGCAGTATATAAGAACAAACTGAAAATGAACTCGAGAAAGAATGAGTTTCACTTAGAGAAAACTAATCCATTAAAATGCCCCTCAGATGTTTTTGTCCAACAACATCCACCTTTTGGGAAAACCATATTTTCCCTGTTCCTTTTGGATCTAATGGGTCTGAGAACTTCAGTACCTCTTCACTCTCCCCACAGCCACAGTGGTAAGTGAATGGTCTAGACTTCCATGTTTACTATTAAAGAAAAAAAGAGAGAGAGAGAGGGCCAGGCTGTTCAAATCATCTACATAGGGCCAACCAGGGGTTGTCTCTAGAATCAAAATCCCAACATTTAAATTTTTTAATCATAAAATAACTTGACCATACTAAAATGTATAAGGAATAATATAACAAGGATCCATGTAACCAATACAGCCCCTACATACCCCACCACAGGTCATTCTATGATCTTGGAAAGTTAATCATTCTCCCCAGTTTTCATTCCCATGTCTGTCCTGATACTTGATTCTTTACTTATGTACGTACCCCTAAATGATATATAGGCTTATTTTGTAAAGTTTAAAATGATATAAATATATCATAATGCAATAAGAGAAGTTAGAAGCTGTCTTTCTGCTGAGATTGTTAAGCTGAGGTGGGGAAGGAAGACCTCTTCCTTTCCTAACTGTATGGATGAATGTGAAGAAAAAGGAAATTAAGCCAACTTATGAAGGAAATAAAAATTTTAAACAGTTGGGAAGTGGAGGGAGAGGACATTTTAGTAAGATGATCGAGTCCTGGATATAGCTAAATACAAAACCATCTATCCAGCTCCTGTTTTAAACAGAATTTGAGTTGGATTTTGTCCCTTGCAACCCAAGGAGTCTTCATATATAAATTGGTATCTTAAAAAGGAATACTGCAGGTAACAAAATGTATGATGCAAGTAGATTGAACTGCATTTTTCTTTAATAAACCAATTGGCCATGGGTGCACCCATGACCAAAACAAGATCAATCATGAGTCTTCCACTGGATTATATATTTGAATACTGGAGAAAAAACTGGGATGCACACTGTGAATCTAATAGTGACCCATCTTCCCCAGACACATGGAGAAAATCCCTTGGTAGTTGAGAATGTTAAGGTTACATACAGAGGGAAGCAGTGGAGGTAGAGGTACACATATTGGAAAAATTTTTGAACTCTGAAATCTAGTTGAATCTAATCTAGAGTCAAGAACTTACAAATTAATGATCTAATAAATTTCCCTTTTAGTTTTAAGTTAGTTTGAGTTGTTCCTGTCTTAAAAGTCCTGATCTATCCCCTACGGTATAGCTCTGTATAAAGTAAAGACTATTACTTCAGGATTACTCCAATTATGGAGTTGTTAAGTGTTTGTTGTTAGGCACTGGTTGGTTGAATCATTGATAGGATATCTTTGGATATATGGAAAGAAAGACATAGATGAGCTGAGAAGTCAAGAGTAGGACATGGCATGTCTTTTCTGCAGTGCAGACAATTGCACTGCTGACAATAATCGTCCTTCCTCTGGGAACTTCCCAAGCATCAGGAGGGTGAGAGGGCAGCCGTCTTTAAATTGCATCAACTCCTGGATCCTAACAAGGTCAGGAAGAGCTTATTGAACAAACCTGGACCAATGCCACTTTCTCTCTATTTAGAAATGGTCATGAGAATGAGCTAGTTACTCGTAGCATGTGACTGGAACCACAACATGTAAACTCGATGGCCGTGGCAATGCCATTTCGTCTTAAAGATGAGAAGCAGAGAAAGCCATTATGCAGAAACGGAAAAACCGATGCAGATGTGCAGAGATAAGCAAGAGAAATGGAAGGAGACTTTTCATGGCTCTCCTGGGCCTAATCCCATTGTCTTCTGAGGCTCAACGCCATTCCAGCCCCCTTATGTTGCTTCTCCATCTCTGCAAATTCAATTAAGCTTCATTATGTGCTTGCCCAACCATTAGCTGGGTTCTGTTCATTTGCAACTGTATGTTTCAAAACAAAACAGCTGTGCCATTATAACAATAACTTTGATGGCAATGGTAATAGTAATGTTAACTAAAATTAATCAAGCATTTTTCATAGCTTTGTATGACATATTATTTAATCTTCTCTATAACCTTATGAGATAGATGTTATTATTTTCCCCAATTTAAAAATGATAAAATGAATGTTAGCATATATTGTTACATCTTTAATTGAAAAATATTCAGGCAAGTTATTAGTATAAATTAAAGAATTAATAAATATTGGGTTCCTCTAAATAAACTGTGATATTATATTAAACCTCCAACAGAAAAGGTGAGAAATTATCCCAGGAAGAGAGTAGTTCTTTTTCTTTCAGTTCTTTTTTTGATAGTGGTTATTCACTAGCATGGTATGATAGTTATTAAGAAGTAAATTCTGACCATCAGGTGACATTATGAGTCATTTTGACAGATACTATAATTTAATCCAAAAGTCCCCCAAAACAAACAAACAAAAATGATACCCCACTGATACTGACCCTCTTTAAAGTTCTCATAGAAAACCTTGTGATTATGTTCAGAGAGAAAACACATAGTGCATTGTGTCTTCAGGATCTGGCTTTGCTTTCCCTGATATTTTTCTTAGTTGAAGCTCTGGTTTTAAATTTTAAACAAATGCTTACATGACTCAGAAAATTTGATGTAACATGAAAGAGCAACTTTGACCCTACCTAAACAGAACCTCCGTGGCTGCCTAAATAAAATGTCTGAAAAAAAAAATTAACCATGGGAAAACTTGCCTATGGCATGACTTATCATAATATAATTTAATATAAAGACAGAGTTTCAATCTAATATATCATCGTATCTTCTACCATACTGTGTAGACTCTTATGTAGTACTCACTACATATTTTTGATAAAATCAATGTGAGGTGGATCCAATTTTGAACTGTATCCAGGGATGACTTGTATATGACCCAGAATTATCTCATTTCAAAACCCTGCCACTATCATAATTTCCTGTTGTTAATATTCCACAGATTACTGGAATGCATTTTCACTGCATTACCATTTGTTTTCATGCCTGGCTCCCCTGTTAGATGGATTTTCTTAATATCAGAGACTGTGCCATCCTTATTCACCTTCTTTCTTCAGTGCCTAGTACATTGTGAGCACTCAGTGAAAATGGGTAAAATATATCCAACATATGATTATCCCAAGGTTCCAGGGCACTCAACAGAAGGAGTACACAAGTAGTCTGGCCATCTGGTATGTCTCCTTGTTGGTGTCATCTACAAACTTCTTAGACACCCAAGATTCCTTGAAGACTCTAACATCTGGTTAGCTCTCTGATTCCTGGTGAGTGTAGAATCCACATAGGTCATCTTTCCAACATACCCTGGTTACTAGATTTTTTGTTGTTCCTGTTGTTAATCTCTCCTCCAATAATCTTAGCCTGCAACCCACCTCAGGAGCCATGCCCACGGTCATACCCTGGACTTGGCCATTACCAATAATGACACCCTCTCTGTGATGTTCATTTCAAATATCCCTCTCTGATCACCACCTTCATTCTTCTCATTGTTCCCACTAGACCTCTAATATCTAAAACCTTAACTCCATGGACCTTCAATTCCTCAACTCTGACATCTCTTTACTCCTCTTTGCCTCCCTCATTCCTCATTCCTCTTCTACCTGACTTAGATTCAAGGTTCATCATTAGGATCATTCCCTTATCTATACCCTCAATTCCCATAACTCTCTTTCCCTCCATTGTATTCTCCTAGCCAGGTTCCCAGTTCTGGGTGAATATAACTCTCTATCTCCTCTGCACATACACCCAAGGAGAGACTAGAGCTGGAGGAAAACTCACCACCATGCTGCCTGGTCCCTGTTCACATGTATGATCACTAACTTCCAGCAGCTCACCCCACGGCACCTCCCTTCCTCATTTCATTCTCCCACTGTTCATCATGACTATTTACCAGCTTCTCCTCTGTCACCAGAACTCTAATGTCTCCTCCACCCTCCCACTCACAGCTGATGATTTCGTCCCTTATTTTACTGAGAAAACTGAAGAAATCAGAAGAAAATGTCCTGACATTCCAGACACCAAATATAAAAACCTAAAAATGAAATTTTGCTTTCATCTTTGGGTGAACTATCCTAACTCCTGGGAAAGGCCAATCCCCTCCACACGTGCACTAGATTCTGTTCCCTGTCACCCACTGGAAGACAGGATGTGGCTTCCTCTCTCCTGCTTCATACACTAATTGTCTCTATTGAATCTTTTCCATGAACATGCGAACATGTTATAGTATTTCTCATCTAAAAGAAAATGAAAAAATTATAAAATCTAGTTCCTCAATTCTCTGCTCCTCTTTACAACAAAGTTTCTAAAAAAGAATTGTTTGTTTCAGGAATCTCTAATACTTGTGTTCTCATTCTTCTTTGAGTCCATTCCAATGAGGTCTTCCCACCCATCCCCTACCCACTTGATATGAACAGCTCTTTTCAAAAATATGTGTTTCATTCATATTGCCAAATCCAATGGTCGGTTCTTGATTTGAACTTAACAGGATCTATCGGCAGCATATGTCACAGTTGAGCACTCTGGTCTTCTTGAAACACAACTCCCTACTCCATGCCCTTTGGCCTCCAAGACACTTCACTGACTGCTCCTTCTGAGTTTTCTTTACTTATTCACCATCATCTCTTGGATTATAAACACTGGTGTCCCTTAGGTTGTCCTTTGATCTCTTCTTTATCCATATGTATTCATTAAGTGATCCCTGATGAGTCTCCAACCCAGTCCTCTCTCTTGATCTGCAGAATCATTCATCAGATGCTCCCACCATATTTTAACTTGGAAGTATAATAACATCTAAAACTAACATATCCAAAGTTAAGTCTTGGTTAGACTTGCCCTTCAAAAATGAAACAAAACAAAACAATTCTGCCCCACTTGCAATCTTCCCCAAATCAGTAAATAGTAATTCCATTCCTTTTAATTTCAGCAAAAAATATGGGTGGTGCTTGATTTCTCTTTTTATAATATAATTTGCATTCAACCTACCAACAAATTCTATTAGATTGTCCTTCAAAATACATTCCAAATCTCACCATTTATTATTATTCCACCCCTGCTTAATCCTGGTCACTTTTTCCTTGGACTATTGCAGAAACCTCCAAACGTGTTAACCTGCTTTCACCTTTGCTCCCACATTTGCTAAGCTTACATTCTGCTTTATTTAATAGGAGTACACAAGCAGTAGCATGAACAAGATAGAAATTTCCAGGAGGTTCCACTGTCATCAGGGACCTGGCATCCTTCTATCTAACTGTTCCACTGCATTAATCTAAGAGGTCTGCTCCAGCTCGGGCCTCTGTCTGCATTCTGAGAAGCGAGGGGAGAGAAAAACACAAGGAAGAGATCACTTTCATCCTTTAAGGAGTCTCAGTGGGAGTCTACACATAAAATTTCTACTTATTATTAGCCAGAGCTTTGTCACTTGGCCATGCCTAATCACGAGAAGTGGGGAAATATGGAGATGTTCTCATCAATGTGTTGAGTTAATCATCAGTGTTCTGTTACCAGAGAATAAGAAGAAAGTAAATACTGGGAAGGATCCAGCAGTTTCTGCCACACTTTCCCATTGTGTATTCTTCAGGACCTGCAGTTATTTTCAACAAGAAGAACCAACCAGGCACCTAGTTGCTGTGTGACTAGAGACTCTTACCTTAGCTCTTAGAAGAGCATCTTAGCTGTTCTCTTTACATTTGCCCCATAATGTCTATTCTTACAGAGCAGCCAGAGTGAAATTTTAAAAATATATCTAACATTATCATTCTTCATTATAAAACTGTCCAATGGCATATGATCCCACTCATAGTAGTGGCATATCATCCCACTCATTCAACATCCTTACAATAGCCTGCAAAGTCCTGCACAAATTTTCCTCTGGCTACATCTCTGATTTCATTGACTTTGAATTGCCCTCATGCTCACTGTTCTGCACACGTGGTCCTTGCTGCTGTTACTTACGTATTTCACACATACTCCAGCTGCAGGGTCTTTTCACTCACTGCTCCTTCTGGCTCCAGGATATCCTTTCCTCAGCTTTCTTATGGTTTATCAGACATGACCTTCCCCAACTGCTCTACACAAGAGAAACTCCCCCAGTCATTGTCTAACCCCTTTCACTCTTTTAATTTTTATTCATCTACTGAAACCACCTGCCTTGGCCAGGCACAATGCTAACAACTTGGATGAGTTGTCTCACAACAGGAGGTCCTGATAAGGAACATGGTGCTGGCATGGAAAACTAACCAGGAGAATTCAGGAGGGGCTGAAAGAAGGGAGGAGATGCCAGCCATAATATGTCCTACCAGCCTCCCAGAATCCTTTCACTGGAATCCATCTTGGCTGAGAGAAACATGCACCACCAGGAAGGACCCTGCTTCAGACCAAAACTGAGCCAAGTAAGATGATTGGTCAGAGAAAACCCAGAAACTACCTCCATTATCATAAAACTTGAGACTGTGAGCCACGTGGCAGAGCAGTTCTCCTGGGTTCCCTTACGCTGCCGTTCTACACCTGGGCGCCTCTTTGCAATAAAGTCTTTTGCTTTGTCAGCAGGTGTGACTTCTCAGACAAGTCATTTCCAAGTTTTAGACAAGAGCCCAGTCTTGGACCTTGGAAGGTGTCCCCCTTCCTGCAGCACTTACTCTATACATTTTTGTTTGTTTGTTTTTATGATTTTTGTGGTCTCTTCCTATCACCATGTAGTCTTTTCAAGGGTGGGGATTTCATCATATTTGTTCACAACTCTATCTAAAAGCATCAGGAATAGCATTTGGCACACAGAAAGCATTCAATATATAATAGGGAGTAAATTATATTTATTAATGCAAGTTGGGAAAAAGTTAATATCTAGAGTAGAAAATAACTTTTTGAGTTCATTAACTTTAGCTTTCTCTATCCCTTTATATGAATATTCATTTAATAAGGGTTTTATAAGGGAGCAGTTTGCCACACCAAAATATGTCTCTTTGGCATGAGAATTAATTTAGACTGTTTCTTTTCGCTTGTTTTTTTTTTGTTTTGTTTTTTTGCGGTACACAGGCCTCTCACTGTCGTGGCCTCTCCTGTTGAGGAGCACAGGTTCCGGACACGCAGGCTCAGCAGCCATGGCTCACGGGCCCAGTCGCTCCGCGGCATGTGGGATCTTCCCGGACCAGGGCACAAATCCGTGTCCCCGGCAGGCGGACTCTCAACCACTGCACCACCAGGGAAGCCCCTAGGCTGTTTTTAAAAACAAGATTCAGGAAGTTCTTCTCATTACCTCACCCTTAACTGCCTAAAAGGATTTAGACAAAGGGCCCATTCCTAGAATAGAGCTATTACCAGAGATATCTGGAAAGAATATGGGCTGGGTGTGGTGGGGGAACATGGTAAATCTAGAAATCAGAGTTCACTTTGCACCCTGTGAGCCCTGCCTAGCCCAGCAAACGTTTGCCTTTCCATCTCCATGTGAATTGCCTTCCTCCCCTTTGAAATCCCAACAATTTGCCACAACATCTGGTTTGTCTTTAGATGAAGGTGGTATTTTAAGGTAAAGGTTTTAGTTCATTTTGGAGAGTAACTCAGTTTTCCTGAGTCTCTCATATATATACACACACACACATGTTATTAAACTTTTATTTGATTTTCTGTAGCTAATCTGTCTCATGTCAGTTTAATTCTTAGACCAGCCAGGAGAACTTAGAAGGGGAGAGGAAAATGTCTTTCTCCCTGAGAGCTTCATAGGGAACATTAGAAGTGCTGCTACATAAATGCTCTTGATCATTCTGATCCCCTGGTGTGAAACATGACAATTAAATGCGTCCCATATAAAATGTTCATGAAATTTAAATAGATTTTCCTTACCAAGGAGTTTTGCTCAAGGAAGAATCAAAGTTAATGAAGCATCTTAGAATTACACTTAAATAGTTACAAGACTCACTGAAGCCAAATTTTTCACAGTGAGTGAAGAGTTCTAGAGACTTTTATGTGTATGAATAAAGTGATTAGCTATTTCAACCTCTGATGATGTTGAAAGAGATCCTCTAATAATTTTCTATTGCTAGTATCCAAAATGTTCCAAGATTTCTCCTTAGAAATAGGTGTTTGGTTAAAAATGTTCCCTATATTTTTTCGAGTATCCATTCTGTAAGTTACTACTGTACTGAACTAACCTGATAATCTAATTCAATAACTTGGTTTATACTTTAATGCCTTAGCCTGGTTGGTCTTAAAGAAATTAGTTTTTTTAAGCTGAATTCAAAGTTAAGAACAATTTTTCCTTTTGTCTTAGTTGCATGTGGATTGTGTTGCTCTACTTCCTAGAGATTTTGGATAGTTAATGAAAATATGTGAAATTTATTCACTGAGTACTTACTATTGAATCTTTATACCAGCTTAATGAAGTAGACATCATTAGCCTATTTTGAAGATGGATAACCTAAGATTCATACTATCTTTTCATATGCTTAAGATCTATTTGCATTTTCTTATACTGATAATTTTTAATTATACATTTGTCCACTTTTCATTGGTTGATGATTATTTTCTTAACTATTTGAAGGAGCTTTTTTCTAAGCTAGGGAAATTAAATCTTTTTCTGAAAGTTACAATTATGTTCTAGTTTGTCTTTATACTGATTTTTCTTAAGGGGATTTGAGCCATGCAGAGACTAAAAATTTTCACTTCTGAGTAGTCAAATTTGTCAATATATTATTTCATGGCTTCTCTTTCTGTTTTGTCTTGTTTTTGAATCATATTTGGGAAAAGCCTTCCTCATTCTGAGATTAAAAAAGAATTGTCTCCACATCAACTAAAATGACTATTAAAAAAAAAAGAAAATAACAAGTGTTAGGATGTGAGGAAACTGAAACTACAGTGCATAGCTGATGAGAATACAAAATGATGCAGCTGCTATAGAAAACAGTATGGCAGTTCCTCAAAAAATTAAACAGAGAATTACCATAAGACACAGCAATCTCATTTCTAGTTGTATACACAAAGGAACTGAAAGCAGGGATTTGAACAAAATCCAAGTAGTATTAGTCACAAGAGTCAAAAAGTGGAGAAAACTCAAATGTCTTTCAACAGATGAATGGGTAAACAAAATGTGGTATATACATACAATGGAATATTATTCAGCATAAAAATTGAGTGAAATTCTGATACATGTTACAACATGGATGAAACTTGAAAACTTTGTGCTAAGTTAAATAAGCCAAGCACAAAAGGACAAATATTATATGATTCTACTTGTTTGTGGTACCTAGATTAGCCAAATTCATAGAGACAGAAAGTAGAATAGTGGTTACTAGGATCTGGGGATGGGAGGAATAGGGAGTTATTGTTTAGTGTGTACAGATTTTCAGTTTGGGATGATAAAAAATAATTCTGGACATAGATAGTGATGTTGGCTTCACAATAATGTGAATGCACTTAATTCCACTAAATTGTACACTTAAAAATGGTAAACTTTTTGTTATGTATATTGTACCATAATTTAAAAAAATATATCCCATTATGTCATTTAATACTTTTGTAGTTTCACTTTGTGTTGGACCCCGGTTGCAAGAACCAGGTCAATTTTCAATAAGATAAGTTTATAGGAAGCCATTTATTTATCCAGTTTTATACTAGTTTGTTTATTATTAAAATGGAATTTATTTTTTAAATACTCATAAAAACCACATTATGGAGACTTTCCTGAAATGTATACTTAAGTAGAAGATAAAGTAAAACCTGCTTTTATTTGTTGTACTTCAAGAAGGGAAAAGGAGGAGATACTTTGCAGGCTCATTTTTTTGCTAGGTATTATCAAAAATTAAAATTGGATAATCATACTAAAAGATAAGTCAGGGTCAGATTTTTATCTTTATAAGTTCTCCCCCTTTAGAAAATGTCAATTTAGTAACATCTCTGGTGTTATGGTTTTATTAGCGGTACATTAACATCTAGTTAAAATGAATTTTTTAAAAACTCATATGAGAATTTAAGGGTGACCTTTAATGCTTATTTTTTTCAAATAAATAAACTGTATTTCTTCAAAGACTTCAAAGACTACAACTTCCACTATAATGATGATTGTTTTCAATCATCAATTGTTTTCAAGAAATTTCAACCAATATTTTTATATAAAATCCAAGGGTTCCACCTTATTTTAACTTAACGCTCAAGGAGTGATACTAAAATTTTAGAAATTACTCTAAATACACACCTACTAAGAGTACTATGTCCCATGTGGCTGTTGCAAAGTTATCATGTGTGAGAGTGGAAAGTGATAAAGTCAGAGAGATTTCTGGGGCCAGGTTATGTAAGGCCCTGCACATTCTGGTGAAGCCTGTGGATTTTTATCCAGTGTGATACAGGGAGACACTAGAGGGATTTTAGCAGGGATAAAGCGAAAGTTGGACTGCAGTGTTTGGAAGATTCTGTAGAAAGGTAAGGGTGGAAGCAGCTGGATCAGTTAGGCAGTTATGTCAATAGTCCAAACGAGGCATGAGGGTTACATGGTATAGGGTGGTGGCCCAAAATTTGTTGAGAAATGGTTGGATTTGAGGTATGTTTTGAAGTTGGAGTCAGGGGGATTTGTTCATAGATCGGCTATAACTTGTTAGAGAAAGAGAGGAGTCAAGGATGAGTCTGAGATTTTGGAATTAGGAAATCTATATTGGGAAGAAGTGGAAGATTAGATAGACACAATGAAGCAGAATAAAAGAGCATTTCAGTGCCAGATGGAGTCGTCTGGGCTTGCTCCTGTAAACATTACAAAGTTGCTTTAAGATCTTGGGAAGGAGAGCAGCATGATGTAAGAGGTGCTGTTGGAGCACCGGCAGCATTGTCTAGCTAGGCTGAGAGAAGGCTGACGAAGGCAGGACTAAGGAAACAGGAGTGCGCTAGTTTCTGTCTGAGGCTGGTAAGACTGGTTCCTTCTCTTCCCCCTTTGGGAATGGAGGCCTTCACACCCAGTGGTTCCTGGTCTATCTGTCTAACAAATATGGCCTCCAGTTCCCAGTGGAATCTGTCAGAGTGAGAACATGTTAGAATTAGTATGGTGGGTCACACAGCCCCCAGGCACAAAGGGAGTTCACATGCCTCCCATAAAATATTCCTGGCAGTGCACTGAGCAAATTTGTGGAAACTCAGCTCAGACTATCTGATTTTGCATTCTGGCTTTACTGCTTCAATTTACCCAACTTTGGGCAAATTATTTAACTTCCCCACACCTCAGTTTTCTCACTTGGGAAATAAGGTTAAAATAGTACTCAACTCAAAGGCTCAAGGTGGGAACCAAATGAGGCTTACATTTTAAAGCATTTGGACAGTAAATGTGAGCTGATTTTTTTTTTTTTTTTTTTTTTAGACCTCTCACTGTTGTGGCCTCTCCCGTTGCAGAGCACAGGCTCCGGATGCGCAGGCTCAGCAGCCATGGCTCATGGGCCCAGCCGCTCCATGGCATGTGGGATCCTCCCAGACCAGGACACGAACCCATGTCCCCTGCATCGGCAAGCAGACTCTCAAACACTGCACCACCAGGGAAGCCCGTGAGCTGATTTTTTTCTTTACCTTTAAAAAAACTCAATGTGGACTAATCTTTAGGATATGTTCTTATAGTAATCTTGGTATGGATTGATTAGGATTTCCAGTAGACAAGAGTGAGAATATTATTTCAAGAGAAGAATAGCAGAATTTGATATCTCGATAAAGAAATAAAAGTGTAAGTGATGACACTGAGTGACTGGGGAAGAGTGGTGTCCTAAACAAGTAATGAGGAAAGAACCCATATTTCAAAAGGGGAAGTTGACAAATTCTTTTGGAAATGTATTTATTGAAATATTTTTGGATAACCATATGATGCAAATTATACTTAAAACAAAAAAAAATGATTCTCTAATTGCCTGTCACAAAATTTCTCTCTAGCTGTAATACAGAGATTTATTGATTAGGGGAAAAAAGAAGAACAAAATTTTCAAGGAGAATAAACTATGTGTGATCACTTCCAAATATAAATTTATGAGAAAGGAACTATTCACCTTTATTATAAGGCTGTGTTTCTATTTTAAAATGGTCAAATGCATTTCTCCTGGATTGAGTGTTTATTCTATTACCATGCAGGTTTACAAATTGTGTGTGTTTATGTTGACTGGGTGATGTTGTTACTGATCATATATGATTACACGATTTAATTTGTTGTGTGTTTTCAAATAACTATCAGCCAGGAATATTTTCATCTTCTTTAATGATACGAAAAATATTTAAGATGCAAAAGCTTTGATTTTCAAAAAAAAAAGTTGTCTAAGTAATTAAGGTGACATTTAGGCATACTGAAAAGAGGTCTGAATTTCTGAGATTAATATGATTATTTATGAAAACTATTCCTATACCTACTACTCATTTGAGGGCCTTTAATTCTTAGCATCTGTGGTAGGCAGAATAATAATGACCTTCCAAAGATGTCCATGTTCTAATTGCCCAAACCTGAAAATATGCTACATCACATGACAAAGAAGTATTAAGGTAGCAGATGGGATCGAGGGTGATAATCTCCCCTTGAGATGGGGAGATTATCCTAGATTATTGTGTGTGTGGGTGATGATGTAATCACAAGGGTTATGATAGATGTAAGGGAGAGAGAAAAGAGGGAGAAGCAGAGAGATGGCAATGTGAGAAAGACTAGACCGGCCATTGCTGTACTTGAAGATGGGAGTAGACCATGGACCAAGGCAAGTTGGTAGCTTCTAGAAGCTGGAAAAGTCAAGAAAACAGGATTCTCCTCCTAGAAACTCCAGAGTAAACACAGGCCTGCTGACACCTTGATTTTAGGTCAAAGAGCCCCATTTTGGACTCCTGAGCTCCAAAACTGCAAGACAGTAAAGTTGTGTTGTTTTAAACCACTGAGCTTGGGGTAATTTGTTACAATAGCAATAGAAAACTAATGTAACACCTAAAAGGGATATTGCAAAATGTGTACAGAATAAAGTTTGAGAAAAAGTTTTGGACTTTCAGGAAGTTCAGGAGATGAGAATAATGGAGACAAGTGTTTTCATTCAGGATGTATAAAACTCCTAATATCTTTCACCATAGGAAGTGAAGATAGATTTTATACTCAAGTCTCAGTTTAGCACCTATAGCATTTTCACTTTAACTTTATTCTCTGATCACTGTCTCATTCTATCTATAGAATTTTCACAGATTTTGGCACATCTATAGCAGTGAACGTCAAATACAAAAACTTTAGAATAAAAAAAGTTTTACAATACTCTTCTTTAACACATGAGTGGCATTCTTTTTAAAATTTACCAAACCTGTCATTAAATTCTACATAAAACATATAGTTGGGGAACTTCCCTGGCTTGAATTTGATTCTATTCAGATTTATACTAGTTAGTTTTATAATCATTAGTCTATATTTCTAGCACTGTCCCCAATTTACAATATTATTTTCAGCACATCACTTGCCCTCATCATATCTTAGATTCCACATTCGCAGAGAAATAATTAGAGACACTTAACCCAAGAAGTGAAGTGATAGTTAATTAAATTATGTCTGTAAAATATACATCTAATAACATCTTTCATCTGAGGATCCCAAAGCACAGTCTATAGACATTAATGAGTATTATTATCTCAAATTTACAAGGGGAAAAAAGGCAGAAGGGATTAACTAGACTAGAGAAAGCCATAAATTACCCACTGGTGGGAGACTCTCAGCACTGTACTTGCTGTACTTCTATCTGCTTACCAGCATTTTAACCTCTATTTAATATCACTAGGCAATAGATACATAATCAATAAATTATAATATTATTTATGAATGTAATATATAATATATTACTAATAGAATCAATACTATCCCAAGTCCTAAAACATATAGAAAATGCTCAAGAGAGCCTAGCCTGTGTTTAACAGTCAGTGGAAAGGCTACTCATCTGTGTAACATTTCCAGGATTATTGCTGTCAGACCTAAGTGTATCATAAAGAGAAAGGAGCTTTTAATATTTGTGTCATCAGTCACATTAGCTTTGCTAAAATTGTGAGGGCTCTCACAACAGACAATGCATGTATTATATATAACAATTGAAACTCCTTTTAAGTACTGTAATTAATTTAAGAGAATTTTGGCTATTGCATAAATGCTGCTCCTATTATCTTTTGCTTTGTTGTCTACAGTTAATAATACTGCATTGGACACTTAAAAATTTAAGAAGGTAGATCTCATGTTAAGTGCTTTAAATAATAATAATAATAATGAAAGTGGTGTTCACAAGTTTTTGGATTGCCCACATCAAGTTTAATACAGCTTCAACTACCTCTATCAACATTTTTCCAGGAGCTCCTTCTCCATCCCTAAGTTTATACAAACACCTGTGCAAGCTCACATGCTTGCATAGGTCCAGAAAAAAATTCCACAGCTTCCACAGCAACCTCAGCTCCTAATGGAAGTAGAATATCTTGGTGAGCTCTGGTCTGTTGTCTCTGTCTGATGCTGAAGTATCATCCAATGTGGGGTCTTTCCCAGCTTCCTTTCCAAAACAGAGGAACCTGTTCAGCTGGACAGCTCTACTTATGACTCTTTTCCCTCAGGTCCAAGTTCTATCATGTGGGCCCCTTGCTTGGGCTCTCAGGCTGTGCTGCTTACTTAGTGTCACTCTCCTCCCCTCTCTACCACAACCTTGGTGCTCACAGCTACCCAGGAAGCTGTGCTTTTTTTTTTTTTTCAGATCTTGATTCTTAAGAAAGAGACTTCAAATAAGATTTCTCAGGCCCCTATACCTCTCACAAAACTTTCAGTCCTGAAACTCTCCCTTGTCCCTGTGTGGATATCCCCTCTTCTTATGATCTTTCCCACATACACACCTCATCTCTAAATGCAAAGCTGCCATAACTTTCTCCTTCTGGGCTGCCTACCTGCTCCAAAGGTCATAAAGATTTGCCATCAGTGTTTCAATCCCTATTTGCAATTTCATCACAGCCATGAAACACAAAGTTCTCTTTTTCCCTGACATCTTCATGTGAAGAAGGAGAATCTATATTTTACAAATAAGATCTGTCTGCCCTCTTGAGAAGGTAAAGGAGAATAACTGTCATTCCTTCGTGAAGGGCACATAGCAATGAAAAGTAAAACCAAGCTAATTTTTCAATAGTTCATTACATGAACTTGCTATGTTAAATCTACAATGAATCACCATGCTCTAATGGTCTTATACAGTGTCTGTGGAATCCTGGTCTTGCATAGTGACACACCTGTTTTCAGGTGTCACTTCTGTTACCCAACTCAGGTTCAGAGGCTCATTGCTCAAGAATCCAATGCTGAGAGAGAAGTGTTGGGTAAAAAGAAAGATAGGTTTACTGAGAAAACTAGCAATCCTGGTTTGAAGGTGGACTCATGTCCCAAAGAACAAACTCCCCATTGCCAATCAAGGGGCAAGAACTTTTAAAGGGAAGTTTTAGGGGTGTATAAGTGGAGTGAGGGGTCTACTTGCAGAAACAGTACAGTCAGTTCTGACAATCATCTTGAAATTAGTCATGCAGTGGTCTGACCACTGTCATCTTGATTGTTTTAAGTACAGTTAATCTTCAGTTCCATGGTTGGTTTGTTACAATTTATTTGAGGCCAGTTCTTGGAATTGTGGCAGCTTATGTCAAGGCTACAGTCTGGTCATCATGTAGTTAACTTCCTCCACCTGGCGGGGGCTTCAGTATCTACAAAACAGCTCAAAGGACATGGCTCAAAATATTAGCTCTAGCCCTTGAGGAGGAACTAAAGGTCCTTGACTTTTCTTAATGACTAAACTATTATTATTTGGTCTTGTTTGACTATTTTCCTCTGTTTCTTCATTTTCTCACTTCTCTGATTAAACTTATTATTTGGGTAAAGTTTTTCTACATACAAGAGGCAGGTGGAGGACATGGGGCATGGGGGTTTCTCATAGGAAGATTGCTCCATTACACCTCTACAAGGAAGTGAATCACCCAGCCAAAGGGAGATTAGGGTTTCTTTTGTGCTGTATCCTCCTTATCCTACATTGTGGAATACAACTCAAGAGCCCTCTTCTCAGAGATACAGAGAGCTGCAATAACACACAGCATGTGTAAGATTTTGGAAAGGTGGAAAGACTTCTGAAGAAACATGCTAATAAGCACTAATACTTTGACTAAGTCTATTTTATAATTTAGACATAAAGGTCTGAAAAGGAAGAGGGGACATACCTTGAAAGGCCCAAGTGGCATAGAACAAGAATTACATGAGACATCTGGAAAAGGGAATTGTGTTGGATGTGGCTATTATTTTAGGTGAGACTTTTCTTAAGCTTTACGATAAGGAAGCACTAGAGATTGAAAACATAACCATTCTTTATTCAGTAGAATTTACTATATGTGTATAAGCTTCTCCTTACCAACTAGTGGAAATGAACAAGGGTCCATTAATACTACTTTCAAAATAGTGTAGCCTCCAGCTATGTGAGAGCAGGGTATAAATTCCACCTTTTAAGTCTCTCCAAGTTATTCCTGGGAGTTCCTGGAGTGGTCCCAGAGGGTAGCTCACGTTCTTATCAGTCATTTTCATTGAATCTTTTTGTGATGTGTGTAAAGTCCTAAGTTAACAAATTGGCTATCTAAAATGAATGTATCCTATCTGTCCACAAGAGTCAAGATGCAGGTCATTAGAGTGTGCAAACCAGTAAACAGTATCTCTCATGGGAGTCTGCCCTAATGAATATTATTTTTTTGTTTGTTTCATATATTTTGTGTGTGACCTGTTAACATCTGTTTTGTGAATATTTGTAAATATTTTCCTATAAAAGATGTCCTATATTTTTTATTCAATTGTACTTCACCAACTCATTTGATAAATATTTCTTGAACACCTTCTATGTGCAAAACTTGGGCTAAGTAGATGCATTTATGAAAAAGGTATAATCTCTGCTCTGCACTCTAATGGGAAATGAGTACAGACAATGATAATTAAAATAAAAAGATATAGGAGAAAGTTGATATGAGTGATATAAATACATTATTTGTACTTCAGAGGAGGAAAGTACTAGTGTTTGTTGCTGTCTCGAAGAAGTCTTCAAAGAGAAAGTGGCCTTAACTTGAGCCTTAATACATGAACATCATGTTTTATTTTTATTTATTTTTATTTTTTATTTTTTTGCTTTATAACAAATTTAATCAGTTATACATATACATATACATATGTTCCCATATCCCCTCCCTTTTGCGTCTCCCTCCCACCCTCCCTATCCCACCCCTCCAGGCGGTCACAAAGCACCAAGCTGATCTCCCTGTGCTATGTGGCTGCTTCCCACTAGCTATCTACCTTACGTTTGGTAGTGTATATGTGTCCATGCCGCTCTTTCACTTTGTCACAGCTTACCCTTCCCCCTCCCCATATCCTCAAGTCCATTCTCTAGTAAGTCTGTGTCTTTATTCTTGTCTTACCCCTATGTTCTTCATGACATTTTTTTTTCTTAAATTCCATATATATGTGTCAGCATACAGTATTTGTCTTTCTCTTTCTGACTTACTTCACTCTGTATGACAGTCTCTAGGTCCATCCACCTCATTACAAATAGCTCAATTTTGTTTCTTTTTATGGCTGAGTAATATTCTATTGTATATATGTGCCACATCTTCTTTACCCATTCATCCGACGATGGACACTTAGGTTGTTTCCATCTGAGGGCTATTGTAAATAGGGCTGCTATGAACATTTTGGTACATGCCTCTTTTTGAATGATGGTTTTCTCAGGGTATATGCCCAGTAGTGGGATTGCTGGGTCATATGGTAGTTCTATTTGTAGTTTCCTAAGGAACCTCCATACCGTTCTCCATAGTGGCTGTACCAATTCACATTCCCACCAGCAGTGCAAGAGTGTTCCCTTTTTTTCCACACCCTCTCCATCATTTATTGTTTCTAGATTTTTTGATGATGGCCATTCTGACTGGTGTGAGATGATATCTCATTGTAGTTTTGATTTGCATTTCTCTAATGAGTAAAGATGTTGAGCATCCTTTCATGTGTTTGTTGGCAGTCTGTATATCTTCTGTGGAGAACTGTCTATTTAGGACTTCTGACCATTTTTGGATTGGGTTGTTTGTTTTTTTGTTATTGAGCTGCATGAGCTGCTTATAAATTTTGGAGATTCATCCTTTGTCAGTTGCTTCATTTGCAAATATTTTCTCCCATTCTGAGGGTTGTCTTTTGGTCTTGTTTATGGTTTCCTTTGCTGTGCAAAAGCTTTGAAGTTTCATTAGGTCCCATTTGTTTATCTTTGTTTTTATTTCCATTTCTCTAGGAGGTGGGTCCAAAAGGATCTTGCTGTGATTTATGTCATAGAGTGTTCTGCCTATGTTTTCCTCCAAGAGTTTGATAGTTTCTGGCCTTACATTTAGGTCTTTAATCCATTTTGAGCTTATTTTTGTGTATGGTGTTAGGGAGTGATCTAATCTCATACTTTTACATGTCCCTATCCAGTTTTCCCAGCACCACTTATAGAAGAGACTGTCCTTTCTCCACTATACATTCCTGCCTCCTTTATCAAAGATAAGGTGACCATATGTGAATGGGATTATCTCTGGGCTTTCTATCCTGTTCCGTTGATCTATATTTCTGTTTTTGTGCCAGTACCATACTGTCTTGATTACTGTAGCTTTGTAGTATAGTCTGAAGTCAGGGAGCCTGATTCCTCCAGCTCCATTTTTCGTTCTCCAGATTGCTTTGGCTATTCGGGGTCTTTTGTTTTTCCATACAAATTGTGAATTTTTTTGTTCTAGTTCTGTGAAAAATGCCAGTGGTAGTTTCATAGGGATTGCATTGAATCTGTAGATTGCTTTGGGTAGTAGAGTCATTTTCACAATGTTGATTCTTCCAATCCAAGAACATGTTACATCTCTCCATCTATTTGTATCATCTTTAATTTCTTTCATCAGTGTCTTATAATTTTCTGCATACAGGTCTTTTGTTTCCTTAGGTAGGTTTATTCCTAGATATTTTATTCTTTTTGTTGCAATGGTAAATGGGAGTGTTTTCTTGATTTCACTTTCAGATTTTTCACCATTAGTATATAGGAATGCCAGAGATTTCTGTGCATTAATTTTGTATCCTGCTACTTTACCAAATTCATTGATTAGCTCTAGTAGTTTTCTGGTAGCATCTTTGGGATTCTCTATGTATAGTATCATGTCATCTGCAAACAGTGACAGCTTTACTTCTTCTTTTCCGATTTGGATTCCTTTTATTTCCTTTTCTTCTCTGATTGCTGTGGCTAAAACTTCCAAAACTATGTTGAATAAGAGTGGTAAGAGTGAGCAACCTTGTCTTGTTCCTGATCTTAGTGGAAATGGTTTCAATTTTTCACCATTGAGGACGATGCTGGCTGTGGGTTTGTCATATATGGCCTTTATTATGTTGAGGAAAGTTCCCTCTATGCCTACTTTCTGTGGGGTTTTTTATCATAAATGGGTGTTGAATTTTGTCGAAAGCTTTCTCAGCATTTATTGAGATGATCATATGGTTTTTCTCCTTCACCTTGTTAATATGGTGTATCACGTTGATTGATTTGCGTATATTGAAGAATCCTTGCATTCCTGGAATAAACCCCACTTGATCATGGTGTATGATCCTTTTAATGTGCTGTTGGATTCTGTTTGCTAGTATTTTGTTGAGGATTTTTGCATCTATGTTCATCAGTGATATTGGCCTGTAGTTTTCTTTCTTTGTGACATCCTTGTCTGGTTTTGGTATCAAGGTGATGGTGGCCTCGTAGAATGAGTTTGGGAGTGTTCCTTCCTCTGATATTGTTTGGAAGAGTTTGAGAAGGATGGGTGTTAGCTCTTCTCTAAATGTTTGCTAGAATTCGCCTGTGAAGCCATCTGGTCATGGGCTTTTGTTTGATGGAAGATTTTTAATCACAGTTTCAATTTCAGTGCTTGTGATTGGTCTATTCATATTTTCTATTTCTTCCTGAGTCAGTCTTGGCAGGTTGTGCATTTCTAAGAATTTGTCCATTTCTTCCAGGTTGTCCATTTTATTGGCATAGAGTTGCTTATAGTAATCTCTCATGATCTTTTGTATTTCTTCAGTGTCAGTTGTTACTTCTCCTTTTTCATTTCTAATTCTATTGATTTGAGTCTTCTCCCTTTTTTTCTTGATGAGTCTGGCTAATGGTTTGTCAATTTTGTTTGTCTTCTCAAAGAACCAGCTTTTAGTTTGGTTGATCTTTGCTATGGTTTCCTTCATTTCTTTTTCATTTATTTCTGATCTGATCCTTATGATTTCTTTCCTTCTGCTAGCTTTGGGGGTCTTTTGTTCTTCTTTCTCTAATTGCTTTAGGTGCAGGGTCAGGTTGTTTACTCGAAATGTTTCCTGTTTCTTAAGGTGGGATTGTATTGCTATAAACTTCCCCCTTAGAACTGCTTTTGCTGCGTCCCATAGGTTTTGGGTCGTCGTGTCTCCATTGTCATTTGTTTCTAGGTATTTTTTAATTTCCTCTTTGATTTCTTCAGTGATCACTTCGTTATTGAGTAGTGTATTGTTTAGCCTCCATGTGTTTGTATTTTTTACAGATCTTTTCCTGTAATTGATGTCTAGTCTCATAGCATTGTGGTCAGAAAAGATACTTGATACAATTTCAATTTTCTTAAATTTACCAAGGCTTGATTTGTGACCCAAGATATGATCTATCCTGGAGAATGTTCCATGAGCACTTGAGAAAAATGTGTATTCTGTTGGTTTTGGATGGAATGTCCTATAAATATCAACTAAGTCCATCTTGTTTAATGTATCATTTAAAGCTTGTGTTTCCTTATTTATTTTCATTTTGGATGATCTGTCCATTGGTGAAAGTGGGGTGTTAAAGTCCCCTACTATGATTGTGTTACTGTCGATTTCCCCTTTTATAGCTGTTAGTATTTGCCTTATGTATTGAGGTGCTCCTATGTTGGGTGCATAAATATTTACAATTGTTATATCTTCTTCTTGGATCGATCCTTTTATCATTATGTAGTGTCCTTCTTTGTCTCTTCTAATAGTCTTTATTTTAAAGTCTATTTTGTCTGATATGAGAATTGCTACTCCAGCTTTCTTTTGGTTTCCATTTGCATGGAATACCTTTTTCCATCCCCTTACTTTCAGTCTGTATGTGTCTCTAGGTCTGAAGTGGGTCTCTTGTAGACAGCATATATATGGGTCTTGTTTTTGTATCCATTCAGCCAATCTGTGTCTTTTGGTGGGAGCATTTAGTCCATTTACATTTAAGGTAATTATTGATATGTATGTTCCTATTCCCATTTCCTTAATTGCTTTGGGTTCGTTATTGTAGGTATATTCCTTCTGTTGTGTTTCTTGCCTAGAGAAGTTCCTTTAGCATTTGTTGTAAAGCTGGTTTGGTGGTGCTGAAGTCTCTCAGCTTTTGCTTGTCTCTAAACGTTTTAATTTCTCCATCAAATCTGAAAGAGATCCTTGCTGGGTAGAGTAATCTTGGTTGCAGGTTTTTCTCCTTCATCACTTTAATTATGTCCTGCCACTCCCTTCTGGCTTGTAGAGTTTCTGCTGAGAGATCAGCTGTTAACCTGATGGGGATTCCCTTGTGTGTTATTTGTTGTTTTTCCCTTGCTGCTTTTAATATGATTTCTTTGTGTTTAATTTTTGACAGTTTGATTAATATGTGTCTTGGTGTATTTCTCCTTGGATTTATTCTGTATGGGACTCTCTGTGCCTCCTGGACTTGATTAACTATTTCCTTTCCCATATTGAGGAAGTTTTCAACTATAATCTCTTCAAATATTTTCTCAGTCCCTTTCTTTTTCTCTTCTTCTTCTGGAACCCCTATAATTCGAATGTTGGTGTGTTTAATGTTGTCCCAGAGGTCTCTGAGAATGTCCTCTCTTCTTTTCATTCTTTTTTCTTTATTTTGCTCTGCCTCAGTTATTTCCACTATTTTATCTTCCACCTCACTTATCCGTTCTTCTGCCTCAGTTATTCTGCTATTGATCCCATCTAGAGTATTTTTTATTTCATTTATTGTGTTTTTAATTGATGTGTGATTCATCTTTATTTCTTCTAGGTCCTTGTTAACTGTTTCTTGCATTTTGTCTATTCTATTTCCAAGATTTGGGATCTTGGAAATAGAATCTTGGATCATCTTTACCATCATTAGTCTGAATTCTTTTTCAGGTAGACTGCCTATTTCCTCTTCATTTGTTAGGTCTGGTAGGTTTTTATCTTGCTCCTTCTCCTGCTTTGTGTTTTTCTGTCTTCTCATTTTGCTTATGTTACTGTGTTTGGGGTCTCCTTTTTGCAGGCTGCAGGTTCGTAGTTCCCGTTGTTTTTGGTTTCTTTCCCCAGTGGCTAAGGTTGGCTTAGTGGGTTGTGTAGGCTTCCTGGTGGAGGGGACTAGTGCCTGTGTTCTGGTGGATGAGGCTGGATCTTGTCTTTCTGGTGGGCAGGTCCATGTCTGGTGGTGTGTTTTGGGGTGTCTGCAGACTTTTTATGATTTTAGGCCACCTCTCTGCTAATGGGTGGTGTTGTGTTCCTGTCTTGCTAGTTGTTTGGCATAGGGTGTCCAGCACTGTAGCTTGCTGGTCGTTGAGTGAAGCTGGGTGCTGGTGTTGAGATGGAGATCTCTGGAAGATTTTCGCCGTTTGATATTATGTGGAGCTGGGAGGTCTCTTGTGGACCAGTGTCCTGAAGTTGGCTCTCCCACCTCAGAGGCACAGCACTGACCCCTGGCTCCTCAATTTTGGATGATTTGTTGTCTATTCATGTATTCCACAGGTGCAGGGTACATCAAGTTGATTGTGGAGCTTTAATCCACTGCTTCTGTGACTGCTGGGAGAGGTTTCCCTTTCTCTTCTTTGTTCTCACAGCTCCTGGGTCTCAGCTTTGGATTTGGCCCCGCCTCTGCGTGTAGGTCACTGGAGGGCATCTGTTCTTCGTTCAGACAGGACAGGGTTAAAGGAGCAGCCTCTTCTGGGACTCTGGCTCACTCAGGCTGGGCAGGAGGGAGGGGCACGGAGTGCAGGGCGAGCCTGCAGTGGCAGAGGCCGGCGTGATGTTGCACCAGCCTGAGGCGCGCCGTGCGTTCTCCCAGGGAATCCGCCCCTGGATCCCGGGACCCTGGTAGTGGCGAGCTGCACAGGCTCTTGGAAGGGCGGTGTGGACAGTGACCTGCACTCGCACATAGGCTTCTTGGCGGTGGCAGCAGCAGCCCCAGCGTCCCACGCCCGTCACTGGGCTCTGCACTTTCAGCCACGACTCGCGCCCGTCTGTGGGGCTCCTTTAAGCAGCGCTCTTAATCCCCTCTCCTCGCGCACCAGGAAACCAAGAGGGAAGAAAAAGTCTCTTGCCTCTTCGGCAGCTCCAGAGTTTTCTCGGACTCCCTCCCGGCTAGCTGTTGCACACTAGCCCCCCTCAGGCTGAGTTCTCGCCACCAGCCCCAGTCCTCTCCCTGCACTCCGACCAAAGCCCGAGCCTCAGCTTCCAGTGCCGCCCGCCCCAGCGGGCAAGCAGACAAGCCTCTTGGATTGGTGAGTGCCGCTCGGCACCAATCCTCCGTGCGGGAATCTCTCCACTTTGCCCTACCCAGGTACGTGGGGAGTTTCTTGCCTTCTGGGAGGTCTGGGGTCTTCTTCCAGCATTCAGTACGTGCTCTGCAGGAGCCGTTCCACGTGCAGCTGCATTTCTGGTGTATCTGTGGGGAGGAAGGTGATCTCCGCGTCTTACTCTTCCGCCATCTTACCCGGAAGTCCGAACATCATGTTTTAAAATAAACTTTTTGAATTTATTCTATATTAAAACTGTTTATTTCATATAAATTAGAAAAAAAATCATTTCAAATAGAAGGGAATAAAACTACCTATAAGCCAGTCAGTCAAAAGTGATTTTGTAATTGTAGAGGATTAAATTATTAGTCACAATTTTTATCCCCTCCATTTAATAATGTCAATAGTTAATACATTCTTTGCTATGCTTTCAGACCATACTGTAAGTGTTATTTTGTAATCTGATTTTATCACTCAATATATGTGATCAACTTTCTAAATTATTTGGGGAAAGATTTACTTTCCCCAAAGTAAAATCTGTATTTGTTAGCTTTAGATTTGGCTGCAAATGAGAGAAAACCAAGCCTAAGAGCAGATTAAATATGGCAGAATATTTTTCTTACATGCATGAAAGAACTTCTGAGCTGAGATGAAGCCACATGATGTAGGATCCCAGACCCTATCTGTTTCTCAAGTTTCAGGAGGATGGAGTAAAGTTAAGCAAAGGGAAGAACTTTCCCATACGTTGCACATTACTATTCTTATTTATATCCAAAGCGTAGAACATTTTTACATGTCCATGTCTACTTACAAGAGAATCTGAGAAAAGTAGCCTTCAATTCAGGAAACTGAGACTCAGCACAAAACTAAGGGTTCCATTTTCAAGGAAGAAGTGGAGAAAAAAATAGCCCACTATAATTGATATTCTCTGTGATTGACACCAATTTTGTTTTCAGCCTTTTAATACCATAAATAACATTGTGATTAAATTTAATGTTCTTTTGATAGGTAGAAAAGGAGAGGATATTAGATAGAAAATGAAGTGCATTTAGAAAAACTTAGGGTCTAGTTTATGAACAAGTAATATAATTTTGTAATAGTGTAAGAGACGAATAGGGGAATAGATGGAAATAAAACTTGTTTTCCAAAGATATATTTGATCTTGTGTATCTAGAATGAGAAAAATCCTGAGTTCCAAGATCAATGATATTAGACCCTTATTTTCAGATGGTTATCTAATCAGTATATGAAGCATTTACATTTAATAATTGAACTGGTTAAGGCAACCAATGAAGCCATCTTTGAGCATTTAACCCCCTCTAGGCTTTTATCAGAAGGCAAAATATTTTTTTCTTTTTCACATTAAAATAAAAAATCTTTCTGGAATAAGTAGTTTAAAATATGTATGAAAAATATTCTATATTTTTATATATAGTTTACATTACTTGTTATAATAATAGAAATAGCATTTCTAGAGATCTCTACAGTTGACATAACATTTTTGCATAAATTGGCAAAATGAGCAACACAATATTATTTTTTACACATGAGGGAACAAAATCTCAAGAAATATTAAATACCTTGCCAAAGATCACACAGCTAATTAGAGTAAAGGACTGGAATTTGGGCTAAAATCTAGGACTTCTGATTTACATAACATCATATTTATTGCTCCTCTGGCCAGAAACCATAAATGCTTAATTTGAATGTAACTGGATTTAATATGACTCATTTAATGAGGAATAAATAGCAGATCCTTAGTTAGAAATTATTAATAGTTTAAAATTTTTACACCAAACTGTATTAATATCTTAATAGTATTAATACTACTCAATTTGCCACTACTATTTTTGTGAAATTATCTTAAATTAAAAAGCTAGATAATCAGTATCTCCTGAGAAGAAGTATTATCCTTTTACTATTTCCTTAACATATATGGCCAAATCATGTTGTGCATTGGTTAAAAAACAAAAAAAAAAAAACCCAAAACAACCAAAAAAACTCTTAGGTGACCAAACACTTAGTCCAGAAAGCTGTGCTAAACCATTCTTTATTTCAAGGTCAAAACCTTTATTGTGATCCATGGAGAGTCCATGTTAAGTGGGAATCAGGAGTGATGCTCATTCCACCAACAGCCTTTGTTATGATACTTGGGGTAATAGTTTTTTTTTGAATGTCCCTTTTCAGATCTTTTGGGAAGGCTTTTTGTAGTGACACTTCCTCTCCTCCCACATAAATGATCTTGCTGGCACCACACACTTGCTGTTCTCTGGACCTAATGCAGACATTTCGCTTGGAATGTAAACTATTCAGTTCCTTTAAAGTTTACCCCAAGGAGGTGGAAGGGTCTGTGAATATGTCTGATGAATGCCAGATACAAAAGAAAGTAACTTCAGAGTGAAGCTCAATAAAACCAGGCCTTTTGTCTCAGTGAGAAGGCAAGCTTCTCACCCAATGATTTTATCCTAAAGTAGTCAGTTTATTGTTCTGGATTTTATTTGAATTATAAAAGTCTGCCAATTACCCTAAATTATGGGTATGGCCCTTACCCATGTACTTCAAACTTAAAATAGCCTCAATTAGCTTCTGTGATTCCATCAGCAATACTACAGTTTCCTGAAGAAAACCTGAATTTTCTTTGATCTTTCTTTCCTCCTTGTTGCTCAGAGGAACTAACAGAAAATCTAGGGAGACAACCATCTGTAAAAACAACTAAAATACAATGTGATAAATACAGCTCTTGTACCATGTCCAGAATGCTACAGAAATAGAATAGAGAAAATAATGAATTGGGAGGAAGTCAGGGAAATTTCAGAGGAGGTGATGGTGGAACAAGATCTTGAAGATAATATGATTCCACCCAGCAGAGAAGAGAGGAAAGTGACTCTAGGATATTGGTCGCAATGACTGAAAATTGTACAGATGGGACACTCTTTAACATGTTCCTGGAATCTTGAGAGAATAGATTGTAGCCAGAACATAAGTATATATACATATGTTGGGGGTAGGGGTGGGGGCACAGGAGCAACTGAAGATGAGGCTGGAAAACTCTTTCAAATTTTCATTTATTTATAATACTTATAATAACCTTTATAATATAATACATAATACGATATTATATAATCTTTATAGTATTAAAGATTAATATTATTGTTAATTCAAAGTAACTTTCTTTTGTGTTTATAAAAGTACGGCATATTCATTGTAGAAGACTTCATGATCTGGTAGCTGGACAGCTGGACACATAGCAGCCCCTTCCTTATCCTGCTGGATCATAAATTGGATCATCCTCAATCCATTCTGCACACTGTCCCCTGATCAGCCACGCTAATGAGAATTCTTCCTGGCACACTCCTAATTAAAGTTACAGACAGGGTGGATGCAGTGGGGCCATGTAGACATAACTTAGCTAATGTAGTGACTCCCAACCCTGCGACTTCCTAAAAATATCAATACCCATGGGCTTCACCACTAGTTTCTGGTGAATTGATCTGCGCTGGGGTTCTGTTGTCAGTGAAGCTTTAAACAACTGTTACGTGATGCTAATGTGAAGACTGAAAGAAAATCTCTGAGTTAATAGCTAGCCTCACAAACGACCCATCATGCATGTTTCACTTGAATATTTCCATCTTCATGAAGCAGGCTAAGCTATTTGCAGCCAACTCTATAAAATATTTCTTATGTAAAGCTAAAACTGGCTTTTATTTATCTTTAACCCACAGAACTAGTTCTGTGCTGTGACACTACAAATAATACATTTATCCTTTTCCACATGACAGCCTGTTAATTACTTGAACATTTGCTAACATGGTCTTCCTGAGTGCTCTTTTTCCTCAAGCTAAGCATATAGAATTTGTTTTAAATGTAAAACTGATGTTTTGCTGTTAGCTTAGGCCATCGCTAGCTGGACAGAGAGCTGTTACATTCCATAGATCAGATAGATTTACATTTCTGAATGCCTTACATTCCTGAAAGACATAGTTTACAGACTCAGCTTTGGATGATGCTGCAAGCCAGAAAATTCCTTTTTTTTTTTTTGTTATCAAACACAGGAGTGCCTGGCCTATATCACAATGACTGAAACATTATCCAACTAGATTTTTTTTTTACTTTAAATAATCTTTTGAAGAGTAAATACAGACGAGATTCACTATAGTATACTCTACTATTAGCTGTAGGAAATACAAAATATTTTACACTTTGTATTATATAAAAATACTTTAAATATTCCTCTTTTTATTTTGAGACCCCAGTTATTTTGAAAGCTGGATTCCCTTGCATTTTGCTATACAGTCATAAGAAGAAGAAGAAAAAAACCTTCACTCAGCTATCAAAAAATGTCTATGAGCTTTTTCTGATGATGCATAGACCTTTCTATTGTTCAGTGACAAAGGTTTCTAGTCTTAGTTACTATGTTTACTCATTTGTGGAGATGCCCTACTATTTCAACTGTGGTCTGCTTAGTGAGGAATTGAATGGAACCCTCAATTCCCTTGTTCTAGAGAAAGTGTCTGACTTAATTATGTAGGCTGGGTCTTTGATAACCCATTGAAAATGTCAGCTGTGAGGACAGCCCTACAGATTATGACCACACATCTCTCTTCTGGTTGACACTGGTTCATTAATCATAACCCAGCCTATTATCAATTATCCACAGAAAAAAGCCCAAGGGCTGGCAGATATTCAAGATCATCTATAATTAGGTCCCAATTTAACCTTTCTTCCTTTATTACTCATATCTCCCTAAAATGGAGTCCTTATTACATCAGTGTACTCACTGTCTCTCTAAATCATGTCAGAGGTATTTCTGTCTGCACAACTATACCATTCTCCCTGTAATGCATTGAAGCCTCCTGCCATTCACAGAATCCTTTCTGCCTATATGTAATCTACTCAACATTTAAATATCAGCACAAGACCTGTCTCTTCCGTGAAAGTGTCCCAGAATGCTGAAGTTCCCAGAACATTATAGTTTCTTTGAACACCTGTTGCCTTTATTGCCTATAATGGCAGTTGTAATAGCAACAAAAATAATAATCATATATATAATAAAGGCCATATATGACAAAATGAGAGCCAACATCATTCTCAATGGTGAAAAACTGAAACCATTTCCTCTAAGATCAGGAACAAGAAAAAGTTTCCTACTCTTACCACTATTATTCAACAGAATTTTGGAAGTTTTAGCCACAGCAATCAGAGAAGAAAAAGAAATAAAAAAATCCAATTTGAAAAAGAAGAAGTAAAACTGTCACTGTTTGCAGATGACATGATACTAAACATAGAGAATCCTAAAGATGCTACCAGAAAACTACTAGAACTAATTAATGAATTTGATAGAATAGCAGGATACAAAATTAATACACAGAAGTCTCTTGCATTCCTATACACTAATGATGAAATATCTGAAAGAGAAACTAAGGAAACACTCCCATTTACCATTGCAACAAAAAGAATAAAATACCTAGGAATAAACCTACATAAGGAGACAAAAGACCTGTATTCAGAAAACTATAAGACACTGATGAAAGAAATCAAAGATGATACAAACAGATGGAGAGATATACCATGTTCTTGTACAGGAAGAATCAACATTGTGAAAATGACTCTACTACCCAAAGAACTCTACAGATTCAATGCAATCCCTATCAAACTATAAACTGCATTTTTCATAGAACTAGGACAAAACATTTCACAAATTGTATGGCAACACAAAAGACCCCGGATGGCCAAAGCAATCTTGAGAATGAAAAACGGAGCTGGAGGAATCAGGCTCCCTGACTTCAGACTATACTACAAAGATGCAGTAATCAAGACAGTGTGGCACTGGCACAAAAACAGAAATGTAGGTCAATGGAACAGGATAGAAACACCATAGAAAAACCCATGCACCTATGGTCAACTAATCTATGACAAATGAGGCAAGGATATACAATGGAGAAAAGACAGTCTCTTCAATAAGTGGTGCTGGGAAAACTGGACAGCTACATGTAAAAGAATGAAATTAGAACACACCCCAACACCATACACAAAAATAAAATCAAAATGGATTAAAGACCTAAAAGTAAGGCCAGACACTATAAAACTTTTAGAGGAAAACATAGGAAAAACACTCTTTGACATAAACCACAGTAAGATCTTTCTTGACCCCCCTTCCAGAGAAAGTGAAAAAAGAATAAAAATAAACAAATGAGACCTAATGAAACTTAAAAGCTTTTGCACAGAAAAGAAAACAATAAACAAGATGAAAAGACAAGCCTCAGAATGGGAGAAAATATTTGCAAATGAAGCAACTGACAAAGGATTAATCTCCAAAATATACAAGCAGCTCATGAAGCTCAATATCAAAAAAACAAACAACCCAATCCAAAAATATTTAGAAGACCTAAATAGACCTTTTTCCAAAGAAGATATACAGATTGCCAACAAACAAATGAAAGGATGCCCAACATCACCAATCATTAGAGAATTGCAAATCAAAACTACAATGAGCTATCCCCTCACA
Source organism: Mesoplodon densirostris (assembly GCF_025265405.1). Lineage (NCBI taxonomy): Eukaryota > Metazoa > Chordata > Mammalia > Artiodactyla > Ziphiidae > Mesoplodon > Mesoplodon densirostris. The sequence continues at coordinate 42,455,289 of NC_082670.1, read as the reverse complement.
CCAGTCAGAATGACCATCATCAAAAAATCTAAAAAGAGGGCTCCCCTGGTGGCGCAGTGGTTGAGTCCGCCTGCCGATGCAGGGGACACGGGTTCGTGCCCTGGTCCGGGAAGATCCCACATGCCGCGGAGCGGCTGGGCCTGTGAGCCATGGCCACTGAGCCTGTGCATCCGGAGTCTGTGCTCCGCAATGGGAGAGGCCACAGCAGTGGGAGGCCCGCATACCGAAAAAAAAAAAAAAACCTAAAAAGAATAAATGCTGGAGAGGGTGTGGAGAAATAGGAACCCTCTTGTACTGTTGGTGGGAGTGTAAATTGATACAGCCACTATGGACAACAATATGGAGTTTCCTTTAAAAACTAAAACTAGAACTATCATATGACCCAGCAATCTCAGTACTAGGCATATACCCTGAGAAAACCATAATTCAAAAAGAGACATGTACCACAATATTCATTGCAGCACCATTTACAATAGCCAGGACATGGAAGCAACCTGAGTGCCCATTGACAGATGAATGGATAAAGAAGATGTCACACATATATACAATGGAATATTACTCAGCCATAAAAAAGAAATGAAATTGAGTCATTTGTAGTGAGGTAGATGGACCTAGAGTCTGTCATACAGATTGAAGTAAATCAGAAAGAGAAAAACAAAGACTGTATGCTAACATATATATATGGAATCTGAAAAAGAAAAATGGTTATCATGAAGCTAAGGGCAGGACAGGAATAAAGACGCAGATGTAGAGAATTGACTTGAGGACCCGGGGAGGGGGAAGGCTAAGCTGGGACGAAGAGAGAGAGCCATATTGACGTATACACTCCACCAAATGTAAAATAGATAGCTAGTGAGAAGCAGCTGCATAGCACAGGGAGATCAGCTTGGTGCTTTGTGACCACCTAGAAGGATGGCATAGGGAGACACAAGAGGGAGCGGATATGGGGATATATGTATGCATGTAGCTGATTCACTTTGTTATACAGCAGAAATTAACACAACACTGTAAAACAATTATACTTCAATAAAGATGTTAAAAATAATCATCATCATCATCACTGTTTAATAAGTTACCATTTTACTGAGCACTCTTCTGGGCAATTCATATATATTGTTTACCCTAAGGGTAGATCTTATTTTACCTGTTTTACAGAAGAGGAAACTGAGACTCAAACGGGAAAAGCAACTTGCCGCATATGACAAAGCTACTAAGGAGTGGAATTAGGAACAATTTCTGGTCTATCTGACTCTATAATATCAGGTCACCTTACTTCTTTCTATGTCTGCTTGGCCCTGAATCATGCACTGGCTTGTATTATTATTTAACTTTGCTATACTTGAGAAACATTATATTTAACTTGTAAAATAATAATTTAGAGCAAATCAGCATCATGTTAATACTTACCTATGAAGTTTAACTATATGAAACTCAACACTATTTTAAAAGCCTGCAAAAACCTGAGGGGCACTGTCTCATTTGCTACCCAAAGTCAAGTCACACATCTATTCCTAGTCAAAGATCTCCCTTTCTTTTTTAGAATTTAATTACATTCATTCTATTTAAGGGATTGCATCCTGATGAAATCTGCACCCTTTAGAAAGTGAGAATTGGCACACATATGTGGATGGCGAGTTTCCCATAATTCTTAGACAACTTCCTAAGGAATTAATTCTCTTTCCAGGGCCTTCTCTGAATGGTTGGCTCTATCTCCCATAGTTCCCATGTTACCCTCCTGCTTGCCTGTGACCAAACCTCTACCTGCCTCTAGCAGCTTTGTCTTCCCCAAGTACAGTTCGATGAACCAGGCTCTCCAATTGTGGTTCTGTGTCATGTTCACCCAGAGCTCTGCTCTTCTTTCAAGGTTGTGGTTAAAATGCGTGGTAATGAAAGCCGCTTCCCCAGGCCCCTCTGCCTCACGGCCTAACCTGCTTGCACTGTGTTAGAAGCCAGTCCAGAAGAGTGCTTGATCCAAACTGTGACCTGAATGCTAACCTTTCCGGTACCATAAAGGTATTTCTGGCAGCAGGACTATTCCATCCTTTTAAATCAAACAACATTTAGTATCTACGGGGGATTGGTTCCAGGACCTGCCATGGATACCTAAATTCACGGATGCTCTAGTCCATTGTGGGCATTCTGTATCTGCATATTCTGCACCTTCTGTTCTCGGTTGAATCTGCAGATTGGGAACCTGCGGATAGGGATGGCAGACTGTACCCAGCCAAGGATACACCAGCAGTGACTTAGTCTTAGGACTTTTGATAGTAAACAGAGAAACAAGAGCCAATCTCAGCAATATTGGTGATGTGAAGGAAGTAGTAGAAAGGCACCAAGGGAAGACCTGGCTTCAGTGTTGGAACTTTCCCGCTTTAACACTATGCAAAATGTACAGTAGGATAGAATCTTTTTTCTCAATCCCTTATCAAGTAAGACAGAGTAGAAGATATTGGTCTTTTTTTTTTTTTTTTTTTTTTTTTTTTTTTTTTTTTTTTTTTGCTGTACGCGGGCCTCTCACTGCTGCGTCCTCTCCCATTGCGGAGCACAGGCTCCGGACGCACAGGCTCAGCAGCCATGGCTCACGGGCCCAGCCGCTCCACGGCATGTAGGATCTTCTCATACCGGGGCACGAACCCGTGTCCCCTGCATAGGCAGGCAGACTCTCAACCACTGTGCCACCAGAGAAGCCCAGATATTGGTCTTTATAATTATATATAAAAATTATATGTAAATATATATATATACCTAGTAATTTTCCAGTGGTTTCTAAATTAAATGAAGGTCTAGCTTCTTTTATTGAAATATTTCATGCACTTAAAACAAGTACTTAGCTATCCTCCAGTGCTCTTTTTAGGCAGTGCCATATTATTAACCTCATTTTAACAAAGACAGACTTTACTGGCTTATCCTTTAGTACTACAGAAAGACCATGGAGAACAGCAGAATTAGAAGAACTTAAACATAATCTTTATAGTCATGATGATTTTTCTGAATAAATTATAGATATAAATCTTTTGTTAACTCATGGTAGGTCAATACTTGGAGAGAATTTACCTCTGCATGTGAAATCAAAGGAGTGCTTGAATGAAGTAGCATTGCCAAGTGTTAAGTTTGCCATTATAGTTCCCTGTAATGATCCATTGACCTCTTCTTCCAGAATAATAGATTTCTAGAGTATAGTGACACATTTTAACTCAAATGAACTTTTACATCTTCTTATAAGCCATGGTTACTTTTATTGTTATCCACAATTTTAAGGAAGGGGTATCAATTTTTCTTAGACTAATATTATTACTTTCAATTATTGTATATATTTAAAAGAAAAAAAAAAGAAATACAGTCTTTCAAGTCCAATTAATCATCGATTACTATAACGTTCCTCTTAGGAACATACATTTTAAAAGTGAGCCTTATTCATGTGAACTATGTATAATACATATGAGATGTATTTTCTTCAGGAACATTCAGCAATGAAGGAAAAACCTTTTGGCTAAATGACTTTAGAAATAGCCCTGCCTGCCTGATTCATTATGGAACATTAGTATGAGTCATAAGTACCAAAGTTCAGTTACACTTTTGTGACATCATGATATCACATGACTATGACTATGCTGACAGGCTTAGCTTCTTAAGCTTTAATTTCATAATTAACTTTTTCAAGGTAGGATGGATCTGGCATCAGTGGTTACAAACCCTCAGCAAAACCCTGTAGTATATGAAATATTTTATAAAAGACTTAGAGTCTGCTTAGTGTAGGTCATATAAGTTAATGTTGAAGGGACCATAATTTTACTTTTATGATTGAGATTATGATGAAACGTGACCTTTCTAGCTCTTATGCCATTTTTGTTTCATGATGGTTGATGTTCCAAAAAGGGTTACATCCTAGTTATTTTCTATTTGAAAATCCAAATACCTCCAGTGGTACCAATAAAAAAAAGAAAGTGTCAAAATGTCATCAACACTGCATGCCCCCCACAAATACTCTCCATTTGGTTGATTGACTGATGAACATAGGAAGACAGTTGGCATATTTTTTCATTGAGTTGAATGCATTTGACTGACAGGTGAGGTAATTCTTCTTGTTTACAGTACATGACTTTGGATTTCCTAGAAAGATATATTTTACTGAATAAATAATGAATAAATTGATAAATTAATATTTTAATGATTTTAAGTTGTATTTAATACTATTTAGCATTACATTTAATTGATTTTATCTTCCTCAATCACTCTGATCAACTTTCTGCACCAATGGAGGAAAATGATGACATGGATAATCTGAAACGAGAGATAATTTTTAAATATAAATATGTTTATATATTGGTATTTAATTCTGAAGCTGAAGAATAGTCTATCTCATATTCTGCTCCATTGTAAATCTGCAAGAACACAGATCCTGTCTCGTTTGACTATATCTCAGGGATATAGCTCAATGTCGGGCATATAGTAGATATTTCAAAGTATATATTGAGCAAAAATAAATAAATAAATTCCCTGTAATTGTGAACAGCCACACTAGCAAGGCCCATGTTGGCAGAGCAGGAAAGGAGTCCACCCCAACTTATTCAGCTACCAGAGCCTCCATGGTTCACCGCATGCTAGAAACTGAGTAGGAAGTATTAGAATGTAATTCCTTTTGTTATGTGTTTGTTTTGAATATTTTACTTTTAATTTGCAACGAGAGATGAGACAAGTATCAACAGGCTCCTAGGTTCCCATTGCCTACCCATTTCCCTACATTTTACAGCAGTAATGCTTACATTGCATGGCAATTTTCCGAGGAAAGTTTTAGGTTAAGTCTTTTGTCACTTTCACTGGCAAAAGTTTCCCACTTTGGAAGATCTATTATTTGTTGCACCTCTCTGTGAACCTGAACATGATCCACGTTCTCTAAGAATAAAAAGAATTGACTTATTGACTTATAATAAACTCCCATGGCACTGGCACCAAGTCAATATCACCTTTTCATCCTTCGTGTATTCTTTGTCTTTGTCAGATGTATGTCTAGTGCTCACAAATTATGTGTAATCCTCTGTTCTAGACACAGTGAATGATAAGCAACAGGGTAATCAAACAATGTTAGGATATTTATTGGATTTCATTTTTACACATAAAAATCTCTACCTGTTGAGAAATTAAACTGTATATGTGGTTTTAGTGGTTCATTGTGACATCACGGTTCAGTCACCTGGAGATGATTTGTTTTGTAATTTATTCATACATGAGCAGGAGTCCTGTTTTCCACCCAGGAGAAAAGGAATCCATGGTACCATTTGGCTAAAGTAGGGTTCTAGCCTTGCTTCTGTGAGAGTCACTTTCTCCTGATCAGCAGTCACACTCTCCAGTTAAGTAAAACTTTTAAAACATCTGGATGTCAATCAACGGATTAGTGAGCATAATATAACGTCTGTTATGAGCAAGGGAGGTTGGGAAGAAGAAGAAAGACCAAGAAGAAGAAAAGAAGGAAGAAGAGATTTTGGCTCATATTCTCAAAGGATCCAATAGTTGAAATGAAATGAACAAACATGACCCAAAATAAAAGATTGTTTAAAAAGATAGATGGAGCACAGATGGTGAAAACACACATGAAAAGATACTCAACATCACTAATTATTAGAGAAATGCAAATCAAAACTATAATGAGTTATCACCTCACACTGGTCAGAATGACCACCATCAAAAAAACCTACAAACAATAAATGCTGGAGAGGATGTGGAGAAAAGGGAACCCTCTTGCACTGTTGGTGGGAATGTAAATTGGTACAACCACTAAGGAGAACAGGATGGAGGTTCCTCAAAAAACTAAATATAGAACTACCATATGATCCCATTCCTGGGCATATATCCAGAGAAAGCCATAATTCGAAAAGATACATGCACCACAATGTTCATTGCAGCACTATTTATGATAGCCAAGACATGGAAGTAACCTAAATGTCCACTGACAGAGGAATGAATAAAGAAGTTGTGGTACATATATACAAGAAATATTACTCAGCCATAAAAAGGAATGAAATAATGCCATTTGCAGCAACATAGATGGACCTAGAGATTGTCATACTGAGTGAAGTAAGTCAGACAGAGAAATACAAATATCACATGATACCGCTTATATGTGGAATCTAAAAAAATGGTGCAAATGAACTTATTTACAAAACAGAAATGAAGTCAGAGATGTAGAAAACAAACTTATGGTTACCAAGGGGGAAAGGGGGAGGAGGGATAAATTGGAAGATTGGGACTAGGATTGAAATATATACACTACTATATATAAAATAGATAACTAATAAGGACCTATTGTATAGCACAGGGAACTCTACTCAATACTCTGTGATGGCCTATATCAGTAAAGAATCTAAAAAAGAATGGATATTTGTATATGTATAACTGATTCACTTTGCTGTATACCTGAAACTAACACAATATTGTAAATCAACTATACTCCAATAAAAGTTTTTTTTTTTTAAGTGTAGCTAGAGCAAAGTGCTGGGTCATTCTTTTTATATGTGAACATATTGAGACTTAGAGATAAGAACATTGGAGGCACAAGTTCTTACACTTGTTTGTCAAACTTCAGATCATTGCCACAGATCCAGCAAGCTGTCTTGTCTAGACATTTAAGACATTTTGCAATGAAATAAGATGGGTACCTAGGCAGGGCAGCCATGTTAAGTGAGGCTTTTCATTGTTGTTATTAAGCCTGCATGCAGAAAGGAACTTTACTAATGAAAATAGAAGGAATGGTGATAACACAAGTTATTTAAGAAATGAGAGAGGAATAAATCAGTATTTATTGTAAGTAAAGTAGCTTTAGGCAAGAAGTGGAATCTTTCTCTGTCCAGGGAGAAAAGATGAATATAGATGTAGACAAAGAAGTATGTTGAGACAGAAGTAAGAGAGATGATATGAGAGTTCACTCCAGTTGGATTTCAAAGGCATTAACTTAAATGGAGGACTGAAATGAGGGAGTAGAAAGGAAGACTCGAGAAAAAGAAGGTCTGGGCAACCCCTGTCATGTCCTCACTGGAGAATTATCCCAGTGGTCTATGAGATATTTGCACAGGAGTGGAAAGGACCCAGCTGAAGTTTGGTCAGTCACTTCTACACTTGGTCTAATACTGCTCATGGGCTGGAGCAAAAGCAGAGGAAACAAATGTTGGAGTTATCCAGACTGAGATTAACAGGACCGGCAAAATGGGCATGAAGGAGGTCAGTCTGGGTCATTGGAAGGGGGCTTCTCGGAGGTTGCTGTGCTGCCTGGGAATCCAGTGTGAAAGCTGCTGCTCCTTGTTTATCAGGAAGTCTAATCAAAAACTGCTCTCGCATTTTCTCTCTGTCCCATCAGAAGATATAAAAGGACGAATCTCCTCTCTTCTGAGGAATAAGCTAAAGTTTACTGGGGCTTCATCCTGCTTTTACTGAAAATGCTCAGCTGTATGATGTTAATATCTTTTATATATGAGTCACAAGAAAAGTAAAAGAACCTAGCAGAACCCTAATGAATTAAGTGTACAGAAAAAAAAAATAATCAATCTCATGCCTGATTGGATAAAAATAGCCCGGATAGGTGCTAACACTGATATAACACAGTGTAGTACCTAAAAGAAAAAAAAACCAAAAAGCTCTCAAGGTACCCATTCCAGAGAATAGCTGATTTCATGAAAAATTTAAGGATTTGCAAAATTATTCTGCATCAGGCATATTAGAAAGTGCTATCTTTGATATGAAAGAGATAAGTAAAGATTCAACAAGTATGACTTTCAGAAGATTTATCTATATGTAATTCCATCTTCCTAATAATGTGAGACTTGGTCACTAAAGGTGCTGATTCAACATGATTCCAGGATTCCTATGACATCAGCAAGTTGCTTATGGCACCGACCTTGAGGGCTTCCAATCACATTGTACTTGAAAGTGAATGTCCAAACAGTCACATGATGGTAGAAAATCTTCTATACAGAGTGCCACTAGCATAAATAAATATCCAAACAAAAGTGCCTCTGGTTACCACCCATACAGGATATTATCTTTCTGAATTCTACCCAGGTAAAAAAGGTAGAGCATTAAATGGTTCCTGATATTATTTGCAGCCTATCTATGTTTATATATTAATGTATAAATTAAGAGTAATTGTAGTAATCAAAGTGCCAGATATATCCTAGCACTTTTCTCTTCTAAAGATAAATGAAAATTGTGCACAGCCTTCTACCTTCAAATTTCACCAGCAGAGATTTCATTGTTGTTTCATCCATGGAGACAGTGTCATGGAACATTTAACTTGGAGCCACATTTACTTGGATTCAGTCCCGATGTCAACTAACTAGTCTAAACTGGGTCCATTCCTTCATGGACAAAGCAGGTAGAAAACCCTGTGCACTACCCACTGCATGTGGATGTTGGAACAGTAAGGTAAGGTAATGGAAGGAAGGGGCTCTGAGCCTACGGTCAGTATAGATATTATTATTAATATGTTAATGTATTATTATAACCTAAAAAAGAAGACAGTTTAAGTATAAATTTCACAAATGAATGCACCTAAATATAGTGATTTCCAGTATACCCTCTGTACATCACAGTGTACTCTCAAGGCCATCCAGAGTCTACGGAAATATTGGAACTTTGCTGTATCAAATATTGCTTTGAATAAATGACCTGGAACATAGATTTTAGATTTTTTTATGGTAAGAGTGACTTTTGTTGCTCTAATCAATCTAAGATTGATACAAACCCAACAAAACATACATGCAGAGTAAATTTTTTCCTATAATTAGTCTTAAAAGATAGATGTCATGTCAGAAATTTATGGATATATTAGGTTTAATAGTCTGTCCAACTTTTCTACAACCCCATAAATATTTTAGGACATATTTCCATAATTAAATGGACACCATAGTGGATGGGTACTGAATTACTATAATGATAATGTGAATGCTGCTGGTTTTACTTTCTAATCTGAGTTTTCTGTTCTGGTTAATAAAATGTTTGAAATTTTGTATATAAATTGATCAATGTTTATGAAAGTAAACAAAATATATTTGAAGTCAAATAAATCATAAACACTACAAGTATTTCAAGGGTCTGCTTCCACCTTTGCTATTTTACTATTCCTCGCTGAGTATATTTTGTTGCTGTTTGTTTTTCTGTGGATCTTTTTCTTCAATTCGGCCCCCCGTTTCAGGACTGAGACTCCTAAACTAAACCAAAATAAACAAACAAACAAACAAAAACACCCCAGAATTTTATTTTGGGCTTGGTAGTAATAGAAAATAAATTATTATGCAACCAATTTCCTGCCATCCTCGCTCCCTCCCACCCAGCCAAGGCGGATTAGAGAAAGAAAAGGCACAGTAGACACTGAACAACAGAGTGTTACAAATTAACAGTTACTATCGCTCCCTCCTCTTCAATATCCTCCGGACAACACAGACTGCAGATCTAAGAGAAATGACGCAAAAATTTCCATTGATTGTAATAAACATTTGGCAACAATGATCTCTTCTATCATGTATGGTATAGCTCGAATTAGTCATTAAATGGCTGTGCTAGATACAGTACGTTCCCTATACTGGTTAACAATGCGTAATCACAATGAGACTCTGAAATTCCTATTACATTTGCATTATTCTGAAAAATAGTTTCTGAGGCATTGTTAATGGCATATTCTTTTACTAGCTCTCACAATCCTTTCTGATTATTTTAATAGTGGAGGAGATGGATATGGAATCTCCACATTATCTGTCATAATGTAACCAAAGAAGAAGCACAGCATTTGGGGTTAGGTGAATTTGTATTAGTAAGTTTCCAAAAAATGTTTATTTTCCTAGCCATAAAATGGAGCAAGTATTTATTAAGTCATTAAGCTTCTTTTAAAATTCCTCAAGGGAATATTTGTAAGAGATACAAAAAGTGGTCAGAGTACATGCTTTTGTAAAATTACATCTGTAAGGGGTCATTTGGTAATTTTGAGGTAATTATTAGTTTAAAATATGTTAAGATATCATTTATATTGTCATAATTTATATAAATAGGTATTTTTGATAGGGCATAACATTTAGTCTTATTAAAAATTATTTTGTTAGCCCATAATGTATCTTAAATAATGCAAAACATATGACTAGTCTAGCTTTATCAGAATTATTAGGATTTGTAAGTTAAATTTAAAAATTCAATTAACAGATTTATTGTCAAGAGTTTAGAAGATTTCTTCAAGGTTAAGTTTTTGATGCAAGAAGAATTACACTTAATCATATATTAATTAAATCAAAGGAAAACCATTTGATTGATGGTAGTATACTTTTCTTCAAGCATCTTGCCCTAATCATCAGAGTACCTATTACTACACCAGGCACTAATTTATGTTTTTTTTAGTGTCCTTGGAAGAGTTAAGTCATTCTTGAGGGTGAATCATATAGATGTTTGAGATGCTAAGGTCAAACAGCTGAATAATTTTACAGGCAGCTACTTTTCATCAGCCTAAAGCACATTTTTACAGAGCATTTTTTTAAAAAAATTATTTGTCTTTATTGAATTTGTTACAATATTGTTTCTGTTTTATATTTTCTTTTTATTTTTTCTTTTTATTTTTTTTGGCTGTGAGGCATGTGGGATCTTAGCTCCCTGATCAGGGATCAAACCCGCACCCCCTGTATTGGAAAGTCAGGTCTTAACCACTGGACTGCCAGAGAAGTCCCTTTATGGAGCATTTACAAGATTCCAGGAATCATAAGCACACCAGGAAACAGGGAAGTTGTCCTGAGTCTCACAACTGACAACACAAATACAGCTTACTGGGCTTTAAACCCATGCTGTAATTATCCACAATGCCTAGGGATTTTTCTGAGAATTTTCCATCAAGCATACACACTTGGTAATCTATATATCTCATTATCTTCTTCACATGTTCATGTGTAGAAGGAACTTTTTCCCCATTTTTTTATTGAGAAATAAAGGTACAATGCAATTCAAAAACTTAGATTTCTAGACAAATCTATGCTGAGGCAAAAATACTACAATGAATAATATACTAGGGATCTGAATCATCTTATTCACATAAGAAGTATGTGTCAGCAGAGAAGAGGAGAAGATCCTGGACCAGGAAATAGGAAGCTAGGCGCTAGGTCCTTTGCTACTCTACACTAGCCAGTAACTGGTGGGAATAGCTGGAGACTTCTTTTGGAACTTGGGTTACCTCATCTATGAAATAAGGGCAGTGAATCAGGAATCCTCAACCGTCACTCAACTCTACATGTATGTGATTCAAAACTTCAGATATATATGCACTGAAAAATGCTTTTTCAATCGTTTGGAAACACTTGAAATAAATATACGTATTACCTGACTTTTACTTGGAGAAGGCAGAGAGAGTTTTCTTACATAGATTTTTAATATGCAGAGTTGACTTTTCAATACTTGTGGAACATTGGGTACTGCTGCATTTTTACTGAACATGAAATTTGAATTTAGCCAAATTGCTTTATTCTTTACATACTGCCTCCATTTTAATAATTTAAAATAAAATGTGGTATAATTTAAGGAATAAAATTATTTTCTTGCCTGCTTACACTCTTTCATATTAAAATAAACATATTGATCAAATTAATGGTGAGAGGTATAGCAGGCAAAAATGTATGAGATTTTGAGCCAAAAGTTAGCTGTCTAATTTCCAGTTATTTAGTTTTCTGACTCCAAATTAAGAGGAACAAGGATGCATACAAAAACAGGCTTGGGACTCCCAATCGGGATGAGGTGTTGAAACTAACAGAAAGATAAGTCACTGAACATAAGCTCCAACAGTTTTTCAGTTTTGTCTTCCCTTTTCTGACTTTTTTATTGTCTCCTTGTTTCACCTTGACTGTTAAATTCAGTCTACAGACTTTTTTTTTTAAAGACACAAACATGAGGATACTATAGGGAATATAAATCGTTCTCATTGTGAATATTTATCTCATACTAAGATATTTTTACCCAATGAGAAAGTATCATATCCCCATTATGTATTAAATATACCAAGAATGAGAATGAATAATTACAAATTAACCTGAAACGGTTTCATCATCTTCTAGTTAAACCACTATTTCTTTGCGGATTTTTTTTTTTTAATCTGACTCCTGAAATGCTCAGTTAAGACTTGCTTCCTTGTCCTAAATGCATTGCAATTCCTACCTTTACCTGATGCATTTTAAAATCAGGAACGTGTTCTATACATGAGAGGAATAATAAGGACCTAATTTTTGTTTATTTTTAATAACATTTTGAATAATTGTGGTTAGATCATTTACTATCATAATAAGAAAGTAAATCAAAGTGTCACATAAAATGTTTTCTTTTTCAAATGTTTCATGGCCATTATTGAAGCAATAATTTTTGTGAGCAAATAATCTGAAATCTGATACCATGCTATTCAAATTTCATTTTGTTAATGCTAGTTTTTCTTGAACGCATTTCTACTCTGGCACTTCTCTTGCCTTAATGCCTGGCTCTCTCCCAGCACATTCAATGGCTAAACCTTTACACACATGCTCCTGCATTTTCAGACCCATCAATGTTCCCAGCTGACAACTCCAACTCTGCACTTCCATGCTGGTCTGGCTGTCTCCTCATATTCATCATTCCTCACCCAACACACATAGATGGACCATGGACAGTTCTCAATGTGATCTTTAATCTTTGGTCCATTATCTCTTACTGTGCATAAGTGAACCCATCTCTGTCCTTGGTTTGCTACCATCTGACCCCTGGGGGAAACTGTTTGGACCTTGCTGATTGTTATTAGTTGTCTTCATAAGTCATAGGGAATTTTAACTTGGTGGGTCTGAAAGCAAAACTATTCACTCTATGTATTTTATTTTATTTATATAAAACTATTATCTTAGGGATAAAATATGAAGAGCTCTTGTGGTACTGTTTCCAATTGTCACAGTAATTATGACAATGAATCTTGTCTCTCCAGCTAGATTGGAAGACCTCTGTGGGCAGATTTTACATCTTAAATTCATTAAACAAAAGTGCTTACATAATCGGGATAAAAATAAAAGGAGTCAATCCCCGCAGTTGAGTCTATTAGATTCAGTGTTTATTTTTCTTGTGAACTTGCACAAAGTGCGCTGGGGGCAGACATTTATCAGCTAAGGAGGAAGAGGAAGGTAGAGGAAGGTTATTAGTTTACAGGGAAAAAAGAAATAGCCTGTGTAAAGTTACAAGGACGTGGATGGACTTTGTGCTTTGTATAATTTACTTGTAATCATTCCTTAGGAATAAGTGTGTGTGTGTTGTTTGTGGGGTTTTCTCTGGTATGTGACAAGAGTAACTATATAGCTTTGCTCCCCAACACGTGCTCCATGAACCAGCATCATCATCATCACTTGGGAATTTGTCAGAAATGAGGACCCTTCAGCCCCACTCCAGATCTATTGAAACAGAGTTCTCATTTTAAAAGATACTCACCACCACCCCAACACCCCACACCTGGTGATTCTTAAGCATATTTATAATAATTTTGAAAAGTTCTCATCTATATTGTATGTAGGATACAGTGTAGGTAGCATAGGTCGTGTGGACATTGCTGCAGATAAGGTTGGACATGTAGTGGGAACAGAACATAAGACATATTTGCTCTACTAAGCTATTTGATGAAGCTAGGGACCCAGAAAAATGCATGCATCCACACAATCTGGCATACAATTTCAGGGCGTTTCAGAGTCCTTCTAGAACTCAGAAATGAAGTGCAATTGTTAGCTGTTACTTAGGTAAGTGACAAGATCAGATTTGTGTTGTGGAAAAATAAACAGTGGTGGTTTAAAGGAAAGAGAAAATAGAGGCAGACAAAATTTGGAGGCCATTTCTGGGACCCAAATAAGAGAAGTATAATTCCCCAATGTATATGAAGTACCGCCAGTATGCAAAATTCAGGAAAGAACATTCAAATTTTAGCTCTTAATGCAAGTGCTAAATATTCAGATTGATGACTGAGGATCAGAAGTAGCTACCTACCTGAAAAATAGAAATCTTCATACTTAATCTAATCCTATTTTCTGCTCTCAGATATGAATAGGATCCCTTTTCCTTGACTCATTAGATATCTTCATGTGTTTTTGCACTGCTCTAGAGATTTGTAACTTCTTTACCTGATACCAAGCCCTCTGCAGTGACTTTTGTATTATGAACATAAACTCCATTATTACCATAGGCTGTTCATTTCTTTCAGAGACACCTCTCTGCAGGGCTATGTGTTCAATCTCCCCTCCACTACAGAAGGCTGAAGAAAGGGTCTTTCTCATTGACAAGGCAGTGAGTTCTGCTTACTATCTTGAAGGATGAAACCAGGTGATTTTCTTTTTTTTGATCCAAGATGTTTCTAGCCACTTTTCCTTTTTCTTCTGAACGTTTTTTGAGATGACCTCTTTCCATCCCTTACCCTGTAGCTACCCACTCTGATTCAAAAAAAGCTTTTAAAATAAAAATATAAAGTAACTCCTGAAAGTGATATTTAAAGCAAAATCTTGTCCTAAGGAACAATTTTACTGCTTGCAATGGCTGTAGTTGTTGCTTGTCACTCCCATCCTGACTTTCTCTTTATTTCTAAATCCAGATTTATAAGTGATTTATAGTGCCCACTCATGTTCTTGAGTGCTTGGTCTGTGCCAATGCTCTTCAGGACTTTAAGTGAATTCATTCATTTACTCCCAACAATAACCCTGACAGGTATAATAACAGGTTTAATATTTTGTACATATATCAAATACTAAAGAGTCACTTTATTTAAAAGAATCAGTGAGCTTCAGTAGATCTTAACATGAAAATTACTAAGTTGAAGACCTTGCTTCTCCTTGAAGTCATAGTTTCCTAAATTGCAATGAAGTAGCTGAAAAGAATCTGCAAATAAGAATAATATTGTGAATCTTATTTAAAGTTTTAGGTCAGTTTTGTCATGATACATCACTCACCATCTGTCAAGTTGTCAGCATGTGAAAGGTCTCTAGAGAATAAAGAATATTTGATTAGAAACAGTCTCCTCCAATTTTCTCCTCAAATAATGACTTGGGTCAAAATTGTTCTTACGAGGTCATTGCTAAACAATATTTCTGATATGTTTGACATGTTACTATGCATTACATAAAATCAAATTTTTATCATATTTTATAAAACTTCTATGTCAAATACAATGGCTTTCTCCCAGTGAGCACTCAAATGTCGTAATTAATGATGTCCAAGACCTACTTCTCATCATTTTAGTTTGCTTTAAATTTTTCTTTGTTAATGTTTTTTCTCCAAACCTTGGCATTACTTCACTATTTATTAGTGTCTGTGATCAGTTACTTAGTTTCCTCATCCATAAAATTGGAATACAATAGTGACTGCATTATAAGGTTATTACCAGGATAAAATGAGTTAGTGTAGGAGCTTATAACAATTTTATTACTAAAATATAGAGCTAAAAATGAATTTATTTCTCGGAGTAAAACAAGAATGTTAATTAAAGGGGAATTATTTAAGTTCTTTACATACTTTTATTCACACATTGCAAGAAAATGCATGCATGTTAAACTACCAGCCTGACTTAATCCATTAATGTGCTTATTTACATGAGGCGCCTCATGCTCTCAAGAATGTACTCAACTCTTCTGATATGTCTTTCCTGCATTTGTAGATTTTATTTTCTCTCCCTTCCTATATTGCTTTACATTTGCTTGCATAATGCTTTTGCCTGTATAATGTACATTAAAGACGTAAATGTTTTTGTCCTTTCAAGCAATCAAGTCAAACAAAGTTTTTGTAATATGAAAAAAATAATAGGTAACCACTCAAATATTTGTGTGCAAAGATATTAAACAATATTAGTTGTAGGCAAAACATCCCCCAACCCCCACCCTCCTCCACAACCAGCTGTCCCCAAACAGAAATAATGAGCCGTTCCTCCAATCCCACGCTCTTTCCCACAGTGGTGGAGTGTTCTAGATCATATCAGTCTAGCTTGCTACTCTAATCTCCATCAGGAACAGAATCGATGCATACTGAAGCCCAGAGAGATGACAGCATAGGAAGAAATTGTATTAGTCTGACATAATTATAATATTTTCATTTACGGCAGGATAGTTTTCATTAGTGAGCTAATCCAAGGCTCCCTACCTCCACCCAAAGTAAAGAGCAATAAATTGATGCACTGAGTTCATGCTGGCTATCACATGACTTCCTCCAAATGATACAGCTCTTAAACGGCTCTCATTTCCTCTCTGGAAGGGTCTTATGGAATGAAAGCACCATGCTGCCAGCCATGGTGAGGTTCTAAAAGTCAAGTCTGATTGAGTCATTTGCATCCTTAAAATCTTTTATTGTTTTCCTGCTGCTTATAGGATAAGGTCAAATCCCCCTTGCATGGCAACTCAGTCCTCCCTGATCTGGCCTGGCCTGTGCCTGCGCCTGCCTCTGGCCCATCCCAACTTCCCTGACCCTCCATCTGGTCATGGTACTTGCATTGTCTGGAAAGCAACGCATTCTTTCTGTATGTTCCTGCTTTAAATTTTTACCTGCTTATGTCCTGTTTACCTCCATTCTTTTCCTGGAGAAATAGCATAAATATCCCTCCCCTTCATACTTCTAAGTGAGTATTGCCCTTTCAGGTCAGAGAGTATTGTCATAGTGTTTTTTGTGGTTATTTTTTTTTTTGAGATTACAGATTTTTGTTTTGTTTTGTTTTTGTTTTTATTTTATTTAAAAAAAATTTTAACATCTTTATTAGAGTATAATTGCTTTACAATGGTATATCAGTTTCTGCTTTATAACAAAGTGAATCATTTATACATATATATCTATATCTATATCTATATCTATATCTATCTATCTATATATATATATATGTATCCCCATATCTCTTCTCTCTTGCATCTCCCTCCCTCCCACCCTCCCTACCCCACCCATCTAGGTGGTCACAAAGCACCAAGCTGATCTCCCTGTGCTATGCGGCTGCTTCCAACTAGCTATCTATTTTACATTTGGTAGTGTATATATGTCCATGCCACTCTCTCACTTTGTCCCAGCTTACCATTCCCCCTCCCTGTATCCTCAAGTCCATTCTCTAGTAGGTCTGTGTCTTTATTCACATCTTACCCCTAGGTTCTTCTGACCTTTTTTTTTTCCCTTAGATTCCATATATATGTGTTAGCATATGGTATTTGTTCTTCTCTTTCTGACTTACTTCACTCTGTATGACAGACTCTAGGTCCATCCAACTCACTACAAATAACTCCGTTCCGTTCCTTTTATGGTTGAGTAATATTCCATTGTATATATGTGCCACATATTCTTTATCCATTCATCTGTTGATGGACACTTAGCTTGCTTCCATGTCCTGGTTATTGTAACTAAAGCTGCAGTGAACATTATGGTACATGACCTTTTTTGAATTATGGTTTTCTCAGGGTATAGGCCCAGTAATGGGATTGCTAGGTCGTTTGGTAGTTCTATTTTTAGTTTTTTAAGGAATCTCCATACTGTTCTCCATAGAGATTGTATCAATATACATTCCCACCAACAGTGCAAGAGGGTACCCTTTTCTCCACACCCTCTCCAGCATTTATTGTTTGTAGATTTTTTCCTTTTTTTTGCGTTACGTGGGCCTCTCACTGTTGTGGCCTCTCCCACTGTGGAGCACAGGCTCTGGACGCGCAGGCTCAGTGGCCATGGCTCACGGGCTGAGCCACTCTGCGACATGTGGGATCTTCCTCGACCGGGGCATGAACCCACGTCCCCTGCATTGGCAGGCGGACTCTCAACCACTGTACCACCAGGGAAGCCCTGTTTGTAGATTTTTTGATGATGGCCATTCTCACTGCTGTGAGATGATATCTCATTGTAGTTTTCATTTGCATTTCTCTAATGATTAATGATGTTGAGCATTCTTTCATGTGTTTGTTGGCAATCTGTATATATTCTTTGGAGAAATGTCTATTTAGGTCTCCTGCCCATTTTTGGATTGGGTTGTTTGTTTTTTTGATATTAAGCTGCATGAGTTGCTTGTATGTCTTGGAGATTAATCCTTTGTCAGTTGCTTCATTTGCACATATTTTCTCCCATTCTGAGGGTTGTCTTTTGGTCTTGTTTATGGTTTCCTTTGCTGTGCAAAAGCTTTTAAGTTTCATTAGGTCCCATTTGCTTATTTTTGTTTTTATTTCTATTTCTCTAGGAGGTGGGTCAAAAAGGATCTTGCTGTGATTTCTGTCATAGAGTGTCCTGCCTATGTTTTCCTCTAAGAGTTTGATGGTGTCTGGGCTTACATTTAGGTCTTTAATCAATTTTGAGTTTATTTGGATGGTGTTAGGGAGTGTTCTCATTTGATTCTTTTACATGTTGCAGTCCAGTTTTCCCAGCACCACTTAGTGAAGAGGCTGTCTTTTCTCCACTGTATATTCTTGCCTCCTTTATCTAAGGTAAAGTGACCATAGGTGTGTGGATTTATCTCTGGGCTTTCTACTCTGTTCCATTGACCTGCATTTCTCTTTTTGTACCAGTACCATACTGTCTTGATTACTGTAGCTTTGTAGTATAGTCTGAAGTCAGGGAGCCTGATTCCTCAGCTCTGTTTTTCATTCTCAAGATTGCTTTGGCTATTCGGGGTCCTTTGTGTTTCCATACAAATTGTGAAAATTTTTTTTCTAGTTCTGTGAAAAATGCCAGTGGTAGTTTGATAGGGATTGCATTGAATCTGTAGATTGCTTTGGGTAGTAGAGTCATTTTCACAATATTGATTCTTCCAATCCAAGAAGATGGTATATCTCTCCATCTATTTGTGTCATCTTTAATTTCTTTCATCAATGTCTTATAATTTTCTGCATACAGATCTTTTTTCTCCTTAGGTAGCTTTATTCCTAGATATTTTATTCTTTATGTTGCAATGGTAAATGGGAGTGTTTTCTTAATTTCACTTTCAGACTTTTCAGCATTAGTGTATAGGAATGCAAGATATTTCTGTGCATTTATTTTGTATCCTGCTACTCTACCAAATTCATTGATTAGTTCTAGTAGTTTTCTGATAGAATCTTTAGGATTCTCCATATATAATATCATGTCATCTGCAAACAGTGACAGCTTTGCTTTTCTTTTCCAATTTGGATTCTTTCTTTTTCTTTTTCTTCTCTGATTGCTGTGGTTAAAACTTCCATAACTATGTTGAATAATAGTGGTGAGAGTGTGCAACCTTGTTTTGTTCCTGATCTTAGTGGAAATGATTTTAGTTTTTCACCATTAAGGATGAGGTTGGCTGTGGGTTTTTCATATATGGCCTTTATTATATTGAGGAAAGTTGCCTCTATTCCTACTTTCTGGAGGATTTTTATCATAAATGGGTGTTGAATTTTGTCAAAAGCTTTCTCTGCTTTGAAAGTTGAGTTGATTGAGTTGATCATATGGTTTTTCTCCTTCAATTTGTTAATCTGGTGTATCACGTTGATTGATTTGCATATACTGAAGAAGCCCTGCATTCCTGGGATAAACCCCACTTGATCATAGTGTATGATCCTTTTAATGTGCTTTTGGATTCAGTTTGCTAGTACTTTGTTGAGGATTTTTGCATCTCTGTTCATCAGTGATATTGGCTGTAGTTTTCTTTCTTTGTGACATCTTTGTCTGGTTTTCATATCAGAGTGAGGGTGGCCTCATAGAAGGAGTTTGGAAGTATTCCTCCCTCTGATATATTTTGGAAGAGTTTGAGAAAGATATGTGTTAGCTCTTCTCTAAATGCTTGATACAATTCGCCTGTGAAGCCATCCAGTCCTGGGCTTTTGTTTGTTGGAAGATTTTTAATCACAGTTTCAATTTCACTGCTTGTGATTGCTCTGTTTGTATTTTCTATTTCTTCCTGGTTCAGTGGCGGAAGGTTGTGCATTTCTAAGAATTTGTCCATTTCTTCCAGTTTGTCCATTTTATTGGCATATAGTTGCTTGTAGTAATCTCTCATGATCCTTTGTATTTCTGCAGTGTCAGTTGTTACTTCTCCTTTTCAGTTTCTAATTCTACTGATTTGAGTCTTCTCCCTGTTTTCCTTGATAAGTCTGGCTAATGGTTTATCAATTTTGTTTATCTTCTCAAAGAACCAGCTTTTAGTTTTATTGATCTCTGCTAAAGTTTCCTTCATTTCTTTTTCATTTATTTCTGATTTGACCTTTATGATTTCTTTCCTTCTGCTAACTTTGGGGTATTTTGTTCTTCTTTCTCTCATTGCTTTAGGTGTAAGGTTAGGTTGTTTATTTGAGGTGTTTCTTGCTTCTTAAGGTAGTCTTGTATAGCTATATACTTCCCTCTCAGAACTGATTTTTCTGCATCCTATAGGTTTTGGGTCACTGTGTTTTCATTGTCATTTGTTTCTAGGTATTTTTTTGATTTCCTCTTTGATTTCTTCAGTGATCTCTTGGTTATTAAGTAGTATGTTGTTTAGGCTCCATGTGTTTGTGTTTCTTACAGATTTTTTCCTGTAATTGATATCTAGTCTCATAACAATGTTGTCGGAAAAGATACCTGATAGGATTTCAATTTTCTTAAATTTACCGAGGCTTGATTTGTGACCCAAGATATGATCTATCCTGGAGAATGTTCCATAAGCACTTGAGAAGAATGTGTGTTCTGTTGTTTTTGGATGGAATGTCCTATAAATATCATTTATGTCCATCTTGTTTAATGTATCATTTAAAGCTTGTGTTTCCTTATTTGTTTTCATTTTGGATGATCTGTCCATTGGTGAAAGTGGGGTGTTAAAGTGCCCTACTATGATTGTGTTACTGTCGACTTCCCCTTTTATGGCTGCTAGTATTTGCCTTATGTATTGAGGTGATGATTGTTGAGTGGAGCTTGGTCTTCGTATTGAGATGGAGATCTCTGGGAGATTTTCACCGTTTGATATTACGTGGAGCTGTGAGGTCCCTTGTGGACTCATGTCCTGAACTTGTCTCTCCCACCTCAGTGGCACAGACCTGATGCGTGGCTGGAGCACCAAGAGCCTGTCTTCCACACTGCTCAGAATAAGTGTGAGAAAAATTAAGAAAGAAAGAAAGAAGAAGATAAAATAAATTAAATTAAAATAAAATAAAGTTAGTAAAATAAAAAATTATTTTTAAGAAAAAGAAATTTAAGTAATAAAAATCCCCCCGAAAACAAACAAACAAAAAAGCCAGAAAAACAAATGGACAGACAGAACCCTAGGACAAATGGTAAATGCAAAGCTATACAGACAAAATCACATACAGAAGCATGCACATACACACTCCCAAAAAGAGAGGCAGTGACGGGGGCTGGGAGGGATATGGATGCGGGGCGAGCCTCTGGTGGCAGAGGTCAGTGTGACATTTCACCAGCCTGATGCATGCTGTGTGTTCTCCCGTGGAAGTTGTCCCTGCATCATGGGACCCTGGCTAGTGGAGTGCTGCACTGGCTCCCGGGAGGGATGGTGTGGATAGTGACCTGTGCTTGCACACAGGCTTCTTAGTGGCTGCAGCAGCAGCCTTAGCATCTCATGCCCATCTCTGGGGTCCACGCTGATAGCCGCAGCTTACATCTGTTTCTGGAGCTCCTCCAAGCAGCACTCTTAATCCCCTATCTTCATGCACCAGGAAACAAAGAGACAAGAAAAAGTCTCTTGTCTCTTCGGCAGCTCCAGACTTTTTCCCGTACTCCGTCCCAGCTACCTGTGGTGCACTAGCCCCCTTCAGGCTGTGTTCACACCACCAGTCCTCTCCCTGGGATCCGACCGAAGCCCGAACCTCAGCTATCAGCCCATGCCTGCCCCGGCGGATGAGCAGAGAAGCCTCTCAGGCTGGTGAGTGCTGGGCGGCACCGATCGTCTGTGCGGGAATCTCTCCGCTTTGCCCTCCGCACCCCTGTGGCTCTGCTCTCCTCCATGGCTCCGAAGCTTCCCTCCCTGCCCACCACTGTCTCCACCAGTGAAGGGACTTCCTAGTGTGTGGAAACTTTTCCTCCTTCACAGCCCCCTCCCACTGGTGCAGGTCTCCTCCCTATTCTTTTGTCTCTGTTTTTTCTTTTTTTCTTTTGCCCTACCCAGGTACATGGGGAGTTTCTTGCCTTTTGGGAGGTCTGAGGTCTTCTACCAGCATTCAGTAGGTGTTCTATAGGAATCATTCCACATGTAGATGTATTTCTGATGTATTTGTAGGGAGGAAGGTGATCTCCTCGTCTTACTCTTCCACCATCTTGAAGCTCCTCCCCTTTCATATTTTTGTGTAACATTTTTGTCACTATTTCAATGTCTCCTTCTGCCACTGTCTGTGTGCTCCAAAAATAGGTCTAGATTCTTGTCAGTGCTACTAATATTAGTAAATTATTATTCTCTATAGATTACTTCAAAGAACAAAAGGAGGTTTTGAAACTTTTAAAAGAAAGCAAAGTGGGACACATATGGATGTTTTTCATATTGTTAAGTAGAGCAAGGATAATAATCAGCAAATCTGGGGAAATGCTTAGATAAATTAAGATGGGATTGCAGGAGTTTAGTTCAGCAGTTAACATTTATTGGGCACTTCTTATGTGTCAAGCATTTTACTGGAATATTTTTATGGGTCTGCTAATACAAGTAAATAGGGTTGTAAAGAACTTAGAATATAACAGTCAAAGTGTGACCATAAAATAAAAGGTAGTTAGTTCTAGCCACTAATTTCTCAAATCAGAAACCTTTTAACTGTGTTGTCTCCATGCTTCCAAGTTATTCAAATACATAAAGTTTTTTGAGAAACAGATTGTTAACATGTAACTCTTGTGTTTAATTTAGCTCCCAGGACTCAAGCCTAACAGTTTAAAACTGTTTATTGATTTAGATAGAGGCACAGTAGAAACTATCTCAGAGTATATAGATTATGAAACCTTAGATTTTAATAAATTAAGATATATTATGACTCTTATGGAAGAAATTTACTTTGAATGATAGTGAGAGTAATGGATCATGTATTAAAAAACATTTTTAGGTTTTGTGTATTTTTGTGTGAACATAAGAAAGATATAAATATTGATTTTTTCTTTTTTTTGGCTGCACTATGCAGCTTGCAGGATCTTAGTTCCCAGACCAGGAATTGAACCTGGAGCCACAGCAGTGAAAGTGCCAAGTCCTAACCACTTGGACTGCCAGGGAACTCCCTTAAATAGTGAATTCTTGATCCAAATTTAGTATTATCAACTAATATTAAATCTAAAACATGCAAATTAGCTAATTCAGGTTAATTATAATTGTGAATATATCTCGGTATAAACATGATATTTATATATAATCAGGCTTAAGTATATTGGGTATCTGTCTGGCACATGGTGGATTTAAGCAAATCTTAATTCACATAAATTCTCTTCTTAACATATTTCAATAAAAACCTGCAGGCATACCATTAAGGTTACATCAGTGAGGGTAATTTCCAAGGGGCCAACAAATATCTCCAAGGTCCACATGTCCTTCTGGGGGTTTAGAACCGAAAAGAGAACTAAAGTAGCTGGAAGAGTAGTTGGAAGATGGATACCTGAGGATATGTTTGTTCTGATGTTGATAGCATGCTAAAATCTAGACAGCAGTGTCAAAGGTTTGTAGTAATTTCTTAGCTCTGCATAACAAAGCTGGACAGGCTGTCTGGCTTAAACAAGAGAAATTTATATTCTCACATTTCTGGAAGCTACAAGTCTGAGACTGAGGTGTCAGTCTGGTTGATTTCTTCTGAAGCCTCTCTCTTTGTTTGTAGATGGTTGCCTTCTCTCTGTATCTTTGCATAGTTTTCCCTCTATGCCTGTCTCTGTCTTAAACTCTTCTTATAAGGACACAAGTCTTACTGGCTTACAACACAAAGCATATGACCACATTTTACCTTAATTATCTTTGTAAAAGCCCTATCTACAAATACAGCCACCTTCTGTGGTGCTGGGGGTTAGGACTTCAATATACAACTTTTGAGGGGACACAATTAAACTCATAAAAGGTTATATTCACTAATAATTACAGCTAATATTTAATCACTGCTTACTTTGTGTGAAAAACACTGTTCTAAGGACTCATGTGTTATCATGTTATTTAATTCTCACAACTACTTATGAGTAAAACACTATCATCATCCCTAATATAGATATGGAAAAATTGAGGTCCATAAAAGAAAATTACTTGGTTATTAAGTGTAAAAGTCAGGAATTGAACTCAAACAGTGTATTCCAAGTCTGTGCTCATAACCAGAACAATTTACTCCTCCTGATTAGAGCCTATGATGTTGGAATCTCCTTAAGGGTAAGATCTTGTATTCTATTCATTCTTGTATTTTTTCACTCTCTATTCATTCATTATCAAGTATTCTGAACACATGTATAAGACTTGTCTATAGCAGCTACTTAAAATATATCCCATAAGTTAACAATAGATATATAGATCTATTAATGTCAGATAATGCTTATGTGTCATAAACATTATCTGACATTATAGAAACTCATGTCATAACTCATCCAGACTGCAGCTTCAGGCACTGATTTCAGAGGTGACAAAAATAAGGTGGGCACCTATGATTGTCTATCAGATAATAGAAACACAGTGGTAAACAAAATAAACTTGATCTCATATAATAGATGTGATAGTTCAAGGAAGGAAAGATACATCAATAAAAAATAATACTAATGGGTGAAACAGTTATAATTGCTCTGAAAACAAATAGGAATAGAATTATGAGAGTTTCTAACAAAAAAATCTAACCTAGACTGGTGGTTCAGGAACATTTTCCCTGATAAATTGCTGACTGTGTTGAATCTACTGACCAAAAGAGTAGCAGCTAATTTGAGTTTCGAGAGGTAGTGTGACAATGGGTTTAACATTTTGTACATATGGATAAAACAATATCTACAAAAGCCATGTGACCAGTTCAAGAAACTTACAGAAATCTGTGTGGCCAGAGTGCAGAGAAAGAGGAAGAGAATATTGCAAAATGAGGCTGGAGAATTATGACATCGTGTACCACTTTTTTTTTTTTTAATCTTAAGAGCAATGGCAGATTTTTGAAGGATTTCAAAGGTTATGACATGATCATATTTCCTTTTTAAAGATCACTTTGATAGTGGGATGGACAACAGATTGAAGGAGGGCAGAATGGATGAGAGAAAACCTGTTAAAAGGTTATTACAGTAATCCAGGTGAGACACTGCAGTGGTTAGGACTTCGATGGCAGTGAAAATGAAAAACAAAAAGGATGGATTCAAGAGACGATCCAGAAATAAAAATGACAAGTTGAATATGAGTTTTTGTGAAAAAGAGATACAAAGAGTTTCTTATATTTCAGGTTTGCATAACTCCAAGGATAGTGGTGCCACTCAAAACAAGATGGGAGATTCTGGAAAAGGACAGGGTCAATAAAGTAAATATCATGGATTTGATCTTAGTAACATTGAATTTGATGTGATTTTGAGAGTAGATATGTTGACTAGGTAATTTTTCTAGTTTAGAGTGGTCATTGGTCCTACGATGCCCTCTGCACATTTTATATTACCTGGGAAAAGAGTGTAAGGAAACAATGATAAAGGAAGAGGAATTAGAATTAAAGTTTGAGGAACTCAGAAGTTTAATGGCTGAAATAGAATAATAAATAGGCAGGAGACTATTAAGAAAGTACCAAGAAAAGGATCAAAAAATCAGGAAACCAGGTGTTATGTACATTAACAGAGTAGTGCAGGAAGTAGGTGATGTTCCTCTTGACCAAATGCAAGACTGGTCAAGCAAGATTAAGACAAGGTAAGTGCTAGCTATCAAAGATATGTAGTATCTCTTAGACAAAAATCTCAGCTCATGGGTCTAATTTCTACCTCCTCAAGAAAAGGCAGGTTATTAGAATTACAATCAGAATATAAAGACTGGTTCTGAAAAGAAAGTAAGTGAGTCATAGAGGCCCAACCAAATGTTAAATTATTTCTTAATGCCTAGAGCCATCTTTAATGGTATATCCACTGTTAGGAGGGCATAGGATTAGTGAGTCCAAGTAACAGCCAATACTTGGGAATTGTGTAAGAAATAATCATTGTCTTGAATATATACTTATTATGTCATGCTGTAGTAAGTGTCCTGAAGTATGGGGAAGATTCAGATCCATCAGAAGAACTGAAAAGAACTGAGTAGGGTGGTGGTCGAAGATGTTACCAGCCAATGGGCTGATGTTGGGAAGAAGACATCATTTTGGTATTCAAACTACTGAGTTCTCAATTATTGTTGAAATTCACTCTTTCCTTGGTTTCCATATCAACATATTTTCTCCAGGATCTTCTTAGACTCTATTTCTGACTGTTAAGCCTCAGAACTTTATACCTAACACTCTGTCAGATATTTCACCAGTATTTCATGGACCTCTAATACTCAATACATCCAACTTAAACTAATCCTACAGTTTTCTCATTTTCTTTCAATGGCATGCACCAATACATTGCATTGATAAAGGAATATTTTCCTCATTGTGAATGCTTGCCCCAGGCTGGCACACTTTACTTTTTGACACTGCTAAACAAAAAGTCTACTGTAATTATGAAAACTGCTCTTGAGTAAAAACTAGTGTAAATATAAGGGGAGGTTGGCTGTTTGAAATTTTTTAGGAGGACGTGTGAACTCTAGTCCTCTTCTTTTTATCAGCCTAAAACCAAAATCAGTCTCCTAACCTTCTTGGTGTATTTCTTCCTTATTATGATGTCCTGTGGACATTTTCACATTTTATCTCCCCTTTATTGCTTCTGTAGTCTCTTACTAGCTACCATTTCTGCATTCCCTCTCAAAATACTCTTCTGGCTGGCAGACAGCCTATAGTATCTGTGGAGCCTAATAAGAAACCTCTATGTCTGTTAACAAAAGGGAAAATAGCCCAAATGTCTGCTCAAGTCAACGTGTTTAAGGGCATCAGGATTTTTGATCTCTATTCAATCAAATTTTGCAGAAATTTTCTTCTGGGTCATCAGAATTGCAGTATTATTCTATTAGCATTAACAAAGATAGTGATACAATTTGTTGAACGGTGTTCCAAAAATAAAGCTAGGACTTTCAGTAACAAAACATTTCATGTTATTTTCTCATAGAAGTTTCTAAGGAGAATCAATTAAGTAACCTATTAAATGAGAGGAGCAATAGATCTTTCATCTTCATCATGCATGTATATTTTATTGCTATTTTACTGTAATTTTTGTTGATCTAATAAATGCTCTTTTGTTTGGAAAGTTGGAATGGGATAATTACTTTCATTTTCAGTAATGCAAGGGAAATACAGGAGAATGGGAAATAACTAGGATACACCAGCTAGAGTGTATCCTTTGGCAACCACATGCTGGAGAAGTTGGACCCCTCTCAGTTGCAGGCTATGAAGTAAGGTAAAGGGCTAAAGATGGAATCTAATGCCACTGTACTCAGTTTTAGAAGTACTGATTGAAGAGAAATCCTTGGGTTCCTTCAAATAAGGACTTCATTATTCAGATCTTTTGGGTCTCTTAGTGATTCTATCAGTTACACTAAAACTGATTTCCCCCCCTCACTTCTGAAGTTCCAATAAACCCCTGTAATTCTAAGGAGGACAGACTAGAAAGCATGGAAGGCAGGTTGACTGTTGTCTATGGTAACAATTAATTTATTTTTACCAATCAGTAAGCACTCTTTTTGACCCTGTAAATGGCTAGTGAAAGAGAATAGTTGCCAAGCCAGGAAAATGACCGGCATCCTAGGTATTCTCCTTTGATTCATGCACTGCATCCTTTCAACTCCATCAGAAACAATCCCCAATTACTGAATAGAGATGTATGATGTCATCAAATAGATTGATGTAATCAAAATAGATTGAGTTTGCATTCTAACTCCTTTGGGTATTCATTCCCTCTTTTTCATCCTCACTGATAGCATTATCAGGTCCTCAGCATTTTCAGGTTCTCATCATTTTTCATCTGAAGTATTCCAAAAGCCTAATAAATGTTCTTTCTAAGTCTTATCTTGTTCTCACATAATCCATTCTTCACCCTGTCTTGTTGGTTGATCCTTCTAAAGTATAAATTGGATCAATTACTCTTCTTCTTTAAAAAGTGCATGGCTCCACAATGCTTACAGAATAAAATCCAAATTCTGTTTCATGGCCCAGACAATCTTCATGACTTTGCAAAGTTACCTTTTATTATTTCCTTTCTTCTTACGCCCTACCAAACTACTTTTAGTTTGCCAAATCTACTATGTGATTTCATACACTTAGAGTTTTCTGTTTCCTCTGTTTGGATAGTTTTGTCTTTCCCTCTTTCCTGCTATTTTCCCTGGCAAAAGTCTGCTCATCCTTTCAGATAAAACTCAAATATTGTATTCTCAGTGAAGCATGTGAGACTCTCACAGTTATTTATTTTCTCCTCCATTCCACTATGGTACATTGCACATGTTATTAACTGCTATAATCATTTAAACTTGATTCCCATTTTTCAATCTAGAATTTATAGGTATAGGCACACAGCACAAGCAAGGCTGGCACATAATCGGTACTCAATAAGTCATCCCACCATCATTTCAAACAATGTATCCAAATCATGACTCCCCATCTCCCATTTAATGTCCTCCAATCTTCTGTGCTGGTAAAGGTGCAATCATCCTTGTCATTTGGGATTAAGTTCTTAGAGTCTGCTCTAACTCAGCTTTCTCCTTAATTCAGGATGTCCAATCAGGAAATAGGCTCACTCTCAAAAACAGAATGCAGAGCCTCCAAGGTTTATTTTCAACAGATAGTCCCCTAATGGAGTCTCCAGCTGTCACTGTTTTACTCTCCCTTTCTTTAGTTACCCCAGAAAACAAAATGCTGCCTGACACAGGCAGGGATGCACTGCTTCCTTTTAACAATGTGGCCTAAGCATCAGCAGGCATCCTTTTTCTGACTCCATTTAGAGCAGGTAAACTAGATTAGAACTTTCAAAAGATTTAACTAGCCTCCAACTTAAAAAAAAAAAAACATAATAAACCTAGTAATTAGAAAACATGTAAACATAGTATGACTTTCACAGTACATATTTCTGATGCTTCCCCCCAAAATTGCTCCCCCTACCTGTAAGTTCTGTCATATTTTACATTTAGTTTGAATCAGCTATATCAAACCCAAAGGGTTGGTATCACTTTGTAGGTGACTTGTCTGAGTTTCTAGCTTCTGAGCTCCAGTCCACTTTTGTGTGGTGGATACGATCTTACCACCTACTGTCTAGCTAGGAGTTAATTTTAGTAATTTGACCAAGAATACTTCTCCGTAATCCACAGAGGTCTTTTCCTGCACACTCCACTCCTTAACTGCAGAACCCCCATCCTTCAGTCAACACAAATGTGCTTTACACGAGAATCCACTACTGTTCAAACATCACTTCTGCTAAAATTTCATGGATCTAAACTAAACATAGAGTTTCACATTATTTCAAGGAAACGATATCTCTAGTCTTCTAGTGCTCAGGAGGGAGAGAAGAACTAAATGTGAGTGTATGCTAGAAATCTCTCCAGTTCAACTGATTTGGTTTAGTGGGGTTTGAAATATAGATTCAGAAACCAACTGTTTTAATAATTGTGTTTCTATGGGGAAATGCAGTTTGAGTTCTAAGCAACTGATTTATTTGACTTTTATGACTCAATCTTTTTGGAAAAAGATATTCATTTAGTGTATGTTTTTGCCAATGATATTATCTTTCGAAGGCAAGGACTTTTCTTGTACTTCCTTTATACAGTTAGAAAAGTTTTCATTGAACATGAAGATACTAGTTTATTAACTCATAAAATAAATCAGTAAAGTCTGAATAAACAATTTCCTGATGATATCTGTACATGAGAAGAATGTCCTGCTTCTTAAGTATAATATTTCCTTTGTGAAGCTCTCTATTTCCAAATAGAGCTGTATAATGATAGAGCAATAATGTAGCAATCCATTGAATGCTCACTGAGTTACAATTCAATGAAATTGGATGTTTTGGTATAAGTTTAACTGACAGTGTGGTTCTACTTTAAATAATTTTTGTTATATGTGCATGGCCACCAATTGATTGCCCTCGATGTACATGGTTTCAAATTCACATATTATGATTAGATACCACCTATTCATAGGTCCTTACAGAGCCAAGCCAAGCCATATTGCAGCCTGAGACAAAAGGAAAAATCAATAATACTATCTTATTTTTATTTACATTTTGATATTTTTATAATCCTGGATTTTTGTGTTAATTTTGATTCTTAAAATATTGCATTAAAATATTGTTTTGATTACTGAGTTTATTTGGCATCTCCCCTTAAATTTCTCACCAGAAGCAAGTGGCTCACTCACCTCACCCTAGTCCCAGTCCTATAGCCATGCCTGACTTCTAGAGGGTAGGGAAGTGCAATTCTTTGTTATATACTAAAGAAACAGAAATGGGGGGAAGTTGGTGAATGGTCCTAATGACTCATATATACAGGTAATGTAATAGGTTCTGTTGTAAAATGGCTGATTGAGGAAAAATGATACAGCAAAACTCAGCCCATTTTTATTCTTCATCGAATAATAAAGTATTCCTCATCAAATAATTTGAAAACGAAATTCTACAGTTACACGGTTTATAATACTATTATTAGTAAACACGTCTTCTTTTCCTAGAAGTCTGACTTAATAATTTTACCTTGAAAAATCTCTATTTGAAAGTCAGAGTCAGATGCTTTTTTCACAATCAATTGAGATGTAATAATTGCACTGCTGTCACCTAAAAACTCCCTGTGGATTGATTTCTTCAGGTATTCAAAAATGTTTACCTTAACTCAGTTTGCTTTATGTTTTTAACATATTTTGACTTGTTTTTCCTAGCTCACCATGATTTTTCTCTCTCTGACTAGCAAATAACAGCAGCCAAAAAAAAAAAAGCAAAAAATAAATGCATAGAATTTATCATGTATCTGGATTTTAAGAAACATAAAAATCAGCTTAATAATGCCCATTCAGTGTCCTCTATGATTGTACATTAAAATGCTTTAGAACATTTTTATTCCATAATATGCATTTAGCTTATTTGTTATGAGGAACTGTTTTGTATGTGTTCAATAAGGCATTCTTTTAGTGATGTCAGTTAGTAAAAATTATGTTTGGTTACAAAACATAAAAAAAATTAATGTTAACTAATACAGCATTTACATATTTCATCAGCTTTATCAATATGACTGTCTATTCTACATGAATTTTTAAGGTTCAGTAGTAGGTTTAATGACAGAAAAACAAAAGAAAAATTTCATCTCAAATAAAAGCCAGTTTTATTCCCAGCAGAAAGTCCTAACTCTCAGAAGATGTTTTTCTGTGTAGCCTTTCCTTTCTGTGTAACTGCAGTGAGCGGGTCTGTGTGTTTGGTTTATTACTCTCCAACAACCTATACGTCAGCATTAGCAGTTCTCACTAAAGAGCTAGAAAGTCTCCCTTCGTCATAACATTAATTTATTCTCTTAGCTTCTGACACTAAAGTAGAAACATAAATGTTCAACCATAACTTGTGTGGCCTTTCTACTTTCTAAGAGGCTCTGAGAGAGAGATGGTATCAAGGGAAATGTTTTTTATAAATACTTTGAAATTCCATGTCTTGACAGGCAACACACTACAGTTCAGTCCCTTGAGAAACATACTCCCAAAGCAATTTTATTACAAACCAAATTTTTATTCTCTTTTTTGCACAGAACATTTTTTTTTTTTTTTTTTTTTTTTGCGGTACAGGGGCCTCTCACTGTTGTGGCCTCTCCTGTTGTGGAGCACAGGCTCTGGACGCACAGGCTCAGCGGCCATGGCTCACAGGCTCAGCCACTCCGTGGCATGTGGGATCTTCCCGGACCAGAGCACGAACCCATGTCCCCTGCATCAGCAGGCAGACTCTCAACCACTGCGCCACCAGGGAAGCCCTGCATAAAACATTTTTGTAACGTATCATTCATAGGATTATGTTCTGAGACAGTTCAGACATTATGTGAGGCACCTCCTTTATTTTTTTATATATCATATCATATGTATATAAATTAGTACAATTTATTTTATGTCAAATCTGAGATAATTTGAAGCTATGTGATTTTTGAAAATATGTAAACATTTTATCTGTAATATGTTGTTCTGAACAATTGTATTAACTTAGCATAAAAAAATGGAACAATTTTTATCCCATGATTCATTTTCTAAATGGAGTACAATGACCTTCCATCCTGGTAAGAAGTCTAAAAAGATATTGCTTGACCTGAAAGTCACTGACTGGGGAGGATGACATGTATGTGGATTTTCGCCTAATTTATTTTGTGGACAAATAATAGTCTATATAAATATATATACATATGTATGTAAAAATGGTATATAACATTATATTAGTTTCAGGTATACAACGTAAGAATTCCAGCTGTGTGTATATACTAAAAGTGGTCACCACAATAAATCTAATTATCGTCCATCACCATACAATTGACCCCTTTTACCCATTTTGCCCATCTCTCAATGCCCTTCCTCTCGGCTAGCCACCAACCTGTTCTCTATATCTATGAGTTTTGTTCTGTTTTGCTGCATTTATTTTGTTTTGTTTTGTTTTATATTACACATACGAGTGGAATCATATTTTATTTGCCTCTCTGTCTGACTTATTTCACTTAGCATAATACCTTTGTGGTCCACCAATTTTGTAAATTGTAAGATTTCCTTCTTTTTTTATGGTTGAGCAATATTCCATTGTATATGTACATGACTTCTTCCTTATCTGTTCATCTGTTGATGGACACTTGAGGTTGTTGCCATGTCTCGGCTATTTCAAACAATGCTGCAATGAATATAGGGGTGCATATAGCTTTCTGAATTAGTGTTTTTGTTTTCTTTGGATAAATACCCAGAAGTCGAATAGCTGCATTTATGGTAGTTCTATTTGTAATTTTTTTAAGGAACCCCACAGCACCAATTTACATACTCAACAACAGTGCAAAAGGGTTCTCTTTTCTCCACATCCTATCCAGCATTTGTTATTTGTAGACGGTTTGATGATAGTCGTTCTGACAGGTGTGAAGTGATACCTCATTTTGTTTTTGATTTGCACTTTCCTGATGCTTGGTGATGTTGAACATCTTTTCATGTATCTGTTGCCCATTTTTATGTCTTTTTTGGAAAAATGTCTATTCAAATCTTCTGCCTATTTTTAAATCTGATTGTTTGCTATTTTGTCATTGAGGTGTTTGTGTTCTTTGTATATTTTGGATATTAACTCCTTATCAGATGTATGATTTGCAAATATTTTCTCCCATTCAGTAGGTTGCCTCTTCATTTTGTTGATGGTCTCTTTTGATGTGCAGAAGCTTTCTTAGTTTGATATCATCCCACTTGTTTATTTTTGCTTTTGCTGTCTTAGTTTCTGGGTTGAGATTGAAAAATTCCACACCAAGAACAATATCCAGGAGCTTGCTGCCTATGTTTTCCTCTAGGAGTTTTATGGTTTCAGGTCTTACATTCAAGTCATTAAATCATTTTGAATTAATTTTTGTGTCTGGTGTAAGATGATGGCCTAATTTTAGACCACTTAAACCTAATTTTAGACCTCTTTTGCATTCATCTGTCCAGTTTTCCCAGCACAATTTACTGAAGAGACTGTCCTTTCCCCATTATATATCCTTGGTGTCTTTGTCTAAATTAATTAATCATATGTTTGTGTTTATTTCTGGGCTTCCTATTTTGTTCCATTGAGGTATGTGGCTGGTTTTATGTCAATACTGTTGACATACACTGATACTGTTTTATTAAGGTAGCTTTGTGATATAATTTAAAATCATGGAGTGAGATACTTCCAGTTTTGATCTTCCTTCTGAAGATTGCTTTGGCTATTTGGAGCATTTTGTGGTTCATAATTAATTTTTTCCTGTTCTGTGAAAAACTCCATTGGAATTTTGATAGGGATTGCATTGAATCTGTAAATTGCTTTGGGTATTATGGACATTTTAACAATATTAATTATTCAATCCATTAGCACAGAATATCATTCCATTTATTTGTATCTTTTCCAGTTTCTTTCATCAATGTCTAACAATTTTCAGAGAACAGGTTTTTCACCTTCTTAGTTAAATTTATTCCTAAATATTTTTTGATGCAATTGTAAACAAGGTTGTTTCCTTAATTTCCCTTTCAAATAGTTTATTATTAGTGTATAAAAACACAACAGATTTCTGTATATTGATTTTGTAACTTGCAACTTTATGGAATTTATTTATTAGTTCTAATAGTTTTTCAGTAGAGTCCTAAGGATTTTCTATACATACTATTATATCATCTGCAAAGAGTTACACTTTTACTTTCTCCTTCCCAAATTGGATGCATTTTATTTCTTTTTCTTGCCTAATTGTTGTGGCTAGGACTTCCAGTACAAGTGGCAAGAGTGGGAATTTTTGTTTTGTTCATGATGTCAGAGGGAAAGCTTGTAGCTTTTCACCATTGTTGAATTTGGTTTGCTAATATTTTGTTTAGAATTTTTATATCTGTGTTCATTAGGAATATTAACTATAATTTTCTTTTCTTTGGTGTTTTTGTCTGGTTTTGATACCAGAATAATGCTGAGTGAGTTTGGAAGTATCCCTTCCTCTTCCATTTTTTGGAAGAGTTTGAGAAGGATAAGTATTAAATCTTCTTTGGATGTTTGGTAGAATTCACCAGTGAAGCCATCTTGTCCTCGAATTTTATCTTTTGGGGGTTTTGCTTACTCATTCAATCTCCTTACTAGTAATCAGCTTATTCAGATTTTCTATTTTTTCATGATTGTTTTGGAAGATTGTATGTTTCTAAGAATTTATCCATTTTCTTCTAGGTTGTCTTGTTTATTGGCATGCAATAGTTCACAGTAGTCACTTATGATCCTTTGCATTTTTGATATCAGTTATAACTTCTCTTTTATTTTTGATTTTATTTATTTGAGATTTTGATGTCTTTATTGGTGAGTCTAGCTAAAGTTTTGTCAATTTTGTTTGTTTTCATAGAACCAGTACTTAGTTTTATTGATCTTCTATTTATTTTTTGTGGGGGCAGGTCTATTTCATTTATTTTCATTCTGATTTTATTATCTCCTTCTTCTACTACATTTGGAGTTTGTTTGTTCTTCTTTTTTCAGTTCTTTTAGGTGTAATGTTAGATTGTTTATTTGAGATTTTTCTTATTTCTTTAGGTAGGCCTATATTGTTATAAACTGCCCTCTTAAAACTGTTTTTGCTGCAGCCTAAAACTTAGGAATGCTGTATTTTCATTTCCATTTGTCTCTAGGTATTTTTAAAATTTTTCTTTGAGTTCTTCACTGACCCATTGGTTGTATAGTAGCATGTTGTTTAATCTCCACATGTTTGTTTCTATTGTACATTAATTCATAGATTGACTAAGAGCTATCTGAAATATCAGAAATATATATCAAGTACAAAGAAGTATTTTCTCTTTCATGTTATTGAAACTCTGACATAGTGGAATCCACAAATAATATCCTTTTAAAAAACCTGAGATTATAATACAGAGGACCATCAGGTCAAGTATTGGTGATTACTTTTGCCTCAGGACACAAGAGAGTTACAAAACCACCCTCATGCTAATCATACTCATGAATATTCATCTGAAGAGTTTTACTCTGGTTTCAAGTGGGCTGTTGAGTTATCACTCTAGTGCTCTTGAAATGCCAATATGTCCTTGCCATATTGGTAAAAACACTTGCCTCAAGTGTTTTTTCCCAAGGTAACCTTTGGATTTTTCATGGACCCTGATGGTAGCTGCTGATCTGGTAGACAGTTGACAACAATGGTACTATTGTAGGTTCTCCTCCATTCCATCCATGCTAATCATCACCACCCTTGAATGGATGCAATCCACTCCCCTGCCCAATTTTACTCCGTCACTTTTTGGGGCAACACAGCACAGGGATTCAGACCAAGAAGGTCAAACATACTTAAGATTAAATGTATTCCATTATTAGCCATTTGACTTTGGCAAGTTATATAACCTCTCAAGTTTACAATTTGGGACGTTAATATATATATCATATGATTGTAAAAATTAACTGAGATAATATAACATGACTCTGTCTAGCAAACACTATGTGTTATATATGATGTTTATGATTATTCTCATGAATGTCAAAATCATATACTACCTTGGGATATCATTTCCGTTTATTCATTTAATAACGGAGTCTCAATTTTCTTTGCATCATAGTTCCCCTCACATGGCCACTTAGAAGAAAACCCTAAGGGAGCTGGGCAAGAAAACAATCAGAAACAATTGTTCCTCTGATCTAAGTCTGACCATTGTTTCAACACTTTGATTCTCCCTATACACTACTAAATGTCTTCCCCATCAGGCACTGAGAGTGACTTAAGAGCAGCCTGTCAGACTCAGAAGTTTTACTTACTGCTTCTTTTTTTTTAAAAAAAAGATGTTTAAGTAAAGTCACTTTTTTTTAACATCTTTATTGGAGTATAATTGCTTTACAATGGTGTGTTAGTTTCTGCTTTACAACAAAGTGAATCAGTTATACATATACATATGTAACCATATCTCTTCTATCTTGCGTCTCCCTCCCTTCCACACTCACCATCCCACCCATCTAGGTGGTCACAAACCACCGAGCTGATCTCCCTGTGCTATGTGGCTGCTCCCATTAGCTATCTATTTTACATTTGGTAGTGTATATATGTCCATGCCACTCTCTCACTTTGCCACAGCTTACCCTTCCCCCACCCCATATCCTCAAGTCCATTCTCTAGCAGGTCTGTGTCTTTATTCTTGTCTTAGCCCTAAGTTCTTCATGACCTTTTTATTTCCCCTTATATTCCATATATATGTGTTAGCATATGGTATTTGTTTTCCTCTTTCTGACTTACTTCACTCTGTATGACAGACTCTAGTTCCATCCACCTCACTACAAATAACTCAATTTCGTTTCTTATTATGGCTGAGTAATATTCCACTGTATATATGTTCCACATATTCTTTATCCATTCATCTGTTGATGGACACTTAGGGTGCTTCCATGTCCTGGCTGTTGTAAATAGAGCTGTAATGAATATTTTGGTATATGACTCTTTTTGAATTATGGTTTTCTCAGGGTATATGCCCAGTAGTGGGATTGCTGGGTCGTATGGTAGCTCTATTTGTAGTTTATAAGGAACCTCCATACTGTCCCCGATAGTGGCTGTATCAATTTACATTCCCACCAACAGTGTAAGAGTGTTCCCTTTTCTCCACGTCCTATCCAGCATTCATTGTTTCTAGATTTTTTGATGATGGCCATTCTGATGGGTGTGAGATGATATCTCATTGTAGTTTTGATTTGCATTTCTCTAATAATTAGTGATGTTGAGCATCTTTTCATGTGCCTATTTGCCATCTGTATTTCTTCTTTGGAGAAAAGTCTACTTAGGTCTTCTGCCCATTTTTGGATTTGGTTTTTGTTGTTTTTGAGCTGAATGAGTTGCTTGTAAATTGTGGAGATTAATCCTTTGTCAATTGCTTCATTTGCAAATATTTTCTCCCATTCTGAGGGTTGTCTTTTGGTCTTGTTTATGGTTTCCTTTGCTGTGCAAAAGCTTTTAAGTTTCATTAGGTCCCATGTGTTTATTTTTGTCTTTATTTCCATTTCTCTAGGAGGTGGGTCCAAAAGGATCTTGCTGTGATTTATGTCATAGAGTGTTCTGCCTATGTTTTCCTCTAAGAGTTTGATAGTGTCTGGCCTTACATTTAGGTATTTAATCCATTTTGAGCTTATATTTGTGTATGGTGCTAGGGAGTATTCTAAATTCATACTTTCACATGTACTTGTCCAGTTTGCCCAGCACCTGTTATTGAAGAGGATGTCTTTTATCCACTGTATATTCTTGCCTCCTTTATCAATGATATGGTGACCATAGGTGCATGAGTTTATCTCTGGGGTTTCTATCCTGTTCCATTGATCTATCTTTCTGTTTTTGTGCCAGTACCATACTGTCTTGATTACTGTAGCTTTGTAGTATAGTCTGAAGTCAGGGAGCCTGATTCTTCCATCTCCATTTTTCGTTCTCAAGATTGCTCTGGCTATTCGGGGTCCTTTGTGTTTCCATACAAATTGTGAAATTTTTTGTTCTAGTTCTGTGAAAAATGCCAGTAGTAGTTTGATAGGGATTGCAATGAATCTGTAGATTGCTTTGGGTAGTAGTCATTTTCACAATGTTGATTCTTCTAATCCAAGAACATGGTGTATCTCTCCATCTACTTGTATCATCTTTAATTTCTTTCATCAGTGTCTTATAGTTTTCTGCATACAGGTCTTTTGACTTCTTAGGTAGGTTTATTCCTAGATATTTTATTCTTTTTGTTGCAATGGTAAATGGGAGTGTTTTCTTAATTTCACTTTCAGATTTTTCATCATTAGTGTATAGGAATGCCAGAGATTTCTGTGCATTAATTTTGTAAACTGTCATTTTACCAAATTCATTGATTAGCTTTAATAGTTTTCTTGTAGCATCTTTAGGATTCTCTATGTATATTATCATGTCATCTGCAAAGAGTTATAGCTTTACTTCTTCTTTTCTGATTTGGATTCCTTTTATTTCACTTTTTCTCTTATTGCTGTGGGTAAAATTTCCAAAACTGTGTTAAATAATATTGGTGAGAGTGGATAACCTTGTCTTGTTCCTGATCTTAGTGGAAATAGTATCAGTTTTTCACCATTGAGTATGATGTTGGCTGTGGGTTTGTCATATATGGCCTTTATTATGTTGAGGAAAGTTCCCTCTATGCCTACTTCCTGCAAGGTTTTTATCATAAATGGGTGTTGAATTTTGCTGAAAGCTTTCTCTGCATCTATTCAGATGATCATATGGTTTTTCTCCTTCAATTGTTTAATATGGTGTATCACACTGATTGATTTGTGTATATTGAAGAATCCTTGCATTCCTGGAATAAACCGCGCTTGATCATGGTGTATGATCCTTTTAATGTGCTCTTGGATTCTGTTTGCTAGTATTTTGTTGAGGATTTTTGCATCTATGTTCATCAGTGATATTGGCCTGTAGTTTTCTTTCTTTGTGACATCTTTGTCTGATTTTGGCATCAGGGTGATGGTGGCCTCGTAGAATGAGTTTGGGTGAGTTCCTCCCTCTGCTATATTTTGGAATAGTTGGAGAAGGATAGTTCTTAGCTCTTCTCTAAATGTTTGATAGAATTCTTCTGTGAAGCCATCTGGTCCTGGCCTTTTGTTTGTTGGAAGATTTTAATCACAGTTTCCCTATCAGTGCTTGTGATTGGTTTGTTCATATTTTCTATTTCTTCCTGATTCAGTCTTGGCAGGTTGTGCATTTCTAAGAATTTGTCCATTTCTTCCAGGTTGTCCATTTTATTGGCATAGAATTGCTTGTAGTAATCTCTCATGATCCTTTGTATATCTCCAGTGTCAGTTGCTACTTCTCCTTTTTCATTTCTAATTTTATTGATTTGAGACTTCTGCCTTTTTTTCTTGATGAGTATGGCTAATGGTTTATCAATTTTGTTTATCTTCTCAAAGACCAGCTTTTAGTTTTATTGATCTTTGCTAACGTTTCCTTCATTTATTTTTCATTTATTTCTGATCTGCACTTTATGATTTCTTCCCTTCTGTTAACTTTTGGGGTTTTTTGTTCTTCTTTCTCAAATTGCTTCTGGTGCCATGTTAAGTGGTTTATTTGAGATGTTTCCTGTTTCTTAAGGTAGGATTGTATTACTATCAACTTCCCTCTTAGAACTGCTTTTGCTGCATCCCATAGGTTTTGTGTCATTGTGTCTCCATTGTCTGTTTCTATGTTTTTTTTTAAATTTCCTGTTTGATTTCTTCTGTGATCTCTTGGTTATTAAGTAATGTATTGTTTAACCTCCATGTGTTTGTATTTTTTACAGATTTTTCCTTTAATTGATGTCTAGTCTCATAGCATTATGGTCGGAAAAGATACTTGATATGATTTCAATTTTCTTAAATTTACCAAGGCTTGATTTGTGACCCCAGATATGATCTCTCTTGGAGAATGTTCCATGAGCCCTTGAGAAAAATGTGTATTCTGTTTTTTTGGATGGAATGTCCTATAAATATCAATTAAGTCCATCTTGTTTAATGTATCATTTAATGCTTGTGTTTCCTTTTTTATTTTTATTTTGGATGATCTGTCCATTGGTGAAAATGGGGTGTTAAAGTCCCCTACTATGATTGTTTTACTATCAATTTCCCCTTTTATGGCTGTTAGTATTTGCCTTATGTATTGAGGTGCTCCTATGTTAGGTGCATAAATATTTACAATTGTTATATCTTCTTCTTGGATTGATCCCTTGATCATTATGTATCCCTTGATCATTCTTTGTCTCTTCTAATAGTCTTTATTTTAAAGTCTCTTTTGTCTGATATGAGAATTGCTACTTCAGCTTTCTTTTCGTTTCCATTTGCATGGAATATCTTTTTCCTTCCCCTCACTTTTAGTCTGTATGTGTCCCTAGGTCTGAATTGGGTCTCTTGTAGACAGCATATATATGGGTCTTGTTTTTGTATCCATTCAGCTAGTTTGTGTCTTTTGGTGGGAGCATTTAATCCATTTACATTTAAGGTAGTTATCGATATGTATGTTCCTATTCCCATTTTCTTAATTTTTTTCAGTTCGTTATTGTAGGCCTTTTCCTTCTTTTGTGTTTCCTGCCTAGAGAAGTTCCTTTAGCATTTGCTGTAAAGCTGGTTTGGTGGGGCTGAACTCTCTCAGCTTTTGCCTGTCTGTAAACGTTTTAATTTCTCCATCAAATCTGAATGAGACCCTTGCTGGTTAGAGTAATCTCGGTTGTAGGTTTTTCTCCTCCATCACTTTAAATATATCCTGCCTGTCCCTTCTGACTTGCAGAGCTTCTGTTGTAAGTTCAGCTGTTAACCTTATGAGGATTCCCTTGCATGTTATTTGTTGTTTTTCCTTGCTGCTTTTAATATGTTTTCTTTGTATTTAATTTTTGACAGTTTGATTTATATGTGTCTTGGTCAGTTTTTCCTTGGATTTATCCTGTATGGGAATTTCTGAGTTTCCTGGACTTGATTAACTATTTCCTTTCCCATATTAGGGAAATTTTCAACTATAATCTCTTCAAATATTTTCTCAGTCCCTTTCTTTTTCTCTTCTTCTCCTGGGACCCCTATAATTTGTATGTTGGTGCGTTTAATGTTGTCCCAGAAGTCTCTGAGACTGTCCTCAGTTCTTTTCATTTTTTTTTTCTTTTTTCTTCTCTGTAGTAGTTATTTCCACTATTTTATCTTCCTGTTCACTTATCCATTCTTCTGTGTCAGTTATTCTGCTATTGATCCTTTCTAGAGTAGTTTTAATATCACTTATTGTGCTGTTCATCATTGCTTGTTTCTTCTCTAGTTTTTCTTGGTTCTTGTTAAATGTTTCTTGCATTTTCTCTACTCTATTTCCAAGATTTTGGATCATCTTTACTATCATTATTCTGAATTCTTGTTCAGGTAGACTGCCTATTTCCTCTTCATTTTTTTAGGTCTGGTGGGTTTTTACCTTGCTCCTTCATCTGTTGTGTGTTTTTCTGTTTTCTCATTTTTCTTATCCTACTGTGTTTGGGGTCTCCTTTTCACAGGCTGCAGGTTCGTAATTCCCCTTGTTTTTGGTGTCTGTCCCCAGTGGCTAAGGTTGGTTCAGTGGGTTGTGTAGGCTTCCTGGTCGGGGCACTGGTGCCTGTGTTCTGGTGGGTGAGGCTGGATCTTTTCTTTCTGGTGGGCAGGTCCACATCTGGTGGTGTGTTTTGGAGTGTCTGGAGCCAAATTATGATTTCAGGCAGCCTCTCTGCTAATGGATGTGGCTGTGTTTCTGTGTTGCTACTTGTTTGGCATTGGGTGTCCAGCACTGTAGCTTGCTGGTCATTGAATGAAGCTGGGTGTTGGTGTTGAGATGGAGATGTCTGGGAGATTTCCACCATTTGATATAACCTGGAGGTGGGAGGTCTCTTGTGGCCCAGTGTCCTGAACTTGGCTCTCCCACCTCAGAAACACAGCACTGACTCCTGTCTGGAACACCAAGAGCCTCTCACCCACATGGCTCAGAATAAAAGGGAGAAAAAAAGAAAGAAAGAAAAAAGAAAGAAAGAAAAAAGAAAGAAAGAGGTTAAAATAAAATATTTTATTGTAATATACAATAAAATAAAGTTATCAAAATAAAAAGTAAAAAGTAAAAAATAATTATTAAGAAAAATATTTACAAAAAAGAAAAGAAAAAGAAACGGATGGACAGAACCCTAGGTCAAATGGTGAGAGCAAAGCTATACAGACAAAAACACACAGAAGCATACACATACACACTCACAAAAAGAGGAAAAGGGGAAAAAATAATATATCTTGCTCCCAAAGTCCACCTCCTCAATTTGGGATGACTCATTGTCTATTCAGGTATTCCACAGATGCAGTGTACATCAGTTTGTTGTGGAGATTTAATCCACTGCTCCTGAGGCTGCTGGGAGAAATTTCTCTTTCTCTTCTTTGTTTGCTCAGCTCCCCGGGTTCAGCTTTGGTTTTGGCCCTGCCTCTGTGTGTAGGTCGCCTGAGGGCATCTGTTCTTCGCTCAGACAGGACTGGGTTAAAGGAGCAGCTGATTCGGGGGCTCTGGCTCACTCAGGCCTGGGGAAGGGAGGGCTACGGTTGTGGGGCAAGCCTGCAGTAGCAGAGGCCAGCATGACATTGCACCAGCCTGAGGCGCACTGTGCATTCTCCCGGGGACGTAGTCCCTGGATCATGGGACCCTGGTAGTCTCCTGGGAAGGGAGGTGTGGATAGTGACCTGTGCTTGCACACAGGCTTCTTGGTGGTCGCAGCAGCAGCCTTAGCATCTCAACCCCATCTCTGGAACTCCTTTAAGCCGTGCTCTTAATCCCATCTCCTCCCACACCAGGAAAGAATGTTGCAAGAAAAATTCTCTCGCCTCTTTGGCAGCTCCAGACTTTTTCCCAGACTCTCTCCCGGCTAGCTGTGGCACAATAGCCCCCTTCAGGGTGTATTCACGTCACCAACCCCAGCCCTCTCTCTGTGATCCGACCGAAGCCCAAGCCTCAGCTCCCAGCCCCCACCCACCCTGGCAGGGGAGCAGAGAAGCCTCTCAGGCTGGTGAGTGCTGGTCGGCACTGATCCTCTGTGTGGGAATCTCTCTGCTTTGCCCTCTGCACCCCTGTTGCTGTGCTATCCTCCAAGGCTCTGAAGCTTCCGTCCTCCGCCACCTGCAGTCTCCGCCCATGAAGGGGCTTCCTAGTGTGTGGAAACCTTTCCTCCTTCATGGCTCCCTCCCACTGGTGCAGGTCCCATCCCTATTCTTCTGTCTCTGTTTTTTTTTTTATTTTTTCTTTTGCCCTACCCAGGTACGTGGGGGCGTGTCTTGCCTTTTGGGAGGTCTGAGGACTTCTGCCAGCTTTCAGTGGGTGTTCTATAGGAGCAATTCCACGTGTAGATATATTTCTGATGTATCTGTGGGGAGGAAGGTGATCTTTGCATCTTACTCTTCCACCATCTTCTCAAATACCCTGCACTGTTTCTTTTTTGAGGCTCCTCAGGCCTTCATGTAAATTATTCCCGAGTTATCTTGACTGCTATGGATTGAATTGTGTGGACCTAGAATTTATATATTAAAGCTTTAAGCCCAATGTGACTGTATTTGGGCTTATAAAGAGGTAATTAAAGTTAAATGAAGTCATGAGGATGAGGCCCAAATCTTATAGGTTTGGTGTCCTTATAAGAGGAGGAAGAGACAGGAGAGTTCTATCTCTTTGACATGTGTAGACACAGTTAGAATGTGGCCACCTGCAAGCCAAGAAGACAGCTCTCACCAGGACCTGAAATAGGCAGCATCATGATCTTGTAATTTTCTGCTTCTAGAACTGGGAAAAGATAACTTTCTGTTCTTTAAGCACCCAGTCTATGGTATTTTGTTATAGTGGTCCAAACAGACTATGACATTGACCAAACACCTCACTGGAAAGGTGTTTTATTTTTTATTTATCTGTGCTTATGTAGCCAAAGCCCTCCTATATATACAATTGTGTAGGTAGGAAATTCAGGTCACATACAATACCTATAACTTTACCAAATTATTTTCTTATCAGCCCAAAAGCCTAGGTAATATCAAGCTTATTTAACTGAAAATATTTCCTACATTTCATACCTCCCTCCAGCATCTCTTTACTCCTGACCATCTCATA
This sequence comes from Mesoplodon densirostris, assembly GCF_025265405.1. Lineage (NCBI taxonomy): Eukaryota > Metazoa > Chordata > Mammalia > Artiodactyla > Ziphiidae > Mesoplodon > Mesoplodon densirostris. The sequence goes on along the minus strand of NC_082670.1, from coordinate 42,411,104 downwards.
AACTACCCCTAGATTAAATTTTCCTAAAATTTAATTTCCTACTTCTCATTAATCATTACATTACCTCTAGTGAACCCTTAGGCACATAACATGGAATATACCCAGATTCATCACTCAGGGTTGGCCCTCAAATGGCCCTCCATAAATAGCTAGCCTTACTTATAATGGTTTTCCTTATACAGTTTTCCAATAATGCTGATGGCCTTATTTAAAAAATAATATTCATCCTCATAACGTTGCTTTGAAGATCAAATGAGATACTGTATGGAGAATTCTCATTATATTGTCTGGGATATAATAATATACAAAATGTATTATTGTTTATAATTATAATAACATGCAGTTCCTGACAAGTTAATATGTATTAAAATTTAGTTTTAATTTTAATCCTGTTGAAAGGTAGGTAATAGTTGATAATTTTTCCCTTCCCATTTTATACATCAGAAAACTGAGCTAAAGAAAGGTTATGTAACTTGATGAAGGTCACAAAGAAGACCTTTTTGCTCATAGCAGAGCAAAAATTTGATTCTAAGCAGGATGGTCCCAGAGTCTGCATGCTTAATTACTACTTATACTGCCCCTTCTTCTACACTTCCTTATACTATGTGCTCTCTTACACTTTTTCCTGGAACATTCCTGAATTTTTTGTCTTCTCTTTGTGTAAAACTAAATTTTATATTTCCTTCAATGTTAGCTCAAAACTTATCTCTTTCACTATATTTCAACACACTGAATTTCCCCGTTTTTCTACTTGCATTATAAAGCATCTGAACCCTAGCATCATGCAGAATTTATGTATATATTATAGTCTTCCAAGTATATGAAAGCTTACTCAATTTGAATGTAAACTCATAATGACATGGACCCTTTAAGTTTTTTAAATTTCTGAAAGTCTTAAACATTAAAAAATGTTCAATTGGAGTACATTAAAATGAAGAATTTCTGTTTATCAAATATATCATTAAGATAATAGATAAGGGAGAAAATATTTCCAAAATGTAAATTGACAAAAAAGTTGTTTCTGGAATATTGACAAAAAAGTTGTGTCTGGAATATACAATAACTATCCCAACCAATAAGAAAAAGACAAACAACTTAGTAATAAAGCTAGTAAGAGATTTCAATAGGCACTTCACAAAAGAGGATATATTGTAGAAAAATATATGAAAAGATGATGAACTTTATTAGTCAGCAAGAAACTTCAAATTAAAACCATAATGCAACAATACTACATATCTGTCAGAATGATCAAAACTTTGAAAGCTGATAAATGAGTTGGTGAGTGGAGGAGAGAAGAGAGAGAGTTTAAAAAACAAAAACAACTGTGTGAAACAAAATTGATAGAACTGAAAGAAAAATTGAAAAAAAACCACTATTATAGTTTGAAACTTCAGTATCCCTCTCTCAATAAGTATTAGGACAACTGGACTGAAATTCAGCAATGATATAGAAGAACTCAAGAACACCATCAAGTCATTGGAGCTAATTAATACTTATATAACATTTCACCCAAGTAAATAGCACATTATTTTCAAGTGCCCACAGAACATACACCAAAGGAAAACACACCTTGGGGCATTAAACAAACTTCGACAAATATAAAGAAATCAAAGTCACTCCAAGTATGTTCTCTAACTATAATGGAATCAAACTAGAAATCAATAATAGAAAGATAACAGGAAAATCTGAAAACACTTGGAAATGATAAAACAGACTTTGAATAACCTGTAAGTCAAAAAGAAAATCTCATGGGAGATTTTAAAACTGCAGTAAACTGAATGAAAATAAAAATTAAATATATTAAAATTGTGGGAAACAGTTAAGGCAGTAATGACAGGAAAATTATGTCACCATATGTGTACATTAGAAAAGAGGAAAATTCTAAGCTTGCACCTCAAAAACCTAGAAAAAGAAAAGTGATTTATACCCAAAGTGAGCAGGAATCAACAAAATTGAAAACAAAAAAACAAAACAAAACAATGAAATAAAATCTGTTTTCTTTGAAAAGGTAGTGAAATTGAGAAATAACAAGACTGACAAAGAATAAAAAGAGGAAAGTCAGAAATTACATATTATGTATCAATAATGAAACAGGAGATATTACTACATACCCTCCAGATATCAAAAGTTTAAGGGAACAAATACTATGAACAACTCAAACACATAAATTTGAAAATTTAAATAAAAATTGGACAATTTCTTGAATAGCATGAAGTACTACAACTCAATCAATACGAAAATGACAATTTCATAACCCTATAAATATTAAAGAAACTAAAATCATAATTTCACAAAACAGTACAAAACAAAAAACTTCCCCAAAAGAAATCTCCAGGCTCAGCTGTTATCACTGGAAAATTCTACCAAAGGTTCAAAGAAAATTCATACCAATTCTAGACAATCTCTCCAGAAAATGAAAGAGAAAGCAACATTTCTAATTTATATCTGGGTATTATCTTGATATCAAGACCAGACAAAGAACAGAAATAAAGAAACCTACCAAACAATATTCTTCATGAAAACAGACACAAAAATCCTTAACAAAATATTAGCAAATATAATTCACCAGTACATAAGAAGAAATATGTACCAAGATTGAGTAGGGTTTATTCTGGGGATGTAAGACTGGTTTGATATTTGAAAAATAAAACAGATCTGCAAGTTAGTGGAGTAGGAAGACCCTAGAATTCTCTTTCCATTTTAATAGGGAGACAAACATTCGGTAAACAGTTTTACAGGACGATCAGAGTTTCTACTAGAATTTTTAAATTTCTTACCCAGTTCAGCAGTATGATCTGAAACTTATCAGAAAGTTGTATCTGTTAAAAAGTCCTTTCCATGAATCTTCTTAAAGATGAAGCATCTTTACAAAGGCATCAGAATAAAACAATAACTGTCTATGAATGAATGACAAAAGACTTAAAAAGCCATGGTTAAATATCTGATTACAATGTAATTGACAACTGACAAAGAAAATTAACCAAGTTGCTATAACATACAACATTTTAAGAAAATAACTAGAATTATGACTGATAACATTATACCAGGGCATATCCAAATTTTAGAAATTTTATATAACTTCTAGAATATTAATATTAATGACCTTTACCTATATAGTATAACCTAAGACTGTTTATCACCACTCATTTGATAATGATCATTAAAATGAAAAAAAAATTGGACTTTATCAAAATTAAAAACATTTGCCCTGTCAAAGACCCTAATATGAAGATGAAAAGACAAGTTTTCAAACAACAGATCCAACAAACAGTGAGTATGTAACATATATAGTGCACTCTCACTACAATCAAAACATTAAAAAACAAACAATCCAATTAGAAAATGAGCAAAAAACATGGAGGCATTTAAATGAAGAGTATATGCAGTGCAAATAGACACCTGGAAAGATGTTCAACATCTTTAGCAATTAGAGAAATGCAAATAAAAATCACATGAATATCATTATACATCTATCAAAGTGGTTAAAATTTAAAAAAAAATAGTGACAACAAAAAATGCTGGTGAGGATGCAGAGAAAATGGACCCCTCATACATTTCTATGGAACATAGTACCGTCACTCTGGAAAAATGGTGTAGCAGTTTCTTTAAAAAGTAAACATACAACTACCATCCAATTCAGTACTTGCATTCCTTGGCTTTTATTGCAAAGAAATAAAGACTTATGTTTGCAGAAACACATAAACACAAATTTACATCAGCTTTATTTGTAATAGTCCAAAACTGGAAACTACCCATAGTTTCTTCAATGGTTGTCCTTCAATGAGTGATTTCGGAACAAACTGTGGTACATTCTTACCACAGAATTCTACTTGGCAATAAAAAAGAGGAAACTATTGATACATGTAACAACCTGGATGAATCTCCAGAGAACTATGCCCTGTGAAAACAAAACCAAAAAAACCCCGCCAATTCCAAAATGTTACAAACTGTATGAATCTATTTAAATAACATTTTTGAAATGACAAAAGTTATAGAAATGGTTATGTTATTTTGCTATAGTTTTGTAAGATGTTTCATTGGGAGAAACTAGGAAAAGTGTACATGAGATTCCTCTGTATTACATCTTACTCCTGCATATTAATCTAGAAATGTCTAAAGATAAAAATTTAATTAAGAGATGTAATAGATCTCATTTATATTAACAACATAAACATATGATACTTTAAAACTTTCGAATAAATCTATCAAAATATCTGTCAGACTTTTATGCAAAACAATTGAAATATGTTACAGATTACAAAATAAAGTTGAGTAAATGAATTGGAAATTTCAATTTTATAAAAGTTTTTCCAAAATTAGTCAATGAAGTATGTAAATGAATCAATATTCAACAAGTTAACAAGCTTTTTGGGGGTGAGGAGGAGGAGTTTATAATGAGCCGATAGTATAATTCATTAGGAAGAGACAAAGCTGAAATGATTTGGAAAAAGGAAACAGACGGAAGGAGTGTTATAATCAAAACAGAAGAGATAAATGAGGTACTGTGGTCCCCAGTCATGTGCTACAATCCCCACTGTTGCTGCAGAATCTTTCTCATATTTGCAAATTTTGAAAGCTTGATATATGTCAAAGCTGAGTAATGGATAGACCACTTAAAAAATGGTAGTAAGAAAATAAGTTATCCATAGGGGACAATATAAAATTAGATTCCAACACTACACCATACCAAACAAAACCAATTCCATGTGGAACAAAAACTTAAATGTAAAAAGCAAAACTGAAATTTTGAAAAGAAATTATAGGCTATCTATGACCTTGAGGCAGCAAAGAATTTTTATACAAGACATTTAAGGTATATTTTTTGAAGATTGTTAAATTTGAAATAATTACCATTAGGACAATAATCTATTGACAGATATCCAAAGTAGGGTACAAAAATAAGCCATGTAATTAACAAAACCATCATAGTCAAGAAATAAAAAGAACTCCGAAATCTCAGTAAGAAAAAGAAACAGTCCAATAAGAAAATACAGGCAAAAGATATGAGCAAACAATTTAGAGATGAGGAAATATGAATTGCCATTAATATATTTCATATTTCAAGAGTGATATATGAAACATACTAATATATAAAAATATAAAGAAATTAAAGTAAAAGCAATAATAAAATAACATGGGCCTCCCTGGTGGCGCAAGTGGTTGAGAGTCCGCCTGCCGATGCAGGGGATACGGGTTCGTGCCCCGGTCTGGGAGGATCCCATATGCCGCGGAGCGGCTGGTCCCGTGAGCCATGGCCGCTGAGCCTGCACGTCCGGAGCCTGAGCGTCCGGAGCCTGTGCTCTGCAGCGGGGGAGGCCACAACAGTGAGAGGCCTGCATACCGCAAAAAAAAAATAAATAAAAATAAAAATAAAATAATAATAATAATAAAATAACATTACGCACCTGTCAAATTAGCAAAAATTAAACGGTTTTACATTATCAATCTTGGTGAAGATGTGGAGAAATTAGAACTCTCAGAAACTGCTGGTGGGGCTGTTAATTGATAAAAACACTTCAGAAATATGAATATTTGTGAACCCCAAGTGTATATGTTGATATTTTAAGGAAATGCACCCACAAGTGAGTCTGTAGTTGTGTAGAATTGCTTACCTGCCCTAGGCTGGAAATAACCTAAATATTTAAGTAGGACTGTAAGTAAATACACTGTAATATATTCAGACTAAACACTACCATGATGGCTAAAAAGAAGAGAGCTACATTTATGAGAGGTGATATATTGCAAACACAGAATTGTGAGTGGAAAAGGGACTTGTGTTATTTCTCTATATAAAATTAAAAGCATGTAAATGATTGTTCAAAAATTACTATATTTGGTTTATAGAAATATTCATATAGAATACATTTATAAAAATGTTCATGGGAATCACAAATATCAAACATAGGATAGTGGTTCTACTAACAGAGAAGGAGGGAGGAGAATGGTATCGGGGATGTATACACAGTGGCCTTCAAATGAAACTTTAATACTTCTTTTAAAATTAGAGAATTAAAAACTATTTAATACTTCTTTAAAAATTAAATTACTAAATTTGGCAAAGATATAACAAGTATCAAAACTACTTGGTAGGTACATTCACATTTATTACATTATCCTTTACACTTCTCCATGTTTTGCCATTATCATACTAAAAAGGTAAAAATCCTTAACAAACAATATGATAAAATAGTGAAAAAAAGAAAACTGCTGTAAGTTTTAAATTTTTTTAAATAAGTGATTCTATTTTTTTAACATCTTTATTGGAGTATAATTGCTTTACAATGGTGTGTTAGTTTCTGCTTTATAACAAAGTAAATCAGTTATACATATACTAATGTTCCCATATCTCTTCCCTCTTGCATCTCCCTCCCTCTCACCCTCCATATTCCACCTCTCTAGGTGGTCACAAACCACCAAGCTGATCTCCCTCTGTTATGCAGCTGCTTCCCACTAGCTATCGATTTTATGTTTGGTAGTGTATATATGTCCATGACACTCTCTCACTTTGTCACAGCTTACCCTTTTCCCTCCCCCTATCTTCAAGTCCATTCTCTACTAGGTTTGTTTCTTTATTCCCATCTTGCCCCTAGGTTCTTCATGACCTTTTTTTTTCTTACATTCCATATATATGTGTTAGCATATGGTATTTGATTTTCTCTTTCTGACTTAACTTCACTCTGTATGACAGACTCTAGGTCCATCCACCTCACTACAAATAACTAAATTTCGTTTCTTTTTATGGCTGACTAATATTCCATTGTATATATGTGCTATATATTCTTTATCCATTCATCTGTTGATGGACACATAGGTTGCTTCCATGTCCTGGCTATTGTAATAGAGCTGCAATGAACATTTTGGTATCTGACTCTTTTCGAATTATGGTTTTCTCAGGGTATATGCCCAGTAGTGGGATTGCTGCATCATATGGTAATTCTATTTTTAGTTTTTAAAGGAAGCTCCATACTGTTCTCCATAGTGGCTGTATCAATTTACATTCCCACCAACAGTGCAAGAGGGTTCCCTTTTCTCCACACCTTCTCCAGCATTTATTGTTTCTACATTTTTGTTGATGGCCAATCTGACTGGTGTGAGATGATATCTCATTGGTGAAAAACTGAAAGCATTTCCACTAAGATCAGGAACAAGACAAGGCTGCCCACTCTCACTACTATTATTAAACATTGTTTTTGAAGTTTTAGCCACCACAATCAGAGAAGAAAAAGAAATAAAAGGAATCTAAATCGGAAAAGAAGTAAAGCTGACACTGTTTGCAGATGACATGATACTATATATAGAGAATACTAAAGATGCTACCAGAAAACTGCTAGAACTAATCAATGCATTTGGTAAACTAGCAGGATACAAAATTAATGCACAGAAATCTCTGGCATTCCTATACACTAATGATGAAAAATCTGAAAGTGAAATTAAGAAAACACTCCCATTTACCATTGCAACAAAAAGAATAAAATATCTAGGAATAAACCTACCTAAGAAGTCAAAAGACCTGTATGCAAAAAATTATAAGACATTGATGAAAGAAATTAAAAATGATACAAATAGATGGAGAGATATACCATATTCTTGGATTGGAAGAATCAACATTGTGAAAATGACTCTACTACCCAAAGCAATCTACAGATTCAATGCAATCCCTATCAAACTACCACTGGCATTTTTCACAGAACTAGAACAAAAAATTTCACAATTTGTATGGAAACATAAAAGACACCGAATAGCCAAAGCAATCTTGAGAACGAAAAATGGAGCTGGAGGAATCAGGCTCTCTGACTTCAGACTATACTACAAAGCTACAGTAATCAAGACAGTATGATACTGGCACAAAAACAGAAATATAGATCAATGGAACAGGATAGAAAGCCCAGAGGTAAACCCATGCACATATGGTCACCTTATCTTTGAAAAAGGAGGCAAGATCATACAATGGAGAAAAGACAGCCTCATCAGTAAGTGGTACTGGGAAAGCTGGACAAGTACAGATAAAAGTATGAAATTAGAACACTCCCTAACACCATACATAGAAATAAACTCAAAATGGATTAAAGACCTAGATATAAGGCCAGAAACTATCAAACCCTTAGAGGAAAACATAGGCAGAACACTCTATGACATAAATCACAGCAAGATTCTTTTTGACCCATGTCCTAGAGAAATGGAAATAAAGCAAAAATAAACAAATGGAACCTAATGAAACTTCAAAACTTTTGCACAGCGAAGGAAACCATAAACAAGACCAAAAGACAACCCTCAGAATGGGAGAAAATATTTGTAAATGATGCAACTGACAAAGGATTAATCCCCTAAATTTATAAGCAGCTCATGCAGCTCAATAACAACAACAACAAAAACAAACAACTGAATCTAAAAATGGGCAGAAGACCTAAATAGACATTCCTCCAAAGAAGATATACAGATTGCCAACAAACACATGAAAGAATGCTCAACATCATTAATCATTAGAGAAATGCAAATCAAAATAAATGATTCTTAAAAACATCTATTGTTTTCATGTTTCTCCAAATCCACTACCAAGCAAAAAAATTGAAAACAAAAGTGCACAGAAAATTATGTTAGATGGCTTCTCCACATATAGTAATACAATATCACAGGATATTTCAATGGACTGCAATCAAATACCTTAATTTTAAAATCATAAAAGGGTTATTCACTCTGTGATGTTGTGCATGAGTAAATGTGCCATGGCAGAATTGTCTACCCTTTGTCAGCATGAAATAGGAGGGTTTGGCCAAAAAATAACTAAAATAGAATTATTTGGACTAGCTTAATTACATTAAACTGCACTGATTTATTTTAATGCTTGCTTTCCCTTTTTCTATCTAGGAAACTAATGTTTACAACCTATTTCCAGATAGTGCTTATTTTGAAAATAAGACATTTTAATTATGCTAAACATTTATCTTTTTTAAAAATACACAATAAAATGTATACAGAATTGTTTCAGATAAAAGCTCATTTTTATAACCATATTAATATCTGAACACGTCTGCCAATAAATATTGATTTTAATAAATTCTTGGTGCTTAATGAATACTTGATAAAAATCAAAGTATGACTTTTTTTATACTTTAACTCTTCTATTAGGAAGTGATACAGCATTGTGATTTGATTTGCATTTTCAGGATGGTTAATGATATTGATCATATTTTTGTGTGCTTATCTGTTTATCTACCATCCATATAGTTTCTTGTTCACTTTTAAATTGGGCTCTTTTTTTAACCATTGAGTTTTGAGAGTTCTTTATATGTTCTAATACAAGAGTATTGGTTTGCAAACTGACCCCTCTAATTGCAAGACAAGGAGAAACCGAGGAAAGAGGCAGATTGCTCCAGCTGGGTAGGTAGCAGGTTTAATACAAAGGAACTTACAAACGAGGTTAGTCTTGAGAGGCCACAAGAAGAGTAGTTGTCCCCATCCGCCTGCCAGAATCGCCTTAACTGGTTTTAATCATGTGCTTTAATCAGATGGTCTCAAAAACACAGAGGTCTCTCAAGGCTGCATCCTTGAGAAAAGCCCCACTGTGGGACTGGTAGGCAGAATGTACATTCCAAGGACAGGAAAGGGGAGGGGTCTCCAATTCCCTGGGTCCAGTTCTTGGGTCAACTTGCAGTCATGTCCTTCAGATGACCTCCTCCAACAAAGAACTTTGTCAGATACGTTATTTGCAAATATTTTCTTCAGTGCATAGATTTTCATCCTATTAATAGAGTCTTTCAAATATCAGAAGTTTTAATTCTGATGAGGTTTAATTCATTAATCCTTTTATGGATTGTGCCTTTAGTGTCAAATCTAAGAACTCTTTGCTTCCCTAGATACCCTAAGTTTTCTTCTATTTTTTTCTAAATGTTTCATAGTTTTATGTTTTATATTTAAGTTCATGATCCATGTTAACTTTTTTAGGAGGTGTGAGGTTTAGGTCAAATCCATATTTTTTTTTTTTTTTTTTTGCCTATGAATGTCCAATTATTCCTTCACCATTTATCAAAAATGCTGTCTTTCCTCCATTGCATTGCTATCAAATCCCCAAAATAATGATCTCAACGTTGGTCAATCCACTGGGACTCTTTTGGTCTTCATCTTACCCTTCAACTGCACTTGACAAGACTGATCTTGTCCTTCCCGAAATGCTCTGTCCCTCTTTCTTCCACTCCTGCTACATCCCTCTGGAGATTTTTCTGACTTGTCTGATTATTCTTGCAAACCATTCCCAGTTTACCTTAACTTGTCCTTTAAATATTCAAGTCTCTTCCTCCCTACCTGACTAAACTGGCATGAATTACCATCTGTGTATTGATGCTGTGGGAAAATTTTACTTCTTACAACCCTGTCTGGCTCTCTGCTCTAGTCACACAGTCTTATTTCCTGAAGACTTCAAGCTCATTCTTGCCTCCCTGCCTTTGTACTCACTGTTTTATCTGCCAGGAATACACTTTTGGCAGAGTCTTCCATCTCGCTGCTTCTTTTCATTCAGATACTCTCCAAAATATCACCTTCTCACAGATGCACTGCTTGACCAGCACTTTTAGAATGGCACCACCAACACGCCCTTCACCTTGTTGCTTTGTATTTCTTCACAGCATTTTTCTCCAACTCCCGTTTTACTGTAGATTTGTTTGTCTGTTTAGAATATAAACACTATGATGGAAGGGAGATTTTTACCTTGTTCACTAGTATGTTCTCAGTTCATGGCACATACTAAGTACTCAATAATTATTTGTTGAATAAATACTTGTTTCATAGAGGGGAAAAAAAGCATTGTCATCTGTAGACAGATCCTGGATCTGTTTCTTCATGCCTACGTGTGAACTTGAGTAAGTTACCTATGTTCATATTTCACATTTGCAACAGAGTTACTATGAGGAATAAGTGAAATGACTCTCGTAAAAACACTGAGCAGAGTGTCTAGTACCCAGCAGACACATGATAATATTTATATTTTTTTCTTTTCACTGAATACACATTCCTCCCTTCCTTCTATTAACAGAGATTCCAGGAAAGATGAGGTTATGGCTCTGTTTCTCACCAAAAACACCTTAGCTTTGGTTAATAGTGTAGTATGTCTCTGTCAATTGTACATATTTATTTAATATTTTTCATAAGCCTCTTAATGTTGTCGGCCTGTGCCACTGTGAGGTTGCTGAGCATGATTTCTGTCTGAAATAATCCCTCTTCTTAATCCTTCCTTTGTAAGGCATTTGGAGAGCACTCCAGATATTGATTCTGGTATGTCAATTAATGAACAAGACTTCAAGCATATATCTGTATCTTTTAGAATTTTATAACATTAAAATAATATTTTCTTTGCCCTTCATTTTCTGAGCCTTCAGCTTTCTGATCCTTTCAGCCTCTTTCACTCATATATTTGTTCTTCACTGGAAACAACCTTTTTTGTACTTTGTATATCTTTCTAGTGTCATGACTAGAGCTGCATGGAGGTTTTCTGGGGTGGAAGCATTTCTTTTATATCAATTATTGTCAAGTGGAGGTGGAGTGGAAGTGAGTATAGCAGAAACAGCAGGGGAGGGTTTAAAAAATATTTTTAATAAATATGACCTCCTTCCCTACCTCCACTCCTACTACCTTCTCTTTGAGAAAATCTGTTTTTGATATAAAGAATTTTTTCTTTCTTTCTTTTTTTTTCTGCTGGGTTATTTCCATATATTTTATCTGACAAAGATTTCTGAATCTCCTTTGAATCCAAGCAGGCTGTTTTATTGCTTCATCATCTTTCAAGTCACTTTCCCAAGATGGCAATGGGGGGCAGAGAGCTTCCACTAAATACATACAGTTTGATTTATGTTCCTCATTGCAAAATGATTTGCTATTTTGTTTTCCCACTCACAACAACACACTATCTCTCCACTGTGGGAATAGAGATCAGGGCCAAGTTTGTAGGTACTGGCAGATTAATCTCTTTAATCTTAGCAAATGGTATTGTTTGGTTATCTCAATGTTGTGCTTCAAAAGCTTCAGTGCATCTCCATTTTATTCTAGTTCAATGCACATTGACAAGTTCATATCTAAGACCCTCCATAACTAATTAGAGACTCAACTGACTAAACATATGTCCTTGTGTTCTGCTGTATGTCACCATGATGTCTGGCTGTTCATGAGCAGTACCATGTCTGTGTTTTCACATGTGTTTTGCTAAACATCGGTATCTGTCTTCATCTTTAATTATCAGTGTCTTCACCATCCTTTGAGGGCTAACTCAAGTGATACCACCTCTGAAGACTTCTACTTATTTTAATCTACTTCACTATTTTATAATTTTCTTCTGTTTTCTATGACCCATACTTTATGTTTTTATATAGCTTCCCCATTCAATGTTAAGGTGCTTGAGAAACTAGAGATATGATTGTCATGTGGTTGATATTTGCTGAATCAATAAATGAAACAACTTAGAGTTAAGATTCATTGAGACAAGGTAAGCAAGAAGGAAAATAAAATAAATTAAATGGCTTGGTAATCATTTGCTTTAACATTTGACATTCTGTTATATGGGCATTCTACAGCTAGTAGGCACATGTTAAGGAGCTAGGTTTGGTTGGATGTCCAACAACTTTAGTAGGAACCCCTATCTACATAAACGTACAAGAGAAAATAAGTTATTTAAGCATGGCCAGAAATTTTAATATTTCTGCACTTCCCATGACTGCCACTTTCCATTTCCTTTGACATTTTGGTGCAGAAACACAGCTTTCCATACCTTGTCACTAACATCAATAAATAACATTTAATATAGTCTATTAAAAATTATTTACAGAGTAGGTCATATCACTGATGTTTCCAAGGGACTGTAATCCTTCTTGTTATGGTAAATCAATAGAAATATTAACATCATAGTCTTTCATTCTTAAGTTGCTCAGTTTTGTGGTGTTAAAGTTGAAATTTATTTTAAGAAAAGTAGGGAATTTTTTCAAGATGTTCATAGAGAATATTAAAAGAAAATATCTCAACAGAAATATGTTTGCTGTTGTTAACAAAAAATAAAACATTAAACAAGAGGGTAGAATTTCCTTAAGTCAAAGGCTCTATAGTATAAAACTCTCCTTAAATTTATAGCACACGATAGAGCCTAAAGCACTTTCACCTATTATTTCATTTGATTCTCAAGAAACCCTGGAAGGCAGGGAGAAAAATTATTTTCCTCACTTTGCAGCTGAAGAAATTGAGGTTATGAAATGCTTAATTACTTTTCAAACACCACATGGTCTCTTAGTGGCAGATCATACTTCGGTAGGAAGAATTCTTCATAGATACCCACCAAACATTAAAAATACTACCTGCAATTCTCCAAGGTGTCTCATCCTTCTTCCCCCAGCTCTCCTCAGGTATAACATTGAGTAATTCTCTCCGTCTGGCTGGCTACCCAGTAAATCCTGTAGTTACAGGGAACTTCTGGGTATCTATAGTCTCTCCCACCCTAAGGAATTGTTTGGGTAGCCCATTCTCAGATGAACAAAAATTGCCAATCTTTAGTAATATCACTCAAAGAGCAGTTATAAATTCTTAAAATCCTACCCCAGTTCTACAGACCTGCCCATCATTCAAGCTTGGCCATCCTGTCAGAAAACAGCCATGGGATTGCATTCTGTTTCTTGTAGATGACATATAATAACATATTCAGTGAATTAGTTTTTAAATGAAAGATCCAATACCTTATAATCACCTTAAAATGTAGATTTGGAAATATAAATTTGTTTGTTACATCAATTTCATTAAGATTCTCAACTATTAGTCAGAGGCTTGGTGCCAGCTTTTCTGGGCTTCATTTTTCTCATGTCTAAAAGAAAAGGTTTGACCCTTTCAATGATTATGGAAATTAGCTGTTTCTAAATGTTTCAGAAACATTATATCACAGTTATCCATAATAATTCTATAAAGTAGATGAAATTTATTATGAATTACACTTGACAGAAGAGAAAAATTTAGCTTAGAGAGGTTATGTGACTACCCAAGGTCATACAAATAATAAATTGAGACCCAGCACTGCACCAGAGATTTCTACCACATATTTCTAATGTAAGAATCTCAAATCTACTCAGCTCTGCAATTATCCATCAATGCAATGGTATAAATCATGACACCTTCTTCTATGCTCTTTTAAAAAAATTTGAAAAAGGACAGGGGGACATTCAAGATGGCACAGGAGTAAGACATGGAGGTCACCTTCCTCCCCACAAATACATCAAAAATACATCTACATGTGGAACAACTCCTACAGAACACCTACTGAATGCTGGTAGAAGACCTCAGACTTCCCAAAAGGCAAGAAAATCCCCACACACCTGGGTAGGGCAAAAGAGAAAATTAAAAAACAGAGACAAAAGAATAGGGATGGAACCTGTACCTCTAGGAGGGAGCTGTGAAGGAGGAAATGTTTCCACATACTCAGAAGCCACTTCACTGGCAGAGCTGGGGGTGGTCGGGGGGAAAGCTTCGGAGCCATGGAGGACAGTGGAGCAACAGGGGTGCAGAGAGCAAAGTGGAGAGTTTCCCACACAGAGGATCAGTGCCAATCAACACTCACCAGCCTGAGAGGCTTGTCTGCTCACCCGCCAGGGCAGGTGGGGGCTGGGAGCTGAGGCTTGGGGTTTGGAGATTATATCTCAGGGAGATGACTGGGGTTGGTTACATGAATACAGCCTGAAGGGGGCTAGTGCATCACAGCTAGCCAGGAGGAAGTCTGGGAAAAACTCTGGACCTGCCAAGAGACCATTGTTTTGGGCTGTGTGAGGGGAGGGGAGTAACAATACAAACATACCTCAAGAAAAAAAAGAAACATCTCAAATAAACAAACTAACCTTACACCTAAAGCAATTAGAGAAAGAAGAACAAAAAAACCCCAAAGTTAGCAGAAGGAAAGAAATCATAAAGATCAGATCAGAAATAAATGAAAAAGAAATGAAGGAAATGATAGCAAAGATCAATAAAACTAGAAGATAAAAAAGAGAATACACATTTTTCTCAAGTGTTCATGGAACAATCTCCAGGATAGATTATATCTTGGGTAACAAATCAAGCCTTGGTAAATTTAAGAAAATTGAAGTCGTATCAAGTACCTTTTCCGACCACAACACTATGAGACTAGATATCAATTACAGGAAAAGATCTGTAAAAAATACAAACACATGGAGGTTAAACAATATACTACTTAATAACGAAGTGATCACTGAAGAAATCAAAGAAGAAATAAAAAAAAAAACACTTAGAAACAAATGACAATGGAGACACGATGACCCAAAACCTATGGGATGGAGCAAAAGTAGGTCTAAGAGAGAAGTTTATAGCAATACAATCCTACCTTAAGAAATAGGAACCATCTCAAATAAACAAACTAACCTTGCACCTGAAGCAATTAGAGAAAGAAGAACAGAAAAAAACAAAGTTAGCAGAAGGAAAGAAATCATAAAGATCAGATCAGAAATAAATGAAAAAGAAATGAAGGAAACAATAGCAAAGGTCAATAAAACTAAAAGCTGGTTCTTTTAGAAGATAAACAAAATTGATAAACCATTAGCCAGACTCATCAAAAAAAAAAAAAGAGAAAAGACTCAAATCAATAGAATTAGAAATGAAAAAGGAGAAGTAACAACTGACCCTTCAGAAATACAGAGGATCATGAGAGATTACTACAAGCAAGTATAGGATAATAAAATGGCCAACTGGAAGAAATGGACAAATTCTTAGACAAACACAACATTCTGAGACTGAACCAGGAAGAAATAGAAAATATAAACAGACCAATTACAATCACTGAAAATAAAACTGTGATTATATATCTTCCAACAAACAAAAAGCCAGGACCAGATGGTTTCACAGGTGAAATCTATCAAACATTTAGAGAAGAGCTAACACCTATCCTTCTAAAAATCTTCCAAAATGTAGCAGAGGGAGGAACACTCTCTAAATCATTCTAAAAGGCCAGCATCAACCTGATACCAAAACCAGACAAAGATGTCACAAAGAAAGAACACTACAGACCAATATCACTGATGAACATAGATGCAGAGATCCTCAACAAAATACTAGCAAATAATCCAGCCGTATTAAAAGGATCATACACCATGATCAAGTGGGGTTTATCCCATGAATGCAAGGATTCTTTAATATATGCAAATCTATCAGTGTGATACACCATATTGCTTTTGACAAAATTCAACACCCATTTATGATAAAAACCCTCCAGAAAGTAGGCATAGAGGGAACTTACCTCAACATAATAAGGGCCATATATTTCAAAACCACAGCTAACATTGTTCTCAGTGGTGAAAAACCGAAACCATTTCCTCTAAGATAAGGAACAAGACAAGATTATCTACTCTCACCACTATTATTCAACATAGTTTTGGAAGTTTTAGCCACAGCAATCAGAGAAGAAAAAGAAATAAAAGGAATCCAAATCGGAAAAGAAGAAGTAAAGCTGTCCCTGATTGCAGATGACATGATACGATACATAGAGAATCCTAAAGATGCTACCAGAAAACCACTAGAGCTAATCAGTGAAGTTGGTAATGTAGCAGGATACAAAATTAATGCAAATAAATCTCTTACACTCCTATACACTAATGATGAAAAATCTGAAAGAGGAATTAAGGAAACACACACATTTACCATTGCAACAAAAAAGGTAAAATCCTGAGGAAGAAACCTACTTAAGGAGATAAAAGAATGTATGCAGAAAACTATTAAGACACTGATGAATCAAATTAAAGATGATACAAACAGATGGAGAGATATACCATGTTCATGGATTGGAAGAATCAACATTGTGAAAATGACTATGCTACCCAAACCAATCTACAGATTCAATGAAATCCCTATCAAACTACCAATGGCATTTTTCAGAGAGCTAGAACAGAAAATTTCACAATTTGTATGGAAACACAAGTGACCCCGAATAATGAAAACAATCCTGAGAAAGAAAACCAGAGCCAGAAGAATCAGGCTCCCCAACTTCAGACTATACTACAAAGTTTCATTAATCAAGATACTATGGTACTGGCACAAAAAAAGAAATATTGATCAATGGAAGAGGGTAGTAAGCCCAGAGATAAAGCACACACTTATGGTCACCTTAGTTTTGATAAAGGAGGCAAGAATATAGAATGGAGAAAAGACAGCCTCTTCAATAAGTGGTTCTCAGAAAACTGGACAGCTATATGTAAAAGAATGAAATTAGAAGACTCCTTAACACCATACACAAAAAATTATCTCAAAATGTATTAAAGGCGTAAATGTAAGGCCAGACACTCTAAAGGTCTTAGAGGAAAACATAGGCAGAACACTCTTTAACATACATCACAGCATAATCCTTTTTGACACACCTCCTAGAGAAATGGAAATAAAAACAAAATAAACAAATGGGAACTAATGAAACTAAAAAGCTTTTGCACAGCAAAGAAAACCATAAACAAGACAAAAAGACACCCCTCAGAATGGGAGAAAATATCTGCAAATGAAACAACTGACAAAGGATTTATCTCCAAAATATACAGTGAGACCATGCAGCTCAATATCAAAAAAAACAAATAAACAATCCAAAAATGGGCAGAAGATCTAAATAGACATTTCTCTGAACAAGATATACAGATTGCCAATAAACACATGAAAAGATGCTCAACATCACTAATCATTACAGATATGCAAATCAAAACTACAATGAGACATCACCCCTCACCAATCAGAATGGTCATAATCAAAGAGTCTACAAAAAACAAACGCTGGAGAGGGTGTGGAGAAAAGGGTACCCTCCTGCACTGTTGGAGGGAATGTAAATTGATACAGCCACCATGGAGAATAGTGTGGAGGTTCCTTAAAATACTAAAAATAGAACTACCATATGACCCAACCATCTTGCTACTGGGCATATACCCTGAGAAAACCATAATTCAAAAAGAGTCATGTACCACAATATTCATTGCAGCACTACTTACAATAGCCAAGACATGGAAGCAACCTGTGTCCATTGACAAATGAATAGATAAAGAAGATGTGGCACATATATACAATGGCATATTACTCAACCATAAAAAGAAATGAAATTGAGCTATTTGTAGTGAGGTGGTTGGACCTAGTGTCTGTCATACAGAGTGAAGTAAGTCAGAAAGAGAAAAAAAAAAAAACATCGTTTGCTAAAACATATATACGGAATTAAAAAAAATATATATGGTTCTGAAGAACCTAGTGGCAGGACAGGAAAAAAGATGCAGACGTAGAGAAGGGATTTGAGGACATGGGGAGGGGGAAGGGTAAGCTGGGACAAAGTGAGAGAGTGGCATGGACTTATATATACTACCAAATGTAAAATAGATAGCTAGTGGGAAACAGCTACATAGCACAAGGAAATCTCTTAGGTGCTTTGTGACCACCTGGAGGGGTGGGATAGGGAAGGTGGGATGGATGTGCAAGAAGGAGGAGATATGGGGATATATGTATATATATAGCTTATTCACTTTTTTTTATAAAGCAGAAACTAACACACCATTTTAAAGCAATTATACTGAATAAAGTTTTAAAAGAAAAAAAGAGAGAAAGAGAATAAAAGATGGAAAAAAAAAGAAAAGGGAGAAGTAACAACTGACCCTGCAGAAATACAAAGAATCATGAGGGATTATTGCAAGCAATTATATGCCAAAAAAAGGACAACCTGGAAGAGATGAAGAATTTCTTTGAAAAGCACAACCTTCTGACTGAACCAGGAAATAATAGAAAATATAAACAGACCAATTACAAGCACTGAAATTGAAACTGTTATTAAAAATCTTCCAACAGGGCTTCCCTGGTGGTGCAGTGGTTGAGAGTCCGCCTGCTGATGCAGGGGACATGGGTTCATGACCCAGTCTGGGAAGATCCCACATGCCGTAGAGCAGCTGGGCCAGTGAGCCATGACCACTGAGCCTGTGTGTCCAGAGCATGTGCTCCGCAATGGGAGAGGCCACAACAGTGAGAGGCCCGTATACCACACACACAAAAAAAAAAAAAAAAAAAAAATCTTCCAACAAACAAAAGCCCAGGAACAGACGGCTTCACAGGTGAATTCTTTAAAACATTTAGAGAAGAGCTAACACCTATCCTTCTCAAAATCTTCCAAAATATAGCAGAGGGAAGAACACCCCCAAACTCATTCTATGAGACCACCATCACCCTGATACCAAAGCCAGGCAAAGATGTCACAAAAAAAGAAAACTACAGATCAATATTACTGATGAACATAGATGCAAAAATTGGCCACAGAATACTAGCAAACAGAATCCAACAGCACAGTGAAAGGATCATGCACTATGATCAAGTGGAGTTTATCCGAGGAATGCAAGGATTCTTCAATATACACAAATCAATCAATGTAATACACCATATTAACAAACTGAAGGGTAAAGCCATACAATCATCTCAATAGATGCAGAAAAAGCTTTTGACAAAATTCAATACCCATTTATGATAAATACTCTCCAGAAAGTAGGCACAGGGGTAACTTACCTCAACATAATAAAGGCCATATATGACAAACCCACAGCCACCATCATTCTCAATGGTGAAAAACTGAAAGCATTTCCTCTAAAATCAGGAAGAAGACAAGGATACCCAAGCTCACCAGTATTATTCAACATAGTTTTGGAAGTTTTAGCCACAGCAATGAGAGAAGAAAAATAAATAAAAAGAACCAAATTCAGAAAAGAGGAAATAAAACTGTCACTGTTTGCAGATGACATGATACTATACATAGAAAATCCTAAAGATGCTACCAGAAAACTACTGAAGCTAAACAATGAAGTTGGTAAAGTAGCAGGATACAAAATTAATGCACAGAAATCTCTGGCATTCCTATACACTAATGATGAAAAATCTGAAAGAGAATTTAAGGAAACACTCCCATTTACTATTGTAATGAAAAAAATAAAATACCAAGGAATAAACCTACCTAAGGAGACAAAAGACTTGTATGCAGAAAACTATAAGACACAGATGAAAGAAATTAAAGATGAATCAAACAGATGGAGAGATATACCATGTGGAAGAATCAACATTGTGAAAATAACTATATTAAACAAAGAAAACTACAGACTCAATGTAGCCTTATCAATCTATGAATGACATTTTGCACAGACTAGAACAAAAAATTTTGCAATTTGTATTGAAACACAAAAGACCCTAAATAGCCAAAGCAAGCTTGAGAAAGAAAAACAGAGCTGGAGGAATCAGGCTTCCTGACCTCAGACTATACTACAAAGCTGCAGTAATCAAGATAATATGGCACTGGCACAAAAACAGAAATATAGATCAATGGAGCAGGATAAAAAGCCCAGAAATAAACCCATCCTCTTATGGTCACCTTATCTTTGATAAAAGAGGCAAGAATATACAATGGAGAAAAGACAGCCTCTTCAATAAGTGGTGCTGGGAAAACAGGACTTACATGTAAAAGAATGAAAATAGAATACTTCTTAAGACCATACACAAAAATAAACTCAGAATGGAGTAAAGACCTAAATGAAAGGCCAGACGCTATAAAACTCTTGGAGGAAAACATAGGAAGAACACTCTTTGATATAAATCACAGCAAGATCCTTTTTGACCCACCTCCTGGAGAAATGGAAATTAAAATGAAAATAAACAAATGGGACTCAATGAAACTTAAAAGCTTTTGCACAGCAAAGGAAACCATAAAAAAAAAAGACAACCTTCAGAATGGGAGAAAATAATTACAAATGAATCAACTGACAAAGGATTAATCTCCAAAATTTACAAGCAACTCATGCAGCTCAATATCAAGAAAAGCAAACAATATAATCCAAAAATGGGCAGAAGACCTACATAGACATTTCTCCAGAGAGGATGTACAGATTGCCAACAAACATATGAAAGGATGCTCAACATCACTAATCATTAGAGAAATGCAAATCAAAACTACAGTGAGATATCATCTCACACCAGTCAGAATGGCCATCATCAAAAAATCTACAAGCAATAAAAGCTGTGAAGGGTGTTTAGAAAAGGGAACCCTTCTGCACTGTTGGTGGGAATGTAAATTGATACAGCCACTATGGAGAACAGTATGGAGGTTCCTTATAAAACTAATACTAGAACTACCATATGGCCCAGCAATCCCACTACTGGGCATATACCCTGAGAAAACCATTATTCAAAAAGAGTCATGTACCACAATGTTCATTGCAGCACTATTTACAATAGCCAGGACATGGAAGTAACCTAAGTGTCCATTAACAGCTGAATGGATAAAGAAGGTGTGGCACATTTATACAATGGAATATTACTCAACCATAAAAAGAAAAGAAACTGAGCTATTTGTAGTGAGGTGGTTGGACCTAGGGTCTGTCATACAGAGTGAAGTAAGTCAGAAAGAGAAAAACAAATACTGTATGCTAACACATATATATGGAATCTAAAAAAAAATGGTTCTGATGAACTTAGGGGCAGGATAGGAATAAAGACGCCGACGTAAGGAATGGACTTGAAGACACAGGGAAGGGGAAGGGTAAGCTGGGATGAAGTGAGGGAAGAGCATTGACATATATACACTACCAAATGTAAAATAAGTAGCTAGTGGGAAGCAGCTACATAGCACAGGGAGATCAGCTCAGTGTTTTGTGACCACCTAGAGTGGTGGGATAGGGAGACGTAAGATGGTGAGGATATGGTGATATATGTATACGTATAGTTGATTCACTTTTTTATACAGCAGAATCTGACACAACATTGTGAAACAATTATTCTCTAATAATGATGTTAAAAAAATAAAAAAAGACACAACCTACAGTTTATTAACTGAGCACACTAATATATTGAACCAAGGATTTTCCATTTTTTTTCACATGATGTCTTTGAAGCAATGTTTTCAATATCATATGCAATTTCCTTGCTGCAAGTGGAAAAGCAGGCAAGCTGCCTGTGAACTGGATGAAATATTCCAGAATAGAAGAATTACTAGATGCAATTGGGAGAGGGCTCGTCTTGATGAATTTGAGATAGAATTCTAAACATGTCTGTACATATCTTCACTAATCATACTCATCTCACCCTCAAAGGAATGATCTCACAGAGTAAAAAACCCTCTGGGTCAGGAATCTCTCATGTAAATACTTGTTTAGACAGTTTAAAAATAGGCTTTATTTGTTCATTGTTATATAATTCCCTCCCGAGGTTTCTCTTCATAATGAGTAATAGGTTGGGATTGGCTGATGGCCTCATATTGAGATAGCTAGCAAATCATAAGGCTGAGACAGGTCACCAATATATATTCTGACTTGAGGCCATGGGAATGAGAAGTGTTGTAGTTTAGCAGATGTCCTGTCAGAAGCAGTCTGGGCAAAATGCTACAGCTCATTTTGTTTGTGTGTTTGAAGGGCACCTGTCCGTAACAGATAGAAATAACATTGTGGCAATCAGGGATGAAAGTTTAAAGATTACAGGAATGTAGAAACTCAGAAATTGGTGAAGAAGGTCCCCCATGAGTTTGGTTGGAGGCAACTTAGTAGAGGAGAGTCATGAAATCTAGTTACAGCTCTCCATGCTGGGTTTGTGTTTTGGAAAAAGAACTTCAGCCTTCAGTACATTGATTTAATGCCAGCCACAGTCACCATCCTCAGCTTGTTAAAAGCAGAGTTTTGATTCAAGAGATATGAAAAAAACTTTAAGGAGTTTAATGTAGTTGCTGTTTTCTATTAATGTGCCAAGTTCAATTTTAAACTGAGAGGGTAGGGGAGAAAGCAGAATTGTATTGTGGATTGACAGCCTGCTATAGTTTCATTTACTCATAAAAGAAATAATAACAAGACACTTTGTCATCCACATATAGAATTTACTCATTCCTAGAATTAGAAGTACAGAGAATCTTGTGATGAAAATATCTGACAAATTTCAATTCAAGGCAAAGATACATAGGTAATAAAGATATTCAACAATGGATAGTCCTTTCCCTTGAAAAATGTTTAGAACAAATGACTCTGATGACCTAAAATGTTATCTTATAAACTTTTCCAAATCTAAATTTACATAATGCTTCAGAAAAAAATGAATTTAGTTTTCCTTAATTTATAAAACTATTGACCTTAACATGAATGTATATTTTACAAGTGATGCTCTTTTAAAAAAGACAGACATCTGTAATGTGTTGTTTTACAAGAGTTCTTGGGCTAAAACTTGATGAAATTGACACTTCTCCCTCATTTCTTTAGAAGCAGACAAGAAAGCCAGGTTGCAATGTTACACATCTCTCTATCTTGGCTCCAAACTCCAGAAATAATCATCAAAATCACACCCAGATCACTTGTTTTGTCATGTAGAGAACAACTTGAAAAGAGGAAAGAAAATGTTGGGTCCCACGTTGTGGTCAAATGACCCAGAGTGTAGATTTCCAAATTCCTACTTAAATATATTGTGTTCATATGAACAAGTATCCCAGGTCAGGTGGGGCAAACTTCCCCAAGGTTGGATATGAAGTTCTGATGCTTCCTTCACAACAACAGTTTCAGTGTCTTTTTTGTTTTGTTTTTTTTAGTAATGCCAAGAAAACCCAGGTAGAGTAGGTGGAGCCATTTAGTTTATAACTCTCCTGAGAAATTCATCCAGCCACAGAGATCCTTTCTAATTACATCATTGTTCTCTACACCTTCATGCTTAAGTAATGCTGTATTAATTCATGAAAATAACTAAATCTCTGTCTAGTTGAAACATTCTCATTCTTTTTAAAGTACATGTTCTGATATTCTGGATTTATCACTGGGGACTGGAAAAGAGAAGGTATTTTTCCCCTCACACCTTGTCTCAATTTTAGGGCAGAAATGATGGTAAATTTTCCTCTACTGGTATCTTGGATCATGTAGATGTTTGGATCAAGCATAAGACAAAGGAGAAGATATCATATCAGAGGGCAGTAAAGGCAAAAATGTGACTTAGTAAGAAAATGCTAAACTTAGGGTTAGACATTGCTGTTAAATCATCTCAGTGCAACTTACTACTAGCTTTGTGACTTTCAATTACTAACCTCTTAAGCTTCCATTTCTTCATTGGAAAGATGGAATTAATACATTTGCCTTGCTGTGTTATTGAGAGAATTAGATATTATATATGTTTAGTGCTTAATACAGTGCCAGATCCAGAGCAGCCACTCAGTAAACAGTAATTATTTTCTACTTTCAAAAATATACTCATAGGGGCTTCCCTGGTGGCGCAGTGGTTGAGAGTCCGCCTGCCGATGCGGGGGACATGGGTTCGTGCCCCAGTCTGGGAAGATCCCACATGCGGCTGAGCGGCTGGGCCCGTGAGCCATGGCTGCTGAGCCTGCACTCCGCAATGGGAGAGGCCACAACAGTGAGAGGCCCGCGTACTGCCAAAAAAATTAAAAAAAAATACTCATAAATTATTTCTAATAATCATAGCTAATCTTTATTGAGCTCTTTATATAAAAACAATGAGAAAATATGTTTCATCTCATTTAATTTCTATCATATTGCTTGAATATTTGATATAATTATTCCAGTTTTACATATGTAAAAATTGAGACCTGTCTAGGTCAAGTAATTAGCCCAAGGTTAAATAGCTGAAAATGGATGAGTGGGAATTCAGATTCAAATCTAACTCCAAATCCCATGCTATCAATCAGTAATCCTATAAGGTCTTTGTGGTGAAGTGCACCCCAAGCTATTTCCTAAATCTTAACTATCAAGCCCCATCAAGGAAAGAGTAGAACAAAGCATTCAGTATGTACTTGGTTTTTTTTTAAATTTATTTTATTGGAGTTATAGTTGATTACAATGTTGTGTTAATTTCTACTATACTGCAGTGATTCAGTTATAAATATATATACATTCTTTTTCGTGTTCTTTTCTATTATGGTTTATCATAGGATATTGAATATTGTTCCTTGTGCTGTACAGTAGGATCTTGTTGTTTATCTATTAGTGTGTATTTGTTGATGGTAATTGTTGATAGTGTTGAGATAAGGATTTATAAAGGCAAAGCATATACAAGTAAGAAATGACAGAATGAGTAAGAGTCCTTCAGAGCACTTATGCTACCTTAGAAAACCTTGTTCTGTCTGATGCCCTTCTCTTTCTGGACACAGAGAGACCTAACTTTGTCCTATTTCTACCTTTGGTATAATCTACAGTTTTCCCTAAATGCCATCCTATGCCTCAGGAAGTCATTCTTATTAGTTCTCATAAGACTTATGTTTCTATAGTGTCCAGTCCCACATAATCACCAACATCCATCACCTTGCAAGATTGTCCAAGCTTCTGAGCCAGTTCCACCTCCATAGCAAGCAGGGTATTCTGGGCCTTAGAAGCATCATTCTATAGGGTCAAGCTTTTAGCTCTAGACCTGGCATCCCATCTGCCTGGTAAGCCTTGAGCAGAAAAGAGCCCACTGAAATTTAGTCTTTCAAAAAACTTACAGAATCTGCCAAGTCCTTATCATGTGTCCACGTTCGTCATTTTCCTACCTCCCTTTAGATCTTGCTCTGAATACTAAAGCAACATCTCTCAAGGCATAGATATGCCCTTGTAACAATGCAAGCAATCCTGAGTCTCTAAATAATCAGACTTTATGAGAATGATACTCAGGAATCTGAATTTAAATAAGTTCACCCAGGCAATTCCTATATATACTAGTCTGAGAACCACTACTTGGTCAACAATTCTATTGTCTTGCTAAACATTGAACATCATAGCTGTCTGGAATCTCCCTCTCCTGGGATCCATAAGAAGATCTATTAGATTCTGGATCTGGACACTCATCAGAGTCATTCCCAAATGACCTGCAGACATCAGGGTAATCTAGCTCAGCTGTTCACCCATCGCCACTCCTGGGCCAGCCCTGCCTTTTCCCTTCTCCCCACCCATTCACACGTCAAAGTCCGTGCAGGCCCAAGTTCCAAACTCTCACATGATTCTCAGGGTTCTTTTCCCCAATGCACTCTTCTTTTTCTTTTTACTTCTTCTTTCTCTCTTACCATTCTGATGTTTGTGTTCCTTCTGTCTTTTGAATCTATCCTTTCACTACCAGCAGCCAGGCTTTCTTAGTTTTGTGCTGCCCAAAGGAAACCATGATAACGTTTCTATATTTCCACAGGGAAATTCACAACCAACTGAGAACTGTAGTCAAGAAATATCATGATAGGGAATTTTCTTCATTCTTTATCATTCATTAATCACAGAAGACCATATCAAACAGAATGTGTTGAAGTGTAAAGTGTAATGTTAACTCTATCCCTATTTGGATCTTGATGTTAGTTTCCCCTTTGCTATATAAACCAGCTTATTTCTCAAAATGCAGGTTATAACCCATTGGTGGTTTATGGAATCAATTTATGATTCTCTATCAGTACTTAACAAATAGAATAAATAAA
Source organism: Mesoplodon densirostris (assembly GCF_025265405.1). Classification (NCBI taxonomy): domain Eukaryota; kingdom Metazoa; phylum Chordata; class Mammalia; order Artiodactyla; family Ziphiidae; genus Mesoplodon; species Mesoplodon densirostris. The sequence goes on along the minus strand of NC_082670.1, from coordinate 42,384,691 downwards.
AAATATCAGATTTTATTACATATTGGAAGAATAAGTATTATATAATGAGAACATTTTCATGACTGTGTGTATTTGTGTGAATATTGGAGCATGATGGAAAGTGTTTTAATTTTTAGTTGTGATCCATGATTATTTAAAAAAAGTCAAAGCCATTTCTCTAAATTTTAGAGGACTAGAACTATTTTCTGCATGTTGTGAGGTCAGAGTGTTTATGTGAAAGCTGTCTCTCCAGGGAACAATGCTTCTCAATTTTCTTTCCCAAATAAAGCATGTGTTCTCTTCAGTTAACACAAATCAGTCAGAGCTTAAACTCTTCATCTTGATGCTGCTTCATCTAATTTAATAGAAATATAAAATGTTAACACATACTGTATTTAATCTACTACTTACTTGACTATCATCATCTCATTGACAATTTTGTCAACTGTAAAAATGCAGATATAAAGACAGGGATTTTGGTAAAGATTAAATGAGATAACTTGCAACAAATACTGAGAATCAATGTTTAGCACATAGGAAACCATCAAGAAATGTCATCCATAATCATTATTATCACATTCAATTACATAAATTATTATTATTATCATACTCAATGACATAAACCAGATATACTTTTTAGCTCAGATCAATGCAAATAGGAAAAAAGAAAACATTCAGCACCAAAATCTTGGAGTCTAAAACTGTTATAAATTTGTTCAAAGGTTATTGGAAACGCTTCTTATAAAGTCTCAGAGGGAAATTAAAGGAAAAACGCCTCCGTTCATGCTCTTACCAAATTGTTTAAGGCTAATTAGCTGTTGAACGTCAGCCAAAACAAACATGGACGTCCCCCTCAGATCTAAGAATACACAATACTATAAACTGAATATTTGAGGTTATTCTTCTTCTGACAACCATGGATTAGTGAGGTGGAAAGAGAGAGTCTGAAAACCCTTTAAAACTGATTTTACTTCATTAATCCATTGTTGTTTACCTCTGTGCATCTTTCTTCTCCATTTAACTTGCGCAAAAGGAACAGCCAGCCCTCATGTGAAGGGACAAGTTGGTGTGTGTCTTCAGCTACCACTGTCCATGTTTGTTTGCTATGACTTAACCTTTGTATTCAAGGTGCTGTGAGTCACCATGAGTGCAATTAAGTACGTAGTGGGTATGAATTTATAAAGCCACCCTTTTCTATTGCTCTGTGTTCACTGCTGCCTGTTCCCTGGATGTGTGAGGCCTGGGAAAGTCTGATGTTACTACCACAGCCTGGCCTCTTGGAGACTGCATTATTTAAAATAAATCATTCATATTGGGTAATGTTTAGAGAATTTTTAAAAAGTAGATTTCGATTATGCCTATGAAAGACAAGTTGACTGACAACTTTTGACTGCCCAGTGGTAAGGCTTATTAAACAATTATTCCACCATGTTCTCAATAAGGCCATTCAACTGCGCAGGCTTGCCCTAGTCCGTTGAGAATCTGACTCAAAGGTTTCTGCTGATTGGAACATTCAAGTGTAGAAAAGGAAAGTAATGATTGTTTTATAATCATTTTGACTCCATTTAATTAAATGTTGGATGTGGAATTAAGGTAGGGGGAGAAGGCAGAGTTGTAAGAAAGAAAGAGGTGAGAAAAATGCACAAACTCAAGAAGTGGTAGAAAATAGCTCAATTCTATCACAGACCTACCTCAGAGATATTGTGGATTCTGTTCCAGACCACCACAATAGAACAAATATTGTGATAAAATGAATCACATGAATGTTTTGGTTTCACAGTGCATATAAAAAGTTGTGTTTACACTATGCTGTAGTCTATTAAGTGTGCAAATGCATTATGTCTAAAAAAACAATGTACATATGTTAATTAAAATATACTGCCCAAAATGCTAACCATCATATGAGCCTTGGGTGTGTGATAACATTCTGCTGGTGGAGGGTCTTACCTCGGAGTTGACAGCTGCTCACTGGTCAGGCTGGTGGTTGCTGAAAGTTGGGTGACTGTGGCAATTTCTTAAAGCAAGACACATCCATTGGCTCTTCCTTTCATGAATGATATCTCCACAGCAGGCAATGCTGCCTCATAGCATTTTACTCATAGTAGAACTTCTTTCAAAATTGGGGTAAGTCCTCTCAAACTCTGTCACTGCTTTATCAACTAAGTTTAAGGAGTATTCTAAATCCTTTGTTGTCATTTCAACAATCTTCACAGTGTCTTCACCAAGAGTAGATTCCACCTCAAAAAAAAAAAAAGCTTTTACTGATTAATAAGAAGCAACTCCTCATCTGTTCAAGTGTTATCCTGAGATGGCAGCAGTCCAGTCACATCTTCAGGGTCCACTTCTAATTCTAGTGCTCTTGCTGTTTCCACCACATCTACAGTTACTCTCTCCACTGAAGTCTTGAACCCCTCACAGTCATCCATGAAGGTTAGAATCAACTTCTTCCAAACTCCTGTAAATGTTGATATTTGGACCTCTTCCCAGGAATCACAAATGGTCTTAATGGCATCTAGAATGGTGAATCCTTTCCAGAAAGTTTTCAGCTGATCATGCCCAGATCCATCAGAGACATTGCTATCTGTGGAAGCTGTAGCCTTATGAAATGTATTTCTTAAATCATAAGACTTGAAAGTCAAAATTATTTCTTGATCCATGGGCTGCAGAATGGATGTTGTGTTAGCAGACATGAAAGCAATGTTAATCTTACTGTACATCTCCATCAAGTTCTTGAATAACCAGGTGCATTGTCAATGAGCAGTAGTATTTTGTAAAGAATCTTTTATTTTGAGCAGTAGGTCTAACAGTGTGTTTCATGTATTCAGTAAACCATGTTGTAAACAGATGTGCGGCCATCAAGGTTTTGTTTTTCCATTTATAGATCAGAGGCAGAGTAGATATAACTCTTAAGGAACCTAGGATTTTCAGAATGGTAAATAAACACTGGCTTCAACTTGAAATCACCAGTTCCATTAGCTCCTAACAAGAGAGTCAGCCTGTCCTTTGAAGCTTTGAAGCCAGGCACTGATTTCTCCTCTTCAGCTATAAAAGTCCTACATGGCATCTTCTTCTGATAGAAGGCTGTTTCATCTACATTGAAAACCTGTTGTTTAGTGGAGCCACCTTCATTCATTATCTTAGCTAGATTTCTTCTGGATAATTTGGGGCAGCTTCTACATCAACACTTGCTGCTTCACCTTGAACTTTTATGTTATGGAGATGGCATCTTTCCTTATGAACCAACCTCTGCTAGCTTCAGACTTTTCTGAAGCTTCCTCACCTCTCTCCGCCTTCATAAAATTAAGAAGAGTTAAGGCTTTGACCTGGATTCAGCTGGTTTGATCTTCCATCCAGACACTAAAACTTTCTCCATATCAGCTATAAGGTTGTTTCACTTTCTTATCATTTGTATGTTCACTGGAGTAGCACTTTGAATTTCTTTTTAAGAACTTTTCCTCTGCATTCACAACTTGTCTAATAGTTTGGTACAAGAGGCCTATCTTGGCTTTTGACATGCCTTCCTCACTAAACTTAAGCATTTCTAGCTTTGATTTAAAGTGAGAGACATGAAACTCTCCCATTCACTTGAACACTTGGAGGCCATTGTAGGGTTATTGATTGGCATAATTGCAATATTCTTGTGTGTCAGGGAATAAGGTAGCTGAGGGAGAAGGAGAGACAAGGAAGCAGCTGGTCAGTGGAGCAGTCAGAACACACACAACATTTTTGATTAAGTTCACTGTCTTATATGGGTGTTCTTCCTGGTACCCCAAAACAATTACAATAGCTTCATCAAAATCATTGAGCACAGGTCAACCTAACAAATAATAATTAGAAAGGTTGAAATAGTGCAAGAATTACCAAAACATGACATAGAGACATCAAGTGAGCAAATGCTGTTGGAAAAAGTGCACTGATAGACTTGCTTGATGCAGGGTTGCCACAAACCTTCAATTTGTGAAAAATGCAGTACCTGCAAAGCACAATAAAGTGAATCACAAAAACTTAAAACAGTTCTAGCAGTGATTTTAATATGTTTATATGGAAGAATGCTGGGAAGCATTGTAGAGAGACACAGAGAAAGGCAGACAGCTAACCAAAGGGAAAGATGTAGATGCAAGTAGATAACGTAAGTCATAAGAGAATGCATAGGTATGTCATTGGTTATAAGAGTAAAATTTGATTGATACTTCGTTGATATCATAAACACATTATAAAGTTATACATTTTTTTTTGAAGACACAGTAGGGTAACAGGATGTTTCTAAATTTCTTTTTTCTTTAATTAAAATATTTTTAAAATATATCTTTATTGGAGTATAATTGCTTCACAATACTGTGTTAGTTTCTGTTGCACAACAAAGAGAATCAACCATATGCATACACATGTCCCCATATCCCCTCCCTCTTGAGCCCCCCTCCCATCTTCCCTATTCCACCCCTCTAGGTCATCACAAATCACCTAGCCAATCTCCCTATGCTATGCAGCTTCTTCCTACCAGCCAACTATTTTACATTCGGCAGTGTATATATGTCGATGCTACTCTCACTTCGCCCCAATTTTGCCCTCCCAACCCATGTCCTCAAGTCCGTTTTCTATGTCTACATCTTTATTTCTACACTGCAACTTGTTCATCAGTACCATTTTTTTTTTAATTCCACATATATGCGTTAGCATACGGTTTTTGTTTTTCTCTTTCTGACTTACTTCACTCTGTATGACAGACTCTAGGTCCATCCATCTCACTACAAATAACTCGATTTCGTTTCTTTTTATGGCTGGGTAATATTCCATTGTATATATGTGTCACATCTTCTTTATCCATTCATCTGTCAATGGACACTTAGGTTGCTTCCTAAGCAATGATCTGGCTATTGTAAATAGTGCTGCAATGAATATTGTGGTACATCTCTTTTTTTGAATTATGGTTTTCTCAGGATATATGCTCAGTAGTGGGATTGCTGGGTCATATGGTAGTTCTATTTTTAGTTTTTTTAAGGAATCTCTGTACTGTTTTCCATAGTGGTTGTATCAATTTACATTCCCACCAACAGTGCAGGAGGGTTCCCTTTTCACCACACGCTTTCCAGCATTTATTGTTTCTAGATTTTTTATAATGGCCATTCTGACTGGCGTGAGGTGATACCTCATTGTAGTTTGATTTGCGTTTCTCTAATAATTAGTGATGTTGAGCAGCTTTTCATGTGTCTCTTGGCCACCTGTGGTGAAATGTCTTCCTTGGTGAAATGTCTTCTGCCCATTTTTTAACTGGATTGTTTGTTTTTTTTATATTGAGCCCCGTGAGCTGTTTGTATATTTTGGAGATTAATCCTTTGTTGTTTCATTTGCAAATATTTTCTCCCATTCTGAGAGTTGTCTTTTTGTCTTGTTTATGGTTTCCTTTGCTGTGCAAAAGCTATTAAGTTTAATTAAGTCTCATTTGTTTATTTTTGTTTTTATTTCCATTACTCTAGGAGGTGGGTCAAAAAAGATCTTGCTGTGGTTTATGTCAAAGAGTGTTTTTCCTATGTTTTCCTCTAAGAATTTTATAGTGTCTGGTCTTACATTTAAGTCTTTAATCCATTTGGAGTTTATTTTTGTGTATGGTGTTAGGGGGTGTTCTAATTTCATTCTTTTACATGTAGCTGTCCAGTTTTCCCAGCACCACTTATTGAAGAGACTGTCTTTTCTCCATTGTATATTCTTGCCTCCTTTGTCATAAATTAGGTGCCCATATGTGTGTGGGTTTATCTCTGGGCATTCTATCTTGTACCATTGATCTTTATTTCTGTTTTTGTACCAGCACTGTACTGTCTTGATTACTGTAGCTTTGTGGTATAGTTTGAAGTCAAGGAGCCTGATTCCTCCAACTCCGTTTTTCTTTCTCAAGATTGCTTTGGCTATTCAGGGTCTTCTGTGTTTCCATACGAATTGTGAATGTTTTTTTGTTCTAATTCTGTGAAGAATGCCATTGGTAGTTTGATAGGGATGACATTGAATCTGTAGTTTGCTTTGGGTAGTATAGCCATTTTCACAATATTGATTCTTCCAACCCAAGAACATGGTATATTTCTTATGTCATCTCCTTATGTTATCTTTGACTTCTTTCATCAGTGTTTTATAGTTTTCTGAGTACAAGTCTTTCACCTCCTTAGGCAGGTTTATTCCTAGGTATATTATTCTTTTGGTTGCAGTGGTAAATGGGAGTGTTTCCTTAACTTCCTTTTCTGATTTTTCATTGTTAAGGTATAGGAATGTCAGAGATTTCTGTGTATTAATTTTGTATCCTGCAACCTTACCAAATTCATTGATTAGTTCCAATAGTTTTCTGGTGACATCTTTAGGATTTTCTATGTATAGTATCATGTCATTGGCATACAGTGACAGTTTTACTTCTCCTTTTCCAATTTGTATTCCTTTTATTTCTTTTACTTCTCTGATTGCTGTGGCTAGGACTTCCAAAACTATGTTGAATAAGAGTGGCAAAAGTGGACATCCTTGTCTTATTCCTGATCTTAGTGGAAATGCTTTCAACTTTTCACCATTGAGTATGATGCTTGCTGTGGGTTTGTCACATATGACCTTTATTATGTTGAGGTAGGTCCTGTCTATGCCCATTTTCTGGAGAGTTTTTATCATAAATGGTGTTGAATGTTGTCAAAAGATTTTTCTTCATCTATTGAGATAATTATATTGTTTTTATTCCTCAGTTTGTTAATGTGGTGTATCACATTGATTGATTTGCTTTTATTGAAGAATCCTTGCATCCCTGTGATAAATTTGTTAAACTTACTTACATGACCCAAGACTGACCAGCTAGAGTATGTTGCCAATAGTGCCACCTGGTTTTCAGATGCTCACACTGCAGCTGAGTACCTCAGGGCAAGCCCTTGAGGAAAACCCACACTGAAGGCTGTGCTACCCCATGGGGAAGACACAGTGACATTAGAAGTATAAAGTCACACACAACAGAATGGCATTATGGGGAAATGGTTACGTTTAAATGTTGCTGCCTGGGATTACACAGCAATTTCTTCTCCTCTTTCAGTGTCTCTATGTTGAAATTACAAATAACTGAGTTTAGACAATAGCTACAAATTAAATTAAAATTAAATTAATAAATTATTAAAAATTAAGGGGCCTCCCTGGTGGCACAGTGGTTGAGAGTCCGCCTGCCGATGCAGGGGATACGGGTTCGTGCCCCGGTCTGGGAGGATCCCACATGCCATGGAGCGGCTGGGCCTGTGAGCCATGGCCTCTGGGCCTGCGCATCCAGAGCCTGTGCTCCGCAACGGGAGAGGCCACAACAGTGAGAGGCCCACATACCGCAAAAAGAAGAAAAAAAAAATTAAGTCAAAAACTGTAAAAATTAAACTAGAACATGAACACAAACATCTTCTAATTCATGAATTCGGGGTTCATAGACATTAACCAATGTGTATTCTTTACCTACTCTCAGAATTATAAACACAATCTGAAATTCCCTTAAAACTAATGTAGTTTTGTGTTCATTCTAGCAAAAAAAAAAAAACCCAAACTGGAGGATATAACTGTGTAGCCTTAGGCAATTTAATCTTAATTCCAAAGAACAATAGAAAAGGAAACAGTCAAAAGACTTAAAAATATCTCAGCTAGAGTAGCATTGACATATGTACATTACCAAATGTAAAATAGATAGGTAGTGGGAAGCAGCTGCATCGCACAGGGAGATGAGCTCAGTGATTTGTGACCACCTAGAGGGGTGGGATAGGGAGGGTGGGAGGGAGATGCAAGACGGAGGGTTCATGGGTGTATATGTGTACATATAACTGATGCACTTTGTTGTACAGCAGAAACTGGCACAGCATTGTAAGGCAATTATACTCCAATGAAGATGTTATAAAAATAAAAACATCTTAAAAAAACAAAGCAAAAAGAAATCTCAGTTAATTAAATTATTATGACCTTGAATAAGTATCTCATTAAATTTAGGATGAGTAAGTTACCAATTACAAAATTTGAGCACTGTAGCAGGAAAGAGCCAGGGAATACAGAATGCTTACGTATAAGAATCAAGAGAAGTTTTGTCCTTCTCTTAATTACTTAACTTTTTCTTGTTCAATAGAATCTAAGTTTATTAAATATACAGAACTGGAAATTTTCCAATTTTCTTCTAGTAAACAGGTTTGGACTGTAACATACATGCTCCTCCTTGCAGGTAGAGAACATATGTTGCTGGTTCACATCATTACTCACGTGCATTGTATTTACTCTCCTACCCTGCTCAGTCATATAAACAAGTTGCTTCTAAGACTGAAAATGCCAGCTTGTTTTATAATACTGGGAAGATGAAAGAAGAGGGAACTGAGGAAATGATGGATATCCAGCTGGAGGAATGGAGAATCAGCCTTCCCCAGGTGGAGACTGAAGATGAGAAAGTCAGGACCAGTCCATGTAGCTGGAGGGCAGTGCAGAGAGCGATCGCAGGGGTAGACAGCAAGAGGCATGCAGAGAATGTGTTTGACGACTGTGAAGTGTGGGTAGGATGAGCTTGACAGCAGGAGGAACAGAACAGCCAATAGGGAAGCAGTAGAAGCCAGAGGAGATGAACTTTGAAGGAGTGTGGTGTGAGATGCCCACAAGAAAAGGAGGTCTCAAAGGAGGGAAGTTGAAACCATTTGCAGAGGGGATAGCAAAGCCTTAATAGAAATAATAGTTCTTTGACACTGAGTGGTAAGGAAGAGTCTAATGTCCCCTGTAGCATCCTTAAACAGGATGATAGACAGGAAATGAAGGAGGTGGTAAACAGAGACCCCTAACCATCCACAAGTAGAAATATAACTAGCTCAGGAATTTCTGGTCTGAACCTAGTTCACATGAATTTGGTATATTTCAAATATACTATAATTTTTCATGCTTGATATGTTGGCACAATTTTAAACACTTTATAGGATATTTTCAGTCTTTAGGATTTTTAACATAATTGTTTAGGATGCATACTCAAAAGATTGTTATTTTTAAGCAAATATGTTTTTCTGATAAATATCTGTGTAAGTTGTCAAGGATTTGAAATTCTAATGCCTCAGAGGCTAGGTAGGATGGATAAATGCATGAAGTGGCTATGAGTAAAAATGCTGGGAATGGAGAAAAAAATCTAACCGAGGAGTCCATTCCCTAGAAAAGGTATCCATAGTAATTGAAAGCATAGAGTTCTACAACCAAAGTAGCAGTCACAACAAAGTCCCACCTCACTGGACAAGAAACACAGCAGCTGGCTGCTTGGCTTAGTGAATTGTCCATTTGTGACCCTGCCCTGATCTTAACTACTGGGTGTTAAAGCCTGAATTGATCTGTTTGCTGAACACTAGTGACACAGACCTAATTTATCAGTAACCCTAGCACCTAACTACCTGATGGAGAAGGGGTAAGAGGAATGGGCAACCCGAGCAGAAAGAAACATACTTAAAATATCTTCTTAGTTTCTAGGTAGGCTCATTCAGACAGAAGCTAAAATCACAAGCACATTTAGAAGAGCATATAAGTTATTTTC